>NC_042965.1:14508059-17196809 GCF_901001165.1 Salmo trutta
ATCAGCAATGTATTCTCTCCATCCTACTGGGTGCTCATGATAACACACACACACACACACACTCCAGGACAAGCCACGTTTGAAGCTCTGTAGTTTCCTTAAAGGATACCCAGAAATACAGTACAGTCTAGTAGCAGTACCCGGGATAGATAAACACTGGTGCTAACATCCGGATGTTTGTGAATTATTACAGTGGGTTTGGTTAGAATTCACTACCCTCTAAATATGTGTAAACAAAACCTAGTCAATTCCCAACAACAGCCAAAGGAGCCAGACCTTCACCTCCAGGCATGTTACATAACACTTGTCATCAGTACATAACTGTATCTATTATTGATATACTACTACCTCATGTCAATGCAACCTTGCCCATGTTTAATTTCTGCTGTTACTGAAAGTACTGTGTTATCAATGATCTAAACAGAACAAATAGGTGCCATACACAAAAATAGACATGGGGGGCCAGGCATAACAACCTCAATTTGTTTCCGAACTTGGGAATGACTGCCTGAATATCGGCCAGCCGAATCTAGGAAGAATACTCTTTCTCAACAGCTTGCGAGTGGGAGGATCACAGAAGTAGGGCAAGGGGATAAAGAGAGACCATTATGTATTAACCACAATGAGACCCAGCAGTGATTCAAACAATGTGACTTTGAAGGTTTTTAAATCCCCCACCACAACACAATAACCTCATCTTCCCAGGGTTCGTTTTCACGTGCTCGCTGACAAAGAGATATGAAAAGATATGGGTATATATTATTCATCACATCAACCTAAATACAAGACTTAGTTCTATTCTTGGCAAAAAGATATGGAGGATCTGCATGAAACAAATTGATATTTTTCTAAATAGTAGAAATAGCAGTGGGGATTGAAACCAGACGGATAACCTAATTGACGGTCTACTTTTTCCTGGAAAAACAAAGGCCTCGTTGAGCGTGATGGCTGGAAACACGGCCAATGGAAATCTATAATAGCTGATCTTATCTGATTCAACTCAGTTAATGCCTTCTAATTCTGAAAGGAGTGAGAGAGAATAGAAAGAGAGAAAAGGAGACAGGAGAGGTAGCAGAGAGAAAGATGAAGACAACACTAGAGAGAGAGAGAGAAAAGGAGACAGGAGAGGTAGCAGAGAGAAAGATAAAGACAACACTAGAGAGAGAGAGAGAAAAGGAGACAGGAGAGGTAGCAGAGAGAAAGATGAAGACAACACTAGAGAGAGAGAGAGAAAAGGAGACAGGAGAGGTAGCAGAGAGAAAGATAAAGACAACACTAGAGAGAGAGAGAGAAAAGGAGACAGGAGAGGTAGCAGAGAGAAAGATGAAGACAACACTAGAGAGAGAGAGAGAAAAGGAGACAGGAGAGGTAGCAGAGAGAAAGATGAAGACAACACTAGAGAGAGAGAGAGAAAAGGAGACAGGAGAGGTAGCAGAGAGAAAGATAAAGACAACACTAGAGAGAGAGAGAGAAAAGGAGACAGGAGAGGTAGCAGAGAGAAAGATGAAGACAACACTAGAGAGAGAGAGAGAAAAGGAGACAGGAGAGGTAGCAGAGAGAAAGATGAAGACAACACTAGAGAGAGAGAGAGAAAAGGAGACAGGAGAGGTAGCAGAGAGAAAGATAAAGACAACACTAGAGAGAGAGAGAGAAAAGGTGATACAAAGGGCTGGCATACCGCACAGCTGTCTCTGAGGGCATCATACTTCCGCTGGATCTCGTCTCGGTGGGCCTACCAGACAGAGAGAGAGACAGGTTTGGTGGCTGTACTACTGTACTTCATAATATCACAGTAATAACAGGAGTAATAACAGCAGACTGGTATGTGTGTCCCTCCTGCACTCACTCTGAGAACACAGATCTCCTCCTCAGCCTCAGCGGTGGTGTCCTCCAGCTCTGACTTGGCCTGCTGCAGCTGACTCTCCAGGGAGTGGCGTGCCGCCTGCAGCCCGCTGATCTGAGACACCCTCTCCTGCAGCGACAGGGTCAGCTCTGTCACCTGACGTTTGATCTCCAGCTTCTGCTCCTCGTGCTCCAGGCCCATCTAACCACACGAGGGACACACAGAGAGAAGGGAGAGACAGAAAGGAGTCAGGAAGAGGAAGGAGAGATCCAGACGGGTCAGTGAGTCAGAGAGATGCTGATCTGGCAAATCAACAACCCACAGTGGAGCTTGACCTTTCACCTTACATGACCACTCTATCTGGCATCCCTCTCTGCCCAACCTGCCGACTGCTCTCCTGGCTCCTTGCCCTCTTTTCCTCCTCCTCTTTTCACATTCCTGCCCTCTCCTCCTTTCTGTCACCCCAACCTTCCTCCCCTCTCCCCCTTCCTGTGTCCCCAACCTTCCTCCCCTCTCCCCCTTCCTGTGTCCCCAACCTTCCTCCCCTCTCCTCCTTCCTGTGACCCCAACCTTCCTCCCCTCTCCTCCTTCCTGTGTCCCCAACCTTCCTCCCCTCTCCTCCTTCCTGTGTCCCCAAACTTCCTCCCCTCTCCTCCTTCCTGTGACCCCAACCTTCCTCCCCTCTCCCCCTTCCTGTGTCCCCAACCTTCCTCCCCTCTCCTCCTTCCTGTGTCCCCAACCTTCCTCCCCTCTCCTCCTTCCTGTGACCCCAACCTTCCTCCCCTCTCCTCCTTCCTGTGACCCCAACCTTCCTCCCCTCTCCTTCTTCCTATGACCCCAACCTTCCTCCCCTCTCCCCCTTCCTGTGACCCCAACCTTCCTCCCCTCTCCTCCTTCCTGTGACCCCAACCTTCCTCCCCTCTCCCCCTTCCTGTGTCCCCAACCTTCCTCCCCTCTCCTCCTTCCTGTGACCTCAACCTTCCTCCCCTCTCCCCCTTCCTGTGTCCCCAACCTTCCTCCCCTCTCCCCCTTCCTGTGTCCCCAACCTTCCTCCCCTCTCCTCCTTCCTGTGACCTCAACCTTCCTCCCCTCTCCCCCTTCCTGTGTCCCCAACCTTCCTCCCCTCTCCCCCTTCCTGTGTCCCCAACCTTCCTCCCCTCTCCTCCTTCCTGTGACCCCAACCTTCCTCCCCTCTCCCCCTTCCTGTGTCCCCAACCTTCCTCCCCTCTCCTCCTTCCTGTGTCCCCAACCTTCCTCCCCTCTCCTCCTTCCTGTGACCCCAACCTTCCTTCCTGTGACCCCAACCTTCCTGCCCTCTCCTCCCCTGTCTGCCCTCGTCCTCTCCCCATCTCCTCTTTCCTCTCTCCTCGCCTCTCTCAGCCTCGTCTCCAGCTCCAGCACTCGGCTCTTGTTGCTCTGCTCCTGCTGGCTTATCTTCTCCAGATGCTCCTCCAGCTTGGCATTCTGGGCCTCCAGCTTCCCAGCCTGAGACTCCAGGTAGAACTTCTGCTGCCTCAGCTCTGAAATCATCTCCTCCTGGGCTTTTCTGTCAGGCCCAGACAGATAAATAGACACGCAGCACAGTCAGTAGACAATCTTCCTAACTAACTAATTAACTATGTAACTAACTGAGATAGTCCACAACACTCACATGTTCTTCTGGGTGTAGATGCTGCTGTTGGCTGCCAGTTTGTTGGCTTCAGACAGCTCGGCAATCCTCTGCTCCAGGCTGGCCATCTTAGAGTCCATGGCATTGATGGTCTGGGATGGACAGAAGAGACACGTTTCAACAAACATTTACATGCAGCCTCAACATGTCTGACAGTTTGCATCGCATTTATAAAGTAACAAATGCTCACTACTATTGTCAGAACAACACAGCACATGTACAATATATCACAGTTTCCTGGCAAAAGGTTATTGCAAGTTTGTAATAAACCAAGTCAGTGTGATTAATGTGAAAGATAAACCAAGTCCATGTGGTTATTGTAAAAATCGGCCTGAGCAGCTCTTACCGCCTTCTGCTCGCTGATGATGCAGCACTTGTCCTGGACCTCCTCCTCATACTTTCTCTGACTGGATTCCAGCATCTCCTTATCTGCCATGTCTGCCTTCATCTGGTTCTCCAGAACCTTGTCAATATAAGAGAGATACAACACAGGATCAACCATGCTAGTGCTCAGGATCAAGGCCCAGAACCGGCATCCAAGGAACATGCCCAGGAAATCTGGGCTCCAGTTAAAGCCGACAACCTTCCCTAACAATGTAAATACACCAGTGGCCCATAACATTATACTTTACTGAATGTTTGTGATGAACAGTAGAGGCTCTACCTTGATTTTCTCGTCATAGAGCTTCTCCTTCTGCTCCATGTGTGTCTCCACTCGTTGGCCTGTGGACTGGCTCTCACGAAGACTCTCCTCCAGATCCTACACACACACACACGTTACAATACAGTACAGTGTTAATTCACCCTTTTCAATTCAGGACCCGACACCATGAAATGATTCAGTACAGCAAGGAAAAAAATGCTACAAACAATTGTTCTCAGGGAAAGAAAACAAACACTCTTGGGTCTGAGACAGAGAGAGAGAGCAATAAATAATCTCCAGAGAGTGAAGGCCGAATCCTAATGTGAGATACACGCTCATAACATGGAGATACACTAACACTGCACATACGCTTGCAGATCTCAATTAGGATTTGGCACAGACTGAATAACAAGTGTGTGTGAGTATGTGTGTGTAACTAAGTGAGAGAGTGTGTGTGTGTGTGTGTGTGTGTAACTAAGAGAGAGAGTGTGTGTGAGTATGTGTGTAACTAAGAGAGAGAGTGTGTGTGTGTGTGTGTGTAACTAAGTGAGAGAGTGTGTGTGTGTGTGTGTAACTAAGAGAGAGAGAGTGTGTGTGTGTGTGTGTGTGTGTGTGTGTGTGTGTGTGTGTAACTAAGAGAGAGAGAGAGAGTGTGTGTGTGTGTGTGTGTGTGTGTGTGTGTGTGTGTGTGTGTGTGTGTGTGTGTGTGTGTAACTAAGAGAGAGAGTGTGTGTGTGTGTGTGTGTGTGTGTGTGTGTGTGTGTGTGTGTGTGTGTGTGTGTGTGTGTGTGTGTGTGTGTAACTAAGAGAGAGAGAGTGTGTGTGTGTGTGTGTGTGTGTGTGTGTGTGTGTGTGTGTGTGTGTGTGTGTGTGTGTGTGTGTGTGTGTGTGTGTGTGTGTGTGTAACTAAGAGAGAGAGTGTGTGTGTGTGTGTGTGTGTAACTGAGAGAGAGAGTGTGTGTGTGTGTGTGAAACTAAGAGAGTGTGTGTGTGTGTGTAACTAAGTGTGAGAGTGTGTGTGTGTGTGTGTGTGTAACTAAGAGAGAGAGTGTGTGTGCTTGTATGAGCAGTGAGAACACATACTCCTGGAGGGCTTGTGTGATGCTCACTCGGATGGAGAGCAATCCTCCAACGAAGGGCAAAGTTGTGAGGACTGGAGGGGGGCTGAGGTGCCCTCTTTCCCCTCCCCTTACCATGATTTTATCAGCCATCTGCTGGATCTGCTGGGCCTTGCTCTGCATGTCCTCCTTCAGCTTACTCTCCCTGCGCTCCACTATCTCCAGCCTCTTCACCTGGTTCTCCAGGGTCTTCCTGCCATCCTACACCCACACCCACACCCACACCCACACCCACACACACACACACACACACACACACACACACACACACACACACACACACACACACACACACACACACACACACACACACACTGCTCAGGCTAGAGAACATCTGCTGCCAACAGTAACAGGGAGTTTATCCAGCTCTCTTTCAATGAGCCCATTCTTTGCTGTTATTGTCTAATGTGTGTCAGTACTGCATACCTCTGTCTCTCTCAGGCGTCTGCGGAGGCTGTCACTGGAGTCCTCCTTGGTCTGCAGCCTCTCCAGCTCACGCTCCATGCGCTCCTTAGCCACCCGAATACTATGGAGGTGATCTGTGGTCTCGCTACTTCCCTTCACTGCCTGTGTTATGGGCCGGGGTACATCAAACACTGTCTGTCATCTATCTTACATTGAAATAACTTTAAACTGTTGTAGTTTAAACTCTAAAGACTTGATTAATAATTGAATCCATGAATAGCGTAGAATACTGTGTGAAAATGTGATTGATTGTGCTTCTAAAATGTGGGCCCATACATCTTAGAGAATTCCATTTGGATATAAAAAAAAATGATAACTTTTTTCGAAAAGTGCATTAAATGTATATTCATCTCTATAAAACATAATAAATGCAGAAACCAGCCATTGTCTAACAGGGGCAGAATAGTTTGATAGCTGGCAATTAAGCTGAAACAAACTAATGATGGTTTTAGCGGCGTGTTGAATTACTCTCAGGCCACAACTCAGCATCTGCTTCACAGGACAATGAGGAGTTGACACGCATCATTAGCAGGAGAGAAAAATGACTTTCCACATGTCTGTGTGTGGTGAGCATTTCTTCTCCCCTTACGGCATATGCTGAATATGAATTCATTATCCAGGACGTTTTCAACCAAAATATTCTACCTTGGCAAGCTTATCTTGGAGATCCTGAATTTTCACTTGCTGTTCAGTGTTGGTCTGAAACAGAAAGAGAAAGATAGAGAACATCAACCTTTTCAGCTGCACATTCCTTGGTCCCTGTGAGTTTTACACCCAAACCATCTTCATTGTTTCATTCATAATAACTTTTGTTTTATAATTTGGCATTTGTCTCTTAACCACTGACTGAACAGCATTCCTTGAAGGACCATATGGAACCATATAGGATGTCAACATGTGAGCCAATGGAACTGCAGCTGTACCTTCTCCAGCTTTGACAGAATCTCCTCCGTGTCGGTTTTGCCTTGCTCCTTAGCCTGTAAGAAAACAAGTTGAAAATCAGTAAAACCAACGCATGCCTTTCAACTTCTCTGAACGTGGGTCTGAGCCAAGAGATCAATATCAGAGAGAGAGCCGCTACAGAACCTTCTGCATCCTCTGTTGATAGTCAGCGGCCTTCCTCTTCAGCTCCTCGCCCGTCTGACGGGACTCCTTCAGCTCCGACTCGTACAGGTCGCTACGGCGACGGGCTGCAGACAGGTCCTCCTCCAGCTGTCTGATGGCCACGCGCATCTCCTCCAGCTGGGCATGGTACTCCTGCAGAGGGATGCGAGAGGAACGAGGGATGAGAGAGAGGGATAGCGGAGGAGTGCAGAGGTGAAAGACATGAGGAGAAGGATGAGTGCCAAAAAATAACAAGTAAATAGAAAGGAACGGAAAGCGTCGCAGAAAGAGATCAGACAGGCAGACATGAGAGAGGGAGGGATGGGGAGGAGAGGTACAACGAATAGACAGAAAAGGACATACTGTGTAATGGAATCTATTGGACAAAGCATTATGGAACAAGAAAAGGTGGGGCAGAGAAGAAGTGCATCAGCTAAAATCAATTAGTGTCCTTCTCTTCTAAAGTTTTAATGAACGATTAGCTATGGTAACAGCTTTCCTTTCCATCTCGTGGTCTGGTCACGGGGCATTCAGCAGTCCTGTCAATCAGGCTGGTTAGGACTAGCAGAGGCTAATGAAAAGTAGCATGGTCTCTGTGCCCGGGAAGGGTGAGGACACCCTGACAATGGAACACGACAGGCGCAGCAGATAGCATCAGCAGCACCAGCCAGCGCCTCGTTAGTCCCTTTTCATTTAAAAGTTCTCCTCCTGTTTCCATTCAGTTTCAAACCTTGCTAAGTGTTCCTCCATCAACCCTTAAAGCGTGTCTCCGAGGACGTCCGCCTGTTGTCTACAGTAAGTGACAGGAAGACACTTCATGAGTCATGCCATGTTTTAAAAATTAAAATGAAAGACAAAGGAATTTCATAATCAGTACAATTTCCTCCCAAATTATGTTTGGACCTCCTTATAACGTTAATTAAGATACAAAAAGCATTTGCTATTTGAATAAATGATGATTGGCATTGTCAATTAGGATTCATGGCATGACGCTATGAATTGAGGAAGAAAAAGGTAAATAGTAAATTAAATTGATAATTGGAATGATAATTAAAGGTTTTCACATGAGCAATACTTGCATCAACTGAATACACCTAAAACCACAGGGACCTTTCATTTAATCTCTTTGTAGACTCAAATTCAAATCCATTTCAAGTAGGAAATAATCTTCATACAAAATGACAGTGTGTTTCGGCAGCGGGCCGACTCAGCATATCAGTTCCTCAGTGTCCCCAGTCCTTTAGGTCCCTGACTGGATCACAGCAAATCTCTGGCAGCCCTAAACATCAGTTAGCAGGAGAACTGAACTAGGCCTGGGCTTAAGTACAGAGCTGAGTGATACCCATGAAGGAGGAGGGAGGAGTGAGCCAGGGGCAGGAAGGAATAGGATTAGAGAGAGAGAGAGAGAGAGAGAGAGAGAGAGAGAGAGAGAGAAAGGGGGGAATACGGGGTGAATAGAATGGAACAGTGCACGCCAGAAGAGCTGATTCAGAGTGTGAATATACTTAACTCAAACATGCACGCACATACATACACATGCAAACGCACACACACAATCACACAGAAAGTCCCTCCCTATCGTCCCGACCTGCACACTCCCGCTGGGAGCTTCAAATGCAGTAGGTGTAGCCCTGACAGGGAGAGTGATAGTTCTGCTGTAGTCTCTCAAGATGGGGGAGACTAATCCATGGTCCTGGGGGGAAAAACACTGCTTTACCTCTAACTCTTCACTCTGCCTTACAGAACAGAATAATCATTCCTTTCAGTCATCTTTAGACATATTGTATGTGCCAAAGGTAAGTTTGCTGACAAAGGGGTCAAATTAAGCTTACTTTAGGTAGGCCATAGAAATGGATTAAACCTACCTATCACAAATACAATACTAAGATGTAGAATATTTGTCTTTTCCCAGTTATAGTCTGTCAGCCTGCGTGCTTTGTATTCAGTGTTAGGGATCTGTTCCAATTAGCCTAGTGTTTAATTCTGACTGCTTCACAGAATTACATCATTTGCATGTACTGATTGTCTTGCAATGGATTTCTCTTTCTCTCACTGAAAAGCTTTTATCTCTCATATCCCAAATCTTCCATTTTAGTTGCGCCAACACTGAATGCATTCTGCATAAATATGAATATGACTTCCAGACTCCTAAAACGGAGCGTGGGAGAGAGGCACTGTTCAAGACCTTATGCAGCCTTCAAAATCAAGCCGGAAAGTACTTCTGCAAATATCCAATAGCCTAACTCATTCTCATGTACGACAATTACGAACCACTTTATGAACTTTAACTATAAGTGGGTCAATCATTTCCATAGCTGATTTCCAGGTTTGCATTAGCCGTATCAGTAAGCGGTAACGATACCACCACGGGTGACCATGGACTGGGTGTGAAGACTACAGTGCAGTGAAAAAACACCAACACTCCAGTTCCCATAATGTAAGACCCAAAACCCCATCGCCTCATCACGACAGGCTGCCCACTGCATCAGCGGCACCGCATACTCTCCACTTCTAGGTATGGATGGTTCACATTGCCATGGCAACCACTGCACTATAGAGCCTGTGCCTGGTAACCACTGCCAGGGATTCTGCTCTGTGTGTGTGTGTGTGGGGGGGGGGGGGGGGGGGGGGGTTCATACTGTCTAACTCTCCTCTGCTGTCAATCTTTCAATATCTTAATTCACGAACTTGGCAACCCTTCACCAAATCAGATCATTGTTGTATCCGCAAACAAACACACTAACTCACACACAAACACACACACACACAAAGAGACACACACACACTATTTGGATAATGGTGGGCTGAACGTGAATCTATCCTTCCTCTACACTCCTCAATCAGCAGAGACTCAGGAGACACTACATGCCTCCTGAAAGTAGCGAGTGATAAACACACAGGAGACTGGGGCGCTGAGCTATGCAAAGGCACGCCACTACTAGAGAGATATCCACTGAGACTTTCTTCATGGTCACGACGAGTCCTGTGTGCACGGCAAAGTGCGTTTGAGTTCATGCCACTGTTGGACACCATACTGCAAACTCCTAATAAATTCTCAATGCTGACTCTCACAGAAGGCTAGCGCTACTAGAACGTCTATTTCAGACTTCTACTATGTGGCACTCAAGGCTTTTTCTCTACTACCCTTATTCCAAAAAGGTAATGAAACCACAGTAACAACATCAATTCACATGAATATGGTTCCATGTAGTCAGGAATCCAGACCCAGTGTGTTTAAAAGTCTACTGGCTCCACCTACACAGGGAGCAGTGGATAAGCCTCAACACCCTTCTCCTCTGTAATTAACCCAGCTTTGACAGGGTAGTACTCTGCTCACACCCCACACGACTCACACCCCACAGGGATGGGCAATGTGCTTTACAGCACATCCCTCCACAGCACTCTGGGTAGAAGTTGCCTGTAGGCACTGAGCTAGGATCAGCTTACCCTCCCCAAATCTTAACCCTAAACATTACAGTTAAACAGCGTTTAGGGGCAACTTTGGGTTACTCCCTCCACCATCCACAACCCCTGCCAGGCATCTGATGCCCCACAGGAGGCGCTGTCCTCTACCTGTTCTTTGATCTCCTGCAGCTTGTTGCTCTGCTCCCGGATGCCGTGGAGGAGCTGCAGCGCCTTGTCGTCTTCCTGGGAAACCTCCATACGGGCCTGCTCCAGACTGAGCTTCAGACTCTGAAACACACACATAAAACTCAGCAAAAAACTGAAACGGACCATTTTCAGGACCCTGTCTTTCAAAGATAATTCCTAAAAATCCAAATAACTTCAGAGATCTTCATTGTAAAGGGTTTAAACACTGTTTCCCATGCTTGTTCAATGAACCATAAATAATTAATGAGCATGCACCAGTGGAACAATCGTTAAGACACTAACAGCTTACAGACGGTAGGCAATTAAGGTCACAGTTATGAAAACTTAGGACACTAAAGAGGCCTTTCTACTGACTCTGAAAAACACCAAAAGAAAGATGCCCAGGGTCCCTGCTCATCTGCATGAATGTGCCTTAGGCATGCTGCAAGGCATGAGGACTGCAGATGTGGCCAGGGCCATAAATTGAAATGTCCATACTGTGAGACGCCACAGATAGCACTACAGGGAGACAGGACGGACAGCTGATCATCCTGGCAGTGGCAGACCACGTGTAACAAAACCTGCACAGGATCGGTACATCCGAACATCACACCTGCGGGACAGGAACAGGATGGCAACAACAACTGCCCGAGTTACACCAGGAACACACAATCCCTCCATCAGTGCTCAGACTGTCCGCAATAGGCTGAGTGAGGCTGGACTGAGGGCTTGTAGGACTGTTGTAAGGCAGGTCCTCACCAGACATCACCGGCAACAACGTCGCCTATGGGCACAAGCCCAATGTCGCTGGACCAGTTTATTGTCTATCGTTGAAGGAATGAGCCTTACACCAAGGCCTGTGCTCTGGAGCGGGATCAATTTGAAGGTGGAGGGTCCGTCATGGTCTGGTGCAGTAAGTCACAACATCATCGGACTGAGCTTGTTGTCATTGCAGGCAATCTCAATGCTGGGAAGACATCCTCCTCCCTCATGTGGTACCCTTCCTGCAGGCTCATCCTGACATGACCCTCCAACATGACAATGCCACCAGCCATACTGCTCGTTCTGTGCATGATTTCCAGCAAGACAGGAATGTCAGTGTTCTGCCATGGCCAGCAAAGAGCCTGGATCTCAATCCCATTGAGCACGTCTGGGACCTGTTGGATCGGAGGGTGAGGGCTAGGTCCATTCCCCCCAGAAATGTCTGGGAATTTGCAGGTGACTTGGTGGAAGAGTGGGATAACATCTCACAACAAGAACTTCCAAATCTGGTGCCGTCCATGAGGAGGAGATGCACTGCAGTACTTAATGCAGCTGGTGGCCACACCAGATACTGACTGTTACTTTTGATTTTGACCCCCCTCCTTTGTTCAGGGACACATTATTCAATTTCTGTTAGTCTCATGTCTGAACTTGTTCAGTTTATGTCTCAGTTGTTGAATCTTGTTATGTTCATACAAATATGTACACGTTAAGTTTGCTGAAAGTAATCACAGTTGACAGTGAGAGGATGTTTCTTTTTTTGCTGAGTTTATGTAAAGCCCGTTGGCAACACCACATGTAGTACACAAGAGCACCCACACACACACACATAGTACCCATCTGCTTTACGGAATCACACGCACACACAGTCAGGATCTTGGGCCACTCACGGTGCACTCGGTTATGTAGGTAGCCAGGTCTTGCTCCAGGATGGTCCTCTGTGTCTCTGAGGCTTTCAGCTCCACATCCTTCTGCTGCAGCACTGACTCCAGATCAGACATCTTACTCTGGACTAAAGAGATCTCCTGTTCCATCTGAATACAGCAACAGGGAGGACAGCTTTATTTGTCCATTTCAGCATTAGTTCATCTTCCTGATGTCAACTGAACTCTTGCAGGTGACCACAAACTTATATTACTGTAATAAACATGGCCATTTATAATAAACCAATGGACTGAAGTTGATTGTGCTAAGCATTTCCTTGATCACAGCTATTGGGGTTGAAGAAGACTTTATACTGAGAGTAGTGAAAACATAGATTAATCATGGCAGCAGTGCTTCACAGGAAAGCACGTGAAAGACAACAGAGCATTCAAGTCCATTATGTAAAAAGACATGACCGTTGCCAAATCTCCTTTGAAACCCAGCCTACTATGAAGAAATTACTATGAGGTAAAATCTTTAAGGAAAATTCCACCCAAAAAATGCAATTAGGTTTTCAAGATATATAACTTTCAAAATACAGCATCAGATGATGCTAAATGCATCACGCCAGCTGTATTTCTGTATTTCGAATGTTTTATAGATTGAAATCATGATTGCTGACGTGCAAAACATGTGGGGACTATATCAACAATAGACTAATGAACCCAATATCAAAACATCGGGGTTTTTTCGGGGGGGGGGGGGGGGGTTCCTTTAAGCTATAGAAAGCTATTTCCGTACCTCCTAAGCCAAGCTGCTCATCTCAGTACGTGTGGTTTAAGAGATGAGCCAGTTGGGTGATGGATGGATGCAATTAAAGAAGCCATTAGAGCCTCTGAGGAGCACTGAGTCACGGGTGCAGGGCCGTCAACTGTGTCACAGATACACAATCACAGTACATACTGGAGTGCATAGACTACATCTGTGTTGGAGTGCTCCCACTAACACAATCACAACATAACACACAAAAAAGGGTTATGGTATAGAGTCACAGCACTGGGTAGCAACACAAGGCACCACAAAACAACAGTAGAGTCTCAAATCAGAGAACTATGAGTCAGTCACAGGACATGAACAAATCATCATAGACACACACTGATAGACACACACAGAGTAACTTGACACACACAGAGTATATCAAACATAAGAGTACCTGTGACATGTGTCTTGTGTCTCTCAATGCTCTCTGTATTTAGTGTCTTGGTGTCTTTAGCAGGTCTTATCTAGAGAGCTGAGGGCTGTAACCACTAATCTGCAGGAGAAAAAAGAGCGTGGGAGAGAGACTAATTGCAGTAAACACTCTATACACACAATCTCTCCTGAAAGCTGTGGGGCTTTTATTTACAGCACTTACCTTTTCATGTCATTATGTTATACCACACCGCCTTTTACAGTTTATCAAATGGGAAATTATTAGCACAATTGAATTGATGTTTAATGTCGTGACAACATTACATAAATGGACGATCACATTGCTTTACCTAAATGTGTTCTCCTAGCAACATGTTGTAGCTTGTATAGGAAACAGGGTTAAGAACAGAAAACCCCATACAAAAGCTGCCTTTAGTGCCATTCATAATCATCATTACATCTTATCTTCTAATCAAACAATTAAGGTAATTAAACAATTAAACTAATCAAGTGAAACGCCAGTCAAAGAATTCAAAAGAACTAAATGAGCCCTTTCGTGCCCATGTTCAAAAGTCAGAATTCAAAAATCCGTAATCAGACCAAACCCAACACTTGACGGGCCCAAATAGCACAAAACTCCACAGCAGCTCAATCTGCGATGCTTTACATTCGAAGGCATACTCCTTAAATTACATAATCGCACACATAATTAGCATCTATTCTGAGAAGTACTTTTAATCACAGAGTAAAAAAGCATAGGACCATACCGTATGGGTATATTCTAGAATAAGAGAAACCTAAAAATAGAGTGTGATTCTGAGTGTGTGTGTGCACATGGCTGCCTCTTTAAGCACTGTTCTCTATATTTGGCAGCCTTTGAGATGGAGAGGCAGGAGAATGAAGAAAAGAAGACTGTCACTGTCTATTATGCATGGGCTTCTCTCCCACTCCTGCTCACAGCAGCAGCTCAGTGGAGGAGCTTCGACAGCCACAGGCCCAGGGGTCTCACATCACATTCTACATTCCATGATGCAACGGAGACAATCACCAACACCATAAGATAACACTTCACACATCACATCCAAACAGACAGAGTAGCATATATCCATCATGTGAAAGGAACAATGAGCACTGTCTGCATGGAGTATAGCACTGCAGCCTTAGGCAATGTATATTTGAATGGTACATAACATTATTGTTGCAATGCAAGACATGGTTGATGTAACTATGCGGTCTGAGAGATCCAGTCCCCATTCCCCAACACATGCAGAAACCACCAGAAATGTGTGAAATAGATAAACCATTTTTTTTCATTTCCTGTTGTTTATATACAGTATCTCGAATCAGGAACTCTGTCATATCCCGTGTAATATGTCAAAACTATTTGATGGATTTCTTATCATGGTGGAGTGGATTACTGTTTGATTTTGGGGTAGGCTGTCAACAGCGTGTACTGTGTGACACTATCTGTTTTCTAATGATGTCAACAATGCGTCTGGCACAGAATCAGGAACTAGAATAGTAATTTAAGAGGATCTCTATGGCGTATATACATATTTGATGTCATGATTATGATGTCTTTATGCCATGGGTAATGTCCATATTCACTTCAGTTCATTGTGTCTGCAGAAGGTTCACAGACGGGTTTTCAACCGAGCTACATTATCAAAGACGCAGAGCGGGCGTCTTAACAGCTCACACATAATGGCTGACGACAACCAGATAGGGTTAATTTAAGCCTACATTTTTACGTTTAAAAGAGAAATCAATAAGTAGATTTTGAATTTTCCTAATTACATGTTGTTCAAAGGGCAGTTCTTCCTTAAGGACAAATGTGATTGATATTAGGGCGGAAGTATGATTTGAAGTTTCAGCAAGTAATTCCAACTGGGTAATTGTTGTGGGATGTCAGCATGCAATAAGCCTACTGCGCGTGTAGAATCAGTGCCATGAAGGATGGTGCAGGCCGGCAAGTTGCTACAGTAGCCTAGCATGGAGTAGCAGATGTGGATCAGATCTGGCTGACTTGTTCGCAGGCTAAATTTCTCACCAGTCATCCTCTGTAATAATTACCTCCCAGAGAGCAATTACAAAGAACTAATAATGTTTTTAAAAGCACCATTATAACTAGCGACATTACAGTCAGTCACCTCAGGCTGCGAAGGACTCGGTAGAACAGTGTTGGATTTGTCCATGTCTTGCTAAATTAATCTACCATAACTGGGGAGACTTTATACTGCATTTTTAAAGCTGGAATCCTTAATGGTGAAACTACCACGTCCGATATTACAACAGCAGAGAAGTTACTGCAAACAACGAACACTGTTTTTTTCTGCTTTTCTGCTTCGTGCATCATTGCACGCAAGATTAAACATAAGTATATCCCACTGGACACGTACGTCAATTCAACGTCTATTTCACGTTGGTTCCAGATAATTTCCTTTAAATGACTTGGAAACAACGTTGATTCAACCAGTGTGTGACCAGTGGGATGTAAGCCACCACTGCTTCGTCAACGAAAACATTTCAGAACCATGCCGCTGTCTCAGGTGCTGCACAGGTTCAAAACATTTCAGAACCATGCCGCTGTCTCAGGTGCTGCACAGGTTCAAAACATTTCAGAACCATGCCGCTGTCTCAGGTGCTGCACAGGTTCAAAACATTTCAGAACCATGCCGCTGTCTCAGGTGCTGCACAGATTCAAAACATTTCAGAACCATGCCGCTGTCTCAGGTGCTGCACAGGTTCAAAACATTTCAGAACCATGCCGCTGTCTCAGGTGCTGCACAGATTCAAAACATTTCAGAACCATGCCGCTGTCTCAGGTGCTGCACAGATTCAAAACATTTCAGAACCATGCCGCTGTCTCAGGTGCTGCACAGATTCAAAACATTTCAGAACCATGCCGCTGTCTCAGGTGCTGCACAGGTTTAAAACATTTCAGAACCATGCCGCTGTCTCAGGTGCTGCACAGATTCAAAACATTTCAGAACCATGCCGCTGTCTCAGGTGCTGCACAGGTTCAAAACATTTCAGAACCATGCCGCTGTCTCAGGTGCTGCACAGGTTCAAAACATTTCAGAACCATGCCGCTGTCTCAGGTGCTGCACAGGTTCAAAACATTTCAGAACCATGCCGCTGTCTCAGGTGCTGCACAGGTTCAAAACATTTCAGAACCATGCCGCTGTCTCAGGTGCTGCACAGGTTCAAAACATTTCAGAACCATGCCGCTGTCTCAGGTGCTGCACAGATTCAAAACATTTCAGAACCATGCCGCTGTCCACTAACGCCTACAAACTCAGACATTGACAGCTCAACAGTGCTGAAATAGTTCGAGCCCCAGAGATTTTAAACTAGTTTAAGTGCAAGTGATTATAATTTATTGCACATGTTAGTTTTGCTGATTTGCAGTCTCAGAATTATCGCTAATGGGTTGCAGCGAGTTACGTTTTTGAGCATTTTTTAAAAATGTATTTATTTATTTCACCTTTATTTAACCAGGTAGGCAAGTTGAGAACAAGTTATCATTTACAACTGCGACCTGGCCAAGACTAAAGCAAAGCAGTTCGACACATACAACAACACAGAGTTACACATGGAGTAAAACAAACATACAGTCAATAATACAGTTGAAGAAAATATATATACAGTGTGTGCAAATGAGGTAAGAAAAGGGAGGTAAGGCAATAAATAGGCCATGGTGGCGAAGTAATTACAATATAGCAATTAGACACTAGAGTGATTGACGTGCAGATGGTGATGATGATGCCTAAGAAGAGGATGAGGATGCTTGATGAACCATAAATGACTCGCTATGATCTGTTTTCTGATATTGTCGACAAAACGTTTAGACATTAGACCATATAAATATAGCAAATCCATTGGATTTATGCAATAGATTTAGGCCTAATTGTGACATAATGTGTATCATGTATTTTACGAATCCCTATGCTTAAGCCTATCAGAAACGAGTATTCAACAATGTCTTGGTAAAATTCAAGGATAACGTCCATGTCACTTCAGTTGCGTCTGTCGACGGTTCACCCATGTGCTTTTAAAGGGACTATCAGTATTACCTCCAAATAGCCTGCTACAATAGGCTACACACCCATGTCTGACGATACCAAGGTATGGTTAATTACGCATACTTTGAGTTTCGAGGAGAAATCACTAACATTATTTTAGGTCACTCACTACCAAAGCAATACTGTATGTCTCACTGGTTTGACCCATGGACAGAAAGCTGACTACCACTGCCGTTTTGAGTAAAATACGAGCAAATAAGTTGTTTCATAAAGTCACAAAAGAAGACTGATATTGCCCTCTCATTTATCCACCAGAGCATGAAATGGGAGTATACCCCTGACGATCAAAAGGAAGTTGGGGAGGATATGAAGGATGAAACAGAGACTCATGAGACCAAATACAACAGGACAGGAAGCAAGGTAAGATGGAAAATATGCAGTCCTTTGCACACCCTCCACCTACTTAGGCACATATATAGGATTGGCTTGCTATCATCAAATCCACTGACCTTAGATCTGCTATGAGACCTATAATCTGTTGTCCTGTAGGCTTAACGTAAGTCCAGTGGAGGTGGCAAGAAGAATTCGGTGAAGGAGGACAGCAGCATTTGTGCAGGTCAGAGATTGTTTTATGTTGGGTGCAGGTTGTGTTTAAATGAATCAGCATTGATCTGAGAAGATAGCATCTATACCTACAGGTTAAAGCAATATGTGACCCGTTTCAAGAACTTAGGCACGTCACGTCACTTGCACGTCACTACTTCACAGGAGAGGCATTTGCACATATAATTTAAAAAAATGTATTTTAAAAAGATATAGCGTTGGACTTCTCTCAACAACATGGACAGCTCTCAACAACATGGACAGCTCTCAACAACATGGACAGCTCTCAACAACATTGCTGCACTGAATTTTAGAAGGCGCTGTAGACAAAGATCAGTGTATAACATTTGTGATGGACTACTACTACGGTCAATGTGAACTGGAGTGACTAGACACAACGTGGGCCAAACAAGATGTACCTATAAATACAATGGAGTGAAAGGGGCAGCAGTCTGCCTGTGATGCGTTCATCCATGTATATGGGTAAGAGTCTAGCTACATTTAAGCAATAAGGCCCGAGGATGGCCAATATACCACAGCTAAGGGCTCTAGTGTGTGTTTACCAGAGATGGTAATGTGAAGAACAACATGACCTGCACAAAAGTCAGATTAGGATATAGGCCAAGATAAAGTGTATTTTTTCTAATACTTTTTGTTACTACTTTCACCACTTTTAGTCTTGAAATCTTTGGTTGTTTACTACACTACTTTGTTTAGCACATGGCCTCACGTGAATCCTTAAAGAGATGGGTGGGGCTAAGGCTTAAGAAGGTGTGAACGATGCTGATTGGGTGTAGACAAGGTGTACCAAAACATTCAACAACTATTTTTTTTTTTACATCTAATCAAATCACATTTTACTGGTCACATACACATATTTAGCAGATGTTATTGCGGGTGTAGCGTAATGCTTGTGTTCCTAGCTCCAACAGTGCAGTAGTATCTAACAATTCACAACAATACTGTCAATGGTGTGCGTACTGGGAGCGCAGTCAGGTGCAGGAGAGCAGAGAGTTGTGAACAGGTACACACTTTATTTAGGCAGGAGAAACCAACAGACGGACGCCACAGACGAAGCCTCCAGCCAAATGGCAAAAGTGCAAAACGCGCAAACAGTCACAATAATTATGTTCAAACAAATAAACATACCTCGTGATAAAACACGGAACAAACAAACACTAGTCTAGCGTGTCAAAATAGACACGTAACACAAAACAATTTCACACAAAGACATGAGGGGGAACAGAGGAATAAATACATGTAGTGTGATTGGGGAATGAAAACCAGGTGTGCAGGGAACAAGACAAAACAAATGGATAAATGAAAAATGGAGCGGCGATGGCTAGAAAGCCGGTGACGTCGACCGCCGAACGCCCCCCGAACAAGGAGAGGAGCCGACTTCGGCGGAAGTCGTGACAAATACACACAAATCTAAAAGTAAAATAATTAACAAATATATAAATATTAGGATGAGCAATGTTGGAATGGCATTGACTAAAATACAGTAAAAAACAGTATATACATATGAAATGAGTAAAGCAGTATGTAAACATTATTAAAGTGACTAAAGTGACCAGTGATTCCATGTCTATGTATATAGGGCAGCAGCCTCTAAGGTGCAGTGATGAGTAACCAGGTGGTAGCTGGCCAGTGATGGGTATTTAACAGTCTGATGGCCTTGAGATAGAAGCTGTTTTTCAGTCTCTCGGTCCCAGCTTTGATGCACCTGTACTGACCTTGCCTTCTGGATGATAGCGAGGTGAACAGGCTGTGGCTTAGGTGGTTGATGTCCTTGATGAACTTTTTGTCCTTCGTGTGACTTCGGGTGCTGTAGGTGTCCTGGAGGGCAGGCAGCGTGCCCCTGGTGATGCGTTGAGCAGACCGCACCACCCTCTGGAGAGCATTGCAGTTGCGGGCGTTGCAGTTGCCGTAGGCGGTGATACAGCCAGATGGGATGCTTTCAATTGTGCATCTGTAAAAGTTGTGAGGGTCTTAGGGGCCAAGCCAAATTTCTTCAGCCTCCTGAAGTTGAAGAGGCACTGTTGCACCTTCTTCACTACACTGTCTGTGGGTGAACCATTTCAGATTGTCAGTTATGTGTACTCCGAGGAACTTTAAGTTTTTCACCTTCTCCGCTGCGGTCCCGTTAATGTGGATAGGGGCGTGCTCCCTCTGCTGTCTCCTGAAGTCCATGATCAGTTCCTTCATTTTGTTGGCATTGAGGGAGAGGTTATTTTCCTGGCACCACTCTGCCAGGGCCCTCACCTTCTCCCTGTAGGCTGTCTCGTCATTGCTGGTAATCAGGCCTACTACTGTTGTGTCGTCTGCAAACTTGATGATTGAGTTGGAGGCCTGTGTGGCCACGTTGTCATGGATTAACAGGGAGTATAGGAGGGGGCTGAGCACGCCACCCTGTGGGGCCCCTGTGTTGAGGATCACCATAGTGGAGGTGTTGTTTCTTACCTTCACCACCTGGGGACAGCCCGTCAGGAAGTCCAGGACCCAGTTGCACATTACGGGGTTCAGATCCAGGGCCCCAAGCTTGATGATGAGCTTGGAGGATACTATGATGTTGAAGGCTGAGCGATTGTCAGTTAACAGCATTCTTACATAGGTATTCCTCTTGTACAGATGGGATAGGGCAGTGTGCAGTGCGATGGCGATTGCATCGTCTGTGGATCTATTGCGGCGGTATACAAATTGAGTGGATCTAGGGTGTCAGGTAAGGTGGAGGTGATATGATCCTTAACTAGCCTCTCAAAGCACTCCATGATGACAGAAGTGCGTGCTACGGGGCAATAGTCATTTAGTTCAGTTATCTTTGCTTTCTTGAGTACAGGAACAATGGTGGACATCTTGAAGCAAGTGGGGATAGCAGTCTTGGATAGGAAGAGATTGAATATGTCCGTAAACACTCCAGCCAGCTGGTCTGCGCATGCTCTGAGGACGTCTGGGCCGGCAACCTTGCGATGGTTCACAAGCTTTAATGTCTTACTCACGTCGGCCACAGAGAATGAGAGCCCACAGTCCTTGGGAGCAGCCGCGTTGGTGGTACTGTGTTATACTCAAAACGAGCGAAGAAGGTGTTTAGCTTGTCTGGGAGCAATACGTTGGTGTCCGTGACGTGGCTGGTTTTCCCTTTGTAATCCATGATTGTCTGTAGACCCTGCGTCTGAGCCATTGAATTGCGACTCCACTTTGTCTCTGTACTGACATTTTGCCTGTTTGATTGCCTTACCAAGGGAATAACTACACTATTTGTATTCAGCCATATTCCCAGTCACCTTGCCGTGGCTAAATGCGGTGGTTCGCGGTTTCAGTTTTGAGCCGTAATTGGCTCAGTGTTCTGTCACTCATGGGGACACTACGTCACCACAAAATCTAAGGGTAGAGCTTGAAAACTCAAGCCCCTTGGGTTCTGCCATAGAGTTACATTAGAAGTGCCCATCCAAGAAGGCTCAAGGTCATTGGCCACAGATAAAATGATGTCAAATCACATTTTATCTACAGTAGCTTTGATTGGACTGATCATGTCAACATCATACCTTCAAAATCTTAGCTAGCAGTTATCATCATGAATCAAGTCGACAATCTACTGGCAAATCCTTATTAACCCTTGTCATATGAATAGCCTGCTATTCAATGGAGTGGCTGTGTGGTCCCAAGTCTGGGTTTAAGGGTCTCTTTTCCAAGCTTAAAATTATACATTTCAACATTGGCTATGCTGTCAATCCAGAATGATTTCTACCGCGGTCAAATAAACTGTTAACTCAGAATTGGGAAATCTGACTTCAGTGAGTTCAAGACAACTGGGAACTCAGGAAAAAACTAGCTCCGACTGGGAAAAAAACGCTTCGAACGGTCATCCAACTCGGAATTGGAAGTTGGGAACTCGGGCCTCTTTCTAGAGCTATGGTCTGAAGATCACTGACGTCATCATGATTCAACCCTGTTTTTTTCCAAGTTCCCAGTTGTCTTGAGAGCACCATAAATCCAGAGAATGCCAGACTTTGATGACAGTTTGGTGACAAATTTTGCCCACGAAGGATCGTCGCTGTCAGAAGAATTTTCAATCCCAATGATAATAACTAACAATCAATAAGCTTTGACTAATCCCCAAGGTTTGTAAGACACTGGGTTAAGAATAATTAGGCAAAGACTCAGCTTCTGCAAAAGGTTTGTACAGTTTATTCAGAGAACGTTCTGAAGTCCATAATACAAAGACATTCATTTTATGCTCACTCCCTACTTACGCACATACCTCCACACAAACAGTAGATGTCCTACACACATACATACACACGAACAGTAGGTGAATAGTATCCCTCCCTGGACTTCCCACCACTGTTAATCACTACCCAGCGCTGTCTGTTCCTTTCCCCCGAGATTAGAGGAACCTTGAAAGTTACTCTCTTTCTTCACTAAGTTCTCGCTAGGTCGGGTCAAACACAGTCTAATTGTTCTTGCTATTTACTTAGGCACACTCATACACACATACATTTCTCTTCCTCCCGGATCTCTACTAGACCTTATGGGACTTACGTTTAGTACTTTAATTATTCATTATACATGCTACATAACTACTAATTACTAATTAGTTACGTTTCAGGGTGGATTCTTTAATCGTTTACCTTTAAACCAATAACTCCCTTATCAGTCGCGCCACCTTCCTGTTCAAGTGAGCACAGCATAACAAGTTGAGTCCAAACATGTCTTGTATGCTGCTCGTAAATAATGTAATATGCCAGGGAGATACAGTTGAAGTCAGAAGTTTACATACACTTAGGTTGGAGTCCCTAAAACTCATTTTTCAACCACTTGTTAACAAACTATAATTTTGGCAAGTCGGTTAGGACATCTACTTTGTGCATGACACAAGTAATTTTTCCAACAATTGTTTACAGACAGATTATTTCACTTATAATTCACTGTATCACAATTCCAGTGGGTCAGAAGTTTACATACACTAAGTTGACTGTGCCTTTAAACAGCTTGGAAAATTACAGAAAATGATGTCATGGCTTTAGAAGCTTCTGATAGACTAATTGACATCATTTCAAATCAAATCAAATTTGATTTGTCACATACACGTGGTTAGCAGATGTTAATGCAAGTGTAGCGAAATGCTTGTGACATTTGAGTTAATTGGAGGTTTTTCAAGGCCTACCTTCATAACTCAGTGCCTCTGCTTGACATCATGGGAAAATCAAAAGAAATCAGCCAAGACCTCAGAAAAAAAGCTGTAGACCTCCACAAGTCTGGTTCATCCTTGGGAGCAATTTCCAAACGCCTGAAGGTACCACGTTCATCTGTACAAACAATAGTACGTAAGTATAAACACCATGGGACCACGCAGCCGTCATACCGCTCAGGAAGGAGACGCTTTCTGTCTCCTAGAGATGAACATACTTTGGTGAGTAAAGTGCAAATCAATCCCAGAACAACAGCAAAGGACCTTGTGAAGATGCTGGAGGAGAAGTATCTATATCCACAGTAAAATGAGTCCTATATCAACATAACTTGAAAGGCCTCTCAGCAATGAAGAAGCCACGGCTCCAAAACCGCCATAAAAAAGCCAGCCTACGGTTTGCAACTGCACATGGGGACAAAGATTGTACTTTTTGGAGAAATGTCCTCTGGTCTGATGAAACAAAAATAGAACTGTTTGGCCATAATGACCATCGTTATGTTTGGAGGAAAAAGGAGGAGGCTTGCAAGCCGAAGAACACCATCCCAACCGTGAAGCACGGGGGTGGCAGCATCATGCTATGGGGGTGCTTTGCTGCAGGAGGGACTGGTGCACTTCACAAAATAGACGATATCATGAGGGAGGAAAATTATGTGAATATATTGAAGCAACATCTCAAGACATCAGTCAGGAAGTTAAAGCTTGGTCGCAAATGGGTCTTCCAAATGGACAATGACCCCAAGCATACTTCCAAAGTTGTGGCAAAATGACTTAAGGACAACAAGGTCAAGGTATTGGAGTGGCCATCAAAGCTCTGACCTCAATCCAATAGAAAATTTGTGGGCAGAACTGAAAAAGCATGTGCGAGCAAGGAGGCCTACAAACCTGACTCAGTTACACCAGCTCTGTCAAGAGGAATGGGCCAAAATTCATCCAACTTATTGTGGGAAGCTTGTGGAAGGCTACCTGATACATTTGACCCAAGTTAAACAATTTAAAGGCAATGCTACCAAATACTAATTGAGTGTATGTAAACTTCTGACCCACTGGGAATGTGATGAAAAAAATAAAAGCTGAAATAAATCATTCTCTCTAATATTATTCTGACATGTCACATTCTTAAAATAAAATGGTGATCCTAACTGACCTAAGACAGGGAATTTTTACTAGGATTAAATGTCAGGAATTGCAAAAAACTGAGTTTAAATGTATTTGGCTAAGGTGTATGTAAACTTCCGACTTCAAGTGTATGTATACTGTAGCTAAGAAAGTAATACTAAGTGTATGTTGTGTAGTAAACTGTTAGTAGCCCATGTGCCTCACCCTAATAATTTGGTCTATTTTCCCCTCTTAATTTCGCCTACTGGTCTGACTTGTTGGTGCACATGTAGCCTATAACTTGTTTCAGAGAAATGTAATAATTTAATATTGTAAGAGCTTTCATTGTCTGCTTATATGTCCCCTTTATGTATCCTACGGTCCTGTACAGGGAGAACACTAAGAATGGCCCATGTTCTGAATTCTGTCACTGTACATTTCAAAAGTGCTGAACAAATAGTTATATTGAGTATGTCCGTCCTAGCTTGCTTATTAATATCTTAATCAAAATTACGGATTGCCTCTTATTCGCTTGTATTTGTATTTATTATGGATGTGCCAAGGCAGCAGCTGCTCTTCCTGGGGTCCGGCAAAATTAAGGCAGTTATACAATTTTAAAAACATTACAAAACATTCATAACAGATTTCACAACACGTGAAGTGTGTGCCCTCAGGCCCCTACTTCCCTACCACATATCTACAACACAAAATCCATTTGTATGTGTGTGTTTGTATGTTATCATGTATGTGTGTGCATGTGTCTGCGTCTATGTTTGTGTTGCTTGTTGTCCCTTTATGCCATAGTTTGTACATCTCAATTGTCAGTTATGTCTTTTTAAAAGGCAGTAAATGAGGCTGAATGAACTGTTTCGCTGCCAGACAAGGCTCCGCTGAGGTGTAGCAGTGGTAAGGTGTTGGGACTGCTGTTGGGACTGCTGTTGGGACAGCTTTATGTAGGCCCTAACAGCTTGTGGGCACCGTTTGACACCGTTATAGTGCAATTCATGTATTGTTTAGTGTTGTGTTGTGTTGTGTAGTGGCTTTGCTTGCATGCATCCCCAAAATGCTTTTTTTTGTTTGCCCCGTGCTAAAGTCGCCACTGGATATACCATTTTCTATCTCTGAGTCTCTACTTTTATCCAATGTAAAAAAACACAATTTAAAATGTTACTACATAACACCGAATCGAGGTGGTGAGTCACATATTGTGGAGGACCACAGAGAGATATGCTTTCACCTGTCCAGTGCAATCAAATCAGTATCGGTGAACGAAAATGAGAAATAAAGTTATGATTCAACTTCAGATTTCTCTTTGTGGTTTCCCAGGGTCTTCTAATGCACCCAGGTGTAGTTTCCAGGACAGGGAATCTAACATTGAGCAGCTGGAGAAGGAGCCTCAGAGGACTCTAATGCCTTCTCTCAATATTGGGACAAGCTGTGCCCCAGTCCTCCTCCTTCCTGAGTAGTCTAACTAATGAGTAAGTCCCATGTCTTTCTCCAACCTCACATACAACTCTGAATTTGCAGTCATAATGTGCCTTCTAACTACAAATGTGATTTCAACCACGACCTTAACCATACCCCTATCTCTATCCCTAAATCAAGAACAAAATGTCTCCTGTACTTAATGGCTTAATCATTGGATAGTGATTCAGCATGGCATGAAGAATAACGTAAGTCTCTGCAGTCTCCACATAAGGATCTGGTCAAAAGTAATGCACTATTTAGGAGAATGTGTCATGAAATAACTTGATTTAATATTACTCTGTTGGCCATAGCTGACGTTTGAGCAGCTCTCCATGATGTGTCTGAAGATTGTTAAGGTTGTGACCCAGACGGCCCTCCGCATTCTGTTACCAGTGCTGGCTCGTATCATGGGGGTGAACCTGAGGAGTGGGACGACCTCCCCAGAATCCCAGTGCTCTCTGACAGGGTCTAAGGACTCCTTGGACAGTCTGGATGAGTGGGAGAAAAGGCTGCTGATCAGTGATATGAACTACTGGACCAAGGAAAGGAGGAATGGCAGGGCAGGGTGCCACGAAAAATATGTTGGCAGAACCAAACCACCATGCTACTCCCCTAAGAGGTATGTTCACAGCAATATTTCAACGTATTGATTCCGTTTATCCCTGACCCATACCTATCATCAATTGGAAATCACACCTTGTATTTTTATGTTCTGATAAAAAAATGTTGCCCCAGAGGGGGCGGGTCTTGGGTAAGCCATTATAGAGTAGACTATGAATATATAGATCGGGTACAGTACATGCCTTTCAGAAATAATCCAAATCTGATGTCGTAAAAACATCATAATCATGTTAAAAAATTGGTTTTGGGATTCTATGCATGGCATCAGTGATGTTTGTGTGTGTATCTTCAAGATGACAGACCTGGTTACAGAGCTTGCATGCAACTGGAGAGGCTCTCCATATAGAGGAGCCTCTGACGGCTCTCTTTGGAGTAACAGAGGAAAGCCTCCTGATGTCCTTGTCTAAGGGCCACTCCAACCTCGCCTCCTCCAGCTCCTCTCAGCTGAGCTGTGCTATCGCGGGGGAGGTGTACACCAGCTTAACTCTGGCCTCTCAGTGGCCATTCAGGCCAGCCCTGGTAGTTGCCCCCCTTTGGAAAGTCAGGATATAGCAGCAGGAAGGGAGGCAATTCGAGTAGCCTCGGTGCAGATCCTGGCTGAGCTACAGAGCCAAACGTCTGAGCCAGAGTGGATAGGGTTTATCGAGCCCCTCATTGACCCTGTGACTGACGATGTGCTGGATGCCAGGACTTCAACACCCTATTGGATTTGACCAAGAAGATGAGCAGTCAGAGTTATCAAAAGTGGAGAGTAAATTGTTGGTGTAACGAATGCGCTGAGAGTCGGTAAGCAAGTACAGGAAGTGAGTGTTTAATAAATAAATGGAACAGAAAACAAGGAACACGAACAATGCACTGACATGGAACAGAGTCAATAACACCTGAGGAAAGAACCAAGGGGAGTGACAGATATAGGGAAGATAATCAAGGAGGTGATGGAGTCCTGGTGAGTATCATGAAGCGCTGGTGCGCGTGACGATGGTGACAGGTGTGCGAAATGATCAGCAGCCTGGTGACCTAGAGGCCGGAGAGGGAGTATACGTGACAGTGCCCCTCCCTGATGCGCGGCTTCAGCCGCAGAACGCCAACAAAAGGGGACGATCCCGGGGATCAGGAGCAGACCGGTCACCTTTACTGAAGCGCGGGAACCTGTCGAGTCGGCTGGGGCGTGGGAGCCCGGCGACCTAGAGCGCCGATGAAGGAGCAGACGAAACAGTACCCCCTCTCACCGACACGCGACTCCAGCCGCAGGATGCTGACCAAAGGGACGATCCTGGGGATCAGGAGCGGACCAGTCGCCTCCACCAAGGCACAGGAACCTGACGATCAGCTTGAAAAGCCGGAGCCTGGCGAGCCAGCTGTGGCATGGGAGCCTGCCAAGCCCACTGAGTCTTGAGAACCTGACGAGCTAGCTAAGGCATGAAAGCCTGACGAGCTAGATGAGGCATCCTCGGTAGACTCAGCAACAGACGCTTGACCCGCCAACCGAGTCTTGAGACCCTGTGGTACCGGCTGAGGCTTGAAAGCCTGATGAGCCGGCTGAGGCATCCTCGGTTGCTCCGGCAGCAGAACCTAGACCGACGTCACCTCCAACACAAAAACATAAAACACTCCCTGATGCTTCCCTTTGCTGAGGTGTTATTTACTCTGTTCCATGTCAGTGCGTTGTTCGTGTTCCTTGATTTCTGTTCCGTTTATTTATTAAACACTCACTCCCTGTACTTTCTTCCCAACTCTCAGTGCATTCGTTACAGAATAACACCTCACCTAAGGGAAGCATCAGGGAGTTATTTTATTTATTTATTTTTGGTTTCGGTGGGAATGACGTCGGGTCCGGGAGCCGCTACAGGCTGTTATGCCTCAGACAGATCGCCAGACTCCCCTGCCTCCGCCGGCTTGTCAGGCTCTCATGCCTCAGCCGGATCGCCAGGCTCCACTGCCTCAGCCGGCTTGTCGGGCTTTCTTGCCTTCGCCGGATCGCCAGGCTTCCCTGCTTCCACCGGCTCGTCAGGCTCTCATGCCTCAGCTGGATCGCCAGGCCCCCCTGCCTCAGCCAGTCTGTCAGGTTCCCACGCCCCAGCCGGCGACAGGTTCCCGCGCATCAGCAGATTGACCGATCCGCTCCTGATCCCCGGGATCGTCCCTTTGGTCAGCGTCCTGCGGCTGGAGCCGTGCGTCGGGGAGGGGGAACTCATGTGTACTCCCTCTCCGGCCTCTAGGTCACTCCCTCTTGCACCAGCAAGGGAACATCTTTGGTAACAAAGGGAGTTGGGATTGACATGGAAGAGAAAGAGGTGTGCTACCCTAGCAGCTCTGGCCATCTGAGGGAGTTATTCATCACTTCAGACATCAGCAGTGCTACTGCATTCCCTCTGCAGTCCTTGATGGACTCCGGCAAAGAGGATTTTATCTGTTTGGTCACAATACTGGTGATAAGGTTGCTACCGAAGATCGGTACCTCAGCCCTAGATGGACCTTCCCAACAGGCAGTAGACATGACAGCAATATTTCAGCAGCTCATCAGACAAGTTCTGTCTGAGTTCTGTGCTGCATCTGGATTCTCAAGGACACAGGCGCACCCTCAAGACCTGCACATCCACACGGTGTTCAGAGGTGTACATAAAAACCTCCTGGATGCGTTTGGCTCTTATAACGCCCTCCAAGCCACTATGGCCTCCCAGGATTCTGAATTTGAGTCCTGGTAAAATCATTGTCCAGCAGCTGGTGCAGGGATGCAAGGAGCCATCAAGACCAGCATCTACTGCCACAAGCCCAGCAGACCAGGCTGAGACAGAGAGTGGGAATGAGCAGAAAGCAAGAAGGAGCTTCCTTTGCTTCTCAATGACCAAACTCAGGATCAACAATAAGGTATAGGAGATATTAAGCAGTTGCTTTATGTTCCAGTTAAGGGCTGGTGTCATTGATGTGGCTATGATGAGATAAATACATGAGATAAATATGTTTTATTCCTCACTATATTGTTGCGTTGCATTCAGAAGATTTTATTTACAATTTCTTTACCTTTCTCTTTTAGCGTTCCAAGAGAGGAAACAAAATGACAGCCATTCACTCCAGGACCAGACTGAGATTCCCTCTACTGCATAGGTAAGGATGTTTTAAAGCTCTGCTATAGCTTGAATGTTTGTTTAGGTGTGGTAGAAACATAGAGTAGGTCTAGTAAACTTATAGAACTGTCATTGTTTTATATTTGTTATTCATGAAGTTATTATATTTATCTCTCTCTCATCCCTAAACCCACCCCTTTCGCTTGTGTTTCTAGCCCCCCACATTGGGGATCATGGTGCTGAATCTCCAGTTGGAGAGGTTTCTCGGTTCATCTCTCAGCCTATCAAAAAACCGCTCCTTGATAATCAGGGTCTTTTCAGCAATGATGAAGCCGTTCGAGCGCTCCTCCTGAAAGAACCTGTTACTCTGTATGAAGAAATACTTTTGACAAGAGGGATCTGCATGCCTACCCTTTAAAGTCTGCTTGATCAAATAAATGCAAACTATTTTACAAGGGTTTTACATGTTTTGGATGATTTCTAGCACTGAAGAAGCTTTTCTCACATACTCTCTGGTCAGATAGTGGAAGAGAACTGCATTAGTTCTCCCGTGGTTATACATCATTTTGTTGGGCAGTTGTTGAGCTGGTAGGGCTTCAACCTCAGCTTGACTCTATTACAATAAAGTTGGTGCCTAGCCAGTCAGATAACCAGATGCTCTCTATTCATTTAGTTGGAGCGATAAGAGCTTATTAACAGCAAAGTGAAAACACATAGTGGAGAATTTGAGATCTGCAGCTAGATCAACTCTCTGAGATGTTTTCTGTGGGTTGAATAATGTGTAGCATGAGTCAGTCCTGTTGCAGAGGAGGAGAGAGAAGTCATGGTGTTGCTCTACATTCAGACTGCAGGATGACCAGCAGCTACTGGGACTGCTGTAAAATATGGGCTGTAGGTGGCAGTGAATCACTAACCTGTTGCAAATGTACAGGTAACTGCCTAAATAAAGTAGGGATACAAAGTATATTAGAAACAGGTGCTTCCACACAGGTGTGGTTCCTTCATGCTTAGGGTCATGTATAAATATGTCCAGTTACCTATTATTCTGGCTACAATGACTAGAAGAAAAGATCTCTGTGACTTTGAAAGAGAGGTCTCAAAGGAGCATAGGGGGTTTTGTGTGTGTGTGTGTGTGTGCGTGCGTCTCAGTCACCAGATCTCAACCCAACTGAACACTTATAAGAGATTCAGGAGTAGCACCTGAGACAGCGTTCTTAACACCATCAACAAAACACCAAATTATGGAATTTCTAATGGAAAAATGGTGTCACATCCCTCCAATAGAGTTCCAGATCAATGCCAAGACGCACTGAAGCTGTTCTGGAAGCTCGTGGTGGCCCAACGCCCTATTACGACACTTTATGTTGGTGTTCCTTCATTTTGGCAGAAGCACAGATTCTGTCAAGCTCCCAGTTCTAGTTCCCCTATCTAGACCTATCAGGTCCAATCCCTAAACCCTAAAATGGACAGGGATGGTTTTCTATAGCCAAGTCCCTGGTCATGACAACAGCAACTCAGTGAACCTGATGCCACATGGGTACAATCAGTTGTACCTTAGACTCTTTACAAAGGAACTCCTAGATGTGGAGAAATCCCACAAAGAGGATCACAGAAGAAATAAGGCGGCTTTTAGAAATGACACTTGAGGGTACGGGAGAGCTACAGGAGCAGAGCTCTCCTCTCATCACGACTCACATTAACATGCATGGATTTGCGCTAGAGTGCAGCTACACCACCTGACCGTATCTGCTCGCCGCCTTCAGCCCTTTCTCTTTCACCGAGTCACATTTCACACTGTTCTGTGCCGCCTCCTGTCTACAGGTGAACACAAGTGCAAATGAACAAATTCCTCTCTTGCCAATTCCCCTTGCCTTACACTTATGTAATCATATGGATACTCCCTAATATAGTACTAATATTCTAATATACACTACATTGCCAAAAGTATGTGGACACGCATTAGTGGATTCTGCTATTTCAGCCACTCCCGTTGCTGATAGGTGTGTAAAATCGAGCACACAGCCATGCAATTTCCATAGACAAACATTTGCAGTAGAATGGTCCGTACTGAACAGCTCAGTGACTTTCAACATGGCACAGTCATAGGATGCCACCTTTCCAACAAGTCAGCCATCACATTTCTGCCCTGCTAGAGCTGCCCCGGTAAACTGTAAGGGCTGTTATTGTGAAGTGGAAATGTCTAGGAACAATAACGGCTCAGCCGCAAAGCGATAGGCCACACAAGCTCACAAAACGGGACCGGCGAGTGCTGAAGCGCAACGACGTGTAAAAATCATCTGTCCTCGGTTGCAACACTCACTACCGAGTTCCAAACTGCCTCTGGAAGCAACGTCAGCACAAGAACTGTTCATCAGGAGCTTCATGAAATGGGTTTCCATGGCCGAGCAACCGCACACAAGCCTATGATCACCATGCGCAGTGCCAAGCGTTCTGGAACAGTGGAAATGCGTTCTCTCGAGTGATGAATCATGCTTCACCATCTGGCAGTCCGATGGATGAATCTGGGTATGGTGGATGCCAGGAGCACGCTACCTGCCCGAATGCATAGTTCTAACTGTAAAGTTTGGTGGAGGAGGAATAATGGTCTGGGGCTGTTTTTCATGGTTTGAGCTAGGCCTCTTAGTTCCAGCGAAGGGACATTTTTATGATACAGCATACAATGACGTTCTAGACGATTAAGTACTTCCAACTTTGTGGCAGCAGTTTGGGGAAGGCCCTTTCCTATTTCAGCAAGACAATGCCCCCGTGCACAAAGGGAGGTCCATACAGAAATAGTTTGTTGAGGTCAGTGTTGAAGAACTTGACTGGCCTACACAGAGCCCTGACCTCAACCTCATCGAACACCTTTGGGATGAATTGGAACACCGACTGCGAGCCAGGCCTAAACGGCCAACATCAGTGCCCAACCTCACTAATGCTCTTGTGGCTGAATGGAAGCAAGTCCCTGCAGAAATGTTCCAACATCTCGTGGAAAGCCTTCCCAGAAGAGTAGTTTCTGTTAGCAGAAAAGGGGTGTCCAGCTCCATATTAATGCTCATGATTTTGGAATGAGATGTTTGACGAGCAGATGCCATACTGTTGGCCATGTAGTGTACTTTACTAAATATGTACACTCTTAGAAAAAGGGTTCCAAAAGAGTTCTTTTGGCTTTCCCCATAGGAGGACCATTTTTGGTTCCAGGTAGAACCCTTTTTGGGTTCCATGTAGAACTCTCTGTAGAACCCTTTTGTAGAATCCTTTTTTTGTAGAACCCTTTTTGTAGAACCCTTTTTTTCTAAGAGTATGGATATGCCCCTTACTCAGTCCACTCCACATAGCCCTCTGTGCCCCATTGGGAACACTAATAAAGCCAACTATATCTGTCCCTAGTTAGACCCTACACAAACCACTTCTCTGTCTTTGAATGGAACTTAGTACATTGAAAATCTTTACACGTCCAGTGTATCTAAGTAAGATATACAGTATTATTCCTTCATGAGCTATCTCAGTGTCAGACAAGGGGAAAGGCAGATATTTCCTAGTAATCATCATACATTTTTAATGATGATTACTTTAAAACAACGGGGGTGTGAGGGATATTGTGACAAGACTAAAGACATAAATATCAACATGTATTACTTAACTATCATTAATATGTATGTATGTATTGTAGTCTAATTGAATGTTGGCCAGATAAAGGAACAAGAGGTAGCTGAGGGAGGGGAGAGATAGAGACAGAGGTGAAATAACTGTTTCCATAGAAATATGGAACATAGACTCTCAACATAGACTTGATTGATCATTTCAGACATTTCAGCACTTCTTTTCTTGTTACAGAATCTATTTTTGGCCACACAGGCCTTCCTACGCACACATTTCCCTAACAATAACTCACCAAGTGCCTTATCAATGGCAACGATCTCAATTTGTAGCGAACAGTTCATGTGATTCACGATCAAACTCCCAATAGAGATGATTCTTTGTTCTACCAAGCTTCGATATAACAATAAACACACAGTGCCTAGATTCTGTTTTCCAACATGAACTTCCTACTTCCTCAAATTCTAGGCAAAAGAAAGCCATCAGGAAAAAAGTGAGTTTAAACACTGATATTTTCAGAATCCTTTGAAGCAGCACATCAAAGCAGAGAGAGAAGTCAGAATGTGAGAGCTGTGATTCCCCTAAGAAGTTGATGGAGATCTGCTGAGAAGAGACAGAGATGCTACGAGAGGGGAGATGCTAATGCACACCGTTGCCTGAAGAGGATGGGTAAACAAAGACAACCATTTAATGCTAACACAGCATCTCAGAGTCGTGACAATAGAAGACTCTGCTCTACCACTGATGCATCAGGCACCTGTGCTATACCTCTATCACATCTGACTGAAACTCCCCTGACAATAGCAGAACCACAAATCAATCCATTTGAACAGCATGCTGAGGTGGGCAAACAAAGGCAGATCAGTTGCAGTGTGTCGAGGCAGTTTAGAGGTTCTGCACACACAGTCTTGTTGTTACACACATTCCTTGTTGTTACTCTGTCAGTGCAATCAATCCCACCCTGTTATTAGTGAAAGATTCCTTCAGAGCAGTACTTACTCAGACCTGGCCGGTGCTGTCGGTGCCTTGCTGAGAACCACCTTAGAGGGGGCACATCCTCACCCAGAAAGCCCGATCATGTGGGGTCTTGCTGGGCAGCCACCGGCCAGTACGAGGGACTCGCTGATTCATCAAAACTGGGGATGTCATCTTCACTGTAGAGAGTAGAGCCAAACGAAAGGGAGAGAAGAGCTTTGGCAGGAGAGAAAGATGTGAGCAGTGAGAGCGAGGGAAGATTAGCACACAGAGAGATAGAGTGAAGGAGAGAGGGAGGGAATGGAGGAGAGAGGGAAACTGCATTGAAGAGAAATGCAGTAGATCAGTGAAAACACAATCGCATAGACACGCAGGGAAAATCTCGCTTCCTCACTCTCTATTTTTTTCTCTCTCTCTTGCTCACCCTCTCTCTCTCTCTCTCTCTCTCTCTCTCTCTCCTTCTCCCCACACTTCAATAGATTACGCTAATCACTGTAATACATGCAGCCTGAGTCACTGCCGAAACTGTGTTCTCTCCCGCATAACACATGCATTTCAGTAACAACCACTCCACAGAGACCCCAGTTCTTCTCAGACATCAAACCCAGTGATCTGTTACATAACGCAGTCTCTCCTATCACACTGCACTGCTATCAGATGTCCAATTTAGTGGAAGGCACAGTGGTCCTGTAACTGATAAGACTGTTTCCTTGCAATAAAAAAAAGTTAAAGCTACACCTGTCCACATCTGCTCCAAATCAACTCCAATGATAAATACATGAATACACTTCAATGCCAAGCTGTTTCAACATGTGTTTGAGCTGTATTAGTAATTCCAGAGAAGTCAGTGAGGAAGCAAATCCATCACAAAAAGATGATCCCGATGTTACAGTCAGGCAGGTTGGCCTTTCTGTCATTGTATCAATGCTGAGTTTAGCCAAACGGACACATACACGCACATGTGAGCAGAAGCGCACACACACACATGCACACACACACACACAACAGATATCGCACTGGGGCCTCTGAGGTCCCCGCTTGGGAACAGATGGCAAGACCTGTCCTGGTAAGCAAAACTCCATCACAGCAGTAGAGATATGAAACAGCTTGGCAAGTTCAGGTAACCAATCAATGGTTGTTATGGCCCTGTCAACCACCAGAACACAACTCGGCATTCATATTGTGGGCTACTATTGCTGTTATGATTGTATGCAATCATTCACTGATTTTAGATCTTAAAGTGAAGAATTGTTTGAAATAATCTTTTCAAATCAAATTGGATGTGGAGCATAGCAGGCAATAAGTAGGCTATAAACTTGTATCACGCATGAGTGGGGAAAATGGACCAGCAAACAAACCACAGCAATGACTTTGACTTTGTTTCTGTTGAGTGTTTACTCAGCTCAGATGAAAGCCAAACATTGGAGGCATGCTTTGTCTTATGAGCCGAGAATATAATTGTTTCAGACTCCCAGTGATTCAGACAAGCAGCCGTCTCAATCTGAACAGAAATCTGGGCCTGCAAGAAAGCAAATCCAGTAAGAATCCTCAATTACTGATTTCTCGGAGCGGACTTCTGCTATTACAGCATGAGGTCATGCTCTATGTCTATGAAAACAGTACATTTGTCTTTGGACTAGGCTGAAAACCAAAATACTGTACAGTACTATCCCCTAAGGAATACCATGTTATGCCATTTGATGTTTGTGCGTGCATTGTATACATAGACCTGCAGAACCAATCAGTGTTCTCTAAACATCTCTTGAGATCCTTTGAAGTGCAACTAATTGTTAGGATTTAGAAATAGAACCCGCTTTTGGCTCAAAAGCATTGCGTAATGCAGTGTGTTGCCAGAGGGACATGATCAATAGCCTTACTGCTGTATCTCCACTTCCATCTGAGCTAACTGCAGCTAAAACCTGACAATCTGCCTCCTGATGACATCTCTCTAAAAGACCATTCAACCTAACAAAAGACAAAAAACTGTTACAAACTGTTACAATTCAAACACATCACATCATTTTCTGTAAAATTATGCAATTTTGTGCCATTTAATAGAGATAAATGCATGCAATGGTATACATGTACAGTATAATAAAGTTAGCTAATTAGGTTAGGACAATTGTCAACATTTGTCGGCAGATCTTGGATTACACTCCTCTCCAAAACACATCAATATGAAATTGGTTCTGGTTTCATAGAGAGAATATGAGGATGGGTAGAGGCTTTTGCGGAGGCTTTTTGCTGATGTTACCTAGCAACAAGGTATTGTACATACCTTAGGCCAATCACAGCTTAATATCGAAGGAGGGAGAATAATGAGAGTTTCATCACAATTCACTGAGCATGTATAAATGATCCTTCAGACTGAATTTCTCTGTTGCTAGAGTACAGAGGGGAATTCTTAATCCAGGGAAAATGACACTGCACAAAGCACAATCAATGAAATCTTATATTCCACTCACCTTTATAACAATCACAGACTTCTTTCAAGACATGCTGAATTTCAGGGACATCAGGAGGACAAAAGTTGTATGAAAGCTGTAAGCAAAGCTCAATACGGCTGGAAGACTGTAAGAAGGCTGTAGGACTAAGATGATTAGTCTGGGAGAGTGGTGACCAATGTGTGCAGAACATGCTTGAGGCTCTCCTAGAGAAGAGCAGTGATAACAGTGACTAAATATTGCCCTCCATTGGTACAAAAATGAAATGACATTACAGGCTATAACACGTGATGGTTTATGTAAGGGTAGAGTTCTTAAAGAGGAACACTGCTGCAGTCTGGAGGTGAGTGCCTCTTCATCAAAAGTGACTCTTACATAACTGGAGCCTGGAAAATCACCTTTGCATTGGCTGAATTGTAGCGAACAGGCAGCACACTGACAAGCAGACAGAGTGTCAGACCAGAGCAGGCCTGCTGTATGACTAAGGCAGATGTTACATAAGTGTTCTCTTCTCCCCTAGTACAAAATATTTACTGTTAACCCGTGGTGGAAAAAGTACCCAAATGTCATACTTGAGTAAAAGTAAAAGTCACAAAGTAAAATAAAATACTACTTGAGTAAAAGTCTAAAAGTATTTGGTTTTAAATATACTTGAGTTTTAAAAGTAAATGCAATTCCTCAAATATACTTAAGTATCAAAAGTAAAGTATAAATCATTTCGAATTCCTTATATTAAGCAACCCAGACGGCACCATTTTCTTGTTTTTTTATTTATTTACGGATAGCCAGGGGAACACTCAGACATAATTTACAAACGAAGCATGTGTGTTTAGTGAGTCCGCCAGATCAGAGGCAATAGGGATGATGTCTTGATAAGTGCGTGAATTTGACAATTTTCCTGTCCTGCTAAGCATTCAAAGTGTAACGAGTACTTTTGGGTGTCAAGGAAAATGTACGGAGTAAAAAGTAAAAAAAAATCTTTAGGAATGTAGTGAAGTAAAAGTAAAAGTTGTTAAACATAAATAGTAAAGCAAAGTACAGATACCCCAAAAAAACAACTTAAGTACTTTCCACCACTGCTATTACAGTTTTTTGCGATTGCTTACACACTTGTTGCGGAATTTGGCTCATTGTGTCAAAACTCTACACACAAGCCAAATTAGACACAACACTTGGATATTAACATCTCACTTCTATGTGAAAATGAAACTCTGCAATCATAACCTAACAATCCTTTTTCAAAATTGCATTTTTGCAACAAAAATGAGACACACCACTTGAATTACTCTTTCAAAGCAGCAACAACACACAGATGTACTTTATACAAAACACTGCTGTGTTTATATACAGCTTATTTTTTTACCATTGCAGGTTGACAACAAAAAAACTAAGAAAATTAGAATTACAGTAGAGTAATAAATACAATATGTTACTGGAAACTCACAGAAAAACAAAAATAATTACAGTAAAATTACAGTGCAATGGTAAACAAAAAATGTTATTGTTAGGGAGGGGGTGGATGGTTTATGGATCCCGCGTTCTGTTAGGGTCTGGCCACATCACCTCATCCACATCACAAGCATTGTCATCCCTGGCTAGGCAATGGGGAAAATATCCAACCCTGGACTGACCCCACCTCAATGTCTCCGCATGCCTCTTCCATTGCTTGCAGAAGAGGCAGGCGGGCATGTGGTTGGCGGTCATACACTTTCAAACGCCAAGCTGAAAATAATTCCCCAGTCGGATTGAGAAATGGGGAGTAAGGGGGCAAGTATACAACTGTGAAGTTATTGGGGTTGGTGAACCAGTCCCTGACCAGAGCAGCCTGGTGGAAACTAACATTATCCCAGATGACAACAAACCTGGGCTGCTCTGGTCCGTCCTGTACAACTGCATTATGTAGTGCATCTCGAAATATTATTATGTGTGCAGTATTGTAGGGACCTAGGGTGGCATGGTGATGGAAAACTCCTTGCAGACTAATGGCGGCACACAAGATGATATTTCCCCGGCGTTGCCCAGGGACATTCACAACGGCTCATTGTCCAATAACATTTCGGTCCTGACGCCTTGTTTTAGCTAGATTGAATCCAGCTTCATCAATGAAAATGAACTTATGTGTCACGTCCTGAATAGTGAAAGAGGTAATTTGCCATAGTAGTATGGTCAGGGCGTGGCAGGGGGTTTGTTTTGTATGTATATTTTGGGTTTTCTGTTTCTATGTGGGTTTGTTCTAGTTGTCTATTTCTATGTGTTGGTTTTCATGGTCGGCCGGGTATGGTTTCCAATCAGAGGCAGGTGTCTTTCGTTGTCTCTGATTGGAAGCCATACTTAGGCAGCCTGTTTTTCCTTTGGGGTTGTGGGTAGTTGTTTTCCGTTCTAGTTTAAGTACCTGACAGGACTGTGTTGGTCGTTTTTGTTATTTTGTCAAGTGTCTTCATTAAAAGATTGAAAATTAGCACTATCCACGCTGCGTCTTGGTCTCCATTTCACGACCCCTGTGACATTATGAGGCTGTGCAGCTACATCAAAGTCCAGGACTCTCTGTAACAGAAAATGCATACACCATACCGTGAATAGGGTGTAACTCAAAACACAGGACTACAATGTCTACATTTTCACACCAGGATGGGGGTGGGGGGTGGGTTGGGTCAGACACATTCAGTCAAAACTACAAGCTACAGACAAGGCAGGTGCCCCCACAGACCCCTTGCACATAGTCATAGCGAAGGTCTTTGATTCTAGCGCTGTTCCTCTCAAATGGAACCCTGCGCCGCTGCTTCATCGTAAGTTGGTGCTGACGCAAGACGCGGCAGAGTGTCGACATACTGACATGGTTGATGTTATGGAATGTTGTGTGATCTGCCATGATTTGCTCTCCTAGTTGATGTAGGCGGATGGTGTTGTTTGCCAACACTAGATTGACAATGGCCAGTTCCTGTTCATGGGTGAACAGACGTGGCCTTTGACCCTCAGGAGGTCATCTGGCAGTTCTGTAGAAAATGCAAGAACATGATGTCATTGGTTAGGTTATTTTTTACATACTGTACTGTCATACTGCACACAGTAACATCAAAACTGTATTATGTGTACTTCACAGCACTATACCTATTTTTTGGGTTCACTGAGGAGCATAGACCTAATATTGTAGGACTACTGTATTATACTGTGATGCAGAATGATGTGCAACAATTCCATAGGTACAGTCTAGTGTAGAAAGTTGAAGACATACCTGTTCTCCAGTCTAAATGTCCGTATTATGGATTCTACCATGTAGCGACTCAGGTTGGGCTGGACTCTCTGCCCAGCCTCCCTCACCGTCAGGCCATGATTTATGACATGGTCCACCAAAGTGGCCCTAACGGCGTCGGAAATATGTCTACGTCTATTGCCTGGTCCCCTTCTTTGTTCTTGTCCTCGTCCTACTCCTCCTCCTCTCTCTCTTCCTCTTCCTCTACCTCTTCCTCTCGCTCTCACTTCCTCCATGTTTGCAAAGTTCTCACAAAAGAGGTGATCTTACCTGAGGTCTATTTGTAGTGCTGAGGCTCAGACTAATTGGTGTTCAATTACTGTATGTTTTCATGTGTGTGTGTGGGTGTTGCCAATTTCAGGTATGTTTTGCATTTTGAATAAAAGTGTTTTCCCAATGATTGCAAGAGATTTCATTCTTGAATGAAGTGTCTAATGTAAGAAACAGTGTGTAGTGTTTTGCAAGTGTGTTACAGAAATGCAAACAAAGTGCAAAGTGTGTTGCAGAATTGCAAAGCAGAAAATGTGTTTGTACTTTTGGGGACTTTGTTTACGACATGGTTACAAAAGTTAAGGTTTTGATGGTTTTGTCTAAGCATTCACCTTCAGTGTGTCAGCAAATCGGCAAAAACCGTAACAAGGAGCCACAGCTCTATTCCCACCATGCATTGTGTATTCCTCTCACACCAGAGTTTCTTAGTGCCAGACAGTCAGAGACTGTTAGTGTAGCATATTTAATGCACCGCCACCACCACCTACCTATTACTACTGTCTATTTCGTACGGTTATTCATTGCAATGGTATACCTTTTCTCTAATTTACTGCGTGTGTGTGTGTGCGTGCGTGCGCATGCGTGTGTGTGTGTGTGTGTGGTGTGTGTGTGTGTGTGCGTGCATTTGTGCGTGTGCCTGTTCATATGTTTATTAAGCCTGGTTCCTCTCTAGGTTTCTTCCTAGATTTTGGCCTTTCTAGGGAGTTTTTCCTAGCCACCGTGCTTCTACATCTGCATTGCTTGCTGTTTGGGGTTTTAGGCTGGGTTTCTGTACAGCACTATGAGATATCAGCTGATGTAAGAAGGGCTATATAAATAAATTTGATTTGATTTGATTTGATATTAAGACATTGGCAAGTAATAAATACTGTAGGTAGGGAAAGGAGGCTGGCTACTTAATGTACTCTGGGGCTCCCAAATGGCGCAGTGGTCTAAGGCACTGCATCTCAGTGCTAAAGGCATCACTACAGACTCTGGTTCGATTCCAGGCTGTATCACAATCACCTAGTTAAATAAAGATTAAAATAAATAAAATACTAACCAGTGAGCTGAGTCTGTGATGGAGATACCATGTCTTCTCCATAGAGGGCGCCATATACACAGGTTTGCATTTATTGTGATGAATCTTGTCCTGGAGGCAGCTCTGCAGAGTGGTCAACAGCTGGCCTATCCACAAAGTTATAACATCTGATTATAAACATAATCACAGCACTAACCATATGCCTAACCTTAAGACCAAAAAGCTTATTTTGTTTTCATACATTTTTTACAATATGGCCAATTATGACTTTGCAGCTAGCCTATCTAGAGGAAACCGCTCTGTCTTCAGGACAAGATTATTAACAATGAACGTCAACCTGCACCATATACATTGAGTGTAAAAAACATTAGGAACACCTTCCTAATATTGAGTTGCAGACCCTTTTGCCCTCAAAATTTGTCATGGACTCTACAAGGTGTCGAAAGCGTTCCACAGGGATGCTGTCCCATACTGACTTCAATGCTTCCCACAGTTGGGTCAAGTTGGCTGGATGTTCTTTGGGTGGTGGACCATTATTGATACACACGGGAAACTGCTGAGGATGAAAAAGTGTTACAGTTCTTGACACACTCAAACCAGTGCGCCTGGGACCTACTAACATATCCCGTTCAAAGGTACCTAAATATTTTGTCTTGCCTTATTCACCCTCGACAACTACTATGATTATTATTATTTGACAATGCTGGTCATTTATGAACATTTGAACATCTTGGCCATGTTCTGTTATAATCTCCACCCGGCACAGCCAGAAGAGGACTGGCCACCCCTCATAGCCTGGTTCCTCTCTAGGTTTCTTCCTAGGTTTTGGCCTTTCTAGGAAGTTTTTCCTAGCCACCGTGCTTCTACACCTGCATTGCTTGCTGTTTGGGGTTTTAGGCTGGGTTTCTGTACAGCACTTTGTGATATCAGCTGATGTAAGAAGGGCTATATAAATACATTTGATTTGATTTGATTTGAATAGCACACATACACAATCCATGTCTCAATTGTCTCAAGGCTTAAAATTCCTTCTTTAACCTGTCTCCTCCCCTTTCATCTACACTGATTGAAGTGGATTTAACAAGTGACATCAATAAGGGATTATAGCTTTCACCTAGATTCACCTGGTCTCTCTACGTCATGGGAAGAGCAGGTGTTCCTAATGTTTTGTACAGTCAGTGTACAAAGCAATCCTGGAGAGGAATATATTCTCATGCAGTTTTATGTTTACAGCTCCAAGTAGAATAAAAAACATGAGCTGGCGCTCACCCAGAAAAAGTATTTTATGTAGAGTTGCTGACTAACGGCAAATAAACTATAAGCTATAAAAATAAAGAGAGTCACACACTCTATATATAAACTGCTAGTAATTTATTGGGTAAATCACCAACGATTCAGCATCACTATGCCTTCTTCAGGGTAATGTCATGAATGTTTGAACCAGGTTATGCAGATAAACAGTGCAATTAGTGCAACCAATGACAATAGTGAGGGGTGTGTCATAATTATGAAGTTAATTAGAATGAACACCGGACCCTCACCCTGTCCCTAGACCCTAACCCTGTCCCTAGACCCTAAGCCTAACCCTGTCCCTAGACCCTAACCCTAACCCTGTCCCTAGAACCTAACCCTGTCCCTAGACCCTAAGCCTAACCCTGTCCCTAGACCCTAACCTCAACCCTGTCCCTAGACCCTAACCCTGTCCCTAGACCCTAACCCTGTCCCTAGACCCTAACCCTTACCCTGTCCCTAGACCCTAACCCTGTCCCTAGACCCTAAGCCTAACCCTGTCCCTAGACCCTAACCCTAACCCTTTCCCTAGACCCCAACCCTGTCCCTAAACCCTAAGCCTAACCCTGTCCTTAGACCCTAACCCTAACCCTGTCCCTAGACCCTAACCCTGTCCCTAGACCCTAACCCTAACCCTGTCCCTAGACCCTAACCCTGTCCCTAGACCCTAACCCTAACCCTGTCCCTAGACCCTAACCCTGTCCCTAGACCCTAACCCTTACCCTGTCCCTAGACCCTAACCCTGTCCCTAGACCCTAAGCCTAACCCTGTCCCTAGACCCTAACCCTAACCCTTTCCCTAGACCCCAACCCTGTCCCTAAACCCTAAGCCTAACCCTGTCCTTAGACCCTAACCCTAACCCTGTCCCTAGACCCTAACCCTGTCCCTAGACCCTAACCCTAACCCTGTCCCTAGACCCTAACCCTGTCCCTAGACCCTAACCCTAACCCTGTCCCTAGACCCTAACCCTAACCCTGTCCCTAGACCCTAACCCTGTCCCTAGACCCTAACCCTGTCCCTAGACCCTAACCCTGTCCCTAGACCCTAACCCGGTCCCTAGACCGTAACCCTAACCCTGTCCCTAGACCCCAACCCTGTCCCTAGACCCTATCCTTGTCCCTAGACCCTAACCCTAACCCTGTCCCTAGACCCTAACCCTGTCCCTAGACCCTAACCCTGTCCCTAGACCCTAACCCTGTCCCTAGACCCCAACCCTGTCCCTAGACCCTAACCCTAACCCTGTCCCTAGACCCTAACCCTGTCCCTAGACCCTAACCCTGTCCCTAGACCCTAACACTAACCCTGTCCCTAGACCCTAACCCTGTCCCTAGACCCTAACCCTGTCCCTAGACCCTAACCCTGTCCCTAGACCCTAACCCTAACCCTGTCCCTAGACCCTAACCCTGTCCCTAGACCCTAACCCTGTCCCTAGACCCTAACACTAACCCTGTCCCTAGACCCTAACCCTGTCCCTAGACCCTAACCCTGTCCCTAGACCCTAACCCTGTCCCTAGACCCTAACCCTAACCCTGTCCCTAGACCCTAACCCTGTCCCTAGACCCTAACCCTAGGCCCTAACCCTGTCCCTAGACCCTAACCCTAGGCCCTAACCCTGTCCCTAGACCCTAACCCTGTCCCTAGGCTCTAACCCTAACCCTACCCTGTCCCTAGACCCTGTCCCTAGGCCATAACCCTGTCCCTAGACCCTAACCTTGTCTCTAGACCCTAACCCTAACCCTAGGCCCTAACCCTAACCCTGTCCCTAGACCCTAACCCTGTCCCCAGACCCTAACCCTGTCCCTAGACCCTAACCCTGTCCCTAGACCCTAACCCTAGGCCCTAACCCTGTCCCTAGACCCTAACCCTGTCCCTAGGCCCTAACCCTGTCCCTAGACCCTAACCCTAGGCCCTAACCCTGGCCCTAGACGCTAACCCTGTCCCTAGGCCCTAACCCTGTCCCTAGACCCTAACCCTGTCCCTAGACCCTAACCCTGTCCCTAGACCCTAACCCTGTCCCTAGACCCTAACCCTGTCCCTAGGCCCTAACCCTGTCCCTAGACCCTAACCCTGTCCCTAGACCTGTCCCTAGACCCTAACCCTGTCCCTAGACCCTAACCCTGTCCCTAGACCCTAACCCTGTCCCTAGACCCTAACCCTGTCCCTAACCCTGTCCCTAGACCCTAACCCTGTCCCTAGGCCCTAACCCTGTCCCTAGACCCTAACCCTGTCCCTAGACCTGTCCCTAGACCCTAACCCTGTCCCTAGACCCTAACCCTAGGCCCTAGACCCTAACCCTGTCCCTGGACCCTAACCCTGTCCCTAGACCCTTGACCCTAACCCTGTCCCTAGACCCTAACCCTAACCCTGTCCCTAGACCCTAACCCTAACCCTGTCCCTAGACCCTAACCCTAACCCTGTCCCTAACCCTGTCCCTAGACCCTAACCCTTTCCCTAACCCTAACCCTGTCCCTAACCCTGTCCCTAGACCCCTGTGTGTTGTAACATCTAGCAACTCATATTCCTGTTGTCAACCTAGAACAAAAATATAGTCATATCCATATTCAAATCATAGTCAAAGAACAGACTAAGTCACTAATGTCATCACTGTGGTGATGATGATGATGGTGATGATGGTATTGATGATGATGATGATGATGATAATGATGATGCGAAGCTACTGTACTGAAAAATCTTGAAGCAACGATTGTTTTTATACATTTATCTCGTATATAAGAGAAAGAGCATTACATTAATATGGATGATTGAAGGCAGCTGCTTAATCCATGCCTGTCGGCCTATTAAACGTGTCCCATTCCTATGCTGTATGTAAAATAACAAAATATGGCGTTATCATCCTCAGCCAATGGGTGGATATTTGTAATAGTTTGCTGTTGACGTCAGCAACGTGGGGCGCGCATTCCAGGGAGGGAAGAAGGTGGCGCCATCGGGCTCGTGCTCTGCTCGAGTGGGTATTTTGGATATCTGGCACAGGCCTTATAGCTTCTGCAAAATGCCTCGGGTGTAAAGGGGCCAACTATTATGGGGTACTGGGACCCCGCCGCAACGGGGTGGACAGACCGACCGCTGTTGAGAGTTCGTCAAGGCGGTTAACGCGGGGACAAAGCACGCTGGACCGACAATCTATACATACAAGATAGCCAGCAACAGACATCAAGAGGCTTGTCTTCAACTCAGCTGCATAGGAGGCGGCACTGTTTGCAGGATTAAAGGGAGAGCTTGGTGTGTAAGGTCTTCCGAGTGTGAGGGACATTTTAGTCAGACAAGTTAGCAATTGCCGTGATTTTGATAAGGAGGAACCGTATCTATGGAGATATTATCTACAAAAAGAGGATCCAGTCATCCCGACCCAGTTATAGAGCGGGTTCAGCCGGAATAAATCAATTGGTTAATCTCTTTTATTTTTGTCCGCCGGGCGGCGATGTCAGCTTTCTGCCTCGACCTGCACACATCTACCGCCGCGATTTCAGCACCACCCGAACTGGACAGCGACTGCATGGCGCACCTGCTAGATCAGGGCAACAAAACCCCACAAGAAACGGGAGGATTTCAGGGCCACTCGCTGCTACACACCGGCTCTGGAGGCCTCGGGATGGCGTTGGAAGAGGAATTAGCCATGCTTACCGGGGAGCAGGACGAGGAGGAGGAGGAGGAAGAGTTATCCGAATTGGAGTCGCCTGTAATGGGACAGAATACAGACTTTTTGTTGCTCTTCCGTCAAAAGGAGAAGGACTTGGTTTTAGCTGCTAAACTCGGCAAGGCACTGCTAGAGCGAAACCAAGACCTGACTAAGCAATATGAGAAAATGAACAAAGATCTTAACGATAAACTTGAGGTAAGAAGCTAGTAGTACAAACACACACTGACAAATACTGTAGGCTACCATCATGCCAGATTCGTTTTTCAATTCATAGTTGTTTTGGTCATCATTATTCAATTAATGTGGAGTTAAGCAGTGTATGTAAACACGTTGAACTGATTCAGACTGTCCCCCATTATTGGTAATGCTGTTGAGCAGACTTCACTCTTTAAACAACTGTCTTGACAGTGTTTTCAGACGGTCTACAACTTACAGTACAGCTACAAACATCTCCACACAGTGTCATAACAGTCTAATGCCTCTCTCATGAAATCAGATTCTGGGAGCAAAACAGACTGAGGTCACTCAATTCTTACAATGACTTTTTATTTCAATGATTTGGCTGTCTCACACAGACAGCACTGCAACAGTTAGAGAGGAGTTCACAACATCTTGCAGTGTCACTAAAGCCCTCAAAACCCATAGATGTCTGTTTGATTTTTCATGCTGACAGCAGAGCTTTTGTCCTTCATATCTGAACCCTCTCACACCACTGCACTTGGCCTGGACTGGAACAAGTCTAATCCCCTGGAAATGTCCCATGGGCATGGCCTATTGTATCTACTGTAGGATACATCTGCTCACAAAACTGATCTCTAACAACACAGTACTATGCTATGACCCAGTGCACAATATTCATCAAGCTATTTCAAAGCTTTTTAGGGGCAGTTAATATTGTTCCTTATCCTTTTACCAACTTCGTTTTGCCAACCGTGTTTTACTCCCGATGAGGCCTCTTTGTTCAGGACTGATCACCCAGCATGCCCTGTGACCAGCCATGCCACCCATCCCATCCTAACCCCCCATATCCTGACCCCCTTGTGCTCTCATTAAAAGCCCACCCTCATCCCCTCACCCCCTGCCTCAGCCTTATCAAGCTATGGATAGAAAAAAAGCTGAAGCTTTGTGCTATCCTTTCAAAATCCAAGGGCTAGTACTAGTCTCAGGCCTAACCTAGTCCCTTCAGTCCAGTATCACCTCTAGTCCTGTCCCTTGTCTCCCATCACCCACAGCACCTGGAGCAGGAGAAGCACGAGCTGCGGCGACGGCTGGAGAACAAGGAGGGGGAGTGGGGGGACCGCGTGGCGGAGCTGGAGACAGACGTACAGCAGCTGCAGGGAGAGCTGGAGCGCCATCAGGTCCAGCTGAGAGAGGCCGACCGCGACAAGTCCACGGCCATCAGGGAGCTGTCAGAGCAAAACCACCGCCTGCTGGAGCAACTCAACCGGGTGAGTGGAGATAACTGTCTGTCTGTCTGTCTGTCTGTCTGTCTGTCTGTCTGTCTGTCTGTCTGTCTGTCTGTCTGTCTGTCTGTCTGTCTGTCTGTCTGTCTGTCTGTCTGTCTGGCTGGCTGGCTGGCTGGCTGTCTGTCTGTCTGTCTGTCTGTCTGTCTGTCTGTCTGTCTGTCTGTCTGTTTGTTTGTTTGTCTGTCTGTGGACCACTGGGACTCAACACTGGAGGTCTCAGTTTGCTGTGTTCATTTCTGGAGAGGGTTCAACTATGTTCTCATACAGTATGCGTACATGCACATACATACACTCTGCTTCAATCTCTTCCCCCATGTCTCCATCTCATGCCTCCATCTCTCTCTCTCACACATCAATATATGCTAAGTCATCGAAATTAAAGTGGAACGTTCCCCTCTTAAACCCTGAATAATTTAGAATGATTGGGCTGGGGCGGCATACTCCTTATGCAACCCCCCTGTCAATATTGATAAGTAACTACAGGCTGTTGAAACAGATTTGATATCTTAGGCAACACACAATACCTTTTAGTAGCATACAGTAGGTGGCTGATGGGTTAAGAACAGAGAAAGAGAGACAGAATTACAGGATGACTGGGAGACTGGAGGAGGTAAAGGTTAATTCAGGACCACATCCACTTTGTAGAGAGTAATGGAAGTGTGAGGAGAAGCTGTCATTAGAACCAGGTATAAACAGGGCTATCATCCTTCCTCATCCTGTTATTGTCCTGATCTTGTCCGTTTACACTTATAAAATTTGATCACAATCAGATCACAATGTGTCTTTTAATCGTCTACACCTGTCTAAATATATGGGCACAATCCGAATGTGGACAAGTTCCGGACAAAGGACACATAATTAGCAGCAGGTATAAACAGGGCTATTGATTCGACTCTATTCATGGCCCGGTTGGATTGATGGAGCTGAGCAACAGCAGGTAATACTGTTGATTAGACTCCCCTAAGAAGATGGATTTACTACAGCCTTCAGTCAAATCACTCAATCCTAACTAATGAGGGAGGCATTGCCCTGACAGCCTAAATCCCAATGAAAACTAAAAGAAACTTAGGTCAGGAGGGGAGTACACAGCGCTTCTACCAACTTGAGTCGAGGCACAGCAAAAATCCCATCTGGAAAAACATCTGGTAAAAACTATTTTTCAGATAAACAAATAGATATAGTTGGTCCGCACTCAAAAATATATTGCATAAAGCATTTCGGCGTGTGGTATCCCAGATGCAGTGAAAATACTTTTCAAAAATGTCATTATGAAGTGAGCTTTAATGCGACATCTTTTTGAGTGCGCACCCATTACACCTTTTTGTTTATCTGAATTTGCGGGTTTTACGCACCCAGTGGACATTCACTTCAGGACAAAAACACTCAATATTTCACGAATGTATTATCCTCTACGTCAACAGAGTGTTTGAAATGATTTTACTGGTGCTCATCTTGCCACTAGCCTCTCATACCAGTCTGAGGCATCCCTATAGGCATGACGTCAATACACATAGCTGTTACTAAAAGAGACTAGCTTTCCACTCACGTGTGTCATGCTTCTGTGTGTGCTGCAGGGATATATCGATACCTAAAAGCTAGAACACCTAAACCTTTGAAAGTTGGTTAAGGTTGTTAAATGGAGAAAGCTTTGTGTTGACTGCAGTCAGATAGAGGACCAGTCTCCATTTTAAAGGCCCCAGGAGATAGGTGGGTTTTGCCTGCTGAAGTGACACCGGTGACAGTGTTGTGGGTGTGGGTAACACTGCCTGTGGCGTGGTGCTGTCTGTCCTGGGAATAGATGTGAGCTGCAGTCAGGCAGATGCTGCTTCCTTCCACAGCCCAGCAGGGAGAGAGCTAGCTAGCTGTCAACGGCTGTTTTTAGCCCTGGCTGTATGCTATCACAGATAGAGTAGCAGCACCACCGTGTCATACAGACCTGCTCTCCCTCTCATTTCCATCTCTGATCAGATTAAAGTGAATTACCTGTCATCCACCATCAGTCTCTGACCATGGAGGGGTCACTGAACTGGTCTGTTGCTATGGATCCTGCTAGGTACTTAACATAATTAAGTTGCAGTTGATTTAAAAGCAGCCCTGGTTGAAATTAAATCTGGGTAGATCTTTTGGTGTAAAGACTTGTGTAGGGCTTGGGGGGGGGGGGGTTCTGGACCTTTATGAGCTAATGGTATTCATGAGCCCCAATTGAGAGTATTGATCAGGCCTGCGTGATTCAACGCTGTCGGATTCCAGGGAGACCTCCTGTGTAATAAAATGAATGGGGTCAGCCATGTTAGTCTCTCTGTTACTAAGCAATGGCCTGCTTACTCCACGGCTCTGAGTACACCTCCTCCTAGTGAACCCACACCACCCTGACTCTGGGAACCTCCCCAGTAGTAGAGCCTCCAGACACAGGACTACTATTAGGATCCAAGTAGGTTTGTGTGTGTGGATAGCCCTAACCAAAGACATGGATTAGGAGATATTTTTGCTTTGTAATGACATTCTTTGTAGCATTAGTAGGGATAAGGATGCTAACAGTTCTATCTACAGACAGACCTAAGTCTGGTAATATTCACTGCAAAACAAACACCCCTCCATTAATTTTCAAGGTTCTTTAGGTTATATTCTTTAATATATATTCTCAAGCTTTAGCTCCACTCTTTACACAGTGTGTCCACTGTCTTCCAGTCTAAAATCAAGCACCCTCCCTGTAAGTGACAGAAATAAGAGGTAATCTGTTGCAGGCTGCATTAGAGAGCCTGTAAAATGGTTAGAATCCTATCATGTGGTTGACAGCTCTTCAAAGGGCCATTCTCAAAATAAAGCTTTAAAGATTACACTCACAACAACAATGCACTCATAAAAACAGATTTGAGAGAGGAACCAATTGTCTGCTGGAATCAGGTCTCTGATTGGATGCAGCAGAAATTAGCTTGTTGTGGAGGGGCTGGCCACAGGAAGTGATGTAAGACGCCGTGTGTAAAATGCAGCATTGAAGGGATTAGGTCATAATCCTGTGTAATAGCCTTTCCTTATGAATTAAATCAGCAGCCAGAACAACAACACTGCTCCATACTGCGCTCACAGCTAATTAAAAAACTGTCACTCAACTATTTTGTTTGGGTGGAGAAGAGTCTGTGTGTGAGCCATTGCCCCTCATGTCAAAGGACAGTGCAAACCTGACACCATTCTCTATGAGCTAGACTTAAATCTACGAGAGTACACACGTCACTAACATACAGTGCATTCGGAAAGTATTCAGACCCCTTGACTTTTTCCACAGTTTGTTACGTTACGGCCTTATTCTAAAATTGATAAAATAAAAATGTTCCTCATCAATCAATACCCCATAATGACAAAGCGAAAACAGGATTTTAGAATTTTTGCAAATGTATTAAAAAGAAAAAACAGAAATAACTTATTTACATAAGTATTCAGACCCTTTGCTATGAGACTTGAAATTGAGCTCAGGTGCATCCTGTTTCCATTGATCATCCTTGAGATGTTTTTACAACTTAATTGGAGTCCACCTGTTGTAAATTAAATTGATTGGACATGATTTGGAAAGGCACACATCTGTTTATATAAGATCCCACAGTTGACAGTGCATGTCAGAGCAAAAACCAAGCCATGAGGTCGAAGGAATTGTCTGTAGAGCTTCGAGACAGGATTGCGTCGAGGCACAGATCTGGGGAAGGGTACCAAAACATTTCTGCAGCATTGAAGGTCTCCAAGAACACAGTGGCCTCCATCATTCTTAAATGGAAGAAGTTTGGAACCACCAAGACTCTTCCTAGAGCTGGCTGCCTGGCCAAACTGAGCAATCAGGGGAGAAGGGCCTTGGTCAGGGAAGTGACCAAGAACCCGACAGAGCTCCAGAGTTCCTCTGTGGAGATGGGAGAACCTTCCTGAAGGACAACCATCTCTTCAGCACTCCACCAATCAGGCTTTTATGGTTGAGTTGCCAGATGGAAGCCACCGCTCAGTAAAAGGCACATGACAGCCCTCTTGGAGTTTGCCAAAAGGCACCTAAAGACTGTCAGACCATGAGAAACAAGATTCTCTGGTCTGATGAAACCAAGATTAAACTCTTTGGCCTGAATGTCAAGCGTCACATCTGGAGGAAACCTGGCACCATCCCTACGGTGAAGCATGGTGGTGGCAGCATCATGCTGTGGGGATGTTTTCACCGGCAGGGACTAGGAGACTAGTCAGGATTGAGGGAAAGATGAACGGAGAAAAGTATAGAGAGATCCTTGATGAAAACCTGCTCCAGAGCGCTCAGGACCTCAGACTGGTGCGAAGGTTCACCTTCCAACAGGACAACGACCCTAAGCACACAGCCAAGACAACACAGGAGTGGCTTCGGGACAAGTCTCTGAATGTCCTTGAGTGGCCCAGCCAGAGCCCAGACTTGAAACCTATTGAACATCTCTGGAGTGACCTGAAAATAGCTATGCAGCAACACTCCCCATCCAACCTGACAGAGCTTGAGAAGATCTCCAGAGAAGAATGTGAGAAACTCTCCAAATGCAGGTGTGCCAAGTTTGTAGTGTCATACCCAAGAAGAATCAAGGCTGTAATCACTTCCAAAGGTGCTTTAACAAAGTACTGAGTAAAGGGTCTGAATACTTACAGTACCAGTGAGAAGTTTCTTTATTTTTACAATTTTCTACATTGTAGAGTAGTAGTGAAAACATCACAACTATGAAATAACACATGGAATCATGTAGTAACCAAAAAAGTGTTAAACAAATCAAAATATATTTTATATTTGAGATTCTTCAAAGTAGCCACCCTTTGCTTTGATTTCAGCTTTGCACACTCATGGTATTCTCTCAACAAGCTTCATGAGGTAGCCACCTGGAATGCATTTAAATTAACAAGTGTTCCTTGTTAAAAGTTAATTTGTGGAATTTCTTTCCTTCTTAATGCGTTTGAGCCAATCAGTTGTGTTGTGACAAGGTAGGGGTGGTATACAGAAGATAGCCCTATTTGGTAAAAGACCAAGTCTATATTATGGCAAGAACAGTTTAAATAAGCAAAGAGAAACGACAGTCCATCATTACTTTAAGACATGAAGGTCAGTCAATCCAGAACATTTCAAGAACTTTGAATGTTTCTTCAAGTGCAATCGCAAAAACCATCATGAGCTGTGATTGAACTGGCTCTTATGAGGACCGCCACAGGAAAGGAAGACCTAGAGTTACATATGCTGCAGAGGATAAGTTAATTATAGTTACCAGCCTCAGAAATTTCACCCCAAATAAATGTTTACAGAGTTCAAGTAACAGACACACCTCAACATCAACTGTTCAAAGGAGACTGTGTAAAAGCCGGATGTCCTAGCTGTGTCTGAATCTTGGCTTAGGAAGTCCACCAAAAACTGTGAAATCTTCATCCCTAACTACAACGTTTTCAGACAAGATAGAACGACCAAAGGGGGCGGTGTTGCAATCTACTGCAGAGATAGCTTGCAGAGTTCTGTCCTGCTATCCAGATCTGTACCCAAACAATTTGAACTTCTACTTTTAAAAATCCACCTCTCCAAAAACAAGTCTCTCACCGTTGCCGCCTGCTATAGACCCCCCTCGGCCCCTAGCTGTGCTCTGGACACCATATGTGAACTAATTGCCCCCCATCTATCTTCAGAGCTCGTGCTACTAGGCGACCTAAACTGGGACATGCTTAACACCCCAGCCATTCTACAATCCAAGCTTGATGCCCTCAATCTCACACAAATTATTAATGAACCCACCAGGTACAACCCCAAAGCCGCAAACACTGGCACCCTCATAGATATCATCCTAACCAATGTGCCCTCTAATTACACCTCTGCTGTTTTCAACCAAGATCTCAGCGATCACTGCCTCATTGCCTGCACCCGTAATGGGTCAGCGGTCAAACGACCTCCACTCATCACTGTCAAACGCTCCCTGAAACATTTCAACGAGCAAGCCTTTCTAATCGACCTGGCCCTGGTATCCTGGAAGGATATTGACCTCATCCCGTCAGTAGAGGATGCCTGGTTATTTTTTTTAAATGCCTTCCTCTCCATCTTAAATAAGCATGCCCCTTTCAAGAAATTTAGAACCAGGAACAGATATAGCCCTTGGTTCTCCCCAGACCTGACTGCCCTTAACCAACACAAAAATATCCTGTGGCGTTCTGCATTAGCATCGAACTGCCCCCGCGATATGCAACTTTTTAGGGAAGTTAGAAACCAATACACACAGGCAGTTAGAAACGCCAAGGCTAGCTTTTTCAAACAGAAATTTGCTTCGTGCAACTCCAACTCTAAAAAGTTCTGGGACATTGTAAAGTCCATGGAGAATAAGAACACCTCCTCCCAACTGCCCACTGCACTGAGGATAGGAAACTCTGTCACCACCGATAAGCCCACTATAATTGAGAATTTCAATAAGCATTTTTCTACGGCTGGCCATGCTTTCCACCTAACTACCCCTACTGCATTCAACAGCACTGCACCCCCCACAGCTACTCGCCCAAGCCTCCCCCATTTCTCCTTCTCCCAAATCCATTCAGCTGATGTTCTGAAAGAGCTGCAAAATCTGGACCCCTACAAATCAGCTGGGCTTGACAATCTGGACCCTTTCTTTCTAAAATTATCTGCCGAAATTATTGCAACCCCTATTACTAGCCTGTTCAACCTCTCTTTCGTGTCGTCTGAGATTCCCATAGATTGGAAAGCAGCTGCTGTCATCCCCCTCTTCAAAGGAGGTGACACTCTTGACCCAAGTTGCTACAGACCTATATCCATCCTACCCTGCCTTTCAAAGGTCTTCGAAAGCCAAGTCAACAAACAGATTACCGACTATTTTGAATCCCACCGCACCCTCTCCGCTATGCAATCTGGTTTCAGAGCTGGTCATGGGTGCACCTCAGCCACGCTCAAGGTCCTAAACGACATCGTAACCGCCATCGATAAGAAACATTACTGTGCTGCCGTATTCATTGACCTGGCCAAAGCTTTTGACTCTGTTAATCACCACATCCTCATCGGCAGACTTAGTAGCCTTGGTTTCTCAAACGATTGCGTCGCCTGGTTCACCAACTACTTCTCTGACAGAGTTCAGTGTGTCAAATCGGAGGGCCTACTGTCTGGACCTCTGGCAGTCTCTATGGGGGTACCACAGGGTTCAATTCTTGGGCCAACTCTTTTCTCTGTATACATAAATGATGTCGCTCTTGCTGCTGGTGAATCTCTGATCCACCTCTACGCAGACGACACCATTCTGTATACTTCTGGCCCTTCTTTGGACACTGTGTTAACAACCCTCCAGACGAGCTTCAATGCCATTCAACTCTCCTTCCGTGGTCTCCAACTGCTCCTAAACACAAGTAAAACTAAATGCATGCTCTTCAACCGATCGCTGCCTGCACCTGCCCGCCCATCCAGCATAACTTCTCTGGACGGTTCTAACTTAGAATTTGTGGACAACTACAAATACCTAGGTGTCTGGTTAGACTGTAAACTCTCCTTCCAGACTCACATCAATCATCTCCAATCCAAAGTGAAATCTAGAATTGGCTTCCTATTTCGCAACAAAGCATCCTTCACTCATGCTGCCAAACATACCCTCGTAAAACTGACCATCCTACCAATCCTCGACTTCGGCGATGTCATTTACAAAATAGCCTCCAATACCCTACTCAACAAGCTGGATGCAGTCTATCACAGTGCCATCCGTTTTGTCACCAAAGCCCCATATACAACCCACCACTGCGACCTGTATGCTCTCGTTGGCTGGCCTTCACTTCATCATCGTCGCCAAAGACATTGGCTCCAGGTCATCTACAAGACCCTGCTAGGTAAAGTCCCCCCTTATCTCCGCTCACTGGTCACCATAGCAGCACCCACCTGTAGCACGCGCTCCAGCAGGTATATCTCTCTGGTCACCCCTAAAGCCAACTCCTCCTTTGGTCGTCTCTCCTTCCAGTTCTCAGCTGCCAATGATTGGAACGAACTACAAAAATCTCTAAAACTGGAAACACTTATCTCCCTCACTAGCTTTAAGCACCAGCTGTCAGAGCAGCTCACAGATCTCTGCACCTGTACATAGCCCATCTTTAATTGAGCCCAAACTACTACCTTTTCCCCTACTGTATTTATTTATTTTATTTATTTTGCTCCTTTGCACCATATTATTTATATTTTAACTTTTAACTTTCTTCAAACTACAAATCTACCATTCCAGTGTTTTTTCTTGCCATACTTTATTTACTTTGCCACCATGGCATTTTTTTGCCTTTACCTCCATTATCTCACATCATTTGCTCACATTGTATATAGTGTTATTTTTTTCTACTGCATCATTGATTGTATGTTGTTTTACTCCATGTGTAACTCTGTGTTTTTGTATGTTGTCGAACTGCTTTGCTTTATCTTGGCCAGGTCGCAATTGTAAATGAGAACTTGTTCTCAACTTGCCTACCTGGTTAAATAAAGGTGAAAAAAAAAAAAAAAAAAAAAAAGCAGGCCTTCATGGTCGAATTGCTGCAAAGAAACCACTACTAAAGGACAGCAATAATAAGAAGAGATTTGCTTGATCCAAGAAACACGAGCAATGGACATTAGACAGGTGGAAATCTGTCCTTTGGTCTGATGAGTCAAAATTTGTGATTTTTGGTTCCAACCGCCGTGGCTTTGTGAGACGCAGAGAAGGTAAATGGATGATCTCCACATGTGTGGTTCCCACCGTGAAGCATGGAGGAGGAGGTGTAATGGTGTGGGGGTGCTTTGCTGTTAGTGATTTATTTGGAATTCAAGGCACACTTAACCAGCATGGCTACCACAGCATTTTGCAGCAATGCGCCATCCCATCTGGTTTGTGCTTAGTGGGACTATCATTTGTTTTTCAACAGGACAATGACCCAACACACCTCTAGGCTGTGTAAGAGCTATTTGACCAAGAAGGAAAGTGATGGAGTGCTGCCTCAGATGACCTGGCCTCCACAATCACCCGACCTCAACCCAATTGAGATGGGTTGGGATGAGTTGGACCGCAGAATGAAGGAAAAGCAGCCACCAAGTGCTCAGCATATGTGGGAACTCCTTCAAAACTGTTGGAAAAGGATTTCAGGTGAAGCTGGTTGAGAGAATGCCAAGAGTGTGCAAAGCTGTCATCAAGGCAAAGGGTGGCTACTTAGAAGAATCTTTGTTTAACACTTTTTTGGTTACTACATGGTTCCATATGAGTTATTTCATAGTTTTGATGTCTTCACTATTATTCTACAATGTAGAAAATAGTAAAAAATAAATAAAAAGTAGTTGTGTACAAACTTTTGACTGGTACTGTATGTAAATGTGATATTTCAGTCGATTTTTTTAAATATAAATTATATAAGTATAAATTGTGGGGTATTGTGTGTAGATTGATTAGCAAAAAAAAGATTGAATAGTTTTTAGAATAAGGCTGTAATGTAACAAAATGTGGAAAAGATCAAGGGGTCTGGATACTTTCCGAATGCACCGTATTCATCACCCACAGAACACAGCCACGTAGAGACACAGACACTTACACAGACACACTTAGTGTATTACTCATACAGACGTAAAGAGAAAACACCTACAGTAAACCCAGTGGTGTCTGGTAGGCTGGGCTGGGGTGTGAGCTTGGCAAATCATCTAGGGCAGGGTTCCTCAACGGGCTGGCCAAATGTATTTTATTTTATTGTTGGACATAAGACTGTAAAAACACCAGCAAACCAGTGATTTTAATTTTGAGAATCTGTTCCAAAGTATTCTCAAGTGTAATAGTGAGATTCAGGTAACTGGCAAAATAAAGGAAATACCATCACAAAGTATCTTAATAGGGCATTGGGCCACCATGAGCCAGAACAGCTTCAATGCACCTTGGCAAAGATTCTGGAACTCTTCTGGAGGGATGTGGCATCATTCTTCCATGAGAAATTCCATCATTTGGTGTTTTGTTAGTGGTGGTAGAAAACTCTGTTTCTGGCACCGCTCCAGAATCTCCCATTAGTGTTCAATTGGGTTGAGATCTGGTGACTGAGACGGGCATATGGTTTCCATAGTTTTCATACACATCAAGCCATTCGGTGACCATTCGTGCCCTGCGGATGGGGGAATTGTCATCCTATGGGGGCACAGCCATGGAAGCCAAAATAATGGCCTGCCCAGCATTTTTATACATGCTCTAAGGATGCTGGGATGTTCATTTCTTAATAAACTTAGGAAACACACTTGTGTGGAAACAACACCTGCTTTAAATATACTTTGTACCCCTCGTTTACTCAACTGTTTCCATGATGTTGGCAGTTACCTGTATATGTGATTGTATTTGTAATTTTTATTAGGATCCCCACTAGCTAACGCCGTAACGCTAGCTAATCTTCCTGGGGTCCAACACCAATTAATAAGACATTACAAATCAAGACTTCACAAACATTCAACAAGTAGACCATACAGACAATTAAAATATCTGACAGGAAACACACTTAACATTCAGTTGATGCTTTCTATTTCCTGTCCAGTCATTTGGTCTATCACATTGGATGTTCCTTTATTTGGGATGGATTTACTTTTTTTCCTGAGATATATGGATTGGTAAAGAGTTCTGTTCAGCTATGGCTCTATATACAAATGTAAGCAAGGTTTGAAATGATTGTTTTAGTCAAAAATTATATATGTTTGGGCTTCTTGCAGTCTACATCCGCTCAACAACAAAAAACTAACTGTAATGAGCTGACTGTATTACCAAGGGCCATGGCTCTGTTCTGCTTCGTTCCTGTCACAGGTCTCTGTTCTAATAACCACCTGTATACAACACACGCGTCTCTCCAGGCCATCAGTTGTGATGAGGATCAGAAACACGTGCTGCTGCTCCCATACTCTGTCTGTAGCCATCAGGGATTCTGACAATAGAGCTTCACAGACAGTGATCATTGGTAATGTCAAACTGGAAGACTGACTGATGACATGTTTTAGTGGATTTCATCATCTACACTCTTAGAATTTGTGGTGTCGTGTCTGTGACTATCATTAAATGGAAAGACTTTTATTTTATCAAATCAATTCTCTATGTATAATTATTATTATGTGATTAAACTAATCATATAAACTTTAATTAACTAGGAAGTTGGGGCACCACGGGAAAATGTTTATAGCGACTCTATTTCCCGAATCAACTCTTCAGATATTTTCAAATCTTATTGAGTACAGTCTTGTATTAATGTATTGTTATTACCTCATCAGTTCTCATTAGTGAACATCGCAAACCCTTGGATATCTGCACGAACCCTAGCCTCCATAATGAATCAGCGATATACAAATTGGCTTAATTATTTATTTACTAACTAAACAAATCACAGAAATACATAAATTAACAATATGGTCATTGGTTACTAACACAATGCATTGATAAGTCCCTAGTCGACTAAACCGGTATGACGGCTTGGTAGACAATGGAAAGGGGTGGGGACAGATAAAGAGCGGGAGAAACCAAATGGATTCACTACACACAATTCATAATTATATTAATTGAAATGCAAATCCTTTGCACATGATCGGCCGCTCATTCAAAAATAATTACAATGTATATATTTACACCCGTATGTCATGGTTGTCTTCTCTGTTGGAATCGCCGTTAAGTCTGCTGGAGAGTCAGTTCATCAGAGAGTCTTTGGTTAACTTCCCCAGAAGTCACAATGTCTTTCGTGGTTGTAGCTTTCTCAGCGGCTCTGGATAGTGTCTGTTGTAATGGATACGTCAGGCGTACAGATGGTCGTTGCATAGAATAGATACTTCTGCGGTTGTCGGTATTCTCGTACTAGTCTTACGAAATTTCCAGCTGCAGACTAGTAATTCTACATCTAGGATTTGCTCTTATTCTGTAGTGATCGATAGTCTCGATCACTCTTTAACCATTTCCAGCCGTGTAGCCAAAGCTCCACGTTGAATGGTCTCCGTAGCCGATAGAGTTGTAGTTCTTAACCATTTGACATGTAGCGTCAGCTGCATGTTTTCTAGTCTGATGGCCTATAGAGTTGCAGTTCTTAACCATTTCACATGTAGCGTCAGCTGCGTGTTTCCTAGTCTAATGTACATTTCGTCAGGAGTGGGTTTTATACACTTCTGAGAAAAGGGCGCTCCATGACGCCTGTGTAATGTCTATACGCACGTGGGCGTGGCCACTGATTTGGTTAACTTGATATGAAAACCCATATTTTCTCATTTAGAAGGTTAACATCACATTACATCTTTTCACAAATAGCTTTATGTTTAATCACATACGTTTCACAATATTTAGATGTAAACCCCATAATTAAGAAGTGTACACAACCAAAGACACAGTAATCAGTGTTTCCTGTCCTTCATGAGATCACCAAATGAAACACACTCGTCATGACTGTCCCTTAAGTGTCCACGGACCACTCCCACATTCTCAAAAATATAAATATTGTTTAATTATTCAAACTTTTGATGTCCAAGGGTCTCTCTGTGTTCCACAGTTTACATTCCAATCTCGAACACTACAGAGCACATTGGCAGCGTATTTTATGACCGCCATAAAACAGCCGACTTCCCGCTCTCCCCCTCTACGAGAGAGAGCACGCTGTAGAGCGGACCCACTGTAACCTGATCCTTCAGATCGTCATAGGAGAGTTATGACAGTGGTGACTCAAGAAACCTTGGAGATCCTTAAGGAACCCCTTCAGATAGATATGTTTAGGCCACCCGTGGGAGTAAGTGTCATTCCTGTTAATCTGTTCTGTTGTATTGTCATCACATGTTAAGGTTGAACACTGACAGTTTTGTAGCTTTAATGTGGCTTTCATAGGTGTATGAGTTCCTTGAGCCTATGCAAATCCCAAAATTGGAATAGTTACCACTTTATTACTATGTGCAATCATGTTAATATCGAATCAAATTTTATTTGTAACACGCACCGAATAGAGGTGTAGACCTGACAGTGAAATGCTTACTTACAAGCCCTTAACCAACAATGCAGTTTTAAGAAAAATAAGTGTTAAATAAAAAAATAGATAAATAAAAATAACAAATAACAAATAATTAAAGAGCAGCAGTAAAATAACAGTAGTGAGGCTATATACAGGCTGTACCGGTACAGAGTCAATGTGCGGGGGCACAGGTTAGTTGAGGTAATATGTACATGTAGGTAGTGTTAAAGTGACTATTCATAGATAATAAACAGAGAGTAGCAGCAGCGTAAAAAGGGGGGGACAATATAAATAGTCTGGGTAGCCATTTGATTAGCTGTTCAGGAGTCTTATGGCTTGGGGGTAGAAGCTACTAAGAAACCTTTTGGACCTAGACTTGGCGCTCCGGTACTGCTTGCCGTGCAGTAGCAGAGAGAACAGTCTATGACTAGGGTGGCTGGAGTCTTTGGCTCCTTTAGGGCCTTCCTCTGACACCACCTGGTATAGTGGTCCTGGATGGCAGGAAGCTTGGCCCCAGTGATGTAGTGGGCCGTACGCACTACCCTCTGTAGTACCTTGCGGTCAGAGGCCGACCAGTTGTCATACCAGGCAGTGATGCTACCAGTCAGGATGCTCTCGATGGTGCAGCTGTAGAACTTGTTGAGGATCTGAGGACCCATGCCAAATCTTTTCAGTCTCCTGAGGGGGAATAGGCTTTGCCATGCCCTCTACACGACTGTCTTGGTGTGTTTGGACCATGTTAGTTTGTTGGTGATGTGGACACCAAGAAACTTGAAGCTCTCAACCTGCTCCACTGCAGCCCCGTCGATGAGAATGGGGGCGTGCTCGGCCATCATTTTCCTGTAGTCCACAATTATCTCCTTTGTCTTGATCACTTTGAGGGAGAGGTTGTTATCCTGTCACCACACGGCAAGGTCTCTGACCTCCTTCCAATAGGCTGTCTCATCGTTGTCTGTGATCAGGCCTACCAGTATTGTGTCGTCGGCAAACTTAATGATGGTGTTGGAGTCTTGCCTGGCCATGCAGTCATGAGTGAATACAGGAGGGGAGTGCAGGAGGGTTTGGCTGTGCTGTACAGCCAACCCAATGTCAGGTTGCAACACAGACCCCCTGACATGTACACACATTGACTTGTGAGTCATCTTCAACCATACGTGTATACTGTAGCTTGACCTGTACAGTATGTTATGTTCAGGGGTTCCTTGTTACCTACCCTCACCACCTGGGGGCGGCCCGTCAGGAAGTCCAGGATCCAGTTGCAGGGAGGTGTTTAGTCCCAGGGTCTTTAGCTTAGTGGGGAGCTTTGAGGGCACTATGGTGTTGAACACTGAGCTGTAGTCAATGAATAGCATTCTCACATAGGTGTTCCTTTTGTCCAGGTGGGAAAGGGCAGTGTGGAGTGCAATAGAGATTGCATCATCTGTGGATCTGTTGGGACGGTATGCAAATTGGAGTGGGTCTAGGGTTTCTGGGATAATGGTGTTGATGTGCGCCATGACCAGCCTTTCAAAGCACTTCATGGCTACAGACGTGAGTGCTACGAGTCGGTAGTCATTTAGGCAGGCTACCTTAGTGTTCTTGGGCACAGGGACGATGGTGGTCTGCTTGAAACATATTGGTATTACAGACTCAGTCAGGGACAGGTTGAAAATGTCAGTGAAGACACTTGCCAGTTGGTCAGTGCATGCTCGGAGTACACGTCCTGGTAATCCGTCTGGCCCTGCCTTGTGAATGTTGACCTGTTTAAAGGTCTTACTCACATCGGCTACGGAGAGCGTGATCACACAGTCGTCCGGAACAGCTGATGCTCTCATGCATGCTTCAGTGTTGCTTGCCTCGAAGCGAGCATAGATGTATGAATATTACATTAGAATATGTAATATGCACACACATTCAAGGGCAATTGAAATTTGCAGTGAATAAACTCAACAGGATGAACAGGAAGGACATTTACTCTAAAGGGTGGAAGCCACGCCTCCACTCTTCTGTTGAGTTTTTTCCACTCTTCTGAGGCTGCCTCCTCTACAATATATTATTAAAAAGGTTCAAAGTTCAACCCCTCCCATCACAAAAAGGTTCCTGTTTGAACCTTTACACAGGGGTTCCTCGAAGACTCATTTCAGAGGGGTTCCTTAAGGAACCTTTTGGAACTAGAGGTTTCCCCTGTGTGACAATTTTTAGAACCCCAAAAGATTCTTCCAGGCTCCTTTACTTCTAAGAGTGTGGGTCCATACACTAGAGTACACTGCTATGACTAAGGAAAATGCCAGAAATATGGCCACCAAGTCACACAGCTCCACCAGTCATGTCTCGCTCTCTCTGGTTGCTATGACAACCCGGGTGTCACATGTGAGATTCCATGTGTTGCCATGGAAATGTGCTCTGCATCACTGTGTGCTGTACCGCCAACCCAATGTCAGGTTGCAACACAGACCCCCTGACATGTACACACATTGACTTGTGAGTCATCTTCAACCATACGTGTATACTGTAGCTTGACCTGTACAGTATGTTCTGCTTCCTGAGGAGAGGGCAGAGAGAGAAAGAGGGAACAGATAAGCCATTGGAAATCCCTGACTTAATTAGCTAAGTTAAAAAATAAGAGGATACAAGTGCCCTACCCCCTCTCAGTTTCACACCCATAGGCAAGAACATTAGACCGGAAACCTCCGAAAATCTGTTATGTTCTTGTATTATACATACGCTATGGATTAGGTATGTATGTAGCAAAGATATGTTTCCTATCAAAGACTAGTGTAAGTGAAAAAGTTTTGAGAATCTTGTTATTCTCCCTTTGAAACAGAATGACTTGGCACAAGTTACCTTTGTGTCCGGACTCTGGAGGAAGAATGAGTGTTACGCTTGTCTCTCAGTTGATTGAGCCTTAGTTTGTTGGCCTGGATTCTGTTGCAATAGTCCGTTTTCCCCCCATGTACTGATAATGCTTGATCTGGGATCTGAGGATTTGACGCTCAGATTAAGGGAAATATCAGTAAATCTGGCAAACCACAGTGAAATATCCTGTTTCTCCTGTGATCTCAATCTGCCAGGCGCAGTGTGATACTGGGTCAAATGTCACGTTCCCACTGTGACTGGGCTCTGTATAGACATCCACTGAGGAGGGATACATCAGTCAGGTCAGAGAAGAAGAGCTGTCATCCTGGCCTGGTTAGGAGAATGTGAAGCACATTCCGAATGGCAGAGTAGAGCTGGTGTCTTGTACACTATGTCTGAATGTCTATAAATGCATCAAAGTAAATATGATTCTGCATTTAGTGTAGGCTATATATCATTCATCCCATGCATCACTGGGGACAACAAGGTGCCATTATGAAAAAGGGGTACATGGACTTGGATGTGGAAGTGATTCAATACTTGTGAAAGAGCCACAAAAAAATGTTTTCCTTCTTGTTGTAAGCACAGTGCACGGACCAAACTCTTCCTGTGTTGGAGCAGTGGTATGGTACAACTGAAAGTGTCTAGTTTACAGATTGTTCTGCCCTTGGTTACCCAGACAAAATACGTAAATAATACAACCCCTCTCTGAGTTATTTAAGGACACAAGTGCATCAAGTGTGAATGGAAGTCGCCCATTTTTTTACAGCAGACATTAAAGAGTGGACATCTCTCTTCACCTTTAAAAGCGTTCCAAAAAACACCGCGCCATGCTGGTTTCCAGACCTCGAACAGCTGTCCGATGGAGAAAACATTACCCTCTCACCTAAATCTTAAATTCACTTACAGTAGACTTACTGTAGTAGAAAAGATAACACTGTTTAGGACTCTGTCTAAAACACGGACATGGCATTAGAGAGTGGCTGTAGCCTTCTTCTGACCTGTCTCATGCAGTCAGTACTCACCAAGGCCTCACCGGTCACCAGTGTGGCCAACACTGCAACCACTGACTGAAATAACCTATAAACATCACACTACTACCTAGAGGCAAACATATCGAAAATCCTGCCACGGGTATTATCTTTGTAGAAAACCCATATAGAGATTTGATTCAACCTGGTTCTTATTTGTCAGAGGTAGTATACACCTGACCTTTGATTGTGGGCAGGAATCAACCTGTTGGATGAGTGTTCTCTAGAATCTCTAATGAGGACACAGATCTATTAGATTCTAGATACTGAAGTGCCATGATGGAGTGAAATACTGTAGTCAGAGAATTGTGTAAACGCATCGTACAGTGTGTACAGGCAGTTTATCATATCTCTATATTCTCAGTAAGATCTGTTAAGTTGAATTTGTCTCCAGTGAATAAATCAATGATTGCTTTGTTATATGGTATTTATATTTGTCAGTGCAGAGGCTGGAGAGGAGTGAGTGAGTGGTATCCCGGATTTCACCGTCCATTACCATGGCAGTGATGATGACAATCAGAGTCTGGGCTTCCTGAGTGCAGCCTCACTTATGCTAATGAAGTTCTGTCGGTCTGACTTTACGATCTGCACTTGGCCGGTAGGCAGTGGGGTGATCAGAACAGTCCAATGATCTCAGCCAGGGAAGGGGCTTCTCCTGCACTCTGCTGCACTCAGGAGGGGCCCAGCTCCAAATGAAACATTCCAGATTCTAAAAGCCAAGAGTTAATCAAACCTGTGCTTTCACAGGAACAGTTATACTGTGCAGCTGAATGTACCAGTTCCAGGAACACTGGTGACTCAGAGGTAACATTGTGTCAAATCAAATGGCACTCGAAGCATTTACAATGTTGGTTACTCACTCAGAACGTGTCTCACCATGGGCTCCCGAGTGGCGCAGCGGTCTAGAGGCATCACTACAGTCCCTGGTTCGTATCCAGGTTGTCTTGCATCCGGCCGTGATTGGGAGTCCCATAGGGCGGCGCACAATTGGCCCAGCGTCGTCCGGGTTTGGGCGGGGTAGGCTGTCATTGTAAATAAGAATTTGTTCTTAACTGACTTGCCTAGTTAAATAAATGTTAAACTAAATAAAAATGTATAAATTGCGCAATGTGAACTATGTAAGGGGCATTAGTGTGTGTGGACAATATGTTGTGAACATTTCATTGTGTGTGAGTGTGTCAGTATTGTTGTGCATAAGGAGCGATGTCAGGCTGCTCTGAATCAAGCGTTGGAAGGATGAGTTATGTTCCCATAGCTGTGGTGAACACTAGGCTCCTTGCTGAGAGACGCACTCAAAGCAGCAACAAACAACAGGAGTTGCTCTACGCTGAACAACAGACTGCATTATACTGAACTGTTCTGAATTAGGACTTTACAACACTACCCTTATGCACTTTGTATTATATGCAGAAGATGTTTATTTGTAATCTGGTAATGCCCACCATTAAGTTGAATTGTTTTAATAACATGTTATTCAATGATTTCTTAATGTCTTTTGTGCTAACACCCTGTGTCTGGGGTGTGTTTCGTCTCCAGGCTACAGAGGTGGAGAGGCAGCTGTCCACTCAGGTCCACTTGTTACGGGATGACTTCAGAGAGAAGAGCGTCTCCACCAAAGAGCACATGACACGACTAGAGAGCCTACAGGCTGAGGTGAGACTAGTGAGCCTAAAGGCTGAGGTGAAACTAGTGAGTCTACAGGGGCTACCGGCTGAGGCGAGACTAGAGAGCCTACCGGCTGAGGCGAGACTAGAGAGCCTACCGGCTGAAGCGAGACTAGAGAGCCTACCGGCTGAGGCGAGACTAGAGAGCCTACAGGCTGAGGTGAGACTAGAGAGCCTACCGGCTGAGGCGAGACTAGAGAGCCTACCGGCTGAGGTGAGACTAGAGAGCCTACCGGCTGAGGTGAGACTAGAGAGCCTACCGGCTGAGGCGAGACCAGAGAGTCTACCGGCTGAGGCGAGACTAGAGAGCCTACCGGCTGAGGCGAGACTAGAGAGCCTAAAGGCTGAGGTGAGACTAGAGAGACTACCGGCTGAGGTGAGACTAGAGAGCCTACCGGCTGAGGCGAGACCAGAGAGCCTACCGGCTGAGGCGAGACCAGAGAGTCTACCGGCTGAGGCGAGACCAGAGAGCCTACCGGCTGAGGTGAGACCAGAGAGCCTACCGGCTGAGGCGAGACCAGAGAGCCTACCGGCTGAGGCGAGACCAGAGAGCCTACCGGCTGAGGCGAGACTAGAGAGCCTACCGGCTGAGGCGAGACCAGAGAGCCTACCGGCTGAGGCAAGACTAGAGAGTCTACAGGCTGAGGTGAGACCAGAGAGTCTACCGGCTGAGGCTAGACTAGAGAGCGTACCGGCTGAGGCGAGACTAGAGAGCCTACCGGCTGAGGCGAGACCAGAGAGCCTACAGGCTGAGGCGAGACCAGAGAGTCTACCGGCTGAGGCGAGACCAGAGAGCCTACCGGCTGAGGCGAGACTAGAGAGCCTACAGGCTGAGGCGAGACCAGAGAGTCTACCGGCTGAGGCGAGACCAGAGAGTCTACCGGCTGAGGCGAGACTAGAGAGCCTACCGGCTGAGGCGAGACCAGAGAGCCTACCGGCTGAGGCGAGACCAGAGAGCCTACAGGCTGAGGCGAGACCAGAGAGTCTACCGGCTGAGGCTAGACTAGAGAGCGTACCGGCTGAGGCGAGACTAGAGAGCCTACCGGCTGACGCGAGACTAGAGAGCCTACAGGCTGAGGCGAGACCAGAGAGTCTACCGGCTGATGCGAGACCAGAGAGCCTACCGGCTGAGGCGAGACTAGAGAGCCTACAGGCTGAGGCGAGACCAGAGAGTCTACCGGCTGAGGCGAGACCAGAGAGTCTACCGGCTGAGGCGAGACTAGAGAGCCTACCGGCTGAGGCGAGACTAGAGAGCCTACCGGCTGAGGCGAGACTAGAGAGCCTACCGGCTGAGGCGAGACCAGAGAGTCTACCGGCTGAGGCGAGACCAGAGAGCCTACCGGCTGAGGCGAGACCAGAGAGCCTACCGGCTGAGGCGAGACCAGAGAGCCTACCGGCTGAGGCGAGACTAGAGAGCCTACCGGCTGAGGCGAGACCAGAGAGCCTACCGGCTGAGGCGAGACTAGAGAGCCTACAGGCTGAGGCGAGACCAGAGAGTCTACCGGCTGAGGCTAGACTAGAGAGCGTACCGGCTGAGGCGAGACTAGAGAGCCTACCGGCTGAGGCGAGACTAGAGAGCCTACAGGCTGAGGCGAGACCAGAGAGTCTACCGGCTGAGGCGAGACCAGAGAGTCTACCGGCTGAGGCGAGACTAGAGAGCCTACAGGCTGAGGCGAGACCAGAGAGTCTACCGGCTGAGGCGAGACCAGAGAGTCTACCGGCTGAGGCGAGACTAGAGAGCCTACCGGCTGAGGCGAGACTAGAGAGCCTACCGGCTGAGGCGAGACTAGAGAGCCTACAGGCTGAGGCGAGACTAGAGAGCCTACCGGCTGAGGCGAGACTAGAGAGCCTACCGGCTGAGGCGAGACTAGAGAGCCTACCGGCTGAGGAGAGGCATGGGCGGAGTCATTTTGAACCGTCTCAAAAATCAATACCTTCCTTAAAATGTATTTCAACTTAACAGATATTACCTATGAAATATATCCCCAGTCATCATCAAAAGTGTTGTTTATTTAAAATGTTCTTTTAAAATGCTGTGTGGGTTTGAAAAAGTATAATCCTGAGATATCAGAATATGCACACCTCAAGTTGTGCTTGCTATCAAACTAATTCAAACAGTTGAGTTAAGTGAACAAATATACAAATCTGTTTTTCCTCCTTTTCCGTCAATCATTCCCTGTTCCCCTCCTCTAATACCGTGATTGAATCCTTCCTCTTGACTGGAGCAGCAAGTGCTGGAAGTGAGTGGTTATATTGGTTTGTCTGCATGCTGCATATCGCATGTGTGTACATGTCCCACTGTACTGCTATGGAGCGTGAGATACTGTAGCCTACCAGGGGAATACACAGTAATATCAGTAATGTGTAATATCAGCCATCTAGCTCAGGGTCATAGGATGATACCATGACATACATTACAGTATATAATATCTCTCAGCCTCCTCTTTGAAAGTGGGTCTTATTGGAGAGGGATAACCCACTGCGCAGACCGCGCTGTAATTGGGAGAAAACAATAGCGTTCTATATTTAGCTCAGCTATACTGCAATGTCTGGGTGTTCGCAGGATTGCAACGGGCTTTCTTAATGTGACAAGGATGAATATGTCACAGTCCTGCTAGACAAAGAAAACCACAGCAATGTCAACCAAAATGTCTGAAGGACACACGGGGAACATAAAGCTACAAAGACGTCCCCACGATGGCAAAGTCAGTGAGCTGAGCTGTACACGCAATGTCAGCCTCCTGCGCTGTGAAGGAGATCAACAGACGTTGGTCAAAGCATGGCTGGGGGAGAACGAGAAAGAACAAGAGCTGATTGTTTAGTGGAATAAGCTGCTCAGGCGACCACCAAACATATTACACACAAACTCACCTTGTATCTCTAGAAATGTGCGGTGTTCGTGCAATGTTAGCCTTCAGTCCACTGTACAGTATAGACTGATGAAGGAATAGACTGTTATCAGGTTTATTTGGAATAACAACTTATCACAGAGACATTCCTGTATGTGAGGGAGGCAGAAACCGCCTACTCCTAATCGCCTATGCTAGGCAACAAACATTCTTTGGACCAGGGGGAGTACTTTAAACTTCTGGAACATTTGAACTCTCCTCAGAGTCAGGAAGGAAACAGGTTAACACTAGAGGGCTAACACTGAGTGCAGATAGCTACCAAAACAGTTTCTCCTATCTGCCCTTGGTTCCCATAGCACAATGTGTAACTTGGCTACTGGGGTTGTGTATTTTGTCAGATTAAGATGCTGTCGGAGCGTAAGAGAGAGCTGGAGGATCAGGTTAACGCCGTACTAGAGGAAAACGAGCTACTGCAGAACACTGTTGACGACCTGAGGGAAGGGACGCTAGTGCTGGAGAAACAGTACCACGAGAAGGTCTTACAGGTACCATCTCTGACAGTCTTTAGGGGTTTTGATAGAACTGTTCTACTGTGTCATAATATTCCTGTGTAATGTGTGAGTGTGTATGTTGGTGTATAGATATCTGTACAGTACGAGTATTTCTCAGTGTGTTGTGCTGATCTGTATGGTATCAGGGCTCTGTGTTGACCATTGTGTTGACCACTGTGTTGACCACTGTGTTGACCAGTTTGTTGACTGCTGTATTGCTGTACATGTCCAGTTACGGCAGAGCCAGCTGGAGCTCCAGGAGGTCCGGGTGTCCCACAGACATCTGAGTGCCCGCTTTGAGGAGTTCACAGAGGAGAGAAGTCTCCAAGGCCTCAACCCACACCCTGCCAGCCTACTCTGTGAGATAGAACAGAGCATGGAGCAAGAGGAGCAGGAACAGGAGAGGGAGCAGGTACATGCATGCACAAACACCGTTGATGAGATAGAGTGGCACACAGAGAATCCTTGTTATTCTATAAGTGATTTGCAGTGTATCACGCGATGGTGGTATAGTGGTGAGCATAGGTGTCTTCCAAACAATTGGCCTGGATTCGATTCCTGGCCATCGCAGCCAAACACTTTATGTGGACGGCAGGTAGCCTAGCGGTTAGAGCATCGGACCAGTAACCAAAGGTTGCTAGTTTGAAACCCTAAGCAGACAATGTCAAAAGCTGTATTATTATCAGTGGTCTTTGCTAAGCAGCTTTCCCTCTCTGTCTCCAGCTGCGTCTCCAGCTGTGGGAAGCCTACTGCCAGGTGCGCTCTCTCGTCTCCCACCTGCGAGGCAACGACATCACAGACTCAGCCCTGTCCACAGACTCCTCCATGGACGAGTCCTCTGAGACATCGTCAGCCAAGGACGTTCCCATGGGGAGCCTGCATGCCAGTCTACTGGAGCTACGCAGACTCACACAGAACCTGCTAGACGGCAACGAGTCCACGGTACAGACCTTTCACACAGATATATGAAAAATACTGACCAGATATACTTTACACTGAGTATAAAACAATAGGAACACCTTCCTAATATTGAGTTGCACGGCAGCCCCTTTTGCCCCCAGAACAGCCTCAATTAATCGGGGCATGGACTACAACATGACTCCAATGCTTCCCACAGTTGTGTCAAGTTGGCTGGATGTCCTTTGGGTGGTGGACCATTCTTCATACACACAGGAAACTGTTGAGCGTGAAAACCCAGCAGCGTTGCAGTTCTTGACACACTCAAACCATTGCGCTTGGCACCTACTACCATACCCCGTTCAAAGGCACCCTCTAAATGGCACACATACACAATCCATGTCTCAATTGTCTCAAGCCTTAAAAATCGTTATTTAACCTGTTTCCTCCCCTTCAGCTACACTGATTGAAGTGGATTTAACAAGTGACATCAATAAGGGATTATAGCTTTCAGCTGGATTCACCTGGTCAGTCTGTCATGGAAAGAGCAGGTGTTCCTAATGTTTTGTACACTCAGTGTATAGTTCCTCCGCGCCTCTAATAAAGAGTGTGAACTATTCAACACACTCAAAACAAGTCAAAATTACAACTGAGTGGAAATCACAATATACTGAACCTATGTGTGTGTTGTGGTTGTGTGTGAGCAGGGTTCTCGGCGGAGTGACGAGGAGGCTCTAGAGGACCAGGTCCGAAAGCTTGGGGAAGAGCTGAGAGGAGTGAGAGAGCTGTACGAAGCAGAGCAGGACAGAACACGGAGCAGCCAAGAAGAGGTTCTGCAGCTCCATAATCAGGTACTACTGCACACAGAGCTTCATCATCGCTGTTGTTCTCCAACAAGATCACTTCAACACAGCCTTGTTATTCAAGCAAGACACATTCGGTGGGATTTCTTATTTATGAGGCTGACAATGTGTCTGATAAGGGTCGCGTATGTCATTCCTCCCCTGTCCTGCAGATGGCGATGCTTTCTGTGGAGATGTGCTCTGTACAGGAGGAGAGTGAGCGTATGAGGGCCATGTCGGAAGCACGAGACCCCAGTGAACAGCTCCAAAGTGCTATACAAGACCGAGACGACGCTATTTCCAAGTAAGACCACACAACATAACTCATCATCTGGGAACAACCAAATTGTATGTGCTTCCTGTGTAAGACCACTACCATGTAATAGACTGGCATATAACAACAATTAGTCTTTTTACATTCATCTCCGAATAAGCAAACCAGCCATAAACTGTCATTCAGCAGAATACGAGCAAAGAGAGGTGCGGTCTGTCTATAAGCTGTGTGTCTGTCTGCCTAACAGGAAGAAAGCGGTGGAGATGGAGCTGGCCAAGTGTAAGATAGATATCATGTCTCTGAACAGCCAGCTCCTGGACGCCATCCAGCAGAAGCTGAACCTATCACAGCAGCTGGAGGCCTGGCAGGTGGGTCAGAGGTCAGGGTTCATGAGGGGGCACGCTAGGCCACTCATAGTGTGAGCTATTATTTGATTCGATTTAAAAACACAATTCAGCCACGTGTATACACTGTGTTTAAAATAATCGAGGGTAACGCAATAATGTTTAGCAACTTATTTCCATTGTTACTGAATGGACTGCCAAATTGAATGGGCTGTCAAACAGAGATATATAATACCAGATATGAATATGTATCTGAATGACAACATGTATAAATGATTACATTCATACAGTAATTATCATTCTTAATGTGTACTGTATTTTATTCATTAAATAAGAGTATACTAGCGGACTGAAAATGTGTGTATGGTGATCTTTTCCACACCACATCCTGTCCTCTCCTCTAACTTACCACTGTCCAATGTGTGTGTGTGTGTGTGTGTGTGATAACATGTACAATACTGTACGTACTCTGAGTCGCCAATTTACACGAGTGTCTAAGGAACTAATACACTCCTCAATGAAATCTCAATGAGTTTCAACCATGGGTTTTCATTGAACATACTGCAAACAATTAAGCAAGTAGGACGAGTAGCTACCTAACTAAATTGAGGACTCAGTGTATGACTTTCCCTTCCCATCTTCACCCGTAACTAGCAGCTCTTTCCTCTCTCTTTCCCTGGCTGCAGTTTGCATCCTCAGGGCTCTTTACTGTGTGGCTCTTGTGGTTTCTGATCTAGTGGCCTTTCTCAGCTTCCGTACCACCCTTTCTCCCCTGTGGTACCCCCCTCCTGCCTTAGAGGTGAGCCTAGGTGTGCCATCTCGGCCTGATCCTGTCCTGTGCCACTCTTCCATGCCATGCTGAGCCATTCCATGCCATGGCCTGCTGAATCAACAGAAATGCGCTCACCCATTCTAACCCATTTGATCACCCAAAACCAGCCACTTCCATGCCAATCTGTCACACCTTCCTTCTGCCTTCTGTTTCTCTTCTCTAAAAACCCTTGTTCTCTTTAACATCCCCTCACATTCCCTTTATCTCTCTATCGCTCTACTGTGCTCACACCCTCTCTCTCTCGGTCACTCATTCATTCTGTCTTTCTCTCTCTTAGGATGATATGCACAGTATGATTGATCAGCAGCTCATGGAAAAGCACCAGGAGGAGTGGAGGGTGACCCCCTACTCCCTCGCTGGGTCCTACGGGGGCCCCTCCGGCCAGTCCTCCAGACGAGCCCATCGCCTCTCCGATGGAGACAAGCGGCTCTTTTCATTCTTCAAAAAGAACTGAGCGCCTCTGGACTGGCCCGAGTAAGCAAGAGAGAGAGAAAAATAATCATTAAAATAGAGCGCAGAGGGAGAGAAAATAAAGACAAAGACCGAGTGGCAGTGATACACACTATTAGACGGAGGGGGGGGGCTAAAGAGGTTCAAGGGTCATTTTGCACTTTATCTGTCCCATCATGTCCTACCTTAAAGATGTTGTAACAGAGAGTTAAGGCACTTAAAGGAGTGAGCAACACTGTTAGGGCTCACTCACACCAGTAGCGCTTTCTGGCCCAGAGTACTTGGTACCTCCTGAACGTAATTTGAGAACCGAGTGCGCACCGATTTTACATGTGGAAAAAGTCGTCAGTCAATAGTCTATAGCGGGTGGTCCCTAAAACACACTGAACGATCGACAGATGAACGCTAGATCCACATTAGATCCACATTCAGTGTGATGTGTGCGAGCGTTTACACATGCAGAGGCCTTGGCTCCCATCCCATAAACACCCATTGGGCTTACATATATTTCAAAGAGGACGGTTCCCCAGTAGTGCCTCCCAGTGTCTCTACCCCACTTCCAAAACCCCAGACTGGGAGTGTATGTATACGGGTGGGCTGGCTCCTGTGCCCTGCCACATGCCAAGGTGTCTGGGGAGAGGGTGTTCAATACGGGACTCACCAAGGCGTTGGGGTGGAGGGAATAGGACAGTGGGACAGGGATCTGGGTAAGGGAACATTAATTGAGGGACAAGAACCAGCCTCTGGTTGGGAAGCAGCATTGTTACAGCTAACTCCAACATGTTCTCAGCTTTATTCATATATTCAGGGATTTACAAAGAGGCCTTTATTCCCAATCAATCCAATGGATGGATTTCTTTCGGTTGGTATGCACTTCACAATTATGGTCGTGCCATAGCATTGGTTATTAGAGTTAACACAAAACGCCAAATGTCCATCATTGAATATCACTGAAGTATAAATGTATAGATCAAGCCACAGTAAATCCATAAACATAGCACTTTATGCATATCAATCATAAGTTTACCTCAGATACTCAATACTGACTGAGCAACCAGTGCATGACCAAGGGAGAGTTACATTTACCAAGCACTGAATGTATGAAAACCAGCTTATCTAAAGTGATGATAGGAATGTTTCAGGTCCATGGACATTTCTACACAGGCCTCTTGTTAGTCTCTGACGTCTGAATAAATCTCTGGGCCGCTGGCGTTAGCTGCAGCGTCTATCCAGGTGGACTTTTTCTACAGTTAGAATGTCACGTTTTGCGTACGTTTGACGTACAAAAAAAGTATTTTCAAACATTGTCTGTACTATGGCCATCATCATGTATATTCCTCCTAGCTGACCAAATCCTCCGAACTGTTTACATTAGCTTGAGAAAGGAGAAGTCTAAACGGTCTCTCAATACGTCTGCAGTGCCTAACTTTGGCAAGTCAAAGGCATCCATATTGCGCTACAGTTAATTGTCAAATGACCATTAATTGGAACACAAATGTAGATGATATTGATTTAGTAACCTACTCAGTCAGGTACCACCAATCCAGTTTCACAGGAAAACCTATTGACAGGGCCTACAGAGTGCTTTAGCTATAGTATCACAGTAATACTGCCATTCCCATTGGTTCAAAGCTTATGATAGTGGACACTTCATTTTCAAGCTTCCATAATGGCCAGACAAACAGTCACCTCCAAAATGATTGGCACCCTTGATAAAGATGAGCAAAAAAATACAGTATAAAATAAATAATACAAAAATTGTATGCTCAATAAATGTGAAAATTATATTATTTTATAGTAATACAATTGCTTAGAGTAAAATATTTTGTTCAACAAGTAATTAACAAATAATCTCAAAAAGATAGGTGTCTAAATTATTGGCACTATTTTCAATACGTCCTCTTGTGAGGATAACAGCACTTATCTTTTTTCTATGATATTTTATGAGATCATTCCTCCATACAGGATCATTCCAGAACCTTGAAAGATCCATCCACATTTTACAGTAGGTACGAGGTTCTTTTCTTTGGCCACTGGTGTGCGTGGCCAAAGAGCTCTGTTTTAGTCTCATTCGACCATAGCACCCGCTTCCTATCCAAGTGCCAATGCCGTTTAACAAACTCCAGGCATTTACATTTGTTGGTTGCTCTCAATAAAGGTGGTGGCGTTTAATTGTAGATTTGACCCCAAGACGCGACCAAGTTCTATCATTCTCCAACTGTGGCCCTTGGACTTTTTTTTTGCCTCCCGAACCATCTTCCTCAATGTGCGCGTAGTACAAGATACACTTGGGTCTTTTACCAGTCAAGTTTACCATTGTTCTAGTGGTTTTAAACGTATTCAATGTGTCCATAATAGTGGTAAGTGGTATATTGGAGTTTTCAGTCGTTTTATGTACCATTGCCTGATTTATAAAAGTCAACAGCCATTTGCCTTTCCCCATGGTGATGGATGACAAAGGCATTTTACATGTTTGTTACCTCATTTTTCTACCCCAGTAAAACAGGAAGCAATGGAAGGCCACAATACAGTTCCTTTAGCTGAGATTAACTTAAACAAGTAGAATGATAATGCAATCTTTAGGGGTGCCAATAATTTTGACACATACTTTTTTTTTTTTTACTTGTTAAACAAAATCTCTTTCCCTGAGCAATATTGTATTAGTATGTTCCTTTTTTGCAAACAATATAGCTTGGTATTTGTATTATTTATACATGTTTTTTGCTCATCTTTATCAAGGGTGTCAATCATTTTGGAGGTGACTGTATCTGTGACTCCATATTTGTAGTGTGTGTAGATAAATGTGATGCGTCTGAACCGTCATGGCGTGTTTAAGAATGAGACTGGCACAGCCCTCTGACCTCTGTCTATGTATGGAAAGTCATATCTAGAGCACCTGAGCAAACCTATGCAGATGTCTTCTCGCCATCTCAGTTGGTAAGGTTGTTGGTTAGGATCAACCCAAAGAATTATTATTTTTAAAGAGTTGAGAGTAGGTTTGGATGAAATCAATATATTTATAAATGCATACCTTTTTCAATGAAAATCTCATATTTTTTTGTTTAAAAAACTTTAAATGTTCATGTATTTTTATTTTGTGTTTTGAGTTTTTACATACAAATTGGGATCTCTGCGGAAAGGGAGAGGAGGGTGAAGATTATACGTTTTACATGTGACTGTTCAGTTCCGTCTTTGTAGTAAGTAATTCTAACTTTCACGCAATTCACTGAATGTTGTTGAAGTTTGAGTTACACTCAAGTCTACCGATGTTTGATTCAGAGGTGTTCACCTGTGTTGGGTTCAATTCGAATTGAGGGCAGTCTATTCAGGAAGTAAACTACAATTACAATTCAATAATAAAAAAAGGGCAGTTATGTTCAATGACTTCTCAATAAACTGAAAAAAAGTTGAAGCTATTTATAAAAAAAAACAAAAAAACATTTAAGAATTTGCAATTCAAATCACTTCCTGAATTGACTACCTTCAATTTCATTGAGCCCTGCCAGGTTGCAAAACCAAACTCAATACCTAGTTAAAAGAGTGAGGTCTGCCTTTCTGTCTGTTGTCTAAGCAAGTGTGGGTCGGGGCAGGGGTCCAGGTGGGTCGTTGGTTTACATTTTTAGTGCATTGCAAAATTATTATAAATTATTTTTTATATATATACATTTTCGGGAATGGAAAAACGCTTTCAGTGTAAACTTTAACAACTAAAACCAAATAGAAAGTATGTAGAAAAGATAAGGGACCTATATATTTTTAAATAATACTCGATAGTCTTTGAGAACTTGGAATCAACAAAATAAAAGCCCCCATTGATTTTGTTATAATGTTTGAGCATATGAACACAGCATTAGCCATGTCAAAATGTGTAGAATTGCAGAAGATTTTCATTAAAAACTGCAAAACATTTCTCTCAGCTCCATGGCAAAATGTATAGAATTGCAGAAAGATTGGCTTTAAAACAGCAATATTCGATTCAGCTCCATGAAGAATTGCAGGAAATTAGTTTTAAAATGCCATTTTATTTCAGCTCCATGGCAAGATGTATAGAATTGCAGGAAATTTGGTCTGTGTATATTTTTGCACTGCTCAACCCTTATGGTGGGTCACGACTCAAAAGACACCTCAATTAGTGGGTCATGAAGTAAAAAAGTTTTGGAACCCGTGTCTAAGCAGCTGTGGTGTTGTATTGATCTGAGAGGATGGTTAAGTGGGTCTAACACCAGGAGCCAGTCAGCTCTGAAAGGCACTGGCTAGCTGCATGATTATAGTGGACATAAAGCCAACCACACACAGTTAGACTGCAGCCTCAGAACTGAGTGATGAGAAGTTATTCTGCATGCTAAGTTAGGGTTGGTTGAACATGGATCAAACATTAACTTATATTACGAACGGGATCAAACAACACTTATCATGACCAGAATGTAAGTTTTCTCATATCCTTGTCTTTTTGGAAAGAAAAAAAGTGAATTCTGTAGTAATTTGTAATGTAACAGGCCAGAGGTCTTGAACTCAGCCTCATGGCCTGTTGTCACCAGAGGGGTATACTACAAAGTAAGTTCTATGACTTAGCCAGCTAACTTGGCAACCAAATATTCTGAAATAACTAAAACGAAAAATAGAAAGATCAGCATAAAATGGGCACAGTCTAATTAACTTATCCAAAAACACATATCTAAGATTTCCTTTCTTAATGGAGCAGAAAATCAATAGTTATTTCTGGTTGTTTATCAAAGTTAGTTGGTCACTTCATGAATCCTTCTTTGTAGTATAGACCTCTGGTGTTCCTGGGCGTGGCCTCTGGTAGAAAAGTTTGGCCGTTCTGTTCATTCAGAGGGGATATGTTCAAGAGCTCTGGCCTGCTGGTTACTTACATCCATGTTATAGTTTTTTCAGTTTAATGTTATGTACTCTTCATGTATATGTTATGTCCAAAATTACTGTCAATTGTATTGTTTTCATTTTCTATTTGAATACTCTTTTTAAAGTCTGTCTCCTGTCCTCAATCTTACTGTTAATCAGCCTGAATCCTGTGGAAGAGTTGTTCTCCTGCGTTGCCTGTCTGTGTGTGCACGTTGTGTAAAAAGCAGACATTCCATGGAGTGTGTCACCTGCTTGTTCTTACAGGTCATGTTCTTTGGAATTTCACTTCATCTCAGCGTTTGTCCTTTTTCATTCACCAATGACACATTGTTTGGGTTGCCAAACTATTTGGAACCTTTCGAAAATAAGCCATTGACCATGGTCATTTGGGGGAGTAAATGTGGAAGGTCTTGGTATGGATTATTTTTGTATCAGTACACCCATTTCCCCCCTGACTCACCACCATAGGGTAAGAAACATAGCTTTCTGTCAACCTCATTATTGGACAAGCTTCAATAATGACACCATTGCCATTTAGCCTTCATAAATGAATGTTGTACTGAACTTAAAACAGCTGCCCCTTTCTCTCCTGACACATTAAAGCTTTTCTGTAATGGTAAGGGACTATATACCCTGCTCCAGTCAATTGAATATCGATAATGAACACTGTTGTAAGAGTAATATTTATAAGGTCATTAAATAAGATGCCGACTTTAATGTAGTCTTGACACTAAAAGGCACGATCTCAGATCACAAGTGAACTTAGTATCAAAGACAGTTTGAAATGTTAAGTGAGAATGAGCGACTGAGAAATGACACACAGCTATGTGATTTGACAGGTTACGTATGCATAAGTGGATATGCATTTATGCATTAATATGCATACTCGTTCAAATATTATACATATATGACAAACTACTTTTTCTATATTGATGACACTTTCATAAAGAGGCACATAATGTTTATGATGGGGCTGGAAATGTAAATGAGTATGGTTTTATATTCATAGCAAATTACTATTTTTAGTATTGGGGAAAAAATATCCAAAACACTAACTCAGAATGGATTTTTATAGGAATTTTTCAGGGGAAAACATGCATCCAGTGAATGTTTCTATATGTGAGGGCCACTGTGGGAAAAAATACACGGGGAAAGAAAGTATCTCAGTAGTGTTACTACTTACTTTGGCTTCTCTCCGTGTATTGAGAAAAACACCTTGCCATCTATGGACAAAACGCTATTTACCACGCCACTCATATTCTAAGTAAATGAATGATCTACACTGAGATCATATAGTTTCATTGTGGTCAACAACAAAATAAAACAGCTTTAAGACACATTCAAGTGGCACAATTCCTCCATAATTTTATTCACAAAAAGCAAGAAGTTCAAAACAAACCAAGGCCAAGCTTCAAATCATTGACAGAAGAGAGCAGTCGTTATGTGTCAAATATTTCTTTTAAAACGTTTATTGATTAAATTCATGTAGGGAAAATGAATAGTACATCTCTTTTCTCCAGTGTACAGCCAACCACAGCTGATAAGTGTGTTTTAACCATAGCACACGAGGCATGTCAATACATGCACAGTTGCAAATGTGTATGTTCTATATACTGAATATAAACACAAATATTTTTTTATATACACAATGAATAGAAATCATACAGTCAGATTTGATACCATTTCTCCACTGCCTGGCATGTGTCACCCAACACTCAGGTTGTGGCACTGTCATGTGCACCACCCCAATGGTCATCTGGTTAGGGTCACAGATCTCCCAACTCCACATCATGACCACCTCAGCTATCCTCAAGCAGAGGAATAGGTATTCGGGGCCCGGATGTGTGTAGGAGAGGGCTGAGGCCAGGAATTCCATTTCTCCATCACTAACGGTCCCCCATAGCAGACCCTCAGAGAGGAACCCGTCACACCGCCCGCCTGCCACACACTCAAGCGGAACACTGGGTAGTAACACTTTAGTTGAATGGGTAACCAGATTGTGACAAGTCCTACATAAAAACATGACACGACCAGGCATAAACATGTGTTAACAGTTCAGAATATCTTGCAAGCTGAAAATCCTGGACAATTTATGAATACTACATGCATGTCAGATAACATATACATACCCCTTCAAACAAAGTGTTTCGTGTTAAACACACATGGCTAACCAGTTTGCAACGGTACATGGTTAGTGCACTGACTCCCATTTCCTGTCAACACAGTCCTGGCACAAACCAAATTCACCCTGTAATGATGATAAAGATGTCCAATATCATTACAATGCCCCACAAGTGACCAAAGCTAAGAGAGTTGAATCCAAATCTGTGAAGAGGTGCTGATATGAGGGTGTTTGGTGCATGGGAATAGGGAGGCCTGCAGCTGAAGTGTGGTTAGAGAGAGCAGCGCTGGGCTCTCCCCCCAGCCGCCCGAGAGTTACCCAGGCCTTAACCCAAAACGACTACGCCCAGTGGGCCTCTATCACAACAGTCCAACAGGGACAGCCAAAGAACTCACTTTTCATTGACATCACATATTGGCAGTATCATTGTAAAAAAAAAAAAAAAAATAAGAATAAAAAAAAAAAAGTGGAAGATTTTAAACTTAGTGCACAATAAGACTGCAGTGAGTGGTAGATGGCAGAGCATTGTGTCCCCGGGCCATGGGAGTGGTTCACTGCTCTGACCAGCACTGAAAACAGGTCGTTGGCTGATCGATGGACATTACTGTAGGACAAAGGGGAGGAGAAAAAGCTTGGCAAAAAAAATGAAAAAATAAACTAAGAAGATAGTCACCAATTCTGTCCATTGGATTGGTTACTAAAGAGTGCCCATCAATCATCATTTTTTCCCCGTTAAGTCAAAAACAAATTAGTTCATGATCAGTTGGTGTGAACCGTGGTAAATAAAGGTGTCTGAAAAGTCTAAATAAAAATGTACAAAAGGTTGTGAATCCCATCCCTCATACCCCGTCCAGTTGTTCATTTAGACCCCTGTTCCAACAACTGCCCCCGTCCCCACCCCCAAAAAAATGTATCATCCGAAAAAGTGAGTCCTCCTCTTCAGGTGCAGAGTTTCACTTGACTCGTAATGTCCCATGTGAAGTGGAATGACAAGGAGAAAATAGATACGGATGTCAGAATATTTGTATACACATATAGAAATCAGAGCATTATGGCCGTCAGTTTTCAGCTTGCAGATCCTTCAAGAAAGAAGGATCTCTTAAATATTGCCCATCTGCTGAATTCCAAATCAAACTTGATCTGACTAATATAATCTGTACATTTTTAGTTAAGTCTTCATGATTTGTTTGTTCATTCAAAGGGGACTGTTTAAATTTCTTATTTTTTTCATTGTATATTTATTAAATCTATCTTAATTTAGATGCTTGGTGTCCCATCCCGTGTGCCGTCTCTGAGGCAGACGCTGGTGGTCTTTGTGATTGGGGTTTGAGTTCGCTAGCAGCATTTTTTCTTTCGTTTACTGTTCTTGGAGAGTTTGACCACGTCGTTCTGTTGCTGCTGCTGCTGCTTGGCCAGCACCTCCTTCTTGGCTCTTAGCACTAACTCTGTGATGCAGTTAAACATCTGTGGGGAAAAGACAAAAAAAACATGGTGGACACAATCAACTAACATTTTTAGGATGAGAGCTTGTTTTCTTTCCCTCCACTAAAAGCAACAACCTCTCCTTCAAGTCCATGTCCCATGAACAACTCCACCCGTTCAACTTTCCACTACTTATACCAGAGGACCCCTGACCCACCTCTTCAACATTGATGTTCTCTTTTGCACTCGTCTCAAAGAGGTTGATGCCCATCTGCTCTGCAAACTTCTGTGCGTCAGTCGTCTCCACCACCTTTGAGTTGGGATCGTCGTTCTTGTTTCCCACTGAGAACGAATACGAATAGGAAGACCATTTGAGCTTCTCAACTCCAAGTAGGGAATATAAAGTCTGTTTTATTACTTCCCAAACTCCAGTCAGCATTTTCCCAAATTCCTCAATTTTCCCAATTTTTTTTACTCTGAAAATGATGCAGAAAGTAAGAGAACCACGTGAACCCACACATGCAGACAGGGTGAAACGTGCAAATTAATACATTTTTCTAATTACTTTAAAAAAAAAAAATTATGAATGTTCTACTAAGTTAATCATATCTTTGAATATTTTGTTTTAATGTCTGGACGGATTTCATAAGGCCTTACGCAAGGGTCCCTGATGCAACAACACTGCACTGGGTAAAGGTCATTGAAACAGGTGGACTGGACTCACCTAATATTCGACACACATCATCACAGTTCTGGTTGATTTCATGTAGCCATCGTTTCACATTGACAAAGGACTCGGCACTCGTGACATCATATACCACTATGACCCCATGCGTTCCCCTGTAGTATCTGGAGAGAAAGAGAGAGAAGTCAGCATTTTGACATACATTTCATGTCCACTAGGGGGAGCCCAACTCAAAGAGACCTGCCAGAATAAAGGAAACGCTTGAGTAAATGACAGATAAAGTATATTGAAAGCAGGTTCTTTCACACAGCTGTGGTTCCTGAGTTAATTAAGCATGTTTAGGGTCATGTATAAAAGATTGCACGGTTGCCCATTATTTTGCCTAGAAGAGATCTCAGTGAGTTTTTTTGGGGGGGGGGGGGGGGGTCTCAAAGAAGCATAGGGTGTTTGTGTTGTGTCACCAGTTCAACCCAATTGAACACTTATGGGAGATTCTGGAGCGACGCCTGAGACAGCATTTTCCACCACCACTTTATGATGGTATTTCCTTTATTTTGGCAGTTACCTGTATTACAAACACACATGAGATTTTCAATCAATCCCAACAAACTGATGTTAACAAAGCCAAAAGTATGCTTGAAGGACTGCCCATTCTCACATGAAGTAGAAATGCTTCCTTTTGATCCCATAGACCAGGGTTCCCCCAGTAGATGGCCCGCGGGACATATTCAGTGATTTGTTCTTGGACATCAGACTATAAATCACCAGTAAATGAATTCAGTGATTTTCATATAGGAAATCTGTTCCAAGTATTCCCACGCATAAATAGAGAGACATATGTGATCGTATCTCAATGTAACCAAGGTTTGAAATTATTCCGTTTGTCAAATACTATATCTGTTATTGCGGTCAATTTGCAGTATACAAATGATTTATATCTATGTTCCAGCCCATGACCATCCACTGAAGGAACGAATCATCCCACGGCTGAATGTAATTGGGGATAGACGCAGACCTGTTCCAATAAATGACACAATATAACAATCTATTTCCTTTCGTCGCCCTCTAACAGCCAACATGACCTGAAAGCGTATTACATATACACCGACTCCACATGCTGCTTGGAGTTCAATAATCCCTATTAGTGTCCTGAAATCATGAGAGCAGGAAGGGGCGTGTCTGAGGCAGGGTAGGGCAGCGGTCGGCAGGAAACCAGAGCTGATGCTTATCACAGGAATATGACAGACAGATATACATGGAGGGGAAAGGCAGAGATACAAGTAGAGGACAGCCACAGTATTCATGAAAACCTGCCCCCCCTGCCCTGCAATGTCTGAAAAGTAGGCCACAAAGAGAGGGGGCATCCCCCATCTGACTGCACCACACACACACACACACTATACGGCTTTCAAAGGGGTGTGTGTGTGTGATTGCATTGGCCAGACAGAAGCGTTGTCTGTCACACACAGCCCAGAGTAACGGACCAGTCAGCGGGGCGTTCTGCACAGATGAATGGAGAACCAGAAACACGCAACAGGCACAGGGGCAAGACTCCCAGTCCCTCCACCACACACACAGGCTGCTATCCACTACGAAGACATATATTCAGACAGACATATGGCAGCTATGGACTGTGACTGACAGACATAAGGCTAAAACACACCCTGGCTGGACTGACCACTGAAATGCACTTATGCCTAATGAGGCACCATGCCACTACTTCTCCACAATTAACAATCAGCAAAAACAACCCAGCAGCACTCGCCACCTCCCTCCTCACACAGCCAGCCAGGTTTTCAGACACACTGACTGCATTCTGTAGACTTGTAGGAGGTTTTCCCACAGGAAAACCAGCAGCTCTGTTTGAGGGTAATTCGGCATATTTTCCAGAGGGTTTAAAAAAATAATAATAATAAACAAAGCAACAAGTTCAAATGCCTCCCTTTCTCAAAACCTTTTATATTTTTGAGTGAATGGAGGCAAGGTTTCTACTTTCTCCACTCTTTCATAGTCCTAGGCAATCAAAGCCAAACAGTGTCAAAGATCTGTACAGTCCTCGTCAAAGTCCAAAGGGGTGAATAGTTTTTAGATGCTGTGCTGTCCATGTCAAACTGATATTAGTGTGAGTCAGATGGTTGTAAGGTGCTGTAATGAGGACTAGATCACAGACCTTTAGTCCACCTTCCTGAGTGACGGCATTCTTGTTCAGGAACACAGACTACTCATCACTACTAGAGGTCGACCGATTAATTAGGGCCGATTCCAAGTTTTCATAATCGGTAATCGGAATTTTTGGACACCGATTATGGCCGATTACATTGCACTCCACGAGGAGACTGCGTGGCAGGCTGACTACCTGTTACGCGAGTGCAGCAAGGAGCCATGGTAAGTTGCTAGCTAGCATTAAACTTATCTTAAAAAAATAATCAATCTTAACATAATCACTAGTTAACTACACATGGTTGATGATATTACTAGTTTATCTAGCTTGTCCTGCGTTGCATATAATCGATGCGGTGCCTGTTAATTTCTCATTGAATCAGCCTACTTCGCCAAACGTGTGATGATTTAACAAGTGCATTCGCGAAAAAAGCACTGTCGTTGCATCAATGTGTACCTAACCATAAACATTAATGCCTTTCTTTAAAATCAATACACAAGTATATATTTTTAAACCTGCCTATTTAGTTAATATTGCCTGCTAACATGACTTTCTTTTAACTAGGGAAATTGTGTCATTTTTCTTGCGTTCTGTGCAAGCTGAGTCAGGGTATATGCAGCAGTTTGGCCCGCCTGGCTCGTTGCGAACTATGTGAAGACCATTTCGTCCTAAAAGACCGTAATTAATTTGCCAGAATTTTACATAATTATGACATAACATTGACGGTTGTGCAATGTAACAGCAATATTTAGACTTAGGGATGCCACCCGTTAGATAAAATACGGAACAGTTCCGTATTTCACTGAAAGAATAAACGTTTTGTTTTTGAAATGATAGTTTCCGGATTTGACCATATTAATGATCTAAGGCTCGTATTTCTGTGTGTCATTATATTATAATTATATTATAATATAAAAGTCTATGATTTGATAGAGCAGTCTGACTGAGCGGTGGTAGGCAGCAGCAGGCTCGTAAGCGTTCATTCAAACAGCATTTGTGAATTTGCCAGTAGCTCTTCGCTGTGCTTCAAGCATTGCACTGTTTATGACTTCAAGCCTATCAACTCCCGAGATTAGGCTGGCAATACTAAAGTACCTATTAGAACATCCAATAGTCAAAGGTATATGAAATACAAATGGTATAGAGAGAGACAGTCCTATAATAACTACAACCTAAAACTTCTTACCTGGGAATATTGAAGACTCATGTTAAAATGAACCACCAGCTTCCATATGTTCTCATGTTCTGAGCAAGGAACTTAAACGTTAGCTTTCTTACATGGCACATATTGCACTTTTACTTTCTTCTCCAACACTTTGTTTTTGCATTATTTAAACCAAATTTAAATGTTTCATTATTTATTTGAGACTAAATTGATTTTATTAATGTATTATATTAAGTTAAAATAAGTGTTCATTCAGTATTGTTGTAATTGTCATTATTACAAATCTAAATATAAAAATTTTAAAAAGTCAAATCGGCCGAGTGATCGGTATCGGTGTTGTAAAATCATAATCGGTCGACCTAATTACTACACCTATTTCTCATGACAGAGAAGAGAATGGCTGGGCACAGTCATCCACTTCAGCTTAGAAAGTCCTCGCTTGAGAAAAGATACCAGCCACAGTTCAAAAACTAATATGAATTCAGAGAGGAATGTCTTCCAATTCTGTTTTTGCTTGTAATTTGTGTCCACAATTGAAAAAAAGGCAATGACGTGACAATATTCCACTTGGCACATTACAAGAAAAAAAAGATGCATCTGACAGCCAGCTCAATACCGGTGTCCCAAGAAACCCAGACTCCACACTGCACAGGAGTAATTATCTGTCAAACATGCTGCCAAGGTACACAACAAACAGAAAATGTGAACATTTGGACAGTGACGACAAGGAAAAAATGAAATTCCATTGGTGCAAATTAAGAACATATAACAAGGTGAAGCAAATCAATGGGGATGACACCCGAGTGAGAGAGGCATTGAGCCCCAATCTTTACTGTCCTATAATTCTGTGTGACTAAAATGCACCTGTTTCTAAAATGTGTAATTAGGCTCTGTGGATAATTCCATCAGTTTCCAAAAAGAGCACAGGGGTTATTTTAAAATGTCTTTGAGAAGTACTTGCTCAAACTATCTTAAAAAGTTGGCCTCGTAAAATATCCCCTAAATATCGGTTGATGTGTTTGAATGTTGCATGGTCAATGGGGCATGTGTGAGTCTTGCTAACAGCCCAGTGTGAAAGTGAGCGTTGCCTCTGCCTGTACTTACGTGGAGGTGATGGTGCGGAAGCGCTCCTGTCCTGCCGTATCCCAGATCTGCAGCTTCACCTTCTCCCCATTGATCACCACTGTCCGGATCTTGAAGTCCACTCCAATCGTGGTGATGTAACTACCTGCAAACACACACAAAAAAACTGGTTATAAGATGCAGTGTTTGATTTGCAAGGGAAGGACTCACTGTACACAGTGCAAGTTGGACAGTTCAAATTCAACAGACCAAATGACTCATAACTTGCTAGGGAGGTTAGGAGTAACATTTACTCTTACCTGAAAATGTGTTGTCTGCAAACCGCAGGAGGAGACTGCTCTTCCCCACTCCTGAAAAGGACAGGTTGAGTCAGGTTAAAAAGGCTTACAACAAGCTAGGCAGGAGATGTGATTCTTACCACCCTTTAATTATAACAGTTAGGCTACACAGAGGCTTCTAGAAGTAAGCTCATTTGAAAGAAGATTTTGATTTATCTAAGTTTGGGTTGTTTTGTAAACATATGCTTGCCACTGCCACCAAGGAGTTCATATTTCCACAGCTCTTTTTCTCTAATCATAAAAGGACCAGGAAGAATAACAGAGTACATAAACCACCTACAACTAAGCTGGTGTCTCCTGACCTCTTTGGTATAGGTAAATTAGCAGTCAGACAGCCAGGCCTTGACAACAGGCACTCAGACAAATACATGTTATCTAGTGTAGCCTTTGTATAAGGACAGTGATAGCTGAACTCTGCATAACCTTTAGTAGGTTAAAGATCACAATAACAGAGGTATAGTTTTGATACAAATGATGCAGGTCAGGTACAGACCATAACATCCCGGGACGGTTTTGCTAATAACTTTGTACTGTGCACCAATAAGCAATGAGATAACACATTCAGCAAAATCCCCAAGAGGCACAGACAGGTGGCTAGTTAACCGTCAGGTGAGTTGGCAAAACTGTCAGAGCTGAATTGTGAGTCCAGGAGGAGGGACTAACAGCTCAGATCAGTCGCTAGCAGAAGGTAATGTGATCGTGTCTGGCTGCGGTTGATTGGTCCCGAGTTAAAAGCCCATCAGAAAACAAATCCCTCTGATCGCTCTCTGGAGTCTCATTGTTCACCAGACTCAACATTACTGGCAGCTAAAAGAAACAGAGATAGTGTCCTTTATGCGGGTGGAATATCATTTAAACAAAACTGTCACCTGTCAGGCCACTAACAACCACATCAAAGACAAGTACAACTCTCATAAGCCTAACATTCACACAGAGAGCATCTGGGGAATCCCAGGGCTCTACTGCATCACACATTCCTCCCTGTTGATGTCCAATCTCACCATATAGGCTATGTCATTATCATCTTTTAAAAATCAGGCCGTTGTATGCCAGGAAAACCAATCTTTGTTTTGAATGATGGACTGGAGAGTCTAGTCAGTCAGTAGGGCCTGGACGATACCCGTATTGTGATACTCGTTAGTGTCATGGCAAGGGAACAACACACAAAGCGGTTTTAACTTCTTTAAGAAAACAGCCTTAATGTTGGAAACAAATCATTAGGTTGTCGTCCAGTCACATCGATTTGTTTTCCAAGCTAAAGCGCACAATATTTTCCATACAGCAGGTTGTTAAAGGACCAAAGAGTCATCTTATTCGTGTTGCCAAGGAAAAAAATATATCGCAATACTGGTATCGTCCCGGCCCCATCAATCAGTCTTGATAACAGAGAATCATAATCAATGACTGAGTGAGTCGAGGGGAAACCCGTTGAAGCTCTGGTACCTGGCATGTCCACATCTGGTCTGACTGGTAAAACATCCCTCAGTGATACTTGGGAAGACTTATCAGTGCAGCCCTATCTTTGAAGGAGTACTTAGCAGTCATATTAGGTACCTGTGGTGATGATATAGGCCATTGCCTGCTCACTTGTAAAAACAACTGTCCAGGGCAATCAGCAAAAGCCACAAAATACAGTACATGTTATTCAAATCCTCAGTACTATATTTAGGCCTGGTAACAAAGGTGAAGCACAGTAGCCTGGGTGGGTGCTAGTTGGTTTCTGCTTTGTTGTTGTCATGCAAAACACCTGCTACAGGTGAGGTGGACCTCTGTCAGTCCAAATACTGGTTTACTTGACCAATTACCTGCAGAGGGGCAGAAAGGGACCATTGAGCAGAGGTCCTAAACCCTGTATGTGTCAGATCTATCTGGGCAGCAATTGAATGTTTAGGCTCTCTGTCTGAGAGGGGGGGGGGTCAGGACTCTCATTTGAGCATTGGTTTCAATCTTCCCATAATCTCATAACAGCGGTACCAATACTGGTTCCAGACTGCAGCCAAGGGGACACAGCACCCTGTGTGTCTGTGGTAGTAAAAGGGCTGCTGTCTTGCCCAATATTGTGATCAGCCGGCTGATTGGATAGTGCCAGGACTGGGAGTGTCAATGGCTGAAAAGATCTTTACCTTCAAAAAGGATTGTGGAGTTGGAAATGCAATGTTGGTTGTAGATGTATGTTTTGACATGAATGCAGCAGTCTTTAGAATTAAAATAAACATGAGGTGGAAAAAAACTGCAAATGAAGTGGTAGTATGGTTTTTAATATACCTTATATTATGGAATTCAGTCACATAGTTGGATCTTGATAGTAAACAATTTAAATTCCTTCCTTATTGGTCTACTAACGTTGGGCCCTTAGGGCAGATATATTCAACTCTTAACCATCATGCTCCACACCGTTTAGGGTTTCTGTTCTACTTGATAATTAATTGCACCCACCTGATGTTCCCGCTCTAAATAAGTCCCCGATTCGAGGGGAACAATTAAAAAAGGCAGTGGAACTGGCTTCGAGGTCCAGAGTTGAGTTTGAGGCCCCTATGTTAGGGGGATCATCTAGAAATCATTCAGGGCTCATTGTAAACAACTCTGCAATCAGGATCACATAAATATTGCTAGTTTGTCATAGTTAACATTCCTTCACACAGGGAACACGCTGCTGAAATGTTTTTTTTTCTTCTTCTAACTACATTGACAAACCACCTAACGTTAACTAGCCAGCTCACAGCAGGATAACACCAGAGTAGCTGGTTGTCAACTCAAGGGAGGCTAGCGTTCTACCTAGTAGTTAGCTAGCTCCTGGGCTAACAAAAAAAATAGTATCCAATAACTAACGTTGACTGGCAAGTTTGCTAGCAAACTAACAACACTTGGCAAGTTGTAATAAGTCAAATATTTAGCTACAATATACATACTTGCAACGCCATAATAGCTAGTTAGTAAAATATTCCGCTAAATAACAAAAACATCTTAAAATGGTTGGAATTCGTCCCAGTGTGGCAGTACTAGACGCTATCGTGCAATATCTGGCCTGATCGGCTGACATGCCCAGCCCTGCGATGTACACCTCCGCGCAAGTGTCACCGCTCTCTCCCCAAAATATTGATGTGCATTTTTAAAACTACACATAGTAACGTAGACGTTCACTTAAACATGAGTCCAAAATCACGCTAGGAACCTCGACCTAGTTTTCTGCGACTCATTGTGTAAATACCTGGAGAGGCCCATTTCCCGTTACGCATCCCCGGTATTCGCTTACCACTGTCACCGATGATGAGCAGCTTGAATAGGTAATCGTAGTCCCTGGCCATGCCGGTAGTTGGTGGGTTACCCCCGCCTTTTGCCGTTTACTATGCTCTTCTTATCGACTTGCTGTCCGAACACTTGGCTTGTCGTACACAAGCACTACCCCCAATATGAATTAGAATGATTACCCCCCTATGTCCAATTGCTAGCCCCCAAGCCGGCGGCTTTTTTCTCGGGGATTCGAGGTGTCAGCAATACTTTCCCTACGCTACAAATAGCCGGAACTCCGTTTCCTTGTCTGGTGGTGGCTGCACCCAACCCTTACGCGACCCAGAATCACTGCGCAGACGCACGACAAGGTCGTGGGCCCATTGATGCAGGATGCTGTTGACTTCAGGTTGGCAGCTTTCCATTTGTTCCCGAATAACTCACTGAGGTAAAGACAGATTCAGATTGGATATTCGCCTGTAGTTTTCCTTACTTCCACCAACAGCAGTTAGGGACCGTCAACATAGTGACAAATCATATTTTTCACATTTCAATAGCTCTTTAACCATTACTCCTAAAACTTCCAAAACTGGTTCTAGCTAACCCGATGGCATAGACACACATTACACACACTTTTTATTTGCACTATATTAAATTATTCATTTTAATTTTTGAAATTCAATAGCACCTTGGTCATGTGACCCACACACCTCAAACATGGTTTATAATGTACACTTAATGGGCCTACACATTGTACACCCTTTTGTTTGTCCATTTACATCTCATGAGATTTTTCATGAATTTTTAAATGTTTCAAATGTCAATAGCTCCTTAGTCTTATGACCTACAACCCACAAACTACTTTCAGAATATCCACTGAGTAGCCTTATATGTAGCACAACCTTTTGTTTGTCCATTTTCAGCTCATGCAATTTTACATTAATTTCAATAGCTCCATGGTCATGTGACCTACAACCCTCAAACTACTTACAGAACATCCACTCACTAGCAATATATATCGCACACTCTTTAATTCGTCCATTTTAATCTCAAGTGATTTTAATCATTTTTCATTGTTTTTCATTATTTCGAATTGCAATAGCTCTCTGGTCATGTGACCTAAAACTGACGTCAGAATATCCACTGACAAGATTTATATATTCCACACCCTTTAGTTTGTCAATTTTCATCTCACACGATTTTACATTCATTTAGTCAACTTTAGAAGTTCAATAGCTCATTGGTCATGTGACCTACTGACCTCAAACACGGTTCAGAATGTACACTCAGTGGGCCTACACATTGCACATCCTTTAGTTTGTCCATTCCCCTCATGATTTTACATGAATTTTTAAAATTTCCATATGGCAAATGGTTGTCCCCTTACTAGACGTCCGCGGGTGTTATTAAAATAGGCTGATAGCCTCACGTCACCCCCCCAAGGCCTGGTCTTCCAGGAAGTCAAAAAATAACTGGGGTCATCAGGGAGAAGTCGGGGTGGATTCTAGTTGCACCCGCCCGTTTATACAGTTTGACACATCCGAGTTTCTCCCTAAGAATAACATGGGTTTACAGGTTATGCTCTAACTCTGCTTCTGTGCAGGCAATTTTCTAAATTCCTTTTGCCACATGTTCAGGGTCACCTGTACCTCTACAGATATCAACATGAAAAGATTGAATGGCCCCCTTCATGTTCTAAAGGGGAAGTATGAACTTTACCATCAAATAGGACTGAAATCAACAAATTGGCAGGCTGAAATCATCACAGAAAGGGAAACAAATGGCATCACCATAATCGCGTGAGATGAAAATGGACAAACTAAAGGGTGTGCAACGTGTAGGCCCACTGAGTGTACATTCTGAACCTTGTCGGTCAGTAAGTCACATGATCAAGGAGCTATTGAAATTCTAAAGTTTACAAAATTCATGTAAAATTTTGAGATGAAAAAGGACACACTAAAGGGTGTGCAATGTAGAAGGGTAGTAAGTGGACATTCTGAACCTTGTTTGAGTCCAGTAGGTCACATGACCAATGAGCTATTGAAATTAGAAAGTTTGAAAAATTCATGTAAAACGTGCAAGATGAAAATGGACCAACTAAAGGGTGTGCAATGTGTAGGCCCACTGAGTGTACATTCTGAACCTTGTTTGAGGTCAGGTCACATGACCAAGGAGCTATTGAAATTGAACTGTAAAAAAAAGTTGGTACTTTGTTTACGCTCCCTAACTAATTCAACTAGGAATACAAAATGCTGTTCACATTTCCATGTTTATTAGCTTTGGAAAGCAAATTAATATAGAAATCATGAAAATAAGACCTGTGCAAATTTTCAAACATCATGACACTTATTTTAAGTCTGTGGCACAAGTGGTTTGAAAGGTATTGAAGTTTGAAAGTGTGAATATCCAACCTGAAACTGTTTTTACCTCAGTACACCATTGACCAGGGCCCGGTTTCGTAGATTCAAGGTGCTGTTGACTTCAGTTGGCACTTTTCCATTCATATAACTCTACACCACGTGTCAAACTCATTCCATGGTGGGCTGGGTGTCTGCAGGTTTTTGCTCCTCCCTTATGCTTGATTGATGAATGAAGGTCACTAATTTGTAACGAACTCCTCACCTGGTTGTCTAGGTCTTAATTGAAAGGAAAAACCAGCAGACTCTCCATGGAATGAGTTTGACACCCCTGCTCAGGGCCCGATTTCCCAAAAGCATCTTATGGTTAAGTTTATCGTTAGAACAATATTCTAATGATTTACTTAGCCTTAAGATGCTTTTAGGAAACCGGGCCCTGGACTGACTGAAATTGTCTAGTTTGTGTATCAAGGCAAAAAGCCAAGTTCAGTGACAGGGTGCCAAAAATAATCGAGTTAATTCAGATTGTCAACCATTATCAAATCAAGTTTTATTTGATTTCTTTTTACAACTGTAATATTGATAAGAATATCAACTTTATCCTAAAGATAACTGGTTGCTTTCCCCACACAACTCTCTCACACACAAAAGCAAAGAGGGATAAAACAGCAGAAAAGCAGGGGTATACATTTAATTGCTGCTTTGTTACTGGTGTCAGTAATGTTCTAAATAAATTCAATAAAATAGGGGGACATTGAATACTCATTTAAATGTCAAAAGGGAATTGGCACAAATTACTTTCTTTATGCAGTGAGCTAACAGGAGTTTTACCTACACTTTGTGAGAGAGAACCAAAGTTCTAAATGTTTATAGAGCCACTTAAACAAGAAATGAAATTGTCCAGAGTGGGAATATGAAGGAAAGCGAGTGTTCATACTCATCCTTGGTCCATGGATGACATGGAGTTATTGTGGATGTATGCGTGTGTGAGGGTTCTCTCCATAGATGTATGTATTTGTTAGACATAACAGCTGAGTTCTCTTGATTGCTGTTGAGGTCTTTTCTGAGTACAAGAGCAACAGTATGGACTTTTTTAAAAACTGAGTTAAATCCTGTCCATCATGTGAGGATGGTGTCGTCAATCTCTTCGTTAGAGTCTGGGAGGCTGGAGATCTTCTTCAGGGAGCGGCGGTGACAGTCAGACAGCAGGTCATTACTAGCGGAGTCAAGGATGGCACTAACGCTCTGAAAGACAAACATAACATCACAGATTGTATTGTGCATGCACGCACAACTCAAATCCATCAGGCCAAGTATTATCTTCTTTATAATGAGTATTGAGACTGTTTATTTGTGCAAGTGTGTTTGGTCACTGACTTGCATGGTCTGCTCTCCCTGACGCAGTCGGAGCAGGCTGACGATGGTGTGTTCGCTCTGGGCTCTGACGCTGGTGTTCTTGTCCTTGGTGTTGTCCAGCAGGCTCTTCACCAGCGGCTTGATGAGGGCGGGCTCCAGGGAGGGCGTGGCGTCGTCTTTAAACACCCACCACAGCACCCGCTCCGACACCAGCCTGATGTCACTGGACTGGTTCTGGAGACACTATAGGGGAAATGACAGGGGAGAGGTTACTGACAAATCAGAGGAGCACTGTCACAGTGTTCTTATTTCTTACATATGTCCATACCCATGCAGCTACAGTGCTTACACCTCTTAAATGTAAAGTCCCCATATTTGGGGACCCTATTAGATTGTATTTTATTCAATTCAGTCTGGTATGAGAACAGTAGCCCCTATCTGCAAAAGCTGGGTGTCTGCAGAAAGCTGATAATCTTGGCTATTGATCTGTGCCTTAATATTTTTTGACTTACTACCATATATGGGCATACGAATGTACAAGGGCAGGCTGAGCCGATGACCTCATATGAAATTAATTCGTAGGTTGGTAGGAACAAATATATTGTCAAGTTTATCTGATGATGTATGACTTAATGTCAACATTGAATGTCCATCGAGTGACTCTTTGCGCTTCGAAAATATGACGTCGCCTGCTTACGCACCGTAGGCATCCATTACACGGGATTGGCTACTATGGCACCTTGACAGTCTTGTAGCTGATGAGATAAGCTTTCCAGTGATATGCAGTAGACCTGTGTGGGACCAAGCAAGGCCTAGAACCTTTTATGCGTAAAGCGAACTATTGCTACCGAGCACGCTACATTACATTGTAAACAGATTTTTTTTTAAATTTTTTTTAAAGATTCGCTTTAATTTCATCCATTTAGTATAAAATATGGCTTCGGGGGGGGGGGGGGGGGGGGGGGGGGGGGGGGGGGGGGGGGGGGGGGGGGGGGGGGGGGGGGGGGGGGGGGGGGGGGGGGGGGGGGGGGGGATAGAAAAACTAAGAATATCAAACAGGAAGCTAAAAAGAAGGCAGCTATGAATAAGTATACTGGCATATAAGCTTTGACTAAAATACTGGTCGGACTCAGATCAGGGGAGCGATTTGGACCCGGCCGACAAAGATAGCTTTCTAGAAGGATTGGATCACTTTTAGATCTGTAATTAAATTACTTTGTATTAGAGGCCGATTATGATTTTTTTCTCAATGCCGATTAAATCGGCCGATATATATATCCTTTCGGACAGAACATCTGGCATTTCACCCTTTTTTCCCCCCTGTGTATTTTGTGCAATGCTTGCAGTTCATCCTTTTGTCTCTTGGTATGTGTGTTGGATAGTGGCGCTCACCTTGAGTGGGGTGTCTTGTGATGGTTGTGAGGTTGCTTTGGGCCCCCAATTCAGCCATTTCCAACACACCAGCTGCTCTCAGAAGGCCAACTAGGAGAGAGGGGTTTGACTTTTTGCTTTGGCCATCTACTTGTAGAGTGAAAGCATTTACTGTAACAATGTCCATAAAGTGGTAAAAAAAAAGATTATACCACTTCCCGGTCTTGTGGAGTACCTGGTAGTATCCTATCAGAGCATCAGATAGGATGACACATCCCTCCATGCTGGCATTGTAGTTCTTCTTCTTCCCTTTTCATCCTCCTTGAGACATGGTTGTTATTGAATGCCTTATGCTGTGTGGTGAGCATGGTTACTTCCCTAGTGTCCTTCCATTTCACAAAAAGCAGCTTGTTAGTCCTGATCCAACTTATGGTCCCCCTCCGCTGTCTTTGTCATGTCGTTTACCTTGGTTTTGGGGAAACCGATTCTGTTAGGACAAATGGTGCCACAACTTACCTTGGCTTCTTGCTGCACTCGCATAACAGGTAGTCAGCCTGCCACGCAGTCTCCTCGTGGAGTGCAATGTAATCGGCGTCCAAAAATGCTGATTACCGATTGTTATGAAAACTTGAAATGCTGATTAGTCGGTCGACCTCTACTTTATACAGCTAATTCACTATATGCATTTAATTGTTTATAAGTTGCCTGCTTTTTGTGCTTTGGATTTAGTTTACATAGGCCTACATAACAAGTCATTTCAATGTTATATAATTCCAAAGTAGTTATTGTCTATGTTTCATATTAGTTCACTGTTCTAAGTGCCATCTTGTAACTTGAGGCCACTGCACTCTCAAGACCATTGTTCATTTGTGGTTGACACCTCTGCCTTCCTCTCTTAAGTGTTACAGTTTGTGAGTCACTGGTGTTTTTACTTTACAGTAACGTCATTTAGTAAATTTAGTCAACTGTAATTCAAAGTGGAGGATGCAGATGATTTTGATGGGGTTTGAGAGCAACCCTTCCCCAGCAAGTGCCCCCCCTACCTCCCCTCAGCCATGTCAATCACCCGTCTGATGGTTCTACATCCACTTTTCATAGACCTCTTGAAAAAGAAAATAGGGGCTTGTGGCACCATTTGTCCTAACAGAATCGGTTTCCCCAAAACCAAGGTAAACGACATGACAAAGACAGCGGAGGGGGACCATAGGTTGGATCAGGACTAACAAGCTGCTTTTTGTGAAATGGAAGGACACTAGGGAAGTAACCATGCTCCCCACACAGCATAAGGCATTCAATAACAACCATGTCTCAAGGAGGGTGAAAAGGGAAGAAGAAGAACTACAATGCCAGCATGGAGGGATGTGTCATCCTATCTGATGCTCTGATAGGATACTACCAGGTACTCCACAAGACCGGGAAGTGGTATAATCTTTTTTTTTACCACTTTATGGACATTGTTACAGTAAATGCTTTCACTCTCTACAAGTAGATGGCCAAAGCAAAAAGTCAAACCCCTCCTAGTTGGCCTTCTGAGAGCAGCTGTTGTTGGAAATGGCTGAATTGGGGGCCCAAAGCAACCTCACAACCATCACAAGACACCCCACTCAAGGTGAGCGCCACTATCCAACACACATACCAAGAGACAAAAGGATGAACTGCAAGCATTACACAAAATAGTCAAGGGGAAAAAAGGGTGAAATGCCACATCTTCTGTCCGAAAGGCCAGTTTGCTTTTTGTTTCCTGGCAGAGAGGGACTGCTTCAAAGACTAATCACAACTTATTTATTATTTATTTATACCTCCCTAATCTTACATTTGCACACACTGTATATAGATTTTTCTATTGTGTTATTGATTGTACGTCTGTTTATCCCATGTGAAACTCTGTTTGTGTCGCACTGCTTTGCTTTATCTTGGCCAGGTCGCAGTTGTAAATGAGAACTTGTTCTCAACTGGCCTACCTGGTTAAATAAAGGTGAAATAAATCAAATAAAAACGACATGCATAAGCTACGGTGAAAGTGAAATCTAATCATCTACACCTGGGATGTAAAACTAACACGAAAGCCATTTGTAAATAGTTCAGCTTATTTCTATTTTTGCACCTTTCTTAGTGAAGGACAAGTGTATTTGATAAAAAATATTTTAAAAATGTCTTATGTACAGCACCAGTCAAAAGTTTGGACACACCTACTCATTCCAGGGTTTTTCTTCATTTGTACTATAATAGTGAAGACATCAAAACTATGAAACAACACATGGAATCATGTAGTAACCAAAAAAGTGTTAAATCAAAATATATTTTATATTTGAGATTCTTCAAAGTAGCTACCCTTTGCCTTGACAGCTTTGCACACTCGTGGCATTCTCTCAACCAGCTTCATGAGGTAGTCACCTGGAATGCATTTCAATTAACAGGTGTGCCTTGTTAAAAGTGAATGTGGAATTTCTTTCATTTTTAATGCGTTTGAGCCAATCAATCAGTTGTGTTGTGATAAGGTTGGGGTGGTATACAGAAGATGGCCCTATTTGGTAAAAGACCAAGTCCATATTATGGAAAGAACAGCTCAAATAAGCAGGGAAACGAAAGTCCATCATTTACATTTACGTCATTTAGCAGACGCTCTTCTCCAGAGCGACTTACAAATTGGTGCATTCACCTTATGATATCCAGTGGAACAACCACTTTACAATAGTACATCTATATCTTTTTTTTGGGGGGGGGGGGTTAGAAGGATTACTATATCCTATCCCAGGTATTCCATAAAGAGGTGGGGTTTCAGGTGTCTATGGAAGGTGGTGATTGACTCATTACTTTAAGACATGAAGGTCAGTCAATCCGGAAAATGTCAAGAACTTTGAAAGTTTCTTCAAGTGCAGTCGCAAAAACCATCAAGCGCTATAATGAAACTGGCTCTCATGAGGACCGCCACAGGAAAGGAAGACCCAGAATTACCTCTGCTGGAGAGAAGTTCATTGGAGTTACCAGCCACAGAAATTGCATCCCAAATAAAATGCTTCAGAGTTCAAGTAACAGACACATCTCAATATAATCGAGGAGGAGACTGCGTGAATCAGGCCTTCATGGTCAAATTGCTGCAAAGAAACCACTACCAAAGGACACCAATAAGAAGAAGAGACTTGCTTGGGCCAACAAACAAGTAATGGACATCAGAACGGTGGAAATCTGTCCTTCGGTTTGATGAGTCCAAATTTGAGATTTTTGGTTCCAACCGCTGTGTCTTTGTGAGATGCAGAGTAGGTGAAGGGATGATCTCGGCATGTGTGGTTCCCACTGTGAAGCACGGAGGTGATGGTGCTTTGCTGGTGACACTGTGATTATATTTAGAATTCAAGGAACACTTAACCAGCATGGCTACCACAGCATTCTGCAGCGATACGCCATCCCATCTGGTTTGCGCTTAGTGGGACTATCATTTCTTTCTCAACAGGACAATGACCCAACATCTCCAGGCTGTGTAAGGGCTATTTGACCAAGAAGGAGCGTGATGAGTGCTGCATCAGATGACCTGGTCTCCACAATCACCAGACCTCAACCCAATTGCGATGGTTTGGGATGAGTTGGACCGCAGAGTGAAGGAAAAGCAGCCAACAAGTGCTCAGCATATGTGGGAACTCTTTCAAGTCTGTTGGAAAAGCATTCCAGGTGAAGCTGGTTGAGAGAAATCCAAGAGTGTGCAAAGCTGTCAAGGCAAAGGGTGGCTACTTAAACAAATCAAAATATATTTCAGATTCTTTTAACACCTTTTTGGTTTCTACATGATTCCATGTGTTATTTCATAGTTTTGATGTCTTCACTATTATTCTACAATAGTCAAAATAAAGAAAAACCATTGAATGAGCATGTGTGCTAAACTTTTTACTTGTACTGTATATCTGTTGCTTTTATATTGTTTTGTAAACAGTTAATTTGTATGTGGGACCAATACATTGGATATGCCTAGGCTAAACGTTCAGGCACTTTGGAGAGGTTGAAAAAACACTTGGATATCCCATGTAAGAACCACGACACCACCACAATGTTCGAGAGAGGTTGGTGTTGTAGAAATGTAGTTATAGTGAACAATAGCTTTTAGGTACATCCAGTGTGCAAAAATAGTGCAATTTCCACATTTGGACACTTTGGAGAGGTTGAAAGGACACTTGAATGTACCCTGGATACCCTATAACACCACAATGCTTGAGTGAGGTTGATATGGTAGAAATGGTGTTTTTATACAGAACAAATAGCATTTAGGGATTGCAAATATGTAATAACACTGGAATTACCTAATTTACAGACATATGCCACTTTGGAGAGGTTTAGATACACTTGGAAACGTCACGTGACCTCACCTGACACCACTTACTAAAACATCTGCCCATTTCTAGTTGTTAGGTCTATCAATCCCTTTTTCTTTCTCTGATATTGTTCACATGTTGTGGAAGCCATCTGATGTGTTTCCAGCTCTGGGAATCAATAATTCACTTATAGCTTGTCAATGAAAGATCACTTTCAAAATAACTAAAAAGTTAGTGTGTGCTTGATATTGTGTTTCTGAACGATAACTCCTATCTTCTGATCATTTCCTCATAATCTCCCAGATGCCTTCTTTCCAAATATACCAAGTGTTTGCATGTCAGAATCATGTAATTACACATGAATTGCAGTTACTTTTGGGTATGTCTATTTAGGCGGAAATCTACATTTTGCCATTACATTTAAGAGGTTAACAATATACCCACTTCAGTGCTTGATTTGAGAAACATTCATTTTGTAAATGGGGGGGAGAAAAAGTGACGTAACAGATTCCTCCTGAGAAAGTACCCCCCTGCCTCACCTTGACAAACTGTGTGATGATGCGCTGTGATGAGCCACTTGCTCCCTCGGTTCTGAGATGATGTCTCATCAGGTAGCCCATGGCTCTGATCCCACTGGTGGCTATGGGGATCTGGAGGAGACGACAGTACACAGTGTTCAGTCAGAGAGGAGAAAGAGGTATGGTTTGGCAAAGGAAAGAGTGCTTGACAAGCCAATCCTTCCACGGTCTGGGTGAACAGAATGAGTAAACTAAAGGGAGCGGTATCCACTTAGATCTGACCAGATGTATGAAGTTCCTACCCTGTCTGCGGTGGCACTGGCCAGGATGGCCTCAGTCAAGGTTGAACTGTACTCCTCCACACACAGCTGCTCAGGGGCAGACTTGACTGCGATGGCCAGAGTCATACTGCGACCATGACGCACCATCCAGTCCACGCCTGATATGTCAGCTAGGTGAAGAACATTTTTCATAGATTAAACAGAAGTCTTTCCTTACTACATTATAGTCTTGATAGTCAAGAGTTAAGTGTTAGAAATTATAAAGTGTTAATTCAATGTGTGAATACCTTTTATCATAAGTGTGAATGTTTGTGCTATATAAAGGGTTGGGCGTGGGCGAAGAGTATGGTGTGACGGTGTAAATTCTTACCCAGGACATGCTGGAGCAACACACTCCTCAGATCCTCTTCAGACAGGAAGGCACACAGCTCTCCTAAGCAACCTGCTGAGGACATGCGTGTAGCATCCTACACACAAAGTTGGAACTAAATTATTCTATATAAGGCTTTCATACACACTGGCTGATAAAGAGGCCTAAAACCCCTTTCATTAAGCCACATCCTGCCTTGACTGACGGAAGTCTAGTTTGATCAGACGTAAAACGAAACATTGCACTCTGAAAGATCCTTTCATTGAAACATGGAGCTGAATATGTCCTTATCAAATCTTATTGGTCACATACACGTGTTTAGCAGATGTTATTGCGGGTGTAGCGAAATGCTTATGCCAGGTTCAGTATTGCAGGTCTACGATATATTTAGCTAGCAAGATCAAACTGAAATAGTTTTATACTCAATTCTAGCAATTACCATTGAGAGAGAGGGGGGATATCAGTAGACCGCCTTAAAAACATCTGTTGCATTCATACATGCTTTTGTCAGTGTATCTGCTCGTAAACATACCTCATCATGACCCAGCATACTCAGCAATGTGGTGGTGATGTTTTTCCTGATGGCTGGGTCAACCTTTGACCCTGCTCCCTGGATGACGAATCGTAAGGCTTGTAGCATGGTCTCCCTGAAAAAAGGGAGCAAAACACTACGCTGATTGATTGAATCTAATCAATCCCCCCAAAAATCCTAAATGAGAGGAATCCTATATGGAACTGATCACTACTCTTCACATTGTGTTTCTCAGTTTCCCAGAATTCCCTGGTTTTGCATACCTGACTCCTGAGTCCTCAGCATTGTGGATGGCAGAGAGCTGCTCTGTAAATAGGGGGTCCACCTTGCTGTGGATGGAGACCAGCTGGCCCAGGGCCTCAGCAGCCTTCAGCCTGACCGCCCGGCTGGAGTCCTGCAGAGCCTTCAGGAAGGTGGTCTGGAGCTGGGGCAGGAAGGGCTTCAGGGCTATGCCTACCTGGAGACAGGGGCAGAGCAACAGGGTCAGGACCAGAGCAAGATACCAACCATTCTTCCAGCAGGGAGGAAACAACAGGATTGTGTTTAGTAGGCACAAAATGGGAAAACGTTCAGAAAAAAGAAAAGAAAAATCGTATTTTTGGATTATTTCATGTATTAACCACATTTCAAAATGTTTTTCCTGTCTCCCATGTTGTGCTTACCAAACGAAACCTTTAACCTCAGAATCAGCAGCAGACACTGACCTTGGCCAGCAGCAGGGTGAGTGTCTCTAGTAGAGAGGTCTTCACGCTCCAGGCAAAGCGGTCTCCCAGGATACGGATGAGCGGTCCAGTGATGTTGACCACAGACGGTCGGAGAGCCTCAGAGGAGGTCAGCTTGATGACTCCTCCCAGCGCTTTGGCCGCCTCCTCTTTCTGCTCAGGACTGCCTGTCAACACTCCTTCCCTCAACACTGGCAGGATGCAGGTCACACCCTGGGGAAGAGGGAAAGAGGAGGAGAAGAAGAGAGAATTAGAGGAGAGGAGAGAGCCAAAAAAGACATCAAAACTAGTCAGCTTGAGGATGTGACTGTACATGTCAAGAGGAGAGAGGCCTACCTTTTTGGGAAGACAGAACCCAGGCAGGTGCTGACCCTTGACGTCTACTGCCACTGACCGGATGTCTCTGTGCAGGTCGTCAATCAGAGCCAGCTGGCTGCCAGCGTCTAGTTTCTACAAAAACAAACTACAGTTTAACATTACCTCACATCGTTACATACAGTGGCAAGAAAAAGTATGTGAACCCTTTGGAATTACCTTGATTTCTGCATACATTTGTCATAATTTTCGATCTGATCTTGATCCAAGTCACAACAATGGACAATCACAGTGTGCTTAAACTAATAACACAAATGTTATGTCTATATTGAATACATAATTTATACATTCACAGTGTAGGTTGGGAAAAGTATGTGAACCCCTAGGCTAATGACTTCTCAAAGATAATTGGAGTCAGGAGTCAGTGAACCTGGAGTCCAATCAATGAGACAAGATTGGAGATGTTGGTTAGAGCTGCCCAGCCCTATAAAAACACTCACAAAATTTGAGTTTGCATTTCACAAGAAGCATTGCCTGATGTGAACCATGCCTTGAACAAAAGAGATCTCAGAATTGTTGACTTGCATAAAGCTGGAAAGGGTTACAAAAGTATCTCTAAAAGCCTTGATGTTCATCAGTCCACGGTAAGACAAATTGTCTATAAATGGAGAAAGTTCAGCACTGTTGCTACTCTCCCTAGGAGTGGCCGTCCTGCAAAGATGACTGCAAGAGCACAGCACAGAATGCTCAATGAGGTTAAGAAGAATCTTAGTGTCAGCTAAAGACTTACAGAAATCTACAACACGTAAAACACTAAACAAGAATGGTGTTAATGGGAAGACACCACGGAAGAACCCACTGCTGTCCAAAAAAAACATTGCTGCACGTCTGAAGTACGCAAAAGAGCACCTGGGTGTTCCACAGCACCACTGGCAAAATATTCTGTGTATACATGACACAAAGTTGTGTTGTTTGGAAGAAACACACAAAACTATGTGTGGAGAAAAAAAAGGCACAGCACACCAACATCAAAACCTCATCCCAAATGTAAACTATGGTGGAGGGAGCATCATGGTTTGGGGCTGCTTTGCTGCCTCAGGGCCTGGACAGCTTGCTATCATCAACAGAAAAATGAATTCAAGTTTTTCAAGACATTATGTAGGAGAATGTAAGGCTATCTGTCCGCCAATTGAAGCTCAACAGAAGTTGGGTGATGCAACAGGACAACGACCCAAAACACAGAAGTAAATCAACAACAGAATGGCTTCAACAGAAGAAAATATGCTTTCTGGAGTGGCCCAGTCAGAGTCCTGACCTCATCCCTACAGAAAACGTTTGGTTGAGGTTATTGCTGACAAAGGAGGGTCCACTAGTTATTACATCCAAGGGTTCACATACTTTTCCCACCCTGCACTGTGAATGTTTATACGGTGTGTTCAATAAAGACATGAAAACGTATAATTGTTTGTGTGTTATTAGTTTAAGCAGACTGTGTTTGTCTATTGTTGTGACTTAGATGAAGATCAGATCAAATTTTATGACCAATTTATGCAGAAATCCAGGTGATTCTAAAGGGTTCACATACTTTTTCTTGCCACTGTACTATGTTAGTTAACCAATAGCCACTAGGTACTCTGGTTACCTATGAAATCAACGCTGCATAATGATCCACAACACAACTGTATGACTTCAGTAAACCCGGTCAAACCCATTCCCAGTTCCTGTAATGCTCTTGGTGCCAACTGCTAACCTTGGTGATGGAGTTGATGGCGTCCCAGCTCTGCACCAGGACCTCAGGGTTGGAGTCGTTGAGCAGGCGGATGAGGCCTGACAGGAGGTTGCGTGTGTGGGCGCTGTAATCCAGGCGGGTGCGGGAGAAGTATCCGTTGAGGATGGTGGCGGCGGCCTGTCTGAGACCGGCATCCGGTGACCTGGTGGCCTCTAGCAAGTCCTCGATGATGATACGCTGACCCACCTCATCTTCCACAGACAGGATCACTGCCTGGCAGCTGGCCAGCTCCTGAAGGAGAGGCGCGGGGGGTAATATAAACTGGGGACATACCCATCATCTACTGACCACAACCGCCCACTAACAACCACTGTAATATTATCCCAAGACGACTGTTAAGACCACGGCCAGTTAAAGTAGTGCCCCTGCACTTGGAACTGCTTTATAACCATCTTGTAATCAAGAATGCTGTAGTTACCTGCTGTCCCTCCTCTGTTCCCAGCTTGTCTTTCAGAGAGGAGTAGAGGGCGGGCAGGATGACCCCCAGGTGGCGCGTCAGAGCGTCTCCAGCCACGGCAGATAGGAAGGCCAGCACGCGGGTGTTCACTGGAGGAGCAGTGAGCTGACAGGGGAGAGGAGAGCATTCATACACAGAACTACACTCAAACTATAAAATACTTTAAAAACATTTAAGCATCAGGAAAAGTGGTATATAATCCAATACAATTATTATTGAGATGAACCATTGTCAGAGGTGTATGTTTGGACAGCTCACCTTCGGCACCAGGTAGGGCAGCACAGAGCGACTCTTCACTGCCATCACCTGTTTCAGACCGTCTAGAGCAAACTCCGCAGTCTCCTCATCATCCTGCACACAGAAACATTAACATCACTCTATATTCTGTTCCATGGTGGGTCCTCTGTCCTCTCCAGAGGGACAGGGGAGTGAGTATTACTGAACAAAATGTGTGGATACAGAGGAATGTTAGCGGTAAAGTGGATTCGTGTGTGTGTTTGTATGCGAGTGTGTGTCTCACCAACTGTTTGAGCAGGGCAGGCAGGATGTCGTCCAGGGCCTGGTGACCGATGGTGGCGTGGAGCTGCTCAAAGGTTTTGGCTGCAGCCTCTCGTACCTCCTCCAGGGGGTCACACAGAGCCTTCCTCACCGTGGGGACCAGGGACTCAGAGAATATCAGCACCTGGAAACATACACGCATTGTGACCTTGCTTCTCTACCATGGGATCACGTCACAACCCTGCTATGTATAAGACGTTTAAAAAGGTTTCCTCAAACTGTATACTCATCTCAAGGGACTTCCAGGTTAAATAATGAATTAATAAAAAAGTGGCCAGGTATGTGTTGAGGTACTGACCGCATCCCTGCTGGTGGACTTCATGATCTCACTCAGACCGATGCACACGCCCTGCCTCTCATCACTCTTATCTGAGCGCAGACCCTCCTCCAGGATAGGAATGATCTCTGGGAGGATCTTCTCTCCCAGCTTACGGACCAGGTCTCCAAGTGTCCTTGCAGCAATCTAGAACACACAGAGAAACCACATTCAGTAACCCAGGGATCAGAAGCAGGAGAGAACACAGAATCCAAACACTCAAATTCAGACAAAAGTGTAGAATACTATAATTCAGTAATAACAGAATACTGAATTGTCTTAGTGTGACTAATGTACATGACAAAAGAGAGATAGACAAAGGGGATCAAATCAAATTGTATTCATCACATCATTCGTAATAAGGTGTAGACTAACAGTGAAATGCTTACTTACGGCCCTTCCCAATCATGCAGAGAGAAATAATAGAAAAGTGAAACACGTAATAAATACACAATGAGTAACGATAACTTGGCTTTATATACGGGGTACCAGTACCGAGTTGATGTGCAGCGGTACGAGATAAACGAGGTAGATATGTACATATAACTAGGAATAAAGTGACAGATAATAACCAGTAGCAGGAGCATATGTTATGAGTCAAAAAAGTTAGTTAAATAGTTAACCATTGACCCATTTTGCACTAACTATTTAGCAATCTTATGGCTAGAAACTGTTCAGGGTCCTGTTGGTTCCCGACTTGGTGCATTGGGGCCGCTTGCCAAGCGGTAGCTGAGAGCACGGTCTATGACCTGGGTGGTGCGAGTCTGATAATTCTTAGGGTCTTCCTCTGACACCGCCTGGTATAAAGCTCCTGGATGGCAGGGAGCTCCGTCCCAGTGATGCACTAGGCCGAACGCACTAACCTCTGTAGCGCTTTGCTGTTGGATGCCAAGCAGTTGCCATACCAAGCGGTGATGCAGCCAGTCAAGATGCTCTCAATGGCGCAGCTGTAGAATTTGAGGATGAGGGCCCATGCCAAATCTTTTCACCCTGCTGAGGGGGAAGAGGCGTTGTCGTGCTCTTTTAACGACTGTGTTGGTGTGTGCGAACCATGATAGATCCTTAGTGATATGGACACAGAGGAATTTGAAGCTCTCGAACCACTCCACTACAGCCCCGTCGATCTGAATGGTGGTGTGCTCTGCCCTTCCGTTTCCTTTAGTCCATGATCAGCTCCTTTGTCTTTCTGACGTTGAGGGAGAGGTTGTCCTTGTACCACACTATAAGGTCTCAGTTTCATCGTCGTTGATCAGGCCTACCACCGTTGTGTTGTCAGCAAACGTAATGATTATGTTGGAGTCGTGCACGGCCACACAGTCGTGGGTGAACAGGGAGTACAGAAAGGGACTAAGCACGCACCCCTGAGGGTCCCCTGTATTGAGGGTCAGTGTGGCAGATGTGTTGTTGCCTACCCTCACCATCTGGGGGCGGCCCATCAGGATGTCCAGGACCCAGTTGCAGAGGTGTTCAGTCCCAGGGTCCTGAGCTTAGTGATGAGCTTGGAGGGCACAATGGTGTTGAATGCTGAGCTGTAGTCAATGAACAGCATTCTCACATTGGTGTTCAAGTTGTCCAGATGGGAAAGGGCATTGTGGAGTGCAATAGAGATTGTGTCATCTGTGAATCTGTTGGGACGGTATGTTAATTGGAGTGGGTCCTTGGTTGATGTGACCAGCCATTCAAACCATTTCATGGCTACAGATGCGAGTGCTACGGGGGCGATAGTAATTTAGACAGGTTACCTTGGCATTCTTGGGCACAGGGACTATGGTGGTCTGCTTTAAACATACAAGCAGACCAGAGAACATGTTGTTCTCATGCATGGTTCAGTGTTGTTCAGATTCAGTGTTTAATAGTCACATGTACAGGGTTGAAGGTGTGATTGCTGGGTACAGTGAAAATCTTAGGCTCTGAGCTCCAACATACAGGACTTCGTTAAATAAAATAATGAAAATGGTAATAAAAAAACAATATAAATAGCACTATATACACAACTGTAGCAGTGATTAATAAATAATTGTCTATTGGGGTGGAGGCAGAGAAGACTGTTTAGGGGTTGGGGGGGAAATAACCATAGGGGGAGCAGCATGATCAAGTGAAATAAAAAAAGTATTGATTATATCTATAAATATTCATATTAACAACTGCAACAGTAATGAATGTCGTTGGGGTGGTGGCAGAGTAAAAGACAGTTGGGGGGGTGGGGGGAAAATGTCCATAGTGGGAGCACCATGTAAGGTAAGTGACCGTTGAGGGTGTGTGTGTGGTGGGGTGGGGGTCCATAGGGGGAGTAGCAGGGGGGAGCAGGTAGCTAACTAGTGGTGGCTATTCAGCAGCCTGATGGTCTGAGGGTAGAAACTATTGGCCAGTCTTCCAGTTTTTGCCATGATGCTCCTGTACTGCGTGATTGAAGCGGAGAGAACAGGACATGGCTTGGGTGCCTGATGATCTTCTTGGCCTTTCTGTCTGACACCTGGTGTTGTAGGTGTCCTGTAGGGCAGGCAGTGTGCACCCAATGGTGCGTTCGGCTAAGCGCATCACCCTCTGATGCGCCTTGTGGTTCGCGGCGGTGGAGTTGCCTACCAGGCTGTGATGCAACCCGACAGTATGCTCTCGATGGTGCTCCTGTAGAACACTATGAGGGCCCTCGGGACAGGCCACATTTCTTCAGCATCCTAAGGTTGAAGAGTTGCTGTTGTGCCTTCACCACGATGTCCGTGTGGTTCAACCGTTTCAGCTTCTCAGATGTGTACGCTGAGGAATTTGAAGTTATTGACCGTCTCCACAGCGGCCCGGTCGATGAGGATGGAAGTGTGTCCAGCCTCGTTCCTCCTGAAGTCCATAATCAGCTTGTTTGCTAACGTTGAGAGAGAGGTTTTTTACCTGGCACCACGCCGTCACAGTGCCTACCTCATCCCTGTAGGCTGATCTCGTTGTTGTTGGTCATCCGGCCTACTACTGTTGTGTCGTAAGCGAACTTGATGATGGAGTTTGGGCCGGCAGCCTTGTGAGTAGGGCTGACCTTAATTAGTCGACCGGTCAATTGTTTGGTCGATGGGATGTTGTTCGACCCAGATATTTTTAGTCGAACAGTAGCAAAATATAGATATTTTTTATGGCACATAAGACTCGTGCCCATCTCAGTGAACTAATCCATTGTGGAGGCTGTAGGGATGGCACAGTTCAAGAAGGGGAATCTGGCAGCACAATGCACGTCTCTCCAGAATGCGCTCTCTGCCACCAATTTGTGCAGCCGGGCGTCTGTAAGCTGATTTCGGTTGCCAGTTGTACGGTGTTTCCTCCGACACATTGGTGCAGCTGGCTTCCGGGTTAAGCAGTGCGGCTTGGTATGGTCATGTGTTTTGGAGGATGCGTGGCTCTCGACCTTCGCCTCTCCCGAGTCCGTACGGGAGTTGCAGCAATGGGACAAGACTGACTACCAATTGGATATCACAAAATTGGGGAGAAAAGGGGGTAAAAGTACAAAAATACAATCATACTCTGATCCAGTGGAAACGTCATAAAACCTGATTACTTCTTATCCCTTGTGCAATGGCCTACAGCTGTGTCTGTCCTGAGCTCACTGGCACCATGTTACAAGTTTGCTAGTGCAGCGAGCTTCGGGTCGGACCTGTTAATAGTTGATACAATGTTTCAAGTTTGTTGCAGAAAGGCTATGAACAGCCAATGTGATTTATAGGATATTTATTTTTAAAATCAGGATATTTTTCTACCTGCAGGCTGCAATGTTTTCATTTGTTGGCTTTATGGGCTATTTTTACATAGTTGGCAATGGAAGTTACTTTTTAGGTTTATATAATTTTCTTTTAGAATTGGATAAAATGTTGATTAACCACATGACAATGATTGAGATACAAAGACGTTATTAGAGAAAGAAATGGAACTGTTCAACAAAGAAAATGCATATGTAAACCATAACTGGCACGCAGATTTATTTTTATTTAACCTTTATTTAACTTGGCAAGTCAGTTATGATCAAATTTGTACTTACAATAACGACCTACCTCAGCCAAACCCGGATGACGCTGGGCCAATTGTGCGCCGCCCTATGGGACTCCCAATCACGGCCGGATGTGATACAGCCTGGATTCGAACCAGGAACTGTAGTGACACCTCTTGCACAGATGCAGTGCCTTAGACAGCTGCGCAACTCGGGAGCCCCATCGGTAGAATTGGTAAGATAAATTGGCATTCCAAATGAGAAAGCTTGCCGCCGACTCATGTGGCCTATTTACCGGCAACTTCCGGAAAGTAACATCAGAATCTGCGAAAGCCAGTAGGAGCGGGAGGAGGATGGTCGGGACAGGTTGAGTTTTTTTCCCTTCTCGTTATCATGATCTCTGGCTCCCTCTTATTTCGTCAAACAGTGAGCTTAAAGCATCAGACAAGCTCAATGCATATATAGTTGATTTTATTAAAACACATAGGGTGTGTTTATATATGGAAAAACACACGTTTTAAAATGTCGACCAATTGGTTGAAAGAACAGGCGACTTTCGGTCTACCAAGATTTTTTGGGGGTCGGGGACAGCCCTATGGTAAAGTCCTCAATGTTATTGGATGAATTCCGGAACATATTCCAGTCTGTGCTAGCGAAACAGCCCTGTAGCCTAGTATCCGCGTCATCGGTACTTCCAGCACCAAAAAAAAAAAAAACACTGAAAATAGCAGGATTGGTCAGAAGCCCGTAAAATGGCTGCTATCCATTGCAGTGCCAATCTCTCTCATTCAATAGTTGTGAGAGCAATAAGGAAACAGCTCCATACATACTAGACATCCTAGCAGTAGAGTTACCGTTCTCTTGTCGGGGCAGTCGGAGGCCAGGAAGCCCAGCAGCAGAGTGAAGAGGGTGGGCAGGATCTCCCGGAGGGTGCGGGGCGTGTTGGACACCACAATCTTCCACACATGGAGGGAAGCCTGTCGCACCACCAGCTGGGTGTCTGAACGGCCCATGTAGAGGCCAGACAGGACCCGGTTACGCCGCTCTCCACCCAGCGCTCCGATGATAGCCTGGGGGAGAGGAGGACATACAGTCAATATTATTTACTTCTCATATCAACCATTATAGAACCAACAATCTATACAGGAAAATCACGTCAGAATACCTTGTTGGACTGCGCTGTGCCAAAGTTATCGTCCTCTGAAGCGGTCTCAGTGGTCATCTTGCCTGTGACTCCTGAAATGTGGAACAGTAGGTCTCCCAGCAGCTGCACAGAGCTGAATCTGTGGTCCAGAGACAACATGGAGGTTCAGTTAAGACTTACAGTTACAAGAAAACTATTTAGTATACTATATAATGTTGCATATAATATCCAATAAAAAAAAGCACATTGACAAAAAGTGTAGATAATCCTCTAAGAAAACAAATGGTCCAAACCTCATGTCTCTATCATAACCTATTCAACATTTATTGGAGTTTTGACCCTTGTAGGATGGTCAAAATTAGGGTGACTAAATCAATGGAAGCCAGATACATTTTGGGGCCATAAATCAGGAAAATAACATGGCGTCAGATAGGCTGGATGCTGTGTGAGAATTAAAGCTACCGGACAGGCTTACCATTGAACTCGTCATCTTCTCATATCCAGAAGACATAAAACAACAGACGGATTTGAGAAATAGTATTTTCATATTTTAGTATACGCTGTTCATATTAATGCAAAGTTTGTTCTTTTCACAGACGTCTCACAAAAACAAGCGTATCTCTGAAATGTCAGAGCATATTTCAGCCTTTTACATTTAATTCAGCCGGTGTCATGCTAATTTTTCCATTTGCATCTGCGGAAACAACTTGGAAGACGACGACCACAAAATGTAAAATCCTAAAAAGTTTTAGCCGAGAAACAAGCACCCCTGTCAACGGAGCTCGGTGCTTATTGTCAATACGTTACAGAAAGACACAGAAAGAATCCTATTTGTCTTGGTAAAACGCAATGTATAACACAAAGAAGCTCGTTTTCACCCACTGACACCTTATAATATCACATAAATGATGTTTGAGTAGATGTCTGACCGAATTCTCCAGAGGTCGTCAAACAGGCCCTGTTCCAGTTCAGGCAGCAGCAGGGCGATGGCAGTCTCAGCGTACATACTGATGATGCGCTGGCCGGCACGCAGGGCAGTGTCCCTCACATATTCATTCTCATCAGCCAGAGCCTGAAAACAGAGGAGAGGGGAGACTGATGAGAGGTATTCACAACCAGAGAGAGAGGGATTGGAGGGATGGTGAATGGAGAGTGCTCCATACCTTGAGGATGCAGGGGATGATGGGGCCAACGTAGGGTGTGAACCTGTCCCCGAAGGTGAGTGGCAAGTAGATGAACATCATGATGTAACCGTCGCGGACGTGGGAGGCGATGTCCACCTTGCTGGCCGTCTGCACCACGTCTGGCATCAGCTTGTCCAGCTTCTCCACGCCCAGCCCAGCCATCACCTCAGCCAGACCTTGGGCAGCTCCAGAGCGGTCCACAGAGCTCTGCTCAGAAGCCAGGGTCTCCATGAGCCAGGGAAGCAGGTCATCAAAGCACGACTCACCCATGCCCTTCACCATGGCACCCAGGGCCTTGGCTGACACGGTACGCACCTGGTAGAGGAGATGAGAAGGAGCGAGAGTTATCAGGTAACCAAATCACATTCACTTGTTTGTTGATGAGCTCTTCGGTACAAGCACATACCTCGGGCACAGGGTCCAGCAGAGAGGCTTTGAGTCCAGGAATGACACTGGGCAGGTATGGGGACAGGTCCTGTAACAAAGACAACACATTGTGTCAACCGTTAGAAACACACACATTATACAACAGTAGAGCATTTTAGAAGATCAATTGTAGTACAATGCAACTCAATATCCCAGTGCTGCTTGGTACCTTCTGGTCGGTGAGGGAATACATGTTGCCGATGATCTGAGCGGCCATCTTGCGAGTGTCGGTGGAGCGGTCCTGGAAGGCCCTCTGGACGATGGGCATGATGAGGGCCAGGGAGGGGGCGTCGATGAAGTGGACAAACTTGGTGTCCAGCAGCGTCTGCAGGCAGTTCTGGGTCTTACGGGAGGGGTCAGTGAGGGCGTCCAGCAGGATGGGGGTTATGGCTGAGAGGGGGAGAGAAAATCTGTTAGTAACTATCCTAAAGTACAAATCTGAAATAAAATCCTATTCATACCGCTCTGAACTGAAGTTTGTCATTTGTCTAACTAAATCTCAGAGTTTAACACAGCCCTCTTTACCCAGGATCTCAGGGTTGCGGATGACAGAGCCAATCTGTCGTAGGGCCTGCTGGCCGGCATTCTGCACTTTGACATGGGAGTCAGTCAGCACCTCGGTCAGCTTGGGCACAATGCTGGGCAGGCAGGAGGACAGCTGCTTAGGGGCACAGTATGCCATGGCCCCCAGGAGCTCCACAGAACCTGGAGGGAGAAGAGAGAGGGGGGAGAGAGGGAGCAACAGAAGCAGTAGTGAGGTGCAGAGGAAGGAAGGACAGGATAAGAGGTATGGCGGTATCAGGAGTAACCAGCTGAAATAAGTCTAACAGGTGATTGATTTTGAATGGTTGTGTCCTCAGAGCTCTCTAAAAAGGCCCATGATGCTGTGGGTTGACCCTCACCTGCTTTTGTCCTCCAGGATTCCTCCTCCAGAGCCACCAGCAGGGAGGGCAGCACCAGCTTCACCCCATGGGCACTCAGGTTCCTCATCACCGCCTTGGCACAGTCATCTGCCGCCTGGAAAGGGCAGGGAGGTTAGGCAGAGCGTAATGCACAACAAAACGTGAGTGAATGTGAGAATTATTAGCTGGAAAATGAGTGTGTGAGAAAATGAAAGGGAGGTGGGATTGAAATGAGAAGCTGGTAATGGTCATCCTACCTCTCTGACATACTGGTTCCCGTCCCCGAAGCAAAGCAGGAGGTGAGGAAGCACGTGGACCACGTAGGGCTCAAACAGCTTCCCCAGCATGTTGCACAGCATCTCAAAGGCAAACAGGGCACCTGGAAAAGAGAGAGGGAGAGAGAACTGTATAAAAATCAGTCACAGATAGTGGGAGAACCAACTAAACCACGGAGCCCAGCAGAGATTAAGCAACTGGCGAGGAGTCACCAACCCTCTCTGCGTCTGAAGTTCTTCTTGTCCTGGATGGCGTCGGTCAGGGTGCTCATGATGTCCTGCTGTTTGAGGGCCAGGATGCCCAGGCCTTTAACCAGGCCTGCCAGGCCGTAGGCCGCGCCCTTTCTCTCAGCATACTTGTCACTCTCCAGCAGCAGCTGCAGCAGCTTCCGCACCATCCCCCCAGCATCCTCCCTAATGGCAGGGACCAGAGGGGGCAGGCAGCTAGCCACAGACTCCTGGACCTGAGGGAGGGAGGAGAGACGGACAAGGCAACAGTTACTACAAGCAGGATTAGTGATGCTCAGCTGAGGCTAATGTAAAGGCATTTCGTTGTAAAGGTCAATGCATACAGGTTATAGAAATCAAGATGAAACATATAAAAGAATAATGGGAGGGACTTTACCAGAGAAAGGTTGGTGGTCATATGCACATCCTTAAAAAACAGAGTTGCTGGACTAATGAAGGATACTTGAAAAGAACTGCTAATGTAATATGCTTCCAACTGCCACCTTCATTGACAACTTTTTCGTCCAACATAGACGAAGATCCTTGTTGGAACGAAACCTTGTCAATAAAGGTGGTAATTGGGACCATGTTCAGTGTGTGGGCCTTTCTGTCCTTTTCAAGGGATTGTTCCAGTACCTGCTGTGAGGGTGTGGAAAGGGCAGTGATGAGCTTGGCCACGATGGGTTTGACCTTGGGGTCACTCTTGTCCAGATGTTTGGCCAGAGAGCCCATTAAGATGACCACACTCTGGCGGACTGAGTCGTAGCTGGCGTCCTGGGGGGCGTCCTTCAGGAACTCCTCGAACACCGGGAGCAGGGAGCTCACATTGTCCTGGAACACAACAGGCAACACACTGCTCAGAAAGGAGCCACAAAAATGGATATGTATTGAGTTAGTAGGAGTCCATTGAGAGAAGAGCATTTGCATTGGGTGCCAGGAGATGGGTGTGGTTGTATAGAATAAATCAAATAAACCATGTTGGTACCTTTCCGTGTGTGTTGAGGGCGGAGAGGGCAGCGTCCAGCATGCAGCGCCGCACCTCAGGGTGACGGTCATTCAGGGCGTCAGGAACAAAGAACAGGAAGAGAGGAGTGACCTGGGGCTCATCCAGATACTGACACAGCTTGTTCAGAGCCAGGGCGATGCCACACCTGCAGACACCAACACACCCTTAGACACCATGCACAAGGTGGTCCCACATAAACACAGCAAATAAGGATCTAGAGAGTAGAATAAGAGTTGTATTGACATTGTGGAGTGGCAGAGCGTCCTCTAACCTGGCTTCCCACTGGTCAGGTGGTTGTTCAGAGATGACTCGTCCTAAAGCATCCAGGACAGGAGGAGGTCTCTAGAAAAAAACAACAGTTTCACATTGACCATGGTTCTAGTCTACAATATTACACCACTCCTGATACCCAGTGACTAGTGGCTACTTCTGAGCTGTGATAGGAGGGACACGGTGGAGGGAGACTCACGTAGAGTTTCTGGTGGTAGAGCTCATTGAGCTGGCCCAGGACTATGGGGGACTGGTCGCGGTACTCGCTGATGGCGCTGGACAGAGCCTCGGCCCCTGCAGTACGCACAGCTTCCTCGTGGTGGGTCACATCCCCGATGAGCAGAGAGCACAGCTCAGGGACCAGCTCCAGACACAGAGCCTGCCACAGCCTGGGGGAGAGAAGGGGGAGCAGAGTGGTACGGTCAGTCACAGCAGCTACGCAACACGATGGGAGACACGCTACTTCACAAAAGCAAAGTCATTCTGAAGAGGGGAGCTATATCCTATATGCAAAGTATTAGTATTATATGAAAAGTATTACATAGATGGGGCAACATTAGCTACTCACTTCTCAGCCAGAGTCCTTCCCTCCTCCTCCACATCAAACCTGGACACCCACAGCCTGCGGAGGACACTCAGACCACTGGCATCTGTACTTTCTGTAGGCAGAGCCATCTCCATCTCCGTCAGGCCCTGGACAGAGACAGAGAGAGACATTAACACACATCCAAAGACCCACGCACAGTAATTACGCACAGTACACACACACACTAATCAAATCGCATTTATCACGTGCCGAATACAGCAAGTGTAGACTTTACCGTCAAATGCTTCATTACGAGCACTTTCCAAACAAATCGATAAACAATAAAATAACAATAATGAGGCTATATACAAGGGGTAACGAGTCAGTGTGCTGGTGTATTAGGTAGTTGGGGTGATTCATTGAGGTAATATGTACATGTAGGTAGGGTATGGAAAGCAGAAAGTCCGGGTAGCCGTTTAATGAACTGTTCAGCAGTCTTATGTCTTTGGGTTAGAAGCGGTTTCCTATTTCCTCACCCTGAGGGCAGCGTCTCTGACAGAGAAGCAGGGGGAGAGCAGAGCCTCCAGTAGGACGTCGATCTCATCCTGCTCAGCCAGAGCACAGCCCTTCTCTCCTCCTCCACTGGCACACACCGCTGTCAGACACTGGGACGCCAGCACCTGAAACACACAAACAATTACAGATCTACACACACACACACAGAATAAACGTACGCGATAGCTCTACTGATCCGTATTTGTCTGTAAATGTGGTAGAAGCATTGCCTGGCTACACAGACTCCTTCCGGACGTTGGTTTCTTCTCCGCAATGAGTCTGGGTCCGTGTACCTCCTCAACCCTTTACCAAATGCAAACACATGCGGGGCTGTCTGATTGGTCCATAAACCGATGGGTTGGGCCAGAGCAGAAGTTTGAAAATTCGTCATTGGCTCTGATACTCTTGATTAGTTAGAGACCATCCAATCACTGATGACTGTTTTGTACAACGCCCCTCTCGCTGCCACAAACGACTTCTGTGATAGAACATTTTACATTTACATTATAGTCATTTAGCAGGCGCTCTTATCCAGAGCGACTTACAGTAGTGAATGCATACATTTCATACATTTTTTCCCATTCTGTACTGGTCCCCCGTGGGAATCGAACCCACAACCCTGGCGTTGCAAACACCATGCTCTACCAACTGAGCCACACGGGACCATAGAAGTCTCAGACTAAAGTGCGTAGCGGCAAATGACCGAGCAGCGGAAGGATTTAGTGCGTTGTCGTCAGGCTAATAGAAGCATGGTGTACCTGCAGTCTGGGTGCTGCAGTGGAGATGACTCTGGTCAGGAGGAGCAGCATACCGAAACGAGGGAGCAGCTCAGGTCCATTCTGAGACAGAGACAAGAAACACATCACACAAACATAAGCCCTTTGTCTACGATAGAGTGGAGAGTTTAGGAAGAGAGGACAAGTATATATATTGATAGAACGCCTCAGACAAAGGGAGGTGACAACGCTGCTAAACTCAAACTTTTTTGTTTTTTAGCTCTTTTTCTCTCCAATTTCAATCATGTCTCATCGCTGCCACTCCCCAACGGGCTCGGGAGGCGAAGGTCGAGTCATGGGTCCTCCGAAACATCCGCCAACTTAACCCAGAGGTCAGCCGCATCAATGTGTTGGAGGAAACACTGTTCCACTGATGACCAGGGTCAGCCTGCAGCCCGCCACTAGGAGTCGCTAGGGCGCGATGAGCCAAGTAAAGCCCCCCCGGCCAAACCCTCCTTTAACCCGGCCTCCCGCTGTGCCACTCGGGAGGCCCAACTTGATCAACTCTTACCTCATCGATGAGTATGTCTGTGGTGTCAACCTCGGCGCGGAGTTGAGCGTGGACATTGATGACCTGCAGGGCGCGGACCTGCATGCTCTCCGTCTCCTCGTTGCTGCCTGAGGAGTCCCTGAGCACGGTGTTGAGCAGGGGGAAACAGAAGGAGAAGGCTGGGGCAGAGAGTGGAGCCATGTCTGAAACAACAGGATAAGCGCATTAGGCCACCTGCAGGTAATATACTTGCACTATGTCCTTGATGTGTGTTTGTCGTCACTATTGTCTCGCCCTCTCTCTGCGTGTGTGTCCTCACCACCAGCCTTGCCCTCTCTCTGCGTGTGTGTCCTCACCACCAGCCTTGCCCTCTCTGTGTGGGACAGGGTGCTCCCCACCAGCCTTGCCCTCTCTGTGTGGGACAGGGTGCTCCCCACCAGCCTTGCCCTCTCTGTGTGGGACAGGGTGCTCACCACCAGCCTTGCCCTCTCTGTGTGGGACAGTGTGCTCACCACCAGCCTTGCCCTCTCTGTGTGGGACAGTGTGCATGTGCAGCAGGCCGACTGTGCGCTGGGTGGCTGTATCTAGATCCTCCTGTCCCCAGGCCTCGTCCAGATCACACTCAGGTTTCATCAGGCGCAGCGTCACCTGGCCCACCAGCACAGCTGTGGAGAAGGCCGGGAGTAGAACATGCAGGAGGTTAGAGGAAGTTTCCTCACAGAAACTATTTCCCTCCACAGATCAGACAACTGGAGATATGTAATAAGCAACAACTCTACAGTTTTCATGTAAGCTAAGTGGAATTTCCACCATGTTGCTTTCTCCTATCCAGTCCTGTGAGATCTGTGAAGGTGTGTGAACAAGAACACAGAGAGGGAACGTGAGAGAAAGCTCTCCCTAGTGTAGTAGTCCATGTACCCAGGTAGTGCAGCTCCTTGGAAATGAGACAGGCTCCTATGTCGAGGAAGACCTGCTGCAGGCGTGGGGCGGCCAAGGGGGAGTGGAGGAGAGGCAGTAGGACCTGGAGGACCCCTGGGAGCTGCCAGGAGATCTGGGGAGGCTTCTGGATCAACGTTGCCTCCAGCAGACCCAACGCACACTGCAGCTCCATGTCCAACTGACAACCACAATCAATGATCAATCAAACAGGAATATTATCATGTCAATGTCCAGAATCTAAAGTTTGAGAAACAGGGCACGTGTTAAAATGTCAGGCAGTACCCCCTGTAGTCTCTTGCGAATGGAGGACTCTTTCTCCAGCTGGGCTTGCATCATCTCCTTCTGTTTGCTGGTCAGCTGCAACTCGTCTTTGATTCCTTTCTTCTTCTTGATCTCCTAAACCACAACATCAAAATCCCAGTGAATTTCAAAACTACTTTCTTCAATTAATAATGGTTCCATCCTAATTCAACCTACTAAAATGATGTGATAAGTTAACAGAGGAGGATCAAACAGTTCCGATATGCTCCTGTATCTAGTAACCCATAAGATGAGATAGGAGTGCGTCTAGTCCCCCAGTCTCACCTCCTGCAGCTCCAGTTCTATGATCTGTTCCTTATACGAGTAGGCCTTGTTCTCCCTCTTGATGTTGCCCTTCTTAGTGCTCTCCTGCTGGGCACTGCACAGGAAGAGAATGAAATGTTGAAACAAGCAACAACAAACAAATCAACATAGCCAAGGTGTCTACAATGGTAAACCTACAGATCACCTCTTACAGTAGTAATACAGTGTGTTCGTGTCCTACCTCTGGATGATGCTCTTGTCATACAGCTCTCCCTCAGGGGTGAGCATGATGGCGTACTCCTCTCTGGTGACCTGCCGCAGCGCCGGGTTGGACAGCCACTGTTTCACATGCTCCATCACCCGCGGCAACAGCTTGATAGGAGAGAGACCGGACAGGGCGCCAACCGCATTCCTTACAGCCTGGAGAAACAAGAGGACCAACCATCAGTCAGCCAATAAGAGAACAGGTTAAGTTGGACCATAGGCTTGTCTCAACTAATCACACGGGCAAAAGTGGGCCTGAACCAACCCTTGGCTGTGAGTGTAAGTATGTATGTGTATTGCAATGTGTACATCTGATATAAGGATGTCACTCTGAGAAATATGTTCTGACCTGATTGTCAGCGTTGGCCTCCAGCAGCCGTGGCAGAATGTCATCCAGGTTCTTGTCGATGAACTCATGGGCTTTGATGTTCATGCTGGACAGCAGGTAAGGCCACAGCCCGGGTCGAGCTGCAACTGCATCGGAGGAGAGGAGAAAATACGTCAGTACTAGAAGTGGGTTTATACAAACTGCAGTGTGAAAGATGCTATAGTGTAATCCAGCAGACCTATTGAGGGATGGTGGGTGACGATGAGGATCTCCATGGCCATCTTGTCTGCCTCGGCCGGGTCGCTCCACTGGCCAGCTACAGAGCACACCACACACAGCGCTTCCAGCAGGACGCGAGGGGGACAGTAGGCCTTGCCCACCTCAGACAACTCCCCTGACTCCGCCTGCAGCACCTCCTGAGGCAACACCTGGGGAAAGATAAAGATGCAGTATTTAGTCAGTAGCTAGGTTTCCATCCAATTGGCCACAGATTTTCATGCAAATATTCTAAAATCTGCATAAAAACAATATGCACATTTTCCCACCAAAGATGGTGAGAAAATTTGATTCCCATCAAATTGACTCGTTGCTGATAAAAAGCTGTGAGTGACGATGTAGTGCACATAAAACTTTAGCGGTTAAATTCCCATGTACCGAATAATTTAATACAAGTAAATGGGTTTCCATCAAATTTTCAACTCTATTGACCGTTTTGTCACAAGAATGTTTGCATGATATAGTGAATGTGCCCACTCTGGTGTTGGTTTGTCAGCTGTACAAAACAGCTCACAGATACCTACACTCCTATTATTATTAGTCAAACGGTAGCCAAGCATCGATAATCATGTCACCAGAATAAGATCTTCGATATTTATTGGAAAGCAGCATTACTCTGTGAAGTTCATCATAAATTATTTCATCTGCAGCCTAATAAACTGCATGTTTTCCAGAGCCGTAGTGGGAGGACCCCAACATATCACGCGACTCCATGTTTAATTCGATATGATGGTTATTATATCAATATTTGCGCAATAATGCGTTTGACGCCATTTCTCGCATAATTAATTTTACAGACACAAAAAGATCTCACCCTGTCTAGCGTATTTTGTTCTGTCGACATTTGGAAAGTTTCCATCAGGCCTGTCGTGACATTTTTTTATCCGACATGTACTTTACTCACATAAGAAGGTTGGATGGAAACCTGGTTTATGACAAACACAATGTAGAGAATACACTACAAATAGAAAGAAAATAAGATCCATGTCTAACATCCCAATTTAATTATTCAGTCATTACTAGTTTATAGTACCACTGAAGTGACACGACAAACCCATTAAAATGTGTAGTGCATCCCATCGTCAACTATTCTTACCTTGTGTTTGTTGATGACCACTCTGAGTTCTCCCAGAAGGCCGTAGGCTAGGCCGGAGCCGCCCAGGGAGAGCAGCTTCTTCACGATCTGCTGTGCCCGCTTCCGCACACGCCAACTACGAGACAGCAGCACCGCCACAGTGGCACGGTGGTACATCCTAAGGAAAGGGGAGCAATGGAGTGACAGTTAAGAGGAGAATGGGAACAATGTTTGGAAAACCGCTATGCTTGACCAGCGTCAAAGTCACTTACTGTGATTTGCCATTGGTGAGTCTGTGGGAGTGGTCCAGGAAAAGTCTCTCACACAGCTGTATCACTGTGCACAGAGCTGGGGTGAAAGAAGCCAGGTTTACTACTCAATGTCATTCCATATTTTGACGCTTGTGTGATGACTGATTGTTGGCATATTTGTGTATTGTTTGTTTCTGCCTCACCTTCCTCACTGGCCTGGGAGAGGAACTTCTCTGTGGTGAATATGGGTTTCTTCTCATCCAGGATCAGGGTCCAGAAGCCAGCTAACTTGGCCTCTGCAGCAAAAACAAAAAAACACACCATTTTATGTCAGTCTCCAAACTGTGAACAAGGATGCTGTCCCCTACAGGCAACCTCATTAAACAGAATCAAAGATCTAGGCCTTCATTAATCTCATGGAGTGTCATGATCCTACTGTAGATTCACTCACCTGTCTGAGTCTCCAGCAGAGACAGTCGACTCAGGAGAACAGCAGCAGCCACACCCTCTGACAGCAGGGCATGCTGGGAGTTCTGGGCCGCAGCCTTCTCCACTGTCTGGAGGAGGAGGGGCACGAGGTCAGATGCCTGTCCCAGAGTGTCACCTGGGGAGGAGAGAGGGGTCACGACTATGACACTGTGCCTCCTGCATGCTGTAGAACTGGACACAGATAAAGTTGCCCAGTGCCTGTGATTAACTGACCTTTGAAAGCCCCCAGCATGGCCTGCAGGTATGCGTGGCGGACAGGAGAGGTGGAGGTCTTGAGGGTGAAGGCCTTCTTGAACCATTCCAGCAGAGCCTTGGGGACCTCCACTGTGAGCCGCCCACTCCACTGAGACAGCGCAGCCACCGCGTGCACCAGGGTCCCCTCATGGACTGACAGACAGAAACACATGAGCACCTCTCTCTTTACGGACGAAGGGAATGAGAAGGAGGAAGGAATGAGACATAGTTCTTACCTTCTTGTTGCAGATAAGGGATAAACAGCACAGCGACTGCAGAGCTGAGAGTTTGGCTGGAGGTGCCCGACACAGCATGACGGCTGCAGCTGCCGATACCTGGGCAGAACAAGTCAAAACAGGGGTTAAAAGACAACATCCATCTGTCTGCAAGACGAACATACTAAGTGCGGGTTATGAAAGACAGGACACTTGGGACAACGTTACCTGACAGCACACTCATCTTCTGGCCGAACGCTGTGAGCTTCCCCTCTGACCCTGAAAAAACACACTGTTCTGTTAGTGCAAAAAGATACTTTACACTAGGTGCTGCCATATGCGCTCAAATGTTTCTTAGGTGACAGTACGTGTGCTGTCCTTGCCTCCCAGGATGCTGAAGAGGTGTGTGACGACGTCCTGTACAGCACTGGGGTCACTACACTGCTTGGCCAGGTTCTGCATGGCCTGCACTGCCTGCTCCATCAGCTGGGGGTTATTGGCCTTCAGCTGGCCTGAAACACATAGCACAGCCTGGTTACACACACACACACACACACACACACACACACACCCACCCTCAAATAGCTACATTTCTACATATAAAGGCATGACTTACTTGCAATGCCTTTTCCAATATCCATGGCATACTGACTGAGGTCAAGTGTCACTGAAGCCAGTAGACAGGAAACGGCTGAAGGAGGGGAGAAAATATATCTTGAAAAGGACAAAACTACAATACATAGTATAGAATATACACAAAAGTATGTTGTGGTATTGGTTATGATATTAGCTACTGTACTCACTCTGCATGGCATTCTCTGGGCTGCGGAGCATAGCCTTCTGCAGGGCAGGCAGCAGCAGCTCCTTGAACTCAGAGTGGGAAACATGCCGCAGCAGCGAACCACTCTTGTCCTGCGGAGGAACACAAAACACATTACAGAGAAGAATTTTCAGCACCAACACCCAAAAGATATTTCACAATACACATCAATTGTGGCGATGGGTGGTCTTTAGGTTGTGAACACCAATCTTTTGATCTCCCTGAGAAGCGGCAGTCCAGCTTCACTCACCAGTATGTGTTGGTGTGGTCTAGTCTTGCTCATGAGGACTGCCTTCATATACAGGTCCAATATGACACTCTGAAAACAGAATACAGGCGTGGTTAGAGATTACAAATGTGACCATATGTGCTGACTCAATCTGCAAAAAATATAGAATATATTGAATTCAACTAATATCAGACTCACCTTGTGTTTCTCTACAGTGGCCATGTCTTTGTGAGTTGTGCAGAAGTCCAGACACACCCCAAGTAGAGCCAGTGAGCTGGGGTTCTGTTCCAGACTCAAAATGGTGCTTACATACTGATCAGCCAGGCCAGGGTTCTGGTAAAAACAGCAGAGACAAGCATTCTAAATCACAGCAGATCCAATATAGTGATTATACACTGGACCATGGTGACGGTGCCCAAATATTTCTTATAACTGTCGGGTCATTCCTTGAACGCCAACTCCACACCTTCCTTACCTTTTTCCACATGTTGCTCAGGTGCTTCAGGGTTGACTTCAGTGCTGGCGCTTGAGCCCCACCCACCACCTCAGCCAGCAGCAAACTCTGGACCTCCACCTGTTAGAGGAAAGATAGTGAATCATGGATGAATGAACGCAGAAAGGTCCAAATCAAACAACTCCCACAAATAGTGTGGAACTAGAAAGCATACTGATAACTGACATGCTGAAATTGTTTCACAGTAGAGAGAAAGGCACGGCTTCTATAAGCATTGTCCTCGTTCACTTACCAGTTTCTTCCAGATGGGGCCCTCTCTTTTCTCTGGAGCCGAAAACACAGAGCGAACCAGCAGGCAGGTCCAGGCCAGCCCGGTGAAGGCAGCCGAGCCTGTACTCTTACTGACAACACATAACAGACGGACAGGGAACCAAAACAAGGTATTCAATATGTGGCTGAATTAGTACAATATTGCACATAACACACTGTAAATGTATATACAAATTGATACTAGGCATTTCGCCTTGGACCGCCACCTTTCCTCATGTCCTACCTGGGTGCTCCATTCTTGCTGATTACACCACTGTTGAGGAGGCAGTGGAGGAGGCTGGTTGCTAGGATTTCAGGTTGAGACTCGGCCAATAGGCCAATGACTGAGAGGAGGGCTCGTCGAGATGCAGCATCCCTACAGAGTAGCCAACGTTTTCATTATAACACAACACACACACTACTAACAAATCACTAACTGGGGAATCCTGAAGAGCAGTAGACTAATTGAGGGCACCTACCGGTATCTGTGTGGAGTGAGACAGAAGAGCTTGCATAGCCCTTTAATGGCCGTCTCTGGTAGCTCTGTAAAAACACACATACACACCATTGTCAGTCACTGACACCAGTTTGCTACAATCTTGACCATCCAAGCCAAATAATACACAAGGAGTGAGAGCAGAAAATAAAACAATTATGCCGACTGGGGGTATATGTCTTCTCACCTTTGCCACTAATGCACTGCTTCAACTCGCCAATGACCTCTTTGCGCTCTCTTACACTGGCTGTGGTCACTTTCACAGCAAATTTCTTCAGTGTGTCTGAAACCTGTTGCAATACACAGACATCCGAAATAAAAAAATAAAGCTTTGTCTGGCAATGTGTCACTGGTGCAACGTCAATCATTTGTACCACTTGCACTGCATCTCTAAAAAGTATGTTTTAAGTTATAACTTTGCCAGACGTCTTCAATTGATCAAGATGAAAAACAAATATTCTGAGACTATGGTATGACATCGGGCAGAAAATGATGAGACCACTCATAACAATCAAAACATTTTATTTAGCAAAATGTGGGATACTGAGGCGTTGGTCACCAAATGCAATATATGACATTCAGAAGACAATCATGTTTGGCTTCTTATAACTGGATAGCATTAACTAGCAATTAAGTGTAACTATGTTCCAACAAAATTGGCTGTTACCAACAAAGAACAACTTCATGAAATGCGTCATGCTACCTAACAGGTCAATTAGTTAGGCTGGCTAAAACTTGCTCATCTAGCTACAACAGTTGGCATTTCAATGCATCTCAATCAACGGAGTTGGTCACCAATATGAACAAGAAAATTCGCTTAGTAGTTAGCTAACAACAACTAGCTGGCCACGTCTTGCTAGTAGTAGCCGACTAAACTCAACTCCACGATTTATGATGGAGTTGAGCGGCGACTAGTGTGGGCGGACTGGAGCTCCGACGTCACATGACATTTTCTTGTGTAAATGGAGGCTATTCTTCGTTGCCGTTTTCAAATGCTAATAGGAACTATGAAACATGGAAATTTCGTGTGCTCAAATGCAGTTTTTTTTATTAACGTAATGTTGTGTGATGTCAGAACTCCAGTCCACACTATTCGCCGCTCAACTCCATCGCAAATCGTGGAGTTGAGTCGGCTATGCTAGTTGTAGCTAACTTAGAGCTATGTGGGGTGTAATCATTAGTCCAAACAGTTACAAAACGGAACATTGTCCAACGACAACGAGAGTTCATATTGGACAAATCGAGGTAGGTTCCTCCTGGTTTCGTTACGTTTGGTTCCTAGTGAATACACCCCTGGGGTATATTCATTACTCCAAATAGTGGTAACTCGTCATTGTTTTTCAACGAAAACGAGTGATTCTATTGGACAGTTGCAGGTACGTCCCTCCCGGTTTGCTGAACGTGTCCAATAGAAACGTATGGAGTCATTATTAAACCCCTGCACTCTCCGCATGTAACGTAACTATTAGCCAGGTTGCTAGCTAGCTTGCTTGCTTGCTTACCCAGCTGGATAGACTGTTTACATCTATTTTTTTTACAAGAAAACACATAGACAGCCACAAAGTAATTATCCCTCATAACATCTTCATTGCCAAAAGTAATTGGTCGACAAATTCTCGAGGAAGAATCTGCGCAATTTTAAACATCAGCGACACAAACCTGCGTGTCCGCTGCCATCTTGCCGGTCTCGAACTAGGAACTACTTGTCACTTCCGGTTCATTACAAAGCATGATCACCACGTGGAGTGGAATCCTACAGGTGGTAGATATTTGGAATATCTTTGCAATTGATACGCAACCTAAAACGTTAACTGTACACATATATAGTAATTTAGAAGGTAATCTCAAGTCTGTGTGTGTTTTCTTTCCTTCTCTAAACCTTCCACACTGCAACCAAGGGTCAAAATAGTTGGCTGCTAGGAGGTATGTCAAGGACAGATTTAGTCAGGTCTTCTTACTTTCCTCATACAGAAAAACATTTACCCCACTATTCTTACGAATATTGTTTGTGAATTTATTTCGCCACTGAGGCAGAGGCAGGTAGATATTTTGGTCAAATATCTAGTGTGCTAAATCCATTCTTAATTATTCCTAGATGGGTGAAGGTCACTTCTATGTCCTCAATGTACATTTTGGGGATTTTATTTAATATGTTAAATTCACACTACAATCACCCCAGATCTATCTGGGGTCATTGATCATTATATTCCTCAATTTCACTGTTTTGCCCTTGTCCCTGACCCAGACTTTTGAGCTTCTACTATGTTTTTCTATAAGAAAACATTATATAATGTGTACTTATTCATGTTATCTACTAAAGAAAGAGCCAATGAAATAAAATGTATATCAATATTTATTGTGAGTATGCCTTTTATATTGTTATTTACACAAAATATACCTGTCCTTTGGTAGTGGTGTCATTTTCACCACTGAGGGCAAATTCCTCATTAATAAAGTTATGTCAAGAGAATGTTAATTTAGTTACCAAGGGAAACTTATTGCAACACTGAAACACATGTCCAGACAGTTGTTCCAGATGTGATATCCAGACGTTTTAGAAAATCTAGGTAAATATTGCTTGTGTAGAGAATATTTTTCATGTCAGTCATTTCAAACAGGCTAAAATTTCTTTAATTTGTGGTATAATTTTGAGGGGGGAAAAAATGTATATTTTATGTATTTAGTGTAAACTCTATGCTAGCTCTAATACTAGCCAAAGCATGCTAAGCTGTCTGTAATTTTTCTCCAAAACTAGAAGTGTAATTTCTATGACAGTCATTTCCATCACAAACTTAACTGCTATAAATTACAGAAATGAAAAAAATCCATAATGTTATTGCTTTTAACTTTTTATTTAATTTTTTACCTTAGGCTTATTTAATGTTTTAAATGAATTTAATCTAGAAAATGCTCCAAGGTGTGCACAAGTTGAAAACCTAAGTTGTATTTTTGTTTTATAAGATGCTACATAAAACAGCACAGACGTCACAGACATAGAAGAAAAAAAAGACACGATTCCCCAAAGACAAAACAGCAATGAAGGGGAACTCCGAAGAACTCGAAGGATTTTATTGTTTCAAAATGCCATCATTGCAGAGGTAAAGCAAAAGTATCAAAAAATGCACAGTGCCATTGACAAACAAGTGGCTTCAAAAATGCTCAGACGCAACACCCTGAGAAAGTGTGGCCTGGTTTTAAAGAGCAAATGAAAACAGGCCAACAAGTCTTCAATATTCCAGGAAAAAGCAGTGTAACATAATTAGCACAGCCACTGAAGAGAAAATCACTAGATCCTATGAACGTGATGTCAACAGTAGAGCAACAACAGGGGAAAAGGGCACATTAGCAAGCAACAAGAAGAAAAAGCAGATGCTCTTCTTGAGTGACACAATTCAGAACCTTTATCAGAAGTTTAAGAGGGAATATTCAGAGATTAAAATGTCCAACTAAGAATTCTGCAAAATGCGTCCTTTTTGAGTTGTCAAGCCAACAGTCCAGGATAGGGACACATGTCTCTGCAAAACCCATGCCAATATCCAGTTCATGGCGGACAACCTCAGTATCACAGTGATCAGCTGCAGCAACATTGAGAACCTTATTGAGTCTTTGTGCTGTGCGAACCTGAACAAATCGTTCATGTAAACAGACTGCTCCCTTTGCCATGCATAAAAGCTTAAAACATCTGACTTTGATGTTGGTGAGCAGACATGGTGGTTTGTGTGGAAAAACAAAGCTGAAGAGAGAGAGAAGAAAAACAAAGAGGGAAACATGGAGAAGTTCACTGTACATTTGACAGTAAAAGAAAAAGTGTGTGGCACACTGCATATTCTACTGGAGGACTTCTCCAAAGGATTGAAAGAGAAGTTAGGGAAACACATGTATAACATTCAACATCAATACTCCAAACTGAGAGAATTAAAAGAGAATCTGCGGAGAGAGGAGATCAACATGTATATTGACTTTGCAGAGAACTACTTGTGTAAATACACCAGTGAAATCCAAGCAGTTCACTTTGGTGATTCTCACAAGCAGGTGACCCTTCACACCTGCGTTGGACATTCCACAAATGATACAGTTTCACTTTGCTCATTGAGCTCTTCTATGTGTATGACCCCTCTGCAATCTGGGCCCATCTCTCAAAAACACTGGCCTAATTCCTTGAGCTCTGCCCAACCGGCTACTTTTCGAATCTTACTTTGTCTTAAATTAATTAAATGTTTAACAATAGTTGTTGTTCAAAATGTTTGCAATAAAATATTTTCATACATTTTTTTTTTTACATAGATGTCATTTCCACCACATCTTGTAATTTCCACCATACCCATATTTTTGAGGTAAATTAGTATATTATGTATAATTTACATTGATTGATTAGATAGGGAAATCATATGGTTGTTATCATAATCTTACAAAAAGGTTGGGTGGAAATATCTTATTTTCATGATAAATAAATGTTTTCAGCTGTCACAAAGTTAAGTTTATACATTCAGGCATTGTGTTGAATTATTAATAATAGGAAACAAATCACTGAAAATAATATTCATTACAAGTTAATGTACACGTATAATAAATATGTTATAAATTAATTGTATGATATTTCATTTTTAACAAAAAATAATGTTTAATGGCGTGATGGAAAGTACATTTGTCTTTGGCTGTCTGAGAATATATACATTTCTGAATAGTACGATCGCAGGCATTATCAGATATTATTTATAGGCAAATCAAAGATAATTATTATACTGGTAAAATGGTGTTTCAATATGTTTTCTTTTCTGAAAGCTTGCAGGGCCAAAGTGCCCGAAATTGCAGAATCACCCAGATATTATAAAAAGGCAAAAATATCAGTAGCAGCTGATAATGTAATTTTAGGGCAAGTCAGTTAAAAATAAATGATTATTTACAATGACGGCCTACCCCGGCCATACCCTAACCCGGACGACGCTGGGCCAATTGTGCGCCGCCCTATGGGACTCCCAATCACGGCAGGTTGTGATACAGCCTGGATTCAAACCAGGGTCTGTAGTGGCGCCTTTAGCACTGAGATGCAGTGCATTAGACCGCTGCGCCACTTTATTAGTAATAGCTACTAATAAAAGTAATAACTTTTGCATTTATAATGTAATAAATGCTGATAATGTAAAAAATTGCCAATAATGTAATACATTTGCTAAACAGATAACATAACGCTTTTGCACATAATGTAATAATGATTACATTGTGTTGATTATTACATTCTGAAATGGGTAACTTTTTTCCTTGAATAGTGTAACTTAAACAAATGTAATATTCACTTTTTTTGTGCATATCAAGTGTCATGCTTCAGTAATAGCTGACTACACACCAAACCACGTTCCTGAATCCTAGCTCTAAACCTGACTTTAGCAGTAAGACCCACAACCCCAGTCAATCAGTGATTGTCAATCAGTCTGTCTAAATTAGGGAGTGAGAGAGTGTGTGCCTGGGCATGCAATTTTTGTTGTTCATATAACCCTGCAAACAAAAATGAGTCGTTAGGACGTCCCCTGAGCGTCACAAAAGGGTCACCTAAAGTGTTTTGGACATTGCGTCATGGTCCCCTGGAGGTTTTGTCTAGTTCCCGGTTTGTTAGAGTGGTCACTCGACCATCTTGTCAATATAATGGATCATTTTTAACCATACCCCTCTCTGGCGGTCATAGGGGTGATGTTGTGGAAACGTCAGCCGTTGCGGGCGGGGCTACACGAGTCTGGCTCCATCTCCACTCTGTAAGGCAAATTGTCCCGTTATAAGGAGTGAAACTCCTGTTGAATATTTGTGTGATTAGAATTTGGCTAATCACATGACTGCAAGGTGGGTCTTCAAATTTAGTTTATTTTCTCTTACTACACTGGATATTTGCAATAGTATCCCCACTCCAAGTCTGTTGTGGCAATGGATGCAAATAGTTCAAGTGTGACACTTCATAGCGTCCGCATGTTTCCCATCCGAAACACTTTATGATATCAAGACGTTGTTAGTTTGTCTTCGGCAATGTTTTTTGGGGGGGGGGGGGCTGATTGTGCACACGCCATTTTCCCCTCGAGGCAAGCTGAAGTCCGCGCCCCTTCGTCGGTGATTGGTCAACAGTAGGGATCCTTCAATGAAGTGTTTTTTTAACTTGAGAAATATTGCACCAAACATCGTAATGTAAAATTGCGCGACTATTGTCCCTTTGGCAAAAATGTCAAAGTTAATGGCCGATTTGAGTTCTTAGATACATTTTGACTATTGAGGCATTCAGACTGCTGGCTACAGAATCTCAAGGTGGACAAATGGTACGATTGCAGATTATTTTTCTAGTTTTTCCAAACGAAGGTCTTTTAACGAGCAAACTCGTTAAGTTCGCTTAGCAGAGTTCGGCTAGGCGGCCGAACCGAAGCATTCCGACGCCTTTAATAGGCATGCCATTTAATAAAGTGGTTTTAGGGTGTTACATTATTGGTTTACGTTATTACACCATTATAAAAAGACATCATGTAATAATTACATTATGCATAAAAATATTTGTTATGCATATTTACTACATTATCAGCATTTATTACTATAGCAGTTGCTACAGGGTCTTGAAAGGTAAACATGATCACAAAGACACACTTTGGTACCAAAAACAGATTTTATTTGAGTATAGCCTATATGAAATGAGTTGGATCAGTATGCAGTACTGTGACATTTCAAATGAAAGGAGGGGAAAAAAAGTTGCTTTGATTAAATAATAGCCTTCTACAACAATTCTGTGTAGACAAATGGCTAAATGATTTTGTAAATAAAAACAGAAAGGCTCTGGGTGTAAATCCCTGAACAAGATACAGGTCCAATAAAAGTATGTAATGCAACCATTACATGATAAAACTACAAGCCCACAAACCCAGCTGGTGTACAGTAGATGCAACTCAGATGCTTCTCTAAATAAGCCATTTCCTCCATAGCTTTAGAGAGTTAGACCAATATCAACACATTATCCAGTGGACTCCCTGACAGAGCTCTGAAGAGATAGTCCAGGAATCACAGTCTATAAACAGTAGGCTACCTTGCTGGTCTCCCCAGTGTAAAATACATTGCATTGATATATTGGCACAAAAATAGGCATATTCCTTGAAAGCGTAACTTGGATAGAATCAAGGGGTTGTTCAGTTCACCATACAATGTTTACAGTTGCATACAGTATTGATTGCATTTAAGCTGTGTGTACTTACATGAGGGCTTCACCTTGTGCAGTATTTATTTAATTAAAAAGTGGAATACAATGCACAGTAACTTTAAGGACATTAAACGTTTAAAAGTATCTCTGCTATGAAATGTCTTAGAGGATTTCTCTTAACGAGTGGTTATTAAAAATATTAACTGACCAGCACTTTGTATACAATGTACACAATATTCTCACAGTAAAATGTAACCGTCTTCTGTATGCAGAATACATTCTAACGTTTATCATGGCATGCTCTTTTATACTGCATGAGGCGTTTCTGAACAGAAGACAACTCCTAAACCAGTCCAGGTAAGGTTTAAGCTCTAAAAAGGACTGGGTAGGCATTGGTGGTGAGAAAGTTACAATATTACCAATCTGTTGCATTATGAGACCCCTCTTTTTCCAAACATTAAAAGGGAGTCAAATATTATTTGTTGTAAATTAAATCTCACATACATTTTATAGAAACGTTCAAATACATAAAATCAAAAGTGTAACATGTCAGCATTAGTATGTTTGTCAAAGGCAACAAATGCTTGTTTAGGGGGGGTTTAATGATTGTGCGTCACAAGGCTGAAGGGGTCTGATGACAACTGTCTGCGTCACAAGTACTAAAATAATGACTGACCCACAGCCTTCTGCCAGTCAATGCTACAATGACCATTTTAACCATCTGTCCTCAGTTACTCAGACAGGAAAAGAGAAAGAAATATCACCAAGGCCTTTGCTTGAGCATTTGAAAAAACAAATACAAATGATAAAAAAAACACGACAGGTCAACTGCTCCCTCTAACATGACACCTTTCAAATGGTTTCAGAAGACACACTCAACCAGTGAGCAGCAACCTCACACACTAGTCCATGTACGTATATTCCTTACAAAAGCAAAACTATTTGGGCTTGAAATCATACGATAGTCTGAGCATCAGAGAGTGCAGACAGGCCTAGACCTGATATGGATGTCCATAACACTTCAGGGGCTGATAGAAGAATGCTGGAACTACACACACCATCAGAGTACAGAAAATGCACTCAAACAGACTCAATCTGATTCGCACACACACACACTACCTGAGCTACACAGACACTTCCCCCATACACACACACACAAATCTCCAGGCATAGACAATCTACTCCTTAACTGAAGAGTTTCACAAAGCAGCCCTGGCAGTAGGGCTTGTCATTCTGCTCCTTGAAGGTGCCCTTGTTGAGCTGCTTGAGGCAGAAGGCACAGACAAAGTGCTCGGGGTGGAACTTCTTGGCCATGGCCGTGATGCAGCGGCCTGTAATGGGCTTCTGGCAGCCAGAGCAGAGGGAGCCGCGGCGCTCGTGGTAGTGAACCTCACAGTAGGGCTGCCCATCATGCTCAAAGAAACTCCCATTCACAAATGGGGTGAAGCACTCCTGCATACACAAACAGGGAGTAATGAGTAAGTACACGAGTCAGGGCTAATAACAACATGAACGCCTTTATGTAAAGGGAATAAGGCAGAATACAGACCCTGCAGACAAAGCACTCTGGATGCCAAAGGGAGTTCAGTGCAGAGATGTAGTTCTCCAGGATGGCTCGGGCACAGCCGCCACATTTAGGCGCAAACATGTCAAAGTAGTCCTTCCTACAGTACGCCTTCCCATCCTTCTCATGGAAGCCTTCAAGAGACACAGATCATGAGTTCTGCACCTCACTATAAAACTGGTCATTACAAGTGAGCTCCAAGAATGGGTCAAACTCACCTTCTGGGCCAAAGAATGATCCACACTGAGCACAGAAGAAATGCTCAGGATGCCATGTCCTGTCCAACGCAGTCACAACTTTCTGTAAACATGAACATTGGAACAGTTACTCACTGCTACACTATCTGTCCACTGCCTTAGTTGTAATAGTTATTTTTGTTGTACATGGTGTTTACTTACATCCAGAATAGGTCCGTTGCAGTAGTGGCAGCGTGGGGAGAACAGGTTGTGGTAGTCCTTCTCGCAGTAGGGCGCTCCGTCACGCTCAAAGAAGTTTCTGGAACCTATCTCCTCCTGACAGTGGGTACACACAAAGTGCTCCGGGTGCCACGTGCGCCCCATGGCAGTCACCACCTGGACACACAAAATCGACAGTTTATGTAAATTAACCATGCCAACAAAGCTTAGCAATTAAATGTAATGTAATGAGAGACCATGATCTTAGAAAGGCCACCCAAGCCTAATCTCAGGCCCACCCAAGCCCCTTACCTGTCCCACGATGGGTTTACAGCAGGCCCCACACACTCCCTTGGCCACAGTCTGCACACCCAGTTTATGGAGGTCAGACTGCAGGCTGCCGAGCATGTTGTCCAGCTTGTTGACCTGCGTTGGGGGGCCTCCAGGGCCACCTTTCCCCTGGGCCATGATCTGTCAAAAGATGGAGGGCGAGAGGATAGGATGGACACCAGAGCACAGTGCATTCTCTCATAAAAATACATCTGTACAAATAATTAAACAGTGGGTTTACTGAAGGAAACTGAAGCCAGTGAGAAAGAGAGAAGGCGTTCTGTTATAGAAATAGAAAAGGTAGAGAGAGAGAGCCATGCCTGCATTGGAGGTAAGATTGGGTCGTATTCGGTTTGACAGCCAACGGACACCAGGACTTTGGGGGGAGGTGGTGCAGGCTGCACTGGTGGACAGGGCCCTGGCTTGGGGGCAGGGGCCTGCCATACTGGGACAGGTGGGGATGGAGGTTGTACAAGTGGAGGTGGGGGAGGTAGAGGAGCAGGGATCGGCTTCATAGGTGGGGGAGGGATGGGTTCCTGGGGTGGAGGAGGGGGGCAGGGGGGAGGGGCAGGGGTCTGCTTCATAGGTGGGGGAGGGATGGGTTCCTGGGGTGGAGGAGGGGGGCAGGGGGGGAGGCGTAGGAGGTAGAGGAGCAGGGGTCCGCTGCATAGGTGGGGGTCTACTGGGTTTTTCTATAATAGGAGGGTGACGAGGCACTGGGGGAGACTGGGGTGGGTAAATGACCCTCTGAGGTAGAGGGGACTCTGGGGGAATAATGATCTGAGGAGAAGAAGAGACAGGGACAACCAGAGAGAAAGACAAAATGAAAGGTAAAGAACTGAAAGTGAAGTAAAATTTGAGTAAAATGTATGAGAAATGTGCAATAGTATCTGGGATGGTGGGAGCCTGTTGTGATCGTATCCAGGCCAACCTTGTCCACGGCCCCGTCGCCACGGAAGCGCTGTGGCTTGGACATGACAATGATGCCCTCAGTGAGCCAATCGTCCGGCTGCTTACGCCGGCGGTCAGCCAATCGACCAATCCCCAGCTTCCCCTGCAGCTCCTCTATGAGGCGGTCCTGGGAGCTGCTCTTGTTGACAATGATGGGGCCCACCCGCCCCCTCCGGGGGTGACCCTCTCGGTACATGGGGTGTACGTTGGAGGTCTCCTTGGTGCGCCTAATCACTGATTTAAGCTAGAAGGAGAACGAGCATCAGGAATCCACTGTGATCCAGTTACAATACCGCAGGCCAGGTGAGTGGTTCAGTTCAGAGGAAGCAGTCCATTCAGATCAAGCACCATTCCAGTTCATTCAAAGCCAAAAGCAACAACCTCCACAAGCTTGTGTAGCAGCAGTGGGTAAAGTCGTCCAAAGGAATGTGTCAGTCACACTCATGTGGTCTCACATGCGCAGACCCCATCTGCTCCCTGACCATTTAGCAGAACATAGTTGTGCAAGATGGGGGCGTCATGCCACACTGGTGCAACAAGTGAGGTAGTCTAGGATGTGGTCACAAAGTAAATTGTGTGGTTTAAAAGAATAACATGCCAACAAAGGACACAGCCAGGCAGTGAACAATTAGCCACTATGCAGTAGCAGCAAACATCCTGGTGTGCAGATTGTAATGACATTATCTCAACAACAACAAAAAAACAGATGTTTTGGTATCAAAACAACCAGCTTTCTGAGATGGCAGAAAACGGTTATGCTATTGTATGAATAACATTTAACGCTGACCAGGGTTGGGGAGTAGCTAGTTACATGTAATCGGATTACAAAAAAAACCAGAATCAGTTACGTTATCAGCAAAAATATTGTAATTAGATTACAGATACTTTAAAAAAACTAGATAATGTTTAAATTTAGAAAGGATGTTTGCAATAAAACGGACACTTTTCTGTTTTCAAGTCGGGATTGAAAAAAGGTGCTAGTTTAATTTTGTTCCACGTGAGCAAGCCTGGAGACGACTATGATGACACACCAAATGCTTTTGGAAGAATAGTTTGTCTTCTAATGCCTCTTAAGGGCAAAGTAATCCAAAAGTATCAGATTATGTTACTGATTACAATTTTGGATAGGCAAGTAGTAACTAATAGATTACATTTCGAAAGTAACCTACCCAACCCTGACTGTTGTTTCTGTGTGTGTTTGTGCAGATCCAAAACAGTGTGGCGGCGAGGGCAGTCCCATACATGTCCAGATGCTGAGACCCTGTCCACAGTGGCATGCTGCAGCAGAGGCAGGTCCAGGGAAGCATCAGGAGTCCCAGGGCAGGAGGAGCCATCCAGGGACTCATCCATCCAGCTGGCCTCAGTCATCGGGGTCAAGCTCCCATCTGTATAAGGTCTCTCTGTATTAGGAGTCATACCACCATCCTGTCCATCTTGGAGACACATGTTCAGCTCCACATCAGCCCAGTCCATGAGCTCCCTATACCCATCAACATGTCCACTTATTACTGACCCATCCCGGGTAAATGTCCCTTCATGGGTACTTGCCTCGTCCCAGGTTCTTGCCCCGTCCCGGGTACTTCCGGTGGTGTCCGGCTGCACCTCCCTTCTGTCTAAGGGCATGATGCTCTTCTCATGCACCACCTCCTGCTTCAGCCGAGGTGCCTCCATAGGGACTCTATCGTTCTCAATCTTGGCGAAACGCATGGCCAGCAGCTTATCCAGGGCTTCATCCAGAGAGGGCTCAGCTGCAGGGACTGGCTCCAGCACTCTCCTTGAGATCATGGGGCTAGTGAGAGCTGGGGGAGGGGGAGCCTTGGGATATGTGACCAGAGATGGTGAGGGGGCTTTCGAAGCAGTGAGAGGAGTAGGGGACTTGGAGTAAGAGAAAGGAACAGGACTAAGGCTCTTAGTAGTAGTTGGAGTAGATACACTTAGATCCATGTCAGTTAGGGGACTGGGGCTTTTGGTAACAGAGGGAGGAGTTATGCCACGTTCTAGAGAGGGACTAGGGGATTTTAAGGGGTTCTGGTCTAGCGTGGTGCTGGCTGAGGTGAGTGATGGTTTAGCAGCATTGGGAGGACTGGGGTCTGTGCTAGGTGAAGGTTTGGAGTGGTTGAGGACTACCAAGGACTTCTGATGAGAGGACAGCATGGTGGCAGAGACGTCGATGAAGGCTTCTGGTTCACTCTCTGCAAAGAACAGAGGGCTCTGGAAGGTTACAGTTGCTGGGGGAGGGCTTGATAATGAGGGATGTGGAGAGGACACTGCCCCCCCACCTTCCTCCTCTATGTGCAGCTCCCAGTCAGGCAGTGAGAAGAGAGGGGAGTCGCAGGCAGGTTGAGAGGGAAGGAGGGGGGAGGGGGAAGCTGCAACAGGGGAGGAGGGGGTACGTGGATGAGGATGGACCTCCAGAGTGCTGCTGGGGGAGATTTCTGCTTGATCCAGCTGGGGATCAAAAGGTTCATAGACCCCAAGGAGCCAAGAACAGGACAGGCAGGAGAGGAAAAGGACACCACAAGAGCAGGAAGATAAAAAGAAATAATCAGATCAGAGAATATAGAATTTAAGGAATCTAATAAAGGATTTCTTTCATAGAAGAACAAGTGTAAGTCCTGTCAACACACACACACTGCTGTGCACCTTGAAGTCGGACAGGGAGGCCATGAGCTCGTCAAGCTCGCGTGTAGCACAGGATGCTGAGATTCTGGCCTGCTGCTGAGAGGGAGAGTCCAACTCACTGTGAAGAACAGAGGGGCTGGGGATGCAGAATACACAAACAAAGCACATGATCAAACACAATCCAACCTGGACCCCCTGAAACAAGTTATTATTCATACAATCATTGCATGTGATCAGATAGAGCACCACAATCCAGGCTACAGTAGATTATTACCATAAGATCGTTGCTAGTTAGCACATATCCTATAATTCAAAGTTATGACAAACTCATCCTTGTCCATCTGTGACTCTTGAGTAGGAGTAACTGCCAAGATCCTGACCTGGGATTGGGTACAGAACCCTCCAGCTCATCCAGCAGACTCTCCACTGTGGGCCGGCCATCCTCCACCACCCTGGTCCCATTCTGTTTGGGCTTCTCCTGAACGGGAGGGCTCACCATGATGTCAAGGGGCCCCCCGTTTTGCTGCACATAGTTGGTAATACTGCAGGATGGCAGGGGTGGGGCGGTTTCCTCTGTGGGTAGAGAGGACAGCGGGACATCGTTCATCATCACAGTAACATGCCGTAAACACATACTGCAAGAACAAAACCACCTATTGCACAGTTGATGGCAGAGGTAAGTACCACTTTGGTAATATAAACACCAAAACCTAGTGAATATTTCTGTAGGATGTGGTTCGCTGTCTGTCTACCTGTGGTGGGGAAAGAGGGAGAGTTCTGCTGGACAGCATTGAGCTCCAGGAGCAGCCGGTCCAGCTCTGACAGGTTACTGCCTAGCGCGGAGCTCATGGCAGCCACAGATGGGTCAGCAGACTTCTGTTTGTTGGGGAAACTGACAGAGGCAGAGAGACAACGGGTGTCAATTGTGTGTAAAGTGTAAAACAAACAGAGTGACAGGCGGTCTAGTAGTCTCCCAGTGGAGGTCCCTTCCTAAGGATCTGTTCCTATGGCCCTTCCGCCTACCTGTAGACGTGGTCCTCTTCAATGTGGGACAGGGGTGGGCTGCTACTGTCCCTGGACCATGAGCTCTTCGGAGCTGAACCCAAGGACTGCAGAGAAGAGAACAGTCAGTTCAGTCTTGAAAAGCCATTTACTGAATGATATGCGTGAGTGTGAGTCTGACGTGTGACTGACCTGTTGGGAGGAGTGGAGGGAGTCGATGACAGAGCCATTCAGAGCCTCAGCGGAGGGAGGGGGCGGCACCGGGGGAGGGGCTGACACATCCTGGTAGGAGTTTCCCCCAGTGGGGAAAGAGTAGGGGGTTTCCTCAGACAGGAACACAGGCCGCTTGGAAATGTGGGATGTCGTGGATTCCAGGTCCGCCAACAAAGCGTCTGAGGTGGTAAGAAATGCTTCCATGGTTAGACACAGTTTAGAGCTCTGACACTCCTAAATATTTGACAGAAATACAAACCCTAATGCTGCCACAGTATCATGACATCACGAGGGGAGGGCAGACGTTGGGTCGTCACTCGAACACTATTCTTTCCGGAACAATCATTCACAGAAGATCAAGATGCAACAACTTTTCCTATGCTTAGTATGAATGTCAATAGTTTGCAGATTTAGTTATGTTGCCTCCGTTAGAATGTGAAAAATGTAAAGCACGTAACATTTAGGGCTGGGAATTGCCAGAGACATCACAATATGGTATGTATTGCGATTCGATACTGTGATTTTATTGCGATTTGATGCTCCAAACATATTGCATACTATACTGAGTGTACAAAACATTGAGGACACCAGCTCTTTCCACAACACACTGACCAGTTGAAAGCTATGATCCCTAATTGATGTCACTTATTAAATCTACTTCAATCAGTGTAGATGAAGGGGTGGAGACAAGTTAAACAACGATTTTTAAGCCTTGAGACACTATGTGTGTATCTGTGCCATTCAGAGGGTGAATAGGAAAGACAAAAGGTTTAAGTCCCTTTGAACGGGGTATGGTAGTATGTGCCAGGCGCACTGGTTTGTGTCAAGAACTGCAACACTGCTGGGTTTTTCACGCTCAGCAGTTTCCCATGTGTATCAAGAATAGTCCACCACCCAAAGGACGTCCAGCCAAGTTGATAACTGTGGGTAGCATTGGAGTCAATATGGGCCAGCATCCATGTGGAACGCTTGCGACACCTTGAGTCCATGCCCCGATGAATTGAGGCTGTTCTCAGGGCAAAAGGGGATGCAACTCAATATTAGGAAGGTGTTTAATGTTTCTTACATTGCATGTCTGCTGCAGAGGGACAAGACATTTACATCTCATCCAGAGTAACTTATAGTTAGTGTATTCATCCTAAGATGGCTACCACATATCACAGGCGAAGCCATCAGTCGAGTCAGAGCGAGAAGTCACGGTGCGGAGGAAGATTATTTAAGATACGGTTAGAGGAGGTAGCGGTTCAGATGTTTTTGGAAGATGGGTAGGGACTCCGCTGTCCTAGCTTCAAGGGGAAGCTGGTTCCACCATTGGGGTGCCAGGACAGAGAAGAGCTTGGACTGGGCTGAGCTGCCCTCCCGTAGGGGTGTGAGGGCCAAGAAACCTGAGGTGTGCTTGGGTTGGGGTGTAGGGTTTGAGCATAGCCTGAAGGTAGGGAGGGGCAGTTCCTCTTGCTGTTCCGTAGGTAAGCGCCATGGTTTTGTAGTGGATGTGAGCTTCAACTGGAAGCCAGTGGAGTGTGTGTCGGAGCAGGGTGACATGGGAAAACTTGAAGGTTGAAAACCAGGCAGGCTGCAGCGTTCTGGATAAGTTGCAGGGGTTTTGACAAGAGGGCCATGATAAAAATGAGTTTCAGTCATGGAAGTAAAAGTACTGAAAACAAATTTGCTTCCTATTTAAAAAGATGGAGAACAAGCTATGCACCAAAAATACTGGAGATTTGGTGCAGGTACAGCGCAAAAAATTACATTGTGATATGAAACGGTCTCGATTTACACCCCCCCCCACCACCACTAGTAATGTGTGTAGAGACCTACACATTCTTCACCCAGCTTATTGGGCTCTCAGGCTGGAGTCTACCAAGTGGCGGGTGTCTAAACTGACAATTCCTAAGTGTATGAGTCAGTCCCTCATTCCAACCGGTCACTCAGCCTCATTCCAAAAAAAGGCCAGCTCCCCAGGGCCCCTCCACAGTAGTCCTGTCCTGTCCTGCACCAGGAGCTAAGATTAGGCCACCAGCATAGCGCCACAGACACACAAATCCCCAGTGTCATTTCTAAACCCACTATGTCTGGTTAAGATTCTCTCCGCCGTCCATCAAATCTTTCTATTGGGCCCTAAAAATATATAGCTCCTGTCAGTAAGTACCTGGCTATCGGTCTTGGCTTGTCCGTTGTTCCATTTGTCTTCAACAGAATTTTTTTTTTCTCTTTTCCAAGAAGATTTGTGTGAGCATGAGACAGACAGCATATCTCCTCCAGGGTTATCAAGTGTACAGTACAGCATTAGTGTCCCCTAGAACACCAGAACAAAATAGACCCTGACATCACCCACTCCATCCATCCATCCTCAGTCAGTCAAGAATAGCCTGTTAAAATGTTGCACATACTGGGATGATGGCACAGGGAATCCTCAGTCTATTTTAAGTAAACAAGCGTAAGACCTAGAGAACATTAAATTGGTTCAACTAAATGATCTGATAAATAGAAAGTCTAAGATCCCAACTTTACAACAACAACTTCATGAGGTGAAGCACAATAGTCAAATTCAAGTGGGCATCATACATACTGCACCTAAGACCACAGTCAAAAGGTCCATCTTAGGTCATACACACACACACACACAAAATCTTCTTTAAGTCAAACAAAGCAAAAACACACATGCAAGAAGATGACATTAACAGTTAGAGAGTTATAGTTCAGAGCAAATTTTAATCTTTACTGGGCAAAATGCCCCCTTACTATTACTCCCGATATGCCATCTGACGACCCAAGAGTAAGTGTGAGTGCGTAACTGTGTTTACAAAACAGAGGGACTGAGATGAGACAGAGAGGACTACGACTAGCTAATGTCCCATCTGCTAAGGGTGTGGTGGCAGGGGAAAATCAGAAACAGACACTGGATATTATTACAATTCCTTACTCGAAGCCTCTCCCTCCAACTCACCCCGGGGCTTCCTTTTTCTCTCACAAAAAAAAAAAAATGTAAAAAGGAACTAGATGTCTGTCTACTTCTGTTAACCGACTGAAGTTTATAGCTCGTAAAAAAAATAAAAGAATCTCTATAGAACCTTGACTTTATTTGAACCGATTCTCTACCACAACTTCCTTCCACAGTACTTCCCCCACTGTTCATTTAGACCAGAGACCCCAACCAGTAGCGAGATGTTAAACCACATGGGAGCAAAACCTATTTAAAGCTGTACTCTCAGCAAGTCAGTCAGTGCAAAAGTGCTGAACTATAACTACCAGTCCAAAACGAGCTGCACCTGGTGCCGACAAAGGTCTTAAAGTTCACTTCATCACTCTTACAATAAAGCCTAATGAAAATCACTATCCTCTCTCCAAATGGTCATTCTTTTGTGAATATCTTTCATGGTGTGGTTTCCCCTTTAATAATAAATCATCCTGAAAGTCATTACTGAAACACTAAATCACACATAGCCAGCTAGGTATGATATACAGCACACAGAATAACGTCGACCTTACTCATGGCAGTGCAGGCCAGCCTTACCAACCCACTTTGAGAGGAATGGACACGCCGCCAAGTTCCTCAGTATGCCAGACCGGGATTCTCTGCTTAGTATGACTAGATTACCCCCCGCTGCTACTACATCTGACCCTGGCCAACCCCTGTGGTACTGATCAGTTGGAGATTCCAGTCAAAATCGAAGTGTTTCAATCATGCCTTTAATGGATATTTGGGTAATGTATGGACTACTCAAGGGTGTACCTAGTAGAAGCTGTAAAGGGATAGTTAATTAAACTAAGAGCAATGAGTGGAGGATATTTACTCATAGCTAAAGGTCTGCTGCAATACACTCCTGTATAGTGCTTCAGGCCAGGGCTACATTGACATAGATGTTTACTGGAGTGTGCTGGAGGAAATGCCACTGGAATAAATTTATTCATTTGTGTTGATTGTCCCTCCTGTGGAGGGCGGCGTTGAGTCTGAAACGTTGATGACAAAGGGGCTGTGGCTTGAGTTGGTTTGGGGGGAGGGGGTCCTTTGCTTCTTAATACAGCTAAGTACTGTAAGCCAAGTAACACATTCATCTTTGAGATGGGTAAAGTCCACTCTTTTCAGAGCAAATCCTGACTACTTCTGAGAAAAATGCAATTATAAGACAGCTCACTTCTATGGGAAACGCATTCATTCTGCCATTTGGGGATTCTAAGCAGGCCATTAGCAAAAGAGATCAAGTCACCTGACTTTGTTTATTGCAGCTTCAATGACTTAAATAGATTAGCAATACATTCCGGTTGTGATTCTTTCAACAAAAGGGTCTCATATAAAGTCATGATGTTCAAACATAAGCCAACAGTCTAGTGTTGTGTGCATACTGTATGGGCATTCTTTGGGTGGTGGGTGTACGTGTATATTCTTGCCGCAGTCTGTAGCCCCCCTCCTCCTGCCCGTACCAAAACCCTGCAGTCTTTATCTGATGGGCGGGAAGGTGCATTCCACACATTCCACTGTCTGCCTCAGAGAGAAAGCAGCCAGGGAAACAGAGGAGGGTGGCAGAGGAGATGGGGAGGCATGTGATGGAGGGCAAGGACAAAAGAAGGATGATTTGTACTAGGGTTGCAAAATTCCAGGAACTTTGAAAAAAATTCCCTGGTTTTCCATAAATCCTGTTTGGATTTTTACTTCACCAAGACAATCGATACACCTGCCAGGTTTGGCATAACAAGCGGATTAAACAGCATGATCATTACAAAGGTGCACCTTGTGCTGGGGACAATAAAAGGCCACTCTAAACTGTGCAGTTGTGTCACAACACACTGCCACGTTTTGAGAGAGCGTGCAATTGGCATGCCGACTGCAGGAAGGTCCACCAGGGCTGTTGCCAGAGAATTGAATCTTAATTTCTCTACTATAAAGCTGTCGTTTTAGAGAATTTGGCAGTACGTCCAAGCAGCCTAGCAACTGCAGACCACGTGTAACCACGCCATGCCAGGACCTCCACATCCGGCTGATGAAACTGTGGGTTTGCACAACCGAAGAGTTTCTGCACAAACTGTCAGAAACCGTTTACGGGAAGCTGGGGTTATGGTATGAGCAGACATAAGCCACCCAACAACGAACACAATTGCATTTTGTCGATGGCAATTTGAATGCACAGAGATTCCGCGACAAGATCCTGAGGCTCATTGTCATACCATTCATCCGCCGCCATCACCTCATGTTTCAACATGATAATGCACAGCCCCATGTCACAAGGATCTGTACACAATTCCTGGAAGCTGGAAATGCACAGCCCCATGTCGCAAGGATCTGTACACAATTCCTGGAAGCTGGAAATGCACAGCCCCATGTCGCAAGGATCTGTACACAATTCCTGGAAGCGTCCCAGTTTTTCCTGCATACTCACCCGACATGTCACCCATGAGCATGTTTGAGATGCTCTGGATCAACGTGTATGACAGCATGTTCCAGTTCCCACCAATATCCAGTAACGTCGCACAGCCATTGAAGAGGAGTGGGATAACATTCCACAATCAACTCTATGCGAAGGAGATGTGTCACGATGCATGAGGCAAATGGTGGTCACACCAGATACTGACTGGTTCTGTGACCAACAGAAGCATATCTGGATCCCCAGTCATGTGACATCCATAGCTTAGGGCCTAATTTATTTCAAATTGACTGATTTTCTTATATGAACTGTAACTCAGTAAAATATTTCAAATTGTTGCATTTATATTTTTGTTCAGTTTATAATGTTTTGTAATACAGGATATGATTGGCCAGACAGAAACCATCATTCAACCAGTTGTACAACCACAAGGTTCCAGCTAAGAGAAGAAAAAAATATAAATACATTTGTCAGTTTAAAAACAATGAAAGTACTATGCTATAATTAGATAATAACAATAGGTACCAGATCAACAAAGTACAATATACTTGAGTCCAGGATAAGAGAGATGTCAATGTTTTTATTACCCATGGCAGGCCCAGGGAGCCATGCTTCCCAGGCGGGCAGGCAGCAGGCAGCCCTGACTGGCCAGTTCATCTTTTCTACTGACACATTGGATACAGTGATGGGCCACCAGGGTTCACAGCTCACATGTTAATAGCTGGGGGGCAGAGAGCAGAGCTGGCCAGAGCTACATGTAGGAAGAAACACTATCCCATCGGGCCTACCCAACATGATATTTATACCAATCAGGAGAGACTGGGGCCAGAGAGGGGTGGAGGGAGAGATACCAGAGGAGAATAGGGGGCGGGGGGGGGGGGTTACACCACAGAGAGAGTAGGGGGGGAACAGTGAGCTTAAAGACATACTGAAGGGGGCAGGGCCAGAGTGGTGTGGTGTTTCAGAGAAAGACAGAAGGATCTTGAAGCAAGATAGGGTCAGTGGCTTCAAAAGAAACATCACTAAAAATACCCGCCCAAGCAGCTCCATATCCGAAAGATGACACTCCCTGAAGAGAGCGCTGGACGAAAATAAAAGCGCTTCCCTACAAGTCAGTAAATCAGACGACAGCGAAGTCTAAAGACCATTCTGACACAGACAGTCACACTTAGACTGTCTGAGGACAGAGATTCGCTCCGGAATACCTGGGATAGGATTAAGTAATCCTTCTACCCCCCCCCTCCCCCCAAAAAAGATAGATGTACTATTGTAAAGTGGTTGTTCCACTGGATATCATAAGGTGAATGCACCAATTTGTAAGTCGCTCTGGATAAGAGTGTCTGCTAAATGACTTAAATGTAAATGAGGACAAACTCACACCAACAGATGTGAGATCGAGCAGCTACTGTGAATTCAGAGTAAGCGTCTGTTGGGGGCAGGGGTGTGAAAACATCAAGAATTGACTGTTTGGTTTCTCTTCTCAATGTTCAGCACTGAATCACACCAACCAAACTCCAAAAACAGCCAGCCAACTTCCATGTACTGTGGCCCTGTGGAGACCTCCACAGAGCAGAGTGCCACAGCCACACTGAGCTCTTTGAACAACATGCCCTGGGGTGTCTCAGCCTGAGTAATGTGGGAAAAATCCAGCGCCAACTGATTCCTGCTCCATTAATCTGACCCATCAGGAACTTAATCAACACTGTTCTCAGAGCCAAGAAACAAGGCCAGAGTGAGAGGGGGGGAAGAGAGTGACAAGAGGGAAACAGTTGAGGAAGTAAAGGCGAGGGAGAGGGGACAACGACTGACTTTTATTGGTTAAAAACACATCCTTAACAGCGGTGGCAGAGCCTGTATCTCCTGCTGCGTTTCCTGAACCCTGAATGCTGATTCTGCTCATTGTTTTCTTCTCCGTTTCCTTGGGATGTGAGGCAGGGTCTGTTGCCTAAGCGATGAGGTCAGGCATGCAGCTCCCCTCCCCAGACTCAGAACAGGATGGGTGTGGACAGAGCACAAGGACTGGACTAATTTACAGAGAAGACCATCCCATTAGTACAGAAAGCAGGCCCACTCAAACACACTGGAGTGGTATGCATACAGTCAGTAACACTACAGGTCCCTAGGGGTGATGACTAGCCTGGAACACTTCCTCACTGCTGACACACTGAAATACATTATCTCATTAAGGATCAACTGCCAAAGTTGTAAGGATGGCTATGTGTCTAACTTAAAGTGCGGCTGGTAAAACATGGTAAACATTTAGGTTCACCCCATTTAACATGCACCAAGTCCTCTCTTGAACTAGGGAATATTTTCATTTTTCTATAAGGTAATCAACTAATGCAGTCCACATCTCCTCAAAGAGGATCATTGTTCAACAGATTGCAACATTGCCTCTCCTATAGTGTTGTCCTCTTGACCTGCTGCCAACCTATACACCACCCACACACTGCACTCTATCCTGATGACCATTCATAACATAACCGAAGGCTGCTTCAGCCCACTGGGTCAGCCCACTGCTTCAGCCCACTGCTTCAGCCCACTGCTTCAGCCCACTGGGTCAGCCCACTGGGTCAGTCAGCCAATCTGTGTGTTCCCCCAGCACTGAGTCTGAATTTCACAGGCTCCTGAGGAATTCACAGAGAGGAGAGTGGTGACTTCACACATCCAACACACCAGTAAGATAGGCCATCTGACACTGACTGGCACTGTGTGGGTAAAGAGTCATCAGGATGAAGGCTCAGCTGCACTGCAGCCAAATCAGTAATGGTTCTGGGCCTGGCCACCACCTGATCAGAGCAGCGTGAGATGGGTCGGAGTCTCCGGAACGTTCCCAGGTCTCGTCTAACCTAGGGTTACTCACACGGCACTACAGAAACCCCCCTTGAAATGGGGACATATGTAGTACACTGAGCCAAGTAGAGAGGAGAGGATGGGATGATTGGGTTATGCAGCAGTAGGTCATCCATGCAGAGACCAGGGATTAGGGTTTTACTAGAAGGACGTAGTAGGACTGACTGAGGGTACCTGTTTGTAAAGAGCCCTCTATTTATTTACAGGGCCAGTGGAAACGGAGAGGTGGGAGGAGGTGAGCCGTGACCCAGTGAGTATTTGGCCTTCGACCCTGACAAACAATGATGTTAGACATTCCACAGCAGCCTCTCCCCCTCCCTCAGGCCTGGCTTCCCGACTTAAGTGAGACGGCAGGCTCTCCCTCAGTTAACAATCAGTCCTTTCACTGGGCCAGAGCAGCTAATGAGCCCTGGAGGTATTCTCAGATCAGGCCAAGCTCAAAATATGGCTCCTTATACCTCTACTTAAACAAGCCAAAAACATATCGCTGAAACTCAACATAGGCTAATTCAAATAGCTACTGGACTATTTTTTTTTTATGATTAGTTTATTGTCCATTTTCTTAGAGAGAATGAAAATGTGTATCACTTGATCAGTTCAATCAACTGAGACGCTGGCCCACACCCTGAGGAATTGAAAGCACAGGAGAGAGAGTCATGCTTTGGTCGCTGGACTGCCTCTAGCCTCTTGGCTACATGCCACCACCCTTCTGTGCATGAAGATGAAAGCAATTGCATTTATTCAATAACACACTTTCTAATCTGGGAAGGTTTAGTGAATTGGCCACCTGATGAAATCTATAAACACACACATACATACACACACACAGACTTTTTGATTTCTAAGTGTAATGCCAGAGGTCAAGGGTCAGTGAACTATAACAGTTGACTGGTCAGCTATCTTGTCACGGAAAATAGACTGATGGGTAAATGGTGGCATTGGGGGGTGACCTGTCCGCCAGCATGATCAACCAGACACTTGGTGCCTAAAATGCACTGATGCATGTAACCATGGAATATGATCTGTGTGCAAGTATGAACGGTGCAGGTTGGTATATCGCAGGTTCGGCTATTTGAGGTATGCCGGTTCCAAGTGTTTCTTTGTGTAAATATCTCTGGTGCATATCCATGTGAAAAAGTGCTCTATTCTTTTGAAGACCCATATTACTCCAGGTCTGTAGGTGGCTACTCTGTCTGAGTATGTACTCTAAACATTAGGCTTTGGACAGGGGTCAAAAGGGTCACGAGACCCATAAAATAGGCCTACTACTTCCACCATAGAAGGACTACCACTACAAATAAGAGATCAGCTAGTCGGGATCCCTGGGACATCATTCCCAAAACCAGGGTCCCCTGATAGCATTGACCATCTATGTAGGCACCCAACAATTATATAATAACTATTTAGTTTCACCTCAGGTATGCCATGAGAAGGTAGCAAGTCTGCTAATTACAGCATTTGGGAGAGCTTCCATCCTGCCTGTTAAGGAGGCACAACATATACTTACACCTCATTGCCTCTAACAAGTCAGACTTTTTCCCTTTCCATATTTGACACACAAGAAACGACAATGGGCGTGATGATAAAAATTAAAGAGGGATAGACATACACTATTTATCATGTCATTTCACGTGTGTTTCTTATATGGAGCTGGTGTCGCCATTTAGAACGTGAGGATAACATGGCATGACTAACACTGAACCTAAAGGCTATAGTGTACTGTGTTACTGTGGACAACTTCCAAGCACCTATATGAACTGTAATGAGACGAACGTTTTAGTGCAAAACAAAACGCGGATAACTTTGCGGCCTATGAGGGTAAAGCCAATTAATATGGGTGGTGCTGGAACCTCGTTTCCATATAAACAAACGATGTTGATACATCATCGGACAGACTGATGCCAAAGTGTTATCTAAAATAAAGTTAATCATTTATGCAAGAGTTAACCATTGTCATTGTTCCATTCAAAGATGAAAAACCTGACATGAAAAGTGGATAAACGGGGTTAAATTCGAAGCTATTGAATGTAGTTTAGCCTACACTTTTGTCTGTTGAGTTCAGATATTAAAACACATCTCTTAGCCGTCGATTATCCCAAGATCTTGGAGGAAATCCCCGCTGCCTTGAAATACATGACTGTTTCCTCAACCCATACTTTCCGCTATGCTGAATAGAAAACGGCTGAGATGAGAAAAGGACACGGTATGAAATTTACCTAAATCGTCCATACTTCCAGCGTTGGCTTCACCAGTGAAAAGTTCCTGTAAAGGTTGAACAACTTTTCGGCGTCCGTGGTTTCCTTTCAAAATCTCAATAGTTTACTCTGCTGAAGTTGGTTGTGAAGTACGCTGTGAAATACAGTACAGGACCGAGCTGCGATGTGCATGTGTACTTCACATCGACGAGCATTTATATATCCTACGCAACAGCCGACATGAAAGTCCCCTAACTTAGCAGGCGTGAAGGACTTTCCTTTCATAAAGAGCGGCCTCTAGCGAGGGATAACAGCCTACTGTAGCAGACAAGCGCGACTGATGAAACACTGTTACAATACATAACGTACAGCAGCTACTCCTACCTATATTGTTATTATATGCATAGTAGCCTATTAATTGGACCTTACAAGGCAGTGTCGAGGTAAATCCCACATATTTTCATACATTTTTTTTTCTTCAGGTAGGGGTTTTCCCCCTCCAATTTGTGAAAAAAGTAATCCTAACACAAGTACGTGTAAGAAAACTCTTGAAGAACGTGTCAGAGAGACTAAATCAGAAGAAGCCATGCAAAGGTTGAATAGCTTTAATATAGTTACCATACAAAATACACTTGTATTTCAATCATCAGCTGACAGAAGTTTCATAATGCACTGACCACATAGCTGAATGTAAATTGCATTTGGATTCCAGAAATTGCAAGAAAGACATTTTTAAATCATTCTCACTTCCCCATTTAGACCCGATCCACAGCCTGCTCAACCTCTACCCTCTAGAACAGAGGTTTCAAACTCATTCCACAGAAGACAGAGTCTGCAGGTTTTTAATTTCAATTATGCCCTAGACAACCAGGTGAGAGGAGTTCCTTACTAATTAGTGACCTTAATTCATCAATCAAGCACAAGGGAGGAGCAAAAACCGGCAGATACTCGGCCCACCGTAGAATGAGCTCAACACGGGCTCTAGAAGGAGGAGACAGTACAGGTGCATCAAAGCTGGGACCAAGAGACTGAAAAACAGCTTCTATCTCCAGGCCATCAGCCCGGTACCCTGCCCTGAACGTTAGACACTGTCACTAGCCGGCTACCACCCGGTACTCTACCCTGCACGTTAAAGACTGCAGCCCTATGCACATAGTCACTGAACACTGGTCACTTTAATAATGTTTACGTACTGTATTCTAGTCATGGCTCATCCTTTATAACTACTGCAGTACACACCTTTCTATTCATATACTGTCTATACAGATCATTTACAGTTGCAGCCAAATATACATTGGCATCCTTAGACTTTCCTTAAATTATTCCCCATTTCAGATCTGGACTTTGCTGGCCACTCCAGAACAGTCCAGCATCTTTTCTTGAACCATTTCTGGGTGCTTTTTGTTGTGTGTTTGGGGTCATTGCCCTGCGGGAAGACCCACAACCTTCAATGCAGAGACAGCTTTTGGATGCTGGGTTGTACACTGGACTCCAAAACACCTGATAATCTGCTGATTTTATGATGCCTGCACGTTCAAGGCCCCCAGTACCCGAGGCAGCAAAGCGACCCCACAGAACCGTCAGACCTCACTCATCTTTGATTGTAGAGTTCTTTTCATTGAATGCTTCATTTGGTTGTCAGTAAAAACACCACAGAACATTTCCCCCAGGATTTTGCCTTGTTTGGAGAAGTTCCACCATCTTGTCTCCCAGCAGTCGTGTCTTACTATGTTTACCAATGACCAAAGCATTCAAAGAAAACAACACCCTCCAATCAGAAATTGGGGAGGTTCGAAAAATGCTGTGGGGTTGCTTTGCTGCCTAGGAAACTGGGGGCCTTGAATGTGTGCAAGACATCATGTAATCAGCAGATTACCAAGGTGTTTTAGAGTCCAAAAATCATCCAGTGTCCCCAAAAAAATCTGTTTCTGTTAAAGGTTGTGGGCCTTATAGAAGGACAACGACCCCAAACACACATCAAAAGTACCCAGGAATGGTTCAAGAAGAGTTTCTGGGCTGCTCAGGGCCCGGTTTCCCAAAAGCATCTTAAGGTTAAGTTCATAGCTAGAACCTTCGTAGGAGCATCGTTAAAATCTCTGAGCCGTTTCCCAAAACCATCGTTAATAAAGTTGCATTTAAAACACTCGTAATCTAACGCCTGCCTCAGACCACTCGCAGGACCACTAAGTTTGTCATTTTACGCTTTTTTTGCTCTCCCGTTATACAGAGGATCTCTGCTAAACCTTAAATCACATGGTTTATCCGTCGCTCTGTAACCACCGATAACTTCAGAACAACGTTGAGTACAAATACAAAGTTGCCAATGTCTTTGCAGTTGATACAAACAATGGACGTATAGAAAGATGCTTCACATTACAACCAAGATGACTGCATCCCAATAGAAATACACTAGGCTATAGGCCTCTTTCAATCATATTCAAATACATTTCATGTTCAATTAATTCACTTCTATTTTGCTACTTGTACACTACTGTCCATTTTCTTCCTCAATATATTCCATGATGTACCAAATCTTGATTTAATGCATTATTATAGGGTGAGCATTAGAATAAGCCTCTATTTGTAGCCTTAGGTGAAAATATGTCTCCTAAGAGCTGATCTGTTGTCAGTATTGTGGAATAATTCTAATGTTAAGGTCAGATTTGAATGGAGAATTCTGATCCGAGAGCAGCGTTACCTTTTCTTTTGATTCTATCAGTATCGTCACATGCTTCAACGACGCACTTAGTGAGCGTTCTCTCTGCGTGGTGTTTTGGGAAACTCATGTTACGTCTTCGGCCGTTGTCGGAAAGATGCATCGTTAAGACACTCGTAAGCCTAAGTTCCATCGCTATCGGGAAACCGGGCCCTGGAGTGGCCTGTGAAAAGAAAAGATCTGAATCACATCCATAACCTATGGCGAGAGCTGAAAACAACAGTTGGTGGAGGGCACCCCTCAAACATAGAAGAATTATAACAGTTTGCTGCTGAAGAGTGGGCAAATTTGCTAGTAGGAAGGTGCAGCAAGCTCATTGATAGCTACAATAAGCCTAGTTGACAGTTATCTGGGCCTAGGGCAGTGAAACCAAGTACTAGCTCCAGGGTGCCAATCATTTTGTCCATGCGTCTTTATTTTCTAAATTACAATTGTAAACTTAATGTGGAAGGACCACCAGAGGGCAGGCTGGGCTCACGGATAGTAGCCCAACAAGGCATGTGAGACAAGGTAACCAGAGTCAATTAAGCACAGCTGACGGTACTAATGAGATATTCTCTTTCCCCTACAAGAGAGAGGATGGAACCAGCAAGAAAGGGAGAAGATAAACTATCTTTGGAGAATGGCTACGGGGAGAGAGGTGCTATCCATGAAGAGCCATTAAGATGGTGATGAATATGTGATTGTTGTTATAGTTTGAAGATAATCGTAATGTGATCCTGTGTCCTCTAAAGATGTATGTTGTTCCTTTGGAGATTCTCATTGACTGTGTTGGAGTGTTTGTATTGTCAGAAATCCCTCAATAGAGAACTGTGTTGAATCAAGAAAACCTACTCTGGACTCTTATTCCACCTTTCCACTTTAGAGTGACACCAAATGACTTGGTCCGCTCACATTAAGTTTACAAAAATAAAATAGGTTCTGCAATGTTGAAATTGAATAACAAGGTGTGGATATCTGTGTACACGACCAATAACTTTGATTTGAGTGGCTGACAAGGGAAAACGCTGGCCACTCTTTCATTAGAGGCAACATAACATCCCTACTTCAACTCCAAGCTGAACCTTTAAAACAACTCAACATCTGTCATCTTGGGTCAATCATTTCAAAGTGTCACTTAACAGAAACAGTGGTGGTGATCCTGAGATGTTCTGCCTATTCACCTCTCAGAAGTCCACAGCCTTGAGCTTCCTCTCCTCTTCCTGGGTCAGAGGCTGCTGTGAGAGGATCTTCTCGTGGAGACGGTGGTGCTTTCCGATTCCTAGTCTGGGCAGGCCGCGGTTCAGGCCCTCCAGCAGCACACAGGACTTACACAGCGCCTGGCTGGAGATGTAGCCACAGCGGCCGCAGGTCCCCTGAACGGGCATCTTCACACCCTCCCTCACTGACAGGTTCTCCCCAGAGTGGATGACGTCCATGATGGCGCTGGGCCGCACAGCCTCCAGGTCTTTCAGGAAGGTGCGGGCGTGGCCTCTGTAAGCGTTGGGGGAGTAGATGCACTCTGTGGAGAAGTAGTCCAGCTTCTTGAAGTAGGCGTAGAGGACAATCTCCTTCTCGTAAGCGTATTTGAGGGGCTTGCAGCGTGGCACCACCCCCTCGCCCTCGCTGGCTGTGCTGATAGCAGTGCAGCGACGCAGACGGGCGATGTCTCCTCGGAGAACATTCATCAGAACTGTCTCTGCCACATCGTCAGCGTTGTGACCTGAGAACAGAATCAGACACACACAGGAAGGTCATTTTAAAATCAATCCCTCCAGGATTTCACAGAGACTTTTTGTGATAGTTGCAGGCCAAAATGCTTGATTTTGCTGAGGCAATGATTACATTTTTGCATGGCAATTTGTGCTAGTTTGATCGAATTTGTCACAAACGCACTGACGAAGTTGACGTGTTGCTTGATCAAACCATTTTATGCTGTAAAAGTATAAAATGGTTGATGGGTTAAAATTGAGAGCCCCTTTTTGTAGTGCGCTGATGGAAGAATCGCAAAATCCCGGAGGGACTATTTGAAAAAGTCCTCATCTAAAATAAGAGATGAAATAAGCTTGATCAATGAGAATACTTTTGTTATATATTACCTGTACAAATCTTATCGACCTTCAGCATCATGGCTCCCCTGTCCAGCGCCTGCCTTCTGAACACTCCACAGAAAGTGCAATTGTTCTTCAGTCCAACCTGCTTCACTATGGCATCCATGGTCCAGCCATACAGCTCCTCATAGGACACAATCTTCAGAGGCAGCTCATACTGCTGCTGGTTCCTCTTCACCGTCTCCAAGGAGTCGTCACGGTAACCTGTGATGCCCTCATCCACTGACAGTAGCAGTAGTTTCAGGCCGTAGTTATAGCGCTCATTTAGGACTTTCATGACATGTGCCAGCACAGTGGAGTCCTTCCCACCCGAGGCACCGATGCCCACAGTTTCTCCATGTTTGAAGAGCTGCGCTGAGACTATTGTCTGATGCACCTCCTCCTCAAAGGCCCAGAAGAAGCATTCTTTGCACAGGGAATGGGCCGTCTTTGGACGTTTCAGCACTGCACGCTTCTCAGCACAACTGCTACAGAGGACTGGCATCTTAACTGTGGATGACAAGAGAGTTTGCTATATGAAGGCAATAGCATAAAAGACCCCTTACAAGGTTGAAGTATTTATCTGTGTTATACGAGTTATAGGATGTCAACAGACTACTAAATAGCTAAGGGTTCTGCAGAATACTGGACAACCTGTGCAATTAACAGTTATCTAGCTAGAGAGCAATAATATGCCCGTTTCGGTTAGTTATCTAGCTAGTATCACCTACTTTGATGAGCGGCTTAATAGATACAGTAACGTCAGCTTGAACGTTAGCTAAATTTGCTAGCTAGATAGCAGTTACTTAAACGGTTCTAAAAGTATCGAAATGCGTTACCAAACTCCAATTGAAAGTATGTAAAGTCTCACCCAGACTATCTAGCAGTGATCGTAGCTCTGTGTAATATGCCTAAACTTACCGACGCTACCTCATGTTCTTCTTTCTTTTCCGGTGTTGTTTTCATTACAGGAAATTACGTCAATGCTTGGCGGGTAACCAATCACAGCATACTATTATAATAATACACTATGTCCTCCAGTAACTGGATTCCTCTGTAGCATTTTGTTTCATATAATAATGAGGTTCGATATTATCTGTAGACTTTTAAGGAGCTCATATGAAATTGGACCAAGTCACATATTCGGTTTTAAATTTGATACCATTACAATTATTCATCATCCAATCACTCTCCCACCTACATATTTTGGTCTGGAAAGCAATAGATGCTGTTGTGGCTCAGTAATTGAAAGGTACACTTTCTGTTCAGATAAACAATACAGGAGAACAAAGTTGAGTCACACGACCACTTGAAATGTAAGCAACAAGGATTTATTAGTTTGCTTTAAAGGATGGTGCTATGGAAACAATGGCAATAGGCATCAAATGCAATTTTGAGTAGGTGAGGGGGGAGAAGTGTGTGAAGGAGCAGGGTTGCAGGGGTCAGGGCTTGGTACAGGAAAGAGTCATTTAAGCTTAGTTGGCGCCGGCGGCAGGGTGAAAAGCTCCCCTCTGGTGCCACTGCATGTCTCGGATGCGCCTGACAGACTGGATCTGAGGGAACTGGGCACCAAACTCAGCACTGTCCTTGTATTCACCCTTTTCAAACAGGTACTGATAGCCTCTGTAGCCAGGATACTGGTACCCCACCCAACTGGTACACAACCAACAGAGGTGTAAGAGTCATGGAATGGGAGAGAAACAAAAATTAGAAAAGTATTTAGAGAAGAAAGCCGGGGAGATAAGATCAATACATGTAATTAGGAGAAAATAGCAATATGGTAATGTTGGGGCAGATATAACTGCTGTTGGCGGGCAGACTCACGTGCCACTCTGAACTCTGACAGAGGAGACCTTCTCTTGGTATCCATGTGCATGGAAGCTGGGGACATCATCATCTATGATCTCGATCTTCTTCCCCGCGAAACTGGGGTTTTCATAAAGGACAATCTTGTGCTCCTGGCTGTCCTGTGAAGAGAATAGAAAACACACCATAAGAAATAGTCACAGAGAATCTACAAAGTGGTTGATTTGTGTTGTAGTAGCGAAGGGGGTGCTGTGTTACCACTTTAATGGGGCGGAATGCAAAGATGTTGTCGCTACGTCTGCTGTTGGTCCAGGAATCCCAGCGAGGATACTCCCCCTTCTCAAACACATACTGCTCCCCCTTACAGTTAGCCTGCTCATATCCCACCCATCTGAGAAAACACAGATGAGTAAAGGTGAGGAGGACACAAGGTGATGGAGGGGGAGAGTGAAGGATGGCAAAAACAAGATTAAAGGTGAATGAACATACAGTGCTTTGTGCACAATGCAGTGACTATATTTGTGTTATGGAATGGTTTGGAAGTGTTTGTTTTCCTGTACAGAACCATTTTAGTTTGTCCAATCACCAATCCCTTTTCTTTTTCTATTGTTTGATAATCACACCATATCTACCCCACCCCCCACACCACACACACAGACAATCACACATCTCTATCTAACCCGCTTTGTTTGCGTCCGTCTATCATTCTGTTTTTTTTACTTTAACTCATACTTCCTCTCTCTCTTTCCCTCTCTCTATCATACTATCTCTGAGCCACACTTACGGTCCACACAGCACCAGTATGGAGCCCACTTTCTCCACGCCTGCTTCCTGGAGGTTGTTACAGGGACCAGTCAGCTCATGGCAAGGCCCCTGGAAGTTCTCCTGTTCATAGATGATCAACTGTGGAAGACAGGGAGAGACAAAATGTATGTTTAGGTCTCCTTGCTATGCTCGGCCTGTCGGGATCTCAAGTTGTATAGGGAAATTATGTTGAGTACTGTGTAACTTTTGCTTTGAAAAATCTTGCAGTGTGTCATTGTCCCTATCATGGTCTGCCCCACCATTACCCATCCTTCTTTCCTGCCCTCCTCTGCCCTCCTCTGCCCTCCTCTGCCCTGCCCTGCCCTTCCTCTGCCTCCCCCTCTCCCCCTCACCTTGAAAGCACTAGTGCCTGGCTGCTGCTGCTTGGATGCAGGGTTCTGGTGGTCTGTGGCCATAGTGAACCGGATGGGTTATGATGAAACTGTACAGAGAATAACATATTTTTAGGGTCCAGTAGTTTGCAGTTTGATAGTTCAGTAGTAAAAACATTAAATAATAGTGCCAGAAAACCTGCAGTTAAATTCTGCACGAAGCTTGTTCTCTCATGTATGTAAAAAAAAGTCCCCTCCCAAAAATATTCCAACAAAAACAGTTATATTGAAACAGTCCTCATGTTAATCTATTTGTTTATAAGTTAAATAGTTTTATGTATAATGACAAAGAATGATGTTATCCCAACATGTAAAATTATAAACTAACCTGTTTGTTTAAAAAATCTAGACAAAGTTGGATCAAAATTATATTAAAAAAAAGAAATAATGTGGAGAGCGATGGATGTGAATCTCTTACCAGTACGTGTCTGTGCCAGTGTGTTTGTGATGGCATGCCGAGCTCAATATATACGGCGCGCTCAGGGGTGGAAACTCTGCCAACACTCCTCTGCATCCAAGCCACCCTCCAGATCAGCCTGCAATAGGCCGAGCAGACGGGACTGTGGGGTCACCGCTCTACCTGGCCCCCCTTCTCACTCCCCCTCAAAGTTATTTCATTAGTTGTCAATTTTGTCCAGCCGGTCATTGTTCGATATCCACATGATTCAGCACAACCAGTGCCAAGAGTCCCACACTTACAATGAGAGCTGCCTGTATGCCTGGACCACCAGAGAGGGAGAGAGTAAGAGGATGAGATAGAGAAGGGAGAGTGCCAAATTGATAGAAAGGGACTGATTTAACTCACAAAACCTGGTATTTCAGTTAACTCTTACATAGGAATAATGGTTAACATAGTAAACAGTCATTGGGTCGTTATTGGCAATGATTTCTATTGGAGATCATTTACTTATACATTTACATTTTTGTCATTTAGCAGATGCTCTTATCCAGAGTCACTTAGTGCATTCGTCTTAAGATAGCTCGGAGAGACAACCACCTATCACAGTCATAGCAAGTACGCTGAACAAAAATATAAACGCAACATGAAACAATTTTAAAGATTTTACTGAGTTAAAGTTCATATAAGGAAATCAGTCAATTTAAATAAATTCATTAGGCCTAAACTATGGATTTCAAATGACTGGGAATACAGATATGCATCGGTTGGTCACAGATACCTTAAAAAAAGCTAGGGGCATGGATTAGAAAACCAGTCAGTATCTGCTGTGACCACCATTTGCCTCATGCAGCCCAACACATCTCCTTCGCATAGAGTTGATCAGGCTGTTAATTGTGGCCTGTAGAATGTTGTCCCACTCCTCTTCAATGGCTGTGTGAAGTTGCTGGATATTGGTGGGAACTGGAACAGGCTGTTGTACATGTCGATCCAGAGCTTCCCAAACAGGCTCAATGGGTGACATGTCTGGTGAGTATACAGGCCATGGAAGAACTGGGACATTTTCAGCTTCCAGGAATTGTGTACAGATCCTTGCGACATGGGGCTGTGTATTATCATGCTGAAACATGAGGTGATGGCGGCAGATGAATGGCACCACAATGGGCCTCAGGATCTCGTCATGGTTTCTCTGTGCATTCAAATTGCCATTGATAAAATGCAATTGTGTTCATTGTCTGTAGCAAAATGCCTGCCCATACCATAACCCCACCACCACCATGGGGCACTCTGTTCACAACATTGACATCAGCCAACCACTTACCCACACGACGCTATACAAGATGTCTGCCATCTGCCCGGTACAATTGAAACCGGGATTCATCCATGAAGAGCACCCTTCTTCAGCGTGCCAGTGGCCATTGACGGTGAGCATTTGCTCACTAAAGTCGATTACGATGCCGAACTGCAGTTAGGTCAAGAACCTGGTGAGGATGAGGAGCAGACAGGTGAGCTTCCCTGAGATGGTTTCTGAGAGTTTGTGCAGAAATCCTTCGGTTGTGTAAACCCACAGTTTCATCAGCTGTCTGGGAGACTCGTCTCAGACCATCCCGTAGGTGAAGAAGCTGTGTGTGGAGCTATTGGGCTGGTGTGGTTACACGTGTCTGCGGTTGTGAGGCCGGATGGACATACTGCCAAATTCTCTAAAACAACGATGGAGGCGGCTTATGGTAGAGAAATTGCATTCAGCATGCCAATTGCATGCTCCCAAAAACTTAGTGGCATTTTATTGGCCGCAGCACAAGGTACACCTGTGTAATGATCATGCTGTTTAATCAGCTTGTTGATATCCCACACATGTCAGGTGGATGGATTATCATGGCAAGTGAGAAATGCTCACTAACATGGATGTAAACAAATTTGTGCACAAAATTTGAGAGAAATAAATTTTTTGTGCATATGGAACGTTTCTGGGATCTTTTATTGCAGCTCATGACACACGGGACCAACACTTTACATGTTGTGTTTATATTTTTGCTCAGTATACATTTTCCCTCAAAAGTAGTTATCAGCAAAGTCAGTGTTAGTAGGAAAAGGCCAGAGCTGGAAGGATGAAGTGCTCAGGTTTGGGTGTAGGGTTTGAGCATAGCCTGAAGGTAGGGAGGAGCAGTTCCTCTTGTTTTACAGTGAAGTGGACATAGTCCCGAAAGAAATAAAGGAATTTACTCCAACAAATGTTAACAGAAATGTGCAAAAATAGATACGATCTTGCTACCATGGAAAGGTAAATACCTGTCTATTTGTGGAAAAATCACCCTGATTAATTATTTAATCACATCCATCCCAGTTGACCTATTTGCTTATGGTCATGTCTACGCTGAACGATTTGTCTTTGAAATTATTTGAGCTAAATATATTTCACTTTATTTGGAAGGCAAGCCAGACAAAATAAAACATGCTTATTTTTATAATTAATATGAGTTCGGGGGCAGAATTTCATAAATATTGAAGCATTAAACCTATCATGAAAAGCATCAGTCATACAAAACTTATATGGTTCTCCAGTAGATTAGTACAAATGTTTCATCCCTTCTTCAAAAATGGCCTATTTCCCTTTATCCAGATGACAAAATAGTTGGAAAGATATTTTCGATGTGCCGATTCCATGGTACATGGTTTATGAACTGATACGCAAAACAACGCTTGATTCAAAACTTTGAGTTTTTCTATTTAAATTATTATACAAAATTCTTGTCACAAACATAATGGTATGTATATGGGGCATACAACCATGTCAGCGTTGCAGATTTTGCTTTGAAGAGACAGAAACATTAGATCACTTATTTTGGTATTGCTTCTTTGTAGCTTGTTTCTGGTCACATGTTTAGGAATGGCTGAACAAAATCACGACAATGATCTAAAATTAACCATACAAATAGCACTGTTGGGAGATTTGGAAAACCATAGTCAATCAATCAACAATGTAATAATACTTTTAGTAAAAATATTTATCTTTTATTTACAATCTGTAGATACTATGCGATTAGACAGCTTCAGAATATGGGAAACATCACAGCACAGTTGAAAAATATATGGCTCATGGCAATCATATGAGGGCAGTTTATGGGTGGGATAGACTGAGAGTAGCTGAGGGATGGGTTTAAAAGCTCATGATCTATAAAAGTTATGATGACTGAAAACACAATCTATAAGTACTATCTATCTAGATGTAATGTACAGTTGAAGTCGGAAGTTTACATACACCTAAACCAAGTACATTTAAACTCAGTTTTTCACAATTCCTGACATTTGATCCAAGTAAAAATTCCCTGTCTTAGGTCAGTTAGGATCACCACTTTATTTTAAGAATGTGAAATGTCAGAATAATAGTAGAGAGAATGATTTATTTCAGCTTTTATTTCTTTCATCACATTCCCAGTGGGTCAGAAGTTTTTGGTAGCGTTGCCCTTTAAATTGTTTAACTTGGGTCAAATGTTTCGAGTAGCCTCCCACAAGCTTCCCACAATAAGTTGGGTGAATTTTGGCCCATTCCTCCTGACAGAGCTGGTTTGTTTAACGGAGTCAGGTTTGTAGGCCTCCTTGCTCGCACATGCTTTTTCAGTTCTGCCCACAAATTTTCTATGGGATTGAGGTCAGGACTTTGTGATGGCCACTCCAATACCTTGACTTTGTTGTCCTTAAGCCATTTTGCCACAACTTTGGAAGTATGCTTGGGGTCATTGTCCATTTGAAAGACCCATTTGCGACCAAGCTTTAGCTTCCTGACTGATGTCTTGAGATGTTGCTTCAATATATCCACATCATTTTCCTCCCTCATGATGCCATCTATTTTGTGAAGTGCATCAGTCCCTCCTGCAGAAAAGCAGCCCCACAACATGATGCTGCCACCCCCGTGCTTCACGGTTGGGATGGTGTTCTTCGGCTTGCAAGCATACCCCTTTTCCCTCCAAACATAACGATGGTCATTATGGCCAAGCAGTTCTATTTTTGTTTTGTCAGACCAGAGGACATTTCTCCAAAATGTATGATCTTTGTCCCCATGTGCAGTTGCAAACCGTAGTCTGGCTTTTTTATGGCGGTTTTGGAGCAGTGGCTTCATCCTTGCTGAGCGGCCTTTCAGGTTATGTCGATATAGGACTCGTTTTACTGTGGATATAGATACTTTTGTACCTGTTTCCTCCAGCATCTTCACAAGGTCCTTTGCTGTTGTTCTAGGATTGATTTGCACTTTTCTCACCAAAGTACGTTCATCTCTAGGAGACAGAACACGTCTCCTTCCTGAGCGGTATGACAGCTGCGTGGTCCCATGCTGTTTATACTTGCATACTATTGTTTGTACAGATGAACGTGGTTCCTTCAGCCATTTGGAAATTGCTCCCAAGGATGAACCAGACTTGTGGAGGTCTACAATTCTTTTTCTGAGGTCTTGGCTGATTTTGTTATTTTTCCCACGATGTCAAGCAAAGAGGCACTGAGTTTGAAGGTAGGCCTTGAAATACATCCACAGATACACCTCCAATTGACTCAAATGATGTCAATTAGCCTATCAGAAGCTTCTAAAGCCATGACATCATTTTCTGGAATTTTCCATGCTGTTTAATGGGACAGTCAACTTAGTTTATGTAAACTTCTGACCCACTTGAATTGTGATACAGTGAATTATAAGTGAAATAATCTGTCTGTAAACAATTGTTGGAAAAATGACTTGTGTCATGCACAAAGTAGATGTCCTAACTGACTTGCCAAAAATATAGTTTGTTAACAAGAAATTTGTGGAGTGGTTAAAAAAATTAGTTTTCATGACTCCAACCTAAGTGTATGTAAACTTCCGACTTCAAATGTATATCAAAATATCAAATTACTTTATTCTTGCTATTTAACTACTGTAAAAAAATATATATATATTAAAGTGCCTTGTATGTAAAATGTGTGTAGAATGTACATGTAACAACACAAGAAAATCTGTAAAAACAACCTGCGTTAAAGTAAAATGATGCAGAAAAGGAGAAGAGTAGGTTAGAGGCGTCAGTAGATAGAAGGGAGAAGGATTTAGCAGAAGGGAGAGATAATAGGATAGAAGAGGAGAGAGTAGTGGTACAGAGAGAGCAAAGGTTGCAATGGATTGTGATGGCGCATGACCATCATTTACTCTAAGTGCAAGCAATGCATACTATAACAGTTTTCCTTTTATTACCAAAGATGGAAAGCTTTCAATTCCAGGGGTCATCTGTAACAAGCTGACAAAAATGTTGACTTGACAAGCCAGCTTTCTCCAGTTGGCAGAAGGGAAGAGCAGAGTTGCACACCAATGTGAGCTGTCAACAAGAGGGTTTAGTGTTTCACTGGTTGGATGCAGTGACTGGAGGAAATTGCATGTAGATATTATTGTCAATTGGTAGAAGTTAATATAGTTGGTAGAGTATTTATAGTTGGTTGGAGGTAATAATTGTGACACAGTGGTAAACTGGAGCAGGGGTAGGCCCATGGTTGGAGAAATCAGAGGTAGACCTAGTGCTGCAATCTGGTCTCAGAGCATTTCGTATTATTCTGCAGGTAAATTGGAGTCACTCCATTTAGTATGGTATGTTACATTTCGTATGGTATGTATTCATTTGTGGATGTCCATCACCCATTTTTTATGATATGTTATGAATTACAATTCATAAGATATGTTATGAATTTGTAAAATGTACAATATGTTACTAATTTGCAAAATGTACAATTTTAAAACGTATGATATGTTACGAATTCTGGCTAGGTGGCTAACGTTAGCTAGGCTAGGGATTGTTGGTTAAGTTTAGGAGTTAGGTTAAAAGGTTAGGGTTAGGGAAAGGGTTAGCTCAAATGGTCCAGGTTAGGGTTATGGGAAGTGTTAGCTAACATGCTAAGTAGTTGCATAGTAGCTAAAGGTAGTAAGTAGTTGAAAAGTTGCTAAAATGCTACAATTGTCTGTGATGAGATTCTAGTCTTTGCCTTATTAAGTAACAATCTGTCTTACTCTTATGTAACCGTACCAAATGTAACATATCATACTCATTTGAGAATCTCTGATTTACATTTACTATGTTACGTCTAGTGTATGAGACCAGGCTGAGTGCACAGATGGAAATTGTGCGGTGCTGTGAATTGAATCAAATGCATTGCACTGGATAAACTTGGCTTAGGGTAAGGATTTGTGTGGTTGTGTCAATATGCACATGTTGGAACTGGGAAATTAATAGAGCAGAATGAGATATGTGGTTGAAATGTAGTTTATTGAATAGTAAATATATTGGCACTCAAAGGTATTTACACAATCCGAGGCCTGTATGGGCTGAATCCAAGATGGAGATCCTTGACATTGACCACCTACCTGAACCATAGCCCCGTCTCTGTCTTCACTTGGAATACACTTTCTGATCATTTTCATCTTGAGTTAGTTTCATCAGCCATTTACAGTATTTCCTGACATTATGTAGGGTGATCAGAGGCAACACCAAAACACATCACTCAAACAACTTTCAAAAGAGAACTTCATACTTTTCAGTCGAAGGTATTTGACGAAGGAGAAGAGTTTGCACACATCCAATATACTGGACATTTTGTCCGAATTATGCACCAGATGTAAGAGCCGGCGATTGGCTGCTCCTACGTTTACAGTCGACTCCTGGTACTGTAATTAGGACATGTGCATAGACTGTTTACATGGGCTACATCGCAATTTGCAAGTACCAATTTGAATAGATTCTCTTTTATTACGTTGGACAACAGTGTAATACACACGTTGATGGTGGCAGTCCCAAGCAGTTGCATTTATTATCAGGAGTTGTAGTGCAAAGATGGTGGGACCATTTCCTCCCAGGTGTCTTCTTGGCCTCTGACACTCATTCAAGATTGTCACTGTGTGCAGTACTCTAAAATAGCAATGTTACACCTTAGCTTTCATATGGATCTAGACAGCACTGACCTGAAGGCATGTACAGTATCGGCAACCAAAGTAAATGGGAGTGGGAGTAATCCAATATGTAAAGTGCACGTAGAGGGGTTGAGCGATGCATTGAGGGATACCAATATAACAAATGGATATTCTTGCATATTAATACTGTATAGTAGCACATGCCCACAATGTTATTAAAGTAATGTGTCATCTACTCTACCATAGCAAATTTCAAACAGACAAAACTATTATGGGATTTCATTGAAACCTGAACATTTCACCACGATGACTATCAATACTGTCAAAATAAAGGTTTATTTTTTACACTGTATCAGTGTCAAGTTCTGCTTCCATCACAGAGCGCAGAAGAGCACATTGATGCAGGCCTCACCTGAGCCAGTTACAGAGAATGAGAAGAACGACCCACCCCTGGGGGCTGGTCTACCCTCTATGAATAGAGGCCTCTATTCAGACCCAATACGCATACATCTCTCCCTGTCAAGTGTTTGACCATGATAGGACAATACCCATGTTGAATTGATAGTGGATATGTTGTTCATAACCATTTAAATATGATAAGTAGTCTTAGAACTTCCAAGCTGATCTAGGGTGTAATCATTAGTCCAACAGTTGCTTCTGTTTAAGAAATATTTTTCAATAGAATCGGTGGAATGAAGACACCCCTGGTCACACGCAAACACAGTTAACTTTCATAGCAGCCACATACAAACAGCATGATCATTTGCTCAATGTAGAATTCCTTCTCGCATCTACGTGCTCTCCTCCTCTCACCTTTTCCCTTCACATGTAGACTTCAGAGCACAACACATTAGCTGTCTGTGAGCAGGCAAAAATAACTTTCCAAGCCAAACCTTAAATCATAACCGCTAACCGCCACACACAGCCTACATTGTTTTCACCATATTAGCTAATGTCATATGTAACAGTGTAGGTTCTGTCCCTCTCTTCGCCCCAACCTGGGCTCGAACCAGGGACCCTTGCACACATCAACAACTGACACCCACGAAGCATCGCTACCCATCGCGCCACAAAAGCCGCGGCCCTTGCAACGCAAGGGGAACAACCACTTCAGGTCTCAGAGCGAGTGACATCACCGATTGAAACGCTATTAGCGCGCACCACCGCTAACTAACTAGCCATTTCACATCGGTTACACTCACCCCCCTTTTGACCTCCTCCTTTTTCGCAGTAACCAATGATCCGGGTCAACAGCATCAATGTAACCGTGTAGGTTCCGTCCCTCTCCTCGCCCCAACCTGGGCTCAAACCAGGGACCCTTGCACACATCAACAACTGACACCCACGAAGCATCGCTACCCATCGCGCCACAAAAGCCGCGGCCCTTGCAACGCAAGGGGAACAACCACTTCAGGTCTCAGAGCGAGTGACGTCACCGATTGAAACGTTATTAGCGCGCACCACCGCTAACTAACTAGCCATTTCACATCCGTTACACATAGTCAACATAGTTACTAAAACTAACGCGTTAGTAAACCCGCTACAATCATGCAATACAGTGTACAGTCAGCAAGCAGTTTAGCAGTTACACCGGTGGGCCCGGCGGCAATAAATTACAACAAAATATAGCTAGCTCTCACTCTCTCTCGCTTGTCCTTTATTTTTAAATAAATTAATTTGTTAAAAACTGTTAAATTATTGCCTTTCTCTTTCTTTGAGTCAACTACTCACCACATTTTATGCACTGCAGTGCTAGCTAGCTGTAGCTTATGCTTTCTGTACTAGATTCATTCTCTGATCCTTTGACTGGATGGACAACATGTCAGTTCATGCTGCAATAACTCTGATAGGTTGGAGGATGTCCTCCGGAAGTTGTCATAATAACTGTGTAAGTCTATGGAAGGAGGTGAGAACCATGAGCCTCCTAGGTTTTGTACTGAAGTCAATGTACCCAGGTTGGAAACTAGCTGTCCTCCGGCTACACCGTGGCGCTACCCTACAGATGGCTGTTGAGGCTACTTCAGACCTTCATTGCAAAAAAGGTTTAATCAATTATTTGGTGACGTGAATATATTTAGTATACTTTTATCTAAAACCTATAACTTTTGTAATGTTTCACATCTTTTATGAAATTCCCTGAGGAAGATGGTCCTCCCCTTTCTCCTCTGAGGAGCCTCCACTGGCCAGATTCGAGTAACTTACATTGTGGTGCTGAAACTTGTAGCAGCAGCTGCGGCACAATTGGAAATGGACAGTACATGGTGCTGAAAGTAGACACATTTGAGTAGGCATAATACATTTAAACCATCTTCATTTTAATGAGACTTTACTAAAAATAAGAGGGCTTTGTGTTGGAGCCTATTTTGTACTATTTAAGAAATAAGAGGAAGGCCTAACTGTTTGACAGATGAAATGAGGCTATAGGCTGCTATATCCATAGATTTAAATAGCCTACCTCCTTCCATGTCAGTGAAGGGCAGTTAAGTTAAAACCAAGACTTGAATTGAGGGAGTATGAGAGGTATGCCATAGGCCTACCTTTTTATTATAGAAAATGGCAAAAAGTACAAGACTACTATTTGTTAGTTTAAGATTTAAAATAAAATAAAACAGATCCAATTATATAAAGTGATCTACACTGAGTGTACAAAACATTAAGGACCTTCTCTTTCCATGACATAGACTGACCAGGTGAATCCAGGTGAAAGCTATAATCCCTAATTGATGCCACTTGTTAAATCCACTTCAGTCAGTGTAGATGAAGGGGAGGAGACAGGTTAAAGAAGGATTGTTAAGCCTTGAGACAATTGAGACATGGATTGTATATGTGGGCTATTCAGAGGGTGAATGGGCAAGACAAAAGATTGATGTGCCTTTGAACGGGGTATGGTAGTAGGCGCCAGGCTCACCGGTTTGTGTCATAAACTCCAAAGATGCTGTGTTTTTCACACTCAACAGTTTCCCGTGTGTATCAAGAATGGTCCACCACCCAAAGGACATCCAGCCAACTTGGCACAGCTGTGGGAAGCATTGAAGTCAACATGGGCCAGCATCCCTGTGGAACGCTTTCAGCACCTTGTGGAGTCCATGCCCCAACGAATAGAGGCTGTTCTGAGGGCAAAAGGGGGGAGGGGGTGCGCCTCAATATTAGGAAGGTGTTCCTAATGTTTGGTATACTCGGTGTACATTGGTTCGTGATGCTTTATGCTAGAAACAAACTGTAAAATACCCAGGAAAGACGTGGCTCCAATGCATATGGGGATATTATGGTTTAATTTCCTTGACATTCAAAGGCTGAGCTACAACCTTCTATAGCCAAGGAGACAAGAAAATGAGAAGTAATCTAATTCTGCCACAATCAATTGATTCAACTATTCACTTTCTGTTCAATAGAATATGTTTAAACCTAGACAGCTTTTAGGGAAATACTTGTGACCTTCTCTCGTTGGGTTAAGCCACAGAAGAGTAGCCAGCAGTTAAAGCTTACGCTAGAACCTACTCTGGGGTGGAAAGGTAGGCCTAACTTTTGAAACTACCATGCTCAGATTCCTAATGATGTCTCAGATGTAATTATTTGCAAACAGGGACAGTTTCGTTGCAAACAAGACACAGTGATTTGGCATCTGAGAAATATGATAAGATGAATAATTAGGCCTATCTCTGTCCATTCTTAAGCCTGTACCAACAATAGAAACAGCACCAACAAACACAATCAATTTCTGGTCAAACAAACTTTATTCGCCACTAAAACATACATAGCACTTCTCACTAAGCGGGAGCAGCATTTGCCATGGTTAGGATGAGGCAGAGGGCAGGCACTGATGGTAGGAAGAGGCTCATGGAAGAGGTTCAGTGGGGGGAGGTGGATCAGAGTCCTCTTCAGCTGGCCCCAGCGGCGGCAGGGGGGGCAGGGGGTTCAGGTGCTGGGGCAGGGGCAGGAGCTGGGGCAGGGGCAGGAGCTGGGTCAGGGGTAGGAGCAGGGATGGTGAAACACCCCCTCTTGTGCCACTGCATGTCACGCACACGTCGGACAGACTGGATCTGAGGTGCAGGGGAATCCCAGTCGTTCCAGTGCTTGAAGTCTCCACGCTCAAACACATACTGCCGTCCCCTGTAGCCGGGGTACACGTAGCCAACCCATCTAGAACAAAGGAACAGAGAGACATGAGACAGGAGAAGAAAGACGAGACATGAAGTGAGACATGAAAGAAACAGCAAAATACTAAAGGACAGAGTGTGAGAGAGAGCAGGTGAAACAGGAAGAACTTGAGAGAGGGTGAAAGGGAGCTCTTACGTTCCGTTGAGGGCCTTGACACTCGCTACGCGATCTTGGAAACCATGTCCCCACAAACTGGGAACGTCATCATCAACAATCTCCATCTTTTTACCAGTGAAGCCTGGACTCTCAAACAGATGGAGCTTGTGTTCGGCACTATCCTAAAGAGGAGAAATTGAGAGACGTACACACACAGACAGTGTTATGCTGGTAACTGAAAGCTGACTCTTGAGATAGAGGCTTGAGCTAATCACTGAGTATTCAGATAGTCAATGAGAGCTGTCTGCTGAGAAGTGACTGTTGAGACGTACATGGCGTTCTGCAATGGTTAAAGAGTGTTGAGATAAACACGGGAATACTGAGAGGCTAAATACGTGCTGAAATGGCAAGAGAATGTTGATTGAGATTGGTAGGGAATGAAGAGCGGTGAGATGGTGTACATGTTAACATGGTCAGTGAGTATGTTGAGACATTGTGTAACTGCTACCCACCACTTTGAGAGGCCGCATGGACCAGAAGGAATAGCTGTACTGGCTGTTGGTCCAGGTGTCCCAGCGTGGATACTCTCCTTTCTCCAGGACAAACTGCTCACCTGCAAACCCCTGGCGGTCATACCCCACCCATCTGACAGGAGAGAGGAGAAGGAGGAGGCTGTTAGAACGCTGTATTTGGCCGTATGCGGTAACAGAGATGCAGTATTCCTTTTTCCGTTAACACAACATTTAACCTGAGCCTGAAAACACGTTCATTATGTGTAAGAAAGTGTGTGTCTGTGAATGACACCAATGCACCAGTACTTACGGGCCAGACTCAACCAGCACAGAGCCCACCTTCTCCAGGCCCTTCTCTGAAACATCTTTACACTCGGCAGAAAACTCAGCCCTGCGACCCTGGAAATTCTCAAATTCAAACAGCACCACCTGGATCAGCGAGAGTGAGGAAAGAGAGACATATTGTCAAAGTAAAGCTGACAATTTAAAGATGTGGGGGGAGTAAGGAATACAAAGAGGGCAGATAGAAAATAGAGAAGTGGGCAAAGGAGGGAAAAGGAAATGAAGAGAAAGATCACAGGAGTATAGGGAGAAATACACAGACAACAGAGGAGACGATACAGTACCTTGTAAGTTGCTCCTGCTCCACCCTGGCTCTTCCCTGCAGCCAACTGCTCCGGGGCGCTCTGCTGCTCCGACATCCTCCTGCTCCACTGGTTACTCCTCTATCAGGAGAGACAGGAGAAACACAGACGACCATCACGGCATTCATCTCACAATGATGACCATCAGTCCTCTCAGTATCAATGCATCATTTTACTCCTTTGAATCAGTCAAGATTTGCGTCCACTTCAGACAGTGGAAGAGCACTTTGGTGCAGACTGAGCCGAGGATAAGGACCTGAGGGCTGCGTACTACCTTTTCTATCTCCAGGAGGCTACTATTTATCTACCCTAACTTTCTCCTGGGGCCAGGAGTTTTTCCTGACTGTAGGCTATAACTAGGGCCCAGAGTCATCCCCCATGAAGATACATGTTATTCTCATACCCTAATGCACAACATTTCAGCTCCAGTGATTCCATCTTCCCCTGTCTATAATGTACAACTCTGCAAGCCTCAGTCTGTATCATAACCAGTTCTGCAACACCCTGACTCGATCAAACCTAGCACTACAAACAATACACATTCCATAATACTCTATTCTGCAAACTCCTCATTTCCTCAATCGTACCTTTATAATAAAAACATTTAAGAATACCAAATTCTATCTAAACCAACTCTACAAACCTATCAATCCCTATCATATGCCGTTTTACAAATAACTCAGCTCACTCTAATATGCTAAACGCTGGTTCCTACCCCTTCCATTAAACCTGTCCTTCTCCATCCCTGTCAACAACCATGGCTGTGGAGTCTCATTTTCATGTAAAGTTCAAAGGTCAATGAAAACCCTGGTTATCCTGCTGTGCAGAACCAAGCTGTTTTTACCTGGATATGCCTGCTGTGTTATTGGTAGCCTCTCTCTCTCTGTGTGTCACTTGGTGTTTGGGGTTGAGCCGTTGGAGGGCAGGGGGGGGGTATTTATGGTTTATTTCTGGCCACAACAGCAGAAAAGGGGGAGCTGTTGATACAGCAAGTCTGTCGCTCACATTGTGTCCATAACGCTGCCTCTCAATAGGCAGATGTGTTGGCACACGCTCCTCTGCCCGTCTGCCTGGCTGCCAGTGCGTGGTGTGTGGGCACACAGAGAGGGAGCCAAGAGGATTCAGCAAACAGCCCCACTCAGCACAAATGGGTACACACGCTCACACCTCTCCCACGCATACACTCTAACCACACCCAGCAGTCTAGACATAACCGAACATCTTCACCAGTCTCCCCAATAACATCACCAAACTCACAATGGGGAACCAAACCATTCACCAAAAACGAACCTAACATTGACGTCCTTTCACTATATCCTGTTGACCTCATACACTGAGAGTACCTTCCTAACACTGAGTTACACCCCTCCCCTTTTGCCCTCAGAACAGCCTCAATTTGTCGGGGCATGGACTCTAGAAAGTGTCGAAAGCGTTCCACAGGGATGCTGGCCCATGTTGACTCCAATGCTTACTACAGTTGTTGGCTGGATGTCCTTTGGGTGGTGGGCCATTCTTGATACACATACCAAACTTGAGCGTGGAAAATCCAGCAGCGTTGCAGTTCTTGACACAAACCGATGCGCCTGGCACCTACTACCATACCCCATTCAAAGGCACTTAAATATTTTGTCTTGCCCATTCACCCTCTGAATGGCGCACAATTCATGTCTTAAGGCTTAAAAATCCTTCTTCAACCTGTCTCCTCCCCTTAGTCTATCAATCAATCATCAGCTGTTGTCACAAAGTGCTGTACAGAAACTCAGACTAAAACCCCAAACAGCAAGCAATGCAGGTGTAGAAGCATGGTGGCTAGGAAAAACTCCCTAGAAAGGCCAGAACCTAGGAAGAAACCTAGAGAGGAACCAGGCTATGAAGGGTGGCCAGTCCTCTTCTGGCTGTGCCGGGTGGAGATTATAACAGCACATGGCCAAGATGTTAAAATGTTCATAGATGACCAGCAGCGTCAGATAATAATAATCACAGTGGTTGTCGAGGGTGCAACAGGTCAGCACCTCAGGAGTAAATGTCAGTTGGCTTTCATAGCCGATCATTCAGAGGATCTCTACCGCTCCTGCTGTCTCTAGAGAGTTGAAAACAGCAGGTCTGGGACAAGATAGCACGTCCGGTAAACTTGTCAGGGTTCCATAGCCGCAGGCAGAACAGTTGAAACTGGAGCAACAGGATGACTGGGGGGGACAAGACAGGAGAAATACTCCAGATATAACAGACTGACCCTAGCCCCCCGAAACAAACTATCACAGCATAAATACTGGAGGCTGAGACAGGAGTGGTCGGGAGACACTGTGGCCCCATCCGACGATACCCCCGGACAGGGCCAAACAGGCAGGATATAACCCCACCCACTTTGCCAAAGCACAGTCCCCACACCACTGGAGGGATATCTTCAACCACCAACTTACTATCCTGAGACAAGCCCGAGTATAGGCCACAAAGATCTGCCCCACGGCACGAACCCGAACAGGAAGATCACGTCAGTGACTCAATACCATCAAGTGGCGCACCCCTCCTAGGGACGGCATGAAAGAGCACCAGTAAGCCAGTGACTCAGCCCCTGTAATAGGGTTAGAGGCAGAGAATCCCAGTGGAGAGAGGGGAACTGGCCAGGTAGAGACAGCAAGGGCAGTTCGTTGCTCCAATGCCTTTCTGTTCACCTTCACACTCCTGGGCCAGACTACACTCAATCATAGGACCTACTGAAGAGATAAGTCTTCAATAAAGACTTAAAGGTTGAGACCGAGTCTGCGTCTCACATGGATAGACAGACCATTCAATAAAAATGTTTGCTTAGAAATTCTAGGGACAGTAAGGAGGCCTGCGTCTTTTGACTGTGGTGTACGTATGTACAGCAGGACCAAATCGGAGATAGGTAGGAGCAAGCCCATGTAATGCTTTGTAGGTTAACAGTAAAACCTTGAAATCAGCCCTAGTCTTAACAGGAAGCCAGTGTAGAGGCTTGCACTGGAGTAATATGATACTTTTTTTTGGTTCTAGTCAAGATTCTAGCAGCCGTGTTTAACACTAACTGAAGTTTATTTAGTGATTTATCCAGGTAGCCAGAAAGTAGAGCATTGTAGTAGTCTAACCTAGAAATGTCAAAAGCATGGATAAATTTGATATATATACTGCTCAAAAAAATAAAGGGAACACTTAAACAACACATTCTAGATCTGAATGAAATAAATAATCTTATTAAATACTTTTTTCTTTACATAGTTGAATGTGTTGACAACAAAATCACACAAAAATAATCAATGGAAATCCAATTTATCAACCCATGGAGGTCTGGATTTGGAGTCACACTGAAAATTAAAGTGGAAAACCACACTACAGGCTGATCCAACGTTGTTGTAATGTCCTTAAAACTAGTCAAAATGAGGCTCAGTAGTGTGTGTGGCCTCCACGTGCCTGTATGACCTCCCTACAACGCCTGGGCATGCTCCTGATGAGGTGGCGGATGGTCTCCTGAGGGATCTCCTCCCAGACCTGGACTAAAGCATCCGCCAACTCCTGGACAGTCTGTGGTGCAACGTGGCGTTGGTGGATGGAGCGAAACATGATGTCCCAGATGTGCTCAATTGGATTCAGGTCTGGGGAACAGGCGGGCCAGTCCATAGCATCAATGCCTTCCTCTTGCAGGAACTGCTGACACACTCCCGCCACATGAGGTCTAGCATGGTCTTGCATTAGGAGGAACCCAGGGCCAACCGCACCAGCATATGGTCTCACAAGGGGTCTGAGGATCTCATCTCGGTACCTAATGGCAGTCAGGATACCTCTGGCGAGCACATGGAGGGCTGTGCGGCCCCCCAAAGAAATGCCACCCCACACCATGACTGACCCACCGCCAAACCGGTCATGCTGAGGGTGTTGCAGGTAGCAGAACGTTCTCCACGGGGTCTCCAGACTCTGTCACGTCTGTCACGTGCTCAGTGGGAACCTGCTTTCATCTGTGAAGAGCACAGGGCGCCAGTGGCGAATTTGCCAAACTTGGTGTTCTCTGGCAAATGCCAAACGTCCTGCACGGTGTTGGGCTGTAAGCACAACCCCCACCTGTGGACGTCGGGCCCTCATACCACCCTCATGGAGTCTGTTTCTGACCGTTTGAGCAGACAAATGCACATTTGTGGCCTGCTGTAGGTCATTTTGCAGGGCTCTGGCAGTGCTCCTCCTGCTCCTCCTTGCACAAAGGTGGAGGTAGCGGTCCTGCTGCTGGGTTGTTGCCCTCCTACGGCCTCCTCCACATCTCCTGATGTACTGGCCTGTCTCCTGGTAGCGCCTCTATGCTTTGGACACTACGCTGACAGACACAGCAAACCTTCTTGCCACAGCTCGCATTGATGTGCCATCCTGGATGAGCTGCACTACCTGAGCCACTTGTGTGGGTTGTAGACTCCGTCTCATGCTACCACTAGAGTGAAAGCACCGCCAACATTCAAAAGTGACCAAAACATCAGCCAGGAAGCATAAGAACTGAGAAGTGGTCTGTGGTCACCACCTGCCGAACCACTCCTTTATTGGGGGTGTCTTGCAAATTGCCTATAATTTCCACCTGTTGTCTATTCCATTTGCACAACAGCATGTGACATTTATTGTCAATCAGTGTTGCTTCCTAAGTGGACAGTTTGATTTCACAGAAGTGTGATTGACTTGGAGTTACATTGTGTTGTTAAAGTGTTCCCTTTATTTTTTTGAGCAGTGTATATTATTTTTTTAACAAGTGACAATAAGGGATCATAGCTTTCACCTGAATTCACCTGGTCAGGCTGTCGTGGAAAGAGCAGGTGTTCTTAATGTTTTGAATACTTCATTTACCATACCCTGACCCTCCATCCCTCTTATACCGCCCCACACCAAAAGAAACTACCTCTCCTATACTTCCCTACACCAAACACTATCGACCTCTGTTATACCCGGTACACCAAACACTATCGACCTCTGTTATACCCCACACCAAAAATGGACACACCAATTGAACTTCATAATACTGCAGACTGGAGAGGGTGGGTCTGAGCTGAAATGCATAAGTAACATTTATCCCAATAATTAAATCAGTGAGAAGCTCAACTCAGTACATTTTATTAAGAAGTTACAATTTTGGACACTGGCATTAAAACAATGTAAAATACATATTTTATTTTAAAAAATAAAATGAGAGAAAAAAAATAAACCCTCAAACTGACAAAAGTCATGACAAAGTCAAACGCCATGGACACCATAGGGACAACGACTCCAAATATCCAATCAACACATTCACTTGCATTCCAACATCAGTCTATGAACATGTGGAAGGTGGGATGTATAACAGAATAGCCAGTGCACAGGTCAGTGCTGTAGTGCATTAACTGACAAAGTGCTTAATGGAAGTAGTGGGACAGTGCAGCATGGCTAACATGGTCAGGGGCATGGTCAGGGCTAACATGGTCAGGGGCATGGTCAGGGGCATGGTCAGGGCTAACATGGTCAGGGGCATGGCTAACATGGTCAGGGCTAACATGGTCAGGGGAATGGCCTAAGTCAGCTCTGAGCTCTAAAACAACTGGTGCAAATAGTCATGTGCAGCAAAATAGGGTAAAATAACCACCCACCCTCATCTCAAAACCATATACTTTACTCACATTCCCCACTGGAGTAGTGGAAGCCATACTCCTACCATTCCACTATACATCGCTGCACTGACCATGTGCACAATGGGACCATAACAGTTGTGTGGATGAATCCATGATATCCAGACTGTATGATTGTACCACTGCTACTTGGTGTGTCCATTCAGTGTCTGAGCAAAGCGTGACGGAAAAGAAGTTGAGATTGTACATGCACATACATGTTGTCAACAGTGATGTAGCGATAAAAGAATAAGTGGGTAAAATCTCTCTCTAAATGGGAGATGTTGCAGAACCCAGGGAGTGCACATTGAATGTATGGCTCATTGGTAACACATACAGTTAGACCATTTTCCTTGCAATCCTTACGCACTCATCCATCACTATAACACACAATCATTTGATCTTACACTGAAGAGGTAAGTGAAGGTAAAGGGAGGAAGAACAGGCTGATTTGTGTGTGTGTGTGTGTGTGTGTGTGTGTGTGTGTGTGTGTGTGTGTGTGTGTGTGTAATTGAGAGTCCTCCAATGTGATTAACCCTTCTCTTCACCTTTTCCACCCCACACGCACTCTGCACACACGTACACATGGACGTTGTATTGTAGATATGTGTTAGTAGAGTAGTGGCCTGAGGGAACACAATGTGTTGTGAAAAGTGTTTTTTTAATTGTATATAACTGCCTTGGCAGCAGCTATTGGGGATACTTAAGAAATACAAACACCAGTAGAAACAGATATTCAGACATTATGATTGAAAAGACACTGAACCCACAGCATTTTTCTTCACCCATCAGTTAAAAGGGGCTGCATTAGGTCAACACAACAGATTCCCAGTCAGTTCATCAGAGGAATGGGCTTGGGAGCCTCTGCTGTAGTGATACTTGCAATGCTCTCCGTACAAAACTAAACACTCGGACATGTTATGATTCATCTGTCAAATTAGCAACAACACAAATCTAATATTTCATGATTAGATACCATATTTATTACTAACACATAATATACAGCCTGGCTGAACATCAGTTCAGCAGTGTTTTGTTCTTTATGATCAATGACAAAAAATAAAATCAGAAATGTTATCCTATGTTGACTATTACCAACACCCCTTGACTGATAGATACACAGAAATGTAACGCGTAGACGAACCTGAAAAATACATTTAAAAAAAGAAATACATGTATATCTTGTGGAGGTACTAGACTGTCCTCCAGCTTATTGAAGCACCTCCAGGTCAAGAGGCGTGTGGTCCCACAAGTTTAACCAGTCCTGAAATGCAACCTGACAGGAGAGAAAGGGTTCCCCCCTTCCGTAGTCTCCCCTGTCAGGTGAGAGGGTAAAGTGGCTCTATGCAAAGGAAATGGACAAACGGAGCAGAGCAGCCAGATATTTAACCTGGGTCGTTTCATCCATAAGACCGAGGTTGTCTGCAAAAAGGCACCATGCACATGTATGTGACCCAGGCAGGAAGAGAACAGATAAAATGAACAAACAGATGACAAATTACAATGTCAGCAGCAGAGTTTCCATCTTCTCAGGGTCAAAGGTTAAGGCTTCTGTCTCCAATTCTCCACCAGATTATTCAGTTTTAAGGCAACCTACACAGGGAGGATGCAAATGGAAACAAACCATCAGCATTTTAGGGTTATTTGCAAAACAGACACTTTAATATTAATTGTCTAATTCTGAAAATGGGGAAAAATGTCACGTCTATTGCCTAGGGCACAAGTACACTATGAAAGTAGATAAGAATGATTCACCGTGTGAGGAACATTGTGAGAAGAGCTTACCTGCTCATTCACACTTAGCTGTCATTTTCATACTGACTCAAGCGCTTCTTAGACTTCAGTTCTCTCAGCCACTGTGGTGAGGCCTCCTCCCTAAGAAGACACAGACAGATAAAGGAAGGCACAATCATTACAAATAGTCAAACCAGAAGTATGTACCATCTCAACAATCCCTGGTTTGGGTTATTAGATCGAGGCTGAACAGAGGGAAGAGACAGGGTCACCATCTTACCCATTTTCTTTCCCTCCGGAGGGGGGCAGCACACGGGACGCCCGGGGCAGGAAGGGGGATTTAGGAGAACGGGACAGCTGGGCGGGAGATGGGGCGGCTCCGTCTGTCTGATTGTCAGAGTCTCCTCTCTTCTTGAGCTGGGCCTGCCAAACAGAGGGAGAAACCAGCAAGAGAACATATCAAAGGCAAATTTTTCACAGCAGTATGAGTGACAACATTACATTTACACTCCTGGTCAACTCTTTGCCTTCCAGACAACATCTATTTCTCTTGGGGAGGCTCACCTTGAGAGCGGAGGGGTCCATCCCAGGAAAGAGGGCGACTCTCTGGGGCTGGGAGGAGGCAGCAGCAGAGCGGGGGTCTGCTCCTCTCTCCTGCTCCTCAGAGTCTGAGTCCTCCTGCTTGGAAGACTCAATGGTGTCCTCTGTACATCATTTCACAATCATAACAAATAGGTTATTCAGAAGTCTACCAGATCTTTGACCATCTAAGAACATCTCCAGTCTAACTGGTTGACTCAATCCATACTAAAAGGTGTGCGGACGAAAGGTACTGGATAGAGAGATAAACCTAAAATATACTTTTTGGTACACCAGCAAGATAAAATCTACTAGCCACTCAGATTTCTTACCAGCCACAGGCCTTGAAATTAACTTTTTTAGCCAGTTGTCCTTCGGGCAAAAAAAAGATGCAACACAATTTTTACATAATTGTATGATGCAAGGAACCACTTTACAAAATAAAATACATTCTATTTTTTACCATAGAGAATCAGACACAACTGTAGGCTACACTCTGCCTATTGGCTTCTTTGCATATTCAAGCCTGTCTCAAAATACAACACTGCCCCTTTAAGGCTCTCCTGGGAGGTGGTGAGCCACCCTTCATAACCTATAAAATATTAATAATATACAATATTGAAACCTTACAATTACAACCAAATAGTTTTTTTGTCTCTTAAAATACTTCCATTCAGGGCTCAAAATTAAGGGTGTCCCGTTGTCACTTTGAGGATAAAAAAATATATCTCTATGGTAGAGCTCTTCACAGATTCACCTGTATCCGAATACCCGAGACCCGGTCCGGATCCAGAATTATAAATAATATCACGGGTCTGGGTCGGATCTGATTGTCACGGGTATGTATCATTTTAAATGACTTGTCTATTTACAGGAAATGGATCGGTCCTGACCCCAAACCAGGCGCGAACGGTACTTGCTAGCAGTGAATTGCGAGTGAGGAGTGCTGGTGGAGCATCATGTCTCAGCTTCCTAAAGAAAAATCTGGCTTCCAAAAACGAAAAGAGAGAAAAGAAAGAAAAGAAAAACACGAGAGAAAAAAGAAAGGGCGACAGTATGTCACCCAATTTTTCACAAAGGAAGGTGGGTGTAGTCCGTGAGTGGTGGAAATGAACCTGTTAGCTTAGTCCATAGTGAAATAGGCACATTTTGCTCCCCTAACATTAGTTACTTAATATCTTCACAGAAAATTCAGTGTTTACATTTCGCTCCTCTTTTAGTTGACATTTGAATCAATTCAGGCAAACTTTTAGCAAGCCATTCATACTAAATCAGTTGTCCCTCCCCCTGCCTGGTGCCAGGCCCAACAGATGCAGCTTCAGGCTCAGCAGCCCTGTCTCCCCATCCCCCTGAACCAGCCCTGTCTCCCCATCCCCCGGAACCAGCCCTGTCTCCCCATCCCCCGGAACCAGCCCTGTCTCCCCATCCCCCTGAACCAGCCCTGTCTCCCCATCCCCCTGTCTCCCCATCCCCCTGAACCAGCCCTGTCTCCCCATCCCCCTGAACCAGCCCTGTCTCCCCATCCCCCTGAACCAGCCCTGTCTCCCCATCCCCCGGAACCAGCCCTGTCTCCCCATCCCCCGGAACCAGCCCTGTCTCCCCATCCCCCGGAACCAGCCCTGTCTCCCCATCCCCCGGAACCAGCCCTGTCTCCCCATCCCCCTGAACAAACCCTGTCTCCCCATAGCCCTGAACCAGCCCTGTCTCCCCATCCCCCTGAACAAGCCCTGTCTCCCCATCCCCCTGAACAAGCCCTACTCCCAACTGAAATAGGAGGTGAGCAGCATTGTGTTGAATGACATGTCAGATGGCATAATTGCAGGTACTGCAATGCATTGAGGACAGGAATGTGATTCTCCAGTCAGGAAAAAGCTCACTTGACACAGAGGTAGCCAATATCAGAGCCTTAAAGGAAGAGATGCAGGCTCTTAGAGATGGATGGGAGTCTCTCCTGTCTGAGGCAACACTGATTGCTACACAAATGGATGTTGCACCTCAATTTAGCAAGGAACACAGCCGCCAGAGGAAAAGAAAGAGATTCCATGATAAGACCTCTCAAGAGGAGACAGCTCAGGACAGTGCAGCAGCGGTGTTTGGGAACACAGAGGAAAAGGAAGAGATTCCATGATGAGACCTCTCAAGAGGAGACAGTTCAGGACAGTGCAGCAACGGTGTTTCGGAACATAGTGTTTTTACTGCTATGGACAACATAAGTGACTTGGACGCTAGGTTCCACACCACTGCAAAAATTATAGAATCATTTTCTGCTGTTCTGAAAGTTGGGCAGATTAGTGAGGATAAAGTCCCTTCTGTGTGTCAACCACTGATCATGAAGTATTCCAGAGATCTTACACCTGAGTTTCAACATGAAGTAAGACACCTGAACACTGTATATGCTGCCACTTTCCCCCCTAACTTGTCCCCTCTTGGTCTCCTGAATGCAATTTGTAAGATGCAGCTGCAAAGCATTTTTGGAGAAGTGTGCATGGCTTTACATATATTTTGCACACTGCCTTTGACTGTTGCTGGTGGCGAGAGAGCTTTCAGTAAGCTAAAACTGATAAACTACTTGAGGTCCACTATGTCCCAGGACAGCCTTTGCAGTCTAGCCATGCTATCCATTGAAAGTCAGTTAGTTAGAAAGCTGGACTTCAAAGACTGATTAGTGACTTTGTTAGCAAGAAGGCTCGGCACTGGGCTCTTAGTGAGTAAGGCTGAACAAGGGCCAGTGATAACTGTTAAATGGCATGGCTATGGATGTTGGATCACTACACACATGATGCCCACAGGCTGAGAACAAGATATATCTCAAAGTAATGGCTGGATTGCCATAACATTTGTGCACAATCAAGACCCCAAGTGGAAGAAACCTATTGATTTGGTGACCACTTGACCTTTCCTCTAGCGCCACCATCAGTTCTTTTCATTCCCATTTTGTTTTCCATTTCCACTTTTACAGCTGCTTATTTTCTAGTTGGTGTGTATACTTAGTTCAACAATCTGCTGCTGAATTTATTATTTCGTTTGTTATGTTAATGTATTTTAATTGAAGAGGTTAATGTATATTTAAGTTATTTATTTTAAGTTATTCATTAATGTTAAGAGAATTTTCCATTCAAGAACGTTAACATTAAAATTACGTTTAGACTGTAAAAGATGTCCTTTAGCACATTTCTTATAGAGGGTATCAGTCTTGCATCAAATTGTGAATTCCACAGAATGTTGCCTGCATGTCTGCACAGTGTTATATTTTCACAGCTCACTGTCAGTAAATATCGAACAGTAAATATTGGACTACAAGAGAGTTGCAAGCCTGCAAAGGTAGAGTTATTTAATGCTTTGAATGGGTCGATTGGGTTCTGGAGGTGTGTGATTACAGCAATTGCACAGGATTGGTGTGACCTGTGGTGGTGGGCCCCAATGTGATATCTTTTCATGGGGCCAAAATCCCTGACGGCTCCCTGTTTGTAACTGTAGGATGAGAAAGCACATGCATTGCAGCATCAGTTAGCTAGCTTAACTAGCTTCTTGTTCCGGTTTGATGCAGTCCAAGACAGGTACTCCGTAATCATATATGATGATTAATAATCTAGCTATGGCAGCTATTAGTCTACTACAGCGCGAGTTGGCTTGGTTGATTGCTCTCTCTGGTCTCGCCCTCCCTCCTCATGTCACTCGCTCACAGTATGGCCCCTCCCCTGCCTGCTAGAGAGGCACCTCTCTCCCACCTCTCGCGCTGTATCAGCTCTGGTTAATAAAGTAGCTTAAAAAAAAGTATTTTCTACTGCTTCTCTCACTCTGATTGGACCCGGTCTGGGTTCAACCAGGTCTATACGGAACAGGTCTAGTTGTCCTTGGGCACGGTTCTCTCTATATATTCTCATTTTTTATTTATGCATGTCTGGTCGGAAAAGCCCCAGGTCCATTTCGGAACGTGTCCAAAGACTAGTCTCCGGTTTAAAACAGACTCTGGGACAGTTCTGGGACGACAGATCCAAAATTCATACAACCACTGCCTATTAAAAAAGCAATAAGGCTGATGCAACAGATCAGACTGTTTTAGCTTAAAATGTTGAAAAAGTTGTATGTCTTCATATTAAAAGCTCAAAAATGCGCACATAGCTGGAGGCTATGCCAAAATGTTACAAAATGCAATTAACAGGAAAACACCATTCTCAAAAGCGCAACGCACGCGTTGGCGGTTTCATGTGACAGAGATGAAAATATCTGTTCTTAATATAAGAGGAGAGATCTAAAGATGCATCAACTAGCATGGATGCTAATATGAATAGGATTTTGCCTTTGTTCTGCAGGACAATAAAATAAAGTTGATTTGAAAACCAATAGAACATGAAAAGAATTCCCTCAACATTCCTATGGTTGTATTTTGGCTAGGCTAATTTGAAACAAGGCAAGACATTCTTAACAAAATTACATAAACTTTATTGTTTAAAACCTGAATGTTTTATGGTTAAATAGTTTCAAAATGCTGACTGCCTCCACTCAGACTCAAGGTGGGTGATGTGCAGTGATCTCGTCTTGTGATCATTTGATCTAAATAAACCGTGCATCGGGTCAACAGCCAATTAGATGTTCATGTTAATTATCCTCCATTATATGTGTCAAACATGACTGGCGTTTAGCCTATATTTATGTCATTAAAAGTCTCAAACTTTGGCGCCTCCCTCATGTCAGCATCAGTTTGGACATGAGGCTGTAGCACTTAGGCCTTTATTGATGTACATGAAAAAAAGATTTGAATATTATTCCAATGTTGGCCTCTCTGATCCAATTCTGATCGGACTAATTGTATGATATTGTGATTTGTGCCACGTTTCGGACGACTCAAATCTATATTCTTCTTGTCAGGCATTTTTTTTTTTTTTACTTGTCCCGGACAAGAGGAAAAGCATTAATGTGGAGCCATGAGCCCAACATTTTTTTTGCCATAATTACATAAAAAATGACCATGCTTTGTAATGTTTCTAAAACAAGGATTGTATTAGTAAGAAGTAATGTTTTATATTGCTCAGTTTTTTGTGCCCCAAGTCTTTTAACAGAAATTTCACCACGAGACCAAATGTTCAGCTGCCCCTGTAAGGGCAGCAGGTTACCGTGGTAACATGGCCACATGAGTGGTGTCATGTGTGTCTGAGATTTTGAATCTGACTAGGTAACAGTTAAAGCAAACTCAAACTAACATCGAAGAACAAACAAAAATGGGAACAAAAATGTAAATAGACAAAAAACTTGAGGACAAAGCAGGCAGTGTTGCTACGGAAGGTGGGATATAGGATTCACATTTCTTTGTGCGATAAGCAGATATGAAACCAACGTGGCTGGTGAAATAGACATTCCAACCCGCCAATACCAAAATCTACCCGCATTTGGTGGGAGTTCATTTTATGCCCTGGAGATATGACAGAGTGTCTACATGAGAACAGAGTCCAAGCCTGACCTGTTGAGTCTCGGGAGCGCCAGTCCTCAGTGGGTGCGGTCTGTCCCTCAGGGTGTACAGACAGAGCAGCAGTCTGACGAGCCACCCTGGAGGGGCGAGAACGTGGCCCCCGCATCTTACTCAGCTGCACCCTGGAGCGTAGCGCACTGGAGTCCAGCAGGATGGTAGAGGCCTGGAGATTTGGAGAAACAGATAAACACAGACACACGAGAAGCAAATCTGACTATTACACTGATAAGTCCTTTTAAAAAGTTGGTGTCAGTCTTACCTCAGGGAAGTGGAGTAGTTGCATCTCGGGCTGGACCGAGGGGGAGAAGCCATCTGGAGTGTCCAGGTCGCTGTATGGGGCATGTTCCCCTGGTGTGTGGGGTGGAATGGGTTTCCTAGGCGACTGGCTGAGGTTGCTGTCTGAGGTGGGCGTGGCAGGAGTCAGGCTACAGGAATGACAGACATGACTAGTACTTTAGGCTACCTTCCTAAAAGTCTTTATTATATGCAGCCATTGCCACTGAGAGAACAACGTGACAGGTACAGTGTCTACTAGCTCTGTGTGGCTGAGTCATATTCTCCTGTCTGGGTTTACTGTAGGAAGGGGCATCAGATTTCATAGAGGATGTACTGGAAGACACAATGGATGACCGAGCAGACTCCTGCTCCACTTGACCACAAGCTCCTCATTTCAGAATTAAGGTAGCAAACACCGCTGAGTCACAATACTGTACATGACCATACTATTTGGTGATTATTCCATCCAGAGAGTTGGATTCATATGACAATGACCCACTGCATTTTCATAGTCACGTATATTGTATCTTATCTGAAACTCTTACAGCATCCATTCATTTCTACAAAACATTATCCAGATGTTCAACCTGTGTGGAGTTTGTTGCTGTGATACCTTCTCCTGGCCACAGGAGGTCAGTGGTACGCCAGCCTGCTGAGAGAGACTTTTGAGAGCTGGAGAAAAGTAAAGCAGGTTTCACTGAGCTACTGCTCCTTGACCACACAGTGTCAGGAGGGCTGGGATGCTATTGTATCTGTACAGTTAGTACCTATAGATACCATAGTATCTGTTTATTTCAATATCAGAAACTGTGCCTGCGACTTGAAAGAGAAGCTGGTGGGTGTTATATGCAACAGCTGGTGCACAATATCCAATGTTAAGGAAGTCTTGAGGTTTTGCTCACCGGAGTTAGTATACCTTATGATATACTATTTACCAAGAGAGTTCTCATCCATCTTTTTCGTAGCTGTCTATTTACCCCCACAAACCAACACTGGCACTAACACGGCACTCAACGAGCTGTATACCGCCATAAGCAAATAAGAAAATGCACATCCAGAGGCAGCGTTCCTAGTGGCCATTGACTTTAATGCAGGGAAACTGAAATCCGTGTTACATCATTTTTAATAGCTTGACACCTGTGCAATGAGTCGAATTAAAAAAAAAATATAATTCTAGATCACCTTTACTCCACACACAGAAACCCATCTTCCTCGCCCTCCATCTGGCAAATCTGACCATAACTCTATCCTCCTGATTCCTGCCTACAAGCAAAAACTAAAAACAGGAAGTACCAGTAACGCGCTCAATATGGAAGTGGTCCAATGAAGCGAATGCTAAACTACAGGACTGTTTTGCTAACAAAGACTGGAATATAATAGCCTTCCCTGTAGCTCAGTTGGTAGAGCATGGTGTTTGCAACACCAGGGTTGTGGGTTCGATTCCCACGGGGGGCCAGCACAGAAAAAAAAAAATGTATGAAATTGTATGAAATGTATGCATTCACTACTGTAAGTCACTCTGGATAAGAGTGTCTGCTAAATGACTAAAATGTAAATGTAATATGTTCTGAGATTCATTTGATAACACTGAGGAGTTTACCACATCAGTCACTGAGTTTATTAATAAGTGCATCGATGACGTTGTCCCCAAAGTGACCGTACGTACATATGCCAACCAGAAGCCATGGACTACAGGCAACATCTGCACTGAGCTAATGGCTAGAGGTGCCGCGGGACACTAATTCGGACACTAATAAGAAAACACGGTACAAATCACGCTTTTGCCCCATAGCACTCACATCTGTAGCCATGAAATGCTTTGAAAAGCTGGTCATGGATCACATCAACACCATCATCCCAGACACCCTGGACCCACTCCAATTCACATATTGCCCCAACAGATCCACAGATGACGCAATCTCCATTGCACTCCACACTGCCCTCTCCCACCTGGACAAGAGGAACACCTACATGGGAATGCTGTTCATTGACTAAAGCTCAGTGTTCAACACCATAGTGCCCTCCAAGCTCATCATTAAGCTCAGGACCCTGGGACTGAACACCTCCCTCTGCAACTGGATCCTGGGCTTCCTGACGGGCCGCACATCCACCACGCTGACCCTCAATAGGCGTGCCCCTCAGGGGTGCGTGCTTAGTCCCCTACTGTACTCCTTGTTCCCCACGACTGCATGGCCACGCACGACTCCAACACCATCATTATGTTTGCTGACGACAACTATGGTTGGCCTAATCACGAGACAGCCTATAGGGAGGAGGTCAGTGACCTGGTAGTGTGGTGCCAGGACAACAAACTCTCCCTCAACGTCAGCAAGACAAAGGAGCTGATTGTTGACTACAGGAAACGGAGGGCCGAGCACGCATCGACGGGACTGTAGTGGAGCAGGTCGAGAACTTCAAGTTTCTCTGTGTCCACGTCACTAAGGACCTATCATGAGCCACACACACTAACACAGTTGTGAAGAGGGCACGACAATGCCACCCTCCCCTCAGGAGGCTGAAAATAATTGGCATGGGCCCTCAGATCCTCAAAGTCCTACAGTTGCAGCAATGAGAGCTTCTTGACTGGATGCATCACTGCTTGGCATCTGAAGGCGCTACAGAGGGTAGTGCGTACTGCCCAGTACATCACTGGGGCCGAGCTCTGCCATCCAGGACCTCTATACCAGGTGGTGTCAGAGGAAGGCCCTAAAAATGGTCAAAAACTCCAGCCACCAAAGTTATTGACTGTTCTCTCTGCTACTGCACGGCAAGCGGTACCGATGCAGCAGGTATGGAACCAACAGGACCCTGAACAGCTTCTACCCCCAAACCATAAGACTGCTAAATAGTTAGTTAAATAGTTAACCAATAGCTAACCGGACTATCTGCATTGAGCCTTTTGCACTTTTAACTCATCACATACGCCGCTGCTACGGTTTTATCTATCCTGTTGCCTAGTCACTTTATCCCTACCTATAATGTACATATCTACCTCAATGACCTCGTACCCCTGCACATTGACTCTGTACTGGTACCCCGTGTATATAGCCAAGTTATCATTACTCATTGTGGATTTATTCCTAGTGTTATTATCTTTCTACTATGTTTCTCTCACATTGTTGGGAAGGGCCCATAAGTCAGCATTTCACTGTTAGTCTACACCTGTTGTTTACGAAGCATGTGACAAATAAAATGTTATTTGATTTATGTTGAGATTACTATCATTAGCCATAATGGTAGGACAGCAGAGAATCAGTTCCTGGGGCTAACTATCCACTTTGCCCTATTTAGAAGGCTGGATAGAACATGGCTCAGTGACTTTGTCGAAAAGGTCAATCCTGCGCAAGCAGAACACATGATAGAGTGCACCAATTCAATACTACTTATCGATCCAGGCAGTGTTCAATTTCAAGCTCAAACGAGTATTGTATATTTAGAGTGAGAAATGAATCGGCACAATTTGAGGGGCATTCAGAACCAGCGATGTCGAGATGTCCTGATACCGGGTACAGCCTCAGGGAAAATGAGTCATCATATTGAGGATCCGCATTTCAGTAACCAAAAACAGGAGCACATCATGTTCCACAGGTGTTGGCCCAGGTCACAGCAGCCACGTGTGTGTATTCACCTATCGTCAGTGCGCAGTCCTGTCTCCCAGGTCCCATACTGGCTGTCTGTCTCGTGGACCAGTGTGTCTATGTCTCGCCCCTCTTCCTCACCATCCACACTCTGCTTCAACTGCTCCTGAGAGAGAGATGGACAGGGAGAAAATGACAAGTCAGTCAAACAGGAGTAGAAGTGTATGTACCATTGGAATATCATTAGAAGGTCAGAGAAAACAGATTCCAATATGACAGAACTGGATTCATCTCTGCTGGACGGAATAAAAATATCAAGGCTTCTTATTGGCTCTCGGTTGAAGCCCCACCCAACCTACAGTAACAGACAATTGGCCAGCTGTGTCTGTGAGTGAGGTGCTGGTCCTGATAACCATGTATTGTGTGGCTAGGGCCAGACCTACAGTGGGTGAGCAGGATAATGAGAGGTAATGGGATGAGCTCATAGCGACAGGGACAGAGACTGGTGAGCCACTGTGTGTTTGCTCTCTACTGAACCGTGTCTCTTTTAATGAGGATGCTACAGAGGGCACACTGTCCTAATACCACTCACTCCTCCTGTGTATGCATTCAAGACTGTGAGCGCACGCACACGCACACAAGCAGAGAAATCTCGCTGAACTTACATGATCTCTTGACTTCCATGGCATCGTACTGTACAGATGCACCACAACACAATAGGCTGTCTAAAGAGAACGATTGAAGGAAATGTAATAGGTGTTTTGTTTGTTGTCACTGCAAGGGCCAGAGAGAGAGGGAGAAATTGAGAGAGAGAGAAATAGCAAGCGAGAGAAACAGACCAACAGTACAGGATGTCATTCATCATCAATGCCTTTCCTGACAGGAAGAAAGAAGGCCAGGATGAACAGTGAGAAACTCCCTCCATCTGAGAAAGCAGTATACCTCCTCCTCTCCAGGTTTAACAGCCCTAAATATGATGCCTCTCTACAATCACAGCATAGGCTGGTTTTCAAATCCACACCGTGATCTCTCTGTGCCAAATCTGGCTTTAGCTGTTAAACAAGTATTAGAGTTCCAGTTCCAACCATGGGTTTGAGCATGCTGGTCACATGACAATTAAACAGGCAGGTTAATCCAGATACATGCTTAGCCTTTCAAACAGACCAGGTTTGGTCAGTGCTCGAGTACAGCTACCTTTATCGACTCCAGGCCTTGATTGAGAAAAAGAGTAACAACAGCAACAAAGTAGAGACCTTGTCATGTCTTGTCTGAGGCAGGAATTATTTATGATATGTCAAAAAAACAGTCACACTTCATAAAACCCCTTTATAATAAATATAATGAATTTCAGCCCGAAGGGTCTGTAAACACAGCTAATGCACAGGACTAAGCATGTACCATTCAATAAGAAAATCTCCTGTAATCTAAATTCCGTGAACACCTACCATATCCACAGTGTACATGGATGGACACACCCAAACACACCCTCACTTAGTGTTTGCCACTCCCGAGGCTACTCTGTTACCTGTCAACCAAACAATAGCAGCAAGACTGAGAGGGTTAAGAAATAACATGGACTGGCTGACTATTAGTGCTGCTGAAAGTCCTTCAGTATTGACAATGTGAGGGTGTAGGCTCTGCTATCAACAATCCACTGGATACAAGGACAGAGCAGGCCTGCCAGGCACCTTATCTGGTAAATAGGTTTCCTTCTGGCTGTGATTTTGAATCAGAGTGGTAGTGAAGCTGACTTTTCCTTAACATCTGTGGACAGGAAGGGTGCGTCAAGGGAAACGACAGAACAATGAGCGGATGAATGGAAGGAGAGAAAGGGCTGACCACCAAGGGAGATTGTCAGTCAACCTGACATGTGGCTGAAGAATTTGAGGCCCCTTGGAAAGTTAGACCAAACAGACATCACAGCTCTGAATAATAACAGCCTGCCACGATTACACCATCACAGACATCAACATGACCTGAGAGACCTTTCATCAATCATTAATTATAACATAATAACACACAGAAACACGAGCCTTAGGTCATTAATATGGTCGAATCCGGAAACTATCACGTTTATTCTTTCAGTGAAATACGGAACGGTTCTGTATTTTATCTAACGGGTGGCATCCCTAAATCTAAATATACCTGTTACATTGCACAACCTTCAATGTTATGTCATAATTACGTAAAATTCTGGCAAATTAGTTCGCAACGAGCCAGGCGGCCCAAACTGTTGCATATACCCTGACTCTGCATGCAATGAACGCAAGAGAAGTGACACAATTTCACCTGGTTAATATTGCCTGCTAACCTGGATTTATTTTAGCTAAATATGCAGGTTTAAAAATACATACTTCTGTGTATTGATTTTAAGAAAGGCATTGATGTTTATGGTTAGGTACAGTCGTGCAACGATTGTGCTTTTTTCGCAAATGCGCTTTTGTTAATACATCCCCCGTTTGGCGAAGTTGGCTGTCTTTGTTAGGAAGAAATAGTATTCACACAGTTCGCAACGAGCCAGGTGGCCCAAACTGCTGCATATACCCTGACTCTGTTGCAGAGGTGACACATTTTCCCTAGTTAAAAGAAATTCATGTTAGCAGGCAATATTAACTAAATATGCGGGTTTAAAAATATATACTCGTGTATTGATTTTAAGAAAGACATTGATGTTTATGGTTAGGTACAAGTTGGAGCAACGAGAGTCCTTTATCGCGAATGCGCACCACATCGATTATATGCAACGCAGGACAGGCTAGATAAACTAGTAATATCATCAACCATGTGTAGTTAACTAGTGATTATGATTGATTGTTTTTTATAAGATAAGTTTCATGCTAGCTAGCAACTTACCTTGGCTTCTTACTGCATTCGCGTAACAGGCAGGCTCCTCGTGGAGTACAATGTAAAGCAGGTGGTTAGAGCGTTGGACTAGTTAACCGTAAGGTTGCAAGATTGAATCCCCAAGTTGACAAGGTAAAAATCTGTCGTTCTGCCCCTGAACAAGGCAGTTAACCCACCGTTCCTAGGCCGTCATTGAAAATAAGAATGCGTTCTTAACTGACTTGCCTGGTTAAAAAAAAATAATAATAATAATAATTTTTTTAAAATAGGCTAATCGGTGGCCAAAAATACAGATTACCGATTGTTATGAAATCTTTTAAAATCGGCCCTAATTAAATCGGCCATTCCGATTAATCGGTTGACCTCTACAAAATGACAACTTTGGGTTGATGTGCTGAAAATAGGATATAGCCCATTTTGTCCAGCAGACAAATTACAATTATCGCCTAAGCTCACATGACTATTTTGCTGACTGTGCTTTGGAACGAGCTACAAAAGGACATGACATTACAGGAGCTGTTCTCTTTGAATGACTTTAAAGACTGGGTAGAAACTATGGTGGACAATGAAGTGGGGGGGCTTTCAATGTTATGACCCCTAAATGCACCAAACCTCTCCAAAGCATCTTGCCTGGTCAATGTGTAAATTCATGTTTTTAAACTGTAGTGTTTTATGTTGTAAATGTGCCTTTGTATGAAACTTTATGTTCTGGTAATTTGGCCAGGTCTCTATCAAAAAAAAGATTTTTAATCTCAATGAGACTAACCTGGTAAAATAAAACTGAAGGCGTCGTGAGTTGGACATGTTATGAATCTATTTCCTTAGTGCAAACTGGAAAAGAACAGTTATATCTCTGTGATGTATAATGGCCATTCACAATTCTCTATGAATGAGGAAGTGCTGTGCAGCTCCAACACATTTAACATATGGTCATGCTGCCTGGAAGCAGACAACAGAGCAGGCCGGTTAATTAGTGCATGTACAATGAACCCAACACAACAGAACACACATCACACCAGCCCCACTCTCCTGCTCCAACCCCTCTGGGTAGGAATGTTGAACAGTTAACACACTCATCATTGACAGACTGGTCAATGACGACTCTCTGCAGCTATCCTAACATGACTACAGATCCCATGAGCACTAATCCCCTGTGAACAACAGAGCAGCACTCCAGTCACATTTTACAGAGCTACCAAAACAGTGACCTCTGATAGAGAACTGAAAAGGACATGTTTAGGGTATTTAGTTATGTCATTATTACATAAGTGCAATGTACAAGTGTTTGCTAAGAATGCAGAGCACAACAAAATGTTAGTAAAACCTGGCTGACTTGGCTTAAGAACTTTTATAGGGATACTTTGGGATTTTGGCAATGAGGCCCTTTATCTACTTCCCCAGAGTCAGATGAACTCATGGATACCATTTGTATGTGCAGTTGAAAGTGTGCAGTTGAAAGAAGTTGCTAACTAGCGCAATTGCTAACAAGCGTTACCATAGCATAATGACTGGAAGTCTATCTGTAGCATTGGCTGGCAAAACTACCCCTAACGTACTTTATACTTGACAAAGAGACTCAAAAATGGTACCCACGAGTTCATCTGACTCTTTCTTTGCTAAAATCCCATAGTGTCCCTTTAAGACCAGGCCTGGCTGATGCAGGCTGCAGGTTAGAGGACTGGGTCCAGACGGAGAGGTGGTGGGTTCAGGTCAGCCTGAGGGAGACTAGGGCCTATTAAAGGTATCTGGATGATCCACCAGCTGACTCTCCGGTACTGTACGGACAACTACACAGGCTCCAGCTAACAAGGACACACGTACACACACAAACCAGACCGAGAGAGTGAATCGGTAAAGGGGTGCCGTGTCTGTGGAGTTTAGTTTATGCGTTCCAACTGATTAAGACGTGAGGGTCCAGGTGTGTGGACTTTCTGGGTATTAGATGCTGTGGAGGGGGGGGGGGACAGCTTTTTTAAAATACATTTTTAAAGTCATTTTTAGCAGATGCTCTTATCCAGAGCAACTTACAGTATTGAGTGCATAGAACCCACAAGTGCCATGCTCTACCAACTGGGCCAAACCGGACCTAGCAGTACTGCAGCCCTTAATTGTGCATATGCACCATCCCAGCAGCCCCACCTCTACCCCCCTGGTCCTTTCAGTGAGTAGACCAACCCCAACCCCCTCCCATCCTCGCTACCGCTCCATTAGCTGGTTGGCCCCTGTCCACCTCTTTCTCCCCACATCTCACTGGCCTCAGTGCTCTGACCATTCATCACAACCTCTCCTCACAGGCAGCACACACTGATTCTCCTGTTCAATGACACACAAACAAGCTAGGCCTAATCTGTAAATCTTACATAAAATGCAATCAAACTGCATCACAACTTTTTTTTATTTAAACTTTATTTAACTAGGCTAGTCAGTTAAGAACAAATTATTATTTACAATGACTGCCTAACCCGGCCAAACCGTAACCCGGACAACGCTGGGCCAATTGTGCGCTGCCCTATGGGGCTCCCAATCACGGCCGGTTGTGATACAGACTGGAATCGAACCAGGGTCTGTAGTGATGCAGTGCCTTAGGGGGCTCCTGAGTGACAGCCGATCTGAACTTGAGCACCGTGACAAGTTCAAATCAAATCAAATTTTATTTGTCACATGCGCCGAATACAACAGAAGTTGCTACCATATCTCCCGCTAATTTGGTCAACTTTTGCAAAATTATTGCTGTCTGAGTGAGGAAAATGTTGTAAATTATGAGGAATCAATGTATTTTGAAAGATGAGACGTTGAGGATTATAATAAATACCACTTTGATGTCATACAAGCAAGCCAAACACCTGTGAGTCCAAATGTGTACTTTACATTTCCATATAATAAAACTCATGTAGTACAGTGTCAACGTTTATGATCACTATGTTTGATGTGCAGTTACAAGATGACATGGCGTCATACCCTGAGTTGTTCAGAACAGAAAGTGTTTCTGTGTTTCTCTGTTGTGTAGAAAATGAGCTGTGGACATTGCATCTGAATGCACTCATGACTCCATTCTATGATCACCAAAATTACTACCCGTTTCTCTGAACTGCCCTGTGAAAGTCTAACACTGTAGGATTGTATTTTATAACTTAGCTAGTTATTTTGGCAATAGAATAAACTTAGAAATGATGCCCACCTGACCCAAATGGCAATTCATAATGGTCAGTTTTTGGATTGCGTAAACAACAGTAATTGTGTGAGGCGGGGCTGTAGGGCTGTGTTCCAAACAAAACAAGTGTGTTCGCTCTAGTTCCTCAACGCCACAGCTAGGAGAGCTCTAAAAACACCTTTCTAGGTGAAGACTCATCTTTGAGTCATCAAAGTACATTGAAATGACTTGCACACTTTGGAGACAGCAGTTAGTCCTCTCACTCAAACCCTTGTTACTATTTTGTCTTATGTTGCACCTACCCCACATTTTCCAGGAACATTCTTATGTTACTGAATTTATCCAGAATATTTTAAGATTTAGTTTTCAACAAATGAGGCCAAAAGTACATTAAATGTCAAATGCACATAAAATCAACAGTGTAATGTTTCGAATCAGTCTGGTATCAGGTGAACTATTGTGTCCTGAACTTTGGTCTAATAATTGTCCCATAATCTCAAAACTGATCCCTTTCAATTGATACCATGTTTATGTATATGATTTTCAGATGTCTTCTGTAAGAAACATTTAAATTTAGCCCTATGCATATAGGCCAATTCCCACGAGTGTAAAGGGTAAAAACAGACCATAGTTTAGGAGTGAGGGTCGGGGAGAAACCCAACTCCAGCCCACAGTAAGCTATGACCAGTGACACTGCTGCTGGAGTGGGAGCTATGGTGCAGACACACAGACTAAGGTTAGTGTTATGTCAAAGATGATATCAGAAGAGGAGAGAGACAAGCAGATGAGGCGCAGAGGGGGGTGAGCACTGAGCAGCGAGCAAAAGCAGAACATTCAGGAACTATCAGGATCAGAGAGAGAGATCACATGGCAACACAAATAGACAAAGACACAAAACACACAAATAGAGAAGGCCTTGACAAGTTTGAGGTGCTTGGAATGTGTAGTGACTGACGGGAGACCATTTGGCGGTGAGAGGGATGGATGGGGGTTGAATGTAAACAAAGTGTGTCTTACTGCGGTGGGGGTGTTGGGGGTGCTGCTACCAGGACGCCTGCGTAGGGACAGGCGCTGCTGGCTGCGCAGAGAGAACCTGCGGAAAGAGTCCCGGCTGCGAGAGGCCAGAGAACGTAACGAGTTGGCCCTCTTGAAGCCACCAGGGCTGTCCTCGGCCCCCCTGCCCCCATGTTCCACCGCACTGGACACCACGCTGAGCGCCCCCTGCAGGGAGCGGCGTACATTCCCCACCCACCCAGACACCTGGGACTGGGCCACCGACAACTTGTCCCCCAGGTACTCCATCTCAGTTTAGATTAGATCACTAAAGAACCAACGTTGCAGAATGCTCAGTCAGGCAGAGGTCCAGTAGCAGTCCAGTGTGTTAATATGGTCAAGGGAGAGTCCTTGAGCCAGGTATATGTCTAGGTTCAGAGCTGGTGTCCTGGATACTGCTGAGGTGCGTAGCTAGGTTAATGCAGCAGTAGCTGGGCTGTTTGGAAGAGATGGCACAGCCAGTCAGACACCCTAGTGTCTCCAAAAACATGCAGCAATTGGCTCCGGCTACAGGCTCGCAGTCCAGCGTCACTGTCCCTCGGTGCTTCTCAGTGAGCCTCTGTGCTGTCGAGTCCCGCTGGTGCCGTCAAGGCTCCATTTCAGTCCATCATCTGCAGCAATGGCCCTAGAATCTGGGGCTGAGGTGAAGTCTATTTAAGCTTTCTGTTGTTCTGTGAGATGCCTATTTCCATACACAGTTATACAGAAGGGCAAGACTACGTAGCGGGGAACCCAAAATGGTATATAAGGCTGTTCTACAGTTAACCCCAGCTGGTAGAGACTCCGGTCACAGCAGATCTACTACTGCACCGTCTGCAAACAGGTTCTTCACAGCCACATACTGATGGTCACCCGCAGTAGCAGCAGCAACAACAAAATCTTACACACATACCCCTCACACATCAAACCTGACAGCGGGATCCTGAAGCCGTCGCACCGACACGTCCGGAATCACAGAGGAAGAAAATCCATGAATCTACCTCTCCCATGGTATCCACGCTGCTGTCGTCTTCCTGTTGGAAAACTTTACAGGAAAACTACAGACCAGAAGAGAACAGCTGGTGTCAGGCAGACTGAGGGAGAGCTGTACTCATTCCTATTCCCTCGGAGTACCCAGCACACCAACAGCAGAGCAGCGGCGTGGGTATAGAAGCACAAACAGGAGAGGAGATTGTGACGCTAAAGTTGAATCCATAAGAGACAAAACGAGACCAGCGCCCTCTCCTTCCTCTTCCCCTGCAGGTACGGGCAGGTGGAGGACAAATGCGTCAGTCTCTTGCTCCTCGTCCCCAGCGCTGCAGGACTCACGCTCAAGGAGAAACCTTTGCGAACTAAGTGAGGGAGGGGAGAGAGAGAGGGAGGGAGGGAGGAGTGGAGAGGGGGAGGGAGGAGTGGAGAGAGGGAGGGCCTGGATTTGCAGTGCAGGAGGGTGATGTATGTTCTGCAGTGCTCTGTTTCTCTTGCCTGTTTCTGCTTGCAGTGCGAGAGAGAGAATTCTCACAGGCATAGTCAGCACTCGGCACAGGGCGGAAGGGGTGGGAAGACAGGAGGGATGGGGAACATGTGTGTGTATGTGATAGGAACTAAGAGTTCAAGTTCATGGGTGGATGTTTGTTGTTTAGCCTCTACCTTTAAATAGATAGAGAATGCATGCCTGAGAGAGATAGAGAATGCATGCCTGAGAGAGAGAGAGAGAGAGAGAGAGAGAGAGAGAGAGAGAGAGAGAGAGAGAGAGAGAGAGAGAGAGAGAGAGAGAGAGAGAGAGAGAGAGAGAGAGAGAGAGAGAGAGAGAGAGAGAGAGAGAGAGAGAGAGAGAGAGAGAGAGAGAGAGAGAGAGAGAGAGAGAGAGAGAGAGAGAGAGAGAGAGAGGTGTGGCTGTGTGTGAGAGCTGAGATTGTGGCTGTCAGCCAGTCTGTCCGCAGCACAGTGAGCTCATGGTTAAAGAGAGGAATCATGACAGCGTGTCAGAGAGTTTGCCTAACAAATGGCTCCCTGACTCATGCAGACTGCATGTCAGATCAGAGAAGTCTCTCCTTTCAGAACTCCATCGTACCTACCAGAGTCATCTCTCTGAGTTAAGCCTTAGTATGTAAGATATACTCTGCATGACAACCGTGGCACCTCAAACTGTGCCCCCTGGTGGACGTCTAGAGAATAGTTCTGAGGAACATTGATCTAAAACCCCCAAAAACTGTCTCCCTCCTCGAACCATTCTATAGCTAGAAAATCGCAGTTCTCTCCACAAAACATACAGACTCAAGCTTCATCAACACCAACTGACTACGGAGAAAACGTTTTTACAGCAGGAACGAAAATGTCTGCTAATAACAATTGTCCAGCAAAAAATATGATTCAAATATGCATCACCCAGTTTTTTTTATGATGAAGTCACACTTGATGCACAACCAGCCACCGTGACAAAGCATATATTGGGCTAATATAACTTGCTTTGTTCAGACATATATAAGCCAGTAGCCACACATTCCTATACGAAGGCCTCTTTTAGTCTGTCCTCTCCCTTGCTTCTAGTGATGGGGGGGAAAATCAATACACTTACATATTGCAATTATTATTTTAATACTGATACTTTGACTACAATTATCGTTGTTTTTTTTGCTAGCTAGTCCTAGTCGACGCTACCTGTGCCAAAACGCTGTTATTTTTCATTCTATAGCTTGTTCCCCGTGTTCTTTTTAAATAGTGAGCCAACATGTTTTCAGCACTTTTATTTCCATGACTAATAAACTCATGTTCTCATGCTGTCTCTTGTCCCTCTGCTGCAGACATAGCGAGCAACATGTTTGGAACATCAAACAAAACAACAACCAAAAAATGTGCAGTATCGAATCGCAATACATATATCAGCACCTAAGTATCGTGATAATATCGTATTGTGAGGTACTTGGCAATTCATAGCCCTACTTGCTTCCTTGCTCTGATTAACGATCTCCCATCACTTACCCACAGCCAGTGTAGAAGCCTCAGACAGCAGGACAGCCTCGTGTAGTACACCATGTCTCTGAGCCCGGCGACCATCGGTCCCTCTTTACCTTTCTTCACTTCCTCTGCCCTCTCTAAGCATGGCATTAGTAATGATGTGATCATTGTGATCTCATGAGAGATAGACACATTTCCCATAGTGCTCTCTCATACCAGGCCTAACCTCCATACTGATACAGAAAAACACTATCACAACAGCAAGTCATTAACACGTGCTGATAGAAAAGAAATTCCCCATCTTTAATGAATCCCCTTGCTCCCCCAAACTGAAATTATATAAAACACCTACACCTTTTCCCACAAGTTATGTCAGTAATTCAGTCTAGACCAGGTATTCCACACTGGTGTCTCCAGTTGCTCTACACAATTAAAAACTAGAATCCCAGGGTTTCCATTGAGAAAATGTGGCGTCTGACATTTGACTGGCAACATTTTAATTTACTGGACATTTGAGAAATTTGCCAGACCCATGTACATTGGGTGTATAACCTAATTACAGCGTCCACCTACGGTGCTCAAAATGACAGAAATCAAATGTAAATGCTGGTAATTCATCTTAACAGAGGATGCAACGATGTGCGGTCCTTCTTACCCAATTCAGACGTGCACTTTGAACATGTTAGAATAACTGTCCATATTTACTTTCCCTCAGCCAACAAGACCAGTAACAAACAGCAAAACCATTAGCCTATGTCAGTCTACTATCCCCCATAGAGAAATGTACCTATTCTATTGGTCCGCTTGTTAAGAAAGAAATACTCAATCCCAAACAGAATCTGGGACAGTTAAGGACGATGCATCCCAAATTCATAGAACCAGTAGGCTACATAAAAAATAAATAATTAAAAAGCAAATGAGTCAGAATGTTTAGCTTAAAATGTTCAAACTATTATTTCTTCACATTATAAGCGCAGCAATCCACACAATGCAGTAGGCTACTCGCGAATGTTCGTTCCATAATGCAATTAGCTGGAAAACACTGTTGTCAAAAGCACACCGCATGTGAGCGGTTTCATGTGACAGAGATGAAAATATCTGTTAGAAGGGAGATCTAATATGCAACAACGAGCACGGGCTGCTTAGCAATATGACTAGGATTGTGCCTCTGGCTACTGAGCAACCAAAGAAAACTTGTATAAAATAATTGATTTTGGCTAGGCTACTTTAAAGCAAGGTAAGACATGCCTCATAATTTGTAGTAAAACGTTCAGGTTTTAAACAATTAAGTGTGTTTTCAAAGTGCATAATGCCTCCAGCTCATTGGAAAGTGCTGCGTAACGCGCTGATGAAGCCTGCCTCCCGTTGCCTGCCTCCCGTTGCCTGCCTGCCTCCCGTTGCCTGCCTGCCTCCCGTTGCCTGCCTGCCTCCCGTTGCCTGCCTGCCTCCCGTTGCCTGCCTGCCTCCCGTTGCCTGCCTGCCTCCCGTTGCCTGCCTGCCTCCCGTTGCCTGCCTGCCTCCCGTTGCCTATGCATTTGCTGTTTGAGATGCTGTAGCAGCAGTTCACACCGTCTGACAGATTTTCCGCTCAAAAGCTCTGTATGTGTGTGATAAATAAGATACATAACGAATATACTGTACACACGCCCCAATTTAATTCCACTAAAGCTTGACCAGTCATATGTATTTACATCGGCTGGTATTTCCATCAATAAATTGGCAAAAAAATTATTATTTTGCAAATGGGATTTTTTAATCTTCTCCCGATGGCATTTCTTTTAATATAAAATAATAATAAAAATTAAAAAACCGCCAAACGCCGGCTATTACTGGCTCAAGGAAACCCTGAATCCCTGTGGTAATTGCACCACTCAGGCTCTCAACATATTGTATTACACAAAAACCACAGACCAGCAGGTGGTGACAGAAACACACGCAAAAAGTCATCATGGAGTAACACTGGGACAGCAGCCATGCCTTATCAAATCAAAGCTGCATTTTCCCCCCCATTCATTTTCTTCTGATCTAATGAATATATTGGTATGCTTATAAACATTTCCCAATCAGCCATTTACACTTGGGCCGATATAAACTTGTTTTGTTTCTGGATGGAATCCTTTGTAGCACAGGCTGATATGTAGACAGGTGCTTAAAACCTCTACAGGATCGGTGTCCCCCCCGAGGGACGGTTTAGCTAATGTAGGCTAATGTGATTAGCATGAGGTTGTAAGTAACAAGAAAATTTCCCAGGACATAGACATATCTGATATGGGCAGAAAGCTTGGATTAAAAATTAGTAGCTATTACAGTGAAATAATACCATGCTATTGTTTGAGGAGAGTGCACAATTATGAACATGAAAATGTATAAACAAACCAAATTAGGCACATTTGGGCAGTCTTGATACAACATTTTGAACAGAAATGCAATGGTTCATTGAATCAGTCTAAAACTTTGTACATACACTGCTGCCATCTAGTGTCAAATCTAAATTGCGCCTGGATTCCTAAGTCATATATTGGCCTTTCTCTTGCATAAAAAAAGCATGTTTTTTTTAAATTTGTATTATAGATCTGGTAGAAGAATGTTCTAATGTGTTATTCTGCTACACTAATTTCACATTTCCACAAACTTCAAAGTGTTTCCCTTCAAATGATATCAAGAATATGCATATCCTTGCTTCAGGTCCTGAGTTGCAGGAAGTTAGATTTGGGTATGTCATTTTAGGTGAAAATTGAAAAAAAGGGTTCGATCCTTTTAAAGGTGCACTACACAGAAGTCGCTCTGCCATTTCCTGGTTGCTAAAATTCTAATAGTTCGCCTAATTTCAGTTTATGTGACAAAACAAGCAAAGTGTAGAGAATCATTGTACCATCTACACCGCTGTAAAATATATTTTCCATTACCAAAAATATTGTATTTTTCAGCTATTTGAAGCTCGTGTACAAAACCGAAAGTAAAAGACGGAAAAACCAAACTTAAGACGTGAAGCATAGAAATAGCGCACATAGAACACAACTACCGCTTCTTAGACTTGCTTTCAATGAGAAATCTATAACTCACATTTCTATGTGAATTTTGTGGGTCACGCAAAAAGTCACATATTGTAGCTTTAATAAAAGTAATATCAATATCACTACGGCCAATTTCACAGCAGAGCCTTCCTCCAGCTATGCAAACAGGATGCTGTCAAAGTGAGCAGTACATGCACGTATTAGCTAATGACAATCCTGAATTACAGACCTGAAAACATATCTGGCCTCAATTTCTCTGCTATATGAGGTGAAAGAGGGTGGAGATGAGTGAGACCATGCCTTTCACATTACTCATCAACTCATTACTCCGCATAGCACTCAACTCTCCCAGTGAACTAACTGCATTCCTACTCCACCCTATTGTAACTAAACACACAACCAACCCAGCAACTAAAGTTATATACAAGCTTATTTTTCCAAATAACTGGGGTCTTCTGTGAGAATCAGCTCGAAAGGAAACGTTGATTAAACATAGAACCCGAGGGGGCTCCAATTGTTACCATGTTGAAGCAGTGTAATTTCACTGTAGCAGAAGCTCATTTCTGAAACTCGTCCAGCTTTGAGTCAGAAATTCAGGGATTGCGTGTGTTTATACCCGTGTGCATGGAAACAGAGCATCATGACTCACCGAGCTCTGTCGGCCCCTCTCTCTATGTGCACTCCTACTCCTCATCCTGGACAGGCTCCCCTCCACAGCACTCTCAGACGGGGCTGATCGACGGGACACGCTGCGGGACCTCATCCGGTTCAGCTCCTAAGACACAGGGATAGTAGAATTAAATGGAATGTTTACACGAAAGCCCTTGTTCTGGTTAAATTCACATAGGTAAAAAGGGAGATGGGTCCGCACACAAAGATTATTTTAGTGCATTAGGAGAACAACACACACCGATGTTTCGGCTTTTGCCTTCAGTGTGCAGGTTCAAATCTTAGAATCAGGAACAACTTTTCTAGGGAACACAGGTGAGCACCGTTCAGGTGCTTCTAATCAGGGTAGTTAGTCATTTACCAATCAGGGATGGCTTCTCTGGTCTACATGTTACAATCACACAAAACATACAGAATTCTAGGATATGGAAGTGGGCACGGAAGACAATTGAGAGTACACTACATGGCCAAAGGTATGTGGACACCTGCTCATCGAACATCTCATTCTAAAATCACGGGCATTAATATGGAGCTGGTCCCCCCTTTGCTGCTATAACAGTCACCACTCTTCTGGGAAGGCTTTCAACTATTTATTTGTTGGAACCTTGCTGAAGGGACTTGCTTCCATTCAGACACAAGGTCAGGCACTGATTTTTTTGCCGATTAGGCCTGGCTTGCAGTCAGAGTTCCAATTCATCACAAAGTTGTTCGATGGGGTTGAGGTCAGGGCTCTGTGCAGGCCAGTCAAGTTCTTCCACACCAATCTCGACAAACCATTTCTGCATGGACCACGCTTTGTGCACGGGGGCATTGTCATGCCGAAACAAGGGCCTTACCCAAACTGTTGCCAGAGAATTGTCTAGAATGTCATTGTATGCCATAGCGTTGAGATTTCCCTTCACTGGAACAAAGGGGCCTAGCCTGAACCATGAAAAACAGCCCCAGACCATTATCTCTCTTCCACCAAACTTTACAGTTGGCACTATGCATTAGGGCAGGTAGCGTTGTCCTGGCATCCGCCAAACCCAGATTCTTCCGCCGGACTGCCAGCGACTGAAGTGTGATTCATCACTCCAGAGAACGGGTTTCCACTGCTCCAGAGTCCAATGGCGGCGAGCTTTACACCACTTCAACCGACCTTGGCATTGCCCATGCCGATCTTAAGCTTGTGTGCAGCTGCTCGGCCATGGAAACCCATTTCATGAAGCTCCCGCGGGAACAGTTATTGTGCTGACGTTGCTTCCAGAGGTAGTCTGGAAGTCGGTCGTGTTGCAACGGAGGACAGAGGATTTTTACGCGCTACACGCTTCAGCACTCGCCGGACCTGTTCTGTGAGCTTGTGTGGCCTACCACTTCGCTGTTGAGCCATTGTTGCTTCTAGATGTTTCCACTTCACAATAACAGTACTTACAGTTGACCGGGACAGCTCTAGCAGGGCAGAAATCTGACAAACTGACTTGTTGGAAAGATGGCATCCTATAACGGTGCCATGTTGAAAGTCACACATACACTACATGGCCAAAAGTATCAGGTATGAACCATTAAAGAATCTATTTAATTGCCTTAGGTGTCCGCTTACTTGGGTATACCTTATAACAATTTATGAGATAGCTTGCCACAAAGGACACCAAGCTGTTCATAAATATGTGGGGCTAACTCATAAAGTACACCTAAGGTAATTGATTATTGAACGGTTCACACCTGACACTCCCAATTGCCTTCTGAGCCCGCTCCCATATCTTACAATTCGGTACTTTCTTTGTGATTGTAACATGTATACAGGTTAGGGCTCTCCAACCCTGTTCCTGGAGAGCTACCATCCTGTAGATTGTCACTCCAACCCTGTTCCTGGAGAGCTACCATCCTGTAGATTGTCACTCCAACCCTGTTCCTGGAGAGCTACCATCCTGTAGATTGTCACTCCAACCCTGTTCCTGGAGAGCTACCATCCTGTAGATTGTCACTCCAACCCTGTTCCTGGAGAGCTACTTAACCGTAGACTGTCACTCCAACCCTGTTCCTGGAGAGCTACTGAACTGTAGATTGTCACTCCAACCCTGTTCCTGGAGAGCTACTGAACTGTAGATTGTCACTCCAACCCTAATCTAGCGCAACTGATTCTAATAATTTGCTGGTTGATAAGCTGAATCAGGTTAGTTACAACTGGGGTTCGAGCGAAAACCTACAGGAGGGTAGCTTTCTAGGAACAGGGTTCAAATGAAAACCTACAGGAGGGTAGCTTTCCAGGAACAGGGTTAGAGAGCCCTGATACAGGTAGACGAGAGAAGCCATCCCTGATAGGCAGATGACTAACCTGGTTAGAAGCAAAAGTTGTTCCTGATTGTAAGATTTTAACCAACACCGTGAAGGCGGTGAAAGCCGAAAGGTCTGAGTATGTTATTATCCTAATGCAGTAAAACAATACAAATAAAGAAGGAGTAAGTAAGCGATGGTCCTTCTTTAATTAGCCATTATTACTGGTTGAATTCACTGAATTTTGTGCTCTGTAGATGCAATTCACTCACATAGCCTAGGTCTCTCTATAAGATACTTTTCTTACCTGGGAGCCCTGAGATCTCCTCTGTCCTCTGGCCTCTACCCTGTGCCCCTGGGGCTCTGAGTCCTGGGGGAACCAGGTCTGCTCCATGGGGGACCCAGGGCTGTGGGGCTCTCTCCTGGGGAAGGATGCTTCACTGGGCATACCAGACCAGCGTCTCTCTGGGACCAGAATGGGGGCCGTGGCCCTGTCCAACTGCCTGTGGAGGAGCTGCTCCAGGCTGGGTTTATTGGCAGGCTTCCTGGGTGGTTCTGGTCCAGCCATGGGCCTATCCACCGATTCCTCATTGAATCCTAGCCTTTGCTCCCACTGCTCCTGCTGAGAGGGGGCCCACACTGGGCTGGGTCGCCCCACTGCACCCACCCTACGGCTAACTTCCCTCTCTGGAGTGTGGGATCTCATCCCACTACCTGGGTCTGAGCCCTTGATGCTAGCGACAGGGAACACCTCTCTAGTGGGCGAGGGCTGCGTCTGGGTCTGGGACCTGAATGAGTCTATGTCCAGGATGCCAGGCCTGTAGTGGTCCTCTCCCCGGGGAGATGGATGCTTCCATCGGGCACCAGGGGAGTGGGGACTGCCTCTGGAGTGGAGGTCACCCAGAGACACAGAGTCTAGATTCAGTACTTTAGGTCTGAGAGGTAAGGAGTCCAGCACCCCCCTCTCCTGGTTCTCTCTCCTCTGTCTCTCCAGGATTCTCTGTCTCTCTGCCTCCTGTTGTCTAGCTACCTGTCTCATATTTTCCTGCTCTTCTTTCTCCATCTTCTCCCTCAGTCTCTGTTGTCTCTCTCTCTCATTCTGTTTCTCAAACAGTTGTCTTCTCTCCAGCTCCTTTAGTATCTCCAATTCGTCTACACTCTCCCGCTCCAACTCCCTCTGTCTCTCCCGCTCCAACTCCCTCTGTCTCTCCCGCTCCAACTCCCTCTGTCTCTCCCGCTCCAACTCCCTCTGTCTCTCCCGCTCCAACTCCCTCTGTCTCTCCCGCTCCAACTCCCTCTGTCTCTCCAGCTCCAACTCCCTCTGTCTCTCCCGCTCCAACTCCCTCTGTCTCTCCAGGTCTACCTCCTGTTGTATTGCTTGTTGTCTCATCTTCTCCTGCTCCTCTCTCTCCATCTTCTCTCTCAGTATCTGCTTTTCAAGCTCCAGAAGCTGTTGTCTCTCTCTCTCAGCCTGCTTCTGCTTTTCAAACCTAAACAGTTGCCTTCTCTCCATTTCTTTTATTTCCTCCAACTCTTCAACCCTCTGTCTCTCCAACTTCTTCTGTCTCTCTAAGTCGAACTGGCGCTGCCTCTCCCTTTTAAACTCTTTCTCCCTCTCCAGCTCACACCGTCTCTCCCTCTCCAGTTCACACCGTCTCTCCCTCTCCAGCTCACACTGTCTTTCCAACTCTCTCTGTGTCTCCTTTTCCAACTCATTTTGTCTCTCCTTTTCTAACTCGCTCTGCTTCTCCATCTCTCTCTTTCTAGAATATTCTAACTGTTTCTGTATCTCAATTTCCAGCTGCCTCTGTTTCTCCCTCTCAAACTCCTTTCTCTCACTCTGACGTTCTTTCTCCCTCTCCAATTCTCTTACTTTCTCAAGGACTTGTTTCTGTTTTTCTATTTCCATCTCATCCATCCCGGTCTTTCTGTCCCATGCCGTTTCTCTCTTCCTTTCCTGTGCTTGCTTCTTCTCCATCAGTTCCTCTTCTTGTTCTTGACCTTGGGAGCTTTTCCCAAATGTTTTGCCTAGAGAGGGGTTCCGTTTTACCTTCCCTTGAGAACCCCATTGTCCAGACATCACAGAGAAATCATCAAAGGGCACTTCCATGTCCCCTCTCTCTGTTCCCTCATCCCCATGGGATATGACTTCCTGGATCTGACCAGTCAGAGCAAAGTAGGTGGCCCTGGGTTTGGGTGGCTGCTCATCTGCCTCCAGCATTTTCAAACGCTTCGGTGCTGCCACTTCCTCTCTCTCCCTGTCCTGCTCTCTCGGCTTCTCCCTCTCTACAGCCATTTGCATCCTCCTCTCCGCTTCCCTCTGCCTCTCTTTCTCCTCCTCCTTTCTCTCCCTCTCCATGTGGCTCTCCTTTTCCATTTCCCTTTGCCTTCCTTTCTCTACCTCTGCCCCCCTATGCACCTCAGCGGTATTCCACTTCTGCAGAGCTCCAACCCTGAGGTAGCGTGGTCCCTGTTCATGTTGGGAGGCTGGTGCTCCCATCTGAGCCGAACTGAGGTCTCCTTGGACCCGAGCAGGTCTCTTCTCCACTGGCTCAGCTCTAGCTGGCCTGTTCCCCTCAGAATGCCTGGAACGGAGGGTCATGGCCTTGTCCTCCAGCTGAGCCGAGGGGACAATCTCACTAACGGCTCTCCTCTCTCCCACCGCGTGCACCGTGTCAAACAAGTGCTCCACACGAAGCGGGCTGGAGGGAGACACAGGCTCGCGGTAGGGGGAGGTGACCAGGCTGCCGCCTTTCTCACCATCCCCCAGTTTGAGAGAGACACTTCTCCTGGGACAGCCCTTTGTGTTGATCTGCGCTCTGTCCTCCTCCATCACCAGCACGCTGTGTCTCTCCACCACGTTCTCAAATAGGGCTGCTCGCACAGTCTGCACCCCACAGCTCGGGTGGCTCTCCTGGGCCTCCATCTCCAGCCCCCGCTGTGCCGCAGTCCTTGCAGCTGAGGGGTCAGAAGAGGTCTGGGTGGGCTGCTCATTGGACCCTCTGGTGTCTTCATCCACCTTCCTTTGGTCACTGAAGATGAAGACTGAGTCCTGCCCCTAGAATTAAAGTAATTCAAAGAGTTGGCCCAAGTTAATTCAAATTCTGGACACTGTCTGCATGATCATCATGAACATAGTATTATTTGCTGTTAGTATTATATAATGACAGAGAAAAAGAGAGGGTGATACAAAGACAAGTGATTGAGTGAGGCAACTGTGTCTGGGCAGAAAGTGGATCCCACTCCTTTGCTGGGCCCATGAAAGTGGGTGTGGTGCTGAGGTGGTAATCAAAGCCTCACTGTGTTGACCTTTTCCCAGTGCTTCACTCTCAGCATGTTTCATAACGCACAAAGAACCACCAGAGATGACTAATGCCCTGGCTTTGATTTCAAAGCTCTTTGTACCTTTGTGGCAGTGACGTTCTCTTCGCTTGTATGCTCCAAGACAAAGACTGATTCAGAGAAAAAAAATGGTGCCCAGAGTGTTTGAGACATGAAATGCAAATCAGAATTTTCCAGGAATATAGTCCTTATAATGGGCATTTTGCTTAGGCCTTTTAGGCTTACCGGGGCAAACTAAGAAACTATTGAATATTCATTACATTAAATGTCAGAAACCTAAACAAGTTATTTTTCTATTCAAATAAAGGAATACAAAGCCATCTTTAGATGTTGCTCATCAAACAAAGTGAGTGTAAAACAAGATGGGGAACATACAGTACAAACCCTCCAGTCCCCCCAGTGGTGTAACAGAGGCACTTAACTCAATCAAGATCATTTAACTGGTTTGTTTAATATTTTTTTTACTTAACCTTTATTTAACTAGGCAAGTCAGTTAAGAACAAAATTCTTATTTACAATGACGGCCTATCCCGGCCAAACCCTCCCCTAACCCGGACGATGCTGGGCCAATTGTGCGCCGCCCTATGGGACTCCCAATCACGGACGGTTGTGATACAGCCCGGGATCGAACCCGGGTCTGTAGTGACACCTCTTGCATTGCGATGCAGTGCCTTAGACCACTGCGCCACTAATGATGGTTGATTAAATGTATCAATCAACTTAACATAACTCTGATCATTTGCTTTAAGGGCAGTAAACTCGAATTGGATTGGGCATTAGTAAGTTGCTGGAATTGGTCTCATTCTATATTTACAGCAAAATAGAAAACTTGACTTTGTTCACTGAGGACCAAGGATTTAACTGTAACCTCATTGTTGGCCTATTAAAGACAGCAGTGTTTCCTCTGGGTTTGTCTGGTTGGCACAGGAGTTAGAGAAATTCTCACAAGGCTCACTGCAATCCTTCACCAAATCACCTATGTTAATCTAAGCAAATTCCACAACCTCTCTTACCCTCCCTTGAGGATCAGTGTCACTCTCATGGCGGTCTGCCGCCTTACTAGGAGAGGGACTGCCGAGGTCTGTGGACTTCTCAGAGCCAAACCTGATGAAGAGAAACACACACACATCCCACAAGACCGGTAATGACAATGGGAGAGTCATAAACATGACAGAGACAGGCAGACTGAAGGTGGTGAGGAGCTCCTACCTTTTGGTCAGGTCAGGGGGCAGAGGGCGGGGTTTAACAGCCAGGGTCTGAGCAGGTGGCGTAACAGTATCTTCTGTTAGCTTCTTGATTCGCTGTTTAACACCACCCAGTGGTACATCTGCCTCTGGGACTGGCTGCACTGGAGAGTGATGCTCCGGTCCTTGGGCAGCAACACGGAGAGGAACCACAGGAGAGGAAGAAGAGGAATCGAGCAAGAGACTGATCCGTCTCTTAATGCTTCCTCCACCCTTACACTCATCCTTCTCTTCCTCTTTTTTCTTCTCGCTCCCTCGTGCTAGGGCTGAAGGCTTGCTGTCTGGGGCCTGTGGTGTAACAATGGTCCCCTCTGCTCCCGTCTCCCCCTCTCTCCTCCGTAGCAGTGGTCCCTCCTCTGGAGTGTTTTCCTTGCTGCCAGTCTTGGCAGGACAGCCACGGTGCAGCGACAGGCCAATGGACTCAAACTTGGAGGTGAGATCGGCTGAAAGGGGCCGTCTCCCGACCCAGCGATCAGCTGGGGTGGACGACTCAGCCCGAGTGGGAGAGGGCAGGAAGATAGCCGACACAGGTCTAGGCCTGGAGCCTGTAGACTGGGTTCGGAGTTGGACTGTGACCTCTGGCCCTTCATCCTCCTTCCTCTCCTCCCCCTCTAGCCCTATCTGACGGAGGAAGCTCATTGACTTGGCTCTGGTCAAATAGGCTCCTCCAGCTCTGATACTGGATGCTGTTTTGCCACATTCCTTCTCCTGTTTGGTGGATCCGGACCATTCCACTGAAGGGGGTTTCTTAGGGCCTTGTGAGTGGGACAAGCCTGCCGCAGCTGGCTTCTGATGCCCCACCGGTTGGGAAGGAGTTGGTTTGCTGGGGTCCCCAAGTGTTAGAGGGGCGGGTTTGAAGGGCTGGGCTACAGGCTTGGTGGTTTGTCCCGTGCTCAACTTGGGAGAGGGTTTGTAGGAGGTAGGAGCAGGACGGCTGTGGTTGGTCGACACTGGCCTGTGTTTGCTGGTGACATTCGGCTGCTGAGGTTTTGGGCCGTTGGGAGGGTCAGGTTTGTAAAAAGTAGGGCGAGTGGGCTCTGGTCGGGGCTTGGTATTAGGCTTAGGAGCAAGTATGGGCCGGATGGTGGGGGTTTTCTCCACAGCGAAAGGTTTGGGAGTGAGCCGTGGTTTGGGTGCAGGGACAGGCTTACTGGACTCTGGAGTGATGATCAGGGAGCCCTGGGTGTTGGATGGGCCCTCTGTTAGGCTCTTGTTGCTGGAGTCAGCCAGAGGGCTGAGGTGCAGTCGCCCCCCTACACCTGTCCTTCCCATCTCCCCAGTCTGCACCTCCACTTGTGCAGCCATCCCTGTGAAAAACACCTAGAGAGAAAAGTACAAATCTCTATCAGCAACCTTGGCCATTAACTGTACGTCTAGCAGTAAAACCATAATCCAATAAATGATGTATACTACTTAGTGAGTCCTACTGCCACTTCTCTCTCTGATGCAATGCAATGACTGTACTAGGACTGTGGCCTTCACATCAGGGACATGGGAGAACCAAGGCAGACTTAACTTCCTCTATCTGGGCATCACTCTGGACTTTACCTTTGGAGGAGTCATGCACCCAGAGTTGTGGCTGGCTGCTCTAGAAGCAGATGTGCTGTTAAACAGAGGCCAATCATCAGTATGGCAGGCCTCAGCCAGGGGGAGAGGGAGAGATCCATCTCCTCTGGAGGGTTCAGTTCCCTGGATATGGGAAGGGTTCAGTTCATTGGCAGCATAGCTAGTGAACCTCAGACTACTTCTCCGTGAGACAGCAGAAATCCTGACAGCTCAATGACTGTCTGGTGGTTGTTTTGAGGATCAACAGTAATCTGAAGATTACAGAGCTGCATCAGACAACAGTATCAGAGAGGCAGATGCAGGAAGGCTCACTCTCCTAGGAGTGTTTTCCATAGAGTCAGTGTGGTAATGCAAGACAGGTCTGGCCTATGACAGTAAAAGGGGAATTCCATTGAAAAACGATACGAGTAATTAAGATATTTTGCTCCTCCCCCACTAACAATATCTCTAAACTTGCTAGATTCCTGTTGTGAATGGTTATCAGAGAACTGTTCACTTGGGAGATGTGTTGTGGTTGTACATAAGGGATGTATGTAATAACTATAAACACTGAGTAAAATCAGATGTTCCCTCTTATTTTACATTTAACTAGGCAAGTCAGTTAAGAACAAATTCTTATTTACAATGACGGCCTTACCCGGCCAAACCCGGATGACGATGGGCCAATTGTGCGCCGTCCTATGGGACTCCCAATCACGGCCGGTTGTAATACAGCCTGGAATCGAACCAGGGTCTGTAGTGACACCTCTAGCACTGAGATGCAACTCCTTAGACCGCTGCGCCACTCGGGAGCACAAGGGTTATGGTCAGTAGGGGTAGAAGAGGGAGAGCAACAATGTCAACAAGCAGATATTTTTGGTGGACCGCTGCCCTTTATAGGCTCCTGCAGATCTCATAATGCATTCCACATGTTCTTCTCGAGTTAGGCTACTCTGTAACAGATTGACTGCTCGCCTACATTGAGAGGAGAACACAAAGTAGTAGTGCGCGGGTCAGCTTTTTATTCACCCACACCCGCCCGCAATTGCTAATAACCCATCCGCAACCACCCGACTATAAGTGCTAAAGTGAAAATCTGAGACGCGAACCCGACGCTAACTCGCTAATACAGAAAATGTGCTGTAAACTACAGTTTAAAAAAGTCATTTATGTCCCAATTTCCAAATGACATCAGTTTGACCGGTCGTAGGGAGTATGCACTTACAACAGAACTGTATTCAACCCGCCATACGTCTACACAATATTCAATGACCCTAAAACCGCAATAAAATTGCAGGGACTGCGGGTTATGAGTCAACCTGTGCATCACTAAACGCACAGAACTAGTTGGTGGCGCAATTATCTAATTCTGCTTTGGCAGCAGTTTCTTCTTAGTAGTTGTTATGGGCAATCCCATCCTCACTCACCTGACTGGCTGTCAACCGTCTGAACTGAGCCCTGGTTTCTGTGGTAACCATGCAGTGATGTCATATCACACGAGTAAGGAGTAGGAAGAGCCTGAGAAGAGAGCACAATTTGGTGTCATTACGAAGGAAGGAACTGTTTCCTGTAGACCCTGAGGCTGCATACATCAAAGTATAGCATAGACCTCCACACTCTCCTACCTCCCACCGGAAAACCATTTAGTATTTATGCAAACACACAGAGAAATACCATAACACACATTTTAAAGGAAGAAAAACAGACTAACACAAAAATAGTCGAATTTACAACTTGCATAACAAATAGAACATGGAGGAGAAAAGAAGGAATTAGAGTAAAGGGAAAGAGTGTTATACAGCCAGCAGGGGTCTGATAAATTGAGGCAGTGGTTGTTGACAGGAAACAGCTTTGCTAAACATGCGCTGTTAATGGAGGGTCCAGGAACAGCAGGGAGGAGAAACCACTGGCTGTAAGAATTGCATTGCACAACTGTCATTGCCCTTGCAAACAACTCATTTGCTTTTTAAAGTACAAATAACAAATTCTAAATCTGAACGAGATTTCACTCAATTAAATTCAGTAGGGACTACCTTTCAGAAAGAGACAAATGAGGCAAAAAAAAACTGAATGAACTCTGCTATGAGAGATTCAAAATAAGCTAATCATAACTGGGGAAGAGAATACAGTAGACATAATTTAGAATGACAGTAAATCATAGCTTCTGCGAGCTCTGACAGAATGTTTTCAAGTAGAGTACAGTACACCTGCAGAGCTAAGGTTGAGATGAGCCCTAGAATGCATTTTGTTACGTTACAGCCTTATTCTAAAATGACAAAGCAAAAACATATTTTTTAGCAAATTTATAACAAATAAAAAACTGAAATATCACTTTTACATAAGTATTCAGAACCTTTGCTCAGTAATTTATTGAAGCACCTTTGGCAGCAATTACAGCCTCGAGTCTTCTTGAGTATGACGCTACAAGCTTGGCACACCTGTATTTGGGGAGTTTCTCCCATTCTTCTCTGCAGATCTTCTCAAGCTCTGTCAGGTTGGATGGGGAGCGTCGCTGCACAGCTATTTTCAGGTCTCTCCACAGCTATTTTCAGGTCTCTCCAGAGATGTTCGATCGGGTCCAAGTCCGGGCTATGGCTGGGCCACTCAAGGACATTCAGAGACTTGTCCCGAAGCCACTGCTGAGTTGTCTTGGCTGTGTGCTTAGGGTCGTTGTCTTGTTGGAAGGTGAACCTTTGCCCAAGTCTGAGGTCCTGAGCGCTCTGCAGCAGGTTTTCATCAAGGATCTCTCTGTACTTTGCGCCGTTTATCTTTCCCTGGATCCTGACTTGTCTCCCAGTCCCTGCTGCTGAAAAACATCCCCACAGCATGATGCTGCCACCACCATGCTTCACCGTAGGGATTGTGCCCAGTTTCCTCCAGATGTGACGCTTGGCATTCAGGCCAAAGAGTCAGAGTCCTTTTGGCAAACTCCAAGCAGACTGTCTTGTGCCTTTTACTGAGGAGTGGCTTCCATCTGGCCACTCTACCATAAAGGCCTGATTGGTGGAGCACTGCAATGATGGTTGTCCTTCTGGAAGGTTCTCCCATCTCCACAGAGGAACTCTAGAGCTCCGTCAGTGTTACCATTGGGTTCTTGGCCACCTCCCTGACCAAGGCCCTTCTGCCCCGATTGCTCTGTTTGGCCGGGCGGCCATCTCTAGGAAGAGTGTTGGTGCTTCCAAACTTCTTCCATTTAAGAATGAGGGAGGCCACTGTGTATTTTTGTTCAGTATAGCTTTGAAGTTGCAATTTCTTTAAGCCCCATGGCAAAATGTGTAGAATCACAGGAAATTAGCATTAAAACTTCAATTTCTCTCTCAGTCCAGACCTGCCAAGTGTGAAGAATTTTTATGAGTATCACTTCATCACCTCCTGGCCCCAGTCCTCACAACGATGCATTTTGCATTATTTTAAACCTGTAACTGCCACTTCCTGAAACCTATAGTCTTAAATGACATCAAACAATGTTGCCCAACACAATAGTCTAGTGTTTGGTCCTTAATGAAATTGAGGTGGTCTCAATTACACTTTCAATTTTTTCCTAGGTTACATTTAAAATGCAATGATTATTGTAATTAATAGGAGTCTATGTGGATAGTCTAGTGAAAATGTAAACTGGATGCTTAATTTTGTTTGAGGCTAAAATAATCATTAAATTACTAGATGCAATGTAGTAGTTTAGCCTACTGTATTTAGAACATGAAACAACTGAACACGGCCTATAAACTTGTTTCAGATCTCCATCCCTGACCTCATCCATCAAGTTAGGTCTGACTACTAGGCTACAATTCATTCAATACGCCTTGTCATTGGTGAGCTGACTAGGCTATTATCACATCATTAGCAGTCTACTGTTGACACACACCGATATCAAGAGGACAGATCAAGAACTGATTAATTAAACATAGGCCTACTAATCTTTAACAGTCCAACATACAGTTCTTTGAAGGACGGTATTAGAAGAACAGCTCTCTCTGCCATGTCCGTTTCAAACCACGCAACGCCGCACGTTTCCTTGCTAGTCAATGTCTCGCACCTACTACTGTTGCAGAGATCAAAGCATGTGCGGGCAAGAAAGTGTTCATGCTTAGTTGACTAAACGCTTTAGCTAACTACCTTTGTCATACTGACGATTTAGCTAAGGAGCTAACTACGAAATAATATATGTGCTTGACTAACACATACAATTTTGGAAAATGTATTTGGCAAACAGTTCGTTCTCCATTTTCCCTACCCTTTTCGCTCACACATCAGTGGTATCAACAGACAAAGTGGAGAGCTACCATCCAGATCGGTGTAGTAAAATAGTACTAAAGAAAAGTCTGGGTGCTACGACTATGGAAGCCCAACTAGAAGACTTTTTGCTTATTTTAGGGTCGTTTTTCATACCAGCTACTTTGACCTCAAATTGTGGGCTTGATACGCAAAATGTGTGCAGGTTGCCACATCTGTCAGTCCCGTGACAAAATGTGTAGACTTGCAGGAAACTAACTTTAAAACTGTGAAATATTCTCTCTGCCCCATTGCAAAATGTGTAGAGTTGCAGTAAAGTATCTTCAGAACAAAAGATTTCTGCAACCCCCCCTCCTAACTTTGCCACCGCCGCTGAAATAAATCATTTAAGAAACACTGAATATAGACAACACCTTTAGACTTATGTCAGTGCTCTCAGGAGGAAATTAGGATATATTTGGCAGTGTGGTCCAGATACACATAGGCTAGCTAGTAGCTAAAGTTACTGTAGTCACACTGAGTAACACTACAGGAGTTCCTGTCGTAAAAAAAATTATATGGAATGTGTCAAATAAAACCACATTTCCTGTGTTGTGCCTTGGCTTTGTGTGGGTGTGTTGGTAACTTTTATGTCAATGACAGCCCGTTTTGCAGATGAAAAATATTTCCAAAACTGTTTTATGGGAACAAAGACATACTTGAACCTCTGAATACAGAAGTTGCTGTTTACGACTTTTGGGGGATGAAAAAAAAAATGTGTAGCCTATTTATTCATGAATGTCCTGTCAGATGATGGTTAATTCGAGCACTCATTGCCCAGGAAAGAGAGAAAAACATCCTCCATCATAATACTTATTTCAACAGCCAATCTAGCTCTGACGCACCTCCGCATGAGTACAAAGAAAATTGAACCAGGCGTACCAACTTTTTGACACACTCGGTACATAACTTCGATTCCTAACTCAATTCTTTGAAATACAGTAACGAGTCATTTGGCTGCAACGTGGTCTCAGGCCAGGGCAATTCGTATTACTATTCTGACATTAGATTACTAGCTAATGTTAGCTAATTCTTAGAATAACGAACGTTAGTTGACTGTCTAGTTACACTCTACAGACTGAAGTCAAGACGCTAAGTAAGAAAAACAGACAACCAGCTAACATACACATTGCAATATTGTAGAATGTGAAACCATAAGCGGATCAGAGATCGATAAAAAGAAATACCAACTAGCTAATTTACAGTAACTAGCTGACAATTAGCTAAATGTAGCTAGCTAACGTTAGCTGCTGGATTACTTAAACTGCGGTAACGTTAGTCTACACACCAAGCCATATCCTTACGTTTTTATCTGAAACTGTGAGTTTAACATTAAACAAGCACCAGATAACGTTACTCAACTGGCTGTCTCAGTTTAACTGTTATAGCAAGCTAGCTAACATGAGCTACCATAAATACAAAAGCGGTCTGGCTTGAATGTTTATCCTGTCTAAGCCTTTAACGTTAGTCGTTAACGTTCGCAAATACAGGAAGCTACTAACAAACTTATTTAATTGAAAATCCACCCACCTGTCGTGTTTCTGCTTATTTCCCTCCAGGGACCTAGCGAGCTAGATACTTATTTTCTTCAACCAAAACCCAGTCAATCGCACTGCGGTGTGGGATATGGTCGGTCAGTCAGAGGCAAACCTGTTGCTAACACGTCACTAGCCAGGTAGTTCGGACTACTTCGGAAACATGAGCTTTCAAACGGTAAACTTGCAAGTTAGCTAGCTAACGTTACTAGCTAAACAAGTTGATTTCATAGTTATCTAGTAGTTGACTTACTTCATTCCCTCTGCTCTCAGACCCTTGCCATCTGGCTCACTTAACATGATAGCTAGTAGACATGATACTGTAGCGTAATGTTAGAACATTTTATTTTATTTTATTATTAACAAAAATCAACAAACAAAAGACGAATAGTCACATGCAAACAAGCATACATACAAACTATTTACGTTGCCAGGAATCCTAAACAATCAAATCATATTCATTAATAATACAACAAGTTTTAATTGCTTTTTTTGTTTTTCATTTTAGTAAAAGTAGTGCCATATTGTTTAAATTCATTTCTAATGTGAAAAAAGTTAGGTTTTGAATTAGACCATTTGCATTTGTGAATATGAAATGTACCTAATATTATTAGCAGCTGAATTAAATATACCACATCTTTATCAATGTCAGATTGTCTGAAATAAATCATTATATCAAAACAATTAAATAGTACAACCGGTCCTATTTTTTTGGAACAAAATTCTGTTTGTCAATTCAAAAAAATTATACTATAAATACAGGCAAAAACAAACACAAAATGGTCTCCGCCATTCCACAGAAATCACATTTATAGTCAATATTCAGCTTGAATCTTTCCAAAACATGTTCCACAGGAAACATTCTATGTAACATTTTAAATTAAACTTCCTTTACCTTGTTACTGATACAATATTTGTTAGCAATTTTCCATGCTTTCCTCCATTGTATATCGCCATAGACATTTGACCAAAAGAAGGGAATTGTAGTAATGTTAGCGCTAGTATTTTGCCAGCAGCACAGACGATGACGTCACGTTCGTACGGCAGTGAGGAAACCTAAATAAAAGCTGATTTCAAAACTCCATCAAAAGATATTGAATTTTAATCAATGGCCACTTTCATTGTGCCAACAAGAAAAGGCAGTAAGTAATTAATGAAATAAAAATATGTGTATATATATATATATACACACACATGTGTATATATGTATGTGTGTGTATATATATATATATACATACACATATACATACACACATATACATACATATGTGTGTGTATATATATATATATATACATATGTGTATATATATATATATATGTGTGTATATATATATATATATATATATACAAACATATATATATATATACACACATATGTATGTATATGTGTGTGTATGTATATGTGTATTTATATATATATATATATATATACACACACACATGTATATATGTATGTGTATATATATATACACACACATACATGTGTGTATATATATACACATATATATATATATATATAAAAATACACGTGAATATATATATACGTGTATGTATGTGTATATATATATACACACACACATATGTATGTATATATAGATATGTATATGTGTATATGTGTGTGTATATATATATAGATATGTATATGTGTGTATGTATATGTGTGTGTATGTATATGTGTATGTATATGTAGGTGTGTATATATATATATGTATATATATACACATACATGTATGTGTATATATATATATATATATACACACATATATATATATATAAATACACGTGTATATATATACGTGTGTGTGTGTGTGTGTATATATATACACACACACATATGTATGTATATATAGATATGTATATGTGTATATGTGTGTGTATATATAGATATGTATATGTGTGTATGTATATGTGTGTGTATGTATATGTGTGTGTATGTGTATGTATATATATATACACACACATGTATATATGTATGTATATATATATATATATATATATATATATATATGTATATACACACACACACACACACATATGTATATGTGTATATGTGTGTGTATGTGTGTGTGTGTATATATATATATATATATATATATACACACACACGTATATATATATGTGTGTGTGTATATATATATATATACATACATACATACATACATACACACACACTTGGGGTCGGAAGTTTACATACATCTTAGCCAAATACATTTAAACTCAGTTTTTCACAATTCCTGACATTTAATCCTAGTAAAAATTCCCTGTTTTAGGTCAGTTAGGATCACCACTTTATTTTAAGAATGTGAAATGTCAGAATAATAGTAGAGAGAATGATTTATTTCAGCTTTTATTTCTTTCATCACATTCCTCTGCTGTCTTCAACCAGGATTTCAGCGATCACTGCCTCATTGCCTGCGTCCATAATGGGTCCGCGGTCAAACGACCACCCCTCATCACTGTTAAACGCTGCCTAAAACACTTCAGCAAGCAGGCCTTTCTAATCGACCTGGTCCGGGTATCCTGGAAGGATATTGACCTCATTCCGTCAGTAGAGGATGCCTGGTTATTCTTTAAAATTGCTTTCCTCACCATAAATAAGCATGCCCCATTCAAAAAACTTAGAACCAGGAACAGATATAGCCCTTGGTTCACTCCAGGCCTGACTGCTCTTGACCAGCACAAAAACATCATGTGGCGTACTGCATTAGCATCAAATAGCCCCCGTGATATGCAACTTTTCAGGGAAGTTAGGAACAAATATACACAGGCAGTTAGAAAAGCAAAGGCTAGCTTTTTCAAACAGAAATTTGTATCCTGTAGTACTAACTCAAAAAAAGTTCTGGGACACTATAAAGTCAATGGAGAATAAGAGCACCTCCTCCGCCAATGGCCCCACCATTTCTCCTTCACCCAAATCCATATAGGTGATGTTCTGAAAGAGCTGCAAAATCTGGACCCATACAAATCAGCCGGACTAGACAATCTGGACCCTCTCTTCCTAAAACTATCCGCCGAAATTGTTGCAACCCCTATTACTAGCTTGTTCAACCTCTCTTTCGTATCGTCTGAGATCCCCAAAGATTGGAAAGCTGCCGCGGTTATCCCCCTCTTCAAAGTAGGTGACACTCTAGACCAGTGGTTCTTAACCTTGTTGGAGGTACTGACCCCCACCAGTTTCATATGCGCATTCACCGAACCCTTCTTAATTGGAAAAATAAAATTCAAAACATAGGTATATATTTTACTGGTGCACAAAATGAACCATGCATCAACATCAGTGTTCAAAGAACAAAACCATTAAAACATGATTTTCACACAAAAACAAAAACATAATAATGAATATTTACTGCAAATCAGTGTGACTTCTGCTGTTGCCTTTCAGAGACCAGTTCAGAAATGCGCGGCTTCACCTTGGCAAGTGCCACTCTCATGTCATTTTCGCAACAAAGTCTGTTCCTTTTCTTCGTTTTTATGTCCAGCATCCTCGAAAAGGATTGCTCGCAAAGATATGTTGTAACAAACGGTATGAAAATCTCCAGAGCTTTCTTAGCAATAACAGGGTACGGTTCCTTTTGTTGACACCAAAAATTTGAGAGCGTTATTGTTCTGAAGAGTTGCTGTTGAACCAGGCTGTGCTGAATTTCAATGTTTTCATCGAGGTATTCATCATTGACATCTGTTGTCTCAACACTAAACGTGAACAGCTGTCTCACCCATGCTGGATATGACTCTCTTGTAGGGAAGTATCCGTCGAGAGACTTTGCAAGCTCATCTAAGTGCGTGGCAATTGCTTGCTTCAGTTCCGCGGGTACAGAAATGTCTCCGATTCCAGATACATCTTCGATCTTACTTACACAGTCGTCCAGCAGGGGAAAGTTTGCGAAGTTATCGTTCTCTGTTCGTCGTTTCCATAACGGTAGCTTTTTTTGAAAAGCCTTCAGGTTTTCTTCCGCTTCGATGATGTTGACTCCACCGCCCTGCATCTGTTGATTGAGATGATTGAGAGCTGCGAAGATATCAGCCATGTACGCTAAAATGAGAATGAACTCAGAATTTTTTAAGCAATCTGCATGATGATGTTGGTGCTCTTGCAAAAACAGGGCTAATTCCACACGCACGGCAAAAACACGATTCAGCACCTGTCCCCGGGATAACCACCGAACGTTAGAATGGTACAGAAGTACCTCGAATTCAGAGCCCATTTCTTTACACAGCTCACTGAAGATGCGGTGCCTCAGAGCACTATTTCGCACATAGTTCACGCATTCCACTACAATTTTTAATACTTCTGCCAGTTTTGGAGGCAAGGTTTTTGTTGCCAACGCATGCCTGTGCAGAATACAATGCGTAACAATGATGTGTGGTGCATCGGCTTTCACTAGCGCACCAAAACCAGACTTTCTTCCCAGCATGACTGGAGCTCCGTCCGAACAAACTGCAGAAACCATATCCCACGAAAGATGGTTGCCTTTGAAGAAGTCATCCACAAGTTTCTTCACATCGGCTGCCTTAGTTGTTGTCGTAAGAGGCTTACAAAATAAAAAATATTCCTTTATCACGTCGTCTTTCACATAGCGCACAAATACAGCAAGCTGGCTTAGATTGGAAACGTCTGTGGTCTCGTCGAGTTGAAGGCTGAATTTTGCCGGGCTTGAAATCAGATCTGCAACTACTTGAGCCAAGATGTCTTTGCTCATGTCCTCTATTCTGTTGCTAATGGTGTCATTTGAAAGAGGAATTTGGGATAACTTAACTTCAGCCGCTTTTCCCAGCATGATATTCGCCATCTTCAACACAGCTGGTTTTATGAGTGTTTCACCAATGGTGTGTGGTTTGCCCTGCTTTGCGATCAGGTAAGCAACTTCGTACGATGCTGTGAGGATCGGTTTGTTGATGGGTACAAAGCCGGAAACAGGCAGAGTAGCCTTTTCATCGAATCTGGCTCTCTTCACCTTGAATTCAGCGAACGTTGTGTTCTTGTATTGTCCATCTCCATGCAGCTTAAGGAAGTGTTCTCTTAGTTTTGCCGGTGCTAGACTAGAATTGCTCAACTTGGCATTGCAAATCATGCAGTTAGGACGCTGACTCTCATCACGTTCCGTTATACATGTGAATCCATATTGTACATATTCGTCCGACCACTTTCTTTTTTTGCTCGACATAGTTAGTATGAAGGGATTAAAATATTAAGAAAGAAATCACACGACATACCATCACGACAGTCACAATTCGACTACTGAGCGCGCCAAATTCCCTGCAGCACAGATAGGCCAAGCGATGTTGCGTGATCACCTGCAGCCAATGATGGCCAAGCGGGGCGTGTCATCACGAATCATATGAGTCGGGTGTGTGTCTTGACCTCCGCCGAACCCCTGAGACTGACTCACCGAACCCCTGGGGTTCGATCGAACCCAGGTTAAGAACCACTGCTCTAGACCCAAACTGCTACATACCTATATCTATCCTACCCTGTCTTTCTAAGGTCTTCGAAAGCCAAGTTAACAAACAGATTACCGACCATTTCAAATCCCACCGTACCTTCTCCGCTATGCAATCTGGTTACAGAGCTGGTCATGGGTGCACATCAACCACGCTCAAGGTCCTAAACGACATCATAACCACCATCGATAAGAGACATTACTGTGCAGCCGTATTCATCGACCTGGCCAAGGCTTTCGACTCTGCCAATAAGAATGTGTTGATTGACAAACTCGACAGCCTTGGTTTCTCAAATGATTGCCTCGCCTGGTTTACCAACTACTTCTCTGATAGAGTTCAGTGTGTCAAATCGGAGGGCCTGTTGTCCGGACCTCTGGCAGTCTCTATGGGTGTGCCACAGGGTTCAATTCTCGGGCCGACTCTTCTCTGTATACATCAATGATGTTGCTCTTGCTGCTGGTGATTCTCTGATCCACCTCTACGCAGACGACGCCATTCTGTATACTTCTGGCCCCTCTTTGGACACTGTGTTAACTAACCTCCAGACGAGCTTCAATGCCATACAACTCTCCTTCCGTGGCCTCCAACTGCTCTTAAACGCAAGTAAGACTAAATGCATCCTATTCAATTGGTCACTGCCCGCACCTGCTCGCCCGTCCAGTATCACTACTCTGGTCGGTTCTGACTTAGAATATGTGGACAACTACAAATACCTGGGTGTCTGGTTAGACTGTAAACTCTCCTTCCAGACTCACATTAAGCAGCTCCAATCCAAAATTAAATCTAGAATCGGCTTCTTATATCGCAACAAAGCATCCTTCACTCATGCTGCCAAACATACCCTCGTAAAACTGACCATCCTACCGATCCTCGACTTCGGTGATGTCATCTATAAAATAGCCTCCAACACTCTACTCAACAAACTGGATACAGTGCCATCCGTTTTGTCACCAAAGCCCCATACACTACCCACCATTGCGACCTGTACGCTCTCGTTGGCTGGCCCTCGCTTCATACTCGTCGCCAAACCCACTGGCTACAGGTTATCTACAAGTCTCTGCTAGGTAAATCTCCGCCTTATCTCAGCTCACTGATCACCATAGTAGCACGCGCTCCAGCAGGTATATCTCACTGGTCACCCCCAAAGCCAATTCCTCCTTTGGTCGTCTTTCCTTCCAGTTTTCTGCTGCCAATGACTGGAACGAACTGCAAAAATCTCTGAAGCTGGAGACTCATATCTCCCTCACTAGCTTTAAGCAGCTCACAGATCACTGCACCTGTACATAGCCCATCTGTAAACAGCCCATCTATCTACTTACCTCATCCCCATACTGTATTTATTTATTTTGCTCCTTTGCACCCCAGTATCTCTACTTGCACATTCATCTTCTGCACATCTACCATTCCAGTGTTTAATTGCTATGTTGTAATTACTTCGCCACCATGGCCTATTTATTGCCTTACCTCATTTGCACTCACTGTATATAGACTTTTTGACTGTATGTTTTGTTTATTCCATGTGTAACTCTGTGTTGTATGTGTCGAATTGCTATGCTTTATCTTGGCCAGGTCACAGTTGCAAATGAGAACTTGTTCTCAACTTGTCTACCTGGTTAAATAAAAGGTGAAAAAAATGAAAAACAAAAAGAAACAAATTGTGTTTAGTGAGTCTGCCAGATCAGAGGGATGACCAGGGATGTTCTCTTGATAAGTGCATGAATTTGACCATTTTCCTGTCCTGCTTGCCATTCAAAATGTAACGAGTAGTTTTGGGTGTCAGGGAAAATGTACAGATTAAAAAGTACATTATTTTCTTTAGGGATGTAGTGAAGTAAAAGTAGTCAAAAATATAAATAGTAAAGTACAGATACCCCAAAAACTACTTAAGTAGTACTTTAAAGTATTTGTACCTAAGTACTTTACAGTCCCCCTCCAAGACTAACCTTAGGATAGTAGAGACCCTACTGAGTATTTCCCATTCCACTTTAGCTGAGACAGGTAGAAAACGTTCTCTCTACAAGCCAATATGTATCCCATGTACAGTCTATTAGTGTTTTGCATTGGGGGCTATGGATGGGGCAGAGCGAACAGCCAGCAGCAGGCAGTGCGACACAGTCCCCCTATAAAACGGACCATATTTGGTTAACAGAGACACGACTGAGTATTTCCCTACCCCAGTTTATATGATACAGGTAGTAAAGTTCTCTTTACAACCCAATAAGTATCCCATATACAGTGTAGTGTATTACATTGCAGTGGGAGGAGTAAGGAGTCACCAGCACTGTATATTATTATAAACCCGTTGCCCAGCACAAGACACCAATTTAAGTTTTGCATACTCTGAGTAATTCCAATAATATCTATTTGCATTTGATAAAAATTGTATTTCTTTAAATATAGCATACACAATACCTTTTAACATACCAATATGTGTAAACTTTCAAAATAAATCCTGGTATAAAAAATAATATGATCCATGTATTTTTTCAAAGGTTGCAATGCTGTGAAAATCAGTTGTACCGCACTAGTGCAAAAAATTATCGATATTCCGAGTTTAGTGTTTCTTTTTAGGGGATCATTTTTTTTATCCGCTATCATACTGCCAGCATAACTGCCTAATGTAGGATTACGGTAATGTAGCTGGTTGTACTTGACTGGCTGTTAGCTACAAATTGGTAGGTATGGTGTGCCACCCTTTGTACAGTTTTCATTACTACACTGACACGGTTGGTGATAGGTTAGAATCGGCTGCTGCGTGTGTCCTCCTGGGCTGCGTTCAATACGAAAAAAATACCGTTTCGCTCAATTAAATGGAAACGGTGCTATTCTGAACGACCAGTTGAAAAACGGGGAAGGATTAAGTTATGGGTTCAAAATGCAACGCTGCCAACCACTTCCCTTTAAATACGCCTCTCATTGCATCAAGTCATACCCACCAAAAGGAGTAAACGTACCTCAGTATATTCAAGAACGTTTTGGAAAAACGTGTCGTTTAATACAAACCTTCACGCAACGTAGCAAACGTTCAATTGAAAGAACCCCTGGGATAAATTACAATATCCTTCGCGTGTAGCGGTCGTATCCCCCCCCCAAAAAAATCTTACATTTATTTCGAAAATGTTTTTGATAGGTAGGTTATGATTTATATTAAAACATTTTAAGATACATTTTTCATAAATCTAGGCAGGTAGCCTAGTGGTTAGAGCGTTGGACTAGTAACCGGAAGGTGGCAAAATCAAAACCCGAGCTGACAAGGTAAAAATCTGTCGTTCTGCCCCTGACCAAGGCAGTTAATCCACTGTTCCTAGGCTGTCATTGAAAATAAGAATTTGTTCTTAACTGACTTGCCTAGTTAAATAAAGGTAAAAATATATATATATATATCATCCAGGTACACTGAACTACCTTTCTCCTTCTGACAGCCATGTGTCAACTAAAGTAAAATAACAATTGTGCATCAATACCCTCTCATTTTGCTGCAATACAAAAAATAACCAGACAATTAGTTTCATTGTGCATAATCCTTTATTCCAATGTCAGGCCAGTTGAAATTAATGTTCATGTTCACTACAAACTTAAAAAATAATCAAAGAATCCTCAAACAAAACATCTTCTATATAGTATCTTTACATCCCAAGCAATCAAGTCAGCAGATCTCTAGCTTCACACACAAAACATATTTGCAACACTGAATTGAAACCAGGGGGTAAAGTGCCAATGTTACAAATTAGACTAGGAAGGACAAACAAATGACTATGGTAGAAGGGGGAAAATGAATAGATCAAAGAAGAAACTGCATATCCATGGTCTAATCATTCTAACAAGGTCCACAGTGTATTTGAGTTGTCTGCCATTAACACACAAAACATTTCCAATCCTTTCTTTAATACTAGCGACACTGTATTCCTTGCATTTCCTCCAGACCGGTATGAGAATCAGATTCATGCATAGAGGTTGTGCTATATTCAGGCCAAATCAGAGTAAAACACAAGCAGAACATACAACTTGCATTGGATGAGGTTTTTGTTAAGCAGACATTTTTTTGAAGATCAAATTCAGGGCTGACAGTGTTTGGGACTCAGGATTGAAATTCTGGGATGGTTCAGAGGGTGTGACATGCCTGCAGCTGGCTGACTGCTACCCCAAATAAAATGCACCCCTCAAAACAATTCCATTCCACTCAACGTTGATCCTAATATGGTCTCTGTAACAAATGTCACTCATTCTACCCTCCATCCTTACAGCATTTTTTTTTTTTTAAAGAAGATTTTCAATGTGGCAGGAAGTTGGAACAAATCTTTGCGCACCAGAAGTATTGTAGAACGCATAATAAACCAATTGCACAATGTAAGAAATTGTGAGTGGGACTGTGGTGGAGGCATTACTTACCTTGGCTACATACAACATCAAAAATTCTCCATTGTCATTCTAAAATAGAGCTGCATGGGAAAATGAGTGATAGGAGATGGTAAGTTTCATCTTCAGTGTCATCTACTTTGTGTGAATCATAGAGGTGCTGAACAGAAGCTTCTGTTTCTTCTTCTTCTTCTTTCCCCCCTTTTCATCTGAGAGAGAGATAATAGGATAAGTATGCAGTCTTCTAACTCCACGAATAAGTCATCACTTACACAAGCTAAGACACAGACAAACACAGTGAAAGACTGACCAGGGATGACCACTGGCTGTGGTGGAACAGTTGGACCATGGTCCAGCTGCAGGAGTGCCTCCTCAAAGGCCTGGCTGAAAGAGTTCTGGAAACTGGGCACTGGGACCCGGTCAGACACATCACTCTCTCCATCGCTGTCTGCCGCTGGAGGAGCCAGAAGCATTTCTGAGGGAGCAGCACAAAAAAACAGGAGTCAAACATGGTCCAACACTGACACCCTATGGTCCAAACAAACATAGGGTTCATCTGGCCAACTGATTTCAGCAAACACTAACAGAAACTGAGGAGAAATGAATGATGTACACATGGAGTTGTCACCTTTCTTTGGAGTGGTCCATGGCCCAGCATCAGCCCTGGCTTTCCCATCTCTCAGCATCTTATCAGGGGAGAATAAGGGGTGATGGAGAAAAGTCATCTAAATTGTCTATATCCAAAAGTTGTGACATCCTGACATCCAAGGTAATCAGTCCGTAATACAAAAATAGGTAGAGACATGTAGGAGTGACTAAATGAATGAGTTAGGCCTACAGACCTGAGCGAAGGACATGCAGTGCGAGTCATCCTCCACACAGCCCACGCTGGGCGCAGGGCTGTCTCCAGTCAGACTAGGGAACATCATCCCATCTACAACGAGATGGAAATGGCGATTTCAGTTTACAAGGCACTGTTTGTAATGTGCTATATATGGGGTGGCAGGTAGCCTAGTGGTTAGAGCATTGGGCCAGTAACAGAAAGGTTGCTAGATCGAATCCCCGAGCTGACAAATAAAAATCTGTCTTTCTGCCCCTGAACAAGGCAGTTAACCCACTGTTCCTAGGCTGTCCTTGTAAATAAGAAATTGTTCTTAACTGACTTGCCTAGTTAAATAAAAAACAAATTCAATGGCACAAAATACAAACATTACTATCAGGAGTCCATAAAACAGTGACACTTTAAATTTCCAAGCCTGTCAAAATAAAGGACAGTTGAAAGAGCTGGTCTCACCAGAGACAGCGCTGCTGGTGAGGGCTGAGGGAGGGGCCAACAGAAATTCAGGATACACTTGTGGACTGCCGTTGTGAGGTGGTGACCCAAATGCCGGGAACTGCTGAAGATTCTCCAGCCCAATATGCACCTCTGGATCTGAGAGAAAACATTCATATGAAGATACTTTATCTGACGACAACTTTTCAGTTACACATTCTACATTGAGAAACAACCAAAAGTAAAATGGACTCACATTTCCCCTGCTTCTTGTTCTCCTCCATCTCAATACGCCTCTCCCTGCGCTTCTCATCCCTTGCTTTCTTTTGTCTGAGACGCTTTCTTTTCTCCAAGTCATCTGAGAGTCAGAAGGAGAAATAAAGTGATGAGAAAGAAGATCAGTATTGGATTAGTATTTACTCTAAGAAGCCATGTACATGACTAGAATAGGGAGTATGTTAGGTTCTGACCTGCAAAGCTGTCCAGGGTCTCTTTGGACAGGGTGGGGGGCTGCAGGGCCAGCTCACAGATACTGAACTCACAGGTGAGCGGCAGGTGAGCCAGGTAGCGGTGTCGACGGCGAATCTCCTGTAGCCAAGAGAATCAAAACCTGAGATGTTGCACATGTTCCTGGGATGAAGCAGATGAAACAAAGTCTTGGTACATTTTTCAAGAACAAACATGGTTAGATCTAATCACTTACCTCAGTGATAGTTTGCCCCTCAATCTCCACCACAGTGGCCGTGATGGTGTGGGGGCTGGCCTCTAGGCTGCCGTACTCACGTTGCAGACAGCGCACGTTCACTGGGTGCAGGAACATCTGCTGGCAGTCCTCCGCTGGGAGAACAAAGGAGTAAGTACAGAGACTGGACTTTTGAATGCAATAAAGAGGACAAGGTAGATGTTAAGTGGAGAGACACTGATAAACCTAGTTCTGCTAAAGGGTATCCTACCTTGGTAGAAGTAGTAGGAGGGGCCATGCTCTGAGGTTTGGGGGCGCGCTGTTTCAGCCTGGCTGGGATGGTTCTCCTCAGCAGGCTGGGGCTCTGGAGCTGCATCCTCAGGGGACTCCTCCAGCACTCTCTCCAGGAGCCCTTCAGGGAGCTGTGGTTCCTCACCAGTGGCCTCCTCAGGGTCCTCATCTGGAACCTCTGCCACCTCATCATCAAATGCAGAGGAGTACTGCAGAACTGGCTGGAAAGAGTAAAACATGTAATCTCTCAGAGCCAATAACACAGGCGAGTTTGGAGAGTATATTAATGGGTTATAAATGCAAACACTTACCTTGGTACTGCTAAAGGTGGTCACCACTTCCTCCTCAGGGGAGGGGGCATCTGCCAGGGTGAGATTTGACAGTTCCAGGTTGTCCTCAGCACATGCCTTCTGGTGCTTCAGCAGAGCCTCCACTCGCTCCTGGACCACAGCAGAGGAAAGAGAGGGGGTCAGTTCACGCTATATAGGCATATCATATATGACTTGACCGAAGTTTGTGTAATAAGTCAAACTTCAAACTTCACACACACCACTTCTTGCTTCATGCAGTAGAAGCTGCCTGTATTTTAAATTACAAGCTGCTAGTTTGTCAGTGTTACCTGCAGATTGCACAGGGCACTCTGGATGAAACAGGCTGTGGCATCCTCTCCCTGGGTGAGCTGACCCTGCAGAGCGGCCTCCTCCTCGGCCACTAGGCCCAGCACCTGCTCCTGAGAGGCCAGCAGCAGTTTGGAGTACGGGCTCAGATGCACATCTACAGCACAGGGGTACAGCCATGTCACGACGACTCACATATACCATACCACAGAAACAGGTATATGGTAAACAGTGTCGCACGGTACACTAAAAATGTGGTACTTTTTCAAAACTACAAACTAGGACTGTGGCAGTCATGACATTTTGTTAGCCGGTTATTGTCATGCAAATGTCTGCTGATCTCACGGTAATTGACCGTTAATGAACAAACATGTTTAGCATCTCCATGCATACAAGTCACTTATGCACGCCTTTGGAACATTTACATTTTTAAAAAGTCTAATAAATCCATTTGATATACACCATCACAATAAATCCATCTATTTTAGGCAGATCTAAAACATTAAATGGAAAAAAATGTATTTCAAAAGGAACTGAATATGAGTTGGCCTACTACTGACTATGCGCCATGCCAAAGGCTGTAGGCTAGTTTACTTAGCAGACAAGATATGCTTATGAGTGCCGTTATTTTAAATGATTTTATTGTAAGAATAATATATTTGAACTTAGCGGAATAAAATAGAACGGAAATTTCTCAATTTCGGAGCATAAAAAGTGATCATTTGAAACGGCTCCTATACGCAGGATTTAGAGTTATTTGGCAACTTTAGTTGTGAATGACACAAACCTTAGAATGTCTTAGAAATCCAAACATATATGGGCTGCATGATGCGACTACAGGCTATTAACTATTTGAAAAAGTCGCAAAAAAGGGCAGGACCAGGTACAGAGGAAAATGCAATCCGTATGCACTCAAATAACGACTGGCAGCCGCTTTCCCGCAGTGTAATTCATGCTGGGTAGGTGTCACGAGAATTTTCAATCCCAATGACGATAACTAACATTTATTTAAGCTTTGACCAATCCCCGAGGTTTGTAAGACCCTGGGTTTAATAATAATTAGGCGAAGACTCAGCTTATGCAAAAGGTCCGTACAGCTTATTCAGAGAACGTTCTCAAGTCAAAAGTCATGACATTTTATAACTCCCATTTCCCCCACCTCCTTACACGCACACACACACAAACAATAGGTGGGCTGTATCTTTCCCCACAGTCCGCATTCCTCGTTTATCACTACCAAGCTGGCAGTTCTATCCTCCCGAGATTAGAGGGACCTTGACAGGACTCCCTTTCCTGTCGTAAGTTTCTTAGAGTTCTAACCTGGTCAGGTCATGAATAGTTTAATTGTCCTCTGTATTTTCTTAGTCACACACACACACATTCCTCTCCCTTACTGGTCTCGACCAAACCTTATTGGACTTAAGTTTATCACTTTAATTATTCATTATACATGTTACATAATCTAATAATTACGTTTGTCTAATTATTAATTATACATGTTACATAATCTAATAATTACGTTTCAGGGTGGAATTCTTTAGTCATTACCTTAAACATATAAATTCCCTTATCAGTAGGCTACTATAGTAGGAGCTGGGATCCTCTTTTTAGTGGCAACCATCAAAACTCTGCTTTCACATGGGATTGCATATAGAAATGTCTGTTTATAAAAACACTCCACACATGTTTGTCATGGGCTCTCCAACCATGTTCCTGCAGCTACCCAATGCTTAATTTTGGAAACATCGATAGTAACAAGTTCACAACAAAACATTTCATTAAACTGTTGACAGCAATGAAGGCGAGGAGATGGAGAAACGCAGTGGTGAGATATTCTATAGCTAAAAAGGTAGTGCCAACCTATTATGAAAATATTAAAACGTGTCCCATTACTAGGTTATTCAAAATCAAATTCACTATAAAATGTAGGCTAACTTCGTAAACTGCCCTGCACAATCAGTGAACCAACGGCATCGCCTAGGCCTATATGTTCCCTCCCAGACTCATTGAAAGAAAGATTGGAGTGTAGCATAAGGTAACCCAGTCCATCCAGTATGCATAATACAGTCCACACTCAAAGGCAATTACTAGATTGTTTCATTTTGGATTATAGGCTAGACCAATTATGTACCAAAGACATCTTAAATAAATGTTTTTTTATACGCGGTAGGTGATGTATTGTATAACTGTGGCACAATCATTATTTTGATTGTCTTTTGGGGGTGTGGCTTGGGCTCATATATAGGCAAATGCATAAGCTCTAATATGCGTATGGATGTTCTACATGCAATGTCTTAAATGCTTTGAATTAAATCACCTTAAAGCGCTGTCCATTTCATTGTTTGGCTTTGAAACAACATCTACAACAACCATGTTTCCCACTCAGTTTCAACCTGCTGTCGTCACAGTGAGGTGAGTTTTAAAATCATGATATAATTTTGATAAGTGGTTGATGTGATTTCGATAGCATTTGCATTGATGTCAGCCCTAACTACAACATGAAAAACGATTAGATAGAATTTTGTTATTTCCGATTCATCTATCAAATGTCTCTCACGTTTGGAAACCAACTAAATGTATTTTACTTATTCTAAAATGTATTAATTAGCCCAAGTTTAAGACAAACAGAATGCATCATTGATTCATATTCCCTGCAATTTTCTGAAGACAATACGACACAGGAATACGTGCGGTGCGTGCATGTCTACCACTTTGTGTAGCCTTTAGCATGCTAATGCTAACCATCTTCAGGTCGATGGAAAGGCTTTCCCAAAAAACTCAATTCAAAATGTACTGCAAAGTAACCTACCAGGAAGAATTATAACTCCATGTGTGCTACAGAAACCGGTAACCAAACAATGCTAAGCAAGGTTGCCAGGTTTAACTAAAATTACCAACACATTGACCACTCCAAATCCACCCACAAGGACTGAAAACTAGCCCAGACATTTTTTCCAGCAACAAGAGAGGAGTTGCCACATAATGTTGTTTCCATAATGACAATCAAAATACAACTGGTAAAAAGTTGTCATGGCGTGCTGCTCTCCTCTCACTCACTGTGCTGCAGCAGGCAGCTGAGTCGAGTCAACTCAACATACCCCCTCTGGCCCTCCCTGCCCACTCTCCAACAGCCTGCCTCACTGCCTGATAGTCAGCAGCAGGCCACAGTATAATTAACCTCCTCTGGATCAGTGTCCAGAAATCGGGACAGTTGTTGCTCAATATGCAATATTTCACTAGAATGGTATTGTAAACAGCCAATTTTCCGGGACATAGACATGTCTTATATCGTCAGAAAGCTTAAATGATTGTTAATCTAACTACAGTGTCCAATTTACAGTAGCCATTACAGCACAAAAATACCACACTATTTTTTGAGGATAGTGCACAACAACAAAACACCTTTATCAAGGCAATTGGTTTGATACATTCACCTCTGACGGTAAATAATGTACTTCCATTCAGTAATCTTGCTCTGATTTGTCATCCTGAGGGTCCCAGAGATTAAATGTAGCATAGTTTTGTTTGATAAAATCCCTTTTTATATCCTAACAACTAGAAGTCGACAGATTAATCAGAATGGAGAATTAATTATGGCCGATTTCAAGTTTTCATAACAATCGGTAATCGGCATTGTTGGACGCCGATTGCATTGCATTCCACGAGGAAACTTTGTGGCAGACTGACCACCTGATACGCGAGTGCAGCAAGGAGCCAAGGTATGATGCTAGTTAGCATTAAACTTATCTTAACATAATCACTAGTTAACTACACATAGTTGATGATATTACTAGGTTAACTAGCTTGTCCTGCATTGCATATAATCAATGTGGTGCCTGTTAATTTATCATCGAATCACAGCCTACTTCGCCAAACGGGTGATGATTTAACAAAGGCGCATTTGCAAAAAAAGCACAATCGTTGCACGAATGTACCTAACCATAAACATCTTTTGCCTTTCTTAAAATCAATACACAGAAGTATATATTTTTTAAACCTGCATATTTAGTTGAGAAATTCATGTTAGCAGGCAATATTAACTAGGGAAATTGTGGCTCGTAAGCATTAATTCAAACCTTACTGTGTTTGCCAGCAGCTCTTAGCAATGCTTGATCACAGCGCTGTTTATGACTTCAAGCCTATCAACTTCTGAGATTAGACTGGCAATACTAAAGTGCCTATTAGAACATCCAATAGTCAAAGGTATATGAAATACAAATGGTAGAGAGAGAAATAGTCGACACGTCCTAATTCCTATAATAACTGCAACCTAATATTTCTTCACTGGGAATATTGAACCACCAGCTTTCATTGTTTCTGAGCAAGGAACTTAAATGTTAGGTTTTTTACATGGCACATATTGCACTTTTACTTTCTTCTCCAACACTTTGTTTTTGCATTATTTAAACCAAATTGAGCACGATTCATTATTTATTTGAGACTAAATGTTCATTCAGTATTGTGGTAATTGCCATTATTTATATAAATATATTGAAAAAAAATGATAAAAATAATAATTATGATATATATATATTTGTAAAAATGTATATCGTCCGATTAATCGGTATCGGCTTTTGCGGTCCTCCTATAAATCGGTATCGGCATTGAAAAAAAAAAATCATAATCGGTCGACCTCTAACAACATCCATGTTGTATACAGTGTTTTGCATGAATTCCGACTCTTTCAACTTGCAACAAAACAATTTATTAAATCTAATCCGCAAAACATTGTTTAACCCGGTCAAATTCAGTTTCTGTGCAATCCTCAGACACTCTAGAAGGCAACCAAACTTGTTCCATCATTCAACATTACGTATTGGCTACACAGCACGTCAATTAGTCCATGAAGGTCAGCCTTCATTACGCACCAATGAGACTAGCGGTGTTCCCTTGATCGACAGTGTATTGGTCCTATGACCACCTATTGTAACATAGCTAGCCAGATAGCCAATGAGCTGAGCTTTACAGTAGTATGTGAACGCCCTTTGTATGACCAACAGTCATCAAGATAGACCTTTGCACAACCATGTTCATCCTCAAGGGGAAAGAAAACAGAACGAACAGTAGTTTACGTTACGCAGCGGTTCATTCTATTGTACAAACTTTCTCAAAACTGAAAAAGTAAAACTCGGCTACTAATAGGCTGACCACACCGCTCGCGTCACGTGCGCAAGCGTTGCAAAATACATTTTAGAAAGCTGTGTTATTCAATTATTGCATCCACACTGCTCTCGAGCGTCTGCGTTGCCAAGGGCTAAAATAGAAGTCATTCCTATTTCTGACGCAGATCGCGCTGCAAGTCCTGCCTCTCCCATCTCCTCATTGGTTTATAGAAGCAGGTACCCACGTGCCATCTCCTCATTGGTTATACCCACGTGGGTGATTGAAAGACGAACTGTGTTGCCGGTCGGTGTAATAATACTATGAAAGTTTAGATGCCAATCACCATATAAGTTCAAAGATGAAAAAGCCTGGAAGGAAAGACGACTAGAAACGATTCGGTTGACCGTTTTGTGTGTGGATTAATTGTCGGAGTAGAGGACCTTGTGCATTTCAGGTAAAATAACAACTCAATGTTTATATCCCACGACAAATTAGCTAGCTACAGCAAGCTAGCTAAATAGGACAAATTAGCTAGCAAGTGCAAGCTAACTAGCTAAATTGCCATATATGTTTAATGCTTTTCGACCTGTTCCCAAATTAAAGTAATTGGTCCAGAGTTTGTTTTGATATTTTAACCAGCGTGTCGTGAACGCCTTTGGTGTAGGGGGACAAATCATTTTATGCACGATGGCGCACACACGCAGCCGGTTTGGGTTCCGTGTAAGAGTGGAATCGAAGTCCAAGTATACAACGTATTAACTTACCCTACAGTGCATTCGGAAAGTATTCAGACCCCTTGACTTTTTCCACATTTTGTTACGTTACAGACTTATTTTAACATTTATAAAATTGTTTTTTTTAATCTACACACAATATCCCATAATGACAAAGCAAAAACAGGGTTTTAGAAATGTATGCAAAAAAACTGAAATATCACATTCACAAGTATTCAGACCCTTAACTCAGTACTTTGTTGAAGCACCTTTGGCTTCTTGGGTATGATGCTACAAGCTTGGCACACCTGTATTTGAGGAGTTTCTCACATTCTCTGCAAATCCTCTCAAGCTCTGTCATGTTGGATGGGGAGCGTCACTGCACAGCTATTTTCAGGTCTCTCCAGAGATGTTCGATCGGGTTCAAGTCCGGGCTCTGGCTGGGCCACTCAAGGATATTCAGAGACTTGTCCCGAAGCCACTCATGCATTGTCTTGGCTGTGTGCTTAGGGTCGTTGTCCTGTTGGAAGGTGAATCTTTGCTCCAGTCTGAGTTCCTGAGCGCTCTGTACTTTGCGCCGTTCACCTTTCCCTCGATCCGGACTAGTGTCCCAGTCTCTGCCACTGAAAAACATCCCCACAGCATGATGCTGCCATCACCATGCTTCACCGTAGGGATGGTGCCAGGTTTCTTCCAGACGTGACGCTTGGCATTCAGGCCAAAGAGTTCCATCTTGGTTTCATCAGACCAGAGGATCTTGTTTCTCATCAAGTCCCCTTTAGGTTCCTTTTGTCAAACTCGAAGCAAGCAGTCGTGTGCGGCTTCCGTCTGGCCACTCTACCACAAAGGCCTGAATGGTGGAGTGCTGCAGAGGTGGTTGTTCTTCTGGAAGTTTCTCCCATCTCCACAGAGGAACTCTTGAGCTCTGTCAGAGTGACCATCGGGTTCTTGTTCACCTCCCTGACCAAGGCCCTTCTCCCCAGATTGCTCAGTTTGGTGGAGTGGCCAGCTCTAGGTAGAGTCTTGGTGGTTCCAAACTTCTTCCATTTAAGAATGATGGCCACTGTGTTCTTGGGGACAGTCAATGCTGCAGAAATGTTTTGGTACCCTTCCCCAGATGTTTGGCTCGACAAAATCGTGTCTGAGCTCTACGGACAATTCCTTCGACTCATGGCTTGGTTTTTGCTCTGACATGCAGTCAGCTGTGGGACCTTATATAAACAGGTGTGTGCCATTCCAAAACATGTCCAATCAATTGAATTTAACACAGGTGGACTCCAATCAAGTTGTAGAAACATCAAGGATGTTCAACGTAAACAGGATGCACCTGAGCTCAATTTTGAGTCTCATAGCAAAGGGTCTAAATACTTATGTAAATAAGGTCTTTTTTCAAAAATGTTATACATTTGCAAACATTTCTAACAACTTGTTTTTTCTTTGTCATTATGGGGTATTGTGTGTAAATTGAAGATTTTTCTTTTTTTAAATCCGTTTTAGAATAAGGCTGTAATGTAACAAAATGTGGAGAAAGTCAAGGGGTCTGAATACTTTCCGAATGCACTGTGTGTATATGTTACGTTGGCTGTGGTTTGAGTGTCATGTTGCCTATTGGTTTACATATTTCATTATAGTGATTGTGTTCCCCATACTCTATATAAATGTTTATAGATATGTCTTGTGTATTTGATGTATTGACGGAGGGCTCGCCCCCTGCTAAAATAAAGGTTAAATAAAATAAGTAATAGTAAACTTGACTTAACTGGAAAAAAAATTAAAAATAATCCTCAATAGCAGTAGAGATGACCTCTGGGAGCCAACTCTAAAGAGACCACATTCAAGCCCTCCATCCCCCACTCATTCAAAAGTAGGAAGTGGTTCCTCCAGTCTGACCCCTGCTGCTTTCTCTGGCTCCACACCCACCCCCGCCCAGCCATCTAGAGGTGTGAAGAGGCCAGCCCAGAAGCGAAGGAGGGCCAGTGCACCAGCGGCAACTACCACCGAGGCAGAGGATGATGTGGAGCCACTTCCACCAACATTTCGACTTAAAAAGGTAGCCAGGACCTCAGCTGGACATGACTGGAAAGTACAGCCCCTTCATCTTTGTGTTACAACATTTTTATGTTAATTAAAAAAATAAGTTATGTTCTCTATAGTTATGTACTTACATTTATTAATTGACCAATTCAGCCACTTGAGGCCATTTGGGTACATTTGACAAACTCATGAGACACCTGGGAGACTTCATACTAAATATTATGTAGCTCTCACGAAGGCTGGGAGATACACGATATATATCGTGTGACAATAGAAAAACATTATGCTCTATCGTTTATTTCGTTGTGTCGCAAATCACACTATCACGGCAATATTTTTCATCCATTGGACGTCACTTTGAGTTCTGAAATTTGCAACACAAACAAACATGGAGGAGAGTGAACGTGACACACAGCACGGAGACTGTACCTAAGAGGGGATACTTTGGTCGCATGGGCGTGGTTTGGGTATGAAAAGTCTGACACGGACCAGAAAACCGTCCTCTGCAAAATATGCCGCAGGCCGGTCCACTAACCACTGACCACCTACGCAAGAATCATGTTTAACAGTACGGAGAGAGTCTACGGTTGAGACCCAAAAAAGTACAGTCGAGAGCTCAAAACAAACCCCCGACTCAGACGTTGCAAGAGGCTTTTGCCCGCGACACAGCATATGGCAAAGAATCACGAAGATGGAAGGAGATAACAGCTGCCGTTACAACTTACATCTGCAAAGACATGGCCCCAATTTACACAATTGAGAAACGGGGGTTTCGTGAGTTGGTGCTAACCCTCGACCCAAGGTACCAAATGCAAATACCTTTTATTTGTTGAGTATAATTCAAAATGTAATAAGAAATAGGCCTTTACATGTGGTCCTTTTAGTTTAGTTTCACCAGATCTATTGTGTTATATTCTCCTACATTAATTTCACATCTCCACAAACTTCAAGGTGTTTCCTTTCAAATAATATCAACAACATGCAACAGTGTGTGTGCAAAGTCATTGACTATAGCTCAGTATTCAACACCATTGTACACTCCAAGCTCATCATTAAGCTCGGGGCCCTGGGTCTGAACCCCGCCCTGTGCAACTTGGTCCTGGATTTTCTGACGGGCCGCCCCTCAGGTGGTGAAGTTAGGAAACAACACCTCCACTTCGCTAATCCTCAACACAGGGGCCCCACAAGGGTGCGTGCTCAGCCCCCTCCTGCACTCCCTGTTCACCCATGATTGCGTGGCCACGCACGCCTTCAACTTAAATCATCAAGTTTGCAGACAACACAACAGTAGTAGCACCACCCGCAACCGCAGGGCTCTCCAGAGGGTGGTGCGGTCTGCCCAACGCATCACCGGGGGCAAACCATCTGCCCTCCAGGACACCTACAGCACCCAATGTCACTGGAAGACCAAAAAGATCATCAAGGACAACAACCACCCGAGCCACTGCCTGTTCACCTCGCTCATCATCCAGAAGGCGAGGTCAGTGCAGGTGCATCAAAGCTGGGACTGAGAGACTGAAAAACAGCTTCTATCTCAAGGCCATCAGACTGTTAAATAGCCATCACTAGTACCTTAGAGGCTGCTGCCCTATATACATAGACTTGAAATCACTGGCCACCTGAATAATGGAACACTAGGTCACTAATAAATGTACATATTTTACATTACTCATCTCATATGTATATACTATTCTACTCCACTGTATTTTAGTCTATGCCGCGCCGACATTTCTCGTCCAAATATTTATATATTCTTAATTCCATTCCTTTACTTTAGATTTGTGTGTATTGTTGTGAAATTGTTAGATACTACTGCACCGTTGGAGCTAGAAACAAGCATTTTGCTACACCCGCAATAACATCTGCTAAACGTGTATGTGACCAATCAAATTCGATCCTTGCCTCAGGTCCTGAGCTACAGCCAGTTAGATTTGGGTATGTCATTTAAGGCAGATATTGAGATGAAGGGTCCTAACCAGAAGAGGTTAATAGATTTTTTATTTGTTTTTATAAAAGAGAAATGGCATGGCGGCCACAGTACAATTTAGAAGTAGCCCCAAAACCAGCAACCAATACATTTTCACCAGGACATCATTTTCAAGGTAGCCCAAGCTGCAGGAAAACAGCAGACATGGCAACCCTGGTGCATGTGCACATGAAATAAAGGGTCACAAATACACAAATCAAAATGTATTCGTTTTTCAAAAGTGGTCCCCCTGGTGTGATTTAATCACTGTTGCGGACTTACATTAAAACGTGTGATTTTCAGAGCAAAAACCTGGAAAATCAGTCATTCTCCTTGCCTTTTTTTTTTGTTGCTGCGGTATCGTGATACTAAACCTGGTATAGAAGTCAAACTTCTGGTATCGTGACAACACAAACATATGGTAATCATCCTCATCATCTCTCACCTCCAAAGAGTATAGGCTCCTCCACCTTCACCCACTGAGAGCTGGGCATGGCCACCAGAGCCCCCTTCTCCCTCCGCATTAAGCACATGGTGATGAGGTCACCGACTGCATACTGCCTGGTTTCCATCGCAACCACACTGCAGTAAGACATGAGGGGATCGAGTGTTATTCACCATTTTCAACCATTATATTTTCTTTCCCAAAGGTGGTGATACAGAATGTTCTAATAGGGCTACTTAACATCTCTCTAACCTTTTGAGGTCATCAGAGTGCACAGACTCATAGCAGATGGGGCACTTGGACCAGCTCTTGTCACTGAGAGACAGGTAGTGCAGCATGCATGGCCAGCAGAAGATATGGCCACAGCGGGTGATATGGGCTGCTACCGGGGGGTAGAGGCAGATGGGGCAGGAGGGCACCTCATGACTGTAGATGCGCTGGAGGGGGGAAATAATAGATGTGTTAAAAGTCCAGTTAGGAGGTGGAGATTTCAAGCGAAAGAGAGGGCTGATGTACGGAACCTACCACTTGCTGCACACAATCCCAGTTCACCAGAGTGTCTGGGTCAGTGAAGTGAGCCTTGTAGTCCTGGTCATCGGTCACCACAAACTGGCAGCTAAGGCAAAAGGAGACCAAAAAGTTAATAAACACCAATCTAACAATTCAACAAGCCTTCTGTCATACTGTACAAGAAAGATTTGAATTGAGTGAGTGCTCACTTGGCCTGCAGGAAAAGCTCCTTGTTGAAGGGCTTATGCTTGTGGCCCCACTTGTTGCGGCGGCCCCAGCAGGAGTGTCCTTCTCCTCCTAGACCACCATGGCCCACACGAGGCTCAAAGGTGAAGTTGAGCAAGTGGTTTAGACTGATCTTTTTAGGTCCAGCAAACTGAGCCGGGCTGAATTCAGCCTGGCGGCACTCTGCTACCTGGGGGAAGGGAGAAAATAATTAGAACACGACTTTCCTGGTTCACAGGTAGGAATAATAATATTACTATGGGTTGATGCTGCCTTGTTTCTACCGATCAGTGACTCAAATCATTCTAGCATATAAATAATTTGTCACTATAATAAGTGCTATTTAAGAGATAAGATCCCAAAGTGGGAATATACAAGTATAGGGTCGAACAAAGCTCTCTTAAATAGGCATATGTAGGTTACTCCATAGCCAACAACAGATTCATGTTTTTGTTATCTTGTGAATGCTCACCTCTTCACATCTTCCTCCACCTGTAACGCCATACTGTCGGGATCCACCTCTCTGGGGGGGTCTCTTGTCAAAATTCTTGCTTTTCTGTGAATTGGTGCGACGAGGGCCAGGGAAACTGTCACTCTTGGGAACGGAGGGCTCTCGCTTGCGGCTGTAGCGCTTAGAACCTCCATTATTCTTACCATCTGGGGAGAATAACAGGGGAAAATAAGGGGATTTATCATTCCAGCAGGATCATCAGCAATTCTATTTGCATTATCATTGCTTTTCTCATGCTCACTGTTGCCATGAGGCACTGTGATGTAAAGTAGAAATTAACTTGTACCAGCTTGTAGCCTAAATCAACCAAAGGAAGGGTGAAGATTATGCAGATCTTGCTGATAGTATTAAAGTTGTGCCAAACACCTCTCTGAAAGACACCAACGCAGAAAGGCATATTGGTAAAAGGTAAACATATCCTGCCGGTCCTCTCATTAAAAAAAAAAAAAAAAAAAAGCTCATCTTTAGAACCCACATGACTAGTTCAGGGTGGGCCGTGTCATGTGCACTTATCAGCACAAGCCAGAGTCAAGTCATACTTGCACACAAGTGATAGATCACTCTAAAATGACCTGTTATATGTGTAGATCCTGTTACATGCCTCAATCCCAAATGAATGGCAAAGATACAGTCTACAACAGTGGTCAGCAACCGGTCGACCCTTACCTAAACCATTTTATATTTCAACTTCAAATGAGGTAGAGATGTCCCAAAGACCACAGATAGCGGAGGGAGGGAGAGCTTTGCTGCTATAACAGCCTCCACTCTTCTGGGAAGGCTTTCCACTAGATGATGGAACATTGCTCCAGGGACTTACTTCCATTCAGCCACAAGAGCATTAGTGAGGTCGGGCACGGATGTTGGGAGATTAGGCCTGGTTCCAATTCATACCAAAGATGTTCGATAAGGTTGAAGTCAGGGCTCTGTGCAGGCCAGTCAATTTCTTTCACACCTATCTCAACAAACCATTTCTGTAACACCTCGCTTTGTGCACGGGGGCATTGTCATGCTGAAACAGGAAAGGGCCTTCGCCAAACTGTTGCCAAAGTTGGAAGCACAGAATCGTCTAGAATGTCATTGTATGCTGTAGCATTAAGATTTCCCTTCACTGGAACCAAGAGTCCTAGCTCAAACCACAGAAAACAGCCCCAGACCATTAATCCTCCTCCACCAAACTTTACAGTTGGCACTATGCATCGGGGCAGGTAACGTTCTCCTGGCATCTGCCAAACCCAGATACATCTGTTGGACTGCCAGATTGTGAAGTGTGATTCATTACTCCAGAGAACGCACTTCCACTGCTCCAGAGTCTAATGGCGGCGAGCTTTACATCACTTCAGCTGACACGTGGCCTTACGCGTGGTGATCTTAGGCTTGTGCTCAACCGTGGAAACCCATTTCATGAAGCTCCCGAAGAACAGTTCTTGTGTTGACGTTGCGTCTAGAGGCAGTTTGGAACTTGCTAGTGAGTGTGGTGTGGTCTACCACTTCACGCCTGAGCCTACTACTTCACAATAACAGCACTTGCAGTTGACCGGGGCAGCTCTAGCAGGGCAGAGATTTGACAAATGGACTTGTTGGAAAGGTGGCATCCTATGACAGTGCCACACTGAAAGTCACTGAACTCTTTAGTAAGGCCATTCTACTGCCAATGTTTGTCTATGGAGATTGCATGGCTGTGCGTTTGATTTAATACACCTGTCAGCAACCGATGTCTCTGAAATAGCCAAATCCACTAATTTGAAGGGGTGTCCACATACTTTTGTACATAGTGTATAATATGGCCTGATAAGAACAATATTGGCAAGTCAAGCATAGCCAATATGCTGTGATAATGTATTAAGCCTAATGCACAAACCTCATTCCTACAGAACTGTTTTTATTATGTTTATGTTGCATAGGCTTGTTTTTTTAAAGTCATGTTCAAAAAAATAATATCAGAGCGGTAGACCTCGGCTTGCTTTTTGACTGCGAAAGTGATCTTGACTCAAAAGCCTGGTGATCACTGATCTACAATGAGGAAATGAGATGTCATCCACTGTCGTAAGGCCTATAACTAGCTAACTTAACTCCACCAGCCTCTATGGACGACTGTACAAAAATACTAAATTACTATTCTGTATTTGCATGAAACAGACACTTAGAATAATGATCTCCTCAACGGAGGGTCACATATTGCAGTTAGGAAACAGCCCACCTTAGCCTGTTTGGACAATAGTTTACCTGTGGTTAGATATCAGTAACATATTGAAAAGGCCTACATACATGAAATTCAATGCAATGTGCAGAAATCATTATGCACCAGTCTCTTGGTGAATATGTCAATGCTCTGTCAAAAGGCACGACTTACATCACCTCCAACATCACGTAAACAAACCAGCCCTACCACTAGGCCCTGCAACGTAGCGTGGATCAGAGTATGTGAGCGGAGTGTGCCCAATGTGACTGCAGCGTGGCGGGAGAATCCCAAAGGCTAGAGCGTCGGCCTTCCCGCCCGCTTCAATTTCGCTCCAGTAGTGCTCACTTCGAGCTCAAGGCATGCCCGCCCCAGCATGCATTTGTAGTATACTTGTGTGCTGCTATAGCCCCTTGCTTCAGCTACTGTCATGGAGTTCCCTAAATAGTTTCATAAAGATACTGATAAAATCAAGGTGACTTATAAAGATCAGGACCAAGAGAAAAGGTGCAGTGATGTAGTGTCCACAACTAAAGAATCATTGTGGAATCTGAAAATACACTTAACTGAAGTATGATGTGCACGTAGTAAGTACACCATGCTAAAAGAAAGGAACGAGGTGGGTAGATAAATACTTTGCTAGAATGGCACACTTATAAACTACAAATCAGATCTCTTAAACATTTTGTTCTATTATCTATACAATAGGCCATAACTGATTTTGGCCCAATAAGCCTGGCATATTTTATTGGGTTATTTGGCCTAAAAAAAAAAAAAAACTTCAGGCCTACCTATGGAAAAATAAAACAAAACAACTCTGCCCAGCCTGGCAAGATTGCCCAAATGGATGTTTAGCATCCCCAGTGGTTCTGCAAGTGTGGAGAGAATATTCTCCGCTGCTGACCTGCTCTCCAGGCACCATCGCATGAGCCTGAAGCCACACACTGGCCAAACTCATGTTTCTGAAAATGAATTTACAAAGGAAAGTCATTTTTTATTTAATTTGTATTTCAATTCTAAGTCAGTCACTGCGTATATGAGCAATTTATAGAATGTAATGATTTAATACTATGAAATGTGCTTTATGTCCCTACCAGCCTATTGTGTTGTACTTGCAACTGCTTCAATGTATTTCTTTGTAGGCTATAGCCTTGAAATAGTCTAAATAATTTATTTTCATTCCTTGTTAGGCTCACTGTCTGGCTCCTGACCTATTTAGTGTTGATGCTGTTTAATATGACATGTAGTCTATTGAAATTATGGTCACTTCTTACATTCACCTTTTCATGTTGTTTTAAATACTTTTCATTCAAATCCATATGGTTTGGTTTCAATACTTAAAAACCAAATTGGTAGGTCCAGGTAGTCACAAAAAAAGATGGGTGTTGGTTAAATTGTGATCTTAATGAATGGAGCCAATTCAGAGCAGGAGTTTTTTCCGTGAGCGTGGAGTGTTTAGGAAAGACATGGACGTACATGGAGCACAAGCACAGGAGGGATTTCCAACCGCTCAACTCTGCTCACATGCTCTGGCTTGGATGACCAGTGTGTCGTGAATAACAATGGTGAAATTGGCAGTTCACCTTCAAAATACAAGTCCCCCACTGAACTGATGCAAACGTATAAAAAGTGTAATCATGCAACTGTGCTAGACGCTAAACAAAGTTGAAATGTTGATGTATAAATTCAACAAAAGACAATAGTTAATTTGACAAAAAAAAATTAAGTAATCTGTTGGAATTGTACTGTGAATGTATTATACTTCAGAATTGCACTGGGGACAGAGTACCAGTCAAATGTTCGGACACCTACTCATTCCAGGGTTTTTATTTTTACTATATTTTACATAGTTTTGATGTCTTCACTATTATTCTACTGTGAAATAACACATATGGAATCAGGTAGTAACCAAAAAAAAAAGTGTTAAACTAATCAAAATATAGTTTAGATTCTTCAAATTAGCCACCCTTTGCCTTGACGACCGCTTTACACACTCCTGGCATTCTCTCAAACAGCTTCATGAGGTAGTCAACTGGAATGCATGAATTAACAGCTGTGGCTTGTTAAAAGTTAATTTGTGGAATTTCTTTCCATCTTAATGGGTTTGAGCAAATCAGTTATGTTGTGACAAGGTAGTGGGTTATACAGAAGATGGTCCTTTAACAAATAGGCCGAAGTTCATATTATGGCATGAACAGCTCAAATAAGCAAAGAGAAATGACAGTCCATCATTACTTTAAGACATGAAGGTCAGTCAATACGGAAAATTAAGAACTTTGAAAGTTTCTTCAAGCGCAGTCACAAAAACCATCAACCACTATGATGAAACTGGCTCTCATGAGGACCGCAACAGGAAAGGAAGACCCAGAGTTACCTCTGCTGCAGAGGATAAGTTCATTCAAGTTAGCAGCCACAGAATATTTTTTTTATTATTATTATATTTTTTTTTAAATCGCCAATTAACTGCACCTCAGATTGCAGCCCAAATAAATGCTTCAGAGTTCAAGTAACAGGCACATCTCAACAACAATTCAGAGTTGACTGTGTGAATCAGGCCTTCACTGTCAAATTGCTGCAAAGAAACCACTACTAAAGGACACCAATAAGAAGTAGTGACTTCCTTGGGCAAAGAAACACGAGCATATTAGACCGATGGAAATCTTTCCTTTGGTCTGATGAGTACAAATTTGAGAATTTGTTCCAACCGCCGTGTCTTTGTGAGACGCAGAATAGGTGAACGGATGATCTCCGCATGTGTGGTTCCCACCCTGAAGCATGGAGGAGGTGGTGTGATGGTGCTTTGCTGGTGACACTGATTTATTTAGAATTCAAGGCACACTTAACCAGCATGGCTACCACAGCATTCTGTAGTGATACGCCATCGCATCTGGTTTGCGCTTAGTAGGTCTCTCATTTATTTTTCAACAGGACAATGACACAAAATACACATCCAGGCTGTATAAGGGCTATTTGACCAAGAAGCAGAGTGATGGAGTGCTGCATCAGATGACCTGGCCTCCACAATCACCCGACCTCAACCCAATTGAGATGGGTTGGGATGAGTTGGACCGCAGAGTGAAGGAAAAGCAGCCACCAAGTGCTCAGCATATGTGGGAACTCCTTCAAGACTGTTTGGAAAGCATTTCAGGTGGAGCTGGTTGAGAGAATGCCAAGATTGTGCAAAGGTGTCATCAAGGCAAAGGGTGGCTACTTTGAAGATTCTCAAATACACTTTCTTGGTTACTACATGATTCCATGTGTTATTTCATAGTTTGTTTTCACTATTATTCTACAATGTAGAAAATTGTAAAAATAAAAACCCTTGAATGGGTAGGTGTCCAAACTTGACTGGTACTGTATATATTGCAATGTATTGCCTTACCCCATTTCATGGACTCGACCCCTAGGTATCAGCCTACTCAGTAACCACGTTTACAGCCACAGTTATGCGAGTAAAGTCATAACGTATACATTTTCTTTTAATAAAAATCACGACAGCTGTGATGGAAACAGTTTCGGTACAATTTTATAAATGCTGACAGAACGCGAGGAATGTCACTGGAAACATTGATGGGCAAATATTGATTTAATAACCATCATATCAAAGTAAATTTGGAGTCACGCGATGATAATGTGTGGTTCTCTTACTACAACTCAGGGAAACCATGCAGTTTATTAGGCTATAGATGAAATAAGTTCTGAACAACTTCACAGGGTGGTGAACGTGCACAGTGATCCTGATGCTCCTTTCCAATAAATACTGAGGGTCTTATTCTGGTGACACGATGATCGATGCTTGACTCACTCTTACCCAGGGCTGTGACGGTCATGACATTTTGTCAACCGGTTACTGCCATGCAAAAGACTGCCGGTCTCATGGTAATTGCCCGTTAATTAACAAACACATTTAACATCTCCAGGTCTCCACGCCTTTGGAACAGCTACATAAAAGTAGATGTCTAATAAATCCATTTCATATACACCATCACAATAAATCCATTATTTTAGGCAGGTCTAAAGAAACATATGATATGACGAAAAATAGATTTCAGAATATTGTATGTTATCTGGCTATGCACCACAGAGAAGGACCCCAATGAGAGGGACGACAATTCACTCTGAACTAGTATTCACATTTATGTTACTTCTATTGTCATTTTTACTTTCAAAGGGAAAATAAAAAAATTATGAATGTTGGGTTCTTACATTTCCCACAATCCCACACTGTACAAAACAGCATGCAGATGTCTCATCCGGGTCTCTGTCATTCCTATTGTGTTTATTGGACATTCATTTTGCATTGTACAGCCTTACCCCATTTCATGGACCCAATATCCATAGGTAAGGCTGTACATTGCAATATAAATGTCCAATACACAGAATAGACTGACTGGGAAGGTGATTTTCCACAAGGTTGTTCCACCTCAAAAAGCACTTTAAGAGGGTTGACACCAACCATCTCAGATTGTTCTGGAATCGTTCAGCCAAAATGACATTGGTTTCCTTACCTTGACAATAGACTGCTTACAGGGTATGACCGCAACCCATGCTTTGGTTTGGTTGCCCACTGTTTCAAATGCTAACTTCTTATTATTTGTGGCACAAATCCAATGCAAGTCAATGGTATCTATATTAGCGTTACAAAACTTTATGGTCAAATCATCAAGTATCTAAAAATTGTTACTTATAGATCAGGGATTGGCAAATTAGGGCCCGCGGCAATTACACCTTGAGTATTCTACTACTCTAACTTGCAACAGTAAATTGAAACTTCCCCCCAGTCAGTCTCAATATACTTTGCAATTTAGAATACGCAAGGTGTAATTTCAATTTCATTGTGCATCAGCAGTTCTTCTCTTGTTATGTAACACGGAACCCAAACCGGCTGCGTGCATGCGCCATCGTGCATAAATGTATTTTGTCCCCCCACACCAAACACAATCACAACACGCAGGTTAAAATATCAAATCAAACTCTGAACCAATTACATTAATTTGGGGACAGGTCGAAAAGCATTAAACATTTATGGCAATATGCACTTGCTAGCTAATTTGTCCTATTTAGATTGCTTGCTGTTGCTATCTAATTTGTCCTGGGATATAAACATTGAGTTGTTATTTTACCTGAAATGCACAAGGTCCTCTACTCCGACAATTAATCCACACATAAAACGGCCAACCAATTTGTTTTTAGTCATCTCTCCTCCTTCCAGGCTTTTTCATCTTTGAACTTATATGGCGATTGGCATTAAATGTTCATAGTATTACCACGACAACACAGTTCGTCTTTCAATCACACACTTGGGTATAACCAACGAGGAGATGGCACGTTGGTATCTGCTTCTATAAACCAATGAGGAGATGGGAGAGGCAGGACTTGCACTGCGATCTGCGTCACAAATAGAACTGACTTTTATTTTAGCCTTTGGTAACGGAGACGCTCGTTGACGTGCGCGAGCAGTATGGGTGCAACAATTGAATAATATTGATTTCTAAATGTATTTTGCAACACGAGCGGTGTAGTCAGGGTATAAGTCACTGACAGTCACTCATTTACCAATGTCAGCCAACATTTGAGATTGTTTAGTTTAGATAGCTGGCCGGTAGACAAACTTGTAGTTGGCCTAATCATTGTTGAATTACCAATCAGGGGTCCACCATTGAATTCGTTAGTCACTTGAAGCAAATATCACATGAAAAACTGCATATATTTCTCTACACCCTATGGCAAAATGTGTAGAACTGCAGGAAATTGGCTGTAAAACCACACATTTTCCTCTCTGCCCCATGGCAAAATGAGTAGAATTACATTAAATTAGTTATAAAATTGCAGAATATTCTCCCCGCCCCATTTCAAAATGTGTAGAATTACAGCAAACCTGCTTTAAAAACCGCAACATTTTCTCTACTTCCCATGGCAAAATGTACAAGTGCACATTCTTTTTTTAAATATATAAATCAATAAAGTCACTCCCCGCTATCAAGAGGGGGTAGCTAAACATTTTTGCTCGCACGGTGGGGACGGGGGAGCCTCATGATGATTTCAGATGTGTCCCCCACCCCAATCAAAGTTGCCCATCCCCTTTATAGATCATTTGGATACAAAGCACAGAAGTGCTAATATAGGTACCACTGATTTGTGCCACAAATGCAAAAATGTTAGCATTTGAAACAGTGACAATGTGACCAAAACATGGGTTGCAGTCATAACTTGTCCACAGAGCATTTACATGGTAAGAAAACCAAAATGTTATTTGGTTAAACCAGGGGTGTCAAACTCATTTTAGCTCAGGGGCCACATGAAGGAAAATCTATTCCCAAGTGGGCCGGACCGGTAAAATCATGGTATATATATATATATATATATATATATATATATATATATATATATATATATATATATATATATATATATATATATATATATATATATATAACTTAAAAACAACAACTTCAGATTGTTTTCTTTGTTTTAATACGATCAACATAAAACATAAAGCTGGAGCCTGAGGACAGTGTGTCCACAATTGTACAAGCACAACATCACTATTAATCATAAAACACCAAGTTTATTTGAAAATTCTAAAGAAAAAGAACACACAAAGCCTCAGTGATTCACAGAAGTATATCACAGATCACAGAACTATATCAGGGTGTCTCATGCAGCACTTTAAGTGGGGTTGCATAGTTTATTTGACTCCTGATACCTGGCATCTTTTAGCTTTCACCAGCGCATCAATATCAGGCGTCACATCCTGAGTGGCAGCCAACTTCAGGATGTGATTCAAGTGCTTGTGTGTGAGCCTTGAGCGCAGCTTTGTTTTATTTATGCTCATTACAGAGAAAACTTGCTCACAAAGATGTGGTTCCAAACATGCACAACAGTTTTGCAGCGAGGGCTGTCAAGTTGGGGTAACCTGGCAAGAGATTCTGATAAAATGTGTCCAAGCCAGCTGCGGCAAATTTGCCCTTCATATCCGAGTCACACTGCAAGTCTATTATTTCAAGTTGGATGCTGACGGGCAGATCAGAGGGATTCACGGTGAATGGCGAGCAAAAAACTTTGAAGTCTTTCTCCAGTTCACCAAAAATCTGAAAGCGTTGCTCAAACTCCCGTAACAGTGCCGTTATTTTATCTTTGAACCGCTTCATGTCTGCCACATGTTGGGTCGTGCACACATTTTTCAGACAGGGGAAGTGAGCTGCATCACCACCGGCGAGTTGCGTCTCCCACAATGACAGCTTCAACTTGAAAGAACGTATGCTGTCATAATACTGCGTGACGACTTTGTTGCGCCCTTGCAGCTGTTTGTTCAAGTTATTCAGGTGCTCTGTAACATCCACCATAAATGCAAGGTCCTGCATCCATTCTGCAGAATGAAATTCTGACACTGGTTTGCCCTTTTCTTCCATGAACTGTTCAATTTCTTCTCGTAAATCAAAGAAACGCCTAAGCACAGCACCTCGGCTTAACCATCTTACCTCAGTGTGGTATGGCAGGCCATGGATGTGGTCTTTCTCTCTGAGAAGGCTGTCAAACTGACGGTGATTCAGGCTTCTGGATCGGATGAAATTAACAGTTTGGATGACCACCTTCATGACGTTACCCATCTTTAATGACTTGCAACACAAAGCCTCCTGGTGCAAAATACAGTGACAAGTCCAAAAATCACGTCCTCCATTTGCAGATTGCACTTTCTCTCTGAACTTTGTCACAACGCCTGCTTTTTTCCCGATCATTGAGGGCGCACCATCTGTAGCCAGGCTGACAGCGCGGGACCAGTCCACTCCGACCCTGTCCAGCGCGCCGACGAGTGCGGTGAAAATATCAGCTGCTGTCGTTGTATCTGTCATCGGCACCAACTCCACGAACTCCTCGGTGACGGTCAATGTGTCATTAACTCCGCGGATGAAAATGGCCAGTTGTGCAACATCTGTAATGTCCGTACTTTCATCAATTGCAACTGAAAACCCAATAAATGACTTTACTTTTTGCTTCAACTGGCTGTCCAAATCCACTGAAAGATCGGAAATCCTGTCTGCAACTGTGTTTTTTGTCAGGCTGATATTTGCAAAAGCCTGGCGCTTTTCAGGGCACACAATCTCCGCTGCCTTCATCATGCATGTTTTTACAAATTCACCCTCACTAAATGGTTTTGAAGCCACTGCGATTTCATTAGCAATGAGGTAGCTAGCGTCACTGATGTCTCGGCTGTGAGTAAACACAGACTGCTGTTTCTTCAGACCCGCCAACAGTTCATTCACCTTCTCTCTTCTCTGCTGTCCTTGAAAGTTGTCATATTTGTCGGCATGAAGACTGACATAGTGGCGACGAAGGTTATACTCTTTCAGCACTGCAACATGCTGTGAACACACCAAACATACAGCTTTCCCATTCAATTCCGTGAATAAATAGGAGGATGACAATTTTTCTTGGAACACTCTGCACTCTGCGTCCACTTTTCTCTTTTTTGACAGAGACATATTGGGGCAATGAGGGTGCCAAAGCACAAAATGTTAAAAGTAGAAGCAGTAATAAATATCGCGGGCAAAACAAAGTAGCTCATCTGGACTGGCTGCACTTGCTTGACCTACTTGCTCTGCTCCGTTATAAACGGTTTGCTTGCTTAACACAATTGCTATTGCGCCATCCAGTGGACGCAATTGGAACAGCAGTTTCTTTTATTGAAAAATTGCAGCTCATTTTTATACTTTACAAATCATCTCGTGGGCCGGATTAAACCCCTTTGCGGGCCTGATCCGGCCCGCGGGCCGGACGTTTGACACCCCTGGGTTAAACAAAACACCTAATAGAAGGAACAGCTCCTTCTAGTGGTCAGAAGCTGGTAATTGTAGAACGGGATATATACCTATAAACTGAAATGACTAATTTCACTGATGGGGGGGGGGGGGGGGGGGGGGTGTGTGACATCAACAAATTCACTGAGAAGACATTACACAGGATGAAGAAACAATACTCCAAGCCGCAGCTCCATACTACTTCAGACATACAAGAACTGATACTGTATACTTGTTGTTGGGATTGGCGTGGTCCGTGGGTGGCTTTTGACCAGTTCTTTGGAGTCATCATGTCTTACTCATTGTTAGAAAAAAGTTTGGTCCAAATCAGATGTTAGGCACTGGGCATATATTTATTGAATATTATATGAATCCTATAAACAAATTGTCACTGGATGCAATCAATTTGCTTAATTTCTCAGATATCAAATTACATTTCAACAAAATAATATTGCAGGAATGCAAATTTTTCTGTTCTGAGATGGTGGGTGTAATGGTTTATAACATGGAACGACCCCACAACTAGTTACACAATATCTAAGAATCTAATATTTGTGTAAACTCTTTAGAATTGTAATCTGTGGGTGTCATTTAGTAGGCTGATTCGCCGTTACCTATGGACCTTGTGTCGCTCTACTCCTTGACACCCAAAGACTACAATTCTAAACCAACCAGAGGGAGCTTGGCTAGGATTTAGTTCAAGTGAGAAAAGCCATTGACTAATGTTCACCTGTTTTCGGTTTAGATTCTCCCGGTGTTGGGCCTGTAGAACTCGAACGGGGCGGAACCTTGTTGCTGTTGGCATTGTTGTTTGGATTCTTCTCCATGGTTGTCTCCTTTCTGCGAGAGGTATTTAGGCCGAGCTCCGGGGAGAGAGCGTCCGAGCTCCCTAGCATTAAATGGGACAAAGGGAGAGGAGAGCGGATTGTAGCGAGTGCGGGTCAGGCAGCGAAGGCCCTGTTTAATTTCGGTCAAAATGGGAGACTCCATTACGGCGACATCTTGACAACAAAACAAACCAAGAAAAATAGAGACACAATTTAGGCGTCTCAGTAATGGAGGCGGTGTAGAAATTGAGAACGAAGCGAAGGCTCACACCGCGGGGCCAAGACCCAGGAAAGTTGAGCGTTTTCGCGTTCTGGGAAACACTTGGCCCTAAAAAGGCGTTGACCGTTCTCCAAAGAATGGAAAACGGACAATTGTGCAGTTATCCCCCCCAAAATATATGATCGTACGGACGAGCTAAAACTAATGGCGACAGGTCGCCAAACAGGAACCACAGAGACCCGGATGAGACATTTGCGCGTTGTTGTTTTGTACAGGGTGGGATTGTGGGAAATGTAGTAGAAACCCAACATCCGTATTGTTTTTGTTTTCCTTTTAAATGTAAAAATGAGAATACAAGTAACATAAATGTGAATACTAGTTCAGAGTGAATTGTCGTCCCCCTCGTTGTGGTCCTTTTCTAAATGTTTGAGGAAAAAGTGGCAGTATGGTTGGCTAGCTCTGGAAAACCCAGGGGGGGGTACATATTCCCAGCCCTCGAGTTCTCAATTGAATGTATAGCGCATGGACTATAGCTGGATCGATGAACTATGATCCCGACCCTCTGTTTTAACGTTTAGAAACGTTAATAATCCTTGCTTGTGATATGGTTGATGGAAACCTTTGGCAGGGCCAGATCCAGGTGACAAAAACACAGCCCCCTGCCGAGGTACTGAACTTCCTCCCCAGTTATGCTGCATTGGAGAGCTTGAAGCAGAAATTGGAGGGGAGGAAGTGTAGTCACGGTTGGAGTCAGTGTTCTTGAAAATACAGCTGGGTGCAACTTTCCTAAAACATTAAGTATATATTTTGTAATCATTTTTTTTTATTATTGCTATATATATATATATATCACACACACACTTTACAAAAATATAAAACATGTTTCATGAGCTTAAATTCAAGAGCCCAGAAATGTTCCATATGCACAGAAACATATTTCTCTCAAATTTGTTTAACATCCCTGTTAGTGAGCATTTCTCCTGTGCCAAGATAATCCATCCACCTGACAGGTGTGGCAAATCAAGAAGTTGATTAAACAGCATGATCATTACACAGGTGCACCTTGTGCTGGGAACAAAATGCCACAAAAATGTACAGTTGTCACACAACACAATGTCACAGATGTCTCAAGTTGAGGGAGTGTGCAATTAACATGCTGACTGCTGGAATGTCCACTAGAGCTGCTGACAAATAATTTAATTCTCTACCACAACTTTGTTTTAAAGAATTTGGCAGTATGTCCAACCGGCCTCACAACCGCAAACCATGTGTAACCACAGCAGCCCAGGACCTGCACATCAGGCTTCTTCACCTGCGTGAACGTTTGAGGCCAGCCACCCGGACAGCTGATGAAACTGAAGAGTATTTCTGTCTGTAATAAAGCCCTTGTGGGGAAAAACTCATTCTGATTAGCTGGGCCTGGCTCCCATGAGGGTGGGCCTGAGAGGGCATAGGCTGCATCCCTGCCCAGTCATGAGAAATCCATAGATTAGGGCCTAATGAATTTATTTCACTTGACTGACTTCCTTATATGAACTGTAACTCCGTAAAATTGTTTAAATTGTTGCATGTTTTATATCTATTTTTGTTCAGTATATGAAAGATACGCTCCAAATGTTTCCAAAACTGTATCACGTGTATTTGCGTTTAGACAGAGCATTTGGCCCGCATCGGAGCGTTGCTGCATTTTCCACAAGGCTAAAGGGGACATCCAATGGCTCAATGTAATGGAATAGAATTGGAGTCATGAATAAGGGCTAATGGTTGGCTTGCTAGAAGAGATTTTATTATTATTATTTTGCTTTCAGAAAATGTATACACAACAGTGCAGAAAGTAACATTAATTATACACATAGCAGAAATAACAAAACTATTTATGTACACATGTCCCATGTTTTATTTGCTTTGTTTTAATTAGCTCACAGCTGATCTGCATTCACACTCCAACAGATGCATTGAAGCACCAGGCTCTATTTCAGGGGTATTCAACTCTTAACCTGCGAGGTCCGTAGCCTCCTGGTTTTCTGTTCTACCTGAATGTATTGCACTCACCTAAATCAGTCCCTAATTAGAAGTGAACAATGAAAAACGTGGAACTGGCTTCGAGGTCCAGAGTTGAGTTTGAGGGCTCTATTCTGTCATGAAATCCATCAGCCCAGTAACAGAACTACCTGTATAGGGATTAACAGTGTCTTCCCAGAGGTCAGATACACTGCAAGTAGCAAGAGCGTCAGAATGATGTTGGGGTCAGTCATCCTCCTCTTCATCATCATCATCATCTGCCTCTTTCTTCAGGGTGCAGCTCAGTAATGACTTGCGGATCTCTGATCTCTCTGCTGCACAAGGAAAGACAGAAACAAAACAGACACAGTACAGTTCGTTCAATTCTCACTTCAATGGTTTGAAATCAAACTAGATGGTAATTGTACATGAATTACAAAAGCAGTGTGACTTGCTTTACCTCTTTAAAAAGTATTTTTGAGGTAATGGTAGAAGTTTAAACAGTTTTACTTTATTTAAAGCAAAGTAGTTTTGAAGTATGTATGGTTTTGAAAAATGTTATAGTAATGGTATTGTTTGCAGTAGTAATGATGGTGACTGGTTATAGTTGAAAAAGTAGGTAGATGAAAAGTTAGGATAGCCTGAACATATGAAATCTGTCTTGCTGTATCTAGCTTGAATGGTTCAATAATTAATGTTGGGGAGTTATTTTACGCTAATTTATATAGTTATAGTTGATAAACTTAAATAATTTGAAGTTAGAATAGCCTGAACATTTGAAAGGTGGTTTGATGTCCCTAGCTTGAACAGTTCAAGAATTACTGTTGGGGAGTTATTTTATGCACATTTATGCAAATGTATTTAGTTCTAGTTTATACGTGTTAAAGAAGTAGATAGCCTGAATGTTTTAAAGTTGGTCTTGTAGCTTAATTGGCCAAGGAGCAGGACCATTTTCAATTGCTACCTCTGCATTTCTTTGGTTCTCATTCAAACCCATGTTAATTTATGCACATTTTAAAATGGTTAGTTAAATTATAGTATCAAAAATCTTTTAACAAGCAATCTAAGTATGGTCAGTAAAAACATCTCAGAGTTGGTTTGGAGTTAATAGCTTAAGCGGTGAAAGAGGAGAGATCTAGAATTATACTTTTTACCATTCTAGTGGATGGCCCTTTTTTGCCATTGAAATGCATTGGTATCCATACCAACGGCTCCATTTGGGCTGCTCGATGACACAATATGTAAAAGCTGTTAGCTAACATTAGCTAGCTGCTTTTCATCACTCTAAACAGACAAACAGCTGTAACCTTTTAATTGGTAAAATATATTTTTGTTCAAACACCAGATTTGAATAGCAGAGGATGATTTCATATACTGTAACTTTTTGTCTCAGGGTGCGTTCATAAATTCAATCTGGAGTGCCAGAGTGCGCTCAGTGCCCTCTGGGCGTTTGTAAATTCAGAGCATTTCACTCTCGGTGCGTTCAGAGCGCACACTGGACGCTCTGGTCGAGGAGTAAGGTTGATCCGAGCGAGCGTTCTGGCCACACAACGGCAGTCAAGCACCCAAGCTAACTGGCCAACGTTGGCTAGCTACTTCGAGACACAAATGATACAACACCTCACTGACCATTTTACTCACCCTATTTTTAGGTTATCCAGAGTGTTGGTGACAAATTTAACTGCTGCCGGCAACAATTCAATCATGCTTTTTTTAACCGACGTTTACTGACACCAGCCATATTCAACGGGTGTTGAGCGTTCGTTATCTGTGCTCTGGCACACTCAGACGAGAATACTCTGAAATCGGAGTAGATCGCCAGAGTAAATTTACAAACTAAACTGATTGCAAAGTAGTCAAATAAACTGATGTGTCAAAAGTTATTGTTTACAGTGAATATTGTAAGTGATGAGGTCACAATGAGGCTCTTTAGAAAGTTGAAAAAAACTCCCATTAAAGTGAATGAAGATGGACAAAAAGACAGCAAAATTAAGTTTAAAAATAGAAAAAAATTACGCAAGCACACTATTCCAGACCTGTCTGAACATTTTAAAGTTGGAACGGCATTTCTAGCTTAAACAGTGTAAGAGTAGCGTACAAAATAATAACAAAAAGTATATTTGCTTTGGAAGTCCCACCTAATTATAGCTTCTCTGTAACCTGGTTGTTGCCAATTCAAAACTTACTAGATGACTAGGCATATTGTCTGCAATGAGAAAACTGTGCATGGGTAAGGAACTGATGTACACTGATAAAGCAGACCATCACATACCTTCACTCTGACAGAGGGGGAGCATCCGGTGGAGCTGCTGAGTATTGTATCGGACCAAATATTTCTGACATGTCCGGATCGTTCCTGCATAAAATTAAAATAAGTAGACAATGAATTTGCTGTTAGTTACCCTCAGTGCTCAGGGCAAAATATATGTTTTTGTTAAGTTGATGACGGCACTAGAGCTGGTATATATATATTTTTTTTTTAATTGTTCACTGAGTTTATAATGTTCAATTGTAATTAGTATGCTTTGATTAACTGAACAAACTGTTTCCATATTAGCCCTCTTAGGTGAAAGACAAAACAGTTCAAATAAAAACAAGTTGGAAACCTGTCTTTTTTGTGTGCAAATAAATACAAATAATGTATGCATGCGTGTCACTTTTACATCCCAAATATCAGCTACAACTTGTTCATGCAAAGGGAAGTTGGTCTGTCTTACCTCCCACATGCAAACAGTTCAGAAAACATGGCACTCTTTGCCCTCGGTTCTCCAGACTGGTGATGAATGGCAATGCAGACCAGATGAGTCTGTAGTGGCTCTTCCGACAGCGCAGGAACACAATTCCAGTGTGGGCATTGAGATATTTCACTGAAAAAAAATAAAAGTAACTATGCAACAGGATTGATATAGTAGTAGCAAACATGTGTGGCATTAGTATGCGTGTTGGTAAAAGCCTAAGAATGAGTGTGTGCAAAGAGTCATTGCAGGTAGTCCGGGTAGCAATTTTGTTAGCCATTTATCAGTTATGGCTTGGGTGTAGAAGCTGTTCAGGTTCCTGGGTTAAGTGCTTTCCTCAAAGGCATAACGGCAGTGGGTCGTACCACCAGCAGCCCCCTAGCTGCACGCTGAGTTCCAACAGTATCACTTATCTTAATAATGTCAGCCAGTGGTGGGAAAAGTACCCAACTGTCATACTTGAGTAAAAGTATAGATACCTTTTCTTAATAGAAAGTTACTCAGTAAAATTACTACCTGAGTAAATGTCAAAGTATTTGGTTCTAAATATACTTAAGTGTAAATCATTTCAAATTCCTTATTAAGCAAAGCAGGTGGCACCATTTTCTTGTTTTTAAAATGCACAGATAGCCAGGGGCACACCTCAACACTCAGACAATTTACAAATGATGCATGGTTTAGTCAGTCTGCCAGCTCAGAGGCAGTAAGGATGACCACATTCTCTTGAAGTGCATGAATTGGACAATTTTCTTGTTCTGCTAAGCATTTTAAATGTTACGAGTATTTTTGTATGTCAAGGAAGATGTAGGGAGTAAAAAGTACATTCAGGAATGTAGAAGGAACAGTTCAAACAAATAGTAAAGTACAGTACCCCCCCCCCCAAAAAAAACTACAAGTAGTACTTTACGCCACTGTCAGTTAACTAACGTGAAATGTTATTGTAAACCTAGTCTAGCATAGTGGGCTGCAAGCCCTTTTCAAGTGTATGCTATTGCATCATTAATATTAATTTAAGTGATCACATTGCTTAGCTACACATGGTGGACTAATTCCCTTTATCAATACCTGAGAATCCGAGGCTGGACAGTGCAGCGCCATAGTCACCGTGCGCTCGAGCTACTGCTGCTTTTGTGGCAGTGTAGATGGCTCGGTCATCTAGCAGTAACAGATTGCTTCGATCTGATACGCAAACTTCACACAGCAAATATCTGCGAAGAAAGGCGTTTGATCAGGAGGGGAGAACTTCATAATTGTAGACATTAGCAACATGTAAATACGAGCTATTTTACCTGGATTTCAGTCGCACCATTTCGCTCAACACATGTCGATGTTTCTACTTCCGTGTTGGGTAATTTAACGAATGACAACTCGTGGTGGGGCTCAAGATTGATTGGCATCATGATAAACCAATCGTGATCTTTTACCAAAATAACTACTGCGCAGATGCACACTCAGAGGAGCTCTAGTCCAGATTGTCTTGGCTAGAATGGATACAGTTTATGTCCTAACTGTTGTCCTACCCTAATTATCCTAACCTGCTACGAAAAGTCAAATCTGACAAAAACTGTAGCCTATGCGGATGACTCAACACTATACACGTAAACTACTACAGTGAATGAAATCACTGCCACACTTAAAGAGCTGCAGTTAGTTTCAGAATGGGTGGCAAGGAACAAATTAGTCTTACATATTTCAAAACGTAAAGGCATTGTTTTTGGGACAAATCATAAACTAAACCCTAAACCTCAACTAAATACTGTAATAAATGTGGAAATTGAGCAAGTTAAGGTTACTACATTGCTTGTAGTAACCCTGGATTGTAAACGGTCATGGTCAAAACATGTTGATACAACAGTAGCTAAAGTGGGTAGAAGTCTGTCAATGATAAAAGGCTGCTCTGCCTTTTTAACAACACTATCAACAGGAAGATCACACCTGGACTACTGTTCAGTCATGTGGTTAAGTGCCACAAGGAGGGACCTCGGAAAATTACAATTGGCTTAGAACAGGGCAGCATGGCTGGCCCTTAAATGTACACAGAGCGCTAACATTAATAATATGCATGTAAATCTTTCATGGCTCAAAGTGGAGGAGAGATTCACTTCTTGTTGACATGCTGAATGCACCAAGGTGTCTGTTTAAACTACTAACACACAGCTCGGACACCCATGCATACCCAACAAGACATGCCACAAGAGGTCTGTTCACAATCCCAAAGTCGAGAACAGACTATGGGACGCGCACAGTACTGCTTAGAGCCATGGAACTCTATTCCACATCAGGTAACTGATGCAAGCAGTAGAATCAGATTAAAAAAATACACCTTATGTAACAGTGGGGACTGTGAAGAGACACACACACACAGGCACAGACACACATTCACATAAGACACGTATACATGGATGTGGTATTGTAAATATGTGGTAGTAGAGTAGTGGATTGAGGGAACACACTTAATGTGTTGTGAAAAGTGTTCTGACATGTAATGCCATGTAATATTTTTAAATGTATATAACTTTGTTAATGTTGCTGGACCCCTTGGAAGCAGCTAATGGGGATCCTTAATGAATACAAATACAAATATCTGTTCTAATCAAAACCAACCCAAACCCCTTTTACTTGGCTTCTGCCAACAGAATATATTTCTATTGTAGTACTACTGACATTTTTACCTCTATTTGCAACGTTTCCCCCTTTGACTGTATTATGAAACTGAGTTTAAGTTGTTGCCGTGTTTTTTCTTATTTTTCCTTTTCCCTCATTACCATTTATAACTCATAACAATTTCTTATTTGCCATCCCATGGACAATTAAGTGTCAACAACTCAGCATAGATGTTTTTGCTAGCTGTTGGTTTCTCATGATTTAGTAGTCCAGGTGGAGTTCTTTGTCCACCACTTTTTTCACACCAACTGTCAAAATTTGTGTTGAAGCCTATTTTTATTTAACTAGGTAAGTCAGTTAAGAACAAATTCTTATTTTACAATGATATCCTACTCCGGCCAAACCCGGACGACCCTGGGCCAATTGTGCGCCGCCGTATAGGACTCCCGATTCCGGACGGTTGTGATACAGCCCAGGATTGAACCAGGGTCTGTAGTGATGCCTACTAGAACTGAGATGCAGTGCCTTAGACCGCTGCGCCACTCAGGAGCCCTGGCAAGAGAAGGTCTCTCTGTCAGCTGAGAAAAAACCCCACCAGTTGCTTGAAAACTGCAGGTGAAAAAACAGGGAAAACAACAAGTGATTCACACATACATAAGATACAAGACAATGAGAATGTTGTCACAGTTTAGGACTGTACCCTATTATGAACAACTTTTGTTTAATGCAACAACAAAAAAGAGAGACAGAGTTTCGCAAATTTAATAAGATTCAGTTTCAATAAAGGAAAAACAGACACATTTCCAATAAACATATGTGATTATATACAATATTTGCATCTTTACAAATCAATATCTTTCTTACAAAACACAACAACACAGATAATTTAATATATACAAGCATTTGCTGAAGTGCACAGAACCCCATACACCTTGGGGTATAACATCTTAAAAATATATATATTTTGCGATTATTGAAAAAAAAATTAGGTAGTGAACACATCACATCCACTGCCTTCACATAACAGTAATAAAAGTTGTTGCCCTCAGAAAAATAAATGCAGCTTCATGGACTTGAGGACATTCAAGACAACATGGAGATGGGGTTATGGAGCATCGCAAGGTAAAATGTAATAGTGTGTACAATCCTGGTTTGTGTCATCTTTATCTGTAGGAGAGAGCAATGAATGGAGAGTGTAATAGGTGGACTCCATTGTGCTCACAAGATACCTCCACTCCCCCCCTGTCACAGTTCAGGGCAAGGCCTAACTCCACATTGGTCAGCGGGGGGCCCACCCCCTCCCCCCACAGATCAACATTGGTATCCTGCAGAGAACATGGAGCTCCTGGCCTTTCTCGTGGGCCTCCACTTGAAAGCTCCCCCACTTTCCGCATGCCAACTAGGCTTGGCCCCCCTATGGCACCACCAGCTGCCTCCTGAAGACCTTGGAATAGGAACAGCAGATCAACTTGAAGCTCCAGAACATTCTCCTTTGACAGCAAACTGTATCTGTGGAATACAAAGGTTAAGAGTGGAGTCAGGACCACAGTACTTTTGCCTCATAGTCACAACTTTCAGTTTCCATAGATATGGAATATAGTTATATAAAAAGTTGAGGTAATACAGCTAAGTAAGTGTACCATCATGTCAACCAGGACTCTTACCGTGTGGGAAGCTTGCGTTTTGCCATGTAGGAAAGGACAGGCTCAATGTTCAGGTGTTGAGGATTCAGCACACGGAGATGAATCTCAGCTCTCATTACTGTCACTGACAGAACATCCTGACTGAGAAGGAACTCCATGTCTGTATCTAGTGGGAAAAAGAAAAACATTATGTAAGGCCTAAATGAAAGAAGTACTTCTCAGAATGTGACAGTGGCCCCATTCCTCCTCACTAGAATGAATGTTATTTTCTATAACAACCTAAGTCTTAAAGGTACTTTGAATTTAGATTCTTTATGGTAGGTCTGTCTACATAGGCCTACTTATTTAGTCCAAGAGTAGGCACAATAAATGGCTGAGAATCTACTTCAAATGACTGGATATAGATTCCTACCTCCACTGATACGACCCTGAATTCCCTTGACGCCTCTGCAATGGAAACGTAACTGACAGCAACGATAGACCCGTCTGACAAAACGGAATAGCGGTTGCTCTGGATATACTGCACGCCGTAAACCTCCTTGAGGCGTTGAAAGCACCCGAAGACGATGTAGCTGTGCCAAATCCATCGGGAGCGCGTTGGTTTCCATCCAAGGCACTGCCAACAGTGCGCAATGTTGCCGCTGTGTCGCCTCGCTCTCCCGTCGCCACCGTCTCAAGATATCTGTGTGTAAAGTCTTGTGTCCATCCTGAAAAGTGGATGACATTGACAGTAACTCCTTAACCGCGCGACACTGTACTCCAATTAAATGAGTAGTCATAGATAGACACATTAAGGCAATCCAAAATAAGGCTGTAAATGCCATGGTGGTGTGTCCGTAGTTGGAGTGCTCCACCAGAGTTGTACCAGCTCCGTCCAGTGGTACAGCGTTACTGAAAAGGACCGCTTATCTCCGTGGTTTAAGGGGTATGCCCTTACACTGACAATGGCCGGGCATTCTGCCACTTAGAATTTTAATTCTGTTTCTCCACACCCTGTTTTTTTCGTGCCCCTAACCACCTATTTGCACCCCACTGGCCCATAAAATGCGTTTGCATAATAAGGCCCCCGAGAACACCGACTCCAGTCATTCAAATTCAGCTACGCAACTAATGACCCTAATTACACTATATTTGGACGATCAAGAATGGTTTCATTTACAAGACAAACAAACGGCACAGAAACCGAGATTACTTTCTATATGGATAGCGTTCGCACGTAGACAGTCCTGTATGTTATGAAGCCCTAAATTATCTTACATTTCATGTCAACTTACATTTAGTCATTGTTCCTCCACTTCACCCAAAACAATATCATTACCATGATAACAAGTGAGGATGGTGTTCGTACTTTAGTGTTTGTAAAATGCTGCGAGCGCCGTTCTCTTGTTCCATTGAGCTACTAGGCCTATTATTGATATGACACCACAGTGGCCCCTGTAATTTAGAGTACAATGTGCAGCTCATTTAGACAAGACAATTAAGATAGAGTTAATTTACTAATTCATCCATACATCAGTTGATCTATTGTAAATAACCACATTAGCATACATGCATTTGAAATAGTTTACTTGGAAGAAAAAGTGCTTGCCATAAGACCAAGATGTATTGACAAAAATACTTTTTTCAAGAATCACCCATTCATTTTTAGCAAACTGCAGTCTTTGCAAACAACCTCATCGAATATTATTGGAAAAGCACTGAAAATGATCACATTGAGTGTATGCAATGGCTTTTGAGTCGTCTTAATCAAAATAAACCCCATAAAGAAATCCAAGAGTACCCAATAATTACATGATATTTGTAAATAAATACCATATTTTTTCTACATACACTGTCATTTGTGGGTGGTGGTGAAGGATTCAGTGGCAGCGGAGAGGATTACAGTGATTAGGAAACCCAGCAGCCATGTCATGAAGTTTGTACATTGAGTATTTGTTACACAAAACCACTTGTGTTCTGTATAAGCTCATGTGGTGTGTTGGCATTTCATAGTGCAAAATGTCTGCAGTCTTGACAAAGATCATGGCCCTCTGCACATTAACACAAAACAATGTAGGACTTGACCATTATTCTTGCAAATAGTTTATTTAATTTAACCAGCTAAGTCATTGAGAACACATTCTGTTATACAATAATGACCTGACCAAGACAGGACAAGAACCATGCAGCAAAGCGAAAAGTGACGACATTACAGATAAAAGCAGACATTTCTTAAACTCCACACAATAACAGAAAAAGCTAAATACATACAACTTCCTATAATTCTTTACAAAGTGCTTATATTAACTTGAAAAAAGGTTCAGTGTAAGTACAGTGTTGGAAATGAATTTAAAGAGTATCATATTCAGAGCAGAGACTGAGTAGAGAAAGGTGCTGGTAGAACTCTCCTTGCCATGGTCAGTCAGAGCAGGTTTACCCCATGTTTCATTAATCTGTGTCGGGCCTTGCTGGGCAGAGAGAAAGCGCTGTCCTGGTGGTTAGGAATGCCAGAGTTTCTCACTGCTCCGCCTTGCTGCAGGAAGTACGTCTCCTGGGCCACGCTGCGGGTCCCGTACACAGCTGCACCAGCGCTCCTGTAGTATAAACATTGTGTCTAAACATTATACATACAACTCAATGCCAAAACACTCAAGGATAATACAAACGGCATAATGACGGCCTCCGTTCCACTACCCCCATTATCAGCCTTGAGGAGTAATGAATGGTGAGAGCCCCCTCAGTCACTGCTGGTCATACTGACCTGACAATAGCCTCCTGCAGAGCTTCAGTGTGAGAGAAATGCGAGTGGAGCAGCGATGTGGCTCTCACAAAGGAACACTCCTGGGCTCCCCCTGGCCTGCCAGACAGGTTGGCTGCAGGGACACACAGCAGTCTCTCGTTACAAATACCACAAGCATGAATGGCAATCAACCACGCAATAAAAAAGCCTGAGATCGTGTACAGGGTCCTAGTTGCTCAAATGTACCACAAAATACCCATATCAGCTAACACAAAGTTCACACAAAACACCACAGTCCCATAAAATGCACTAAAACATCCCAATCAGCTACTGCAAAGCACTGAGCTTACTACTCACACTAGCAGTAAGGTGAACACTGGGAAACTGAAAGACATGGTTCCATAAACAGAAATGGACAAAGAGAGAGAGGAAAAAGGTAAGAGTCAGACAAAGGTGGAAAAAAATAAGTATAGAATATACAGAGAGCGCTGAGAATATTCAAGCCTCACTTGTGAGCGTGTTCTGTATAGAGTCAAAGTGTGCAAAGGTGTATGGTCCATGTGGGCCAGGGGCCCCCAGAGCAGTGGTCCTCAGATGTGCCTCCAGTCCATTCAAAGACGCCAGGCTGCTGTGATACTGAGCATAAACCACAGGGTGAGAGTAGACTAAATATCAAACTGCTGTAATAACATGTAGGGCAATAGTATATTTAAGCAATAAGGCACGGGGGGGGGGGGGCGGCATATGGCCAATATACCACGGCTAAGGGCTGGTCTTAAACACGACGCAACGAGTGCCTGGATACAGCCCCTAGCTCTGGTATATTGGCCATATACCACAAACCTCCGAAGTGCCTTATTGCCCTTATAAGCTGGTTACCAATGTAATTAGAGCAGTAAAAATACATGTTTTGTCATACCCGTGGTATATGGTCTGTGGTATATATGGTCTGGCTATACCCGCGGTATATGGCTGTCAGCCAATCAGCATTCAGGGCTTGAACCACCCAGTTTATAGATGTAATTTCCGAACAGTTGAACACAGGTGGTGGTTCAGAAGGCGGAAACTCTTGTGGAACACTCATGCATGAACAAACATTTATATCCCTCCCATATTCCCCAAAAGTTCCTCACCACTTCCTCCGTGGCTGCAGTGTTGCTGTGGAAGTCTGGCTCCACCAGTAGGGCCAGTACCAGCCCTCTCACCCTGTGCTGGTACAACGACATGGGGAGCAGAGGGGCCTCTGTAGAGTTCTCACCGGGCGAAGGGGAGTAGGGGGGCACATCACAAGTATCAGCCTGCAGTAAACCTTTACTACCCTGTCCTTCCTTCTCCTCCTTAAACACCTCCACATTCCCCATCCTCTGACTGCCAGGCTCTGGGGACTCCTGACCTCTGAACCTGAGGGCTCCAGCTCTCTCTCCACTCAGTACAATACTACCTCCATTCTGTCCATTGATGTGACGCAGGTCCTTATTTTGCATTGACCTGCCTCCTCCTGCATGACCCGACTCAGCTCTCCCACCATCTATGCTGTGAAAAATGTGGTCGTACGAACTTCCTGTGACACCCTCCTCCACCTCATGGGACAGCTTTCCATTGGACAAGTTATGACCAGAGGTCTCTGGAGCGACCTTGATAGGTGAAGGGCTGAGAGGGCCAGGAGTGTGAAATGAAGGACTTGGGCTAAATAGCGACTCATCAGATATAGTTGACTGGGGAGTGGAGGGATAATGGAAGGATAGTGCCACGCAGTGGGTGGGGTCTGGGTCAAGCGGATCAGTGGTTGGTGTGTCAGATAGGGTTCTTGACAGGAGGCGGGACTTCCTAGGTCGGTTTGATTCCTTTGGAGTAGATTGGGTAGATTTGGATCTGCAGGACAGACACAGGCTCAACAATGTATCCTCATATCAGGGTGGCAACCATTGAAAATGTGTCTAACCCCCACTTTCACTTGGTTTGAGCTTACTGTATCAGGACAGAACACATTAACTCACTCTAGTTAGAGTGTTTACCAGAAAAGGATATACTTCATACAGTGGAGGGGGGTTTCTTCAGAGGTGGGTGAAGTACCTGGACTCTCTGTCAACAGGAGCGGAGCGGAGATACTGTAGTTCAGTGGCGGTCAGGAACACAGTGGTGGAGGTCACTGGGCTAGACAGAGGAGTGCTGCCAGAAGAGCTGGAGGAACTCAGTCCATTGGGTCTCTGGTCCTAGAGCAATATAGAAGCATAAGCAAAAAAGTATGGCAAGGCCTGTAACTAAACAAACTGCTGACTTTGGGGGAAGAAGAACTATAGTATAGCTTGGAGCAGGAGGAAATGGCAGCAGGTTTACGGGCGCTGTGCTATTATTATTATTTTTTTGCATTATTTGTAACTTATTTTGTACAAAATGTTTCTGCAACCGTATCTTACGGCAAAAAGAGCTTCTGGATATCAGGACAGCGATCACTCACCTCGGATTAGACAAAGATTTTTACTCTAAACACCTGACAAGGCCAACATCCCAGTTATTGGCAAGAGGAAGAGACGCAGGTACAGAGGACACAGAGCGGGATGTCTCGTGAGGCCCCGCCTTCTGCGGGTCCTCACGTTACCGTCAATATTACTCGCAAACGTGCAATCATTGGACAATAAATTAGATGAGGTATGATCACGAATATCCTACCAACGGGACAGCAAAAACTGTAATATTCTTATGTTTCACGGAATCGTGGATGAATGATGACATGAATATTCTGCTAGCGGGATATACGCTGCACCGGCAAGATAGAACAGCACACTCTGGTAAGACGAGGGGGGCGGTCTGTGCATCTCTGTAAACAACAGCTGGTGCACGAAATCGAAGGAAGTCTCTAGAATTTGCTCGCCTGAAGTAGAGTATTTTGTGATAAAATGCAGCCCACACTATTTGCCTAGAAAGTTTTCAGCTATACTTTTCGTGGCTGTTTATTTACCACCACAGACAGATGCTGGCACTAAGACCGCTGTATAAGGAAATAAGCAAACAGGAAACCACTCACCCAGAAGCGGCGCTCCTAGTGGCCAGAGACTTTAATGCAGGGAAACTTAAATCAGTTCTACTTAATTTCTATCAACATGTTAAATGTGCAACCGGAGGGAGAAAAAAAATCTAGATCACCTGTATTCTACACACAGAGAAGCGTACAAAGCTCTCCGTCGCCCTCCATTTGGTAAATCCAACTACAATTCTATCCTCCTGATTCCTGCTTACAAGAAAAAATGAAAGCAGGAAGCACCAGTGACTCGGTCTATAAAAAAGTGTTCAGATGAAGCAGATGCTAAACTACAGGACTGTTTTGCTATCACAGACTGGAACATGTTCCGGGATTCTTCCGATGGCATTGAGGAGTACACCACATCAGTCACTGGCTTTATCAATAAGTGCATCGAGGACGTCGTCCCCAGTGTCTGTACATACATACCCCAACCAGAAGCCATGGATAACAGGCAACATTCGCACTGAGCTAAAGGGTAGATCTGCCGCTTTCAAGGTGTGGGACTAACCCGGAATCTTATAACAAATCCTGCTATGCCCAGCGACGATCCATCAAACAGGCAAAGCGTCAATACAGGGCTAAGACTGAATCTTACTACACCGGCTCCGACGCTCGTCTTATGTGGCAGGGCTGGCAAACTATTACAGACTACAAAGAGAAGGACAGCCGCGAGCTGCCCAGTGACACGAGCCTACTAGACGAACTAAATCACTTCTATGCTCGCTTCGAGGCAAGCAACACTAAGACATGCATGAGAGCATTAGCTGTTCCGGACATCTGTGTGATCACGCTCTCCGTAGCCAATGTGAGAAAGACCTTTAAACAGGTCAACATACACAAGGCTGCGGGGCCAGACAGATTACCAGGACATGTGCTCCGGGCATGTGCTGACCAACTGGCAGGCGTCTTTACTGACATTTTCAACATGTCCCTGACTGAGTCTGTAATACCAACATGTTTCAAGCAGACCACCATAGTCCCTGTGCCCAAGAACACAAAGGCAACCTGCCTAAATGACTACTGACCCGTAGCACTCACATCCATAGCCATGAAGTGCTTTGAAAGGCTGGTAATGGCGCACATCAACACACCATTATCAAAGAAACCCTAGACCCACTCCAATTTGCATACCACCCAAACAGATCCACAGATGATGCAATCTCTATTGCACTCCACACTGCCCTTTCCCACCTGGACAAAAGGAACACCTATGTGAGAATGCTATTCATTGACTACAGCTCAGCGTTCAACACCATAGTACCCTCAAAGCTCATCACTAAGCTGAGGATCCTGGGACTAAACACCTCCCTCTGCAACTGGATCCTGGACTAGCTGACGGGCCGCCCCCAGGTGGTGAGGGTAGGTAGCCACACATCTGCCACGCTAATCCTCAACACTGGAGCCCCCCAGGGGTGCGTGCTTAGTCCCCTCCTGTACTCCCTGTTCACCCCCAACTGCACGGCCAGGCACGACTCCAACACCATCATTAAGTTTGCAGACGACACAACAGTGGTAGGCCTGATCACCGACAACGACGAGACAGCCTATAGGGAGGAGGTCAGAGACCCGGCCGGGTGGTGCCAGAATAGCAACCTATCCCTCAACGTAACCAAGACGAAGGAGATGATTGTGGACTACAGGAAAAGGAGGACTGAGCACGCCCCTATTCTCATCGACGGGGCTGTAGTGGAGCAGGTTGAGAGCTTCAAGTTCCTTGGTGTCCACATCACCAACAAACTAGAATGGTCCCAACACACCAAGACAGTCGTGAAGAGGGCACGACAAAGCCTATTCCCCTCAGGAAACTAAAAAGATTTGTCATGGGTCCTGAGATCCTCAAAAGGTTCTACAGCTGCAACATCGAGAGCATCCTGACTGGTTGCATCACTGCCTGTTATGGCAACTGCTCGGCCTCCGACCGCAAGGCACTACAGAGGGTAGTGCGTACGGCCCAGTACATCGCTGGGGCTAAGCTGCCTGCCATCCAGGACCTCTACACCAGGCGGTGTCAAAGAAAGTCCCTAAAAATTGTCAAAGACCCCAGCCACCCCAGTCATAGACTGTTCTCTCTACTACCGCATGGAAAGCTGTACCGGAACGCCAAGTCTCGTACAAAAAGGCTACTGTTATTTTTCACTACTCGCTACTGTTATTTTTCACTGTTGGTTTATTTCTTTACTTACCTATTGTTCACCTAATACCTATTTTTTGTCCGAAATTGCACTGTTGGTTAGAGCCTGTAAGTAAGCATTTCACTGTAAGGTCTGCACCGGTTGTATTCGGCGCATGTGACAAATACATTTGGATTTGATTTGCAGTAAGATATTGATGCATAATACAACAACCCAACGAATCAACAAATTAAGACGATCACAAGATAGAATAAAAATCTCAAATGAGAGAAGCACCTAAATTATCAGCCATTGTCATCTACCTGCTTGTATGTTTCCATTTCATGAACCATGACTTTCACTGTGAGATCAGGGGGCATCTGTGTGCTGACAACCCTGTGGAGCAAAGACACATTTATATATACACACAGTTCGTGTCTGGTTCTTATCTGTGGTTAACTACTCCAGCACTTTGCTGCAGCAAAGGTCAGACAGTTTACCTCCCACAGTAGAGTACACAACCAGCTAACACAAGGGGGCAGCGTTGACAGGCCTGCAGAATGAGGGCAGCCTTGAGTAGGAGAAGTGGGTCAATCTGAGAATCAAAATGACACATAAAACAAGGAAATAATTGCCAGACTAGAAGTAAATCAACTTAAAAGATAAATGAAATAGATAGTAATTGTAACAGCGCCTTACATAAAAATAAGGAACCGTATGATATTACCTGAGGTAGCAAACCCTACCGACATCATGCCCAACAGACGACTTATTACTTACATGTGTAGAGTCAATGGTGCTCAAGACACTGAAGATGTGGTGGAGTTCAGTGGCACCTCCTTGTAAGTGGGAGAGGTACTGAGTCCATCGAACAGCTAAATCTTCCTGACTGTAGATCTAAATGCAAGGCAAATCAGAGGGAGGCATATTTAGCATTAGCAAAAAACAATACACACCTATGTGAAGTGAGGACATGATATGACAGATTGCTCTACAGAGCTAAGATAAGTGTTAGTGATGTGCAGTTCACGAACAAATTGTTTATTTTTAAGCACCTATTTTCACTGACTGGCGAGTCAGGATTTATTTTTCCTGAGACTCATTCATTTGAGTATTTCATTTGATCAGCTGGCCACAATGAGTCCTACAACAAGATTGATACATGCTCCTCTGGCTCAGCCGCTCCAGAGACGTGATCCGACCACCAGATATAGGCATACGTAAAGGAAAATAGATCATGCTGTAGGCAGCATAGAGAGCAAAATGTTTATTATAACTGATAATTGATTGCATGGTGCAAGAATGAATTCAATGAATTGATTGAACGTTACGATGGACACAGCTTTATAGAACCAACACATTCGAAAACGAATAGTTTGGAGGGCTGCAGTTTGAACGATATTGTGTTCATCACCCATACGGCAGTCAAGCAATGCTTTCCGCCAAGAGTAGTTCAGAATCTAGTCCGGTTGCGGCCACAAGTAGACCTTGTTTCAAACATTTGAAGAAATAATCTTATTTAAATTCCTAGCAATCAACAAATGTACATTGTTTAAAACCTCTTAAGTCGGACCCTTTTTTCCTCAGTTTTCGCCTAAAATGACATACCCAAATCTAACTGCCTGTAGCTCAGGACATGCATATTCTTGATACTATTTTAAAGGAAACACTTTGAAGTTTGTGTTAATGTGAAATTAATGTAGGAGAATAACACATTAGATCTTGTTAAAGATAATACAAAGAAAAAAAAATGCGTTTTTTTTTTTGTTAGTTCCCAATATGTAATATTCCAGGTTAGGCGTAATTTCGATGTTGGCCACTAGATGGAGGCAGTGTATGTGAACAAGTTTTAGACTCTTCAATGAACCATTGAATTTCTGTTCAAAATGTTGTATCATCAAGACTGCCCAAATGTGCCTAATTGGTTTATTAATACATTTTCAAGTTCATAACCGTGCACTCCCCTCAAACAATAGCATGGTATTCTTTCACTGTAACAGCTACTGTAAATTGGAAAGTGCAGTTAGCTTAAATTCTTGTTAATCTTTCTACCCATATCAGATATGTCTGTGTCCTGGGAAATTTTTCTTGTTCCTTACAACCTCATGCTAATCACATTAGCCTACGTTAGCTCAACCGTCCCATGGGGACACCGATCCCTTAGAGGTTAAAGCACACTTTTACATGTCTGTCACAAATTACAGCTCCAATAAGCATCCTATGGTGAACCACATGCTCTAGCCTTTTAGGGGCCCTAAGCAAGATTGGGTTGTGGGAATCCCCACCTTGCGGCAAAAATGTTAGTGGACCCCCTCTTAAACTGTGATTATTTTAGTTTTAAAGTTAATTTCCTGCAATTCTACACATTTTGTAATGACTTATGCCATGTTAATATGATATCGGAGTGAGAATGACTAACAAAATCAATGGGGGGGGCAGCGCTGGAGGTCACATCTCGTTCACCATAGAGGGCACGCAGGACCCCGACCAGGGAAAGATCAACTCAAGAGTCATGATTCTACAAGCTTCTCGTTCACGTCTTCAGGGCCGGTTCGTGGCATAAGCAACATAAGAGGTCGCTTAGGGCCACCGGGTGAACCTGCCCCGATGACTTGTGAACGAGAGGCTTGTAGAATCATGACTCTTGAGTTTTCGGTTTATCGTTTGCCAGTAGGGGGTCCTGCGTGCTCTGGGCATTACAGACTCAAATGAACAAAATGAGTCTTAAGATTTGTTCTTTTGACTGAACAAGTCGAAAAGACAAGTCAGTAAAAATACGCAAACTTCCCATCACTATTAAGTGTTAGAGATGACTGTACCTGGTAGCTCTGGCGGATAGGGCCGTTATAGAAACTAAAGAGATTTATCAGCTGATCCAGGAAGTCACATATACTGACGTCTGGTATTTCCATTGAACAGCTTAAGGCCTGAGGGAGGGCAACATGGATAGTTATTATGACATATACACAGGGGATTGAGACAAAAACAAAAACTGTTTTAGGGGATGAACAGTCCCATTACAGTAGTCTATCCATCTGAGATATCAGTGAATGTTTCAATAAGATCTGTCAGGTTTTGCTCAAACATCTGAAGATATGTTATAGACTTAGTGCATAGTTGTCATATACGACAATGATCTAGTGTGGTTCCAGGCTATGGTGCAGATAACCTCGGGCGGAAGTGTCGTAACAAGATTATGGCGCAACTCACCCACAAAAAGTTGTCTTTCATGCGGATGGCGAACTTGCTCCGCCGTAGCCTGAGCAGACGTACAGGGGAGGAGGAGAGCTCAGAGACACAGCGGCTCACGCCTGCCAGCTGTCCACACAGCAGCTCCTGCTTATCCAGAGGCGTCTGGAAGGAATAAAAGGCAAAGAACCATCATTCAACCGACTCATCCAATTGGTAGGGGATCATTACGGCAATCAAGTAATCATTCTTAATACACAGTATCAATAATCTCATTGAGGGAACACATACAAACTTGACATCCCTACCTCTTCAGGATAGAAGTAGCAGATGCCAGCTCTTGTAGGGTCACCCTCACCCTTGACCTTTGACCCATCATACAGGAAGAAGTTAATGCATCTGCAAATCACCAAGAAATCTGAATGAGTGGAAAATAACCAAACTAACATTAGAAAACCAAGTAGGGACTATTGAATAGCAGAAAAAAAATTGATAGGAATTCAATAGAATAATAGAACTTCAGAGGTGACAGTCCCACCTTCTTGAGTCAGGCACAATGATCTCAGCCATAGCTGCCATTGTTTGTTCTTGTTCTCAGTCTGTCCTCCACTCTCCCTACCTTTATAAAGACCGTGATTAATAAAACAAGTGCATTCATTACGTGAATGTTATATTCTAGCTAGGTACAACGCAGATAACTAGGCCTATTGTTTTTCATTTTGATGACATGCCTTCGCTATTGAACCAACTGGTGGCAATTACCGACTGCATGATTAAAAATCGTAAGACCACACATTGAACAGATTTGCCCAAAGTACTTCTACTAGCATATAACGTTAATTTCACAAATCAGTACTGTTGTGTCTCGCAAACTACCAGCTGTCTTGACATTTAGCTTACCAAATTCGTTAAGCCGCCTCCAAATGTTGACGCAGTCTTCCGCCAGGTCTTTCAAGGTAATAAATGGAAAGTTAGAAAATAAGGGAAAGCCGCACACTATGCGCTCAGATGCAAAAATGTAATAACCTAATAACCAACGTTACGACAGCAAAGCTGTGTTCATCAGGGTATCATCACAAACACTGCGAGATGAGTCATTTATAGTGTCAGAAGACACACAAAGTTGCCATCTCAGTCGAACAACACCTTCAAATTTCCTACCTTTACCTTGCAAAACTTTACTCCTTTGTTTCAGACAATTTGACAGATTGAATTAAAAACAGTAACTAACATTAGCTACTTGCTTGCTAGAGGAATGTGAGTCACAAGAAGTTAGTCATGTGAAAGAAGGGGAAGCAAATAGTGTCAAACAGTGCGTCGTTCTGAAACACGAATTTCTAAACTCCTTTCGTAACTCCAAACATTGCAGACTTATTTGGTAGAGAAAGAGACATAAACCACCTGATAGTGTACATGAGTTAATGACAAACACATTTTAGTAATATTTATTTTTGTTAAGTTTAAGCACATTGTGTTAAATGGTCCAGATAAGTTTGACTATCATTGTGTCCCTTGTGTGCATAGTTAAACATAATGGAATAGAGGAGCGTAAACTGTTTTAAGAGTGTGGTCTAGTAACAGAGTAAAGAATTGAGGGAAGACTCTGGTCCCAGTGTGTGAGGTAGTCTGGAAGAAGAGAGATCACTCTTCGCGTCCCTCATAGCCATCAGGGAGGGCATTGACTTCAGGGTTGTGGAACAGGCTCTTGTTGCCATCACCCCATGGGAAACGCTGGTGAGAGACGAGTCAAGTTAACATCATGAAAATTCAACTAACAGGGAACACATTAAAATGTGTAAATACTCCAGGCAAAATTACAGAGACTATAATACCAAAAACTAGACGATCATAGGTGTTTTGCAAAAATAACTGGATGCATTTAGTATTTTGCCATAAAACATTTTTAAGCTTGAATCAGACCTTGCTGCGAATGCGAAGGTGGCTGTAAGGTACGAACTCAGGTTCCACATGGTGTGCAGCATGTTGCTGCATCTTCAGGTACATGTTCAACATGCACACTGCAACCCCCGGAAGGGCAACTACAAAGGAGAGGATCTTCCATGTTCTGGCTGGAGAAGAAAAGAACAAAATGAATTTCATGAGTAACACTGAAGCAAAGGCTTTATTTACACTTAAGCAATACATTTGATCTTAATTTTTTCACATTTTGATAACATGCTTATTTGATCTCACTGGAATGCCAAATCTTACGTCACATTCCTTTTAATGTGTGCACAGGGGTACAAACCATGGAGATGAAATATCTCAATCTCTGCGTGTGTCAAAGGCAACCAAACCACCAAAGTGCAGGTTTTGTACTATTGAGTTGCCATTTCCAAAGAAACTACTCTGACTGTTTCTGCTTGTTGTAGCTAATGTAAGCTAACTAGCAAGCTGCGTGAATGCTGTTGCTAGCTAGCATTTGCAGTATGCCCTTGTTGAAGGTCAAAACTAGATAACTAGCAACAATTAAATCACAATGGATTCATTTTTGAATGAAGCAGCTGCCTGTTAGCTGTTGAGTCAGTGGAGAAATTAGCTAGCTATGTTGTGCTAAGTGGCGATGTGAACCGTTTAGCTAACATTAGCTAGAAAGCAAACTGGCAGTATGGGAAATTGGAGTGAATTAAATGTTTTATTCGTCATTATTTATTGCTAGGTAGCCATCTTGGTAAAGCATTGTGCTGCACTTACCACCCAAATCGTTTCATATGAAATGTGTGAGACTGCCTGGCTCAGTTTAGTTAGCTAACTAAAGCTAGCTTGCTAATGAGCATGTGCACAGTATCATACTGAACACAACCAACAACAAAAAATCCTCCAAGCACAAAACAACTTATTTTACATAACTATGTACAGACTTGATCAAGTTTTTTTTGCTTTGCTTAGTTAGAATAATTCTGATGAAATGGGGCTGGATTACACCGAAAAGTGCCCTCTAATTTCTCGTCACTTCTCTCAGCTCCCCACATGGAGGTTTGTGCTTTCCGATTGGCTCAAAGTCAAGTTCTCGGCCACTGACAAGCATTGTGACTACAAGTATAAAACCGCAGGTTCGTTGGTACCAGGTCGATACGCAGCAGGGACAGCTTGTTCTAGAAAGAGAAGGAACGGCCTCCTACTGCACTAAGTACCTATCAGCAATGTTCCCTCTGACTTGCGGGCACGCAGCTTCCCCGGGACTGCCATGCAAAATAAATATCAGCCCACACAGAGAAGCACGAGATTGCACTTCAGTCAACTTTCTAGTTTTCCCCTACAGTTAACACTCAATGTTTACAGGCATGACTCAGGCCCATACTCTACACAGACTGGTGAGCCATAACCAATCAGAGCTGCAGTATTCATGCGTCACCATAAGGATGGTGCCAGGTTTCCTCCAGACATGACGCTTGGCATTCAGGCCAAAGAGTTCAATCTTGGTTTCATCAGACCAGAGACTCTTGTTTCTCATGGTCTGAGTCTTTAGGTGCCTTTTGGCAAACTCCAAGTGGTCTGTCACGCGCCTTTAACTGAGGAGTGGCTTCCGTCTGGCCACTACCATAAAGGCCTGATTGGTGGAGTGGTGCAGAGATGGTTGTCCTTCTGGAAGGTTCTCCACAGAGGAACTCTGGAGCTATGTCAGTGACCATTGGGTTCTTGGTCACCTCCCTGGCCAAGGCCCTTCTCCCCCGATTGCCCAGTTTGGCCGGGCGGCCACCTCTAGGAAGAGAGACTCGGTGGTTCCAAAGTTCTTCCATTTAAGAATGATGGAGGCCACTGTTTTCTTGGCGACCTTCAATGCTGCAGACATTTTTTGGTACCCTTCCCCAGATCTGTGCCTCCATGCAATCCTGTCTCGGAGCTCTACTGACAAATCCTTCGACCTCATGGCTTGGTTTTTGCTCTGAAATGCACTGTCAACTGTGGGACTTCATATAGCCCGGTATGCCCCTTTCCAAATAATTTCCAATCAATTGAACTTACCACAAGTGGATTCCAATCAAGTAGAAACATCTCAAGGATGATCAATTTGAGTCTCATAGCAAAGGCTCCAAATACTTATGTAAATAATGCACGTTATTTATACATTTGCAAAAATGTCAAACCTGTTTTTGCTTTGTCATTATGGGATGGTGTGTGTGATTAAATAAAAAAGAATCCTCAATTTTAGAATAAGGCTGTAACATAACATTTTGAAAAGGGGAAGGTGTTTGAATACTTCCCGAATGCACTTTATCCAAATAGTCAGATTTCATAATACATCCGATCATAAGCACAGAGCTCTGACATAACGGTGCATGTTTCTCATAACAACTTGAGGATTTTACATTTTATGGTTGTTGTCTTCAAAGTTGTTTCTGCTGGTCGCAAAAAGCTAAATTAGCATGACGAGCTGAATTAAAATGTAAAAGGTATTGAAAATAAAAAGCTTGGTATACACAGTGCTCAGTTGTCATTTCACAGAGATACTCAAATTTGTGAGAACTTAAAAATAACAGGAGTTTCAAATGAATATGAAAATACTACATGGCATGTCTCAAATCGATATCCATCTTACCTCTTGTTTTATGTCCAGCAGATTTGAGAAGAAAGATGAGTTCAACGGGAAAGTAAGGCTACTGGCTACCAGTCAGGCTCAATTCTTGCACAGAATACATTGTGCAGATTTTTGACCACTTTTTCTCTTGCCTCCATTGATTTACTCAACCTAATGCTGGCCATCCTTCAAGCGTACAAACTCTAACCATGATAGCGTTCTGACCAATGTTCCCTCTAAGCTGTGTGCGGGCACGCAGTAATCGAACACACAAATGCTGACGCTCCAGATACTCAACTAGTCTAAAGAAGGCCAGTTTAATTGCTTATTTAATCAGAACAGTTTTCAGCTGTGCTAACATAGTTGCAAAAGGGTTTTCTAATGATCAATTTGTTTTTTTAAATGATAAACTTGGATTAGCTAACTCAACGTGCCATTGGAACACAGGAAATGGTTGCTGATAACTGGCCTATGTAGATATTCCATAAAAAAAGCAGTTTCCAGCTACAATAGTCATTTAGAACATTAACAATGTCTACACTGTATTTCTGATAAATTTGATGTCATTTAAAAAAAATTGACAAATTCTTTTTTGTTTTTCTTTCAAAAACAAGGACATTTCTAAGTGAACCCAAACTTTTGAGCGGTAGTGTATACTAGAGGTCGACCGATTAATCGGAATGGCCGATTAATTAGGGCCGATTTCAAGTTTTCATAACAATCGGTATTTTTGGACACCGATTTGTCTTCTTTTTTTACACACCTTTATTTAACTAGGCAAGTCAGTTAAGAACACTTATTTTCAATGACGGCCTAGGAACGGTGGGTTAACTGGCTTGTTCTGGGGCAGAACGACAGATTTTTACCTTGTCAACTCGGGGATTCAATCTTGCAACCTTACGGTTAACTAGTCCAACGCTCTAACCACCTGCTTTACATTGCACTCCACGAGGAGCTTGCCTGTTACGCGAATGCAGTAAGAAGCCAAGGTAAGTTGCTAACTAGCATTAAACTTAATCTTATGAAAAACAATCAATCATAATCACTAGTTAACTACACATGGTTGATGATATTACAAGTTTATCTAGCCTGTCCTGCGTTGCATATAATCGATGAGGTGCGCATTCGCAAAAAAGGACTGTCATTGCTCCAACGTGTACCTAACCATAAACATCAATGTCTTTCTTAAAATCAATACACAAGTATATATATTTAAACCTGCATATTTAGCTGAAAGAAATCCAGGTTAGCAGGCAATATTAACCAGGTGAAATTGTCACTTCTCTTGCGTTCATTGCACGCAGAGTCAGGGTATATGCAAGAGTTTGGGCCGCCTGGCTCGTTGCGAACTAATTTGCCAGAATTTTACATAATTATGACATAACATTGCAGGTTGTGCAATGTAACAGGAATATTTAGACTTAGGGATGCCACCCATTAGATAAAATACGGAACGGTTCCGTATTTCACTGAAAGAAAAAACTTTTTGTTTTTGAGATGATAGTTTCTGGATTCGACCATATTAATGACCTACGGCTCGCATTTCTGTGTGTTTATATTATAATTAAGTCTATGATTTGATAGAGCAGTCTGACTGAGCGGTGGTAGGCACCAGCAGGCTCGTAAGCATTCATTCAAAAAGCACTTTAGTGCGTTTTGCCAGTAGCTCTTCGCAATGCTTCAAGCATTGCGCTGTTTATGACTTCAAGCCTATCAACTCCCAAGATTAGGCTGGTGTAACCGATGTGAAATGGCTAGCTAGTTAGCGGGGTACGCGCTAATAGCATTTCAAACGTCACTCGCTCTGAGACTTGGAGTAGTTGTTCCCCTTGCTCTGCATGGGTAACGCTGCTTCGTGGGTGGCTGTTGTCAATGTGTTCCTGGTTCGAGCCCAGGTAGGAGCGAGGAGAGGGACGGAAGCTATACTGTTACACTGGCAATACTAAAGTGCCTATAAGAACATCCAATAGTCAAAGGTATATGAAATACAAATCGTATAGAGAGAAATAGTCCTATAATTCCTATAATAACTACAACCTAAAACTTACCTGGGAATATTGAAGACTCATGTTAAAAGGAACCACCTGCTTTCATATGTTCTCATGTTCTGAGCAAGGCACTTAAACGTTAGCTTTCTTACATGGCACATATTGCACTTTTACTTCTCCAACACTGTTTTTGCATTATTTAAACCAAATTGAACATGTTTCATTATTTATTTGAGGCTAAATTGATTTTGATGTATTATATTACGTTAAAATAAGTGTTCATTGTTCATTCAGCATTGTTGTAATTGTCATTATTACAAATTAATCGGTATCGGCTTTTTTTGGTCCTCCAATAATTGGTACCGGCATTGAAAAATCATAATTCGGTCCACCTCTAGTCGACCTCTCGGTCGACAACCCCCCCCCCAAATTTGTTGATGCTGCTATTTCAGCCACACCCATTGATGACAGGTGTATAAAAATTGAGCACACAGCCATGCAATCTCCATAGACAAACATTGGCAGTAGAATGGCCTTACTGACGAGCTCAGTGACTTTGAACATGGCACTGTCATAGGATGCCACCTTCTCAACAAGTTAGTAAATAACATTTCTGCCCTGGTCAACTGTAAGTGTTGTTATTGTGAAGCTCACAACAGGGACACCGAGTGCTGAAGCGTGTAAAAATCGTCTCTCCTTGTTTGCAACACTCACTACAGAGTTCCAAACTGCCTCTGGAAGCAACATCAGCACAAGAACTGTTAGTCTGGAGTTCAAGAAATTAGTTTCCATGGCCTAACAGCCGCACACAAGCCTAAGATGGTTAGTGTTTATCTGGTTAGTGTTTATTGGCTTATTTCACTGTAGAGCCTCTAGCCCTGCTCATTATACCTTATCCAACCTCTCAGTTCCTCCACCCACACATGCTATGACATCTTCTGGTTTCAATGATGTTTCTAGAGACAATATCTCTCTCATAATCACTAAATGCCTAGGTTTACCTCCTCTGTACTCACATCCCACCATACTTTTGTCTGTACATTATACCTTGAAGCTATTTTATCGCCCCCAGATACCTGCTCCTTTTTCTCTCTATTCTGGACGTCACAGACGACCAATTCTTATAGCTTTTAGCCGTACCCTCATACTTATTCTTCTCTGCTCCGCTGGGGATGTAGAGGTGAATCCAGGCCCTGCAGTGCCTGGCTCCACACCTACTCCCCAGGCGCTCTCTTTTGATGACTTCTGTAACCGTAATAGCCTTGGTTTCATGCATGTTAACATTAGAAGCCTCCTCCCTAAGTTTGTTTTATTCACTGCTTTAGCACACTCTGCCAACCCGGATGTCCTAGCTGTGTCTGAATCTTGGCTTAGGAAGTCCACCAAAAAATGTGAAATCTTCATCCCTAACTACAACGTTTTCAGACAAGATAGAACGACCAAAGGGGGCGGTGTTGCAATCTACTGCAGAGATAGCTTGCAGAGTTCTGTCCTGCTATCCAGGTCTGTACCCAAACAATTTGAACTTCTACTTTTAAAAATCCACCTCTCCAAAAACAAGTCTCTCACCGTTGCCGCCTGCTATAGACCCCCCTCGGCCCCTAGCTGTGCTCTGGACACCATATGTGAACTGATTGCCCCCCATCTATCTTCAGAGCTCGTGCTACTAGGCGACCTAAACTGGGACATGCTTAACACCCCAGCCATTCTACAATCCAAGCATGATGCCCTCAATCTCACACAAATTATTAATGAACCCACCAGGTACAACCCCAAAGCCGCAAACACTGGCACCCTCATAGATATCATCCTAACCAATGTGCCCTCTAATTACACCTCTGCTGTTTTCAACCAAGATCTCAGCGATCACTGCCTCATTGCCTGCACCCGTAATGGGTCAGCGGTCAAACGACCTCCACGCATCACTGTCAAACGCTCCCTGAAACATTTCAACGAGCAAGCCTTTCTAATCGACCTGGCCCTGGTATCCTGGAAGGATATTGACCTCATCCCGTCAGTAGAGGATGCCTGGTTATTTTTTAAAAATGCCTTCCTCTCCATCTTAAATAAGCATGCCCCTTTCAAGAAATTTAGAACCAGGAACAGATATAGCCCTTGGTTCTCCCCAGACCTGACTGCCCTTAACCAACACAAAAATATCATGTGGCGTTCTGCATTAGCATCGAACTGCCCCCGCGACATGCAACTTTTTAGGGAAGTTAGAAACCAATACACACAGGCAGTTAGAAACGCCAAGGCTAGCTTTTTCAAACAGAAATTTGCTTCGTGCAACTCCAACTCTAAAAAGTTCTAGGACATTGTAAAGTCCATGGAGAATAAGAACACCTCCTCCCAACTGCCCACTGCACTGAGGATAGGAAACTCTGTCACCACCGATAAGCCCACTATAATTGAGAATTTCAATAAGCATTTTTCTACGGCTGGCCATGCTTTCCACCTAACTACCCCTACTGCATTCAACAGCACTGCACCCCCCACAGCTACTCGCCCAAGCCTCCCCCATTTCTCCTTCTCCCAAATCCATTCAGCTGATGTTCTGAAAGAGCTGCAAAATCTGGACCCCTACAAATCAGCTGGGCTTGACAATCTGGACCCTTTCTTTCTAAAATTATCTGCCGAAATTATTGCAACCCCTATTACTAGCCTGTTCAACCTCTCTTTCGTGTCGTCTGAGATTCCCATAGATTGGAAAGCAGCTGCTGTCATCCCCCTCTTCAAAGGAGGTGACACTCTTGACCCAAATTGCTACAGACCTATATCCATCCTACCCTGCCTTTCTAAGGTCTTCGAAAGCCAAGTCAACAAACAGATTACCGACTATTTTGAATCCCACCGCACCCTCTCCGCTATGCAATCTGGTTTCAGAGCTGGTCATGGGTGCACCTCAGCCACGCTCAAGGTCCTAAACGACATCGTAACCGCCATCGATAAGAAACATTACTGTGCTGCCGTATTCATTGACCTGGCCAAAGCTTTTGACTCTGTTAATCACCACATCCTCATCGGCAGACTTAGTAGCCTTGGTTTCTCAAACGATTGCGTCGCCTGGTTCACCAACTACTTCTCTGACAGAGTTCAGTGTGTCAAATCGGAGGGCCTACTGTCTGGACCTCTGGCAGTCTCTATGGGGGTACCACAGGGTTCAATTCTTGGGCCAACTCTTTTCTCTGTATACATAAATGATGTCGCTCTTGCTGCTGGTGAATCTCTGATCCACCTCTACGCAGACGACACCATTCTGTATACTTCTGGCCCTTCTTTGGACACTGTGTTAACAACCCTCCAGACGAGCTTCAATGCCATTCAACTCTCCTTCCGTGGTCTCCAACTGCTCCTAAACACAAGTAAAACTAAATGCATGCTCTTCAACCGATCGCTGCCTGCACCTGCCCGCCCATCCAGCATAACTTCTCTGGACGGTTCTAACTTAGAATTTGTGGACAACTACAAATACCTAGGTGTCTGGTTAGACTGTAAACTCTCCTTCCAGACTCACATCAATCATCTCCAATCCAAAGTGAAATCTAGAATTGGCTTCCTATTTCGCAACAAAGCATCCTTCACTCATGCTGCCAAACATACCCTCGTAAAACTGACCATCCTACCAATCCTCGACTTCGGCGATGTCATTTACAAAATAGCCTCCAATACCCTACTCAACAAGCTGGATGCAGTCTATCACAGTGCCATCCGTTTTGTCACCAAAGCCCCATATACAACCCACCACTGCGACCTGTATGCTCTCATTGGCTGGCCTTCGCTTCATAATCGTCGCCAAACACATTGGCTCCAGGTCATCTACAAGACCCTGCTAGGTAAAGTCCCCCCTTATCTCCGCTCACTGGTCACCATAGCAGCACCCACCTGTAGCACGCGCTCCAGCAGGTATATCTCTCTGGTCACCCCTAAAGCCAACTCCTCCTTTGGTCGTCTCTCCTTCCAGTTCTCAGCTGCCAATGACTGGAAAGAACTACAAAAATCTCTAAAACTGGAAACACTTATCTCCCTCACTAGCTTTAAGCACCAGCTGTCAGAGCAGCTCACAGATCTCTGCACCTGTACATAGCCCATCTTTAATTTAGCCCAAACTACTACCTTTTCCCCTACTGTATTTATTTATTTTATTTATTTTGCTCCTTTGCACCATATTATTTATATTTTAACTTTTAACTTTCTTCAAACTACAAATCTACCATTCCAGTGTTTTTCTTGCCATACTTTATTTACTTTGCCACCATGGCATTTTTTTGCCTTTACCTCCCTTATCTCACATCATTTGCTCACATTGTATATAGTCTTATTTTTTCTACTGCATCATTGATTGTATGTTGTTTTACTCCATGTGTAACTCTGTGTTTTTGTATGTTGTCGAACTGCTTTGCTTTATCTTGGCCAGGTCGCAATTGTAAATGAGAACTTGTTCTCAACTTGCCTACCTGGTTAAATAAAGGTGAAATAAATAAAAATAAATAAGATCTCCATGCGCAATGCCAAGCGTCGGCTGGAGTTGTGTAAAGCTCGCCACCATTGCTCTCTGGAGTGATGGATCACGCTCCCATCTGGCAGTCTGACAGATGAATATGGGTTTGGCGGATGGCAGGAGAATGCTACCTGCCCCAATGCATAGTGCCAACTGTAAAGTTTGGATGAGGAATAATGGTCTGGGGCTGTTTTTCATGGTTCGGGCTAGGTCCCATAGTTCCAGTGAAGGGAAATTGTAATGCTACAGCATACAATGACATTCTAGACACTTCTGTGCTTCCAACTTTGTGGCAGCAGTTTGGGGAAGGCCCTTTCCTGTTTCAGCATGACAATTCCCCTGTGCACAAAGCGAGGTCCATACAGAAATTTGTCGATCAGTGTGGAATAACTTGACTGGAAAGCACTGAGCCCTGAACTCAACCCCATCAAACACCTTTGGGATGAATTGGAATGCCGACTGTGAGCCAGGCCAAATTGCCCAACCTCACTAATGCTTGTGGCTGAATGTAAGCAAATCCAGGAAGCAATGTTTCAACATCTAGTGGAAAGCCTTCCCAGAAGAGTGGAGGCTGTTATAGCAGCAAAGGGGGGACCAACTCCATATTAATGCCCATGATTGTGGAATGAGATGTTCGATGAGCAGGTGTCATACTTTAGGTCATGTAGTGTAGCTAGCCATCTGGCTAGTATAGGATGGGTATAGGTGGGACTTGAATTGCCAACGACTCCAGTGTATGTGGTTGATTTGCCAAGTTCCTGTAGCTAACGTTAACTTAGCTAGTAGTTACATTAGTAAAGTTCGCTGTTATGCTGCCTCGCGCTAACGTTACGTTAGCTAACTAGCAAGGTCACTACGTTATGTCCTTCAAACAACTGTTTATGGGTTGTCATTACTAAATCGTTTCCTCTGAGAAATGTTTCTGTGGGCTTACCTGTTTGCTCCCCATGACTATGGGCCGCTGAGGCAGAGAGTTGACGGGTCTGGATCATTGAGGACCGTAGGAGAGCTTGCGAAATTCTTCCAAAAGACACCATTTTCGCAGTCTTTCTGACTGATCAGATGAACGGAAGTGATGTAGGGGGAAACGTGCTCTTCTAATGGGGCTCCACCGTAGACCGTCAGTTCAGAGCGTACCCAGGGTACATTCAAACCAATCACAGCGCAGCATTATTTGTTAGCGTCAAACCAATCAGTGCGCAGAATTTTATTCCGCACATGAACATGGAGCCAACCGGTAAGTAGCTTGCTAGCTAGCTGCAGTAATTTCACCTTTGCATACATTTAGCTATATCAATTTCTTACGTTTATTAGCGATTGTAAGTACACTAATAAATATTAACGTAAAAACGTAATTGTAAAATGAATGGTAAACTAAGGCTAAAACTACTCAGTAGATTAGCTATAACTAGCTACGTTTGCTGCAAGGTAACGTTAACTAGCCATGGGCGAACCTAGGAGACATTTGCGTTTTGAATACTTGCTGAGCTATACCGTAGCTCTTGCCCATTCTTCATGAATGTTTTAACTATCTAGCTAACTAGAACATACAGCTAACTAGCTAGTTATGTATGATATGCCAGGACTGTCACAGCCTGACAAGCTTAGTATCAACCAATTATCAAGCCCTTAATTGGCTTATCAATGTGTCACTGCTGGACTGGAACAACATGTTCAAACATCTCCAAGACCAGGAATAATAAGAAACCTTGATTTACTGGTGACCAAGGACGTGTTTTAATTGCAGAGAAAATAAGCCCCGAGGAGCAGGAGATGATTCAGCTGGCAGAGGATGCACAGAGGAGTGCTGGTATGTAGATGGCTCTACACAATAAATTATCTATATATATAAAAAAGGCAGCCTATCTCCTGTTTCTGTAGCGTGAGGCTGCTTGATGTACAAGTACACCTCCTGGACAGGATGTTAGTCTGTTGCAGGGCCTTGAATACCTAAACATATGGCGTGTCGTCCCTACTATGTTGTCCATTATTTCCAGATAATGTAGATGGTCTGTGTTTATGCCTTAAGAATACTATAGGTTACTGTAGGCTACATACCAGAAAAGCATGGATTAAACACTTTTTGTGTGGATTTAAACGCTTTTACTTCTCTTTTGAAAGCATTCAAGTGATGGAGATTCTGGACATTACGGGTTAAAGAAGGACGTACAGCATCAGTTTGAAGGAGATGAAGAAGCGTACTGATGGGCCAGAGAGAATGTCAGCCACAGCACTCTGCAACTACCTGAGGGTATGTTGTTATTATTACTTTTGTCACCACATGGTGCTCATATCCATGTCTATGTTCAATGACAGTTTTGTCTTTTTAATTGATATTTAAAAAAATGTATACCACCTTTTTTGGGGGGGGTTTAGTACACTGTGTGAAGTTGAGTGTAGGGACAAGGAGTTAATTGGTGTGCTGGGCAAGTCTGCATCAGTAGATGCAATTATTGGTGACATGGCCCCAGAAGAAAAGTGGCAGTCAGGAATAACTGTATATATCAGAATAAAAAAATAAAAAGTGTGTCTCTCTGTAGGTTAGCAGCTGCATAAGAGTTCTTGTGAATGTAACATGGTTCTTGGTCTGTTATGCCTTTGTCATTTTTTTCCCCCTCAATTTTATCTTGCTGCCTACCCACTGGGCACAGATGTCAGTTAAACATCTAGATTTGATTGAAATTTGGTTGAGTTGTCGATGTGAATTCAACGTGAACCCTAACGAAACATTTCACCATGTCATTGGATTTAGGTTAAAAGTTGAGTGGGGGGAAAAAAAGACCAAATGACCTGACGTTGATGGCTTTTTGCAAATCCAGTTCGGTTTCCATGTTGATTCAACCAGTTTTTACCCAGTGATACTTTGTCCATTATGCCTGCTTTTACAATGTTTTTCATTGTTGCCAACAGATTTCCCCATTATGTGGTGTTGTGATATCCCTCTTGTCCTGATGTGCATTGTCACAGCCTATTTTGGCTGTTATCTGCCCTTGCCAATGTTTGTACCATTTTTGTGTTGTTGCCATAGGTCTCCCTTCATATACTGCCTAGGCGCACAGGGTACGGCCAGTGGCAAGCCCTTTAGCACTGTATTTTGTAATACATTTAATTTCATTGTCTACACAGAAAGGGACTACTGAAAATGGTCCACCACATTGGGTCCAAGGAGGAAGTGATGCAGGAGTGGTCCATGATGACACACCGTCGGACCAGAGGTTTTACAAAGGCTGTTCACTTATATAGCAGCATTCCTTGGTAGGTACTTACCTGAACAATACATTATAACACTGTCATAAAGATGTTCTTATGCCACAGCGTTAGAATGCCAGTTAGTGTATTTGGAAAGTATTCAGACCCCTTGACTTTTTCCACATTTTGTTACGTTACAGCCTTATTCAAAAATATATTAAATCGTTTAAAACCCCATAATGACCTAGAAAAAACAGGTTTAGAAATGTTTGCAAATGTATAAAAAAACTGATCACATTTACATAGGTATTCAGACCCTTTACTCAGTACTTTGTTGTAGCACCTTTGGCAGCCTCGAGTCTTCTTGGGAATGACGCTACAAGCTTGACAACTGTATTTAGGGAGTTTCTCCCATTCTTCTCTGCAGATCCTCTCAAGCTCTGTCAGGTTGGATCGGGAGTGTTTCTGAACAGCTATTTTGAGGTTTCTCCAGAGATCGTGTTCAAATCCGGGCTCTGGCTGGGCCTCTTGGACATTCAGAGACTTGTCCCGAAGACACTCCTGCATTGTCTTGGCTGTGTACTTAGGGTCATTGTCCTGTTGGAAGGTGAACCTTCGCCCCAGTCTGAGGTCCTGAGCAGGTTTTCATCAAGGATCTCTGTACCTTTCGCCGTTCAACTTTGCCTCGATCTTTGCTAGTCCCTGATACTGAAAAAACATCCCCACAGCATGATGCTGTCACAACCATGCTTCACTGTAGGGATGGTGCAAGGTTTTCTTCAGACATGACACTTGGCATTCAGGCCAAACAGTTCAATCTTGGTTTCATCAGATCAGGGAATCTTGTTTCTCATGGTCTGAGAGTCTTTAGGTGCCTTTTGGCAAATTCCAAGCAGACTGTCGTGTGCCTTTTACTGAGGGGTGGCTTCTGTCTGGCCACTACCATAAAGGCCTGATTGGTGGAGTGCTGCAGAGATGAAGAACCTTCCAGAAGGACAACCATCTCTACAGAGGAAATCTAGAGCGCTGTCCGTGACCATCAGGTTCTTGGTCACCTCCCTGACCAAGGCCCTTCTCCCCTGATTGCTCAGTTTGGCCAGGCGGCCATCTCTAGGTAGAGTCTTGGTGGTTCCAAACTTCTTCCATTTAAGAATGATGGAGGTCACTGTGTTCTTGGACCTTCAATGCTGCAGAAATTTTTTGGTACCCTTCCCCAGATCTGTGCATCCACGCAATCCTGTCTCGGGGCTCTACTGACAATTCCTTCGACTCATAACTTGGTTTTTGCTCTGACATGCACTGTCAACTGTGGGACCTTCTTATATAGACAGGTGTGTGCCTTTCCAAATCATGTCCAATCAATTGAATTTACCACAGATGGACTCCAATCAAGTTGTAGAAACATCAAGGATGATTGATGGAAACAGGATGCACCTGAGCTCAATTTTGAGTCTCATAGCAAAGGGTCTGAATACTTATGTAAATAAGGTATTTCTTTTTAATACATCTGCAAAAATACCAACACCTGTTTTCACTTTGTCATTATGTGCTATTCTGTGTAGATTGCGGAGGAAATGTTTTTATGCAATCCATTTTAGAATAAGGCTGTAACGTAACTGGAAAAAGTCAAGGATTCTGAATACTTTCCGAAGGCACTGTATATCTGTATGGTTGCTAGACAAAAGCTAATGTTATTGCCTGTGAGATAATGGAAGACATTACTGGTACTGTGTATGTACAGTTGAAGTCGGAAGTTTACATACACCTTAGCCAAATACATTTAAACTCAGTTTCACAATTCTTGACATTTAATCCTAGTAAAAATTCCCTGTCTTAGGTCAGTTAGGATCACCACTTTATTTTAAGAATGTGAAATGTCAGAATAATAGTAGACAGAATGATTTATTTCAGCTTTTATTTCTTTCATCACATTCCCAGTGGGTCAGAAGTTTACATACACTCAATTACTATTTGGTAGCATTGCCTTTAAATTGTTTAAATTGGGTCAAACGTTTCGAGTAGCCTTCCACAAGCTTCCCACAATAAGTTGGGTGAATTTTGGCCCATTCCTCCTAACAGAGCTGGTGTAACTGAGTCAGGTTTGTAGGCCTCCTTGCCCACACACACTTTTTCAGTTCTGCCCACACATTTTCTATGGGATTGAGGTCAGGGCTTTGATGGCCACTCCAATACCTTGAGTTTGTTGTCCTTAAGCCATTTTGCCACAACTTTGGAGGTATGCTTGGGGTTATTGTCCATTTGGAAGACCCATTTGCGACCAAGCTTTAACTTCCTGACTGATGTCTTGAGATGTTGCTTCAATATATCCACATAATTGTCCTTTCCTCATGATGCCATCTATTTTGTGAAGTGCACCAGTCCCTCCTGCAGAAAAGCACCCCCACAACATGATGCTGCCACCCCCGTGCTTCATGGTTGGGATGGTGTTCTTCGGCTTGCAAGCCTCCCCCTTTTTCCTCTGTGACGACCCTCCCGCTCTGTCTGCTGTATTTTCTCTCTTTGCTCTTGTTCCTTATTAGGATGCCAGTGGGCGGAGTTGGAAGGGTCGTCAGCTTGATGGGAAACACCTGGGCTCGGGTGTGTCCCAGGATAAAGACACCTCTTCCACAGTCATTGAGAAGACTCTCTCCATGCAGACACCTTGTTTTTGGTTGTGCTAGTAGTGGTATCTAATAAATATATATTTTTGATACTCCTTGTCTCCACGTTGTCTCCCTTTTGTTGCGAACTCTGAGCCGGTTCGTAACACCTCCAAACATAAGGGCTACTTAATGTTAGATCCCTCACTTCCAAGGCAGTTATAGTCAATGAACTAATCACTGATCATAATCTTGATGTGGTTGGCCTGAATGAAACATGGCTTAAGCCTGATGAATTTACTGTGTTAAATGAGGCCTCACCTCCTGGTTACACTAGTGACCATATCCCCCACGCATCCCGCAAAGGCGGAGGTGTTGGTAACATTTACGATAGCAAATTTCAATTTACAAAAAAACCCCAACGTTTTTGTCTTTTGAGCTTCTAGTCAGGAAATCTATGCAGCCTACTCAATCACTTTTTATAGCTACTGTTTACAGGCCTCCTGGGCCATATACAGCGTTCCTCATTGAGTTCCCTGAATTCCTATCGGACTTTGTATTCATAGCAGATAATATTCACATTTTTGGTGACTTTAATATTCACATGGAAAAGTCCACAGACCCACTCCAAAAGGCTTTCGGAGCCATCATCGACTCAGTGAGTTTTGTCCAACATGTCTCCGGACCCACTCACTGCCACAGTCATACTCAGGACCTAGTTTTGTCTAGGTCTACACGGACAAGTTCTGTCCTGGTTTAGATCTGATCTGTCGGAAAGATATCAGTTTGTCTCTGTATGGTTTGTCCTCTGACAAATCAACTGTACATTTCGGTGTTCCTCAAGGTTCCGTTTTAGGACCACTATTGTTTTCACTATATATATTTTACCTCTCGGCGATGTCATTCGAAAACATAATGTTAACTTTCACTGCTATGCGGATGACACACAGCTGTACATTTCAATGAAACATGGTGAAGCCCCATAATTGCCCTCGCTGGAAGCCTGTGTTTCAGACATAAGGAAGTGGATGGCTGTAAACGTTCTACTTTTAAACTCGGACAAAACAGAGATGCTTGTTCTAGGTCCCAAGAAACAAAGAGATCTTCTGTTGAATCTGACAATTAATCTTGATGGTCGTACAGTTGTCTCAAATAAAACTGAAGGATCTCGGCGTTACTCTGGACCCTGATCTCTCTTTTGACAAACATAACAAGACTGTTTCAAGGACAGCTTTTTTCCATTTACTTAACATTGCAAACATCTAAAATGTTCTGTCCAAAAATGATGCAGACAAATTAATCCATGCTTTTGTTACTTCTAGGTTAGACTACTGCAATGCTCTACTTTCTGGCTACCCGGATAAAGCACTAAATAAACTTCAGTTAGTGCTAAATACGGCTGCTAGAATCCTGACTAGAACCAAAGATCATATTACTCCAGTGCTAGCCTCCCTACACTGGCTTTCTGTTAAGGCTAGGGCTGATTAAGGTTTTACTGCTAACCTACAAAGCATTACATGGGCTTGCTCCTACCTATCTTTCCGATTTGGTCCTGCCGTACATACCTACACGTACGCTACGGTCACAAGACGCAAGCCTCCTAATTGTCCCTAGAATTTCTAAGCAAACAGCTGGAGGCAGTGCTTTCTCCTATAGAGCTCGATTTTTATGGAATGGTCTGCCTACCCATGTGAGAGACAGACTCGGTCTCAACCTTTAAGTCTTTATTGAAGACTCATCTCTTCAGTGGGTCCTATGATTGAGTGTAGTCTGGCCCAGGAAGGTGAACGGAAAGGCTCTGGAGCAACGAACCGCCCTTGCTGTCTCTGCCTGGCCGGTTCCCTCTCTCCACTGGGATTCTCTGCCTCTAACCCTATTACAGGGGCTGAGTCACTGGCTTACTGGTGCTCTTCCATGCCGTTCCTAGGAGGGGTGCGTCACTTGAGTGTATTGAGTCACTGACGTGGTCTTCCTGTTCGGGTTTGTGCCGTGGCGGATATCTTTGTGGGCTATACTCGGCCTTGTCTCAGGATGGTAAGTTGGTGTTTGAAGATATCCCTCTAGTGGTGTGGGGGCTGTGCTTTGGCAAAGTGGGTGGGGTTATATCCTGCCTGTTTGGCCCTGTCTGGGGGTATCATCGGATGGGGCCACAGTGTTTCCTGACCCCTCCTGTCTCAGCCTCCAGTATTTATGCTGCAGTAGTTTGTGTTGGGGGGCTAGGGTCAGTCTGTTATATCTGGAGTATTTCTCCTGTCTTATCCGGTGTCCTGTGTGAATTTAAGTATGCTCTCTCTAATTCTCTCTTTCTTTCTCTCTCTCAGAGGACCTGAGCCCTAGGACCATGCCTCAGGACTACCTGGCATGATGACTCCTTGTTGTCCCCAGTCCACCTGGCCTTGCTGCTGCTCCAGTTTCAACTGTTCTGCCTACGGCTATGGAACCCTGACCTGTTCACTGTGATTACTATTATTTGACCATGCTGGTCATTTATGAACATTTGAACATCTTGGCCATGTTCTGTTATCTCCACCCGGCACAGCCAGAAGAGGACTGGCCACCCCTCATAGCCTGGTTCCTCTCTAGGTTTCTTCCTAGGTTTTGGCCTTTCTAGGGAGTTTTTCCTAGACACCGTGCTTCTACACCTGCATTTCTTGCTGTTTCGGGTTTTAGGCTGGGTTTCTGTACAGCACTTTGATATATCAGCTGATGTAAGAAGGGCTATATAAATAAATATGATTTGATAACGATGGTCATTATGGCCAAATGTTTCATCAGACCAGAGGACATTTCCCCAAAAAGTACAATGTTTGTCCCCATGTGCAGTTGCAAACCGCAGTCTGGCTTTTTTATGGCGGTTTTGGAGCAGTGGCTTCTTCCTTGCTGAGCGGCCTTTCAGGTTATGTCGATATAGGACTTGTTTTACTGTGCATATAGACACTTTTGTACCCGTTTCCTCCAGCATCTTCACAAGGTCCTTTTTGTTGTTCTGGGATTGATTTGCACTTTTCGCACCAAAGTATGTTCATCTCTAGGAGACAGAACGCGTTTCCTTGCAGAGCAGTAGGACGGCTGCGTGGTCCTATGGTGTTTATACTTGCGTACTATTGTTTCTACAGATGAACGTGGTACCTTCAGGCGTTTGGAAATTGTTCCAAGGATGAACCAGACTTTTGGAGGTCTACAATTTTTTTTTTGTGTGGTCTTGGCTGATTTCTTTTGATTTTCCCATGATGTCAAGCAAAGAATCACTAAGTTTGAAGGTAGGCCTTCAAATACATCCACAGGTACACCTCCAATTGACTGAAATGATGTCCATTAGCCTATCAGAAGCTTGTTAATCCATGACATTTTCTGCAATTTTCCAGGCTGTTTAAGGCACAGTCAACTATGTAAACTTCTGACCCACTGGAATTGTGATACAGTGAATCTGTCATAACATTTTTTTCAAAAAATTACTCGTCATGCACAGTTTTAACAAGAAATTTGTGGAGTGGTTGAAAAACGGGTTTTAATGACTTCAACTGTATGTACATACACACACCAGTCAAATGTTTTGACACACCTACACATTCAAGGGTTTTTCTTTCTTTTGACTTTCCTACCTTGTAGAATAGAAGCAATGACAAACTATGAAATAACACATATGGAATCGTGGTAACCAAAGAAAGTGTTAAACAAATCAAATTATTTTCTATTGAGATTCTTAGTAGCCACCCTTTGCCTTGACAGCTTTGCACACTCTTGGCATTCCCTCAAAGCTTCATGAGGTAGTCACCTGGAATACATTTCAATTAACAGTTAAATAAAATAAACAGGTGTGCCTTAAGTTAATTTGTGGAATTTATTTACTTAATGCGCTTGAGCCAATCAGTTGTTGTGACAAGGTAGGGGTGGTATACAGAAGATAGCACTATTTGGTAAAAGACCGTGTCCATATTAGGGCAAGAACAGCTCAAATAAGCAAAGAGAAACGACAGTCCATTACTTTAAAGACATGAAGGTCAGTCAATACAGAACATTTCAAGAACTTTGAAAGTTTCTTCAAGTGCAGTCGCAAAACCATCAAGCGCTATGATGAAACTGGCTTATGAGGACCGCCACAGGAAAGGAAGACCCAGAGCCTTTGGTTTATGTCCCAGGCGTTTAAAATAATAATAATTAGGAATTATGTGAAGTTGGTTTATTTTTTTTTAATCACATGGACCTCAACCTTTGTATCCCCTTTTACTGGGGTTTCGTTCATATCCATCTGCTTGATGAATTCTGCCATACAAAGCCTGCAAAACAAAAGAACATTACAATGTGATTTTCCACTGCAGGAACCCCATACAGAAACCAGATACCTTCATTACCCCCTGGACCAAAACTAACCCTGACAACCTGCACATCCCTATTTCCTGTGAAGTGAGGCCTTCAAGAGGTGTGTGTGCCTTGTCTGTGAGCAAATTGGAACAGAAAGGGGTGGAACTGGCACAGATGGTCAATTCATGTATATCTTTGTCATTGATATGCACATTCTGGGGAATACAACCTGTTTAACAACTCATCTATGGAAATGTACCTTTACTTAAAGTATAGACAACTGAAAAACTTGACTTGAGCTCATCGTTGATGTGGATACTAACCCATACAGCCTTATCTTTCCATTACCTCAGAATAGATTTGTTATAACAGAATAAGGAGATACATGAGTTAACGTACATCATAGGAATGTTTTGTCTAGTCCTGAGTCTTTTTTTAATCCCTGGGCCACAGAGACTGGATCACTGAGTCACCTAGGTGATCACTGAGAGATGGCGCCTTTGCCTACTTGTAAAGGCTCCACCCCTCAATTCAGGAGATTGGTTCTGTGATTTATGGATAATTGTGAATAATGATGAGTAAGTAAATTAGAGGCACAAAGATCATACCTCCCCCAAAAATGCTAACCTCCCTTGTTATTGGTAATGGTAAGAGGTTAGCATGTTTTGTTGTAGCCTCTAACTTTCTCACTCATCATTCATGATTGTTCTTCATTATCAGGACTAATTTAGAAGTGTTCAGAAACATCTTATTTACTCACTTAGAAATAATTATTCCAGTCATCATTAACCAATCAGTTTCTATAAAGCAAAACATAATCTGAAACAACCAAGCTGTAAATGCATCCAACAAGTTTGCAGAGTCACAAGGCTGTAGTCACTGTGTGCTAGGAATATGGGACCAAATAATACAAGTTTGACAACTTTAATACATTAAGTGAAATAGTTTCATTTCTAAAACGGTAAAACATGAAAAAACCCTCAGATAAAAGGTGACCATCTGTACTGTCGCATCAAACATTTGATCTCAAATACAAAAAAGTTTGAAGAGACTGTATGAGATTAATAATGTATGGAGAAAATACCCAAAGTAATAACTATTTAGATGAATCACCAAGTGAAGTTAAGAGCTGATAACATTGTAGATGCTTGTTCATAATCTCTCTCCTTCCTTCATTCACGCTCCTCCGGTCTCTTTCAGACCCAGCTACTATCAACCATGTCAATTATGATGAATTTGAGATTCCAGTGAGGTAATTAACTTATTGGTTGATAATAGACCATCCCTAGCCATTGTACAAAACATTGAGTTTTACCCAGCATGACCCCCTGATCTCTGTCCTCAGGGACTTGTAGTGAAGACTGGTGGTCCTTCCAGGGTAGTTGCTACCTGGCATCAAAAAGGAAACTCAGCTGGAACAGTGCAAAGGAAAAATGTATCGAGCTGGGAGCACACCTCCTTGTTCTTAACTGTGAGGATGACCTGGTAAGGCAGTCAGGGTCTGTGGGCTATGTTAAATGTATGCTAAAGGTCCATATGAACAACAAAAGCTTTGGAATGATGCCAACTGCACCCTGAAGTACATTTACATCTGAGGCAAGCAGGAAATGATGACCAATAGACCCATGTTTGCCATGCGCTGTAAGCTATGCCAGTGCTGCTTCACTGATAACATGACATTCTCAGGGTACAGGAGAAAGGATGTATTTCTTTCAGTGACTATATAAACATCACACATTATGGCATGGGTTTGTACCAGACTGTTGAGCAGAAGAAGCACACAGTGCATAACATAAGATTAGTCATAGAATGTTTGATTAAAGCTTGGTATGTCAGAATTTAACATCTTTCTTGGAGTTATTTTCATCAGATATTTTTCAGGCATTTGTGGGTGAATATGAATAATAAGGGAGATTTGAAACCGACCAATAACCAACAGAGGCACACATTGGATCACGAGTTATTGATTTCAAGAGAAGCACATGCTAGTACAGTACTAACAGAAAGCAGGGAGGTGGGCCACTGCGGGGGGAGAGAAGGACGGGTAAATGGCATGGCAAGTTTAAGGGGGAAATAAGAGCGATTTCTCCAATCTACAAGATGCAGATGACGAGAACATCCTAAAAGTTACTGTTGCAGAATACAAGTTTTGACTGCATACCTGTCCAGTGCATTCACAGGTGTGCCCAAGCTGCCCTTCCCACAGTAGCAGCCAGTGTCAGCATAGTCCAGCACAGGCCAGCTGTCAGGCTTGGCACAGACAATCATCATCCTGAACTTCCATAGTGCCCATGGGAAGGGTTCATGCACCGCCTGCACTAAGAAACACACGAGGGGCCACATACAGAGCGTTCAAATATCCACATGACCATTCTGATATAGAAAAACGAACAATTTTGAGACATATTGGTCACATACTAGTATTGCTTTTCTAACTCTAATGAATAAGTTACATTTAACAGTATAGCAGCATGGTTGAAATGGGGAGGTGACCCAAGGTCTCATTCTAGAAAACTGACTTGTGGCATAATGTAAATGCATTTTACATAACCAGCTGTACTGAGGTGCTGTGTAGGTACTGGGTCAAATACCTTGCGGTGCACATTGACTTAACTAAAATAATATTTCCTCAGAAGAAAGTGACAGGACAACTGGACATGAATTACAAGAAAACACTCATTATACTTTACACTGCTCTGTTACTGAAAAGCATCAGGTCTGCATCAAAGCCCTGTCTCAACATACAGTATACCTAATAATACTCAGACTGGCAGACAGAAGCAACCATCCTGTAGATTTTCACTCCAACCCTAATCTAGCACACCTGATTCTAATAATTAGCTGAACCAGGTTAATTAATCTCCAGGAACAGGGTTGGAAACACCTACACTAGAGTATATTACACTATACATCCTTTGACCTGATCTGATCCACATTCTGATTGTGCCCACATACACTATAGCTGTTACATCTACACATGATAGTAAAACATGTCTCTTATCCATCCACATTGTGACCAGATATCCTGGTCCCTCCCTGTATGTAAGTTATTTGACAGATATTATTTTAAAGACACATATTGATGCCATAAGTCAATGGCATTACCTGCCAATGATTTTAGAGGGCAGGTGGAGATGATTTAAATGGTTTAAAACTTTCACTGTTCCGATCAGTCTATATTGTAAGGTTGCATCTAAACCAGTTTCCCAACACCAGTCCTCGATTAACCCAATAGCACACATTTTTGCTGTAGCCCCGGACAATTTTTTTTATTTATTAGAGATCCCATCCTCACTACTCTTCCTGGGGTCTAAACACATTAAGGCACTTACACAAAACAAAAGATAACAGTACATCATAAGAATACACCACTATATAGCTACAACACAAAATGTATGATACCACCATACAACAATATTACAATGTATGTGTGTGTCCTTTCACAGTCCCTGCTGTTCCATAAGGTGTACTTTTATGGTTTAAAAAAAAGCTGTTTCTACTGCTTGCATCAGTTACCTGATGTGGAATATTCCACGTAGTCACGGCTCTATTTAGTACTGTGCTCCTCCCACAATCTGCTCTGGATTTGGGAAGTGTGAAGAGACCTCTGGTGGCATGTCTTGTGGGCTAGATGATTAGATGACAAGTTGAATCCGATGTGCTTGTCCGGGGCTACATCTAAAATGTGTACTGTTGGGGCTACTCGAGGACTGGAATTAGGAAACACTGGTCTACACAGGCACTAATTGGTTTTTTGACCAATCGGCTTGGAAAAAGATCTGATGTGAAAAGATTGATGTGATTGGTCAAAATACCAATTAGTGGAAAAATTTCAGAATCGGGCTGCTTGTGTAAACGCAGCCTAAGCTATCCAGACACAATGCATATCTGACTACTTCCAGAGGTGGTCAGGAAGATCACAATGCGTCTTCTAATCATCTACACCTGTCTATAAATATGGGCACAATCGGAATGTGGATGTGATCAGGACAAAGGACTGATGTTAGAACCAGGTGTAAATGGGGCTATTGATAGCAGCAATCCTTGGTAAACCAGTTTAGCACCTGAGGAAAGTATTTGAACCCTGAAATGTCATTCAGATTCCCGGCTGAATGACACAACCCCTCATCTTATCACTTGTTCTCTTTAGCCTCCCTTCATCCAATATCAGAGGTAAAGTTGGTGTTTCCTCTGTCATGCATCCAACCGCCCTCCTGTTGCTGCTGACCGGTAAGACTGTCACGTTCTAATTATGATTAGAAGATTGTTGCCCCCTTGAACCAATGTGGAATAGGCATTGAATTGACGTCTGTGCCCAGTGGGCTGTAACTCTGTTATATGGAACCTCAATGTCAGGAATATGTGCAGTAGTGTGACTGATAGCTTCATCTCTTTCTTCTGCCAGCCTACGTGGCTCATGGTTCACTGCTGCAATTTGCCAGAATGATCAAGTGCACCCAGCCTGATGTCAACCCCTTCATGTATAATAACTACGGCTGTTGGTGTGGCTTGGGGGGGACTGGAAATCCAAGGGATAAGCTGGATGGGTAACTGAATTTCATTCAACCTATGTTGGACATCATGACCAGGTTTTTTTTGTGTGTATATTAGGACTGTGGTGGTCACAATTTTGCCAGCCAGTGATTGTCAAGCAAATAATTGTCGGTCTCACAGTAATTGACCGTTAATTAACAAACACATTTAGCATCTCCTGGCTTCCACACATAGCATACAAGCCCCTGATGCAGACCTTTGGAACATCTACATGCTTCATTTAGAGTTATTAATGTAACTTAATTTGTTCTACAAATGTTGGGCTATATGTTTTGATTTAATACAAGCTGCATGATGCGCCTCTAATGATTTAAGAGAAGTTGCTTGAAAGGCATGCGTTCTGCTTAGTTTTTTTTACGCAGGCTGTAGACTCTACATAAGTCACATTTTTCACAATTTGACAAGAATTTGATAATGCCTAGAATTTCACGGTGGAATCCCCTTTGTGGCTGTAATGCACCCTAAAAAAATCCAGGCCTTTTGTGGCCGTTGAGCCCTCCTCCCTGAGTGCTGCACCTCTCATCACGTGATCGGATCTTTCATACAGGCTACAAGTGACGACGCACATCGGGGATGCAACTGCGTGCGTCCTTACAAATTCTGAGGTGCATATTGGAAGAACTGTCCACATTTATTCAACAAGATGAGTAGGCCTAACGAACAGAAAAGCACTAGCCTATGTCAATCTACTATCCCCCATAGTACAAAAGTCAACCTATTCTGTGTGAGAAATAAATATTCCAAACAGTCTGGGACAGTTTTTTTTATTGGGGGGGGGAAAAATGATTTCTCCCCAATCCGTGGTATCCAATTGGAAGTTAGCTGCAACTCCCGTACGGACTCAGGAGAGGCGAGAGCCGTGTATCCTCTGAAACACAACCCAACCAAGCTGCACTGCTTCTTGACACAATGCCCACTTAACCCAGAAGCCAGACGCACCAATGTGTCGGAGGAAACACCGTACACCTGGCGACTGTCAGCGAGCACTGCACCTGGCCCTCCACAGGAGTCGCTAGTGCGCGATGGGACAAGAACATCCCTGTCGGCCAAACCCTCCCTTAACTAATTGTGTGCTGCCCCATGGGTCTCCAGTCGCGGCCGGCTGCGACAGAGCTTGGACTCTAATCCAGACTCTCTAGTGGCACTGCGATGCAGTGCCTTAGACCATTGCACCCCTCGGGACTGGGACAGTTGTGGGATGCAATAGATCCCAAATTAATACAACCACTACCATCAACAATTTTTTTAACGCAGTGTGGCTGAGCCAACAGATCAGAACGTTTAGCTTAAAATATTGATCAACTATTAGGCTATTTCTTCACATAAGTGCAGCAATATACACATGGTAGTAGGCTATAAGCGTGACTGTTCCATTAGCGGAAAACACCATTATCAAAAGTGACTGCAAATGCAATTCTGCATGTAATGCTTTTATTATAAAGGTGCATTTTTATGGTGAAAATGATCTTCCCTAAACTTGAACCTCACGCCTTGCTTATGTATGCCAGTTAGGCTCTACACCCCCTTGTAAAGTGAATTAACTTAAAATTAAGCACATTATTTGGCCACTTTAGTTGTGATACAAATCTTATTAATATGACGTGTGTTAATATATACTTCTTTTTTTTATATATCCTGTCTTTACATATACTAAATAATATGTGAAAATTGATTTAGAATGGACCATTATCACGCACCTGTATCGAAATGGGGGCAGCGGGAAAAAATTCATGTAATCTATGCACTTAAATAGCAAATGGAGGATGCTTTTCCCTGTGGTTTATTTTCATGCCAGCCAGGTAGGCTATACTCCTTCTGTGAAGATAAGCAATATGCTTAATATTAGGAAAGTTGAAAAATAAATATAGTACTCCTCTTTTTAGTAGAGGCCACTACTCTGTTCTCTCGTGTAATTGCATAGCCTATTGAAATGTTGCGCAACATGAGCTCATTAAGTATTTGATTAAATTTTCGAATACATTTGCTTTGATGTCAGAGTGATTAGTGGGACAATAGTGCTGAGTACCAGGCAGTTAGCAAGTTTGGTAAGCTACTAATGACCATCAGAGCTTGGAGAAGTGTAATTGCATGACTAAACGGTCACGTGGAATTTGACTGCCTTCATGACTCATAGCGGTAATATGGTCACCACAACAGCCCTGTGTATATCTCAACTCTTTACTTTTTCCTCTTTAACTCAGGTGTTGTGAGGTCCACGACCACTGCTATCAAGCGAGCAGGCATCTTCCAGATTGCCGTCCCGTCATTGATTACCCTTACATCAATCTGTACAGATTCTCTTGCACTAATGGGCAGGTCTCCTGTTCAGGTAACAACTGAATTCTAGAAACCAAATAATTTGTGGACATTTGCAATAAACAATACAATCTGTCCAAGCTCTATGAAATTGTCAGATGTACTGGCGTTTTGTTGTGAAGGTGAGGTTTCAGCTTTGTCTGCTACTAATGTTTATCATGAGTCTAAACCTGTGTCCTTACTCCTCAGCCTCCAGCCACGTGTGTCACGTCTCAGTGTGTGAGTGTGACCGTGTTGCCACCAACTGCTTCGCCCAGTCGACCTACAACCCTGAGAACAAGAACCTGAACCCCAAAGTCCACTGTCTCTCCTGAGCCAAGTCAAATCAGGAAGCAGCACCAACATCTGAAACTAAATATGTATACACAACTGTAGAGTCACAGAATGTTTATGAATCCTGTTTCACACATAATGTGTGCCATGTTTGCTGGAATGGAATTTATTTTGCTAACAAAACTGACAACAATTGATGGATGATTCATAGCAAAGACTGGGTTCGTGCAGATAACCAACAATTTACAATGTTTGGAATGAGACTAACGTGAGGTAAAGAATAATTCATTAATTAGAAGACTAATTGATCAGATATTAAAATATCAAAGTTATATTAGGAAAATTATAACTTTGTAATCTGAATATGAATATTTTCCTTGGTGCCCCGACTTCCTAGTTAATTACATTTACATGATTAGTTTAATCATATAATAATATTAGAGAATTGATTTGATAAAATTGCAGTCTTCACTTTAATGATGCTAAAGACACGACAAAATGTACAGAGAAAAAATACATATTTTGTCTCTGTTTCATAATTTATTAAAGTAGAAAATAATACCCAATCAGCGTTGCGCTCAACTGTGAGTGGTCCTGGCACACCAAAAACAAATTGTCAAGGGAAGCCGATTTGACTTTACATCAAAAGCAAACTTCATTGCCAGAAACTACTTGAATTTTTTCAACCTCTTTGTGTCGTTGTCCTCTGGTGGCTGGCTAGCTAGTTAAAATTGTCCCGATCTTAAATTAGCCATACATTGTGCCCATGGCCTGAGAGGATGGAAGTTTAATATCCAAGATGGCGTAGCAGTTCAGACGTCCTTTACTACCCTCCTCTTGTCGTGTCCCGTGTATATATATATTTACATATTTTTCTTCACATTATCTTTTTAAATTTTTTCCTTCTAAACTCAACCTCAAAGCACTCTCCTGCAACCCGCCTCACCAATTTAAAAAAAGAAAGTATTATTTACCTCAAATCCGAAATCCACAACAGAAGCTAGCCAGAGGTTAGCCATTTTCATTGGCTAACATTGGAGTTCAGCTAGCCACGGTTAGCTGTCCTCAGCTATCCATTAGCTCGAAAAGCTATCGCCAGTTTTTGTACAGCGCGACTCAGACCAGAGCACACCGGACCTATTCTCTCTCCTTTCCCCGATTTCTACCGCAGGCTCTGGACATTTACACCTGGATCTTGCAGCTAACTAGCTGCTACCTGAGTGACTATTGGCAACGTCGGTCCCGGAATTAACACACATTATTCCGGAGCTAGCCAGCTGAAGAGTTCCGTCAGCCACTCGTGGGCTTTTCCTGAGCTAGCCAGCTGAAGTGTCTCCTGGGCTACAATCACCTATCCTGACCCGTTTTACTGCCGATGCGGAGCCCCATCGGGCCTTCACGACTGACCACCGACGTTATCTGCCCGAGGGAGTTATCCAACTGGCCCCTCCGTCGCGACGTAACCTGATCGCCCATCTGCGGCCCACTAATCGTTAATCGTTAGCTGTCTTATCGGCTGCGATCTGAATAGGTCTATCGGACACTTTTCTTGGGCCACTATAACTAACTATTTTGCCAACTTGGACTGGTCCCCCCTTCCACACGGAACCCCACTAACCCACAGACGGAAACGCACGAGGTGGCTAAAAACAGACCTCCCTCCATCTTCCACCAGCTTGCTACCTATTGCCCGGCTAGCTGTCTGAATCTCACTGGACCCTTTGATCACTCGGCTAAGCATGCCTCTCCTCAATGTCAATATGCAATGTCTATTGCTGTTCTGGTTAGTGTTTATTGGCTTATTTCACTGTAGAGCCTCTAGCCCTGCTCATTATACCTTATCCAACCTCTCAGTTCCTCCACCCACACATGCTATGACATCTTCTGGTTTCAATGATGTTTCTAGAGACAATATCTCTCTCATCATCACTAAATGCCTAGGTTTACCTCCTCTGTATTCAGATCCCACCATACCTTTGTCTGTACATTATACCTTGAAGCTATTTTATCGCCCCCAGAAACCTGCTCCTTTGTCTCTCTATTCTGGACGTCACAGACGACCAATTCTTATAGCTTTTAGACGTACCCTCATACTCATTCTTCTCTGCTCCTCTGGTGATGTAGAGGTGGATCCAGGCCCTGCAGTGCCTGGCTCCACTCCTACTCCCCAGGCGCTCTCTTTTGATGACTTCTGTAACCGTAATAGCCTTGGTTTCATGCATGTTAACATTAGAAGCCTCCTCCCTAAGTTTGTTTCATTCACTGCTTTAGCACACTCTGCCAACCCGGATGTCCTAGCTGTGTCTGAATCTTGGCTTAGGAAGTCCACCAAAAACTCTGAAATCTTCATCCCTAACTACAACGTTTTCAGACAAGATAGAACGACCAAAGGGGGCGGTGTTGCAATCTACTGCAGAGATAGCCTGCAGAGTTCTGTCCTGCTATCCAGGTCTGTACCCAAACAATTTGAACTTCTACTTTTAAAAATCCACTTCTCCAAAAACAAGTCTCTCACCGTCGCCGCCTGCTATAGACCCCCCTCGGCCCCTAGCTGTGCTCTGGACACCATATGTGAACTGATTGCCCCCCATCTATCTTCAGAGCTCGTGCTACTAGGTGACCTAAACTGGGACATGCTTAACACCCCAGCCATCCTACAATCCAAGCTCGATGCCCTCAATCTCACACAAATTATTAATGAACCCACCAGGTACAACCCCATAGCCGCAAACACTGACACCCTCATAGATATCATCCTAACCAACATGCCCTCTAAATACACCTCTGCTGTTTTCAACCAAGATCTCAGCGATCACTGCCTCATTGCCTGCACCCGTAATGGTTCAGCGGTCAAACGACCTCCACGCATCACTGTCAAACGCTCCCTGAAACATTTCAACGAGCAAGCCTTTCTAATCGACCTGGCCCTGGTATCCTGGAAGGATATTGACCTCATCCCTTCAGTAGAGGATGCCTGGTTATTTTTTTTAAATGCCTTCCTCACCATCTTAAATAAGCATGCCCCTTTCAAGAAATTTAGAACCAGGAACAGATATAGCCCTTGGTTCTCCCCAGACCTGACTGCCCTTCACCAACACAAAAATATCCTGTGGCGTTCTGCAGTAGCATCGAACTGCCCCCGCGATATGCAACTTTTCAGAGAAGTTAGAAACCAATACACACAGGCAGTTAGAAACGCCAAGGCTAGCTTTTTCAAACAGAAATTTGCTTCCTGCAACACAAACTCTAAAAAGTTCTGGGACACTGTAAAGTCCATGGAGAATAAGAACACCTCCTCCCAACTGCCCACTGCACTGAGGATAGGAAACTCTGTCACCACCGATAAGCCCACTATAATTGAGAATTTCAATAAGCATTTTTCTACGGCTGGCCATGCTTTCCACCTAACTACCCCTACTGCACTCAACAGCACTGCACCCCCCACAGCTACTCGCCCAAGCCTCCCCCATTTCTCCTTCTCCCAAATCCATTCAGTTGATGTTCTGAAAGAGCTGCAAAATCTGGACCCCTACAAATCAGCTGGGCTTGACAATCTGGACCCTTTCTTTCTAAAATTGTCTGCCGAAATTATTGCAACCCCTATTACTAGCCTGTTCAACCTCTCTTTCATGTCGTCTGAGATTCCCATAGATTGGAAAGCAGCTGCTGTCATCCCCCTCTTCAAAGGCGGTGACACTCTTGACCCAAATTGCTACAGACCTATATCCATCCTACCCTGCCTTTCTAAGGTCTTCGAAAGCCAAGTCAACAAACAGATTACCGACCATTTTGAATCCCACCGCACCCTCTCCGCTATGCAATCTGGTTTCAGAGCTGGTCATGGGTGCACCTCAGCCACGCTCAAGGTCCTAAACGACATCGTAACCGCCATCGATAAGAAACAATACTGTGCTGCCATATTCATTGACCTGGCCAAAGCTTTTGACTCTGTTAATCACCACATCCTCATCGGCAGACTCAGTAGCCTTGGTTTCTCAAACGATTGCGTCGCCTGGTTCACCAACTACTTCTCTGATAGAGTTCAGTGTGTCAAATCGGAGGGCCTGCTGTCCGGACCTCTGGCAGTCTCTATGGGGGTACCACAGGGTTCAATTCTTGGGCCAACTCTTTTCTCTGTATACATCAATGATGTCGCTCTTGCTGCTGGTGAATCTCTGATCCACCTCTACGCAGACGATACCATTCTGTATACTTCTGGCCCTTCTTTGGACACTGTTTTAACAACCCTCCAGACGATCTTCAATGCCATACAACTCTCCTTCCGTGGTCTCTAACTGCTCCTAAATACAAGTAAAACTAAATGCATGCTCTTCAACCGATCGCTGCCTGCACCTGCCCGCCTGTCCAGCATCACTTCTCTGGACGGTTCTGACTTAGAATTTGTGGACAACTACAAATACCTAGGTGTCTGTAAACTCTCCTTCCAGACTCACGTCAATCATCTCCAATCCAAAGTTAAATCTAGAATTGGCTTCCTATTTCGCAACAAAGCATCCTTCACTCATGCTGCCAAACATACCCTCGTAAAACTGACCATCCTACCAATCCTCGACTTCGGCGATGTCATTTACAAAATAGCCTCCAATACCCTACTCAACAAGCTGGATGCAGTCTATCACAGTGCCATCCGTTTTGTCACCAAAGCCCCATATACTACCCACCACTGCGACCTGTACGCTCTCGTTGGCTGGCCTTCGCTTCATAATCGTCGCCAAACACATTGGCTCCAGGTCATCTACAAGACCCTGCTAGGTAAAGTCCCCCCTTATCTCCGCTCACTGGTCACCATAGCAGCACCCACCTGTAGCACGCGCTCCAGCAGGTATATCTCTCTGGTCACCCCTAAAGCCAACTCCTCCTTTGGTCGTCTCTCCTTCCAGTTCTCTGCTGCCAATGACTGGAACGAACTACAAAAATCTCTGAAACTGGAAACACTTATCTCCCTCACTAGCTTTAAGCACCAGCTATCAGAGCAGCTCCCAGATCACTGCACCTGTACATAGCCCATCTATAATTTAGCCCAAACTACTACCTCTTCCCCTATTGTATTTATTTATTTTATTTATTATTTTGCTCCTTTGCACCATATTATTTATATTTTAACTTTGAACTTTCTTCAAATTATAAATCTACCATTCCAGTGTTTTACTTGCTATACTTTATTTACTCTGCCACCATGGCCTTTTTTGCCTTTACCTCCCTTATCTCACATCATTTGCTCACATTGTATATAGTCTTATTTTTGTCTACTGTATCATTGATTGTATGTTGTTTTACTCCATGTGTAACTCTGTGTTTTTGTATGTTGTCGAACTCCTTTGCTTTATCTTGGCCAGGTCGCAATTGTAAATGAGAACTTGTTCTCAACTTGCCTACCTGGTTAAATAAAGGTGAAATAAAAAATAAATAAATAAATATGTAGCTAGATGTAGTAGGTTAATGTTAACTAGCTGGCTCATCATTGCCCATGGGCTCCTGAGCGCAGTGGTCTAAGGCACTGCATCTCAGTGCTAGAGGCGACACTACAGACACCCTGGTTCGAATCCAGTCTGTATCACAACCTGCCATGATTGGGAGTCCCATAGGGCGGTGCACGATTGGCTCAGAGTCGTCTTGGTTTGGCCGTGATTGTAAATATACATTTAACTGACATGCCTAGTTAAATAAAGGTTTAAAAAAAAAGTTAGGTTAGCAAGCAAGCATTTTAGCCAGGTAGCCTAGGACAACAAAAACTAGACTAAGCATAGGTGATGTTGGAATTAGTGGAGGCAGCTTCTGTTTTCTTTGCGACTTACGGTAACTCTCTGGTTCTAAATAGTTGTTGATTAATCCGAAAATGTCATAAACATTAACTTGCTTGACCATGCTGTAGGTCATGTAACTGTTGGATACATGGTATACTTTGTGGACTTCACCAGACAGAGGATGCTCTATTAAGGCCAGACTAGTTACCATAATTTTCTCACATTGCCATTGACAATTTTTTCTTTTGTCTCTTTTTGGTCCATTTAGATTGTTAATGTAGATTGTATACAAAAAAAATGTTAAAAAAATGTACGGTTAAAAATGTTCATGTTTTACTGTGACTTGTTGTAGGCTCCTAAGGTTAAGACCATAAGGTTAAAAACCAAACCAAATTAAGAAAACTAAACTCAGAAACAAAAAAACTAAAACTAAAATATCAAATAAAATATCAAATAAAAAACTAAGTAACTCCACCAGAGTGTCTCTTTTGGGTCACTTTTGCCGGTCCCAAGCCCGGATAAAGGAGGAGGGTTGAAATTGTGACATAAAAAAACAAGAATCGACAGAAGAAAGTTCATTTGTAGTTCTAAACATATTTAGGGTGTTTTTTACTCACTTTTTGTCTCTCCCAAGACTTATTCCTCTCTCCTACAGCGTCCATCACAATTACATGCACATGGCCAATTATGCAAATTAGGTGATGACGTCATTTAGCGACTTCTAGCGACTTTTAGGACAGCCAATAGCTACTTTCCTTACTGAGGAGTTGGCAACACTGCCTGTTACGTGAGTGCAGCATCAAAAGGACCTGGTGGCTGCAAGAGCCAAGGTAAGTTGCTCGCTAGCATTAAATTGATCTTATAAAAAATAATTAATCTTAAAAGTTATCACTAGTTAACTACACATGGTTGCTGATATTACTAGTTTAACTAGCTTGTCCTGCGTTGCATATAATCAATGCGGTGCCTGTTAATTTATCATTGAATCACAGCCCACTTCAATTTCGCAAAGTGGAAAAATCCTACATTTAATTTCAGATTAAATGCTGAAGACCATATTTTGGTTGAATGCATTCAGTTGTGCAACTGTGTCGGTTTTCCCTTTCAAGCCCAAATATATCATACTTTGATTAAAACAATGACTTATTGACTTAAATCATTGTGCAAGATCACGGGTAAACTCTGGGCATCGTCTTTCAGCTGAAAAAAGTGGATTTTCACTGGTGTGCACATTTCAGGCAGAAACAAATGGAGGGTGGATGAGTGGGTGTATAACGTGAACGTCCAGCAACCCAACAGGATGCGTGTTGAAATCTCATCATGGACAACTAACATTTTAGCTAATTAGCTACTTGGGTAATGATGTTGTGCAATTACCCATGATGCTGCACAACGATGTAAGTCAATCATTTTTTTTTTTTTTTTTATCAAAGTATGATATATTTGGGCTTGAAAGGGAACTGCCCGTGTCGTACCAATGTTGTCTTTTCCAATGAAATGATTTGTAAATAATTTTTAGCCTACATTTCGTTTCAGGGATGAGTTTTATTTGAACGTTACCACCCACCAGCATGGAATTGTTTATTAATTAGAAATGCCTGCCAAGTTTGTGTCGCGACTGAGCTGAGAAATATAATAGAATATCTTTGGCAAGAGCGAAGATGGTGGAAAAATGATGTCTCACTCAGGCAGTTTACCATTGAGAAAAATGGTTCGTTCCGGTTAGCTTAACTGGGTGGGTGTAGAGGAGGACCTGTTGTCCTGTATATTCTTAGCGTTTTCTTAGCACTGTTCTCTCCCAAGTGCTTGTAAGGGCACAGACGACAGACAGGTAGGATTCCAGTTGAGGTAGTTTAATGACGCTGATTCACATAAAGCAGGAACGGCACAGCACAGTGTATGGCTGGACAATTGTGTTAACCAAGAGTGTGTGTGGTTCTGAAAAGGGGGAAATTATAAACAATGGTAAATGGCAGGTATAAATTTAATACAACCTCCAATTACATAAGGTGTAAATAATATGCCTACAATAGCTTATGTGCTGCACAGGACAATACAACCTAACAACATGGCCGTGAATTCATTAATGAATGATCAGAAGAGTGCAACTACACAGCACTACCGAGCAGCACCATAATCCTCACACAACTGCATGAACTTGAATGTACAGTTGAAGTCGGAAGTTTACATACACTCAGTTTGGAGTCATTAAAACCCGTTTTTCAACTACTCCACAAATTTCTTGTTAAACTATAGTTTTGTTAAGTCTGTTAGGACATCTACTTTGTGCATGAAACAAGTAATTTTTTATCCTATGGCTGAGCACTGGTTGAGATAGTGCTCAGGGTTGTTACAATAAGGACACTATGGCTTTGCCTTTCTTCTTGCCGGCAGCCAAACTGTTGAATGCTGAGGCAGCGGCTCCACTCTCCGGGTTGTCTTTAGCTCCGTGAAGGATGGATGTTCCATGTTTCCTGTGTGCGCTCTTCTGACTTCTGCCCAAGCCTGTCCTTATGCCCTTTGCTTGATGACTGGCCATCGTAGCATGCCCACTAAGGACTGGACCTGTAGTGCAAACTTATCGAAGGCAGCTGTATCTCCACAGTGGACATTGGGAGAGTCCATGACACTGTCTATGTTCTTCAGGGTGACATGGTATGGCTGTCCAAACTTCTCATTCAGGGCTGCCATGATGTCTGAGTAAGGCATGGGAGAGTTGAGGTATGAATCTACCACTAGGCAGGCTTCTTCTAGCTTTAAGTGATCCACTAGGATCCGATACTTGAAGAGCTCATTCCCGTCAGCTGGCAGGAGGTTCCCTAGTGCGATCTTAAGGCAAGCAAACTCACTTGGGTCTCGGATGTTGAAGTTAGGGATGGTTGGCCTAGGCCCTCTGTAGGTCTGCGCTGCTGCAGCTGCGGCGGTGAAGCCTCTAGGGGGCTGCGGATGGTGTTGAGGGTCTGGCCTAGGTATCCATGGAACCTGATCTGATCCGCGACCTGGTGGGTTGCCTTTGGCTGGCAGCTCTTCGTGGCTCATAGGCTGCTGCATCAGGGTGAGCCCTAGGAGGAAAAGACTGCCGGGTCACTGCACCAACGTAGCGCTGTGAAGGTGCGGCACTGGCCTGGTGAGGAGGTTCGCGATAGTCCCCATCAGGGTGATAACGTAGCTCTCTGGGACACGGCGAAGGTGTAGCCTCTCTTGGAGGGTGTCCTGGAGTCTTGACTACTGATGCAGGTCTGCTCTGCTTTGAGCTCACTCATCATTTTATCCAGGAGGTCTACTACTTGTTCTTTCTCTGGCTGCTATGATTCTTCCACTGTACGCCATTGCGGTGAATCAGGCCACTCACCATCTTCGCATTCCTCTTCATCGTTATCGTACTCCTCACTGTACTCCTTGCTTAACTCTTTCTCTAACTCTGGTGGGGGAATGAGGTGGACTGGGAGAACTGACTCAATTTGTACAGCGGGGCCAGACTGTTGTTGAGTAGACCTTTGTGGGGGTGTAGCTGGCTGCAGTCAGGTCAATGGGTGGCTGGAGACTGCAGACCTTATCCACAAGCTTCCTCATTTCCTGTTTAACTCTATCAAACGTGCTAAACATATCAAGAATCTTGTGGACTAGTTTCATGGGCTTAGTAGCCTCAAATGCATAGAACTTGCGTACGAATTGGTACATCGAAACAACATCCCTGCCACAGACAACTGGTCAAGAAATGTAAAGGTAAGTGATATTGAACAGAGAGCTCTGAATATAGGCACATTTAATATATACAATATACCACACCCCCATTCCATGAATTCAACTTTGACCTACCAGCACTATCACCCATTTACCCCAAGGCAGCTCAACTTACCCTGTCACTATGCCCAACATAACTGGAGTAAGATGTGCCAAGAGACCACTTTTTGGGGAAAAGCTATGTTTTCAATACTGTTATGTTTTCAATTCAGATTATTTCCAGGGATACACAACATCTTGAAATATATTTAGATATCTTTGTTAGAAATAATACTACATTTCCCTTGACGTAGTGAAGTTTTTGATAGCCTAAATAAATATGAAAATGATGTGCAAGCACTAGCGGTTCTGGGGGGGGGGGCAGTGCCCCTGTGACAAATTTTGGCCCCCCTCGTGGCCTCCCTAAATGTGGAGTATGAAATAATTTTTACATAACTAATTTTTGCTATCGTTCTTTTTTTACATCCATTATTAGACAGTGGCAACGATGATGGTTATGAACATGGTATTTTGCCTGCTAATGCCTGCAATGCAGTGAAGAAAACAATTTGACAACAATAACGTCTAATGTAACTGGCCCCTCTAACAGTACAACTGGCCCCAGCTGGGCCCCCCCAGTTGAAATGGTCTAGAACCGCCACTGTGTGCAAGTGGGGTTTACACTGATAAAACATTCTTGGTACTTATCAACTAAGTTTTAAAAATACTAATATCATGTGTCTGTCTACACATATGACACCTGAGGAAGATAACCTACGGTGTCTCAGCTCACCCATTGCAGTTTGACTTATTCCTCTGATTCATTCACACGGCTATCCAGTTTCACTGTCTCACAACTGGGCCACGCCACAGTATACTCTGGGAAACCAGTCATAGCTATCCGCAGAGGTTCCAAACAATTAACACACTAAGATAAACACAGACGGGTGTGAACGGCAGTCTTAGCAGGAGCTGCAGCTCAAGGTTTTGACAATCAGAGATGGGAAAAGACGTTTTTGCATTGATTCAGTTTCTTGTACACTGCACAATGTTGAATCCTTTACATTCTTTACTGAAATTACTTCAAATATGAATGTGTGGAATGAAATAAGAGCAAAGCAATGATCATCATAAGGTTCTATTTTTCTCATCTTCACCATCGTCAACATTGTCATCAACACCCCCATCGTATCATCAACATAATCAGTGATGTTGAAACCATCATTAAGGTTCCACCTGAGTGACAGACCAGGGGAACGTCTCCTCTATTTTTAGCCTTTTAATGTTGATTCGATTACATATCAGAATACAGGATCCTTCAGACCTGCCAGATTGCAATGGGTGTGAAGGATAAGTGGGAATGGTGGGGGAGTAAGGAAGGTAGTCAGCCAAAAAAACATCTCACCCATTAGTGCCAGGTTGAACCCAACCTGTGAAAAATCACTGGTGGCTTGCAGAGGCCCTCATGGTGTATGAATAAATGTGTGTGTCTGTCCAAGAGAAAGAGAGAGAGATTAAAATCCAGAGCCTTATAGGTCAAACAGGTAGAATGTCAAAATCAAACAATAACAGGAGAAAAACACATTTAAAGTCCATTAGGTTTATACATGCTCTCAGCGCATCAACTATTTGCATCAACTATATATTTGTGAATTTACTAGTTGTCCTATTAACAACCCTACATACAGGTAACTGACAAAATAATGGACATTTAGTAAATTAGGGATATTCACTGAGTGTACAAAACATTAAGAACACCTGCTCTTTCCATGACCAGGTGAATCCAGGTGAAAGCTATGATCCCTTATCGATGTCACCTGTTAAATCTACTTCAATCAGCGTAGATGAAGGGGTGGAGACAGGCTAAAGAAGGATTTTTAAGCCTTGAGACATCGATTGTGTACTATTCAGAGAGTGAATGGGCAAGAAAAGTGTCTTTTAACAGGGTATGGTGGTAGTAGGTTTTTCACGCTTTACTGTTTAATTTGTTTATAAAGAATGGTCCACCACCCAAAGGACATCCAGCCAACGGCAGGCCAGTGGTTGAAAACGGGTCATTGATGAAGGAGGACAAAGGAAGCTGACAGAAATTGTGGAGAGCAACAGTCGGGATACAGATAGTCAACTGACAGTCCAGAAAAACATTGGTGCCCGAAGACATAATAAGTCACACCTCATTGTACCGTGACACGTATGGGGTATGGCAGCCGACGACCTTCCAGAGTTCCACTTCTTTCAGCAAAAAAACAAGAAACTGCAGTTGCAGTGGACTAAGGAACGAAAACACTGGAGAAACCCAAGGGCTCTTTTAAATGTAACCAGTGCAACCATTGCAGAAATATTGCACAGAAAAAGTATTTCGTTGATACAGCTTCCAAAATGGAGTATTACGTCAAGCATTTCATTAACTGCAAAACCACTCATGTCATCTATAGATTGGAATGTCCACAGTGCAAGGTGTTCTATATTGGACGGACAAAGAAACGCCTTCAAGATCGCCTAGCGGAACACAAGTACGCCATACGGGTAGGCAATGAAGACTACCCCATGGCAAGGCACTACAAGTCCTTACACCATGGCAACCCTGCCTCCCTACAAGCTATGGGTATTGATCATATCCCGGCCTCTATTAGAAAAGGGGACCGCCTTAAACAGTTAAACCAAATGGAAAGTTTTTGGATTTACAAACTACAGGCCACTAAATACCCGGGTTTGAATGAAGATATGGATTTCTCACCCTTCCTGTAGGGTTGTGATGGGTACATTTGCTGTCATCTAGTGGATATCTTTGCTCAATTGCCCTCAGCTATGTTTAGACTCTTGTTGTTCATGTTTTGCTGTGTTCTAGTGTACTATGGAATGTATTGCTTTCTTATTCTTGACACTTCGCCCAGACATATTTAAGGTTAGAACTACCTTTCTAAGTGTTCTGATACTTCTAGTTTGGAGTTACATTTTTATGATAACATAGCTACAGCATTTCACTTTAAAGTGTGTATACTATTGCTTACTAGGTGTGTCCAATCAATTTTAACCACTCCCCCTTCTAATTAGGGTTAATTGGAAAAGCTGTTAAACAGAGAACATTGTATTATTTCTTTGTACACCCTGATGAAGGCCATGCAGCTGAAACGCGTCGGTTTTTTAAAAACATTGTTTCTATTGAACATGCCATACTAATAAAGGCATTTTAATCAATTATATGAAGAGTGCCTTGGTCCTCCTTTCTTTTTGAAAACACTGGAGAATTGGAAAAACATTTCCTGGTCTGATGAATCCCGGTCCCTGCTGTTTCACGCTGATGGGAGGACTAGGGTAGGGAGAAAATCACTTGGGTACATACATTCATAATGCTGTGTGTCAACATTGCAGGCATGTAGTGATGGTGTGGGGTGTGTTTTCATGGCACACATTGGGCCCCTTGATAAAAGTGTAGCAGTGTTTGAATGCCACAGGATATCTGATTATCATTGCCAATAAGGTACGTTCCTTCATGGCAGCAGTGTTTTCATCTACGATTTATGTATTTTTTTCAGCAGGATCATGCCACAAGGCTAGGATTTTCCAGGAATGGTTCCATAAACATGACAGTCAATTCGGCTTACTGCAGTGGCCTGCCCAGTCACTAGATCTCAATCCAATTGGAACGAGCTAATCGGCGTAGAGATCCTCTACTAGCCAACTTGACACAACTGTTGGAAGCATTGGTGTCAACATGGGCCAGCATCCCTGTGGATTGTCTTTGACACCTTGTAGAGTCAATGCCCCAACAAGTTGAGGCTGTTCTGAGGGCAAAAGGGGGTGCAAGTCAATATTAGGACAGTGTTCTTAATGTTTTGTACACTCAGTGTGTCTATATACACAGATGTGATCCCTGAGTAAATGAAGCAATTAACATCCCATCATGCTTAGGGCCATGTATAAAAATGCTGGGCAGGTATGGTGGCAAAATTGCAAGATTGTTATAATACTTTTATTGTATCAAATGGTTGTTTTATTCAACAGAATAGAGTATTAACTATTGTGTGTGTTCTACTGAAGATGGGCCTCTGGGAGATAACACTGACAGGAGATTTACCATGTTTTTTGGGTGATAAAACCTAAAGAACATTCCAGAGCATGAGTTAATGTTTCTGTTGTATACCGTACCAGGGAGAGATGGTTCCAGTTTGGAGTCGGAGGGCCAGACACTGGTCTATACAATAAACTGTTGACACAGCAGATACTGTGCTATGTATTATAGGTATCTTTCATACAAATCTTAACCTTGTGACCCGTTCTATATATCTGTTCATCATGTAGGTTAAAAGGAGTGTATCTTGGCTATAAAAGACATCTGTACTTTTGTCTCGGCGCTCTCAACGACTCATCAGAGACAGTGATTCGTGGACCAGCCATCGCTATTGCAAAGCTCTCACTAATAAAGATTCAGTTTAAGTATAACTCTGACTGGTGTGATAAGTTTGTCTCTCCTCATTTGATAACACAGAAATTAACCACCACACAGGCCATTATTTTGGCTACCATGGCTATGCCCATATAGGATGACAATACCCCCATCCACAGGGCACGAGTGGTTACTGAATGGTTTGATGAGCATGAAAACGATGTAAACCATATATGCAATGGCCTTCTCAGTCACCAGATCTCAATCCAATTGAATTGGAGCGGCGCCTGAGACAGCGTATTACACCACCATCAACAAAACACCAAATTATCCAATTTCTCTTGGAAGAATGGTGTTGCATCCCTCCAATAGAGTTCCAGACACTTGTAGAATCAATGCCAAGGTAGTAGGTGCATTGAAGCTGTTCTGGCTCATGGCGGCCCAACACCCTATTAAGACACTTTATGTTGGTGTTTCCTTTATTTTGGCAGTTACCTGTAGATGGTACTGTCTAGATCAGGGTTTCCCAAACTCAGTGAATATTTTGTTTTTTTTTCACAACACTACCCGGCTGATTGGAAAATAATCAACTAATCCTCAAGCTTTGCTAATTTGAATCAGCTGTGTAGTGTTAGGGTAAAAAACTAAACGTGCACCTTGTGGACCGAGTTTGGGAAATGCTGGGAGAGAACAGGGAGAGAAGAAAAAAGTGGGATGAGCTGGCTTCAAGAAAGTGAAGAGAGAGAGTAGATTAAGACATCAACAGGGGGGATTCTGACCCAAGTTAAGGGGATACCTAGTCAGTTGCACAACTGAATGCATTCAACCGAAATGTGTCTTCTGCATTTAACCCAACCCCTCTGAATTAGAGGTGCAGGGGGCTGCCTTAATCAACTGTGTCCGGAGAGCAGTTGTTGGTGGTTAACTGCTTTGCTCAAGGGACTAATGACCTATTTTTCCACCTTGCTGGCTCGGGATTCAAACCTTTCAGGGTACTGACTCAACTCTCAACTGCTAGACTACCTGAAAGCGCGCGTAAATTGAATGTAATTCCCTTTTTATGCTCCTCTCTCTATACGTATTCTAACCTTGAACTTAAGCATGAGAATGGCATGCTTTTCACCCGCTATTCGTTTGGGGTGGAGATCGAATATATAAAATAAGGTGTGGCGGAGGTGTGTCTGTAGATACACTGTATTCTAACACCTTTACACGTAAGGAAAACAAGAATAAGGTCTAGCAAACCAACCATTTCTAAGTGGAAAAAACCTCTACTTAATTATTTTCAGATAGAAATAACACCCTTCTCCATGCACTATAATTTACAGCTTGATAAGAGCTATAGACAAGACCTATGTAAATGAGTAAACCGATTGGATAAGGGAATTATAAATGACAATTGTTTTAGATCTATTTTACCTTATAATCGCTGGAGACAAATGTCATATGGCTGCAAAGTGAAGCATATCAACTTTCCAACAGTAAAGTTTATGAATGCTGTGCCATTATGAAGAATTTAAATTGTATGGTCTTTACATTTGCAGGGATGGCACTCGAATGTCTTAAAGGAGTTACATGTAATCGTTTTGCATTGTAATTTCAGAAACTTTAATATGTAATGGACCCACCCCCATTCTAATGGTGCAGCCTTTTTATTGGTCAACAAAAGACAGACTGGGCCTGAGCCTCACACTAACCGATTGTGGCACAATCCGTTAGCGCCCCAGTCAATTTGACAACAAGAGATTCGCTGGGCCAAAAAATATTACTTATAGCTCCTTTAATTATAGGCTAATCCGACATTCTCTCTTTCCATCATGTTAAATATTAGCCACTATCAGTATCGACCGTCAGTAGGCCTAATAATAACACATATTCAACTGCCAATTTACTGTTCGTTCCCTTTAGTTGATATAGCCTACATTATCATTCCGTTTAATTACATTGATTCCTTTACCTTCATTTTCTTCCTCTGTAAACGCTGTCACAGCCATGTGGTTGTTGCTGAGGATCATTAGTAACAGTTGATAATATATTTACAAAAATACATTTAAATCGTTATGGAGCAGAGTGCAGACCAATTCTTAACAGCTTGAGCTTGACGCATGGCGCAATACTTGGCCGTGTCATCACACAGTTCCATGGTTAGTGCAGGCAATAGACGAGGGTACAGCCTACTATTGTACACTATTCTCCCTATTATAATTCTATGTATACTAGTCTTCCAACATTACCATGAGTTAAAGAACTGAATCTGGCAATTTTCAGAACGAATCAAACCACTGTTTTCTTTCTTTCATGCATAAAGGCTCTCCAAACTAGTTTTTTTTTGATTCATAAATACTTTCCTAACCCTAAATAATCTACAAGACCAATTGGTGCTGAAACGGAGACAAATATGCATGTATTTAGATGGCTGTCTTTCATTGATCCCTAATATTCTGAACCCGTTCTCTCAATATATTCTAGTGAGTCTGTCGCCAAAATTCGAACTAAAATGTACACCGCATTTAAAGGGATGGGAAATATGTTGGCCAGCAAGTGGGAGGGTTTTCAGGGGTTGAATGGAATGTATTCAACGCATGCAAGGTAGCCACACTCCAGAGCCTGTTAAGCAACTGAACATGTCTGAATACCAAATACTGAGACGTGTGTAGGAAAGGAATGCGTAGGAAAAGCGTCAATTCCTAAGTCTGAATCAGCCGCATAGAGAAAAGGGAAAAATGAGAGCAGGAAAGATTGAGTAATTTTTACACAGGGATAGGAGTGAAAACTGATGATGATGGTAAGATTCAAGTCATGTTATGGATCATGATGTTAGTGGGCCTCTGCCCATTGTAAATGGCTCAGAAGACTCACTTAAAAGTAAATCAACTAAGAATGACTACTCTGGTCACTTTAAATATACATATAACTGTATTTTGAAAGTTACATATCTTGAAAACTTGATTTCTGACATGCAAAACGTGTTGGGACTAAATCAACAATGGACTATCTCACCAGAGAAAGCAGCCAAGCGAGCGAAACAGCGCCCCTCTGTCTTACTATATGTAGCCCATGTATCTGATTCTGTCTGGCCAAAAAGAGTATAACATGCCATACTCTATTTTGCAAGACAGCATCAGATACATGGGCTTCACATACATGTCCTCTGCCTCGATGATGATGACAGTATTCAAATCAAATCAAATGAAATGTATTTATATAGCCCTTCTTACATCAGCTGATATCTCAAAGTGCTGTACAGAAACCCAGCCTAAAACCCCAAACAGCAAGCAATGCAGGTGTAGAAGCACGGTGGCTAGGAAAAACTCCCTAGAAAGGCCAAAACCTAGAGAGGAACCAGGCTATGAGGGGTGGCCAGTCCTCTTCTGGCTGTGCCGGGTGGAGATTATAACAGCACATGGCCTAGATGTTCAAATGTTCATAAATGACCAGCATTGTCAAATAATAATAATAATCATAGTAGTTGTCGAGGGTGCAACAAGTCAGCAACACAAGAGTAAGTGTCAGTTGGTTTTTTCATAGCCGATCTTTGAGAGTATCTCTACCGCTCCTGCTGTCTCTAGAGAGTTGAAAACAGCAGGTCTGGGACAGGTAGCACGTCCCGGTGAATAGGTCAGGGTTCCAGCAGGTCTGGGACAACAGTTCTGGGACAGGTAGCACGTCTGGTGAACAGGTCAGGGTTCCATAGCTGCAGGCAGAACAGTTGGAACTGGAGCAGCAGCACGGCCAGGTGAACTGGGGGAAGCAACACCTGTCTTTTTACTGAAGAAATGTGTATTGTATCCCCAAGAGTGTAAGTTTGGGTTCAGGTTGGGCTGGTTTTCTACTAAACTAGCCTCGTCGAGAACCAGGCTTCCCTAATACGGGTAAGCCTGGGGAAGTTCATGGCAGAAAAATAGCTAAATAGGGGTGGAGACCTGGCGTAAATCAGTGACGCCTTGCTACGCGTCAAACCAATCAAATGCCTTGCTTGGGCGTTGCTCAAATAATGCTCACTAGATTAGTGTCGTAGCTGCAAGTCTACGTTGAGGATTGCCGGAAAATCGTTGATTTTAAAACCACATCAAAATATGTTTGTGTATAGAGCACACTTCTGACAAAACAGAATTATGTTTTTCCTCCATCAGTCAGAGTACACCATAATGTTTGTGAGTTTCATCTTTCCATAGATGGGTCAAAGTAATTTGTAGACCAAACCGTTTGGACACTACAGATGTTTTCATGAGAAGACAGATTGTCGAGATGTGTCCTGGTCTGACAAACCCCGCTGTAGTTCTGCAACCTTCCACTTCATATCCGGAAGGCCTACATCGGTGGATGCAGTGGATTGAGACATCTCTAGTTTAAACAGACAGATTTTGATTGGAATTTGTTATGCATCGAGCTGAGCATTGGGGTGGGGGGGGCTCAAGTGGATAAATTATTTTCAAATTTCTTATGCCCAGCTCATGAGGCCCCTTGATGATGTGAGGCCTGAGGCAATTGCCTCTTCTGCGTAACGGTGTCTGTCAGTGGAAGAGACTGCAATCCCTTTATCTGACATACTGTACAGTATACTAGTCATGTCAAGCTTGAAAACCAATCCATTACTTCCCCCTCTCTTCATCTCGTACTGTTTCTAAACCTTTTCATGAAAACCATGTTTGGAAAGACAGTTACAACTTAAAGCATTAGTAGAATGTTTAAAAATAATTTATTAGAAATTGTAAAAAAAATGTAAAAGAGGGTTACAGTGTTGACAAGAACCTTTCAGAGTAAACACAGAGTCCAAAGGCTGCAACACCATGGCAATCAATCAGCAGGCTTAGAAAAAGATCAACATCTACAACTTGGTGATAGAAATTGACAGTGCCTCTTGTTCTTAAACTAACCACTAAAGTAAAACACCTTATCTAATCTCCCATTGCAAAAAGGTAACATTTTTTACAAGTATATAGCTTCTTATGAGTTTCATGGCTCCAGTCTGTGTCATCCAGTAGATGTACAGTGTATCTGTCAGTGTGGAGAAGGGGGTTGAGGAGAAATACATACAATCTCATCATGGAAGAGCCTCAGGAGAGTGTTAATTTAGCACTGAAATGAATGAACAAATCCCCTCCACACATCGACAGAGACAAGGAAGTTCATTAACAAACCAAAATGAAGATGATAAATTCACATTTTCCACCAATGTATCCATTCCCTGACAATACATTTCAAACCTAATTCCAGTGTGACCGCATAGCATTACAATGCACAAACACACAAACCCGCAGTCACACAACACAATCTGCGAAAGAATCTAGCCGTGAAATCGTACCATTGTGAAACTGTTTTACGACTGGTTCCTGCATGTTTGTCCTTCATTTTCCTTTACAACCACTACATATTCAAAATGATCATTCTAAAACAACAATAAAATAAGTTCCAAGTAATGATGAAAGAAACCGTTTTAGGCCTACTCAAAAGAGGAATATCCCCACGAGCTTTCTCTCTCCCAGTGCTGATAACGGGTTCCTGCGTGAATTCACAGTATAGGAGCAAACCCTTTCACTCTGTCAGACCTGGACCAGTCTCACAACTCAGACAGCTAAAGATTATGAATCACACAAATACACTGTGATATGTATCAGTCTGAGTGCCCAACACCGAACAGTATGAATGAAAGTAAAAAACCATCTGCTGAAAACAAATACCATCACTGCTTTCCAAATACCCCTCGTTTTTTGCAGAATCCAAAAGACAGTTATATTTACAATATTTTACAAAAACAGATCTGACTGGAAATAGGGTCATGACTATCAATTTTGTTACTTTTATCATTATTAGTATAACAAATGTTTGTTAAAAACCTACCAAGATATACATTTTTCAACTTTGTAATACATACAAAAAAATTGTATTATCAGCAGTTCTGTATGTACTGAAAGATAAATATACATTTATTCAGTACAAATACTTACTCCTTCACATATTCCGTACATGGAGATCACTTTTTCTCCCTCACCGCCTCTCAATAAAACACCTTCTTCTGACAAAAGAATCAAATGGAAAAAAAATATAAAAATGAATTAAGACATACAAGAATACATGACAATTTCCACAAAACAGTCAAATGAAATAAAATAAAAAAAGTAGCTAGAATTATCTGCATGTTTTTCTAATACAAGCAGAAATATATATTTTTTAAAGGTTGTTGTTCCTTTCTGCTAACTACAGTAACATGTTAGACAGGAGGGGATGTTAAGACCGAACACAGGAAGTCTGAAGAAAAGATACTCAGTGGGAGGAGGGGCGTGGACATCAGGGATCAAGGGTCAGTGTTCCCACTGCACCTGCAGGGTCACACAGCCAGAGAGGAGTGTCAGACCAGTTCAAAGCTTTCCATCTCTCAGTTCACAGCTCTGCAGAGAAATTGAGACAATTTTCATGTGTGTATAGGCAACATTATATTGTTACAATAAATGTACAGTAAATTAGAGTGATTTATTTGAATGGAACATGACTCTTCTGAGTATGTGATGCTGTGGGTGGGTATAGTAGCAGACTCACTCTCTCAGTGGTAGCCGTTAGTGAAGGCCGTAGCAATCAGAGGGCCCTGTAGGGAGCAGTCAGACACAGGAGAGATTAGAGGGAGCGCCCAGTCATCACAACACAACCACCAACACCCTCAACATCACCAACATCATATCACATTCAATAATACAATAACACAACCCTCCCCAAATGTGCAAGCAAAATCTGTCAAAATGGACAGTATATTACCCAAGAGCAACATTACTTGTTCCTTTGACAGACAATTCTATGCTCATATCAGACCCCCTCAATGTATACAATCATAACACAGGATTGGACAGTATTGCAAGATGGATCTATGAACATGTGCCAAGATCAACATCTTAGGAGCACTGCTATGTAGCATAGATAGTCTTCCTATGGCAAACTGAACAGATAGTATGCAGACACATTTTGCATTTCCAAACATGAATAGGGTCTAAAATACCTACGTGGTAAGGGCTGTGTCTTACTCCCAGACTGTGGCCGAACCCAGTGTTTGGGGAGGGGCTTGCAGCGCTGAGGTAACTGCTGACAGCAGACTCCTGATTGGCCGCTGCATATAAGTCTGCCATTGGCCCAGGGCTGCTGAACCCCCCCGAGCGAGAGGGGGCGGAGCCTAAAATAACATACAGATGCAAATAAGTAGACAGACACATAATTAGTTACACAGGAGAAATACTGTACATCAAATTGGCAAACATTTCTCAACCCCTCATACATACCTCTTGCTACTGCTGCTGCCGCCACTGTCATTGGTCCGTATGCCGACAGAGGAATGGCTGACAGGGTAGAGGAGGTACAGCAGGTTTCAAATCCAGCTCGGGCTACAAACAGCGTTGACCTCTCTAGAGGTCAGTCAGAACATGATTTTTACCATTATCCTTGACATCATGTCCACCTCTAACATATGGGGCTACATTACACTGATGAGGGCAAACCCACGACTGTGGTGTGTAATTAGTGTGTAGTAACTGGTGTGTAGCACAGTAAAGGGGTGTGTAGCAGACGGACGGCATGCTGCTTGTAAAGGCCAGAGGAGGGACTGACCTGTGAGCTCAGGGGGGTGTGGTGATGTCAGAAGGGGGGTCCTCTCTAAATGGAATTCTAGAACAGAAACATCAGAGAGTGCTGTTCAAACAACACACCGGCGAGGTAAGCAACACACACACACACACACACACACACACACACACACACACACACACACACACACACACACACACACACACACACACACAGCGAGAACATACAACTAGGGAGACACCAAGGGAACACACCAATGAGATGGCGTAAGAGGAAGAAATGAAGAGCGAATGGGAAGTGGCAGATTTACGTAGAAGAAAAATTCAGCTTAACTGGTGGTTCAAGCTGAATACGTTAGGATGGAATAAGAATATACTGCCCCCCACAAACATACCCACTCTTTCTCTTACGAACACACACAATCACACACAAAGCACATGTAGTCCACTCCCTGATATTTATACGCAGCAAATGACACTCAAGAGTGCTTTATGAGCTTCCATGGAGGCTGTGTTGGTTAAAGAGTTTGTCTGTGTTGTGGGAACTATACACAGTATGACGAGTCTAGACACACACCAAGTGAAAATGAAAAGGATCACACAACCATCATTAAATGATTGGACTCCTCTACTCTGTGACCGTCCAGGAACCTCCCAAAATGGCCATGATTGACTCAAGGGAGTATGAATGGGTGGAGGAGTAGGCTCTTACCAGGGAATTGATAGGTATATCCAGGGGTGATGCCAGTGTAACTTCGACTAGTATACGTAGCTGTCTGAAACCCTGGGTAACCTATGGTGAAAGGACAGTCATGGGTCTGTGTTTGAGTGAAACAGTGCTGCCCCCTGCCTGTGAAAGAGGATACTGTCAATGTAACAACAGGTTCACAGAAACAATACACTCAATAACATTCGTTATTCTAGTTCAGCCAACAGCGTATGCTGTGTACGTATGCTCAGCTCAAAGTTGATCTATCTTAACAACTGTACCCTTGCTTATAAATATCAATATTACATACATACACGCATTACTTTTTCCTAAGATCATACAGTGCATCAATTCCAGGGTAACTTAAACTAATTTGGTACCACATGTTTTAATAGACTTGGCAGGCTCAAATATGAAATGATCTTACTAAGGGGAGATGATGTTATGAAAAGTATGCTATCTGTCCCCTAGCGGTAGTAACTTCTGTGTTAAATCATCTCCTCATATTATAAAATATGATATTATGAGAGGATGTGTGATGGTATGGGGTAACAGGATGAGGGGCCACATCATCGCCGACATTACTGTCGTCATCCTCGTCACTATGAGTTTACCCAGCATGCCGATGCCCAGCATGAAGGCATCCATGCCGTAGGGCATCACCCGAGAGCGCCCCCTGGCCGAGCCCGTGGGTGACATCACTTCCTTGGGCTGAGCCTTCTTACACTCCACCTGTCATGAACACACACGAGGGGGACAAAACAGTCAACAACCACAACTAACAATTACATTGTGTATTGAATAACGAAGGATGTATTTAAAGCCTTCTTAGCTCACCATTTTGCTGTTTATCTCATGGAAGTGCATCTCACACACTTTCTCCACCACATCCTCATTCTCAAACGTGACAAAGCCAAACCCTGGAGTGGACAAATACAAATAATGTATGTGAGGAGGGTCAGCTCATGAAGTGCTCGGCAACACCATTGATTAAAGCCCATTATTGAACATCTCAAACCCACGTTTGGGGAAATCCATTCTGCTGTGGGGCTAATGCATGACTGCTAACCACTTCCTGTATTAGGTATTGTAGTAGCCGCTTAGTACGTTCGTACCCTCCCGCCTCTGGGGCGCTGTTCCTGGCTCATCCCCTCCCCCCTCCCTGCTGGCCAGGTCAGCGAGCCTCCCTCCCTCCCTCCCAGAGTAAAGCTGGTGGGCTGTCATAATCGATCAGTCCCAGGGTGGGTAGAAGGCGCATTAGGAGGCTTTATCCTGATCCCCGATTTACAGACTGACTAATTAGCCTAGACTTGTTCCTCTCCTCCTACTCAGTTCCTCCTGTTCAGCCTATGAGGAGGAGATCGCTGATAGTTGCTTTATTCAGGAAAAATATTACTTACCATGATTGTGATATGTGGTTGTCTTACCTAGCTACCTTAAGATGAACCCACTAAATGACTTAAATGTAAAAAAACAACTATTGAGGATACGGAGATGTAAGGCTTAGAGTACTGGGGGACTGGACAGAGAGAGGCTTTCTCAGTCTCACCTCTGTGTCTGTTGGTGGTCTTGTCAAACATGAGCATGGCATCATCAACCTAGAGGAGACAGAGTTTTACACACATCACCTCACACAATGTACGCACGCGCCATATTGTCTGACCTCACCCCTTCTCAAGTTCTCCAGGGAGGCTCAGCAACAGATGGAGAAAAGGGGCGGAGCGAGGAGGGGTGGAGGAGGGGGACAGGTTTCAAAGGAGGGAGGGGAGCACAGTAGAGGAAGAGAAGAAAACAGAAGAAGAAAGAAACATCTTAAGAGGGGACATTAGTGATGCATGGGCACAAGATGGCCGCTAGAAAAGGTTTGATTCACAAACACAAAATCAGAATCACTTCCCTGTTTCTCTTAGTTAGATGTCTTGCCTCTGAACTGCATAGTTGGAATCTCTCTCTGAAAAAGAGGACATAATCCACCCTCGCTCCCCCTACTTTCCAAAGTTTGCCATTCCCATGGCAACTGTGTAAAAAGTTTTCTTAAAAATCTTTATCCGCATCAAGCATTATTTGTTGAGAGAGAGAGAATGTGTGAGAGTTTGAGAGAGAGATACAGACATAGATAGACAGAGAAAGAGAGAGGATGTGTGAGAGAGACAGAGAGGAAGAGTGAGAGATATAGACAGACAGATAAGGTACAATAAGTAAGGTAGAAATGTGGGCATGTATAATGTTGCATGTGGGGAAGAGGGACTAGGGAGAGAATACAGGTACAGACCATGGTGAGGTAGAGATGGGTGTGTGAGAGAAAGAGAAGTGAAAGAAAGAAACAGTATCGTGAGATAGAGGTGGAGACAGAAAATGTGGGACTAAATTGGGAGGGAGGAGAACAGAGAGAGACAAAGAATGGGAGCAAGAGAACAAAGAGGTGTGGAGGCTTTGTCTGTTGGCACAGCCAGCCATAACTCCTATTCTCCTAGTGCCCTCTCTTCCTCTCCCTCTGTGCCTCCCTCCTTCATAGTACAGAGGCCCAGGATTCATCTTCAGCTGAACACAGACCAATACATTTCAATACAAAATCTAATAAAAAAAGCAACTGCCAAACACCTAATATCATTCAAATGAACTCCTGAATTAATTGCTAAGTCATATTTTAGTAAAGCAATATGTGTGCTTTCCACATTCAATATCTGATGCCTTTCAGTTTGTAATAAAGCCAAAGGCAGGTGCACATGGTTCCACCACACATTTGCCAGAGCCACTTATTCACACGCCTATACGGTTCCACGCAGAGCTGACACATTGTGTTAGTCAATGTGCGTGTGTCAGTGTGTGTGTTCGTGCTTGGGTCCACCCTTGGGTAGCTTGCACGAAGAAAGGTCAAGGGTGAGGGAGGAGGGCCTCCAGCCAGGGTGAAAGAAGACCTGTCAGTCTTAGCTCTCTCAAATCACTGACTCTTTCCACTCTGACATTTCCCTATCACCCCTCCTGTCTCCCTAACCAGGCCTGCCTCGTTCCAGTCCAAGCACCATGACACAGCAATGGAACACAGACAATGTTGCTCCACAGTTTAGAGCACCAAACTTTAACCAAACCGTATATACTGAATTAGAAGGTGAATTAAATGCTGAAATCTACAATCTGCAGGATGATAAAACTGTCCTGACACTTCAGATATGTTTTTCACATGTTCCCCACAAGTACCCAGTGCAATTAAAATGTACACAGGTTAAAACATCAATGTCCTCATTTAACTCATCTAACTAAATGTTTCTAAGTAAGTCAATAACTGTCCTTCAAAGCTATATATTTCAAACACGGGACATTTTAATGGTGCACTGGACAATATTCCCCTCTTACCCTCTCTTCTACTGGCCATCCTCCCAGTCATTCTCTCCCCATCCCTCTCTCCACCCCCTTGTCCAGGGCAGGAGACAAAAGGTCCAGCGAGGCAGTCTAATCAGAAACTTCCATGGGTGGCTAGAGCTTACATTTCTCCATCTAGCCATCTCTCTCTCCATCTCATTCCATGAATGCAATTTTATGATTGGGAGCGAAGCACTTCATGTGCCACTTACAGTAGTATGTGATAGATACAGGAAGTAAAATTTTAATTATCAAGACTGATTTTAATATTACATAATCACACTGCTCTGACTGACTAATGATAAACTACATAAATTATCTTTGCCACAGCCTTTTATTGGGGTTGAAAGCTAATCTAGTTAGCATGCAGGCTCATTGGTTTATCTGATTTCCTACTGAATTTGCACCTTACTTACTTGCGACCACTATTTCAAGTTGTCTGTTTAAAATAGTTACAATGTCAACAAAAAGTAAGAAAAGTTTGACGATTCAACAGAGGAGTAAGAGTGCACCACAATAAATATTGAACTCCTGTACAAACTAGCAAAATATTTGCCTAGCTTTGTTCAAAGACATAACCGTCTCTGCACCCGCTCTCCCTTCTGCCTTTGTTACCTCTTCGTTTATTATCTCTGCTCTGCATTTCAAAGCCCTTGGAATCTATGGTGGGAAGCGTCAAAACTGAGTACGATACGGATATTCAAATAAATATCTATGGATATTCAAATAAAATCAAAGGCATAAGTTTGAAGAACTGAAGACAGACTGGAAGTGACACGTATGCTGGTTTGGGTCTGTTTAGACCGTTGGTCAACCAGTGTTATTGTTACAAAACTCCTGGGTTGACGCTCTCCAACCCCCCGCCCCTCCCCCCACCCCACCCTCAACACAAAACCCCTTGCCCGCTGAATTACTTGGGGACAATGGGCAAGCCGGGTCACCACGGTAACGGGCCAGGAGGGGGTTGGGGGTAGGAGCAGCTGTTACATCAGATTAATTCAAATTCTGATAATCCCTCCCCCTTCCCTACCATCAACACACTCACTCCCTCTCCAAAACTTTTTTCTCCCTCTTTTCCCTAACTTAGCCTAATGCTCCATACCTCCGTTCTACCCTCTCTATCCTTCTTCTCCTCCACCCCTCCCACAAGTAACTCTCCTCCCTTCCAAAACAACTCTTCAATTGCACTTCATTTTTACCTTTACCTCAGCAATCAGTTTCATCTGAACAACAAAGATGTGAGACGGGTTGAGGAAAACAGTGGCGTGGAGGATGATGCAACGTCACACTCATCTCCACTCCCTCAACACAGTCTGAGACACAGATCCACACACATCTACATCACATTTCAGTAGCTATACTAACTCCCATGCTGCTTACCTTTCCCAACTGCTCGAAATACGCCTTGACATCCTCAATGGTCGTGTTCACGGACAGACCTCCAACAAAGATCTTCTTGGTCCGAGTCACTAGCTGCAATAGGAAATGGGTCGGTTTATGACTGGATGGAGAATGAATAACTGTGATAACGCCATTGATTAAGATGAACCTTTAACGGTGGCTGTAGTTGGGTAGCCTGGTATTGTCCATCTCTATGATATATTAATTAAGCTGCCAATGGAAAAACCACCAGCAGGCAAAGCTTCCAATTTACCTGAAAGCTCCTAAAAGACCCCTTCGCATGAAAAATAAAGGAGTCGGATGAAATAACTCTGCCCAAGTATTAGCACAAAATGTTTTTAGACTTATTGTTGATATTTATGGCATCACGACCAACAGTACATTATTAACATAGTTATTACACTGTTTATGTAGAAAATTACTACTGCTACCACCAGCTGCATTAATGCCGGTGAACTTGCAGGTTACACGCTCTTATGAATATACAAATGTACATTATTGTGCCGTATAAGGTGTTAACAAAAGCCACTTGATCACACAAGAGTGTACAGATCACATTGACGTCACAGCAGCAGTCATGTTCATCTCTTGACAAGGCATTAGGCCAGATAGAATGTGAAAAGCTTAACATAGCAAGCACAGGCTAACCTGCTCCCTCCCAGCAATGCCATTCACACTGGACTCACAGGACTAAGCCCTGATAAACCATCAGTAGACTGGCTCACTCACCTTGGGCTGGGCTCTACGAGGGAATGCAACTTTCGGATCAATCTAGAGGAGGAAGTTAAGAGGAGAAAGGCCGGTTTAGAGACACAGCTCCATACAGAGCCCATGAAATCAGGTAAATGTGAACCAAGTCCTTGGTTGTGGTCTCTTTGGTGCCGCTCCTTGCCTCATTCTGTAAGGGTTCCTTATTAACATGGGTGTCCGGGTTACAATGCTGCACCAGTACATTAGGTCATTATGAGAGCTAGAGGAAAGACCCGAGGGATTGTTCTTTTCATAACGTGGGGCATAGAAGGTGAAAAACATTGATGAGTATAACATTTACTTTCCCTCTGAAAGAATCTGCTGGTAGATTTGGAACTAAGAAACTCTCATTTTAACTCCATTGTAACCATAGCCCCATTGGCCTAGCCAGGGTTGCTCTCAGTTCTATGAATACTTTTCCAACGCCTGAGGTGCTGGTTTATAGGTGTGCATGTGCAGGTGGAATGAGTGGGAATGTTTTCCGGCATGTCTGCCTGCCTTCCACAACCCTCACCTCCTCTCGTCACCAGCATGTGATCTCCTGGAATCTCACACAGGCACTACAATCACAAACACATCTCACCTCCACAAAAAAGGAAGGACGGCGAAAGAGACACAGTAGGTGAAAGAAAGGGAAGGACAGCACAGAACAAGAGGAAGATGAGGAAGACGAGGAGGGAGAATGGACTGAGGCAGACAGAGGAGAGAGCCGTCATCCTCACACACTGACAGCACATCAGCCTCATTTTGTTTGTTTTTCTCACCTGCTGAGACATTCTGATGATTTTGTGAGCCATTTAAAAGCCAACCTTTCATAGTGTGTTTATCGCCGTTCTTCCACACAGTTCTTCAGTAAAACGTGGGAGCTAAGCTATCATTAACAGTGCAGAGACTGAAATATTGGACACTAAATTAATATAATGACAATAAATAATAATAACAAAAGCCAAACCATTAAATGCATATATTTCCAATTGACAATATAGTCGTTTGTTCAGATTGGATAAAGAGTAACTATACCATACAAAAAAGATGCAACTATAGAGACTATAGTACAGGAATTAGAGACCTCTATAGTATTAGTCTCTACTGATCTAATAGAACAACTAGAGTATTCCACGCTGTACTATTATGCTACAAGACAGTAAGACAGTACAGTGCTAAGAGCACTATATTAGTCCGTAACCATGACGGGGTAGAGTGGAACTACAGTAGAACTACAGTAGAGAGCTAGTGCCTCTGTGGTACACCACATGCGTTTACCAGAGTAAAGTACAGTGTTATGTCTACGTGTATAGTGTCGACATCACGGCAGGTTCTCCTGAGCAGAGTGAGAAGGCTCCGCTAGACTGAATGGTGTATCGGATGCAGTCTACTGTTTAGTTCTATGGTTGCTAGACTACTCTGATAGTCACCTCCGGTCACCAACCCTCCTGATGTCCAACACTCCTGTGCACATTCAAAAACAAACAAACAGACACACACACAAACAAAATCAACGTACAGCAACCAACACACACCCATGGGGGGAAAATATGGACATTAGACAGGTGAGGGAACTTTTTCATAAAATTATTTTTGAAAACAAAATGAATGACCCGAATAGAGAATTGATTGGAGAAAGTTAAATGCCCCCCTTTTCTATATTTAAGACACAAAGTAAAATACATAACCACAAACTGCAAAACATCCTGCTTTAAAAAAATGTAATGATGACATATTTATTGGATAATGCTAACCGTGGCAGAGGTGTCAGGGAGATAGGCCGTAACCCAGGCTCACCGGCTGTCCACAGAGCTGAGCCTTAGAAAAAGGCAAGGAGGCTAATCAAATCAGGACAATCCATTTGACCAATTACAGTCCAACCATGCACTCTTTAAAATAAAGGTGCAAGTTAGAACCAAATAAGGTTCTGGAGAACGATGCTATAGGGGAACCATATTAGGATTTCTGAAGAACCATAAATGGGATGGTTCTTTGAAGATGGTCCTTTGAATAACCATACAAAATCCCAAACCAGAAATGTTTCGGATTTAATAGCCCTGCTGTAGTTTTAAGCCTTAATTGCATATTCCCAGGGTGCCTTTCGAGTGAATTTTAGCGTTACCAGTACCCCCCATGACTGTGTTTGTTAGTGACAGAGACATGGCTGTGTTTGTTAGTGACCGAGACATGGCTGTGTTTGTTAGTGACCGAGACATGGCTGTGTTTGGTAGTGACAGAGACATGGCTGTGTTTGGTAGTGACAGAGACATGGCTGTGTTTGGTAATGACCGAGACATGGCTGTGTTTGGTAGTGACCGAGACATGGCTGTGTTTGGTAGTGACCGAGACATGGCTGTGTTTGGTAGTGACCGAGACATGGCTGTGTTTGGTAGTGACAGAGACATGGCTGTGTTTGACCGAGACATGGCTGTGTTTGGTAGTGACCGAGACATGGCTGTGTTTGGTAGTGACCGAGACATGGCTGTGTTTGGTAGTGATCGAGACATGGCTGTGTTTGTTAGTGACAGTGACATGGCTGTGTTTGTTAGTGACAGAGACATGGCTGTGATTGTTAGTGACCGAGACATGGCTGTGTTTGGTAGTGACAGAGACATGGCTGTGATTGTTAGTGACCGAGACATGGCTGTGTTTGGTAGTGACAGAGACATGGCTGTGATTGTTAGTGACCGAGACATGGCTGTGTTTGGTAGTGACAGAGACATGGCTGTGTTTGGTAGTGACCGAGACATGGCTGTGTTTGGTAGTGACCGAGACATGGCTGTGTTTGGTAGTGACAGACACATGGCTGTGTTTGGTAGTGACAGAGACATGGCTGTGTTTGTTAGTGACAGAGACATGGCTGTGTTTGTTAGTGACAGAGACATGGCTGTGTTTGGTAGTGACCAAGACATGGCTGTGTTTGGTAGTGACCAAGACATGGCTGTGTTTGGTAGTGACCAAGACATGGCTGTGTTTGGTAGTGACCGAGACATGGCTGTGTTTGGTAGTGATAGAGACATGGCTGTGTTTGGTAGTGATAGAGACATAGCTGTGTTTGGTAGTGATAGAGACATGGCTGTGTTTGTTAGTGACAGAGACATGGCTGTGTTTGGTAGTGACCAAGACATGGCTGTGTTTGGTAGTGACCAAGACATGGCTGTGTTTGGTAGTGACCGAGACATGGCTGTGTTTGGTAGTGATAGAGACATGGCTGTGTTTGGTAGTGATAGAGACATGGCTGTGTTTGGTAGTGACCGAGACATGGCTGTGTTTGGTAGTGACCGAGACATGGCTGTGTTTGGTAGTGACAGAGACATGGCTGTGTTTGGTAGTGACCGAGACATGGCTGTGTTTGGTAGTGACCGAGACATGGCTGTGTTTGGTAGTGACCGAGACATGGCTGTGTTTGGTAGTGATAGAGACATGGCTGTGTTTGTTAGTGACAGTGACATGGCTGTGTTTGTTAGTGACAGAGACATGGCTGTGATTGTTAGTGACCGAGACATGGCTGTGTTTGGTAGTGACAGAGACATGGCTGTGATTGTTAGTGACCGAGACATGGCTGTGTTTGGAAGTGACCGAGACATGGCTGTGTTTGGTAGTGACCGAGACATGGCTGTGTTTGGTAGTGATAGAGACATGGCTGTGTTTGGTAGTGATAGAGACATGGCTGTGTTTGTTAGTGACAGAGACATGGCTGTGTTTGTTAGTGACAGAGACATGGCTGTGTTTGGTAGTGACAGAGACATGGCTGTGATTGGTAGTGACAGAGACATGGCTGTGTTTGGTAGTGACCAAGACATGGCTGTGTTTGGTAGTGACAGAGACATGGCTGTGTTTGTTAGTGACCCGAGACATGGCTGTGTTTGGAAGTGACCGAGACATGGCTGTGTTTGGTAGTGACAGAGACATGGCTGTGTTTGGTAGTGACAGAGACATGGCTGTGATTGTTAGTGACCGAGACATGGCTGTGATTGTTAGTGACCGAGACATGGCTGTGTTTGGTAGTGATAGAGACATGGCTGTGTTTGTTAGTGACCGAGACATGGCTGTGTTTGGTAGTGACCGAGACATGGCTGTGTTTGGTAGTGACCGAGACATGGCTGTGTTTGGTAGTGACCGAGACATGGCTGTGTTTGGTAGTGACCGAGACATGGCTGTGTTTGTTAGTGACAGAGACATGGCTGTGTTTGGTAGTGACCGAGACATGGCTGTGTTTGGTAGTGACCGAGACATGGCTGTGTTTGGTAGTGACCGAGACATGGCTGTGTTTGGTAGTGACAGAGACATGGCTGTGTTTGTTAGTGACAGAGACATGGCTGTGTTTGGTAGTGACAGAGACATGGCTGTGTTTGGTAGTGACCGAGACATGGCTGTGTTTGGTAGTGACCGAGACATGGCTGTGTTTGGTAGTGACAGAGACATGGCTGTGTTTGGTAGTGACCGAGACATGGCTGTGTTTGGTAGTGACAGAGACATGGCTGTGTTTGTTAGTGACAGAGACATGGCTGTGTTTGGTAGTGACAGAGACATGGCTGTGTTTGGTAGTGACCGAGACATGGCTGTGTTTGGTAGTGACCGAGACATGGCTGTGTTTGGTAGTGATAGAGACATGGCTGTGTTTGGTAGTGATAGAGACATGGCTGTGTTTGTTAGTGACAGAGACATGGCTGTGATTGGTAGTGACAGAGACATGGCTGTGTTTGGTAGTGACCGAGACATGGCTGTGTTTGGTAGTGATAGAGACATGGCTGTGTTTGGTAGTGACAGAGACATGGCTGTGTTTGTTAGTGACAGAGACATGGCTGTGATTGGTAGTGATAGAGACATGGCTGTGTTTGGTAGTGATAGAGACATGTCTGTGTTTGGTAGTGATAGAGACATGGCTGTGTTTGGTAGTGATAGAGACATGTCTGTGTTTGGTAGTGATAGAGACATGGCTGTGTTTGTTAGTGACAGAGACATGGCTGTGTTTGGTAGTGACAGAGAGATGGCTGTGTTTGTTAGTGATAGAGACATGGCTGTGTTTGGTAGTGACCGAGACATGGCTGTTGCATTCATTACTTTTCAGTCCTGTGGCCTTCACCAAGTGAGGTCTTAGCTGAATATGTTGTCATTAAAATGTAATTATTGAAGACAATACATATTTCATAAGGCCTTCTTTTGAGGGCCTAGTTTTACTCTAATTCAATGGCCTGAAACTCAGTTTATATGCCACATCAGCCCTGCAAATCATATTATGCTGGTTTGTGAAGTGATGTGCAATTCCTATTGGAATCCAGACAGAGTTGGGATAATAAAAATTCCAAAAATGTTGGATACCACACCACCTGCATTCAGAATGACTGCCAGGGTTAGGAAGACTAAGATATGAGACTACCTTAAATATATAAACTGGAACAACCATAACGGGTGCAATAAGTCCAATAAATACGTTTTTTTAATGTTATTTATATTTGAGTAGCATAAGATTAATTAATCAATCAATGTACATGTAAAAACATAGATATTGACACAAACAACAACAACAAAAAATCAACCTGCAATAGAATATGCTGGGTAATATGATAATAATGGGAACACCAACTGTTCTGCCTGCGGCTATGGAACCCTGACCTGTTCACCGGACGTGCTACCTGTCCCAGACCTGCTGTTTTCAACTCTCTAGAGACAGCAGGAGCGGTAGAGATACTCTCAATAATCGGCTATGAAAAGCCAACTGACATTTACTCTTGAGGTGCTGACTTGTTACACCCTCAACAACTGTGATTATTATTATTTGACCATGCTGGTCATTTATGAACATTTGAACATCTTGGCCATGTTCTGTTATAATCTCCACCTGGCACAGCCAGAAGAGGACTGGCCACCCCTCATAGCCTGGTTCCTCTCTATGTTTCTTCCTAGGTTTTTGCCTTTCTAGGGAGTTTTTCCTAGCCACCGTGCTTCTACACCTGCATTGCTTGCTGTTTGGGGTTTTAGGCTGGGTTTCTGTACAGCACTTTGAGATATCAGCTGATGTAAGAAGGGCTATATAAATACATTTGATTTGATTTGACCAACACTGGCATTCTTTTACACAATTGAGTGTTAATTTAACTCTTTACGGTGTTAATGTAACTCTTGAATCAACACTAGAAATGTTACACTGAAAGATCCATATTAATCCCAGATGGGGTGATCCCACCTGACAACTTCCCGCTCTCCCTTCATGCATCCCTTCCTCGCTCTCCTCGACTTCCTCACTTTACGACTTCCTCACTTTACCTCAAACCCTTTTCTAAACCATGAAGACAGAGTGCAACATCACTCCGATGGGAGTAACCTTAAAACATAATACAATAATTCTCCGTAGATAGGCTACTCAAGTCACTAGCAGACAGTGTGCCTAGCAGCTACAAATAAAAGTCAATTAAAAAAGTCCTTCTGAGTGAACCTCCCTCCATTCTTGTCCTGGAGCAGGTTAGTCAGTCACAGCACGGTCAATTCTTTCGGTTGCCACTAGAGAAGGTTTCTCTCTCTACTGTCTAACAGGACAGCCTGCCTGCGGCTGTGAGAGAGAAGAGAGGGGGCAGGGTGTTCTCGCTCTAAACTAAAGCCAGCCTACTCACCATCCCACCCCTGCCGCTGGTCACTGAGCCTTCTCCACCCCAGACACACACTCTAAAGCTGCAACAGAGCACGCAGAGCACAGTCACACCCTGTTACCAAGCACACTCAGCCATGCTCCATCCAGCTGACAACACATGGATCTAATCTATTACTGCTCTAGGTTTTTATAGGAGGTTAAACTGTCACCTAGTCTGGTATCCTAGGAATGATCATTTTCAAAGATGCTGGTTTGTGTCCAATCTCTTTGGAGGGAGGTGTCATGGAGACAAATCTCTCGCTCCCTCCCTCCCTCCCTCCCTCCCTCCCTCCCTCCCTCCCTCCCATAAAGCTCTCCACCCTAACAATGACTCTCTCTCTCTCTCTCTCCCATAAAGCTCTCCACCCTAACTATGACTCTCTCTCTCTCCCATGAAGCTCTTCATCCTATGACACTCTCTCACTCTCTATCACACATAAAGCTCTCCACCCTAACTACAACTCTCTCTCTTTTCCATAAAGCTCTCCCCCCTATGACACTCTCTCTCTCCCATAAAGCTCTCTACCTATGACTGTCTCTCCCATAAATTTCTCCACCCTAACTACGACTCGCGCCCTCACAAAGCTCTCCACCCTATGACTCTCCCATAAAGCTCTCCACCCTATGACTCTCTCGCTCTCTCCCATAAATACAGTGAGGGAAAAAAGTATTTGATCCCCTGCTGATTTTGTACGTTTGCCCACTGACAAAGAAATGATCAGTCTATAATTTTAATGGTAGGTTTATTTGAACAGTGAGAGACAGAATAACAACAAAAATATCCAGAAAAACGCATGTCAAAAATGTTATAAATTGATTTGCATTTTAATGAGGGAAATAAGTATTTGACCCCCTCTCAATCAGAAAGATTTCTGGCTCCCAGGTGTCTTTTATACAGGTAACGAGCTGAGATTAGGAGCACACTCTTAAAGGGAGTGCTCCTAATCTCAATTTGTTACCTGTATAAAAGACACCTGTCTACAGAAGCAATCAATCAATCAGATTCCAAACTCTCCACCATGGCCAAGACCAAAGAGCTCTCCAAGGATGTCAGGGACAAGATTGTAGACCTACACAAGGCTGGAATGGGCTACAAGACCATCGCCAAGCAGCTTGGTGAGAAGGTGACAACAGTTGGTGCGATTATTCGCAAATGGAAGAAACACAAAAGAACTGTCAATCTCCCTCGGCCTAGGGCTCCATGCAAGATCTCACCTCGTGGAGTTGCAATGATCATGAGAATGGTGAGGAATCTGCCCAGAACTACACGGGAGGATCTTGTCAATGATCTCAAGGCAGCTGGGACCATAGTCACCAAGAAAACAATTGGTAACACACTACGCCGTGAAGGACTGAAATCCTGCAGTGCCCGCAAGGTCCCCCTGCTCAAGAAAGCACATATACATGCCCGTCTGAAGTTTGCCAATGTACATCTGAATGATTCAGAGGACAACTGGGTGAAAGTGTTGTGGTCAGATGAGACGAAAATGGAGCTCTTTGGCATCAACTCAACTCGCCGTGCTCGGAGGAATGCTGCCAATGACCCCAAGAACACCATCCCCACCGTCAAACTTGGAGGTGGAAACATTATGCTTTGGGGGTGTTTTTCTGCTAAGGGGACAGGACAACTTCACCGCATCAAAGGGACGATGGACGGGGCCATGTACCGTCAAATCTTGGGTGAGAACCTCCTTCCCTCAGCCAGGGCATTGAAAATGGGTTGTGGATGTGTATTCCAGCATGACAATGACCCAAAACACATGGCCAAGGCAACAAAGGAGTGGCTCAAGAAGAAGCACATTAAGGTCCTGGAGTGGCCTAGCCAGTCTCCAGACCTTAATCCCATAGAAAATCTGTGGAGGGAGCTGAAGGTTCGAGTTGCCAAACGTCAGCCTCGAAACCTTAATGACTTGGAGAAGATCTGCAAAGAGGAGTGGGACAAAATCCCTCCTGAGATGTGTGCAAACCTGGTGGCCAACTACAGGAAACGTCTGACCTCTGTGATTGCCAACAAGGGTTTTGCCACCAAGTACTAAGTCATGTTTTGCAGAAGGGTCAAATACTTATTTCCCTCATTAAAATGCAAATCAATTTATAACATTTTTGACATGCGTTTTTCTGGATATTTTTGTTGTTATTCTGTCTCTCACTGTTCAAATAAACCTACCATTAAAATTATAGATTTATCATTTCTTTGTCAGTGGGCAAACGTACAAAATCAGCAGGGGATCAAATACTTTTTTCCCTCACTGTATCTCCACCCTAACTACGACTCTTGCTCTCTCCCATAAAGCTATCCACCCTAACTACGACTCTTGTTCTCTCCCATAAAGCTCTCCACCCTAACTACAACTCTTGCTCTCTCCCATAAAGCTCTCCACCCTAACTATGACTCTTGCTCTCTCCCATAAAGCTCTCCACCCTAACTACGACTCTTGCTCTCTCCCATAAAGCTCTCCACCCTAACTACGACTCTTGCTCTCTCCCATAAAGCTCTCCACCCTAACTACGACTCTTGCTCTCTCCCATGAAGCTCTCCACCTTAACTACAACTCTTGCTCTCTCCCATAAAGCTCTCCACCCTAATTATGACACTCTCCCATAAAGCTCTCCACCTTAACTATGACTCTCTCTCTCTCCCATGAAGCTCTTCATCCTATGACACTCTCTCACTCTCTATCACACATAAAGGTCTCCACCCTAACTATGACTCTCTCTCTTTCCCATAAAGCTCTCCACCCTAACCACGACTCTCGCTCTCTCTCTCCCATGAAGCTCATCACCCTATGACACTCTCTCTCTCTCTCATAAAGCTCTCCACCCTATCTACGACTCTCTCACTCCCATAAAGCTCTCCACCATATGACTCTCTCTAATCTCTCCCATAAACCTCTCCACCCCAACTACAACTCAATCTCTCTCCCATAAAGCTCTCCACCCTAACTGCAACTCTCTCTCTCTCTCTCTCCCATGAAGCTCTTCACCCTATGAATCTCTCTCTCCCATTAAACTCTCCACCCTATGACATTCTATCTCGCACTCCCATGAAGATCTCCACCCTATGACTCTCTCTCTCTCCCATGAAGCTCTCCACCCTATGACTCTCTCTTTCTCCCATAAAGCTCCCCATCCTATGGCATTCTCTCTCTCCCATAAACCACTCCACCCTAACTGCGATTCTCCCATAAAGCTCTCCACCTTTCGACACACTCTCTCCCATAAAGCTATCCACCCTAACTATGACACTCTCTCTCGCTCTCCCATCAAGATCTCCACCTTACCTATGACTCGCAGTCTCTCCCATAAATTTCTCCACCCTAACTACGACTCGCGCCCTCACATAAAGCTCTCCACCCTAACTACGACTCTCTCTCTTTCCCATAAAGCTCTACACCCTAACTATGACACGCTCTCTCTCTCCCATGAAGCTCATCACCCTATGACATTCTCTCTCTCTCATAAAGCTCTCCACCCTAACTACGACTCTCTTTCCCATAAAGCTCTCCACCCTAACTACGACTCTCTCACTCCCATAAAGCTCTCCACCATATGACTCTCTCTAATCTCTCCCATAAAGCTCTCCACCCTAACTACAACTCAATCTCTCTCCCATAAAGCTCTCCACCCTAACTACGACTCCCTCTCTCCCCCATAAAGCTCTCCACCCTAACCACGACTCTCGCTCTCTCTCTCCCATGAAGCTCTTCACCCTATGACTCTCTCTCTCTCCCATGAAGCTCTTCACCCTATGACTCTCTCTCTCCCATTAAACTCTCCACCCTATGACACTCTCTCTCTCCCAAAAAGCTCTCCACCCTATGACACTCTCTCTCTCCCATTAAACTCTCCACCCTATGACACTCTCTCTCTCCCAAAAAGCTCTCCACCCTATGACTCTCTCTCTCTCTCCCATGAAGCTCTTCACCCTATGACTCTCTCTCTCTCCCATGAAGCTCTTCACCCTGACTCTCTCTCTCCAGTTAAACTCTCCACCCTATGACACTCTCTCTCTCCCAAAAAGCTCTCCATCCTATGACACTGTCTCTCTCTCATAAAGATCACCACCATATGACTCTCTCAATCCCATGAAGCTCTCCACCCTATGACTCTCTCTCTCTACCATAAAAATCCCCACCCTATGGCACTCTCTCGCTCTCTCCCATAAAGCACCCCACCCAATGACTCTCTCTCCCTCCCATAAAGCTCTCCACCCTAACTACTACTCTCCCATAAAGCTCTCCACCCTACGACACACTCTCTCCCATAAAGCTATCCACCCTAACTATGACACTCTCTCTCGCTCTCCCATCAAGATCTCCACCTTACCTATGACTCTGTCTCTCCCATAACTTTCTCCACCCTAACTACGACTCGCGCCCTCACATAAAGCTTTCCACCCTAACTACGACTCTCTCTCTTTCCCATAAAGCTCTCCACCCTAACTATGACACGCTCTCTTTCTCTCCAATAAAGCTCTCCACCCTATGACTCTCTCTCTCCCAAAAAGCTCTGCACCCTATGACATTCTATCTCCACCCTATGACTCTCTCTCTCCCATGAAGCTCTCCACCCTATGACTCTCTCTCTCCCATAGAATTCCCAACCCGATGACTCACGCTCTCTCTCTCCCATAAAGCTCTCCACCCTATGACATTCTATCTCGCACTCCCATAAAGATCTCCACCCTATGGCACTCTCTCTCCCATAAAGCTCTCCATCCTATGACATTCTCTCTCTCCCATAAAGCACTCCACCCTATGGCTATCTCTCTCTCTCTCCAATGAAGCTCTCCACCCTATGGCTATCTCTCTCTCTCTCTCCCATGAAGCTCTCCACCCTATGGCTATCTCTCTCTCTCTCCAATGAAGCTCTCCACCCTATGGCTATCTCTCTCTCTCTCCAATGAAGCTCTCCACCCTATGGCTATCTCTCTCTCTCCCATGAAGCTCTCCACCCTATGGCTCTCTCTCTCTCTCTCTCCCCCATAAAGCTCTCCACCCTATGACACTCTCTCTCCCATAACTCTCCACCCTATGAAACTCTCTCTCTCCCATAAAGCTCTCCACCCTAACTACGACTCTCTCTCTCCCATAAAGCTCTCCACCCGATGACTCTCGCTCTCTCTCTCCCATAATAATCTCCACCATATGACATTTTCTCTCTCTCTCCCTCTCCCATAAAGCTCTCCACTCTATGGCACTCTCTCTCTCTCTCTCCCATAAAGCTCTCCATCTTATGACATTCTCTCTCTCCCATAAAGCACTCCACCCAATGACACACTCTCTCCCATGAAGCTCTCCACCCTATGGCTATCTCTCTCTCTCTCTCCCATAAAGCTCTCCAACCTAACTATGACTCTCTCTCTCCCATAAAGCGCTCCACCCTAACCACGACTCTTGCTCTCTCTCTCCCATAAAGTTCTCCACCTTAACTATGACTCTCGCTCTCTCTCTCCCATGAAGCTCTCCACCCTGACACACTCTCTCCCATAAAGCTCTCATTCCTAACTACAACTCTCTCTCCCTTAATAAAGCTCTCCACCCTATGACTCTCTCTCTCTCCCATAAAGCTCTCCACCACATGACTCTCTCTCTCCCATAAAGCTCTCCACCCTATGAATCTCTCTCTCCCATAAAGCTCTCCAACCTAACTATGACTCTCTCTCTCCCATAAAGCTCTCCACCCTAACCACGACTCTTGCTCTCTCTCTCCCATGAAGCTCTCCACCCTATGACACTCTCTCTCTCCCATAAAGCTCTCATTCCTAACTACGACTCTCTCTCTCTCCCATAAAGCTCTCCACCACATGACTCTCACTCTCCCATAAAGCTCTCCACCCTATGACTCTCTCTTTCTCCCATAAAGCTCTCCACCACATGACTCTCACTCTCCCATAAAGCTCTCCACCCTATGACTCTCTCTTTCTCCCATAAAGCTCTCCACCACATGACTCTCCCTCTCCCATAAAGCTCTCCACCCTATGACTCTCTCTTTCTCCCATAAAGCTCTCCACCACATGACTCTCACTCTCCCATAAAGCTCTCCACCCTATGACTCTCTTTCTCCCATAAAGCTCTCCACCACATGACTCTCACTCTCCCATAAAGCTCTCCACCCTATGACTCTCTCTTTTTCCCATAAAGCTCTCCACCACATGACTCTCACTCTCCCATAAAGCTCTCCACCCTATGACTCTCTCTTTTTCCCATAAAGCTCTCCACCACATGACTCTCACTCTCCCATAAAGCTCTCCACCCTATGACTCTCTCTTTCTCCCATAAAGCTCTCCACCACATGACTCTCACTCTCCCATAAAGCTCTCCACCCTATGACTTGCTTTACTGCTTTAATGGCACGGGAAACATATGTTAACATTGCCAAAGCAAGTGAAGTGGATAATAAACAAAAGTGAAAAACAAAATTAAGAGTAAACATTACGCTCACAGAAGTTCCAAAAGAATAAAGACATTGCAAATGTCATATTATGTCTATATACAGTGTTGTAACGATGTGCAAATAGTTAAAGTACAAAAGGGAAAATAAAGAAACATAAATATAGGTTGTATTTACATTGGTGTTTGTTCTTCACTGGTTGCCCATTTCTTGTAGCAACAGGTCACACATCTGGCTGCTGTGATGGCACACTGTGGTATTTCACCCAGTACATATGGGAGTTTATCAAAATTAGGTTTGTTTTCAAATTCTTTGTGGATCTGTGTAATCTGAGGGAAATATGTGTCTCTAATATGCTCATACATTTGGCAGGAGGTTCGGAAGTGCAGCGCAGTTTCCACCTCATTTTGTGGGCAGTGTGCACATAGCCGTCTGCCTACGGTGACCTTTCTCAATAGCAATGCTCACTGAGTCTGTACATAGTCAAAGCTTTCCTTAAGTTTGGGTCAGTCACAGGGGTCAGGAGTTCTGCCACTGTGTACTCTCTGTTTAGGGCTAAATAGCATTCTAGTTTGCAGTTTTTTTGTTAATTCTTTCCAATGTGTCAAGTAATTATCTTTTTGTTTTCTCATGATTTGATCTAATTGTGTTGCTGTGCTGGGGCTCTGTTTGTGAACAGACCCCCAGGACCAGCTTGCTTAGGGGACTCTTCTCCAGGTTCATCTCTCTGTAGGTGACGGCTTTGTTATGGAAGGTTTGGGAATCGCTTCCTTTTAGGTGGTTGTAGAATTTAACGGCTCTTTTCTGAATTTTGATAATTAGCGGGTATCAACCTAATTCTGCTCTGCATGCATTATTTGGTGTTTTACACAGAGGATATTTTTGCAGAACTCTACATGCAGTCTCAATTTTGTGTTTGTCCCATTTTGTGAATTATTGGTTGGTGAGCAGACCCCAGACCTCACAACCATAAAGGGCAATGGGTTTTATAACTGATTCAAGCTTTTTTTTTAGACAGATCCTAATTTGTATGTCGAATTTTATGTTCCTTTTGATGGCATAAAGGCCTTTATTTCCTTGTCTCTTAGCTCGTTCACAGTTCTGTGGAAGTTACCTGTGGCGCTGATGTTTAGGCCGAGGTATGTATAGTTTGTGTGCTCTAGGGCAACGGTGTTTAGATGGAATTTGTATTTGTGGTCCTGGCGACTGGACCTTTTTTGAGCACCATTATTTTTGTCTTACTGAGATTTACTCGCTCTCTCTCCCATATAGCTCTCCACCCTAACTATGACTCTCCCTCCCTCCCTCCCTCCCTCGAGTGGTGTCCTCTTTAGTCTCAACTCATTTTCCTTGTGTATATCTGTAGATATGTTGAGATGGTGTACCTCTCCAAACACAAAAGGGAAGAAGGAGCCTCAGCACATTTCAATACACTGACCTACCCCCAACCATCACCACTCCCACCCAGTAAGGGGGAACTCAGCCATCCCTATGACGACCAACTGGCAGCATTGTTCCCAAACCAGCCCACATTCATTAATAACAAAACCACACAACCCCCAGAGTTTTAAAAACGCAAGTTATACACACTCCCTCATGCATATGTACACATAGGAACAGGTTGTCCGAAACAATAGTGCATTCTTTGATCTGGCTAATGGAGTTCTGAGATTTTCTTTTGTTTTCCCACAAGGGATCATAATTCCCCTCCATATGGTAGTGGTTGTTCTGACACTGCATCCCTATTGAATAGCACCGATATGACAATGTTGGGAATATCACCATCTTGTCCCAACTACATAAACACCTGTAGCTTACTAGTTTCAGGGTGCAGAGGCACAAGTTAATGAATTGATGTGTTTAAATAAGAGAGTTATGGAGGTAATTTTCACCCTAGGAACAAATTACTTGCGAACTGAAGTATAAAACAGCATGCAGAACGTTTGACGATGAGTTTACACTTGCTATGAAGCAGAAACTGTGCAATTGAGCACAACCCTGTCTGGGTCCCCCAGTTTCCATGGCAATTGACACTGTGTAACGCTTTCTTGACCGTTTCACTGTGGGAGGGTAAGGGAAAGAGAGAGCACATTCTGTAGCCAAGTCTATTCCTGAACTTTACTCCATGGCTCAACATGTAGTTTTTAGACCCCATTTTAAGTGTCGTGTGTAAAATACACTTGTAAATCATATTGGGAAAAGCAATACTCATAAGTATTTTACTAATAGCATAGTTTAGTAGTCTAGATTCAATTAAAGGCAGCTATGGTAACTTTAACAGTGCCATATAAAGGCAATAATATATCTATATTTACTTAATTTTGTATTTATATTTGACTTATTTCCCAGAGATAATGTAATAACTTTACAAAAGTAAAGAAAATTGTAGAATATGTCTAAAATAATTAAAATTGATAAAACTACTACAGCCATATGAAATATGGTTTTAGTTAGTTCTTGAGAACAGAAAACATGTTTTGGAGTAGTGATAATATTAGAAAAGTATTCTAGTCTACAGAAATACTTTAAGTGGATTAATAACTCACTGTTTTTGAATCCAACTCATGCCTGGTTACTGCCAAAACTGAATCCACACCGGCCTGGTCAACAAACGTGACAAATCCAAAACCCCTGCAAATAAATATCAGCATATACAGTGCCTTCAGAAAGTATTCACACCCCTTGACTTTTTCCACATTTTGTTGTGTTACAGCCTGAATTTAAAATGGATTAAATTGAGATTGTCACTGGCCTAATACCCCATAATGTCAAAGTGCAGTTATGTTTTTAGAAATGTTTTGAAAAATAATTAAACATGAAAAGCTGAAATGTCTTGACTTAATAAGTATTCAACCCCTTTTTATGGCATTACAACACATTACTGAGTACCACTCTTCATATTTTCAAGTATAGTGGTGGCTGCATCATGTTATGGGTATACTTGTAATCGTTAAGGACTGGGGAGTTTTTAGGATAAAAAAGAAACGCAATGGGAACTTAGCACAGGCAAAATCATAGAGGAAAACCAGTTAAGAACGAATTCTTATTTACAATGACGGCCTATTCTGGCCAAACCCTCCCCTAACCAGGACAACGCTGGGTCAATTGTGCGCTGCCCTATGGGACTCCCGATCACGGCCGGTTGAGATAAAGCCTGGGATCGAACCTGGTTCAGTCTGCTTTCCCCCCAGACACTGGAAGATGAATTCACCTTTCAGCAAGACAATAACCTGAAACACAAGGCCAAATCTACACTGGAGTTGCTTACCAAGAAGACGGTGAATGTTCCTGAGTGGCCGAGTTACAGTTTTGACTTACATCTGCTTGAAAATCTATGGCATGACCTGAAAATGGTTGTCTAGCAATGGTCAACAACCATTTTGACAGAGCTGAAATAATTTTGAAAATAATAAATATTGTACAATCCAGGTGTGGAAAGCTCTTATACACTTACCCAGAAAGACTCACCGCTGTAATCACTGACAAAGGTGAGTCTAACATTTGGGGTATGAATACTGAATGAGATATCTGTATTTTATTTTCAATAAATGTGCAAAAAAAAAAAAAACAATTGTCAATTTTTCATTATGTGACATTGTGTAGATGGGTGAGACAAATCTATTTATTCCATTTTGAATTCAGCCTGTAACACAAAATGTGGAATAAGTCAAGCGGTATGAATACTTTCTGAAGGCACTGTAAAATAATTAAAACACAAAGAAAGTATGGACACATAATAATCATGTGAATTAAGTAGGCCTATGTAATCACGAGCAGTTTAACTGGTGTGATGTGTCTGAGCGGGCTTGGGCTTTTCTGATAGGGCGCTGCGCCACGCACACCCCCCTCACCTAGAGCGCTTGGTAACTGGATCCCGCATCACCATGCACTCCTTCACCTCGCCATACTTGCAAAAGTACTCTTTCAATCCCTCTGAAAGAAAGAAGACCAACAAACTGAGAAACTATTTGTTTTGTATGTCGGTTGCATAAAGCAGGTGGTGTGTGACGCTACAGCCTACTATGGTAGAATTGTAGCCACCATTGTTCAACTTTCTGATGGTCGCAGTCTGTGATTCGGTTCAAACGTCAACAATGTTAATGTCCAGTAATGAGAACATAAAATAAGGAATATTTCAAGTTGACCATGACAGCCTATACAGAATAGGATATATTTCGGTTATATCAACATACATACAGCATAAAGAGAGTAAACTATGATACAATATCCAATGACAGAATCAAGACAAAACTCATCCCTCAAGGAATGCAACGATCTTTCTTCCTGCGATGGGCTCAATTATTGTCTTGAACAATAGCCTATTGCCAAAGTAAAGATTTAGGGCCAGTTATAGTTTTGTCTCATTTCTTTAGCATTGGTTCATTTTCATCTTGGCATCTTGGTGTTGAATGAAGGACTTTGATTTTAGCAAAGGACCTCTGATTGAATTTACCTAGATGCCAAGCGAGTGTAGCACAACTGATTCATCACTTTTAGAAATCTTGAATCAAAATTTAGCCTAGAATTTAGGCTAATAGCTACAGATGATTATTTCCTACTCTCACTGTGACTTTAAAAACACATGACTGAGAATTACATACGAGAATAAACGGCTGATAAAAGTTTGATGAAGTTTGGAGAAAAAGCTCACCTTGTGTCGTCTGCCAGCTGAGACCGCCTATGAACATTTTGCTAAAAGAAATAACACGTAAGTGAAAATGCACATTAAATAGGCCTGCGTAATATGTAAGCGTTGATGTTTGGTAAACAAGGGCAGTTCAATCACTTAGACATGTCGACCCGTTACAGAAATATTTAACTCGCTTAATATAAATTATAACACCGTTATTGAAGCCTAAATATAACTTAGCTGTTCACAAAAATACTATGAATGGGCGGTCTCTCTTTGAAGATGAGAAGCCCATGGACCAGCAACACAAAAAGTGCGAGTACGCTCTCCGTCTCAGTAAAATAGGTAGTTTCTCTCAACTCCCGGTTTGTCTCTGAGGTGTATCGATCTCATGACTAGGTATAGCCGACTGAGGAAGGTAGGTTTACCAGGGGTCGTGAGGGGAGTCCGTGGAGGACAGGCTGCTCTGGCTCCCTTCCGTATCCATTTCGTGCCGGTGTGTTCAGACTGTACGGTATGGAAAAACAGACAGAGTGGAGAGATGGGGCGGGGGTTTGGCCAAGGTTTAAGGGGGGAACGGGCTGTTGCAGAGAGGAGGGACGAGTGCATTTGGCTCAAGGAGAGGTGGTCGACTCCTCCTTGTGCTGTGCCCGCGTGTTCCTCTCATCCTAGCGGTACGCACATTTTACGCATGCTTATAAATACAAAAATGTGTTACAATTTGTAAAATAAACAAATAGAGATATCAATATGTATTTTAGTTTGGGTAAATGATAATACTGTATGAAATCATTAGAATGATAATTTTTGTTGGTGTGAGCTAAATATATTTCGCACCGGTTTAAGGTTTTAAACTAGGCACATAAATACACTATATATACAAAAGTATGTGGACACCCCTTCAAATTAGTGGATTCGGCTATTTCAGCCACACCCGTTGCTGGCAGGTGTATAAAATCGAGCACACAACCATGCAATCTCCTTAGCTAAACATTGGCACTACGCCTTACTTAAGAGCTCAGTGACTTTCAACATGGCACCATCATAGGATGCCACCTTTCCAACAAGTCAGTTTGTCAAATTTCTGCCCTGCTAGAGCTGCCCCGGTCAACTGTAAGTGCTGTTACAAGAGGAATAGCCTTCCCTGTAGCTCAGTTGGTAGAGCATGGTGTTTGCAACACCAGGGTTGTGGGTTCGATTCCCACGGGGGGCCAGCACAGAAAAAAATGTATGAAATGTATGCATTCACTACTGTAAGTTGCTCTGGATAAGAGTGTCTGCTAAATGACTAAAATGTAATGTAAAATGTTATTATGAAATGGAAACGTCTAGGAGCAACAATGGCTCAGCCACTGAGTGCTGAAGTGTGTAGTGTGTAAAAAAAAAAAAAATTGCCTGTCCTCAGTGGCAACATTCACTACTGAGTTCCAAACTGCCTCTGGAAGCAACGTCAGCACAAGAACTGTTCATCGGGAGCTTCATGAAATGGGTTTCCATAGCTGAGAAGCCGCACACTAAGTCTAAGATCCCCATACGCAATGCCAAGCGTCAGCTGTAGTGGTGTAAAGCTCATCACCATTGGACACTTGTCCGACGGATGAATCTGGGTTTGGCAGATCCCAGGAGAACACTACATGCCCAAATGCATAGTGCCAACTGTAAAGTTTGGTGGAGGAGGAACAATAGTCTGGGTCTGTTTTCATTGTTCAGGCTATGCCCCTTAGTTCCAGTGAAGGGTAATCTTAATGCTACAGCATACAATGACATTTGGGGAAGGCCCTTTCCTGTTTCAGCATGACAATACCCCCGTGCACAAAGCGAGGTCAATACAGAAATAGTTTGTCGAGATCGGCGTGGAAAAACTTGACTGGCCCGCACAGAGCCCTGACCTCAACCCCATCGAACATCAGTGCCCGACCTCACTAATGCTCTTGTGGCTGAATGGAATCAAGTCACCACAGCAATGTTCCAACATCTAGTGGAAAGCCTTCCCAGAAGAGTGGAGGCTGTTATAGCAGCAAAAGGGAGGACCAACTCTATATTAATGCCCATGATTTTGGAATGATGTTCGACGAGCAGGTGTCTACATACTTTTGGTCATGTAGTGTTTCAAAATAGAGGTAGACATGTAACGTGTGCTACTATGCCTTCTGCCAAGAAGCCTGGACCTTTCTGGCACAAGAGGAATAGAGCTTTCCCAGTTACTGCATAACCACTGGACCGTGATGGTTGTCTCCAGTCAATCGCTACAATGGTGGCAGTGATGGGATATTTCAAGAGTTCCTTGTCTTTTTCTAAGTGGGATTCAATCTGTAAGCATTGGGTATAACTTGTGTGCCCAGTCCTCAATGTATGAACATTTACTGGCCTCTTCCAAGAGAATTGTCTAGTGCACAGGAGGTAGTGCACTTTCCCTATAACCTTTGGGGTTGCTGGTTCAAACCCCAATGCGGGTGCTCCCCTTCAATAGGTTTAATTGAGATTCTACAGGTAACTATCAAAATAACAGAAACACCAACATAAAGTGTCCTAGTAGGGCATTGGGCCACCAGCCAGAACAGCTTAATGCACCTTGGTAAAGATTCTACAAGTGTCTGGAACCTTATTGGAGGGATGCGACAACAGTCTTCCACAAGAAATTCCATATTTTGGGGTTTTATTGATGGTGGTGGAAAACGCTGTCTCCAGCACCTCTCCAGAATCTCCCATAGGTGTTCAATTGGGTTGAGATCTAGTGACAGACAGCCATAGCATTTGGTTTACATCGTTTTCATGCTTGTCAAACCATTCAGTGACCACTCGTGCCCTGTGGATAGGCGCATTGTCATCCTATGGTAGCTAAAAAAAAAGAAGATCTGTAATAAAGCCCATTTGTGGGGAAAACTCATTCTGATTGGCTAGGCCTGGCTCCGTAGTGGAGTAGCCTAGCTGCTAAGTGGGTGGGCCTATGCCCTCCAAGGCCCACCCATGGCTGCACCCCTGCCCAGTCATGTGAAATCCATAGAATAGGGCCTAATTTATTTATTTAAATTGACTGATTTCCTTCTATGAACTGTGTGGTTCCGGAGTTAAGCAATTAACATCTCATCATGTTTAGGGTCATGTATACAGAGACCAAAAATATAAACGCAACATTGAACAATTTCAAAGATTTTACTGAGTTACAGTTTGTATCCCTCATTTACTCAAGTGTTTCCATTATTTTGGTAGTTACCTGTGTTGTAAAAACCGGTTTTAAAAAGAGAACCCTTTTTGATTAGTTTGACAAAATGGTTTTCAATGAAACAATCCTGAAATGAACGTGCCACCATCTCTTCATTTAGTTGAGATAACAGGATAGAATGAACTGTCCTACAGACATAGACACACAGGTCTAGATCCACAGGCCTAATTCACATGCTTGAGTTCACCCAACTCTCTCATGTGACATACAGTGCATTTGGAAAATATTCAAACCCCTTCACTTTTTCCACATTTTGTTATGTTACAGCCTTATTCTAAAATGGATAAAAAATCCTCAGCAATCTACACACAGTGTTCCATAATGACAAAATTAAAACAGGTTTTTAGAAATGTTTGCAAATGTATTAGAAATGAAAATAAGTATTCAAACCCTTTGCTATGAGACTCAAAATGGAGCTCAGGTGCATCCTGTTACCATTGATAATCCTTGAGATGTTTCTACAATTTGGAGTCCACCTGTGGTAAATTCAATTGATTGGACATGATTTGGAAAGGAACACACCTGTCTATATAAGGTCCCACAGTTCACAGTGCACGTCAGAGCAAAAACCAAGCCATGAGGACAAAGGTATTGTCCATAGAGCTCTGAGACAGGATTGTGTCGAGGTACAGATCTGGGGAAGGGTACCAAAACATTTATGCAGCATTGAAGGTCCCCAAGAACACAGTGGTCTCCATCATTCTAACATGGAAGAAGTTTGGAACCACCAAGATTCTTCCTAGAGCTGGCCGCTCAGCCAAACTGAGCAATCAGGGGAGAAGGGCCTTGATCAGGGTGGTGACCAAGAACCTGACGGTCACTCTGACAGAGCTCCAGAGTTCCTCTACGGAGATGGGAAAACCTTCCAGAAGGGCAACCATCTCTGCAGCACTCCACCAATCAGGCCTTTATGGTAGAGTGGCCAGACGGAAGCCACTCCTCAGCAAAAGGCACATGACAGCCCGCTTGGAGTGTGCCAAAAGGCACCTAAAGGACTCTCAGACCATAAGAAACAAGATTCTCTGGTCTGATGAAACCAAGATTGAACTCTTTGGCCTGAATGCCAAGTGTCACATCTGGAGGAAACCAGGCACCGATCATCACCTGGCCAATACCATTCCTACGGTGAAGCATGGTGGCGGAAGCATCATGCTGTGGGGATGTTTTTCAGCGGCAGGGACAGCGTCTAGTCAGGATCGAGGGAAAGATTACAGTTTTTCTTGATTGTTTACACACATTTTATGAAAGCATGCCTCATATTCTCAGAACTCTACACACAAATCAAAAAACACACACACAATGGGCAAAACCCCTCAATTCTCCAGCAAAATGAAACTTTACATTCAAAACAATGTTATGTCTTATCAAAATGGTATTTTGTTTTCAAATGACACACACAAACCATCATATGAATAGACATTTATAAGAACCAGTTGAACACTGATGTGCTCAATGTAAAACACTATGATGAATGAAAAACACTTCTTCTCCATTCATCATAATGACTTAGGCCTTTTTTTGGTTCAGTGTTGCCATTACATACATAAGTAAAATATTTGAGAATATTGTTTTTATACTCAGAACACACAAATACACGGTAACAAATACAGTTTATTTTTCCCACAAAAACAATGCACACAGTGTACATCCCATTCCCAACCAACACAAAGTTGCACATACAGTGGTCTACATACAAAACAGAAGAATTTCATGTATACAGTTACAGTAAATAAAAAAAATATATATAATAATAATAATATGCTGCATCCTCTCTTCTGTTGCGGTCTGGCCACAGCACCTCATCCACATCACAAGCAATGTTTTCCCTGGCCAAGCAGCGGGGGAAATATCGCCTAGCATGGCGAATCCAGCCATGAAAAGCATCAGCTGCTATATCTCCACATGCGTCTTCCATAGCTTGGAGAAGAGGTATACGTGTTTGTGGATTTCGGTCATACACTTTCCATCTCCAGGCAGAAAAAAATTCCTCAATAGGATTGAGGAATGGAGAATATGGAGGGAGATAAACAACTAAAAAGCGTGGGTGGGCAGTGAACCAGTTACGAACCAGAGCAGCCCTGTGGAAACCTACGTTGTCCCAAATGACAACGTACCTGAGCTGCTCTGGGCTGTCTACCTGATCTGGTGGAATGAGTGTGTTGTGTAGGGTGTCCAGGAATGTGATCAGATGGGCGGTGTTGTAGGGGCCAAGGGTAGCATGGTGATGGATGACGCCGTGATGGGTAATCGCTGCACACATTGTGATGTTCCCTCCGCGCTGGCCAGGGACTTGAACAATGGCACGCTGGCCGATGATATTCCTTCCCCTCTTTCGTCTTTTTGTGAGGTTGAATCCAACCTCATCAATGAAGATGAACTGGTGCTCCACTGCAGCCACCTCTAGCTCAAGGACTCTCTGAAACACACATGACAATATCAGAAATAGACATGGAGTGGTCACTATTGTGAAGCACAATCATTATGATTACAATACTGAAATATGTATAATTTATACAGTGTTGAGAGTATGCATCAATTGTGGGATTGTATACGACTCACTTGCACATAGTTATATCGCAATTCTTTGACTCTTTCTGAATTACGTTCAAATGGCACCCTGTAGACCTGCTTCATCCTGAGATTATTTCTGCGCAAGACACGGTCCAGTGTTGATAAGCTTACCCTATCAATATTTAGAAATATCTCATTGTTTTCTATTATTTTTCTTTGTATTTGCCGTAATGTTATGGCGTTATTTTCTAGGACCATGTTCATGATTTCAGTTTCCTGTTCAGGAGACAGAACACGTTCCCGACCACCTTGTGTTGGTAATCTTTCAGTTCTGCCAAACAAATAGTCAAATACTGTAAATACAAAGTAGGAATACATTTCCCAAATACTTGAAACATACTTTATTTTTACAGTCCTACAGAACAGTCCACAGGCAATACTGTACTACTGTACTCATTGAGTACTGTATTGATATGCAGTACTGCAATTTTCTAGTGAGAGTAGATTTCTTTCCTATTCTCATTTCGGAATGTTCGGATGATGGATGCTACAGTGTACCTGCTCAAACGTGGCTGTACTCTTTGCCCAGCCTCCCTCATTGTTAGACCATGGTTGACCACATGATCAACCAAAGTGGCTCGGATCTCATCAGAGATTACGGTCCTTGGCCTTCCTCGTCCTCGTCCTTGTCCTCCCCGTCCTCCTCCTCTTACTCTCACTCCTCTGGCTCTGCCTCTGTTTCCAATGTTGGCATCCATTGCTCCAAAACAGAAGAGCTCACCTGTTGCCCTTTTATGCTAAAGCTCTGATTGCTAATTGTAAAACTGTGTGACGGGTGTTTGCCCATGTGATGAGTCAGTGTGCATATTTGAATGGCAGTGTGTTCATTGTGAAAACAATAGATTTTCTGCATGAAAATTGTGCCAAATGCAAAGAATTGTGTGAAGTGTTTTGAAAAAAGTGTGTTTTAGAACTGCAATTTGAGTGTAAAGCAGGAATTGTGCTTGTAGTTAAGCAGAATTGGTTCAGGGGGTTGGTGCATGAGTTACATGTTGTGGTCATTGTGTCTCAAGTACCAGTATTTGTGTGTAAACAATTGAGAAAAACTGTAATGGAGCAAGATCCTTGATGAAAACCTGCTCAAGAGTGTTCAGGACCTCAGACTGGGGTGAAGGTTCACCTTCTAAAAGGACAACGACCCTAAGCACACTGCCAAGACACTTCAGGACAAGTCTCTGAATGTCCTTGATTGGCCCAGCCAGAGCCCGGACTTGAACCCGATCTAACATCTCTGGAGAGAACTGAAAATAGCTGTGCAGCAACGGCTCCCCATCCAACCTGACAGAAATTGAGAGGATCTGCAAAGAACAATGGGAGAAACTCCCAAAATACAGGTGTTCCAAGCTTGTAGTGTCATACCCATGAAAACTCGAGGCTGTAATCGCTGCCAAAGCTGCTGAAAAGTACTGAGTAAAGAGTCTAAATACTTCCATAAATGTGATATCAGTTTTTAATTTTCAATACATTTGCAAAAATGTCAAAAACCCTTTTTGCTTTGTCATTATGGGGTATTGTGTGTAGATTGATGAGGGGAAAAAACTATTTCATCAATTTTAGAATAAGTAAGTAACAACAAAAAGGGGTCTGAATACTTTTCAAATGCACTGTAAGCTGCTGCAACACTTTACAAGACATAGACAAGAAAATAAATGACTAAACTTGGTGAACATGAGACACCAAATGATATTGACTAATCCAAATTGTATCCAACCCTGTACAGATTACATATTTTGAATTCTATTTTGTTTGACAGTAGGTCATGTATAGCATTTAGTTATTTGTTAACTTATTGACAACTGCATTACTAAATATTGAGCAATGAAGCTAGCCTTGAAAAATCTGCTCTCCACTTTCAATCAATCTCACAAAACATACCGTTGTACAGCTACAGTATAGGCCTTCATGAAAAGGTGTCCTGTTTTGCTTACAAATAAAGTGGATTGAGAAAATACAACTTTTGGGCTAGTTGATGTTCTTTGAAGGACAGACGTCATATCAGTGTCCACATTGTCTTAAACTGTGTGTCATTAGCCACATTCCAACCAGTTTTTATTACAGTAAAGGCATAACGTATAAAGAAAAATCACGACAGCTGTGATGGAAACAGGAAGTTTCGGTACAATTGTATAAATTATGACAGATAATTCTTCGCTCGGCATAGTTCGATCTTTTTGTGTCTAAAATTAATTACGCTATACAAGAAACGGCGGTGGAAACGCCTTTATGCGCAAATATTAATATAACAACCATCATATCGAAGTAAATTTACGATGATATGGCGTGTGGTCCTCTTACTACGACTTGGGAAACCATGCAGTTTATTAGGCTACAGATGAAATAAGTTCTGATGAACTTCACAGAGTGATACAAGTGCACGGTGAGGAGCTTGATGCTGCTTTTCAATAAATATTGAGGGTCTTATGACTGCCGATCAAGAAAAAGAAAATGTTCTCCATAATAATCTCATCCAGTAGACTAGCCTACCCGCACTGTATCTGCGAGCTGTTGGCTAGAGCGCACCTGCCAAGACCAGAGTAAGCACATTTGCTATTTAACGCAACCGTTTGTGATCAAAAGATATCTGTAGAGTTGAAAATGCGATGGAAACACATTGAACGTTAGATTTTTATTAAGTACATGAAAACTCAAGCAAAAAAAATACATTGTGTGCGTGCATTGTCATCACGCACTGATTTAAAAAAAATCTGCAACAAGTCAGTTAGGTGGAAACACCACTGCTGGGAAAATGCGCATATTTTCTTTATGCAGAGTTTAGAATATTCACATGAAAATCTGTCATTAATTGGATGGAAACCTAGCTAGACTCCAGGCATTGGTTCGCCTACACCTGAACAGTCCTGACACTAGCCCAATCCACCCCATACTCAACCCGCTGACAATGAGGGGATTTTGGGTAGTGTACTTGCTCATTCACTGCGGGGTCTTCAGTATTTCATTATTGCCAAAACCAGCTCCAGTTAATCTCCTCTCCAACACATCATGTGATTTGTTAACCGATTGCAGGCCGATCACAATATTACCTCAAAGAAACAGCCATTCAAATAATTCAAGCAATGGCAATGCATTAGCACCAATGCCTAGGGGGATAAAGGTGAACAATGTTGATTCACATGCCTCCAAAAGACTGTGAGGGAACTTTGGAAAGTCTTTCAAATCTGTATTAAAACTTCAAAAAGACTAACCGTAACTACTGTATTGTCCTAGAAACATCTGGTTCGTCCGACCCCTTTACACACTCAGCTCATTCCATTAGGGGGTGCACTCTTAAGGTATGCCGCTAAACTAATGCCAGATGACGATAAGAACGAGAGATTGAACAAACATTCGCACTGCCTACTTAAGAATATGTGAAAGCTGTCTATTGACTACTTATTTTTGTGCGGTTTATGGTAAGCTCTGTTTGTGTGTGAAGTGTCCATTAAGTTTATACTGGGTGAGCTGTTGGACATTGTTGGAGGCACACAGCGTAGGCTACACAGCCTCTCCTCCCTGCAGAGGAAATTACAAAAATGTGGACGGTGCTTATTCGGGAAGGAACTAAAGGGTGTGTTATATTTCTGCATGCATGATCAATGGGGTTGAATAGTATGGGGTGGCATGGACACAAGGCTGAAAGAGGGGGCAGAAACAGGGAGGTTTGCTGACTAATGAGACTATGAGGACAGAAGGGAAAATTGCAGTTCTGTTCGTGAGCTACTTTTCCAGTAAACAAAGTGTGGTTCTTTATTTCTAGAACAGAAGATACTGTAGGCTACATACTAACACATGCAAACACACTTTTTCTTTGATAATAAAATTACATAACTGTATATTTACTTTCTCACACCAAATGCCTGCTAGAATGTGTGATAATGCACAGTATGGGATTTAAATGCAGTACAGGCCACACTACCCTGCCCTGTCTCCCTCACTGGGCAAATTCAGGCACAATGGGACTTAATTACAGGGCAGTAGTGTTTCAGAGAGATAGAGGGAGCCCTGTTCCCCCCCATTCATATACTGCACAATGCCATCTTCCCTAGTGTAGGGTGGAGTGAGGAACGAGGCTGAACCTGAGGAAGCACAAGGTAAAGAGAGAGAGTGTTATTGGAGATGAATCCACACTGCGAAAGCAATACTACCAATATAGCATAGCTACAATGCCACCTGTAGGGCTTCTTAAGTATTACTGATTCAGATGTACACATGAAGTTAGACAAAGTCATGGAGGATAATACAAAACAGACGTGTGATGGTAACGACCTGTGAATCTGAAATATATGAAATCTTTAGCGAAAGCTTTGATGTGACATCTATGTCTGATCTAATCACAGGAGGTAAAGCACTTTCAAGGAGAGAGAGGAAGGAATGAATGAGAAAAGGCTTGGACAAAGGGGTGGGAGGATGCTTTTGTTTGGGTTTTATGGCCAGATTGTCTACTGCTCTGGGAAAGTGAAAACCCAACCTTAGGTTAGGTTACCTGGGGGAGAAAAAGACCCAGGAAGAGGGTCAGAGGAAAGGTTAGGTGACTGTCAGGGACAGCAGAAATATTCAAGCGAGCAGAGAGAAACAGAACCCAAAGTCAGTGAACGCTAGCAGGTGTTCTCTGGCATCTAAAAGCTACCTCTATCATACCCTGTCTTTCTAGAATGATGCAGTAGTGCCCTCTAGTGCTGTGCAGGACAACAGCTACTTTCAATTTCTCTGTCCAATTCATTCCAAACCTCTCAAAACACACCTATCAGGTTTTCATGATAAATGTTAAGCTACAACATCCATTCCATTAGGCCTTTACATTACAATTGATATGAAATATAGAATAGTATATAGTTATACTAGCCACAAATTACATCAAGGCAGTCTAAAATATGCATTTTGCTGTTATCCTTTTTGGACCCTAAAATGAATGCCTATAAGTGTCATGGAGATTTGTGTCAGTTTAGAATATATTGAAAAATAAATATGCTAGGTTTTAATGTGCGTATTAAGATGCAGTTTGCTTATTTTTGTAACCTCACATATGTATTACATTTGTGTGTTATACAGGAGGCTGTATGAATGTGCAGTTTATTTTCATTTATAGTTTGACTGCACTTTGCTCACTGTTAGGGATGGACGGAGATGGGGACAAAGTTCACAGAAAGCGCATGGGGAGGAGGGGGAGGGAAAAAAAGACCTTTTAAAGCATAACAGCAGGTGGAGGGCTAAAACCAGACAGCTCAGCTCAGAACGAGACGAGGAGAAAAATCAAACGGGGGAAAATGAAAGCAAACTTTCTCTATTCCTAAACTGAAGGACAGAAATGCAATGATTCCAGAAGCCAATTGCTCTGTTTTTTGTGTAAGCGCATGACTGCAGTGTGTCTGTGTTGGTTTGTGTGTTTGTGACCTGTGGCCTGCGTAGTCTGTGTGCTGTGTTAGTGAGGTAAAGATTAGGCAACAGCGTAATGGAGGGAGAGGAGAGGAAAGGAGAAGCAGGGCCCGGCCCTGGGCGTCTGTCTGCTCTCCAGGAGCAGCTGATCTGGGCTCTGCTGGGCTCTGGACTGTCCCGGGAGGTCCTGGTCCATGCCCTGGGAGAACTGGAGCGAGAGAGGGTCACCCCTGGAGCAGAGAAGGGGGACAGGGGGGATGGCGAGAGTTCGGAGGAGGGAGAAATGGATTTTCCACCCCCAATATTCCAGGAGCTGGAGGCCCTAGCCCCAGAAGAGGCAGCCAGGCAGAGGGCTCTGGTCGACCAACTGCTTCAGTAAGTAACTCCCAAATGTCTGCCATCCACCCTATCCTCCCCTTAACATATATAGTACATCAATTTCTTCCTTTTATCAAACCTCAAATATTAATACACACACCCATACAACAACAACAACATAGCCATACCCCTTTGTTGTGCTATTGTTCTCTCACTTTAAAAAAATAATGTCCAACTCATTTGTAAAAAAAATTATAATATTTAAAAACAAATACGTTTTAGGGTGGTTACTTGATTCTGTTTTCCATTCGCTTTCTTTTCTGCTCTCTTTTCCTGTCGTTTTCTGACCAAGAAAAGGTTCCAGAGAGTACAAACAATTTACAGTTTTACCTGGCAGCATCCTTTCTTCGTCTTTCTCAAATTTAGTCCCCCTCTCCCCCGTTCTCCTGCTCCCTCTGAGATCTCTCTTGGCCTCTGAGGTGAATTTAAAGGAGGGTTCCTCCTTTCCTGGTTACTAATTACCCACCCCATCAGTATTCTCTGTCCATTTAATGAATGAACTACATGCAATGGTTAAGAGTAACAGAAATGTGCTATGTTTGTCTGTGTGTTAGAACAGATTGAATGAATATTTACTACTATTTGGAAAAGCTCATTTAATTTCACCACATTTCAAACTACAACATATATCTCAAGATTGTAGTTTAACTGGTCATTGTATATAGCTAAAGGTTGGCCATTTTACAACACCTAGCATGAAAACACAATTTGACCAACCATGCCTTAGTATAAAAATGCATCAAACATAGATACAGCTTTTGTATGTTAATATACCTAATACAAATGTTATGTACTATTGCTAGTCGTCAAGGTTTGTGTTGCAGCAAGTAGGCTATGCATATCTTTATGGGTTTTAATTCCAGTGACCAGAGAGAGCTGGACTTTGCCCTGCTGTGCTTCCCCTTATCTCTTATTGTCAACATCCCTCTCTCCCTCCCCCTCTTTAAGCATATGTGTTTTGTCTGTGTGTGTGTGTGTGATAGGGAGGATCCATGGCGCGTGGCAAAACTGGTGAAGAGCTACATGCAGCAGCATAACCTCCCCCAGAGAGAGGTGGTCGAATCCACAGGCCTCAACCAGTCCCATCTCTCCCAGCACCTCAACAAAGGCACGCCCATGAAGAACCAGAAACGGGCTGCTTTGTACAGCTGGTATGTCAGGAAGCAGGGCGAGATTAGCCAGCGTGAGTATTTGACCAGCTGATGAGCTGACCCTGCCTTTACTGCGCTCCAGTATGACAGCTACAGTCTGGACTCTGAAGTGTAACATTTATAAATAGCTCAAATCATGACTACCTCATTCATTAATATTCACAATAAATTGCCATAAATCTATACGGTTTTGGGGATTGGGAGCTCTTACACAAGACTGAATCTCAGGATGCTAAGAACAATTATGTCAACGGATCTTGCTTACTCTTCTATGTCCTTCCTTATATCCACTTTCTGGAAAAAAGTTTCAAATAGCTTTGACATTTGCAAACTTTCCATTTCAACCATGTAAGGAAAGTGTGGTCTCCTGCTGTGTCTTCCCAATGATAGCGAAATCACAATCCCTGTACCCCAATCCTTAGACTGGTACATCCATCATGATACAGTATTCAATATGTCTGTCAGCTGTAAACAACTATGGGGGCCCACTGGTCACTGTGAGTCAAATATAGACATGTAAGGTAACATGATACTGTCCACTTTCACATTCCATGTGTAGAGAGACACACGATCTGCATGTCCTACACACACACACACACACACACACACACACACACACACGTTGCATTGCAAATTATCTCAAACTCTAATATAAAAACAGATTCCTGTGAATTAGCCCTATTGTTTTAAAGATAACAATACTGTCTGAATAATTAATAATACTGATATAACAATATGGATACTATAACAATACAATTGACGTTTATCACAAAATTCTACAAATATGCTTTCACTGACCACCCCATGCAGAGTTTACTAATGCCAGGCATGCCCTTGGGTCTGGAGAGGAGCAGGGAGAGGACGTGAGGAAGGGACGTAGGAACAGGTTCAAATGGGGACCCGCCTCCCAGCAAATCCTCTTCCACGCCTATGAACGACAGAGGAACCCAAGCAAAGAGGAGAGAGAGGGATTAGTGGAGGAGTGTAACAGGTGAGAGAGAGAGAGGGGTCAGCTAAAACAGGAAATGTTCCCAGTTCCAGTGCAATGGAGGAACTGTCCCTGTCATTTTAGCGTGTCCCCCTTAAAGACGCTTCTCTTGCTCCGGGCCCTCTATGGCTCTTCCTCAGGGCTGAGTGTCTCCAGAGGGGTGTGTCTCCGTCCCAGCTGGCTGGCCTGGGCTCTAACCTGGTGACAGAGGTACGAGTGTACAACTGGTTCGCTAACCGCCGCAAGGAGGAGGCCTTCCGCCATAAACTGGCTCTTGATATGCCTTACAACAGCCAATCAGCAAGCTCCACCAACCACACGCTCTCACACAGCCCTGAGCAAGGTAACACTCACCCTCACCAAAGTGAATCAAAATATAATTTCATTTAATCCACAAAGAGCATAATTAATTATTAGTGTTGTCATCAGGGTGTTGCTTATGTACTATTTTCAGTGCCCTTATACAGGGGAACAGAGCCAAAACTGACAGGGTGCAACATTCCCTCCTCCCAGGAAACACCTGATCCTAACTCATCCTAACAGGCTTCCTCTCTTCCAGGCATGAAGTATAGCCAGCAAATCACATGTGACAATCTGGGGTCATCGAGGGGTCACAATGGAGACAGAGGCTTGGGGGGCCGCCTGGCCAGCCCCATTCAACTGGAGCCCAGCCACACACTCCTGGAAACACACCATCACAAACCAGTGAGATCACCTACCATATTATCATTCACCATATCTCACCTCTACACACATTGTTACAATCCCCATTACACGACCACAAACCAGTGAGATGAGATCAAACAACCTCTCATTGTCACAACCAGAGTTCAGCAACTATGATCACATAATCCCAATCATCACAATACATAGATTAGTAACTGCACAACACATCAGTGTGATCACAAACCATAATAAGCAAATTATTTCACAAACCATATTACATCATAATAAGCAAATGACATCACATCGTTATATAAGACCATGAGGTCGCTAACCATATATCATCATGTAACGCAGTGAAATCCCAAGCCATATCACATCAAACTAGGGAGATCATAGACTACTTCACGTCATCATAAACCTTTGGGTATACAAAGCATCTCAATCCTCACAAGAATCTATGGCTGTGGTTCTGCCACCAACTTTCCCCATCTCAGGTATCAGGTGGTGGCCCCTTGCCCCCAGTCAGCACCCTGACATCACTGCACAGTCTGTCTGCCTCGCCTGCTCCCCACCATGGACTCATCATGACCTCCCTGCCCAGCGTCATGAGCCTGGGAGAGTCCTCTCTCCTCATAGGTAACCCATTCTACACACAGTCCCCTCCACTCAAACAGCTCTAAGTCAGAGCATAGTTATTTTTAAAACGGTCATTTCAAAACATATCCACTGTATTGTATCTTATCCTTTTCCAGTGATGATCAGAAAGTTGTCAGATATATAAAAAACTGACATTAACAAAGTAGCCTAGCCTAATCCATGTTTTCCTGGCCTGTTGGTCAATAGGTCAAACCGTACCTGTCATCAACAACGTGGGAGGCGGGTTCACCACCCTTCAGCCAATCTCTTTCCAGCAGCAGCTTCATTCCACTTCCCAGCAGCAACTCACACAGCAGTTCCAGAGTCATATGGGCCACCACAGTCCTTTCATGGCAACCATGGCACAGCTTCCATGTCACAGTAAGGCCACAGTGGCAGCATGTTACTCCTTCATTTGCCCTTTGACAGAACTACAATATGTGAAACAAGGAATGAGTGAGAGCAACCTAATAGAACTGCTAGAACTAAGGAGGGTTTCATAAAGTACCCATGCCTCCTGCTCTCAATTTCTCCACTGCAGTGTACAGCAAGTCTGATATGTCCCACTACCCTCCGTCCAGCCTACTGTCCCAAGCAATGGTCATCACTGACAGCAGCAGCCTTGGAACACTGACCAGTCTAACCACAGTCAGACAGGTACTGTGATTCTAAACATTCACCTAAAATGAAAGTGATGCCATTAATAATCAGTTGCATAAGTCTGAGTACACAGGTATAGAAAAGTCTAGACTCACTAGCTAATGATCAGTAGTAGTATTAATGTGGGTTGAATCTGCTAATGACTTTTGCATTGGTTAGATTCTGACCACAGACCCTGAGGAGCAGACAGACCAACCCATCCAGGAGGACTCCCTACACCTGCAGTCCCCTTCACCTGTGCCAGGTAAGATAAATCATGTTACTCCAAGTGTAGACTATTTCCCAAAATATGGAGTTTCTTACACTACACTAAAGGGGAGACTGAAGACATCTAAAAAAGCTACTAAGTGTGTAACACATACAGTACCAGTCAAAAGTTTGGACACACCTACTCATTATTTTTCTTTATTTTTACTATTTTCTACATTGTAGAATAATAGTGAAGACATCAAAACGTTAAATAGTATATATGCAATCATGTAGTAACCAAAAAAAAGTGTTAAACAAAGTAGCCACCCTTTGCCTTGATGACAGCTTTGCACACTCTTGGCATTCTCTCAACCAGCTTCATGAGGTAGTCACCAGGAATGCATTTCAATGAACAGGTGTGCCTTGTTAAAAGTTAATTTGTGGAATTTCTTTCCTTCTCAATGCGTTTGAGCCAATCAGTTGTGTTGTGAGAAGGTAGGGGTGGTATACAGAAGATAGCCCTATTTGGTAAAATACCAAGTCCATATTATGGCAAGAACAGCTCAACTAAGAAAAGAGAAACAATAGACCATCATTATTTTAAGACATGAAGGTCAGTCAATACAGAAAATGTCAAGAATTTTGAAAGTTTCTTCAAGTGCAGTCACAAAAACCATCAAGCTCTATGATGAAACTGGCTCTCATGAGGACCACCACAGGAAAGGAAGACCCAGAGTTACCTCTGCTGCAGAGGATAAGTTCATTAAAAAGTTTCCAGCCTCAGAAATTGCAGCCCAAATAAATGCTTCAGAGTTCAAGTAACAGACACATCTCAATATCAACTGTTCTGAGTTGACTCTGTGAATCAGGCCTTCATGGTCGAATTGCTGCAAAGAAACCACTACTAAAGGACACCAATAATAAGAAGAGACTTGCTTGGGCCAAGAAACAAGAGCAATGGACATTAGACAAGTGGAAATCTGTCCGTTGGTCTGATGAGTCAAAATTTGAGATTTTTGGTTCCAACCGCCGTGTCTTTGTGAGACGCAGAGTAGGTGAATGGATGATCTCCGCATGTGTGGTTCCCACCGTCAAGCATGGAGGTGGTGGTATGATGGCGTGGGGTTGCTTTTCTGGTGACAATGTCAGTGATTTATTTAGAATTCAAAGCACACTTAACCAGCATAGCTACCACAGCATTCTGCAGCGATACGCCATCCCATCTGGTTTGCGCTTAGAGGGACTATCATTTGTTTTTCAACAGGACTATGACCCAAAACACACCTCCAGGCTGTGTAAGGTCTATTTTACCAAGGAGGAGGAGTGCTGCATCAGATGACCTGGCCTCCACAATCACCCAACCTCAACGCCATTGAGATGATTTGGACCGCAGAGTGAAGGAAAAGCAGCCAACAAGTGATCAGCATATGTGGGAACTCCTTCAAGACTGTTGGAAAAGCATTCCAGGTGACTACCTCGTGAAGCTGGTTGAGAGAATGCAAAGCTGTCAAGGCAAAGGGTGGCTACTTTGAAGAATCTAAAATCTAAAATATATTTTGATTTGTTTAACACTTCTTGGTAACTACATGATTCCATGTGTTATTTCATAGTTTTGATGTCTTCAGTATTATTCTACAATGTAGAAAATAATAAAAATAAATAAAAATCTTGAATGAGTAGGTGTGTCCAAACTTATAACTGGTACTGTACTTCAAAGTCATCTTAATACAGCTAGAAAGTAGTAAATATAACCCATGGTATTCTCTAGCTGCCAGTCAAAATAGGGCATTTTAAATGCAGGGTTGTAATTGGAATGACAGTAGAGAAACTAGAAATTAATAACTTACCATCTGTCTTTCTTAGTTTCCTCTGGGAATTTACAGCTGTATCCTCCATCTCAGTCTAGTGAAAGTCATCCACCTCACCGCCTCTCCTCTTCGCCAGCAGACATCAACTCCTACATTCCTGCACAGATGGTCTCTACCGCACAGTAGCAACAGAATGTAACCACTATGTAATGTGAAGGGGTGGGAGCAGAGGGTGGGTGAAACAAAATAGTTTTTACAGTAAGTAGAGAACTGTAATAGAGATGTAACGCAAATTCTCAAACTACTTCTGCAGTAAGATTTTCCAGAGAAACTATAACTCATTTTGCTAGATACATAAATCTCGTCACTTGAATTAGCAGCCTTACTATTACAAAGAACGTTGTGCTCAGTGTCAGTCTGCTGATCTGAGGTCAGAGATAAACCATTAGCAACAACCACATCTAAATCCATGAAAACAGAGAATGCTGAGCGATTGATCCCCGTTTTACAATAAACATGTATATTATCAATAGAAAAGTGTTTTAATAAAAATGCTCTCAGAATTCTTGACATCAATGTAAACTGCTTTCTTTACAAAACAAGGCATAGCACTGATTGTGTTTTGGGCAGAGAAAAAAGGTCATCAAATATCTGGTGAGACTTACAGTATTCCACATTTCTGAAAGAACGTATTCCATTCCAGAAAATAACAAACTACAAAGTAGTACAACATTGCAGTGATTATTTAAAGAAAATAACAGTGTATGACCTGACCATGTTATAATGAATGCTAAGAACCCCAAGCTACAACAGGTTAACAGTTCTTACAAGTATGGAACAGCCAATATTCCAAATCACAACAAGTGAGTCCAGAAGTCTCTCAGTGCTTTTCTACTTCCTCTTCCACCCTTTCATCTGTGCCTTTTTGTTTATTTTTCTTCTTCTTGACCTTCAGCGGTAGACTATCCTCCTCAGGGCTCTTTTGGTCCTCCTCCGTTTTAGCATAAGGTGAGGCTTCTCCACAGTTCTCGACCTCGCGGGGAGCTGTCCTTTTCTTATTTTTCTCTGGGACAGGGCTGTTATTACTGTCCTCTCCTTCCTGAACCTTGTATTTCTTCTTCTTCAATTTATCTGAGCTGAGGGACTCTGGCAGGGAAGGTGTAACTGCGCTGGGGAGAGCAGATGATAGGAGGTCTGTAACTGACACTGCTGCCTCTCGCAGTCTCATCTCCAGCTCACTGTCACTGTCACTAGGGGAAAATTGCAGAAACAAACTTAAGCTGTTTATTAAACTGTTTATTAAACTGTAATACAGTAGTATTACAATATGAGTTACAGGAATATTTCAATCATGCAATGCTACTGTAAGGATTCCTTCCCAAAGTAGTTATGAAGGTGACATCAAACCACCTCACACATCCCAAAGGTTAAAAGGTCAGGCCTACATAGAACAAGCATCACCTTGAGCTGGGAACGGGCCGGCGCCTTACAGGAGGAGGAGGGGGATCAATGGTAAACTCTCCTGGGACAGATGTGGTGAACAGCCGGAATCCTTCAAAAAACCAAGAAAAAAGATCAAGACCACACACAGCATTTATATTGCATCATATTTGACATCATACAGTTCGTAACTACTGCATTAGTTTCAGTGCAAAACAACTTCTGGATAAACCCTCACCTTCATCTTCACATTTGGTTGACTGTGTGCAGGGTTTTGATGTTTCTGCAGATATCACTGAAATGCAACTGAATATCAAATTGCATAGTTAGATTAAAGTTGGCGACTGAAAAGTTGATAGGTGGAGGTAACACGAGGCGAACGCTAATGGTAGCTATAATAGTAAAACTGATGTTTCATCAACAGTTTCCCATGACAAAGAAAAAATACTGTACCTGTCAAGTATAGCACCTAATTTCTTTGCAACGTGCGCACGGAACTCCGGAGTCGTCTGAAGCTCGTTCCCATCATGTTCATGTTTAGATACAGCCACACTGTTGACCATAGCATTACATAAAACACGATTGTTCTGGAGAAGCCAAACGTGAGGCAAAACCTCTATGCATGATGGTGAATCATAATAATACAGAGGGGATGGCATGCCATTCAGAGAAAAGGAACAACTTACCGACGGGATAACTTCCCATTGCTTTCCCCATCTAAAACAACAGTCGTTACATTACTGTTAAGACTTTGCTGCTGTAATGGGGTAAGATAGTTTAGTGTGTGAAATCTTTAGCCAGCGAGCAAATCTATCTCCCACCCCACATTTGTTGTTGACTAGCATTAGCTAGCTAAGTTACATCATGTTTTAGCTAAAGCAAAAGGTTATTTAGGCTGAATTTACCTGCCGTGTTGGTATTGTGTGTACCATTAATTCCATATGTGCCAAAACTCCAAGCTGCTTCCTTAAACTTTTCCAGATCTTCCTCCTCACTGCTTGAGTCTTCAACCATCGTTCCAACGGGGGCTGACATGTTGGATCAAGTACATTTGCGGCTACAAAGCAATGCACTATGGGTAATGAAGTCTTTCGGGTGAGATATGCATGCCACAGTCAGTGTAGTGAGTTTGAGTGAACTTTAGCCAAAATGTATACAGAACATTATTTCAATTGTTTTTTTATTCCCCACTCTCCTGGCAGTATATCATCTTGCAGAAACAAAAACATTTAACGGAACATAAAAGGCAATGTTAGGAGGGCTTCTAGTTCTACTTCTAGTTCACCAAGTACACATCCAACAATATAGACAACATATGGAGTCTATGGTCCCTGAAATGTAACATTCAAAAGACAGTAATCTTTGTAGTAATGTTGAAAAAAAATCTCACTGTGAAATTTCTGTCTGTCCTAAAACACATTCAACAATAGATAAAAGTACAATATGCTCAATAAATTCAGAGGTTCCAGTTTACACAGTATGCGGGTCCAACTTCATAAGAGTGAAAAGTGAGATCAGTAGCGACCGTGTTGTAAAAGCCATAATTAGTGTTAATTTGGTGGTGCTATTAGAAAAAAAATAGTGGCTGCTATCACAGACCTTCCATCAGTAAAGGTAAAGAACAGACATCACAAGTCTATAAAGTGGTTAACATCACAGCCACATCATCATACATACCACAGGAGGTTGGTGGCACCTTAATTGGGGGAGGACAGGCTCGTGATAGGCTGGAGCAGAATGAGTGGAATGGTATCAAACACATGGTTTCCATTCGTGCTGTTCCAGCCGTTATTTTGAACCGTCCTCCCCTCAGCAGCCTCCACTGATACATACACTATACCTTCCACTTGTCATTATGAACTGTATAGTTATAATTTCATAACTAACCTCTCGTGGACAGAGGATACGGCGAGAATATGTCGAGACTCACGTGCAATTATGTGATTACGAGCAGCAGGATTGGGTTTAGGCGGTTCTTAAATTGGTGCTGTGATTTTAAAGCCTGTGTGTGGATGATAAGCGGTTTCCACTAAATTCCACAGCTACAAACTCAAAATTGTCTATGATAAAAATTCATGAAAACAAAAAATGTGCTTTTTGACCATGATAAACACGGGTGAAATTAGCAGAAGGAAGGAGATTTGGCCGAGTTTCCGTTTACAAGAGAGGCGACTTCGCACGAACGTAATCAATTGTTATCGGCATTCCCCCAGAAGTAAAACAAGAAATCAAACTTTCGCACTAATTTTACTTCTGGGTAACCAATATTATTTTATAGCTGACTGGGATATGCTTAGAATGAATTCACAAAAATATCTTCCAGCCAGCTTTTGACATGTTGGACAGGTGTGTAGCGGAGCACAGCTGGACTTCACATGAATTTCTCTCACACACAACAAAGCCTCTTGAGCTGAGAAGTCTGAATACAAGGCACATGGGGGAGGTTTCATTTAGTGTTGGAAAACTCAGTGTAACTCCAGCAGGCACGAACACACTACAAGAACATTTACAAATGCTAAAAACGTAACAGACCAGGGTTGTTGTCTGTCACCCACCATTGCCCTCAGAACAGCCTCAATTTGTCGGGGTATGGACTCTTCAAGGTGTCAAAAGCATTCGACAGGAATCCTGGCCCATGTTGACTCCAATGCTTCCCACAGTTGTGTCAAGTTGGCTGGTGGTCCTTTAGGTGGTGGACCATTCTTGATACACACAGGAAAATGTTGAGCGTTAAAAACCCAGCAGTGTTCGTGACACAAACCTGACATCTACTACCATACCTCGTTCAAAGGCACTTAAATATTTTGTCTTGCCCATTCACCCATTCAGCTTTTACCTGGTCAGTCAGTCATGGAAAGAGCAGGTGTTCATAATGTTTTGTGCTCTGTGTATATAGCTGGAGGGGTGACATGGGACACCCAATATGAATAATACAGCTTCTACACCAAGGCAAGATGTCAAATTCATGGAGCATCTGTTAGTCTCAAAGCTGAATATACAGTTTAGCCCACTATCTGAGGAACGAAGACATAGCAAAGGATCACGATTGCTACTTGAGCAGAATGAGTAGTTAGAAATTGATGACCAGAACCAAACTATTGTTCAATGAAATTAGGTAGTATCAGTTGTAATTTGCTTGCAATCCAATTGTGCCATCTGTCAACCCTTGTGTGTACAAAAGAACATAAGACCTGGTCAACTTCAATCATTGTTCATCTTACGGGCTACAAATGACCGGTATTTAACATTCAGATTGGGATCATGTAATGTTCCCTTATCCCTCTGTAGAGCTGTCTGGTAACAGTGGACTAAACACAATACAACTCAAAAACAAGGATATGCAACAAATACTGAACTCAAAGCAGATTGAAATAAGCAGTAAAGAAACCACTTAAATGTGGAAACATTAGAAAAGACAAAGGAAAACATGTTCAACATTACAAAAGAGTGATTGACAAGAGATTCCTATGAGTCCAAGCAATAGATGGGTATGAGGTATCAAATAAATGAAGCAACCTGTTTGGAAGGTAGATATGGTCCTATTTCCCCAAACCTGGGGCTGGTAAAGTTTGTTGGAATGTCTGAAGTGGGGAAAGTACACTCCTGTTCCCAAAAGAGCTACATGATGGTTGTATTCAGGGGCAATGTGACCCCTGCGTTGCATTGCACACAAGAAGCTAATCTTCAGACACTACTGGCCCCCATCGTAGGCGTAGTCTGCCTTATTGTGCATGATCAGTTTGTTGTCCACAAAATAGAAGCTGTCTGACCTGGTCTCATACGGGTGCTCCACCATTAGGCCAACTTAAAGAGACAAAAAAAGGAAATTCAGTTTGCAAATGACTTCATAAAGGAACAGCAGAACACACATATCACAGACTAAAAAAGTAAATTAATGCTGTTCAGCGCACCAAAATAAACAACCTGTAAAGGAACCATGTGACTGTCTAGTGTCCACATTCCTCCCCTTACAACGAGAGTTGTCTGACTGGCTCTGTATGGATAGTATAGACTTACAGACTTGGTCAGCTATGTTCTGGCCAGTCTGAACTTTAGCTTGTAGGGACACACACAGGCTACAACAAAGTTGATAGACGAAGTGAGAAAGATGCACTACTACTATTAGACTTACTGAGGTCCTCATGGAGCTGGGGAAACTCATAGATGTGTTCGCAAGTGTTCCGGCTGTTTGGGATGCAGAATCCGAAGTCAAAGTCAAAGTTCTTGAGAACTTTATTCTGGAAATAATGCCTCTCTATCATGCGAAAGCTGTTAACAGGCCGGTCCCCCACGGTGAACTCCACACTGAAAGCAGAGTAGAAAGAGGCACTTGAGATACTAGCAGGGACATGCTGAACATAACTGTGGGTGGTATCTGCATTCAATTGCTTCAACTATTTGAATTGTAGCTTTATTCATTGACCATCTATATTCCTTTTTAAAGTCCAAAAGTAGGATGATTCTTTCAATAGTCTTGTTCCCAGCTGTGTGCTCTGCCAAATCCTCTCTGTTGTAGTTTAGGTGGTTGCCAGAGCTGCAGGACTTAGTTTCTTGCGCTGGTAAGCCACACCAGCAAACGAAACAGTTCAGAATTTGTCAGCATAAGGGAAAGCACATACTATGGAACATTTAGGCCTTACCAAAGTATGTGGTTTTTCAATGATGAGTCATGTGACTTCTAACAATGATAATACATGTGATGTTTCCTGTTTAATCCACTGCCTTACGTTGCACCAACAGTCTGCAGTCTGAGGAAGGCTGGCGTGAACTGATAGCGCACAAAGCGCCCAGCACTGGCATCTCCATTCTCCTCATCTTCAGGGTCTGATGAAGACAACATGGATTCAAATGTAATTGCCATCCAAATAAGTGACAAAAGGTCATCTCGGATTTCAACCTAAAATTATAGCTACAACATTTGCATAAGGACTACATTCCTTATCATAGAAGGAATAACTTGGCTTGTTTGGTTTTACTTGAAATAATACAGATTAATTTAGTCTGTGGCCCTTCGGAGTAGACTCAGCAATACGATATCATACACAGCGGGGCAACTTCCTGCTCATTAAACTAATGCTCAAATCTCCCAAAACTATGGGCTGTCCCAATATATACCTTCCAATGAGGCAAGTCCACATTGTAAAGAGCCAAGTGTCATGTGTGGCAGATTTCAGCAGTTGTTTAGTGCCCCAACTGAACACCACCAGTGCACCGGTCAGCAGTGATTGCAATGGTTTCAGCAACTGGGGTGTCTCACAGACTGAGCATGGTGCCCTGTTTAAGCTGACAGCAACCCCAGCTTGATTTCTATAAGCAGAAAGTCACCCTAGTGTGTATTATGATGGCATATTGCTGAGTATACCTTTAAGATGTGGCCTATCCGAGATCTGTCACTTATGTTGTGGAAAAGTGTGAAAAAGTTTAAACTTACCACAGTTGTGAGGTTTAGCAATCTCGAAGAGCACTGTCCCAGTCTCCAGATCCCTGATCTTGAAATGTGTGAAGTCAATATTGTAGACATTGTCCTCAGGTTTACATAGATAATCTGGAAGGAAATTCGTAGTAAGCAGCACATACAGACAGGGAATCTGGTGTGTCCACAAATTCTTTGTTTGGCTGCCTCAAAACAGTGGTGCAAACTTAGCTAGCTAGTTAAAGTCAACTAACTCACTACAAAGCGAGGTATGCAGTGTTTGCAGCCACATCAAGTTAGCCAACTAGTTAACACATTAACTAGCTAGATGAGCTAGAAAAAGAATAGATAGCTACATTGATTAACTTGAATCTTATCCAAATCACATCTATCATCTCCAATCAATCCACTCCATACTAGCTACAGATTGTTACACAAGATTTACACAAAGATTTTTGGTATCCATTACCGGGAGTTACAGGTTAAGTACTGTGTAGTACACAGAATTTTCGACCAACCTTAACTTGGCGATACTATCTTCGTTCTCGATTCGGCCAAACATGTACACTGAACAAAAATAAAATGCAACAACTTCAAAGCTTGGGAATCAGTACAAGGGAATCAGTCAATTGAAATAAATGAGGCCCTAATCTATGGATTTCATATGACTGAGAATACAGATATGCATCTGTTGGTCACAGATATCTTAAAAAGAAAGACAGGGGCATGGATCAGAAAACCAGTTAGTATATGGAGTGACCACCATTTGCCTCATGCAGCACGACACATCTCCTTTGCATAGAGTTGATCAGGCTGTTGATTGTGGCCTGTGCGAAGTTGCTGGATATTTACATTTTAGTAATTAAGCGGACGCTCTTATTCAGAGTGACTTACAGTAGTGAATGCATACATTGTCATTAGTACTGGTTTTACGTGGGAATCGAACCCACAATCCTGGCGTTGCAAGTGCCATACTCTACCAAATGAGCCACACAGGACCACAGGATATTGGCGGGAACTGGAACACGCTGTCGTACACGTCGATCCAGCGCATCCCAAACATGCTCAATGGACGACATGTCTGGTGAGTATGCAGGCCATGGAAGAACTGGGACATTTTCAGCTTCCAGGAATTGTGTACAGATCCTTGCAATATGGGGCCGTGCATTATCATGCTGAAACATGAGGTGATGGAGGCGGATGAATGGCACGGTATCTCTGTGCATTCAAATGACCATCAATGAAATGAAATTGTGTTTGTTGTACGTAGCTTATGCCTGCCCATACCATAACCCCACAATGGGGCACTCTGCCATCTGCCCGGTACAGTTGAAACCGGGATTCAGCCATGAAAAGCACACTTCTCCAGCATGCCAGTGGCCATCAAAGGTCAGCATTTGCCCACTGAAGTCGTTTACGACGCCGAACTGCAGTCAAGTCAAGACCCTGGCAAGGACAACAAGCACGCAGATTAGCTTCCCTGAGGCGGTTTCTGAAAGTTTGTGCAGAAATTCGTCGGTTGTGCAAACTCAGTTTCATCAGCTGTCCGGGTCGCAGGTCCCAGACGATCTTGCAGGTCAAGAAGCTGGATGTGGAGGTCCTGGGCTGGCGTGGTTACACTTGGTCTGCGGTTGTGAGGCCGGTTGCACGTACTGCCAAATTGCACATACTGCCAAATTCTCAAAAATTAGAAATGAACATTCAATTATTTGGCAATAGCTGTGGTAGACATTCCTACAGTCAGCATGCCAATTGCACACTCCTTCAAAACTTGAGACATCAGTGGCATTGACTTGTGCCAAAACTGCACATTTTAGAGAGGCCTTTTATTGTCCCCAGCACAAGGTGCACCTGTGTAATGGTCATGCTGTTTAATCAGCTTCTTGATATGCCACACCTGTCAGGTATATGGATTATCTTGGCAAAGGAAATATGCTCACTAAAAGGGATGTAAAAAATGTGTGCACATCATTTTAGAGAAATGCATTTGTGTGTATGGAACATTTCTGGGATCTTATTTCATCATGAAACCAACACTACATGTTTCAGGTTATCTTCTAAAATGTCTGTTTCCAGTTGCAGGTAGAGCGTTTGAATTTAGAAAATTGTCTTTTATTAAAATATATATATTTTTTCTACATTAAGTAATCCAACAATGTGTATGCCGCCATCTTGGCTATTTAAAATCTTCACTGATTGAATTAGACAGGTGGGTCCACCTCGAATTCAAACGCACCACCTACAACTGGACAACTGTGCTACATCAAACTGTAACTAACCTGTAACTCCCAGTAATGGAAACCAAAAATATTTTGTTACATCACATTATCTGCTTTAACAATCTGTAGCTAACTCCATACATACCCCGTGTAACAGCACACAGACCAAGGATTTCATCTGGTGTGATGTCTCTTCCTAGCGCCCTGAGCTCATCTTCTGTAACAACAGGCCGCTGTTTATCCGTTTGATTTCGTCGCGACTTGAGTCTCTTCGTCACATCTCCACCGGACTTTCGCTCCCTGGAATTTGCATCTAGCCCCATATCGGTGTCCGGTCCTTTAACTGTGGCTGCCGTCTCGTTCCGAGAGTTAGAGCCGCTCATGTCTTGATTGTTCTGTGCTTGTTTAGTCAACTGCAACTTTCACTAAATTCAAGATGGCGAAGCGTCTCTATGGAGAACCTATGCTGAGAACAGTCGATTGTAATTGGCTGAAAACGTAGGTGGTTACCGTAGTTACCAGTAGGGCGGGATGTTCAAAAACGTTGCAGGCAAGGTAAATGTTTTTGCATCTTTAACCTAGGTTGCAGGTAAATGGAATTCCAATTAGGGAACACCTAAGTATGGTACAACTCCATGAAAATGGTTTCACTATACCAATGTAGTTAAGTTTGCCCATGCTTTTTATTCATCATCTCTCAAACGCATTACTGCCATTTCATCCTACCGACCATACATTTCCCACGTCCCCCCCATAGAAATATAATATAATTGTAGTTCTCATTATTTGTGACGACTGCAGTATCTCAGTGATACAGCATGTTGAACCGTTCAGTTATGAGGGCAGGGTACTGCAATAACCCTAAGGATAGTAGAACATGGGATAAATCATAAAGAAACAATTTGCTAAAACACCAGTTAGATAAAATAGCACATTTATTAAGAAGAGACAGCATTTATCAGCAGTTCCTACTTTGTAGATGTTATTTGCAGAGCTAAAACTGAGTAAGGTGGGGGGCACCTCAAATTACTCCATCAGTCCACCTGTGGCCTGAAGCCCTCAGGGCTGGGAGAAATCAATAAGGAGAGTAGGATTCCTTATTGGCATTGATCACTCTCACACACATTCACACTAATTCATACATACTCTGTGACTGTGTGTGGAGCACAAGAGTGTATGATTGTTGTCTGTACCTCAGTGGGGATAATGGGAGAGCGATGCAGCTAAATGTAATTATTGAAGACTTAGGCCTACATATCTATATGACGGCAAGCCTTTGGTTCTTATCCAAGGTGAGCTTATGTAGGGTTAGGATTTTTGCACACTAGGACTTTCGTGGGCAAAAATAAAAACCATGCAATTAAGTAATGAAAAGCACACCAAAAGAAAGGAACTTCAAAACAGATAATGGTAAAACACAAATGTATTCAAACCAAGGCAAAAATGACTCAATCAAAACAAAATTACACACAAATAACAGACAAATGCTTTGAAAATAAACCAGTTAAATCATGGTAAAAAAAAACAAAAAAAAAAAAAATCGATCCTGAGGAAAATGTTAAAGCTACAAATCTTTATTAATCATTTAGCAAATATCTCAAGATTAAACCCCACTTTCTTACTTAAATTATACAATATAAAATGTAAAGAATTCCATACTCCGCTAATCCCATTTCTCTTCCTGACAGTCAGTGTTTGCCTGGCTGTCATCCTCAGCAGAAAGGCCACAGTCTTCTTTACAATTAACCATTAAAAAAAATACCTAACACCTCAATAATAACAATATTTTGATGAAAAAAAAAAACAACCGCTGTCACACTACAATAAGTGTGATATTGTACCGTACAGTATATACACACGCAACTGTGTAGATTTCGATTAGCCAACAAACAAAAGATTGACATTTTTTGCAGTTTTTCAACTAAGGAACAAAGGTGCTTCTGATTATTTATGGATTGTTTCTTTTTTATATATAAAAAACACAAATAAACCAAACTACTATCAGCTGACTATTAAGTATTGTAACCTCCCCTGGCTGTTTTTTCCAGCAGCATGGAACATGGAGGGAAACCTCAGGAGTGAGGGGATTTACAACACCTGGATCATCTACTTGTCAAGTAGCAAGTGTGAAATCAATGACAAGTGTGGAGAGGCTTGGGGGAACATAAGACAAGGCTTGGTAAAAGACGTGTCATTCTTGGAAAGAGCTACGTTCTTGATACAGAGGCAATTGGACACACAAAAACAACGCAAACATGCAGCTACTGACTTCCAGGCTAACTGTATGGAAGAATATAGGATGTTACTGCGACACCTTAGAGACAAATAACAAAATGCTGCGGTCTACTTTAAGGCAAGTTTTAAGACAAGGTATGCTAGGGATTGATGAGACAAAAATACTGGCCTAAACTGAACTATTTAATGGAGAGACGGGGAAGAGGAAAAACATGCGCACACCCATATCTACGCACAGATGCATCGTGAATAGGCTATAGATCATGATTAAGACTGGTGCAAGCACACTGTTTTTACATCATGTTGATTTGACTAATAGTGCCTCAAATTAGTTCTATAAAGTGAGCAGGCTAAAAAAATAAAATAAAAACTTTTCCCTGGGAACATAATTTCAAAATTGCAATAAAATAATTCTTAAGAAGGCCGCTCTCAAGCTTGCTGGTCACATCCAGTTTCAATTTAGCCTACCACTGAAAATCTTGCTTAGCAACAGATGTTTAACATAACTAGTTCTTTCTAACTCATTTCACTTTCTAACCCTCTAGGTAGCTATGGATAACTGATTATTTATATGCATGCATGTATACACACAATTGTTCTTCACATTGTAAGTCCTACATTCATGTTCCAATATTTTTAAAGAATCCAGCAGTATCTCAAAGAGGACATTACATAAATACTAAATAAAATAAAACGCTTAGGCTCTTCCAGTTATTATAACTCCTAATGACACAAATTGTATCGGGATAACTTCTGATGTTCACGTTCTATCTTGACCTAGTACTTAATCATCACTACAGCACCAACAATGTGAGTAAAAAAACTAAATCATATTAATCACAGAGTTATGAATGGAGGATTACTAACAGTTTCATAAAACAAAATTTTACAACACAAAACACTCTTTGGTGAAACAAAAAGGCATGCACAATCATAAAATGAGCAGAAAAGGCAGTGACCATGACAAAGGACTACACTACATGCATCTTTGAGTCAATTTAGACATGTTCCTGATTCAGGACCTGTCCCACTAGAGTATTTGTTAAATGATCCCTCACTGTTGGCAATGTAACTCAAATCGCTCAGAACTATTTCACATAACCTTTCAAAAGGTGGCCTTTCATCAGCTGCAAACCAAGCCATGTACCGTTAAGTGGAAAACACAGAAGTTAGAGGGTTTTATCAATGTGATTAAAAACCAGGTAAACCCTCAAAGGATTCAATTTCTGATAACGTTATAGTCTAGTTGCCTCAAAAGGTACCTGCAAGGTCAGATATTTATACGTGCCAGCACAACAAGTGGACTTCTTACTTGTGATCACATTTGAGGAAACTTGCATCAGCTATATGAAACAGCACAGCATGGGATAGTCCCATTGAGGTACACATGCATTTTTAAAACATATTATGCAACAGAATTGTGAAACCCACCTTGAATGTGATAACACTTCATCAGCAGTCTTATAAAACAGCACATGAAATGTCAATGTGCTGCAAAGAACAGGCTGTAACAGTATGAACTTGTTGAAATTACTGGTATGTTGTCTTCCTCAGACTATGGCACATCTTATATCAAAAGCTAAATTACATTTTTGCTCTAAAACACCAGCACGTTGGGAGATAATCAAACACAGAAATAAAAAGTCAAAAAGAGCAAGCAAAAACATTCTAAAGCCTAACTGATCAAATTGTTAACCATCTCCCCCTAACCTCCACCAACAACGCAATCTCTAAAACAAAATATCTTCAATTTTTTAAGAATCTGTCAATTTTCATGATTTCACCTCCTGTTCCATCTCTGACTAAATACCGGGCCTGATTTTTTGTTGATCAGCATAGCAGCTCATCTGCATTCCCTTCACTCCAAGCCACACCTCATCCAAAGCCATAACAACAAGTTTATCTATAAAGAGGGACAGCCACTAACACTTCAGAACCCCTCAGTATAATCCCAGGCACTTCCTGCCAGACAAGAGAATCCTGGTTTGAAAGTGGGAAATCCTGTCTTATTTCTTTGTGATGTGGTAATGTGCCACGTGGTGAAAAGGTGTCAGATGTACAACACACACAAACTCTCTCCATTCCCTTTTCTCTGTGTCACCTTAGTCAGTGAGGAAGGCATTTTATTTTGCCGCCTGCAGAGCATTCCAAATTTGTGGTCTCTTTTGTCCTCTGTTATCACCATTCTCCCCTTGGATCTTGTGCTCTCTCCCATCTGTATGCTTGCCTTGTGTCTTTGATGTCACTTTGACCCCACCCCCCCCCCCCCTTTCTTCAGTCTCTTGTCCTTCATGTCCCCGTTTCCCCCTCGAACTTACGTTCTCACAGCCGACAGAGGCAGAAGAGTGTAGGGATGAACACACCGAACGCCACCAGGATAGGGAACATGAGGCTGCTATTGTCGGCCGCATACGGGTTTGGCGTTCTGGGGCCTGACTGGACCTTGTACTTGGGAACTGTCGAGGTACTCTTCTTACCACCCTCCTCGCCTACCTCAGTCTCCTCTTCCTCCTCCTCTTCAAGTTCGTCACGTTTCTCCAGTCCAGGGTGAGGCTGGAGTTTTGGTACATCTGAGATGCAGAAAATATAGAGGGGGCTGAGATTACGGGTTTAAAGATAGTGTTAAATGAAAATAGAAAGGTAATCAAATATTTTGTCATACAGAACTTGAGGATATTGAGGAGAGGTTGTGATGACTTTAGACTGGATTGTACATACAATTAATTGATTCAGGAGCAAATGAAAGATGATATTGAAAATGAATGGGATAAAAAAGAGCAAATATTCCATAATAATACAACATGCCATTACAATTCTTTAAAGAATTTCAGAATTATAAAGACAACATCTTAGAAAATGCCTTAACTGGCACTGTTGAATATTCTCCTGTTAATAGACTGATGAGGCTCACCGTCTAATGTCCCTTTCATCACGTACAGAGCACAGACCTTGGGGTTGTCATAATAACCCTGAGAAAACACAGGGCAGGTTATCAGTTCCCAGCAGAGATAAAGCCACGTGTCAAATGAAAGTTTTGAAAAACACTATCCTACCATTATTTGTAAAAAATATTAATGGCATAGAAAAAGCCTAAACAAACACACATTCAGAGTTGTATGTAGGTAATAGTACATTTTGTGCTTGACCGTTTAACTTGAGGACACTTCTGATTTTTTAATGAGTCAGGAGGAGAGGAAAAAACATTATTCACTGACACACTTCAACTCACCTTGACAAACTCCACAGTGAGCTTGCCGTTGAAGGTGGACACCTCTCCCTGGACACTCAGCTTACCGCGGCGTATGGAGAAGGGCACTATTTCGTCATGAGCTGTACTGTGACCGACCCGCTCAAAGATATCCAGGTCTTTCACCACCACATGGTCATTAAGGCGCACATCAAATACCTGTCAAAAGGATAATTTCAGTCAGCCAGATTCACAACATCAAAATAGCATGGGAGGCCTCCCGAGTGGCGCAGTGGTCTAAGGCTCTGCATCGCCGTGCTAGCTGTGCCACTAGAGATTCTGGGTTCGAACCCAGGCTCTGTCGCAGCCGGCCGCAACCAGGAGACCCATGGGGCGGTGCACAATTGGCCCAGCATCGTCTGGGTTAGGGGAGGGTTTGGCCGGCAGGGATATCCTTGTCTCATCGCGCACTTGCGACTCCTGTGGCGGGCCGGGCGCAGTGCCCGCTGACATGGTCGCCAGGTGTACGGCGTTTCCTCCGACACATTGGTGCGGCTGGCTTCCGGGTTGGATGTGCATTGTGTCAAGAAGCAGTGCGGCTTGGTTGGGTTTCAGAGGACGCATGGCTCTCGACCTTCGCCTCTCCCGAGTCCGTACGGGAGTTGCAGCGATGAGACAAGACTGTAACTACTACCAATTGGATACCACGAAATTGGGGAGAAAAAAGGGGTGAAAATACAAAAAATAAATAGCATGGGAAATACTCAGTCCTAAGTGTACAAGTTTGTAAGAAGTATTTATAGATTACTAATAAAATCACTACCTTGCAATAAAACATCTGCTGGAATTTTTGGTTAATTTTGAGACTATCAACATCATCTAAGTTGAACAACAATCTTTGCTGACAAATTAGAATAACATTACCATGACTTACAGTTTACTGGACAGAACTTTGAGATCTAAACAGAAAACATTATGATGATTTGATTGGATGGCTGTCATACCTTCTGCTGAGACTGGGCAAAGTAGACTTCTGCATACTTCATGACTAGTATATAGTCTCCTTCTTCACGAATCGGCACCTCATAGCCAAAAGTATCCTCATTGTAGCGTTCTGTCTGGTAGAGAACCTGGTCTTCAGGACTAGAACGCAATATGGGCAGACGGACTCCATAATCTGATGCTAGAGGGAAATACAAAGAGTAGATTGCTTACTACGTTGTCGATTTATAAGCAATTCAGTCGCATTTGCACCCAACACTTCTCACATAAGCTTACACAATACAAACCCATTTGCTTACCCATGTACTGGAACAGTAGTGATGCCTGCATACATTTACTTTCTTGTACTGTATTTGCACACAAACGCTGCAAACAAGGCAAATAGTGCATGCATTTTTATGCCTGATAAAGTCATTTAAAAAAATGTGAGACGCAAACTTTCTGGCTAACCATGGTTTGGCATGTTCAAATATGAATGACTTATCTGTTCTGGCAAGTTAGTGGTGATAGCTTAGCGGCAGGTAGCCTAGCTGTTTTTGAAACATGGGACAAACACTTTACATGTTGCATTTATACTTTTGTTCGGTATATTTCCTGACAGACCCATTTGGTCTTTAGTTTTAGTAGAGTGGATGTAAGAAACGATCTGAAATGTCGCTTCTGGGTGAAGTGTTTTTCATCAAATGAATAGATGAACATGCCGTGGAACTAAGCAAAGTGGCTATCATACAGTGATGAAACGTCCTATTTGATGTTTTATCCTCTACCTCATACTTTACTTTTAATTAACTACTCATGTTATTAGTTTGCAATTATTGCTTTTAAAGAAATACATTTCTGAATATCATTAGTCATCGTCGGGTTAATTATTCTTCCATGAGGTGCTTCATTTTCGAGGGAGGCACTAGAAAGTAATGCTGACTCTTCATTGGGTTAACCTAGTTAAATTGCGGAAGTCAAAACCATGCATGAGTTGATTAGCTTGAAATATGTTATTTATGAAAAACACACATCTGCAATCACACGATTACCCTCTGCCAGAAGAAAATATTTCACTTCCTTTTAGCCAAATAGCTAAACTTGTGGCTAATTTCACACAGCTCTAACGTGTAGCTGGCTAGTTAGCTTTCAATTCAATTTAGCAGTCACATTTGCTCTAGGGAACTGTATCAGTATCATACAAAGTTAGAGGTTAGCTTGGAAGCTAATAAGGAAATTACGATTCAGCCATGCCTAGACAGACTCACCTTTTCCAAGCTTTCCTTCCAAAGGATCCTTCTTAAAATGAATGCCGTGCATGTCTGTGTGAGCTTCCCCGCCAGCGTTCACTGCCCAAATAACTCGTTCAGCAAGGTTTGGGCCCCCACCATCCGCCCAACAGTGTTCAGCCAGCACCGACAACACCGCCACGACCAGCCCGGCGACCAGTGGGACTTTTACCCACCGCATTGCCATACACAGCTTGGTACAAGCAGACACACACCAGTTGGCCCAAGGAAGCTGTGTGAGAGAAGACATCCATAGTAGGTAGCTAGCTAGCACAAATGACAGCACAAAACCCTCCCACCCCCTCCCCAGATAGTCAAATATATTCAGCTAGCTAGCATGTTCACTCTCTGGCTAAGATTAGCATTGATTGTGAATATGTTGTAGCTGGCAAACGTTCGAATGTACGATCAACACAGCTTACTCTAAATAAAATGTAAAATACTCTTAGATCGAATTGCCTCGTTGGGCTTTACTACATTTAGCTAGCTACAGTACCTGTCTAGCTTGTTAGCTATCTCAGCTTGATAGCTGACCTCCTCTAGCTCTCAGCAGCTGTGGCTTGCTGAATACGAAGTTCTTACGTTGAAAAATCCTTGGTGCAACTTGCTTCTATGCCTGTTTCCTGATAAATGTAAAACCGAATAGTCCACAATCTATACTGCGGCTCTCATTGACAGTAATGGCCGTTTGGTCTTCTCTGCCAAATTGGTATGACTGACGTTGATTTCCATAGAGGCACACACATTGCATGAGGGTGTGAACGAACTGCTGGTTCACTGTACAGGAAGTGGATGACTGAAGAGACACCCAATCACATGGCATTATTGAAGTATTTCTACATATGTATTAAAAGTTTAGCATATTTATAGAAAATGCTTTGGATTCACGAATCACATACAGTTTCCTACAACCGCTGTATATTAACTTTCACTTTATTTACCAATGAGGGTCAAAGTTGATGCAAAAGAGACCGAGCTGAGGTTTGGTTGAAGTGCAACGTTGTTCAGTTGGCAAAATGCGGAAGGTACACACAATTACACCTAATGGGAGTTATTCGTGATTTTATTAATTGTGTGTTCGAAAATAACATTTATAATACATAGATATAATATAAAGATAAGAATTTCAATAAAAAAACGTTTGCAGTTCAAATCTGCATATGTATTTTGTGCAAAGTTGAATGACGAAAGTGCTCCTGTAAATCGCTCTGGACAAGAGCGTCTGCTACATGGCAAAAATGTAAATTTGAATTGAAGTGATATTAATTTCCCCATATTCCCCTAATCACAAAATCGGTAGAAGGAAATGGCCGTGTTCCATGTCGTATTTGTTGTAGGTGTGCTGCGTAAATGAACAGATCTCACATTGCTATGCGAAGTGTTTAACTTCTCGAGAACCCCATTAATAAGACACGAAGGTTGCTGTATAAAGCAATGTGGCTCCCGACGTAAAACACTTTCTCAGGCATTTTGAGAGCTGAATATCAGCGCAGCGCTACTACAATGAAAAATAGCCTGGAACGCAACCGATGTTTGAAATATTGTCCAATCAGAAGAGTCCAACGCAGCGTGCTTGCACTGCACTCTGGGTTTGTCAAAAAAGGCCCTTGCTATCCGGGATCCTTGGGACGTGCCTACCCATCGTTGAAGTTTACATTTCAATTGGTTAGGCATGATAGGGATTTATGCAGGGCCCTCCAATCCTGGTCCCATAGACCTACCAACCTGTAGGTTTTCACTCCAACCCTAATCTAGCACACTTGATTCTAATAATTAGCTGGTTGATAAACAATCAGGTTACTTACATCTACAGGATTGTTCTACAGGATAGTTCTCTAGGAGCAGGGTTGGAGAGCCCTGGGTTATGGTCAGTGGCGATTTTAGCATGTTAATCTTGGTGGGGGCAAAAAATAAATACAAGTGGGATGCATGCTAGCAAAGCCACAACACTAAACAATACATTCATTGCACTATACCACTGAGACACCTTGCTATCAGATTATTACATTTCTCAATAACAGGTTATAGGCTACATGTGCACCACAAAGTCAGAACGGTAGGTGAAATTAAGAGGTGAAAATTGACCAAATTATTAGGGTGAGGCACATGGGTTTACTAACAGCTAACTACATTGGACAACATACACTTAGCATTACTTTCTTAGCTACAGTATACATATCTCTCTGGCATATTACACCATTTATGCAGCAGCATACAAGACATGTTTGGACTCACCTTGTTGTGCTGTGCTCACTTGAACAGGAAGGTGACGCGGCGGGTCTTTGTGGGCAAATTTTGTCATCAAAGTCTGGCATTCTCTGGATTTATGGTGCTTTCAAGACAACTTGGAACTCTGGGGTGGTTGAATCATGATGATGTCAGTGATCTTCAGGTCATAGCTCTAGAAAGAGGCCCGAGTTAAATGAAAGTTCAAAACGTATTTTCCCAGTCGTAGATCGTTTTCCCCCAAGTTCCCAGTTGTCTTGAACTCACTAAAGTCAGATTTTGCCTTTCCGAGTTAACTGTTGTTTTGTGAGCGGCACTAATCATGCTTCATTGACAGTATGGCCAATGTTGAATGTTTATAATTTTAAACTAGGAAAAGAGACCATTAATTTTAGACTTGGGACCACACAGCCACTCCACTGAATAGCAGGTTAATGATTGCTTTGCAATGCATGCAGTTAACCACTGATTCCTTCCAAACCACTCATTGTTGAATTTGCGATTTCCAACTTCTTGTGTAATGTTTATTTCCAATGGCTGTTGAGCACCGATTTGTTTTATCTATAATTTCTCTTCATTATTTCTCTTCATATGACAAGGATTAAAAAGGATTTGCCACTAGATTGTTGACTTGATTCATAATGATGACTTTTGAAAGTATGATGTTGACATGATCAGTCCAATCAAAGCTACTGTAGATATGTGATTTGCTGTAATTTTATCTGTGGCCAATGACCTTGAGCCTTCATGGATGGGCACTTCTAATGTAACTCTATGGCAGCACCCAAGAGGCTTGAATTTCCAAGTTCTACAGTTGTGGCAAAAAGTTTTGAGAATGACACAAATATTAATTTTCAAAGTCTGCTGCCTCAGTTTGTATGATGGCAATTTGCATATACTCCAGAATGTTATGAAGAGTGAATTAATTGCAAAGTCCCTCTTTGCCATGCAAATGAACTGAATTCCCCCAAAAACATTTCCACTGAATTTCAGCCCTGCCACAAAAGGACCAGCTGACATCATGTCAGTGATTCTCTCGTTAACACAGGTGTGAGTGTTTACGAGGACAAGGCTGGAGATCACTCTGTCATGCTGATTGAGTTCGAATAACAGACTGGAAGCTTCAAAAGGAGGGTGGTGCTTGGAATCATTGTTCTTCCTCTGTCAATCATGGTTAACTGCAAGGAAACACGTGCCGTCATCATTGCTTTGCACAAAAAGAGCTTCACAGGCAAGGATATTGCTGCCAGTAAGATTGCACCTAAATCAACCATTTATTGGATCATCAAGAACTTCAAGGAGAGCGGTTCAATTGTTGTGAAGAAGGCTTCAGTGCGCCCAAGAAAGTCCAGCAAGCGCCAGGACCATCTCCTAAAGTTGATTCAGCTGCGGGATCGGGGCACCACCAGTACGGAGCTTGCTCAGGAATGGCAGCAGGCAGGTGTGAGTGCATCTGCACGCACAGTGAGGCGAGGACTTTTGGAGGATGGCCTGGTGTCAAGAAGGGCAGCAAAGAAGCCACTTCTCTCCAGGAAAAACATCAGGGACAGACTGATATTCTGCAAAAGGTACAGGGATTGGACTGCTGAGGACTGGGGTAAAGTAATTTTCTCTGATGAATCCATTTTACGATTGTTTGGGGCATCCGGGAAAAAAAGCTTGTCCGGAGAAGACAAGGTGAGCGCTACCATCAGTCCTGTGTCATGCCAACAGTACAGTATCCTGAGACCATTCATGTGTGGGGTTGCTTCTCAGCCAAGGGAGTGGGCTCACTCACAATTTTGCCTAAGAACACAGCCATGTATAAAGAATGGTACCAACACATCCTCCGAGAGCAACTTCTCCCAACCATCCAGGAAAAGTTTGGTGACGAACAATGCCTTTTCCAGTATGATGGAGCACCTTGCCATAAGGCAAAAGTGATAACTAAGTGGCTCGGGGAACAAAACATAAATATTTTGGGTCCAGGGCCAGGAAACTCCCGAGACCTTAATCCCATTGAGAACTTGTGGTCAATCCTGAGGAGGTGGGTGGACAAACAAAAACTCAAATTCTGACAAACTCCAAGCATTGATTATGCAAGAATGGGCAGCCATCAGTCAGGATGTGGCCCAGAAGTTAATTGACAGCATGCCAGGGCGAATTGCAGAGGTCTTGAAAAAGGGTCAACACTGCAAATATTGACTCTTTGCATCAACTTCATGTAATTGTATTTTGGAGGTGCCTTAAAACCTGTTAGGGCTAGGGGGCAGTATTTACACAGCCGGATAAAAAACGTACCCGATTTAATCTGGTTACTACTCCTGCCCAGTAACAAGAATATGCATATAGTTATTGGCTTTGGATAGAAAACACCCTAAAGTTTCTAAAACTGTTTGAATGGTGTCTGTGAGTATAACAGAACTCATATGGCAGGCAAAAACCTGAGAAGATTTCATGCAGGAAGTGGCCTGTCTGACAAGGAGTCGTTCTTCTTGTCTCTGTTTATTGAAGAGTGAGGATCTTAGCTGTAACGTGACACTTCCCACGGCTCCCATAGGTTCTCAGAGCCCGGGAAAAAGCTGAACGATATCAAGGCAGCCTCTGGCTGAAACACATTATCGCCTTTGCCAAGTGGCCGATCAGAGGACAAAGGAATTAGGCGCGTGCCCGAGTCGACCCCGTGCTGTATTTTCTTTCGGTTGTTTACCTAATTGCAGATTCCCGGTCGGAATATTATCGCTTTTTTACGAGAAAAATGGCATAAAAATTGATTTTAAACACCGGTTGACATGCTTCGAAGTACGGTAATGAAATATTTAGAAATCTTTTGTCACGAAATGCGCCGTGCGCGTGACCCTTATTTACCATTGGGATAATGTCTTGAACGCACGAACAAAACGCCGCTGTTGGAACATAACTATGGATTATTTTGGACCAAACCAACATTTGTTATTGAAGTAGAAGTCCTGGGAGTGCATTCTGACGAAGAACAGGAAAGGTAATCAAACTTTTGTAATAGTAAATCGGAGTTTGGTGAAGGCTAAACTTGCTGGGTGTCTAAATAGCTAGCCCTGTGATGCCGCGCTATCTACTTAGAATATTGCAAAATGTGCTTTCACCGAAAAGCTATTTTAAAATCGGACATATCGAGTGCATAGAGGAGTTCTGTATCTATAATTCTTAAAATAATTGTTATGCTTTTTGTGAACGTTTATCGTGAGTAATTTAGTAAATTCACCGGAGGTTTGCGGGGGGTATGCTAGTTCTGAACGTCACATGCTAATGTAAAAAGCTGGTTTTTGATATAAATATGAACTTGATTGAACAAAACATGCATGTATTGTATAACATAATGTCCTAGGATTGTCATCTTATGAAGATCATCAAAGGTTAGTGCTGCATTTAGCTTTGGTTTGGGTTTATGTGACATTATATGCTAGCTTGAAAAATGTGTGTCTGATTATTTCTGGCTGGGTACTCTGCTGACAATCTAATGTTTTGCTTTCGTTGTAAAGCCTTTTTGAAATCGGACAGTGTGGTTAGATTAACGAGAGTCTTGTCTTTAAATAGCTGTAAAATAGTCATATGTTTTGAGAAATTGAAGTAATAGCATTTCTAAGGTATTTGAAAATCGCGCCACAGGATTCAACTGGCTGTTACGTAGGTGGGACGATTTCGTGCCACCTGCCCTAGAGAGGAAGAAAACAAAAAAGTGACCATGTTTGTATGCAGCTTTATTAACTCAATGAGATATATATCTTTTAAATTGTTTGCAAACTGACGTGACACGTATTAATGCCAAAATAACATGCAAGCCTTTTGGTATTCATATTTTTTTGCTAAAAATGTGGGGCTCAAAACAGGTGTGGCTCTGCCCTGAAGGACGGGTCACCACAGGTTAGGGTTTAGGGTAGGGACGTTCCAAGGATCCGGATAGCACTGACCTTGTCAAAAAGTTGGGCTCCTGAGTGGCGCAGCAGTCTAAGGCACTGCATCTCAGTGCTAGAGGCGTCACTACAGACCCTGGTTCAATACCAGGCTGTATCACAACTGGCTGTGATTGGGAGGCCCATAGGGCGGTGCACAATTGGCCCAGCGTCGTCCGGATTTGGCTTTCATTGTAAATAAGAATGTGTTCTTAACTGACATGCCTAGTTAAATAAAATAAAAATAAAAAGATGACGAACAAATAACATTGCCATAGAAACGCTTGATGCTTATATTTCATTAGGGCTCTGGTGTCATGAAAAAATCTTTCCAGAGTGAAATAGTTCCCAATCGTCCTGATTGTGTTGCGATAAGAACGGTCTGGCACAGATGAAAGGGGAAAATTGTGTTAGTTAAAGGCCCACCCCCGAGGAAGTTGCCAAACCTACTGTATTTCGAGTAATTCCTGTTTTAGAGGGAAAATTCTCGTTTAGTTTCCACCTCGAAGACTGAGGAAGGCTTCTAATACATTTTCAGGAATTGGGGGTGGGAACGTCGTGGTGATTTCCACGTGTCGCAGATAAATGACAAATAGGGCACTGACTGACAGCTGTCAGTGCAGTTAGGTAGCATGCTAACCTTAGCCAGCTAATGAAAGATCAGTATGTTAGCAACATTTCAGTTAAGTCAGGTGAAAATAATTATTTCAGAAAAAGACTACCAGCCTACCTGTCAAGAGATGAGTATCAGGTGCAGGGGGGACACGACCCCCCCATCCTGGGAAAAATATGATTTGACCCCCCCATCCTGGGAAAAATATGATTTGTCCCCCCCAATATATCACTGAAACATAACTATGTAATTTAAATAATATTAATAATACTCAATGAAAGCAATTGTGCTGATTATAGACACTTAATAGCGCGTTTTTAAGTTTCAAAAGATTGCGACCCCCCCACCCTTTGCCTCACAATGGTTTGATCCACTGGCAAGGTAACAGAGGGGTCGTGTCTACTGTCTGAAAGGCACTCAATGAACGTAACTGACGTGAGGTTAATCCAGTCAATCGCGCACACACACTAGCTGAATATGCAGAGCTAGCGCGCAAATATTAACTATTAAGCTAGCTAGTACCTATTCCATTTATGTGGCCTCGTCAAAGATGGAATCAGCATGCAGATGATGTAAGTTAGTGCTTCAAAGTCCCTGTGATAAGGTTAGCGATAAACTGAAGTCCAAACTGAACAGAACTACACTCTCTTCTACCATTGTCTTAAATATATTTAATGGTCTCGTTGCAAAAGCTAAATTGTCGCAAGGGAACTTTTATTTATTTATTTTATTTAACCCGGGTAGCAAAGATCCAAGAAAACAATTGGTAACACACTACGCCGTGAAGGACTGAAATCCTGCAGCGCCCGCAAGGTCCCCCTGCTCAAGAAAGCACATATACATGTCCGTCTGAAGTTTGCCAATGAACATCTGAATGATTCAGAGGACAACTGGGTGAAAGTGTTGTGGTCAGATGAGACCAAAATGGAGCTCTTTGGCATCAACTCAACTCGCCGTGTTTGGAGGAGGAGGAATGCTGCTTATGACCCCAAGAACACCATCCCCACTGTCAAACATGGAGGTGGAAACATTATGCTTCGGGGGTGTTTTTCTGCTAAGGGGACAGGACAATTTCACCGCATCAAAGGGACGATGGATGGGGTCATGTACCGTCAAATCTTGGGTGAGAACCTCCTTCCCTCAGCCAGGGCATTGAAAATCGGTCATGGATGGGTATTCCAGCATGACAATGACCCAAAACACACGGCCAAGGCAACAAAGGAGTGGCACAAGAAGAAGCACATTAAGGTCCTGGAGTGGCCTAGCCAGACTCCAGACCTTAATCCCATAGAAAATCTATGGAGGGAGCTGAAGGTTCGAGTTGCCAAATGTCAGCCTCGAAACCTTGATGACTTGGAGAAGATCTGCAAAGAGGAGTGGGACAAAATCCCTCCTGAGATGTGTGCAAACCTGGTGGCCAACTACAAGAAACGTCTGACCTCTGTGATTGCCAACAAGGGTTTTGCCACCAAGTACTAAGTCATGTTTTGCAGAGGGGTCAAATACTTATTTCCCTCATTAAAATGCAAATCAATTTATAACATTTTTGAGATGCGTTTTTCAGGATTTTTTTGTTGTTATTCTCTCTCTCACTGTTCAAATAAACCTACCATTAAAATGATAGACTGATCATTTCTTTGTCAGTGGGCAAACGTACAAAATCAGCAGGGGATCAAATACTTTTTTCCCTCACTGTAAGTGTCTTATATCGGCTGAAAGCTTAAATTCTTGTTAATATAACTGCACCGTCCAATTTACAGTAGCTATTGTTGCAAAAAAATGCCATGCTATTGTTTGAGGAGAGCTCCTAACAACAAAACACTTTTTTCACAGCGATAGGTTTGATAAATTGACCTCTGAAGGTGAAATGTGTACTTACATTCTGAAATCTTGCTCTGATTTATCATCCAAAGGGTCTCACCGATAACATGCAGTGTTGTTTTGTTAGATAAAATCCTTTTTCATATCCTTAAAAGTTCCATATAGCATACATGATCGATTTTGTATTTCCACTCGTTCAATTTGCAAAGAAAGGAATCTGTGAAAATCTCACCCTAAATGTTGTTTCGAGTCAAATCACGTTCGTATGTATTCCTCAGAGATTATAGAACGTAACAAGACTTCACTATATCATTAGGGGTGTAGTATATCCTATAGGACACCGTATTTGGTCAGAGAGCGACGCCTTCATGGCACGCCGATGACGCGGGCGGTCTTCACTGGAACGACTCTAACTTTGTCAAATAAGCACCAATCGGGGTCAAACAAAGCTAGCTAGATAGCCAGTGAGCTGGGCTTTAGGAAAGTGTCCGGAAACCCTGTGTTTGATGCAAAATGTAGGTGCTAACCTTTTGCGACAGCATGCCTTTTCCTTTTGAACATAAATTATAAGAATATTCGGTGTTATGAAGTTATGAAAACTGGTTGTTTTGCAAATGTTGAACTTATAATATGGCTACTAATACTGGAAAAGCTAAATCAAAGTCCAAGTATACAGATTTGACGATATTCTTGCAGAAATTTTTTATATGAATGCAACTGTCTCCTTCACGATTTGCCCATATGTACCTGGGTGACTTCACACTAAATGTCATAGAGAACGCTCATACTTCAAGTTATTCGTCTGAAACATTGCACATACACTGCTGCCGTCTTGTGGACACCATCAGAATTACAACCAGAGTGATGGCTAGAACTGGGACCTTTCTCTTGCATTTCAAAGATGGTGGTAGAAAAAACTGTTGTTTTTTTCTTGCTATTTTCTTCTACCAGATCTATTGCGTTATTCTCCTACATTCTTCAAAGTGTTTCCTTTCAAATGGTACCAAGAATATGTATATCCTTGCTTCAGGCAGTTAGATTTGGTATGTAATTTTAGGCGAAAATTGACTACCAATTGGATACCACGATATTGGGGAGAAAAGGGGTAAAAGTAAAATAAATAAATAACTCTTATAAAGTTGCTTTTGTAACATAAACTGGGAAATGTATATACTTTTTTATATTATGATTGTCTGTTTCATATCTGCACAGTTCTTAAAATGCTATTAGTTCCACTTTAAGTAACCACCTGTCTTACCTAACCATACCAAACATAACATATACTAATTTGAGTGTCTTGGATTTACATTTACTCTATTAGGTCCAGTCTATGAGACCAGGCTGTGTGAAACCATGTCTGATTCCAGATATCATTCATATTTGGACATGATCAATTAGCTATATTCTGTTATCATTTCAGCAATCTATCTAGCTAACCTTTCCCTAAAGTAAATTTAATTATATAACCTAATTAGCTTACTATACATAAATAAATACAATGACTCAAAATAGGCTACTTCTACAGAAAGCAAAATTTGGCCACAGATGATCATTAGCTTCTTTTAAAAAAAGCATTGAATTGTTTTATATCGCATAACCTATAGTAGGAAGTAGAGGTCGACCGATTATGATTTTTCAACACCGATACCGATTATCGGAGGACCAAAAAAAAGGCCGATACCGGCCGATTTCTTTTTAATTTTAAATGTTTATTTATTTGTAATAATGACAATTACAACAATACTGAATGAACACTTTTATTTGAACTTAATATAATACATCAATAAAATCAATTTAGCCTCAAATAAATAATGAAATATCAATTGTATTTATATAGCCCTTCTTACATCAGCTGATATCTCAAAGTGCTGTACAGTGCTGTTCAACCAGCGATTGAGTTGTGAGACTCTGCTGTAGAGCTCATCACTCCCCCTAACTGGGAGGGGGCCAGAGACAATTACTCGATGCCGACACATCTTTCTAGCTGATTTACACGCTAAAGCTATGTTGCGCTTGGTGACCTCTGACTGTTTCATCCTAACATCGTTGGTGCCGACGTGGAAAACAATATCTCTATACTCTCTACACTCGCCAGTTTTAGCTTTAGCCAGCACCATCTTCAGATTAGCCTTAACGTTGGTAGCCCTGCCCCCTGGTAAACAGTGTATGATCGTTGGATGATTCGTTTTAAGTCTAATACTGCGGGTAATGGAGTCGCCAATGACTAGGGTTTTCAATTTGTCAGAGCTAATGGTGGGAAGCTTCGGCGTGTTGGTGTGTTGTTCAATTTGGTTTAAATAATGCAAAAACAAAGTGTTGGAGAAGAAAGTAAAAGTGCAATATGTGCCATGTAAAAAAGCTAACGTTTAAGTTCCTTGCTCAGAACATGAGAACATATGGAAGCTGGTGGTTCCTTTTAACATGAGTCTTCAATATTCCCAGGTAAGAAGTTTTAGGTTGTAGTTATTATAGGAATTATAGGACTATTTCTCTCTATACCATTTGTATTTCATATACCTTTGACTATTGGATGTTCTTATAGGCACTATAGTATTGCCAGTGTAACAGTATAGCTTCCATCTCTCTCCTCACCCCTACCTGGGCTCGAACCAGGAACACATCGACAACAGCCACCCTCGAAGCAGCGTTACCCATCGCTCCACAAAAGCCGCGGCCCTTGCAGAGCAAGGGGATAACTACTTCAAGGTCTCAGTGAGTGACGTCACCGTCTGAAACGCTATTAGCGCGCACCCCGCTAACTAGTTAGCCATTTCACATCGGTTACACCAGCCTAGTCTCAGGAGTTGAATGGCTTGAAGTCATAAACAGCTCAATGCTTGAAGCATAGCGAAGAGCTGCTGGCAAACGCACTAAAGTGCTGTTTGAATGAATGCTTTCGAGCCTGCTGCTGCCTACCACCGCTCAGTCAGACTGCTCTATCAAATCATAGACTTAATTATAACATAATAACACACAGAAATACGAGCCTTAGGTCATTAATATGGTCAAATCAGGAAACTATCATTTCGAAAACAAAACATTTATTCTTTCAGTGAAATATGGAACCGTTCCGTATTTTATCTAACGGGTGGCATCCTTAAGTCTAAATATTGCTGTTACATTGCACAACCTTCAGTGCTATGTCATAATTGTTTACAATTCTGGCAAATTAATTACGGTCTTTGTTAGGAATAAATGTTATTCACAGAGTTCGCAATGAGCCAGGTGGCTGCTTGCCTGGACTGCTTGCACGGAACGCAAGAGAAGTGACACAATTTCCCTAGTTAAAAGAAATTCATGTTAGCAGGCAATATTAACTAAATATGCAGGTTTAAAAATATATACTTGTGTATTGATTTTAAAGAAAGGCATTGATGTATATGGTTAGGTACACATTGGTGCAACGACAGTGCTTTTTTCGCGAATGCGCTTGTTAAATCATCACCCGTTTGGCGAAGTAGGCTGTGATTCGATGAGAAATTAACAGGCACCGCATCGATTATATGCAACGCAGGACAAGCTAGATAAACTAGTAATATCATCAACCATGTGCAGTTAACTAGTGATTATTGTTAGGGTTTGACCAACTATTTGAGTGCATATCCTATATAATATAACAATTTGTTTGCATAACCTATATAATATAACACAGATGCTATAATAATGAGTATATAAACTATAGATAATTGAGTACTGCTATATGTTAAGAGGAAGTGGCTCATGTGATGGTGGGTCATGTGGAAAGAATGCTGATGATATAGAAACAGGATTTTCTGTAGAATAATAGCAATAACAGGATATGGATGAAAGGTATATGCAGGGGGTTGTAAGGATTTTAGAGAACTGTGCATTGTGCAGTCACAAGATGAGACATCCGCCAGGAAGCTGGAGTGCGTCTAGAGGTTGGGACAAACCTGCACGCCAACGATAGGCTGAAATAAGTCTAAACCATATTCTAGCCTCTACTATGACAGGCCCTCAGGGAGAGGGAACTAAGTCTGTCAAAGTATTTAAAGAAGAACTTGTAATGTCATTCCAGTTCTCTGTCTGCCCTGCGTGGTGTTTCAGGGAGCCCGTATATACGAACCACATATTTACCATTCAAGTGTTTGCATTAATTAAAGTACAAAGAAATCAGAAGTTACTATGTGCTGACTATTTTGTTCTGATACCAGATTCGAATTGACGCGACCTGACATTATGTTAAGATTGATTGTTTTTTATAAGATAAGTTTCATGCTAGCTAGCAACTTACCTTGGCTTCTTGCTGCACTCACGTAACAGGTAGTCAGCCTGCCACGCAGTCTCCTCGTGGAGTGCAATGTAATCGGCCACAATCTGTGTCCAAAAATCCCGATTACCGATTTGTTATGAAAACTTGAAATCTGCCCTAATTAATCGGCCATTCCGATTAATCGGTCGACCTCTAGTGGGAAGGGCTTGCAATTTGGGCAGTGCGCTGTAAATACCAAATAGATGATTGTTGAGTTGCGACTGTCAGTGAAAAGCAAAGCGACACAGCCAGGCAAATCGCAATATTTAAAAATACAATCGCGGAAAAACTGTTTGGAAAGCAAATGGCTGTTGCTGTAAAGAGAAGACAATGAAAATACTTCATTTAATTATCAATATTCTTAGTTGAGTGAACAGTATCTTATTGGCACCAGTGGAGAACATCGGCCATATCCCCGGTGAGTGTGCATATTCACTGTCTTTATCTTTGGACCAGTGCCGCTTTCGTTTGTTTTTGGACAATCATTTCCTCCTCCAGGTTAGATGGACATCAATGCATTTGTGTTTCCCCTTTTCGTAGCCAGATTATATGGATCAGACCTCGTTTTCATTGATATTTTTGTCAGTGTCAGCAGGTTAGGCTACACTGGAATTTTTGTACTTTCACCCCTGCATATATTTGTTTTAAAGGTGCAATATGAAAAAATCGCTTTGCCATTTCCTAGTTGCTAAAATGTTAATAGTTCACCTAACTTCAGTTTATATGACAAAACAAGAGAGAATCATTGTACCATCCAAACCGCTGTGACATATCTTTTCAATATCCAAAATGTCAGCTGTTTGAAGCTGGTGTACAAAACCAAAAGTAAAAGAAGCATAAGTTAAATGTAAGAATGGAAAGCATAAAAATAGCATACATAGAACAGATCTACTGCTTCTTAGACTTGCTTTCAATGAGAATGACAGATCTATAACTTATATGTCTATGTGAATTTGATTGGGTCTCCCGAATAGGTACATATTGCATTTTAATCCAGACTAGCTCAAAATTTGAGAAATGATCCAATGGATTATGATAATTTGCTGGTAAAAAAAAGGGGAGGTGCAAAACTTAGCCTAACCCTAAATGAAGACCAAAAAGCTAACTTTCGATTTTATGAATTTGTACGTTATATCCAATTTTTACTTTGTGGCTGTTTTATCTAGTGGAAACCTGTGAGGACCGACACGAGACGAGAAGCAAGTACAGAGAGTGAACATTTAATGAAACACGGACAGGAACAGAATACGGACAGCGTCTGGACAGGGGAAAGCAAAATGACAATAATGCTGACACAGGGATCTAACCGAGGGACAGACAGATATAGGAGGGGCAATGAGCGCTGATGCGTGTAATGATGGTGACAGGTGTGCATAATGAAGGGTAGCCTGGCGCCTTCGTGCGCCAGAGAGGGGAAGTGGGAGCCGGGTGACAGTACCTCCCCCCCCCCCCACCTCTTGGGAAGCCACCTGGCAAGCCTGACTGGCCGGCCGAGGCATGGCGCCGGACGGCCGGCCGAGGCATGGGAGCTCGACGAGCCGGGCCGAGGCGTGGGAGCCCGACGAGGAACCCCCAGTTCCATTGGTAGCGGCAACCGGACACAAAAAACAAGTCTCCCTGATGCTTGAAATAGTGGTGTCAGCATTCTGTGAGGACTGACGCTGGAGACGATAAGCAAGTACAGGGAGTGAACATGTAATGAAACACAGACAGGAACAGAATACGGACAGCGTGGACAGGGGAAAACAAAACAATATTGCTGACAAAGGGATCTAACCGAGGAACAGACGGATATAGGAGGAGCAATCAACAAGGTAATGGAGTCCAGGTGAGTCCAATGAGTGCTGATGCGCGTAATGATGGTGACAGGTGTGCGTAATGAAGTCTAGCATTGCGCCCTCAAGCGCCAGAGAGGGGAAGCGGGAGCAGGCGTGACAGAAACCCAAATGTAAGCTACAGAGAAAAGCTGGACTTGTGCATAGGAAGAAATTTGCAGCAGGTGTTTCTGATGAATAAACATTGCCATGTAAGTGGTGGGTGGTAACATTTAAATAAAACCCAGCCCTAAAACGAAATGTGGGCTGAAAATAATATGCACATTATCTCATCAGAAAAGACATGTATGACTCAGGGAAACATCCGAAGTCACACACATGGATTTGTCACTTCAAGCCCAAATATATCATACTTTGACTAAAACGATGACTTATTGACTTACATCGTTGTGCAATTTCATGGGTAAGATCTGGCAATCGTCTTTCAGCTCCCACACCAGTATTTCTACTGGTGTGGGAGTTTAAGGATCTTTGGCTCTGGGTTTTGATCCACCACCACAAACCATGCTGATATCTTGGTAAAATAGCAACACAACCTGTAGCCTACATAATCATATCACCAAATGACGATTCATGAATTCTTCTTCTTTGGAGTTTAACGGTGGTTGGCATCCAATATGTTGCATCTCCGCCTCCAACTGGACTATAATATAAATCCATTAGACTTTGTGATACTAAAAAATATATTAAATAAATAAACTAAACTAAATGAAAATATATATATCAATATAAAAAAGCACCCTTCCAACTAACCATTCACTCATTAAAAACCCACTCCCCCATTCAACTACTTCAATGTCCTGGGAGGAAAGGACGCCACCACTCAACACACCCTGGAACTCTTCTGAATTCAAATCTCGTATGCCCAAATACTTCTCTGTAGCTGCCACCACAACATCTATTTTCTATGATTTACGTTCCATTTCTGCGGTACAGTTGATAACTTTGAAAGCTAAGAAGACAACCTTACTGAAACATATATCACTTGTCGGCCTATCCCTCAGTGCTTCTGCACTACTCTGACTCTAGCCACCTCAACCTGCCTCTCTCGCACCGGACACTTCCGATCAACATGGGCACCCCTACAGTTGACACAGAACTTTATCCACTGAAACTACACAATCCTCTATCCCATGCCCTCCGGGACAGCGCAGTAGATTCGGCACATAACTGGATAACTGATATATCCTAACATGACTTTGTCGGGTAAATACTCTGACTGAAAATTCCAAATGACTGACAGTGACTCCTCTGTTTCACCACGCTCACCACTGGGTCTGTGTTGCACCAAACTTCGGGAATCACAAACACCAGCAATCTTCAACTTCACTTGCTCCACCTCCACACTTATCACTACCCCAGAAATTAATCATTTCAATGGTGCCCTGTTCCTAAGAGCAAAGCAATAAACAGATCTTGATCTTGACCCAAGTTGCGTGACACGGACTACCCACTCCCTCTGGTCAGAAGGAACACAAACAAATATTACAAGTCCACTACAGGTTACACTGATTCAACTGCATCCAATTCCTTTCCCATCCTCCCTGGAACCACAATTGGATTTGACAAAAGGCAAGGATCTACTTTCTCCAAAAAAAAGGCTGCCTCCAACCTTTTTACAACAGGCCTGACTGAAACCTGAAATCAGAGAGGTCACCTCCTCAAACACGCGCGCTTTTTCAGTTCTGCCCACACAGTGGTAGGCCACACAAGGCTGAGACCTGCTGAACTGTATCAGACAACTTTTTTGCTATTGTACCTAACATTTTACCTAACATTTTAACAGTTTACAACAAAGGAGGAACGTGTCTCCGGTAAAACATGTACTTTGCCATGATTGTCAGTTATGTAGCTGCTCTACTGATAATCTCAGTGCGTCCTTGCTGGGATGACACAAATCTACTGCCGGAGAATATCTACACCAAACACATTGGTTCACCGATCCACCGGAGCGGACTATACACAGCATACCATAATGTTCTGAATAATGGCCAAGTCTACCTCGCTCCCTATTCCACTGAACCGCTTAGGCGTGACAAACACAAGTCCAACATTTATCGGAAACTGTTAAACTACCTGTTCACTACCCTGCTGCTCTCCGGGGATGTGCAACTTAATCCTGGGCCTAACATCACCGAGCCAGCGATACTCACCGGAGTGGAAAGCAGGGGATGGCCTCGTCCACAGATCATCGCCGCTGTGGAAGTGGGTGAGTGCTATCGTCCCATGGTTTCTCTCGATTCACCCGGCTCCAGGATAGATTTTAACTCTTCAAACATACCCAAGCCGCTATATGCGATCCCTGACTTTGCTTCTGGTACGCAAGTCGTTTTAATTAGTTCCCCACATCCAGTGCAAGCGGGAGGGATTGTTGGTTCCGCTACCGAACTGCCCCTAATCAAAACGAAATAAAACGGCCTAAACCCAGCTGTCAGAAAAAACAGAAAATTTAACTTTTTTCAATGTGTCAATCACTCTCGAGTCATCTGGGACCCACGGGCTAAGCCCAAGGGACTACTAGGAGGGCACTTGAACATTCGTAGTGTCATTCCAAAAAGTGATCAAATTCAACATCTACTCACAGACTCCAACCTTGACTTCCTCTGCCTCTCAGAGACATGGCTCCATAAAAACTCTCCATGTGCTGCTTTGATTGTGCCTGGCTACAATGTTTTCAGGAGAGACAGGATTGAAGGAAGAGGAGGGGGTCTGATGATTTACATTAAAGAACATATCCGATGTAAACAAATTGAGTGGTCATGTGATAATGAACTAGAATGTATTGGCCTGAACGTTAGACTGTCTCCCTAAATGTCTTTTACCCTTATTGGAATGTATAGACCACCTTCCACCAAAAGTGTGTTTTTTGATCAGTTTAATAACATGCTTAGGGAATTTGATTTTGGGAAGGAGGTCATCTTAATGGGAGATTTTAATATTAATTATGAAGACAAGGCTTGTAGGAAAACCCTCAAACGGATCACTAATAGCTTTGACCTTACACAGCTCGTTAAAGGGCCAACCAGGGTGACTTGTTGCTCTTAAACACAGATTGATTTGGTGTTCAGTAATAAACCAGAGAGAGTGACTAAATCATTCAATATGGTTACTGGGCTGTCTGATCATAATTTGACACTTATAGCCAGAAAGTTGTCTAAGAGCAGGTTTAAGCTCTCTACTGTTAGAAAGCCGGATCAACTAAGAATACCTAAGAGTGAATTAAACTATTTTGAAAACGCAATTAATGGAATTAACTGGAATGATCTCTTGTCCTATACAGACGTGGAAGCTGATAGTGAGGTTTTTCTATCCACAATCCAGGCTACAATAAATGGTTTCCTAAAGAAAATCAAATCCAAACCTGGCCAAAAGAGCACTCTTCCTTGGCTAAATGGAGAAATTTGGAAATTGATGAAAGAACGAGATTATGCTCTAAAAACAGCCCTAAAATCCAAATTAGAGCATGACAGACGTAGGTTTACCATGTTGAGAAATAAGGTGATGAAAGAAAACTTTTTTATTAACATAATTGGTGAGGCAAAGGGAAATTCAAAATTGATCTGGGAGAATCTAAAAAAGTTAACAGGGAAAGACCATAGTAAAACTGCAAAAAGACTAGAAATCATGGTGAATAACAATCTAACACAGGATGCAGTCAAAATAGCAATAGCCTTCAATTCCTACTTTATTGACTCTGTCAAGGTACTGACACAGAACCCCTCCACTGGTTTATTGGGCTCAGTGCTAGTGAATGACGCTAAACCTGTCTTCATCATAAGGGAGGTTTCTGAGTCAAAGGTGAACAAGGTGATTAGCTCACTAAAGAACTCTAAATCCAAAGATGTGTTTGGGCTGGACTCTACCTTTCTTAAAAACTACAAAGAGTCACTCATTGGCCCCATTACTAAGGTCACCAACACATCTATTGGTCTGGGGGTGTTTCCAAGGGTATGGAAGTCAGCCATAATAACGGCCATCTTTAAATCGGGCGACCCTGCTGACGTGAGTAACTACAGGCCCATTAGTATACTACCTGTAGTGTCGAAGGTTGTTGAAAAGTGTGTAGCAGAACAACTGATTTCCCACCTCAACAACAGCCCCTTCACATTACACTCCATGCAGTTTGGCTTCAGAGCGAAACACTCCACAGAAACGGCCAACTGCTTTCTTCTGGAAAATGTGAAGTCCAAGATGGACAAAGGGGGCGTTGTTGGGGCTGTGTTTCTGGACCTAAGGAAGGCTTTCGATACTGTTAACCATGAGATTCTCATCACAAAATTGTCCAAGTTCAACTTTTCCCCCGATGCCTTGAGATGGATGAAATCATACCTTGAAGGCAGAACTCAGTGTGTCAGAGTGAGCAATGAGCTGTCGCCCACTCTTAGCTATGATGTGGGCGTGCCCCAAGGGTCAATACTGGGGCCCCTCTTGTTCAGCCTGTACATTAATGATCTGCCTTCCGTCTGCACTGGGTCTGAAGTTCAAATGTATGCAGATGATACAGTGATATATGTGCATGCAAAGAGCAAACAACAAGCTGCACAAGAACTCACTACTGTAATGGTCCAGGTTACAAAGTGGCTCAGTGACTCGTGTTTGCATCTCAATGTGAAAAAAACTGTTTGCATGTTCTTCACAAAGAGGGCAACAGATGCTACTGAGCCAGATGTCTATGTGTCAGGGGAGAAGCTCCAGGTGGTGTCTGATTTTAAGTACCTTGGAATCATACTTGATTCCAACCTCTCTTTTAAAAAGCATGTGAAAAAGGTAATTCAAATAACCAAATTCAACCTAGCTAATTTCCGATTTATACGAAATTGTTTGACCATAGAGGTAGCAAGACTGTACTTCAAATCGATGATACTTGCCCACTTAACATACTGCTTGACTAGTTGGACCCAAGCTTGCTATACAACATTAAAACCTATTCAGTCTGTCTACAAACAGGCTCTCAAAGTGCTCGATAGGAAGCCCAATAGCCATCATCACTGTTACATCCTCAGAAAGCATGAGCTCCTGAGTTGGGAAAATCTGGTGCAATACACCGACGCATGTCTTGTATTCAAGATCCTAAATGGCCTAGCTCCCCCTCCACTCAGTACTTTTGTTAAACAGAAAATCCAAACATATGGCAGCAGATCCACAAGGTCTGCCATGAGAGGTGACTGTATAGTTCCCTTAAGGAAAAGCACCTTTAGTAAATCCGCTTTCTCTGTGAGAGCGTCCCATGTCTGGAATACACTGCCATCAGACACACATAACTGCACCACATATCACACTTTCACAAAATGCATGAAGACATGGCTAAAGGTCAATCAGATTTGTGAACATAATCCCTAGCTGTGTATTGCCGCTTTCCATGTTGTCTGTTGTCTGTAGCTTGTGAGGTGTGGAAACACTTTGTTTTTATGGATTTTGTCTTGTTGCTTTTTGTTCTATGTTGCTCTGTCTGTATGCTACATCTTGCTTGTCCTATGTTGCTCTGTCTTTATGCTATGTCTTGCTTGTCCTATGTTACTCTGCGTGTGCTCACTGTTCTATGATTGTCTATATTGTAATTGTTTTTAATAACCTGCCCAGGGACTGCGGTTGAAAATTAGCCGGCTGGCTAAAACCGGCACTTTTACTGAAACGTTGATTAATGTGCACTGTCCCTGTAAAAATAAAATAAACTCAAATAAACTCAAAATGTCACTCCTACTGGACCAGATTCTTCTTTATCATGCCCATTGATGCCAGGCTCGGGTTCTAAGCTCTTCACCATGCCTTTCACCTCACTTAACTCGCTCTCATTCACTTTCATTTCCCCCCCAGAACTCGGTCTGGTGCACAGCTCACTCATTTTGCACTTGACACCAATCCTCTTCAACACCCCATCTCCATTTTTGTCGGCATCTTCCTCAAATTCAAATTCAAATCCAACCTCTGCTTTCCTCATTCTCTTTAACCTCTTTTTCCCCCCTCCATTTCTCCTCAGAAATCCACCTTTCTGTGTTCCTGTCCCAATATTCCTCTTCTCTCCACTTTGCTTTCATCCCGGTGGCATCCCAACGTAACTCCATCTCATAAACATCCTGCTCACCTCGGAAACGTTTCTTCTCCAAGCGCCAACATTTTGAGAGCATGAACAACCCTCAAACTCAACTCTGTTTTCTTCTTCTTCTTCCAGATGACAATTCATCAAGACACACAACAACTTGACCCTTTTCTAAGCCCTGCCCCCCTTGGATACGGTTGCAACCTCTGATAATATTTTGCTGGAAAGCCCAACTAAACTAGTGGAGAAAACCAATCACAGTGATCTCAAGCTGTGCTCTTAATACAAGATTAAATTAACCCATTTTTTTTGGGGGGGGGGGGGAGGGGTTATTAAACAACAAATTGACCAACATCAGTTACATTTCTTGAATTGCATTGTGGATGAGGGACCTGCAGTGTGACCAGCAGAAGAGGCAGCAGTGAGAACAGCAGAAGAGGCAGCAGAGGGGGGAATAAATACATGTAGATTGATTGGGGAATGAAAACCAGGTGTGCAGGGAACAAGACAAAACAAATGGATACATGAAAAATGGAGCGGCGATGGCTAGAAAGCCGGTGACGTCAACCGCCGAACGGCGCCCGAACAAGGAGAGGAGCCGACTTCGGCGGAAGTCGTGACAGCCGCGTGCTGGTGAAACACTTGACCTACACCGCCTACCAGGGGCGAAAATCTGATATCAACTTTGGAGGGGACAATTACATAAAATGTTCTCAAGAGCAATTCCTGAGGGGGACACCAAAAGTAGTGCTGTAACACATAGCCTACATTGTAATATGGTAAATGTATATTGAGGAACCAAAGAAATAAGGTGTTTGCCGTACTCCTAACTACCGCTACCCAAAACTACACAACTAATCACAACAGCAATACCATTGCCTTTAACAAATCTTAGTTCAGTCACCAGTTTAAGTTGAGAGTGGGGGTATCCATGGCATTTTCCAATTATGTTCCTATTTTACAAGTCAAAAAAATTGAGAACCTTTCATAATGTTGCCAAACAAAGACTCAACAAACTTACCTGAGACTCCCTGTCTCTGCCAGTCTGTCCCTGCATATCTGTCCCCAACTCTGCTGTCTGTGTGCCATCTGTTGCCTGCTCTGCCTAATGACATCATTGTGAAACATTTCCATTAGAATTTCATTTCTTTCTTATGAACATTTTATCAACTAGTCTTTGAGATATTAGGCTACTAGAGTTCTTACTATGCGTTTTGGTGTATTGAAAAATACTCTGATGTCCGTCTTTTATTTTTCTGGCATTTTTCTACCTGGCTGGCTGGCTGGCTACACACACAGTGTGTAGGTTATTTACAGTAGGAGATGGGCTTCTATCATCTTCAATCATTCTATTTGGGCTTCGATCTAAAAGGTAGCTAGCAAATGTGAAACGGATTAAAATGACAAGAGTTGACAGCTGTATGAGTTCACCATTTACACAACATATGCTGCAACCTTTTGTAATTTTAATAGTTTGTTTCATATTGGCTGGCTTCCAACAATAGCTGAATTTGCAGAGCTAGCGAGCACCAATTCAGTTTCAGTGGTGTTTGCTATAATCTTTGCTACCTGGGTTAAAACCTGTTGGGGATAGGGGGCAGTATTGAGAATTTTGAAAAAAATATGTGCCCATTTTTAACTGCCTCCTACACCAACTCAGAAGCTAGAATATGCATATTATTATTCAGGTTTGGATAGAAAACACTCTGAATTTTCTAAAACTGTTTGAATGGTGTCTGTAAGTATAACAGAACTCATATGGCAGTCAAAACCCTGAGACAAATTCTGACAGGAAGTGGATACCTGATGTGTTGAATTACCTTTAAGCCTGTGCCATTGAAACACACAGGGGCTTATTAATCGTTGAGCACTTCCTATGGCTTCCACTAGATGTCACAAGTCTTTACAAAGTTGTTTGAGTCTTCTTCTGTGAGAACTGAACGAACAAGAGTCTTGGAACGGTGGTGGCCGACAAGACTCTGGCGCGCGAGTTCATGTTGGGTACTCTCTTTCCAATAAGTTTTAAAAGAGAATGCAATCGTCCGCTTTGAATATTATTCATGTTCTGGTTGAAAAAGGCACTAATGATTTATGCTATACAACGTTTGACACGTTTGAACGAACGTAAATATTTTTTCTCCGCTCTTTCATGAAGAGAAGTCCGGCGGGCTTAGATCATGTGCTAACAACACGGAGCTTTTTGGACATAAATTATGAGCTTTTTCGAACAAAACTACATTTGTTATGGACCTGGGATTCCTGGAAGTGACATCTGATGAAGAGAATCAAAGGTAAGGGATTGTTTACATAGTATTTTCGATTTTAGATCTCTCCAACATGGCGGTTAGTCTGTATCGCAAAGCGTATTTTTCTGGGCGCAGTGCTCAGATTATTGCAAAGTGTGATTTCCCAGTAAGGTTATTTTTAAATCTGGCAATCCGGTTGCGTTCAAGAGATGTAAATCTATAATTCTTTGAATGACAATATAATATTTTACCAATGTTTTCGAATAGTAATTATTTAATTTGTTGTGCTGATTTGACTGGCGGTATTGGAGGGAAAAGATTTCCTCAACATCAACGCCATAGTAAAACGCTGTTTTTGGATATAAATATGAACTTGATAGAACTAAAAATACATGTATTGTCTAACATAATGTCCTAGGAGTGTCATCTGATGGAGATTGTCAAAGGTTCGTGCATAATTTTAGCTGGTTTTCTGCTTTTGGTGACGCGTGTCTTTGCATTGACAAAACATTACACACAGCTATTTTCAATGTACTCTCCTAACATAATCTAACTTTATGCTTTCGCCGTAAAGCCTTTTTGAAATCGGACAACGTGGTTAGATTAAGGAGATGTTTATCTTTCAAAGGGTGTAAGATAGTTGTATGTTTGAGAAATTTGAATTATGACATTTAATTGTTTTCAAATTTGGCGCTCTTGATATTTCACCTGTTGTTGATAGGGTGTACCAGGGGTGGGACGCTAACCTTATCACAGGGACTTTGAAGCACTAACTTACATCATCTGCATGCTGATTCCATCTTTGACGACGCCACATAAATGGAATAGGTACTAGCTAGCTTAATAGTTAATATTTGCGCGCTAGCTCTACATATTCAGCTAGTGTGTGTGTGCGCGATTGACTGGATTAACCTCACGTCAGTTACTTGCATTGAGTGCCTTTCAGACAGTAGATACGACCTCTCTGTTACCTAGCAAGCTAAGGAACTGGCAGTGGATCAAACCATTGTGAGGCAAAGGGTGGGGGGGTTGCAATCTTTTGAAACTTAAAAACGCGCTATTAAGTGTCTATAATCAGCACAATTGCTTTCATTGCGTATTATTAATATTATTTAAATTACATAGTTATGTTTCAGTGATATATTGGGGGGGACAAATCATATTTTTCCCAGGATGGGGGGGGGGTCGTGTCCCCCCCGTCCCCCCGGGATTTCCGCCCCTGCCGCCTACACAGTACAACAGAGATGAACGTCTCACAACCACTCTGAAACAAGTTGCTGCTTTGAGTCCCCAACTCCATCACCATTTATTGTAGTGCAGCCTCGCCTGTTGGTGAAAGTTGACACTTGTCTGTGCATAATAATGTACTTTTAGTTACAAGACTGTGGTCTAAAATATCCATTATGATAAATTATATAAAAAAATTGAGCAGTACATAGGCCAACGTAGGCCTGATGACAAAGTAGGATACAGAAAGTACATTTTCGCTAAGCCCTGGTGTTTTTTATTTCACCTTTATTTAACCAGGTAAACTAGTTGAGAACAAGTTCTCATTTACAACTGCGACCTGGCCAAGATAAAGCAAAGCAGTACGACACAAACAACAACACAGAGTTACACATGGAATAAACAAGCGTCAATAACACAATAGAAAAAAGAAATTATATATACAGTGTGTGCAAATGGCGTGAGGAGGTAGGCAATAAATAGGCCATAGTAGCGAAGTAATTACAATTTAGCAGATTAACACTGGAGTGATAAACGAGCAGATGATGATGTGCAAGTTGAGATACTGGTGTGCAAAAGAGCAGAAAAATAAATAAAAACAATATGGGGATGAGGTAGGTAGATTGGGTGGGCTATTTACAGATGGACTATGTACAGCTGCAGCGATCAGTTAGCTGCTCAGATAGCTGATGTTTAAAGTTAGTGAGGGAAATATAAGTCTCCAGCTTCAGCGATTTTTGGAATTCATAGCCAAATACATTTAATAAACTCAGTTTTTCACAATTCCTGACATTTAATCCTAGTAAAAATTATCTGTCTTAGGTCAGTTAGGATCACCACTTTATTTTAACAATGTGAAATGTCAGAATACTAGTAGAGAGAATGATTTATTTCAGCTTTTATTTATTTTATCACATTCCCAGTGGGTGAGAAGTTTACATACACTGAATTAATATTTGGTAGCATTGCCTTTAAATTGTTTAACTTGGGTCAAATATTTCGAGTAGCCTTCCACAAGCTTCCCACAATAAATTGGGTGAATTTTGGCCCATTCCTTCTGACAGAGCTGGTGTAACTGAGTTAGGTTTGTAGGCCTCCTTGCCTGCACACGCTTTTTCAGTTCTGCCCACAAATTATCTATAGGATTGAGGTCAGGGCTTTGTGATGGCCAGTCCAATACCTTGACTTTGTTGTCCTTGAGCCATTTTTCCACAACTTTGGAAGTATGCTTGGGGTCATTGTCCATTTGGAAGACCCATTTTCGACCAAGCTTTAACTTCCTGACTGATGTCTTGAGATGTTGCTTCAATATATCCACATAATTTTCCTCCCTCATGATGCCATCTATTTTGTGAAGTGCACCAGTCCCTCCTGCAGCAAAGCACCCCCACAACATAATGCTGCCACCCCCATGCTTCACGGTTGGGATGGTGTTCTTCGGCTTGCATGCCTCCCCCTTTTTCCTCCAAACATAACAATGGTTATTATGGCCAAACAGTTCTGTTTTTGTTACATCAGACCAGAGGACATTTCTCCAAAAAGTACAATCTTTGTCCACATGTGCAGTTGCAAACCGTAGTCTGTTTTTTTATGGCGGTTTTGGAGCAGTGGCTTCTTCCTTGCTGAGCGGCCTTTCAGGTTATGTCAATATAGGACTCGTTTCACTGTGGATATAGATACTTTTGTACCTGTTTCCTGCAGCATCTTCACAAGGTCCTTTGCTGTTGTTCTGGGATTGATTTGCACTTTTCACACCAAAGTACGCTCATCTCTAGGAGAGGGAACGCGTCTCCTTCCTGAGCAGTATGACGGCTGCGTGGTCCCATGGTGTTTATACTTGCGTACTGTTGTTTGTACAGATGAACGTGAAGGATGAACGCCTTCAGGCATTTGGAAATTGCTCCCAAGGATGAACCAGACTTGTGGTCTACCATTTTTTTCTGAGGTCTTGGCTGATTTCTTTTGATTTTCCCATGATGTCAAGCAAAGAGGCACTGAGTTTGAAGGTAGGCCTTGAAATACATTCACAGGTACACCTCCAATTGACTCAAATGATGTCAATTAGCCTATCAGAAGCATCTAAAGCCATGACATAATTTTCTGGAATTTTACAAGCTGTTTAAAGGCACAGTCAACTTAGTGTATGTAAACTTCTGACCCACTGGAATTGTGCTACAATTCCAGTGGGTCAGAAGAGGTAGCGTAGCCTAGTGGTTAGAACGTTGGACTAATAACTGAAAGGTTGCAAGATCGAATCGCCGAGCTGTCGTTCTGCCCCTGAACAAGGCACTGTTCCTAGGCCGTCATTGAAAATAAGAATTTGTTCTTAACTGACTTGCCTAGTTAAATAAAGGTAAAATAAATACAGTGAATTACAAGTGAAATAATCTGTCTGTAAACAATTGTTAGAAAAATGATTTGTGTCATGGACAAAGTAGATGTCCTAACTGACTTGCCAAAACTATAGTTTGTCAACAAGAAATTTGTGTAGTGGTTAAAGAACGAGTTTTAATGACTCCAATCTAAGTGTATGTAAACTTCCGACTTAAACTGTACATAGCTTATTGAAGTCCACAAACAAAGAGAAAAGGTGAGAGGAGAAGAGAGCATAGATGAAAGAAGGAATACAACATGACTGCTATGAAGGTGAACTGTGTTTACGTGTGATCAGGGGTGTTTCATTCTGCCGATTCTGTTGAAAAACATTTCTTAAACGGAAGCAAATGTAACAAAACGGAGATAAATATACCTTAATTTGTCCAATAGAAACCCTCATTTGCAACTGTTGGTCTAATGATTACACTCTAGATCAGCTAGATGCAGACGGTATTGAACGTGTCACAGTCAGTTAACCTCAAACTTGTATTTCGACCTGTGTACAGCTATGTTGTAAACTTTCATTCATAGGATAGGGTGTAGCAACCTCATGATGGGGTTTAGGGAAAATTACAGTATCATGTAGTAGCCTAAACCAATCGATGTTACATTGAATTGGGTGAATTGAATATGAATGACAGTCATCCAATATGCTGTAATAGAAATAAGGCCATGCTCATGAAGAAAAACAAAAAATCATCCTCCCTCATCTTAAACGGCACCGACTGCCACTGGTGTGTAGATTGTACAATCACTGAGAGAGCCTCAAATATCACATTCATTTGTATATATCCACTGTATGAATCGCTGCGAAGTTCGTTCCTGTTTCAGTCATGTCTTTGGTCACATTTGCGTGGATCAAACAAAAACACCCTAATGATTGATCCCACAATGCAGGGGATGGCTGTAAGATGAAGTTGGTGAAGAGCTGCAAAAACTGTCAGTCGTCTAGCAGTAACGCTGGTTTTAGACCCCATCATAGCACTGAGACTGCACTTGTGAAGGTGGTAAATGACCTTTTAATGACGTCAGACCGAGGTTCTGCGTCTGTCCTCGTGCTCCTAGATCTTAGTGCTGCTTTTGATACCATCGATCATCACATTCTTTTGGAGAGATTGGAAACCGAAATTGGTCTACATAGACAAGTTCTGGCCTGGTTTAGGTCTTATCTGTCGGAAAGATATCAGTTTGTCTCTGTGAATGGTTTGGCCTCTGACAAATCAACTGTAAATTTCGGGATTCCTCAAGGTTCCGTTTTAGGACCACTATTGTTTTCACTATATATTTTACCTCTTGGGGATGTCATTCAAAAACATAATGTTAAATTTCACTGCTATGCGGATGACACACAGCTGTACATTTCAATGAAACATGGTGAAGCCCCAAAATTGCCCTCGCTAGAAGCCTGTGTCTCAGACATAAGGAAGTGGATGGCTGCAAACTTTCTACTTTTAAACTCGGACAAAACAGAGATGCTTGTTCTAGGTCCCAAGAAACAAAGAGATCTTCTGTTGAATCTGACAATTAATCTGGATGGTTGTACAGTCGTCTCAAATAAAACTGTGAAGGACCTCGGCGTTACTCTGGACCCTGATCTCTCTTTTGAAGAACATATCAAGACTGTTTCAAGGACAGCTTTTTTCCATCTACGTAACATTGCAAAAATCCGAAACTTTCTGTCCAAAAATGACGCAGAAAAATTAATCCATGCTTTTGTTACTTCTAGGTTGGACTACTGCAATGCTCTACTTTCCGGCAACCCGGATAAAGCACTAAATAAACTTCAGTTAGTGCTAAATACGGCTGCTAGAATCCTGACTAGAACCAAAAAATTTGATCATATTACTCCAGTGCTAGCCTCCCTACACTGGCTTCCTGTTAAGGCAAGGGCTGATTTCAAGGTTTTACTGATAACCTACAAAGCATTACATGGGCTTGCTCCTACCTATCTTTCCGATTTGGTCCTGCCGTACATACCTACACGTACGCTACGGTCACAAGACGCGGGCCTCCTAATTGTTCCTAGAATTTCTAAGCAAACAGCTGGAGGCAGGGCTTTCTCCTATAGAGCTCTATTTTTATGGAATAGTCTGCCTACCCATGTGAGAGACGCAGATTCAGTTTCAACCTTTAAGTCTTTACTGAAGACATATCTCTTCAGTAGGTCCTATGATTAAGTGTAGTCTGGCCCAGGGGTGTGAAGGTGAACGGAAAGGCTGGAGCAACGAACCGCCCTTGCTGTCTCTGCCTGGCCGGTTTCCCCTCTTTCCACTGGGATTCTCTGCCTCTACCCCTATTACGGGGGCTGAGTCACTGGCTTACTGGTGTTCTTCCATGCCGTCCCTGGGAGGGGTGCGTCACTTGAGTGGGTTGAGTCACTGACGTGGTCTTCCTGTCTGGGTTGGTGCCCCCCCTTGGACTGTGCCGTGGCGGAGATCTTTGTGGGCTATACTCTGCCTTGTCCCGGGATGGTATGTTGGTGGTTGGAGATATCCCTCCAGTGGTGTGGAGGCTGTGCTTTGGCAAAGTGGGTGGGGTTATATCCTACCTGTTTGGCCCTGTCCGGGGGTTTCATCGGATGGGGCCACAGTGTCTCCTGACCCCTCCTGTCTCAGCCTCCAGTATTTATGCTGCAGTAGTTTATGTGTCGGGGGGCTAGGGTCAGTCTGTCACATCTGGAGTATTTCTCTTGTCTTTTCCGGTGTCCTGTGTGAATTTAAATATGCTCTCTCTAATTCTCTCTTTCTCTTTCTTTCTCTCTCTCGGAGGACCTGAGCCCTAGGACCATGCCTCAGGACTACCTGGCTTGATGACTCCTTGCTGTCCCCAGTTCACCTGGCCGTGCTGCTGCTCCAGTTCCAACTGTTCTGCCTGCAGCTATGGAACCCTGACCTGTTCACCGGACGTGCTACCTGTCCCAGACCTGTTGTCCCAGACCTGCTGGAACCCTGACCTATTCACCGGACGTGCTACCTGTCCCAGACCTGCTGTTTTCAACTCTCTAGAGACAGCAGGAGCGGTAGAGATACTCTCAAAGATTGGCTATGAAAAAGCCAACTGACACTTACTCTTGTGTTGCTGACTTGTTGCACCCTCGACAACTACTATGATTATTATTATTTGACAATGCTGGTCATTTATGAACATTTGAACATCTAGGCCATGTGCTGTTATAATCTCCACCCGGCACAGCCAGAAGAGGACTGGCCACCCCTCATAGCCTGGTTCCTCTAGGTTTCTTCCTAGGTTTTGGCCTTTCTAGGGAGTTTTTCCTAGCCACCGTGCTTCTACACCTGCATTGCTTGCTGTTTGGGTTTTTAGGCTGGGTTTCTGTACAGCACTTTGAGATATCAGCTGATGTAAGAAGGGCTATATAAATAAATTTGAAAATTTGAATTTGAAGGCACTCATCAGAGATTCATAACGCTCACCAGTCCTGAAGACCAGTGGCTGAGGGGTTTGCCAGTCCATCAAAATAAATTCATTTTCTAAAATAATTTCCTGCAATTCTACGTCATTTTACATGACTGGAGACATTACAACAATAATATTTTTTTAGACCACACAAATGACCAAAATGACAAGCTACTCTGACATTGACATACTGAGATCAATAAAACGAATGACGCATGTCTTAAACGCAACCAATAGGCCAATGAAAAGAGTGATACACAGATCTTAGCCCTACAATATGAGGAGGGAATTAAAGTCCACCAACTTTCTGGTGGCACTCACGTATCCAAACAGTTTTTTCCCACAATTGTATTTTGAGATATTGCGAAAGACCTTTTAGCAGCTGCCTGCTGTTCATTGACAGCCACAACTCAACAACCAGCTGTTTGATATTTGCTGCAGTGGCTGCACAATTATGGGATTCCCGACTCTAGGCCTATGCTCTAATAATGTGACAAAACACAATCTACAGCAATTTTTTAAAATAAGCTGTTGAGCCTCTGTGGCTAAATGATTCTCTCTGGTGTACTATTTACAATTATTTCATTCATTTCTGTAGAGACAGGAGTAATTATATGCACTGAACAAAAATATAAACGCAACATGCAACAATTTCAAAGATTTTACTACGTTACAGCTCATATAAGGAAATCAGTCACGTTACAAATTCCCTGTTGATGACTGTTATCAGCATCTCACAACCCTGAGCTGCAAACTCCACTCCCCATCCCCAATGACCGGAGCCTGAGAGTCTGTGAGTTGTGTGACATTTATATATTGTTCTTCATAGTTAGTTACTACTATTGCCTATTGTATGTTGCCCGTCTGAGTTCACTGTGCTGTGTAAAACTCATATGGCATATGCAATCTATACAGTCTTTACTGCTACAGTGCCTTCGGAAAGTATTCAGACCCATTTACTTTTTTCCACAAATTGATTAAATACCTAAAAATCCTCATCAATCTACACACAATATCCCATAATGACAAAGCAAAAACAGGTTTTTAGAAAATAAAAACAGATATGTTATTTACATAAGTATTTAGACCCTTTGCCATGAGATTCGAAAATGAGCTCAGGTGCACCCTGTTTCCATTGAAAATGCTTGAGATATTTCTACAACTTAATTGGAGTCCACATTAGAAATGATTTGGAAAGGCACACACCTGTCTATATAAGTTGACAGTGCAAGTCAGAGCAAAAACCAAGCCATGAGGTTGAAGGAATTGTCCGTAGAGCTCCGAGACAGGATTGTGTCGAGGCACATATCTGAGGAAGGGTACCAAAACATTTCTGCAGCATTGAAGGTCCCCAAGAACACAGTGACCTCCATCATTCTTAAATGGAAGAAGTTTGGAACCACCAAGATTCTTGCTAGAGCTGGCCGCCCGGCCAAACTGAGCAGTCGCGGGAGAAGGGCCTTGGTCAGGGAGGTGACCAAGAACCCGATGGTCACTCTGACAGAGCTCTAGAGTTCCTCTGTGGTGATGGGAGAACCTTCCAGAAGGACAATCATCTCTGCAGCACTCTGCCAATTATGCCTTTATGGTAGAGTGGCCAGACGGAAGCCACCCGTCAGTAAAAGGCACATGACATCCTGCTTGGAGTTTGCCAAAAGGCACCTAAAGACTCTCAGACCATGAGAAACAAGATTCTCTGGTCTGATGAAACCAAGATTGAACTCTTTGGCCTCAATGCCAAGTGTCACATCTGGAGGAAACCTGGCACCATCCCTGCGGTGAAGCATGGTGGTGGCAGCACATGCTGTGGGGATATTTTTCAGCGGAAGGGACTGGGAGACTAGCCAGGATCGAGGCAAAAATGAACAGAGCAAAGTGCTGAGAGATCCTTGATGAAAACCTGTTCCAGGGTGTTCAGGACCTCAGACTGTGGTGAAGGTTCACCTTCCAACAGGACAACGACCCTAAGCACACAGCCAAGACAATGCAGGAGTGGCTTCGGGACAAGTATCTGAATGTCATTGAGTGGCCCAGCCAGAGCTCGGACTTGAACCTGATTGAACATTTCTGAAGAGACCTGAAAATAGCCGTGCAGAAACGCTCCCCATCCAACCTGACAGAGCTTGAGAGGATCTGCAGAGAATAATAAGAGAAATTCCCCAAATACAGGTGTGCCAAGCTTGTAGTATCATACCCCAAAAAACACTACCATTACACTCCCTGTCCCACTTCTCATCCCCATGTGCATCCCTATGTTCATCTTCTCCTGTGTATGAATAAGGTTCCCGTGTGTGTTAACTCTTTGGGCTGCTTTATTCCCCTCTAACCAGGGCACAATATAGTAAAATACGTAGAGCTGGGTTGCTCTCTTTCAAGTCAATTTACATAAATTCATTAGGCCCTAATCTATGGATTTCACATGACTGGGAATACAGATATGCATCTGTTGGTCACAGATACCTTTCAAAAATGGTTGGAGCGTGGATCAGGAAACCAGTTCGTATCTAGTGTGGCCACCATTTGCTTCATGCAGCGCGACACATCTCCTTCACAGAGAGTTGATCAGGATGTTGATTGTGGCCTGTGGAATTCTGTCCCACTCATCTATGGCTATGGAAAGTAGCTGGATATTGGCGGGAACTGGAACATGCTGTCGTACACGTCGATCCAGAGCATCCCAAACATGCTCAATGGGTTACATGTCTGGTGAGTATGCAGGCCATGGAAGAACAGGGACATTTTCAGCTTCCAGGAATTGTGTACAGATCCTTACGACATGGGGCTGTGTATTATCATCCTGAAACATGTGATGGCGGCGGATGAATGGAATGACAATGGGCCTCAGGATCTCGTCATGGAATCTCTGTGCATTGAAATTGCCATTGATAAAATGCAAATTTGTTCATTGTTTGTAGTTTATGCTTGCCCGTACCATAACCCCACAGCCACCATGGGGCACTCTGTTCACAGCATTGACATCTGCCCAGTACAGTTGAAACTGGGATTAAGCCGTGAAGAGCACACTTTTCCAGTGTGCCAGTGGACATCGAAGGTTGGTGCAGAAATTCTTTGATTGTGAAAGCCCACAGTTTCCTCAGCTGTCTGGGTGGCTGGTCTCAGACGATCCCGCAGGTGAAGAAGCCAGATGTGGAGGTCCTGGGCTGGCGTGGTTACACGTGGTCTGCGGTTGGGAGGCCAGTTGGACGTACTGCCAAATTCTCTAAAACGATGTTGCTTATGGTAGAGAAATTAACATTCAATTCTCTGGCAACAGCTCTGGTAAACATTCCTTCAGTCAGCATGCCAATTGCACACTCCCTCAAAACTTCTGTGGCACTGTGTTGTGACAAAACCATACATTTTAGAGTGTCCTTTTATTGTCCCCAGCGCAAGGTGCACTTGTGTAATGATCATGCTGTTTAATCAGCTTCTTGATATGCCACACTTGTCATGTGGATGGATTATCTTAGCAAAGGTGAAATGCTCACTACAATGGATGTAAACAAATTTGTGCACGTTTGCAAGAAATAAGCTTTTTGTGCGTCTGGAATATTTCTGTGATCTTTTATTTCAGCTCATGAAACATGGGACCAACACTTTACATGTTGCATTTATATTTTGTTCAGTGTACATTTATTGTGACTAGACTTAGGTTTATTGCTCTGTATAGTTTGTACATTATGCAATTTAAAAAGGAAGGTTTGATGTGTCAGTCCAAATGTCCTTTTGAGACACTTCTTTACTTCACTGTTGCCTAGTATAGGCTAGGCTTATTACGTTTGTCTTGTAGTCTTTTATTTTTTGGCTTTACAGCATAGTCCTGGGACATATTGTATAACTGAAAAAAGACACATTTATTTTTAGTACTCTGTAGCCTACTATATACACATTAGACAATATATTCAATTTACTGTGTCACAAATACAGATACATACTGTAATTACAAGTAGGTTTGTCTCTTTGGCATGCATAACAACAGCAAAAGGACAAACTATGACTAACATACAGGAAACAGACAGACAAGTTACCGTACACATAAACCATCATGTTTTGAGTGCGCTGCACATAAATGTGAAGAAAAGCTACTATTTTCCAGATCTGGGGTTGGCTTGTTCACGGAGGTCCTCGTTGCTCATGCTTGTCCGTCCCATCACCCCATTGCATTACAGACAGGATCTGGTGCTTTTCAGGTACTGGGTAAACACAGTGATCACAATTTAAAAGATCACACAGTATCAAGGACCAGTTAATCAAATGAATGAAAGTGTAAAATTGCTGCTGCTTTCTGAGATCTTTTGTTCAGTCCCAGGATCACACAGATAGGACATCCAAATTAAGCAGTATAAAACAAATCATTTATAAACCACGAGATGGTGGGTACAAGGACAGTAAAAATAGGTGCACAAATACACACATCTGTGGGACATAAACACTCAAAACTATGCATTCTTCTGTTCACACAGGTAACATGGTGGTGGAGTTCTTGGTCACCGGTAACGTGGTGGTGGAGTTCTTGGTCACCGGTAACGTGGTGGTGGAGTTCTTGGTCACCGGTAACGTGGTGGTGGAGTTCTTGGTCACCGGTAACGTGGTGGTGGAGTTCTTGGTCACCGGTAACGTGGTGGAGGAGTTCTTGGTCACAGGTAACGTGGTGGTGGAGTTCTTGGTCACAGGTAACGTGGTGGTGGAGTTCATGGTCACAGGTAACGTGGTGGTGGAGTTCTTGGTCACAGGTAACGTGGTGGTGGAGTTCTTGGTCACCGGTAACGTGGTGGTGGAGTTCTTGGTCACAGGTAACGTGGTGGTGGAGTTCATGGTCACCGGTAACGTGGTGGTGGAGTTCATGGTCACCGGTAACGTGGTGGTGGAGTTCATGGTCACCGGTAACGTGGTGGTGGAGTTCATGGTCACAGGTAACGTGGTGGTGGAGTTCATGGTCACAGGTAACGTGGTGGTGGAGTTCTTGGTCACCGGTAACGTGGTGGTGGAGTTCTTGGTCACAGGTAACGTGGTGGTGGAGTTCATGGTCACAGGTAACGTGGTGGTGGAGTTCATGGTCACAGGTAACGTGGTGGTGGAGTTCATGGTCACCGGTAACGTGGTGGTGGAGTTCATGGTCACCGGTAACGTGGTGGTGGAGTTCATGGTCACAGGTAACGTGGCGGTGGAGTTCTTGGTCACCGGTAACGTGGTGGTGGAGTTCTTGGTCACCGGTAACGTGGTGGTGGAGTTCTTGGTCACCGGTAACGTGGTGGTGGAGTTCTTGGTCACAGGTAACGTGGTGGTGGAGTTCATGGTCACAGGTAACGTGGTGGAGGAGTTCTTGGTCATTAGATATAACACGTACATACATACAAACCCATTTGTGATCAGTCACACAAATAACACTCTCTGCTTTTCTCACTCTATTACCCCAAACTTGAAGAATTTACCAGTAGTCACAAGTAATATTGACATTTAAAGGGGAAATCTACAGTTGCTACATACATTTTTGGACTTATAAATGAATGATATACTGTATACCCATTGATTCTTGAAGAATATAACATAGATGCCTGATGAGCATGGTTCAACTGTCATACCTCACCAGAACCCAAAATATCAGCTTGTTTTATGCAAATGTTTATAAACAAGTTCAATGTAAACAAACACTGTATAGCCTCAAACATGGTTAAAACTACAATGTTGATATCATGGATGGTCAGTCCTTGAGCTGTCCATGAATTTCAAAGTGGTTCCATTTTTCCAGGCTTATTCCTTAGCCTTTTACCAAAACACAAGCGTTATTGTTTCAATGGCGGATTGCCCTTTAAAGGTCGAGAAACAAAACTTGCCTAAATAGCAGGCTACACACAAGTGTATGCAGTTTGTGGAGGGTTAAAAGTGCAGGAAACCATAAGCAGTTCAGTCTGTAAACTACAGTAGAATTTGCCTCTGTTGGACTGTGGGGCTTTTAGAGAAGAACACTATTTTGGGGAGAACAGTGTTAATCCGTTTCTCTTTAGATGTAAGGGCTTTCATTCCAGTTTCCCTCAGGAAAGAAATTGCTCAGAGGTCCTAGTATTTCCTCCGCTTTGCTCATTCGATGATGAAAAAGTGGCAGAGGTTCACATTCAGCATAAATAACTTGAAGCCATATTGACCACTCCTCCTCTCAGCGGAACATCATTCGTACAAACTCTGTGAAAAAAGAGGATAAGATCGGTCAAAGATTAGAAGTTCAGACAGTGTGTGTGTGTGTTTGTCTGGTGTGTGTGTGGTAAAATATGCATATTTTATCTCTGTGTGGGAGTGGACAGTATCATATGTTACTATACATGTCTATATTTGACTCAGGGATTTGACCCATAGTTGTTTATATGATGGAGACCACACTTTCCTTACATGATTGAAACACAGTTTGCAAATATCAAAGCTATTTGAAGCTTTGCCAGAAAGTGGATAAAAGGAAGGAAATATAATGGGAGCGAAGAGTAAGGAAGACCAGTCGACATCAAGCACTCCTGTCCCAGCAGGTGGAGACTACCTTGCATACAGCATAAGTAGCAAAGTCTCTAGCTATTACAATATTATCTGTGATTTATTATTCTGCTGGTATAGATAAACAAGATCTGCATCAGCTTACCTTCAAAGTCAACATGCCCATCACCATTCAAGTCAATGTCCCTCAGGATATCCTCTAAGTCCCTATGGCCAACCTACAGTCGAGTAACATAGGAGGAATAAGTCTGTGCAAAACAAACCGTTTTTAGCAGTGATGCATACATTGATTAAGCTACTCTGACAGACTTGATTCTATAACCTCACCTGTTGTCCCAGCAACTTCTTCATGGCTTCTCTCAGCTCAGCTATGCTTATAGCTCCATCACCATTGGTGTCAAACTTCAAGAGGAAAAAAAACAAATGATCACGTTCATAATCCATAGCATGAAAAATTAGACAGAGAGACAACATAACTACTTTTCTCCGTATCACCCTCTCCTCCCTCTCTCTCTGCCAATCCGGTTTCTCACCTCTTTGAAGGCATCTCTTAGTTCTTTCACACCAATCATATCTGCAGTTTCAGCGAGAAGTTTGGGGCCCATCAACTCCACAAAATCCTCAAAATCAACATGACCTCCCACTTTACAAAAAGAGAAGAAACGAGGGAGAAAGAAGAGGTTAGGGGAGGGAAATAGCAAACCATGGTGTAATGTACCTGTACTGCAAATACACTATATATACACAAAAGTATGTGGACACCCCTTCAAATTAGTGGATTTGACTATTTCAGCCACACCCGTTGCTGACAGGTGTATAAAATCGAACACACAGCCATGCAATCTCCATAGCTAAACATTGGCAGTAGAACGGCCTTACTGAAGAGCTCAGTGACTTTCAAAGTGGCACCGTCATAGGATGCCACCTTTCCAATAAGTCAGTTTGTCAAATTTTTGCCCTGCTAGAGCTGCCCCGGTCAACTGTAAGTGCTGTTATTATGAAGTGGAAACGTCCAGGAGCAACAACGGCTCAGCCGCTAAGTGCTGAAGCACGTAGAAATCACCTGTCCTCGGTTGCAACACTCCCTACCGTGTTCCAAACTGCCTCTGGAAGCAACGTCAGCACGAGAACTGTTCATCTGGAGCTTCATGAAATGGGTTTCCATGGCCGAGCAGCCGCACACAAGCCTAAGATCACCATGCGCAATGCCAAGCGTCGGCTGGGGTGGTGTAAAGTTTGTCGCCATTGGACTCTGGAAACGCGTTCTCTGGAGTGATGAATCACGCTTCACCATCTGGCAGTCCGACGGATGAATCTGGGTTTGGCGGACGCCAGGAGAACACTACATGCCCCAATGCATAGTGCCAACTGTAAAGTTTGGTGGAGAAGGAATAATGGTCTGGGGCTGTTTTTCATTGTTCGGGCTAGGTCCCTTAGTTCCAGTGAAGGAAAATCTTAACACTACAGCATACAATGACATTCTGTGCTTCCAACTTTGTGGCAACAGTTTGGGGAAGGCCCTTTCCTATTTCAGCATTACAATGCCACCATGCACAAAGCGAGGTCCATACAGAAATGGTTTGTCAAGATCGGTTTGGAAGAACTTGACTGGCCTGCACAGAGCCCTGACCTCAACCCCAGCAAACACCTTTGGGATGAATTGGAAGGCCCGTCCCCACTAATGCTCTTGTGGCTGAATGGAAGCAAGTCCCTGCAGCAATGTTCCAACATCTAGTGGAAAGCTTTCCCAGAAGAGTAGAGGCTGTTATAGCAGCAAAGGGGGGACCAACTCCATATTAATGCCCATGATTTTGGAATGAGATGTTCAACGAGCAAGCGTCCACATACTTTCACACTCTTACAATTCATGTTGATCTGTTGGCTCAGTTCTATCAACTCCATTTCAGTAGGCATGTATCCCATGGATCTCATGCAGTTTCCCAGGTCTTTACAGCTGATGAAACCGTCTTTGTTCTTATCAAACTCCTTAAAAGCATCCCGCAACTCTGCAGAGAGAATACAGAGGAAGATTACTCTGCAGTGATCTGAAAACGACTGTACTACTGCCACTACCAGCGACAACTACAGAGAGACAAGCACAGGAATGTACATGAAAAAACACTTACCATCAATCTCCTCTGGCCTCAGCTTTCTGTCCTATTAGGGCAAAGAAGACAGTCTCAGTATAATCAGAATTGGCAATAATATTCAGTTAACAATGAATAAAAATCAACATCATGAATAAGTCATTTAGTGACAATAACAAAAGTCATTCCTATTATATTCTTACACTATCTGATGCTAACAATGCCAGAAACAACGTGACTTTGAAAGGTAAATCAGCGGTCTGCTCCATGATCATTTATTCTGGTGCAACTCAAGCAAGGGACAATAGCTATATAGTAAAGAATTAAGTCACTGGAATGTTTTCAAACATCTAATGACACCCGTTGAGACTGCTCCCTGCGTCATCAGACGCACAGCACAACTGGGAAACGCCTGTCTTTCAGTCTGCAAAAGAATGTAGCTGTGTTCTTTTGTCAGCTCTGGCTTACAATGAAAGCAACCTTTAAAGGATACAGAAGACAGAGAGGGGGAGAGACATATCCCAGAACCCTTAGGGGTTAACCTGCGAAGCAGAGAGAAGTGTAAATACAGCGTCAACTCTGACGTCAGGCCCAAAGAACTGTCTGACCGGAACCACTCACACAGAAAACAGAGAGGCCCAAAGAGATACTGTTGGCTAAACATCAAGCAGCCATCAGGAGCCACAACTAAGTCTTCGCCAATAACCTAAATCATACAGACCGTAGTTGTTTCCTTTGTCATCATTCACAACACAAACATAAAATGTAAAACAAAGTGTGTTGAACATGGCGTATGTAGACCCAGGTAAGTCCATGTTTGCTGTCTCATCAGCATAATTGTACACACACATCAAATCAAATTGTATTTGTCACATGCAGCAAATACAACCTTACCGTGAAATGCTTACTTACAAGCCCTTAACCAACAATGCAGAGTAAGAAAATGCAAAATATTTAAGTAAAAAAAGTAGCATAATAAAATAATCACGAGGCTATATACAGGGGGTACCGGTACGGAGTCACTGTGCCAGGGTACGGGTCAGTTGAGGTAATTGAGGTCATATGTACATGTGGGTAGGGGTAAAGTGACTATGCATAGATAATAAACAGAGAGTAGCAGCAGCGTAAAACGGGGGGGGGGGTCAATGCAAATAGTCCGCGTAGCCATTTGATTAACTGTTCAGCAGTCGTATGGCTTGGGGGTAGAAGCTGTGAAGGAGCCTTTTTGACATAGACTTGGAGCTCCGGTACTGCTTGCCGTGCGGTAGCAGAGAAAATAGTCTATGACTAGGGTGGCAGTCTGACAATTTTTAGGGCCTTTGACGCCGCCTGGTATGGAGGTCCTGGATTGCAGTAAGCTTGGCCCCAGTGATGTACTGGGCTGTACACACTATCCTCTGTAGTGCCGAGCAGTTGGATGCCGAGCAGTTGCCATACCTGGCGGTGATGCAACCAGTCAAGATGCTCTCGATGGTGCAGCTGTAGAACCTTTTGAGGATCTGAGGACCATTGCCAAATCTTTTCAGTCTCCGGAGGGGGAATACAGTGCATTTGGAAAGAATTTAGACCCCTTCCCCTTTTCCACAGTTACAGCTTTATGAGACTCGAAATTAAGCTCAGGTACCTCCTGTTTCCATTGATCCTCTTTGAGATGTTTCTATAACTTGTAGTCCACCTGTGGAAAATTAGATTAATTGGACATTGGAAAGGCACACACCTGTCTATATAAGGTTGCACAGTTGACAGTCAGAGCAAAAACCAAGCCATGAGGTTAAGACACGATTGTGGCAAAGCACAGATCTGGGAAAGGGTACCAAAACATTTCTGCAGCATTGGATGTACCCAAGAACCCAGTGGCACCCATCATTCTTAAATGGAAGAAGTTTGCAACCACCAAGACTCATCCTAGAGCTGGCCGCCCAGCCAAACTGAGCAAGCGGGGGAGAAGGGCCTTAGAGAAGTGACCAAGAACCTGATGGTCACTCTAACAGAGCTCCTGAGTTCCTCTGTGGAGATGGGAGAACCTTTCAGAAGGACAACCATCTCTGCAGCACTCCACCAATCAGGCTTTTAAGGTAGAGTGGCCAGACGGAAGCCACTCCTCAGCAAGGCACATGACAGCCCGCTTGGAGTTTGCCAAAAGGCACCTAAAGGACTCTCAGACCATGAGAAACAAGATTCTCTGGTCTGATGAAAACAAGATTGAACTCTTTGGCATGAATGCCAAGCATCATGTCTGGAAGAAACCAGGCACCGCTCATCACATGGCCAATACCATCCCTATGGTGAAGCATGGTGGTGGCAGAGACTGGGAGACTAGTCAGGATCAAGGGAAAGATGAACGGTACAAACCTGCTCCAGAGAGCTCAGGACCTCAGACTGGGGCAAAAGTTCACCTTCCAACAGGACAACAACCCTTAGCACACAGCCAAGACAATGCAGGAGTGGCTTTGGGACGTGTTTCTGAATGTCCTTGAGTGTCCCAGTCAGAGCCAGGACCTGAACCCGATCTAACATCTCTGGAGAGACCTGAAAATAGCTGTGCAGCGACGCTCCCCATCCAACCTGACAGAGCTTGAGAGGATCTGCAGAGAAGAATGGGAGAAACTTCCCAATACAGGTGTGCCAAGCTTGTAGCGTCATACCCAAGAAGACGCGAGGCTGTAATCGCTGCCGAAGGTGCTTCAACAAAGTACTGAGTAAATGGTGGCAATACTTATGTAAATGTGATATTTCAGTTTTTGCATTGTCATTATGGGGTATTGTGTGTAGATTGACGAGTGAAAACGTAATAAAACGTGGAAAAAGTCAAGGGGTCTGAATACTTTCCAAATGCACTGTAGGCATTGTCGTGCCCTTTTAACGACTGTCTTGGTGTGTTTGGACCATGATGGTGATGTGGACACCAAGGAACTTGAAGCGCTCAACCCGCTCCACTATAGCTCTATCGACGTAAATGGGGACATGCTCGGCCCTCCTTTTCCTGTAGTCCACAATCAGCTCCTTTGTCTTGCTCACGTTGAGGGAGAGGTTGTTGTCCTGGAACCACACTGCCAGGTCTCTGACCTCCTCCCTATAGGCTGTCAGTGATCAGGCCTACCACCGTTTTGTAGTCTGAAAACTTAATGATGGCCACGCAGTCGTGGGTGAACAGGGAGTACAGGAGGGGACTAAGCATGCACTCGGGGGCCCCCGTGGCAGATGTGTTGTTGCCTACCCTTACCAACTGGGGACGGCCCGTCAGCTAGTCCAGGATCCAGTTGCAGAGGGAGGTTTTTAGTCCACAGGTCCTTAGCTTAGTAATGAGCTTTGAGGGCAATATGTTGTTGAATGCTGATCTGTAGTCAATGAACAGCATTCTCATGTAGGTGTTCCTTTTGTCCAGGTGGGAAAGGGCAGTGTGGAGTGCAATAGTGATTGCGTCATCTGTGGATCTGTTGGGGTGGTATGTGAATTGGACTGGGTCTAGGGTTTCTGGGATGATAGTGTTGATGTGAGCCATGACCAGCCTTTCAAAGCACTTCATGGCTACAGACGTGAGTACTATGGGTCAGTAGTCATTTAGGCAGGTTACCTTGGTAACAGTTGAAGAGCATGTATTTAGTTTTACTAGCATTTAAGAGCAGTTGGAAGCCATGGAAGGAGAGTTATGGCATTGAAGCTTGTCTGGAGGTTTGTTAATACAGTGTCCAAAGAAGGGCCAGAAGTATACAGAATGGTGTCGTCTGCGTAGAGGTGGATCAGAGAATCACCAGCAGCAAGAGTGACATTGATATATACAGAGAAAAGAGTCGGCCTGAGAATTTAACCCTGTGGCACCCCCATAGAGGCTAGAAAATAAAGGAAAGCCGCACACTCTAAGAGCTCAGATGCAAAAATTTTAATAACCAACGTTTCGACAGCTAAGCTGTCTTCATCAGGGTACCCCCATAGAGGCTGCCAGAGGTCCGGAAAACAGGCCCTCCGATTTGACACACTGAACTCTATCAGAGAAGTAGTTGGTGAACCAGGCGAGGCAGTCATTTGAGAAACCAAGGCTGTTGAGTCTGCCAATAAGAATGTGGTGATTGACAGAGTCGAAAGCCTTGGCCAGGTCGATGAAGACGGCTGCACAGTACTGTCTTTTATCGATGGCGGTTATGATATGATTTAGAACCTTGAGCGTGGCTGAGGTTCACCCATGACCAGCTCGGAAAACAGTGGAGAAGGTACAGTGGGATTCAAAATGGTCGGTGATCTGTTTGTTAACTTGGCTTTCGAAGACTTTAGAAAGGCAGGGCAGAATGGATATAGGTCTGTAACAGATTGGGTCTAGAGTGTCTCCCCCTTTGAAGAGGGGGATGACCGCAGCAGCTTTCCAATCTTTAGGGATCTCAGACAATACGAAAGAGAGGTTGGTAATAGGGGTTGCAACAATTGCAGCAGATCATTTTAGAGAGAGAGGGTCCAGATTGTCTAGCCCAGCTGATATGTAGGGGTCCAGATTCTTTGCAGAGATGCAGAGAAGCATATTTAGTTTCTTAAAACAAAATAAAAGTCACGAGGATACAGACAGCTCAGGAGGTGTGCATTAGATATGCAGATTATTATTATTTACATATAATTAAGCACAATGATTATGGCTCTGCAGGGAAAAGCTGGTTCAGGTGTTTGAAAACTGCAATATTCTCATTCTCATCCAGAATTTTGGGGTCCTCGATACCCCTGTTCTAAATTCATGGTAACTGTACAGGTCAGAGATGAATAGATTTTTCTGCTCAACTGTCACCTGGCTCTATTTTCCCCCCATCTATCCTCCATTCTCCTACGCTCTCCCCCTCCCATGTCCTCCCCTCTCCCCCTCCCCTCTGTAGACTATGACTAGGTCACACTGACCTAACAGATATACGGAGGCAATTTCACAGAGAACATCACAGAAGACGGAGAGAAAACCCATGGAGGGAGAAGAGAGAGGGAGGGAAACAGGCAGAGCATTGTAGCGCTGCATTCATTTTTAGAACATTCTCTAATGGTCTGTTATAAAAAAAAGTGAATAGGTAGAAGGAGAATTCTGCTTTTTTTGTCTCAAACATTGTGTCCAAATAACACCTGCTATTTGGGGACCTGATAGTCCATGTGTTACGCTTCTCCCTGTGTCTCACTACCTTTCAATTACTGTGTTATAAAGAGCTGATTCATATTCAACTTCTGTTTCACTGGCACACACTTCCTGACTAACTCAGAGTCCAGATGACAGGGAAAATAGATTGGCTGCTGAGCTGAGGGTTGTCGTACCGACTCCCTGACTTCCTTGTTAGAAGCACCAAAGCTTCAGTATGCAAACACTCAGCAAAAACACATTAAAAAGGAAACTAATTCACTATACTGCACCTATTCCGCAGGATACTTATTGAAATGATAACCAAAGTATGAGAAATAGCATATCACAACACACCATTACTATACAAGTCAAGAGCCCACTCCTTGATACCACACTCCCATTAAGAGACCAGTACCAACTTCCACTTTATGAACACTAAGGACCCCAGTCTGCAGGAGCACATTATTATGTTTACGGAGCAGGGACACAAGCATTCCCCACTATAGGAATGTTTTCTGATCTCAGCATGTTCCATTTTGAGGAATACTATACATTATCAGTGGCCTCTAGTGTAAAGTGTAATGATCATGCCTGAATGTAGGTGCTATACCAATGTTAGTTGATGCATTATGACACTTAAACAACCCTGCTAAACCAATTCCTTAAACTCTATAGACAGTCGATTTACTAATGTTTAGATAGTGGCATAAGCCTTCACATAGGCCTATGTAGTTTAAGCTCGGTGTATGAATAATAATTACAATATCTATAAAACACATCCGACATGTTTGGAAAACACCTGCTCTGGGTGCAGTGATGTGTGGAACATCTAAGATCCTTTAACCTTGACGAGATCCTTCAAAGTGACTATGCTACCTTCAAAGAGTAAAATACAAAACAGATATCATAGCTTTCTGATCAATGTATACATGAATATGCAAATAGAATGGATTTCAGTCTAATACAAATGAACAGTTCAGAACCATTCTGCTCTCTCTCTCTCTCTCTCTCTCTCCTTCCCATGTGAACTCCTATACAGTGCATTCTGAAAGTATTCAGACCCCTTTCATTTTTCCACATTTTGTTACGTTACAGCCTTATTCAAAATGTTATTGAATTGTTTGTTCCCCCTCATCAGACAAAGCAAAAACAGGTTTTTACATTTTGCAAATTTATACAAAATAGAAAACTGAAATATCACATTTACATAAGTATTCAGACCGTTTACTCAGTACTTTGTTGAAGCACCTTTGACAGAGATTACAGCCTCGAGTCTTCTTGGGTATGATGCTACAAGCTTGGCACACCTGTATTTGTTTTTTTTTTCCATTCTTCTCTGCAGATCCTCTCAAGCTCTGTCAGGTTGAATGGGGAGCGTTGCTGCACAGCTATTTTCAGGTCTCTCCAGAGATGTTTGATCAGGTTCAGGTCCGGGCTCTGGCTTGGTCACTCAAGGACATTCAGAGACTTGTCCCAAAACCACTCCTGCGTTGTCTTCGCTATGTGCTTAGGGTCACTGTCCTGTTGGAAGGTGAACCTTCGCCACCAGTCTGAGCAGGTTTTAATCAAGGATCTCTCTGTACTTTGCTCTGTTCATCTTTCCCTCAATCCCGACTAGTCTCCCAGTCCCTGCCACTGAAATACATCCACACAGCATGATGCTGCCACCACTATGCTTCATCGTAGGGATGGTGCCAGGTTTCCTCCAGACATGAAGCTTGACATTCAGGCCAAAGAGTTACATCTTGGTTTCATCAAACCAGACAATCTTGTTTCTCATAGTCAGAGTCTCTAAGTGCCTTTTGACAAACTTCAAGCAGGCTGTCATGTGCCTTTTACTGAGGAGTGGCTTCCGTCTGGCCACTCTACCATAAAGGACTGATAGGTGGAGTGCTGCAGAGATGGTTGTCCTTCTAGAAGTTTCTCCCATCTCCACAGAGGAACTCTGGAGCTCTGTCAGAGTGACCATTGGGTTCTTGGTCACCTCCCTGACCAAGGCCCTTCTCCCCCGATTACTCAGTTTGGCCGGGCGGTCAGCTCTAGGAAGAGTCTTGGTGGTTCCAAACCATTTCCATTTAAGAATAATGGAGGCCACTGTGTTCTTGGGGACCTTCAATGCTGCAGGTACCATTCCCCAGATCTGTGCCTCGACACAACCCTGTTTCCGAGCTCTATGGACAATTCCTTCGACCTCATGGTTTGGTTTTTGCTCTGACATGCACTGTCAACTGTGGGACCTTATATAGACAGGTGTGTGCCTTTCCAAATCATGTCCAATCAATTGAATTTACCAGAGGTGGACTCTAACCAAGTTGTAGAAACATCAAGGATGATCAATGGAAACAGGATGCACCGGAGCTCAATTTCGAGTCTCATAGCAAAGGGTCTGAATACTTATGTAAATAAGATTTGATTTTTTTTTTTTTATACATTTGCAAATTTTTCTAAAAACCTGTATTCACTTTGTCATTATGGGCTATTGTGTGTAGATCGATTTTTATTTTTTTTATCATTTTAGAATAAGGCTGTAACGTAACAAAATGTGGAAAAAGTTCTGAATACTTTCAGAATGTACTGTAGCTGAGAAACCATCAATCCAGACATGGCTTTATACAGCAATGTGTGTAGCTGTGAATATATTACAATGCCAGAAAAATCTGATATGTATGGCTAATGTGTGCTCCAAATGTGTGCATTGCTTTTCGGGATGACTTGATGTGAAACTTACAATGAGGATAGCCTATATGGTTTCCTATTCACGGTTCCCTGACAGAGGAGCTCTGATAAGAGGACTCACTGAAGCCCTCTGCACTTTCACAGACAATCTCAGCCATTATTAATGTAATTGATTTACTCGGCTGATGAGGCATGTTAAATAGCTGTAAGATTCCGCTACAATATGTTAATTGTGACCCTGAAATATTCGTTTTCATGCACCATCAATTACATTCAGATTACTACCTCTATCTGTGATCAATACCCTGATAAAGATAGGTATATTACTCCCTCTAAAGAAATAGCCTACACTACAGGCCTAGATGGGCCTTATTGATGATGAAATATAGCCTATTCCTATCTGTCATTGCCACAATGTAATCTGTTTAATCACAAGGCCCAAACTATTTGAAGAAGCGTATCCTTATAAATCAGTGATTCATTGTGAATCATTATTTTTCATAATTAAGAAATAACTTTTAATTAGGCCTTACCTGCCCAAAAACCGAGCTGAGAATTGGTCGCAAATTGAAGTCGGATTCAAAGGATGCCGCACTGGACCTTCCGGAGCGGTGAGAGGATCGGCTGGACACGGGGATAGGCGATGAGGACGCTGGGGAAGGGATGTCATTCCCGCTAGCGGACGAACTTGGCCTTGTATGGTCCCTCGAGTCAAAAAATAGTGCGGTGTCATCTCTGCAATCAGAGTGGGGCTGTATTCTGGGGTCCAAGTGGGTAGGGTGAGTGTGGCTGTGGTGGTTTGCAGGTGACGGGTCGTCCCGGGTCGTTTTCCGGTGATGCTTGGATGACTTACAGTGTCCACTCACACCTCGGCCCAAACCACGTTGCTCAGATGGGTCATCCTGGTAGTTGGCAGCGGGTATCTGGCCGTGCGAGGCGTGGGGTTGGCTCTTACCCAGAATAGGGCAACGACCCGAGCTAGTAACTTTACCGAGTAGCGAAGGGTGGCACAGGGGTCTCCGCGCACTAACGTCGCAATCTGCCGACAACAATGACTCCTCTGCGGCTTTGCTGCTCACTTGAATTGCAGCTGGACGATGATGACGACTTCGGTCGGTTCCTGTCGTGCATTCAGGGAAGTATGTCGATCTACCGCTTACCGAGGAAGATTTCAGCAAGAACGTCCTAGATTCGGATTTGGGAAAAGAAGAACTCATGATTGCGTCTTGCTCCTAGTCTCGTTTCCGCAGTAGGCCTACTCATTGCCGTTTGGTTGTGTATTTTCTCACATTGTCGGCCTTCGTACTGTAACAACAAAACCATAGCTGCCTTCAAAAGCTGTTCTTAAAAGTTGCATTTACCATCTGATTGCCATGTGCCGCTGATGCGTTCACTCCGTTCACGTCGCGTCATCTGTCACTACTATGAACATCCCTGGCTCCTTGACATTTAAAGTGTTTCGTTGTGGGAGGACCAAACACCGTGCCCATAACTGATTGTTGTAGGCAGTGGTGTAAAGTACTTAAGTAAAAATACTTGAAAGTACTACTTAAGTCGTTTTTTGGGGTATCTGTACATTACTATTTATATTTTCACAACTTTTTACAACTTTTTACTCCCTGACACCCAAAAGTACTTTTTACAGTTTGAATGCTTAGCAGGATTGGAAAATGGCCTAATTCACACACTTATCGCGAGAACATCCCTGGTCTTCCCCAGGGATTTTTGGGCCCCATGAAAAGATATCTCATTGGTCCCCACCACCACTGGCCACACAAACCCTGCGCAATTGCTGTAACCACACACCTCCAGAACCCAATCGACCCATTCAAAGCTTTAAATAACTTTACCTTTGCAACTCTCTTGTAGTCCAATATTTACTGTTCGATATTTACTGACAGTGAGCTGTGAAAATATAACACTGTGCAGACATGCAGGCAACATTCTGTGGAATTCACAATTTGATGCAAGACTGATACCCTCTATAAGAAATGTGCCAAAGGCCATCTTTTACAGTCTAAACATAATTTTAATGTTAACGTTCTTGAATGGAAAATTCTTAAAATTAATGAATAACTGAAAATAAATATACATTAACCTCTTCAATTAAAAAATTACATAATCTATAGAATGATAACAAACTAAATGATAAATTCAGCAGCAGATTGTTGAACTAAGTATACACACCAACTAGAAAATAAGCAGCTGTAAAAGTGGAAATGGAAAACAAAATGGGAATGAAAAGAACTGATGGTGGCGCTAGAGGAAAGGTCAAGTGGTCACCAAATCAATAGGTTTCTTCCACTTGGGGTCTTGATTGTGCACAAATGTTATGGCAATCCAGCCATTACTTTGAGATATATCTTGTTCTCAGCCTGTGGGCATCATGTGTGTAGTGATCCAACATCCATAGCCATGCCATTTAACAGCATGGCAATACTGCAAAGGCTGTCCTGGGACATAGTGGACCTCAAGTAGTTTATCAGTTTTAGCTTACTGAAAGCTCTCTCGCTTTCAGAAACAGTCACAGGCAGTGTGCAAAATATATGTAAAGCAACTCACACTTCTCCAAAAATGCTTTGCAGCTGCATCTTACAAATTGCATTCAGGAGACCAAGAGGGGACAAGTTAGGGGGGAAAGTGGCAGCATATACAGTGTTCAGGTGTCTTACTTCATGTTGAAACTCAGGTGTAAGATCTCTGGAATACTTCATGATCAGTGGTTGGCACCCAGAAGGGACTTTATCCTCACTAATCTGCCTAACTTTCAGAACAGCAGAAAATGATTCTACAATTTTTGCAGTGGTGTGGAACCTAGTGTCCAAGTCACTTATGTTGTCCATAGCAGTAAAAACACTGTGTTCTGAAACACCGCTGCTGCACTGTCCTGAGCTGTCTCCTCTTGAGACGTCTCATCATGGAATCTCTTCCTTTTCCTCTGTGTTCCCAAACACCGCTGCTGCACTGTCCTGAACTGTCTCCTCTTGAGAGGTCTCATCATGGAATCTCTTCCTTTTCCTCTGTGTTCCCAAACACCGCTGCTGCACTGTCCTGAGCTGTCTCCTCTTGAGAGGTCTCACCATGGAATCTCTTCCTTTTCCTCTGTGTTCCCAAACACCGCTGCTGCACTGTCCTGAGCTGTCTCCTCTTGAGAGGTCTCATCATGGAATCTCTTCCTTTTCCTCTGTTTTCCCAAACACCGCTGCTGCACTGTCCTGAACTGTCTCCTCTTGAGAGGTCTCATCATGGAATCTCTTCCTTTTCCTCTGGCGGCTGTGTTCCTTGCTAAATTGAGGTGCAACATCCATTTGTGTAGCAATCAGTGTTGCCTCAGACAGGAGAGACTCCCATCCATCTCTAAGAGCCTGCATCTCTTCCTTTAAGGCTCTGATATTGGCTACCTCTGTGTCAAGTGAGCTTTTTCCTGACTGGAGAATCACATTCCTGTCCTCAATGCATTGCAGTACCTGCAATTATGCCAACTGACATGTCATTCAACACAATGCTGCTCACCTCCTTCTTCAGTTGGGAGTAGGGCTTGTTCAGGGGGATGGGGAGACAGGGCTGCTGAGCCTGAAGCTGCATCTGTTGGGCCTGGCACCAGGCAGGGGCAGGGACAACTGATTTAGTATGAATAGCTTGCTAAAAGTTTGCCTGCATTGATTAAAATGCCAACTAAAAGAGGAGCGAATTGTAAACACTGAATTTTCTGAGAAGATATTAAGTAACTAATGTTAGGGGAGCAAAATGTGCCTATTTCACTATGGACTAAGCTAACAGGTTCATTTCCACCACTCACGGACTACACCCACCTTCCTTTGTGAAAAATTGGGTGACTGTAACGGCCGTCGGAAGAGAGAGTAGACCAAGGTGCAGCGGAGTTAGTGTTCATCTTCAGGAATTTATTAAACAACGTGAACACAATACAAAAACAAGAAAACCGACAGCCAAACAGTACTGTCAGGTGCAAACACGAAACAGAAACAATCCCCCCACAAAACCCAAAGGAAAAACAGGCTCCTTATGTGTGACTCCCAATCAGCAACAACGAACGACAGCTATGCCTGATTGGGAGCCACACACGGCCCAAAACAAAGAAATACAAAAACATAGAAAAATGAACAGAACGCCCACCCAATGTAACACCCTGGCCTAACCAAAAATAAAGAACAAAAACCCCTCTCTATGGCCAGGGCGTTACAGTGACATACTGTCGCCCTTTCTTTTCTCTCTCTCTCCTGTCTTTCTTTTTTGGAAGACAGATTTTTCTTTAGGAAGCTGAGACATGATGCTCCACCGGCACACCTCAACACGTGTCGCTTGTAAATGATGTCTCAGTGTTGGAGCTATCCGTAAAAAATAAATGATGTCTCAGTGTTGGAGCTATCCGTAAAAAATAAATGATGTCTCAGTGTTGGAGCTATCCGTAAAAAAGAAATGATGTCTCAGTGTTGGAGCTATCCGTAAAAAATAAATGATGTCTCAGTGTTGGAGCTATCCGTAAAAAATAAATGATGTCTCAGTGTTGGAGCTATCCGTAAAAAATAAATGATGTCTCAGTGTTGGAGCTATCCGTAAAAAATAAATGATGTCTCAGTGTTGGAGCTATCCGTAAAAAATAAATGATGTCTCAGTGTTGGAGCTATCCGTAAAAAATAAATGATGTCTCAGTGTTGGAGCTATCCGTAAAAAATAAATGATGTCTCAGTGTTGGAGCTATCCGTAAAAAATAAATGATGTCTCAGTGTTGGAGCTATCCGTAAAAAATAAATGATGTCTCAGTGTTGGAGCTATCCGTAAAAAAGAAATGATGTCTCAGTGTTGGAGCTATCCGTAAAAAAGAAATGATGTCTCAGTGTTGGAGCTATCCGTAAAAAAGAAATGATGTCTCAGTGTTGGAGCTATCCGTAAAAAAGAAATAAAAGGGTTCCATCTGGTTTGCTTAATATAAGGAATTTGAAATGATTTATATTTTAGATACTTAAGTAGATTTTAGCAATTACATTTACTTTTGATAGTTAAGTATATTTAAAACCAAATACTTTTAGACTTTTACACAAGTAGGATTTTACTGAGTGACTTTCACTGGAGTCCTTTTGTTACGCGGAGCGAACACAGGGGAACCCAAGAGCTGACTCAGATGCGTTGCAGAAAAACCCAAAGTGTAGAGTGAGGAGTAGACTGAGTTGAACAGGGTAAACAGATCCTGAGGGGAATCCAAGGTGGTGGTGGTGGTGAGTGAAGTCCAGAGCAAGGTGGTTGGTGGTGAGGACGACACCGGATGAACACCAGAGGGCGTAGTGGGAGCAGATGTGACACCTGTTCTATTAAGATATCTTTACTTTTACTCAAGTAGGACAATTGAGTACTTTTTCCACCACTGGTGGTAGGCAATGATGTCTTCAAATGGAATGGGTCATAAATCCGCAGTAAATTTCAACTGTACATCTCTATTGATTTAACAAGACGTCAAAGCTCCAAAATGAATGTAGATAATAATTGTCTACTGTCATGAATACTGGTGTTACTATGCAAATATTGACAATGTTAGGATGAAACAGTCAGAGGTCACCAAGCGCAACATAGCTTCAGCGTGTAAATCAGCTAGAAAGATGTGTCGGCATCGAGTAATTGTCTCTGGCCCCCTCCCAGTTAGGGGGAGTGATGAGCTCTACAGCAGAGTCTCACAACTCAATCGCTGGTTGAAAACTGTTTTCTGCCCCTCCCAAAAGATAGAATTTGTAGATAATTGGCCCTCTTTCTGGGACTCACCCACAAACAGGACCAAGCCTGGCCTGTTGAGGAGTGACGGACTCCATCCTAGCTGGAGGGGTGCTCTCATCTTATCTGCGAACATAGACAGGGCTCTAACTCCTCTAGCTCCACATTGAAATAGGGTGCAGGCCAGGCAGCAGGCTGTTAGCCAGCCTGCCAGCTTCGTGGAGTCTGCCACTAGCACAGTCAGTGTAGTCAGCTCAGCTATCCCCATTGAGACCGTGTCTGTGCCTCGACCTAGGTTGGGCAAAACTAAACATGGCGGTGTTCGCCTTAGCGATCTCACTAGAATAAAGACCTCCTCCATTCCTGCCATTATTGAAAGATATCGTGATACCTCACATCTCAAAATAGGGCTACTTAATGTTAGATCCCTCACTTCAAAGGCAGTTATAGTCAATGAACTAATCACTGATCATAATCTTGATGTGATTGGCCTGACTGAAACATGGCTTAAGCCTGATGAATTTACTATGTTAAATGAGGCCTCACCTCCTGGTTACACTAGTGACCATATCCCCCGTGCATCCTGCAAAGGTGGAGGTGTTTCTAACATTTACGATAGCAAATTTCAATTTACAAAAAAAAAACAATGACGTTTTTGTCTTTTGAGCTTCTAGTCATGAAATCAATGCAGCCTACTCAATCACTTTTTATAGCTACTGTTTACAGGCCTCCTGGGCCATATACAGCGTTCCTCACTGAGTTCCCTGAATTCCTATCGGACATTGTAGTCACAGCAGATAATATTCCAATTTTTGGTGACTTTAATATTCACATGGAAAAGTCCACAGACCCACTCCAAAAGGCTTTCGGAGCCATCATCGACTCAGTGGGTTTTGTCCAACATGTCTCCGGACCTACTCACTGCCACAGTCATACTCTGGACCTAGTTTTGTCCCGTGGAATAAATGTTGTGGATCTTAATGTTTTTCCTCATAATCCTGGACTATCGGACCACCATTTTATTACGTTTGCAATCGCAACAAATAATCTGCTCAGACCCCAACCAAGGAGCATCAAAAGTCGTGCTATAAATTCTCAGACAACCCAAAGATTCCTTGATGCCCTTCCAGACTCCCTCTGCCTACCCAAGGACATCAGAGGACAAAAATCTGTTAACCACCTAACTGAGGAACTCAATTTAACTTTGCGCAATACCCTAGACGCAGTTGCACCCCTAAAAACTAAAAACATTTGTCATGAGAAACTAGCTCCCTGGTATACAGAAAATACACAAGCTCTGAAGCAAGCTTCCAGAAAATTGGAACGGAAATGGCGCCACACCAAACTGGAAGTCTTCCGATTAGCTTGGAAAGACAGTACCGTGCAGTATCGAAGAGCCCTCACTGCTGCTCGATCATCCTATTTTCCAACTTAATTGAGGAAAATAAGAACAATCCAACATTTATTTTTGATACTGTCGCAAAGCTAACTTAAAAGCAGCATTCCCCAAGAGAGGATGGCTTTCACTTCAGCAGTAATAAATTCATGAACTTCTTTGAGGAAAAGATCATGATCATTAGAAAGCAAATTACGGACTCCTCTTTAAATCTGTGTATTCCTCCAAAGCTCAGTTGTCCTGAGTCTGCACAACTCTGCCAGGACCTAGGATCAAGGGAGACACTCAAGTGTTTTAGTACTATATCTCTTGACACAATGTTGAAAATAATCATGGCCTCTAAACCTTCAAGCTGCATACTGGACCCTATTCCAACTAAACTACTGAAAGAGCTGCTTCCTGTGCTTGGCCCTCCTATGTTGAACATAATAAACGGTTCTCTATCCACCGGATGTGTACCAAACTCACTAAAGTGGCAGTAATAAAGCCTCTCTTGAAAAAGCCAAACCTTGACCCAGAAAATATAAAAAACTATCGTCCTATATCGAATCTTCCATTCCTCTCAAAAATGTTAGAAAAAGCTGTTGCGCAGCAACTCAGTGCCTTCCTGAAGACAAACAATGTATACGAAACGCTTCAGTCTGGTTTTAGACCCCATCATAGCACTGAGACTGCACTTGTGAAGGTGGTAAATGACCTTTTAATGATGTCAGACCGAGGCTCTGCATCTGTCCTCGTGCTCCTAGATCTTAGTGCTGCTTTTGATATCATCGATCACCACATTCTTTTGGAGAGATTGGAAACCCAAATTGGTCTACACGGACAAGTTCTGGCCTGGTTTAGATCTTATCTGTCGGAAAGATATCAGTTTGTCTCTGTGAATGGTTTGTCCTCTGAAAAATCAACTGTACATTTCGGTGTTCCTCAAGGTTCCGTTTTAGAACCACTATTGTTTTCACTATATATTTTACCTCTTGGGGATGTCATTCGAAAACATAATGTTAAATTTCACTGCTATGTGGATGACACACAGCTGTACAATTTCAATGAAACATGGGGAAGCTCCAAAATTGCCCTCGCTAGAAGCCTGTGTTTCAGACATAAGGAAGTGGATGGCTGCACATTTTCTACTTTTAAACTCGGACAAAACAGAGATGCTTGTTCTAGGTCCCAAGAAACAAAGAGATCTTCTGTTGAATCTGACAATTCATCTTGATGGTTGTACAGTTGTCTCAAATAAAACTGTGAAGGACCTCTGCGTTACTCTGGACCCTGATCTCTCTTTTGAAGAACATATCAAGACTGTTTCAAGGGCAGCTTTTTTCCATCTACGTAACATTGCAAAAATCAGAAACTTTCTGTCCACAATTGATGCAGAAAAATTAATCCATGCTTTTGTTACTTCTAGTGTCACAGTATCCACAGAAAATGGTGCCCCTCCTCGGCCGGGCGGCGCTCGGCGGTCGTCGTCGCCGGTCTACTAGCTGCCGCCGATCTGTGTTTCTGTGTTTATTGTGTTTTGTCTGTCTAGGTCCGCACCTGTTTTCATTTCTGTCATTAGTGGGGGGGTATTTAGTTTGTTCCTTTGGGGTTGTGTATTGTGCGGGATTGTTGGTCTGTCAGCGGGTTTACGCTGTGGCCGTGTCTTCTCTATCGTTTTTCTATTGGAGGATTTATTTTCTCGCCGGGCTGCGCCCCGTGAGTGATTTTCCCTTTGTGGATTACCTGTTTCCCTTTTGGGTATTGTGCACTCCCAGTGCCTTTTGATCACCTAGTGTTTGGCCCTGTCCGGGGGTATCGTCAGATGGAGCCACAGTGTCTCCTGACCCCTCCTGTCTCAGCCTCCAGTATTTATGCTGCAGTAGTTTATGTGTCGGGAGGCTAGGGTCAGTGTGTTATATCTGGACTATTTCTCCTGTCTTATCCGGTGTCCTGTGTGAATTTAAGTATGCTCTCTCTAATTCTCTCTTTCTCTCTTTCTCTCTCTCGGAGGACCTGAGCCCTAGGACCATGCCTCAGGACTACCTGACATGATGACTCCTTGCTGTCCCCAGTCCACCTGGCCGTGCTGCTGCTCCAGTTTCAACTGTTCTGCCTGCGGCTATGGAACCCTGACCTGTTCACCGGACGTGCGACCTGTCCCAGACCTGCTGTTTTCAACTCTCTAAAGACAGCAGGAGCGGTAGAGATACTCTCAGTGATCGGCTATGAAAAGCCAACCGACATTTACTCTTGAGGTGCTGACTTGTTACACCCTCGACAACTGTGAATATTATTATTTGACCATGCTGATCATTTATGAACATTTGAACATCTTGGCCATGTGCTGTTATAATCTCCACCCGGCACAGCCAGAAGAGGACTGGCCACCCCTCATAGCCTGGTTCCTCTCTAGGGTTCTTCCGAGGTTTTGGCCTTTCTAGGGAGTTTTAGCCACCGTGCTTCTACACCTGCATTGCTTGCTGTTTGGGGTTTTAGGCTGGGTTTCTGTACAGCACTTTAAGATATCAGCTGATGTAAGAAGGGCTATATAAATACATTTGATTTGAATTTGATTTGATTAGATTATCTTGCCAAAAGGGTGCTCAAATTCACGGCAGGTAGCCTAGTGGTTAGAGTGTTGGGATAATAACCGAAAGGTTGCTGGATCGAATCCCCGAGATGACAAGCTAAAAATCTGTCGTTCTGCCCCTGAGCTAGGCAGTTAACCCACTGTTCCCCAGGCGCCGAAGACGGATGTCGATTAAGGCAGCTGCTGATTCAGAGGGGTTGGGTTAAATGGGAAGACACATTTTAGTTGAAGGCATTCAGTTGTACAACTGACTAGGGTATCTCCCCCCTTTCCATTCACATTATCCTTCCTCTAGGCTAGCTTTATCAACTCAGTTGTGTTTATTTATACTCAGTAGGCTATTTTATGCAAGCATCATTGTTAAGCAAATGGCCTCTACCAAAATGTCTAACCTTTGTGGCACAGGAGGTAACGCATTTGCCCTAACAGCAGGTTGCTGATCCATATTTACCTCCTGTCCATCTGCTCAGACTGAAATATGGCACACCTACTCCTCCTGGTGCCACTAATATGAAACTGCAGAACAACATCATACCCAAGGGAATTGACATACATACCCACTGAATACACAAGCTGTTACAACAGTGTTACCATGCACAAATGAGATTCTGAATTCAAGACAGAAGTAGTCTGATTCAGATAATTTGCCATTTATTAAATACTGTTCAAAGTGAGTACAAATACCACAAATATGAATCTATTGGGGTAGAATATCACCATAAATTTGATATACAGCTGAAGAAAAAAAATAATCACAGAATTATATAAAATGTCACTGAACAATAGCCAAACCACTTGACAAACATTTCAGATATCTAAAACTGAATGTATCAAAATGACAAATGCTCAGAAGAGAAGATGACATTACAGTACCAGAATATTAAGACCGCACAATAACTTAACTATTGATTGTAAGACAATTACATTTCAAAACCTATGATATGTTTTGTACTCCAACTCTATTTACAGAAATACAAAGATATCAAATACAACCATATTACAACCATTCATTAGATCATTGACCAAATACAAGCCTTTCTTCTGTGTAGCAACAACACAGACAGTTTCAAGCAAATCATTTCATCTCTAAAAAAAATGTTTCTATGTGCTTATCCAACCATGTTTTTGTGAAAGCTGTATTGATTTCTATAGGAGAGCACAGTAAAGTATCACACATTGGCAGGGATAATCACAGAGATAAGGATTGGGGCTGTAAACATTCAAATGTAACATTTTACATTATGGCTGTTTGGTCAAGGTCAGCAGGTGCTAAGAGTTACAGGGAGAAAGCAGATTCGAACAAGACAGAGAATATGTACACAGTGAGTGTGGGAACGGGACAAGAGAAGTGCTCCCTCCCACCCCACTCACACTGTTCTTCTCTACTTTTATCACCAACTCTCTTAAATTCTGAAAGACATTCTCTCCGTCGCCCTTTACCTCTGTTTTACTCTCTGTAGCTCTGTTTCTCTTCAACACCCCCTCCCCAACAAACTCCTTGTCTTCTCAGCGCCCAGGGGTGAAGATGTAGTCCAGAGCCTGTCTCTCAGCAGCTGCCACATTAGGGTGCCAGAGGTCCACCATGAAGACAACCCTGGGGCCGTCCTCTGGGCCGCCTGAACATAGAAAAAACACAGATTAATGTCTTCCTCCAATCAACCCTTTATAACAGCTTAATAACACTTTCTCACAACAGTACAAACACACACACACAACCCGGGTAGAAAAAGGCGACCCCTTTCACCCCCTCCACACACACAGCCGTCTCCCTCTCACCCTCATGGAAGGCCCTGTGGAGGAAGGAGTCATCAAACAGCAGACAGCTCCCCTCAGACCAGCACTGTGGCTCACCGCCAACCACCAGCTCACAGGAAGAGGGCACTCTAAGACCTACGGAAGAAAGGCAGCAAGTCAGTCTATATACAGTAATTACCAAGGAAACCAGGGAAAAAATTACATGACACAAACACATACTGTATGAATATATTCTAAAATGTCAGCTGTATATGTTGTCATGCAAAGCAAGCTTTAAATCAACCCTACAATAGTAAACATCATTACTATCATTGTAATAATTTCAGAGACACAGGTGAACACACACAGGGAGCCAGGTGCATCTTTGAAACCCCTATATTTAACAGTGTTGTAGCCCTCCAGGCAGCCCCCCCCCCTCTTACCCAGGTGGCAGCGCAGCCTGACGTTGGTTGGGCCGTAATGCTCAGTAATCAGGGCTCCCGGGGTTAGCACAGAGAAGCAGGCGTTTCCAAACACGTTGTTGGCGATAAAGGTGCGCAGCTGACTCAGCACCCTCCAGGCCCGGGGGCACCTCCTGGCATTGAGGGCCAGCGGAGTGCCCTGGTTCAACAAGTAGAAGGTCCACCACTGGCCATGGGGGGTGCTGTTGGACTTCCAGCCCAAAGGAAGGGAGGAGCCGGCCCTTGATGGGGGGGCGTGGTAGATGCTCTCAAACTCAGCCAGCAGAGCAGGGAAGCTCCTCTCCAGCAGCTCCACGTCATGCTTCTGTGCGTCCCGGGAGAAGAAGGGTGCTGAGGGCAGGTCAGGGAGGAAGAACACCTCTGGCCTCTGGATGGTGGGCCGGCTGGTGAGGTAGCGACCCTGGTCTCGTACCCCTTTGTGTACCCTGCCCATGCCCGACCAGGTGTAGCGTTTGGCGTAATCTTGCAGGCTGTGGTACAGCTTCTGATTGAGACCGTCCCCTGTGTTGGTGCAGCGAAAGGACTCAGCGGACTGGCAGTAAGCAAAGCCGTTCGGCTCCTCCACCCCTGACACCGGCCTGCCTTTAGCCTTGCCATCTCTCTCTGTGCTGATCAAGGCCCCCCCACCCCCTCCTACTCGACTGGGCTCAGCGCTGTACCCCCCACGCAGGGGAGAGGAGCTGTGCTCACGACCTACCCTGTAACAGTACCACACAAAGAGCAGCAGCAGGCACATGGCTGTGCCAAAGGCACTGGACTCACAGTCCCTCATAGACTGCATCCCTCCAGCCACCATCTCCCTCACCCTCTCTAGTGACCACTCCATTCTGGCTCTTCGCTAAAACCACTGAGTTTGGTCTGAAGAAACTACCGTTGAGAAGGTCAATAACCAACCCTGTCTGCCTCTGCTTGAAAATGGCTATTAGAGGAAAATGTTCCACAGGGTTTCTCAAAGGCTACTTTCAGGAAGCTCTTAACATCCCCCCTTCTGGATGCAGTCTGACACTATCTGATATGACACACTCAGGGATGAGGGGAGGATTCCCCCTGCATGGTGCCTGGCTGTGTGATATTTGTGCTGCTCCCTCCCTTGTTCATTTTCGACAAATGCAGACAGACAACACACCTCAGGGTATCTGGTCTCTGCATCGGAGAGAGAGAGGGGGGGAGGAAGACAGGGAAAAGGTCATTAGACATAAGCACTGCACAAACAGATACACAGATACACACAGCATCTAATAAAGAGTACCAACATGCAGATCTCATTGCAAGCTCAGTTTTCCACATTACCTCCCCCACTTAGCTGGTTTAATACGGAACTAAATCCCACCCTCTGTGCCACCCTTTCCACAAACTCCCACCCCCACACTCAGCTCTGGACACACACAGTGCACCATGCGCACACACTCACACACAGATGGCATTTAAAATTCAGTTCTCCACACACCTCCGCACTGCACTGTAGAAAGCCATGAGTCACATTGCTGCATTCAAACACCAAAATCTGTATGTCTATCACACACACACACACACACACACACACACACACACACACACACACACACACACACACACACACACACACACACACACACACACACACACACACACACACACACACACACACACACACACACACACAGAAAATCTCAGTAAGACAAAAATAATGGTGTTCCAAAAAAGGTCAATTTGCCAGGTCCACAAATACAAATTCCATCTAGACACCGTTGCCCTAGAGCACACAAAAAACGATACATACCTCAGCCTAAACATCAGCGCCACAGGTAACTTCCACAAAGCTGTGAACGATCTAAAAATACTTGAATCAGTTATAGAACCCATTGCCCTTTATGGTTGTGAGGTCTGCGGTCTGCTCACCAACCAAGAATTCAGAGACATTCAATTCTACAACCACCTAAAAGAAAGTGATTCCCAAACCTTCCATAACAAAGCCATCACCTACAAATATGAACCTGGAGAAGAGTTCCCTAAGCAAACTGGTCCTGGGGCTCTGTTCAAAAACAGACCCCACCGAGCCCCAAGACAGCAACACAATTACACCCAACCAAATCATCAGAATACTTGACACATTGGAAAGAATTAACAAAAAACCCCAGAGCAAACTACAATGCTATTTAGCCCTAAACAGAAGGTACACTGTGGTAGAGTACCTGACTACTGTGACTGACCCAAACTTAATAAAAGCTTTGACTATGTATAGACTCAGTGAGCATAGCCCTGCTATTGAGAAAGGCCGCCGTAGGCAGACCTGGCTCTCAAGATTAGACAGGCTATGTGCACACAGCCCACAAAATGAGGTGGAAACTGAGCTGCACTTCCTAACCTCCTGTTAAATGTATGAGTGTGGCTCTAAGGCTATGTATACAAAACGAAATTCCTTAGGGTTTTCTAGAATAGCGCTTTTTACATTTATTGTAGGAAGGATAAGGATAAGCAGCATAAATACATGAACATACTAACTGCAGTATTAAGCACTCACACAGACGAAAATATACACTGTAACGAGCAAACTATGCAGTAAACATAAACACACATAAGCAGAGCTCCCATTGTACAGACCTTCCAATGCTTCTCCTGCACAACCATCTCACCAAAAATGGTCCGGCAAACCTGCTTGGAAAGACAGAACAGCCATCTCCTCTCATGAACACAGCCCAGATGACAGTCCACCGAGACGCACGCCCCCATAGAATCTCTCTAGCGCAAATACACAGTTCGCTCGCTGTCTGCTGCCTTGAATTGAGGAACTGTCGTAACTGAACAAACCCTGAATGGGGACAACCATCCATATCACTCGTCTGTCTCTCTCTCTCTCCCTCCCCCCTCCCTCCCTCCCACTCTCAATTTCTCCAATATTCCTGCCTCTAATGCCTTTAAACCTGCATACATAAAGCTGTAGTTAGTCCGCCATCGTATCATGATTCACTCGCATAAAACCACGACAGATGTTCAGGGATTCACACTGTGTATTAACAATCTGCCAATAACAGCTACACTTGTACCGCATAAAAACAAAAATGCAACATAATGATATTTGAAATAATAATAATGACGATGATAATATTAATAATAACTCACCCAATTTTCATGGTTTTGAAAGATATCTAGACTAGCCTACAGGTTTACCATGTCACCAAGCAGCTAGTGAACTCTTTATCTAGGCATGCTATAAGTTTATTATTACATGTCAATCATAATTAGGCCCTAATCAATTTAGCAAAATGTAAAAAAACTAACAGAAGCAAAGATGTTCTATTATATTGACAAGATAGTCAAGTGACCGCTCTAACAATGGAAAAACATGTCCCCAAATATGGAAGGCAGGCAGGAGGAGGCAAGATCAGGTGGGACCCTTCTAACCAATGAGACGGCAGATAATCGTGTGAACAACAGGCACAACTCAGAGGGTCATCATTAGTTACCACAGCCACAAAGTCCTAATTATGGCTAAACCCCGCCTATTTCTACAATTAACCTTAACTTTAACCCTAACCTTAACAGCACTGCTAACCTTATGCCTTACCTTAATCTTAAACTCGCATCGCCCAGAGTTCCCCCGCCCACTTCACTTCCCTCCATTGAAAATGAATGGGGCTCCATTGTTTCATCTCTCCTAATGTGTTATGTGGAAATGCACTGTAATTCAGATAGTCACTCTTGCTTCACTCTCATGTGGGTGCTAGCAAACAGGCTAGGTAGTGCTAGGTATCAACAGCCAATCCAGTAGGGGCTGAAAGCTATAGTGAACTTTGATTGGTCAATAGCGTTGCAATATCGCAGAGTATTTGCATAAAGTTCAGTTTTCCACAACTTTGGTTCTCACTTCCTTAAATTGAAAATGAATGTCTGTTGTTTCATCGCCTCCAACGTGTTATGTTGAAATGCACTGCAAGTCATTTTTCTCAAAGTTGCCGGAATGCCACGTGTATCCACTTAAAATAGTACATTTGTAATAGCCTAAACATTACAAAACGTACATTCCATTAAATATACCTCACGTAATTCAACACATTCTCATCAGTGGCATTGCACAGTTTTGCGGGGCCCCCACAAGGTCAGAGCTTGGCCTTAATAACTGTTTAATTCTAACATTAGGTTATTCAAATATGCAATACAAATCTCCAACCTCTTTTGTTTGTTTTAATGGCAGTATTAAATGCTCCAGGGCTAATTTTGTATAGCATTTTGGCATGTTTTTCTAGATTTTATTTTGTTACTTTTTGTTGCGGGGAGTTACAAGTACATTATCCATTTCAAATGATATGTTTATAAAACATTTACCCGTAGGTTACCAATCCCCCCCCCCCCAAAAAAAATGTAAGAACTACATACAAAGTTTAAGTGATAAAAATTCTGTATAAACAGGAAAAGAAAACAAAACCTCCCATCCCATTCCCCCAACCCCACCCAGCCAACATGTCTCCAATTTTTCTTGCAGTATTACTTTAGTCCCTTGTTGAAAAAAGGATGCATGTTTTGGAATATTTTTGTTCTGTACAGGCTTTCTTCTTTCACTCTGACAATTAGGTTAGTATTGTGGAGTAACTACAATGTTGTTGATCCATCCTCAGGTTTCTCCAATCACAGCCATTAAACTCTGTAACTGTTTTAAAGTCACCATTGGCCTTGTGGTGAAATCCCTGAGCGGTTTCCTTCCTCTCTGACAACTGTTAGGAAGGACGCCTGTATCTTTGTAATGACTGGGTGTATTGATATACCATCCAAAGTATAATTAATAAATTCATCATGCTCAAAGGGATATTCAAACATTTTTTTTTTTACCCATCTCCCAATAGGGGCTGTTCTTTGCGAGTTATTAAATGAAAACCTCCCTGGTCTTTGTGGTTGAATCGGTGTTTGAAATTCACTGCTCAACTGAGGGACCTTACAGAAAATTGTATGTGTGGGGTACAGAGATGAGGTAGTCATTCAAAAATCATGTTAAACACTATTATTGCATACAGAGTCCATGCAAATTATTATGTGACTTGTTAAGCAAATTGTTACTCTTGAACTTTTTTAGGCTTGCCATAACAAAGGGGTTGAATACTTATTGAATCAAGACAGTTCAGCTTTTCATTTTTAATTGCTTTGACATTACGGGGTATTGCATGTAGGCTAGTGACAAAAAAATCTACATTTATTCAGTTTATATTCAGGCTGTAACACAACAGAATGTGGAAAAAGCCAAGGGGTGTGAATACTTTCTGAACTTCGGAAAGTATTCAGACCCATTCCCTTTTTCCACATTTTGTTACAGTACAGCCTTATTCTAAAAACAATACAATTATATATATAAAAAAACATGAATACCTTATTACAAAAGTATTCAGACCCTTCAGACCCTCTATGAGACTAGAAATTGAGCTCAGGTGCATCCTTGAGATGTTTCTACAACTTGATTGGAGTCCACTGGTGGTAAATTCAATTGATTGGACATAATTTGGAAAGGAACACACCTGTCTATATAAGGTCCCACAGTTCACAGTGGACGTACTCTGTAAATGGTCTGAATACTTATGTAAATGTGATATTTCAGGTTGTTATTTTTAGTAAAATACCTGTTTTTGCTTTGTCATTATGGAGTATTGTGTGTAGACTGATGAGGGGAAAAAAACAATTGAATCCATTTTAGAATAAGGCTGTAATGTAACAAAATGTGGAAAAACTGAAAGGGTCTTAATAATTTCTGAATGCACTGTATTCATATTGTTATACATATAGCCTATAGGGAGGAGGTCAGAGACCTGGCCGTGTGGTGCCAGGACAACAACCTCTCCCTTAACGTGATCAAGACAAAGGAGATGATTGTGGACTACAGGAAAAAGAGGACCAAGCACGTCCCCATTCTCATCGACGTGGCTGTAGGGCAGCAGGTTAAGAGCTTCAAGTTCCTTGGTGTCCACATCCCCAACAAACTAACATGGTCCAAAAACACCAAGACAGTCGTGAAGGGGGCACGACAAAACCTATTCCCTCTCAGGAGACTGAAAATATTTTGCAATGGTCCTCAGATCCTCAAAAGGTTTGTCGGGTTCACCTAGGGGTCATGAAAAGAGTTGTACCAAAATGTTTGATGTATTAGAATAATTGATTATGCTTATGTTTTATTAATAGAAGGGGAGGGGTTATAAGACCCCTCCCTCCTTACGTTTATAGGGTCCTAGACTACAGATTAACAATATATATATATTCATTATATAGTTTTAGAATTGTTCCACAGTTGTTTGCTCTTTCTCTCTCTCTCTCTCTCTCATATAAAGAAGACCCCTCTTAGAAATGTGTGACTGAGACAGAGTGTGGGAGATAAGAGACTAGTCAGACATTCCACAATAAATCAAACTTTGGGGAGTGGACATTTATTGCCTAGCTTTTAGATAACACTGAAACTCTATGTTTGTATAGCTATGGATGCAGGGTTTTGGTCCCAGGAGTAAAAAGGTAATGACGTAGTCAGTGACATCACTAAGGCGGGACTTCGGTTTAATAAAACAACTTGAGACCTTTTGTTTGATGCAGAACTTACTCGGAAACATGCGTGATATGTTCCTGATTGTCAACTTCTGTCTGCAATTGCATTAATAAAGGTTTTTGAATGATTTAATTAAACATATTGTCATAATGCTAATTTCACCAATGAACCAATGATGATTGACAAGGACGAAAGGAACGAACCCTAACAGGTTCTACAGCTGCACCATCAAGAGCATCCTGACTGGTTGCATCATTGCCTGGTATGGCAACTGCTTGGCTTCTGACCGCAAAGCACTACAGAGGGTACGGCCCAGTACATCACTGGGGCCAAGCTTTCTGCCATCCAGGACCTCTACACAGGCGGTGTCAGAGGAAGGCCCTAAAAATTGTCAAAGACTCCAGCCACCCTAGTCATAGACTGTTCTCTCTGCTACCGCACTGCAAGCGCTAGGTCTAGGTCCAAGAGGCTTCTAAACAGCTTCTACCCCCAAGCCATGAGACTCCTGAACACCTAATCAAATGGCTACACAGACTATTTGCATTGCCCCCCCACCCCTACTCTTTTACACCGCTGCTACTCTCTGTTGTTATCATCTATGCATAGTCACTTTAATGACTCTACCTACATGTACATAATGACTCTACCTACATACACCTCAACTAACCGGTGCCCCCGCACATTGACTCTGTACCGGTACCCCCCTGTGTATAGTCTCACTATTGTTATTTTACTGCTGCTCTTTAATTACTTGTTACTTTTATTTGTTATTCGTACTCATATTTTTTTTAACTGCATTGTTGGTTAGGAGCTCGTAAGTAAGCATTTCACTGTAAGGTAAACTCCGCTTTGGTCCTATTATTGCTCACATAATTTCTATTTGGCGCAAAATTGAAAAACAATGTAACTGGGAATCAAAATGGGATGCCCATATTCCATTCCATTTCATAGAGTTCAACAAATACATACAAATTAAATCAAATATTATTAGTCACATGCACTGAATACAACAGGTGTATTCCTGTTGTATTCCAGGTGTATTCCTGAATACCTGTTGTATTCGGTGCATGTGACTAATAATATTTGATTTGATTTGTATGTATGTGTTGAACTTTATGAAATGGAATGGAATATGGACATCCCATTTTGATTCCCAGTTACATTGTTTTTCAATTTTGTGCCTAATAGAAATTGTATGAGCAATAATAGGACCAAAAGCAGCACAAGGTCCAACTAAACTACTGAAAGAGCTGCTTCCTGTGCTTGGTCCTCCTATGTTGAACATAATAAACGTCTCTCTATCCACCGGATGTGTACCAAACTCACTAAAAGTGGCAGTAATAAAGCCTCTCTTGAAAAAGCCAAATATCGGCCTATATCGAATCTCCCATTCCTCTCAAAAATGTTTGAAAAAGCTGTTGCACAGCAACTCACTGCCTTCCTGAAGAGAAACAATGTATACGAAACACTTCAGTCTGGTTTTAGACCCCATCATAGCACTAAGACTGCACTTGTGAAGGTGGTAAATTACCTTTTAATGGCGACAGACTGAGGCTCTGCTTCTATCCTCGTGCTCCTAGACCTTGTGCTGCTTTTGATACCATACTTTTGATACCATCGATCACCACATTCTTTTGGAGAGATTGGAGACCCAAATTGGTCTACACGGACAAGTTCTGGCCTGGTTTAGATCTTATCTGTTGGAAAGATATCAGTTTGTCTCTGTGGATGGTTTGTCCTCTGACAAGTCAACTGTACATTTCGGTGTTCCTCAAAGTTCCGTTTTAGGACCACTATTGTTTTCTCTATATATTTTACCTCTGGTGATGTAATTCGGTAACATAATGTTAACTTTCACTGCTATGTGGATGACACACAGCTGTACTGTCACAGGGGTTGTTGAGTGGAGACCAAGACGCAGCGTGTATAGTGCTCATTCTGTTTCTTTAATGAATACACTTAAACAACAAAACGACCAACAACAGTCCCATCAGGTTCTCTAGACTAAACGGAAACAATTACCCACAAACCCCAAAGGAAAACAGGCTGCCTAAGTATGACTTCCAATCAGAGACAGTGATAGACAGCTGCCTCTGATTGGAAACCATACCTGGCCACAACATAGAAAATGACAACATAGAATGAAACTCTAGACAACCCACATAGAAAACAGAAAACCCAAAACACATAGACAAAACACCCCCATGTCACGCCCTGACCAATCTACTAGGGAAAAATGACCTCATACCAGGGTCAGGACGTGACAGTACCCCCCCAAAGGTGCAGACTCCGACTGCACCCAAACCAAAAAACCCAACAACCCCAAACACAAAGGGAGGGCAGGGAGGGTGACAACAGTCTATGGCGGCTCATGTGCTCCACCCAGAACCTTCCTCTTCTCCCGATCCTCCAGAAACAGAGGTGGCTCTGGCTCAGGGCGTAACCTCCATTCCGCCCGCAGATCCCTCCGCTTCTGTAAAATAGGCCTGTGGATCATTATTGGAGGAATCGGACTGTAGATCCTTACCGGAATCACTGTGCTGTAGACCACTGCTGGATGTTCCGACCTCCAAGCCGCCGCTGGAGGATCTAGGCTGCAGGCCGCCGCTGAAGGCTCTGGGCTGCAGGCCGCCGCTGAAGGCTCTGGGCTGCAGGCCGCCGCTGAAGGCTCTGGGCTGCAGGCCGCCGCTGAAGGCTCTGGGTTGCAGACCGCCGCTGAAGGCTCTGGGCTGCAGACCGCCGCTGAAGGGTCTGGGCTGCAGACCGCCGCTGAAGGCTCTGGGTTGCAGACCGCCGCTGAAGACCCTGGACTGGAAAGCGTCGCTGGAGTCCCCGGACTGGGAGGCGTTGCTGGAGGCCCCGGGCTGGGGAGCGTTACTGAAAGCTCTGAACTGAGAAGTGTCGCTGGAGGCTCCGGACAGAACAGTGTCGCCGGAGGCTCCGGTCTAGGAGGCGTCATAATCGGTTCCGGACTAATGACCGTTGCTGCTGACTCCATGCCATGGATCATTTCTATAGGTTCCGCGCCAAGGATCATCACTGGAGGCTTCTTACCTTGGATTCTCACTACAGGTGCCGGGCCATGGATTATTCCGACAGGCATCGTGCCATGGTTTATCCTTACAAGCTCCAGACCATTTAGAATCCCTCCAGGCTTCTTGCCAAGGATTCTTTCCTCAGGTTCCAGGCCATGGATTACCTCTTCAGGCTTCGTGCCATGGAATGTCCCTACAGGCTCCGGGCCATGGATCATCACTAGAGGCTTAGTGCCATGGATCATCTTTACAGGCGTCGGACCATCGATTATCACTGGAGGCTTTTTACGTGGAGTAGGAATCGATCTCACCGGACTGGGGAGACGCACTAAGGGCCGAGTGCTCACAGCAAGCACCGGCCGTACTGGGTTACGGGTGCGCACTGGAGGGAGAGTGCGCGGAGCAGGCACCGGACGTACTGGGCCATGGAGGTTTACTGGAGGTCTGGTGCTTACGGCTAGCACAACCCTTCCTGGCTCGATGCTGACTCTAGCCCGGCAAGGGCAGAGCGCTGGCACAGGACGAACTGGGCTGTGCTGGGGAATGCGGGGTACCGTGCGTGGAGCAGGCGTAGGATATCCTGGGCCGAAGAGCCGCACTGGAGGCCAGATACTTTGAGCCGGCGCACTTTTCCCTGGCTGCCGGCCAGCTCTCGCACGGCAACGTTGAGGAGCTTGTATCGACCGCACCGTACTGTGAGTGCGTATGGGTGACATAGTGCGCATCACTCCATACTGCATTGCTCGCCACTCTGCGCGCCTGCTCCGCCGTGCCCTTTCCGCCAGCACCTCTCTCCGGAATCTAGCATCGTGCTCCGCGCTTGACTCCCTGACTGGCTCTGGTTTACTCCATGGCTCACTCCGAAATGCCCGGGAAGTTAGATCAGGGCTCCACTCTGACCTCGCCAAACTCCCCTTATGCCCCCCCCAAACCTTTTTTTGGGGCTGCCTCTTCGCCTCCCCTATTGGAGGATACAGCGCCTCATAATACCGTCGCTCCCTCTTGGCTTCTTCCAATTCCTCCTTCGGGCGACGATACTCCCCAGCCTGGCTCCAGGGTACCTTCCCATCCAGGATTTCTTCCCACGTCCACGACTCCAGGTACCTCCTCTCACGCTGCTTGGTCCTTTTACGGTGGGTAGTTCTGTCACAGGGGTCGTTGAATGGAGACCAAGACGCAGCGTGTATAGCGCTCATTTTGTTTCTTTAATGAATACACTTAAACAACAAAATACCAAAACGACCAACAACAGTCCCGTCAGGTACTCTAGACTAAACGGAAACAACTACCCGCAAACCCCAAAGGAAAACAAGCTGTCTAAGTATGACTTCCAATCAGAGACAATGATAGACAGCTGCCTCTGATTGGAAACCATACCTGGCCACAACATAGAAAATGACAACATAGAATGAAACTCTAGACAACCCACATAGAAAACAGAAAACCCAAAACACATAGACAAAACACCCCCCTGTCACACCCTGACCAATCTACTAGGGAAAAATGACCTCATACCAGGGTCAGGACGTGTTATGTACATTTCAATGAAACATGGTGAAGCCCCAAAATTGCCCTCCACCTGTGTTTCAGACATAAGGAAGTGGATGGCTGCAAATGTTCTACTTTTAATCTCGGACAAAACAGACGATGATTGTTCTAGTTCCCAAGAAACAAAGAGATCTTTTTTGGAATCTGACAATTAACCCTGATGGTTGTACAGTCGTCTCAAATAAAACTGTGAGGGACCTCTGCGTTACTCTGGACCCTGATCTCTCTTTTGACGAACATATCAAGACTGTTTCAAGGACAGCTTTTTTCCATCTACGTAACATTGCAAAAATCAGAAACTTTCTGTCCAAAAATTATGCTGAACAATAAATCCATGCTTTTGTTACTTCTAGGTTGGACTACTGCAATGCTTTACTTTCCGGCTACTCGGATAAAGCACTAAATAAACTTCAGTTAGTGCTAAACACAGCTGCTAGAATCTTGACTAGAACCAAAAAATTTGAGCATATTACTCCAGTGTTAGCCGCTCTACACTGGCTTCCTGTGAAGGCAAGGGCTGATTTCAAGGTTTTACTGCTAACCTACAAAGCATTACATGGGCTTGCTCCTACCTATCTTTCCGATTTGGTCCTGCCGTACATACCTACACGTACGCTACGGTCACAAGACGCAGGCCTCCTTACTGTCCCTAGAATTTCTAAGCAAACAGCTGGAGTCAGTGCTTTCTAATATAGAGCTCCATTTTTATGGAATGGTCTGCCTACCCACGTGAAAGACGCAGACTCGGTCTCAGCCTTTAAGTCTTTATTGAAGACTCATCTCTTCAGTAGGTCCTATGATTGAGTGTAGTCTTGTCCAGGAGTGTGAAGGTGAACGGACAGGCACTGGAGCAACTAACCGCCCTTGCTGTCTCTGCCTGGCCAGTTCCCATCTCTCCACTGGGATTCTCTGCCTCTAACCCTTTTACAGGGGCTGTGTCACTGGCTTACTGGTGCTCTTCCATCCCATCCCTAGGAGGGGTGCGTCACTTGAGTGGGTTGAGTCACTGACGTGATCTTCCTGTCCAGGTTGGCGCCCCCCCTGGGTTGTGCCGTGGCGGAGATCTTTGTGGGCTATACTCTGCCTTGTCTCAGGATGGTAAGTTGGTGTTTGAAGATATCCCTCTAGTGGTGTGGGAGATGTGCTTTGGCAAAATGGGTGGGGATATATCCTGCCTGTTTGGCCCTATCCGGGGGTATCGTCGGACATGGCCATAGTGTCTCCCGACCCCTCCTGTCTCAGCCTCCAGTATTTATGCTGCAGTAGTTTATGTGTCGGGGGGCTTGGGTCAATCTGTTATATCTGGAGTATTTCTCCTGTCTTATCCAGTGTCCTGTGTGAATTTAAGTATGCTCTCTCTAATTCTCTCTCTCTCTTTTTCTCTCTTTCTTTCTGGCTTTCGCTCTTTCTTTTTCTCTCTCGGAGGACCTGAGCCCTAGGACCATGCCTCAGGACTACCTGACCTGATGGCTCCTTGCTGTCCCCAGTCCACCTGGCCGTGCTGCTGCTCCAGTTCCAACTGTTCTTTCTGCGGCTATGGAACCCTGACCTGTTCACCGGACATGCTACCTGTTCACCGGACATGCTACCTGTCCCAGACCTTCTGTTTTCAACTCCCTAGAGACAGCAGGAGCGTTAGAGATACTCTGAATGACCGGCTATGAAAAGCCAACTGACATTTACTCCTGAGGTGCTGACCTTTTGCACCCTCGACAACCACTGTGATTATTATTATTTGACCCTGCTGGTCATCTATGAACATTTGAACATCTTGGCCATGTTCTGTTATAATCTCCACCCGGCACAGCCAGAAGAGGACTGGCCACCTCTCATAGTCTGGTTCCTCTCTAGGTTTCTTCCTAGGTTTTGGCCTTTCTAGGGAGTTTTTCCTAGCCACTGTGCTTCTACACCTGCATTGCTTGCTGTTTGGGGTTTTAGGCTGGGTTTCTGTACAGCACTTTGAGATATCAGCTGATGTAAGAAGGGCTATATAAATACATTTGATGTGATTTGAAGTACTGAACGGAAGTCCCATAAGGTCTAGTAGTGACCCGGAAGGGAGATAAATGTGTGTGTGTGTGTGTGTGTGTGTGTGTGTGTGTGTGTGTGATTAGTGGGCCTAAGGGAACTGTAGACATGTGTGTGTGTGACCCGACCTGAAGAGGCTTGGAAGCAACAGGGAGTAACCTTCAAGGTCCCCCTAATCTCGGGGGAAAGGAACAGGCAGCGCAGGATAGTGATTAACAGTGGTGGGAAGTCCAGGGAGGGATACTATTCATCTACTCTTCGTGTGTATGGGTGTGCGTAGGATATCTACTGTTTGTGTGGAGGTATGTGCGTAAGCGGGGAGGGAGCATAAAATGAACTTCTTTGTGTAATTGTACTTCAGAACGTTCACTGAATAAACTGTACAGACCTTTTGCAGAAAGCTGAGTCCTTGCCTAATTATTCTTTACCCAGTGTCTTACAAACCTTGGGAATTAGTCAAGGCTTATTGATTGTTAATTATTATCATTGGGATAGGAAAATTCCCATGACAGCTTGGTCCTTCGACAGCCGGAATTCAATACCCGCTCCGGTCGTTCCATGGAGACACTGAAATCTTGCACGGGCGGATGAAATATCGGTAGATTAAAGACCTGGCCCCTTGCTGAGGGTTCTTTACAGGCCGGTGGCGAATTGGTATACGACAGAAGCGATGACGAGAACCTACCAACATTGAAACCTCAGCTGCAACAAATAAGGTCAGTGCGCTTTATTCAGTTTTTTGGGGGGATAGCACCTGTATGATTGCATTAAATGTTGAAATGAGTGATGTGAAAGTGAAAGGCGGGAGCGTTTATAAAGGATTTTAATGTAGTCTGGGTGTTAGACGCTGGAATATCCGGAAGGAGTTTATATCTGGTGACCTGTCTTTATAATTTTGTATGGAGAAAAATGTTTTAAAGGTGACCAAGTATTCTATGCAAACGGAAGACAGGAATTAGTTGTAAATTCAACAATGTAAGAAGAGGGGTCCGAAATGACTCCAAGGTATCTGTGGCCACTACCAATATAAACTACCTAAGAAATTCGTGAATTGGAGGGCGAAATATAATAATAGAATTATGAGAGAGGTCAGAGACATGATTATATTAATATAGGTTGCCTGTCTAAATAACGACGATAGAAGGGGATGGTCAGATCTTCCAGAGGCGCAAAGATAGGTCTGATTATCCATTGAAGGAGGGAAACCTAATATAGCGGAGTGAGATACGTGATATTAACGAGTCAATAATTGCAAGGAACGACAGAAAAATAGGCTGTTAACCTGTTGAGGACAGACGTTCCACTAGCGGAACCCCGTTCCGCCTCCGGAACCCCTAGCCAACAGCCAATGGCATCGCACGGCGCGAAATACAAAACCAACTAAAATACCACAATTCAACTTTCTCAAACAATCAACTATTTTACACCATTTTAAAGATAAGACTCTCGTTAATCTAACCACATTGTCCGATTTCAAAAAGGCTTTACAGCGAAAGCAAAACATTAGATTATGTTAGGAGAGTACATAGACACAAATAATCACACAGCCATTTTCCAAGCAAGCATATATGTCACATAAACCCAAACCACAGCTAAATGCAGCACTAACCTTTGATGATCTTCATCAGATGACACTCCTAGGACATTGTGTTATACAATACATGCATGTTTTGTTCAATCAAGTTCATATTTATATCAAAAAACAGCTTTTTACATTAGCATGCGATGTTCAGAACTAGCATACCCACCGAACACTTCCGGTGAATTTACTAAATTACTCATGATAAACGTTGACAAAATACATAACAATTATTTTAAGAATTATAGATACAGAACTCCTTTATGCAATCGCGGTGTCAGATTTTAAAATAGCTTTTCGGCGAAAGCACATTTTGCAATATTCTGAGTACATAGCTTGGCTATCACGGCTAGCTATTTTGACACCCACCAAGTTTGGGGCTCACTAAACTCAGAATTACTATTAGAAAAATTGGATTACCTTTGCTGTTCTTCGTCAGAATGCACTCCCAGGTCTTCTACTTCAACAACAAATGTTGTTTTGGTTCCAAATAATCCATAGTTATATCCAAATACCTCCGTTTTGTTTGTGCGTTCAGGTCACTATCCGAAGGGTAACGCGCGAGCGCATTTCGGGACAAAACATTTCAAAATATTCCATTACCGTACTTCGAAGCATGTCAAACGCTGTTTAAAATCAATTTTCATGCTATTTTTCTCGTAAAATAGCGATAATATTCCAACCGGGCAACGTTGTATTCATTCAAAGGCTGAAAGAAAAAAATGGAGTAGTCTCGTGGACGCGCATCTCCAGTGTCACTGTCCCCAGGCTTACCACTCACAAACTCTCCTGCTGTTCTTCGCCCAGAGACAGCAGACACCCCATTCCACTTTCTGGCGGCTTTAGAGGGCCAAGGAAGCCTTAGAAAGTGTCACGTAACAGCTCAGATGCTGTAATTTCGATAGAGATGCAACAGAAGGACAACAAATTGTCAGACAGGGCACTTCCTGCATGGAATCTTCTCAGGTTTTTGCCTGCCATATGAGTTCTGTTAAACTCACAGACACCATTCAAACAGTTTTAGAAACTTTAGAGTGTTTTCTATCCAAATCTACTAATTATATTTCTGGGCAACCAGATTAAATCGGGTACGTTTTTTATCCGGCCGTGAAAATACTGCCCCCTATCCCAAAGAAGTTTTAAAGGAATTTTTAGCTCCTCTCATCTTTTGAGAATCAGGGATGCCAAATGTTGGTCTGTGGACTCCTCTGCCTCCAAAAACCCCATAAAATGTTCCTTTATGTGGGGCTCCTCCTTCAGTGACACAATTCTAGTCACAACTGACAACTGTCAGTGTGGCTGACATCTGAGGTGCAATCTAGAATGATAGAGAAAAATGTTCCCTGCTTGATGTCACTCTCCATTATTGAAATTACCTTGCTGCTCAATAAATTAATGAGTTCATTCTGTATTTGGTGGCCAAGGTAGCTGGTGGTGCGACTCGAGGTCCCTTTTTGGACACGTTTAAGGTGTTCTTTCATGACTGAATCAAATTGTGCCATCAGTTCAACCTCTTTGAGGAAATTTCCATTTGATGGAGAGTACAGTGTTTCTGTGTGTCCCCTTAGTGTCAGATTTCTAATTGCCAGAGACTGCACAATAGCAGTCAGACGTGTCAACACCTCTCTCCATCTTATCCTCACAGCCTCCATAAGTACCATCTCATGCTTATCAATTGTTTCCCCTTTTTTGATCCTCATTGCCAGTTCATTCCATGTTTTCATGCAGTTTTGGTGTTCTGGACTGCTGTCGTGTGAAGTCAGCAAAGAACTTGCATATTTCCAGTCTGTCAGTCGTGAGTTTGCTAAATTAATTTTCTTCTTAGAAAAGAGTTTGCAGCAGAAGCAGAAGAGGCTGTTGTTTCTTCCAGAATACACCAACCAACTTCTAGGGATTTTTTCACCACTCGCTAAGGTCTTCCTGAAATACTGGTGGTGGCAACTTCTTCCATCAGTCTCATTCCTTGGGAAAACAAATTTAGGTGGTACCTCACTTGTTCCTCTGCAAACTAGTTGTGTCCGAATTCTGTCAGTCAGAACTGAAGGCCAGTCAGCAGGGTCTGTAGACAGTGGTTCATCCTCAGCAGCAGGATTTGGTGGGGATGCCACTACAAGCATTTCTAATGGAGAGCAGAAGGGCATTAGTTTACACACGTTATTCACAGCATTTATAGTGGTGGAACAACCCACATACATACCCAGTAATAATAAAATCATCATTGTCACATACAATATGGAAACGTAAAACTTTGAAAAAGGGAAATTATTTGTTTTGTTTATGTAATGCAGGGATGCACACATAAACACGTGTGTGAACCCACACACCCACACACACACACCCACATGTGCATGTGCACAAACACACCTGAAGAATCCTGCTGGGGAGAAGTGGAAGCAAATGAGTCTTCATCCTCACCCTCAGGCTCAGACAACATTTGTGAAGACACCTGTGTGGCTGAGGAGGTGGATGGCTCCTCATCCTGGCCAGTGCCAAAAGGTGCTCCAAAATATTTCAGAAGTGCCCCTGAATTTGCATTAAAATACAGTATATGAGTCGGACACCCTAAATACATTTGTTACACAATTAAATATACATGTCATTATGCACAATTTATTAAACTTTCAGAATAAGAACCAAATGAACCATACAACCTCCTTGGCCAGTTCTAGGCATAAAACACCCCAAAAGACTCAATATATCACAAAAGATACAAAATATCTACATAATAATTTAATTAGCCTACAGCATTGGAAGTTCTCCTTACTGAGCTCAGGACCTAGTCAATACAATCACAGAAAACCTTTATGATGTCACCTCAATGAAAGTTAACCAAATCAACAATGTGCTAGTTAGGTTGTAATCGTTTTGCTGCAGGCTACATACATTATCATGATGAAACTGTGTGAAATTATATCCATTGTTATATAAGCTAGTTGGACAGAAAACTGAATATTGTTGCCCTATGTGTAATAGCATAGCAAGCAACAAAGTGTTATACTGGCCTATTTCATTACATGCATAATGTTATACTCATAAAGAGATAACATAGCTGCATACCTTTATCTTTTGCGCGTTTCTCCTCTTCTTCTTTCCTCTTTTTCCTAAACTGGGCACCTGACGGCTTAGACCTTTTCTTATCCATTTGTGTTGATTTGGCATCGATACATTACCCATCCCCCAGCATTGTCAACCAAGAGTCAGGACTAAACCAATTCACCTTGGTGGTGTGCAGACTGGTTTTACACTATTCTTAACGATTTCGTACACAAATCAGAAAAAAAATACAACAATATGTCTGTGAAACAATATACTCACGGTATTATGAATGAATTGTGGTTTATTTGGTAGCATTTCAGTGTGACTGATTTTACTAATTGCATTAGTACTGTACAAAGTTAGAGGTGCACTATTTGTTAGATTCCCCTGCTCCCCCTACCTCGGGCTTCCAGTGGGGAGACCCGAGGTCCCCCTTCCCATCTCATACTTCTGAGTGGGAGACCATCCCGGGCAGTAGCCTGCCTAGCTCACAAACTAGGATCAGGGCGTCCACTCCGACAAGCTTAATTGATGTGACGTGCAAATGAGCGATAGAAAACCGATCACGCAAATGTCACCATTCCAATTTTTTTTGTGCGGGCACCCCGTGCTGCCCCCGGCAAGATGCCACCCATGTCGCCCATACCTAAATCCGCTGCTGTCTGTTAGACAAGTAACTCTTTATCCACATTGTAGCAGGGGGTGTAAAGCCATAACACATATGTTTTTCCAGCAGCAGACTGTGAACGATAATGTCAAAAACTGCACTGAAGTCTAACAAGACACCCACCACAATCATTTTATCATCAATTTCTCTCAGCCAATCATCAGTCATTTGTGTAAGTGCTGTGCTTGTTGAGTGTCCTTTCCTATAAGAGTACTGAAAGTGTGTTGTCAATTTGTTTACTGTGAAATAGCATTGTATCTGGTCAAACATCATTTTTTCCAGAAGTTTTCTAAGGGTTGGTAACAGGCTGATTGGTCGGCTATTTGAGTCTGTAAAGGGGGCTTTACTATTCTTGGGTAGCGGAATGACTTTAGCTTCCCTCCAGGCCTGAGGGCACACGCTCTCTAGTAGGCTTAAATTGAAGATGTGGCAAATAGGAGAGGCAATATCGTCCGCTATTATCCTCAATAATTTTCCATCCAGATTGTCAGACCCCGGTGGCTTGTCATTGTTGATAGACAACTGTTTGTTTAAATCTATCAAAAGTAGAGAACTTTACAGACCATGAGTGGTCCTGTTGCACTACATGTAATGAGGACATGATTAAGGGGTCCTTATGGTAGAGCTGTCCCTGCTCATTCCTGATTCATTTAGGATTTTAGACAAATCTGACGAAGTTGACCAAATCTCTGGACACATGTTTTAGGAATCAAAGTTTTGAGAGAAATATTATTTGAAGTCAAAGAGGGCTATTGCAAGAAACTACATACGAAAAATGTTCAGTTAATATACGTTTTTGACAGTTTCTTTTAAAAAATGTAAACGCTTTTTTGGACAGTTTGAAATTGGGATCCTTTGCTCCGGAAAAGGGCATTTCCAGGCTTAGAGCCAACATGGAAATTCATAAAATTGAAAGTATTTAAAAATTCCAAAAACAAAACTTTTCCCCTAAATGTACATTTTAAGCTAAAAAAGCAACAGCAAAAGGATTGTCTCGACTTTCAAGAATCCCTGAGCTAATTTCCTGCTATTCTACGTGAGGCTGAGAGAAAATGTTCCAGTTTTAAAGTGAATTTCCTGGAACGTGGCCAAGAGGGCGGCAGGTAGCCTAGCAGTTAAGAGCATTGGGCCAGTAACCGAAGGTTCCTGGTTTGAATCCTTGAGCCGACTCAGAAAAATGTGCCTGTGCCCTTGAGCAAGGCACTTAACCCTAATTCCTCCAGTAAGTTGCTCTGGTAAAGAATGTTTGCTAAATGACTTAAATGTAAGAGGTCAGTGTGTACATACTAGAGCACAATACAATAAAAACAATCCCAATGGTCAACAACATTTTCCTCTATCAGAGCTTTAAACTCAAAAAGGGATACCCTCTCCTCCAGTTGTAAAGTCTATTCTGCTGCTGAGAATGAGAGTGCTAGTGCTGTGGTACAAAGAGGGGTGGTAGCGACACCTCATGTTGAGCAAGAGTTTGAAGATGACGTTGTTCCTGGTTTTGACCTTGGCTGCTGTTGTCCTCATGTGCTCCTGGAAGGTGAGTGACCTATCCAGGTCACCCTGAGGTATGTGAGGGTGGGGTGGTGCTGTAGCTTGTGGTTGTTCATCTACAGTAGATGTTGAGCTCTTTGTTCGCATTTGCGTTATTTTGGTGGACTATACTGGACACAGACAGACAGATAGCCAGGCTCACTACATGTAAACCCCCATCAGGAGACATCCTGCAGAGAGGAGGATCGGCAGTAGATGGAGCCATTGCTGCGTTACTGTGCACCTCTGTCATCAACCCACAGAGTATGGGCATTGGCGGGGGTCCATATTCACGGTGATGGACAGCGGTGGTAAGGACACTTCATCCCCCTACTACAAGATACCACACAGACATCCAACTATTGAAATCTCAGAGGGGGGATAAACAATTTTCATGCCATGTACCTTTGTTTATTTCAAAGGCACAGTCCGTCCCTCAGGAGTTTAATCCTGATTTACTGAGTGGATGCCCACAGATCTTTCAACTGATGACAGGTATTTGGAGTGAAAATGAATAAACATGAACATGACTTGACTTGACTGTTGCTGACAAGCATGTCCTTTCTCAGCGCAGTGTGAGCTGTTTTTCTAGTTACTCAAGCTTTCCTTCATGTTGGCATCGTGGTGGGAATTCTGTGGAACTCCAGTAATCCTGGGGCAGCTATATCTTACTGATTAAGGCAGTATGTCAAGTGACAAGCACCCTATGCTGGTTTATAGGCAAGGATTTTCATTCCTTGGTTTAAAATCATTATTTAATGATGACATTTAGAGCCACTACAGTCATATATATGATTGATTTCCATAAGTGACCTATCCTCTCCAGACCCCAAACTCCTGCCTCCGTTCTGACAAGCTGTCTGCTAATGTCAGCCTGCTTCTGGTTCTCCTCTCACGGCAAGAGGCAGATGGTTTTGCGGCTTCCTTTTGACTTCTCCCCTTTTCAATAAAATGGGATTATAAACGCTCTAAACTGGACACATGGCCAAGGGTCCCATGGACCTTTAAACAGGATGTTGCCATGTGCTGTGCTGTGAGCCAAGACCACACACAGTGAACAGCCAGTCAGTTGGCTTTGTTTTTAATACCACTAATCAGTTTGTTATACAGACTATAAACCAACATCATCTTCATTTGTAAACATAATAGGGCAAACTTCCACAGAAAATTAGAGAAATTACCATACTAGTCGAAATTCAATGGCTTAGCGAAATCCCTAAAAGAAATCCACTCCTGATAGGCTTAAAGGTCCAATGCAGCCGTTTAAAAAAATGTTTTATCTCAATGGGTAACAATTAAGTGCCTTACTGTCATTGTTTTCAATTAAAATGGTCAAAAAAAGTAATATGATTGACCACTTTCTTGCAGGTATAACCCTTTTATACATGTCAGTGGGTAAGTGGGAAATTGGGAGGGGTGGGGTTGTTGTTAAACCATGGGGGCTGTTTGCTTTTCAAATTAGACCCGATACCTGTATTTTGGTTAAAAAAGAATATAATAATAATGTTTGGTTGGGGCCACTTGCAGCCGGGGGCCCTAAGCAATCACTTATGTCGCTCATGCCTGGAACCGGTCCTGCTGGGAGTGGGGAGGAGGTGATGTCACCAGGCAGGCCAAAACTCAATCCCACCAAAACAGGCTGACATTTCAAGCTGTCTTTTCAAAAAGCTCTTACATTAAAATTACATTGTAATTTTCACAATTTCACAGTATTATTCCAACCTCATAATGTGGAAAACAGAGGAAAATTGACTGCACTGAGCCTTTAAACAATGCTACAATTAGTAAGTGATAGCAACCTCAGGGATATGGAGATAGATACCATGACTGAAGACCATTTCAGATAGATAAAGAGAGAGATAAATGGTGTGTAAAAAGTCTGTTTTCCTCCACCCCCACCCCCGGTTCCAGCCAGCCAATGGATTGGTGTCCCTGGAGAGATCCATGGGTATGAGCAGGCCGACTGGCTGTTTGGGAAACTCCCCTGGGCCAGCTTCTTCCATACCACCATCAAGCTGGCCAGAGAGGGTTTCCATGTACCCCAGGTCCTGAGCCACTTGATCCCACTGATCAACAGGGATGAGACCCTACCATTACGGTGCGTATGAAACCAGACAAACATAAACTAAGCTACAATCAGTAAATGATAACAATCTCAGGGATATGGAGATTGATAGATGCCGTGACTGAAGACCGTTTTGGATAGAGAGAGAGAAGTCTGCTGTCCTGGGCTGCTTTATCCCACTGATCAACAGGGTTTAGACCCACCCTACCATTACGGTAAGAAACACCCGGACCTTAAAGCGGCAATCTGCAGTTCAAACAATAACAAAGCGGCCACCCTCCCACTGATTTGGTAAACAGCTGAGGGATGGGGCTGGAAAAATTGTACCACTCTGAAATTCATGGAAAAAGCTATGGATATAAGGACTGACCATCCATGATATCAACATTATAGTTTGAACCATGTTTTGGGGCTATACAGTGTTTACATTTACATTGTTTATTAAAAAGTCGTAAAACAAGCTGATATTTTGTTTAAAAGTATTTCAAGAAAGCAACTGTCAAGCCATCATTCTGTCATCACATTGCAAGAAAATTACATTTGACCTGTCCTCTAGTCAGTTGTTTATAGATAAGGATGGAAACCAGCTGAAGGTTGGAGACACTGTGAAGTTTGACAAGTTTGCTGACACATTGAAGATAGTTACAAACCAAGGGGCAGATGCTTTTTACACTGGAAAAGTAGCGGAGGATTTAATCTGCAATGTAAAAGATATGCTCTTATGTAGAGCATAAACAATCATCATTAGCTTATTGATATTTGGGTAAACTGACACATAACTGACATTGATTATAAGAATGTGGAGATTGAAAGCCTCATGGAGACCAGACAACATGCATTCCCACCTCCTTATTACATCTGACCTTTGTTTATAGAATACACCCTAAACGCAGCTTCTCTGATGGGAGAGCGAATACTCTTAATTAACCTATCAACGCTACACCGAAGCTTGTAAGTTTTCCAACGGACTAAGGAAGTACTTCCGTAATCCACACTAACTCAGGAGTAAGTTCCACAAGACTCCAGGCATAGGAAATCATTAAGGAATGATGCAGTATAGATCAAGACCAAGACGCTTCGTAAATCTAATGATCTAAGTGCTGTTTAACCCCAACAGGGTACTCTCAGGGTCATGTTGAGTGACAAGGGAGCATTATATACAGCATCAGCTATTTTTTACCTTTATTTAACTAGGTAAGTCAGTTAAGAACAAATTCTTATTTACGATGACAGCCTACCCCGGCCAAGACCTAACCCGGACGACGCTGGGCCAATTGTGCACCGCCCTATGGGACTTCCAATCACAGCCGGTTGTGATACAGCCTGGAATCGAACCAGGATCTGTATTGACACCTCTAGCATTGAGATGCAGTGTCTTAGACCACTGTGGCACTCGGGAGTCTAAGGCACTGCTGCAAGCTTTGCTGTGCTCAACTCTTAAATTTCTATCCATCCCTGCTCATTTTGACAGAGTGGAGTGGTCACGAAATGTGAGAAAAGACTCCATTTAGCCAATATCACATTTCTGTGTGGGTCATTTACTCTAGTGAAGTTAGTGAAGTCATATGCCTGTGTTACTGGCTTCTGTGGAAACTGAGAGCTATGATCCATAAATTGCAATGTGGAACATGAGCAGCTAATCTCACTAGAATTCATGTTTGTTTTAAGGGCATTTGCTATCACAGTAACTCCAAATGTTGTTTGGGGGCCTGTTGTTGAAGGCATTTACCAGAGACCTGCCACCAGCAGGGACTGAGCTACGGATTTATTGAGCTCTCTCCATTATGCTCAGCTGTCGTCAGCCAGGAACAGGAAAGGATTATTACAATCTTATGTGCTGAAGCAGAATCTATTAAACTACTGTGATCAGACATTCCTGGGTTTCTTTCACAGATTGTTCACAAGATATCTTATCGCTGCACACCTGCTAGCCCTGAGACATGGCTGTATACTCGTAGGCGTCTGACTATGGCATCACAGGATTCTGCAGCCATGCCTCAGGGCTAAACACCTTTTCAAATCACTCACTATAAAATTAGGAATTAGAATAGTAACTTAATAGGATCTATATGTCACTCACACACAAAGCCAGCCCTCAAGATATTTCATTCAGATCTTAAGAACTGTGTACAGTTTATTCCAAACTGAACAGCAAACCATCCAAGAGGGTGAAACTAGAAGTGGCTAGAGGTTCAACATACAGTATACTGTTGCTACTGTAATGCAACATATACTGTAACTCCAACATCCCTGATCAAGGTCCATTTCCTTCCTTTGACCAGAAAGCACTTAAGTTAACTGAGCAGCAGTTTGCTGACCACTTCAGGGCCATGTTTAGCGGTGATGAGACCCATGATGCCCAGTACAACATAGTCACTCCATACCCGGACACCATGGGCACCACACATGTGTCTGTGATGGCTGAGGACAGAACTGCTGAGTCTGTTATCTGCATTATCAACCACATGTGAGTAATTCACTGTGTAGAATCCTTACAATGACCATCATTGGGGTTATGTCATAGATGTATAATTGCCAATGACTTGTCAAATATCTTTTCCTTCACACAGGTTTGGATCCAGAGTGTTCTCCCCTAAAACCAGTATAATTTTCAACAATGAGTTTTCATATGTCTGTGGGAATGCAGATCATAATGCCACCTTAATGATTTGTTTTATGGTTTGGCTTGCAAGTGAGTAGCCTCCCTCCTCCATGTCCGCTGTTGTTTTGCAGTCCAAGTACAAAACCCTGGTGATTGGCGGGTCGGGTGGCAGCATGATCACCACAGGGATGGCCTTGGTAAGTGACCATGGTATTAACTATATCGGATCAACATACACTTTGTATATATGCAAATACATTGAGCCACACAATAACAAATACCTGTGTAACACTCAACTACTGTACATGGGTCCTTTTGTGAAGTGTAACTTGGTTAAAAAAACTTTAGATTTCACCTCATTTTAACATTATGTAATAAAGCAGTGGTTCTCAACTGGTTTTGCCTCGGGTCCCAAATTGAACCAGGTTGTCTCAGTCGCAATCCAATATTCACATCGCATATTCTTTTCCTTACAATATCTGGAAAACTATTTTTAATATTGATAGTAAATGTGTCAGTTATATGACAAGGGAAAAACAGTCCCACTTTTTTCATTGTCAATAATTAAATGTTGCCCATATTCTTGATGAAGAATGTTAAGCTCACTGGTTTGAGACCACAAAATCAACTAAATCTGCTAAATAGCGGCACTAATAATTGTATATTGAAAATACTGTAATAAAGAAAAATAGTTAAATTATAGGTTCATTATAATTTCTACACACTTTCTTTCTGGTTTTAGTAATTTAAGGTCAAACTGGAGTATTTGTAATTAAAAAAAAAATATATATATATATATACGATTATTATTATTATAATTTTTTACTCAGACACTCACTGCCCATTCAAAACCTCCCCCACCAGTTGAGAATCGCTGTCCTAAAGAGCACATGTTCAACTTCATAAAAACATGTTTTCCCATCCCAAGAGGTTAAATAAAAAATGGACTATAGTAAGTGCCTATTAAGTGCCAAATAAAGTAACAGGGTTGACCATAACAGGGTTGACGATTTCATCTTCAACCAGCGATAAATTCCATTGTGACAGGGGGAATGGAAGCTTGTTGTGTGCCACAGGGTACGGCAATTGAATTCACGTTTCACATTTTTGGTTTTATTATTGAAACATTTTTCAGGGTTGACGTGTTATGCTCGACCCTCTCAGTTTTCCACCACAAAACAGCAGAAAATGGCCAAAAAGAGTAGAACCTGCTCACCTGATTTTAAACTTTCTATTATTAATTTAAAAAAATTAAAGGAACAGTTTCACCATATTAAAAGAGTTCAGAGTTCAGTTCACGTAACATGGTTGACCTTAAAATGAGGGACATACATACAGTATGTGAATAACTAATCACATTAAATTAATTATCTGTCACATCCTGACCAGGTAAAGAGGTCATTTGCCATAGTAAAATGGTCAGGGCGTGGCAGAGGGTTGTTTTGTGTGGGTTTTTGGGTTTTCTGTTTCTGTGGGAGTGTTCTAGTTTTCTATTTCTATGTGTTGTTTTTCCATGTTTGGCCGGGTATGGTTTCCAATCAGAGGTGTCTTTCGTTGTCTCTGATTGGAAGTCATACTTAGGCAGCCTGTTTTCCTTTGGGTTTTGTGGGTGGTTGTTTCCGTTTAGTCTAAGTGTACCTGACGGGACTGTTGTTAGTCGTTTTGTTGAAGTGTCTTCATTAAAATAATTAAGAATGAGCACTATCCACACTGTGTCTTGGTGTCCATTCAACGACCCCTGTGACATTATCCTATTCAGAAATGACATATTCCACATATGCTGAGCACTTGTTGGCTGCTTTTCCTTCACTCTGCGGTCCAACCCAAACCATCTCAATTGGGTTGAGGTCAGGTGATTGTGGAGGCCAGGTCATCCCTTGCAGCACTCTGTCACTCTCCTTCGTGGTCAAATAGCCCTTACACAGCCTGGAGGTGTCTTGTGGGTCATTGTACTGTTCAAAAACGAAAGTCCCAGTGAGTGCAAACCAGATGGGATGGTGTATCGCTGCAGAATGCTGTGGTAGCCATGCTGCTTAAGTGTGCCTTGAATTTTAAATAAATCACTGACAGTGTCACCAGCAAAGCACCATCACACCTCCTCCTCCATGCTTCACTGTGGGAACCACACATGCGGAGATCATCCGTTCAACTACTCTGCGTCTCACAAAGAAACGGCGGTTGGAACCAAAAATTTCAAATTTGGACAGATTTCCACTGGTCTAATGTCCATTGCTCATGTTTCTTGGCCCAAGGAAGTCTCTTCTTATTATTGGTGTCCTTTGTCACCACCGATAAATCTACGATAATCAAGCATTTCAACAATCATTTTTCTACAGCTAGCCATGCTTTCCACCTGGCTACCCCTACCCCGGTCAACAGCTCTGCACCCCCCCACAGCAACTTGCACAAGCCTCCCCCATTTCTCCTTCACCCAAATCTAGATAGCTGATGTTCTGAAAGAGCTGCAAAATCTGGACCCCTCCAAATCAGCTGGGAAAGACAATCTGGACCCTCTCTTTCTAAAATTATCTGCCTCAATTGTTGCAACCCCTATTACTAGCCTGTTCAATCTCTTTTTTGTATCGTCTGCGATCCCCAAAGATTGGAAAGCTGCCGTGGTCATCCCCCTCTTCAAAGGGGGAAACACTCTAGACCCAAACTGTTACACACCTATGTCTATCCTAACCTGCCTTTCTAAGGTCTTCAAAAGCCAAGTTAACAAACAGATCACCGACCATTTTGAATCCCACCGTACCTTCTCCACTATGCAGTCTGGTTTCCGAGCTGGTCATGGGTGCACTTCAGCCACGCTCAAGGTCCTAAACAATATCATAACCGCCATCGACAAAAGACAATACTGTGCAGCCGTATTCATCGACCTGGCCAAGGCTTTCGAACCTGTCAATCACCACATTTTTATCGGCAGACTCAATAGCCTTGGTTTCTCAAATGACTGCCTCGCCTGGTTCACCAACTTCTTCTCAGACAGAGTTCAGTGTGTCAAATTGGAGGGCCTGTTGTCCGGACCTCTGGCAGTCTCTATGGGGGTGCCACAGGGTTCAATTCTCGGGCTGACTCTTTTCTCTGTATACATCAATGATGACGCTCTTGCGGCTGGTGATTCTCTGATCCACCTCTACGCAGATGACACCATTCTGTATACTTCTGGCCCTTCTTTGGACACTGTGTTAACTAACCCCCAGACGAGCTTCAATCCTGTACAACTCTCCTTCCGTGGCCTCCAACTGCTCTTAAATGCAAGTAAAACTAAACGCATGCTCTTCAACCGATCGCTGCCCACACCTGACCGCCCTCCTAGCATCACTACTCTGGACGGTTCTGACCTTAGAATATGTGGACAAATACAAATACCTAGGTGTCTGGTTAGACTGTAAACTCTCCTTCCAGACTCATATTAAGCATCTCCAATCCAAAATTAAATCTAGAATTGGCTTCCTATTTTGCAACAAAGCATCCTTCACACATGCTGCCAAACATACCCTCATAAAACTGACTATCCTACCAATCCTTGACTTCGGCGATGTCATTTACAAAATAGCCTCCAACACTCTACTCAGCAAATTGGATGCAGTCTATCACAGTGCCATCAGTTTTGCCACCAAAGCCGCATATTGTAACGCTGGGACGTCGTGGGTGTGGAGTCAGGCGCAGGAAACAGAAGTGTTTAGTACAGTGCTTTTATTTACGCACCACCAAAAGAGGTGGAAATGCGATAACCCAGGAAGGAGACGGCTCGTTTGGAGAACTCACACTTCTCAGCCTTGACGTATAGGTCATGCTCCAGCAGTCTACCAAGCACCCTGTGCACCAGAGACACATGCTCGGCGCGTGTGGCGGAGTAAATCAGGATATCGTCGATATACACAATTACACCCTGCCCATGCAGGTCCCTGAGAATCTCATCCACAAAGGATTGAAAGACGGCTGGAGCATTCTTCAACCCATACGGCATGACGAGGTACTCATAGTGGCCCGATGTGGTACTAAACGCGGTTTTCCACTCTTCTCCCTCCCGAATACTCACCAGATTATACGCACTCCTGAGATCCAGTTTCGTGAAAAAACGCGCACCGTGAAATGATTCCACCGCCGTAGCGATGAGAGGTAGTGGGTAACTGAACCCCACTGTAATGGAATTGAGACCTCTATAATCTGCACGGACGCAGACCTCCCCCCTTTTTCTTCACAAAAAGAAACTCGAGGAGACGGGTGAAATGGAGGGCCGAATGTACCCCTGTCCCAGAGATGCCGTGACATATGTCTCCATAGCCAACGTCTCCTCCTGGGACAATGGGTACACGTGACTCTTGGGAAGCGCAGCGTTGACCTGGAGGTTTATCGCACAATTCCCCTGTTGATGAGGTGGTAATTTAGACGCCTTCTTCTTACAGAAGGCGAGAGCCAAATCGGCATACTCAGGGGGAATGCGCACAGTGGAAACCTGGTCTGGACTCTCTACCGACATGGCACCGATGGAAACTCCCAGACTGAGGGTGAGTCCGCGATCCATAAAGTTCCCAGCTGCGCCTGAATCGACTAGCACCTTATGCTGGGAAAAGGGAGGAAAATCAAGAAAGAAAATTAAAACAAACATGTGACCAACAGAGGGTTCTGGGTGAGTTTGATGCTGACTCACCTGGGGTGAACGAGGAGTGTTCTGCCTGCCCTCTTGACTCCCAGAGGGACCCACCCAGCACCAGTCGGCCGTGTGTCCTCGTCGACCACAATTGGTGCAGGAGGAGCGCCCTCCTCCGGTTCCCCTTGACGCGGCCCCTCCTAGCTCCATAGGAATGGGCGCGGGAGGGCTAGGAGGTGGAACTGACACAACCCTTTCTGAACGCCCGCGGGCAGCCAACAGATTGTCCAGTCGGATGGACATGTCGATCAGTTCATCTAGGGAGAGTGTAGTGTCCCGACACGCTAGCTCCCTGCGGACGTCCTCCCGGAGGCTACACCGGTAGTGATCCATTAGGGTTCTGTTGTTCAACCCGGCCCCAGCAGCCAAGTTCCGGAACTCCAGAGCAAAGTCTTGCGTGCTCCTCGTCTCCTGCCTAAGATGAAACAGTCGTTCACCCGCCGCTCGGCCTTCTGGGGGGTGGTCGAATACGGCCCGGAAACGGCGGGTGAACTCAGGGTAGTTCTCCCTCGCTGAGTCTGGGCCATTCCATACAGCGTTGGCCCATTCCAACGCTTGGCCCGTCAGGCAGGAGACGAGGAGGCTCACACTCTCCTCCCCCGAGGGAGTCGGCCTCACGGTAGCCAGGTATAAAGTGATCTGTAACAGAAACCCCTGGCACCCTGCCGCTGCTCCATCGTACTCCCTCGGGGGCGCAAGACGAAGTGCGCCAGATCCAGATGGAGAAGGGAGTGGAGTAGGTGGACTCGTCGGGTGAGCTGGAGGTGAAGAGAGGAGACCACTCCTCTCCCATCGGTCCATCCTCTCCATCATCTGGTCCACAGCTGACCCAATCCGGACGGTGGTGTGATGGAGGACCCTTTCCTCCATCGATGGTAGTGGGGTGGCGGCTGCTCCTGCTGACTCCATGCTTAGAAGGTGCGGGCTTCTGTAACGCTGGGACGTCGTGGGTGTGGAGTCAGGCGCAGGAAACAGAAGCGTTTAGTACAGTGCTTTTATTTACGCACCACCAAAAGAGTATTCACCCAACACAACAGGGCGTATCAAAATACAAAGTCCCAAGAAACACGATCCACTACACAACACACAGTGTAAATGAATGAAACAAGCCCACACACAGAACAGGGGGGGGGGGGGCTTAAATAGCTCAGCTAATGACCTAATTGAAACAGGTGCAACAAATAAAGGCATAACCAACAGAAAAGGAAAAAGGGATCGGTGGCAGCTAGTAGGCCGGTGACGACGACCGCCGAGCGCCACCCGAACAGGGAGAGGAGTCACCCTCGGCAGGAGTCGTGACACATATACTACCCACCACTACAACCTGTATGATCTCGTTGGCTGGCCCTCGCTTCATATCCGTTGCCAAACCCACTGGCTCCAGGTCATCTATAAGTCTTTGCTAGGTAAAGCCCCGCCTTATCTCAGATCACTGGTCACCATAGCAGCACCCACCTGTAGCACGCTCTCCAGCAGGTATATTTCACTGGTCACCCCCAAAGCCAATTCCTCCTTTGGCTGTCTTTCCTTCCAGTTCTCTGCTGCCAATGACTGGAACGAATTGCAAAAATCACTGAAGCTGGAGACTCATATCTCCCTCACTAACTTCAAGCATCAGCTATCAGAGCTGCTTACAGATCATTGCACCTGTACTTATCCCATCTGTAAATAGCCCATCCATCTACCTCATCCCCATATTGTTATTTATTTATTTTGCTCCTTTGCACCCCAGTGTCTCTACTTGCACATTCATCTTCTGCACATCTATCACTACGGCCTATTTATTGCCTTACCTCCCTAATCTTACTTCATTTGCACACACTGTATATAGACTTTTCTATTGTGTTATTGACTGTACGTTTGTTTATTCCATGTGTAACTCTGTGTTGTTGTTTGTGTCGCACTGCTTTGCTTTATTTTGGCCAGGACGCAGTTGTAAATGAGAACTTGTTCTCAACCGGCCTACCTGGTTAAATAAAGGTGAAATAAAAATAAAACAGTCAGTAGTGGTTTCTTTGCAGCAATTCGACCATGAAGGCCTGATTCACACACTCTTCTGAACAGTTGATGTTGAGATGTGTCTGTTACTTGAACTCTGTGAAGCATTTATTTGTGCTGCATTCTGAGGTGCAGTTAACTCTAATGAACTTATCCTCTGCAGCAGAGATAACTCTGGGTCTTCCTTTCCTATGGCGGTCCTCATGAGTGCCAGTTTCATCATAGTGTTTGATGGCTTTTGCGACTGCACTTGAAACTTTCAAAGTTCTTGAAATGTTCCGTATTGACTGACCTTCATGTCTTAAAGTAATGATGGACTGTCGTTTCTTTTGGCTTATTTGAGCTGTTCTTGCCATAATATGGACTTGATCTTTTACCAAGTAGGGCTATCTTCTGTACACCACACCTACCTTGTCACCACACAACTGATTGGCTAAAACGCATTAAGAAGGAAAGAAATTCTACAAATTAACTTTTAACAAGGCACACCTTGTGAGGCACATCTCATGAAGCTGGTTGAGAGAATGCCAAGAGTGTGCAAAGCTGTCATCAAGGTGAAGGGTGGCTACTTTGAAGAATCTCAAATATAAAATATATTTTGATTTGTTTAAGACTTTTTTGGTTACTACTTGATTCCATATGTGTTATTTCATAGTTTTGATGTCTTTACTATTCTACAATGTAGAAAATAGTAAAAATAAAGAAAAACCCTTGAATGAGTAGGTGTGTCCAAACCTTTGACTGGTACTGTATATGTCACTTTCTTGAAAATGAGCGAACCAAGGCGCAGCGTGAGTATAGTTCCACATACTTTTAATCTCCGTGAAACAAACAAACAAAACAATAAAGAATCGTGACATCATGACAGGCAACCAAACACAAACAATATCCCACAAAACACAGGTGGGGAAATGGCTACCTAAATATGATCCCCAATCAGAGGCAACGATAAACAGCTGCCTCTAATTGGAACCATATTAGCACCAACATAGAAATAAACATACTAGATCACCCCCTAGTCACGCCCTGACCTATGTCTGTCAGGAGGTGCAGAGTGAAGAGCTTGTCTGCTCCAAATGTGAGAAACTGAGAGCTGTTGTGTTGCTATGGGGCCATAAAAAGTGTTTTTTCCCCCTTGGGGAATGAGTGATGTTTCATAAGCAGAGCTCATCCCTATTGAAATCTGCTGGATAATTCCGTTGCTCTCTACCAGATTGTATTAGGAGCTGTCTGTTTGACCTCTTGGGGTTTCCCTTTTTTACAGTGTGCTGGAGCAAGATAACCAAATCAGTAAATGATTAATTGCAGATACAAGCTCTTTCCTGGATCAACGTTTCTGAGGGATTAAACTGCTCTTTTGTTTCCATGCTCTTTTGATTGTCTGATTATAGCAAGTACTGTTCATATATAATCTTTTTACTTCAATACTGTAAATGTAATCTGATCTGTTGGTATGATAATCATTGCCAGTCCAGAAGTTGTCACCGGAAGATTGAAGGGACTTCTATGTCAATGGTAGAAACCTTCATTGTGCCTTCAGAAATCATTCACACCCCTTGACCTGTTCCACGTTGTGTTACAGCCTGAATTTAAAATGGGTTAAATTGATACTTTGTGTCACTGGCTTACACACAATACCCCAGAATGCCAAAGTGGTATTATGTTTTTCGATTTGTTGACAACAACAAAAAAGGAAAAGCTGAAATGTCTGGAGTCAATAAGTATTCAACCCCTTTGTTATGGCAAGCCTAAATAAGTTCAGGAGTAAAAATCTGCTTAACAAGTCACATAATAAGTTGCATGGACTCTGTGTGCAATAATAGTGGTTAACATATTTTTTGAATGACTACCTCATCTCTACAATTTGTAACGTCCCTCAGTCGAGCAATGAATTTCAAACCACGAAGACCAGGAAGGTTTTCCAATGCCTCGCAAAGAAGAGTCCATGCACCTAGTGGTAAATGTGCAAAAAACTGTTTACAGACATTAAATATCCCTTTGAGCATGGTGAAATTATTAATTACACTTTGGATGGTGTATCAATACATCCAGTCACTACAAAGATAAAGGTGCCCTTCCTAACTCAGTTTCCGTTAGGTGTCCTTCCTAACTCGGATAGGAGAAAACTAAGGATGGATCAACAACATTGTAGTTACTCCACAATACTAACCTAATTGACAGAATGAAAAGAAGAACGCCTGTACAGAATACAAATATTCCAAAACATGCATCCTGTTTGCAACAAGGCACTAAAGTAATACTGCGAAAAATGTGGCAAAGCAATTTAACTTTTTGTTCTGAATAGAAAATGTAATGTTCGGGGCAAATCCAATAAAACACATTACTGAGTACCACTCTCCATATTTTCAAGCATAGAGGTGGCTGCATAATGTTATGGGTGCGCTTGTAATCGTTAAGGACTGAGGAGTTTTCAGGATAAAGAAGAAACGGAATGAAGCTAAGCACAGGCAAAATCCTAGAGGAAAATCTGGTTCAGTCTGCTTTCTACCAGACCCTGGGAAATGAATTCACCATTCAGTAGGACAATAACTTAAAACACAAGGCCAAATATACACTGGAGTTGCTTACCAAGAAGACAGTGAATGTTCCTGAGTGGCCGAGTTACATTTTTGTGTTAAATCTACTTGAAAATCTATGGCAAGACCTAAAAATGGTTGTCTAGCAATGATCAGCAACCAATTTGACAGAGCTTGAAGAATTTAAAAAATAATAATGCGCAAGTGTTGTACAATCTAGGTTTGGAAAGCTCTTAGGGCCCGATTCCAACTCAGGTAATTACGCCTTTCTTACGCACGCCTTTCCGATGCACTTCTCCGTAATTGGTATTCAGACTTACCTTATGAAGGTGCGTCACTGGCTTTGCAGGCGTGGTTCCCTGGCACGTGCTGAATAAATGTAATTCAACTGCTGAAAACCCTCCCACTTGCTGGCCAACTGATTTTCTTGTGGAGTTTTCTTTCAATATTTTCAGTACATTTGGTGTACCTTTTAGTTAGAATTTTGTCAACAGACTCAATAGAATATATCGAGAGAACGGGTTCAGAATATTAGGGATCAATGAAAGAAAGCCATCTAAATATATGTATATTTAGGTAAACGTAACAAATTAAGGTAAATGTAACAATGGAATTAAATGGAATGATAATGTAGGCTTTACCAACTGAAGGGAACTAACAGTAAATTGGCAGTTGAATATGTGTTGTTATTAGGCCTACTGACGGTCGATACTGATAGTGGATAATATTTAACATGATAGAAATAGGAAACAGAGAAAGTTGCGGTAGCCTATAATTAAGACATTTGAGAGTGTCCATCCCTGCAAGTTAAAAGGTTGTACAATTTAAATTCTGCATAATGGCACAGCATTTCATAAACTTTACTGTGGTAAAGTTGATAGTCAGTCAGCAAGTCAGTTAAGAACAACTGCTTATTTACAATGACGGCCAAACCCTAACCCGGATAACGCTGGGACAATTGTACGCCGCCCTATGGGACTCCCAATCGCGGCAGGTTGTGATACAACCTGGAATGGAACCAGGGTCTGTAGTGTCACCTCTAAGGCAGTGGTCTAAGGCACTGCAGTGAGATGCAGTGCCTTAGACCACTGCGCCACTCGGGAGCCATGTCAATGTTAATATGGCAAAATTTGCTAGCTAGCTAACCAATATCTTATTTATTTAAGAGACAACAAGTGCTCATTGTGCAAATGTATTTATGATATCAATAAACATTGGAGACTAAATATAGTTTACAATCTACACCAACCCTGTCTGTTTTGCCCCATGATTGTGCACGCGTCGGTTTTGTAGCTAAACTCTGATGCTCGTCGGCTGTGGCAAGGCTTGCAAAATATTACGGAAACCCAGCCGCGAGCTTCCCAGTGACATGCGCCTACCAGACGGGCTAAATGCCTTTTATGTTCACTTTGAGGCAAGCAACACTGAAGCATGCATGAGAGCACCAGCTGTTCTGGATGACTGCGTGATCGCGCTCTCCGAAGCCGATGTGAGCAAGACCTTTAATTGACTACAAAGCTCATCACTAAGCTAAGGACCCTGGGACTAAACACCTCCCTCTGCAACTGGATCATTGACTTCCTGAAGGGCCGCCCCCAGGTGGTAAGGGTAGGCAACAACACATCTGCCACGCTGATCCTCAACACATTGTTTATTTTCAGCGCGCTGGAGAGGTTTCAAACAACTCAATGCACCAAGTACACATGTCAATCAGGAGCTCAACCGGGGCAGTCCCGTTAGTTCCCTTATATACTGGTTACAGACACGTTGCATAGGCATAGTTCATAGGGTTGGTTCCGGCATGTGTCTGGTACTTTCTTAACCTAAATAACAGCGTTCTGCCAGATGGTCCTAAGGAGGAGGTCATGATGCCCACCCCTCATATTTTTACCAGGCACAGGCAGGAACCAAGGATTGTTTATGACACCAAAGACAAGATTAACATTTTCATGACTGTATAATTTCCTTCACAATGGCAACTGCTCGGCATCCGACCGTAAGGCGCTACAGAGAGTAGTGCGTACAGCCCAGTAGAGCCAAGCTTCCTGCCATCCAGGACCTATATACTAGGCCAGGGGTGGGCAATTCCAGTCCTCGAGGGCCAGATTGGTGTCACAGTTTTGACCCCAGCCCCAGCTAACTCACCTGACTCCAATAATCGCCTAATCATGAACTTCAGTTTAGAATATAATTTGATTAATCAGCATTGTTTGCTAGGGATGGAGAAAAAGTGTGACACCAATCAGGCTCCCGAGGACTGGAGTTGCCCACCCCTGTACTAGGTGGTGTCAGCGGAAGGCCCAAAACAATTTCAAAGGCTCTAGTCACCCAAGTCATAGACTGTTCTCTCTGCTATCACACAGCAAGCGGTACCAGGGAGTGTCAAGTCTAGGTCCAAAGCCAAGTCTACCCCCAAGTCATAAGACTGTTGAACAATTAATAAAATGGCCACCCAAACTATTTGCATTGACCCCCCCCCCCCCTTTTGTTTTTACATTGATGCTACTCGTTGTTTATTATCTAGGCATAGTCACTTTATCCTTACCTACATGTACAAATTACCTCGACTACCCCCGCACATTGATTCGGTACCCCCTGTATATAGCCTCACTTTTTTATTGTGTTACTTTGTTTTTCTTTTTTTACTTTAATTTATTTAGTAAATATTTTCTTAACTCTACTTTCTTAAAACTGCATTGTTGGTTAATGGCTTGTAAGTAAGCATTTCACGGTAAGGCCAACCTGTTGTATTCGGCACATGTGACAAATAAAATTTGATTTGATTTAAACAACCAACCCGTTTATGGAGAATGGTGTTATTTCTATCTGACAAAATAAAGTAGATGCTGTTTCCACTTGGAACCGGTAGGTTCGCTAGACCTTATTTATGGTTTCCTCACATGTAACGGTGGTGGAATTACTAGGGAATTAAGTCAAGGTCAGAATACAGCATATCTGTGAACATACCTCTGCCACACCTTCATTTATTCAATCTCCACCCAAAATGAATAGCAGGTGAATAGCACAGTATTCTCATGCTTAAGTTAATCGTCAGAATACGCATAGAGAAAAAAAGTGCAAAAAAAAGGGAATTCCGTTCCATTTACGCCCGCTTAACTCGGGTCAGAATCAGGCCCTTAGAGACTTACCCAGAAAGACTCAAAGCTATAATCACTGCCAAAGGTGCTTCTACAAAGTATTGACTCAGGGGTGTAAATAATTATGTAAATGAGATATTTCCATATTTAAGTTTCAATAGATTTGAAAACATTTGTAAAAACATGTTTTCACTTTCTCATTATGGGGAAGTGTGTGTAAATGGTTGAGAATTATTTATTTTTTAATCAATTTTGAATTCATGCTGTAACACAACACAATGTGGAATAAGTCAAGGGGTATGAATACTTTCTGAAGCTAGCTACACTACAAAGAAAATAAAAAATCCCCCCCAAATTCCCCTTGTTTTAGCAGAAGCAGGCTTGATTCTATAATCTATTCAAGTGTGCTTCCGCCTAACCCATTATGCAAACATTATTGCTCTATCAGACACGAAGGATTGGTAACTACATTCTCAGAATTTCAGATCAGTTCCACTATTCACTGGACAAAGGAAGAGGATTCAGAAAGGATGAGGCTCTATCTGAATGAATACCACAACACACTGTATTTTATGACCTTCAGATACATTTTGTGATTCTCTCTTCAAAGAATACCCAGGAATACCCATTAATAACAAGCAAACTAAGACTTCTACATGTATGTTGCTTGACTTACATATGCTATGTTAGTAAGACAAAATCTACAAGATGTGATGAAGTTACAGAGTGGCTTTCCTGAGGACTGTTACAGTGTGTATGTCTGACCTAGACCATGGCATTTGCGACCTGGGGGATGTGACAGTCACACGGGGCCGTGACCATCTGTGGCAGCAGGAACAAAAGGACTGGGAGGAGAGGACGAGGGACAGAGTTAACCCTAACCTCGTGACTGACTCCCTGCCCCTGCCTCGCGTTGGTGCATGATGGGAGCTTCGGGTTTTTACTAGTGGAATGCAACAACGCAGATGACCCCGTGCCCTTGCACACAGCCACACAGTAACCCCCAACTCCAAAAACTCTAGCCTAGCCACCCGCATCCATCACCTCTGAAGCTTATAGTGCTGCTCTGTTGTTTATTGACTATTCTATACATCCTCCTGTTTGTGCCAACGAGATCAGATCTAGGGAAGATACCATTTCAATTGCTATTCACACGGCCGCAACACATCTGGACAAGAAGAACACCTATGTGAGAATGCTATTAATTGACAACAGTTCAGCATTCAACTATTGTTCCCTCCAAGCTCGACACCAAGCTCAGAGCCCTGGGTCTGGACACCACCCTCTGCAACTGGATCCTGGACATCCTGACGGGCAGATCACAGGCTATGAGGATTGGTAACAACGCCTTCTCTACAATGACTCTTAACACAGGGGCCCCCCAAGGGTGTGTCCTCAGCCCTCTGCTGTACTCCCTGTTCACCCACAACGTGTGGCTTTGCACAACACCAAGTCCATTATCAAGTTTGTTGACGACACCACGGTTCTAGGCCTTATAACAACAACGAGTCAGCCTATAGGGAGAAGGTAAGTGACATGGCATTGTGGTGCTAGGACAACAACCTCTCCTACGTCAGCAAAACAAAGGAGTTTATTGTTGACCTCAGGAGGCAGAGGAGGGAACATGGCCCCATCCACATCAACAGGACTGCAGTAGAGAGGAAACAGTTTGAAGTTCCTCTGCGTTCCACCTCATCAAAGGCTTGACATGGACCAACAACACCACCACTCTTGTCAAGAGGAAGCAACAGCATCTCCACTTCCTAAGGAGGCTGAAGAAATTCGTCATGCCACCCCGGGTCCACTCCTATCGCTGTACCATCGAGAGCGTCCTGACCGGTTGCATCACGGCCTGGTACGGGAATTGCTACATTCATGACCGCAAGGCCCTCTAGCAGGTGGTGAAGACGGCCCAGCACATCACTGGGGCCGTGCTCCCACCCATCCAGGACATGTACTCGAAATGGAGCCCGAGGAAGGCCCGCAACATCATCAAGGACCCCACACACTCCAGCCATGATCTGTTTATTCACTTACCATCGGGCAGATGGTATCAGAGCATGAGGTCTCAGAAACAGTTTCTATCTACAAGCCATCAGACTGGTGAACAGTTAAACTGGAATGACCACCTGCTCTGATTCTCTGCACCTTAACACACACACACACACACACACACACACACACACACACACACACACACACACACACACACACACACACACACACACACACACACACACACACAAACAACACAACTGCTGCTGCTACAAGACCCTTATAATGAATACTGCACAATTTAAACACTTGCTCCTCGATCGAGGGGGGATCGCCTGGTTCAGGACTGGCAACCCCTGGCCACCCTTCATAGCCTGGTTCCTCTCTAGGTTTCTTCCTAGGTTTTGGCCTTTCTAGGGTGTTTTTCCTAGCCACCGTGCTTCTACACCTGCATTGCTTGCTGTTTGGGGTTTTAGGCTGGGTTTCTGTACAGCACTTTGATAAATCAGCTGATGTAAGAAGGGCTTTATAAATACATTTGATTGATTAACTTCAGCCTCCAAACAGTGCTTAGATTCACCGTTTTTATTGGCAGTAAAATTTCATTCAAGATATGGCATGAGATATACATACAACGACCCAGTTGACAAATAGTATAACAATGGCACACAACGCTAACATATATACAGCGTGAGAAAAATATTTTCCTGTCATAGTTCTCTCCCATTACAACACCTTTGATCTTGTATTTTTTAAACATACACATACCTTGCATACAAAGCACTTTCCTGTGCTACATTTCGGTGAACATAACAGTAGTGGTATGTCATTACTTTATTAATACCTTCCTCTTGTGTGTCCCCTAATTGTTCCAGCAGAGTAGGCTAGTGTGCTCATTTTCACAATTAGAATAATTACGGTAATTGCATGGTTCGACAAAGGACACAACGTCAAAGCAAGAATACAAACAGTTACGACAGTAATCAGACAATACACAACAGCAAACACACATGAAACACCCTCACACATATTCAATCAGATAATACAAGTATATTACTTTGTTATTCAATACATTGACTTCATTAATATAAGTTTGCTGAATGACCCTTATGTATATTATGGTTTCAGTGTGGTTAAGCTTCTTAAATATTATTGGGAAAAATGATTCGATGACTTGGAAAAAACAGGTTAACGCATCAATGAGTTTGAAATGGATCTGAAGTTAATACATTTCTTACAATTCTTTAAGTGCAATGCAGCATAGAGCGCAGCTGCAGTTGGTAAACCCAACTTACTACCATGTGTTATTTTAAAGACCCCCTCTATTCAGTACTACACTATACTCAGCCCACCATGCTGATTATCAGCCCTGGCAATATAGCCTACAACGGAAATGGAACAGTCATGTTCCTCCCTTAAAACAAACAAACAAGTAAGCACATATAAATGTTAATAATGACATATTGGTATAAAGGGTGGACAGTATGTGTTTACATTTTGGGTACCCTTACTACAAAGAGATGAATGGGTCTACTCTTGGGGGTTGGCTGTACTGTCATTGATCCCACATGTATCCTGAAATGTAGTGGCTATGATAATGACTCAAATTGCTAAATGGAGCCGTGAATATCAGAGTTTTGGACACCGCAAACAATCAGTGAAAAAATCTGTCTATTGTTGAGTCCTACCTGTTGTCTTATAAGATGCCTTTGTTCATCTGCAGTGCACTAAAATAGCCTGTGGAAATACAACAGAGACATGTTTTGTGTCATCATTTACATCTACGTAGGTATTCACAAGTGGACATTTCGAAAGGGGGGGAAAAAGCAAAAAGTCTTGACTTAGCAGTTTTGCTGGCGTCACGTGACTGGTCGTCGGCTGTATAGTCTGTTGAACTTGTTTCATAGCCTTTGTTGAGAGATTAACAGAGAACACACAATGTGGAGCTAGGCCCTGCCTGCCAGGGATAGTCTCAGTGACAGTCCTGGTAGAGAACCTGGTTGGGACCTACTGCTTCCAAACCAACAGCAGCTCATTAGACCACCAGCGTTATGCCGCTCCTCCGTCAGGCCGTCTGATCTGAAGTCCTTGGGATTTGCTCCACAGCTGCAACTTTAAGAGAGCGAGAGAAAGAGCACCTTTTCCTAAATTCGTTCAGCCCCCCTCCAATGAAACCGCACCTCGTTCCCAGGAGCACCATCCGCCAACACAGTAAGTCACTAACATAATCGTCAGTTACTGCGGTGGTCTTGTGTGGGTTAACTCATAGATGGTGAGAGATTATTTGGTGGCTGTGTTGGGACAAGGGTCTCTGAATGTGTGGCGCTGAACATCCCTCGTGCCACAATGGATGACTGGGCTCATGGTGTGAGGGGCAGCAGGGGAAAGGTAGGACCTGGGAGCTGTGGGAAGGCCTTTCAAATACAGCAGGGCCGAGCCAGGGGGAGGTCACCTCATCACCTCTCACAGTAGTGTAGGGTGAAGTCCTTCGAAACCTTTCCACCCCCAATACCCCACGGCTCCAGCTCATCTTCATCTTCCTCCTCTTCCTCTGCCTCCTCTTCGTAGTGGCTGGGCTCCTCAATGGAGGTTTCCATGTGGTAGCAGTAGGGCTGGCCCTCTGTGTACTCGTAGATGGTGGGCAGGCTGCTCTTCAGGCTGCAGCGGCGTCGCAGGGCCACTAACAAAGGCTGGGGCATGGTGAAAATGTCCAAGTTGTTGCTCAAGTCGATCCAAACCAAGCTGGAGAACTTCTTGGGGTCCTTTAGGATCTCGGTCAGATCTATGACTATGGCCAGGGTCAGCCTGTTGCCATTGAGGGCCAGGGTGTTGAGTTTGGGCAGAGACCCCAGGTAGGGTAGAAGGATACGGAGGTTCTCGTCCTGGAGCTCAGTGAAACTGATGTCTACAGCCACCACTGCATCCCCACTGTTCTGGAGGTAGAAGGCCACGTGGCGGACGTCTCGACTGGAGAGAGGGATACCAGACAAGTCGACTCTGTCAGTGGATACCTTTCTCTGCAGGGTTGTCTTGAGACTGTAAAGGGATAAAAAAATATATTGAAAAAATGTTGAGACATTCTTGGATATGAAAGTACACTTGTTCAGTTAAGATATCTCAGAACTTAAGGAACAGGAATGAGTGATATAGAGGGGCTGAGTGCTGAAATGTTGGTCTCAATTGTATCATCTATATGTGTGACCTGGGAACATGGCCTTCGTGCCATATTGTGTTTCCTGTGTTGTATAAAGGGGGGTTGGGCATGCTTGGAGTGGAAGGCTGACATAGATTCTCCAGCATGAGGATTTAGCAGTGTACACTGTGACGGGCCAAAACATACGAAACACCCAACCTCCTCATTCAGAGAGTGAAAAGCATTGCATTCCTTATTACCAATAGCCCAAAACATTTACCATCTGATTATATGACACAAAAGATTACAGAATTCATTTATAAAAGAGACCATGGTCTCAACATGACTCAAAATAAAGGTTAAATAAAAACATTTATTGGCTTAATTCAAAAGTCAAACCATGAAATTGCAATCCTGTTTCAATGATTGAAACGAGATGAAACAAAACATGTCTAGACAGACAGAAATGGCATAAATTTGAATCAACTAAAGTTGCTGGCATAGAAAATGTATTTGATTGCATAAGTTGTGTTGCTTCAGTGGATTTAACTACTTTTCTGTAAATGGCAGTTGTGGGTTCCATTTGATATGAGACTGAAATTAAACACATTTTCCATGTGACAAATTGTATTCTTATGGCTGGATATCTGTCTCAGTCTCAGCTTCACAGCATGAGAGTATCAGAGGCAAATCCTCCTGCCTTTTGAAAGATGACATTTGTGTGATGTTGGAATCCATGCCTGGATTTATATTAAAGGTATTGCACTTTGATGTTACTTTAACGCTGACTTCCAGGAGTTGGCATATCATATCAGTGACTCATTCTGAGCAATAAGGAAGAGAGACAAGGGCAACCAGTGATCTACTGCACTGTTTTGCTTCATAAATACACATTACATTTGTATATCACCTGCATATCACCCTATAACAACTTTTCCACATGGCAAATATTCCATACTGTTTGAGGACTTCAGTGCTTAACCAATCCCCATTCTCCAGCCTGTTTGGTAATAATATGTTCCACTAGAGCTGACAGAAGAGCCCTGAGTCTCTGATGTAGTATGGGTTTGAATTACAGCGTCCCCCAGACATTCATCCTTTCTGTCCTCTGAGTAATGCTTCTGGACCTGACGGGAATAGAAATCAGCCGTAGAAATGTAATTTCCAAAGGCTCACCTCACATGTAAGTGTTACAGCAGTGCTGTGACACAATGTTGAAAATATGACTCTCTAATGTGAGTTGAATAAGTCCTGTCTCTGGAGCCTGCTCTCCCCCTCCCCCCCCTCTCCCCTCTCCCCCTCCCCTCCACCCCTTATTCATTTTGTTCCCTTTACAGATGTAGGATCTTAATTTGATCACTCTTTTGTTGCTGAGAATTTTCCTGCATAGCAGGAAATGCAAACTTGTTGTGTATTCAAGGTTTAAAAAGGCTTCTAAAGTTAGTAATTTCCACTTTAAAATTTCAGACTTGATTTGCCCTAATGAAAAATGTATCAGCCCCTACAAGAAATGTCCATTAATTATAATCCACATAATAATTCACATTTCCTGTTGCTGCAGGATTATTGGCTCAAATTAAGATCCTAAATCTGTATATTAATCCTCTCACTGCTTTTAATTTGGCCAAAATCTAATCTTCTCAGGAGCACATAAAAAAGTCTAATGGCTGAAGGTGTGAATAGGGTTATGCCTGCCCATTCCCTGCTCCTCAGACACATAATTACTGTGCTCTGGAAACAAGAAAAGAAACATCTCAGCTCCCTGAATAAAGAGGCTATATATATTTTTTTTTTCGCTCTCTCTCTCTCTCTCTCTCTCTCTCTCTTTCTCTTTCTCAATCCAATTTAAAGGGCTTTATTGGCATGGGAAACATATGTTTACATTGCCAAAGCAAGTGAAATAGATAATAAACAAAAGTGAAATAAACAATGAAAAAAGAAACATCATTAATAAAAAATGTAAAACATGAACAATAAACATTACACTCACAAAAGTTCCAAAATAATAAAGACATTTCAAATGTCGTATGTTTATATACAGTGTTGTAACGATCTGCAAATAGTTAAAATACAAAAGGGAAAATAAATAAACATACATTTGGGTTGTATTTACACTGGTGTTTGTTTTTCACTGGTTGCCCTTTTCTTGTGGCAACAGGTCACAAATCTTGTTGCTGTGATGGCACACTGTGGTATTTCACCCAACAGATATGGGAGTTTATCAAAACTGGATTTGTTTTTTAATTCTTTGTGGATCTGTGTAATCTGAGGGAAATATGCATCTCTAATATGGTCATATATTTGGCAGGAGGTTAGGAACTGCAGCTCAATTTCCAACTCATTTTGTGGGTAGTGTGCACATAGCCTGTCTTCTCCTGAGAGCCAGGTCTGCCTACGGCGGCCTCTCTCAATAGTAAGGCTATGCTCACTGAGTCTGTACATAGTCAAAACTTTCTTTAAGTTTGGGTCAGTCACAGGGGTCCGGAGTTCTGCCACTGTGTACTCTCTGTTTAGGGCCAAATAGCAATCTAGTTTGCGCTGTTTTTTTGTTAATTCTTTCCAATGTGTCAAGTAATTCTATTTTTGTTTTCCCATGATTTGGTTGGTTCTACTCTCTCTCTCTCAATGTCACCCTCTCTCTCTACACTCTTAGAAAAAAGAAGAACCCTTTTTAGTTCCAGGTAGAACCCTCTTTGGTTCCAGGTAGAACTCTTTTGGGTACCAAGTAGAACCCTCTGGGGAAATGGTTCTACATAGAACCCAATAGGGTTCTAACTGGATACAAAACGGGTTCTTCAAAGGGTTCTCCTATGGGGACAGCCGAAGAACGCTTTTAGGTTCTAGATAGCACCTTTTTTTCTAAGAGTGTAGAAACAGGATCATAATTGAGCCCTGCACTCCTTTACGGCTCTTTCAAGGAATTTATATTGTGGTCATTAAATCCAGAGGAATTTATATTGTGGTCATTAAATCCAGAGGAATTTATATTGTGGTCATTAAATCCAGAGGAATTTCGTACAAGGGTCTGAGGGTCACTGTAAATTAGAAGGCTCATTGTGTCCCAGTCTGGGTCTGACATTTCCAGGAATCTGAAATCATTGAAACTAGACTACTTGAGCGTTCATAAATATAATTGGAACAAATATAAGTGGATACCAGGATTCGGTCATAAATTATGCAGAATGAACACAAAAATACTGTTTTTAATTACCTAGGCAGGGTAAAATGCTAAATATAGTGACTGTCAAAATGAAGAGCCCCTACAGAGGCAGATGGTCATGAAAAAGTAATACTGCTATGCACTATAGTTGAGAATCATTTCTTCAAGGAGTCCATTTTCTACCCATATCTCCCCTGAGCTACTGCACAGCTCACATCATTTTGTTTTTGCAAAGTCATTCATGTTTAAAGCATTGCTCTTTAAACAGTAAACATGTCATTCATCTTTTCCATTCACAACCACAGTAAATCTCAGAGCAGAGGGACAGGAGTAGAATGTCAAGTCGAGTCAGACTGAATATTCAGGTTACCGCCCCTTATTTCCCCCTCCTCACCCCAGGTGTCTGCTGCACTCCTGCTGGCTGGCTGCAGGTGTGACATTTCAACATGTGACAGACAGACAGAGAGGAAGTGGCCATGCCAGGTTGCCAACTGTCATCATCCTTAGCTGACTCCTGTGTGTACAGGTTCCCTGTGGAACCTAGAGGCGTCACTACTGACACCCTGGTTCGATTCCAGGCTGTATCACAACCGGCCGTGATTTGGAGTCCCATAGGGTGGTGCACAATTGGCCCAGCATCAACCGGGTTTGGCTGGGGTAGGCCGTCATTGTAAACAAGAATTTGTTCTTAACTGACTTGCCTAGTTAAATAAAGGTGAAATAAAAAAAATACAAACGATGATGGTCCTCAGATACTGTATTCTCATTAATCTCACATACAGTAGTATACAAATAAAGAGTATGTCTAAACCTATGAAGAGGAATTTGCAAATTAGCCGGGTGAGAATAAATAAATAAAAAATAGAATATGCCATGAAATATCTATAGCAGCTAAATGTATTGTAATGAAACTTCATAGTCGGTGTTTAGTATGCATTAGTTTAGCAGTGTGGTATAATCGTGTGCATTGCATAGCATTAGATTTGTGACTGTTAAATGAGCTCCGCTGATAATATCTGGGTTCAAGAATATTTGCCCAGAACCAGAAATCCTTTATTTTATGTTTTGCTACAACTCAATTAACTCCGAATACAGGAACAATGTGCCATTAAGTGTTGAATACGGATGAGTGTAGTTTCCTTAGAGCTGAACATAAAAGCGATGGGAGATGATGACTAATGCTTGTCCTGCTGCCTGCCTCAGACTGTGTCAGATAACCACTTCAACTACAAGTTCAATATGGGAACATGTCCTCACATACTCGCTGTGAGTGAGTCAGTCTCAACGTTAATCAGGGTGACTTCTGAGTTGACCCTTGTATTATTATATTTTTTTGCACCGTCTCTATGCACACTCACAGGACTCTGCACACTCACGCACACTGACACTTCAACACACAGATAACATACACACATTTATACTGACTTTACACACACGCTCACACACTCACATAAAATCATAATTTACACTGCTGCTAATCTGTTTATCATATATCCTGATGCCTAGTCACCTTACCCTTATACATATCTACCTCTATCACTCCAGTATCCCTGCACATTGTAAATTATGGTATCAGATCTGACCCTGTATATAGATTCTTACTATCTCAAGTTCTCCTTAAACTTCAAAGTCCGCAGGCACATCAAAGCCTTGCGTGAGTTTAAACGTAGTTGTACAGCAAGAAAAGGCGACGTGGGAATCAATGTATTGTTTCAATTGACCCTTTTGTTACTATCCTTTTGTAACTTCCTTATTATTCTCTGTCTTTCTTTCTGTTACCTCAGACTGAAGCACAATGAGCCTGACTCATCAGATACTGAATGTTCTCTTCTGCTTACTTTCTATCAGTGATAATTTCCTATTTAGAAAATGCATTGTTTCCACTGTCTAGCCATCTGTAAAAATGTAAAAAGAGCAAATACTGGAAACAGCGTAATCATATCCTGCTTATTTTTCATCAACATAATTACTAAAGACTCAGAAACAGAATAACCTGTCAATTCATTTGCAAGCGATTTCCATTTTCATGGTTTGCACATCAATGATTACAAAACTGGCTGGTACAAATCATGTGTTTTCATCTAAGGAGCCAATGGATCTTATTTCTATCCAACCCCTTTATTTCATCCCAACCAAACTGGCCACGTTTGTAGGCAGGCTACTGTCTGTATGGAGAGTGGCCTGTTCTGAGTCAAAGAGGACTGATGCCATTGCACAAACCATTGCTGTGGTGACAACAGCACCACACAGAGGAATGATTGACACTTCTGGTTGCCTCTGTGGTCCTGACCTGCCTGGCCAGCCCAGAGGCTGCTGTGTCCCAGCCCTATTGAATGGCAGACAAACCCACTCAAAACCCACTTAGGGTGCTTGTCATAGGTCTGGCTGTGGCACTGGCACCATATTAGATGGCGGTGTTGGCATTTGGACAGTTTAGAGAGTTTTATGTGTGAAAGACTAATGGCTAGATGGAGGAGCTTACCAGGCCTGGGACTTCCGCCTGGACATGCTCTGTCTGAGCCACTTAGAGTGAGGGGTCAGGTGGTAGATCAGCTGTCTGCAGATCTTATCTGATGACTTGAAGGTGTCAGCGTCTTTCTGGGGGAAGAAAGGCTCAAAGATAAGAAAGTGAAGTGTAACAACAAAATAATACCAGAGGCCCTCTTTTTTTGCTTAGTTCTAAATATGGTTGTTAGTTTTTGAGACCACGTAAAAGCAAAATATGGCACATTATCTAACAGCTCAACTTTTAAGGTACATTGTACCAGAGCTTTCTTGATTGAGGTACAACTTTAGATCGTAGAAGGACATTTCCAGCTCAGTGTTCCTTTAGTCTTAAGTAGTTGTCAATCTCTGCCATTCAAAACCGTTCATAAGAACAGGAAAGAGGTTCTGTTATTGTGTCTTACTTTGAGACTGTTGCTTTGAGCTGTTCCTGATCAAAACAATTTAGGTCCCTTGATGGAGTAAATTTAATCAGAGCTGGTGAGCAACAGTGTGGAAAACAGGAGTCATGGTGAGGAAATAAACAGTCCTGATTCAATACAAAATCTAGTGAACACTTTTTTCTTTTTATTTCTATCCGTTGTCTGTTTATTGAGTTTATTTTATTTTTACAGGGACAGTGCACATTAATCAACATTATGTAAAGTCTGTTACTTTTGGCATCCACATCCCATTTCAACTCAATGTGTAACTGTCGCAAAACTGAAAATATTATCATGTAATTGTTTTATCAATCTTTCTATCCAAACAACATCCAGCTCCTCTGTATGTCACACCCTGATTTGTTGCTCTTGTCTTTGTGATTGTATCCACCCCCCTCCATGTGTCGCCCATCTTCCCCATTATCCCCTGTGTATTTATACCTGTGTTCTCTGTTTGTCTGTTGCCAGTACGTTTTGTTCGTAAAACCTACCAGTGTTTGTTTCCCTGGTCCTGTCTGTTTCTTGCTCCTGTTTTCTAGTCCTTCCCGGTTTTGACCATTCTGCCTGCCCTGACCCTGAGACTGCCTGCCGTTCTGGACCCTTTACACCCTCTCTGGATTATTGACCCCTGCCTGTCTTGCCCTGTCGTTTGCCTGCCCCTGTGGTTGTAATAAACTCTTGTTACGTCTGCATTTGGGTCTTACCTAAACGTGATAGTATGGTAATAATACACTGGTGAGAAGAGGGCAGTGTCACGTCCTGACCAGTAAAGGGGTTATTTGTTATTGTAAGTTTGGTCAGGACGTGGCAGGGGGTGTTTGTTTTATGTGTTTCGTTTTTTTTGGTAAATGTTCTATGTTAGTCTATTTCTATGTCTGTGTCTAGTTATTCTATTTCTATGTTTAGTTTATTGGGTTGACCTTCAATTGGAGGCAGCTGTTCCTCGTTGCCTCTAATTGAAGGTCCTATTTAGTAGGGGTGTTTTTTCATGGGTTTTTGTGAGTAGTTGTTCCGTAAGTGTAGCTGTGTGCCTCACAGGACTGTTTTCTCGTCGTTGTTTTGATGAAGTGTTTGTTTTGGTTTTTCTTCATAATAAAGAAGATGAGTTTACACATTCCCGCTGCGCCTTGGTCCCATCTTTACGACGAACGTGACAGAACTACCCTCCACCAACGGACCAAGCAGCGGGGTAAGGAGCACGGTGAAGAAGAATGGACATGGGCAGAGATGAGGATGAGCATATCTAGGGCTATGGAGGATTTAGGGAAGACCGAGAGGCATCCCCAAGAAAATTTTGGGGGGGCACACGGGGAGTTGGGCAGAGTCAGGATGGAGACCTGAGCCAACTCCCCGTGCTTATTATGGGGAGCAATGAATGAAGAAGGCACCGAGCTATGCGGAAATGCGCACTGTATTACGAAGAAGCATTCAGAGGCCGGTGCAATCGATAGAAGCTCCTCAGCGTGGCCAGGCAATATTGAGCATTCAGCCAGGAAGGGTTGTGCAGGCCGTATGCTCCAGACCTCCAATATGTCTTCAGGGTCCGGTTTACCCTGTTCCTGATCCTCGCACTAGCCCTGAGGTGCGTGTCTCTAGTCTGGCGCCTCCAAAACCAGCACCATGCACCAGGCCTCTAGTGCGTCAGCCCAGTCCAGTACGTCCTGTTCCCGCTCCTCGCACTAGCCTTGAGGTGCGTGTCTCCAGTCTGGTACCTCCAGTACCGGCCCCACGCACTAGGCCTCCGGTGTGTCAGCCCAGTCCAGTTCGTTCTGCTCCTGCTCCTCGCACTAGCCCTATGGTGCGTGATAATAGTCTGGCGCTTCCAAAGCCAGCCCCATGCATCAGGCCTTCAGTGTGCGGTGCCCGTCCAGAGCTTCCGGCGACAGTGCCCCGCCTAGAGCTTCTGGCGACAGTGCCCCGTCTAGAGCTTCCGGCGACAGTGCCCCGTCTAGAGCTTCCGGCGACACTGCCCCGTCTAGAGCTTCCGGCAACAGTGCCCCATCCAGTGCTTCCGGCGACGTTCTACAGTCTGGAGCCGACAGAGACGGCCCACAGTCTGGAACCGACAGAGACGGCCCACAGTCCGGAGCCTGCAGAGACGGCCCACAGTCCAGAGCCTGCAGAGACGGCCCACAGCCCGGAACCGGAGCTCCCAGAGTCGCCCTCCAGTCCGGAGCTCCCAGAGTCGCCCTCCAGTCCGGAGCTCCCAGAGTCGCCCTCCAGTCCGGGGTCTCCAGCGACACGCATCAGTCCGAGGTCTCCAGCGACGCGCATCAGCCCGAGGTCTCCAGCAACGCGCATCAGCCCGAGGTCTCCAGCGACGCGCTTCAGCCCGAGGTCTCCAGCGACGCGCTTTAGCCCTGAGCCTTCAGCGGGGGTGGACAGGTTAGGTTGGGGACTAAGGCCAGAGCCTGAGCCACCTCCATAGTAGGAGGACTGGGGAGGGGAGGGGAGGTTATAGCACAAGAACCGTCGGTGGCCACCCTCCCTTTAGTTTGGGATAATTTTTTTGTTTTGGGGTTCATTTTATTTAATTTTTTTGTTTGAGGTGCATCCGGGGTCTGCACCTTTGGGGGGGGGGATACTGTCACGTCCTGACCAGTAAAGGGGTTATTTGTTATTGTAAGTTTGGTCAGGACGTGGCAGGGGGTGTTTGTTTTATGTGTTTCGGGGTTTTTTGGTTAATGTTCTATGTTAGTCTATTTCTATGTCTGTGTCTAGTTATTCTATTTCTATGTTTAGTTTATTTGGTTGACCTTCAATTGGAGGCAGCTGTTCCTCATTGCCTCTAATTGAAGGTCCTATTTAGTAGGGGTGTTTTTTAATGGGTTTTTGTGGGTAGTTGTTCCGTAAGTGTAGCTGTGTGCCTCACAGGACTGTTTTCTCGTTGTTGTTTTGATTAAGTGTTTGTTTTGGTTTTTCTTCATAATAAAGAAGATGAGTTCACACATTCCCGCTGCGCCTTGGTCCCATCTTTACAACGAACGTGACAGGCAGTGGGAAGGTAGGCCTCTAAATGGCAGATAATCCAAAAAAGAAGATGAGTAGGCGGCCAGTACGTTGTAATAAACTTTAGTGAATTATTAAGAGAAGATATTTACAAAATAATACATATAGGAAGTGTTAATAGTTCACAAAAGTTTATTGCAACGTACTGGCCGCCAATTCGTCTTCTTTCCTGGTAATAATACACTGACATTATTATAGTACTAGGGTTGTAAAGGGGGGGTATATTACTGGAAACTTCTGAAGTATACCAGTAAACTACCAGAATTTTGGTAACTTTCAAGATTTATTTTGAATTTTATAAGATTACATCTAGTGGCCTTTTTGGGTACTTCAGATTATGACAGGTGTCTGTAATTATCTCTGAACCCTCTATGTGGCCTCATCACAAATACAATGATTTAAATAAAACAATTATATAATGACAAAGCTGTAAAACATTATCCTAAATATAAACCACCAACTTAGTGAATACCATTGGTGTTTAATATGAGGGTTTCAGCATGAATCCTTTATATATTTTTTTCTCCACACTTCTATTTTGCAATGTCAATATGTATTTGTTATCAATGTTTTGGCATCAAACTGGTGGCAGTTCTGAAAAAGTCAACAACAAAACATTATGCCATTGTTGATTAGATCCTTTTGTCACTAATTAACTATTTTTGTATACACGCATGACTGTAAGTCGCTTTTGGATAAAAGCGTCTGCTAAATGGCATTTATTATTATAATATATTTTCTCTTGAACCATATGGTCTATCTACTAGAAACTCATGGACAATATGGAGGCAGATATAAAAATGAATACTATATATGAGTTATCCAAGGATAAATTACAAGTTTCCATAGATTGCCATATATTTTCTGTTAATTACCAAAATTACAGAAGATTCCGGTAACTTTGGTAAATTACCGGTAACTTTGCAACCCTATATAGCACCAATCATTATAAAGCCAAACCATTTGCATGGCAAATGTGGAAGACTTTCCTCATTAGTGATTGTATTGGAACAGCATATCATTCTATTCATGATGATACTTATTCTGTCGACATCTTGATTTCTGGAAGTTTGATTCCAAGCTAAGCAGACAATACACCTTGAGATAAGGGTTTTGGAGATCTTACCTTCTTGGGACACTGCATCTCACGAGCCAGGCTTAGCAGCAGCTCATGGGAGATGGGATCCACCAGGTTGAGAAAAGCAGCGTTCTTATATAAGATGTCATTTAGGGACGTTCCTTCCAAGCCCAGATCCTGCCAAATCAGACAAGAAGAGACAGTATTACTCAAAGTGCCTTAAGGCCACATTTTTGACTCTTCCTATTTTATGAAAACAAGGAATTGTGTAACAACAGCAGCATTATCACAGACACACCTGACTGATGATATATTATGAAATGATGATGAAATCGACAAATCTGCTTTAAGTGCAGGACTAGCTGGATATATACGGTATAAAGAGGATGTTGAGAAGTTCCAGCAACAATAATGTAATGCTACTGTAGATGAGACACAGATAGAAAACTGTATTTAAAAAAAATCTATATTAATTTAAGGGGTGAAGGCTTTCATCTGAAAAGAGCTATACCTGAATACTGTAATGTGCTTAATGTGCCTTGCACCAGGCAGAAGCATTACTTTTAGGATATTCACCTACACCTCTGTGATTTAAAGTTTCAGAGAGCTTTAGCATGCCACAGCATTGCACAGTCTGCATCTCTAACTTTAGTACTACGGTGTCCTTCTGATGAATCCTGCAGTATATGAGAGTTCAATAAACATTATATGATGGATGAGCATTTGGTTCTTCTTTTGATGTTTAATGTAGCATTTTGTTTAGGTCTGCCATTGCGCAATACATTCTAAACATTAGACTAAAAACAACTACTCTATGAATGGCGCAGACACATTTGTGAGGGCAGACAGACACAAAAGAGTTGCTACAGTACATGACGGGTAGAGAGAATGATTTTAAGGTGAGAATGATGTCTGTAACAAACTACAGATCAGAGCCAACTGAAAGGAATTATTTGCATACACCTTCTAAGCCGCAAATGAAGAAGTAAGTAAGGAGAGTAGATAGAGAACTGAAAAGGAAAGGTTTTCCCAGGCCGCATAGAATAGCTGTTCCTGAATCCTCTACAAAGGCCTTATTAGGCTGTGTATGTGAGGGGTAGAGATTGGATGCGCACATATAGAGAGCTGAGAAATGAAAGACATGGAGGATGGGAACACACACACACACACAGAGAGAGAGAGAGACACACAACAAAAAGTATTGATTGAAATGGACAGTTTGGTTGGGAGGCTAGCAGCCACCCCTTACTGACTTCCCTTTTAACAAGGGCACCAGTTTACACAAACGAAACAACAAATGGGTGGAAAGTTCCTTCTCTTTTTTTGAGAGCAAAGGTCTAAAAATACTTCCTCTCTGTGTTGTTTGTGCTTGTGGCCCACATCTGATCATCTCAGAGGCAGACATTGAAACAGGATCAATACACATGTAACCGCACCACATCTGTAGCAACGAGGAGTCCTTTTTAATGGGATATTGTGAAGAATAGACTTTACTACCTTACTGTTCACATTATGAACTCAGTTGCCTATACAGGTACATTTTCATTCTTCAGTTGTTACAGTAACTCTAACCTAACCATAGCATGTCTACTAACTATACAGTGGATGATGGATCACCTCCTTTAATTGAGTTACAAACCAAAATATAATTGAGACACGTGCCGATTTGCAATAGCATGAATGCTGATAACGTGAGTCTTATTCAATTAAACCAGAGCTAATTTAAAAGAGGGTCCCCTGTGATGTGGCTGTCATGCAGCTTTGGCACTCTGGGTTATCTCCTTGCCTTGATTAAAGAGATTCTACAATCTCCTCTGTCAAGTCTTCAGCGTAATTAACTACAGATTGGACAACCTCTGAAAGAGAGAGGAGCTTACGATTGAGCTAACAAACAGGACTATCAGATGTACTGTTATAGCGCATTAATAGTCATGTTATCATACTGCTGCTATTCTTATAGAAATGACTCATTTTCAGCTGATAACATGCTTTGAAATCCCGATCCGTCCCTAGAAACATGATGCATAGATAGGTAATAATTTGAGCCAAATCCAAACTTGACAGAATTTTTTATGCTTGGGAATTTTCAAGACATCTTGCATTCCTGTGTCTTAGCGTGATACTAACCATGACTAAGCATGTTGTGTAGCAATCAGGGAACTACTTGTAGTTCAACTAGTAATTTAACTACATTTGGCAGCAGCTTGGTGGTACTGGAACTAACTTCAAATCAAATCAAAGTCGATCTGTCATGTGCGCCGAATACAACAGGTGTAGAGTTTACAGTGAAATGCTTACTTACAGGCTCTAACCATTAGTGCAAAAAAACTATTAGGTGAACAATAGGTAAGTAAAGAAATAAAACAACAGTAAAATGACAGGCTATATACAGTAACGAGGCTATAAAAGTAGCGAGGCTACATACAGACACCGGTTAGTCAGGCTGATTGAGGTAGTATGTACATGTAGATATGGTTAAAGTGACTATGCATATATGATGAACAGAGAGTAGCAGTAGTCGATGAACAGCATTCTTACATAGGTATTCCTCTTGTCCAGATGGGTTAGGGCAGTGTGCAGTGTGATTGCGATTGCGTCGTCTGTGGACCTATTGGGGCAATAAGCAAATTGGAGTGGGTCTAGGGTGTCAGGCAGGGTGGAGGTGATTTGATCCTTGACTCGTCTCTCAAAGCACTTCATGATGACGGAAATGAGTGCTACGGGGCAATAGTCGTTTAGCTCAGTTACCTTCGTTTTCTTGGGAACAGGAACAATGGTGGCCATCTTGAAGCATGTGGGAACAGCAGACTGGGATAGGGATTGATTGAATATGTCCATTAACACACCAGCCAGCTGGTCTGCGCATGCTCTGAGGACGCGGCTAGGGATGCCGTCTGGGCCGGCAGCCTTGCGAGGGTTAACACGTTTAAATGTTTTACTCACGTTGGCTGCGGTGAAGGAGAGTCCACAGGTTTTGGTAGCAGGCCGTGTCGGTGGCACTGTATTGTCCTCAAAGCGAACAAAGAGATTGTTTAGTTTGTCTGGGAGCAAGACATCTGGGTGTGCGATGGGGCTGATTTTCTTTTTGTAGTCCGCGATTGACTGTAGACCCTGCCACATACCCCTCGTGTCTGAGCCCTTGAATTGCGACTTTACTTTGTCTCTATACTGACGCTTCGCTTGTTTGATTGCCTTGTGGAGGGAATAGCTACACTGTTTGTATTCGGTCATGTTTCTGGCCGCCTTGCCCTGATTAAAAGCAGTGGTTCGCGCTTTCAGATTTGCGCGAATGCTGCCATCAATCCACGGTTTCTGGTTGGGGAAGGTTTTAATTGTCGCCGTAGGTACAACATCACTGATGCACTTGCTAATAAACTCGCTAACCGAATCAGCGTATACATCAATGCTGTTGTTCGACGCTATCCGGAACATATCCCAGTCCACGTGATCGAAGCAATCTTGAGGCGTGGAATCAGATTGGTCGGACCAGCGTTGAACAGACCTGAGCACGGGCATTTCCTGTTTTAGTTTCTGTCTATAGGCTGGGAGCAACAAAATGGAGTCATGGTCAGATTTGCCAAAAGGAGGGCGAGGGAGGGCTTTGTATGCGTCGCGGAAGGTAGAGTAACAATGACCCAGAATTTTTCCAGCCCGGGTCGCGCATTCGATATGCTGATAAAATTTAGGGAGCCTTGTTTTCAGATTAGCCTTGTTAAAATCCCCAGCTACAATAAATACAGCCTCAGGATATGTGGTTTCTAGTTTAAATAGAGTCCAATGAAGTTCTTTCAGGGCCGTCGAGGTGTCTGCTTGGGGGGGATGTACACGACTGTGATTATAATCGAAGAGAATTCTCTTGGTAGATAACGCGGTCGGCATTTGATTGTAAGGAATTCTAGGTCAGGTGAACAAAAGGACTTGAGTTCCTGTATGTTGTTTATGATCACACCACGACTCGTTAATCATAAGGCATACACCCCCGCCCTTCTTCTTACCAGAGAGATGTTTGTTTCTGTCAGTGCGATGCGTGAAGAAACCAGGTGGCTATACCGACTCTGATAACGTATCCCGAGTGAGCTAGAGAATGTTACAATTGTCCGTAGAGCTCCGAGACAGGATTGTGTCGAGGCAAAGATCTGGGGAAGGGTACCAAAACATTTCTGCAGCATTGAAGGTCCCCAGGAACACAGAAGCCTCCACCATTCTTAAATGGAATAATTTTGGAACCACCAAGACTCTTCCAGAGCTGGCCGCCCGGCCAAACTGAGCAATTGGGGGAGAAGGGCCTTGGTCAGGGAGGTGGCCAAGAACCCGATGGTCACTCTGGCAGAGCTCCAGAGTTCCTCTGTGGAGATGGGAGAACCTTCCAGAAGGACAACCATCTCTGCAGCACACCACCACTCAGACCTTTATGGTAGAGTGGCCAGACGGAAGCCACTCCTCAGTAAAAGGCACATGACAGCCCACTTGGAGTTTGCCAAAAGGCACATAAAGACTCTCAAGATTCTCTGGTCTGATGAAACCAAGATTGAACTCTTTGGCCTGAATGCCTAGAGTCACATCTGGAGGAAACCTGGCACCATCCCTATGGTGAAGTGTTGTGGTGGCAGCGTCATGCTGTGGGGATGTTTTTCAGCGGCAGGGACTGGAAGAGTAGTCAAGATCAAGGGGAAGATGAATGGAGCAAAGTACAGAGTCCTGCTCCAGTGCGCCCAGGACTTTAGACTGGGGTGAATGTTCACCTTCCAACAGGACAACGCCAAGACAATGCAGAAGTGGCTTCGGGACAAGTCTCTGAATGTCCTTCAGTGGCCCACCCAGAGCCCGGCCTTCAACCTGATCAAACATCTCTGGAGAGAACTGAAAATAGCTGTGTAGCGACGCTCCCCATCCAACCTGATAGAGCTTGAGAGGATCTGCAGAGAAGAATGGGAGAAACTCCACAAATACAGGTGTGCCAAGCTTGTAACGTTATACCCAAGAGGACTCGAGGCTGTAATCACTGCCAAAGGTGCTTCAACAAAGTACTGAGTAAAGGATCTGAATACTTATGTAAATGTGATATTTCAGTTTATTATTTTTACACATTTTGTAAAATGTCTAAAAACCTGTTTTTGCTTTGTCATTATGGGGTATTGCTTGTAGATTGATGAGGGGGGAAAATGATTTAATCTATTTTAGAATACGGCTGTAACGTAACAAAATGTGGAAAAAGTCAAGGGGTTTGAATACTTTCCGAATGCACTGTATATTCTCGGACTCAGACATTGTTCGTCTTAATACTTCTATATTTCTTAATTCCATTATTTTACTTTTAGATTTGTGTGTATTGTTGTGTATTGTTAGATATTACCACATTTTTGGAGCTAGGAACACAAGCACTTCGCTACACCTGCTAAATATGTGAATGCGACCAAAACAATTTGATTTGATTTGGATGGGTAACTTTCTTCACCAGTTCTTTTACCATTTTGTACAATTATGTGATTAGCCTACCAGTTGTTGTAACTGTAATGTTAATTCTCCTGAGAGGAATTATGGTGTTCTTTTTCTCTTATTGTAAATTATGTATAGAGATAGCTGACATTACTGTCATATTGTTTATTGGATTTACATTGTAGTCATTTTCTCTTTCATGTATAACCTGTTTTGTCATTAAAACTCCTAGACTGGGCTTCTGTGTCTGTCGTCGCTCTTTGACCGGAGTGCAGTCTGGAATCCGTCTACTCCGAGTGGCCTATCCACACATTAGAGAGTACCAGACTCTGTTTTATAACTACTTTTTCAGAGTAACATTAGTTAAACAAATTATATTGTTCATAAGGGTAGCTTTACCGTGGTTTAACTTCCTTCAGTGTGAAGTAATTGGTAGCTTGGTAAGCTATCTTTTCAGAGTAGCTTCCCCAACACAGGTAGCAATCATTATCAATAGGATGGGTCGATTAAATCTATACAGATATTATGTCAATGCTGTACTTTACCTGTGTGAATCTACATAACACATTTCCCCTGTATATCTTTGAAAAATACTGAGGCAAAACTTGAATTAACCAATATGAAATGGGGCGATTTCTGTATTTCTGGAAGCGTCAGCTGCTCACTCTCCTGCTGTAACAGCCAAGGTCCATTACAGAAAATGGGCTGGCAGTAGGGAGGAAGACATTAAGGGCAGAGAGATGGTGAATGTGTGGCTCTAATGGGTGCATTAGACAGCAGAGAGTGGAGGTGAGATCCTGCCCTGTCCATACCAGGGGATAAAGGGGTGGGATGACGGGGAGGAAGGGGGGCAGCACTCACACCCACAGTCCCATAAGACAATAGGAGCAGAAGAGTAGTCATTCGGTAACCTGTCAGTAGAAGAGACTGTACCGTGAGTTAGGTGGACTGTGGTGGGGGTATTGATCTGGGCTGTGCAGACATTTAAATTGCACTTAGACTAATAACTGAGAATTGCCATTTGTGCTTCGTTTCAACCAACGCAAGAAATTGTAGTGGAAAATGAACCTTATTTTAAGCCCTTTACGGACAAAACACAGTCGACATGACATAGGTCGCAATTAAATTGACCAAATCATATGCAGGTTTTCCAACAAATGTCAACACTAAACACATTATATTATCATTACATCATTATGGGTGGAATGGCATAAGATAATGTAATGTAATGGGAACATTTTATTAATGAAAGAAATCAGCATTAATTCTACAGACAGACAATTGTAGTCCCATGTGTTACACCACTGCTGTAACACATAGAATTCCCTATTTATGAGAATAAATAGCAGAATCACGCTATTCCCACAAGCTGGTCCAGCACCCTGTTTCTGTTATTATTAGAAACTCTGAAAATAGCATGCACTCAGACAAATCTGTGCAATATGTTATGTATATCATATTGTGAATAGTAATTGTGATATTGTTCAAGGTTTATTTGAAATAGCAGCAGCACCTGTGGTGCCATGGAAACGACCAGATGCCAGGGATGACAGTGAGAGTAGTGGGCCTAATAGTTTACAAACACCTCCTTCAAAAACAGGTCAATAGTAGGAGCACCTGTGGCAACCGTATGGGTGGGTAGGCTACTTCAAATGTAGGTTAAATAATGTAGAGGTGCTCCTGCATAAACGGAAATATTGGGACTTATCCACGACAGTCTAAATTACGCATGCTGCATATGATGCAAGGTTTATATATCTGTTTTAAAAATTCTAATAAAACATTTTGGAATGGGACTAACAATACACATGGCGACAAGCAGCGCAGTGATGACAGGCATTTGTCATGAAAGCAAATCGATGCACATTTGCGCGATGTAGGCCTACTGTGCGCAATTTATGATCGATTCATACGCAATAATTCCAATGTAGATAGTTTGTCCTTACCTTCCTCAATAGTTTAAGCACGTCGGTTGCCTGATCTATCCTGCGATCACCGAGCAGCTTTTGTATCTCTCGGATCCATGCCACTCGCCTCACGTAGGGACTGTGATTGGACCGCCTCAGCATCCCCGGCAGTTTATCTGATTTCAGCATCATTGTAAACAGAAAGTCGCCGCCTTGAATTCTACCTCTGTCGCCTTCTCCTGTGCTGTTAAGATGCTTGCAACGCCTTTTCGTAAAATTCTCATTGTCCAGACTACTCTGTCTGCTTAATCGAGAACCCATATTTAAGTGTTTATATCGACAGTATTTTACAATTGCACAATGCAACCATAATACATTACCCTGTTTAAACTCAGAAATATACCCCAGTTCAATAGCCCATATGTTATCTGTAGCCTATTGCCTATTATTGTTGTCAGAAGACAACATTCAATACTGTCAGCAACACAGCACAATATTCCTGATTTACCTGTTACCGGATATTCAACGACTGTCTATTGCGCCCGTGACACATTTACGAGGACAGACGAATGCTCTGTTAATTTTATGATCTCTGAAGGTCTACGTGTGCCAGTATGCTCGGTGGATGCTCGTGCCTTTACGCTGTTGTTTAGGTTTGTGCAGTGTTGCACGGCAGACACCAGACTCGTGGCGCGCACAACCAATCACAGCCTTCGTGTGCCATGCGGGCCCTACGAAGTTACGACACGAGCTTCTCACGACTTCAATTTAGGAAGGTGCATGGTATGGCCACTGAGTGCACAGCCTATATTAAGACACACCTGTTGTGAATAAACTCTACCACCTTTATTTAGGCTACTGTGACATTGCACTGTATTTGCATTAAACCTTTTGCAGCAATCATATGGATGGCATGGGGGTTGTTTGTTATAAAAATGATCAGTGAGACCAGTTTGGGTGGGGCCACAGTGCTTTATTGTCTTACATTCATTCCCTAGATAAGGCCAAATGTAGTCACAGGGGCCATCGGGGTTCAGAACAGTATGCAGTAATAATAGACAATGGTAAGCGCATAGAAATAGAATCCTACTATTTGGAACCCTATATGAATGGGTGAGCTGCTGTTGAATCCATAAGGGAGCACATGCTGTGCTGTGCATTTGAGCAATCTATGGAAGTAAGTTCATCATCAACTATAAGCTGTGTGATTTATGCTATCAAATTGATTAGGATATCATTGTTTGATATTGAGATCCATTTTTGGGGGAATTGGTATTCTGTCAAGTGTTATGACATGGTTGGCAAGGATGAAATACTGTGCAATTTGTTGTGAAATAAGCTATTGTGTGATTCAATTATAATCACTTCTGGACTCCTTCAAAGAGCGTATTATACATCTAATAAAGGATTAAAAGGAACTTTACAAGTTTAAAATGCAATGTGAAAAATATTTTTGTCTCAAAAACCTTGGTTTGTTAACTATTTGTTAACTGCTTGTTAACTCGTTACGGGGTTTTAACCATCTGTTCTGTCTAGAATGACATGGCTACCCCAATTCCCATCAAGTTCTGTCCAACTACTTTGTATGTCTCCAGTGTTTGTCTGGCAAAATATGGTATGTCTGGCCAAATCAACATTACTGAACACTGAACACGTCATTTGATTGAGGCAACATGATGTTGTGTGTGCCAAACGCTAGTTATGGCAATTTAGTGTGGATATAAAAATGATTACACATGCTGATTAGGCTATGTTGATTACCGGTCAATTACAGAGACAGAACATGTGGTTAAGGCTGGAAGTAAGGAGCTTTTTATGCTGTAAATCAGTTGTGCTGCTGGACACCACAGGACTAGGCTAAATGTTACTGAGTTACTCATTACAGTGTTCAGTAACTCATTACAGTGTTCAGTAACTCATTACAGTGTTCAGTAACTCATTACAGTGTTCACTAACTCATTACAGTGTTCAGAAACTCATTACAGTGTTCACTAACTCATTACAGTGTTCAGAAACTCATTACAGTGTTCACTAACTCATTACAGTGTTCAGTAACTCATTACAGTGTTCATTAACTCATTACAGTGTTCAGAAACTCATTACAGTGTTCACTAACTCATTACAGTGTTCAGTAACTCATTACAGTGTTCACTAACTCATTACAGTGTTCAGTAACTCATTACAGTGTTCACTAACTCATTACAGTGTTCAGAAACTCATTACAGTGTTCACTAACTCATTACAGTGTTCAGAAACTCATTACAGTGTTCACTAACTCATTACAGTGTTCAGTAACTCATTACAGTGTTCATTAACTCATTACAGTGTTCAGGTACTCATTACAGTGTATTTTTGTTCCCTTCTGAACAGCTTAGTTCCAAAGTGTAGGCCATATATCAGATATCAGGGTTACATCTATTATGTAAGTGTTGCCAAATGGTTGATAAGACAAACTCTTAATATAATAATTGTTTATTTTATAACACAATGTACTTTATGGGGAAGAGTACATTTATGTGGTTGCCGTGTTTTCTGTGTAGCCCGAGGGCAATTCCTCAGAAATGGAATTACACTGAGACTCCGATTTTTCACCTTAAAATGTATTTCAAAGTTTATCCAATAGCAGAAACCGTCATTTGAAATGTTAAACTTTGAAATCAATGGATTTTGTTTGGTATACATTGAGTTTACTTTCCATGACATAGACTGACCAGGTGAATCCAGGTGAAATCTATGATCCCTTGTTGATGCCACTTGTTAAATCCACATCAATAAGTGTAGATGAAGGGGAGGAGACAGGTTAGAGAAGGATTTTCAGCCTTGAGACAATTGAGACATGGATTGTGCGTGTGTGCCATTCAGAGGGTGAATGGGCAAGACAAAATATTAAAGTGCCTTTGAATGGGGTATGGTAGTAGGTGCCAGACACAACAGTTTGTGTCAAGAACTGTAACGCTGCTAGGTTTTCCACACTCAACAGTGTCCTGTGTGCATCAAGAATGGTCCACCACCCAAAGGACATCTAGCCAACTTGACACAACATGAGCCAGCATCCCTGTGGAATGCGTTCGAAACCCTGTAGAGTCCATGCCCTGATGAATTGAGTCTGGGGCATGAGGGGGTTTAACTCAATATTAGGAAGGTGTTCTTAATGGTTTGTACACTCGGTGTATATGTTCTATTTCTTGTATCTTACTCTTAATTTTATGCTTCCTATGTAAGGGAGACCGGGGTTGGTTGTCACAGTGTTTGTCACAGGGCTGTGTGATAATTTCAAGATAAAAATGTGTGTCCTCTATAGGAGAGGATATACGCATAGTAAATTCAGGCCAGGATCACAAAACATTGAGGGGAGAGGACTATTATAACTTTTCAAGGGTGAAAGTAAATATTCACTTGAAATAAAGTGTATCAAATTAAATCCAATCAAATGTATTTATATAGCCCTTCTTACATCAGCTGATATCTCAAAGTGCTGTACAGAAACCCAGCCTAAAACCCCAAACAGCAAGTAATGCAGGTGTAGAAGCACAGTGGCTAAAAACTCCCTAGAAAGGCCAAAACCTAGGAAGAAACCTAGAAAGGAACCAGGCTATGAGGAGTAGCCAGTCCTCTTCTGGCTGTGCCGGGTGGAGATTATAACAGAACATGGCCAAGATGTTCAAACGTTCGTAAATGACCAGCATGGTCAAATAATAATAATCACAGTAGTTGTTGAGGGTGCAACAAGTCAGCACCTCAAGAGTAAATGTCAGTTGGCTTTTCATAGCCGATCATTGAGAGTATATCTAACGCTCCTGCTGTCTCTAAAGAGTTGAAAACAGCAGGTCTGGGACAGGTAGCACGTCCGGTGAACAGGTCAGGGTTCCATAGCCGCAGGCAGAACAGTTGAAACTGGAGCAACAGCACGGCCAGGTGGACTGGGGACAGCAAGGAGTCATCATGTCAGGTAGTCCTGAGGCATGGTCCTATTGCTCAGGTCCTCCGAGAGAGAGAAAGAAAGAAAGAGAGAATTAAAGAGAGCATACTTAAATTCACACAGGACACCGGATAAGACAGGAGAAATACTACAGATATAACAGACTGACCCTAGCCCCCCGACACATAAACTACTGCAGCATAAATACTGGAGGCTGAGACAGGAGGGGTCAGGAGACACTGTGGCCCCATCCGATGATACCCCCGGACAGGGCCAAACAGGCAGGATATAACCCCACCCACTTTGCCAAAGCACAGCCCCCACACCACTAGAGGGATCTCCTCAATCACCAACTTACCATCCTGAGACAAGGCCGAGTATAGCACACAAAGATCTCCGCCACGGCACCACCCAAGGGGGGGGGGGGGGGGCAATCCAGACAGGAAGACCATGTCAGTGACTCAACCCACTCAAGTGACGCACCCTTCCCAGGGACGGCATGGAAGAACACCAATAAGCCAGTGACTCAGCCCCTGTATGTAATAGGGTTAGAAGCAGAGAATCCCAGCGGAGAGAGGGGAACCGGCCAGGCAGAGACAGCAAGGGCGGATCGTTGCTCCAGAGCCTTTCCATTCATCTTTACACTCCTGGGCCAGACTACACTCAATCATAGGACCTACTGAAGAGATGAGTCTTCAGTAAAGACTTAAAGGTTGAGACCGAGTCTGCGTCTCTCACATGGGTAGGCAGACCATTCCATAAAAATGGAGCTCTATAGGAGAAAGCCCTGACTCCAGCTGTTTGCTTAGAAATTCTAGGGACAATTAGGAGGCCTGCGTCTTGTGACCGTAGTGTACGTGTAGGTATGTTTTTATGTTTTATTTATTTCACCTTTATTTAACCAGGTAGGCAAGTTGAGAACAAGTTCTCATTTACAATTGCGACCTGGCCAAGATAAAGCGAAGCAGTTCGACAACATACAACAACACAGAGTTACACATGGAGTAAAACAAATATACAGTCAATAATACAGTAGAAAAATAAGTCTATGTACTATGTGAGCAAATGAGGTGAGATAAGGGAGGTAAAGGCAAAAAAAGTCCATGGTGGCAAAGTAAATACAATATAGCAAGTAAAACACTGGAATGGTAGATTTGTAGTAGAAGAAAGTGCAAAGTAGAAATAGAGTTAATGGGGTGCAAAGGAGCAAAATAAAATAAATAAATACAGTAGGGGAAGAGGTAGTTGTTTGGGCTAAATTATAGATGGGCTATGTACAGGTGCAGTGATCTGTGAGCTGATCTGACAGCTGAGCTAGTGAGGGCGATAAGTGTTTCCAGTTTCAGAGATTTTTGTAATTCGTTCCAGTCATTGGCAGCAGAGAACTGGAAGGAGAGACGGCCAAAGGAGGAATTGGCTTTGGGGGTGACCAGAGAGATATACCTACTGGAGCGCGTGCTACAGGTGGGTGCTGCTATGGTGACCAGTGAGCGGAGATAAGGGGGGACTTTACCTAGCAGGGTCTTGTAGATGACCTGGAGCCAGTGGGTTTGGCGACGATTATGAAGCGAAGGCCAGCCAACGAGAGCGTACAGGTCGCAGTGGTGGGTAGTATATGGGGCTTTGGTGACAAAACGGATGGCACTGTGATAGACTGCATCCAGTTTGTTGAGTAGGGTATTGGAGGCTATTTTGTAAATGACATCGCCAAAGTCGAGGATTGGTAGGATGTTCAGTTTTACGAGGGTATGTTTGGCAGCATGAGTGAAGGATGCTTTGTTGCGAAATAGGAAGCCAATTCTTGATTTAACTTTGGATTGGAGATGTTTGATGTGAGTCTGGAAGGAGAGTTTACAGTCTAACCAGACACCTAGGTATTTGTAGTTGTCCACATATTCTAAGTCAGAACCGTCCAGAGTAGTGATGCAGGACAGGCGGGCAGGTGCAGGCAGCGATCGGTTGAAGAGCATGCATTTAGTTTTACTTGTATTTAGGAGCAGTTGGAGGCCACGGAAGGAGAGTTGTATGGCATTGAAGCTCGTCTGGAGGGTTGTTAACACAGTGTCCAAAGAAGGGCCAGAAGTATACAGAATGGTGTCGTCTGCGTAGAGGTGGATCAGAGACTCACCAGCAGCAAGAGCGACATCATTGATGTATACAGAGAAAAGAGTTGGCCCAAGAATTGAACCCTGTGGCACCCCCATAGAGACTGCCAGAGGTCCGGACAACAGGCCCTCCGATTTGACACACTGAACTCTATCAGAGAAATAGTTGGTGAACCAGGCGATGCAATCATTAGAGAAACCAAGGCTATTGAGTCTGCCGATGAGGATGAGGTGATTGACAAAGTCGAAAGCTTTGGCCAGGTCAATGTATTGTTTCTTATTGATGGCGGTTACGATATCATTTAGGACCTTGAGCGGGGCTGAGGTGCACCCATGACCAGCTCTGAAACCAGATTGCATAGCGGAGAAGGTGCGGTGGGATTCGAAATGGTCGGTAATCTGTTTGTTGACTTGGCTTTCGAAGACCTTAGAAAGGCAGGGTAGGATGGATATAGGTCTATAGCAATTTGGGTCAAGAGTGTCCCCTCCTTTGAAGAGGGGGATGACAGCAAATGCTTTCCAATCTATGGGAATCTCAGATGACACGAAAGAGAGGTTGAACAGGCTAGTAAATAGGGGTTGCAATAATTTCAGCAGATAATTTTAGAAAGGAAGGGTCCAGATTGTCTAGCCCGGCTGATTTGTAGGGGTCCAGATTTTGCAGCTCTTTCAGAACATCAGCTGAATGGATTTGGGAGAAGGAGAAATGGGGAAGGCTTGGGCGAGTTGCTGTGGGGGGTGCAGTGCTGTTGACTGCAGTAGGGGTAGCCAGTTGGAAAGCATGGCCAGCCGTAGAAAAATGCTCATTGAAATTCTCAATTATAGTGGGTTTATCGGTGGTGACAGAGTTTCCTATCCTCAGTGCAGTGGGCAGTTGGGAGGAGGTGTTCTTATTCTCCATGGACTTTACAATGTCCCAGAACTTTTTTGAATTTGTGTTGCAGGAAATAAATTTCTGCTTGAAAAAGCTAGCCTTAGCTTTTCTATCTGCCTGTGTATATAGGTTTCTAACTTCCCTGAAAAGTTGCATATCACGGGGGCTGTTTGATGCTAATGCAGAACGCCATAGGATGTTTTTGTGTTGGTTAAGGGCAGTCAGGTCTGGGGAGAAACAAGGGCTATATCTGTTCCTGGTTCTACATTTCTTGAATGGGGCATGCTTATTTAAGATGGTGAGGAAGGCATTTTAAAAAAAATAACCAGGCATCCTCTACTGATGGGATGAGGTCAATATCCTTCCAGGATACCAGGGCCAGGTCGATTAGAAAGGCTTGATCGCTGAAATGTTTCAGGGAGCGTTTGACAGTGATGAGTGGAGGTCGTTTGACTGCGGACCCATTACGGATGCTAGCAATGAGGCAGTGAACACTGAGATCTTGGTTGAAAACAGCAGAGGTGTATTTAGAGGGCAAATTGGTTAGGATGATATCAATGAGGGTGCCAGTGTTTACGGCTTTGGGGTGGTACCTGGTGGGTTCATTAATAATTTGTGTGAGATTGAGGGCGTCAAGCTTGGATTGTAGGATGGCTGGGGTGTTAAGCATGTCCCAGTTTAGGTCACCTAGTAGCACGAGCTCTAAAGATAGATGGGGGGCAATCAGTTCACATATGGTGTCCAGAGCACAGCTGGGGGCCGAGGGTGGTCTATAGCAGGCGGCAACGGTGAGAGACTTGTTTTTAGAGAGATGGATTTTTAAAAGTAGAAGTTCAAATTGTTTGGGTACAGACCTGGATAGTAGGACAGAACTCTGCAGGCTATCTCTGCAGTAGATTGCAACACCGCCCCCTTTGGCCGTTCTATCTTGTCTGAAAACGTTGTAATTAGGGATGAAGATTTCAGAGTTTTTGGTGGACTTCCTAAGCCAGGATTCAGACACGGCTAGGACATCCGGGTTGGCAGAGTGTGCTAAAGCAGTGAATAAAACAAACTTAGGGAGGAGGCTTCTAATGTTAACATGCATGAAACCAAGGCTATTACGGTTACAGAAGTCATCAAAAGAGAGCGCCTGGGGAGTAGGAGTGGAGCTAGGCACTGCAGGGCCTAGATTCACCTCTACATCACCAGAGGAGCAGAGAAGTATGAGGATAAGGGTACGGCTAAAAGCTATAAGAATTGGTCGTCTGTGACGTCCGGAATAGAGAGAAAAAGGAGCAGGTTTCTGGGGGAGATAAAATAGCTTCATGGTATAATGTACAGACAAAGGTATGGGAGGATGTGAGTACAGTGGAGGTAAACCTAGGCATTTAGTGATGATGAGAGAGATATTGTCTCTACAAACATCATTGAAACCAGAAGATGTCATAGCATGTGTGGGTGGAGGAACTGAGAGGTTGGATAAGGTATAATGAGCAGGGCTAGAGGCTCTACAGTGAAATAAGACAATAAACACTAACCAGAACAGCACAGGACAAGGCATATTGACATTAAGGAGAGGCATGCTTACCCGAGTGATCAAAGGGTCCAGTGAGAGTTAGATAGCTAGCCGAGCCATAGGTAGCAAGCTGGTAGAAGATGGAGGAGGTCTGTTTTTAGCCACCTCGTGCAATTCCGTCTGTAGATTAGTGGGGTTCCAGATAGGTGATTGTAGCCCAGGAGAGGCTAATGGAACTCTTCAGCTGGCTAGCTCCGGAATAGCCCAGGAGTGGCTGATGAAACTCTTCAGCTGGCTAGCTCCGGAATAATTATGTTAACTCCGGGACCAACGTTGCCAATAGTCACTCAGGTAGCAGCTAGCTAGCTGCAAGATCCAGGTGTAAACATCCAGAGCCTGCGGTAGAAATCCGGGGATATGGAGAGAGAATAGGTCCGGTAAGCTCTGGTCTGAGTCGAGCTGTACAAAAATTGGCGATAGCTTTTCGAGCTAATGGATAGCTGAGGACCGCTAACCATGGCTAGCTGAACTCCATCGTTAGCCAGGCTAACCTCTGGTTAGCTTCTGTTGTGGATTTCAGATTTGAGGTAAATAATACTTGTATTTTTTTAATTGGTGAGGCGTGTTTTGAGGTTGAGTTTTTAGAAGAAAAAAATATGTAAAAAGATATGCGAAGAAAATATGTAAATATATATATACACGGGACACGACAAGAGGAAGACAAAGGACGTCTGAACTGCTACGCCATCTTCGGACATGTACGGCAGGACCAAATCGGAAAGATAGGTAGGAGCAAGCCCATGGAATGCTCTGTAGGTTAGCAGTAAAACCTTGAAATCAGCCCTTGCCTTAACAGGAAGCCAGTGTAGGGAGGCTTGCACTGGAGTAATATGATCACATTTTTTGGTTCTAGTCAGGATTCTAGCAGCCGTATTTAGCACTAACTGAAGTTTATTTAGTGCTTTATCCGGGTAGCCGGAAAGTAGTGCATTGCAGTAGTCCAACCTAGAAGTAACAAAAGCTTGGATTAATTTTTCTGCATAATTTTTGGACAGAAAGTTTCTGATTTTTGCAATGTTACGTAGATGGAAAAAAGCTGTCCTTGAAACAGTCTTGATATGTTCAAAAGAGAGATCAGGGTCCAGAGTAACGCCGAGGTCCTTCACAGTTTTATTTGAGACGACTGTACAACCATCAAGATTAATTGTCAGATTCAACAGAAGATCTCTTTGTTTCTTGGGACCTAGAACAAGCATCTCTGTTTTGTCCGAGTTTAAAAGTAGAAAGTTTGCAGCCATCCACTTCCTTATGTCTGAAACACAGGCTTCTAGCGAGGGCAATTTTGGGGCTTCACCATGTTTCATTGAAGTGTACAGCTGTGTGTCATCCGCATAGCAGTGAAATGTAACATTATGTTTTCGAATGACATCCCCAAGAGGTAAAATATATAGTGAAAACAATAGTGGTCCTAAAACGGAACCTTGAGGAACACCGAAATTTACAGTTGATTTGTCAGAGGACAAACCATTCACAGGGACAAACTGATATCTTTCCGACAGATAAGATCTAAACCAGGCCAGAACTTGTCCGTGTAGACCAATTTGGGTTTCCAATTTCTCCAAAAGAATGTGGTGATCGATGGTATCAAAAGCAGCACTAAAATCTAGGAGCACGAGGACAGATGCAGAGCCTCGGTCTGATGCATTAAAAGGTCATTTACCACCTTCACAAGTGCAGTCTCAGTGTTATGATGGGGTCTAAAACCAGACTGAAGCGTTTCGTATACATTGTTTGTGTTTAGGAAGGCAGTGAGTTGCTGCGCAACAGCTTTTTCTAAAATTTTCGAGAGGAATAGAAGATTCGATATAGGCTGATAGTTTTTAATATTTTCTGGTTCAAGATTTGGCTTTTTCAAGAGAGGCTTTATTACTGCCACTTTTAGTGAGTTTGGTACACATCCGGTGGATAGAGAGACGTTTATTATGTTCAACATAGGTGGGCCAAGCACAGGAAGCAGCTCTTTCAGTAGTTTAGTTGGAATAGGGTCCAGTATGCAGCTTGAAGGTTTAGAGGCCATGATTATTTTCATCATTGTGTCAAGAGATATAGTACTAAAACACTTTAGTGTCTCCCTTGACCCTAAGTCCTGGCAGAGTTGTGCAGACTCAGGACAATGGAGCTTTGGAGGAATATGCAGATTTAAAGAGGAGTCCGTAATTTGCTTTCTAATGATCATGATCTTTTAGAAGAAGTTCATGAATTTATTACTGTTGAAGTGAAAGACATCCTCTCTTGGAGAATGCTGCTTTTTAGTTAGCTTTGCGACAGTATAAAAAATAAATTTCGTACTGTTCTTATTTTCCTCAATTAAGTTGAAAAAATAGGATGATCGAGCAGCAGTGAGGGCTCTTCGATACTGCACGGTACTGTCTTTCCAAGCTAGTTGGAAGACTTCCAGTTTGGTGTGGCGCCATTTCCGTTCCAATTTTCTGGAAGCTTGTTTCAGAGCTCGTGTATTTTCTGTATACCAGGGAGCTAGTTTCTTATGACAAATGTTTTTAGTTTTTAGGGGTGCAACTGCATCTAGGGTATTGTGCAAGGTTAAATTGAGTTCCTCAGTTAGGTGGTTAACTGATTTTTGTCCTCTGTATCGTCATTAGACATTTACATTACATTTACGTCATTTAGCAGACGCTCTTATCCAGAGCGACTTACAAATTGGTGCATACACCTTATGATATCCAGTGGAACAACCACTTTACAATAGTACATCTCTATCTTTTTTTGGGGGGGGGGGGGGTTAGAAGGATTACTTTATCTTATCCCAGGTATTCCTTAAAGAGGTGGTGTTTCAGGTGTCTACGGAAGGTGGTGATTGACTCTGCTGTCCTGGCGTCGTGAGGGAGCTTGTTCCACCATTGGGGTGCCAGAGCAGCGAACAGTTTTGACTGGGCTGAGCGGGAACTGTGCTTCCGCAGAGGTAGGGAGGCGAGCAGGCCAGAGGTGGATGAACGCAGTGCCCTTCTTTGGGTGTAGGGACTGATCAGAGCCTGAAGGTACGGAGGTGCTGTTCCCCTCACTGCTCCGTAGGCAAGCACCATGGTCTTGTAGTAGATGCGAGCTTCAACTGGAAGCCAGTGGAGTGTGCGGAGGAGCGGGGTGACGTGAGAGAACTTGGGAAGGTTGAACACCAGACGGGCTGCGGCGTTCTGGATGAGTTGTAGGGGTTTAATGGCACAGGCAGGGAGCCCCGCCAACAGCGAGTTGCAGTAATCATGACGGGAGATGACAAGTGCCTGGATTAGGACCTGCGCCACTTCCTGTGTAAGGCAGGGTCGTACTCTGCGGATGTTGTAGAGCATGAACCTACATGATCGGGTCACCGCCTTGATGTTAGCGGAGAACGGCAGGGTGTTGTCCAGGGTCACGCCAAGGCTCTTAGCACTCTGGGAGGAGGACACAATGGAGTTGTCAACCGGGATGGCGAGATCATGGAACGGGCAGTCCTTCCCCGGGAGGAAGAGCAGCTCCGTCTTGCCGAGGTTCAGCTTGACAAACGTACAATCACAAGGACTTCACACATTTACATTTTTAGACTCTTATAGTCAGCTCTTTGCTCCCTGCTCACTCACCCTCAATCCCAGGTAGTAGGATACCACTATTATCTACCAAGAGTTTGTGTTAACCACCACCTCCGTATCATTTTGTAACTCACAGAAAACATTAAGGGACACATGCAGGGAACTCAAGGGACAGCCTCTGACAGTTTAGATTTGAGTCACATGTATATGATTGACAACCCACAGCATGATCCATGGGTGACCTCTGCAATGGGAGGATAGTGATGACATTAAGATACAATGCCCATGGCGCTTTGCATGTTCCTTTGACAGTGTTTGATCAGGCAGACACAGCACTAAGAATGACTGCATGCTAAAAAAGCCTACTACTTCTAACTATATAATAAATTAAATCAGGAAGATACAGTATCTGTAAGGCTCCTGTCTAACTGTAAGATGTGTTGGTGTGTTGGTTCCCCTGGGCAGGAAAATGGTCAGGAAGTCCCTGGTGGCTGGCCTGGTGTTTTTGCTGGTGGCTGCAGTAGGAGTGTTCGTGGGGGTGTTCATGGGGGTGGGAAACAAGAACCCCATCTCACCCTCAGACCATTTCTACTCAAAAGCTGCCGTGGCTACAGATGCTGGGATATGCTCTGAGGTGGGGAGGTAAGTAACGTAACACTAGCCAACTAATTCCCTTTGATACAATGATTCATGGTACACACTTAGTCAAATGACAAGGAGCATTAAGTGTGTGTGTGTGCGTACCTAGGGACATCCTGAAGAGGAACGGCTCAGCGGTGGATGCATCTATCGCCGCCCTGCTGTGTGTTGGCCTCCTGAACGCTCACAGCATGGGCATTGGAGGGGGTCTCTTCTTCAACATCTACAACGCTTCCACAGGTGAGTCAGTGTGTCCTCAAGACACCACAAATTAAAAAGGCTAAAAAACACATCCATTTGTCTGTATTTTGTATCACTGCTCGACAGGGAAGGTAGAAACCATTGACGCGAGGGAGACAGCACCCATGAACGCGACGGAAGACATGTTTGGCGATAACACCCAGCTTTCTCAGAAAGGTACCATTTTTACTGTTCTGGAATGTACGTCAGGTACAGGGTAGGCTAGGCAGGTTCTGTAGTTCAAACCATCCTGAGATAACAGTTGAATAGTAATATCGTAGCTGTCATGTATCACAGTGGGGTAGGGATAGAGAGAAGATAACACCGTGTTTGAACCTTCTGGCAGCCTCTTCCCTGATCTTCCATCATTCTAAGGAAAATTAGCTCTAACCTTCTGCATCATATGCATTGCTAAGGGGGCAACAGTTTGACCTGTCAAAATGAGGAAATGGACTGATACGCATTTTAAATCCTTTCTGGGCAGGGTTCCAACTTTGTGCAAAATGTGGTAAAGACTTCTTTGCATAACAGGTGGATTGTCTATAGCCATTCCAGGGGAGATCCGTGGTTACGAGATGGCACACAGGAGACACGGCAGGCTGCCATGGAAGGAGCTGTTTGAGCCAAGCATTGAGTTGGCACGCGTAGGTTTCCGTATAGGCAAAGCCCTGGCCAAGGCCATCGCCAGCAACAAGGACGCTATTCAAGGAGATGCCAATATGTGGTGAGGATAGGACAGGAGATCAAAGAAAACAAATATGGAACAAAAATGATTCTGTAATTGCTATATTACTACTACAACAACTTCTACAAATCTAATAATATTGACAAAGATAGACTTAAGTGATATGGATGGTTGATAATAGCTACCCTTTAATGATAGTGTAAATTAAATGTTCTATAACAGGGATGGGCAACTTTGATGGGGGTGGGGGCCACAAAAAATCTGAACTCATCATGAGGGGTCGCAGTGGCTCGCGGGTCTGTGTACCAACATCCATACCCACACATGCAGTCAGTGTCGGCCCTAACCTTTTGGGGGCCCTAAGTGACATTTTGTTGGGGGGCCCCCCACCTTGCGAGCAGAACATTTTAGAGTTTTAGAGTTAATTTCCTCAATTCTACACATTTTGCCATGGGGCATTGAGGGGCTGCTGCCGTTTTAAAGCAAGTGTGCTGCAGTTCTACACATTTTGCCATGGGGCGGAGAGAAGATTTATCAATTGCATAACTCATTTCATGCAATTCTATTAATTTTGCCATGGGACTGAGAGAAAAATGTGCAGTTTTACAGCTCATTTCCTGAAATTCTACAAATTTTGCCATAAGGTGGAGAATTGTTTTTTCAGTTTTGAATATGATATCTGAGTGACAGTGAATAACAAAATCAATGGGGTCCCCTGGTCGGTAATTTGACCATGATTACTACACATTTAGAAAGCTGGCTAGACTAATTTACCAATCAAAACATGTTCAGCTGACAGGCTAATTGAGTGAATGACATAACAAGATAAAAACTGCTGATGTACAACAACATTTAGAAATTACACCTTGTGTGATCTACTATTCTAACTCTCAACATTAAGTTCAGACCCCGACTGAGTCCATCCCTGCTCAATAAAGTACTATAATTGGATTATTAGTTGGATTTTATCACAGAGTACCACATTGATATATTGCAACCAATAAAATGTGATTACATTGATGTCCAAAATGCATGGCTTCCTATGTGATTTATTATGACCATTGATGATTTGATTGGCCGCTGTAAAACCTATGATGACAATGCCATGGGAATGCTGGTCCTTTTACTCTACAGATTTGTTTGAATAACTCCTGATAAGTTTTCTGCTCCTGTTTTTGTATTCCAGTGAAGTGTTCTGTGACTCCCAGAAAAAGATCCTGAAGGAAAATGATATCATTAAATTTCCCAAACTAGCAGACACCTACAGGAGGATAGCGGAGGAAGGACCTGATGTTTTTTACAATGGGACAATGGCACAGACAATTGTTGATGACATCCAAGCAGCAGGTCTTTCTCTATTTCTTGTGCATTATAATATTCTATTAAAGCTCATCATTCTTGCTGTACACACTATGATAATGATAAGGCAAAACAGATCTGATAGGCAGTTTGTCGATGTGCTTCTTCAGCAGTTATTATTTTCACTTTTCAGGTGGGATTATCACCTTGGAGGACCTGTTGGACTACAGGCCTGTGTTGAATGAGTACCCACTGAAGCTGACCGTGGGCGAGTACACCATGCACGTCCCAGACGCCCCCTCCAGCGGCCCAGTCCTGGCACTTATACTCAACATAGTGGACGGTGAGCCTAGATAACTCTGAGTCTGAACTCAGCCATGCGGACCAGAGGATGTCAGGTTTCCTTCCACTGTACCACCTTGGACAGTGTTTCCGCCCCCTCCATCACCACCACCGCCCCTCTACATGAATCCAGCTACAGCTAATCCACCAGATACAGAGAGTGTTGTCATGGAGAAGATCATTAGTCGTGCTTTAGACACAGAAGGGCATCATCATCCACCACTAATTGACTGTAAACAAACAGTTCAGGCCTCCCAGTTTGTCATCTCATCTTAAGAGAGATTCACTGTAAGCGCTCTGGACATTATCTCACTGGAAATGAACTAAACTGCACTAGTCCTCTACATCTTGACATCAACCATAGCTGCTAGTGTTTGTGCAAAAACAAGGACGGAATCAGACAGAAATGACCCTGTGATGGAAACATCGAATTACATTAAAACTGTATCTTTGATAAATGAACACAGTTATTTTTTTGGAATGACATATTAGATCGATTAAATGTGGCCCGTGAGGGATTTTGTAAGCTTTTTGGGGGGATAATGATAATGGACCGATACATTTTCTAATAACTCCCCTTTTTCTGGCCCACAAATTCATTTTGACGAACAAATCGGTCGCCAAAAAATCAGTGCGGCCATCCGTTGAATTTTGAAATCCCCGATGTGGCCTTAGAGTCAAAAAGTTTACTCACCCGTGTATTAGATCAACATTTTTGGTGTGTTTTTTCAACAGGGTATAACTTCACTTGCACAAGTGTTTCAACGGCCGAGAAAAAGACTCTGACGTATCACCGCATCGTGGAGGCTTTCCGGTTTGCTTATGCCAAGAGGAGCAAACTAGGGGATCCACGATATCTCAATATCACTGATGTGAGAACCCTGATACACAGCTTTCAAATACAAAGTTTCATTCACAAATATATATACACAGTGCATTCGGAAAGTATTCAGACCTCTTGACTTTTTCCACGTTTTGTTACTTAACAGCCTAATTCTAAAATTAATTAAATTGTCCCCCCCTCAATCTACACACATTACCCCATAATGACAAAGCAAAAACAGGTTTTTAGAATTTTTTGTAAATGTATTACAAATAAATATATTACAAATATAAAACTGGACTGTCACATTTACATAAGTATTCAGACCCTTAACGCAGTACTTTGTTGAAGCACCTTTAGCAGTGATTACAGCCTTGAGTCTTCTTGGGTATGACGCTACAAGCTAGGCACACCTGTATTGGGGAGTTTCTCCCATTCTTCTCTGCAGATCCTCTCAAGCTCTGTCAGGTTGGATGGGGAGCATCGCTGTACAGCTATTTCCAGGACTCTCCAGAGATGTTTGATTGGGTTCAAGTCCGATCTCTGGCTGAGCCACTCAAGGACATTCAGAAACTTGTCCTGAAGCCACTCTTGCATTGTCTTGGCTGTGTGCTTAGGGTCGATGTCCTGTTGGAAGGTGAACCTTCACCCCAGTCTGAGGTCCTGAGCGCTCTGGAGCTGTTTTTTATCAAGGATCTCTCTGTACTTTTCTCCATTAATCTTTCCCTCAGTCCTGACTAGTCTCCCAGTCCCTGCCGCTGAAAAACATCCCCACAGCATGATGCTGCCACCACCATGATTCAACATAGGGATGGTGCCAAGTTTTCTCCAGACGTGACGCTTGGCATTTAGGCCAAAGAGTTCAATCTTGGTTTCACCAGACCAGAGAATCTTGTTTCTCATGGTCTCAGAGTCCTTTTAGGTGCCTTTTGGCAAACTCCAAGCAGGCTGTCATGTGCCTTTTACTGAGGAGTGGCTTCCTTCTGGCCACTCTACAATAAAGGCCTGATTGGTGAAGTGCTGCAGAGATGGTTGTCCTTCTGGAAGGTTCTCCCATCTCCAGAGCGGAATCTGGAGCTCTGTCAGAGTGACCATCAGGTTCTTGGTCACTTCTATGATCAAGGGCCTTCTCCGCCGATTGGTCAGTTTGGCCGGGCGGCCAGCTCTAGGAAGAGTCTTGGTGGTTCCAAACTTTTCCATTTAAGAATGATGGAGGCCACTGTGTTCTTGGGGACCTTCGATGCTGCAGAAATGTTTTGGTATCCTTCCCCAGATCTGTGCCTTGACACAATCCTGTCTCGGAGCTCCACGTACAATTCCTTTGACCTTATGGCTTGGTTTTTGCTGTGACTGTCAACTGTGGGACCTTATATAGACAGGTGTGTGCCTTTCCAAATCATGTCCAAACAATTGAATTTACCAAAGGTGGACTCCAATCAAGTTGTAGAAACATCTCAAGGATGATCAATGGAAACAGGATGTACCTGATCTCAATTTTGAGTCTCATAGCAAAGGGTCTGAATACTTACTGTATGTAAATTTACATTTTTATACATTTGCAAACATTTCTTAAAATCTGTTATCGCTTTGTCATTATGGGGTGTTGTGTGTAGATTGATGAGGATTTTCTTTTTTAATAAGGCTGTAATGTAACAAAATGTGGAAAAAGGGAAGGGGTCTGAATACTTTCCGAATGCACTGTATTTGACTTCAAAATAATAATGGTTTGTAGTTGTTTACTGAACATGCTCTATAATCACATGCTGTTGACTGCTGTTCAACATTGCCAGGAGAAATTAATTGAATTCCTATTTGATGATTTTATCTTCTCTCCAGCTCATCCACAACATGACCTCAGACTACTTTGCTGACGGGATCAGGAGCAAGATCACAGATGACACCACTCATCCCGACAGCTACTACGAGCCAGATTATTTTGTCCCAGACAATCATGGGACAGCACATCTGTCCGTCATAGCTGAGGATGGAAGTGCTGTGGCTGCCACCAGCACAATCAATCTATAGTAAGAGTCCTACAAGGCAAGACCTCCTCTGAGACAATAGGACTGATGAATACATAATGCTACAGGGTAGATTATAGATATCCAGAGACAGATCCTTAATATAGTATACATGTGCACTCTAAACAAACTTTGTTGCCGATGGTCTCACTAAGAATTTCCTATTTGCATTTAACCCAAAAATAACATGTATAGGTTACTTAACTCCTATAATTACTTAACTCTAACTACTTAACTATCATTCTTATCTTCAGTTTTGGCTCCAAAGTCATGTCCCAATCAACTGGCATCATTTTCAATGATGAGATGGATGACTTCAGCTCTCCGTACATCAACAACGGCTTTGGAATCCCTCCATCTCCGAACAACTTCATCCAGCCTGGTGAGAATAGGAACTGAAATCAATATTCTTATTTCTGGTAGGCTACTGAAAGTTCTCAATTTACACATGGCTCCAGCTTGATCCTTGGCTGGTTTGTTTTCTGAGAATACCTTTTGGTCTGAAGATTTGTCTCTCTCTCATTTTTAGGTAAAAGGCCTCTCTCTTCTATGTGCCCAACTATTATCTCTGACAAAGACAATAGAGTGAAAATGGTGGTGGGAGCCTCTGGTGGAACAAAGATCACCACAGCAACTGCCCTAGTAAGTTTTCATCCATACACAGAAATGTCCTCTCTAAAACAGATATAGCCCATACTAACACATGATATCCATCTATCCTTACATAGTGATATTGTGATGAATCAGAGTACAAGAAGATTCCTTTTCCCATTTACATAGGTGATTCTGAATACCTTGTTCTTTGACTACGACCTCAAAAAAGCTGTGACACTACCTCGAATTCACAATCAACTCAACCCAAGTATGACTGTAGTGGAGGACGGCTTTGAAAAGGTGTGTAATTCTGAACAATTTTCCATCGTATATTGTTGAATTATAAAAATTGGTTTAAACTCTGGACTTTAATCTGTGTGTGTGTGTTGATTTCTGTGTTCATGTATGTGTGTGTTTGTGTAAAAGAGTGTATTAGATGGCCTGGTAAAGAAGAACCATGTAACAGAGCTGCTGAAGATTCCTGATTCAGTGGTTCAGGCGGTGGTGAGACAGGGGGAGCGGCTCTGTGCCGAGTCCGACCCCAGGAAAGGGGGCTATCCAGCGGGCTACTGAGTCTTACCTCACCCCTTCCTTCCCAAACCTGGAGTGTACCTCCATAAAGAGGCAGGGATAGAGCTAAGTATATGGAAAGACACGCAAACAATGCCTCCTCAAGGTTACACAGCCACTCTCTTCAGCTGAGATTCATTTCAAGACATGGAAAATGACTTTACTCCACATCAATACCTCCTCCCTTCACACAAAATAATCGGCGGCATTTCTGCTTTTATTTCAGCATTATTCATTATTTATTTTTGTGTTTTGAAAAAGAAGTGAGGTTGCAACTCTGAAAGTGGCATTTTTTTTATCCTAGCTGTATCAAGAGATCATCATTATCGATTATCCTGAAGATGGAAGTTTATTAATGCAATGCAGTGGGGTAGCAGAAAGCTGGACTGCAACTTTAGATTCCTGCTGGATGTAAATACCAATGGGCTAGAACTTTATGGACGCCATGAATCTTCTGTTATACATTATGAAATAGTTTGCCTAGGAAATTTTAGCCAACATATTAGTCAAATTACTCTGTGATGATGAGCGATCATTCTGTTTGACAGAAAAAGAGCCATTTATCTGAGATTTAAGGAAAGCAATGTTTTAGGGGAGAATATGAACACCAATATGGAAGGTTGTCAAAGTAGTTTGTCTGTCCATTGAACAAATCAAATGTAGAGAAATGACTGTTTTATCTCTCCATCAAGGAAAAATGGTCTGTATGTTTTAACCTCAGGCCTTAACCTCAGGTCTTAACTGGTCAGGTTGCTATATCTGTTGGTGTTTTATGGGTTGGCTAAATCACCAACAGATCTGGCAACCAGGCTACAGGTCTACCATCTGCCTTATGAAGATGTTGGTCACAGGTAGCTACATTTTTCCTTTCATGAGGAAGCATATTCTGATCTGTTAACTGAAAACTGTGATTTCTGTTTTTCTGATTTCATCTCAACTCTGACCGTTGCCCATGGGGGCCTATTGTTAACAAGGGCTCAAATATGGCTGCCATTTAACTATTCAAATGGTATTTTTATATTTTTTTGTGATGCAGAATGTTGAGAAAAACACATCAATTGTTAATGTTTAATATGGAGTAAGACCATAGCAGTACAGTGAATGTATAGTGTATTTTACATTTGCATATATATATTTTTAAACATGCATTGTTCTCATGCCATGCTTGTTATTAAAATGTTTAAAGTAAGATATATTTTACATTAGTCACCCTGTTCCCAATATTCTTAGAGGCTTATTTCTCTGCATCGATACCTGTAACCAAAGAACTGATGAAAAATGTACACAATAGATGAATAACAGCTACATGATGTCTAAACAACTGACTGAAGTACAATTTTACACCTACAACCTAAAAATTGGGCTCGACCTCCTTCAATAGTCTGAAGAACAAAATACACAGCAGCTTCCTTCTGACAAATTTTAGCAAGATGTGGCATTTGGCGCCAGCTGTGGCTTTTACAAAAGCCTCCAAATGGATTATTCACTGAAGCAATTGCTTCCATGGACCAGTGATGCATAGGAGGCTACATAGCCGACTCAGGCTAAATACTTCCTCTCTATCAAAGTGTGCTCTTCTCCTTTATTAAGACACTTTATGTTGATGTTTCCTTTATTTTGGCAGTTACCTGTAGCTGCTGAGTAAGTGCACAGAGAAGTGACTGCCAACTAAAGTCCATCTATGGTAGTATCCTGTTGTCTAGGCTACAACCCGGTTGGCCCTATTGAATGTGGCCTGAGACACTATCTGCATACTCTCTACTCTCTGAAGATCCATATTCATTCAGACAGCACTCAGCCTGTGGGCAGATGAGAAATGATGGCTAATGAAGCTGTATATTACATACAAAAATAGCAAAGCAAGGGTATTTCAATCCTTTGATACAGCTCATCTAACTGTGCTAATAGAACATATCCCATTCCCCCGACTAATGTGATACTCTTGACAGAACAGGCCTGAACAGAGTATAGTGTCAGTGTTGATGCACAGTGCTCACATACAGGGCAGGCCACTGGTTCAGAGGACATTCAGCGTCACTAGGCACATGCCCCATCTAGTGTTGTCTGATGAAAAGACATCCCACGGCTGCAGCTCACCCTCTCCATCTCGCTCTAGATATATAAACACATGCACACAAGAGCAGAGTGAATGATGCAGTGTGAGTCTGTGTGTATTTACACAGACAGTCTCTGTCCCGTCTCCTGTCCCATGGAGGCCCATTATCTACTGTATTTGTTTATAGAGCGAAGTGACATGTAGCGTATTTCAGACCCCACACACGGTCTTGGAGTACTTCTTGTGCAAACATACCAATAAACATCTGGAACAAACCTACATGGTAAAGTTAAGACTGACAGGGCAATGGAACATACTTTCGTTTTGTCTAATGTAAGCTGTTGACGTCAACCAGAAAGGCTCAAGTAATGATGACAATGCTTTTTTCATGTAAGAGGGACATGCAGAACATTCTCAAAAACCAGCCCACTCAAATGTTAAATATTACATTGGCTTTCAACTAAATTGGTTCTGCTTTGTACCTCAAATGCTTAGAGACCCAGAATGTAATATTTGAAGGCTCAGGGCTATGTCACCGTGTCAATGCTTTGTTTCAGTAATAAAACTTCAGTGTTTTCATACCAATGTTAGGTCATGTTTTAAATGCTATTAGGCTAAGCTACTTCTGTATACAAACCAAAGGGCAATTCAGGATATTGAAAATATCCAAATATTTCATAAGACCTGATCTTGGATCAATGCCATTATGAAGAGATAATGTAATGGCGCTCATGACTGGCACTGACTGAGTATGCTGAATAACTTAACCCAATAAAAACATTATCACTCTCACAGGTCGCATAAATCTACACCAGACTAACAAAAACAATGTGCACAGATTGTCATGTTATGGCACACACACAAAGATATCATTTCAAATCATCTCAGGACTACTACATTGATGTGCGCATATCTCTGGGAAATCTTTTCCTTCGCTAAAATGATGAATTCCATTGGCATGCTTCCAGTTGAAGAAAAATCACAATGCTCTCTCTAAAACATACTCATCTTCTGCCCGGCTCTGATTTGATATTACTCTCACTCATCATATCGTTGTAACTCCGACAGCTGAGAAACATTAAACCATTCCTCATTCTCTAAGCGATCCTCTATGCTAGATATCTCTGGATATTTATATTTGACCTATGATGGGATCCCACCACTGGGACTTTGAAGAACATGATGATAAATTACAAAATACAAGTACATATCATAGAGAATGATAGTGGCCAAAGGGCAAAATTAGCATGGGCAGTGTCATTGAAGACTTCCACCATTTTAATGTGTCAACTGGGTGGGACTTCCAAATTCATTGGCTGATCCCTCCTGTTGGAGTCATGTCCAACCGGGTCATCAGGAGGGTTTAGCCTATCATGAAGAAAATGTACTATTTATAAATGAAGAGATCCTCAATGGAGCTGCCCATACCGTCACAGATGCTATAATTGCAGATGCAAAGACAAGTCCTCTATCTCTATAGCCCAGATCTATTCTAATGACATCCTACAACAGAGGCTATGACTACCTCTAAAGAATCAGATCTCTCTGGTCCTGAATAAAGGATAAACTGTTGTATAACGGTATGTATGCTGAAATTCAAATACTATGTGGGTGCTACTCAGAGGTGGTGTGGCGGCATCTAGGTTTCCATATCGAGGCCTCTGGATCCTGCACAGTTCTGAGGGAAACACCTACGTTTGTTGGAACTGTTGTTACTGCAAATAAATGTTAAAATTGTGGGGAGGCCCAACCAGGCTGCACTCTTTCGCCAACAGCTGTGCTTGACATCTAGTGGTAATCAGATAAACATTTTCAGGTGGAACAAATGAGTGATTTTCTTGATCTCCATTTTGCTAAAAAAAAAGGACAACAAACATGAGAAAAGATTAGAGACTTGAAGTCTGATCTTTATATTGTAGATAGAGGATACAAGTTTGCAATGTAAATTGGGAGTGCCCTAAACCAGTTGTTTCTCTACTCTTTAACACACAAGCAATGTTGCAATTTGAACCAAAAGATAGGATAGAATGCGAAGTCCATGACAATGACAGAGTACACCAGTATATGTTCCGGTCTGTGTCGGAGAAGGCAGGGTGGTGATGACCGTTCAGAGTCGCATGGCAACAGCTGCCCCCGGCGCCTGCAGCTCCTGGTCCAGGAGGCGGAACAGCATGGCACATTTGTTGCGCTGGGGAGTTTGTCCCAGGGTGTGGTGCAGCCGGGCCTGCAGGTAGTGGACGTCACGGAGACGCTCCTTACAGTCCAGCATGGAGAAGTAGGCTGCAGCCTCTCCCAGCGATTGCACAGCCAGGCCTAAAGCTGGAGGGAGACAACAGGGAGGAAGACTCTGAACGACTCCTGTCTATGTACTTACATGACAAATGAATTGTATCCACAAACATGTACATTTGAGGTAGTGAGTGATATTAAGTTTGTGTTGGGGATGTGTGCTACCTGCATGCCTCTGGCCATTGGACCGGGTCCCAGCCATGGCCATCTGACAGCGGGCTGCCAGCAGCAGAGCTCTTCCCTTATCTATGACCGCTCCGTGGGCCAGGATGGGCTCCATCGCCTCATGAAGGACACCCAGAGCCTGCTCCGGTACCCCCAGCATCAACTGGACAGGGGGAAGGAGAAGAACAAACTATTAGAGTTTTGAAATATAACCCAGTATGAATTTCCTTGTTGTGCCTAAATGTGGGAGTTTACTTTGCATACAATATGCAGTTCTGTCTAAGTTAAGGGGTTTGAAGATGTGTGTGTTAGTATGTGTAGGGGTTTCAGAGAGTATACGGTGGTGTGTTTGCCATAACAGGGTTACATATTGCATGTGCGCGTCTCTTGTGCTGACCTGAGTGAAAGCCAGGTGAAGGATGGTCTCGGAGGCCATGGCCTGTAGGTGGTGCTGTCTGGCCAGGGCCAGGGCCTGTAGCAGGAGAGGAAGGGCTGTGGCAAAACCTGACGACTCCCAATGCAACTCAGCTGTGACCAGCATCACCCTGCACAAGGCACACCAATATGTCTAAAACACATATCTGATAAACAACCCTTAACCCAAAAATATGGAGTCTGTTGTTTCATTTAGAGCCTACCGGATGATCATCTCTGTGTACTTGATCTTCTCGCAGTACAGCTGCAGCCTCTGCAGGATACTGTATGCTTCAGTGGTCCGGTTCAAGGCCTTCAGCACTTGAGCTTTCCTGTTAACACGACAGATATACACATGGGTCGTTCCACGAAAAGAGTGCGGTTTGCGTCCCTTTAATATTTGAAGTAGAAATTGTGCACCAATATTGCATTTTAAAAGCCTGTTCTATGAAATGAAGTGGCTTTAAGATAGACCACCTTCAATAAATCTGTCCCTTCGTCAACACCGTGTCACTTCTAGGAAGATTTCAACCCACATGCACCCAAAATGTATCCTAGTTTCCCCATCCCTGGTTATTTTGTTACTTTGACAAAGTTATTTCTGAAGATGACTATTTATTTAATGTGATTAGTGATTAATTTATGTTTGTCACTCATTTTAAGGTCAATCCTGTTACATTAATTGAACTCAAATTTTAATCTGGTGAAACTACTCCATTTTAAAATATTTGGTTTCAAAAGAAAAATGTAACATTAATAGTTAAATCATAGTGTAAAATAGCAGGTGATCTGGTTCTACTCTTTTTGGCAATTTTCTGGTGTTCTGTGGTGGAAAACTGAGCGTGTCGAGAATAACATGTTAACCCTGTTACCCATAGATAGACAGGCTTGAAACGTTTTAACAATGTAAACATTTTTTGTGAAGCTTGCATTCAGTTGCCCCTCCCTGAGGTACACAACAAGCTTTCATTCCCCCTGTCACTAGAGGATTTATGGCTGATTTAATATGAAATCATCAACCCTGTTACAGTCAACCAACCCTGTTCCTTTATCTGCTACTTAGTAGAGTCTTATTTGTATCTCTTGAGATGGGAAAACTTGTTTTTCATCATGTTGAACATGTGCTCTTTATGACAATGTTCAAATTAGGTGAAATCAAAACGTTTTTGGGGACCAAGTTACACTTCACAAAAGCCACTGAATTAGTGGAACGCCCTACTTACAGATAGCTACAGCACTGGAAGACAGTGTAAAGCTGTTCTATGTTCTGAGTCATGACCCTTCCTTACCTATTGTCACAACGTCCACAGAAGGTGGCGCCTCTCCCCGTTCAGGCGGCGCTCGGCGGTCGTCGTCGCCGGCCTACTAGCTGCCACCCATCTCCTTTTCTGTTTCTTTTGGTGATGTCTGTTTAGGTTAGCACCTGTTTTGTGTTAATTCATTAGTGGGGTATTTAGTCTGTCTGTTTTTGGTTTGGGGTTGTGCGGGATTATTTTGTGTCGTCTTCCTTAGGTTGGGGAATTTGGTTTTCCTCTGCCGTTCTATTTAGGCATTAGGCTTTGCTGGGCTGCGTCCCGACTCATGTTTGGGTTCTATCCTGTCTTTGGATTTTGTACCCTGCACTGTTTGGACTTTGTGCATTAAACGTGTGTTTTCACGTATCTTGGTCTCCTGCGCCTGACTTCACCCCTCCTGCAAGTTAGAGTCGGTCTGACACCTATAAAGACCCTCAGTTTTGTTCAAGGCAGCAATGGCTGTGACATGGGGCTCCGCCATGTGGTATTTCCCATCATTCATAACTTTGGTTAACTTTGGTAAATTACTGGTACCTTTGCAACCCTATATAGCACCAATCATTATAAAGCCAAACCATTTGCATGGCAAATGTGGAAGACTTTCCTCATTAGTGATTGTATTGGAACAGCATATCATTCTATTCATGATGATACTTATTCTGTCGACATCTTGATTTCTGGAAGTTTGATTCCAAGCTAAGCAGACAATACACCTTGAGATAAGGGTTTTGGAGATCTTACCTTCTTGGGACACTGCATCTCACGAGCCAGGCTTAGCAGCAGCTCATGGGAGATGGGATCCACCAGGTTGAGAAAAGCAGCGTTCTTATATAAGATGTCATTTAGGGACGTTCCTTCCAAGCCCAGATCCTGCCAAATCAGACAAGAAGAGACAGTATTACTCAAAGTGCCTTAAGGCCACAGTTTTCACTCTTCCTATTTTATGAAAACAAGGAATTGTGTAACAAGAGCAGCATTATCACAGACACACCTGACTGATGATATATTATGAAATGATGATGAAATCGACAAATCTGCTTTAAGTGCAGGACTAGATGGATATATATGCTATAAAGAGGATGTTGAGAAGTTCCAGCAACAATAATGTAATACTACTGTAGATGAGACACAGATAGAAAACTGTATTTAAAAAAAATCAATATTAATTTAAGGGGTGAAGGCTTTCATCTGAAAAGAGCTATACCTGAATACTGTAATGTGCTTAATGTGCCTTGCACCAGGCAGAAGCATTACTTTTAGGATATTCACCAACACCTCTATAATTTAAAGTTTCAGAGAGCTTTAGCATGCCACAGCATTGCACAGTCTGCATCTCTGACTTTAGTACTATGGTGTCCTTCTGATGAATCCTGCAGTATATGAGAGTTCAATAAACATTATATGATGGATGAGCATTTGGTTCTTCTTTTGATGTTTAATGTAGCATTTTGTTTAGGTCTGCCATTGCGCAATACATTCTAAACATTAGACTAAAAATAACTACTCTATGAATGGCGCAGACACATTTGTGAGGGCAGACAGACACAAAAGAGTTGATGTTTTTAAGGTGAGAATGATGTCTGTAACAAACTACAGATCAGAGCCAACGGAAAGAAATTATTTGCATACACCTTTTAAGCCGCAAATGAAGAAGTAAGTAAGGAGAGTAAACAGGGAACTGAAAATGAAAGATTTTCACAGGCGGCATAGATTAGCTGTTCCTGAGTCCTCTACAAAGGCCTTATTAGGCTGTGTATGTGAGGGGTAGAGATTGGATGCGCACATATAGAGAGCTGAGAAACGAAAGACATGGAGGATGGGAACACACACACACACACACACACACACACACACACACACACACACACACACACACACACACACACACACACAGAGAGAGAGAGAGACACACACAACAAAAAGTATTGATTGCAAATGGACAGTTTGGGTGGGAGGCTAGCAGCCACCCCTTACTGACTTCCCTTTTAACAAGAGGCAGACATTGAAACAGGATCAATACAGATGTAACCGCACCACGTCTGAAGCAACGAGGAGTCCTTTTTAATGGGATATTGTGAAGAATAGACTTTACTACCTTACTGCAGACGCAACATTTTGAACTCAGTTGCCTATACAGGTACATTTTCATTCTTCAGTTGTTACAGTAACTCTAACCTAACCATAGCATGTCTACTAACTATGCAGTGGATGATGGATCACCTCTTTTATTGACTTACAAACCAAAATATAATTGAGACACGTGCCGATTTGCAATAGCATGAATGCTGATAACGTGAGTCTTATTCAATTAAACCAGAGCTAATTTAAAAGAGGGTCCCCTGTGATGTGGCTGTCATGCAGCTTTGGCACTCTGGGTTATCTCCTTGCCTTGATTAAAGAGATTCTACAATCTCCTCTGTCAAGTCTTCAGTGTAATTAACTACAGATTGGACAACCTCTGAAAGAGAGAGGAGCTTACGATTGAGCTAACAAACAGGACTATCAGATGTACTGTTATAGCGCATTAATAGTCATGTTATCATACTGCTGCTATTCTTATAGAAATGACTCATTTTCAGCTGATAACATGCTTTGAAATCCTGATCCGTCCCTAGAAACATGATGCATAGATAGTGAATAAATAGAGCCAAATCCAAACTTGACAGAATTTTTTATGCTTGGGAATTTTCAAGACATCTTGCATTCCTGTGTCTTAGCATGATACTAACCATGACTAAGCATGTTGTGTAGCAATCAGGGAACTACTTGTAGTTCAACTAGTAATTTAACTACATTTGGCAGCAGCTTGGTGGTACTGGAACTAACTTCAAATCAAATCAAAGTTGATTTGTCATGTGCGCCGAATACAACAGGTGTAGACTTTACAGTGAAATGCTTACTTAAAGGCTCTAACCATTAGTGCAAATGGCGGGTGGTGGGTGGCGGGACACAATGCAGATAGCCCGGTCAGCCAATGTGCGGGAGCACTGGTTGGTCGGCCCAATTGAGGTAGTATGTTCATGAATGTATAGTTAAAGTGACTATGCATATATGATAAACAGAGAGTAGCAGCAGCGTAAAAAGAGGGGTTGGGGGGGGGGCACACAATGCAAATAGTCTGGGTAGCCATTTGATTACCTGTTCAGGAGTCTTATGGATTGGGGGTAAAAACTGTTAAGAAGCCTTTTTGTCCTAAACTTGGCACTCCGGTACCGCTTGTGGTAGTAGAGAGAACAGTCTATGACTGGGGTCGCTGGGGTCTTCGACAATTTTTAGGGCCTTCCTCTGACACCGCCTGGTGTAGAGGTCCTGGATGGCAGGCAGCTTAGCCTCAGTGATGTACTGGGCCGTACGCACTACCCTCTGTAGTGCCTTGCGGTCAGAGGCAGAGCAATTGCCGTACCAGGCAGTGATGCAAACAGTCAGGATGCTCTCGATGTTGCAGCTGTAGAACCTTTTGAGGAACTCAGGACCATTGACAAATCTTTTTAGTTTCCTGAGGGGGAACAGGCTTTGTCGTGCCCTCTTCACGACTGTCTTGGTGTGTTTGGACCATTCTAGTTTGTTGTTGATGTGGACACCAAGGAACTTGAAGCTCTCGACCTGCTCCACTACAGCCCTGTCGATGAGAATGGGGGAGTGCTCTGACCTCCTCCCTATAGTCTGTCTCGTCATTGTCGGTGATCAGACCTACCACTGTTGTGTCGTCTGCAAACTTAATGATGGTGTTGGAGTCGTGCCTGGCCATGCACCTGGCCATGCAGTCGTGGGTGATACAGGGAGTACAGGAGGGGACTGAGCACACAACCCCGAGGGGGCTCCAGTTTTGAGGATCAGAGTGGAAGATGTGTTGTTACCTGCCCTCACCACCTGGGGGCGGCCCGTCAGGAAATCCAGGATCCAGTTGCAGAGGGACGTGTTTAGTCCCAGGATCCTTAGCTTAGTGATGAGCTTTGAGGGTACTATGGTGTTGAATGCTGAGCTGTAGTCAATGAATAGCATTCTCACATAAGTGTTTATTTTGTCCAGGTGGGAAAGAGCAGTGTGGAGTGCAATAGAGATTGCATCATCTGTGGATCTGTTTGGGCGGTATGCAAATTGGAGTGGGTCTAGGGTTTCTGGGATAATGGGATAATGGTGTTGATGTGAGCCATTACCAACCTTTCAAAGCACTTCATGGCTACGGGCATGAGTGCTACGGGTATGTAGTCATTTAGGCAGGTTGCCTTTGTATTCTTGGGCGCAGGGACTATGGTGGTCTGCTTGAAACATGTTGGTATTACAGACTCAATTAGGGACATGTTGAAAATGTCAGTGAAGACACGTGTCAGTTGGTCAGCACATGCCCGGAGCACAAGTCCTGGTAATCCATCTGGCCCCGCAGCCTTGTGTATGTTGACCTGTTTAAAGGTCTTACTCACGTCGGCTACGGAGAGCGTGATCACACAGTCTTCCGGAACAGCTGATGCTCTCATGCATGCCTCAGTGTTGCTTGCCTCGAAGCAAGCATAGAAGTGATTTAGCTCGTCTGGTAGGCTCGTGTCACTGGGCAGCTCGCGGCTGTGCTTCCCTTTGTAGTCTGTAATAGTTTGCAAGCCCTGCCACATAAGACGAGCGTCGGAGCCGGTGTAGTATGATTCAATCTTAGCCCTGTATTGACGCTTTGCCTGTTTGATGGATCGTCGCTGGGCATAGCGGGATTTCTTGTAAGCTTCCGGGTTAGAGTCCTGCACCTTGAAAGCGGAAGCTCTACCCTTTAGCTCAGTGCGAATGTTGCCTGTAATCCATGGCTTCTGGTTGGGGTATGTACGTACAGTCATGGTGGTGACGACGTCCTCGATGCACTTATTGATAATGCCAGTGACTGATGTGGTGTACTCCTCAATGCCACCGGAAGAATCCCAGAACATGTTCCAGTCTGTGATAGCAAAACAGTCCTGTAGTTTAGCATCTGCTTCATCTGACCACTTTTTTATAGACCGAGTCACTGGTGCTTCCTGCTTGAATTTTTGCTTGTAAGCAGGAATCAGGAGGATAGAGTTGTGGTCGGATTTACCAAATGGAGGGCGAGGGAGAGCTTTGTACGAGTCTCTGTGTGTGGAGTACAGGTGATCTAGAATTGTTTTCCCTCTGGTTGCACATTTAACATGTTGATAGAAATTTGGTAGAACTGATTTAAGGTTCCCTGCATTAAAGTCTCTGGCCACTAGGAGCGCCGCCTCTGGGTGAGTGGTTTCCTGTTTGCTTATTTCCTAATACAGGTGACTGTGTGTGGTCTTAGTGCCAGCATCTGTCTGTGGTGGTTAATAAAGTAGTCAGCTTCTTGATATGCCACACCTGTCAGGTGGATGGATTATCTCGGCAAAGGAGAAATGCTCACTAACAGGGATGTAAACAAATTTGCGGTCAATTTTTTTTTGAAATTAGCTTTTTGTGCATGTGGAATATTTCTGGGATCTTTTATTTCAGCTCATGAAACATAGGGAAACACTTTACATGTTTTGTTTATATTTTTGTTCAGTATAGAAATTTTTGCACATTGATTGAAACTGAAATACAGAAACATTTAATTTACATAAGTATTCACACACCTAGGGCTGTGGCGGTCATGAAATATTTCAACCTGAGATTGTCAAGCAAATAAACCAAATCAAATCAAATCAAATTTCAAATCAAATTTGATTGGTCACATACACATGGTTAGCAGATGTTAATGCGAGTGTAGCGAAATGCTTGTGCTTCTAGTTCCGACCATGCAGTAATATCTAACAAGTAATCTAACAATTTCACAACAACTACCTTTTACACACAAGTGTAAAGGAATGAACAAGAATATGTACATATAAATATATATATGAGCGATGGCCGAACTGCATAGGCAAGATGCAGTAGATGGTATAGAGCACAGTATATACATATGAGATGAGTAATGTAGGGTATGTAAACATTATATAAAGTGGCATTGTTTAAAGTGACATTAAAGTGGTGATACATTTATTACATACATGTCACGTCCTGACCAGCAGAGGGAGCAATTGTATTAGTTTTGGTCAGGATGTGCAAGAGTTTTTTGTGTTATGTGGAGATTGGTTGTTGGACTCTCAATTGGAGGCAAGTGGTTCTAGTTGCCTCTGATTGGGAGTCCTATAAACGGGTGTGTGTTTTTCTTTGGGGTTGTGGGTAGTTGTTTTTGCACTGCGTTTTGTGTGCCTGCAAAACTGTTCCTGTCGGGTTTATTGTTTTTTTTCCTGTGGATGCTTTACTTGTGTTTATTAAAAATATGAGTATCCACATTCCCGCTCTGCCTTGGTCCATTCCTGACGACAGACCTTACAGAACTACCCACCACAAAAGGACCAAGCAGTGGAGGAGGAAGGAGCATCGGGTTGATGAATGGACTTGGCAGAGTGTACAACGATTCTGGGAGGACAAACTAAAGGAGCTAAGGGAACCCGAGAGGCAGCCCCAATAATTTTCTTTTGGGGGGGGCACAAGGGCTGTTTGGCGGGGCGAGATTGGAGCCCCAGGCCAGCTCCCCGTACCCTTGTAGGGAAGAGACAGACTGGACAGGTCCCGTGCTTTGGGGTTGGGGCTGTGGTGAGGCCTGGGATTTTCAGGCCGGTAGGCACAGTACCAGCGCCCCGCATGTGCCAGGGCGAAGTGAGCATCGAGCCTGAAGGGGTGATGCCAACCCTGCGCTCAAGACCACCAGTGCGCCTCTACGGTCCGGTGTTTCACGCTATACGCACTAGCATTGAGGTGCGTGCCAGTCAGGAGTCGCCAGAGCCGCCCGCCAGTCAGGAGTCGCCAGAGCAGCCCGCCAGTCAGGAGTCGCCAGAGCCGCCCGCCAGTCAAGAGTCGCCAGAGCTGCCCGCTAGTCAAGAGTCGCCAGAGCTGCCCGCCAGTCAAGAGTCGCCAGAGCTGCCCGCCAGTCAGGAGTCGCCTGCCCGGAGCTGCCAGAGCGGCCCGTCTGCCCGGAGATGCCAGAGTGGCCCGTCTGCCCGGATCAGCCAGTGTGGCCCGTCTGCCCGGATCAGCCAGAGTGGCCCGACTGCCCGGATCAGCCAGAGTGGCCCGACTGCCCGGATCAGCCCGAGTGGCCCGACTGCCCGGATCAGCCAGAGTGGCCCGACTGCCCGGATCAGCCCGAGTGGCCCGACTGCCCGGATCAGCCCGAGTGGCCCGACTGCCCGGATCAGCCCGAGTGGCCCGACTGCCCGGAGCTGCCAGAGTGGCCCGACTGTCCGGATCTGCCAGAGTGGCCCGCCTGCCCGGATCTGCCAGGGTGCCCTGCCTGTCCTCCGGTCCAGCCCGAGTGGCCCGCCTGTCCTCCGGCCCAGCCCGAGTGGCCCGCCTGTCCTCCGGCCCAGCCCGAGTGGCCCGCCTGTCCTCCGGCCCAGCCCGAGTGGCCCGCCTGTCCTCCGGCCCAGCCCGAGTGGCCCGCCTATCCTCCGGCCCAGCCCGAGTGGCCCGCCTGTCTTCCGGCCCAGCCAGAGTGGTCCATCTGCCCGGGTCAGCCCGAGTGGCCCGTCTGCCCGGTGCAGCCATCGGCGCCACCGAAGTGGGCGACGCCGAAGGTGGAGCGAGGTCCACGTCCCGCACCTGAGCCACCTCCAGGATAGGTGGGTTGGGGAGGGAGTGTGTAGCACAGTGCCGTCGTTGACGGCAGCCACCCTCCCTTCCCTCCCTTATTGTTTAGGGGGTATTGTTTATTGGTTTTGTTGGGGTATTGGGGATTTTTTGTGTTTTCTTTTTTAAGGTGCATTCCGGGGACTGCACCTTTAGGGGGGGTACTGTCACGTCCTGACCAGCAGAGGGAGCAATTGTATTAGTTTTGGTCAGGACGTGGCAGAGTTTTTTGTGTTATGTGTAGATTGGTTGTTGGACTCTCAATTGGAGGCAGGTGGTTCTAGTTGCCTCTGATTGGGAGTCCTATAAACGGGTGTGTGTTTTTCTTTGGGGTTGTGGGTAGTTGTTTTTGCACTGCGTTTTGTGTGCCTGCAAAACTGTTCCTGTCGTGTTTATTGTTTTTTTTCCTGTGGATGCTTTACTTGTGTTTATTAAAAATCTGAGTATCCACATTCCCGCTGCGCCTTGGTCGATTCCTGACGACAGACCTTACAATACAAGTGGCTAGAGATTTGAGTCAGTATGTTGGCAGCAGCCACTCAATATTAGTGATTGCTGTTTAACAGTCTGATGGCCTTGAGATAGAAGCTGTTTTTCAGTTTCTCGGTCCAAGCTTTTATGCACCTGTACTGACCTCGCCTTCTGGATGATAGCGGGGTGAACAGCCAGTGGCTCGGGTGGTTGTTGTCCTTGATGATCTTTTTGGCCTTCCTGTGACATCGGGTGGTGTAGATGTTCTGGAGGGCAGGTAGTTTGCCCCTGGTGATGCGTTGTGCAGACCTCACTACCCTGTGGAGAGCCTTACGGTTGTGGGCGGAGCAGTTGCCGTACCAGGCGGTGATACAGCCCGACAGGATGCTCTTGATTGTGCATCTGTAAAAGTTTGTGAGTGTTTTTGGTGACAAGCCACATTTCTTCAGCCTCCTGAGGTTGAAGAGGCAGTGTTGCGCATTCTTCACCACGATGTCTGTGTGGGTGGACTATTTCAGTTTATCCGTGATGTGCACGCTGAGGAACTTAACTTTCCACCTTCTCCACTACTGTCCCGTCGATGTGGATAGGGGGGTGCTCCCTCTGCTGTTTCCTGAAGTCCACGATCATCTTTGTTTTGTTGACGTTGAGTGAGAGGTTATTTTCCTGACACCACACTCTGAGGGCCCTCACCTCCTCCCTGTAGGCCGTCTCGTCGTTGTTGGTAATCAAATCCTACCACTGTAGTGTCGTCTGCAAACCTGATGATTGAGTTGGAGGCATAAATGGCCACGCAGTCATGGGTGAACAGGGAGTACAGGAGAGGGCTGAGAAAGCACCCTTGTGGGGCCCCAGTGTTGAGGATCAGCAGGGTGGAGATGTTGTTTCCTACCCTCACCACCTGGGGGCGGCCCGTCAGAAAGTCCAGGACCCAGTTGCACAGGGCGGGGTCGAGACCCAGGGTCTCGAGCTTGATGACGAGTTTGGAGGGTACTATGATGTTAAATGCTGAGCTGATGAACAGCATTCTTACATAGGTATTCCTCTTGTCCAGATGGGTTAGGACAGTGTGCAGTGTGACTGCGATTTCGTCGTCTGTGGACCTATTGGGGCGGTAAGCAAATTGAAGTGGGTCTAGGGTGTCAGGCAGGGTGGAGTGGATATGATCCTTGACTAGCCTCTCAAAGCACTTCATGATGACGGAAGTGAGTGCTACAGGGCGATAGTCGTTTACCTCAGTTACCTTAGCTTTCTTGGGAACAGGAACAATGGTGGCCATCTTGAAGCATGTGGGAACAGCAGACTGGGATAGGGATTGATTGAATATGTCTGTAAACACACCAGCCAGCTGGTCTGCGCATGCTCTGAGGACGCGTCTAGGGATACCGTCTGGGGGTTAAAACAGCCTTGCGAGGGTTAACGCGTTTAAATGTTTCACTCACGTTGGCTGCGGTGAAGGAGAGCCCGCAGGTTTTGGTAGCGGGCCGTGTTGGTGGCACTGTATTGTCCTCAAAGCAAGCAAAGAAGTTGTTTCGTTTGTCTGGGAGCAAGACATCGGGGTCCGCGACGGGGCTGGTTTTCTTTTTGTAGTCCGTGATTGACTGTAGACCCTGCCACATACCTCTCGTGTCTGAGCCATTGAATTGCGACTCTGCTTTGTCTCTAGCTTGTTTGATTGCCTTGCGGAGGGAATAGCTACACTATTTGTATTCGGTCATGTTTCCGGTCACCTTGCCCTGATTAAAAGCAGTGGTTCGCGCTTTCAGATTTGCGTGAATGCTGACATCAATCCACGGTTTCTGGTTGGGGAAGGTTTTAATTGTCTCCGTGGGTACAACATCACCGATGCACTTGCTAATAAACTCGCTAGCCGAATCAGCGTATACATCAATGTTGTTGTTCGATGCTATCCGGAACATATCCCAGTCCACGTGATTGAAGCAATCTTGAAGCGTGGAATCAGATTGGTCGGACCAGTGTTGAACAGACCTGAGCACGGGCATTTCCTGTTTAAGTTTCTCTCTATAGGCTGGGAGCAACAAAAATGGAGTCATGGTCAGATTTCCCAAAAGGAGGGCGAGGGAGGGCTTTGTATGTGCTTAATTTTAAGAAGTTATTTGGCCACTGTAGTTGTGATACAAACCTAATCAAAACATATAGGCCTATGGGCTAGACTACATGAGTTGTGTGACTTTGATTTGAAAAAGTAAAAAAAACAAAGCATGTGGTGTTTCTTGCCTTAAGCTGGGCATCATTCACAAGTGATAATATATAATTCACAAGTGATAGGCTAATACTGTAACCCATCACACTATTCTTGATTTAATCTTGTCTTTACATATACAAAAAAATATGTGTGAAATTTGTTTTGATTTAGAATGGACCATTATCATGCACCTGTCTCAAAACAGGGGTCCAGGGTCACGCCAAGGCTCTTAGCACTCTGGGAGGAGGACACAATGGAGTTGTCAACCGGGATGGCGAGATCATGGAACGGGCAGTCCTTCCCCGGGAGGAAGAGCAGCTCCGTCTTGCCGAGGTTCAGCTTGACAAACGTACAATCACAAGGACTTCACACATTTACATTTTTAGACTCTTATAGTCAGCTCTTTGCTCCCTGCTCACTCACCCTCAATCCCAGGTAGTAGGATACCACTATTATCTACCAGGAGTTTGTGTTTTATTATGCTTGAGTTGAAAGTTTAATGGAGCTTGTCAAACAGACACCACCACCTCCGTATCATTTTGTAACTCACAGAAAACATTAAGGGACACATGCAGGGAACTCAAGGGACAGCCTCTGACAGTTTAGATTTGAGTCACATGTATATGATTGACAACCCACAGCATGCTCCATGGGTGACCTCTGCATTGGGAGGATAGTGATGACATTAAGATACAATGCCCATGGCGCTTCGCAGGTTCCTTTGACAGTGTTTGATCAGGCAGACACAGCACTAAGACTGACTGCATGCTAAAAAAGCCTACTACTTCTAACTGTATAATAAATTAAATCAGGAAAATACAGTATCTGTAAAGCTCCTGTCTAACTGTAAGATGTGTTGGTGTGTTGGTTCCCCTGGGCAGGAACATGAGCAGGAAGTCCCTGGTGGCTGGCCTGGTAGCTGCCCTCGCTGCCCTGGTGGCTGCAGTAGGAGTGCTCGTGTGGGTGTGCGTGGAAAACAAGAACCCCATCTCACCCTCAGTCCATTTCTACTCAAAAGCTGCCGTGGCTACAGATGCTGGGATATGCTCTGAGGTGGGGAGGTAAGTAACGTAACACTAGCCAACTAATTCCCTTTGATTCAATGATTCATGGTACACACTTAGTCAAATGACAGGACACGATTAAGCTCTACAAGGAGCATTAAGTGTGTGTGTGTGCGTACCTAGGGACATCCTGAAGAGGAACGGCTCAGCGGTGGATGCATCTATCGCCGCCCTGCTGTGTGTTGGCCTCCTGAACGCTCACAGCATGGGCATTGGAGGGGGTCTCTTCTTCAACATCTACAATGCTTCCACAGGTGAGTCAGTGTGTCCTCAAGACACCACAAATTAAAAAGGCTAACAAACACATCCATTTGTCTGTATTTTGTATCACTGCTCGACAGGGAAGGTAGAAACCATTGACGCGAGGGAGACAGCACCCATGAACGCGACGGAAGACATGTTTGGCAATGACACCAAGCTTTCTCAGAAAGGTACCATTTTTACTGTTCTGGAATGTACGTCAGGTACAGGGTAGGCTAGGCAGGTTCTGTAGTTCAAACCATCCTGAGATAACAGTTGAATAGTAATATCGTAGCTGTCATGTATTACAGTGAGGTAGGGATAGAGAGAAGATAACACTGTGTTTGAACCTTCTGGCAGCCTCTTCCCTGATCTTCCATCATTCTAAGGAAAATTAGCTCTAACCTTCTGCATCATATGCATTGCCAAGGGGGCAACAGTTTGACCTGTCAAAATGAGGAAATGGACTGATACGCATTTTAAATCCTTTCTGGGCAGGGTTCCAACTTTGTGCAAAATGTAGTAAAGACTTCTTTGCATAACAGGTGGATTGTCTATAGCCATTCCAGGGGAGATCCGTGGTTACGAGATGGCACACAGGAGACACGGCAGGCTGCCATGGAAGGAGCTGTTTGAGCCAAGCATTAAGTTGGCATGCATAGGTTTCCGTATAGGCAATGCCCTAGCCAAGGCCATCGCCAGCAACAAGGACGCTATTCAAGGAGATGCCAGTATGTGGTGAGGATAGGACAGGAGATCAAAGAAAACAAATATGGAACAAAAATGATTCTGTAATTGCTATATTACCACTACAACCATGTCTACAAATCTAATAATATTGACAAAGATAGACTTAAGTGATATGGATGGTTGATAATAGCTACCCTTTAATGATAGTGTAAATTAAATGTTCTATAACAGGGATGGGCAACTTTGATGGGGGTGGGGGCCACAAAAAATCTGAACTCATCATGAGGGGTCGCAGTGGCTCGCGGGTCTGTGTACCAACATCCATACCCACACATGCAGTCAGTGTCGGCCCTAACCTTATGGGGGCCCTAAGTGATATTTTGTTGGGTGGCCCCCCACCTTGCGAGCAGAACATTTTAGAGTTTTAGAGTTAATTTCCTGCAATTCTACACATTTTGCCATGGGGCATTGAGGGGGTGCTGCCGTTTTACAGCTCATTTCCTGAAATTCTACAAATTTTGCCATAGGGTGGAGAATTGTTTTTTCAGTTTTGAATATGATATCTGAGTGACAGTGAATAAGAAAATCAATGGGGTCCCCTGGTCGGTAATTTGACCATGATTACTACACATTTAGAAAGCTGGCTAGACTAATTTACCAATCAACAAAATGTTCAGCTGACAGGCTAATTGAGTGACTGACATAACAAGATAAAAACTGCTGATGTACAACAACATTTCGAAATTGCACCTTGTGTGATCTACTATTCTAACTCTCAACATTAAGTTCAGACCCCGACTGAGTCCATCTCTGCTCAATAAAGTACTGTAATTGGATTATTAGTTGGATTTTATCACAAAGTACCACATTGACATATTGCAACCAATAAAATGTGATTACATTGATGTCCAAAATGCATGGCTTCCTCTGTGATTTATTATGACCATTGATGATTTGATTGGCCGCTGTAAAACCTATGATGACAATGCCATGGGAATGCTGGTCCTTTTACTCTACAGATTTGTTTGAATAACTCCTGATACATTTTCTGCTCCTGTTTTTGTATTCCAGTGAAGTGTTCTGTGACTCCCAGAAAAAGATCCTGAAGGAAAATGATATCATTAAATTTCCCAAACTAGCAGACACCTACAGGAGGATAGCGGAGGAAGGACCTGATGTTTTTTACAATGGGACAATGGCACAGACAATTGTTGATGACATCCAAGCAGCAGGTCTTTCTCTATTTCTTGTGCATTATAATATTCTATTAAAGCTCATCATTCTTGCTGTACACACTATGATAATGATAAGGCAAGACAGATCTGATAGGCAGTTTGTCGATGTGCTTCATCAGCAGTTATTATTTTCACTTTTCAGGTGGGATTATCACCCTGGAGGACCTGTTGGACTACAGGCCTGTGTTGAATGAGAACCCACTGAAGCTGACCGTGGGCGAGTACACCATGCACGTCCCAGACGCCCCCTCCAGCGGCCCAGTCCTGGCACTTATACTCAACATAGTGGACGGTGAGCAGCAGCCTAGATAACTCTGAGTCTGAACTCAGCCATGCGGACCAGAGGATGTCAGGTTTCCTTCCACTGTACCACCTTGGACAGTGTTTCCGCCCCCTCCATCACCACCACCGCCCCTCTACATGAATCCAGCTACAGCTAATCCACCAGATGCAGAGAGTGTGGTCATGGAGAAGATCATTAGTCGTGCTTTAGACACAGAAGGCATCATCATCCACCACTAATTGCCTGTAAACAAACAGTTCAGGCCTCCCAGTTTGTCATCTCAAGAGAGATTCACTGTAAGCTCTCTGGACATTATCTCACTGGAAATGAACTAAACTGCACTAGTCCTCTACATCTTGACATCAACCATAGCTGCTAGTGTTTGTGCAAAAACAAGGACGGAATCAGACGGAAATGACCCTGTGATGGAAACATCGAATTACATTAAAACTGTATCTTTGATAAATGAACACAGTTCTTTTTTTGGGCTGACATATTAGATCGATTAAATGTGGCCCGTGAGGGATTTTGTAAGCTTTTTGGGGGGATAATGATAATGGACCGATACATTTTCAAATAACTCCTTTTTTTCTGCCCACAAATTCATTTTGACGAACAAATCGATAGGCAAAAAATCAGTGCGGCCATCCGTTGAATTTTGAAATCCCACGATGTGGCCTTAGAGTCAAAAAGTTTACTCACCTGTGTATTAGATCAACATTTTTTGTGTGTTTTTTCAACAGGGTATAACTTCACTTGCTCAAGTGTTTCAACGGCCGAGAAAAAGACTCTGACGTATCACCGCATCGTGGAGGCTTTCCGGTTTGCTTATGCCAAGAGGAGCAAACTAGGGGATCCACGATATCTCAATATCACTGATGTGAGAACCCTGATACACAGCTTTCAAATACAAAGTTTCATTCACAAATATATATACACAGTGCATTCGGAAAGTATTCAGACCTCTTGACTTTTCCACATTTTGTTACCTAACAGCCTAATTCTACAATTAATTAAATTGTCGTCCCCCCCTCAATCTACACATATTACCCCATAATGACAAAGCAAAAACAGGTTTTTAGAATGTTTTGTAAATGTATTAAAAATAAAATGTATTACAAATAAAAAACTGGAATATCACATTTACATAAGTATTCAGAACCTTAACGCAGTACTTTGTTGAAGCACCTTTGGCAGTGATTACAGCCTTGAGTCTTCTTGGGTATGACGCTACAAGCTAGGCACACCTGTATTGGGGAGTTTCTCACATTCTTCTCTGGATATCCTCTCAGGCTCTGTCAGGTTGGATGGGGAGCATTGCTGTACAGCTATTTTCAGGTCTCTCCAGAGATGTTTGATTGGGTTCAAGTCCGATCTCTGGTTGAGCCACTCAAGGACATTCAGAAACTTGTCCTGAAGCCACTCTTGGATTGTCTTGGCTGTGTGCTTAGGGTCGTTGTCCTGCTGGAAGGTGAACCTTCACCCCAGTCTGAGGTCCTGAGTGTTCTAGAGCAGGTTTTTATTAAGGATCTCTCTGTACTTTTCTCCATTCATCTTTCCCTCAGTCCTGACTAGTCTCCCAGTCCCTGCCGCTGAAAAACATCCCCACAGCATGATGTTGCCGCCACCATGATACAACGTAGGGATGGTGCCACACTTTCTCCAGACGTGACGCTTGGCATTTAGGCCAAAGAGTTCAATCTTGGTTTCACCAGACCAGAGAATCTTGTTTCTCATGGTCTCAGAGTCCTTTAGGTGCCTTTTGGCAAACTCCAAGCAGGGTGTCATGCGCCTTTTATTGAGGAGTGGCTTCCATCTGGCCACTCTACAGTAAAGGCCTGATTGGTGGAGTGCTGCAGAGATGGTTGTCCTTCTGGAAGGTTCTCCCATCTCCACAGAGGAACTCAGGAGCTCTGTCAGAGTGACCATCGGGTTCTTGGTCACTTTTACGATCAAGGGCCTTCTCCGCCGATTGGTCAGTTTGGCCGGGCGGCCAGCTCTAGGAAGAGTCTTGGTGGTTCCAAACTTGATGGAGGCCACTGTGTTCTTGGGGACCTTCAATGCTGCAGAAATGTTTTGGTATCCTTCCCCAGATCTGTGCCTTGACACAATCCTGTCTCGGAGCTCCACATACAATTCCTTTGACCTCATGGCTTGGTTTTTGCTGTGACTGTCAACTGTGGGACCTTATATAGACTGGCGTGTGCCTTTCCAAATCATGTCCAATCAATTGAATTTACCACAGGTGGACTCCAATCAAGTTGTAGAAACATCTCAAGGATGATCAATGGAAACAGGATGTACCTGATCTCAATTTTGAGTCTCATAGCAAAGGGTCTGAATACTTAGTGTATGTACATTTAATTTTTTATACATTTGCAAACATTTCTTAAAATCTGTTATCGCTTTGTCATTATGGGGTGTTGTGTGTAGATTGATGAGGATTTTCTTTTTTAATAAGGCTGTAATGTAACAAAATGTGGAAAAAGGGAAGGGGTCTGAATACTTTCCGAATGCACTGTATTTGACTTTAAAATAAAAATAGTTTGTAGTTGTTTACTGAACATGCTCTATAATCATATGCTGTTGACTGCTGTTCAACATTGCCAGGAGAAACTAATTGAATTCCTATTTGATGATTTTATCTTCTCTCCAGCTCATCCACAACATGACCTCAGACTACTTTGCTGACGGGATCAGGAGCAAGATCACAGATGACACCACTCATCCCGACAGCTACTACGAGCCAGATTATTTTGTCCCAGACAATCATGGGACAGCACACCTGTCCGTCATAGCTGAGGATGGAAGTGCTGTGGCTGCCACCAGCACAATCAATCTATAGTAAGAGTCCTACAAGGCAAGACCTCCTCTGAGACAATAGGACTGATGAATACATAATGCTACAGGGTAGATTATAGATATCCAGAGACAGATCCTTAATATAGTATACATGTGCACTCTAAACAAACTTTGTTGCCGATGGTTTTACTAAGAATCTTCTATTTGCATTTAACCCAAAAATAACATGTATAGGTTACTTAACTCCTATAATTACTTAACTCTAACTACTTAACAATCATTCTTATCTTCAGTTTTGGCTCCAAAGTCATGTCCCAATCAACTGGCATCATTTTCAATAATGAGATGGATGACTTCAGCTCTCCTCCGTACATCAACAACGGCTTTGGAATCCCTACATCTCCTAACAACTTAATCCAGCCTGGTGAGAATAGGAACTGAAATCAATATCCTTAATTCTGGTAGGCTACTGAAAGTTCTCAATTTACACATGGCTCCAGCTTGATCCTTGGCTGGTTTGTTTTCTGAGAATACCTTTTGGTCTGAAGATTTGTCTCTCTCTCATTTTTAGGTAAAAGGCCTCTCTCTTCTATGTGCCCAACTATTATCTCTGACAAAGACAATAGAGTGAAAATGGTGGTGGGAGCCTCTGGTGGAACAAAGATCATCACAGCAACTGCCCTAGTAAGTTTTCATCCATACACATAAATGTCCTCTCTAAAACAGATATAGCCCATACTAACACATGATATCCATCTATCCTTACATAGTGATATTGTGATGAATCAGAGTACAAGAAGATTCCTTTTCCCATTTACATAGGTGATTCTGAATACCTTGTTCTTTGACTACGACCTCAAAAAAGCTGTGACACTACCTCGAATTCACAATCAACTCAAACCAAATACGACTGTAGCGGAGGACGGCTTTGAAAAGGTGGGTAATTCTGAACAATATTGCATCGTAAATTGTTGAATTATAAAAATTGGTTTCAACTATGGACTTGAATCTGTGTGTGTGTGTGTTTATTTCTGTGTTTATGTATGTGTGTGTTTGTGTAAAAGAGTGTATTAGATGGCCTGGAAAAGAAGAACCATGTAAGAACCAGGCCCCGGAGTATGAATGATTCAGTGGTTCAGGCGGTGGTGAGACAGGGGGAGCGGCTCTGTGCCGAGTCCGACCCCAGGAAAGGGGGCTATCCAGCGGGCTACTGAGTCTTACCTCACCCCTTCCTTCCCAAACCTGGAGTGTACCTCCATAAAGAGGCAGGGATAGAGCTAAGTATATGGAAAGACACGCAAACAATGCCTCCTCAAGGTTACACAGCCACTCTCTTCAGCTGAGATTCATTTCAAGACATGGAAAATGACTTTACTCCACATCAATACCTCCTCCCTTCACACAAAATAATCGGCGGCATTTCTGCTTTTATTTCAGCATTATTCATTATTTATTTTTGTGTTTTGAAAAAGAAGTGAGGTTGCAACTCTGAAAGTGGCATTTTTTTTATCCTAGCTGTATCAAGAGATCATCATTATCGATTATCCTGAAGATGGAAGTTTATTAATGCAATGCAGTGGGGTAGCAGAAAGCTGGACTGCAACTTTAGATTCCTGCTGGATGTAAATACCAATGGGCTAGAACTTTATGGACGCCATGAATCTTCTGTTATACATTATGAAATAGTTTGCCTAGGAAATTTTAGCCAACATATTAGTCAAATTACTCTGTGATGATGAGCGATCATTCTGTTTGACAGAAAAAGAGCCATTTATCTGAGATTTAAGGAAAGCAATGTTTTAGGGGAGAATATGAACACCAATATGGAAGGTTGTCAAAGTAGTTTGTCTGTCCATTGAACAAATCAAATGTAGAGAAATGACTGTTTTATCTCTCCATCAAGGAAAAATGGTCTGTATGTTTTAACCTCAGGCCTTAACCTCAGGTCTTAACTGGTCAGGTTGCTATATCTGTTGGTGTTTTATGGGTTGGCTAAATCACCAACAGATCTGGCAACCAGGCTACAGGTCTACCATCTGCCTTATGAAGATGTTGGTCACAGGTAGCTACATTTTTCCTTTCATGAGGAAGCATATTCTGATCTGTTAACTGAAAACTGTGATTTCTGTTTTTCTGATTTCATCTCAACTCTGACCGTTGCCCATGGGGGCCTATTGTTAACAAGGGCTCAAATATGGCTGCCATTTAACTATTCAAATGGTATTTTTATATTTTTTTGTGATGCAGAATGTTGAGAAAAACACATCAATTGTTAATGTTTAATATGGAGTAAGACCATAGCAGTACAGTGAATGTATAGTGTATTTTACATTTGCATATATATATTTTTAAACATGCATTGTTCTCATGCCATGCTTGTTATTAAAATGTTTAAAGTAAGATATATTTTACATTAGTCACCCTGTTCCCAATATTCTTAGAGGCTTATTTCTCTGCATCGATACCTGTAACCAAAGAACTGATGAAAAATGTACACAATAGATGAATAACAGCTACATGATGTCTAAACAACTGACTGAAGTACAATTTTACACCTACAACCTAAAAATTGGGCTCGACCTCCTTCAATAGTCTGAAGAACAAAATACACAGCAGCTTCCTTCTGACAAATTTTAGCAAGATGTGGCATTTGGCGCCAGCTGTGGCTTTTACAAAAGCCTCCAAATTGATTATTCACTGAAGCAATTGCTTCCATGGACCAGTGATGCATAGGAGGCTACATAGCCGACTCAGGCTAAATACTTCCTCTCTATCAAAGTGTGCTCTTCTCCTTTATTAAGACACTTTATGTTGATGTTTCCTTTATTTTGGCAGTTACCTGTAGCTGCTGAGTAAGTGCACAGAGAAGTGACTGCCAACTAAAGTCCATCTATGGTAGTATCCTGTTGTCTAGGCTACAACCCGGTTGGCCCTATTGAATGTGGCCTGAGACACTATCTGCATACTCTCTACTCTCTGAAGATCCATATTCATTCAGACAGCACTCAGCCTGTGGGCAGATGGGAAATGATGGCTAATGAAGCTGTATATTACATACAAAAATAGCAAAGCAAGGGTATTTCAATCCTTTGATACAGCTCATCTAACTGTGCTAATAGAACATATCCCATTCCCCCGACTAATGTGATACTCTTGACAGAACAGGCCTGAACAGAGTATAGTGTCAGTGTTGATGCACAGTGCTCACATACAGGGCAGGCCACTGGTTCAGAGGACATTCAGCGTCACTAGGCACATGCCCCATCTAGTGTTGTCTGATGAAAAGACATCCCACGGCTGCAGCTCACCCTCTCCATCTCGCTCTAGATATATAAACACATGCACACAAGAGCAGAGTGAATGATGCAGTGTGAGTCTGTGTGTATTTACACAGACAGTCTCTGTCCCGTCTCCTGTCCCATGGAGGCCCATTATCTACTGTATTTGTTTATAGAGCGAAGTGACATGTAGCGTATTTCAGACCCCACACACGGTCTTGGAGTACTTCTTGTGCAAACATACCAATAAACATCTGGAACAAACCTACATGGTAAAGTTAAGACTGACAGGGCAATGGAACATACTTTCGTTTTGTCTAATGTAAGCTGTTGACGTCAACCAGAAAGGCTCAAGTAATGATGACAATGCTTTTTTCATGTAAGAGGGACATGCAGAACATTCTCAAAAACCAGCCCACTCAAATGTTAAATATTACATTGGCTTTCAACTAAATTGGTTCTGCTTTGTACCTCAAATGCTTAGAGACCCAGAGTGTAATATTTGAAGGCTCAGGGCTATGTCACCGTGTCAATGCTTTGTTTCAGTAATAAAACTTCAGTGTTTTCATACCAATGTTAGGTCATGTTTTAAATGCTATTAGGCTAAGCTACTTCTGTATACAAACCAAAGGGCAATTCAGGATATTGAAAATATCCAAATATTTCATAAGACCTGATCTTGGATCAATGCCATTATGAAGAGATAATGTAATGGCGCTCATGACTGGCACTGACTGAGTATGCTGAATAACTTAACCCAATAAAAACATTATCACTCTCACAGGTCGCATAAATCTACACCAGACTAACAAAAACAATGTGCACAGATTGTCATGTTACACACACACAAAGATATCATTTCAAATCATCTCAGGACTACTACATTGATGTGCGCATATCTCTGGGAAATCTTTTCCTTCGCTAAAATGATGAATTCCATTGGCATGCTTCCAGTTGAAGAAAAATCACAATGCTCTCTCTAAAACATACTCATCTTCTGCCCGGCTCTGATTTGATATTACTCTCACTCATCATATCGTTGTAACTCCGACAGCTGAGAAACATTAAACCATTCCTCATTCTCTAAGCGATCCTCTATGCTAGATATCTCTGGATATTTATATTTGACCTATGATGGGATCCCACCACTGGGACTTTGAAGAACATGATGATAAATTACAAAATACAAGTACATATCATAGAGAATGATAGTGGCCAAAGGGCAAAATTAGCATGGGCAGTGTCATTGAAGACTTCCACCATTTTAATGTGTCAACTGGGTGGGACTTCCAAATTCATTGGCTGATCCCTCCTGTTGGAGTCATGTCCAACCGGGTCATCAGGAGGGTTTAGCCTATCATGAAGAAAATGTACTATTTACAAATGAAGAGATCCTCAATGGAGCTGCCCATACCGTCACAGATGCTATAATTGCAGATGCAAAGACAAGTCCTCTATCTCTATAGCCCAGATCTATTCTAATGACATCCTACAACAGAGGCTATGACTACCTCTAAAGAATCAGATCTCTCTGGTCCTGAATAAAGGATAAACTGTTGTATAACGGTATGTATGCTGAAATTCAAATACTATGTGGGTGCTACTCAGAGGTGGTGTGGCGGCATTTAGGTTTCCATATCGAGGCCTCTGGATCCTGCACAGTTCTGAGGGAAACACCTACGTTTGTTGGAACTGTTGTTACTGCAAATAAATGTTAAAATTGTGGGGAGGCCTAACCAGGCTGCACTCTTTCGCCAACAGCTGTGCTTGACATCTAGTGGTAATCAGACAAACATTTTCAGGTGGAACAAATGAGTGATTTTCTTGATCTCCATTTTGCTAAAAAAAAAAGGACAACAAACATGAGAAAAGATTAGAGACTTGAAGTCTGATCTTTATATTGTAGATAGAGGATACAAGTTTGCAATGTAAATTGGGAGTGCCCTAAACCAGTTGTTTCTCTACTCTTTAACACACAAGCAATGTTGCAATTTGAACCAAAAGATAGGATAGAATGCGAAGTCCATGACAATGACAGAGTACACCAGTATATGTTCCGGTCTGTGTCGGAGAAGGCAGGGTGGTGATGACCGTTCAGAGTCGCATGGCAACAGCTGCCCCCGGCGCCTGCAGCTCCTGGTCCAGGAGGCGGAACAGCATGGCACATTTGTTGCGCTGGGGAGTTTGTCCCAGGGTGTGGTGCAGCCGGGCCTGCAGGTAGTGGACGTCACGGAGACGCTCCTTACAGTCCAGCATGGAGAAGTAGGCTGCAGCCTCTCCCAGCGATTGCACAGCCAGGCCTAAAGCTGGAGGGAGACAACAGGGAGGAAGACTCTGAACGACTCCTATCTATGTACTTACATGACAAAGTAATTGTATCCACAAACATGTACATTTGAGGTAGTGAGTGATATTAAGTTTGTGTTGGGGATGTGTGCTACCTGCATGCCTCTGGCCATTGGACCGGGTCCCAGCCATGGCCATCTGACAGCGGGCTGCCAGCAGCAGAGCTCTGCCCTTATCCATGACCGCTCCGTGGGCCAGGATGGGCTCCATCGCCTCATGAAGGACACCCAGAGCCTGCTCCGGTACCCCCAGCATCAACTGGACAGGGGGAAGGAGAAGAACAAACTATTAGAGTTTTGAAATATAACCCAGTATGAATTTCCTTGTTGTGCCTAAATGTGGGAGTTTACTTTGCATACAATATGCAGTTCTGTCTAAGTTAAGGGGTTTGAAGATGTGTGTGTTAGTATGTGTAGGGGTTTCAGAGAGTATACGGTGGTGTGTTTGCCATAACAGGGTTACATATTGCATGTGCGCGTCTGTTGTGCTGACCTGAGTGAAAGCCAGGTGAAGGATGGTCTCGGAGGCCATGGCCTGTAGGTGGTGCTGTCTGGCCAGGGCCAGGGCCTGTAGCAGGAGAGGAAGGGCTGTGGCAAAACCTGACGACTCCCAATGCAACTCAGCTGTGACCAGCATCACCCTGCACAAGGCACACCAATATGTCTAAAACACATATCTGATAAACAACCCTTAACCCAAAAATATGGAGTCTGTTGTTTCATTTAGAGCCTACCGGATGATCATCTCTGTGTACTTGATCTTCTCGCAGTACAGCTGCAGCCTCTGCAGGATACTGTATGCTTCAGTGGTCCGGTTCAAGGCCTTCAGCACTTGAGCTTTCCTGTTAACACGACAGATATACACATGGGTCGTTCCACGAAAAGAGTGCGGTTTGCGTCCCTTTAATATTTGAAGTAGAAATTGTGCACCAATATTGCATTTTAAAAGCCTGTTCTATGAAATGAAGTGCCTTTAAGATAGACCACCTTCAATAAATCTGTCCCTTCGTCAACACCGTGTCACTTCTAGGAAGATTTCAACCCACATGCACCCAAAATGTATCCTAGTTTCCCCATCCCTGGTTATTTTGTTACTTTGAAAAAGTTATTTCTGAAGATTATTATTTATTTAATGTGATTAGTGATTCATTTATGTCTGTCACTCATTTTAAGGTCAATCCTGTTACATTAATTGAACTCAAATTTTAATCTGGTGAAACTACTCCATTTTAAAATATTTGGTTTCAAAAGAAAAATGTAACATTAATAGTTAAATCATAGTGTAAAAAAGCAGGTGATCTGGTTCTACTCTTTTTGGTAATGTTCTGGTGTTCTGTGGTGGAAAACTGAGCGTGTCGAGAATAACATGTTAACCCTATTACCCATAGATAGACAGGCTTGAAACGTTTTAACAATGTAAAAATGTTTTGTGAAGCTTGCATTCAGTTGCCCCTCCCTGAGGTACACAACAAGCTTTCATTCCCCCTGTCACAAGAGGATTTATGGCTGATTTAATATGAAATCATCAACCCTGTTACAGTCAACCAACCCTGTTCCTTTATCTGCTACTTAGTAGAGTCTTATTTGTATCTCTTGAGATGGGAAAACTTGTTTTTCATCATGTTGAACATGTGCTCTTTATGACAATGTTCAAATTAGGTGAAATCAAAACGTTTTTGGGGACCACTTCACAAAAGCCACTGAATTAGCTACAGCACTGGAAGACTGTTCTGAGTCATGACCCTTCCTTACCTATAAAGACCCTCAGTTTTGTTCAAGGCAGCAATGGCTGTGACATGGGGCTCCGCCAAGTGGTATTTCCCATCATTCATAGCTCTGTCAAACTGGATCTTGAGGTCACAGAGCATCCACAGCTGGGTGACAGAACACAAAACATTGAACAGCCCACTCCATACCAGCCATGTCAGTGCCATTGCCTTTGAGAAGAAGACAATGGCGTTTCTGTGTAGCGCAGCAATAGGAAAGTGCTAAACATGGGGATTGAGGCCAAGTCTAAAGTTGATGGATAGAGAAGAGCAGGAGTTCAGAATGGCTCACCTTGGCATGTTGGGTGTGAGGTGGAAACTGCTCCTTCAGATGCTTCAGGACCTCAGACACAGCCCCATACAGGCCCTGGAGGGAGGGGGACAGGAACATGTAACTGGTGCAGGCCTCACTCACAGCCTACACAAGTGCACATCTCCTGAGCTTTAATCTGGATCACATCAATGGTTATGAAACGGCCCTGAGTGTCTAAATGAGCACTGAGGGAGACGTGACAGAGGGACTGAAGCCGGAGAGACAGAGGTGGGATGAGGTGTACCAACTACAGCACCTGTTCAGCATGAAGCTCAGCCAGGTGGCAGAGGGCCACAGCAAAGGCCTCTGTGTTGTTCTGCTGGACCCCAAAGTTAACCTGCTCCAGGCTATTCATGTTCAGGAGGAGCTGGGCCTGCTGCTGAGCCATGGTGCTGGAAGAACACATACGTTCAACAGGACATGAATGTTGGAGAAATGCAGTCAGTGAATGTGTGTTGGATTAATTAAATTAGTCAAGACTGGATATCAATAATTGACCGTCTCTTTTTTTCTTACCAATCGAGTAAAAAAAACAGGTTTCATACTAAAAGATAAACTTACTGGTTAGGATTGTTTATGTTCAGTGTGGATTCTGATTGTCAGGGAGGATCAGGATGCGTGAAGGAGACCCACCTCTTGCCATACATCCTCCATATGGACGTTGTCTGAGCCAGGCTGATGTCTATGAGCTCTGACAGGCTGTGTTTCCAGTGCAGGATGTCTGTGTCCTTCAGAGCGTCCATCAGCTCATGGGCTGTCTTGCCCTGGACCGCCCCCTGCTGGACCAGGGACTGAATGCCAAGAGACACCAGGTACTGAGAAGGAGAGAGAGGGTGAAGGTAATGTGAGGCTTAGTAAACACCTGGCTCTACTGAACTCCCATAGCCTGACCTCTCAGGTTTAAAACTAAGGGCAGACCCATCGTTGCCAGTATTGACTCTTCTAGAGCCACTCTCCAACTTTGTTGATTCTTTCATTAAGCCTATTGTGGAAAAACTCCCAGCATTCGTCAAAGATTCTACAGATGTGATTAATAAAATATCAGAACAGTAATCTCCCTGACATCATATTGGCTACATTTGGTCTAGAGAGGGTGTACACGAATATCTCTCATGAAAAAGCCCCAGATGCACTGGGATATTAGAGGACCATGAAGGAGAAATGGCACCACCTAATGAACTCATCTGTGAACAGCTTCTCTAGTTCTCAAGCGCAACTATACTGAACAAAAATATAAATGCAACAATTTCTACGATTTTACAGTTCATAGTGAAATCAGTCAGTTTAAATAAATTCATTAGCCCCTAATCTATGTATTTCACATGACTGGGCAGGCATGCAGCCATGAGTGGTCCATGGAGGGCATAGGCCCACCCACATGGCAGCCAGGCCCACCCACTTGGCAGCCAGGCCCACCTACTTGGCAGCCAGGCCCACCCACTTGGCAGCCAGGCCCACCCACTTGGCAGCCAGGCCCACCCACTTGGCAGCCAGGCCCACCCACTTGGCAGCCAGGCCCACCCACTTGGCAGCCAGGCCCACCCACTTGGCAGCCAGGCCCACCCACTTGGCAGCCAGGCCCACCTACTTGGCAGCCAGGCCCACCCAATCAGAATACATTTTTTCCCCACAGAAGGACTATATTAGAGACCTGTCAGGCGGATGAATTATACAGGCTAAGGAGAAATGCTCACTAACAAGGAAGTTAAAAAAATTGTGCACAGAATCTGAGAGAGAAATACGTTTTTTGTGCGTATGCAACATTTTGGGGATTTTCTATTTCAGTAGAAAAGCTGAAGAACATACACACATCCAGGTACTTTCTGCAGGTGCTGGAGTTGTAGGCAAACTCTTGGAAAATAAAAAGGAGAAACGCTGCTGCTCATGCTCCTAGGTGATTTTATGTCCTACGACAACAATGTCTGATGAAGGCCTAAGGGTCGAAACGTTGTTATAAATATATATATATATATTTTTTTTTATCACCTGGTAGCATGAGCAGCGTTTTCCTATCTGTTTTTTACTTCAGCTCATGAAACATGGGACCAACACTTCACAAGTTGCGTTTATATTTGTGTTCAGTGTAAATCCCCACCCAAAGCCATTATGATTAAAAACAGTGATCAAGAACCCCCCACACCTTTTTCATCTACAAACGAGGGCACAATCTTCACAGTAGACTAGTCCAAGCCAGCCTCTACACGGGTTCTAAACAAACCCTCCTTACTCCCCTGAGAGATGGAAATTACACCAGTGGAAATGGTGCTCAGTGCAACACCAAAAAAAGAACTCAGAGTTCCGACACCCTAGGTCTGGAAAAACATGTAGTGTTAAAGGGGCGATCACATGCAACACAAAACATGTGATTTATATCCTACACCGTGTTTGTGATAACATGTACATGGGCAAGACATCCAGAAGATTGAAACATAGAATAAGTGAACGTAGAGAGTTCTATAAGACGCAAGGATGAAAATGGCCCTGTTGCTTTTCACTTTATCCAGTGCTCTCAGTGTGTCTTCTCAATGCCCTGGAATTGTAGAGGTGCGTCACCAAGAGGAGGAGATAATGACCGTTAACTCTGCTAGAGAGAACTCCTCTGGATTCATACTTTAGGCACCCTATAGCCGTTATGACACAATGAGGATTTTGATAGGAGTGTCATGTTGTAATTATTATTGTCCCCTTCACTGGTATTAGGGTGTCCTGTATTCAAGATGGCTCTAGTGGCCCGATACTTACCCAACAGGTTACCTTAAATTTTATCTACTCGTTTTCTAGATTTCTTCTGGTTCTACATATGTACAGTGCATTCGGAAAGTAATCAGACACCTTCCCCTTTTCCACATTTTGTGCCGTTACAGCCTGATTCAAAAATGGACTAAATTAAAATCTACACACAATACCCCATAATGACAAAGAGAAAACAAGTTAAGAAATGTTTGCAAATTTATTTTTAAATAATACATATATTTAAATACCTTATTTACATAAGTATTCAGACCCTTTGCTATGACTCAAAATTGAGCTCCTGTTTCCATTGATCATCCTTGAGATGTTTCTACAACTTGATTGGAGGCCACGTGGTAAATTCAATTGGATTGGACATGATTTGGAAAGGCACACACCTGTCTATATAAGGTCCCACAGTTGAAAGTGCATGTCAGAGCAAAAACCAAGCCACGAGGTCGAAGGACAGGATTGTGTCAAGGCACAGATCTGGGGAAAGGTACAAAAATATTTCTGCAGCACCGAAGGTCACTGAAGTTTGGAACCACCAAGACTCTTTCTAGAACTGGCCGCCCGGCCAAACGGGGGAGAAGGGCCCGATGGTCACTGACAGAGCTCCAGAGTTCCTCTGTGGAGATGGGAGAAACTTCCAGAAAGACAACCATCTCTGCAGCACTCCACCAATCAGGCCTTAATGGTAGAGTGGCCAGACGGAAGCCGCCACTCAGTAAAAGGCGCATGACAACTCGCTTGGAGTTTGCCAAAAGGCACCTAAAGACTCTCAGACCTTGAGAAACAAGATTCTCTGGTCTAATGAAACCAGGATTGAACTCTTTGGCCTGAATGCCAAGCATCACGTCTGGAGGAAGCCTGGCACCATTCCTACGGTGAAGCATGGTGGTGGCAGCATCATGCTGTGGGGATATTTTTCAGCGGCAGGGACTGGGAGACTAGTCAGGATTGAGGGAAAGAGGAACAGAGCAAAGTACAGAGAGATCCTTGATGAAAACCTGCTCCAGAGAGCTCAAGACCTCAGACGGGGGTGAAGGTTCACCTTCCAACAGGAAAACGACCCTAAGCACACAGCCAAGACAACGCAGGAGTGGCTTCGGGACAAGTCTCTGAATGTCCTTGAGTGACCCAGCCAGAGCCCGGCCTTAGCTGTGCAGCGACGCTCACCATCCATCACGATAGAGCTTGAGAGGATCTGCTGAGAAGAATGGGAGAAACTGCCAAATACAGGTGTGCCAAGCTTGTAGTGTCATACCCAAGAAGACTCGAGGCTGTAATCACTGCCAAAGCACTGAGTAATAAAGGGTCTGAATACTTATGTAAATGTGATATTTCCACATTACATTTTTTTGAAATTAGCACAAGAAAAAAAACGCTGTTATTGTCATTATGCCTTGTCGTTATGGGGTATTGTGTGTAGATTGATTGATCCATTTTAGAATAAGGCTAAAACATAACAAAATGTGGAAAAAGTCAAGGGGTCTGAATATATAGTGTTGCATATATTTTCCTTTTCTTATGAAATTTTTCAGCTTTATTGCTTTCTGAGAGTATGGGTTCCTTATGCTAACACCACATTCCCTGTGTACGTTTTTGGTCTACTAGAAATACATCTATAACATTTTCTGTTCTATCCTGTATTTCTTTCTATCTGATATTATGACAACTTGTGGCCGTTGTGGGTACCCACAGGTGTCTGCAATTACTTCTGGCTCGCTGTGTGGCCTTATCTGTCCCACTATTGTTTGTGGAGATATGCTCTGATGAAGGTTGACTGACCAAAAGCTCAGCTATAATTTAAATAAATTAGCATCTGGCTGGAAGTGTGCATAGACATTCCTGTTTCGCCTTCAGCACCTTCACAAATCAGCTTTAGGTCTGCGATAAATTCTGCCTATTATCTGAATCTATTGCATAAAACCGTACGAGAACCTGGAGTGCCTCAGTCTGCACGCTCATGCTATTCTTACCGGTAGACAGAAGTGGGCAGCCATTTTCACTGAGTCCTCAGTTAGCACAGAACTGTCAGATCCTTTCATCTGTTCAAGGGTATAAAGCCAACTCTGAAAGAGATACAAATACATTAATAGATGATTACACAGATAACGTATTGGTGCTGAGAAAGTGGTACAAGGTATAGACACAGACCAACCTTGACTACCCATATTGTGTAAATACTGTATGTTGAGCATAGAACACAAAAGTAAAAGCTCCTACCAGGCAATGCTGCAGGCACACGTGATCGTTGGACTCCTGGGCGATGCGGATAGCTTCCTGTAGAGCCAGGTCAGCCTGTTGGCTGAGTTAAGAGTTGGAGTTGATTTTTTCATTTGACAAGAATCAATATTGCATAGATAAATTGCAACTGATATTGACAGACTTTCCATATCTATGCCCACTACTACTCACTAGTGTCCAAAGCGACAATGCAGTGCTGCCAGGTTGAGGGCAGCGTAGCGGAGACTTCTCCCGTAGCCTTCGTCCCCATTGCTCTTTCCCTCGCTCCCTGACAGGATGAGGCGGTCAAAGTAATGTAACAGACTGTGGGTGGAGATGAAGATGTCCTGGACTCGCATGCTGTTCAGGTAGCTCAGGTAATGCTGCAGACACAAAACAGCTGCCTCAAGCACAATCAGGTTGACCAAAAATCACTCAAACACTCACTTTCTTTATACTCCACACAAATTTTGTGTCATGTTTGTTTGAGTGAGTCCATAATATTAACTGATAGTAGAGCCTCACCGCCTCAGCAAAGTCAGGGTTGAACTTGAGCATGTTGTTCAGCTCATCCTGCAGGGCAGATGGCTTCAGGGCTTTGTTCTCATCATTCTTTAGAAGGTACGCTTGTCTAGCAAGAAAGTACTCTGCTTGCTTCTGCGAGAGTGGGCCTCTGCTTGGGGCATCCTCATTTCTATAGAAAGTAGCAAATAAGGAAAAAGAACAATATGCAAAGGGTAAACTGATGACCATCACACTGATGAGAATGATTACTACATGTCATGCCTGGTGTTCAACCTTCCCAAGATCTCACATGTCACCCCGCTCCTCCGCACACTCCACTGGCTTCCAGTCAAAGCTTGCATCCACTACAAGACCATGGTGCTTGCCTACAGAGCAGCAAGGGGAACTGCCCCTTCCTACCTTCAGGCTATACTCAAACCCTACACCCCAACCCGAGTACTCCGCTCTACAACCTAAGGTCTCTTGGCTGTTCCACCTATACGGGGGTCAGCTCCCGCTCAGCCCAGTCAAAGCGCTTCTCTTCCTGGCACCCCAATGGTGGAACCAGCTTCCCCCTGAAGCTAGAAAAGCAGAGCCCCTGCCCATCTTCCAATACTTACACACTATTCCCTCTACTACCACCTCTTCTTTTACTTAAACAAGTGAATTATACGAACTTTAGCTCAGACTCATGCAGCGGTGCAGTATCCAGCTCCTCCTTCTCCATCCTCTCCCCTACGTTGTCCTCTGTGCTGGTGAGGTCCATGTCAGAGTCGTCTGCAGCCAGGGCAGGCAGCCCCACCTGGACATCACCAGGCCGGGCGTAGTGACTGTGGTAGTACTGCTGCAGGGCTTTGTACAGTTTGTACACCTGGCTGAAGGACAGCTTGTTGTAGGCCAGGAGCATGTGTCGCATGAACAGGCCTGAGAAAACAAAGACAAGGTCATGATGATAAAACCTCAAATCTGTGTCATAAATTCATATAGCACCACTCTAACTAAACACGATGCTCTGTTGTTCCAACCTTTGGACTTCTGAATCAAATGATGCTTACTATTACTCACCAACAACACTGGTCTTATACGCCTCAGAATCAATAGCGCTAAAAGGAGTGGGGAGGGTGGCAAAGAAATATTCCATGTCCTTCAGCTCTCCATCAGCCATTTCATGTAACCTGTAAAGAGAAAATGTGTGTGATGAAAGAGCAGACAACATGCATCACTGACCTTTTACACTAGACATAGGCCTAAGCCACAGCAATTGGGTCAAGGACTCATCCATACCGGAGTTTCACAGCATATGCTGTTTGAGGGCAACATTCTTCCACAGTCTTCAGGAATTGGTCAAGAGTCAAGTCTGGACCCTGATAGACAGACAAACCTTTGATAAAGAAAAGCAAGCAAATGACAGTGGAAAGTAGAAGTTGTAAGGTGATCAATAGCTATTCCAACCTGTTGTAGAGGCAGGATGAGTTTGTTCAAGCGCCTTCTTTCCTGAAGAGCAATTGGTTTTGACGTGGTCATCTCGTACAGCAAGGCCAGCACAGAGATTTTATACGGAGTCACCCAATCTTTGATGCCAAACACATTGGCATGGACCACCCCATTGGTCATCATTGGGTTGAAATACAAACTTTCATGTACGCTCGCCATTGTTTGAATTGGAAAGTTAACTCGCTAGCTAGTTTGCTAAATATTATAAAGCTACATTTCAACAGCGTTGTGTGAAGTCAAATAATCATGAAAAACATGCAACAATTCGCAAACCATGTTATCGAGCTAGCTAACGTTAGCTAAGCTGATATTCCTTGCTACCTAAACACGATAGCTTGCTATCTAACTCCTTGAGAGAGTAGCTAACTATCTTACAATTTTGTGAGCAATTTTGTAGCCAGGCTGACTAATGTTATTTTAAGTCTGCCACATACGGCAATATTGCCAGTAGTATTTTGTTAACAAACTGCATGAATTTTAGAACATGGTTTACCACCCCGTCGCTTTTGCTTCAAACTGCCCTCCTTCTGTCCCTATCTAATGACGTTCCTACATGGCCACGCCCCTAAATGTCACAACATAGAGTGGATTGCAGAGTCATCGATTGGTCCCATCAGCGCAACAAAAACTCACACATGTATTTTCGAATACATGATTTTAATATGATGGATATCGTCTTCTCCATAAGATTTTTTGATTTTCCATAGTACCATCAGTTCCCTTCATGTAGGTCAGACCTACTTATTCCAGGACATCATTTTTATATCCTAATTGTATATATCCCATGTTGAAAATACCTCACACAATTTAGATTTACATTTTACTTAACCAGAGCGACTCACAGTAGCAAGAGCATACATTTTCATACTGGTATCCCGTGGGACTCGAACCCACAACCCTGCCATTGCAAGCACCATGACCTACCAACTGAGCTACACGGGACTCACCTCTTGACATTTATTATGTATTTTTATTAACAAACAGCAAACGTCAACAACCAAAAGAGGAATAGTCACATACAAAAAAGCGTACATACAAACCTTTTACATTGCCAGAAATCCTAAACAAACAAATCATATTCATTAATAATACTAGAGGTTTTAATTGCCTTTTAGTTTGTTTTTTTGTAAAGTAGTGCTATATTGTCAGTGGTGTAAATTACTTAAGTAAAAATACTTTAAAGTACTACTTAAGTAGTTTTGGGGGGTATCTATACTTTACTATATATATTTTGGACAACTTTTACTTCTACATTCCTAAATAAAATGATGTACTTTTTACTCCTTACATTTTACCTGACACCCAAAAGTACTTGTTACATTTTGAATGCTTAGCAGGACAGACAAATGGTCAAATTCACGCACTTATCAAGAGAACATGCCTGGTCATCCCTACTGCCTCTGATCTGGCGGACTCACTAAACACAAATGCTTGGTTTGTAAATGATGTGTGAGTGTTTCAGTGTGCCCCTGGCTATCCGTCAATTTCAAAACATGAAAACCGTGCCGTCTGGTTTGTGCAATATAAGGAATTTGAAATGATTTATACTTTTACTTTTACTTTTTATACTTAAGTATATTTTAGCAATTACATTTACTTTTGATACTTAAGTAGTTTTAAAACAAAATACTTTTAGTCTTTTACTCAAGTAGTATTTTATTGGCTGACTTTCATTTTTTATGAAAGTATCTTTACTTTTACTCAAGTATGACAATTGGATACTTTTTCCACCACTGCATATTGTTAAAATTAATTTTTTTTTAGGTTTTAAATCAGACCATTTGCATTTTATGATATTTACTTGTTATTATTAGCTGTTGAATTAAATATACAACATCCTTATCAACATAATATTTTCTGAAATAAATCATTATATCAAAACCATTCAATTGTACAACATGTCCTACTAATAAATACATTGGGAAAAAACAAGTGAAAAAGGGTCTCCTCCATTCCATAGAAATCACAAATATAATCAATATTCAGTTTCAATCTTTCCAAAACATTTCACGGGACAAATTATTTGTTAACATTTTAAATGAAACGTCCTTTACCTTGTTACTGATACAATATTTTTAGGAATCGTCCATGCTTTTCCTCTTACAGTATATCACCATAGATATTCAACCAAATAAATCTTACTGAGGAAATGCAGTATCACAAACAATATTCTTATTCTGTTAATTACTACATTTCAGTGGTGGAAAAAGTACCCAATTGTCATACTTTAGTAAAAGTAAAGACACCTTCAAGAATGTAGTCAGTAGTGTAAAGTATTTAAGTACAAATATTTTTTAAATACTACTTAAGTAGTTTTTATGGGTATCTGTAATTTACTATTTATATTTTTGAAAACTTTTACTACACTACACTCAATACATTTCCCCTGACACCCAAAAGTACTTGTTACATTTTGAATGCTTAGCAGAACAGGAAAACGGTCCAATTCACACACTTACCAAGAGAACATCCCCGGTCATCCCCTGCCTCTGATCTGGCGGACTCACTAAACACACATGCTTCATTTATAAATGATGTCTGAGTGTTGGAGTGTGCCCCTGGCTATCCATAAAAATAAAATAAAAAAATACTTAAGTATATTTAAAACCAAATACTTTTAGACTTCTACTCAAGTAGTATTTTACTGGGTTACTTTCACTTTTACTTGAGTCACTGTCTATTAAGGTATCTTTACTTTTACTCAAGTACGACAATTTGGTACATTTTCAACCCCTGTAGTTAAAGTAAAAGTTGTCAAGAATATAAATAGGAAAGTAAATTAAAGATACCCATAAAAAATACTTAAAGAGGAGGAATGCTGCAGCAGCCCACAAGGTGTGCTGCAGTATAACACAACTTTTAAAGGAGCAACCACTATTCTTTAGTACTTGAAAGTATTTTTACTTAAGTACTTTATACCACTGCTACATTTATACTTGAGGATGTTAATATTTTCAATGAATATATTATATATTATCATACTTACATCAACCACAGAGGAATTTTTCAAAAACAATAAAGCCCCCCTTTGGAATCGCATAAAAAACATTGTATATTATTTAAGGGTTAATGGAATTCTAAATGTATCAAGACATTCCCCCTATGAGAGTACATATCCATCCTCATTCAGTAACTGACCAACCAAAATGACTTTATTCTCAAACCACTTTAGAAAAAAGTGACTTATTTTCTTTGTTGTAGTATCTATGAGGGGAAAAATGTTTATATGCTAAAATCCAAGCTAAAAGTGCCTGCTCATGGAAATTGGCCAATGTTACACCAAAATAGAAATTCTAAACCACCAACTGAGTCAAACAGTAATTAAAAATGTTATGGAAGACATTCTTAAAGTACAGTGCCTTCGGAAAGTATTCAGACACCTTGACTTTTTCCACATTTTGTTACGCTACAGCCTTATTCTAAAATGTATTAAATATTTTTTTCCCCTCATCAATCTACACACAATACCCCATAATGTCAAAGCAAAAACATGTTTTTAGACATTTTTGCAAATAAAAAATGGAAATATTACATTTACATAAATATTCAGACCCTTCACTCAATACTTTGTTGAAGCACCTTTGCCAGCGATTACAGCATTGAGTCTTCTTGGGTGTGACGCTACAAGCTTGGCACACCTGTATTTGGGGAGTTTCTCCCATTGTTCTCTGCAGATCCTCTCAAGCTCTGTCAGGTTGGATGGGGAGCTTTGCTTCACAACTATTTTCAGGTCTCTCCAGAGATGTTTGATCAGGTTCAAGTCCGGGCTCTGGCTGGGTCACTCATGGACATTCAGAGACTTGTCCCGAAGCCAGTTCTGCATTGTCTTGGCTGTGTGCTTATGGTCGTTGTCTTGTTGGAAGGTGAACCTTCACCTCAGTCTGAGGTCCTGAGAGCTCTGGAGCAGGTTTTCATCAAGGATCTCTCTGTACTTTGCTTCGTTCATCTTTGCCTCAATCCTGACTAGTCTCCCAGTCCCTGCCGCTGAAAAACAGCCCCACAGCATGATGCTGCCACCACCATGCTTCACCGCAGGGATGGTGCCAGGTTTCCTCCAGATGTGATGCTTGGCATTCAGGACAAAGAGTTCAATCTTGGTTTCGTTAGACCAGAGAATCTTGTTTCTTATGGTATGAGAGTCTTTACGTGCCTTTTATAAAACTCCAAGTGGGATGTCATGTGCCTTTTACTGAGGAGTCTGGCCAACCTGATTGGTGGAGTGCTGCAGAAATGGTTGTCCTTCTGGAAGGTTCTCCCATCTCCACAGAGAAACTCTAGAGCTCTGTCAGAGTGACCATCGGGTTCTTGGTCACCTCCCTGACAAAGGCCCTTCTCCCCCGATTGCTCAGTTTGGCCGGGCGGCCAGCTCTAGAAAGAAGCTTGGTGGTTCCAAACTTCTTCCATTTAAGAATGATGGAGGCCACTGTGTCCTTGGGGACCTTCAGTGCTGCAGAAATATTTTGGTACCTTTCCCCAGATCTGTGCCTCAACATAATCCTGTCTTGGACCTCTATGGACAATTGCCCTCGACCTCATGGCTTGGTTTTTGCTCTGACATGCAGTAACAACTGTGGGACCAACTATAGACAGGTGTGTGCCTTTCCAAATCATGTCCAATCAATTGAATTTACCACAGGTGGACTCCAATCAAGTTATAGAAACATGTCAAGAATGATCAATGGAAACAGGATGCACCTGAGCTCAATTTTGAGTCTCATAGCAAAGGGGTCTGAATACTTATGTAAATAAGGTATTTCTGTTTGGTTTTTTTTATATACATTTGCTTTGTCATTATGGGGTATATTGTGTGTAGATTGCTGAGGATATTTAGTTTTTTATCTATTTTTGAATAAGTTGCGGGGCCTGAATACTTTCCGAAGACACTGTACTTCAGAATCCAATTTATTTAAAACGTTTTATTTAGAGTATTGAAATCTAAAACCCTGTTCTTGGGTATTATTGAGAATATCTTTCCGTAGATAGTGAGGCTTCTAAGTCCTTCACAATTGTAGGGGGCAATTCAAGTGATAATGAGTCATAAACCGACCTACCATACAATTAAATATCTTCTAGTAACTAGAGGTTACACTTATTTTGGTTTTCTTAAAAATGGGGTTAAACTTCAAATGACTCCTTTGTTTTTCTTCCTTGCATATAACAATACCAAGATAAGTTATCTTGTCTTTAATTGGGATACCATATACCTCCTGTAAATCACAGTCCTTGAGTGGAAATAAGACTGACTTATATTCATTTCCAAAAATGATACCAAGGAAAACTGTTCAATACAGGAAACTGCGTTGGTGACCTCATTCCTGTCTCTCAAAAATATGGTGGTATCATCAGCCAGTTGACATAATTCTAATTCCATGCCAAGTGCTGAAATACATTGAATATTCACATTCTTGATATGAAGAGCCATAAATTGAGTAACCAATAAAAAGGAAAATGGACTACTTCCCCCTTTGATACAGTATGTAGCCTACTCTCGATATAAACATTATGTCGTTTTAGGTGAACTGTAGCCAGCAGAGGGCCCCCAAATCCATTGGTAATGTATTACATCATAGTCTTTTTAGAAACAACTGCACTGAAATCCCTGATTGTCATTCTGTTCAAAACATACCACAAGAATGATCTGCTTTCGTCCACTATTTCCCATATTATTTCCCAGGTGGGTGCACAGGCCCTACAAATCAACATTCAGGGCCTCTAAGAAAAACATGAAATTAAAATCAATTGAATCCAAATGATTTATGTCGGGGCATGTATGTCTTTATTTTCAACGCGGGAACAACAATGCTAGGTGCGGCTCTGTCTATAGAGTGATAGTGGAAGCACTATAGACCACATACACTAGTGTTAGCAGATATTAATTGAATTGGACTCTTTCAGATTACTACTAGCAAGAGTGTATATCATAGAAGACATTTACTTTAAGAAATACCTATACAAATCAAGCTTAAAATAATGACTGGGCCCTCTCTAATAACCAAGCACAAAGCACTTGGGCTCCAGAGTGGCTCCACTGCTTCTCAGTGCTAGAGGTGTCACTACAGACCCTGGTTCGATTACAGGCTGTATGACAACCAGATGTGATTGGGAGTCCCATAGGGTGGTGCACAATTAGCATAAAAGTAGGCATCATGCAAAACCACAAGTCCCTGCAAGCTCCTGCATGTCATCTCTAGCTGACACCTTTGCTAACAGGTATTGTGTCAGTTTAAAATGTACACAAGACAGTTCACAGAATTGTCAATTTAAAGAAATATAGCCAATGTATTATGACTCATACTGTAGTACTCTATACACGTGCTGCGTTAAACCAATTTCATAGTTTCTTAGTTCCCGACTTGCACATGAATGGGGCAGAAGTTGATAAAGAGCAACTGCATAAATTTGAAGTGGACTGCAGTCAAAACTTCATGACCTTAAATCAAATGTTTTTTGTTCATGCAGTCAGTCATGTAGGCACATCCAAATAATGCAACACACTTTGGAAGGAGTCACCTATAGTCGTGGCCAAAAGTTTTGAGAATGACACAAATATACATTTTCACAAAGTCTGCTGCCTCAGTTTGTATGATGGAAATGTGCATATACTCCAGAATGTTATGAAGAGTGATCAGATGAATTGCAATTAATTGCAAAGTCCCTCTTTGCCATGCAAATTAATTGAATCCCCAAAAAACGTTTCCACTGTATTTCAGCCCTGCCACAAAAGGACCAGCTGACATCCTGTCAGTGATTCTCTCGTTAACACAGGTGTGAGTGTTGACGAGGACAAGGCTGGAGATCACTCTGTCATGCTGATTGAGTTCGAATAACAGACTGGAAGCTTCAAAAGGAGGGTGGTGCTTGGAATCATTGTTCTTCCTCTGTCAACCATGGTTACCTGCAAGGAAACACGTGCCGTCATCATTGCTTTGCACAAAAAGGGCTTCACAGGCAAGGATATTGCTGCCAGTAAGATTGCACCTAAATCAACCATTTATCGGATCATCAAGAACTTCAAGGAGAGCGGTTCAATTGCTGTGAAGAAGGCCTCAGGGCGCCCAAGAAAGTCCAGCAAGTGCCAGGACCGTCTCCTAAAGTTGACTCAGCTGAGGGATCGGGGCACCACCAAGTACAGAGCTTGCTCAGGAATGGCAGAAGGCAGGTGTGAGCGCATCGGCACACACAGTGAGGCGAAGACTTTTGGAGGATGGCCTGGTGTCAAGAAGGGCAGCAAAGAAACCACTTCTCTCCAGGAAAAACATCAGGGACAGACTGATATTCTCCAAAAGGTACAGGGATTGGACTGCTGAGTACTGGGTTAAAGTCATTTTCTCTGATGAATCCCCTTTCCGATTGTTTGGGGCATCCGGAAAAAAGCTTGTCCAGAAAAGACAAGGTGAGCGCTACCATCAGTCCTGTGTCATGCCAACAGTAAAGCATCCTGAGACCATTCATGTGTGGGGTTGCTTCTCAGCCAAGGGAGTGGGCTCACTCACAATTTTACCTAAGAACACAGCCATGAATAAAGAATGGTACCAACACTCCAAGAGCAACTTCTCCCAACCATCCAGGAACAGTTTGGTGACGAACAATGCCTTTTCCAGCATGATGGAGCACCTTGCCGTAAGGCAAAAGTGATAACTAAGTGGCTCGGGGAACAAAACATCAATATTTTGGGTCCATGGCCAGGAAACTCCCCAAAAAGAAGGGTCAACACTGCAAATATTGACTCTTTGCATCAACTTCATGTAATTGTCAATAAAAGCCGTTGACACTTATGAAATGCCTGTAATTATACTTCAGTATTCCATAGTAACATCTGACAAAAATATCTAAAGACACTGAAGCAGAAAACTTTGTGGAAATTAATATTTGTGTCGTTCTCAAAACTTTTGGCCACGACTGTACTTGACAAAATAGATCAGCTCGAACGCCCCCGCGGTCTCGCTTAAACTCGAGATGCTGGTGGAAAGAAGGAAGACGTAATGAAGTGAGGATCTCTGGGTTGTTGCAATGGTCAGATTATCAGTTTATTTCCACAGATTCTACAACCCGGAGTTGCTATGAAGGTACAATTATTTTCAAAATATTTGTAGTTAATTCTACTTTTCTCAATTCTCAGTAGGTTATTGCTGTCAAGCTAGCTAGCTGTAGTTGACTGTCAGCAAATATACTAGCTAACGTTTGATTGCTCAGTTTTTTGTTGTTAGTTTTTTGTTCACAAGCTAGTTAGCTAACAATAAATAGATAGTTAACTAGCTTTATATATCCAGCTAACGTTAGCTATGTTGAGTGAGCTGAGTTCAATCATCTCTATATGTAGCATTGATGCTTAGTAACTAATGTAGATAGCTATTAGCTACTGTCAGTATGAAGCTAGGTACAGCTACATGTTGCCGAAATAGGCTAACTAACTAGCTAGCTACTTGGCTAGATTTTCTTTTCTAACTGTATATGAGTTAGCTAGCTAGATTAAATAGTTTATTCAGGCAAATTCTCGATAACCAGTATTCATGTTCAATGTCAGTACTATTGATGATTGTCCTCACCACCAAGGGGGAGTAGCACAGTAATGGCTTGATGTTTTGCATCTGTGACTAACGCTAGGCTACTAGCTAGCACGGTCACTAGATTGACTGTTTGTCTTGCCTTGTTTGTGACTGATATTTGTGATTTGAATGGATAGTTCAAATCCTCCCTCCTAGGAAGAAAGCTTCTGGTCAATTATTGATTTTTGGAATGTATGTTAGTTGTCTGTAGGCTGTTTGGTTCCACATCTGTAGAAATCCTAACGCTCGCTCATTGGGCATAATATTTAGCCTTTACACTGGGAGTTCTAATGTTCATATACGATTATCAGATTGTTAACCACTTAATGCATTTAAAAAAAAAAATTCTACCATCTCTCTTCAATGAATATGCATTATTAAGGATACAAACACATACTTTATTTAATTTAATCATGATACAATCTCAAACTTAGACAGCTGTGGTATTTTTCAGATATTAATGGATGATGATTGGTAGAACCTTGTGTAATTCAGATCAGTAGGGGACTCAATGCAGGTACAAGTCAATGTACACAAGCTGATTTACCAGGAGAAACTGCACCTTCAAGAGAAACACCCCACAACGCATCCAAAAAATGTAAATATGAATATATTTAGACTAACAGCAGCAGAAAATGGAACAATATTACAACAGTAGTAACAATAGTAGTACACATTTATGCACAAATTGACCTGTTGCCTTAATAAATATATTCCTATATTTGACTACTGCACAGTACTATTGTTCATGTGACAGAGACTAGTATAAAAAGTAATGGGCAAATGATAGGGCCTACGTTTGGAAACGGATTACCCCATTGACAGAGATGGGAGTTGAACTGAAATTGATTTTGTGGAATTATCTTCCCATGTCAATACAGGGGAATGCATTCTCTACTATGAAATTGCCAGGGAACAGATATCGAGTTATCATTTGCAGCCACTCATCGAGGTAATTAGTCAGTTAGTTTATCTGATGCATTAATCATTTCTCCACTACACACCTTCACTTTCTCACACATTCTCCCCTGCAGACAAAAGTGTCCCATTTAGATAAGCTTTGATAGGATGTGTTGGATGTAGGTCTATTAGGGCTGGTCATCATGCAGTCCCTGGGCATGTCTAGTCTATTGTGCCGTCGTCAGTCACCACAGAGCTATGGGCTATGCTTTTCATTTCCTCAGCCATAACAAAGTGACGCCTCCAGCCTCTCCTGTGGCTGCAATATTAAGAGTATAATAGCCTGTGTTTCCTTGACCACTCTATTTTTAGATGTTTTCACACTTGCAATAACCTGTGCAATACATTGCGGCATCAAGCCAATCTGTTTGTAGGTATCACTGTGATAATGACTATAGGGTGTCTGGTGTTGCACAGATGGGTCCTAGCTCAAGGAGAGGAGGCTTGTCGACACTACAGGGCTGTTGCTGGTGATGTTTGACAGGGATAACTCCTTCTCACGTCTGTGGAGCTCTGGAGTCTCTTAACACTGCTGTCTGTGTTCTCCAGGCTGGGGCCTCGTCCATGTGGGCTTCATGCTGTGGTCTGCTGAATGAAGTCATGGGCACAGGGGCAGTGAGAGGCCAGCAGCCTGGGTTCGGAGCCGGTGCCGGACCCTTCCGGTTTGCCCCCAGCGCAGGATATTCCACATATCCGCCCACAACCTCAGGGAGCCCCAGCCTCGTATGTAAGGCTTGTGGCCAGGCCTTCTCTGTCTTCAGGAGGAAGGTAGGTGTTGGGTTTGGGGACCATTGGGGTAGCTAGTAGACTTATTGTGTGAATGGCCTATATGATTGTAGGCCAGTCCCAGATGGTTAGAGGGTGTTTTATAGGCTTTGGGGTGATGGCTAGAGTGTGTCTGATAAGCTTTGGGGTAATCAAGAAGGAACCTGTTTGGGTGTTTGAGCCATAGAATAGTTTATAATTGGTATTGACTGAGGAGACACAATAACATTGAATGCACTGATATTCTTATATATTTTATTAGATCTGGTCAGAGTAGCCCTCATATGTTTATTCAAACATACACACCCTACCACACTAGGCCTACATGTTAAGTAAGGGCCAGTGTTGATTAGTTCCGTCCTTAAACGTAATCTGATGTGTCCTCCGAGAGAGCCAAGATAAGAGATGCTGAATACAGCCAGTTACGTCATGAGACTGCACTTACAAGCCCATGGCACAGCAGTGGTAATTGCTACACTCCAAATCAAATTGTATTTGTCACATGAGCCGAATACAACCGGTGTAGACCTTAACGTGAAATGCTTACTTACAAGCCCTTAACCAACAATGCAATATTTACTAAATAAACTAAAGAGGGAGAAAAAAAGTTACACAATAAAATAACAATAACGAGGCTATATACAGGGGGTATCGGTACCAAGTCAATGTGCGGGGGTACAAGTTAGTCGAGGTATTTGAGGTAATATGTACATGTACGTAGGGGTAAAGTGACTATGCATAGATAATAAACAGCAAGTAGCAGCAGTGTAAAAAAAAAAGGGGGGGGGGTCACTGGAAATAGTCTGGGTAGCCATTTGATTAACTGTTCAGCGGTCTTATGGCTTTGGGGTAGAAGCTATTAAGCTATGTTGAGAAAACCACATGTTTTTGTTGTAATGTAGTCTGTGGTAAACAAAAATAACTTAGGCTACTTCTTTAGTGTAGATTTAGATCAGTGTGAGGTTTTGTGGCTGATGCAGGCTAATGCTATGGTCTGAAGTTTGTTAGAAGAATTTCTAGGTAAGCACTGTGCCTCATCAAAGGTCTAGCCAGAATTCATCAAATGGCAGGGGGAAGGGGGTCTGTTGTGATGACAGAGGCAGACGACATCTCCATATTGCTGGGTTGAATTCCTTTACTCTGTCTGAACTGGTCCCTCTGCTGCTCTGCGTCACCATGCCAACACAGCGCTTAATCATGCCGCTTGCGTGTTATTACTGTTTGATGTTTGTGACATGAAATAAAGAACTGCCTGCCTCCCGTCCGACTGTCTGGAGAGGGAGGGGAACAGATGCACATGATTGAAAAAATGCAGTAACGGAAAAAAGACATCGACCTTCTGCTTCCTCATGGCTTATTTTGGGCTCCAATACCCCACATTCCTCATCTGTCCAACATAGCCTGTGAAGGTTCTATTGATGATTTCAGAATCTGTGTTGCTTTGTTCAGAACAAACAATCGTTCAAGGTGTATAGAGGGAGATGATTGCGCAATTTAATAATTGAATGAGACATGATTTAATCTACCATCTGCATGAATGTTTTAGTGGAGACAAGTTCTACATGCAGGATATTGTTAGCCTAGAGTACTGGGCAGTCTTTGTGGATCCTATTAAGGCACAGTGTGCCCTGGGGCCTACATTATCCTGTGTCCATGTCACTTAGCCTGTCTCTCCACCTGCTTAATGCGCACACTCTATCTCTCTCTCCCCCAGCATATCTGCTGCGACTGTAAGAAGAGTTTCTGCACTCTGTGCTCTGTGCTTCAGGAGAACCTGCGTATATGTGCCACATGTCACCTGCTGAAGGGGACGGCCTTCCAGAGACCACAGCTGATGCGGCTGAGGGTCAAAGACCTGCGGCAGTACCTGCTGCTACGCAACGTCCCCACAGACACCTGCAGGGAGAAGGAGGACCTGGTGGACCTGGTGCTGTGTCACCAGGGGACAGAGGGGGAGGAGGACCCCGACAACCCCCTCTACACCCCGCCCCCCTCCGCCGCACGTTCCACCTCCGAGCTGTCTGCGCTCTCAGTCTCCGCCTCTCAAGGGGAAGCTCTCAGCAGGAGCGACAGCTCAGGGACAACCAACCAGGTACATGTCATGCAGGTAGAGAGTGAGTGTAAAAGGTGTTACGTCTGCTCTGAAAGTGACTGAGGTCTAAATTAAGAGATGACTGCTACAAATACCTGTACTTTGCCTGCTCAGCTGGTGCAGAGAGCATTAGAAGCTTTACTATGAATGGGAACATAGTAGTCCCCGAGGTATCAGTGGACTAAACAGCAGGTGATTCATCCTAATCCCTGCCTGGACTGGAAGGATTTGTAGTGCTCTGTGGAGGTTTCTGTCTGAGTTGGCCTGTTGCGGTGACCATATTACCGGCAGACATGACCGCAGTAATATTCCACGTGACCGTTGAGTCATGGTAATCTCCTCTTATGCGCTCAGGACATGCATTGGTAGTACCCAACTCACTAACGACCATCAGGTCCACTGGAGGCTGCTGATGTAACATTCCGCTGATTCCGCTCCAGCCATTACCACGAGCCCATTCTCCCCAATTAAGGAGACACCAACCTCCTGGGATCAGGTCCTAATGGTCTTGTACCCAGGGCTCTATTGTCCCTCCTTCAGGTCCTAATGGCCTGGTACTCAGGGCTCTATTGTCCCTCCTTCAGGTCCTAATGGCCTGGTACTCGGGGCTCTATTGTCCCTCCATCAGGTCCTAATGGTCTGGTACTCAGGGCTCTATTGTCCCTCCATCAGGTCCTAATGGTCTGGTACTCAGGGCTCTATTGTCCCTCCATCAGGTCCTAATGGTCTGGTACTCAGGGCTCTATTGTCCCTCCATCAGGTCCTAATGGTCTGGTACTCAGGGCTCTATTGTCCCTCCTTCAGGTCCTAATGGCTTGGTACTCAGGGCTCTATTGCCCCTCCATCAGGTCATTAATGGCCTGCTACTCAGGGCTCTATTGTCCCTCTAACCACACTGACATCAATCCAAATACACTTATCATCAAAACAGTATTGTGATTTTTTTTTTTAAACTCACCTCACTGTGATTGATCAATTTGAAGTAAGAAGTTCAACAACCTGTTGAAACTGAGTGGAAAACATGGTTGTTGTGGATGTTGTTTCAAAGCCAATGAAATGGACAGCGCTTTCTAAGGTGACGATTATTTCAAAACACCCACACGCATATTAGAGCTGATGCATACTCATAGGCCTATATACTGTATGAGCCCAAGCCTGAAGAAAAAAAATCCTGAATTAAAAAAATGATTGTGCCATTATACAATACATAGCCTAATAGCCTACCGCATATTACGCATGGCAGAAAAACGAAATGATTTTAAGATGTAATTGGTCCAGCCTATACTCCAAAATTAGTAATCACCTTTGAGTGTGGACTCTATTATCATGCATACTGGATAGACTGGTTACCTCATGCTACACTCCAATCTTTTTATCCATGAGTCTGGGAGAGAACATGTAGGCCTAGGCGATGCCGTTGGGTCATTGATTGTGCAGGGTGGCTTACAGAGTTAGCCTACAATTGTAGAGAATTTGTATTTGATTTTGAATAGCTTAGTATTAGGGATTTTTATAATCAATAGGCTGACCTATTACCTTTAGCTACAGAATATCTCAAACCTCCACTCATCTGGGGATGAAATTCCATTGTCATGGAAACCCCTCACAGCGAAGCCTTTTATCAGACTGGGACATTTCCAGGAGCCTGTATGGAGCTTGCTCTCAGGTTTATACAAGCCCATGACCTTCTCTCCTTTATATCATCTCCTCCCCTCTCCTTCATTCCTTTCTCGAGCGAGCAGAGAGTCAGGGTATCAACAGTTTAATGAAATATGTTTTGTTACTATTGATGTTCCCGAACAGATTTCACTTGGTTTCCCAAATTTAAGCACTGGGTAGCTGCAGGAACAGGGTTAGAGAGCCCATGGCATAGAGTTTGGGCAGAAAATCACCTGTCATGCAGCGAGAGGCTGCATGCTCCTCAAACAGTGGTTGATGAAATAACCGGAGTATCTTACCCGGCATGAGTGAAAAATGCATTTGAGTGCATACAGGTGACATGTATTTGTTCACCTGCCCGTGTTCCTGCCCATTTGATAATAGGCCATTGTAAATTGAAACAAATTTGACATAATAGTGAAGACAGAATTAAATTGAGAATAGTCTGATGGGTGAAAATCTGATCACTTGATGAGAGAACAGCAGTGTGCAGCCTGAGGCAAGGAACAGAGCACAAGCTTTTTTTTTGCAACTTTCTCAAATCATCAATAGACTATAGTCGCATCATGCAGCCCATATATGCTTTGAATTCTAATACATTTCTATCATTCTCAACTAAAGTTACCAAATAACAAAATCTAGCATATATATATATAGGACCTGTTTCAAATGATAACTTTTACGCTCAACATAGCCACTTCATATGCACACTCGCTCCAGAATGGGAAAAATATCCTTTCTATTTTATTCAGCTAAGTTCAATTATATTCTTCCTACTATAAAGTCATATAAAATAATGGCACAGAACTTATAAGCATATCTTGTCTGATAAATGACCAAGCCTATGTCATGGCGCATAGCCAGATAACATACAGTAGGCCAACTCGTATTCTGTTCTTCTAGAAAACATTTTCTTCATATCATGTTTTTTAGGCCTGCCTAAAATAGTGGATTTGTGATGGTGTATATTAAATAGATTTACTTGACTTTTTAAAATGAAGATGTTCTGAAGGCGCGCATCAGTGGCTTGTATGCCTGGAGATGCTAAACGTGTTTATGCTAATTGACGGTCAATTACCATGAGACTGGTAGTCTATTGCATGACAGTAACCGGCTGACAAAATGTAACGACCGCCACAGCCCTCCGTCTGAGTCATGTTTTTTTTGTTGTCTGTACAGGATATAGGCGACGCCACGTCTCTCTCCCTCCTGAACCTGGCACCCAGTGAGCACACACCAGAGGTAAATGATGGACCTCACTCCTAGTAGGCTGCTAACTGTAGAAAAATGTCCTCTCACAGCATCTGGAGCTTATTCAGAGGGGTGCAACGTTCTCCTGTCCTATTTGCCCCTTTCTCTCCAGTGCAGTATGTGTCATGTATGTAATGGCTTATGACTCTCCTCTCTCTCATGCAGGTGAGCCCTCAGACGCGGCCGCGAGCGCGGGCCTCTCTCTCAGACATCTCCAGCCTGAGGGACATCGAGGGCCTGTCCGTTAGACAGCTGAAGGAGATCCTGGCCAGGAACTTTGTCAACTATTCAGGCTGCTGTGAGAAGTGGGAGCTGGTAGAGCGCGTCAGCCGCCTGTACAGAGAGACGGAGGAGAACATGAAGTCATGTGAGTAGCAGTGAGCCTGGTCCCAGATCCGTTTGAGCTGGTTTGCCAACTGCTATGGTCACTACCACACCATGTTTGCCCATCAAAATGGTGTGCAGTAGTTCTTTTATCTAAATGTGTTTTCTTTCTTTCCTTCAGTGGAAAACGTGAACACAGCTATAACTGCAGGTAAAATATCACTCCTCTGTCTGTCTTTTGTGATATGTATAGTCTGTGGAACAGGAATGGAAAGGACAGCTACTTGACATGTAAACCCTTCAGTCCTCGTCAATGATATTCTAGCTCAGGATGTACAGTATCTTCATTACTGTACTGTAATATTGTACCATCAGAGTTCCTGTATCCCATCAATGCTTTGTACCAGGGGTAGATGCTGAGTTGATTTCTGTAGTACAAAAATAACATAATCAGTATTTACTGACTGTTGCTTTACTCCTTCCACACAAGTGGTGGCCTTGCCCCCTCCTCCCATCTGCAATGGAGGGATTGGAGGTAAGGTATCTGAAAAGGGCACATTTTTCCCGGGTCTCTCTTACTGTTGACCTGGTCACTCCTACCATCTCATGGCCCCTCAGCCTGCATGTAACACAGGCATCCAACCTCATACACAGCCCTTAGTCATGCATGCATGACTATCACCTTACTTACTACATGTGGTCCCACTACTACTACTGCACATCCATTGTGATGTCTTTGTATCTCATCCATACCAAAGGTACCTTCATGCCATCTGAGCATGTGTAGTTGTTGGAGGTCCTCGTTGCCCCTATTCATTGCCAAGTAAGAACCAGTCACCCAAGTGCCATCTTTAAGTTTATTACCTAGAAAGACAAGATGTCTGTTAATAACTTCACACACACATTTCTAATAAAGCTAAGTCTATACAGCTGCAAGAAGTCTGGGGTCTGAATTCACGGATACACCGTCAGGTGATGAAGGGGTCTCATTGTCATGGAAACCCCTCATAGCGAACATTTCCAGGACCCTGTATGATGCTTGCCCTCTGGTTTATACCAGCCATGACCTTCCTAAGATGAGGCACTCTGGATACAAGAGCGAGGAGATAGTTTAGTGAGCTCTCTCACTGGCAGTGCCAGTCTGTTCTACCTCTTCAGGGCTTGACATCATCATTGCTCTCCTCCACTCTGATCTGTATGGAATGTCCTTTTCTTTTGTTTTCTTCTCTGATTCCTCCCCCGTCTTCCTCCAGATGGGGAGAAGGCCCAGCTGACCAACGTGGATGACAACCTGTGCAGGATCTGCATGGACTCCGTGATCGACTGCGTCCTCCTGGAGTGTGGTCACATGGTCACCTGCACCAAGTGCGGCAAGCGGATGAGCGAGTGTCCCATCTGCAGGCAGTACGTTGTGAGAGCCGTGCACGTCTTCAAGTCCTAATGTCTCAACCCACCACTTCCACCACGTCACATCTTCAAAACATTCACCTCCAGAGAAACAGATCTATGTTGTTCTGGGTGTTCTGTTGTTATCCCCTGAAACGCTTACATTATTTGTAAACTTGATCATGAATTTGAGAAATGCAGCGTGTTTGTTTTTCCCCCACTTCATTTTTTTCTTGGGACTAATCAGTGTTTGACCAATGAAAAGGAGGGCGGCAGTCTACCCTTTTATATTAACCCATTCCATTTATAAACACATCCTTGACGTTTTCTCATCTACTGTATTTTTATGTTATGCTTTTGCTTATGTTGACTTTTAAACAAGAATGTGAGCTGTGTGTACCATCGTTCCCAGGTACCTACAGAGTGAACCACTAATTGGTAACTGGTAACTGGTAACTCCCTGTCCCAATGACCAAACCCTATCATGTAATGTCTGCCCATATAGGTCTATTTTGATTTGGAAGGAAGTCTCACATTTTGTTTTAATTCTGTCATAACGTCTTAGCACTGAATGTTAAGATGAATAAGAAAACGGGTGCTAAATACGTTAAAATGTTTTTCCTGTTTTCCGTTTGTTAGTATATCAACTTAAATTGTGGATATCGTCACTGTCTGAAAACCTTATCTCCAAAACAAACTTCAGGAAATGACCATATTTTCCCATTAACGAACATACAATTATGAAACTTCAGAAGTTATTTCGAATACATTTTCTTGGTCCTAGAGTCAAATGTTCAGAGTACAACATTGAGGGGAGTTACTGCTTTCAATAGATGAAAAACATAACTTAAAAAAAAAAGCGCTAATTCCATCAGACAGCAAAAATATGCTTTGAATGTTTTCTTTTCTTGGAAGTGGGAGGAATATTGTCTTTTTAATTAATACATTATTGTAGTTAACACAACTAATCAAATATATAGCTGCAAGTTTACTGCCACTTGTGGAATATAAAGTATATTGAGGAAAAGTGACTTGCTGTACAGTTGCATATAATGTTTCATATCAGTATGAAATGTACATATCTATTTTTTCCATTTGATTTGAATGTGTAATTGAATTGAAGATTTCCCTCATTAGTTTATTAAAGAGTAAGGATTCACTGTCAGGTGGATTGAAATGTGTTACTGCATTGGTTTGCTTGAGTGGTCTGTCCTCAAATGAGAAGCAGAGCATGATGACCGTCTGTATGGTTGCGTCCAAAATTGCACCCCATGCCCTATGGGGCTTTGAACAGTACATGGCACCCCATGCCCTATGGGGCTTTGAACAGTACATGGCACCCCATGCCCTATGGGGCTTTGAACAATAAATGGCACCCTATGGGGCTTTGAACAGCAAATGGCGCCATATGGGGCTTTGGTGAACAGTAAATGGCACCCCATGCCCTATCGGGCTTTGAACAGTAGTGCACTATATAGGCTGAGGATAGGGTTCCATTTTGGACATAGGCACTGAGATTGGGTTGGAGAGGTTTCCTGCTCTTAAAATACCATGCACTGTACAGTGTCACACAGTCAACTTCCCTTTGGAAGGGTATGCTAAACAAATTGTGCAAGGTCTGGTCTTTGTATTTGGGAATGTTTAACCTTTTATTTTGGTAATTAAAGATGAATTACAGTTTGACTTTGTCTACTTGTCTGGTATGTTGAGATGCCCAGACCACTTGTTCTTGGCAGGCCTTTGAAAAAGCAATTAACAATTTGATAAATGGGAAAATGCTTCAGGAAAATTAATGCAATCCTGTAGGGTGAACTAGTGTTTAGAGTGCTAGATTATGCCGTTGTCTAGGAGAAGACAGCTGCAGAGAGCAGCTTCCATGTGACAAATGCTGAATGGAAAAATACAAGCATGGCTGATACATGATCTCAGAGTTGGGTGAGGGGATTCCAAAAATATGTCCACATGCCAATGTTATTTCTTGCTCATTGAAAGCGAAGCCACCCGAGGTCACCAGTGACCCTGGCATTTAAGAAATACTCTGCTGTGCCCTATCAAAAAGGTCACAACTGAGGGTCAAAAATGTCATAGTATGAGAAGTCAGATTTTATACAGAGAAATATACTTTTAATGACAATCATAGCACTTGGTTTTAGATTTACAAATATAAAACTACATCATGTGCATCTGTGTGGCCAACAGCATTCACTTGACATTGTATGCCACAATCACAACACATAAATAATGACAATTATATTATTTGCACAAAACCACAGATATGATTATGGATGATTACTCAAATATAAATAAAGAACATTTAAAATAATGAGTAGATCTGTCAATCTTGGAATTAATGATTGCACGAGCAAATGCTCTTTCAAAAAAAAAAAAATTACTGTAACACCAAGTCTGTGGAGGCCACTTATTGTATGTATGGGTGAAAAATGATTCAATTACTTTACACACATTATGGGCTCTTGCTAAAACATGTGAAACACGAGATTGCATTTTCCTGTTTCATACAAATTTCAAAAGGTATCACAGAGATTTAAAAATACACTACTAACTTTCCTTATGTCAATATTGATTGACTGATTAATTTCAAGCTGTATTAATTTAACCACTTGTGCAAGATTTATTTAAAGATGCCGAAATCGCCCCGGCATTTCCTGGTTGCAAAAATTCTAATAGTTCACCCAAATTTTTGTTTGTGACAAAATAAGCAAGTATAGTGTAGAATACCATCTAAACCACTGAAATATATTTTACATAACCAAAAATATTGTATTTTCAGCTGTTTAAGGCTGGTGCACAAAACCGAAAGCAAAAGACAAAAACGAAACTTAAGAACGGGAAGCATAGAAAGAACTGATCTACCGCTTCTTAGACTTGCTTTCAATGACAGGTCTATAACTCACATTTCTATGTGAAATTGGTCAGGTCACCCCAAAAGTTACATATTGCAGCTTTCGACTTTTATAACATGTATTTTATCATGGTCTTATTTTCATGTTTTATGTAAAGTAAATCCAGTCCAAGTCAGTAACTATCGTTAAACGGTAATGTCAACTTCAGAAATTGGCACATGATATCAGGTAAAACACAGCATCCAAAAAGATATATTACCATCGGTGTCAAGGCAAACTGATATAAAAGATCTATAGGTCAATATTCAGTTCTATGACATGTCATCTGGGGTCTGTTCGTAGGTTGAAATCTGCAGTGTATCTGGTACTGCATACATAAACTTTCACCTACACTTAAAAATGATTCGCCCAATGCGTGAATTGTTGTATAAAACAAACCTAAATAATACAAAAATTCAATATAACAAACCTTTAAAAAATGTTTTACAAACACAAAAAGACACACTCATGCGGGCGGTTTTCCTTCATCATGTCCTGTCCAGTAGCTTTACATCTTCCCCTTTCAGCACAACGATTCTACAACATCCAGAAAGATTGATGCAAAAATCTGCCCAGTCCATTTACACACCTCTGCTTCTGTCATCAACTCATGTGACATTGTTCGGTCAGAAATCTAACACGGTATATTCACCAATGAAGAGGAAATAAACATACAAAACCAACCAGTCCAGGCTTGATGGGGGAAACCTTGTCTTGCTCCATTTACTGCAAAAGGTCGTTCTTATGCTGTGTACATTTTGGCCTGTGTCAGTGTCCCTCAATGAACTAGCCGAGTTTCTGCAGTAATTTGTCCTCTTTGAGGCCAAACTGTACACTTACAGACATCTCTGCTATGAACTGTTCACAGGCCGTCTTGGTCACCTGTTTGCAGTAGCGTAGGTCAATGTGACAGATGCTCCCACAGCGCTTGAAGAAGGTAAGGGAATGGTCTGTCACCCTATTACAAACTGGAGGCGGAGACAAAAACAGAGCCAGGCATGAGGAAACGTGTACAGAGCCGGATTGAACATTATGTACGCTAAAATGCAACAAAGACTACAGTTAAACTCTTAAACTGTTATCTCGATTTTATATTAAGAATAAATACCTCTTTTATACCCTCTAATATTAACAGACATTATAAGAAGTGAAATAGCAGAGTAACTAAAAACAGCCTCTGTGCTGTTGTCTTCGCCCCTATTGCTCATACTGACTGGCTGAGGGTTGCTACCTGATAGGTTGACCTCTGTGAGGGAATCTCTGGTTGTGGTCCCTGCGGCCGTCAGCAGATTGACCGACTGGTCGTTGACGTGGTTGCAGTAGCTCAGGTCCAGTTGTGAAAGTACCGGCATATGTCTGATAATCAGACGCAGAGAGGCGTCTGTGACGTCCAGTCCGGCCAGACGCAAGTCCACAACGTTCCTCAGCTTACAACGGTTGTCCAACTGGCCTGAGGGTGGAGGGGAGGAATAAAATATGAGTGATTTCCTGTCTCGCAGCCAAACATGGCGAGTAATGGCCTTCATTTTGGTCCTTTAAATAAACACGTGAACTATCTAAAGATCCCCTCACATTTTCTTCCTAATGGGTTTTAAAAAGAGGAGCCTCACAGTCCTGTCACACCCAGGATAACCACAGTTATAACGTAGCCGCGTCAATTTCATACAACTCCCCCCTCCTGTTGCCAGTGGTTACCTGGTCTGTTGTCGGTCGGAGGCGAGAGCAGGTCCCTCATCTGGGCATCTTTGAGCCCCTCCACCCACTGCACATCGAGGGTGCGCAGCAGAGGGCAGCTAGAGGTGCAGAGGGCAGACACAGCCACCCACGAGCAACCTGAGAGCAGCAACACCCGCAGACCTGCAGCACAGAGTGGAGTAGTGTCAGAAGAGTTTCAACGCCGAGATAGAGACACAGAGGGGTGGACAGTCTCTAATCTCCACCCAAACCATATTTCTCTCCCATAGATCAGTGTGACATGGCCATGGTACATACCTGGTAAGCGGTTTATAAGCCAGCTTAGTTGCTTCTTGGAGATGTTGGTCCAGCTGAGGTCCAGTGAGAGGGGCTGTCTGCGGATGATGCCACTCAGCATGAGGGGAGTGATAGATTTACAGCGGTTCAGATCGATTATGGTCCACAGTCTTTTATCACAGCACCTGTCAGAGATAGAGACAATGGAGACTCACTATTTGTAATGGACAGATGAAGGTTTTAGATACTTAGATTCAGATATACCAAGTGTTTAATGTTTTTAAAAGGCCCGCGATGTGAAGTAACACAGTTTGAGTAGAATGGAGCTCTCACCATCGGTTCCATGTCTTGCAGACACGCATGCAGACACACAGCTCCTTGTGTGTGACGTGTCCGAAGATCTTCACCCAGACCTCTCGCTGCACCGCGTGGGTTTTCCCATCCACCAGGGGCAGTCTATCCGGCGGGGGGCTGATGGGGGGCGGCCGGATGACGTGGCGCTCCATTTGGACACACTTGGGCGGGGAGCGTGGGGGCAGGGGCCGGGTGCCAGGGGAGCTCCTGTTGAAGCCCAGAGGAGTGATTTGGCTGGGGTAGAAGTGGCGCAGCTCCCAGGGAGTGCCGTTCATTTCCTTGGTCCAGTGGTGTGGCCGCTCTCCTCCTAGGTCACTGCCATTGCGGAAGCTCCTCTTTGGCTCTTCATTCTCACTCTCTGGCTCCACCTTCAGGGGCTGGCGGTTCTCATTGGCAAGGCAGTCCTCGGTCTTCTGGATCTCCTGGTTCAGTGCTTTGCTCAGCTCTTTGCTCAGCTCTTTGTTTGGTAATCGGCGTTTGCGGCACGCTTTGGGACGTGGGCCCTTCTCCTGGGGTTCACTGCCCCCCTCGCTACTGGGGCCAGCCCATGGAGAGCTGCAGTGAGACTGGTCACTGTCTAGAACAGGAGCTTTAAGAGGAGGCCTGGGCAGGCTTGTCTTTGTGTCCTCGTCATCCCCGTCCTCCTCCTCGGTATCTCCTAAACGCCCTCTCCTCTCCAGGCCTCGCCGGTACAGAGAGGCCTTCTCCTCTTCATCCACCTCCTCCTCTTCAGTCTTGATCTGATTAAGGAACAGATGTCCATCTGACTTTCCCTGTGGGAGATAGGAAGGTTTAGTTGGAGAGTATGTTCAACTATGTATACCAGAGCACATAGCATCCAGACGTTTAACAAAAGGAGTTGCTTGGCATAGCATGAACATTTCCACCCATAGTGAGAGTGTAACGTTATACTAACAAACACAAACCACATGATGAAATCGGAGTATCTCTACCTTCTTCCTCACATCAAAGTCCTCTTCGTAGTCATCGTCGAAGAGCTTTCTCTTCTTCCTCAGTTTGTCCTCAGGTCTGGGCCGAGGCAGGGTGCTGGGGGACAGGACAGGGGGTTGTCTGTGAAGGGCCTCCCATTCCTCAGGTCTGTGTCTGGGAGTCTCATCCCTCTCAGGCTTCCTCTTGACTGTAGACGTAGACTCGCCCTCCTCCTTGACCACCTTCTGCTCCCTCAGCAGAGAGCCAGGGAGGTTGGACGCGTACTTGAACCCTGGTCCCCTTTTTTGCTTGCAGACCAAAAGGTGGCAAAAACAGGAGACAACTTTATACCTTTTGCTTATCACAACGTTGTCACCAAACTGAGCTACTGTTTCACAAGAGTTAAACTAGATAGACTGACTACCACTTCTAGAGAATTAGGTGTCGGTTTCCCCTGTAACAGAAAGGGCATTGGTAAGTAGCACAGTAAGTAAATGAACAGGAAGTAAAAACCACAAAGTAAATGCATTATGAAATGCCTCACACTTGAAAGAATTTAACTCTTTGGGGAAAGTTTTCCAAAGTTCACAGCTCTGTTTATTTAAGTCAATGCAAATCCAACACCAGACTACAAAATATGTTGTGGCAACTGAAATCAGTAATATACCCAGTAACATGTACATTTTATATTTCTGCACATACTTGAGGATAAATGATGAATTCTTATAGGTACTCACTTTTCCTGTTTTCCCAGCGTAGTTGCATTTGGGACATTCCCAACAGTTGGGAAGTTCATCATTCACCACGCCAGAGGCATCTTTAACCTGAAAACCATGAAGTAAAAGAGCTAGTTGACAAGAAGGGCAGACAGGGGGTTCAAGACTAAAGTACAATGTTTTCACCACAGAGAGAAAACGGGAACTGAAAGCATGACTGTGTCCACTTAACAGTGAAAAACACTTAAAGTGAGAATCTCTGGACAACCGACAACGTCTAACATCTGATAAAGACCTTCACACAAATTCCTATTATCAAAATGAAAAATGTATATTCTTCAGGAATACTTTACCTATTACTTTAGAGTATTATGTGCATGGAATACCAAAGGCAGTCACAACTTCCCTTCATTTGAACAGGTTTGAGCAAGATCATGCTATGGTTTGGCAGAATGCTTCCTAACAGTGTATGAGTCACTTTGCATTTTATTTGCATCCGGCTCGACCCGGCAATGTCAACAACACTGCAAAGTTGTATTCTTATGCCATGTGATTTCAGCTGGACACTTCTCCTTCCCAGAGACTATATTAGCCTTCTGTAAGTCAATCTGGAGGAAGGAAATTGATGAGCTGGTTCAGTCAGTGTCAAACAACAACAGGAAGTCCCCACCACACCAACGCCTCAAGCTGCCTTGTAAAACTCTCTGAAAGTCAAACCCAGTGAATCACCTACCACTGGTACAGCAGCAAACATTCCAGGATACAGTATTGCCCTCATTTGAGTCACAAAGCATTTAAAACATTCAGGTGAATCTCACTCACACAAATGAGTCATCATCAAACTCATCAAGTGGAGGCTTGGCCTGGTGTTCAGTCATGACTTGACATGCTCATCCTAGCTCACCTTTAAGCAGTTGGGGTGAACAATCTCACTGCAGATGGAGCACTCCATGAGCATGATGTTGAACCTGTCCTCCTCTTCCTCCAGGGAGTCCTCCTTACCTGCTTCTCCACACACAACACACACAGCTGTGTGGGGCAGGACAGGCTGCAAGGGACAAACACACATTCAGTGAAAGTCATTGAGTCCGACACATTGGGTCTACTATGCCAGTGTGCAATACAATTTGGAAATGGTGTTCATAAGCTGCAACTGGTCATTCTATGTTTCCTGTTTTCGGAGAATCATTAACAGACACTGGCGACGACGCCAAGCCGTAGACAAATATCCACTGATTGGACTCAACAGAATCTAGAGACCATTGACACATGAATGAGTCATACTGTGCCAAATATAAATGTTAGCACTCACTTCCTGATGTCTCGCTCTGTATCATTGTACTTCTGGTTGGTTCTCGTACGCTGACCCTTGTTTTAAACCCTGAACTTCTCATTATGGTTTGTATGTCAAATGCACAGTCTTTGCATGTGGCACAGCACTGCATCATTGAATAAGACAATATTGGCTAACTGAACGCTCTGCTAAATAGTATGAATAATGAAAAGCCTGTGTGGTTTCTTTGGCTTTACTCACTGCAATGCACTGCCTCATGATACAGGACTGCTTCATGCGCCCTGGTCCTCCAAACTTCTTCATGTCTTTACAGAAATGACAGTCTCCACACTCGGTTCGGAGGCACGCCTCACACTTTCGGCAGCGTGTTCTCCTGCGTCTGGCGCCAGACGCACTGCGATTGGACGGCAGCTTGACCGCTGCTGACGTCCCCATCTTGGGCTTTGGCCGGTTGGCTGCATGCTGCTGCAGAGAGAAACATTATACAATTCAAGTTGAGGTGGGCAATTTAATGGACACCGTTGCCTAAGACAGTAAACTACCTTCGACTTCATCACTGGACACAAAACATCTAGTACTGTATGGTCTAATACTGACATTCATAAAGCTAGTGAGACAGCAGCACAGAGGCCACCGGCTGTGAGCCACAAACGTTTCTAAATGACAATGCCAAATCCGTAAATCAGTGTTTGTCCCCCCCAACAACAAAAAGATTCTCCCAATGCTCTTCACCCAAGCCTAGAGCCACCAGAACAATAAAACCATCCAAATGAGAGATTCCCTATGCAATTACTGAGAAGCATTTTTGTGCTGCAGAGGCGAGTGTTTCCTTGGAAACACAGTCCCCCTGCTTTTCCTAACCATTTGAATAGAATAATGAGAGAAGGTGGAAACTAGCAGAGACATACTGTACTTTAACAGGAAGGGGGGGGTTAGGATTACTTTGAAATCGATCATTTTCAGGACTCCTCTTGCAGCAGTAAAGTACACATCTTGAGGCCATGGGAGATATGCTGGGAAAAAAGAGAGATGAATGTGCTGTAGATTGGGTTATTCATTCCCCTGGTGGCTGTTCTTACTGGCACGAAAAACACTTTGTTGTGTGATCGATGAGTGAAATAGCAGGTAGATCCTAAGAAAGGACCATTCTCCTTCCCTGGCAGGCTATAGCAGCGGGAGTGATGGATATGGACCTATAGTGATCCCTGAAGGGAAACTAAACAGAATAGAAATACACCTCAAGTAGAATCTGCTGGTTGCCACAAAGAGCCCGCAGTCCCAGTCGAGCCCGCAGTCCCAGTCGAGCATGGTGTCCTGCCTACTATCTCCTGCAAAGGACATCAGTGACCAGCACAGCTCATCTATAAGGCCTATACAACGTTTAAACAACATACACAAAATACATAAAAAATAAAAAGTACAAATTGCATGGTGTCAAAATATGACAGCTTTAAACTCAATAGACACCAGATCAGTTTCATCTAGAGGTTTGTAGGAAATATATTCTGTTGAACATACAGAACATGACTCTTAATGACATAATCAATGATCTTCAATTAGATAACAAATAATGAAATAGCACAAGCTCAGTAACAAGAACTTCAAGGCACAGGGAGGGATGGGAGGACAGTTGACTGCAGAAATCAAAAACAACCACAATCTATTATCAAGCACTGCAAAATCAGAAGGCTACCACACTCCTGTTAGGCTTAAGCAAGCACGTCAACACTGCATGCTTGTGTATTTATGGCCCAAAAAGATCTGCCACTGTATTAGCCAGTAAGTCCATGAATGAAAATAAACATGAATCACAAGACAGCAACATACACAGGTTCACTAAAAACATCTTACCACCTAGCAATGCTCCTCAACTAAGGATGAATCCACAACAGTGAAAAACTTCCACCCCTGAACTAAACACGTCACAGCCCTTACATAATCATCCTCCTGGACTATCCTGGCTAATAAGGGCAAAAACCTCAGTTTTATAAAAGCAGATGGAATTCTTGCTGAGGGCTTAAAGAGAGAGAAAAAAACAACAAACAGGGTCATTGAGAACAAAGTGTTCCTTCATGAATACCAAAATAACATTTCACAAGAAGATTCTTTATCAGGAAGCTTTTCTTCAGGTTTGGAGAGAGAGTTGTTTTGATGACATTTCATCTTTGGCCCTCTTCAAGCATATTTCCAGATCCAAACCGAGATTCTCAAACGTATACCGTTGTTGACGACGCAACATCTAACAGGGATCGGGAAACACAGACTACAATGCTTTTCAGAATAAATATGACTGACCAATAAGTGTACGTGAAGACATCAGAAAAACACTGACTATCAGCATTGCACAACATTCAAGTGCGATTGCAACATATTCCTGGAATTGTCTTGAACTGTTGAACTTCAAAGGTCTCTCAAAATGATCTGTTCTAGGAACAGAACTCCACAAAATGGTAACACAACAGATCCTTAACATCAAAAGGCCCTAATAGACCGACAGGATCAGCGTGTAGGCCCACTAGAATCCCATGTGTGCTGCATTACCTCTTCTCCCCTGGGACACCCTCCTCTTCACCCTGACAGAGTCCTTGAGTAAAGTATCTGATACTCTCACTCTCTCACTCCAAATATTCAAGCGATGTGTACAACAGCGTCAGCATGACAAAATGCTTGACAAAGTCTGTGTTTGACGTAAATAAACAACGGTCTTCACAATTCTGTTCTACCAAGGGGGCATGAGTTTGTCTTGGTTAAAACAAATAAAATTTGTACTTAACTAACAAGTGGCTGAGTAAGGTCTATATAAACCATGTTAAGTAAGGTCTATATAAACCATGTTAAGTAAGGTCTATATAAACCATGTTAAGTAAGGTCTATATAAGCCATGTTAAGTAAGGTCTATATAAGCCATGTTAAGTAAAACCTCTGAATTTCAAGAGAAAGCAGCAAATAGTGTGGCTAAATGACAAGGGATCCTCTCTGGATGACACATCCATGAGTCAGGGAAACTGGTATTCAATGAGCCAAGTTATTCTCCTTCTCATTTGACCCTTTTCCAAGAAACACAAGTGTAATCTTTAACGACCTAGTGCAATCCCCAGCGTGATTTTGTTGTGTTTATGACACACACACACACACACACACACACACACACCATGGCCAAAGTTATGTGGACACCTGCTTGTCGAACATCTCATTCCAAAATCATGGGCATTAATATGAAGTTGGGCCACACTTTGCTGCTAGAAAGAACAGCCTCCACTCTTCTGGGAAGGCTTTCCACTAGATGTTGGAAGTACATAATTGTCTAGAATGTAATTGTATGCTGTAGCGTTAAGATTTCCCTTTACTGGAACTAAGGGGTCTAGCAGGAACCATGAAAAACAGCTCCAGACCATTATTCCTCCACCAAACTTTACAGTTGACATTATGCAGTCGGGCAGGTAGCGTTCTCCTGGCATCCGCTAAACCCAGATTCGGAGGGACTGGTGCACTTAACAATAGATGACATCATGAGGAAAGCAAAATTATGTGGATATATTGAAGCAACATCAGGACATCAGTCAGGAAGTTAAAGCCTGGTCGCAAATGGGTCTTCCAAATGGACAATGACCCCAAGCATACTTCCAAAGTTGTGGCAAAATGGCTTAAGGACAACAAAGTCCTTATTGGAGTGGCCATCTCAAAGCCTTGACCTCAACCCTATAGAAAATTGGTTGTCAGAACTGAAAAACCGTGTATGAACCTGACTCAGGTCTGTCAGGAGGAATGGGACAAAATTCACCCAACTTATTGTGGGAAGCATGTGGAAGGCTACCCTAAACGTTTGACCCAAGTTAAACAATTTAAAGGCAATGCTACCAAATACACTCAATTAGTACGTAAACTTCTGAACCACTGGGAATGTGACGAAATAAATAAAAGCTGAAATAAATCAAATCAAAGTTTATTTGTCACTGAATACAACAGCTGTAGACCTTACAGTGAAATGCTTACTTACAGGCTCTAACCAATAGTGCGAAAAAGGTGTTAGGTGAACAATGGGTAAGTAATGAAAATAAAATAACAGTAAAAAGACAGACTATATACAGTAGAGAGGCTACATACAGATACCGGTTAGTCAGGCTGATTGAAGTAGTATGTACATGTAGATATGGTTAAAGTGACTATGCATATATGATGAACAGAGAGTAGCGTAAGAGAGGGGTTGGAGGGTGGTGGGTGGCGGGTGGCGGGACACAATGCAGACAGCCCGGTTAGCCAATGTGCGGGAGCACTGGTTGGTCGGCCCAATTGAGGTAGTATGTACATGAATGTATAGTTAAGGTGACTATGCATATATGATAAACAGAGAGTAGCAGCAGCGTAAAAGAGGGGTTGGTGGGGGGGGGGGGTCACTGGCTTTATCAATAAGTGCATCGAGGACGTCGTCCCCACAGTAACTGTACGTACAGTGGGGGGAAAAAGTATTTAATCCCCTGCTGATTTTGTACGTTTGCCCACTTTCAAAGAAATGATCAGTCTATAATTTTAATGGTAGGTTTATTTGAACAGTGAGAGACAGAATAACAACAAAAAAATCCAGAAAAACGCATGTCAAAAATGTTTTAAATTGATTTGCATTTTAATGAGGGAAATAAGTATTTGACCCCCTCTCAATCAGAAAGGTTTCTTGCTCCCAGGTGTCTTTTATACAGGTAACGAGCTGAGATTAGGAGCACACTCTTAAAGGGAAAAAAAATTGTCAAAGACCGCAGCCACCCCAGTCATAGACTGTTCTCTCTACTACCACATGGAAAGCGGTATCGGAGTGCCAAGTCTAGGACAAAAAGGCTTCAACAGTTTTTACCCCAAGCCATAAGACTCCTGAACAGGTAATCAAATGGCTACCCGGACTATTTGCATTGTGTGTGTGTGTGTGTGTCCCCCACCAACCCCTCTTTTACGCTGCTGCTACTCTCTGTTTATCATATATGCATAGTCACTTTAACTATACATTCATGTACATACTACCTCAATTGGCCCAACCAACCAGTGCTCCCGCACATTGGCTAACCGGGGTATCTGCATTGTGTCCCGCCACCCACCAAACCCTCTTTTACGTTACTGCTACGCTCTGTTCATCATATATGCAGTCACTTTAACCATATCTACATGTACATACTACCTCAATCAGCCTGACTAACCGGTGTCTGTATATAGCCTCGCTACTGTATATAGCCTCGCTACTGTATATAGCCTCGCTACTGTTTTTCACTGTTGTTTTATTTCTTTATTTACCCATTGTTCACCTAATACCTTTTTTTGCACTATTGGTTAGAGCCTGTAAGTAAGCATTTCACTGTAAGATGTACACCTGTTGTATTCGGCGCACGTGACAAACTTTGATTTGTAGCGTCCGAACGGTTTGGCCTACAAAGTATTATGGAAAGATGAGACGCTCATGAACATGTCGGTTGTTTTGCAACAAATGCTTTCTGGTCTTTCATTGATCTCTCTGATATAGGAGAGACTTCACAACAAATTTCCTTTTGAGACTATCTATTCCATGTAGTGAATCTGTTGTTCAATGTGTTTATATAGGCTAATACAGTGCATTCGAGTATTCAGACCCCTTGACTTTTTACACATTTTATTCTAAAATGGATTAAACTGTCCCCCCATCATCAAATCTACACACAATACCCCATAATGACAAAGCAAAAACAGGATTTTAGAAATGTTTGCAAATGTATTAAAAATAAAATCTCACATTTACATAAGTATTCAGACCCTTTACTCAGTACTTTGTTGAAGCACCTTTGGCAGCAATTACAGCCTTGAGTCTTCTTGGGTATGGCGCTACAAGCTTGGCACACCTGTATTTAGAGAGTTTCTCCTATTCTTCTCTGCAGATCCTCTCAAGATCTGTCAGGTTGGATGGGGAGCGTCGCTGCAGAGCTATTTTCAGGTCTCTCCTGAGGTGTTCGATCAGGTTCAAGTCCGGGCTCTGGCTGGGCCACTCAAGAACATTCAGACTTGTCCCGAAGCCACTTCTGCGTTGTCTTGGCTGTGTGCTTAGGGTCGTTGTCCTGTTGCAAGGTGAACCTTCACCCCAGTCTGAGGTCCTGAGCGCTCTGGAGCAGGTTTTCGTCAAGGATCTCTCTGTACTTTGCTCCGTTCATCTTTTCCTCGATCCTGACTAGTCTCCCAGTCCCCACAGCTGAAAAACATCCCACAGCTTGATGCTGCCACCACCATGCTTTACCGTAGGGATGGTATTGGCCAGGTGATGAGCAGTGCCTGGTTTCCTCTAGACGTGACGCTTGGCATTCAGGCCAAATAGTTCAATCTTGGTTTCATCAGACCAGAGAATCTTGTTTCTCATGGTGTGAGTCCTTTAGGTGCCTTTTGGGAAACACCAAGTGGGCTGTCATGTGCCTTTTAATGATGAGTGGCTTCCGTCTGACCACTCTACCGTAAAGGCCTGATTGGTGGAGTGCTGCAGAGATTGGAGAACCTTCCAGAAGGACAACAATCTCCACAGAGGAACTCTAGAGCTCTGTCAGAGTGACCATCGGGTTCTTGGTCACCTCCCTGACCATGGCCCTTTTTTATTTCACCTTTATTTAACCAGGTAGGCCAGTTGAGAACAAGTTCTCATTTACAGCTGCGACCTGGCCAAGATAAAGCAAAGCAGTGCGACAAAAACAACAGAGTTACACATAAACAAACATACAGTCAATAACACAATAGAAGAAAAAAAATGAAAGAAATCTATGTACAGTGTGTGCAAATGTAGAAGAGTAGGGAGGTAGGCCATAGAGGCGAAATAATTACAATTTAGCATTAATACTGGAGTGATAGATGTGCAGATGATGATGTGCAAGTAGAGATATCCTCTCGCTCTTTTGCACCCAAGTAAGTAATAATATGGGGATCAGGTAGTTGGGTGTGCTATTTACAGATTGGCTGTGTACAGGTACAGTGATTAGTAAGCTGCTCTGACAGCTGATGCTTAAAGTTAGTGAGGGAGATATTATTCTCCAGCTTCAGTGATTTTTGCAATTCATTCCAGTCACTGGCAGCAGAGAACTGGAAGGAAAGGCGGCTAAAGGAAGTGTTGGCTTTGGGGATGACCAGTGCAATATACCTGTTGGAGCATGTGCTACGGGTGGGTGTTGCCCTTCTCCCGTGATTTCTCAGTTTGGCCGGGTGGCCAGCTCTAGGAAGAGTCTTTGTGGTTCCAAACTTCTTCCATTTAAGAATGATGGAGGTCACTGTGTTCTTGGGTACCTTCAATGCTGCAGATTTTTTTTGGTACCCTTCCCCAGATCTGTGCCTCAACACAATCCTGTCTCAGAGCTCTACGGACAATTCCTTCGACCTCATGGCTTGGTTTTTGTTCAGACATGCACTAACAACTGTGGTACCAACTATAGACAGGTTTGTGCCTTTCCAAATCAGGTGGACTCCAATCAAGTTGTAGAAAAATCTGAAGGATAATCAATGGAAACAGGATGCACCTGAGCTCAATTTTGAGTCTCATAGCAAAGGGTCTGAATACTTATGTAGATAAGGCATTTCTGTTTATTTTTAATACATTTGCAAAAATGTGTGAAAACCTGTTCTCGCTTTATGGGGTATTGCTTATAAATTGAGGAATTTTTGTTAAATCAATTTTAGAATAAGTCTAATGTAACAAACTGTGGAAAAAGTCAACGAGTCTGAATACGTTCCAAAATAATATTAATCAAATAATTATTTATATACATTATTTTTTATATAATGGAGAATTAAAATTATAAATCAAAGAGCTAAATTATCATTGGTATAACCATCTTACAACAGTTCCATAAAGCTTAGTTGACCCCCCCCCTCCCACCAGCTTAGACTGAAGGTTTAATTAAAGAGTTTCATTCCTCTCTGCTAATAACAGCTAGTTTTCTAGTTTTCAGGTTACAGATCCCTCTTGTTAGGCTCATCCAATTAGGCCCCTCACTCAGACCACTGCTAGACAGTCCTAGCAAAATTCATGCTTGAGAAATTGCTCTTGGCTAAGAAGCTATTTTTGTTTCCTTTTGACCACTAATTCACGAAACAAAATAACATAATTATTTTATTGCATTTGGCCTTTAAGACATTTTTATAGTATTTTTAACCAAAGTGGTCTCGCTGGTATGAAATATTACAGAATCTAGTCAAAAGTATGAAGACTAATGTGTTTGTCTACAGTCTTGACCTTTAATAGTTCCAGACAAGGAACAGAAACAAAACAACTGACCAGCACTTACTGTAACTTGGCAGACTAATGTGCTAGGAATGTTAGGTAGGTTTGTTGAGGCCCTCAAACACTAGGCCTAGATGGGGGCCTGATCTGAGTAAGGCCCTCTGACTCACAGTTTCACTGTGGATATCAGTGCTATGGTAGGAAGTCACATGGTTCACCATCTGCCTAGCTCCAGTGGAACCCAGGATGCCACACCACACAAAGGGGAGGAAAGTCTATGACATCTCTACAACTGTGCCAAAAGAATAAGATTGAAATCATCTCCTTCATGAACAATGACTGTGTGAGTGGGTGCGTGTGTTTAAAGGGAAATGTCAAAATTGTTCTACTTCTACTTTAACACTTTGTGTTAAAAAAATATGGAAGAGAAATGTTTCCAATGATGTCGGTGGGCATCATGTGATTTTAACCAATTATAAGTAGGCATTGCCATTGGAAACACATCTTCCTCTTATCTTTTTTACTACATCCCATATGTTAATGTTGGCGTGGCGCTGGAGATGATGAATATGAAGTTACATTTTCTTCACATTTCCCTTTAATGTATTGTGCTTCCTAGCTCATAGCCCCCCAGGAAAACATAATTTGTCTGTTAATTCAAGCTGAGAGAGCGAGGAGTTTGAAGCTGGGTTGTGTTTGAATCAGTACTGAGTGAAACAATCCTACATCTTCCTCCATAAGGTCCTGGATCCCACTGGTCTAGCAGGTATTTTCTGCTTGCGGGGTAACCTACAACTAAAAGTAGCCAAACAGGCAAGAGCGGTCAAGTTGTGCTGTAAGAGCTAACCGTTTTTCTGTAAAAAGGGGGGGGGGCTTAAATCGGTTACGGAATTGGCGGCAGAGAGAAAAGTAATTGCTGTTTCTTTCTCCATACATTTTCCCTTGGAGTTAAAGAATTTTGCAGTTTGAAATATAATATCCTGCAATTCTACATATTTTGGCATGGCTAATTCTGTGTTCTTATGCTCAAACAAAACAAAACCAATGGGGAACCCAATCGGGGCCCCTGGGCAGGTACCCTGCTTGCCCTGTCAGTAATCCAGTCATGCCAGAAATACTCCTACATTTGTTTTTAGAAATTTCTATTCTCCCTGACTGTTAAGCTTTTATTTTCGTGATTTCTAATTCGCAAAGATTGTATATACATATACAGTGCATTTGTAAAGTATTCAGACCTTCACTTTTTCCACATTTTGTTACGTTACAGCCTTATTCTAAAATACATCTTGTTTTCCTCAATCTACACACACTACCCCATAATAACAAAGTGAAAACAGGTTTAGACATTTGAGCAAATGTATAAAAAAAAAATTTTTAAAGTGCATGTCAGAGCAAAAAAACAAGCCATGAGGTCGAAGGAATTATCCGTAGAGCTCCGAGACAGGATTGTGTCGAGGTACAGATCTGGGGAAAGGTACAAAAATATTTATGCAGCATTGAAGGTCCCCAAGTACATGGTGGCCTCCATCGTTCTTAAATGGATGAAGTTTGGAACCACCAAGACTCTTCCTAGAGCTGGCCGCCCGGCTAAACTGAGCATTCAGAGGACAAGGGCGGGCCTTGGTCAGGGAGGTGACCAAGAACCCGATGGTCACTCTGACTGAGCTCCAGAGTTCCTCTGTGGAGATGGGAGAACCTTCCAGAAGGATAACCATCTCTGCAGCACTCCACCAATCAGGCCTTTATGGTAGAGTGGCCAGATGGAAGCGACTACACAGTAAAAAGGCACATAACAGCCCGCTTGGAGTTTGCCAAAAGGCACCTAAAGGACTCTCACACCATGAGAAACAAGATTCTCTGGTCTGATGAAACCAAGATTGAACTATTTGGCCTGAATGCCAAGCGTCATGTCTAGAGGAAACCAGGCACCGCTCATCACCTGGGCAATACCATCCCTATGGTGAAGCATGGTGGTGGCAGCATCATGCTGGGGGGATGATTTTCAGCGGCAGGGACTGGGAGACTAGTCAGGATCGAGGGAAAGATGAACGGACCAAAGTACAGAGATCCTCGATGAAAACCTGCTCCAGAGCGCTCAGGACCTCAGACTGGGGCAAAGGTTCACCTTCCAACAGGACAACAACCCTAAGCACACAGCCAAGTCAACGCAGGAGTGACTTCGGGACAAGTCTCTGAATGTCCTTGAGTGACCCAGCCAGAGCCCGGACTTGAACCCAATCTAACATCTCAGGAGAGACCTGAAATTAGCTGTGCAGCGACACCTCCCATCCAACCTGACAAGAGCTTGAGAGGATCTGCAGAGAAGAATAGGAGAAACTCCACAAATACAGGCGTGCCAAGCTTGTAGCGTCATACCGAAGAAGACTAGGCTGTAATTGCTGCCAAAAGTGTGTCAACAAAGTACTAAGTAAAGGATATGAATACTTGTGTAAATGTGATCGTTTTTTTATTTTATAAATTTGCTAACATTTCTAAAAACCTGTTTTTGCTATGTAATTATAGGGTATTGTGTGTAGATTGTTGAGGGAAAAAACGATTTAATCCATTTTAGAATAAGGCTGTAAAATAACAAAATGCTGAAAAGGTGAAGGGGTGTGAATACACTTTGAGATGTATCTTTTCTACATACTTTGTGTGGTTTGAGTCATTCAAGTTTACACCGAAAGCATTTTTCTGTCCCTAAAATGTGTATTTTGTTTATGTGCGGTGCGCCTCTGCTAAATGAATACAGGGTAAACACTGACTGCTCATTGTTCCCTCTTCCCCCCCCCCTCTTAAAGGCACAGAGCATGGTGGGGCCTGAGTTATATGAGCAATGAGGGTCAAGAAAATCATCTTATGTGAGAACAATTCACAGGATATGAGGTATTTTCTTAGTGATCCAGATAGTTGAGACATGGAAGAAATATGTATGTGTGTAAAGCTAGCTAAACCTGAATGTGACATAATGGAGCTACAGCAAGTAGTGTAAGGTAATGTAATCGATTTACTTTAGTTTAAGTAACAAACCGAGCCTGAGGTTAAGTGGAGCGAAAGGCCCCACATGTACAGTCATGCTGCCCACCTACACCACTCTCCCACACCCTCACTGTTCACACAAAAATAACAGTCACAATGGCCCATCATTTTCCATAATCACAGTAGCTTGACCAAGAACACAATCTGACAGGTCAGTGTGTGACAAAAACATCTAGAAGTCAGAGAGACCATGTATATTCACTGTGTCCTCTTCAGGTTTTATTTAAAACACAAAAACTGTGCTCTGAGGATACTGGATCGCATAAGAAAATCAAGTATGGAGATCAAAGAACTACTTTGGTGGGTAGCTCATTCCTTTCTTTCTTGGGTCTGTCTGACACAAGTCGTCTGGATACAAGAGCCAGGGACAGGAGAAGGTGTATGTCTAAAACTTGTGAAATAGCTAAGCTAGCTCTTGTCCAATGGATTAGTTACCGAAACAAAATATATGTTTCCCTTTTCCCTCCATTCCCCTAATCAAATTACTACCCTATTCCTGCTCATGGTGCCAAGTGAGCGGAGGTCGAGAGAAAGGAGGACGGTGGGGGGGAGAGAAAATACGTTCTACTCACGATTGCAGCTCTAAAGCAAAGCCCCTCTTGAGGAAAAACAACAGCATGCCGATTAGAAACCCAATGTGTGAATGTTCTGTTGTCTAACCTGTTCAGATTCTGAATCATAATCCTCTTCATCTGCACTCAGTGACAAGGCCATGGTTCCTCTCTTCTCATCGTCTGTCCAGCGTTGTAGAGAAAACTGACATGGCTGAAGCCTCCAGCCCGGCTGCTGTTCTGTTCTCTGTTCACCGCTCTCTCTCAGTCGCCCCCCTCTCTCTCAGTCGCCCCCCTCTCTCTCAGTCGCCCCCCTCTCTCTCTTCACACACAGGAACAGGCAGCTGCATAGGCACACACAAGGCGGCAGGAAGCCTCGTGAATATGCGTTGGGAAGGACAGGGGGGAACAGGCCAAGCCAATGGAGAGACAGATGGCAGTCGGTTATATGGGTTGGTTAGAAAGGGCTGGTGGTGGAACTGGAGGGGGTAGGGAGGGAATGGACAGGAATAGCACAGACCGAGGGTCATTAGAGAAGACAGGGGTAAGACGTCTGGGTCGTTGGGAATGATGAGGGCGGTTGCATGTTCTAAGAGAATATTTTTCATAATGATTGAGGATGTATTTTACTTGGTGCCAGATACAGGAAGCCATCAGCTGCTCTGGGTGTGATTGCTCTTTCTTAATGTCTACGGATAGGCCATTTGTTCCTCTGACTATCTCGTGATTTCTTGGTAGTTCCAGTAAGTACTAATGTAGGACATAGAGTACTTTCTTTGGAATAATTAAATGAATTGCTGCAAAAGTATTACCAATTTCACAAAAGTGTGTCATCATCGTTATACTGTGTCTGTTCTAATAATGTCCATAACCTTATTTTGTTGTTGTTCAATCCAATTCTTGCATCTGTGCATATGAACAGATGATATGGACTATTATAATACAATTGTTAGATTAAAAGAGACAGCTGCACACGCCCATCCCACTGAATACCCCACAAAATAGCAACTACTGCGCAATGCGCATTATACTGGAAAACAATTCTACAACCTCTGAAGAGTTTGTTTAGGCGAGAAAGACTTCACGAGCCTTTGATTTTCTCATCTGTTTGTTCAGAAACATTTGTCATAGGAGACTGAAATTAAACATTTACTGCCATAGCCATCAGTCACACTCTTTGAATAAGTCCATATGAAACTCTTGAAAATGAGGCAGTATATGCTGTTGTCCTTTTCTGGTCACAGGGGACTTCATCTACTTTCTGTTTCTAGTTGCTTTGCCAGGACATTTAGTTCAACACTCAGTTTTACTGGCTGCAGACTGCCCCCACAACTGGCATTAACAGATACAATAAGATTGTTCTGCATGCCTAATTGAGCCTTGTCTTCTCTGACATCAGGGACATAGTACATGATTGTGTGCTCACCCACCTTGTCTTGAGTACTTGGTCAGTGCATAAACCTGTCACCAAAACCAATTAGAATAATTTTAACTGTGCAGATACTCTCAAAGCCAGCAGCAGCACTTGTGTGAGGGGAGAGATGAGTATGAGAGGGCACATACAATGAAAGCAATATAAAAGGTAAGAACACATTGCACTAGTATAAATGTGCACACCAAATAGCTTAAAAAGAGAGACCAATAAAGTTAAGTTAAGTTAAACACATTAAAGTATTTGATAAATAAAAGCAGTCCTTACAAAATTATTTCTCAGACTTCATTCTCAGACTTCATTGATTTGTCATAATATAGGATATGGCCTCCACTAGGTGGGAGTCAAAGACGGCTGCTCAATAGCATGTTTCCTATCAAATCCAGTAATTGGATAAAACATTAATAAGTGCACTAATGAACACGACCAAGCATATAGCACATTGAGAGACAGTTTACAACACGTCCAAAGTCACAGATGCATCGAACTGTTGCAGATGGAATTCTGGTACTAGAATCTTGTCAATCTTCTATGGCTGAAATGCAAGAAGTGAAAAAGTATGTTATACATTTGTGCAATTCTATAGACTATGGATGGACAAACAAATATCTTCCCATGGTATTTAACACATTGCTTGCATTATTTAGACGAAGTTGACGTGGGCTATTCAAACATGCACCCATACAGATCTAGACTAGACACACAGCCCACAAAGAAATGTTCATAGGCGCACTACAACTTCCGCAAGAAGGCAAACAGAAACAGCATTGGATTGTGGGTAGTATCGTGTCATTTCCTGAATTAGTTGAGAAGTACAATTGTATGTCAAGTCGCATGAGTCCGCAGCGCGTGTATTTTTAATCGACTCTTCCATTTGGAAGAACTACAGGTTGACTGCTTGAAAAGTTATTACCAGTAGCCAGCAATGAGTTTGAACGAGCATTCTTTGCAAGCTCTGTCTTGGAGAAAACTTTACTTGAGTCGAGCAAAGCTGAAGGCTACGAGCAGAACTTCTGCTCTCCTGTCGGGTTTCGCAATGGTGAGTACCAGGACCCAGTCATATGGATTGGAGCGGATGACAACTTTGACAAAATGTAGTTATGACGCACTATTCCTTAAAACTACACCTACCGGTAGACTATCCTACCAGCCCGGTCTCAGACGACGTAACATAGTAAACGTAAATTCTAGAACCTCATTTGTATGCTTTGCAGCCTGGACTAGAAGTAATATAGTCAAAGTAAATAAGACATTCAAAATAGTATGTTACGTTTGGTATAGTTATGACAGCTGGTTATCTAAGGCAAAAATGAAAGTAGGGTGGGTTGTTGGATGGGTGGGTGTATAACGCAAGTTCAAATCGTATTACGGACAACTTTAGCATTTTAGCCAATTATAAACTTTTGAACTACTTACTACTTTGCAACTACTTAGCATGTTAACTAACCTGTCCCCTAACATTAACCCTTTTAGCTAACCCTTTAACCTAACACCTAAACTTAACCCTAACCCCTAGCTTAGCAAATATTAGCCACCTAACTAACGTTAGCACCTATTCCAATTTGTTGTGGCTAACGTTAGGCAGGTGGCTAACGTTAGTCACAACACATTTGAATTCATAACATAAGTTTGCAAATTCATAACATGTTATACGAATTGTAATTTGTAACATATCATACGAAATGTATGATGGACAGCCACAAATTTTAATACATAACATACGAAACGTAACATACTAACTGGAGTGTCTTCGATTTACATTTACTATGTTATGTCTAACCCTGAGTCCAGGTTGCAGCATCCTACCAGTATTTAACTACAATGCTGGATAAACCAAGACTGTTTTGATTGAAAATAACTGGCAAACATATTTAACGATATGCATTAGGCCTACAATTAAATGCATTTCTGTATGAAACTGGTTACATTGCGATTTTGATGCATAGATTTGCATAGTTGAGTGCATTTAAATGCATCTGCAAGTTAAACCACTATGCAGGGCCAGATGCAAATTTAAGGATGGCATTAGTGAGTCATATCTAAACCTTAATCTACCACAAATAAACTGCAGCAAATCTTAGTAACTCACCCAACAGAAAGTTGGACCCAGTACAGTTGTCAGCTGGTCAAACGCTAGGCTAGGCTACATCTTCCTGTACAGTCCTGCACCCAATAGAGGGTTGCTAGGTGATGTACGACGCCTCCTGGCGGCCATGTTTGGAAGACCACCGCATCAGTTCTTCTGACAATAACAGCTGAGTGGCAACCCCAAGCTGCATGATAACAGTGCCTAAAACTAGATAATTCATCACCATGGTACATTTTTGTGCAGTATTTGGCTGCTTTAACAAGGCCGGAAAGACGACGTGAAAAAATATTTTTACAGATCATGAAACACCAAGGAAATAAGACTAAAGAACTGTCAAAAAGCAGACACCTTTTTCCCATCAAGACCTGAACTCAGACAGCTGTTAGTATAGGAGCTGCTCCGATCATTTCATCATTGGAAGAAGCTATTCTCTGCTTCAGTTGCACAATGCCAAGGGGCCATTGCAAATGCCCATAAGGCTAATGTCATCATACTGATGGTCCAGTGGTTCCCAACTCCAGTCCTCAAGTAACCCCAAAAGTACACCTTTTTATTGATGTCCTGAACAAGCACACCTGATTCAACTTGTCAACTAATCGTCAGGCCCTCAATGAGTTGAATCAAGTATGTTTGTCCGAATCAGGTATGTGTGCTGTTGGGTTGTACTCGAGGACTGGAGTTGGGAAACACTGCTGTAGGCCTATGGCTGCATTGACACAGCCATTATCATCAGCTGCAAAATGGGTTCACATGGCTGTCACTCTCTCTGGATATCAATCAAATAAAACTATTTGGGGCGCTTACAACTGATCAAAAAGGTAATGTTCATTTGAGAATAGAACACAGCAACACAGACAAATCAGAGACAGATTCCTTTCCCCTCTTTATTGCAGGATTGTGAGCTGTGATTAATCAACACTGACACTAGTTCATCTTGTATAATAGGTTTAAGTTAAATTTAAACCCTTCACTTCGGAGAATCAATACTTTTGACTATATGAAATAAAAAGTGTACAAGTAAGCTAACTCGTATGTAAAGGTTTAGACATTTTTAGTAACAAGTACCTAGGCTATTATTACGAAAGCATCATTTCATCTTCACAAAAAAGTCAATACCAGAGGTAGCCAACCTCACACCACTGATCCCTAATCTACTTGGTGAGCAGACTTCTATTCCAGCCCAGCAATAGCACACTTGATTATCAACTAATTTGGTTTGAGAAGTTGAATCAGGTGTATTAGTGCTGGGCTGGAATAGAAGGGTTGGCTGCTCTTTTTGTAATAGGTTTATTCATAGTTTTAAAAAAAGTTTAAAAAAAAAAATATTTACAACATTTATTTACAACATTTACACATTGGGACACTGGGACATTCATTGGGACCTCTTCATCTGCATACAGGGTTTCACAGCTTTTTTTATCTGACGACAGAAAACATCACAAACTAACAGGCTTAATCATACTCAAATAAGACGGTACTGAATATTATGTTTCTACGTCTCTCTGTCCTCATAGTTTCTCTCGCTAGGGACTGGAACTGGAGAATCTTTTCATAATGTCCTCCCACAACAGTACAGTCATGGCCAAAAGTTTTGAGAATGACATATTCATTTCCACAAAGTTTGCTGCGTCAGTGTCTTTAGATATTTTTGTCAGATGTAACTATGGAATACTGAAGTATAATTACAAGCATTTCATAATGTCCTCCCACAACAGTACAGTCATGGCCAAAAGTTTTGAGAATGACACATATTCATTTCCACAAAGTTTGCTGCGTCAGTGTCTTTAGATGTTTTTGTCAGATGTTACTATGGAATACTGAAGTATAATTACAAGCATTTTGTAAGTGTCAAATACTTTTATTGACAATTACATGAAGTTGATGCAAAGAGTCAATATTTGCAGTGTTGACCCTTTTTCAAGACTTCTGCAATCCGCCCTGGCATGCTGTCAATTCACTTCTGGGCCTGACTGATGACAGCCCATTCTTGCATAATCAATGCTTGGAGTTTGTCAGAATTTGTGGGTTTTTGTTTGTCCACCCGCCTCTTGAGGATTGACCACAAGTTCTCAATGGGATTAAGGTTTGGGGAGTTTCCTGGCCATGGACCCAAAATATTGATGTTTTGTTCCCCGAGCCACTTAGTTATCACTTTTGCCTTACGGCAAGGTGCTCCATCATGCTGGAAAAGGCATTGTTCGTCACCAAACTGTTCCTGGATGGTTGGGAGAAGTTGCTCTCGGAGTGTTTGGTACCATTCTTTATTCATGGCTGTGTTCTTAGGTAAAATTGTGAGTGAGCCCACTCCCTTGGCTGAGAAGCAACCCCACACATGAATGGTCTCAGGATGCTTTACTGTTGGCATGACACAGGACTGATGGTAGCGCTCACCTTGTCTTCTCCGGACAAGCTTTTTTCCGGATGCCCCAAACAATCTGAAAGGGGATTCATTACCCCAGTCCTCAGCAGTCCAATCCCTGTACCTTTTGGAGAATATCAGTCTGTCCCTGATGTTTTTCCTGGAGAGAAGTGGCTTCTTTGCTGCCCTTCTTGACACCAGGCCATCTCCAAAAGTCTTCGCCTCGCTGTGCGTGCAGATGCACTCACACCTGCCTGCTGCCATTCCTGAGCAAGCTCTGTACTGGTGGTGCCCCGATCCCACAGCTGAATCAACTTTAGGAGATGGTCCTGGCACTTGCTGGACTTTCTTGGGTGCCCTGAAGCCTTCTTCACAACAATTGTACCGCATTCCTTGAAGTTCTTGATGATTTAGGTGCAATCTTACTGGCAGCAATATCCTTGCCTGTGAAGCCCTTTTTGTGCAAAGCAATGATAACGGCACGTGTTTCCTTGCAGGTAACCATGGTTGACAGAGGAAGAACAATGATTCCAAGCACCACCCTCTTTTTGAAGCTTCCAGTCTGTTATTCGAACTCAATCAGCATGACAGAGTGATCTCCAGCATTGTCCTCGTCAACACTCACACCTGTGTTAACAAGAGAATCACTGACATGTCAGCTGGTCCTTTTGTGGCAGGGCTGAAATGCAGTGGACATTTTTGTGGGGGATTCAGTTCATTTGCATGGCAAAGAGGGACTTTGCAATTAATTGCAATTCATCTGATCACAATTCATAACATTCTGGAGTATATGCAAATTGCCTTCATACAAACTGAGGCAGCAGACTTCTTAATATTTTTGTCATTCTCAAAACTTTTGGTCACGACTGTACATACCCTATCCAGAGTAGCCTTCTCCATCTCTTCTTTGACAGCTGGTGCCATTAATCCTTTCACCCTCTTCCATGCCATAGCTGTTAGCTATTTACGATGATGATGATGATGATGATAGATACAGTGCATTCGGAAAGTATTCAGACCCCTTGACTTTTTCCACATTTTATTACGATACATCCTTATTCTAAAATTGATTCAATTGTTTTTTTTCCCCCTCAACAATCTACACACTACCCCATAATGACAAGGCAAAAACTGTTTTTTAGAAATTTTAGCAAATTTATGAAAATAAAAAAAACGAATCTAATTTACATAAGTATTCAGACCCTTTAGTCCAGGGGTGGGCAACTTCAGTCCTCGAGGGCCTGATTGGTGTCATACTTTTTCTCCATCCCTAGTAAACACAGCTGATTAATCAAATTCTAAACTGCAGATCATGATTAGGTGATTATTGGAGTCAGGTGTGTTAGCTGGGGTAAAACTGACACCAATCAGGCCCCCCAAGGACTGGAATTGCCCACCCCTGCTTTAGTCAGTACTTTGTTGAAGCACCTTTGGCAGCGATTTCAGCCTCAGGTCTTCGTGGGTATGACGCTACAAGCTTGGCACACCTGTATTTGGGGAGTTTCTCCCATTCTTCTCTGCATATCCCCTCAAGCTCTCTCATGTTGGATGGGGAGCGTCGCTGCACATCTATTTTCAGGTCTCTCCAGAGCTGTTTGATCATGTTCAAGTCCGGGCTCTGGCTGGGCCACTCAAGGACATTCAGAGACTTGTCCCGGAGACACTTCTGCGTTGTCTTGGCTGTGTGCTTAGGGTCGTTGTCCTGTTGGAAGGTGAACCTTCACCCCAGTCTGAAAACCTGCTCCAGAGCGCTCAGGACTTCATCAATAATTTCTCTGTACATTGGTCCGTTCATCTTTCCCTCAATTCTGAGTAATCTCCCAGTCCCTGCCGCTGAAAATCATCCCCACAGCATGATGCCGCCACCATGATGCTTCACCGCAGGGATGGTGCCAGGTGTCCTCCAGACGTGACGCTTGGCATTCAGGACAAAGAGTTCAGTCTTGGTTTCATCAGACCAGAGAATCTTGTTTCTCATGGTCTGAGAGTCTCCAAGTGGTCTGTCATGTGCCTTTTCCTAAGGAGTGGCTTCTGTCTAGCCACTACCATAAAGTCCTGATTTTTGGAGTGCTGCAGAGATGGTTGTCCTTCTGGAAGATTCTACCATCTCCACAGAGGAACTCTGGAGCTCTGTCAGTGACCATTGGGTTCTTGGTCACCTCCCTGACCAAGGCTCTTCTCCCCCGATTGCTCGGATTTGGCTGGGCGGCCAGCGGTGGTTCCAAAGTTCTTCCATTGTGTCCTTGAGGACCTTCAATACTGCAGAAATGTTTTGGTACCTTTCCCCAGATCTGTGCCTCAACACAATCCTGTCTCGGAGCTCTACAGACAATTACTTCAACCTCATGGCTTGGTGTTTGCTCTGACATGCACTGTCAACTGTGGGACCTTATATAGACAGGGCAAACTACCTGCCCTGCAGGACACCTACAGCACCCGATGTCACAGAAAGGCCAGAAACGACATCAAGGACATAAACAACCTGAGCCACGGCCTGTTCACCCCGCTATCATCCAAAAGGCGAGGTCATCAAAGCTGGAACTGAGAGACCGAAGCTTTTTTTCAATCTCAAGGCGACTGTTAAATAGCCATCACTAGCCGGCTAAAACCCGGTTACGCAACACTGCACCTTAGAGGCTGCTGCCCTATATACATAGACTTGAATCACTGCTACTTTAATAATGGAACACTAGTCACTTTAATAGTGTTAACATACTGCTTTACACATCTCATAACAATATACTGTATTTTAGTCAATGCCACTCCAACATTGCTTAATCTAATATTTATATATTTCTTAATTCCATTATTTTACTTTTCGATTAATGTGTATTGTTGTGAATTGTTAGATATTACTGCACTGTTGGAGCTAGGAACACAAAAATTTCGTTACACAAATTTAGCAGATGTTATTGCGGGTGTATGTGACCAATACATTTTGCTTTTTTTAAATTTTGTGTGCCTTTCCAAATCATGGCCAATCAATTGAATTTACCGCAGGTGGACTCCAGTCAAGTTGTAGAAACATCAAGGATGATCAATGGAAACAGGATGCACCTGAGCTCAATTTCAAGTCTCATAAGCAAAGGGTCTGAATACTTACAGTACCAGTCAAAAGTTTGGATACACCTACTCATTCCAGGGTTTTTCTTTATTTTTCCTATTTTCTACATTTCAGATTGTTCAGTGGCGTAGAATCTTGTGTCTATAAAATGAGCTGCTCGTTATGCGTAGATAATTCTTTCTACTGCAGTTTTTTATAAAGAGTTAACGTTAGCAATGGAGAACTGCAAATATGTTGCTACTGCCCTGAATTTATCAGGCGCTATCGACAAAGGTCTGGAATTTTCCGAGTAAGTTTAAAGGCACAGTCAACTTAGTGTATGTAAACTTCTGACTCACTGGAATTGTGATATAGTGAATTATAAATGAAATAATCTGTCTGTAAACAATTGTTGGAAAAATGTCTTGTCATGCACAAAGTAGATGTCTTAACCGACTTACCAAAACTATAGATTGTTAACAAGAAATTGGTGGTGTGGTTGAAAAACGAGTTTTAATGACTCCAACCTAAGTGTATGTAAACTTCCGACTTCAACTGTATATATAAAAATGAATATTGATATGTGGTCGTAACATGATTTTGTGACATACGGTCACATGATATCGTTGTGGTATCAAGTGTCCACCACACAAATATGGCGCATCCACATAAATATATTGCGCATGCATCTGTTTATGTACTGTACATGTACACCTCACTCAGGTTTCAACTCAGGTTGCATGGCCTTAACTTATGTATGGAATACTATGTGATAAGTGCATGTGTAACAGTATAAAGTATGCTAATGTACTAGTGTGAAGGCATTTGGGCAGTAGCCAAAAGTACTTCGGTAAAAATACTTTAAAGTACTAAAGTATTTTTGGGCTGCATCTGTACATTATTTATATTTTTGGCAACTTTTACTTCACTACATTCAGAAAGAAAAGGTACTTTTTTACTCCATACATTTTCTCTGACACCCAAAAGTACTTGTTACATTTTGACAGTAAAATTGTCCAATTCACACACTTATCAAGAGAACATCCCTACTGCATCTGATCTGGCAGACTCACTAAACACATGCTTTGTTTGTAAATTTTGCAGTGTGCCCCTGGCTATCCTTCAATAAAAAAAACAAGAGATTGTGCCGTCTTGTTTAATATAAGGAATTTTAAATGACTTAAGTATAACAATTTAGTACTTTTTCCACCACTGGATGTGGCTGGGGGGTTATAGCATTTCTTTCACATGACCCATATATTCAGACAAGTGTGTCTGGGTAAGCGTCATCTAATATTTAAACAATTTTTATCTGGACACTTTCTGTTTACCTGGAATTTTTCCTTGTAGGCTACTACCATTTTTAGTCTTAATCTTTACTACACTACTCACTGTTTAGCACATGACCTCATGTGAATCCTTAAAGAGATGGATGGGGCTTGCTTAAGAGGGTGTGAACAATGCTGAATGGGCATAGACAAAGGAGAGCTCTCCAGTAGGTACCAAAACATTCAAGGGCCCTTTTCTCAAAAGTGAGTTTACAAATGTGTCAACTTTCAAAGCTAAATGACTTCCCATTGTTCCAACAAACATTCTGTGTAATATACCATTTTGTCGCTCTGAGTCTACTTTTATCCAATTTTTAAAAATACATCAAATTTTGCTACATAAGACCGAAACCAGGTGGTGAGTCAGATTTGTGTAATTTCTTTCGTTAATGTATTTCAGCCAATCGGTTGTGTAGGGGTAGTATACAGAAGATGGTCTTTTACCACATAGGGCTAAGTCCATATTATGGCAAGAACAGCTCAAATCAGCAAAGAGAAATGACAGTCCATCATTACTTTAAGACATAAAGGTCAGTCAATCCGTAAAATTTCAAGAACTTCGAAAGTTTCTTCAAGTGCAGTCGCAAAAACATCAAGCGCTATGATGAAACTGGCTCTCATGAGGACCACCACAGGAAAGGAAGACCCAGAGTTACCTCTGCTGCAGCCCAAATAAATGCTTCAGAGTTAAATAAGACACATCTCAACATCAACTGTTCAGAGGACACTGGTGTGAAGCAGGCCTTAATGGTTGAATTGCAGAAAAGAAACCACTACTAAAGGACATCAATAATAAGAAGAGACTTGCTTGGGCCAAGAACACAAGCAATGGACATTAGAACGGTGAAAATCTGTCCTTTGGTCTGATGAGTCCAAATTTGAGATTTTTGGTTCCAACCACCGTGGCTTTGTGAGACGCAGAATAGGTTAACAGATGATCTCCGCATGTGGTTCCCACGTGACGCTTTGCTGGTGACACTGCCTGTGATTTATTTAGAATTCAAGGAACACTTAACCAGCATGGCTACCACAACATTCTGCAGCGATATGCCATCCCATCTGGTTTGCGTTTAGTGGGACAATAATTTGTTTTTCAAGAGGACAATGACCCAAAACACACCTCCAGGCTGTGTAAGGGCTATTTAACCTAGGAGAGTGCTGCAGTGCTGCATCAGATGACCTGGCCTCCACAATCACCCGACCTCAAACCAATTGAGATGGTTTGGGATGAGTTGGCCCGCGGAGTGAAGGAAAAGCAGCCAACAAGTCCTCAGCATATGTGGGAACTCCTTCAAGACTGTTGGAAAAGCATTCCAGGTGAAGCAGGTTGAGAGAATGCCAAGAGTGTGCAACGCTGTCATCAAGGCAAAGGTTGGCTACAAGATAGCTAGCTAGCTAATACGAATTTAGCTAGCTGGGTGGCGATATTTAATTCACTTAACTTATCATACTGAATAGCTAGCTAACAAGCTAATAATACAGTACATTTTTATAATTTTCTAAATATATTTACTAACTTGAATAGGTTCTTCCACTGCCTCTGTATTCTGGGTGCTTAGAAAAAACTAAATAATGGGAAATCTTCCTGAGTTGTTGTTTTGCTACCACCGAAAAGTCAGCCATATACGATTGGGGGACACAGGGCAACAAAGTTCCACCAGACTGACTGGTCTTCCAACATGGCGCCCGGTGTGGTTGCTAGGTGATTTGTAACACAACCGCAACCCCTCTATAGAGAGAGAACATGGAATTGTCACATGCAGTGGTTGAGCTTTAAATTACATCGTCTTTGTTCAGATTGTTCTGATTCCTCATCCTGTTTGCACATTGCTCTTTCAGTCAAGCTGTAACCGTGTGCAATCGTGTCTCTTTCAGGTGGCTATGGTGGAGGTGCAGCTGGAGCAAAATCATGTGTATCCCCAAGGGCTGCTGATAGCCTTCAGCGCCTGCACCACTGTCCTTGTGGCAGTGCACCTTTTCGCCCTGATGATCAGCACCTGCATCCTGCCAAACCTGGAGGCTGTCAGCAACGTTCACAACTTGAACTCGATCAACGAATCGCCCCATGAGCGCATGCACTGCTACATTGAGCTGGCCTGGGCCTTCTCCACTGTCATCGGCACCCTTCTCTTCCTGGCCGAGGTGGTTCTGCTGTGCTGGGTCAAGTTCCTACCCCTCAGTCCCCCAACTGTTAAAAATATCACCAACAATTATGGAAGGGAGGCAGCCATTGTCTCCACCTCCATTATGGTGCCGTTTGGACTGGTTTTTATTGTGTTCGCTGTGCACTTCTACCGCTCTCTGGTCAGTCACAAAACTGACCGTCAGTTTCAGGAGCTGGAGGCGCTGTCCAATATCACCCGGCTGCAGAACCAGCTGGACTACAGGGCGGAGACAACCAGTCTGCAGCCCTCCTCCGACTTCCCCTAATGGGAGCACACACAAGTAGGGAGTTGGAGCAGTACACAGCTGTAAGAAATGTATTATTGACTTTTTTTTGTATCTATTTGCATGAGCACCATGAGAAAGGATACTTTATATAGTAATATCATATTTCTTCAGATGTTTTGTATTGGGATTTGGTCTCTGCTCTAGGCCTTTTTCTACTTGTGTAAATAGTTGGAGAGGTCAGAAGAATTTGCTTTGTATTGTTCACTAGTTTGGACTCGACACTTTTTTTTACTTTGCTGCATGTCTATTGTCTTCCTTAAGGCTTCAGAAACAGATCTGAATAGCTGAATGTGAGTGAGCCTCTGTGAAATTGGTTTTTAAATATTTTGTACATCTTCATTACATAATATTTGTAGTTATGTCACACACAACTACACTAAGTTATTTTTATGGTGGCTGGGGCACGCAAAGTGTGGGATGAACATACTGTAAGATAACAATTTGTGAAGCAGTTGGATTTTAATTGAACAAAATGATAACTGGCCAATTTCCATGAAAGGAAAACTGGTCAGAAGAGCGTAATATGTAATAACTGCTGTAGTAGTGCTGGTGCAAGGGAAGAGCAGAATTTAGATTTTTAGTCAGTCAAATGTATACCTTATTTTAATATTTTAAAGTCAGTACAATTGATCAGATTTGCTCTGATGGTCATTTGATGAGTTAATGTATTTTAAGCATGCTACTGTTACATGACAGACAAATACAAGTGTGGAATTTAAAATGTACACTACCGTTCAAAAGTTTGGGGTCACTTAGAAATGTCCTTATTTTTGAAAGAAAAGCACTTTGTCCATTTTAAAATAACATCAATTTGATCAGTAATACATTGTAAATGACTTGGAAACGTCAGATTTTTAATGGAATATCTACATAGGCCCATTATCAGCAACCATCACTCCTGTGCTCCAATGGCACGCTGTGTTAGCTAATCCAAGTATAATTTTAAAAGGCTAATTGATCATTAGAAAACCCCTTTGCAATTGTTAGCACAGCTGAAAACTTGTGCTAATTAAAGAAGCAATAAAACTGGCCTTCTTTAGACTAGTTGAATATCTGGAGCTTAAAATGTCTAGAAACAAAGAACTTTCTTCTGAAACTCATCAGGCTATTCCATGTGAGAAATTGCCAAGGAACTGAAGATCTTGTACAATGCTGTGTACTACTCCCTTCACACAACAGTCTCCAACCAGAATAGAAAGAAGAGTGGGAGGCCCCGGTGCACAACTGAGCAAGAGGACAAGTACATTAGTGTCTAGTTTGAGAAACAGATGCCTCAAGTCCTCAAACTGGCAGCTTCATTAAATAGTACGCAAAACACCTGTCTCAACAGTGAAGAGGTGACTCCGGGATGCTGGCCTACACTATACTGTATTTCTGATCTTTAATGTTATTTTAACGGACCAAAAATGTGCTTTTCTTTCAAAAACAAGGACATTTCTAAGTGACCCAAACTTTTGAACGGTAGTGTATTTGTTTATCCTTTTCCTCTACATTATGTAATTATTAGACAGGTTGGTTGGGATATGGTTCCCAGTTTATGTCAGGCTGAAATACCATCTTCAATGTGAAGAACTTTTCTTAACAATATTGTAAAGCTCTGTTTGATGTCATAAATGCAAAACAAGTAGCTTCTTCTAGAGGAAATACTTAAATTAGTAGATGCATTTTTATGGAGGCAAAATATTCAGATCTTTGTCTTTGACCTTTTAATGTGACCCAAGTGCACATAATCTTCTGCTGTTTTTATTATTTATGAGTCAATTGTGAATAAGTGTTCTCTATTTCATATGGTCCTCCAGCCAACTTGACACAACTGTGGGAAATATTGGAGTCAACCCAGAATGCTTTCGACACCTTGTAGAGTCCATGCCCCGACAAATTGAGGCTGTTCTGAGGGCAAAAGGGAGGGTGCTATTCAATATCAGGAAGGTGTCCTTAATGTTTTGTACACTCAGTGTATACTGTATGATGATTGTAACATCCCCCTTAAATGCCATTTGAGGCCAAGATTTGTAAGAGGTCTTTGAGTGCCTGGGGCTTATGAAACCCCACACTATGTTTACCATATGAATACACTGCATTGTCTGGTGCCAAATCATTGTCTTATACTGTAAATCTGTTACATTGTGGTGAGACTCCAAAGGGCAGAGTATTGGATTGATATGACCTCTTTTAGACTGATTATGCATTTTGTATATTTGATTACGTTATGCATAACAACCCTATGCCTACTGAATAAAGAATTAAATAAGAAAATCCATCTTATGTTGCTTCATTTATTCATAAAGTTAAACTTATGAGATGTACTTTGAATTACTGTGAGTCAACCTTCTTTTGAATGAAAAATATTGGATGCATCAATATGGAAAACAATGGTACCTTCAATTATTTACAATGTCCTGCTCATGCATGCTCATTGTTGAAGACCCAATTTCCTTATTTGTGGGTCTATAACTTGAGGGCATTGTCCATTTCTTTTAAAGAAATACATTTAGGAGATATGTCGAGAATTAGCAGGAAGGAAAACCACACAAAGGAAGTGGATTAGCAGACGGTAAAAAGCAGCATCAAAATGTAAGCGGACTTGTCGTAGGGAGGAGTCATTGTGTTTTCCCTGAGAGTATAGGGCTAGAGCACTATCAGGAGCTCACGGTGGTGGATAGCATTATCTCTTGGGTCACAGAAAGGCACAGAATCCTTTCCATTTTGCCTTCCTTGCTGCAATGGCTCGTTTGATAGCCTCTCTGAATAGGTCCTCCACATTCTCCTTGCATTTGGCTGAACACTCCAAGTAGAGGTCAGCGTTGATCTTCCTTTTGGTCTCTTCACCCTGCTCAGATGGCGAGAGAGAAAGTGATTTTTAATTGAGGCCAACAAAACATTACATGGCTATTCTGAGCAAACTCTTCCAGTTAAGAGTTTTTCATCTGATTTCAAATGGAAAATATTGCATGACAAAGGTTCCCTGCCTGACACGAACTAGCCAGAAATAAAAATGTCATAAATAAATTTAGTCCAGGAGAGAGGGTGATTTAGAATTTTGATTATCACTCACAGATTTGGGGTGAGTGGGGATTTGCATTGTCATTAACATAATCTCATCACTGCTATTGATCTTTTGAAGGTGTTTTTGATTCAACATTTATGTCATTTAGCAGACGCTCTTATCCAGAGCGACTTACAAATTGGTGCATTCACCTTAAGATATCCAGTGGAACAACCACTTTACAATAGTACATCTATCTTTTTTTTGGGGGGGGGGGGGGGGTTAGAAGGATTACTATATCCTATCCCAGGTATTCCTTAAAGAGGTGGGGTTTCAGGTGTCTACGGAAGGTGGTGATTGACTCCGCTGTCCTGGCGTCGTGAGGGAGCTTGTTCCACCATTGGGGTGCCAGAGCAGCGAACAGTTTTGACTGGGCTGAGCGGGAACTGTGCTTCCACAGAGGTAGGGGGGCCAGCAGGCCAGAGGTGGATGAACGCAGTGCCCTTGTTTGGGTGTAGGGCCTGATCAGAGCCTGAAGGTACGGAGGTACCGTTCCCCTCACAGCTCCGTAGGCAAGCACCATGGTCTTGTAGCAGATGCGAGCTTCAACTGGAAGCCAGTGGAGTGTGCGGAGGAGCGGGGTGACGTGAGAGAACTTGGGAAGGTTGAACACCAGACGGGCTGCGGCGTTCTGGATGAGTTGTAGGGGTTTAATGGCACAGGCAGGGAGCCCCGCCAACAGGGAGTTGCAGTAATCCAGACGGGAGATGACAAGTGCCTGGATTAGGACCTGCACCGCTTCCTGTGTAAGGCAGGGTCGTACTCTGCGAATGTTGTATAGCATGAACCTACAGGATCGGGTCACCGCCTTGATGTTAGCGGAGAACGACAGGGTGTTGTCCAGGGTCACGCCGAGGCTCTTAGCACTCTGGGAGGAGGACACAATGGAGTCGTCCACCGTGATGGCGAGATCATGGAAAGGGCAGTCCTTCCCCGGGAGGAAGAGCAGCTCCGTCTTGCCGAGGTTCAACCCTTCTGATCAAAGTCTACCTTTCCCAACAAACCACCCTAATTCAACCACTTGTATTGCATTTTCAATAAACCCAATACTAATGGCATATGTAAATTGTACGGCAGATATACAGTATATTCAATGTCTATAAAGTTATTCATAAGGCTATGTAGGAAATCTCTACCTGGATGTATGTGATGGGGTTCTCGCCTAAAGACCACAGTTTCTTTGCCAAGACCTTGTCTTTCCGCAGGTCTGTTTTGCATCCTACCAGGATAATGGGCACGCCACGGCAGAAGTGATGCACCTCGGGGAACCACTGAAAGATATGCTAAACAGAGTTAGATATTCAAAACATTCTATGTCATGCAGTGAAAATACATATATAGTCAGTGGGATCTTTGTACAGTCCATAGAATAATCCCTGTGAGGGTGACTGCATCTACTTTGCTAAACAAATTTACCATGAAACTGATAAGTACTTGCTTGAGCAAGTATTCAAATATATTTCTGATTGTCAGCTGACATTGTCACCTATCTTCAGGTACATTAATTATGTTGTAGATGTCATGAAACTTATGGCACTGTATGTTAATGTTTCTTCCTCCTTCTGTGGACTGAAACAGACAGAAGAGCAGTACAGTATGAAGAGAAGAGTGCAGTACCTTGATTAGCAAATTGTCATAACTTGAGGGGCAAGTGACATCATAGCAGATCAATATCAGGTTGGCACTCTGATAGGACAGAGGGCGTAATCGGTCATAGTCCTCTTGACCTGAAATACACAGAAATAGATGGATGTGTATTATTAATCTGTCATGAAAAATCGCATAGCAAAAAAAATAAAATCACTCAAGACTAGTTGGCTACTTAAATCAATGCCAGCCTTATCTGTTATTCCTCTATCTTTATTTATAATCTACTATGACTCTCCTGAGTCACTCAAAGTACAGTATTATGATTCTTTAACAACCAGAGGGTGTCATTGCATATCTAAGATACTGTAGATCTGACTACTTATGAGCACAACACGCCCACTAAAGACTCAGGATACCTATTCAGCCAAGTGTTAGTGCACTGGTGCTCTCAAAAGCATGGATATGCAAGACCTGACCTGCAGTATCGTAGATGTTCAGACGAAACTCAGCGCCTCTGTACCTCACGTTGGCGACACATTTTTCGAACACAGATGGAACATATTTCTGAAAGATAGACAAATTGAGTTAAGTCCAGTTTTTTTTAATGTTATTTCAGAGATGGTAGCTAAAAAGGGTGAAGTTAACTTTGCTCTTTTGTCATCATGTGCATATATAAATTGTGTTGTCACTTACATTCCTCACAGTAATTTGTCTACATGCAGAGTAATAATAGTACCTGAATAAATCATGTAAATAGATACCCTTTTCCCTGAAAAGTGTAAATAGAGAAGAGAAGCAGCCAGCTGATGAGCTGGCTTTGTCAGTTGTCTTACCTCTGGAAAGTCTCCTTTAGTGCAAACCTGGAGTAGGGAGGTTTTCCCACATCCACCATCACCTACTATCACAACCTTAAACTCCTCTCGCCTCCTGGTATGCCCACTGCTCAGCCCTGACATGTTCTGTAGCATGCTTCTCTCTGAGAAGCTAGATGAAAATGTGGCAAAAGAGCCTCCACTTGTTGAAGGAGATAATGGAGGCAGACACTTGAGATAACAATAAATGGCAAAAAAACCTGAGTAAGAAAACTAGCGAGTTAATAGCACTGGACTACCAGTCCATTGTCACCTTCTACCAGTGGTTTTAAGGAGGCTCCTCTTGATTGAGTACCTACCCCTCCTATGAAAGAAACCCCTCTCTTTCCTTTCCTGAAGACACAATACCAACGCCTTATCAAGGAACACAAAAGCCAGAAAAGATTTAATCAAAGGAAGGTTATCCTATCTACCTGACAATCTCTTGTTCATTAGCTGTAGAACTAAATCAACTGTTAGCAGGAGAGTGAACAAATGGAAACGCTTAATCTATGTCCTGGAAACCAGCCAAGTAGCATTATGGCTATATGGTAGAATTGGCGCTGTTCCTCCCTTTCAAAACAGATTGAATTCATATGTCACCTAGTGGATCAAATGTTAAGGGATGACGTACATTATTCAGATAGTAGATCCTTTATGTACTAATGTCTAATGCATAGTGTACTTGTTTGTAGAATCCCATCATTTCTAATATAAATCTAATAAAAAAAATTTAAAAAACAGTGATCCCACCTCACTAAGGTGTTTGTTTTCATTTTGCCACCTGATGAATGACTGTTGTCCTCTGCTACCACACAGAGCGCCAATTCTAGGACCAAAAGGCTCCTTAACAGCTTCTACCCTCAAGCCTCAAGACTGCTGAACAATTAATCAAATGACCACCGGACTATTTACATTGACCCCCCCCATTTGTTTTGTACACTGCTGCTACTCACTGTTAATTATCTATGCATAGTCACTTTACCCCACCAACATCTCCAGATTCCATCGACTAACCTATACCCCCACACATTGACTCGATACAGGTACCCCCTGTATATAGCCTTGTTATTGTATGGTGTTCATTTTTAACTTTTGTTTATTTGGTAAATATTTTAACTCTTCGTGAACTGCACTGTTGGTTAAGGGCTTGTAAGTAAGCATTTCACGGTAAAGTCTACACTTCTATTCGGCGCATGTGACAAATAAAGTTTGATTTGATTGTATATTTAGGTATTTTCTCCAACTATCTAGATCCTACATTTTCCATAGTTCTATTACTTTCCATCTAGCCTAGCTGTATACATTTTAATGTAGGCCTATATGGACAGAATCATGATATTATTTTATTCTGTTCAAAGTATCGACCCACTGGGCAATTTCAACTTGGACATTTGGTTGATATCCAATGGAATAAAAATTGATTTTTGGTTTAGTGGTCATCTAAATGTGTTCCCACTGAGCTTTCAACCATTTTAAAACAACATTAAAATTGGAATGCAATGTCAGATATTTTGAATTTATACAACAACTTAATGTGTTATCACTGTGCTTAATCTAATAGCACAACCAAATGACTTGGATTGTAGTTGAGATTAAATTAAAAGTACATGGTGCAAGGGATCAATGCTGTTCAGATTATTACAGCAATTGGGAAGATCTCCACAGACCTGTGACCTTTGCATGCTTTCAATGATTACATAAAAATATATTTATAGACAGTAGGCCTCAAAATGTGGCCATGGATGTGTTACTCATTTTAAGGTTGAGTAATTACTGTTACATTAAGATATTACAAAAATATTATTGTGTTGTCAACCAAACACAATTCAATCAAATAAACATTTAAAGGCTCAATGTAGCCGTTATCATCTCAATATAAAATCATTTATTGGTAGCAATTAAGTACCTTAACCTGTTTAGGATAGGGGGCAGTATTTTCACAGCCGGATAAAAAAACGTACCCGATTTAATCTGGTTATTACTCCTGCCCAGAAACTAGAATATGCATATAATTATTTGGATAGAAAACACCCTAAAGTTTCTAAAACTGTTTGAATGGTGTCTGTGAGTATAACAGAACTCATATGGCAGGCCAAAACCTGAGAAGATTCTATATGGGAAGTGCCCTGTCTGACCATTTCTTGGCCTTCTGTAGCCTCTTTATTGAAAATATAGGATCTCTGCTGTAAAGTGACATTTTCTAAAGGCTCCCATAGGCTCTCAGAAGGCGCCAGAACGTGGAATGATAACTCTGCAGTCCCTGGGCGAAAAACAGTAGGGGTTTTGGAAAGTGGTCGTTCTGAGAACAATGACACTGGCGCACGCGTGCATGTGACGACTCCATTTTTCTTCTTTCAGTGTTTGAACGGATACAACGTCTCCCGGTTGGAATATTATCGCTATTTTACAAGAAAAATAGCATAAAAATTGATTTTAAACAGCGTTTGACATGCTTCGAAGTACGGTAATGGAATATTTAGATTTTTTTTGTCACGATACGCGCCAGCGCGTCACCCTTCGGATAGTGTCTTGAACGCAAGAACAAAACGCAGCTATTTGGATATAACTATGGATTATTTGGAACCAAAACAACATTGGGTGTTGAAGTAGAAGTCCTGGGAGTGCATTCTGACGAAGAACAGCAAAGGTAATCCAATTTTTCTTATAGTAAATTTGAGTTTGGTGAGTGCCAAACTTGGTGGGTGTCAAAATAGCTAGCCATGATGGCCGGGCTATCTACGTAGAATATTGCAAAATGTGCTTTCACCGAAAAGCTATTTTAAAATCGGACACCGCGATTGCATAAAGGAGTTCTGTATCTATAATTCTTAAAATAAATGATGTTTTTGTGAACGTTTATCGTGAGTAATTTAGTATATTCACCGGAAGTTTTCGGTGGGTATACTAGTTCTGAACAAAACATGCTAATGTAAAAAGCTGGTTTTTGATATAAATATGAACTTGATTGAACAAAACATGCATGTATTGTATAACATAATGTCCTAGGAGTGTCATCTGATGAAGATCAAAGGTTAGTGCTGCATTTAGCTGTGGTTTTGGTGACATTATATGCTAGCTTGAAAAATGGGTGTGTGATTATTTCTGTCTGGGTACTCTCCTGACATAATCTAATGTTTTGCTTTCGTTGTAAAGCCTTTTTGAAAATCGGACAATGTGGTTAGATAAAGGAGAGTCTTGTCTTTAAAATGGTGTAAAATAGTCATATGTTTGAAAAATTTAAGTTTTTGCATTTGAGGTATTTGTAATTCGCGCCACGCTCTACCATTGGATATTGGTGAGGCGTTCCGCTAGCGGAACATCTAGATGTAAGAGGTTTTAATGTGATTTTTAATTGAAAACATGGTCAAAAAGAAACAAAAATAGCTTCATAGCAAGAGAGCAATTTCTCAATCAATAATTTTGTTAGGATTGTATGGGAGTGGTCTGAGTGGGGAGGGGAAAAAAAAAAAAAAAGTGCTATTATTGTCCACCAAAACAGGTTGAAATTTCAGGAAGTCATTTCAAACAGCTCTTACACTAAAAGGGTATTATGAATCCTTTTCATAATTTCACAGTATTATTCCAACCTCATAGTGTGGAAAGATGCATCTAATTTTTGACTGCACTGGACCTTTAAAGGAGATCTAATGCTTGGATAGTTTCATCTGAGCCACTGGCTTAATCCTATTCTTCAATTTTTATGTTTGGTTTAGTTGGAGACCTGAATCCAACATAGCCTGTCATTTGTTAACTTGTCGACAAGTTAATAGGCCATTTACTCTATTGCAAAAGTGATTTTGAATTGTGTTTGGTTGTCAGATTCCAGTTTGTCTACAAATTATTAATTTATATATTGGATTCACGTCGCCATCTTAACCTAGAATCTAAGTTAAAGAATAGGACCGGATCAAGTCAAACTTTTAGTCCTATTCTGTAGCCCTTTACACTCATACCCATATATGGGTTGAAAATGGCGGACTTGGACACTAATACGCGCCTAAATTGGAACGAAGTGGCTGCACAGTAACATGCTTCACAGGTCTGTATGGGTTTTGACTGACAGCAGTTCTGAATTTGAGCACCGTTCATGACTAGTTGCTACCATCCCTCCCGCTAATTGGTCAACTTTTGCAAAACGTTTGCTGTCTGAGTGAGGAAAAAAATGTAAGTTATGAGGAATCGATGTATTTTGAAAGATGAGACGTTGAGGATTATAATAAATACCACTTTGATGTCATACAAGCAAGCCAAACCCCTGTGAGTCCAAATGTGCACTTTACATTTCCATATAATAAAACTCATGTAGTATACAGTGTCAACGTTTATGATCTGTTTGAGGTACAGTTACACCCTAGGTGTTCCTGAACAGAATGAGCCTGTGTTTGTTGTATGGTGAAGAAAATTTGATTTAGTCCTATTCCGTAGCCATTTACACTCGTACCCATATGTTAGTTGAAAATGTCGGACTTGGACACTGATACGCGCCTACATCGCTCCCACGCATCTGAATTCTCTCATGACTCCATTCTATTTGCACCTAAATTGTGAACTGCTTCTCTGAATTGCCTTGTGAAAGCCTAGCACTGTAAAATCGTATTTTTAAATTTAGCTCGTCTTCCCTGCAAACAATAATGAGTCATTAGGATGTACCTGGGACGTCACTAAATGGTCACCTAAGTCATCAGGATGTTATGTCTCGGTCCCCTGGAGGTTTTGTCTAGTTCCCGGTTTGTCTTGGGGAGGTTTTTAGGACTTTCTTGGGATGTTGTGTCATCATGGCCCCTGAACATTCTTGGGACGTTGTGTCATGACCCCCTGGAGGTTTTTGTCTAGTTCTCGGTTTGTCCCAGGGACGTCACCTGATGGTTGCAAAGAAACGTTCTCCCCCCACCAAAAATAGTTTTACCCAGGGCACGCACATCCTAGTTTCATTACACATCACCCCTTGTTACTGTCATCAAGCCTATCAAGGCCCTGATTGGTGAACCACTGATCCAACTTTTACCATAGTGTTTTCAACTTACACAATGTAATCATGTGTCAAATATGTAGGTTTACATGTCCTTACCTGAGATTTGAACTCACAACCTCTTGGTTCACAGCATGGCAGTCTTCCTGCTACACCACCATGTCTGTATCACTGACTGATTTCACCTGTAGGCCAATTCCTACACTTTGCACTTCAAAGTAAATCTCAGCTCTGTTAACCTCTTATGACACCAATCGCATAGGGGGCAGTATTGTCACTTTCGGATTAAATACGTGCCCATATTAAACTGCCTCCTACTCAAACTCAGAAGCTAGGATATACATATTATTAGTAAATTTGGATAGAAAACACTCAAGTTTCTAAAACTGGTTGAATGATTTCTGAGTATAACAGAACTCATAAGGCAGACAAAAACCTGAGAAAAAGCCTACCAGGAAGTGGAAATCTGATGCGTGGAATCTTTCCAAGTCATTGCCTATCTAACACAGTGACTAAGGATTCATTTAGCACTTCCTAAGGCTTCCACTAGATGTCAACAGTCTTTAGAACCTTGTTTCAGCCTTTTGCAGTGAACAGAGAGCGAACAAGAAGGCTGGGAAGTTGTTGACTCAGGGAAGGACATCAGTTCATTGGCGCGTTCATGTGAGGAGGTTGCTGTGTTCCAAAACGTTTTTCAAGACAATGGAATCGTCCGGTTGGAATATTATTGAAGTTCTAAGTTAAAAAGGCCCTAAAGATTGATGCTTTACGTTTGACATGTTTGAACGTTGCTTCATTTAGCTGTGTTTTGGGTATTTGTGATGCATCTAGTTGCTTGGAAAATGGCTGTGTGGTTATTTGTGTCTATGTACTCTCCTAACATAATCTAATGTTTTGCTTTCGCTGTAAAGCCTTTTTGAAAATCAGACAATGTGGTTCGATTCAGGAGAAGTGTATCTTTAAAATGGTGTAAAATAGTCGTATGTTTGAGAAATTGAAATTATTCGATTTGTGGTTTTGAATTTGGCGCTCTGATTTTTCACTGGCTATTGTCAAACTCAATCCGGTGTGGTATGAAGTTTTAAAATACACTGAATAAAAATGAATATATTTATTTATCATAGACATAGTGATTCAGGAGTAACATTAAAAGATAATATGCCCCACCAACATTAAACAACTATGCTGAAAACTAACTGAAATACAGTGGTGGAAAAAGTACCCAATTGTCATACTTGAGTAAAAGTAAAGATACCTTAATAGAAAATTACTCAAGTAAAAGTGAGTCACCCAGTAAAATACTACTGGAGTAAAAGTATAAAACTTTGGTTTTAAAACTACTTAAGTTTCAAAAGTAAATAATAGCTAAAATATACTTAAGTATTGAAAGTAAAATAAATAATTTAAAAATGCTCTATATTAAGCAAGCCAGACGGCACCATTTTCTAGTTTTTCTATTTATTTATGGATTGCCAAGGGCACACTCCAACAATTTACAAACGAAGCATTTGTGTTTTGTGAATCCACCAGATCAGAGGCAATAGGGATGTTCTCTTGATAAGTGCATGAATTTGACCATTTCTGTCCTGCTAGCCATTCAAAGTGTAACGAGTACTTTTGGGTGTCAGGGAAAATGTATGGATTAAGAAAATGGTGTACTTTTTTTTGGGATGTAGTGAAGTAAAAGTAAAAGTTGTCAAAAATCTGCAAAGTACAGATACCCCCCAAAACTGCGCAAGTAGTGCTTTAAAATATTTGTACTGATGTACTTTACACCACTGCTGAAATAAGTAAATTAAATCAATGAGAGAATAGTCAGATGAACAGATTACTAAAATACACACAAAAGTATGTGGACACCCCTTATATTTGTGGATTTGGCTATTTCAGACACATCGTTGCTTACAGGTGTATAAAAGTGAGCACACCGACATGCAATCTCCATAGACAAACATTGACAGTAGAATGGCCTTACTGAAGAGCTCAGTGGCTTTCAACGTGGCACCGTCATAGGATGCCACCTTTCCAACAGTTCGTCAAATTTCTGCCCTGTGAAGTGGAAACTTCTAGGAGCAACAACAGCTCAGCCACGAAGTGGTAGGCCACACAACACTCCCAACCAAGTTCCAAACTGCCTCTAGAAGCAACGTCAGCACAATAACTGTTCTTCGGGAGCTTTATGAAATGGTTTTCCATGGCCGAGCAGCCTAAGATCACCATGCACAATGCCAAGCGTCGACTGGAGTGGTATAAATCTCGCCGCCATTGGACTTTGGCGCAGTGGAAACCCGTTCTCTGGAGTGATGAATCAAGCTTCACCATCTGGCAGTCCGACGGATGAATCTGGGTTTGGCGGATGCCAGGAGAATGCTACCTGCCCCAATGCATAGTGCCAACTGTAAAGTTTGGTGGAGGAAGAATGATGGTCTGGGGCTGTTTCTCATGGGTCGGGCTAGACTCCTTAGTTCCAGTGAAGACAAATCTTAACGCTACAGCATAGTTACATTCTTGACAATTCTGTGCTTCTAACTTTGTGGCAACAGTTTGGGGAAGGCCCTTTCCTATTTCAGCATGACAATGCACAAAGCGAGGAATACAGAAATGTTTGTCAAGATCGGTGTGGAAGAACTTGACTGCAATGCACAGAGCCCTGACCTCAACTCCGTCAAACACGTTTGGGATAAATAGGAACGCAGACTGCGAGCCAGGCCTAATCACCCAACATCAGACCTCACTAATGCTCTTGTGGCTGGATGGAAGTGAGTCCCCGCAGCAATGTTCCAACATCTAGTGGAAAGCCTTCCCAGAGGAGGCTGTTATAGCAGCAAAGGGGGGGACCAACTCCATATGCCGATGATTTTGGAATGAGATGTTCGACGAGCAGGTTTCCACATACCTTTGATCATGTAGTGTAGCAAAAGAGTGCAAGCTGCACTGCTAAGTGCAGAGATGTATTATAGGTAATAAATGTGTAGGAGACTTCTGAAATTCTACAGACTTTGTGGCACAGCACTAAGAAAAGCATACCCCAAATCCACAGGTTGTGAGTTCAAATCCCAGGTGTGGTCATATTGAAAAATCAGTACTAAGTGATCATGTATTCATACTGTCATTGATGTCAGATTTCTACACTATTTTAGCTGAACAGCGTACCACTTACGTTAAACCCCCCATACCATTTAATTACTTATAATGGTAGGGGACACCTAGGACCATCACATGACAAAAACCTCCAGGGGAACATTACACAACGTCCTAAAAACATCCTTGGGGACATCACCGGGAAAAACAGTGAACTACACAAAACCTCGAGGTGACCATGACAAAGTCCCAAGACCGTTCAGGGGACCTCCGAAGGACCATTAAACAACATCCCAAGAACGTCCTCTAGTCGCCCCCGGGACAAACCAGGAACGAGACAAAACCCCCAGAGGACCATGACACAACATCACAAGAATGTTCAGGGGACAAAGCGGGAACTATAAAAAGGTCTCCCAGAGAACATTCCCTTAGGACCATCACATGACATCCTAAAATGAAAGTCTTGAGAATATCCTGACATGGTCCTCAGTGACATCCTGGTAACTTACAGTGAACTACACAACGCTTCCCAGAGAACTTGGGACCATCACGCGACGTCCTAAGGACTAGTAAAATGAAAGTCCTGAGAGCGTCCCTAAAAAGGTCATGACAGGGTCCTCAGTGACATCCTGGTAATTTACAGGGAACTGCACTAAGGTGACCCAGAAAACATTCCGTTGGGACCATCACGCAACATTCTTAGAATGTTCTCAGAACGTCAGTGGGATAACTTCACGTCAAAACCCTTAAGGGACCTAATGGGAACATCGCCGAATGTCCTCAGGACATCCCCCGTTTCTGGGATGTTGGCAATAGAACCAGCTTTCAAACTATGCCCACCTGATCCAGATTGCGATTTCTAATGGACCGTTTTTTCAACAGTAATTGTGTAAAGGCGGGGATGCAGAGCTGTGTTTAAAAGAAAAGTGTTTTCTTTAGTTCCTCAACGGCACAGCTAAGGAGAGCTCAGAAAACCACCTAATAGTTGAAGATGAGTCTTTGAGTCATAAAAGTGCATTGAAATTATTTAGGAACTGTGCACACTTTGAAGAGATGTGTGGCCACTTGGATACACCAGTTAGACCTCACTAAAACATTTTTTGTCTCATGTTGCACCTACCCCCAATTTTCCAAGAATATTCTTATCATGTTATAGAATGTATCCAGAATATTTACAGATTTTGTAAATCAACAAATGCGGCAAAAAGTACAGTACATATCAAATGCCCATAAAAATCAGTGTAATGTTTGGATTCAGTCTTGTGTCAGGTGAACTGTTGTGTACTGAACTTTGGTCTAATCATTTTCCCATACACTCTTTTTCAATTGCTACCATGCGTTTCATATTCATTTCTGTAAGAAACATTTCAATTTAGCCCTATCCATATAGGCTAATTCCCATGAGTATAAGGGGTTATTAACTTAGATATTTGGTTGAGATAGAGACATAAATCCAACATATTAAATATTCATTTGTAGACAAAATGGAATTAAATCCAGACTAAGTCAGTGGCACAGATGGAACTATCCAAGCAGAAGATACAGTACATATCCCACAAGTGTTGATATTTTGTTGTGTTGACAACCAAATCCAAAATTAAATCAAATGTTGTCACATACTTCCTAAACAACAGGTGTAGACAACAGGGGAATCCTTACTTGGCCCTACCTAACATTGGCACTACCCAACATTACAGAGAGAAAAGAGAATAAGAGAAAAAAACAAGGAATAAATACACAGTGAGTAATGATAACTTGTTTATACACGGGTTAGCAGTACCGAGTCGATGTGCAGGGGTACGAGGTAATTGAGGTGCATACAGTGCCTTCAGAAAGTATTCTTACCCCTTGACTTCAGTGGAGGCTGCCGAGGGGAACACGGCTCATAATAAAATGCTGGAACGGAGCGAATGGATTGTATTTGATATCTGTCACATGTGCTCCCTCTCCGGCCTCTAGGTCACCAGGCTGCTCGTTAAGGCCCACACCTGTCACCATCGTTACGCGCACCTGCGCGTCATCATCACCAATCACCATCTATCGCGCCAGTGCTTAATTGCTTAACTGTAATTACTTCGCCACTACGTTATTGCCTTACCTCCCTAATCTTACCTCATTTGCACACACTGTATATAGACTTTTCTATTGTGTCATTGACTGTACATTTGTTTATTCCATGTGTAACTCTGTGTTGTTGTTTGTGTCCCACTGCTTTGCTTTATCTTGGCCAGGTCGCAGTTGTAAATGAGAACTTGTTCTCAACTGGCCTACCTGGTTAAATAAAGGTGAAATAAAAAATAAAATTAAAATAAAATCAGACTCACCTGGACTCCATCACGTCCCTGATTACCTTCCCTATATATATGTCACTTCCTTTGGTTCCTTCCCCAGGTGTCATTGTTTCTATTCCAGTGTCATGTCTGTGCTTTGTTTGTGTTTCTTGTTTTGTAGTTAGTTCCATTTTATTTATCAAAACACTCACTCCCTGAGCTATCTTCCCGACTCTTAGCGCACTCGTTACAATACCATTCCACTTTAGCCACTACCATGAGCCCATCCTCCCCAATTAAGGTGCCACCAACCTCCTGTGATTGACGTACTCCACATTTTGTTGTGTTACAGCCTGAATTGAAAATGGGAGACATCTTTCTCACCCATGTACACTCTATAGCCCATAATGACAAAGTGAACATTTGTTGTTGGAAATGTATTAAATGAAATACATAATGATGTAATGTACATAAGTATTCACACTCCCAATACTTTGTAGAAGCACCTTTTGGCAGTGATTACAGCTGTGAGTCTTTCTGGGTAAGTCTCTAAAAGCTTTCCACACCTGGATTGTGCAACGTTTGCCAATCAAATTGATTGTTGATCATTGCTAGACAACCGTTTTCAGGTCTTTCCATAGATTTACAAGTAGATTTAAATCAAAACTGTAACTCGGCAACTCAGAAACATTTACTGTCTTCTTGGTAAGCATCTCCAGTATAGATTTGGCCTTGTGTTTTAGATTATTGTCCCGCTGAAAGGTGAATTAATCTCCCAGTGTCTGGTGGAAAGCAGACTGAACCAGGTTTTCATCTAGAATTTTACCTCTGCTTAGCTTTATTCTGAAAAGCTCCCCAGTACTTAATGATTACAAGCATACCCATAATATGATGTAACCACCACTATGCTTGAAAATATGGATGTGTTGTGCTGGATTTGGAATATGTTTTATTCTGTACAGGCTTCCTGTAATTACGAGTTGCCATTAAACTCTGTAACTGTTTTAAAGTCACCATTGGCCTCATGGTGAAATCCCTCAACGGTTTCTTTCCTCTCTGGCAACTGAGTTAGGAAGGACGCCTGTATCTTTGTAGTGACTGGGTGTATTGCCACAGGAGGCTGGTGGCACCTTATTTGGGGAGAACGGATGGACTGGTATAAGTGGAATGGTATCATATTTTTACCCATCTACCAATAGATGCCCTTCTTTGCAAGGCATTTGTTGGAAAAACTCCCTGGTCTCTGTGTTGGAAATGTAATGCTCGATTAAGGAAACTTAAAGATAATTGTATGTTTGGGGTACAGAGATGAGGTAGTCCTTCAAAAATCATGTCCAACACTATTACACACAGAGTCCATGCAACTTATTATATGATTTGTTAAGCACATTTTTACTCCCAAACTTTTTTATGCTTGCCATAACAAAGGGGTTGAGTACTTATTGACTCAAGACATTTCAGCTTTTCCTTTTTATTTAATTAGCAAACATTTCTAAAAACACAATTCCACTTTGACATTATGGGGTATTGTGTGAAGGCCAGTGACAAAAAAAATCTCAATTTAATACATTTTAAATTCAGGATGTAACACAACTAAATGTGGAAAAAGTAAAGGGGTGTAAATACTTTCTGAAAACACTGTATAGGCAGGGTTAAAGTGACTAGGCAACAGGATAGATAATAAACAGTAGCAGCAGCGTATGTGATGAGTCAAAAGAGCTCTCAACCCGCACCACTACAGCCCTGTAGATGTGGATGGGGGCGTGCTCCGCCCTCTATTTCCATTAGTCCACAATTAGCTCCTTTGTCTTGCTGAGTTGAGGGAGAGGTTGTAGCCCTGGCACCGCACTGCCAGGTCACTGACTTCCTGCCTATAGGCTATGTTATAGTCTTCGGGGATCAGGCCAACCACCGTCGTGTCGTCAGCAAACGTAATGATGGTGTTGGAGTCATGCGGCCATGCAGTCGTGGGTGAACAGGGAGTACAGGAGGGGACTAAGCACACAACCCGGAGCGGCCCCCGTATTGAGGGTCAGTGTGGTGGATGTGTTGTTGCCTACCCTCAACACCTGGGGCCGGCCCGTCAGGAAGTCCAGGATCCAGTTGCAGAGGGAGGTGTTCAGTCCCAGGGTCCTGAGCTTAGTGATGAGCTTGGAGGGCTCTATGGTGTTGAATGCTGAGCTATAGGTGTTCCTCTTGTCCAGTTGGAAGTTTGCAGTGTGGAGTGCAATAGAGATTGCGTCATCTGTGGATCTGTTGGGGTGGTATGCAAATTGGAGTGGGTCCAGGGTGTCTGGGATGATGGTGTTGATGTGAGCCATGACCAGCCTTTCAAAGCATTTCATGGCTACAGATGTGTACAGAGTGCTACGGGGGGGATATTCATTTAGACAGGTTACCTAGGTGTTCTTGGGCACAGGGACTATGGTGGTCTGGTTGAAACATGTAGGTATTACATACTGGGGCAGGGAGAGGTTGAAAATGTCAGTGAGGACAGTTGCCAGTTGATCAGCGCATGCTCAGAGTATGTGTCCTGGTAATCCGTCTTGCACAGCGGCCTTGTGAATGTTATCCTGCAGTGGCAAACTGTGACTATTCGACCTTGGCCTTCAGGTGAGAAACAATACTTTTTGATGACAAAATCAAACAGGCCTGAGCTGTGCTTCGGGCTGCAGCTCACACAGAGACAGCACACAGACACAACAGTGACACATCAACAGTAGCGGTGCGTGTAGATCCCCGGGGAACCAAGTCAGGAAAAAAAGCCATATTACAATTTATGTTGTGATAATTGCGTTTTTTAGGCTACTCTATAATCCCGTTAGAAATGCATTCATACGCCACCGTGATATATGAGGCCGAAAAGCCATACATTATTTCACAGTTCCAGAAGACAACAGTCACACTCACACAGTGGCGGAATAAATTCAACCACACATAGGCCTAACTATTGATTCAGGACCACGGACTGCGAGCCAGAGCAAAGGAAACAGGCGTGCTGCCTCTGCTATTTCAGCACCAAATAATAAGCCAGTAGATCCCAATCATAACAATACAAAAACACAACCATTTAGCATTTTAAACATGAAATGAACAAGACAGCTATTACTTTCCATTGCAAACATATTTTATCATGATCAGCACACAAAATAACCGGTGATCTAAAGTTTAAATGCAACAAGGTTTCACACGCATTATATCAAAACGATTATTAGCAAATAGCAACAGAAAAAATACTGAGGCCTACTTTCTCAATTGACATCAAAGCCAAGGCTGACAGTCTGGCCTAATATGTTTCAGGACTTTCAACTGAGGTAGTAGACACAGGAATGGTCAAGACCAGCCAGGTAAGGGACAGATCGAAAATGCACCCCCCTCCACACCGTTAAAAATATGTTCACATGACCCTCCCCCTTGTACTGTAAAAAAATGTAACACCCTCCCCCTCAAAGAATTAACTCAAAATAATGTTTAAGACCACACATAAAATAACTGTACAGACCCTGTGTTTATAAACGTGGACATCGACTTTGCCACTTCAGCATGCTTTTATGGCACAGTTGATGTCACATGGGGCTACAGACCAGAAGGTTGAGGGTTTGCCGACCACCACAGACAAACTCACTCTCCCTGTCTGTTTTACTACAGATCAGAGCCAGCTGCAGACAATGATCAGCTAGGGGGAAATCCGATTTCCAACATTTTGAGGCCATATTTATAATTATATAAAATATATGCAACAAATTTTCCACCAACAGGTTTCTATGCCAATGCACCACACAACCAACAAACAAAGCTTACCGACTTCGGCCCTTCGTTTTCAACACCACAATAAATAGACTGTCAATCTCGGCAAATAGAAAATACACTGAACAAAAATATGAACGCAACATGTAAAGTGTTGGTCCCATGTTTCATGAGCTGAAATAAAAGATCCCAGAAATGTTCCATGAGCACAAAAAGCTTATTCTTTCAAATGTTGTGCACAAATTTGTTTAAAATCCCTGTTAGTGAGCATTTCTGGTGTACCTTGTGCTGGGGACAATAAAAGGCCACTCTAAAATGTGCAGTTTTGTCACACAACACATTGCCTCAGAGTTTTGAGTGAGCATGCAATTGGCATGCTGAATTGAGGAATGTCCACCAGAGCTGTTGCCAGAGAATGTAATGTTAATTTTTCTACCAACATCGTTTTTGAGAATTTGGCAGTATGTCCAAGCGGCCTCATAACGGCAGACCAAGTGTAACCACGCTAGCCCAGGACCTCCACATCCGTGTTCTTCACCTGCGGGATCGTCTGAGACCAGCCACCTGGACAGCTGATGAAACTCTGGGTTTGCACAATTGAATAATTTCTTCACAAACTGTCAGAAACCGTCTCGGGGAAGCTAATCTGCATGCTCGTCGTCCTCACCAGGGTCTTGACCTGACTGCAGTTCGCATCGTAACCGACTTCAGTGGGCAAATGCTCACCTTTTATGGCCACTGGCATGCTGGAGAAGTGTGCTCTTCATTGATGAATCCCGGTTTCAACTGGAGATGGCAGACAGCGTGTATGGCGTTTTGTGGTGGTTTGCTGATGTCAATTGCTGATGTCAATTTTGTGAACAGAGTGCCATGTGGTTGTGGTGGTGGGGTTATAGTATGGGCAGGCATAAGCTATGGACAACGAATACAATTGCATTTTATCGATGGAAATTTTAATGCACAGAGATACCGTGATGAGATCCTGAGGCCCATTGTCGTGCCATTCATCCGTCATCATCGCCACATGTTTCAGCATGATAATGCACAGCTCCATCTCGCAAGGATCTGTACACAATTCCTGGAAGCTGAAAATGTCCCAGTTCCTCCATGGCCTGCATACTCACCAGACATGTCATCCATTGAGCATGTTTGGGATGCTCTGGATCTACGTCTACGACAGCGTGTTCCAGTTCCCGCCAATATCCAGCAACTTTGCACAGCCATTGAAGAGGAGTGGGACAACATTCCACAGGCAACAATCAACAGCCTGATCAACTCTATGCAAAGGAGATGTGTTGCACTGCATGAGCCTTTCTGATCCACACCTCTACCTTTTTTTTAAGGCATCTGTGACCAACAGATGCATATCTGTATTCCCAGTCATGTGAAATCCATAGATTAGGGCCTAATTTATTTATTTACATTGACTGATTGAATAGTAACTTCTCTGAAGGCCTAGAAGGCCCTCCGGGTTCCTGACTGTTAACCAGTTTAAAGGTCTACTGTAACGTGTGCTCTGGGAGTCAGGAAGCAAGTTCAGGGAGTGAATAATTTACTAAATAAATGAAAACATAATACAAAACAAGAAACACGAACAACACACTGCCATGAAACAGAAACAATGACGCCTGGGGAAGGAACCAAAGGGAGTGACATATATAGGGCAGGTAATCAAGGAGGTGATGGAGTCCAGATGAGTGTCATTATGCGCTGATGCGAGTAACGATGGTGACAGGTGTGCGCCATAACGAGCAGCCTGGTGACCTAGAGGCCGGAGAGGGAGCACACGTGACAGTACCCCCTTCCCGACGCGCGGTTCCAGCCGCAGGACGCCGACCAAAATGACAATCCCGGGGATCAGGAGCGGACTGGTCACCTCTGCTAAGGCGCAGGAACCTGTTGATCCGGCTGAGGCGCGGGAGCATGGCGACCTAGAGCGACGGAGAGAGAGCATTCGTGACATTACCCCCTCCCGGCGCGCGGCTCCAGCCGCAGGACGCCAACCACAGGTACGATCCCGAGGATCAGGAGCGGACCGGGCGCCTCCGCTGAGGTACAGAAAGAGCCTGATGAGGCGTGAGAGCCTGATGAGCTGACTGAGACCTCCCCGGTTGCCTCGGTCGAGGCACGGGAACCTGTTCATCCAGTTCAGGCATAGTAGCCTATCGAGCCAGCTGAGGCATGGGAGCCTATCAATCCCGCTGACGTATGGAAACAGATTACAGGTAACTTCGACACTGAGTTAAAGGCTTTAATCCTAGTAAAAATTCCCTGTCTAGGTCAATTAGGAACACCACTTTATTTAAAAAATGTGAAATTTCAGAATAATAGTAGAGAGAATGATTATTTCAGCTTATTTTTCTTTTGTCACATTCCCAGTGGGTCAGAAGTTTACATACACTCAATTAGTATTTGGTAGCATTGGCTTTAAATGGTTTAACTTTGGTCAAACTTTTCAGGTAGCCTTCCACAAGCTTCCCACAATAAGTTGGGTGAATTTTGGCCTATTCCTCCTGACAGAGCTGGTGTAACTGAGTCAGGTTTGTAGGCCTCCTTGCTCGCACACACTTTTTCAGTTCTGCCCACAAATTTTCTATGGGATTGAGGTCAGGGCTTTGGGATGGCCACTCCAATACCTCGACTATGTTGTCCTTAAGCCATTTTGCAACAACTTTGGAAGTATGCTTGGCGTCATTGTCCATTTAGAAGACCCATTTGCGACCAAGCTTTAACTTCCTGACTGATGTCTTGAGATGTTGCTTCAATATTTCCACATCATTTTCCTTTCCTCATAATGCCATCTATTTTGTGAAGTGCACCAGTTCCTCCTGCAGCAAAGCACCCCCACAACATGATGCTGTCACCCCCGTGCTTCACGGTTGGGATGGTGTTCTTCGGCTTGCAAGCCTCCCCCTTTTCCTCCAAAAATAACGATGGTCATTATTGCCAAACAGTTCTATTTTTGTTTCATCAGACCAGAGGACCTTTCTCCAAAAAGTACAATCTTTGTCCCCATGTGCAGTTACAAACCGTAGTCTGGATTTTTTTATGGTAGCTTTGGAGCAGTGGCTTCTTCCTTGCTGAGCGGCCTTTCAGGTTATGTCGATATAAGACTCGTTTTACTGTGGATATAGATACTTTTGTATCTGTTTCCTCCAGCATCTTCACAAGGTGCTTTGCTGTTGTTCTGGGATTGATTTGCACTTTTCGCACCAATATCTCTAGGAGACAGAACCCGTCTCCTTCCTGAGTGGTATGACGGCTACGTGGTCCAATGGGGTTTGTACTTACGTACTATTGTTTATACAGATGAACGTGGTACCTTCAGGTGTTTGGAAATTGCTGCCAAGGATGAACCAGACTTGTGGAGGTCCACAATTTTTTTTCTGAGGTCTTGGCTGATTTATTTTGATTTTTTTCATGATGTCAAGCAAAGAGGCACTGAGTTTGAAGGTAGGCCTTGAAATACATCCACAGGTACACCTCCAATTGACTCAAATGATGTCAATTAGCCTATCAGAAGCTTATAAAGCCATGACATATTTCCTGGAATTTCCCAAGCTGTTTAAAGGCACAGTCAACTTAGTGTATGTAAACTTCTGACCCACTGGAATTGTGATACAGTGAATTATAAGTGAAATAATCTGTCTGTAAGCAATTGTTGGAAAAATGACTTGTGTTATGCGCAAAGTAGACGCCCTACCGACTTGCCAAAACTATAGTTTGCTACAAGAAATTTGTGGAGTGGTTGAAAAACAAGTTTTAATGACTCCAACATAAGTGTATGTAAACTTCCGACTTCAACTGTATGTATAAATGTATTTTCAACGCTCGTATTTTGCAACGCTCGCACGCGACGTGAGCGGTGTGGTCAGCATGTTAGGCAAGGGCAATTTAACTGTAGGAAAGGATGAAACAGCGTCTGTGCCAGCAGTAAGTACAGATAGTAGGATAAACCCCCCTCACAGTCCCTGCAGCCGGACAATTTTCTCAAGGCTTCTGGAAAGAAATGCTGTCGGCATGCTCAACGGGTGTCGCTCGTTCAGCTGACGGCTAACAGAAACTTTCAACCGGTTCTCCCCATTAAGCAACGAGTCGGAGTCAGAAGCCGAGCCTTCTCAGGTCTCTCCTCCACCCGTTACAGGGTCTGAGCCGCCGAAGCCTCCTACCATTAGCTCTGTCAAATTGAAAACCCTAGTCATTGGCGACTCCATTACCCGCAATATTAGACTTAAAAAGAATCATCCAGCAATCATACACTGTTTACCAGGGGGCAAGGCGACCAACGTCAAGGCTAATCTGAAGATAGTGCTGGCGAGTGCAGAGAGTATAGGGATATTGTTATCCACGTTGGCACCAACGATGTTAGGATGAAACAGTCAAGAGGTCACCAAGCGCAACATAGCTTCAGCGTGTAAATCAGCTAGAAAGATGTCGGCATCGAGTAATTGTCACTGGTCCCTTCCTAGTTAGGGAGAGTAATGAGCTCTACAGCAGACTCACAACTCAATCGCAGGTTGAAAACTGTTTTCTGCCCCTCCCAAAATATAGAATTTGTAGATAATTGGTCCTCTTTCTGGGACTCACCCACAAACAGGTCCTAGATTCCTAGATGCCCTTCCAGACTCCATCCACCTACCCAAGGACATCGGAGTAGAAAAATTGGTAAACCACCTGAGGATCTTAATTTAACCTTGAGTATTACCAGTGGTGTAAAGTACTTAAGTAAAAATACTTTAAAGTACTACTTAAGTCCTTTTTTTAAGTATCTGCACTTTACCTTACTATTGATATTTTTGCCAACTTTTACTTCACCACATTCCTAAAGAAAAGAATATACTTTTTACTCCAAACATTTTCCCTGACACCCAAAAGTACTCATAACATTTTCACAGGAAAATGGTCCAATTCACACACTTATCAAGAGAAAATCCCTGGTCATCCCTACTGGCTCTAATCTGGCGGACTCTCTAAACACAAATGCTTCATTTTAAATTACGTCTGAGTGTTGGAGTGTACCCCTGGCTATCCGTCAATAGAAATTAAATAAAAAATTGTGCTGTCTGGTTTGCTTAATTTAAGGAATTTGAAATGATTTATACTTTTACTTTTAATACTTAAGTACATTTTAGCAATTCCATTTACTTTTGATACTTAAGTATATTTAAAACCAAATACTTTTAGACTTTTACTCAAGTAGTATTTTACTGGGTGACTTTCACTTTTACTTTTCTATTTTGACAATTGAGTACTTTTTCCATCACTGCATAATACCGTAGATGCAGTCGCACCCCTAAAAACAAAAAACATTTGTCAAGAAATTTGCTCCCTGGTATACAGAAAATACCAGAACCCTGAAGAAAGCTTCCAGAAAATTGGAACGGAAATGGCGCTGCGCCAAACTGGAAAGACGTGGAAAGACAGCTTGGAAAGACAGTACCGTGCAATATCGAAGAGCCCTCACTGCTGCTCGATCATCCTATTTTTCCAACCTAATTGAGGAGAATAAGAACAACCCCACATTTTCTTTTGATACTGTCGCAAAATAAAAAGCAGCATTCAACAAGAGAGGATAGCTTTCACTTCAGCAGTGATAAATTCATGATCTTCTGAGATGAAAAGATCATGATCATTAGAAAGCAAATTACAGACTCCACTTTGAATCTACGTATTTCTCCAAAGTTCAGTTGTCCTGAGTCTGCACAGAACTGCCAGGACCTTGGATCAATCGAGACACTCAAGTATTTTTTATCCTGTATCTGTTGACACATTCATGAAAATAGTAATGGCCTCTAAAGCATCAAGCTGCATACTGGACCCTATTCCAAATAAACTACTGAAAGAGCTACTTCCTACGCTTGGCCCTCCTATGTTGAACATAATAAATGACTCCCTGTCCACTGGATGTGTACCAAACTCACTAAAAGTGGCAGTAATAAAGCCTCTCTTGAAAAAGCCAAACCTTGACCCCATGAAAATGTAAAAAACTATCGGCCTATATCGAATCTCCCATTCCTCTCAAAAAAAATTGAAAAAGCTGTTGCGCAGCAACTCATTGCCTTCCTGAAGACAAATAATGTATACGAAATGCTTGTCTGATTTTAGACCCCATCATAGCACTGAGACTGAACTCGTGAAGGTGGTAAATGACCTTTTAATGGCATCAGACCAAGGCTCCGCATCTGTCCTCATACTCCTAGGCCTTAGTGCTGCTTTTGACACCATCAATCACCACATTTTTTTGGGAGAGATTAGAAACCCTAATCAGTCTACACAGACAAGTTCTTGCCTGGTTTAGATCTTATCTGCCGAAAAGATATCAATTCGTCTCTGTGGATGGTTTGGCCTCAAGGTTCCGTTTTAGGACCACTATTATTTTCACTATATAGTCTACCTCTTGGATATGTCATTCGGTAACACAATGTCAACTTTCACTGCTATGCGGATGACACAGCTGTACATTTCGATGAAACATGGTGAAGCCCCAAAATTGCCTACCCTGGAAGCATGTGTTTCAGACATAAGAAAGTGGATGGCGGCACATTTTTTAGATGCTTGAGATGCTAGTTCTAGGTCCCAAGAAACAAAGAGATCTGCTGTTGGATCTGACAATTAATCTTGATGGTTGTACAGTCGTCTCAAATAAAACTGTGAAGGACATTGGCATTACTCTGGACCCTGATCTCTGTTTTTACGAGAATCTGAAACTTTTTGTTCAAAAATTATGCAGAAAAGCGAATCCATGCATTTGTCACTTCTAGATTAGACTACTGCAATGCTCTACTCTCAGGTTACCCGAGTAAAGCACAAAATAAACTTCAGAGAATCCCCTCTCTCCACTGGGATTCTCTTCCTCTGACCCTATTACAGGGGCAGAGTCATTTGCTTACTAGTGCTCTTCCATGCCGTCCCTAGGAGGGGTGCATCACTTGAGTGGGTTGAGTCACAGGTCTTCCTGTCCGGTTTTGCACCCCCCTCGGGCTCGTGCGGTGGAGGAGATCTTCGTGGGCTATACTCAGCCTTGCCTCATGGTAGTTTGTGGTCTGTTGATATCCCTCTAGTGGTGTGGGGGCTGTGGTTTGGCAACGTAGGTGGGGTTATATCCTGCCTGGTTGGCCCTGTCCTGGGGTATCGTCGGACGGGCAACAGTGTCCCCTGACCCACCCCTGTCTCAGCCTCCAATATCTATGCTGCAACAGGTCAGTCTATGTGCCGGGGGGCTAGGGTCAGTCTGTTATATCTGGTGTAATTCTCCTGTCTTATCTGGTGTCCTCTCTCTCCCTCCCCTTCTGGGGTACCTGAGCCCCAGGATCATGCTTCATGGCCTACCTGGCCTGAGGACTCCTGGCTGTCCCCAGTCCACCCGGTTGTACTGCTGCTCCAGTTTCAACTGTTATGCCTGCGGCTAGGGAACCCTGACCTGTTTACCGGACGTGCTACCTTGTCCCGGACCTGCTGTTCTCGACGCTCTCTCTCTCTCTCTCTCTCTCTCTCTCTCTCTACCACACCTGCTGTCTCGACCTCTGAATGATCGGCTATGAAAAGCCAACTGACATTTACTCCTGAGGTTGTACCCACCTGTTGCACCCTCTACAACCACTGTGATTATTATTTGACACTGCTGGTCATCTATGAACGTTTGAACATCTTGAAGAACAATCTGGCCATGTACTCTTATAATCTCCACCCGGCTCAGCCAGAAGAGGGCTGGCCACCCCTCAGAGCCTGGTTCCTCTCTAGGTTTCTTCCTAGGTTCTGGCCTTTCTAAGGAGTTTTTCCTAGCCACCGTGTTTCTACATCTGCATTGCTTGCTGTTTGGGGTTTTAAGCTGGGTTTCGGTATGGCACTTTGTGACATCTGCTGATGTAAAAAGGGCTTTATAAATACATTTGATTGATTGATTGATAACTACTATCAATAAATGGTATACAATATTATGATTTATGATTTTCAATTGACTTTTTATGTCTCCTAAATGACTGGAACCCTGGAGTGTTTATTCACTAGGAGGTTGCTCCATCTGACTCTTATGCTCAGGTGAAAACAAAATGTTGTACTTCCGGCTCCTTGTTAGTGGACTTTACACCCCTTGGACATAGCCAGTGAGCAGTGATGAGCACATCCTCCAAAACCTAACTGATACATCTCTACTACAATGTTCCATTAGTATTTTTCCAACAGAAAATTCAATCTTGTGTTTATGAAACAAGAAACATTGGTCACCCGGCCAAACTGAGCAATCGGGGGAGAAGGGCCTTTGTTAGGAAGGTGACCAAGAACCCAATGGTCACTCTTACAAAGCTCCAGAGTTCCTCTGTGTTCTTGGGGACCTTCAATGCTGCAGAAATGTTTTGATATCCTTCTCGCTCCCTGGACCCCACGGATACCCGGGAGGGACTTTTCCCGACCAAGAGAACACAGGAAATTCCCCCTAGATAGCACTTTAGAAAAAAAGGTGCTATCAAGAACCTAAAAGAGTTTTTCGGCTATCCCCAAAGGAGAACCCTTTGAAGAACCCTTTTGGGTTCCAGGTAGAACCCTTTTGGTTTGAAGTATAACTCTTTATGGTTAGGCCTCCCGAATGGCACAGCGGTCTGCGGCATTGCATCGCGGTGCTTGAGGCGTCACTACAGCCCTGGGTTCGATCCCAGGCTGTGTTACAGCCGGCCGGGAGAATTGTCCGGGTTAGGGGAGGGTTTGGCCGGTCAGGATTTTCTTGTCCATTCGCGCTCTAGCGACTCCTTGTGGTGGGCCAGACGGCTGCAAGCTGGCTGCAAGCTGACTGCGTTCGTCAGTTGTACAGTGTTTCCTCCGACCCATTGGTGCGGCTGGCTTACAGGTTAAGCGAGCAGTGCGGCTTGGCAGGGCAATTTTCTGAGGACTCATGGCTCTCAACCTTCGCCTCTCCTGAGTCCGTACGGGAGTTGTGTATTGGGACAAGACTGAAACAACCAATTGGATATCACGAAATTGGGGAGAAAAAGGGGTAAAAGTATCATAAATAATTTCAAATTTCATGTAGAACCTTTTCCACAGAGGGTTATACATGAAACCCAAAGGGGTTCTACTTGGAACCAAAAAGGGTTCTACATGAAACCCAAAGGGGTTCTCCTATGAGGACAGCCGAAGAACCCTTTTGGAAACATTTTTTCTTAGTGTGGCCTCTTCACAGAGGACAATGGTGCTCCTCTTTTGTAGCTTCCTCTCCTAGCAGCCTGTCTGAGTCATCAGCAGAGACTCCTAACCATACGGGTGTTTGGCTTAATCCTAATCCTGGGCCCCACAGGAAGATGTCCTTGCATGGCCTGAAGAACCAGCCAGGGCTGGTAGATGTGGAGAACCAGAGAGAGATGGAGAAGTGCTCCTGGAAGAAAGTACAATGGAGAAAGAGGTGGAGAATGAGGCGGAAGAGGATTTCTCAAATGACAACCTCGCCTGGTTCACCAACTACTTTTCAGATAGAGTTCAGTGTGTCAAATTGGAAGGCCTGTTGTCCGGACCTCTGGCAGTCTATGGGGGTGCCACAGGGTTCAATCCTCTGGCCGACTCTTTTCTCTGTATACATCAATGATGTTGCTCTTGCTGCTGGTGATTCTCTGATCCACCTCTACGTAGACGACACTATTCTGTATACTTCTGGCCCTTCTTTGGACACTGTGTTAACTAACCTCTAGACGAGCTTCAATGCCATACAACTCTCCTTCCGTGGCCTCCAACTGCTCTTAAATGCAAGTAAAACTAAATGCATGCTCTTCAACCGATCGCTGCCCACACCTGCCCGCCTGTCAGCATCACTACTCTGGTCGGTTCTGACTTAGAATATGTGGACAACTACAAATACCTAGGTGTCTGGTTAGACTGTAAACTCTCCTTCCAGACTCACATTAAGCATCTCCAAACCAAAATTAAATCTAGAATCGGCTTCCTATTTCGCAACAAAGCATCCTTCACTCATGCTGCCAAACATACCCTCGTAAAACTGACTATCCTACCGATCCTTGACTTCGGCGATGTCATTTACAAAATAGCCTCCAGCACTCTACTCAACAAATTTAATGCAGTCTATCACAGCAGGGGCGGAAATCCCGGGGGGGACGGGGGGGACACGACCCCCCCATCCTGGGAAAATATGATTTTTCCCCCCCAATATATCACTGAAACATAACTATGTAATTTAAATAATATTAATAATACGCAATGAAAGCAATTGTGCTGATTATAGACACTTAATAGCGCGTTTTTAAGTTTCAAAAGATTGCGACCCCCCCGCCCTTTGCCTCACAATGGTTTGATCCACTGCCAGTTCCTTAGTTTGCACGTAACTGCCGTGAGGTTCATCCAGTCAATCGCGCACACACACACTAGCTGAATATGCAGAGCTAGCGCGCAAATATGAACTATTAAGCTAGCTAGTACCTATTCCATTTATGTGGCGTCGTCAAAGATGGAATCAGCATGCAGATGATGTAAGTTAGTGCTTCAAAGTCCCAGTGATAAGGTTAGCGATAAACTGAAGTCCAAACTGAACAGAACTACACTCTCTTCTACCATTGTCTTAAATATATTTAATGGTCTCGTTGCAAAAGCTAAATTGTCGCAAGGGAACTTTTATTTATTTATTTTATTTCACCTTTATTTAACCCGGGTAGCAAAGATTATAGCAAACACCACTGAAACTGAATTGGTGCTCGCTAGCTTTGCAAATTCAGCTATTGTTGGAAGCCAGCCAATATGAAACAAACTATTAAAATGACAAAAGGTTGCAGCATATGTTGTGTAAATGGTGAACTCATACAGCTGTCAACTCTTGTCATTTTAATCCGTTTCACATTTGCTAGCTACCTTTTAGATCGAAGCCCAAATAGAATGATTGAAGATGATAGAAGCCCATCTCCTACTGTAAATAACCTACACACTGTGTGTGTAGCCAGCCAGCCAGCCAGGTAGAAAAATGGCAGAAAAATAAAAGACGGACATCAGAGTATTTTTCAGGACTTCAAACAGCCGAAGCTAAGTAACATTAACATGATGCCTTCTAATTGCAGTCGTTGTACTTATAATATACAGGAGAACGATCGCCTTACGGCAAGGATAGCTGTGCTGCAAGCCCAGCTTCAGACGCAATCGCTAGGCAAGGGTAATTTCAGTGTAGGAAAGGATGAAACAGCGTCTGTGCCACCAGTAAGTACAGATAGTAACGTTAGTATAAACCCCCTCGCACGGTCCCCGCAGCCGGACAACTTTCTCATGGCTTCTGGAGGGAAATGCTGTAGGAATGCTCAACCGGTGTCACTTATTCAGCCGACAGAAACTTTCAACCGGTTCTCCCCATTAAGCGAGTCGGAGTCGGAGGCCGAAACTTCTCTGGTCTCTACTCCTCCCGTTGTGGGGTCTGAGACGCCGAAGGCTCCCACCATTAGCTCTGACAAATTGAAAACCCTAGTCATTGGCGACTCCATTACCCGCAGTATTAGACTTAAAACGAATCATCCAGCGATCATACGCTGTTTACCAGGGGGCAGGGCTACCGACGTTAAGGCTAATCTAAAGACGGTGCTGGCTAAAGCTAAAACTGGCGAGTGTAGAGAGTCTAGAGATATTGTTATCCACGTCGGCACCAATGATGTTAGGATGAAACAGTCAGAGGTCACCAAGCGCAACATAGCTTCAGCGTGTAAATCAGCTATATAGATGTGTCGGCATCGATTAATTGTCTCTGGCCCCCTCCCAGTTAGGGGGAGTGATGAGCTCTACAGCAGAGTCTCACAACTCAATCGCTGGTTGAAAACTGTGTTCTGCCCCTCCCAAAATATAGAATTTGTAGATAATTGGCCCTCTTTCTGGGACTCACCCACAAACAGGACCAAGCCTGGCCTGTTGAGGAGTGACGGACTCCATCCTAGCTGGAAGGGTGCTCTCATCTTATCTACGAACATAGACAGGGCTCTAACTCCTCTAGCTCCACAATGAAATAGGGTGCAGGCCAGGCAGCAGGCTGTTAGCCAGCCTGCTAGTTTAGTGGAGTCTGCCACTAGCACAGTCAGCGTAGTCAGCTCAGCTTTCCCCATTGAGACCGTGTCTGTGCCTCGATCTAGGTTGGGCAAAACTAAACGTGGCGGTGTTCGCTTTAGCAATCTCACTAGTATAAAGACCTCCTCCATTCCTGCCATTATTGAAAGAGATTGTGATACCTCACATCTCAAAATTGGGTTACTTAATGTTAGATCCCTCACTTCCAAGGCAGTTATAGTCAATGAACTAATCACTGATCATAATATTGATGTGATTGGCCTGACTGAAACATGGCTTAAGCCTGATGAATTTACTGTGTTAAATGAGGCCTCACCCCCTGGTTACACTAGTGACCATACCCCCGTGCATCCGGCAAAGGCGGAGGTGTTGCTAACATTTACGATAGCAAATTTCAATTTACAAAAAAAAAAACAATGACGTTTTCGTCTTTTGAGCTTCTAGTCATGAAATCTATGCAGCCTACTCAATCACTTTGTATAGCTACTGTTTACAGGCCTCCTGGGCCATATGCAGTGTTCCTCACTGAGTTCCCTGAATTCCTATCGGATCTTGTAGTCATAGCAGATAATATTCAAATTTTTGGTGACTTTAACATTCACATGGAAAAGTCCACAGACCCACTCCAAAAGGCTTTCGGAGCCATCATCGACTCAGTGGGTTTTGTCCAACATGTCTCTGGACCTACTCACTGCCACAGTCATACTCTGGACCTAGTTTTGTCCCATGGAATAAATGTTGTGGATCTTAATGTTTTTCCTCATAATCCTGGATTATCGGACCACCATTTTATGTGTTTGCAATTGCAACAAATAATCTGCTCAGACCCCAACCAAGGAGCATTAAAAGTTGTGCCATAAATTCTCAGACAACCCAAAGATTCCTTGATGCCCTTCCAGACTCCCTCTGCCTACCCAAGGACGTCAGAGGACAAAAATCAGTTAACCGCCTAACCGAGGAACTCAATTTAACCTTGCGCAATACCCTAGATGCAGTTGCACCCCTAAAAACTAAAAACATCTGTCATAAGAAACTAGCTTCCTGGTATACAGAAAATACACGAGTTCTGAAGCAAGCTTCCAGAAAATTGGAACGGAAATGGCGCCACACCAAACTGGAAGTCTTCCGACTAGCTTGGAAAGACAGTACTGTGCAGTATCGAAGAGCCCTCACTGCTGCTCGATCATCCTATTTTTCCAACTTAATTGAGGAAAATAAGAACAATCCGAAATTTCTTTTTGATACTGTCGCAAAGCTAACTAAAAAGCAGCATTCGCAAATGGAGGATGGCTTTCACTTCAGCAGTAATACATTTATGAACTTCTTTGAGGAAAAGATCATGATCATTAGAAAGCAAATTACGGACTCCTCTTTAAATCTGCGTATTCCTCCAAAGCTCCATTGTCCTGAGTCTGCACAACTCTGCCAGGACCTAGGATCAAGGGAGATACTAAAGTGTTTTAGTACTATATCTCTTGACACAATGATGAAAATAATCATGGCCTCTAAACCCTCAAGCTGCATACTGGACCCTATTCCAACTAAACTACTGAAAGAGCTGCTTCCTGTGCTTGGCCCTCCTATGTTGAACATAATAAACGGCTCTCTATCCACCGGATGTGTACCAAGCTCACTAAAAGTGGCAGTAATAAAGCCTCTCTTGAAAAAGCCGAATCTTGACCCAGAAATTATAAAAAACTATCGGCCTATATCGAATCTTCCATTCCTCTCAAAAATGTGAGAAAAAGCTTTTGCGCAGCAACTCACTGCCTTCCTGAAGACAAACAATGTATACAAAACGCTTCAGTCTGGTTTTAGACCCCATCATAGCACTGAGACTGCACTTGTGAAGGTGGTAAATGACCTTTTAATGACGTCAGACCGAGGCTCTGCATCTGTCCTCGTGCTCCTAGATCTTAGTGCCGCTTTTGATACCATCGATCACCACATTCTTTTGGAAAGATTGGAAACCCAAATTGGTCTACATGGACAAGTTCTGGCCTGGTTTAGATCTTATCTGTCGGAAAGATATCAGTTTGTCTCTGTGAATGGTTTGTCACCTGACAAATCAATTGTAAATGTTGGTGTTCTTCAAGGTTCCGTTTTAGGACCACTATTGTTTTCACTATATATTTTACCTCTTGGGAATGTCATTCGAAAACGTAATGTTAAATTTCACTGCTATGTGGACGACACACAGCTGTACATTTCAATGAAACATGGTGAAGCCCCAAAATTGCCCTCGCTAGAAGCCTGTGTTTCAGACATAAAGAAGTGGATGGCTGCAAACTTTCTACTTTTAAACTCGGACAAAACAGAAATGCTTGTTCTAGGTCCCAAGAAACAAAGAGATCTTCTGTTGAATCTGACAATTAATCTGGATGGTTGTACAGTCATCTCAAATAAAACTGTGAAGGACCTCGGCGTTACTCTGGACCCTGATCTCTCTTTTGAAGAACATATCAAGACTGTTTCAAGGACAGCTTTTTTCCATCTACGTAACATTGCAAAAATCAGAAACTTTCTGTCCAAAAATGATGCAGAAAAATTAATCCATGCTTTTGTTACTTCTAGGCTGGACTACTGCAATGCTCTACTTTCCGGTTACCCGGATAAAGCACTAAACAAACTTCAGTTAGTGCTAAATACGGCTGCTAGAATCCTGACTAGAACCAAAAAATGTGATCATATTACTCCAGTGCTAGCCTCCTTACACTGGCTTCCTGTTAAGACAAGGGCTGATTTCAAGGTTTTACTGCTAACCTACAAAGCATTACATGGGCTTGCTCCTACCTATCTTTCCGATTTGGTCCTGCCGTACATATCTACACGTACGCTACGGTCACAAGACGCAGGCCTCCTAATTGTCCCTAGAATTTCTAAGCAAACGGCTGGAGGTAGGGCTTTCTCCTATAGAGCTCAATTTTTATGGAATGGTCTGCCTACCCATGTGAGAGACGCAGACTCAGTCTCAACCTTTAAGTCTTTAATGAAGACTTATCTCTTCAGTAGGTCCTATGATTAAGTATAGTCTGGCCCAGGAGTGTGAAGGTGAATGGAAAGGCTGGAGCAACGAACCGCCCTTGCTGTCTCTGCCTTGCCGGTTCCCCTCTCTCCACTGGGATTCTCTGCCTCTAACCCTATTACAGGGGCTGAGTCACTGGCTTACTGGTGTTCTTCCATGCCGTCCATGGGAGGGGTGCGTCACTTGAGTGGGTTGAGTCACTGACGTGGTCTTCCTGTCTGGGTTGGCACCCCCCCCCCCCCCTTGGGTTGTGCCATGGCGGAGATCTTTGTGGGCTATACTCGGCCTTGTCTTAGGACGGTAAGTTGGTGGTTGGAGACATCCCTCTAGTGGTGTGGGGGCTGTGCTTTGGCAAAGTGGGTGGGGTTATATCCTGCCTGTTTGGCCCTGTCCGGAGGTATCATCGGATGGGGCCACAGTGTCTTCTGATCCCTCCTGTCTCAGCCTCCAGTATTTATGCTGCAGTAGTTTATGTGTCGGGGGGCTAGGGTCAGTCTGTTATATCTGGAGTATTTCTCTTGTCTTATCCGGTGTCCTGTGTGAATTTAAATATGCTCTCTCTAATTCTCTTTCTTTCTTTCTCTCGGAGGACCTGAGCCCTAGGACCATGCCTCAGGACTACCTGGCATGATGACTCCTTGCTGTCCCCAGTCCACCTGGCCGTGCTGCTGCTCCAGTTTCAACTGTTCTGCCTGCGGCTATGGAACCCTGACCTGTTCACCGGACATGCTTGTTGCACCCTCGACAACTACTATGATTATTATTATTTGACCATGCTGGTCATTTATGAACATTTTAACATCTTGACCATGTTCTGTTATAATATCCACCCGGCACAGCCAGAAGAGGACTGGCCACCCCTCATAGCCTGGTTCCTCTCTAGGTTTCTTCCTAGGTTTTGGCCTTTCTAGGGAGTTTTTCCTAGCCACCGTGCTTCTTTCACATGCATTGCTTGCTGTTTGGGGTTTTAGGCTGGGTTTCTGTACAGCACTTTGAGATATCAGCTGATGTACGAAGGGCTATATAAATACATTTGATTTGATTTGATTTATCTCCCTTATCCTTCCTCATTTGCACACACTGTATATAAACTTTTTCTATTGTATTATTGACTATATATTTGTTATTCCATGTGTAACTCTGTGTTGTTGTTTGTGTCGCACTGCTTTGCTTTATCTTGGCCAGGTCGCAGTTGTAAATGAGAACTTGTTCTCAACTAGCCTACCTGGTTAAATAAAGGTGATTTTAAAAAAAAATGTAAATGAGGCGATTGCAAAGGATGAGGTCACTGCAGAGAGCCACGCCCACCCCTGTCTCCTCGGTCAGTCCCTGCCTCTGTCATCGTACTCACCATGAGGAGTTGGCCGTCCTCCACAGTGTCTGGAGGGAGGGCCTGGGTGAGGGGGATGCCAAGCTGCTGCAAGTCACCTATGACAGGCTGCTGCAGCAAGACAATGGCTTCAGCTGGCTCAGTGACACTCTCTGGGTCCCCCCCACAACAAATCAAATCAAATGTTATTTGTCACATGCGCCGAATATAACAGGTGTAGACCTTACAGTGAAATGCTTACTCACAAGCCCTTAACCAACAATGCAGTTAAGAAAAATACCCCAAAAAATAAGAAATAAAGTAACAAATATTTAAAGAGCAGAGGTAAAATAACAAAAGCGAGGCTATATACAGGGGGTACCGATACAGAGTCAATGTGCGGGGGCACCGGTTAGTCGAGGTAATTAAGATAACATATACATGTGGGTAGAGTTATTAAAGTGATTTATGCATAGATAATAAACAGAGAGTAGCAGCAGCGTAAAAAAGAGGGGGATGCAAGTAGGCTGGGTAGCCATTTGATTAGATATTCAGTAGTCTTATGGCTTGGGGGTAGAAGCTGCTCAGAAGCCTCTTGGACCTAGACTTGGCCCTCCGGTACCGCTTGCCGTGCGGTAGCAGAGACAACAGTCCACGACCAGGGTGGCCGGAGTCCTCGACAACCTTTTGGGCCCTCCTCTGACACCGCCTGGCATATCCTTTACTACAGAGCTGTTATTAACATACTGTCACTGGGGTGGGAAACTGATACACTAATGGGGTCACATCTGTTATTAGGGGTTCAAGCAGCAAAAAAAAGCCAATTCCCATGAGATGGTAAGGCCTAGGATGTCGCAACCTTGCATGATGGTAAAGGGCCAAAGGCCACACCCTCTCATGGAATGGCATGCCAATTGGCCCCATGGTGGCGCTATAACAAGCAATACAAAATGCTAACTTTAAAATAATAATAATTTAAAACAGTTCCTGACATAACCACACACATTTCCTGCACCAGGAGCTGGCTCTGTGTTCCTCTCCTTTAGCATTTAAAAGTACCGGGTGGGGTATGAAAATACCTTGACCTGGAAAGATGGTTTGTGCAAATATGTACATGAGTTATGTGTACATGAGAGCTAATGGCGATGTATTCAGTTTGTGTCAAGACTTTTACTGGGTTCTTATGGTAATTGTTTTCTCAGGTAGTTTTTTTTAAGACAGAGTGGAACTGTATATTTATAATTGATTTGGCTTATTACATATTTTTGATAAGTTCAATCTCACACACAAACAAACACTGTGAATAATGAAGGAGTCTCAATGCAGTTCTATTGTTTTATTACATGCTCTTAAATATGAATGCTAAAAGTAACCGTTTGAAGTGAAAGGATACAATACACTGACATTTTGTGTGTTCTTATTATGCATTATTTGAGTTGTGGTTTATTACCTCCCTCCTGGTTAGGTTGTGGTTTATTTGATATTATTTTTTCAGAAGTAAAGCAAATAGGACAATACAAAGCTAAGACTATAGAGTGAGGTCACATTTAAAAAAATAAAAAGCCAGTTAATGCTAGATTATATAGCTGGCTCAAACTGAATAATGATGTCTGCTCTGTTGCTGTTGCTATATATTGTACATCAACATATCTGATTCTGATCAGTCACAAAAAACAAATATAAAAATGTGGCTTCAAGTCAAATATATTTACTGTGTTCTTTTAGCATCACTATATTATTCTAATAATGAACAATCGTTCCTTACGTTTGACTCCATTCCATTTATATATAGTGTGTAGATACAGCTCTCCAATAAGTCATTGAACAAATTATTTGCAAACTCAAATATGGTTAGACACACCATTAGGGGTCAGGAGAGTCAAGTTCCCTCTAGCGTTCTGGTCTGCCTCGATGGCTTCGAAAAGAGCCTTGAAGTTGCCTGCACCAAAGCCCTTGGAAGAGTACAAAGACATGTTTTTACATAGTTTCAGTCTAAATGTAGACCTGCACATCCACCTTTATCATCACTACATACATCACTACATATTTTTCAATAAACTAAGAAAGCTCATATTCTTAAAATCCTATTTGTTTTATATAGTTTCATTGGTAATGCTCTATGATATCTCCTGCTCCTCTCACCTGATGGTTGTGTCTCTGAATGACCTCCAGGAACACCGTGGGACGGTCCTGAACAGGCTTGGTGAAGATCTGGAGTAGGTAGCCGTTGTCATCAAAATCCACTAAGATCTTCAGCTCCTGTCAAAGCAGCAGGACATAAAAGTGCTTATCAGGCTGAATAGCTAAGAACCGAGCATGGTACTTCAAATGAACTGATTGTAATTACCATCATTATGCATTTAACTATAAGGTATTTGGATGAATTAAATATAATAAATCATTGGAAAATGTATTCAAACAGCAGGGAAAGCTGTGTCTCTGACCTCCAGAATGTCCAGGTCCTCAGTGATCCTGACTTGGGAGTGTTGGAGATTCTTTCTCAGCAGCTGGTAGTAGGTGTCTGGCACACACATGAACTCCATGCCACGCTCCTTCAGGTTACGGATCTACAACAAGGAGAATACACTAACCACACCAAGCTTTCATCTTCCATTGATGTGTATATAATAGTGACCAGGTTGAGCTTAGCCTTTATTTGTGAAAAGACTTACTGCAGTGATGATGTCTGATGTGTTCATGGCGATGTGCTGGACACCTGGGCCACCGTAGTATTCCACATACTCCTGTTAAATCCAGTGAGTTTAGCAAGGTACAAGCTCTACACTTGACTTTTTTGTAATGCTAAGTTTCTTAAAGGTACAGTACTAAATATATGTGTAAGGAGGACATTGGTATGTCTTTGTTACATAAGTAAATACCTCTTGACATACTTAATATATTATATATTGAATAACAAGGCATATGACTTGCCTGGATCTGGGACTTGCGTTTTCCCATGGCTGGCTCATTAATGGGCATCTTCACTGTCTCTTCATAATTGGCCACAACGATGGAGCGCAGTGCACTGAAATCTGTCTGCAGCTGCTTGTCATCCACCGACCAGAACCGGTGGAAGAGCAGGTTCTTCTGGTACCTATGGAAACAGAACCTACTACTCAGGAATCTTTGTGTGTTGAATGGATAGGTGAGAGACTACACTATATCTATCCCACGGCCCTAATCCCTGGGCCTTCCCTTTAGAGATCAAACCCATCCCTGTTTTTCATCTCAGAGCTGCATGGTGGACCTCTAATTCACTCCAGATGTGGGGGGCCTCAGGGACCCAGCTCAAAAACTGCTGAGTAATATTAGTCCCTGACCTATGCCAAACAGCCTGGGTTACGTAATACTGACACGTCCCCATCCACCCATCTATCCACCAACCTAACCACTGCTGTATGGAGAAACGTGAAGAGCAGTCAACTTGGCTTTACTTGCATTGGACGGAAAACATTCTAGAAAATGTTGTCTATAGGCTGCTGTTTTTTTTATATTGCAATTAGCGTGTGGTAGAGTTTTTTTTAATCGAAGAGGAAACTGATGTCCATGGATGTTTTTGTCTGGAACAAAATGTACAGGCCAGGATATGTAATAATAGGGCAGCAGGTAGCCTAGCGGTTAAGAGCATTGGGCAAGTAACCGAAAGGTCACTGGTACAAATCCATGACTAGGTGAAAAATCTGTTGATGTGTCCTGGAGCAAGGCACTTAACCCTAATTGCTCCTGTAAGTCACTCTGGATAACACCATCTGCTAAATGACTAAAATGTAAATGTTGTAAATCCTCTAATCTAGACCTAGACAATGCCTTACCATTCCACCACAGGCACCATCTCATCATCCGGCTGGTTCCCCACAACATGGTCAATGAAGTTCAGTAATCCACTGGGTCTGTAATGTTAGATAAGGCTTCACAGTGGCGCCAACTGCTTAACTGAAACAGTCATTCAAACTCTGTCTTGTTTACAATGATCTATAAAAGTTACTCTCATCTCTAACACCAGGTAAAATTGCTCATACTCACAGCTTGGCCAACAAGGGGTCCCGGTGGAGAGGAGGATGGAACCCTGGGAGGAAAAGCCCGTTGTAGGCCGTCCTCTCCACAAATGTGTGTGTGGTGTCCCCATACTATAGTGATATAAGAGAAAATCCCAAATCTAGAGCATACTGTAAATCTACTTTCCTGTGCTCAGTTTCAGCAGATGTTGACTGACTTACCGTCTGGAGAACAGCTAGCTTTACCCTGCCATAATTGTCCTCCAATACATACGGCTCTTTCACTATGATGGCACCACGCTCTCTGGCTTTCTAAAGAGTATAATAGACAGATAAACATATGCACATGTGATAAAGATCCAGGAAGATTAAAATAATTATCCCATGGCTATGCGTCTTTTAATAAATCCAAGAAAAAGATTGCAATCCAAAATAATATTTTCAACCCATCTCATTAGGAAAGAAGCATTCTCCTCATTCCAGAAAAAGCTGATATTTTGGTTTAAATAGCAAGCATGCTTTGGTACCTGCACAAGGTAATCACAGTTCTCCACAGTGAATGCAATGTCCCTGGCTCCATCCCCATGCTTCACCAAATGCTCCCCCATTTCTGAATAAGGGAGATGGACAAAAGTACAGTAAATTAAAATCAAAGTGAGTGAAGTAGCACACTAGTCAGTGACAACCAATCTCATCATATTTAACCATATGAGCGGTGACGTTTGTCATACTGTACCTTTGTTTCCAGGATTGAGGGCGGACGCGAATACATATATAATCTGGGAAAGACAAAAAGCCCAAAAGTTACATGATGGACAACCACAGAACTTCCATCACTTGTATCAAGTTACGATCTATTATTAACATGTGCCATAATTCATTCGGAATGCTGCAATGCTCTGCTCACCTTGCCTTGTTTGACCACATGAGACACCACATCCCGGCAGCCTGTCTCTAAACCCTGGTAGGCCAACGGTTCAAAGCCAAGCTTGTTACAATAGTAAGATGCTGCCTGTTGAAACAGAAGAAAAAACACCATTGGCACTCACAACCAAACACTTGTACATTTACTGTTTAGGCACAAAACCTTAATACCATTTCTAAACAGTGTGTTGTTGTACTGTAAAGGACTGGTGTGCTGGGAGCGCCACCCCCTGGTGATGGAGTGGAAAAGCGTCTGGATCAGAGGATGATGGGGTCTACTCTGAGGTTTCATGCCGACTGCCCCACCACCCCTTAAAAGAGCCAATAGCCACCCCCTCAGTGAATAGTCCTCTAACTTTGAGAAAGTTCAGGAAAAATTTAACAACATGCAAAACAATTGAAAATCAGCACATGAGCCTCATACCTGTTTGGCGTTTCCAACCCAGAATGTGATGTGGTCGAAACAGATGAACTTGCCATGGTCGTGCTTCGAACAAAACCAGAACAATTTAATACTGGTATGTGAGGGGGATGCATCTAGCATACATCAGTCCATATGACAGCAATTAGAAAATATTAAATGTAAGAGTACGATTATGCATATTTAAACATAATGGTAGGCTAGTTAGACTTTTTAAATCATACTTTGAACTGGTTAAAAGACATATTCATAAAAAATAATTGTGTGTTCATTAAAACATCTATTCACAAAGAGTATTAATTGAAGGACTTACATGCTCACCTCTGTCTGTGTAGGTAGTCTAAACAGATACAAAACATTACACATCAGCATAACGTTAAAGATCATCATTCCAATGGCTAATAAATCTTGGAATGTGAAATTGTCATTAGAAATTGAATAACAACTGACAAATCACAACCGACAAATGTATCTAAATAATAAAAATGTAACACTTTTCGAATGAATATATATTTTCTCTTACCATTTTGTACCCTTGGGCTTTCAACTGCTTGAAAATAAACGCAGCACAATAAAGGCAAGCATTTAAAGGTTCAGAATGAAGTTCGAAGTTCCACGCCCTGCCGCTGTTCGGGGAGGAGAGTACACGGAAGTACACGGAGATATATAGAGAGAAAGAGAGGTTACACAATCATTTCTCATCCCAATATATATGCTTAAAAAAATACAAGTAATGGTACGCTTGACTCTACGCTTGGAATACATTTCATACTAGAAGTTTATCTTAGGTGCATCACATAAATTAGGTGCATACATCACATATAACAAAAAGTAATATGCGGAGAAAAAATGCACTTACCTTCTCTTTCAAATAACGGAAAAGTTATATTAAAAACGAAATTCTTATTTATTTTTTTAAATGAAACTATGCAAAGACAGAACATGCACTCGCAATCTTTTCTAGACAGGCCATGTGTTTGTGTTTAGTCTCGAGAGGAGGTTCGCTCGTGCAGGTTTCCTATTGGCTGTTTATTTGGACATATGTATGGAGCAGTCAGCCACAATTCTGATATTGCAGAAACAAACTATTGGTAGGCTTCAACAGTCTCCCCTCCCCCTCTTCATAATTAGTCATCTGTTAATGTATGACAATGTTTTATACCTTCTGTATCATTCTTTACAAATCCTTTATCATCAACATTTGTATGAACATGGTTATTCCAGAGGTTTTTAATTGATCTATTGTTGTGTGTGAATGACAATGTTGCCTGATGTACTTTTGACCAATGTGACAATATTGACAGCCCTCCCAACTGATTTGCATAGTAGTGAATACGATACACTACTACACTAGAGCTCATTTCCTCAATTTAACTAGTAGTCTGTGTCTTAAGAAAGTGATGTCAATAAATTGGTTAAATTCCTGAATAAATGAGGAAAGCATGTATCCCTAGTGTGGAAATGGAACAGAAAGGCTGCCGAAAAGCTAATTATTCCTAAAGAAGAAGATATTTGATAGATTGTACTGCAGAAAGAGACACCTCTCAAGCTATTCTTTGCTTCTTAGATTTTGAGTGGCTTAAGTTTGACAGCCTCAACAGCCTCAACAGCATCAACACAACAATAGGTTGTACTTTGTCATAGTGGTCATTAGATATGTGTGTGTGTGTGTGTGTGTGTGTGTGTGTGTGTGTGTGTGTGTGTGTGTGTGTGTGTGTGTGTGTGTGTGTGTGTGTGTGTGTGTGTGTGTGTGTGTGTGTGTGTCCTTATGTTCCAATGGGAGTGAATAAGATGAAGTAAATCAACGAAAGCAATGCATTTTATAAGCCTGTAATTTCCCTCAATCACAGGGTCTTTACACTGACTGACCCCCTGTATTCATAAGTGACACTTTACCATGCAAGAGTATCACATGAACGCTCTCTGGTGTAACAATATATACCCAGATATTCTGTAAAACACAGATACTGTTTGTAGAACAGATATTGTTCTATCAATTCTCTTTTAGCACCACAGACTAATGAAAGTGCAATGTCACAGTAATGAGCATTTGACACCCTCCTTCAGCAACTGTCCCTGGTAGGGTTTGTTTATCTCACTGTTACCAGGAGGCTTTTTGCTGTCAAGAGATGCAATTAGAGACAATAAATGAAGACGGTGCTGCTTACACAACAGTGTGATGTTGGAGTGGTAGATGGTTGATCTTTACATTCTGTATATTAAAAGAAAGTATGATTATTCATGGTCTAGACACGAGGCCTACTGATATTTGCTAATACAATGTTGTAACTTAACTGATCCAGAAAAGGCACAGCCATTACATGATTGTCTAATTCACATATGATATATAACAACATAATACAAATACATAATCCAAATATGTTCAATTCAGGCAGCTTAGTAAAAACAAATACTTACGTCAGTTTGAAAGCCTGGGATAATTTGGCTTATGCCATTTACAAAAACCAGAATGAGACAATTGGGCATGAAATAGCTACATGAGAGAGAGAATAGTTAATCATATAGATGGTGTTACAAATGTTGTTATTACCACTAAGTCTAATGTATCCAAACTATTAGAAAGTACAAAAGTGATTATACACTTTAAGCACAAATGCCTGTGAAAACAGTTTGTAAGAACTATTCATAAAACTGAATATGAGGCAGATTGCAGTCTATTCCCATGACACATAGCACCCTTAAGGGTACAAAGCAACACCTCAGGCAATTAAGACCCTCCTAGACGCAGGGCTTACAGAACAGTGTATAGTCACAGAGTTTACAGATCACGACTCAGTGCAGAAGAACAATACAGCAGCACGGACCAAGCAGAAAGTTGAGGGATAACAATGAGTGAGTTATCTTTATATAAACCACCCCAGCAACTGGATGCAGGGACACCAGGAGAACAGGATGGAGAAGAGTCTCTTGACAAAGCAGTGGCCATTTCTCAACCAATCTCTCTCCTGATTAATTCTGTCAGTCTCAGTGACGAAAGTGCGGAGGACCTCATCCCTGCAGAGAGGACAACTCAAGCAAAGATGCAGTCTGTTTTCCAGCAGGTGCGCAAGCAAGTCAAATCACAGGTGGGCATGAACATCCCAAGGAATGGCATTCTGGAACTAGTTCAGATGGTCACAAGCAGAGAGCTGGAGATGGCAAAGGCGAACGGCCCAAAAAACACAGAGAAAGCAGGTGCAGAGATTTTGGAAGACAAGCGTACAGGTGAGGTGGATGTCAAAAGGGAGGAGCTTATAGCGGTTTTTCAACATGAGCTGGAGGCCAGTAATGAGGCACTGCGGGATGAGTTTAAAGAGCAGATCACCCAACTGCAGATAGAAATGCAAGCCTACACAGACCAGGCTCTGAAGAGTCTTGAGTCCAAGGTGCAGGCAAACAGGCAAACATACTCCCACAATATTCTCCAGCGGATGTATCAAGCAGAGCAGTCAGAGACCAGGAGTCTTGAGAAGAAGAAGAAGTCTCCAGCACCCTTACTGGGCTCTGGTAAGACCAGAGTTCTGAGCCGAACCATGACAACTCTCACCCCGAAGACATGTCCCCCTATCGTCCTCGGGCCTCGCTCTAAATCAGAGACCTTGAGTTCCTCGAGGGATAACAGTTCTCTGCCTCACTTCAAGGATCCACACTTCCATGTTCTCTCTTTTCGGAGCCCTGGACCTCTGCCACCTAGCTGCCCCCCACGTCTCAATTGCAAAAAGCCTCTCCGCACCAAAGCTCAGACAGGAAACTCAAACAGTTAATTGCATTGAATTGGATGAAAATGTAATTGCTGACACAGAGATAATAGATTGACCCAGGGGAGTTGTCATAGGCTACATGTTACCTTCTCATAAGAAGCCTTATCTGAAGTCAGTGCAGCCAGCCACACAGACATGCTGAGTTGGAGGCTGAAAATCAGGTGGGATGCTGTTGTTTACATTATATTTACACATGAAGTGAAATACTACTTTCACTTCTGTTGCATGTTAACTAAATGGATATGTTAGATCTGTTAATATTTTCAGTCTATTTTATTTCTAATTCTTAACTTGTTTTAAGAGGTACCTCCTGAAAGGGCTGCAACAACTTAATCCCCCTTGGTTTGGCCAATAAAATAAGCTAATAGAAACGGGGTGAATTTCTAATTTCTTTGTTTCAAAAACCCATGTTTCAATCATAGAAATAGTTCACATGGTATATGATTGTATGGAAAGATAACATAAATAAAACAATTCTGCTCTAGGATCACAGCTGAGATTTACAATATGCTTCACAAATCACACTGAAAACTTCTCTCTAGTCTAGAGCCTCAAGAACCATGCTCAAGATTGCAGTAAACAATTGTATTATTGTCATTTGTGTGTGCTGCGAAGGATACAGTGAAATGTAACTTTAAAAAGTGATACAGAATGTTAAATAATCGGCGGCAGGTAGCCTAGTGGTTAAGAACATTGGGCCAGTAACCGAAAGGTCACTGGTTTGAATCCCAAGCCGATTAGGTGAAAAATGTGTCGATGTGCCCTTGAGCAAGGCACTTAACCCTAATTGCTCCTGTAGGGTGGTGCAGTCGGCAAACTACCTGCTCTCCAGGGCACCCGATGTCACAGGAAGGCCAAAAAGATCATCAAGGACAACAACCACCCGAGCCACTGCCTGTTCACCTCGCTATCATCCAGAAGGCAAGGTCAGTACAGGTGCATCAAAGCTGGGACCGAGAGGCTGAAAATCAGCTTCTATCTCAAGGCCATCAGACTGTTAAATAACCATTACTAGCACATTAGAGGCTGCTGCCTGATATACATAGACTTGAAATCACTGGCCACTTTAATAAATGGAACACTAGTCACTTTAATAGTGTTAACATATTTTGCATTACTCATCTCATATGTATATACTGTATTCTATCCTATTCTACTGTATCTTAGTCTATGCCACTCTGACATTGCTCGTCCATATATATATATATATATATTCTTAATTCCATTCCTTTACTTAGATTTCTGTGTATTGGGTAATGTTGTGAAATTGTTAGATATTACTTGTTACTTGTTATTACTGCACTGTCGGAGCTAGAAACACAAGCATTTCGCTAGAACCACAATAACATCTGCTAAACACGTTATGTGACCAATAAAATGTGATTTGATTTGGATAAGAGTGTCTGCTAAATGACTAAAATGTAAATGACAAAATGAAACATCTGTATAATTGAGTGAGACTAGAGAACTGGATGTGAAACTCTACTCCTCAGGGGTATGGGTTGCCCTCAAAATGAGTCAAATAAGACTGCAACACTTCGATATCATTAGAACAATACACTTCACAAGGTGAACAATAAACAGGGATCCCCGTTGCTCACTCACTGCTTTGCATCTTGTGTTCAAGTGCAGTTACACGTCACATTTAGAACTTTGCGTAACAACTGAACATACTTGTCTGATGGAGTTTTTAGGCTGCAACAGATGTCAGAGGGAGAAGACGATGTACAAATGAGGGGATGGCACTGGATGAAAGGGTCGTAGGGCTGTAGTGAACATATTGTACAACAACAAGAAACATTTAATAAAGACGAACACAGATCAATAAAGGTTCATATGACAGCATGAAATGACTGATGCAATCTATAAATGATTAACAGGTGCTGTGAATTGCAGGGGTTTTGTAAATGATGTTGTGTATGTTCATTGTTTAAATATATTTATACAAATACCTGATCACGAGAGATGACAATGGCTACTTCAAACAAAGACCAATCAACAACTGTAGCAAAAGGGGGCATCACACCTCAGAGGTATTGATCAATTGAGTCAGGTTGTTTTTAGGTAGAAGGTTCGTCAGTGGTAATGGACTGATGGTGGCCGATTTTCCAAAAGAAACCCAGACAACACCAAACAAACATAACATATAATTGAAAATACGATTTATTGGGCTTACATTAATAAATTAATAAGAGCAGCATTGGGAAAAAAAGCATGTGAAGATAATAACCTTGCTTCCAAAAAAACAAGATCTGGCAGAAACTCCTGGATGCCTGCTTGTTCTTTAAAAGTGCTTTCCTCACCATTTTAAATAAGCATGCCTGTTCAAAAAATGTAGAACTAAGAACAGATATAGCCCTTGGTTCCCTCCAGACTTGACTTCCCTTGACCAGCACAAAAACATCCTGTGGCTTACTGCATTAGCATCGAATAGCCCCCGCGAACAGTGAGAGACAGAATAACAACAAAAAGAGAAGAAAAACACATGTCAAAAATGTAATAAATTGATTTGCATTTTAATGAGGGAAATAAGTATTTGACCCTTCTGCAAAACATGACTTAGTACTTGGTGGCAAAACCCTTGTTGGCAATCACAGAGGTCAGACGTTTCTTGTAGTTGGCCACCAGGTTTACACACATCTCAGGAGGGATTTTGTCCCACTCCTCTTTGCAGATCTTCTCCAAGTCATTAAGGTTTCGAGGCTGACGTTTGGCAACTCGAACCTTCAGCTCCCTCCACAGATTTTCTATGGGATTAAGGTCTGGAGACTAGCTAGGCCACTCCAGGACCTTAATGTGCTTCTTCTTGAGCCACTCCTTTGTTGCCTTGGCCGTGTGTTTTGGGTCATTGTCATGCTGGAATACCCATCCACGACCCATTTTCAATGCCCTGGCTGAGGGAAGGAGGTTCTCACCCAAGATTTGACGGTACATGGCCCCGTCCATCGTCCCTTTGATGCGGTGAAGTTGTCCTGTCCCCTTAGCAGAAAAACACCCCCAAAGCATAATGTTTCCACCTCCATGTTTGACAGTGGAGATGCTGTTCTTGTGGTCATAGGCAGCATTCCTCCTCCTCCAAACACGGCGAGTTGAGTTTATGCCAAAGAGCTCCATTTTGGTCTCATCTGACCATTGTGCAAGGCACTTAACACCCCCCACGCCAAAGTAGAAAACATGTCAGGCAACTGTATAAAACACATGGTCAACCCTCAGTCTGGAGAGCTACTGGGTGTGTAGGCTTTTGTTCAAGCTCTGCTCAAACACAGAGCCAGTTTATCAAGGTCCAGTGTAGGAGCTTATTTCTAAAATGTTTGTTGGATGGGGACTGGAATAAAAGCCTGCACACCCATTGGCTCTCCTGGAGCACTCACTAATTTCTATCATGAAGTGCTTTAAGAGACTAGTGCTTTAAGAGACTAGGATCACGTCACCTCTACCTTACCTGACACCGTAGACCCACTTCAATTTGCTTACCGCCCCAATGACGCAGATGATGCAATTGCCATCACACTGCCCTACCCCATCTGAACAAGAGGATTACCTACATAAGAATGATGCTGTTCATTAACTATAGCTCAGCATTCAACACCATAGTACCCTCCAAGCTCATCATTAAGCTTGAGGCCCTGGGTCTGAACCCCACCCTGTGAAAATGGGTCCTGGACTTCCTGACTGGCCCCCCAAGGTGGTGAAGGTAGGAAACAACACCTCCACTTCACTGATCCTCAACTCTGGGCCCCCACAAGAGTGCTTGCTCAGCCCCCTCCTGTACTCCCTGTTCACCCATGACTGCATGGTCAGGCACGCATCCAACTCAGTCATCAAGTTTGCAGACGACAACAGTAGTAGGCCTGATTACCAACAATGACAAGACAGCCTACAGGGAGGAGGTGAGGGCCCTGGGTGTTTGGTGCCAGGAAAATAACCTCTCACTCAAAATCAACCAAAGGAGCTGATTGTAGACTTCAGGGAACAGCAGAGGGAGCACCCCCCTATCCACATTGACGGGACTGCAGCGGAAAAGGTGGAAAGTTTCAAGTTCCTTGGCGTACACATCACTGATAAACTAAAATGGTCCACCCACACAGACAGTGTGGTGAAGAAGGCGCAAAAGCGCCTTTTCAACCTCAGGAGGCTAAAGACATTTGGCTTGGCACCCAAAACTCTCAAACTTTTACAGATGCACAATTGAGAGCATATTGTCGGGCTGTATCACCGCCTGGTACGTCAACTGCACCGCCCGCAACCGCAGGGCTCTGCAGAGGGTGGTGCGGTCTGCCCAACGCATCACCGGAGGCAAACTACCTGCCCTCCAGGGCACCAACAGCACCCGATGTCACAAGAAGGCCAAAAAGATCAAGGACACCCGAGTCACTGCCTGTTCACACCGCTATAATCCAGAAGGTGAGGTCAGAACAGGTGCATCAAAGCTGGGACCAAGAAACTGAAAAACAGCTTCTATCTCAAGGCCATCAGACTGTTAAATAGCAATCACTAGCACATTAGAGGCTGCTGCCCTATATACAGACTTGAAATCACTGGCCACTTTAATGTTTACATATTTTGCATTACCCATCTCATATGTATATACTGTACTCTACTCTATTGTACTGTATCCTAGTCTATGTAGCGCTGACATTGCTCGTCCAAATATCTATATATTCTTAATTCCATTCCTTTGCTTAGATGTGTGTATTGTTGTGAAATTGTTAGATATTACTGCACTGTTGGAGCTAGAGAAACAAGCATTTCACTACACCCGCAATAACATCTGCTAAACACGTGTATGTGACCAATAACATTTGATTTGACCACCTCTGATGTATAACATTGCAACATTACAACCAAATAGGTTTTACCTCTTGAAATAGTGATCTCATTCAATATATCAAATGGCTATGGTAGGTTAGAAATATGGTTGCAAAGGGTTGGAAACTTTCCAGTAAATTTCCAGAATTTGTCTGGAAATTTTCCATGAGAAGTTAGCTTATAACAGTGAACCTTTTTTATGGGATATACATAAGGCAATACTAGGTCTTATGGCATATTTGGGTTAAACTATCCCCAATTCAATGGAATTACAACCCTCTGCATGCACAGTGCATTCTTCCATCACGTGCAGCTGATTCTCACAGTACTACACTGTCTGAGCCAAGGACTCCATGCCTTCTGGTAAGTTTTGATTGCAATACTGGGTGGGGGGAATATATTTTATATGACAAACATGATTTTTTGTTAACTAGTAAATAGTAGCTTACAGAAAAGTGTGTTTAATTAATTTCTAACTTGTTAACAATTTCTGCTAGTTAGTTTTTGCTACCATGTGGGTTTTAGCTTGCTTGAGCCTGCTAACTGAGAAGTGTTCATTCACCTGTTTCCATACATGTTTCATTTTAAAACATTTATCTTACAAAGGAGTTGTTTAATCTAACTGCTAAACTATTTATCTGTACATGGAATTGTATTTGTTTGTTTTTCTACTCATTTTTTGCAGTCGTGCCAACATCTCATCAGCCCCCTGGTGGAAGGCACTGTATCTGAGACTCTTTTCCCTTGTTGCCTCCAACACTCTCCAATTCCCACCAACATCAGCCGCCTCAGAGCGCAACTGGTCCTTGTTTGGGAACACACACACCAAAGCACGCAACAGGCTGACCAATACAGGGGTTGAAGAATTGGTGGCCATCCAGGCAAATTTGCACTTTTTGAGCCTGACAACGAGCCATCCTCAAAAAGGTTGGACAGTGACAGTGAAGATGAGGCCTCAGAGTCTGATGTTCAAGAGGTGGGCATTGAGGAGGTCCAGGGAGAAGGCATGGAAGCCTTACTACCATATATGATGTAGTACACAATTTCAGGGACCCATTTTGGCTCTTGAGAGCTACTTTCAGAACTACTGTCTAAAAAGTATGCAATCTTCCGAAAAGTCTCTTTAACTATCCACAAGTGACTGTTTGAGATGGATTAAAGCTGCTTAACAATCTATACATTTTTTTGTGGAGTACTGCACTTTAGAACAGAGACATTCAGAAAATGGAACAATGGGCTTCAGAACAATGGATTGAAAGGTGACTGCACTCTTTACATGTAATACAAATTGCTGCACCTTTCAAACATCAAATAACATTTTATTAGTCACATGCGCTGAATACAACAGGTGTAGACCTTACAGTGAAATGCATACTTACGAGCCCCTTACCAAAATGCAGGTAAAAAAAAATATGGATGAGAATAAGAAATAAAAGTAACAAGTAATTAAAGAGCAGCAGTAAAATAACAATAGCAAGACTATATACAGGGGGGTTCCGGTACAGAGCCAATGTGCAGGGGCACCGGTTAGTTGAGGTAATATGTACATGTAGGTAGAGTTATTAAAGTGACAGAGAGTAGCAGCGGTGTAAAAGAGGGGAGGGGGGACAATGCAAATAGTCTAGGTAGCCATTTGATTAGGTGTTCAGGACTCTTATGGCTTGCGGGTAGAAGCTGTTTAGAAGCCTCTTGGACCTAGACTTGGCGCTCCGGTATTGCTTGCCGTGCGGTAGCAGAGAGAACAGTCTATGACTAGGGTGGCTGGAGTCTTTGACAATTTTTAGGGCCTTCCTCTGACACTGCCTGGTATAGAGGTCCTGGATGGCAGGAAGCTTGGCCCCGGTGATGTACTGGGCCGTTCGCACTACCCTCTATAGTGCCTTACGGTCGGCTGAGCAGTGCAATACCAGGCAGTGATGCAACCAGTCAGGATGCTCTCGATGGTGCAGCTGTAGAACCTTTTGAGGATCTGAGGACAGCAACCTACAAAACACTAGTGTCACCCGCCAAACAGAAACTATCTACAGGACATTTCCATAGGACATAATCTACTTAGCTACGTGCAATACCATCTGTATGTACAGTATGTTTTTATAAGTCTATAGGTAAGTTTATAAGCATAAGTCACATTATATCAAATACATACTCAAAGGGATAACCACAGTACATTATCTACCTAATGATTTTACTGCTATAAAAAGCTACTCAAATTCCATAACAAATTACTTATTCTCCCCTAATTTAAAATGCTATCTCGAGTGTTTGCAATGGTCCTTGGATCAGCTTGATCAATGTCATAGCCCTCAAAGGTGAAACTTTCCAGATTCTCATCTCTTTTCATTCTTGTATCCAAGTTTATAGGAGAGTGGAACCCACCAACCTTCGGCAAACAAGTCAGAAATGTGTCTGGCCATGTTGTTGGCTCTGAGAGGGGGAGTAGTATAGTATATACCTGTAATAGATAATGGAGGTATTTAAATGTCAAAGATTCCATAAAATGTCATACAAACGACTTGAAAAATAAATATCACAGATAGTACTTACTTCAATAGTTATCACTATAACAGAAGTCAGTGGAAGACACTGCAAAGAAAATAAACAACATGATACAAGGCAGGATCTTACACCAAAGACTTCAAACTTTCACTTTGCATCCCAATGCCCATGACAATTTAACTTGCAAATATTAAGATCAATATATTGGTCAATTGCCAACCAACATTTTTGTTCCGCTTTAAACCAAACCTCTTGAAAGGCACCCATACAGGTTTCGGAGAGGTGCGGGGGGCTGCCACACTGGGCACCCAGAGAGCTGTTAAGTGCCTTGCTCAATGGCACAACAGCAGGCAATGACATCTAGGATTTGATACCAGCAACCCTCCAGTTGCCAGCTCACTTCCCACCAGATTTTTCCTGTCAGACCCAGGATCGAACTGGCAACCCTTCGGTTACTGGCTCGCCTCTAACAAACTAGACTACCTGCCACCCTTCATATTCACTGGATTTCTATGACATATCTATTCTAGGCTATGAACTTGGCAGAAGATACCGGTCCTGCCATTACACTTGTTTACACTGAGTCGTTGTGAGATATGGGTCCGAAAACCTAATTCAATGCAGGGATATGGGATATGCTACTGTACTGCAAATTTTACCTTTATCCACACTGCTCCATTGAGAACATTGAAATACTGCTTGTTTTACAGGGAATGGGGAAGCATGAGGACGAAAATGGCAGTTTTCTGGGAAAAGTAGCAGGATTTCAATCATCTTAATGTATCAGTGTGGCTAAAAATACAATTTGGAGTAAAGTGGCATATCCCATCCCTGCATTGAGGTACGTTTTCCGACCCATATCTCGTGCTGGCTCCAAGATGTCTTAATGTAACCATGATTGTATTTCAACCAGTGTTGCCAACTTAGCAACTTTGTCGCTATATTTAGCGAGTATTCAGACCCCTCTAGTGACACATTTTCAAGAAAGTGACTAGAGACAAATCTAGCGACTTTTTCTGGTCTTATTGGAGACTTTTGGAGACTGACGTGAAAGCACGTATCGTTTTTTCTCTTCTCAACGAGCAGCGGGTGCTGCCGTGGGCCCCACCCAGTGGCGCTTCTAGACCATTTCAACTGGGGGTGCCAAGCTGGGGCCAGTTGTACTGTTAGAGGGGCCAGTTACATTAGACGTTATTGTTGTCATATCGTTTTCTTCACTATTGTTGGAATGCTGGACAAGGAGGCATACAAGCAAATGATGGAGAGAACCCTCTCCTCAGGAAACGCAAGGGTGGCCTGGTAAGTGATTAAATCCATGGCTAGTGCCCCCCACATAGGCAGGAGAAAACCAGTGCTGACCTTGGGAGATATGAGGGCCAGAACATGGCTAATGAACTAAATGTTTTCTACTCAAGATTTGAATCAGACAACTTTGTGTTGGAGGTAAAACAAATGGAAGCATCATTACAAATGTTTGAGAGAGTTGTTGTTAAACAGTTTGATGTTTTAAAGTTGTTCAGGGGATGTAACGCATACAAAAGCCCAGGCCCAGACAAAATAAGTGGACATGTGTTAAAGCACTGTGCTGAACAATTGGCTGGTGTTTTTACAGACATTTTCCAATCCTCGATCGACCAGCAACACGTGCCAGTATTGTGGAAAAACTCAATAATTATACCCATTCCTAAAGCATCTAATCCCTCTGTGCTGAAAGACTACCACCCTGTTGCCTTGACATCCTTAGTAATGAAATGCCTTGAGAAAATTGTGAAAAGTCATATTCTCAGTGTCACCCAGAAGCATCTCGACCCATTTCAGTTTGCCTATCAGCCTAGCAGAGGAGTTGATGATGCCATTCTTACCCTCCTTAACATGGTCTATAGACATCTAGAGGGTGCCGAATCCCATGTCAGGGTTCTGTTTGTTGACTTTTATTCTGCCTTCAACACAATCCAGCCTTACATTCTGGCACAGAGACTCCTTCGGGACTTCTCCTTAGATGGGGGTCTAGTTTTGTGGCTGTTGGACTTCCTGAGCCAACGCTCACAGCGAGTCAAAATAGGTCCCCACGTGTCAGATATACGCAATACCATCACAGGCTCTCCTCAGGGATGTGTTTTGTCCCCACTCCTGTACATCTTGTACACTCATAGTTGTACTAGTTCCCATCCTGACAGACACCTCGTTAAGTTCGCTGATGACACTGCCTTGATCAGCCTGTTGCATGATGACAAAGAACACCATGGCCCGGTCCTAAATGACTTTGTAGAGTGGTGTGAGGAATCACACTTCCTCAATACCAACAAGACCAAAGAGATGAGCATAGACTTCAGGAGGTGAACAACACCTACCTCTGCAACATCTATCAGAGGTCAGAACATAGAGATTGTAGAGGAATACAAATATTGGACAATAAGCTTCAGTGGAGTAAATGTGCAGACCTGATCTACAAAAAGAGTCAGAGACTGTACTTTCTCAAAAAGCTGGGATCTTTTAATGTAGACTGTACTATATTGACTCTGTTTCACAAATCTTTTATTGAGAGTATTTTAACTTTTTGTATTGTTTGTTGGTTTGGCAATGCCACTGTCAACCAGAGAAATATGTTGAGAAGGATTATTAACACAGCAAGCAAGGTACTTGGAGTCAAACAATCAGGCCTGGATGAGATCTTTAAGGTCAGGGCCCTCCGTAAGGTTCACTATATCATTTTAGACACAAGCCACCCCCTGTACATGGACTTTGAACTACTCCCCTCTGGGCGCAGGTATAGGGTACCCCTCAGCAGGAAAAACAGAACCAGACAATAATTTGTGCCAGGTGTGATATCCCTCCTAAATAGCTCGGGCTAATATTCCTATCGACTCCGTAAGGCCAGCAGGCTAGATCTCTATGGGTGTGCAGAAGGGTCTCTCTCGCTCTCTCTCCCACTTCTTTGTGAAGCTGCCATCTGCTGACCAAAAAGAGGTAACACTCATCACTTTGCAATTCCTCAGTTTGGTCAGCAGATGGCAGCTTCATAAAGAAGTAGGAGAGAGAGCGAGAGAGACCCTTTCATCAACAGCAAACGTTTGTGCTGGAAATTTAATTGGAGTAGGTGCTTGCAATTTGTTCTTTGTATTTGCAACTTTAACAATTTTTTCTATATTACAACAATAGAATTCACAACTGCAACTTTTAAAACAGCCATGCATCTCTTGATCGTCACCAGAATCCCTGCTTGCCCCCGTAGCCCAGCCAGGCTCTGATAGATTCCAGTGCAGAGCTAAGGCATGCCCACTAACACTGGGGGCACCTGTCAGGAAGAAGGGGGGGGGGGGGGGGGGGGGGGTCTACAGGCCCTAGGATTCACGATGCCGGAGAATGGGAGGGGTATGTGACAGGAAGGAGGTGCAGACAGAGCACAGCATCACACCAAGTAATCACTGAGGCAGCTTTGTTCTGTTATTTGTGCAGCAATGGCCCCTATTGATATGTGTGCTCAAATCGAGGAAGCTGTCAAGGGCACCTGGCAAGGGTTAGGGGCAGCAATGTTTGATGCCGTCGCTGAGGTCTACAGGGTGAGACATGGTGAGAAATATGGAAGAACATCACTGATAGATATTATAATGCAAATGTTCCTGTGTGAGCATCACTAAGTCATAGCCTTGGAAGCCCAGGCTTCTCACATCAATGAGACGGAACTATCTAAGTCATGTCAGATCACCTGAATGAGTCAAATTCTTACCATGTCAGAACTTATTATTTGAGTTTGGTGATAATTGGTTCAATACAATGTGCCCTTTTGGTCATTGTTTTTATTATTATTATTATTTTGCAGGATCCGAGCACCTGTATGCATCCAGCTGAACTGGCACTGTGTATGGGCAATGACAGGAGATGCATTTAGGTCTGTAATGGGCATGGGGGCAGTGTGCCCAGAGGCACCACTCTCTCACAATGGATGGGATAGAGGATGTTGTGAAGAGGAGCTTTGTACCCCAGGGAGGATGAGCCTTAAGCGCCCAAATCCGGAGGGCCACGAACCAAGCACATTCAGCTCTGGCCAAGGCACGCTGTCACCGGAAGCATCGCATAACGATGTCCACCCAGAAGCACTGCTAATATGCCTTGGTTTCTCCTGTGATAGGTTGTTTTGAAATTCCTCAATATTATAAGGAATCTAGTCATCATTCAGTTCAATTTAGTAATAATGGAAGTCATCAGGGCTTCAAAAACATTTTCTAGATGCCACATGCCCATCCATCCTTGCCCAATGATTCTGAAAACCAGGTTGTTTTATTGTCACATACACCGGATAGGTGCAGTGAAATGTGTTATTTTCAGGGTCAGCCATAGTAGTACCGTGCCACTGGAGAAAATTAGGGCTAAGTGCCTTGCTCAAGGGCACATCGGCACATTTTGTACCTTGTCGACTTGGGTATTCTAACCAGCGACCTGTCGGTTACTGGCCCAACGCTCTACGACACATAGTCAGTAGAGGACAGGATGAGGGATCCAGGTGGCTGTCTGTCTGTCTATCCATCTTACCCCACATTGCCGTTGTTAATTTCCTTCAAAACACATATGCACTTCCTTCTTTTTGAACCTGCCTAGCTGCTTTTTGATGTTTATTGCACAGTTAAAACTGATGACAAAGTTATCGTTGTTGTCTTGGTGTTGACATGGGAACACAGTTATTTTACTGCTCCCTTTGTTCATAAAATATATATATATATATTTACTTTTTACCCCTCCTCTTCGGAGGACAAATATTGTAGTTTTTTTTACAGCTTTTTTGCTACATATACGTACATTTTAACTATACATTTTACATACACATTTTACATATACATTTTACATACATGGTGCTTTTATATATAACAACAATACATTACCAAGCAGACTATTTCATCCCACCCCTCAGCCACTCTCAGCCCATCCCACCTATCACCATAGACCGCCCTCGTTTGGTTTCCATGTGCCATATATTTTTCAATTGTGCTGTGATGTTTTCCAAAATGTTTGAATCTTTCTAATCGTATCTCATCCACAGATTGTGAGCTAAAGATGAAAACCTTTCCTATGAGTATTATTGTATTATTTATTGACTGACTATGGCTTTTCAGATCGCCCAACACTGCTATTTGTAAGGTTCATTTTAACTGAATGTTGTTTTTTCATAAAATAGTTGCTGTCTCATCAAAATGATCCCCCTGAAAAATTTTTACGGGGCATGATTTTCACCTTCTCGATGATGTCTGAAAGGTGCCAAATATATCAGATTATCAATAAAGGACAGAGATCATCAATAAGTCAAGCTTTATTCAATACATATCTAATTTGGACATTACTAATGATGACACCCACACACCACAAATGGATGATCAGGTCAATTTGCCACCCCTCCTGATTTACATCTAGTGTTTTTTGCTTCCCTTACTGTATTACAAAATACAAGGGTCTTAGTCTTCATGCTTTATATCCTTTTATGCACTCGTCCAACTGGCTGAAATCTTCCTGGCCCAAACAGCCCTGTCTGACACTGGTACCAGTGGGTGGAACAAGGTGGTCCTGGGCATGAATAAAAACAACATGTCTAAACAACATCGGTCCATTCAGAGAATCTGCTTTAATCAGATGCCTGTTTAAAAGTTCTCAGATCTCCCACCCAGTGAAGGCCCAAAAAGCCAAACTGTTACCATCCCAATACTACTGCATTACTGTAAACAGTACACGTCTGGGCTATCTCACCTGTACAATGTGTTGGTGTAACAGGTTAGTGAGGGAAGGGCACTTCCTGGTGTAACAGGACAGCTGATGATGTAATGGGTCACTACTCAATATACGGCCTTGGGGCAGATTATCTGAGACACAGTACAGTGTAGTACAGCTAAAAAGAGAGAAAGAGAGACAAAGAAAGAGAGACACAGAGAGAGAGGGAGATAGAGAGAGAAACAGAGTGAGAGAACGAGAGAGACACAGGGACAGAGAAAGACAGAGTTAGTTACGGAGAGAGAGAGACACACACAGAAAGAGAGAGAGACACGTTGAGAGAGAGAAAGAGAGAGAAAGAGACACAGAGACACAGAGAGACAGAGAGAGAGACACAGAGAGACACAGAGAGAGAGACAGCGAGACAGAGGGAGACAGAGAGAGAGAGAGAGAGAGAGAGAGAGAGGAGGAGGAGTAAAGATAATGGTTCTAGATTGTAACATCATGGTTGTGTATTGGCCGTCCAATTGTCCTCCTTTTCATTGTAATGCATAAAGACCTGTATTTTCCCATTAGCTCAGATTACAAGATCTTCAATTGCTATCTTTGTTTAAGTTTAAATCCCAATCATTGAGTGATTGTTGACAATTTGCTGGCCATTTAGTAAAGTTTTTTTTTTACTGTACTCCCCATCCTCAAGTTACACTATCTCGATTTTTCAACGTCCAGCGTCCATTATGGATGTTATTTAAGTCACCATTCATCAAAGCACAAAGCACAAAGCACACAGAGAAGACAGACTGCAAACACCATAGTATTTTTGGAGAAAAACAAGCTCATTACTGTAAAGACAGCAATTATAGTAATTCCTATCAATCACAACAATGGAGCTTCGTATTAATGTTTTTTTCCGCAAACTGATTTCATAACTATAGTGACATATATAAATTAAACATATGAAAAACCTAATCTTCAAATAAGCGACAAGAGGGGTGAGATAAGCTTGCGGCATTGATCAACAATGATAATCTTTGCCTGGGGGTCCGTTTGTCCTTTCTGACCTTTCAGAGTGGAGAGAATTGAGTCCACACAGAGAATGGATGAGGTCTGCCCTGAGATGTCTGTTGATGGATCAGACCTTGTGAAATGAGTTAATGTTTGTCCTGCGGTCACAGGAGGATTATGAGGGGGTCCTGACAGAGTGACCCATGGACTGTCAGAGTGTATAGGGGGTCTGCCCTTTGACCCCAAAAGATTGGAACCAGCCAGGTGGATTAACAGGCTCCCCACCGGCCTGCCCTTTGGCTGAGAGTTGAAAAATACTTATGGAAATACGATTTTTCTCAGTCGGGTTTTGCTCATCTACGTCTCTCCTCTTTAATTCACTCACAACCTACAATTTCTGGGGTTACGCCACACACACAGGAATGCTGGTTGTGTGTCAGGGCAGGGCTCACAAATACCATGGTGTGAGCATGTGTGCAGAATGAGTGCTTCACACACGTTAAGAACAGGGGAGAGAGATCGGAATGCATGCAACACAAACTGAGGTTTCCACACAATACAAGGCAGCTGGTCAGGCTGAAGTTCATTGGACATAGCTGAACAATTGTTCAAGCCCTGCTATGGAGGCTTGCTTTGCAAAACGCCAAAATGAATTTTCCAGAAGGTAGATGGCATGAAATCATTTGAAAATTATGAAAGTGGAGGCTTAAATCTCACAAGAGATATTAGGATATTGAACTTTGAGGTTCCCAAAAGATAAACTGTTCTCAGTTTCAGTGATTTACTTACTTATAGACTGCCGCTATGCTTCATTTTTGCAAGCTCTTTGATTATGTATCACACTGTAACACTGTCTGGTCTCCTTTGCAGAAGGATAAATGGTTTCTTTGAACTGGGGTGAAGTCAGAGATTATTGACATTGGTTGAGTAGTCTCCTGTAAAGTGTTGTTTAACCTCAAGTTAATGTACCTTTCTCTATTTTCTTCTCAAACTGCTCATTACAGTGCTGTGGAGAAGCAAGGTGGGGGGTGGGGGGGTATTTAAAACATCAAAGGAACTCACTTTGGGGGGCTCCTCTGCGAGAGAAAGACAAATAGAAAGAAACCTACAGTGTGGAAGGGTGTGTGGAACTGATGTATTGCAAACGCACAGGACAGGCAGGGAGATGAACCCATTGAAAAATACCATCCCAATATTAAGAGTCCTAAATTGCTAGTTGGGTCATGGGGTGGGGTCATTCCAATGAGTTGGTTCTGGAGCTGTTGGATGGTTGTTGGTTGTATTTAGGTTTGGTAAACGGCAAATAACTTAGCTGAAATATACACAAGGACTTTTAATGAAATACCATTATGTCCTTATATAGGATAAAGCTAACTCCTTCATCTTCTGGGGAAGGAATCAGTTTCATCCACCCCAACCAGCCTGGTCTCATAGACTAGACATAACATAGTAAATTTAAATCCAAACCGCTCAAATGAATATGATATGTTTGCTATGTTCGGTATGGTTACATAAGGCAATAGGTTACTTAAGGCAAAAAAATGAAAGTTGGGTGGTTGGTTGGGATGGATGGGTATGAGTATAACACAAATGTCCAGCAACCCAAAAGTTGAATGTTCAAATTTCATCACAGACAATTTTAGCTAATTAGCAACTCTGCAACTACTTACTACTTTGCAGATACTTTGCAGCTACTTAGTAGGTTAGCTAACTTTACCTTAACCCTTTAACCTAACTCCTTGCCTTAACCCTAACCCCCTAGCCTCGCTAATGTTAGCCACCTAGCTAATGTAAGCGCTAGCCACCTCGCTAACGTTAGCCACAACAAATTGGAATTCATATGAAATCATATGAAACATAACATATCATTCTAATTGGAGTGTCCTGGATGTACGTTTACTATGTTATGTCTACCCCTGAGTCCAGGTTGCCCCGACAGGAAAGGGGTTCCTGCTACTTTCTGGGGTTCTCAGAGGTCAGACTTGGTCATGTTTGGCCCATGTGTTTTGATGGATCAGAAGCTCTATTGTCTAGACTGGTGTGGAGCCCATGCACAGGCGCATTCAGTTATTAACACTGTTGTGTGAGTCCTAATCCTCCAGCCAGATAGGGTTTCCCCTTAACAGACAAGTTGACTTCAGTCCCTCCACAAGGCCACACAGTCTCAACTCAGCCTGTTTTTATCATTAGACAGCGTGTGCTCGTACATTCACCAGTAACACACTGCTCGAGCTAGTGATCACTGTACATCCAATTATATCATGTTTCACTTCAAACCAATCCGTGGCTTATGGTCATATCTGATGTTGGTTGTGTTTTTAAGGTGGTCACTAAAATCCGATGTGACCAGGAAAGACTTGTTGAATCTGACACACTCTGTCATTCTACATTTAACTTACCCCTAAAATTCTGAACGAGAACTTTTCATTAGTAGATACCGTCCTTTCAATCTTTCTTTCTATCTATCTATCCCCCCCCCCCCCCCAAAACGGCACCAAATTGTGTCCCATTAAAGTGCCCCTAACCTGATCCCCTGAACGTGGGCTCCAGTGGCTCCTTTGTGCTACAGCTCACGTGTAACCAGGGCAGGGTCTAATAATTATGCCCTGCGCTAAGCAGGATGACACCCCAGGCCTCCCTGAGCTGTGGAGGGATGGAGTGTGGGAGGGGAGGGGTCCCTAAACCTCTATTCTCACAGCTCTCTTGTTCCATTCTCTATACGTAACTTCACTAATTGGTTTTTGTTAATGATGTGAGTTTTTAACAGGGTCTTTGTGAGTACATATGCCTTTAGCAAGTGCTTTGTTTGTTTGATGAACATGTGAGTATTTGAGTTACTGTTTGTATTTTTAAATGCCTGCAAATGTGTTATGGGCTCCATTCTCTGATCTCAGGTGTTTTTTGTAACTTTATTTTGACATATGATACTGTGTGTGTGTGTGTGTGTGTGTGTGTGTGTGTGTGTGTGTGTGTGTGTGTGTGTGTGTGTGTGTGTGTGTGTGCGTGTGTTTGCATGTGTGTATGTTCATGAGACAGGTGGACGGATGCTGGGGGGAAAGTAGGGATAGTGTTGACAGGCTGTGGAATGTGTCAGATCTCTGTTTACACACACACACACACACACACACACACACACACACACACACACACACACACACACACACACACACACACACACACACACACATACACTAATTACTATGTGTTTGTATGTGCTTGGGTGCACCTGAAATGCGTGGACATTTGTAGCTGTGTGGGTGGGATAGGACAGCAGGGAGATCTGAGGGGAGGTCCGGAGTAGCGACCTGCAGTTGTGTTTAGATTCAGTTGTGGGGTGCTCAGATGCTCCATTTGAGTGTGGCAGCACACGCTGATGTCAACCCTCAAGAACGGACACCTGTGTTTCTGGGGTTGGAGTGGGGACTACGGGAGGTGAGTTGGACTGGTGGTGAACATCGATTAAGCAGGGTATATGCTGCATGGCTTTCTCCATCTTGACAAGGGGTGACAGTTGTATGACCATTGATAAGCACCCTCAGGGCTGGTTCCAGGCATAAACAACATAAGCGGTCACTTAGGGCCCCTGGTCACTATATATTTTTTAGGAACTCAGTCGGGTAAGAATAGTAGAATACTCCAGGTGCAATTTCAATATTTGGTTGCACATTAGCAGTTTTTCTCTTGTTACACTAAATATACAAAAGTATGTGGACACCCCTTCAAATTTGTGGATTCGGCTATTTCAACCACTACCGAGCTCCAAACTGGCTCTGGAAGCAACGTCAGCACAAGGACTGTTCGTCTGGAGCTTCATGAAATTTGTTTCCATGGCCGACCAGGCACACACAAACCTAAGATCACTATGCGCAATGCCAAGCGTCGGCTGGAGTTTTGTAAAGCTCGCCGCCATTGGACTCTGGAGCAGTGGAAACGTGTCCTCTGGAGTGATGAATCACACTTCACCATCTGGCAGTCCGATGGACGAATCTGGGTTTGGCGGATGCCAGGAGAACGCTACCTGCCTGAATGTGTATTGCCAACTTTAAAGTTTGGTGGAGGAGGAATAATGGTCTGGGGCTGTTTTTCATGGTTCGGGCTAGGCCCCTTAGTTCCAGTGAAAGGAAATCTTAATGCTACAGCATACATTGACATTCTAGATGATTCTGTGCTTCCAACTTTGTGGCAACAGCTTGGGGAAAGCCATTTCCTGTTCCAGCATGACAATGCCCCCGTGCACAAAGCAAGGTCCATATAGAAATGGTTTGTCGAGATCGGTGTGGAAAAATTTGACTGGTCTGCACAAAGCCCTGACCTCAACCTCATCAAACACCTTTGGGATGAATTGGAACGCAGACTGCAAGCCAGGCCTAATCGCCCAAAATCAGTGCTCGACCTCACTAATGCTCTTGTGGCTGAATGAAGAAAGTCCCTGCAGCAATGTTCCAACATCTAGTGGAAAGCCTTCACAGAAGAGTGGAGGCTGTTATAACATCAAAGGAGGGACCAACATCATATTAATAGCCATAATTTTTGAATGAGATGTTCGACGAGCAGGTGTACACATACTTTTGGTCATGTAGTGTATGTCAGTCACTGACAGTCACTCAATTAGCCATGTAAGCTAAATATTTTTAGATTGGTAGTTAGTTTAGCCAGCTATCTAAAATAGCAGTAATCATGGCCGAATACCGACCGGGCATGCAGGCCACGTGCCCTGGTTCTCTGACCTCCAGGGGGCCCCCCATTGATTTTGTTAGTAATTCATGCTCAGATATCATATTAGCATGAAATAAGTCATTATAAAATGCGTAAAATTGCTGAAATAAGCTGTAAAACGGCTAACTTTTTCTCTCTGCGCCATGGCAAAATAAGTATAATTGCATTACATTTTTTATAAAATTGCAAAGTTCTCTCCGCCCTACGGCAAAATGTGTAGAATTGCAGAAAACTTGGTGTAAAACTGCCACATTTTCTCTGTGCCCCATGGTAAAATGTGTAGAATTGAAGGAAATTAACTTTAAACCTTACAACAACAAAAAAGGTTGATGGGAGTTGGGGGGCCCCCAACCTAAACTCACCTAGGGCCTCCAATAGGCTAGAGCCTGAGCTCTGAGCACAACCATCCCCCCATGCCCCCACCCTGATGAGGCATTTTAGTTATTCATAGGGTTGGGGTCTTGAACATTTAATATTTTTTTAACAATAACAAAACATGAGGACGACAACCTGTAGAACACAGAGCATAAATGCAAACATGTATGATGCATCTAAACCAGGGGTTCTGAAACTTCTTCAGCCTGGGACCCAAATGAGGAATTCTGTGTTTTCCTGGGACCCAGCCTTATGAAAACATGCAACTATACGTAAATATTAGTACATTTAATTTCCCTTATGTCAGCCTAAAACAAATGCAATATAGACAAATAACAATGAAATGAAATATAATAATATAAATAGCTATTCATGTTTATTTCCCCCTATTAAAAACACTCTTACATATCTGTCTAGGTTGGAACTGTTGTTGTTAAAATATAAGAAATCATTTTCATTCTGAACTGGAATAAACGGATTGATCACATCACACAGATGTAGACCAGAAAACACACACAGTCCTAATGAGAGGTGTGTGGCTGGTTGAAGATTCAACAAGCAGGTCTATTCTGGGCTCAGTTTTTAACAGTGCAACACTGAGGTCGTGCTCAGCATTGACACTGTTTCTGTACTTGTTTTTAAGTACTTGTTTTTTAAGTATGCCAGAGTTGAGAACCCTGACTAGCATAAGTATGTGGTACCAAACTGGATCAGAACATCTACTGCTTTCTCAGACAGGCAGGAGACAGCTTCCTGCTGTAGATGAACAACCCTGGACTGTGTGAGTGGGTTTGACTCAAAAAGCATCTTGCTTCAATCAGTTTATTCCAGTAAAGAGTAAAAAATGATTACTTGTATTTTAACAGTAACAGTTCCAACCTAGACTTTTTTCACCAATCATTTCTACATTAAGATAAACAGTAGACCTGATCCTTTTTCATCTTCATATGTACTGTTACTTAGGGTTGCACTATCAGTTATTTCTCAAAGTTTGTATGAAACCAAGAGAGAGAAACTCATCGCTGTATTTGCGTTTCATGACAATTGAGTTCAGTCAGAACTTGCGGCTAGCTTGACTTCATCTGACGACAGAAGTGAGTGAGTGGGAATGACAAGTCATTGGCTGACAGCACATCATCTGTTGCACTTGGCTAAATCAATTCCAGTAATTCATGAAATGATTATACATTTACTCTAACACATCGCCACCCACCATTAACAGGTCCGAGACCCATATTTTTAAGAAAGGCTGATCTAAACACACTCGTGCACACACACACACACACACACACACACACACACAAAATCACAGAAAACGTGTCTGGGATTTTAAAAAGCTAAGACTGATGTTTTTTCACTGGCTGTAGCCTTCATATTCCCATTCTGCCTTGGTCAGCTGGCATTCTGGGTGAGTTACCCCAAAACTGCCACACTGGCTAACACCATCAGACAAGCTGTCAGTCCAATTCATCTCAATAACAACAACAGGTCTGGCCAGTCTACCACATGCAAGATTGCATCCTATCTCTTCTTACATGATCTGTTATCAGTAGTTTGTTTGTAATCAGAGAATCAGGCGTAACAATCAACATGAGTAGTCTCTCAAACTTGAATGCTTGCATTTAGTTGTGTAATTTTCTCTGACTGTTGTGTGGTCCTTTAAGGGTTTAGGTTATGGCATAATTCATAATTACAATCATATGGGATTTATTTTATGCTCTATCATTGTCAAATACTTTCCTTTTCCCAGATGGTAAATGAGTAACACATGATCTCTCACACACAGAAAGATGAATCACTTCTCGCTCTCACTATTTCACATATGTAGTTAGTTTTGGCTGTGCTAAAGGATGAAATTTGACAAAACTGTAAAATGATGATCCTGTCCAATAACTCTCTCCCACTCTGTCTCCCTTTGTCTGTCTCTCTTTCTCTCCCTCTGATCTCAGCAGGCAGAATCATCCGCTTTTATCATCGGCGTCTGTCGGTTTGAGCATCTGCAGACACCCCCTCCTCATCCCTCCTCAGTGCTTCTAACTGCAATCTCTTGTCAACAGGGACAAATATCGACTTGTCCTGCAGCCCAATTTATGCCAGGATTAGGAAGCTAGCACCCGAAAACTCATGATTATGTCCAACAGAGCTCATTACTGTCAAATCAAAGGGCCCCTCATCGGAGTCACTCATTGGTAATGACCCCGTTCTTCAGCCAACATGTGGGGGGTTGGCCCGCAAACTCTCAGTGAATAATGATCATCATTTGGTTGGTGCTTACATTTGTCCTATTTCACACATGTACAAGTGTGTATTAATACGCATGTCTGAATTAGATTTTTTTGTGCATATCCCAACTCTCCCTGAGACACCCTCGGACTGTTGGGTCACAGCCAGGGTCTGCCATTATCAACAGCAACCCTGGAGCAATTAGGATTAAGTGCCTTGCTTAAGGGCCCATCGAGAGATTTTTGACCTTGTTGGCTCTGGGATTCAAACTAGCAACCTTTCAGTTACTGGCCCAACCCTCTAACCTCTAGGATAACTGCCACCGAATAGACAGCCCAGTCCAGCCCAGTATAACTAATTCCCCTACTGGTGCAACGCTGTGCCAATATTTGTTTTTATTTCTAGAGAATGAAACATGTGGCATGATGTGAAAGTCTCTAGACACAGTTAAGTACTACACTTTTTTCAAACCTCTGCCTGGAAGGTAAATGATAAATGATCTCAATGATAATATGTTTAAAGACAAGTTCAAGCTCACGCCTTGGTTTGCTTAGATCACATCAGTATAGTGTGATCCAGCCAAGGCTCTATTCAATCAAAACCTGTATCCAGACACAAAAGCAAGAGTGTAGGAGGAATGTTGTTTTTCCCCATCGTTCAGATCTGTATACCGGTTTTGATTAAATATGGTCTAGTGTTTGGTCTAGTGCGTAAACCAAGAGCAAGACATTCATCGCAGAGCTGCAGCCCTCTGGGCATCCTTATCACTGAAATAACAGAATGATGTTGAAATCCTATACTCTCTGATGAAACTAATGTGAAAGTTCACATGTGCAGAATGAATGAAGCATTAACACACCATAATAATTAGTCATGAATTTCCTGAAAGACAGAACTATGTGTGTTATTTCAAACAGGACCAAAGACAAAGAGAATACACATACCCGTATTTCTTGAGGAAATTCAACAAAAAGATCAACAAGGACATTCATTTCATAGAACATATTTCTTTAATACAGTAGTTAGTTACACGGATGTCGAAAAAATACAACATATATGCATAATAATAAAACATTCATGAAGTTCCCTTTCCCCTCCAGCACCAAAAGCCCCCACCCCACCTGCTTCCCCGACAGCATTTGTCTGCTGCCATCTGCCTGTCTGCCCCGCCGTCTCCTCCTCAAAGTATGTAATTAAGCTGCAACACCTTAACTCTTCTTACAACCCCCCTCCCTCCGCCAGTCTCCTACCTTCACAAACAACAAGCTTAAGAAGATATTGTCTCTTTGCAAACACACTTTCCCCTCTTTAACATTTCATTCATTTAACAAGTGCTTGTAAAAAAACAAAAAAATATCAACACATCTTAAACAGCAAAAGTATGAAAATACTGTACAAATTTGTGATTTACCCAGTGTAAACAGGTTTGCATATGAAATACGTAACAACAACACAAATAAACCCTCTATGACTGTCTGCCTCTTTGTTCAGAATTCTGGTCCCTTGTAGAGTAAAGAATAACATTTGAAAAGGACAACAGGAAAATGATTGTGTCTGAAAATAATATTTACCTCTGTCACTCTCTGAAAGTTTGTGGAAGAAAAGGAAGCAGCGATATGGAGATCAGCCAGCTGGCCCCAGCTTCAGGGTCCAGTCCAGGGGTTAGAGGGAACCTCTGTAGGGTCGAGGACTCCCTGGGCTTCTCCCCTACCCAGTGAGCCACCCGTTGGGTTGGAAATGGGAGAGAAATGCACATATACACACAAGTCAATTCAACTGATATGGTTCATTGTCTCTTTTACGCCTTAAAAGCATTTCATTACGAACACCAAAAGTTTGTGCGTTTGCCAGTCAGTGTTCCTGTGGTGGCAGCAGGGATCCAGCCAGCGGTTCCACTCCACCTATCCCTCCCCTCTCTTTACACTTTGGTGGCCAGAGACTGTACCTCTGACTTCTGTGTCTGGGCGCTGAGCGTGGAGGACATGGAGCTCATCTGTCCATGCATGGCCTTCTTCAGGTTGAACAGGCACAGGCACTGGGAGCGGAAGCGCAGGTCGAAGAAGGCGTACAGGAAGGGGTTGAGGCAGCTGTTGACGTAAGCCAGGCAGGTAGCATAAGGGTGGGCCACCAGGAGGAAGCGCTCAAACCCACAGGAGCTGGGAGCCAGGTTCAGGTAGGAGAGGGCATCCATGCTCTTCAGCAAGTGGAATGGGGTCCAGCAGATGGCAAACACAACCACCAGAGTGGTGATGATCTTCAGAAGACGCCGCTTCTTCTGGTCTTCCTTCCGCAGGTTGTTAAAGTGGCGCGTGACGGTGCAGCCAATGAAGCAGTAGAAGATGGTCATGGCCAGGAAAGGCAGGAGGAAGCCCAGGGCGGACGAGGACAGGCTGAGCCCTGCGATCCACAGAGACTCATGTCTCTCGTTCAGGGTGACCAGGCTGAAGTCCATGGCACAGGTGGTGCGGTTGCTGTTGATGTCGTCCATGGTGGTGCGGAACAGCAGAGTGGGCACGGCCAGCAGGCCTGAGAGGAGCCAGATGGCCCCTAGGGAGGCCAGCATTGTGCCCCGCGACCGCAGCCGGCTGCTGGACAGAGAGTGGACGATAGCCAGGTAACGGTCAAAGCTCAGGCAGGTGAGGCAGAAGACACTGGCGTACATGTTGACCATCACCACATAGCTGCTGATCTTACACAGGGCCACACCAAAGGGCCAGTGGTAGCCCAGTGCTGTGTACACCGCCCAGAGGGGCAGAGTGATCACAAAGGTGAGGTCAGCCAGGGCCAGGTTGCCTATGTAGACGTCTGCTGCTCGGCGCTTGGACTTGGACCTCCAGACGGTGAAGATGACCACTCCATTCCCAGACAGGCCCAGGATGAAGATGAGCATGTAGAGGACAGGGATGAGGGAGAAGGACGGCTCCCACTCAGAGTAGTCACACATAGTTTCATTGTCACCATAATCATAATCATCGATGTCTCTATACTCCACAGTTGGATCCATGCTGAAGTCAATTTTTTGTTTGGAACGAAAAATAAATTCTAGTGCTAAAAATCCTTTAGAGTGGAAAAAAAGTTTCTGTGCAGTCCAAAACTGGTTCAGTAAAATTCAAATAAACCAATTGTCAACGCTGAAAACGAGAGAAAAATTCATGTTACAGGAATGGTCAGTCCCTATCAGTCGCTGGAGAAGAACACAGACAGTATGAGTGAGTGGGGCAATGCTGCTTGGCTTTTTAAACTCAGTGCTCCACACCCCTTGTTCCCTCCCTCCCAGGAAGAATCCCCCTCCCCATTAAACACTTAGCCCCGGCACCACCCTCCTCTTACCTCTCTCTAGCACAGCACACACCCGGATTCATCCAGTTGCGATGACGCCCCGTCAAGCTTTATTCATATCATTTCAAAATGGAAAGAAAAGAAAAAATATAAGGTTAAATTGTCTCCCTAAAAAGTGATCTATTTTGAAATCTTTTTGAAAACGTTATTGTTCAGAATTTACATCAATTTAAGTTATGTTTATTTCAATTAATAACTTTTCATTTTCAAAATAGTGCAGAAAAAATACAGACTAATTCGACATCAGGTTTGTGAGACTTTAGACAGTAAGCTCATAGAAAATAGTGCTACTTCCAATGCAAATGTTTTTGTTAAGATATTGTAAAAGAACAACATGTTTGGTGCACCATGCTGCCTCTGCAATGATTTCAACATTAGACCAATCAATTAAACACACGGTTTCAAAGATGTTCAACTGATTTTGAGAACTATTGCTCCATCTTTAGGGTTCATGGCATGTCTGGACAGGCAAGTTTTCTAATTCACATTTACATTACATTTAAGTCATTTAGCAGACGCTCTTATCCAGAGCGACTTACAAATTCACGACTGAACTACACATTACAATGTAAATGCCACAATGCTAAAAGTAAGTGCTTAGAGATTTCCTAACCTGATGGTCTTGCCACTTACATTTGGCTATCAACATGCTCTAATTAAAATGTAATAACGTGTAACAATAACAATAGGATAGTTAAAATATTACAATAATAATTCATACTAATCAGCTACCTATGCAACGTTGTTGCATGCAGAACTTCGGTGTGTCTGGATAAAAACTTGAAATTAGATTGATAGGCGGGCACTTTAGAATTGGTTCAACGGTTTTAACGATTAAATTCAATGTAAACAGACAGCTCAGGGGGTGTGAATTTAATTCTCACCTCTAGGGATTAATTTCCATGATAAAAAGACACAAACATGCAGGATAAACAATAACAAAAGGAAACGTTGCTTTCGGGTTAACCCATCTTTGATTGACTCACTTTGATCGTGGTAGGCCTATTGGTTTAATTTGCTAATGCCAAATTAAAACACACAGGCTGACATACTCCGGCTTTTAAATAAAACTGTTTAGAAACTGGGAGAGAATGCATAGCCTAATCAAGGTCTTTTGGCAATTGATTATAAGATTTAATCTCATCATCCTTATCCTATAGATTGGTTCGTGGTAGCCTAGCGATTAGAGCATTGGGTCAGTAACAGAAAGGTTGCTAGTTCGAATCCCCGATTTGACAAGGTGAAAAATCTGCCCATGACACCCTTATGCAGGGCATTTTTGATATTGGCTGACCCTGGCTGTGACCCACTCCCCAAAGGTGGCTCAGGGGAGTTGGCATATGCAAAAAAACACATATCCAATTCACACTTGAAATAGGATAAATATAAGCACCCACTACTTTTTTTAAGTTTCTGATCAAATACAGTTAAAGCCTCCTTTCATGTTTGAGATAAATGGGTAAATGAAAAGTTTACAGTATGTAGAATATGATGTTCATCAAACAATCAAGAAACATAAATGTGTCTTTAATTCCAAATGTGCATGTCAAAATCTTTCTGATCATAGAACAGTATTTTCAGGAAAATACAACACAAGGTTTGGAGGGTCAGTTCAATGACTCTTCGTTAATTCTCCTGCCACCTAAAAAAAACGTCATGTGAAAAAGTAGATTTTCAGCCCAGGCCAGATTTTCTAAGAGTTGATTCGGGTTGGGCCGGCGGGAGTTTATGCTTTGCGCAACATTGTAACCTATGTTTGCGATCAACACGTGGTGGTGCCTGTGCGAGAAGCGTGCCTGCATCTCTCACAGAACTAGAACGAGATTCACTTTCTATGATCTCTCTGCTCTGATAGACACGAGTCTGCAACTCTCATCTCTCCAGCGTTGCACTTCATCATGTATTTCCTTATAGAATCATAGCCGCGCGAAGGGTTCTGGAGGAGCTGCAGCACCCCTGATCAATTTAAATACATTTGCCAAAGTTATAGAATTACTCCTGTCTGTTCAGAAATAAATGAAATAATTCAGAATAGCCCACTACACCATGAGAAGGCATATAATGTAGCCACCGAGGATCAACAATAACGTATTCAAATAAAAAGAAATAGCTTCGCTGTGGATTGTGTGTAGCCCAACAAAAAGACATAGCGGTCGGGGAACGCGCGGTAAATCTGTCAGTGAACAGCATGCAGACAAAACAGGCCTTTCGCAATATTTCAAATACAATCGCAGGAAAACACCGGTTGGAAGGAAAATGGCTCGTACTGAAAAGACAATACTTATCTGTCTTGTGTAGCCTACCAAAATATTTTATCAAGTTCCAAATATTGTTTTACAAAGTAAAACAAGAGAAATATATTTTTGGTACTGAGCTCATTGGCCATCACATGTGAGTGAGCCGTGCATCAAATCAAATCAAATTGTATTGGTCATATACACATAATCATAAATTCCGGCCTGCCCAACCCGAATCAACTCTTAGAAAATCTGGCCTGGGCTGAATGCAGGAATATCTAACAAGTAATCTAACAATTACATAACAGCTACTAAAGGGATGGAATAAGAATATATACATATAAATATATGGATGAGCGTTGACCAAGCAGCAAGATGCAGTAGATGGTATAAAATACAGTATATACACTACCGTTCAAAAGTTTGGGGTCACTTAGAAATGTCCTTGTTTTTGAAAGAAAAGCACATTTTGTGTCCATTAAAATAACATCAAATTGATCAGAAATAGTGTAGACATTGTTAATGTTGTAAATGACTATTATAGCTGGAAACTGCTGATTTTTTATGGAATATCAACATAGGCATACAGAGGCCAATTATCAGCAACCATCACTCTTGTGTTCCAATGGCACGTTGTGTTAGCTAATCCAAGTTGATCATTTTAAAAGGCTAATTGATCATTAGAAAACCCTTTTGCAATTATGTTAGCGCAGCTGAAAACTGTTGTTCTGATTAAAGAAGCAATAAAACTGGTCTTCTTTAGACTAGTTGAGTATGTGGATCATCAGCATTTGTGGGTTCGATTACAGGATCAAAATGGCCAGAAACAAAGCCCTTTCTTCTGAAACTCATCAGTCTATTCTTGTTCTGAGAAATGAAGGCTATTCCATGCGAGAAATTGCCAAGAAACTGAAGATCTGGTACAACGTTGTGTACTACTCCCTTCACAGAACAGCGCAAACTGTCTCTAACCAGAATAGAAATAGAAGTGGGAGGCCTTGGTGCACAACTGAGCAAGAGGACAAGTACATTAGAGTGTCCAGTTTGAGAAACAGACGCCTCACAAGTCCTCAACTGGCAGCTTCATTAAATAGTACCCGCAAAACACCAGTCTCAACGTCAACAGTGAAGAGGCAACTCCGGGATGCGGGCCTTCTAGGCAGAGTTCCTCTGTCCAGTGTCTGTGTTCTTTTGCCCATCTTAATCTTTTATTTTTATTGGCCAGTCTGAGATATGGCTTTTTCTTTGCAACTCTGCCTAGAAGGCCAGCATCCTGGAGTTGCCTCTTCACTGTTGACATTGAGGCTGGTGTTTTGCGAGAGAGAGAGAGAGAGAGAGAGAGAGAGAGAGAGAAAGAAAGAAAGCAATGGGGATATTTGGGAGGAGTCAGAGCACACAGATGATTGGACTCACCACACTTCTGAGCCATTGTTCAATGGCACGGAGATGCTGGCGCCCAGTAGACACAACACCTGCTGAGGTCAGCAGTACTCACTGTCTAATATCCTCCTGAAAGCCAACATCTCTCAGCTATTTATTGTGTGTGTGAAACGTGGGGGAAATAAACATAAATATCTATTCTTGTAGCCGATATTATGTCACTTGTTTTTTACAAACGAGGTGAGGTCCTCGGGCCTAAGCTAACGATGCACATGTTCTTTATATCAAGAAATGCAGCATGGGAATGATCAGGCCAGAAGTATACAGAAATATATTTTATTCTCAATTACTCAAGCAACTCAATGAAAGCTAATCTCGGACACCATCTTCAGCACCTAGCGCTTGGTGCAATCACGGCTGCCAACAAGTCCCCATCAACATATTGATGGGAGACTCTGTTAGGGAGGAGTGTAAATGTTTTTTTTTAGGCTGTATCATGTTGTTATATTGTTGTATGTTTTAATTATGTAATGTATTGATTGTTGCTGCCTTCTTGGCCAGGTCTCCCTTGAAAAAGAGACTCTGGGTCTCAATGGGCTTTTCCTGGTTAAATAAAGGAAGAAAAAAAAAAGAATAAATAAAAAATAAAGAAATAACAAGCACACCAGCATTAAATCATCAGTTTCCTCACCACATTTATAGGCATTCAATTGTTAATGTATACGTTTCAATCAATATTTGTATTCTTTCTGGCAAATCACCTACATATTAATGGTATCTATCCCCTGAATGACTGAAAACACACAGCTTTTATACCTGGGCATTTGGCAGGCCCCCCCTTAATTGGCATTACCAACACCTGACACTGACAGGGTGCATTCAAGATCTTCAAGTGTTTCATCTTGTTACATGTGTGAGTACTGTACATTATAAAATTCTCTGAAAAAAACGTTCTTTTTTTCAATAAATTTGGTTTGCAGGACGACAGCACAATAAAGGGGACGGACATATTGTCAGGTAAAAACGATGCATTTAGTCCTTAAAGACAAGCACACTCCTCCCCATAAATATAAAGTCACACACGCATACACATCTAGGTAGTGCTCCGCCTCTATCTCACCCCCCAGGGAGAGGTTTGGCTGCATGCTGTTTTCAGGCCTAGAAGCCTTTAGATTAACATTTACAAATGTAGAAAATAAAGGAGGACAGATAAGAAACAGATGGTCAGATTAGCCCATCGCCTCATTCTGGGACATCCTTACAGATAAAACAAAGCCTACTAACTTATATTGAATGTTTGATGCACATGAAACTATCTTTCCATGCTTAAATATGTTCTTATTAGATTATAATCAAGATTTGATTGATTTCTCTTGCTTCATCTGTTCACATATTTGTACATATTCCTAACACTGTGACCATTTTACTAAAGTGTATTTTGTGAGTTCATGTAACCTTGGTGGAAGTGTTTCCCTGTCCCAGAGTTTTTGTTGTTGCTGTCTCAGGGTTAGACCACACATGTGAGAGCTGGCTAAAGTGGCCCTGACACAGTTGTGAGTGCTTTTGATCTGGCGTTCAAATGACCCTGCAGTTGCAATATGACTGCTTCTGTCTCACCGTGACCCTGATCAAACCACGACTGTGTTGCTCTGCCTGCAGACTCTAAGAAGCAAGTTTTAACCATCTTAGGAGCTGGAGGAATAAACATTGTTGTTCCCTTCCAACAATCCAAACAGAATATCAGTCATCTTGAGTGTTCTGGAAAGAACCAAATTCCACAATCACCTCTGGGAGTGGGTGTTCAAGAATTCCCATATTTCATATTCTTTGAATCGAGTTTTGACTGACAGCCATCTTTGGTTTAGATTGCCTTAAATTACCTCCGTATAAAACAACAGGTTCTACGTACACAGCTGGATTTGATGAATGTCCGATATACCCTAAACAGCAAGTGAGCAGAGGGTCTGTTGTTTATCTCACTCACACAAAGGTCAGTGAGATCAATAACAGGGAACTTTGGGGACATTTATAATGGACACTGCATCACCGCTTGTGTGGTGGAATATTGACTCAGAAATATACCACTTTTACTAGAACCTGTGAATTCAATATAGACTTTAATACAGAGTAGGAAAGCCGAGCCCTTCAATGGAAGGACTCCATTACACACGTAACAGGGCGGAGCCCCTCCATGGAAAATACTAAATTCTCATATTACAGAGTCCTGCCTTTATATGATTCTGTCTTTGCATAACGTATAGAGTCCCCTCCCTCTATATGAAAATAGCTTCCCTTGACCTTTCTCCATTATTATCTTTCCATCTCAGTTCTTGCTTGTTAACGCCCACATCTGACAGCTGTATAGGTTATAATGGTAGCAGGCCCTGGTCCTATATGTTCCATTCCTTATATAGCCATTCTGTCTTAGCTCTTCAAACTGGACAGCCTAGATGCTGCTAATAATGGAAATGTAATCATAGTCATGAGTTTTGCTCCAACATAATTCCTCCTCTGGGACTAATTAGTCCCAAACAAAAACACAAAAACACACGAAAATCAAAGGCAAGGGAGCATCAATCATCAAGCACTGGGCAAACTTCACCCTATCTGGCCTAACGATTGGGACTCAAACTCAAAGAAGACCGGATCAAACATCTCCATTCATATACAATGGAAAGAAGTAAAAGATCCAATCTGTACAAATACAAAGTAAAATAAAACAGAAAATACAATGTAAAAGCATTAGCATGTAATACATAGCCTTGCCTGAGGTTATCTCAGTTATGTAAAACAAAGAAAATAAGAAAACCCTTATAATATCATTCTAAATACGACACTTAAACAAGATCCTTCCTTGCAGACACCTCTGTAACAACAGTGACATCACAAATGAAAACACCTGTCAAAGGACTAAGGACATGGTCCGTGGACACTTGTAACCGGAATTTCCCTATGTTACATACAGGTTTAAGTAAACAAAATTCAGAAGTTCTAACTTCATTTATCCATTGTCAAAGGTAGAAAGGAATAGAAAATACACTCCATAGTAAGTGATTACAAGGGTATACATATTTCAGCAGTCCAGTTTTCAATCAAGCACATTAGAGTCAGGTGCTTTACTAAAAACAGGAAAACCTTGATCATCATAATCATTGCAATCATATCCTCCTTCTGGAGTAACCAACCAGTCCCAAGCATGGGTTAAATCCTGCATTGTCCTTAACCTCTTGTCGCAATCCCTTCAGTTTGGTCATAGCTAAAGGAAAAGATCCATCTAGTACAGTGTTATTGGGAATAAAAGTACAACAATCATCTCCAAACATCACACAGACACCACCTTTCTCAGCTAAATGCCAATGTAAAGCTTGTCTATTCTGCCATGTCATTTTGCTAGTCGCCTGTACCTGTTAATGCACAGTCAGTATAGTTAATGAATCTCTGTTGATTCTAAGTTATCCATCCCAAATAGTTTAACAATTAACTGTACTGTTTCCCACATCTATCCCATTATCTCCATAGCTGTAGAAACATTCATATTTACTTTTTACAATAGTAAACCTATCATTATGAGGACCATTTCATTCAGTTCTTATGTCATATGTTGCACATTCATGTTCTCCAACATATTTGGTTTAATTCACTTCTGCCTTTAGTGCTACCTAATGCCAACCTGCATTCTATGTTACACAAAGGAACATAATACTTTCTGTGACCACATTGAAAATGTTTCAATTTAGCACATTCCTTAACTAATGAAGGTTCAGGTACTATTAACAGATCTACCAAAGGAGATTTGCTACACAATATACAATTGTCCATCCTATGTTTGGTTGTTGTGTACTGAGCCCACTTATACCAGTCATTCTTTACTGCTTTTCAAAATGTTTGGTGAATGTTTGATTCTGGGGTAGTTTCTTTATTGTGGCTACCCCAATTGTTAACAGATGTCCAGATTTTCTGCATCAACCCACTTTCTTGTGGTTTTGCTATTGTCTTAGTTGGTGTATTAGTCTCTATTGGGAGGGGATTTTACAATTTCTTCTAGGTTTGTCGCTGTTGCTGTCAAGGCCATTCTACCGTTCTTCATCTGTCCTAGTTTTCACTTTCTGTTAGAAAGACCATGTGAGGAGAAGTTGATGGTAAGAAAGTCGCCTTTCCATTCTCCTGTCGTTGTTTCTCCGTCCCCTTGGACAGCACCTCTGTCAGGGGTATCTGCCAGAGTAGGTATGTCATCAGGAGCAACAGGCATGTCACTCCTCCCCATCCCTGGACTCTCTGGATATTCAGGAGATAGTGTCGGTTGGCTGTTGGAAGTTGCTCCTTGATCCACCTCTTCTTCGGCTTCTTCCTGTCTCCTGCCTGTCTCCTGCCTGGCGCAGCGATCTCCTCTGCTCCCGTTCCCTTTGGACACCCACCTGGTGTATCAGCATCCTCTGCGTCTTCATGGCCTGGTGGTTGTCTCCTCCTTTCCGACGGGACTTTGGTACAGTGGTTTATACGGTACCACGCATTGTTTCCTTTCACCTGGACAGCAGTTAACGTTGTTCGAGCCACCTTGTAGGGACCCTCCCTCCTTGGCTCATTCCATTCTTCCGGAACACTCGGACCTGGTCACCTTGGATCACCAGACGTGGAACCTCTGGTCCTGGTTCAGGTTTCTGCCTTCTTTCTGTGAGGCATTCAAACTTAGAGACTTATGGCCTCTGTTCTATGATTACACCATACACCCTCTTATTTCCATCACTCATCACACAACAAACTGACATTCCAGGTGAAGCTGGCGACCTCCTCTCCTTCTGGTTCCTAAGAAAGTGATATCATAAGACTTGGAAAGCAAAAAACAAAACATAACAGTATTGACAATGTGATATGTTATGCATAAATATATTCATGAAAACCCGAAATCTGAGACCATGACAATTCCCACTCTCTCTTCACCTGACTCTAAGCCTCCAGGATACTTTTCTGCTGGACTCCACAAATCATGTCATTTTCACTTTGTTTCCCATCTGCTCCATTTCAACTGATAGCCACGTTACCTGATATGCATGTGCATATCCCTAATCAACATTATATCTTTTTGAAGAAATTCAACACTGTATATGCTTTCACATCAATGCCTTCAACAGGTTGTTTAGAGTACAATTACCCTAACATCTACCCTTTTTCATATGATGCATTAACCAATAAAGCAAGTAGCTCCCAAACCCAACCCATCTGTATGTCTACAGTGGAATCTAGTCTCTCTCTCTCCCTCTCATGGTGTTTTCAAGCTCACCCATTATTCAGCTGGACCTTACTTCTTGTGAGAATTATGCACCCACCGAAGAGAGACATGACGATCTTTACCACTGCAGGTGCTGTAAGAAGTATACCCCCAGCCTGGTGTATCTTGATGTTCACTCAATCTCCAGAATTTAGCCCATGCCCTTGGTTAATTCTGGCTTCTTATCTGCTGCTTTTCTCCTGAGGACATACACACTAACACATGGGTTATTTCCTGACAACAGACTTTCTTCTTATGGCAAGATCACTAATTCATAATATTTAAATAACAGCCCTATGTAAACATTCTGTCTCAAACACCTCGCCTCCTGCCACAGATATATTTATACATAATGATAGCCAAATTATGGTACCTACAGCAACTGCCGTAAGAATAACATGTAATCAGTCAAGTGTCTTCCAGTTGGAAGAATATTCAACCTATCAAAACTCTAAGTCATAAGTTTCTTAAACTTTTACCATAGTGTTCAAAAATGCCACCACTATCACTTTTACTCTTACCAAAATCTAGGTATGTGTAATGTTCAATTTACTTAGAATTGTCCCTATATTTTACATCCCTATATTTTACACAGCCAGCTGTCCTTCCTCTTCTGTGAGTTATCTCCTCTAATAATATACATAGTCTCTAGAAATAACACCCCTCTACTACCATAACCTTCATTTATGAGCCCCCTCAGATCCCCAATGCAGTCACAGTTCTTCTAACCCGTAACACATAAGTCACTACTCCTAATTTTCTTCCACAGTTTGATATTGTAACGGGTGTCGTAAGGATTGGACCAAGGTGCAGCAGGAACGTGTATACTCATCTTCTTTTTAATGCGAAGAAGGAAAAACAAACAAATCACGTATACAAAAACAATGAACGACATAAACAGTCCTGTCATGTCATGTCATGTCATGTCATGTCATGTCCACAGACACAAAACAGGAGACAACTACCCACAAACCCCCATAGCATAAACACCCCTATACATAGGACCTTCAATCAGAGGCAACGAGGAACAGCTGCCTCCAATTGAAGGTCAATCAACAAACCCTAAACATAGAAATAGAAAGACTAGACTGAACATAGAAATACACTTACATAGAACATAGACCAAAAACCCCAGAACACTCTAAACAAACACCCCTCTTACATAAGCGCATAGACCAACAAACCCCGAGAGACTCTAAACAAACACCCCCTGCCACGTCCTGACCAAACTACAATAACAAATAACCCCTTATACTGGTCAGGACGTGACAGATATTTACTAAAACATTCTCAAATCAATTTTAGTCAATTTATAACAGTCCCTCCTCAGGAACAATAAACACACTTATGTTCCTCAAAACAAAAATAAATTGACCAGACAAGAAAAGAGAAAAATAAATTATAATAACTGCACATTTGTAATAAATTACCACTACTCATAATGTAACTAAACCTGGGGAAAACGTCCATCCGTTACGTTCTACGACCACTACTCGTAATGTAACTAAACTTGGGGAAAACGTCCATCCGTTACGTTCTATGACCACTACTCGTAAAATAACTAAACCTGGGGAAAACGTCCATCCGTTACGTTCTATGCCCATGTTATGTTGGTCTCCTTCTTCTCCATCCTTGGGTGTTATCGCAAAACACAGACTATAAACCTTTTGTGCAATTAACCTGTTAGGGCTAGGGGGCAGTATTTACACGGCCGGATAAAAAACGTACCCAATTTAATCTGGTTATTACTACTGCCCAGAAACTAGAATATGCATATAATTATTGGCTTTGGATAGAAAACACCCTAAAGTTTCTAAAACTGTTTGAATGGTGTCTGTGAGTATAACAGAACTCATATGGCAGGCAAAAACCTGAGAAGATTCCTTACAGGAAGTGGCCTGTCTGACAAGTTCTTGTTCTTCTTGACTCTCTTTATTGAAAACTGAGGATCTTTGCTGTAACGTGACACTTCCTACGGCTCCCATTGGCTCTCAGAACCCGGGAAAAAGCTGAATGATGTAATTCCAGCCCCTGGCTGAAAAACATTAGCGCCTTTGGTAAGTGGTCTATCAGAGGACAATGAGACTGAGGTGCGTGCATGAGGAGAACCCATGTTTTTATTTTCTCTCTCTTTGTACTAAAACACAGATTCCCGGTCGGAATATTATCGCTTTTTTACGAGAAAAATGGCATAAAAATTGATTTTAAACAGCGGTTGACATGCTTCGAAGTACGGTAATGGAATATTTAGAATTTTTTTGTCACGAAACGCGTCGGGCGCATCACCCTTCTTTACCCTTTCGGATAGTGTCTTGAACGCATGAACAAAACGCCGCTATTTGGATATAACTATGGATTATTTTGAACCAAACCAACATTTGTTATTGAAGTAGAAGCCCTGGGAGTGCATTCTGACGAAGAACAGCAAAGGTAATAACATTTTTCTTATAGTAAATGTGACTTTGGTGAGGGCTAAACTTGGTGGGTGTCTAAATAGCTAGCCCTGTGATGCCGGGCTATCTACTTAGAATATTGCAAAATGTGCTTTCACCGAAAAGCTATTTTAAAATCGGACATAGCGAGTGCATAGAGGAGTTCTGTATCTATAATTCTTAAAATAATTGTTATGTTTTTTGTGAACGTTTATCGTGAGTAATTTAGTAAATTCACCAGAAGTTTGCGGGGGGTATGCTAGTTCTGAACGTCACATGCTAATGTAAAAAGCTGGTTTTTGATATAAATATGAACTTGATTGAACAAAACATGCATGTATTGCATAACATAATGTCCTAAGATTGTCATCTGATGAAGATCATCAAAGCTTAGTGCTGCATTTAGCTGTGGTTTGGGTTTATGTGACATTATATGCTAGCTTGAAAAATGGGTGTCTGATTATTTCTGGCTGGGTACTCTGCTGACATAATCTAATGTTTTGCTTTCGTTGTAAAGCCTTTTTGAAATCGGACAGTGTGGTTAGATTAACGAGAGTCTTGTCTTTAAAATGGTGTAAAATAGTAATATGTTTGAGAAATTGAAGTAATAGCATTTCTAAGGTATTTACGTAACAGCCAGGTCCACTGGCTGTTACGTAGGTGGGACGAAATCGTCCCACTGGCCCTAGAGAAGTTAATTATATCAATACAATTTAACTTTAAAATTCTAATGACATAATAAAACAAAAGAAACAAAAACCTTTAATCTATCATTCTGTAAGTTCTGTCAACCTCCCTGTCTCAGGATTAGTTTCCAGAGCTTCCCTAGGCCTAGTAAATTTAAACAGTTCTATATCCAAATCACAACTAAATGGTTTTATAAATTGTCCAACCCAAATTCAGAATGACAGTCCTTAGTGCTTACTTTAACTCAAATTCGACCTTCTCAATTCAACACACATCATCCCTTTAAAAATGTACATTTATACTAAAAAATAAAAATATAACTTTCAGTACCAGTAATAACTATTCTCAGTACAGGCCCCCTTTGTCCCTGTTTTTCTGTCATGAGTGGCCTGGTAATGAAAGGTCAGTAACCCGTTCCCTTTTAGTCTTCCTTCTCCCTGCACATATCATTCCAGCATGTCCATATCAGATATAGTTCACAGGTCATCTTCCCTACAGACACAGTTGTCCCTCACTCTTCAGCCGGTTAGCGAGGGTTTGAGGTTCAACACACTTGTGGTGAAAATATCCCTCCCATACATTAAAGCATTCTGACGTCACCTTCCATGATAACTCCCTTATCCTCTTGCATCTAGACGTTCCGCTAGTCTTATCCAATGGAAGAACGTGGCGCGAAATACAAATACCTCAAAAATGCAATCATTTACATTTTTCAACCATACGACTATTTTACACCATTTGAAAGATAAGACTCTCGTTAATCCAACCACATTGTCCGATTTCAAAAAGGCTTTGCAGCGAAAGCAAAACATTAGATTATGTCAGGAGAGTACCCAGCCAAAAATAATCACACAGCCATTTTCAAAGCAAGCATATATGTCACAAAAACCCAAACCACAGCTAAATGCAGCACTAACCTTTGATGATCTTCATCAGATGACACTCCTAGGACATTAAGTTATACAATACATGCATGTTTTGTTCAATCAAGTTCATATTTATATAAAAAAACAGCTTTTTACATTAGCATGTGATGTTCAGAACTAGCATTCCCACCCAAAACTTCCGGTGAATTTACTAAATTACTCATGATAAACGTTGACAAAATACATAATTATTTTAAGAATTATAGATACAGAACTCCTTTATGCAATCGCTATGTCAGATTTTAAAATAGCTTTTCGGCGAAAGCACATTTTGCAATATTCTGAGTACATAGCTCAGCCATCACAGGCTAGCTATTCAGACACCCGCCAACTTCGGGGCTCACTAAACTCAGAATTACTATTAGAAAAATGGTATTACCTTTGCTGTTCTTCGTCAGAATGCACTCCCAGGACTGCTACTTCCACAACAAATGTTGTTTTGGTTCCAAATAATTCATAGTTATGTGCAAATATCCCTGTTTTGTTCGTGCGTTCAGGTCACTATCCAAAGGGTAACGCGCGAGCGCATTTCCAGACAAAAAATTTCAAAATGTTCCATTACCGTACTTAGAAGCATGTCAAACGCTGTTTAAAATCAATTTTTATGCTATTTTTCTCGTAAAATAGAGATAATATTCCAACCGGACAATGCTGTATTCATTCAAAAAGGAAGAGAAAAATGGCGAGGTCTCGTGAACGCGCATCTCCAGTCTCTCTGTCACCAGGCAGTCCACTGACAAACTGTGCTGCTGTTATCTGCTCAGTGACAGGAGACGCGTCAATCAGGTTTCTGAAGGCTTTAGAGAGCCAATGGAAGCCTTAGAAAGTGTCACGTAACAGCACAGATACTGTAATTTCGAAAGAGATGCAACAGAAGGACTACAAATTGTCAGACAGGCCACTTCCTGCTTGGAATCTTCGCAGGTTTTTGCCTGCCATATGAGTTCTGTTATACTCACAGACACCATTCAAACAGTTTTAGAAACTTTAGAGTGTTTTCTATCCAAATCTACTAATATGCATATTCTCGTTTCTGGGCAAGAGTAGTAACCAGTTTAAATCGGGTATGTTTTTTATCCGGTCGTGAAAATACTGCCCCCTATCCAGGCAGGTTATTCTACTGGCGATCTCTCAGATGAGTTACAGATCATGTAGTTATCAACATAACCCCTCGCAGAAACCTACACTCCAATATCCCAATGTTGCAAATTTTGTATTGAAACAAAAACAAAGACTGAAATCATTAATCCTTATATCATAATTCATTTGGAGTAACGGTTTAATTATCTGCATTGACCATATCTTGCACTGACTCTATGCACATTCACAAGACTATATACAGTGAGTGAAAAAAGTATTTGATCCCCTGCTGATTTTTTACGTTTGCCCACTGACAAAGAAATGATCAGTCTATAATTTTAATGGTAGGTTTATTTGAACAGTGAGAGACAGAATAACAACAAAAAATCCAGTAAAACGCATGTCAAAAATGTTATAAATTGATTTGCATTTTAATGAGTGAAATAAGTATTTGACCTCCTCTCAATCAGAAAGATTTCTGGCTCCCAGGTGTCTTTTATACAGGTAACGAGCTGAGATTAGGAGCACACTCTTAAAGGGAATGCTCCTAATCTCAGTTTGTTACCTGTATAAAAGACACCTGTCCACAGAAGCAATCAATCAATCAGATTCCAAACTCTCCACCATGGCCAAGACCAAAGAGCTCTCCAAGGATGTCAGGGACAAGATTGTAGACCTACACAAGGCTGGAATGGGCTACAAGACCATCGCCAAGCAGCTTGGTGAGAAGGTGACAATAGTTGGTGCGATTATTCGCAAAATGGAAGAAACACAAAAGAACTGTCAATCTCCCTCGGCCTGGGGCTCCATGCAAGATCTCACCTCGTGGAGTTGCAATGATCATGAGAACGGTGAGGAATCAGCCCAGAACTACACGGGAGGATCTTGTCAATGATCTCAAGGCAGCTGGGACCATAGTCACCAAGAAAACAATTGGTAACACGCTACGGCATGAATGACTGAAATCCTGCAGCGCCCGCAAGGTCCCCCTGCTCAAGAAAGTACATATACATGCTCGTCTGAAGTTTGCCAATGGACATCTGAATGACTCAGAGGACAACTGGGTTAAAGTGTTGTGGTCAGATGAGACCAAAATGGAGCTCTTTAGCATCAACTCAACTCGCCGTGTTTGGAGGAGGAGGAATGCTGCCTATGATCCCAAGAACACCATCCCCACCGTCAAACATGGAGGTGGAAACATTATGCTTTGGGGGTGTTTTTCTGCTAAGGGGACAGGACAACTTCACCGCATCAAAGGGACGATGGACGGGGTCATGTACCGTCAAATCTTTGGTGAGAACCTCCTTCCCTCAGCCAGGGCATTGAAAATGTGTATTCCAGCATGACAATGACCCAAAACACACAGCCAAGGCAACAAAGGAGTGGCTCAAGAAGAAGCACATTAAGTGGCCTAGCCAGTCTCCAGACCTTAATCCCATAGAAAATCTGTGGAGGGAGCTGAAGGTTCGAGTTGCCAAACGTTAGCCTCGAAACCTTAATGACTTGGAGAAGATCTGCAAAGAGGAGTGGGACAAAATCCCTCCTGAGATGTGTGCAAACCTGGTGGCCAACTACAAGAAACGTCTGACCTCTGATTGCCAGCAAGGGTTTTGCCACCAAGTACTAAGTCATGTTTTGCAGAGGGGTCAAATACTTATTTCCCTCATAATGCAAATCATTTTATAACATTTTTGACATACGTTTTTCCAGATTTTTTTGTTATTATTCTGTCTCTCAATGTTCAAATATACCTACCATTAAAATTATAGACTGATCATTTCTTTGTCAGTGGGCAAACATACAAAATCAGCAGGGGGTCAAATACTTTTTTCCCCTCACTGTATATACATGTCACTCCCTGGCCGAAAGGGGTTGTGACTAGATAATACTACCATTGGCTACACAGGTTCTTTCAGTTTGGGGTTGAGTGGAAGAACATGAAATGAGGATCAGAGGCATGTCAATTCACAGTTCACCAAATCTGCCAAGTTCAGTTTCTATACCCACTTCAGCACAAATGGAGGGAGGATAACACCACAAATACAAACAAAACAGGTTTCCGTGGAGGGAAAGTGTTTCAACATCATCTTTAACTTAAATCATTATTTCATCAAGGTAATACTATACTTCTCTTAGCAAAAACCAAGGCTTCCGAAAGCGCTCTGCCACAGCTTCAAACAACGTTCCCTCTCACTTGTGCCTTCCCCTGGGTTGCCACACCTCAAACAAAGGAAACGGGTTATAAACAGAGACAATCACATAGGGAGCCAATCACATTGCTCCATGAATGAATCAATTAATTAGGAACACAATGCACACACACACACAGTTTCACACTCATCATGTGGTGCTGTGTCACGAACCGGCTCGAAGTCCGTAACAAAAAGGGAGACAACGTGGAGATTAGGAATAACAAAAAATATATTTATTAACCGAGGTACCGTAAAAACAATTAACAATGGTGTAGTCAGTAGTGTAAGTAAGGAAAACAAGAGCAAAGAGAGGGAATACGTCAGACAGAGTGGGAGGGTCGTCACAGCTGCTACTCTTTATTTTACTCTGATTATTATCTATCCTGAAGCCTAGTCATTTTACCCTGCCTTCATGTACATACAGTATTTACCTCAAATACCTCATACCCAAGCACATTGATCTGGTACTGGTACTGCCTGTATAGAACTTCATTCTTGGGTATTTTATTCCTCTTGTTACAATTTTTGTTTTTGTTTTACTGCATCGTTGGGAAGGGCTTGCAAGCAAGCACTTCACGGTAAAGTCTACACCCTGTTGTATTCGGGGCATGTGACAAATATAAGTTGATTTGATTTTGATTTGCTACAAATATTTTGTCTGTGTAGACTACACTGGATTTGTTTCTGTGTGTATGTCTGGAGTGCCAAAGAAAAGACTGATTCTCTGCAGTACAGTTGTTTGCAGATACCCCCCTGTACAGTATATAGTCTCGCTATTTTTATTTTACTGCTGATCTTTAATTACTTGTTACTTTTATTTCTTATTCTTATCTGTATTTAAAAAAAACTGCATTGTTGGTTAGGTGCTCGTAAGTAAGCATTTCACTGTATTCGGCGCATGTGACTAATACAATTTGATTTGATTTGAAATACTGGTGAGGGTGAGTCTAATATAGTAGACTATGTCTTATATTTGTGTGTTTATCTCTTCTCACTTGTGCTGATGCCTACAGCAGTTTGCTATAAACCACGGCTTCTGACCTTTCACATCAGCCTTCTAAGCATCGGGACAGCTGTGTCAGACAAGATCCCACTCCTGTGCCACAGACCAACAGCACCACTCCCACCCACCACCCCCTGTGTGAAGGCACCGCTCCTACTGTGGTGATCAGCAGAGCTGCTAACCTGTTACAACTTCATTAGATTTACAGATGATGAGCACTCTCCTGTGTTTTGGATAAGATTGCATGTTCCTGCTCTTGATTCTAGGTCACTTGAAGTGACACTTGTGGGTGAGCTGCGGTATCTTGTGCAAAGAGTTATAAAGAAATTAGGGAATCCCAATGGGAACCAGAGCGCAATTATTTTAGGTATTTTTTTTTAATGTAACCTTGATTTAACTATGCAAATCAGTTACTTAAGAACAAATTCTTATTTACAATGACGGCCTACCGGGGAACAGTGGGTTAACTGCCTTATTCAGGAGCAGAACAACAGCTTGGGGATTTGATCCAACAACCTTTCAGTTACTAGCCCAACCCTCTAACCACTAGGCTTCCTGCCACCCCAGGCATTAATACAAATCAAACTTTGCTCTCCCTTACCATAACTAGGCCTTGTCTCCTAACAACTTCCTGGAGACGTTGGGTGGACCTAATTAGCCTCTCAAACATGAAGTCACTGACCGGTTACACAAACTGCTATCCTTTTCCCACAGCTGTCCTGCCTTGACCTCACCATTGAATTGAATAGAACCCCACCTGATTGTAACAAGTGTTTGGGTTGATAAGGTTCGTCTATTGTTTCATTTCTGTCCTCAGCACGTTTCTGTTAACGAGCTATACACCTGTTTTCAGTCTGAGCTCTCCTCTAGATTAAAAAACCCTTCACCGTGCACTGCTACACACCACATCACAGACAATCGGAAACTTTGACTTTATTTTTCGTAAGGGGAAATGCTCAAAATATCTGTTTACTTGTTCAAAAAAGCGATGAAGCTGGGTTAAACTTAAAATAACATCACATAATTGAATAAGGGGGATCTGCTTACGTAAAAAGACCATCGTTGTCAGCAGTCTGGAAACTTCATTCTGCAGCCTCAGCAGTATTTTAGCCTTTATTTGTTCAATGTTATTAAAAGCAGAAGTGTAGGAATTGACCTGGGGGTCTATCAAAGCAGAACTACTTCCATGGATGAGTTGGACAGGGCAGTCCATTCATTAGTCTGTGTTCATGCACCAGGGAGCTTCAGACCGTTCCCTGAGCCTTGGAAACAATGGTGAGCCAGCTATCAAAACCCAAACAACAGGCAGAGAAAAAACCCTCTGATCTGATAGATTGAGACCTCATTGTTGTTGTTGCTATGAGAAACAAGATTCTGTTTGTTTACATATTACTTATTTATCTTCCAAGCAGCTGTATCATTGCCAAGAAAGGCATAAAACCAAAGCACAATGGCTAGATTTACGTAAGGTGCCTCTCCAGTTTTATCTTGGCATTTCAATTAATTTCTGCTGTGATCAAGTTAGCCGCTAACACTTTCTTAACTTTGTGAATTTTGATTTCTTCTCCTACAATATTTGACCTGCAGAGACCATCAGTAAATTCATATCCTAATATGGGCAGACAGTTTTGCATCCAAACATACTGGAGATTTCGTTTTTGTCTTGTCAGCATTCCTCTCTGTCCGTCCCTGTCTCTATACCTCCAGTAGCTGTGTCATGTCATGGGAGGAACAAGGGGGTCACAAGGTGTTTCCCCTCTCCCTACTCAGGACCCTGGACCACCCCCACACCCATCCACTCTGCACTATGCCCCCCGGTCAATGGACAAAACAGCAGGACCGACAGGATGTGCTATAACGGGACAGTTTGTCCTCCAACCGAGATGCTTCAGTCAAACTTTTGTTTAATGGTTGTTCAAGGTAAGCTATTTGTTGTAGAGGCAGCATGATTGGTTGATAATATAAACATTGTGTTTAAATAAAAACGTACATCCCCGGGTGTTTTCATACTGTAGTAAAAGGTAGGTCAAAGCTTTAATTCATGAGAGAAGATGCAACATGAAAGAATACTGAAATATCCCAACTTAAAGACACTTACAAATTGCAAAGTGCTGAAGTCCTTGGATATTACCGTTTTTTATCACTTTGGTGCAATTTTCACAAGTATGTGGTACATTTTCACAATTCTTAGTAAAAAACTCAAACAGAACATCAAAAAGGCAGTTGTTGCAAAACTCTAAGTACAACACACTAAATCATACAATCACTTTTTCACCAAAGTTAATCAGTGTTTCACTTAGAAATACATGTTTCACATTGCAATACCTGTTTATATAAAGTAATTGCCTTTCACAATGCAATGCTCACATTACTTTTGACATAACCTTTTGACATTACTTTTGGCATCACATTACTTACTTTTGATATGATTGTTGTTAAAATACAGTTTACTATTACTTAATCCGACTGCTCTTAATTGATGACCACTTAAACATCTGGTGAACCTGTAGATTTGACAGGTAAACTGGTTTGTCTGTAACAGATTTGGAGAACTACATAATGAACATGTATGTCTGTAAAGTAGAAACATCAAAAGTATGATATATATAGTGGAATGTACAACTATGATGATGACTATTATGATTTTACTTCACATAAGTTTCAAGTAAATCTGATATTGTCAAGATCAGAGATGTATTGTATGTTACAAATCAAATCAAAATGTATTGGTCAAATACACAGATTAGCAGATGTTACAGCAGGTGTAGAGAAATGCTTGCATTGGCCAATAAAGTACTATGATACCGTAATATATGCAATTTAAGTAGCAGATACTGTTATCCAAAGTGACAACAGTCCTTTCATTTTTCTATGTGACCCCAGTGGGAATCAAACCCACAACTCTGGTGTTGCTATTGTCATTCTCTTATGAATTGAACCATGTACAGGACCACTACAATACATAAGTACAATACAATACTGTAAAATACAATACAATTACTATACAGGTGGAAGATGCATGATTTCTAGCCCCTTGAGCGTACCACCCTCCTTCAGGCCATGGATGAGACATGCAAAGATTTCAATCCGGACCCATGCCAAAAGTTTTTCCCCAGGTGCATGAACAATGAGGATATTTACTGTGATTTCGATGAGAACCTATGGCCAAATTCTCAAAACAGTCTTGAAGCAAACTACTGCCTGCTAAACATTATGTTTCTTTCATTTATTTAATTTGATTACATTGTGAAAAATGTCTACAATAATCACACTTTTGATCACACATGGGATAGAAATTATGGAAATGTGATGTTCAGACAATTTTAATGGAGTATTGCCTAATGTGAAAACAGTGTAATGTACTGTGATTTACAGTACTGTTGCATACTACATTCAAAAGGCAATTTAATTTTTTTTTTGCTATTGGATTAATTGGATGTTAAAATATCTAAATTGAGATGATATCATTATGTTGTGTTTTGGTGATTAAACCAATGTACTCATTATATTTCACAGTAAACTTACACGGAGTCCGTAGCGGTGCGTGGGTAAAATCACTGAGGAAGCCAAACAAGCCCGTAAAAAAGCTACATTACAACCTATGTTGGGATAACTGCGTTGTTTGCTCTATAACCCATTCGTTCATGCACCACCATGATATACAGTAAGGCTGTGACAACAAAAAGACAACAGTCACACAGTGGCAGAATACGTAAATTCAACTACACATTTGTTTGTTTCATCACAAAACCGGAGAGCAACTTCTATCCGGTGATGTCCACAAAGGAAATATTACATGTAACAAACAGTATATCACCTGCAGCACGGTCAAGCAAGGTCATGTTTTCCACAGCTTACTATACAGCTAGTGATTTAGAACCACAGAGTTACCGCAAGTCAGCACAAAGACAACAGGAACACTGCCTCCGCTATCCCAGCACCATTTACACTTAAACATTTAAACATCATCAAATCAACAAGGCTATATACTGTATGCTTAGTTTAATATACTGAAAACAAACTTAAAGATGCCAAAAACAATTGAGTCCAATCAATGTTGATAAATATTGTGTGGCTGTCCATGGTACTGCTTTCTGTGTGTGTGTGTGTGTGTGTGTGTGTTTGTGTGTGTGTGTGTGCGCGTGTGTGTGTGTGTGCGCGTGCGTGCGTGCGCAAGTAAAAACATATTTTTTCTTTAACTCACCTTACTTGTAGACTAGTTGAACACCAATGCCAGCAAAACAGTCTATGGCTTTGTCATACAGTACACGTTTCGTTTTTGTTGTCATAGGCTACCTATCTAAAATGCTTGCTAGCCTAACTTCCTTGCATGGGCAACAATGAACAAGCTAAGTTAGCTAGCTAGTTAATGTGAGCCTACTAGGCTACATCTAGGCTACACACTGACCTTCCGTTGTCTCAGGCCAGGGGCACAACATATTCATTTATGGTTAGATCAGAATCACCGTCATAACCATTGGCCTGTACAGAGAATTGAGTCAAAACCACAAGTTGAAATCTCCATCTCGATCCATGGTTTAGGAAAGGGACGATTTAGCAAGAAAGCAGGACATCAACACAAGCAGACCAGATACGGACACGTTTTTTTCGGAAAATGAAGTTTTGCTTAGGTAGTGATTTGATTGGTCTGAAGCCAAATGCAAAAAGGCATCTCTTGGTGAATTGAGTTGAGTTCAATTATTTTATTTAAAAAATCGTCAAGGGAGGCCAAACGCTTGCTGGCATTTATGAATCAAATGCTACGGCGGCAACATGTTATACTATTTTGGTCCAGACAGCATCAGATACATGGGCTACACATACTGAGACAGCGGGGTCTGTGTCCCTCGCTCAGATTATTTCTCCGGTGAGATTCAGCCACTTGCAAATTGATGGAAAATTATGAAAACCCAGAGAGATGAAAGATAAATGATTTTATAAATAGATATTTAGGGAAGCCTATAGTACCAAAGCAATAAAAAGAACAGTAGCAATATTGATGAAATAGATTTATGTAGTGCGTGTACATGGGTGGCGAAGTCAAGTGCAGGAGAGCGGAGTAATATAAACAGACCCACTTTAATACCGGTTACCATACGACAGCACATAACACATACTAGTGCCAAAACACGGTCTAAAACAAAAGTGCAACGCCAAACAATCATCCACGTAACACAATAACAATCACTCACAAATACAACATGGGGAACAGAGGGTTAAATAATAAACAAGTGATTGGTGAGTGAAGCCAGGTGTGATAAGACAAAGACAGAACAAATGGAAAATGAAAAGTGGATCGGCGGTGGCTAGAAAGCCGGTGACGTCGACCACCGACCGCCGCCCGAACAAGGAGAGGGACCGACTTCGGCGGAAGTCGTGACAGTTTAAGTAGATCTGAAAGACATTAATTTGCAGTCTCTCTGCAAGGCCACTCCATGGAAGGAGTAAGATTGAGAGAAGAGGAGTAGGAAACCTGAGAGAAGAAGGGGATGAAAACATGGGAAACAATAACATGAGAGGAGAAAAATAGAGGGGCAACCGATAAAGCTGATGAAAGAGGGGAGGACGAGACTCCCCTCTTTTAAAAGGGAGGAATAGAAGGACAAAGGCTAAGGCTGATGAGAGGGTTGGGGTTGGCGGAGGAGAGTCTCCCCTGTTTATTGGCCCAGACAGCCCAGCCAAATGACAGGGATTAGGATCTGGAGACAGCTGGGATCCACTGGCCCCGGTAGACACGAGAGGGGTTAAACTGCCCCTGTCCTGCCTACCCATCCCAGGAGAACTATAGGAATCTGACTCCATTTGGCCCAAAATCTCTTGACAAAACAAAACTCCTTTTACTCAGTTAGGTGGAAATAAGCTGCTGTGAGGCTAGCCTGTCTCCATTTAACATTACGGTTACTGTTCTAAACCGTTAGCCAACCTCGGACATATGGTAAGAGGTGGCTTGGATATGTCTAACGATTCCATAATTGACATTTACCCTTTTATACATGAGGGTGTCACATTCTGTTATTTGTCTTTCCTCCAGATTCAAAAACACTCAATGGTTATCCCTGTCATGCAGAGGCTTAGTGAAAACCCAAACAGTGGCCACGCGAAAACCAGGTGCTCAGACTTTCCACACACAACCGATGTCTGCCCGGAACCTCTGGCTGTCATATGATACCTTGCATCAGGATGGGAATGAAAGCTCAGTCTCAGGCCTCACTGGCAAAAACAAGGAGGGAATGTATCATGATCAGATGCCACAAGGCTTTCGACTCCTACAAATACATCACAGATTTGCTTATTTTTCCATCACATTTTTTGTATCAAGGCAATAATTTACCATATAATGCAAGAGTGATTTGTAGACTGAACATTTTGTTATTTCTGTATATAGATCAGGCCTCAGAAAGCTAAATTAAAGTCTACTTTTATTACAGTCAATTTAAGCATTTTAATCTAACCCTAAACTGGAGCCTTGCCAGTCAAAACCTCAGAGATCTTTACAAAAAATCTAATAAAACAACCCTTTTTATAAAACGTCTAAACTGAGCAGTGTGTTGTGGCCCATACGGTTAGCATGCCAGGAATAAGCCATCATATTTATACAGTATTTCTGTCCCGAGTGCCTGTCTGTCAGAACGACAACGCCTGTACTGCTGGGGCCAAGGGCTGTGTAACTTTCTCACTCTTATTTTAGAGCCGCGAATAACAATGTTTTTATAAGGGTTAAAAAAGTATTCACCATATGTGTAAAGTTAATATATAGTGTCAAATGCCACTGAATCTAGTATAACAGAGGCAGGTCTTTGTGCTCTCTCAATCCCCTGCAGTGGCCTCCAACTGTGAGATGATGTTCTAGCTGTTTGAACGACAGGTGGATCCATGGACAAATCTGGTACACAACAGAACTGTTGACATTCTACAATAAGAAGTTTATGGTACCTGTTAAAATCTTCCCAACAAACACATGGACTTCACCTCAGCGTTCTAGACAGAAATGGTTGGAGTTTGGACAGTGATGTGTGTCTGCTGTGCTGCTGAGGGGGCAGTGCAGCGCTGGGTCCATCTGTCAGCAGCTTGATAGACAGCACCAAACTGTAAATCAGGGAGTTTTGAAAGCAGCCTGGCCCAACTCCCCAAGCTGGGAGCAAACAAACAGCAGGTCTGTATTCACCATGATCGTGCCAGTCTCACTGCCTCTCTCACTTCCTTAACCCATGTCAGCTGTTTTCACTGTTCACCACTTTTACCAGGTACCTGTAACGCCCTGGCCATAGAGAGGGGTTTTTTGTTCTTTATTTTGGTTAGGCCAGGGTGTTACAATGGGTGGGCGTTCTATGTTCTTTTTCTAGGTTTTTTGTATTTCTTTGTTTTGGGCCGTGTGTGACTCCCAGTCAGGCACAGCTGAAGTTCGTTGTTGTTGATTGGGAGTCACACATAAGGAGCAGGTTTTTCCTTTGGGTTTTGTGGGGGATTGTTTTCTGTCTCGTTCGTTTTGACCAGACAGGACTGTTAGCTTTCGTTGCTGTTTGATGTTTTGTTATTAGTGGTTCATTTTATTAAATATTCATAATGAATCCACAACCTCCGCTGCATCTTGGTTTTCTTGCGACGACAGCCGTTACAGTACCATTAAAACCTTCAACCTAACCCACTATCAAGCATCATCTCCGATTGGGTAAATGACAATGGCCAGTGGCTGAGCAAAGAGATACACAAATAACACTTCTAGTTATGGTTGTTCTGAGGCTGTCTGTGATCTCATCTCTGTCTACAATTAGAGTTCATTGCTCCTTCAGAAACAGACTACTGCTCCAAGGAGCTACACAATCAAATCAATCACAGGCACTTTAGCACTTACTCTGCAACTTTGATGTGCAATCACAAGGCGAGGGGGAGAGAGTAAGTGAAAACATACCCCGCTCTAATTGTTTCTACGTCTGTTTCGACGTTGCTATTGTCTTGGCGTCTGAAAACAAAACTCAAGCAAAGTGCTCATGTACACACATTTTGAGTCTGCTGGGGACATATATATATAGATCGCACGCACGCACACACACACACACACACACACACACACACACACACACACACACACACACACACACACACACACACACACACACACACACACACACACACACACACACACACACACACACACACACACACACACACAGAGTTTCCTCTAGGTCCATTTCCCTTAATCAGGCGGGCCATGCAGTGGCTCTGATTGTCAGAGCAGACCTCAGCCTCCTCTCTATAGCTCTGTCTCTGCCTCTGTGTTTACTGTACATCACACATCAGACTCTGAGAGGTTTTCCTCTTATCACACTTCTCCTCAACAGGTAGCTCATTATGACATTAGCCTCATTACTACTCATGATTATTATCATAGAGCCTGGCTGAACCCTTTCACCAGACACTCATTGGACTAGAGGATGTAGGAAAGGAATAGGAAAACACATGCAAACAGGGCAGGGCCTGTGTGGCGGTGGTCCTGTTGAATAGGAGTCCCTGATCGGCACCTGATAGTGAAATGGGAGCAACAGGTTGTGGACGTTGACTTTGCATTAGACATGTGTAGTTCAGGGATTCTAAAAGAGGAAGCGGGACACTGTTAAAACACAAAAGGCCCAGACATGGGGCCCCTTAAAACACATCGCTCTGTCCGCCTTGTTTTGAAGACTGGCAAATTTACTTTTAACGATGCCAAAACAGGCCCAAAGTCAATGTCAAAGCCATGTGTCACTCTCCCAAGCCTGGTGAGGGAAGGTTTACTACCCTGTAATATGGGCCAGCAACTCTGAGAAAATATTTGGACAAAGCCCTTGACTTTTTCAGTTTTCCAAAACTGCTCCTCAACATGTTCAAGCTTCCATATGTACGGAAACGAGGTAAGGATGTTGTGAAACAGCAGAGCAAGTCAATCAAAGTTTGTAAAGAATGCATTGAAAAGGTTTAGTGGAGTGAAGAGGATGGCTGCATGGTGGAGGAATCCATTAGTGGAAGAACAGGCCATGTTATTACAGAGTTACAGTTGTGAGGGCTGCATGGGACCCAGGTTTTCAGGGTGGCCATGGGACTGGCATATGTGCTGTGCAGGCTGACGGTGGCACAAAGGAATAGAGGTCCCCTATGAGCTCCCTGCCTCCACCACACCACTCATCCCCACCCCACCCAGCTGACTCTGATCCAGTTGATTCAGACAGCTGAAACATCCCCCATCCACCCCTCACACTTCTAAAGGAACAATTACCATAATTTGGCAGGATGAGAAAAAAACCTGACGCAAAGCAATAATAACAGTGTTTTCCAAATTCAAGTCAGGGGTAAAGATTTGTAAGGGTTAACACATTTTTCGTAAGGAAAAATCAACTCTGAAATTTCTAAGTGGAAATTACAGACTTTAGAAGCCTTTTTAAACCTCAAATACACTACAAGTTTTACATTTCCTGCCTTGCAGGAAAGTTCTCCTGCAACAGAGGGATCAAATTAAGATCCTTCATCTGTATAGTACATGAAAAGAGATGGTCTGAAACAAACCCTTGGCATTTTGCTGGCTTTGCAGCTACAGTCAGTCGTGGATGGTATCCACATGACTAATGCTCGTGAACAATCTGAAAGAACAATCTAGAAACTGGATCTCATGTGTCCAAGAGTGACAATGAGGACCTTTAACATAAAATCATCAGAATAGTTGAGTGATGACAATCGACCACTGAGCCTGTCTAGACTTTCCATTTATACGGCCCATATCTATAAGGCACCAGGTGGGTCTAAAGCAAAACTATCATCATGTCTAGCCTGTTCTTAAAGACTCAGAAGGTAAACTATATTATTTCAAAGCAGGTTATTCAACTCATCTACATTTCTATGATTTGTTTAACTTTTTATTTAAGAAATACATGTCAGACCAAGGGTTCAGTTAATATCACAGGATCAACCTGCTGTTCATATTAGTGTTATTATTAGTAGTAGTTTATTTCATTTTACATGTAGGCTATACTAGGCAGCTGAAAGCCGAATTGCGGTAAAGAACACATACAAGTAAACAAAAATGTATCTTGAATCGCTTGAAAAGTAGAACAAACAAGCATTAAGTTTCTACACTCTTAGAAAAAAAGGGTTCCAAAAGGGCTCTTTGCAGAGGGATAGGCTTCTACCAAAAAGCATTATCATCTGGATAACCATTTTTATAAGACAAGGGTTCTTTGTTAGGCAAAGAGTTCAACCTAGAACCTTTTTCATCCTAAGAACAAATTTTTGGAAGAAAGTGTTCTTTGATGATTGTTTGGAAGGCAAGAAGGATTCTTCTGAATCTTAATAAGCTTTTTTATTTTTTTTTGTGCCTGAGCATAAATGTTTACCTCAGTGTCACGTCCTGACCAATATTTAGGTATTATTTGTATTATATTTTGGTCAGGACGTGGCAGAAGGATATTTGTTTTGTATTTTGGGGTTTTGTGTGTGGTGTAGTGGGGTGTTAGTTGTTGGTATAGGTTCTAGGTTTGTGTTTCTGTGTATAGTTAATTGGGGTTGGACTCCCAATTGAAGGCAGGTGTGTTGAGTTGCCTTTGATTGGGAGTCCTATATAATAGGGTGTGTTTGTCTTTGTGTTTGGTGGGTAGTTGTTTTTTGCACTGCTAGGTATAGCCTGCGAAACTGTCATTCGTTGTTCTTGTTTTCCCGTGTTCTCATTCATTTAATAAATATGATGTTGAACACGCAACCCGCTGCGTATTGGTCCACTTTCTCCGACGATGATGTCGCTATATCGTCTAGCGACGAAGAAATCCATGACAGAACTACCCACCACAACAGGACCAAGCAGCGGAGTAAAGAGCGGGACGCTGAATATATTGATTATTCTGAGGAAATAGACTTCGACATGGACACTCGTGAGAAATGGACTTGGGACCAGATTCTGGCCGGAGAGGGCCCGTGGAAGAAGGCTGGGGTGGAACGGGAATGCTACGTTGGGACACGTCTGGCTAGGAAGCCGGAGAGGCACCCCCAATAAAACATTTTTGGGGGGCACACGGGTAGTTTGGCTGGGCGTAGGAAGAGCCATAAGCCAGCTACCCGTGAGTGCAGGAAGGGGCGAAGAAGGTGGAGAGCGCCGTGTTTCGCCGAGGTGCGCACTATCGCGCTCATACGCACGCACAGCCCAGTCCGCCCTGTACCAGCACCCCGCTTGTGCAGGGCTACCAGTTCCATCCAGCCAGGATGGGTTGTGCAGGCGGTGCGATCACGGCCACCTGTGCGCCTCCATGGCCCAGTCTTTCCGGTTCCTGCCTCTCGGAGTATCCCGGAAGTGAGTATTCCCAGTCTAGCATGACCAGTACCAGCAACCCGGACCAAGCTTCCAAATAGTCAGCCTAGTCCTGTTCAGCCTGTTCCCGCTCCCCGCACTAGCCCTAAGGTGCGTGTGCCCAGACTGGCACATCCAGTACCAGCCCCACGCATCAGGCATCTAGTGCGTCAGCCCAGCCTCACCAGTCAGGAGTCGCCAGAGCCGCCCGCCAGTCAGGAGTCGCCAGAGCCGCCCGCCAGTCAGAAGTCGCCAGAGCCGCCCGCCAGTCAGGAGTCGCCAGAGCCGCCCGCCAGTCAGGAGTCGCCAGAGCCGCCCGCCAGTCAGGAGTCGCCCGAGCTGCCCGCCAGTCAGGAGACGCCAGAGCGGCCCGTCTTCCCGGATCAGCCAGAGCGGCCCGTCTGCCCGGATCAGCCAGAGCGGCCCGTCTGCCCGGAGCTGCCAGAGTGGCCCGGAGGGGTCTGTTTGTGACCCGGAACCGAAGGGGTCTACCTGCGACCCGGAACCAAGGGGGTCGGCCTGCGACCCGGGACTGAGGGAATCTGCTTGGGACCCAGAACCGGGTGAGTCTGGCTACGATCCCAAATTTAAATTAAGTAACTGTGACTGTAATGAGTCTGCCTACAGACTGGGACCGAAGGAGTCGGCCTACGACCTGGAACCGAAGGAGTCTGCCTACTGTCCAAAGCCAAGCAAGTCTGTCTACGGTCTGGAGGGCAGTAGGCCAGAACCGGAGCCACCTCCAATATAGGTGGGTTGGGGAGGGGGGGTGTAGCACAGTGCCGTCGTTGACGGCAGCCACCCTCCCTTCCCTCCCTTTAGTTTAGGGGGTTTATTTTTATATTGGGTTTTCTTTATGTTGGTGCATTCGGTGTATGCACCTTTAGGGGGGGTAATGTCACGTCCTGACCAATATTTAGGTATTATTTGTATTATATTTTGGTCAGGACGTGGCAGAGGGATATTTGTTTTGTATTTTGGGGTTTTGTGTGTGGTGTAGTGGGGTGTTAGTTGTTGGTATAGGTTCTAGGTTTGTGTTTCTGTGTATAGTTAATTGGGGTTGGACTCCCAATTGAAGGCAGGTGTGTTGAGTTGCCTTTGATTGGGAGTCCTATATAATAGGGTGTGTTTGTCTTTGTGTTTTGTGGGTAGTTTTTTTTGCACTGCTAGGTATAGCCTGCGAAACTGTCATTCGTTGTTCTTGTTTTCTTGTTTTCCCGTGTTCTCATTCATTTAATAAATATGATGTTGAACACGCAACCCGCTGCGTATTGGTCCACTTTCTCCGACGATGATTTCGCTATATCGTCTAGCGACGAAGAAATCCATGACACTCAGTGCTAAAACATTCACATCAGGAGTTTTAGTAATGTGATAAGTTTTAAAAGATAGGTGTGAGAATGTTTTAAACTGTATATGGAAATATTTATTCATGTATCTGGTAATCCCTAGTGTTTATTTTTCAGTGTAATATTTCTAGTGTTGATTCAGAAGTTAAATTCAAAACTCAGTGGTGTAAAATAACCCCAGTGTTTGTGTTAATAGCCAGAGTTGAGTGTGATTGTGTGGAGTAAAACACTTAAAACCACACCCATCAAAATCATATTTCCCAGCATGCACTATTACAGGTTGATTTTCAGAATTGTTTGTTTCAATGTCTGTATTTTTACATTTACATTGATTGGCTGATTAATCTTACGCTACACAAAGATAAATAACATACTTTTTTTTAACTAATCCAATCTGTTTTTAGTTATTATTGCACCCGTTACTGAGATAGTTTAGATAATTTTGGTAGTCCTATTAATCAATCTTCCCAACCCTGGCAGTCATTTTGAATGTCGGTTGTGGGTGATTAAAAGTTCCAATTGATGGATATCCTCACTCTGGACATAGGAATTTCATATCACTTTGCAAGTCAGCATAATGTGAACTGCAGGCCTGATACAGCCTGTAAACCAGGAGTTTCCTAACACCACTGTGTTTAGGAGTCTGCATGCTTCCCAGTCAAAACCGTTAGGAACAGTTTGTGCATATATTATGACAACGTTTCTGTTCGTTTTGGACTTCGGCAAGGTTTTTTTTGGCTGTTTGGGCACGCAACATTTCGGTAGCTGAAGTCTATGCCCCTTCGTCGGTGATTGGCCAACAGTAGGGATTCTTCAATGAAGTGCCTGTTGTCATTCAACGAGTGACGACTCATCCTCATGCACATTTCTTTTCCTTGAGAAAAACTGCACCAAACATCCCAATCAGATGCAAAATTGCGCGATTAAGATCTCCTCTGCAAAAACATCAAAATTAATGACAGATTTCTTGAATTATCTTATAATAATGATCTACTATTTTGAGGAATCGTATACTGGCTACGGCATCTCCAAATGGACAAATCATTTTATTGCCACTTTTTTCTCATTTTTCAAGCAAAGGTCTTTTAAGGGATTATGTGAGCACACTCGTTCGGTTCAAACTGAAGCATGCTGATGCCGTTAGGGTATAACTAGGCCAGCGTTTCCCAAACTCGGTGCACGTTTTGTTTTTTTCCCTAACACTACACAGCTGATTCAAATAATCAACAAACCATCAATCTTTGATCATTTGTATCAGCTGTGTAGTGTTAGAGCAAAAACCAAAATGTGCATCCCTTGGGGTCCCGAGAACCGAGTTTGGGAAACGCTGAACTTGGCCTTCAAAAGAAAGGCCTTATGACATATGTAATGTATTGTCATAAAGAGTTTAATTTTAAATGCAAATAAGGCTGGTGAAACCGTTCATAGAGGGTTCTAAGAAGAACCTTTCAAAGATGAACGGATTCTTGGTAGAACCACTCCTGGGCAAAACCCTTCATAGAAAGTTCTAGGTAGAACAATTTACAGGGGTTTCTATGAAGAACCCTACATAGCACCAGAAAGGGTTCCCCCATGAGGAAAACCCAAGAACCCTACATGGTTCTATTTAGCACCTTTAATTCTGAGTGTAGCTTCAGAGAGTGCCTGTGCTTGGTTAATGCATCTACCAGTATTCTGCTGGCAGCCGAGTTGGAAGGTAGCTGACTTGGGTGGTAACCTCTAATACAATGGTTAAGCAAGTTAACATCCATCCGTTATCCACACAAGTGAAATCAGCGTCATGTTTATGTTTTCCACTCCGGGGGAAGACCTGTGGGATATGTCATGTCTGTGGTGTGGAGGGAGCATATGTGTGTGTTTATATTCCTCTGCGGACCCCTGGTGAGCCTTCCTGTGTTTCAGGAGAGGGATCCTTTCCTCACATGTGAATGCTTCAACAGGAAAAACAGCCTGTGTTGCCTATCGTTGTGCTCCTCCCTGTGTCCTCACAGTCAATGCCCTGTACACAGGGCTGAGTGGACTGGAATCCTTTCTAGGGTGCAGGGTTCAATGCCCCTGCCCTTCCTGCCTTTGTGGGACTTTGTTTCAGGGCGGCCCTGGTGCAAGGCCCTTGCCCTACAGGTTTGTCCAGTGAGGTCTAACCATACGTCATATGGGAGAGTGGGACATTTGCAGGCGTTTCTGTTTGCAAGGCCTTAACAGTTTGACTGATGTTTCTAATAATATTGGTGGGTGTCATGATGAAGAAGCTTCCCTGGAGGCAGAGGTGGATTCCTCCTGTCTGGGGACACAGGATTAGGACTGAGAAGGAGGGCAAGCCAAAACCTGCTCCCACTCTCTCTCTCTCTCTCTGATTTCTTTCTCTCCCCCTCTCTCTCCCTGAGCTCCCTCTGTCTCTGAGCACTCTCTCCTTCTCTCTCTCTCTCTCTGAGCTCTCTCTCCTTCTCTCTCTCTCTCTCTGAGCTCTCTCTAACAAGGCATTACAGGCCATTATCTATGCCTCAGATGAGAGCAACTAGTTGAGGGATCAAATACAAAACAGTTCTCCAGAATTATAGTACATTGCTCCACCAGGTCCTCTGATGTTGTGACAAAAAACATCTACTTTCACTATTATGGTTAACACTGCTACCCCCATTATACAAAGACAGGATGCTCCCCCACACACCTGTGCCACAAAGAGCTCACGGATCAGTGCAGAGGCAGGGAGATGGGTGAGCGCTAGCCCAAGGTCAGAGGATTTGAGAAGAAGAGAGAGACATGTAGACGCCTAAGCCTTACACTGGGATCGTCTTTGTTAGCGGGGTACTGAGGGGCAGGCTTTTACCAGCCCAAAGTCAAACAGTCCTCAGCATTCCAAAATAGCAGGTTGGTGTGTCAGACACATTGTTCTATTCATAAGCAGAGTGAATGACAACTCATCACCTCTCTCTTCCTAACATACTGGTGGGTTTCAGGAGGATTTGCCTCTCAGGAGAGACAGCTCACCTGGCTGTCAGTAGTGTAAAAGCCCCGGGGCCAGGATACAAAGCACACAGCAAAATATGATGAGAAAGATGTCTTCTCCCTGCACCTCCCTTGATAAATGCCCTAAAGCATCTGACAGTTTTCTATCTTATCTTTACTCTGACAATCCTCCCTGCATACACATATGTTTTTATTCAAGTTACCAACATGGCTGCTAAGAAGAGTTCTGTTCCCAATGATAATAAAAAACTGCCAATTTTGGGGATAGTTTCACTACATATACAATTTCAATTGAATCCCTGACTTATTGTTCTAAGAAGGTCACCTGGCAAAAATGTGTATTTCTTGTTAAGTTTGTGAACAGTAAGCCTTTTGCTTTTTTGTTTGAATCTTGGAGAATCCTATTGTTTTGACCTTCACCCCCCATCCCCCCCCCCATCCCTCTCCCCCGTGTCTGTCTGTGGGTCTCTGGAGAAGTGCTGGTTTCCGTAGACGTGATGTGGAGATGTTTCCTGTGGCAGGTCTGTCTGCTGCTGATTACAGCCTATCCATCAGCTAGACCTCCTCAGAGTAGAGGGGGGAGGGGGCAGAGAGAGCGGGGAGGGAGAGAGAGTGTGAGAGAGAGAGAGGTAGAGAGAGAGTTAGAAACAGAGGGGAGAGAGAGAAGGAAACAGAGGGAGGTCAAGATGGTGCCTCAATTGCACCTTCCCAATCCACTGCCAAAAATAAAATTAAACCATCTAGTGTTCAGCAAAATAACAACCGCTCACAAACAACTGTATTGTAGAGACTGTAGGTCAAAGTAAACCTGGCCTAAGTAGCCCATCACACCCAGTGGCACTTATGAACAGGCAGGATCATCCACACAGACAATGATTCACTGATGTAAAATTGGAGAGCAATGCAATTCCTAACAGTAAACATTGTGAGAAACTCAGCCAATATCTATTCTAACTCTCATCTGACAGATCCCCATTGAGTGGTTTTGTAGCCATTATTATCTCTCTTTTTTTGCAAGTATAATTATGGGCACTGATGTCATGTGATCAAAGGGAACATGGGCATGAATCAGATGTGCACGCACGCACGCTCATACACACACTATATACACCAGGTCACCCAGTGCAGAACCCAAATAGGTTCTACATTACAACAGAGATTGAACCAGGGGTCAGACACAGTGTACTGGTGTCCCTGGTGAAACAGGACCCTGCCATAAAGCTGGACCCCAGGTCCTAGGTCCCAAGGAAACGACCCAATGTCCCAGGGCAAAAACCACCCAACACTTCATTAGTTCAGCTATTTTGTGACTAATTACTCTCAATAACAGTAGGTGGGTCTCTCACACAACAATCAGTATGCCACCCCTGGGTATAAGACCCACAATGACAGGATGGCTCTGGTCAAAAGAGACCCTGTGAGCTCTCATTACTGTGTTGTGGCATTTCTCCGCACCACTTTCGTTGCATTGAACCAGGCGTGTAAACAGGAGGTTGTGATGTATCCTCCCAGGCCAGTAAGAGGAAACCACACAAGGCCTGGGGACTCCACACACCAATGGTTAACTGGTCAACTGGCAGTCACACTGTAGGATGTTGAGTCTGAGAGACTGTGTTGATGCTACTGTCTATTGTGTAGTGCCTGTGTTTGTGGATGGTGGTTTAAGAGTTGTGTGACCTTGGATGTGAATGTGAGCATGCTGGGAGGGCCTCGCATGCTGGGAGGGCCCCAATAATCCCAATGGTGATAAATAACTTCAAATTGCTCTAAAACTAAGTCATGCTTGCACTTTACAGAAAGGCCCATAAATTGTATTTCTATTCCCATTGCTCTACTTTCCTACCCAATGGTCTCAACACCAAGCTCAATTCATTAAATTAGCATTTATCATCAGCTTTCAGTAAAGACACAGATCTTTCTAGAGCCCAGTACATCTCTCTCTGAGTCTGCAGTTACAGACCCTTAATTTTCTTCACTCTAAATGAAAGTATATCTCACTCAGTTTTAGGCTACAGCTGTTGTAGACAGCCCAAAATATCTCCCTTTGGCTTAATACTGTCATCTAGCTTGTAGACCAAATTTTTATATGAAACACATTGTTACAAAGGTTATATACATGGTTTATAACTATCTTCATATTGCAACGATAAAACACAACTAATCAGCAGATGAATCACAGGAGGATGCAGTTTATGGCCCAAAGCTAAGATCTGACCCTTGTCTCAATCACTTCTTCAGGGCCCCTCCAGGGCAGGAGGTTGTAAGCATGGAACATTCCTCAGAGAGTTGTAGGTGACTGAGTACTGCTGACCACACTCACCTCTCTACCTGACATGTTATTCAACCTAAGGCTCAGACAATGCCCTGGTCGACAGGTCATCTACATTGTGATCACTACATTCCATTAGACAGAGGTGACCTTTGACCTTTATGGTGGTCTCTGAAGGATGTCAAAGAATGGAGCCCCACCAAGACAACTGAACACAGTGATGTCTCAATACAACATTCAGCTGCCTATCAACAGAGAAACATGTTTTCATAAAATACTACTTCAGACACACATCAGTGATGTAGATTGCATCATGTCCCACTGCATTTGGTGTCTTTTGATGAATACAGTGTCAGTGCTAATTCACTAAACCCCTATTCCATGATCAGATTGGCGGGAAACCGTTTCCCCTCTGACAGGATGTCAACCAGGAAACATGCCAGGCAGAAGCACAGGGACTGGGACAGGGACAGCGAGTTACCCCCATGCACCAAGCATGTTCAATCTATACCTATTCCACTCTGCTGTCCCCTCTTGCTTCAAGATGTCCACCATTTTTTCTTGTACCCAAGAAAGCGAAGGTAACTTAACAAAATTACTATGACCCCGTAACACTCACGTCTGTCATCATGAAGTGCTTTGAGAGGCTAGTTAAGGATTATATTACCTCCACCTTACCCGACACCCTAGACCAGGTATTCCCAAACTGGGGTACGGGGTACGCGCAATGCCGTCGGGAGTATGCCAAATAAAAACGTGATTCACATTTAAAAAAATAAAAACACATTTTTAAATTCTTATTTCTTTTTTTATTCACATTTTCAAACAGTCCATTTCTATTTTCCAACGGGGCTATAGATTTGGGTGAAGTTTTTTCTCGCCTGAGTAGCCTCGTTTCACTGCCAAAAATAAAATGTATCCATCTAGTGTTCAGCGAAATAACAACACAATGTCAAATACAGGTAGCCTAGTCAAATAATTAACATCCAATCACATTAACAGTTACTCTCTCGTGGGAATTCCACTAACGGTCCATATGTAGCCAAACGTTGCTGCTGCTCATTCCGTTTGCTAAAAAATGGTACCCTCCAAGCTCATCGTTAAGCTTGGGGCCCTGGGTTTGAACCCCGCCCTGTGCAACTGGGTCCTGGACTTCCTGACGGGCCACCCCCAGGTGGTGAAGGTGGGCAACAACACCTCCACTACGCTGATCCTCAACATAGGGGCCCCACAAAGGTGTGTGCTCAGCCCTCTCCTAAACTCCCTGTTTGCCCATTGACTGCGTGGCCATGTCAGCCTCCAACTCAATCTTCAAGTTTGCAGACAAAACAATAGTGATAGGCCTGATTTCCAACAATGACGAGACAGCCTACAGGGAAGAGGTGAGGGCCCTGGCGGAGTAATGCCTGGTAAATAACCTCTCCCTCAACGTCAACAAAACAAAGAAGCTGCTTGTGGACTTCAGGAGACAGCATGCCCACATCCACATTGACGGGGTCGCAGTGGAGAAGGTGAAAAGCATCAAGCTCCTAGGTGTACACATCACTGACAATCTGACATCACTGACAGTGTGGTGAAGAAGGTGCAACAGCACCTCTTCAACCTCAGGAGGCTGAAGAAATTGGGCTTGGCCTCTAAGACCCTCACAAATTTTTACTGATGCACCATTGAGAGCATCCTGTCAGGCTGTATCACCACCTGGTATGGCAACTGCACCATCCTCAACCGCAGGACTCTCCAGAGGGTGGTGCGGTCAGCCCAACGCATCACTGGGAGCTCACTGCCTGCCCTCCAGGACATCTCCAGCACCCGGTGTAACAGTAGGACCAAGAAGATCATCAAGTACCTCAGCCACCTGAGCCACGGCCTGTTCACCCAGCTATCATCCAGAAGGCGAGGTCAGTACAGGTGCATCAAAGCTGGGACCGAGAGACTGAAAAACAGCTTCTATCTCAAGGCCATCAGACTGTTAAATAGCCATCACTAGCCGGCTACCACCTGGTTACTCATCACTGCACCTTAGAGGCTGCTGCCCTATATACATAGACATGGAATCACTGGTCACTTTATTCATGTTTACATACTGTTTCACCAAATTCATATGTATATACTGTATTCTAGTCAAGTCCATCCTATTCAACTATTGCTGTACATATACTATTCTATCCACGTATTCTTCAGATATACTATATATTCTATCCACATACTGTCCATAATGTCTATACATCCCATCACATATATATACTTGTGACGACCCTCCCACTCTGTCTACCGAATTCTTTCTCTTTGCTCTTGTTTTCCTCAATAGGATGTCGGTGGGCGGAGCCAGGAGGGTCGTCACCGAAATGGGTCACACCTGGGCTCGGGTGTGTCCCGGGATAAATACACCTCTTCCCCATTCATTGAGGAGACTCTCTCCATGCAGATACACGAGTTTGGCTGTGGCATTTTTGTGGCCGGTTTGTTTGTTTGCTTTGGCACCTTTCAACACCCCTCATTATCACATTTATGCACACAAACACTCACTTACACTACTGACTACTGACTACGCACACCATTGTAAATTGTATTTAGTTTAATTCAGTTAATAAATATATTTTGTTATTCCTTATCTCCACTTTGTCTCCCTTTTTGTTACGAACCTCGAGCCGGTTTGTGACATAATGTATATGCAGTACCAGTCAAAAGTTTGGACACACCTACTCATTCAAGGGTTTTTCTTTATTTTTACTATTTTCTATATTGCAGAAGAATAGTGAAGACATCAAAACTATGAAAAAACACATATGGAATCATGTAGCAACCAAAAAGGTTTTATACAAATCAAATACATTTTATATTTTACTTTCTTCAAAGTAGCCTTGATGACAGTTTTGCGCACTCTCTTCTACATACTCTCAACCAGCTTCACCGTTATGCTTTTACAACAGTCTTGAAGGAGTTCCCACATACGCTGAGCACTTGTTGGCTGCTTTTCCTTCACTCTGCGGTCCAACTCATCCCAAACCATCTCAATTGGATTGAGGTCGGGTGATTGTGGAGGTCAGGTCATCTGATGCAGCACTCAATCACTCTCCTTCTTGGTCAAATAGCCCTTACACAGCCTGGAGGTGTGTTGGGTCATTGTCCTGTTGAAAAACAAATGATAGGCCCACAGTTGATGTTGAGACGTGTCTGTTACTTGAACTCTTTGAAGCATTTATTTGGGGTGCAATTTCTGAGGCTGGTAACTCTAATGAACTTATCCTCTGCAGCTGTTGTAACTCTGGGTCTTCCTTTCCTGTGGCGGTCCTCATGAGAGCCAGTTTCATCATAGCGCTTGATGGTTTTTGTGATTGCAATTGAAGAAACTTTCAAAGTTCTTGAAATTTTCCACATTGACTGACCGTCATATCTTAAAATAATGGACTGTCGTTTCTCTTTGCTTATTTGAGCTGTTCTTGCCATAATATGGACTTTTACCAAATAGGGCTATGTTCTAGATACCACTCCTATCTTGTCACAACACAACTGATTGTCTCAAATGCATTAAGAAGGAAAGAAATTCCACAAATTAACAAAGCACACCTGTTTTTTCAAATGCATTCCAGGTGTCTACCTCATGAAGCTGGTTGAGAGAATGCCAAGTGTGTGCAAAGCTGTCATCAAGGCAAAGGGTGGTTACTTTGAAGAATGTCAAATATAAAATAGATTTGGATTTGTTTAACACTTTTTTGGTTACTACATGATTCCATATGTGTTATTTCATAATTTTGATGTCTTCACTATTATTCTCCAATGTAGAAAATAGTAAAAATAAAGACAAACCCTTGAATGAGTAGTGTGTCCAAACTTTTGACTGGTACTGTATATATATTTGTACTCCGACATTGCTCGTCCTAATATTTCTATATTTCTTAATTCCATTATTTTACATTTAGATTTATGTGTATTGTTAGATATTACTGTACTGTAGGAGCTAGGAACACAAGCATTTGGCTATACCCACAATAACATCTGCTAAACATGTATGTGACCAAGAAAATTGTATTTTATTTTATTTGAACAGAACAACTTGAGTTACTTAAGAGATGTGGGGTGACAGGGGCAGAGCCGGACATCAGAGTGTGCTAATACTGTAAACTTTAGCTGGTGGGATTAGTCCATAACAATATAAGTGTGGCTGTTGTGGAGGAGCTTGGCAACAGGAGACAGTACAGTTTATAGCCTGACGCTGCTGTGATTGTTTGGTAGCTATGGCTTGGATCAGTGGTTGTCTCCTCTGTGGGTTAGATAGCGAGGTTCTCAGTGGCAGGGTAGGGCTCTCTTTCCCACTGAAGCCTAGCTACTGCCTGCCTGGCCCTCGTCATGATGGGAGACCCTCTGAAGTCAGAGCCAGCTGCCCCTGTATAAAGGAACTCTCACACGTGCCACTGTAGCTGCCTGCAGCACTCTGCTCCGTTTTGCCACCTCTGGTCTCTTGGCCCTCCCACCCCTACAGGAGAGCAGCTCAGCCCAGTCCAAGCTCTTCTCTGTCCTGGCACCCCAATGGTGGAACCAGCCTCCCCCTGAAGCTATGACAGCAAAGTCCCTGCCCATCTCCTGAAAACATCTGAAACCCTACCTCTTAAATACTAAAAATAACAAGAACACGAGAAAGTAAGAAGCTATATACAGGGTCAGTTCCAGTAGCATATTTACAATGTGCAGGGATACTAGATGTGTGCTATGAATCTCACTAAACAGCGATGTTTCTCCATTATGCATAATGAGCTCTCTTCATCTCCCCACACATCACTCCAGGGAGAATTGTGTAATGCCCGACATCCTGCCTGATATCATGTGGGACTTGGAACGTCTATGGATCCGGCTTATACCACAGCTAATGAGTCCCATACTGTGGTGCTGAAAGGGAAGGAGACATAATATTGCTTAAGAAGAAAAGCCTTATCAGAGAAATAACACTAGCAATGAGGGTCATTACGTAACAGAATGCTAGTTAACTCATTCAGATACAACATACAATATGACCTGATGGAAATGTTGCATAACTCTCTCCCTCTACAACTATGAACGGTGTCTTCACTGTACACTGGCTCACAATAACAGGGAATCATTCTGAGAATGAACTATGAAAACACAAAAGTGAATATGCTCAATTATATGACTTCCAGATTCTACTGAGTAGACCTCTGTTTTGAAATGTCTGGGAGATTTCCGCAGGGGGGAATCGATAGAGACTGTCTCACACTCAATCTCCCCTTCCTCCTTTGTTGCTCCAGCGTGGGTTGTCAGAGCATGTGTATGATGGCTGCTGTACATTGTGTGAGAGAATGGCATGCCCAGCGTTCAGTGAAAGGCTGCAGGTGGTGTGACCTGACGCTGGCCCCTGACCTTTACCCAATCGGAGTGAGGCTCAGCTGCAGGGTGCCTGGGTTGACATGACAGCTCCTGCTGGGAGTTGTGGCAGGGCGCTAGGCATTAATCCCCCTCCAGCTCCACCAGCCTGCTGTCCCCACCCCGCCCGCTACACCGACACATTCCTGAACATCACAGCACAGCAGCAGCCACTGCTAGGCCACAGGAAGAATAGCCACTGAGCCCTAAAGAGGGATAGAGAGAGAGAGAGGGATAGAGAGAGGGGAAGAGAGGACGAGAGAGAGAGCGCTAACTATTATGTGGTGCAACCAATACAATTAATAAATACTTAGTTAACATGCGTTTTAATAACTTTTATTTGTATTAGATCAGCATATATCTTCAGCATTAGATAAGCATGTGGAAAATATGTAGAAAATAGTACATGAACATCCATCCCTGCAAACCCATTCAGACATGCACAGGCTTGTTTAGCATAGTGTGCATGTCAGTGTGTGGCCACAGGCGTGTGTACGTGCAGGGCTGAGGATTTTGCCTTTGAGGCACAATGCCCAAGGTACTGACTGCAGGACCTCAAAGGAGATGAAGAATAGAGGGTAAGGCACTCAGGGGCTGCCTGAAAGTAATTACCCTGGCATGCAGATAAACAGAGAAAATGCACGAGTGCACACACACGCATGCACGCACGCACGCACGCACGCACGCACACACACACACACACACACACACACACACACACACACACACACACACGCACACTCTCACTCTTCAGGTCAGCTAGTGCAGGCCAGGGCCCAACTCCCTGAGCTCTAGCTTTGCAAACACACCCTTCCTGTTTTCATAAGGGGAGAACACAGGAGCAGGAGAGGGGAGAGGAGAGAGATATGGCAGGAGAGAGCTGTGAAGCCCAGGGCAGAGCCACAGTCCTGGGTGGTGAAGGTTGGGATGGGGGGATAGTTTATTCAGGTGAAGGGTGAGGGGGGATGTTAAAGGCAAGGGGGATATTTCTACAATACAGGACAGAAATAAAATCCAAATTAAAAACCTAAAAGATGTAAGGTTAAAAACAACCCTATAGAAATCATACACATACCCTGTTTACAGCTTATCCAGGCACATTGATGGGAGCGTACAACAGCATCAAAGTCTTTCCTACTGTAGATTTTCCCAGTCCTTTCCTTTACAATACAAGGCACTGGGACATTAATGGCAACTTCAGGAGCACACTGTACCTGTTCCAAGAGTCTCAGCACGTCGGTGGCTAGCAGAGTGAACAGAGGGGAGGCGATGTGACCAACTGGAGTGTTTGGGATGTGTCTGTCGATGGTTCCTGTGGGATGCTGCCTCTCTGTGTGTGTTGCCATTTTTTCAGGGAAGACACTTACACTTTGACAAAAGATCCCACAACCACACTATCAGTGTAGTGGCGGTTAGTCACTCAACCTTGAGTTGAACCAGTACTGTACTGTATTATCATCTATGTGTGTATTGTGTGTCTGGCTGAGTGAGTACGTACAGCATGTGGAGGAGGGGTCGCTGATTACTCAAGTTGCAAAGAAGTAATCAGGCCAATACCGTACACTATTCAGTGTGTGAGCGGCTGGGCCGGCTGTGGCTGTCATCACAACATGTGGACTCCTGGTTCCAATGATTTCCTGAGAGGCCCCTGTGCCTCTCCTGTGGCTTGACACCATCACCTCAGCACACAGCGCCACACACACAAGATATTACTGAAAATAAATATTGTCACGACTTCCACCAAAGGTGGTTCCTCTCCCTGTTCGGGCGGCGCTCGGCGCTCGGCGTTGCCGGCCTACTAGTCATCACCGATGCCTTTTTCCTTTTCCGTTTGTTTTGTCTGTGGTTCTTTCACACCTGTTTTCATTTGCCTTCATTTCTGTTTGTATAATTACCCCTGTTTGCCTGCCTAGGTTTGTGCGGGATTGTTCATTGTGATGTTGTTCGCTAAGGTTGTGCCTTATTGGTTTTCACGTATTATACATAGTGTGTATAAGTTAAGGAGCGTTGTTTTTTGTTTCCCTCCTTCCGTGAGTAACTGGTTTTCTCTGTTGTCAAGAGCGTTTGTTTTGGTATTGTACCTGACCTGTATGTTTGTGGGACTTGCCTATTAAATACGCATCTCGGACATCTCTGCTCTCCTGCGCTTGACTCCTTCACCTACCTCTACACAATCCCGTCACAAATATAGAATGTTTCACAACAACAAGTATACATGTGGGGATTCATCTTTCCATAAAGGACTCTTGGGTTCCCATTAACAAAATGAAATACCAATGACTATAGAGATGGAGATACTTCAAAGATCATGTTTTAGCTAAGCTGAATAGTCAGAGGAATAGTGGTGTCATGCAGTGGTCACTTATACAGGCTGACTTGTACATTCTCCTGCTCCATCTGGGCTAGGAGGGTTAGGGAAGGAGAAGGAGCCCCTATTCCCCTCAATTTAGACATAGCGCTCAGCTCAAGAAACAACAGGCCCTATGATAATGTAGCTCTTATCCGGTCTCCTTCCTCCTTCCACAGTTTCTCATTGACCTGCTGTCTCTGTCACAGTCCCTTTCCTTTACTCTGTCGGTGTCTCACGCTTTTCTGCTCTCTGCAGTATACGGCGAGCTCTACGGGCAAGTCACTGGGATTGTTTTTTGGTTCTCCTTTGCGAAACCTCCGACTTTTTCAACTCTGTTTGGAGGTGAGGAAGGCCCCTTCAGGGCAGCCATCACAGCCTCTCCCATTACATCAGAGCGATAGCAGGAGGGAGGGAAGGAGAGAGAGAGAGGCCGTGGGTGGAGTCCCAGCTGGATCAGCTCCACCACACCATCTGTGTCCAGGCTTGGTCACACCGCACTAACACACGTGTGTAGCAGCCGCCCCTGGATCACCACAACGAACACTGGATTATTCATTCTTTAATAAGCTACTGTTTTTGCACGGCTCTGCCCTGGTCTTTAACTGCTGAACGGTGCAAATGCTCACTGATGAGTTTTCCCCAAAACGGGTCAAAGTTCATGTTGATGCAACTAAAAGTGAGATTTATAACCATTAAGAGATACTTTGATGCCAATTTAGTAAATCCCCTTCGAGTATCCGATAACACTACAGCTAAATATAGTTTCTTCCAATGAATTGAAGTCTGTGTGAGCCTTTCTCTGAGTCGGCCAAGTGGCTGAGGGAAAATAAGGTAAGGGAACATAGCCCGGGTTATTTCTGACTGCGACTAAGCTAGGTCAAAACATTGGGTGTGTTCAGGAGGAAGAACCTCTCTTGATAAAGTATAACTTTGCTAGGCCAGCCAGGCAGCCAGTCTCCAGTTCTGTCAGGGCTCTGTATTGTCTCGTTCTGTATTGGCCCGTTCTGATAGGGATATAATGACCAATTGTGCCTGATGCCAAAAGACGTCAAGTCCTGTGTTTTTACAATCTCCCTCAGTAATGGCATGGTGCTCCTGGGTGGCACATTCTGACCACAGTAGACTATACAATTAACATCTGGGCCTAAAACCTGGCCAGGGCTTTGGGGTAGCTGTCACCTGCTCATATAGTCAAACCGCCATGCCTTTCCTCCTGTTCCCCCTTCCTCTTCCTTTCTACCCACTCAAACAGCTTTGATCAATAACACTGTGGTCACCAGCAGTCAGCCAATATGTTCACCAGGCAGGGAGACTCATTGTTATCTTAATTACAGGCCTTGCTCTCTCTGACTGAGCCAGTGCTTGGGTGACTTTAAATAAGAGTCAGCTGCATAGCTGGGCTCAGCCTTTGGTCCTGGGCTCTTTCAACTAGAACCCACAGCTTGCAAACACAGCACTACTGAACAAGGCATTGTTCACGGTGTCTTTGGTAAGGATTATTTAAACGAGAAAAGCATTGGCCATGACGTCTTCATTAGATGGAATTTGAAAGAAAGAAACGCAACCTGGTTGAGAATCTACCCACTGGGCACACACTGCTTGAATCAACGTCGTTTCCACTTCATATAAAGGAAATTACATTGAACCAGGGCGGAATAGACGTCGAATTGACGTCTGTACTCTGTGAGTAATGTGTGATACATTTGAGTGCACCTGTGACATCTGGAGAGGCTGAAGCGGAATCACATGTGTGGCTCCATCCTCAGGGTGAGAGTAGAGGAATATCAGTACAATGGCTGACACACACTACCTCGTCCAGGAGAACATCACTATCTTAGTCAGCGAGGCCAGGCATTGTGTGCCAAGTCCATTGTCTCAACTGACTGAGTTGATGGATAGTGTTTATGTGTGTTTATGTGTTTAAGAAGTGTAGATTTCAACGAAGTCCAGACTGCAGCTCACAACTTAAACCCCCTCCCTTCCTGTGATAACCAAGGTTGTTTGATTTTCTTCCCAGTCTATAGTAAGTCAGTTTAAGATGGCGGCCGTCTCTGGGGCTATAGCCACGGCTGCAATAAGGCCGTAATAATGTGTGGAGGAGTCAGTGTGTTCCTGAGGGAGTGCTCACAGGAAACACCTTCTCCTTTATTATCTTTCCTGCTGTTATCGCTGGCAGCGCCACCACTCTCCCCTCCTTACTGATCTCTTTTGCCGGCGCTGCCCGCACGCCATCCCAACTCCGCTGTGTTTTCTCAGGGTCGTCCGGCCCCTCACACCCCCACCCACCCCATAGCCCAGTCACCTCATATAACATACCCATAGAGTACTCTATATACTGTAAACCATGCTAGCAATGGGCCATATTGGTATGCACTAAAACCACATCAGATGTTGAGTTCAAATTCCCCAAAACTTTTGCTGCAATGCAGTTGTGACAGCATTGCAGCAAACGAAAAGGACAAGTCAAATAAAACATGTTGATTGGAAGAGGCAGTATGGGCTCCTGATGGCTCATTTGTCCATGATCGTGTTTCTCTGTGATTAGATAAACCTTCTCATCTGCAGTGTTCGTACAACTATTAATGGCTGTGCCTGATGAGACCTGAGCCAAATCCCAGCACACCCCCAGGCAATCACAGTGATAAAGGGACCTCAATGAGATTAATACTGAATACCTGAGTATTACACACATATGCAGAAACATAACCAAACCCTAAACTCCATCCAGATGTGTTCAGGAATGCTGACTCCAATCAGAGTTATGTCATCATCCCCTCCTCAGGGGAAGACATTTATTCTAGATTTTAAAAAAATAATACAAACGGCTGACATGTACTCACTTACATGAATATTCTGTCTATTATTCTTCCCAAAACATAACAGTTACACTTTTGATCTTGTGGACTATACAATTAGTATGAAACATCTATTGCAATTATCTGTCAACCCTGAAAAAAGCACAAGATAACCCAGTTAAAGGGGCAATCTGCAGTTCAAACAATAACAAGGTGGGCATCCCACCACTGTTTGGTGAAGAGAGATGGGGCTGGAGAAATGTAACCACTCCCAAATGGACAGAGCTATGGATAAAAGTTTTAACCATGATTTGAGGCTGTACAGTGTTTCTTTACATTTACAAGGCTTGAATAAAAAACACGAGCTGGCGCACACCCAGAGAAAATTATTTTATGTAGAGGTGCTGACTAACGGCGTATAAACTATAAGCTATAAAAATAAAGAGAGTTGCACACTCTATATATAAACTTCTTCAGGCACAGCGACACCAAATCGTTGAAGATTTACCCATAAATGACTGGGAGTTTATATATGGAGTGTGCGACTCGCTTTATTCTCATACATTTACAATGTTTACAAAGGAGTAAAACAAGCATATATTTTGGTTTCTGATAGGGCACGACAGTTGAGCTAAGCTCATGAAGCTATTAGTAATATTCTTCAAGAATCAATAGGTGTTTATCGTTAATTAAACAGTTTTAAAAAATGGATGTAGCAACTGCAGATTGCCCCTTTAAGTGTACAGTTATGTCCACCGTATCCACAACCCTAACCATAGTACCATCCATCTCTGGACATGTAGTAGTGCAGTAACCTAACCACCACTAAATCCATTGAGGTGATGCTCCAGTCAGAGACAAACACCTGTCTCTGAGATTGCAATGGATGAGAATGGAAGATTGTTTCCAGAATATATATACAACTACTGTATTAAAAAATGTCCTGCAGCTGAACCCATTCAGAGAAGTCTTAGTATAACATCCCCCTTAGTAAACCAAAATCTGTGAGAGGGCATGAAAAGTTGAATCAAAAACCACATTCTGTAACAACGCTAATCCAACATAAACCAACGATATAGAATCCTACCCAGGACAGGAGCTGGGCTAAAACCTATTGGCAGTTTTCACTCAACCTCCAGTGTTCCGTAACACTAGTGTTAACAAGTCCCTGTGCTCAGACCTGATCATCCTCAATCATAGTCCAGTGTGGAGACGTAAGGCCTTTGTCAATGCTACTCCACAACAGCACTGTACAGCTGATAGCCCCTTGGTTTACTGTAAATAACACTCAAACTAAACTCAATCTCTTTGCATGGGAAACAAACCAGATTTCTGTTCACTCCAGCCCACACCAGTGTGCAACATTTCCCTCCACTACTGTACTCCTGGACTGATTTTTTAAAGAGAGGGGCCCCATCAACACTGTTGAACATCAAAACTGCTGTTATTTTTATGGTTCCGTTCTGCGGAGAGAGCACCCTCTAATGCTCAGGTTTCCCCTCATCTGGTCGTCATAACGGCAGGCTGGCGGAGTGCTGAGACCAGAGTAGACCACGGTGGGATGGAGGTGGGGGGTGTGCGTGTACTGTACCCCCGTTCTAGTACTGGCCTCTCAGCTGTCTGGTTTAAGAGAAGCCAGAGAGTACCCCGGAGACTCCAGCTCCATTAGTCCACATCTCCTCACCGTGTCGGCTACACTACAGCCTATCCCAGGGTCTGCTTTTCCCAGCACCCCTAAGCCTATACTACCCCACACATCCAGGCACCAAGTTCTGTCTGAACTGTCTGAACAATACCAGCAATGTGCCGTCTGTGACTGAAGACGTCATAGAGCGTATTTGATAATGGTGCTACTAGATTACGCCAATCCAAACATGGACTCATCTCAGAGCATTATTGCAGTAGTGCTGTCAGCACAGCAGCAATATTATGTTCTGGCACAGTTGAACAGAGTCATCTGGCTGTTTGGAAGCACCGTGTCTGAGGCATCCTACTACAGTCAGCCAATTCAGGGGTGGTGATTGCAATACACTTCCGGTTTTTAGCTCCTAACCACGCTCTGGACAGGACCTGCATGCACCCAGAATATTGATGACCGAAATGTGTTGGGGGGAGGATTGTTTTTCATACAGTACTGTATCCTTGCTTTGTAGTGGTAGTGGAATCAAGTTGAAAATATCATCCTTTTTTAAAGAAAAGAAATGTTGGCAACAATATCATAGCCTACTGTCTCAGATCATTAGTAGTGACTAAAATAGTGTCAGTGTGTGGTCCCATCTCTGCTCAGAGAGCACAATGGTTTGTTGAGTGCCTTCCAACAGAGGACATCCTACCCATATGGTTGGGGGAGCCCGGCTCCATACTAATCTGCTCCCACTGTTTGTAAAATAAACAGGCCCCCGAATGCTAACCCACTGCCCACTCTGTTTCCCCCTCTGGCGGCCCCAATAATGCATCTGGCTGACCTTTAACCTAATCCCGTTTGAACCACACTTCCTGTCCAGTGCACAGTGGATATCACTGTATGGGCATTTGTGCAATGTCATCCGTTTTCCTATTGTGGTGGCACACAAAGGAGTGGGAAAACAAGCAGGACAGGAGACTCATCATCCAAAACAAAATCACCTTGGTTATGAATCACATCACAAAGCCACAAACAGGAGGCAAGAAATATACAGTAGACTCAGGAGGTCAAATGGCTTCAAGCCAATAGAAAAATGACAATGACTCTTTAAGTGGAGTTCGACCAACCAAATGATTACTTACTGGCATTAAAACCGTATTTAACCAGCTGTATAGGGCCATAAGCAAATGCACATCCACGGGCAGTGGTTTACGTGGCTGGTGATTGTAATACAGGGAAACTGAAAGCCGTTTTACAACGTTTTAACCAGCATGTCACCTTTTTTTAACTAGGCAAGTCAGTTAAGAACAAATTCTTATTTTCAATGATGGTCTAGGAACAGTGGGTTAACTGCCTTGTTCAGAGGCAGAACAACAGATTTTTAACTTGTCAGCTCGGGGATTCGATCTTGCAACCTTTCAGTTACTAGTCCAACGCTCTAACCACTAGGCTACCTCCCACCCCAATTCATGGTCGAATTGCTGCAAAGAAACCGCTACTAAAGGACACCAATAATAAGAAGAGAGTTGCTTAGACCAAGAATCCCGAGCAATGGACATTAGACTGGTGGAAATATGTCCTAGAGTAGGTGAATGGATGATCTCCGCATGTGTGGTTCCCACCATGAATCATGGAGGAGGAGGTGTGTTGGTGTGGGGGTGCTTTGCTGGTGACTCTCTCAGTGATTTATTTATAATTCAAGGCACACTAAACCAGCATGGCTACCACAGCATTCTGCATCGATACTTCATCCCATCTAGTTTGCGCTTAGTGGGACTATCATTTTTTTTTCAACAGGACAATGACCCAACAGATCTCCAGGCTGTGTAAGGGCTATTTTACCAAGAAGGAGAGTGATGGAGTGTTGCATCAGATGACCTGGCCTCCACAATCACCCGACCTCAACCCAATTGAGATGGTTTGGGATTAGTTCTACCGCAGAGTGAAGGAAAAGCAGCCAACAAGTGCTCAGCATATGTGGGAACTCCTTCAAGACTGTTGGAAAAGCATTCCAGGTGAAGCTGGTTGAGAGGTACTGTACATAAAGTGTACATACAGTGCCTTCAGAAAGTATTCACCCCTTCACTTTTTCCAATTATTTTTGTGTTACAACCTGAATTTAAAATGGAATAGATTTAGATTTTGTGTCACTGGCCTACACACAACACCCCATAATGGCAAAGTGGAATTATGTTTTTGTTTTTTTATTAATAAAAACATGAAATGTCTTGAGCCAATAAGTATTCAACCCCTTTGTCATGGCAAGCCTAAATAAGTTCAGGAGTAAAAATTTGCTTAACAAGTCACAGAAGTTGCATGGACTCCCTATGTACAGGTGTTTAACATTACTTTTTAATGACTACCTCATCTCTGTACCCCACACATACAGATAATTGTAAGGTCCCTCAGTCGAGCAGTGACTTTCAAACACAGATTCAACCACAAAGATCGGGGAGGTTTTCCAATGCCTCGTAAACAAGGGCACCTATTGGTAGATGGGTAAAAATACAATTTAAAAATCCTGACATTGAATATTCCACTTTGGATGTTGTATCAATACACGTATTCCTTCCTAACTCAGTTGCCGGAGAGGAAGTAAACCGCTTAGGAACTTTAAATCAGCTGTAATAGGAGAAAATGGAGGATGGATCAACATTGTAGTTACTCCACAATACTAACCTACATGACAGAGTTAAAAGCTTGTACAGAATAAAACATTGCAAAACATGCTTCCTGAATACAAAGTGTTATTTTTGGGGCAAATCCAACACATCACTGAGTATCACTCTTCAAATGTTCAAGCATGGTGGTGGCTGCATCATGTTATGGGTATGCTTGTCATCAGCAAGGACTAGGGAGTTTTTTTAGGATAAAAAGAAATGGAATAGAGCTAAGTACAGACAAAATCCTAGGGGGAAATCTGGTTCAGTCTGCTTTCCAACAGACTCAGGGAGACAAATTCACCTTTCAGTAGGACAATAACCTAAAGCACAAGGCCAAACATACACTGGAGTTGCTTACCAAAACGACATTGAATGTTCATGAGTGGCAAGACTTGAAAATGGCTGTCTAGCAATGAACAACCACCAACTTGACAGAGCTTAATAAGGAATTTTAAAAAGAATAATGCGCAAATATTGTACAATCCAGGTGTGCAAGGCTCTTAGAGACTTACCCAGAAAGATGCACAGATGTAATCGCTGCCAAAGGTGATTCAAACACTTATTGACTCAGGGGTGTGAATACTTATGCAAATGAGATATTTCTGTATTTCATTTTCAATAAATGTGTTATGAATTTCTAAAAACATGTTTTCACTTTGTCATTATGGGGTATTGTGTGTAAATGGGCGAGATATTTTTAAAGTCAAGGGGTATGAATATTTTCCGAAGTCACTATATCTACCTCAATTACCTCATACTCCTGAACATCGATTCGGTATTGGTACCCGTGTATATAGCCAAGTTATCGCTTACTTATCGCTTGCATTTATTCCTAGTGTTATTATCTTTCTACTATGTTTCTCTCTGCATTGTTGGGAAGGGCCCATAAGTCAGCAACTCACTGTTAGTTTACACCTGTTCTTTACGAAGTATGTGACAAAAAAAACGTGATTGATTTGATTCGAATCAAAAATCGGAGATGCAGTAGCATCACAACAACATGCTAGAACAGAAACGTAATGTCTTCTTAAAACAAGATAGTTTGCTTGAAAAAGGCTGCACAAGCAAAGCAGGTCTCCCCCGTCCCACCCCTTCCATGCCCTCTCTCTGGGAGCCCCGGAGCCTGTTTGTCCCACTCCCCCCTCTGTGGGACTAGATAAGCCAGTGGCCCCCCTCCATCAACAATTGAGTCCTGACACAGAGGGTAGAGTTACAGAAGCAGGCAAGGCAGGCCAGGCTTGCAGTCCTCTGGGGGCTCAGTGGGAGTGGGCTGCATAGGGCTGAGTTAGACATGGGAGGCTAATAGGCTCCCGGGCCGGCCAGGCTGCTTATGCCCACCATCTGTGTCTGTTACTCATCACCCACTGACCAGGAACCACCATAAGCACATCTAAACAAACACCCCCAGCGGATATCCATTTAACAGCTAACTCTCTACCTGCTTGGGTCTTTTAATTACTGACAATCAGTGCCACCAAAGCAGCAGAGTTCAGAAACCCTTTGCCATGTTTAATCTCTTAAGATTGTTTTATTTAATGTATTTATTTAACCTTTATTTTATCAGGGAGTCATACTGAGACCAAGGTCTATTTTACAGATGAGCCCTGAATTACAGAAATTACAGAAAATACACACATTCATATAAATACAAAATGCAAGCAGAAAAAAAACATGGTCATAAAAACAAACACATTCATCAGTAATAACGTCCTCAATCAGCTTTCTGAATTCCCCTAGAGGCACCAAAACATCACATTTAAGAACATTCTTAAGATTATTCCACAAATAAGGAGCAAGAAAACTAAAAGCTGATTTACCTAACTCAGTAGAGACCAAAGGAATTTCCAGAGTTTAACCATCCCTGAGACCGGGTGTGGTAACTCGTATGTCTAAAGTTTACTAAAGATGTTAGGTAGAGTGGGACTGTTTGTAAAAGGGCTTTATAAATGAAAATATAGCAATGTATCAACCTACGAGACATCAAAGAGGGCCAACCAACTTTCTGGTAGAGAATGCAGTGATGAGTACTACAATTGTCATCTGTAATAAAGCGAAGTGCGTGATGATAAACTGCATTTAATGAAGTGGCAGTTGCGTTCATATAAATGACAACACCATAGTCTAGGACCGACTAAATAATCTGCTTTCTACTATTTAACGAGAGGCAGGACCTATTTCTATTGAAGAAGCCCATTTTTATTCTCAGCTTCTTAACTCATTAATATGCTTTTTAAAAGACAGCTTTTTATCTATCCAGATGCCCAGATATTTGTAAGCAGAGACACAATCAATATGGACACCATCCAAACTACATATAAATCAGAGTTATTTATATGCGCTCTAGAGAACAACATATACTTACTTCATTTTACCTGCATTCAATACTAATTTCAGGTCAATAAAGTTTCTGTAATACAATAAAGGCAGACTGTAGTTCAGATAAAGCCTGGCCAACCATGGGGGAAATAGCATACACAACAGTATCATCGGCATACAAGTGCAGGTTACAGTTTTTTACAGAAAAGTTGATATTGTTAATGTAACAGTAAAAAGTACAGGACCCAGAATTGACCCCTGCGGGATACCTTTCGTAATATCCAGGAAACCTGATTTAACACCATCAGTAGATCCACATTGAGTTCTATCTTTCAAGTAATTTTTTAACCAGTTACATGCAGCCTGGTCTATCTAGGCCAATTTTGGAAAGCCTCTGAATTAGCAGTGAGTGATCAACAGTATCGAAAGCCTTTGACAGGTCAATGAAGAGGGCAGCACAATGTTGCCTTTTGTCCATACAATTAACCACATTTATTACTATGGATGCAGCAGAGATAGTACTATGACTTGATCTAAAACCCGACTGATGTAAATTTAGAATACATTTCAAAGATAAGAAAGATCTTAGCTGAGAATTAATCAAGGATTGTAATATTTTAGCTAGAACGTTTAGAAATAGGGCAATAATGATTTAGGTCACAAGGGTCACCACCTTTGTGAAGGGGGAGTACATGATATAACCGTCAGGTAAAAAATATGGGTTAATGATTCAGAAATCAGAGGGGCAGAGAGCTGCAGCAAAAAGGATCAAGCATATCAGATGGAGGGATGATGAGGAGACTGAGACTAACATGTGAATTCCACTGAATCTCCCATTATTACTTTTACAAGCATTAAATGAGGAAGAACATGCCCAGAATCAGGTCATTCGGGATTAGTTTAACATCCAGTACATGATTAAGACAAGCAAGGGAGACGCTAACCTAACTTAGCCAAAGTTCATGAGTTTCAGGGTGAGAATGTGGGTGTTGCTCATGGTTCATTTTCTTGACAAGACTGCAGCCCTAATTGAGCATGCCTCTGGCACTGCTGAGCTGGAGGATGAGATGGATTAGAGGGGTCGTAGTAGAGGGGAGCTGTGTAAAATGAAATGAAAAGCTTCAACACCCAGGATTGTGACAGCCTTTGCAGGGCACACAGGTGTGTATCATTTACCCCCCGCACACCCATCATCTCTTTCTGCTCTGTGTCCTGTGGGCTTAGGACCAAGGTGATTAACAGACACTTACTACGCTTCACTTGTCTTTCCACCATTCACCCACACTTTATTGTACCTTACAAGATGAACACAGCCTCTATTGTTCATCAGATAAGAGTCTACTGATTGGCAGGCTGAATTTAGTCCACTGACCACTCAATCGCTGTATTTGATTTGTTTTTAGCCGCAGGCCGTATGTCAACTGGAGTAAAGACCATGATGACATTAAGTATTTCAGTTCACTTTAAACGTGCCCCTGGGCATTCTTGCTTGTTATCATAAGTTAAATTTACCACCTTGGAATTAAGTGTATACTTAGACTCCATATGAAGATAATATTAACATGGAAATATAGAACAGCTGCCAAAATTACAGACCCACATGTTTTCAAAAGCCTCTATATAAGGAGGCTGTATGGTGGCGTACTGGGGCCCGCAGGCTAAACTCAACACTGAAAACATTAACAGACATAATGATAACATGAATAAACGGCAGCCAGTTTGGAATGGTTGGGAATACATGAGCCAAAACATGAGGAATATTTACAAGGACACACGAGACAAGCAAAGTCTGTATGGAGGAAGGGATCTGTAAGTGCAGTGTTAGCACAGCATATACACAAAGACAAGCATTGCTTTGCACAACTTCCCTGTGCATATATAAATATAGACATTGTGTATTACCAATGTTACTCAAGGTTGCTACAGGTAACTACATCTTCATAAGGAAGGGGAAACATTGAAGTGTAGAGTTTCCCTTTGACAGTTGATGAGAACTCCACATGGAGAAACACTGGGATGTTTCAATTATCTGGCCTACCCCAGACACCCTTCCTGAGTAGGGCTCCTTGCACAACCCCTGATGTTTTCCCTAGGTGTGATAAATTACACTTTTATTTCACCCTGCCTTGAAAAGCTCACCTGCATGGCCTATAACAAGGTCTGTAGACATATTCGTTACCTCTGCCTTTTAATTTGACCTGAGCCAACCTGTCATGCGCCATCAAACATGGGAATCGGATACCTCAGAAATACAGGCGGCTTTTGCTTTGCACTTTGCCGTGCCCCCTATTCCTTAACACAAAGAGCCATGGGAGCAGGGAGAAAGTAACCCGCATCGCATGAATCAACCACTGTGACAGGGGTCCGTTAGGTCGAAGGATCAGGACCACAAGGCTCTCTTTTACTGCTCCTTCTCTCCATCTCTATTAGCAGAGGACAAGAAGGGAGGGATGGATTTCTAAAGGCATATATTTCCGTTGAACAGATAAATCAGATAATTTCTGGAGAATGGAGAAGAGCACAGAAAGGGCCTTCTTGATGTCCCCCTTTGAGATGTAAATGGAACGGTGGCACTGAAAGAGGGGCAGGTGTCCCCTGCTGAGAGGGAGTGCGTAACGGTGGGTGCATGGATTCCTAAACGATTAACTGTTGACATACCTCTAGCCAGTTTAGAGACCATGAGAGCAAGGGCCAATACAAAATGTGACTTACAAATCATTGTACTCTTTACCATGGTTTCGCAATGCCCCATGCAACCAGCTATTATCAAACTTGTGAAATTATGCACAATACAGTGTATTCAGCATTTTACAGTATTTCAAAATGTTTGGTTCTCTGTGCCAAATAAAACAATTACATATAAGAAATTCAAATTCTGGTAATTGTTTAGTAATTTTTTAATCTTGACTTGCATTTGTTCATTCAACACACAAGAAACAATAGAAATGGAAAGACCTAATTATTCATGCCTACAGACCTCAAGGAAAGAAATGACCTGTTGATTGGAGACACAGGTAGTCCACCTATTGTCTGACCATAAATGGGTTTATTGGGGGTGTAGAGGTAGCAATTGTGCTGAACAAAGGGAAGAGGTTTGGCATTCACTCCAATTATCGCACACCTCGAGGTGGGAATAAGAGATGTTTAACCGTCAAAACAAATGAAGAAAAACAAAAGTGCCTGTATAATTAGTCAGGGTGGCAGAAGTACCTTGGGATGACCTCACCTCGAGTAGGTTACACATCACAGAAATTAGGGTAAAAAGAGACAGATGTCAAATATTTCCATAATTGGTTGAAGTGTTTGAACGTTCTTGGAAGACAAGTCTACAATGTGTACAAAACATCAGGAACACCTGCTCTTTCCATGAGACTGACCAGGTGAAGGCTATGATCCCTCATTGTCACTTGTTAAATCCACTTAAATCAGTGTAGATGAAGGGGAGGAGACAGTTTAAAGGATTTTTAAGCCTCGAGACAATTGAGACATGGATTGTGTGTGCGCCCTTCAGAGGGTAAATGGGCAAGACAAAAGATTGAAGTGCCTTTGAACGGGGTAGGTGCTAGGGACACCGGTTTGAGTGTGTCAAACTGCAACGCTGCTAGGTTTTACCACGCATAACAGTTTCCTGTGTGTATCAAGAATGGTCCACCACCCGAAGGAAAGCCAACCAACTTGACTCAACTGTGGGAAGCATTGGCGTCAACATGGGCCAGCATCCCTGTGGAATGCTTGACACCTTGTAGAGTTCATGCCGACGAATTGAGGCTGTTCTGGGTGCAGGAATGTGTTCCTGTTTTGTACACTGTGTATACGGTCTTCTACAGCTCTACTGCTCCCTCTGCTGCTATAAAGTAAACTCACCCCACAAACTTCATCAGGCTCACTCACCTATTCACTACTATACTAAATAACCAATTTCCAATTTGCAAAGTCATTAGTTGGTGAAGATCAAAGTGATTTTATTTGTAAAAACAACAATATGTAACCACTTCTAGGAGAAATACAGAATATATGATATATTTACAGATGGTTGACATTAATACCAGAGGTCTCTTCAGAAGAACACAATTAAAACCAGCGTTCTGCTGAGAAGATATTTCTAAGGAAGAAAGCATTGCTTTTTGTGTTTGCTTTTCAAACTGTGAAACTAGTGTCAAAATTGTCTAGCTGAAATAGATAAGTCTACCATGATATGGCAAATGGTGGATTTTGATTATTGTTTGTTAAATAAAATATGTAGCATGGAAACAATTGAAAAAAATAAATGTTCATTTCAAAATAACGTTATTTTACAAATTAGTCTTATCTACACATTTTAAGCATCAAGTTCAACTAGAATACCTGCAAAATGGGAAGTATGTGATACAGGCCGCTATGCACTTAGTTGGAGAAAGGCTTTGTTTGTAGCTTTTTTACTTGCCCTCGTTCAACTGGTATTGCTTTTTAGTGAGGTCTTAGAGGTGACTTGTATAAGAAACTTGCAGGATTCAGTGGAATGATGTGTCATAATATTTGATGTGCATTGAGTCATGTACATCTTAATCCCTAATGAATAACTTCCCATAGTGCTGTAAACAGAATATTTAAACTTTTGACACCTTTGATTGCAAACCTTAAGCTCCCTCTAAACTGAATTCCCCAAAAAGGTTATGGTCACTGTCCAATTAGTTTTTTTTATTCCCCAAAGCAAAGGCAGGATCATAACAGGCCTCACGACGTTCCCAAATTAATTACATTGACTTAAAAATGGAAATGTTATCCCAAAACATGAAGATTCCAAAAATGTCCCAAAAGTAAGGTCTCAATCACCATGTACAGAAACCCTCTTTGCCCGTCTGTAACGATTGCGTTGAGACAACTAAGCATTGAGTAAAAGGAAGTAGATCACTGATGTTTCTAATCACATCTTTGATTTCATCACCATCTTTGCACCGTCTGGATCGGTCACTCAGTGTAGCAATGAGGTCATTCATGTCTTTCCAATTCCACAGAGATACAGTAACTAGCCAGCCAGGTCCATAACACCTAGCACACCTGTGGCAAGGAGCAGAGGTCAACACTTCACAGCTAACTGGCATGGCACACACAGCACCCCCCCAAAAGTGTTAAAAATAGGAACATGCATTAATACATACACGATACAGAGAAGACTATGCATGTTAGCCACAAGACTAATTGGCTTTTAAGGAACCCAAAGGCAGGAATGTGCGATATTGTGAGGAATGTCCAGTCCTCTCTCCCTTTTACATATCTTACATGAGTTAAACGCTACATAGGGACTGGAACAGCCTGGCACAGTGAGGATTTGTCTTGTCTCAGGACATCAGGCCCATTACCACCTGGCTAGGAGAATAAACAGTCACAAGTAATGCTGGTCCGGAGGATTTATGCACACGTACAAGGCACACGTCATGTCAGGTTTCACTGGAAAGTAAAACATGCTTGCATGCTAACGAAGTTCCTTTGAAAGTATGGAAAGTACGGAATTGATAGGGAATGGATGTCCTCAGATTGTACATTCGAGACAAGATTGTTGTGCGTTCCTTTTTAGGAAGGGGAATGTAACAGATGGAAGCACATACCAAGGCTGCTCTCTGGTGGTGAAGAATGGAAGGGCTCTTTGCTTATCACCAAGGCTAACTGGGACATTAAACAATATTTATCTCTTTCTTAAGCATTCCTATTTCCTACACACACCACAGGTGATTTGGAGATTTGAATGAATATTGAAGAAGAAAAAAAACGTGCATTTTGCCCAAAGGAAGGCAGGTTGAGTAAAACCCTAGAACCTGGTACACTATTGGCTGGTCTTTGACATGTTTAAAAAAAGAATGCATCATGTATACAATAACTACACTACCAGTAAATGAGTAACATGTCTCCCTTTCACATCACTAATAGAGTAAAGAATAATGAAGTAACATATGGATTAAAGTAGTAGAACACTTAGAAGTGATGCATTAGTGAATGCTGCTGACTGTGGTCTAGGCAATACGGTGTCTTAAAAGCAAGCACGGGGGAAGAAATCTCTAGAAAAATATACAATTGTCGCTCATGGTTGGGCAGCAGTGCCATTGGCCATGATACACCCAGTTGCAGGTTGACGGCGGAGCTGTGCTAGTGCCTGGTAAACAGACAGAGGGCTTGGTTGGCATGCAGATGGCCTAAAGTGAGTGAGTGAATGGGAAGATCTCAATAGCATACTCCTCATCTCCTTCTCAAAACCCACTGGAGGAGAAAGTCAGGGGAGAGACCTCTGGCATACTATGCAAGTAGTATGCCATTGAGATCGTCCCAATGACAACTAGAACATCCTCCGTAGAGCCATCCTGGAATCTCCCACAGAGGTCAGGGGGCACATATGCCTGGCCTGGGGCAGAGCAAGGCTTTTTGTGTCTGGGTGACATCAGATTTAGACTCTCACTATGGAAGTGAGTCAGGTCCAGGATAACACAGGGATTGTTCCAGTTCCTCTTTCACTATTCACTCCTCCACCTTGTTCCCATCATGCCCAGTTTGACATGCAGTTCCACTCTCTGCCCAAAGCAAGAGCTACAGGTATGTGTCCTGATCTGCCTCTATGCTACTCAGACTCTGTGTGGACTTCTGGAGGGGCGACACTGTTAGAAGAGACTGGTCGTTAAGCGGTGTTTGGTCGTTAAGCGGTGGTTGGTCGTTAAGCGGTGGTTGGTCGTTAAGCGGTGGTTGGTCGTTAAGCGGTGGTTGGTCGTTAAGCGGTGGTTGGTCGTTAAGCGGTGGTTGGTGTGGTGGTGGAGAGCCTTCAGGTGTGTTTGGGAGGGGTGTGTCATTGAAGAGGGGCTGCTGTACTGTTGAGTCTCTAAGAGTAGGCATAGGATCTCTCAGTGGAAGCTGGGGGTCTCTCAGTGGAAGCTGGGGGTCTCTCAGTGGAAGCTGGGGGTCTCTCAGTGGAAGCTGGGGGTCTCTCAGTGGAAGCTGGGGGTCTCTCAGTGGAAGCTGGGGGTCTCTCAGTGGAAGCTGGGGGTCACCGGCTAAAGGATAAGGGTTGGGGATCTCCATGACAGGAGGGGCTTTCTTCATACTTCCTTTCTTCTTGCTCTTCTCCTCCTTGCTCTTCTTCAGCTGAGGTGTAGGCTGAGGGGGAGGCAGGGGCGACTCTACGATGATGGTGGGGTTCTGACGCAGGTCCTGGCGACTGGGAGGTTCCGAGGCCATAATAGCCCTAGCACCGTGCATTCTGGGAGGGGACTTGCAGTGAAGCTCACCACGGTTCTTCCTCCAGCGCTTCAGCTGAACATGGTGCTCCCTTTCAATGTCCCGCTCTGACACAGGCACCTCCAGAACCTGAGGGAGGAGAAGAAAGGTTACTGCTGGTGGTTGACATTACAGGCACATAGTACACTGTGTTACTAAACAGAAAATTGGTTTAGTCTGCCTTGTAGGAAATGTCATGCAAAAAGACCAGGGCTAATGGCCAAGAGGAGAAAAGGCTTTTCAGTAGGGATTCATTCCAGTCCTAATCTTAACCTTGTTAGTAAATGTCAAACTGCCTGAGGCTGAAGGAGCTTCTCACAGTGAGAATGGTCAGAGAGGCCATTGTCAAACTGAAGAGACACTCACGAAGCCAGGGAAAGGGACTAGACACAGACTAGTCAGAACTGTGGTCTATGTGTCTCTCTCTGCATCACTTGAACTTCCACCCTGAACTCTACATTTCCACAGTACTATAGACTTCTGAACAGCCATTGTCCTCTACAGACAAACACAGATGACTATTCTCAATCTGGGTGAAATAGGGGTGTGATCTCATTCTCTTGGTCCTTTCTACTACTCCAGTCTGCTCAAAGACCATACTTATCCTGCGGTTATGCATCTCTAACTGTGTTTATTATTGGGTAAGTCCTGTGTCTCTCTAGCGTCATTGATTCCATGCTAGTGAAGTCCTTACCTCCCTGACTAGGAAGCCCTCCTGCATGTAGCGTGGCTCTATGGCCCTCAGCAGCTCCATGGTCTCATACTGGCCCTGACACGCCTTCAGCTTCTCACGGGTACCCAGCATGCATTTCAGCAGCACCAGGCCCACCCGGAAGATGATCTTCACACCTGGGGGAGGGGTCAGAGGTCACACGGTCACTAACTGGACATGAGGGATGATCGCAGATGTTAGAATCCACAATTACAAGCATCACAGGAACTTTATTGATTATCTCATTTGGGTGATCAACAAATAGGAAGAGTGGGATAAGTTGAGCCACCCTTGTTTCTAGGGAACCATTCACAAAATTTATAATTTGACCAAATATTTAGGGAGGTCATCATTTTATGGCGTCTGTGAAGGAAGAAACCACATGGAAAAAGTGGTTAACAAGTTAGGTCCAAAAAACAGTTTTTCACCAAGTCAAATGTTTCTAAACCAAAGTAGATCATTTTAAGACCTTGCTATACATCAATTGGGCTCTCTATAAGCTTCCATAGGAGGTCCTAAACCTTGGATGAAAGTGAATCCTTGTAGCTGTTTTGGGTAATATAGTCAAAATGTTAGCATTGGGGTAAGTTCAGCCAATGACCATGGGGTAAGTTGAGCCAATTGAAGTGTTGTCTTCCCAGGTGTAACGCAAGGCATTATGGCTGGGATATGAGGTAACAACAGAGCCTGGTCCATGTTAAAACATTTTTTAAAAGGTGTTAAACGTGTTAAGATGATTAAAGTTATTAAAAGACCAAAAAGCGATTATGATTGTGTTGAATTGTGCTTGGGAAATAAAGATAGACATGGCTTTAAGAAAGTAGTGTTAATATTTCATTCAGCACAGAAATTTGTAGGCGGCTTAACATGCCCTGTCCAGCAGCTCAACTTACCCCATACCCGGGGTAGATGGTGCCGAGACCACTTTTTTTTTTTAGACAAGCTATGTTTTCAAAACTGTTATGTTTTCGTGAATTCCGATTATTTCCAGGGATACCCAACATCCTGAAATATATGTAGATCTCTTTGTTAGAAAGAATACTATATTTCCCTTGACAGAATGAATTTTATAAAATATGGCTCAACTTACCCCACTCTCCCTTACTGTAGATGTATAGTGTAAATTGGAGGTCATAACTGAATGAATGCAAGACAGATGTTTGTATGGAAGTTTCTGCAACAAACCGTCACAGAGGAACATGTCCCAGACGCGGAGCACAGAGGCCCAGGGCAGGGTGCGGGAGAAGGCACACATAAACCACTCTGTCATGTAGAGGATGGGCTCCATCTTGTGTTTCTCCAGGTGGCGGTAGACTAAAGGGGAGACGCGCCGAGTCAAGGCATACAGGATTTCTCCATCTAACTGAATGGCCTCCTGCAGGGACAGATGAGCATGTAGTCTCATACTGACAGGATAACAAAACATAACTTGTGTGGTCTAGTTAACTCTATGTGCCTTTTCCTGTAGAGCATTCGTGAAGGGCACATGTCTTACCAGCCCAGCACTGTAGTATCCAGGAAGGTACTTCTCACAAATTTGGACCAGCCCCCAGAACGCATCCTGTGGAAAAACATACAGATGGTGGTGTTAGGACATTGTGAACGGAACCTTCCCTTTCAGAGGAAACCAAAACTAAAGCACACGCTAGCAGGCAAACTACAGGTGTAGCATACATAAACAATTAAATCGTAAATATGTGGTTCAGAAGCTGGTTCAGAGCACTATTCACTGTGCTACACCACAGGTCAGGCAGTCATTGTGAGAGAACCATAGTTCAAACATGAGCCCAGAGGCACAGGGTTCACCTCAGCAGGCATGTGCATGAGCAGCACAGCAGCAATGGGGGCCTGGGCTTGACAGTAGCCCTCCTCTGGCCTGTATAGTGTGTAGGCCTTCAGAACACGGAACAGGTCCTGTTGCCTGTGTGGGTAAACAAACATACAAACCCATGAACACAGCAATGAACACACAAGGACAAAGGTCAAACAAGACTAAAAGTCAAACATCAGTCACTGAGTGAGGGTCAATTATTCCATTGTGTGAGACAACTAACCCATGGCCCCCCCGTGACACAAACATCTCATGGAAGGGGAACTGTCTGTGCAGGTCTTTCTCAATCACATCCAGCTCCTTCGGGTCTCCAGCCTGACTGTCCAGCTCCTGAAACAACACCAGGGAGTCAACCACATTCCCACACAGTAAAAACACACAGCGAGCAAGAGAAAGAACATAACCAACCTCGAACTTCCCTCGGTTCTGTTCCCTCTTCACTTTTCCCCCTGACAGGTAAAGCCAAGCACGGCCTCGCAGTGAGGGAGGAATCCCTTTCTGACACCGCAGTCTCACCTGTTAAACAGAGACAGAAATGTATTCATCACCAACCAAGGAATGTGCCAGTGAAAATGAAGCTGCACTGTAATAGAGTTGTTATACTACATCTTTATACTGTAGGCCAGTATCGTTGACAGAACAGGATGGACCTCGTATTCAGGGAAAACAGAACAGGCCTTTGGAAATAGGTGATCCAAGACAATATTGTACAGGTTCAGTGGAATAATGGCTTATTCACAGTACTACTCAGTCCATTTATTTTTACTGAGATCATAGGCCCCTCCTCCTTCTCCTCCTCCCAGAAGAGTGTGAACATCCATGAGGATATCATGGAACAACAAAGTAGAGAAGGGGAAACAGAGACACTATGAAAATCACTGACTGACCTCAATTAACCAGCAAAGCAGTCAGAGGCAAAAAAAATGCCTACTGAATAATTTTGTATATATTTAAGTGTGCGCCTCAGTGCGTTTCATGTGGTAATGCCCTTAACCAAGTCCATACTTGAGACTGCAGTGAGAACAAGCTAGTCGCTGTCAAACCTGAAATCCCACCACCATCTTTGTAACAGGGATGTGATGTCAGTACAACCACACCTAGAGTCTTGCTCTGTTACTTAGCCCAACATGGAGTCAGTGAGTGAGAAGGGTCCTTGCTATCCGGGTTCCTTGGGAGATCCATACTGTATTAAAGTAAAATGGTTAGTTAAGATTAGTGTTTACGGTACGGACCCCCTAAGGATCCTAGGAAAGCACTAACCGGAGACAAAGGGACGGGTTGTGTCACTCCCTGCTGCTGACTCATAGAAAATTAGATGAGGCTGTAGTTGAATAGCTAACGTTAGACACACAGGTAGATCCGGCTAGGCAACTGGAGATGAAAACAAACTGGCCAAAGGCCAAAGACAAGCACAACCTCCATGAAGAAAACTATCATCAAAAGGTCAGCTTCTTCCAACCATTTTAAGTTTACAGAGGAACAAACATGCCAATGTCTGAGTGACATACAGGTTAATCACTGGCTTGTCTTTGAATTATTAGGCACTGCAAAATGTTGTCGTCGTCCAATACAACCCAAACCCCCAACATGCCTGCCCTGGATAGAGGATGGAAGTAACAGTTGGATTTACACATACAGGGCAGAGTGCCAACAAGATGAAAGTACTAACTAGGCCCCGGTTGGCTAATAACATAATAAGGAGTTGCCACATACTGTGAAAGAACTTATTTAGGATCGTTTGAGGAATAATTAAGACCAGATGGTGAGAAACAGTGTCACAACAGTCTAGACATGGCAACAAATGAAGTCAGACCTATGAATGTTCCAACTCTCAGTAGCTCTCTGACCTTTTTGTGTCTCTTGACCATCCATTTGTCCCAGTTGCTGAGCATGTCCAGCCACTTGACCTCTCGCTGTCTCAAAACCTCTGGAGGGACGTCCTGAGCCCTGGGGGAAGCGCAGAAGAACAAGAAGGAAAATATTAACATTTCCAAACGATATAGTTATCTAAGAAAAATAATATAATTTCTCAGAAATGTGAGTGTGTATTACAGCTAGTTTTATATAAACTGTGTCTAGAAGAACTACAATGCAAATGTACAGGTTTTGAAGCATTAAAGATAAGCGATTCAAGCAGGGGGAAAGGGAAAAACAGGTAGGCTATCAGAGGCATTTGATTTTCCGTCTACGTACTTAGGCAGGGCGGGCCTGGTGCAGAACCAGTCAAGAGATGAGGTAATGCTATAATGTGGTAATTTTGGCTCTATCCAAGAAACGGAACTGAGATTAGAACACTCACAATGCATGGCAAAATATAGGCCTAACGTTTTCTTATAGGTTGGCGTGATGGCGCTCAACTAGTATGTAATCATGAGCACAACCTTGTAATCATGAGATGTAAGAAGTCTTCAAAGAGAGGCCTTTAAATTTGGACAATCCTCTTTCCTAGAGGTCTGCTGTAATTCTGTTCACTCCAGTACCCCAAAATGTGCAAAGAGCTATAAATATGTGTATCTTCCTTTGCAAGTTTGCCTACCACCCTACACAAACGAAAATAAAACCCTTTTGTCTTCCACTTCCTATACAACCCTGAGCCAGAATAGGCACTCCAACAACAGGGCACCAGAGCTGCGGCACAAGGCCAGTCAACCTCACAGAAAACAGGAAGCTCCCAAGCAACTAATGCTTGGCACAACTTTCACTCATTCCTCCACTCACAGTGTGCTACTCAGCAGGGCCAAGGGGCATGAGCACAAGAACAGAGCCTTCTCACAATCACTTGTTACCTCTGCTCTGGCAAAACCAGAGAGGAAATTGGAAAAGTGCTCATGGAGCAGATAATGAAATACGTAATATTGTTTAGATATGAAGTTGTTTGGAAGGTGAAGGGAGCAGTAATCCAATGACAGAATCCAGTTGTGCTCCAACTCTATGCATCTTAAGGGAACTATTAATGTTAGGAAAAGAGCAGAATCAAAGTCATAAAAAAGATGTGCTGAACCAAGTGTAGAAGGAAGTACATGCTCAAGAAAACAAAACCTGGTGTCCCTCCAATCAAAGGGGAGCGTCTGCGTCGCCATGCTGCCAGCAGTTATATGCCATCAGTGTCCATAAGGCATTGTCATTCAAAGACACACAACAAAAGAGATGGATGAACAGGAAAGGAGATTAAGATGATAAAGCCGGTCAGCGTAGACCTTCACACCCCTCAGGTTATTCTCGGTTTGCCTCTAGAGTATTCTGTTCTTATCTTATACAAGACCAAACATTGGACATAAACAAACAAACAATCAGGGGCCTCCCCTGACCTTTAGAGCAGAGAAGTGGTTGGAAGGGAGGGCTCTGTTTACAGAGATTTTATGTTAGCAAATGTGTTCACGTCTTAAAATAGTATTGTATTTAAATGACACAGCTACCTAGTGAAATAAATCACATTCTGTTAGAACAGTGAGTTTGTCAAGTCCACCTCAAATAGCCCATTCACATATCAACTAGGTGACATGATCGGGTGGTTGATACTAGTGCCATTTATTTTTCATGGGTGGGGTTTGAGACGAGACAAACATTTAAAAACACATTTGATGTAGTTCAGTTCATGTACATGTGAAAGAACTGGTATTTGGTAAACAATTCACACCTTCCCCACCCAAGTTGTGAGAGTTAGCCAACCAACTAAAGGAGTGTACAAGCTTACAAATGATGGGGCCATGCGAGCAAAACACCAAGGTTACTTACGATTCTTCTGAATACTGTTGCGCCCCTCCAATAAATCCATATTTATCCGTATGCCTGTCGTTGGTGAAGCCGTTGATCTCGGAGTCTGAGCCAAGGGAGCTCTCGTCGTCCATATGACTGCTGCTAATTGTCCTGATACTTCTTGAGTCGGCCGACTTGAGACCATTCTCTATTTTAGCCATGATAGCTCAAAAATAACCAAAGCTAACGTTATTTCGTTGGCACTGTCACAACCAACAGTAAGAAACCAGACGAAAGTTTCCAAACAAACAAAACCATTGCCATGGCATGGAACACGTAGCTAGGCTAGCTAATTAGCTAGTGTTAGCCGCTACCAAACAGCCTATCGAGTTTTATTTTTATTTTTAAGTTAGTTAACTACTGTAACTAGCTACTACAGTTAACTAGCTAGTTACTTAATCTGGTTATTAACACAAACAAATACTTAACATGATCTCTGAGCGAGCCAAATTAGTAAATACCGCAAAATCCCCCGTACGATGTTGACTTTCCAGCCTTTCAAATCTGACTAACGCGTTAGCCTAGCTAGCTTGTGATGTGTCAATGATGTATTCGTTCGCTAGTAAGTTAACCGGCTAGCTAAAAACGCATGCTAGGTTGAAATAACTTCCATCGACTACATGTTAATCAAACTAGCACAATTCACCAAAAATATGAGATTTGTGTTTGTTACGTCGGTGAAGCAAGCTAAACAACGTTTTAGTGTCCTTCCTTCCTGGTCCATGGATTCCGTTTCCTCGCCTGGGGGGGAAGTTCGGCTGACTCATTTAGTCTGTGTTCAGGGTGTAATTAGTCCAAAACAGTTGCAAAAGGTAGGTCCCTCCCTGCTTCGTTTAAGAAATCCTTTAGTCGATTGACGCATCCCGATAATCGGTCTTCTCGCGAAAACATCTATTGTTCGAACGGTTTGACCTAAAACCTATTATCACCACTCTATGGAAAGGGGAGACTCAAGTGTCACGGGACTCGTCTGTAGGTAACGTTACCGTTAAAAAATAAGTACATAATTAAGGTAGTTGTGCGCCTACCCCAAAAATGGGGTTACATTGTGTAAAAAAAAATATATAAGAAAGCTCAGGAAATATATATATCTGCTAAATATGACTGACACTTCAAAAACGTGTTATTCTTTGACTGTCTTTTTTTTGCCATTTATGAATGGTGTTATTCATTGCCTTTCTCTGGGCTTTAGTAGTAAAGGCCAAATTCTATATTTTATCAAATCATATATACATTACACACACACACACACACCTAAAGAGGTACTAAAATGCAATATCAAATAGCTACACGATCCATAGTATGACCATCTTAAAACAATTCCCCCAACAGCTTAAACTTACATCTATTGCCACATCAGCTGCCTCACTTTTGAACTTCTGCTTACTTTTAATATTTTGAACTACGCATATAATATCCCACTTGCACAGCATGACAATATGCCCCATTACATTCAACATACTGAACAAACTAAAATGACAAATGGTGGCATTTTATTACTTTATTTGATGATTGACATGGGCTGTAAGCTCTGGACATGGGTAACAAATACACTGACCAAACCCCCTACAAAACAGCAACATGAACTACAATCCCCTTAAACAATACAATTAACCTATAGAAAATAATCAACGCTTAAAATATGAAACTGCAGCAAGTTATAGTTTATTTATGGTTTATTTATGCCTTAAGCAGTCTTTAAAATTGCTATGACCAACAAAGGATATAAATCGTTTAGAAAGATCTGCTCAGACAAATGTCCCAAACTGGCTGTGTGTATGGCAGAGAGAAACCTGTTGAGGGGATGTACACCTCACTTCTTTCTCCCACCTCTCTCCTTCAGTGCCAGGTGTATGACTGAACCGTTGTTTATGTTGTAGTAGGCCAGCGAGTTGGAATCTTTTATGAAAATTCCCTGTAATGGAAGAAGTGATAGATGTAAATGACGGTCATGCCAGTTTACATTTACAATTATTCAAAACAGGGATGACAATGCTTACCTCATACTGTAGCTTTTGCTTTCCGGCTGGCATTCCAGTGGCTTCATGGATTTTTACTTTAATAACAGACACCTGTGGTGAGAGAATGGGAAGATCAAATATTATAAATATCCCAGTAAATTTGACTTGGGGGTGCACTCCTGAGAATATATGAAGTCTAGCTGAAAGAGTGTGGAATGGTGGGTGAACTACTAACATACCTGATCTGTGAGTGGGATAGTGAAATTGAGCGCTTGTCCACTTAGCTTCCATTCAGTCTTGTCCTGCATGTTGGGAACTTGCACTGTGACCGACACTGAACCCTACAAAAAATATATATACATTAGAATAACTATATTTGTACAGGAAGCCTTACATGTCAATACACAGAACTACCAACAGCAAGCATAGGATGACTGACAGGGCATAGCTAAATCCAGCCGTGGATCATTCACACTACTGCATTTTGCCATTAGTCCTTGACATTTAATTGGCCAACAAACCTTGTATCTGCGGAGGAACTCCTCCTCTGGCATGAGGTTGTCCTCTGTCTTCATCTTCTTGCTGGCCGGCTCATCATTATGGGGTAGGGGTGGCTGGGAAGGTGGCTGCGGGTCAGGGCGGGGGCGCGGGGGCTGCGGGACTGGAGGGGCAGGGACAAATGCTGGACAGGGAAGAATAAAATGAGTCAATAAATAACATGCTTAAAAGACAACCTGAATTAAAATGGTAAATAATCATGAAAGTAATTTGTAGCAGTGCATATTTCTGAAGTCATCCATTGGATTTCAAAGTATTTAACACTGTGTGAATAGTGTAGCAGTGGTTGTCTTACCAGTTGGGACCACCATGGGTGGTGGTCTGGGGGCCATCATGTGAGGTGGTTGGGGCATGGGCACCACGTTGATGCGGGGAGCATGCATCATGGGGGGCATGGGTGTTAGAACCTGCCCTGGGGCTAGGCGCATCTGCACAGGGGCCATGGGGGGCCGTGGAATCACAGGCACAGCCGACAGGAGAGTGGTGCGTACAGGGGGCAGCATCTACATGATTCACAGTGGAAAATAGACAGTCAACCTTATACAGTTGAAGTCGGAAGTTTACATACACCTTAGCCAACTACATTTAAACTCAGTTTCACAATTCCTGACATTTAATCATAGTAAAGATTCCCGGTCTTAGGTCAGTTAGGATCACCACTTTATTTTAAGAATGTGAAATGTCAGAATAATAGTAGAGAGAATGATTTATTTCAGCTTTTATTTTTCTTTCATCACATTCCCCGTGGGTCAGAAGTTTACATATACTCAATTAGTATTTGGTAGCATTGCCTTTAAATTGTTTAACTTCGGTCAAACATTTCAGGTAGCCTTCCACAAGCTTCCCACAATAAGTTGAGTGAATTTTGGCTCATTCCTCCTGACAGAGCTGGTGTAAATGAGTCAGGTTTGTAGGCCTCCTTGCTCACACATGCCTTTTTCAGTTCTGCCCACACATTGTCTATAGGATTGAGGTCAGGGCTTTGTGATGGCCACTCCAATACCTTGACTTCGTTGTCCTTAAGCCATTTTGCCACAGCTTTGGAAGTATGCTTGGGGTTATTGTCCATTTGGAAGACCCATTTGCGACCAAGCTTTAACTTCCTGACGATGTCTTGAGATGTTGCTTCAATATATACACATAATTTTCCTCCCTCATGATGCCATCTATTTTGTGAAGTGCACCAGTCCCTCCTGCAACAAAGCACCCCCATAACATGAAGCGGCCACCCCCGTGCTTCATGGTTGGGATGGAGTTCTTTGGACTTGCAAGCCTCCCCCTTTTTCTTCCAAACATAACGATGGTCATTATGGCCAAACAGTTCTGTTGTTGTTTCATCAGACCAGAGGACATTTCTCCAAAAAGTACAATCTTTGTCCCCATGTGCAGTTGCAACCGGTAGTATGGCTTTTTTAATGGCGGTTTTGGAGCAGTGGCCTCTTCCTTGCTGAGCGGCCTTTCAGGTTATGTCAATAGAGGACTCGTTTTACTGTGGATATAGATACTTTTGTACCCGTTTCCTCCAGCAACTTCACAAGGTCCTTTGCTGTTGTTCTGGGATTGATTTGCACTTCTCGCACCAAAGTACGTTCATCTCTAGGAGATAGAACATGTCTCCTTCCTGAGCGGTATGATGGCTGCGTTGCCCCATGGTGTTTATACTTGCATACTATTGTTGGTACAGATGAATGTGGTAACTTCAGGCATTTGGGAATTGTTCCCAAGGATGAACCAGACTGTGGATGTCTACAATTCTTTTTCTGAGGTCTTGGCTGATTTATTTTGATTTTCCCATGTCGTCAAGCAAAGAGGCACTGAGTTTGAAGGTAGGCCTTGAAATACATCCACAGGTACACCTCCAATTGACTAGAAATTATGTCAATTAGCCTATCAGAAGCTTCTAAAGCCATGACTTCATTTTCTGGAATTTTCCAAGCTGTTTAACTTCTTAAAGTATAGGGGGCAGTATTTTCACGGCCGGATGAAAAACGTACCCAAATTAAACTGGTTACTACTCTGGCCCAGAGACAAGAATATGCATATTATTAGTAGATTTGGATAGAAAACACTGAAGTTTCTAAAATTGTTTGAATGGTGTCTGTGAGTATAACAGAACTCATATGGCATGCAAAAACCCGAGAAAAATTCAACCAGGAAGTGGGAGATCTGAGAATTGTAGTTCTTCTTTCTAATCCCTATCGAAACTACAGTGTCTGTGAGGTCACGTTGCACTTCCTAAGGCTTCCATTGGCTGTCAAAAGCCTTCAGAAAGTTTTTTCATCCGTCTCCTGTAACCGGTCAGAGAGAAGGAGCTCAGTCAATGAGTGGACTTCCTGGGGACAAAGGGATTGGTAATGCTCGATCTCGCGAGCGCGCCGTTCCTTCTTGAATGAATATGCTATTGTCCGGTTGGAATATTATCGCATTTTTACGTAAAAGAATACCATAAAGATTGATTTGAAACGTTTGACATGCTTCTAAGAACGGTAATGGAACATTTGGGCATTGTCTCTGGTACCGCGCTCGCGCATTATGCCTTTGGATAGTGCTCTGTACGCACGAACAAAACGGAGGTATTTGGACATAAATATGGATTATTTCAAACAAAAACAAAATTTCTTGTGGAAGTAGCAGTCCTGGGAGTGCATTCTGACGAAGATCAGCAAAGGTAAGATAATATTTATAATACTAATTCTGAGTTTAGGTGACCCCAGAACTTGGCGGGTGTCTGTATAGCTTGCTTTGATGGCGAGCTATGTACTCAGAACTCTTGAAAAATGTGCTTTCGCCGAAAAGCTATTTTAAAATCTGACACAGCGGTTGCATAAAGGAGTACTGTATCTATAATTCTTAAAATAATTGTTATGTATTTTGTCAACGTTTATGATGAGTATTTTTGTAAATTGATGTGGTCATTCACCGAAAGTTTTGGTGGGAATACATTTTCTAAACATCACACGCCAATGTAAAATGCTGTTTTTGGATATAAATATGAACTTTATCGAACAAAACATACATGTAGTGTGTAACATGATGTCCTAGGAGTGTCATCTGATGAAGATTGTCAAAGGTTAGTGCTTCATTTAGCTGCGTTTTGGGTTTTTGTGACATATATCCTTGCTTGGAAAATGGCTGTGGTTATTTTTGTCTATGTACTCTCCTAACATAATCTAATGTTTTGCTTTCACTGTAAAGCCTTTTTGAAATCGGACAATGTGGTTACATTAAGGAGAAGTGTATCTTTAAAATGGTGTAAAATAGTCGTATGTTTGAGAAATTGAAATGATGATATTTTTGCTGTTTTGTATTTCGCGCCATGCTATTTCACTGGCTGTTGAATAGTGTGGGACGGTCATGTCCCACCTTGCCCAGAGAGGTTAAAGGCACAGTCAACTTAGTGTATGTAAACTTCTGACCCACTGGAATTGTGATACAGTGAATTATAAGTGAAATAATCTGTCTGTAAACAATTGTTTGAAAAATTACTTGTGTCTTGCACAAAGTAGATGTCCTAACCAACTTGCCAAAACTATAGCTGGTTAACTAGAAACAAGACATTTGTGGAGTGTTTGAAAGAGTTTTAATGACTCCAACCCAACTGTATGTAAACTTCCGACTTCAACTGTATATTGACATAATAACCTGACAGAAAATACGTGTTTTAGCACTTCTATTGAACAAGAAAGCAACTTACGGAAGGAGGGGCCCGAGCAATCGTGTTCAATGGAGGGTTGGGTTTGGGCAGAAGTGGGGAAGAGGAGATAAGGGGTGATTGATGATGATGGTAAAGCTCAGGCTTGCTCGGTCCAATCTTCTCTTTGCTTTCATCCTCCTGCACCAGTCCCTTGGCCTTGTGAATGGCCTCAATCTGCTCTTGTAGGGTGATGTTGGCCTGTGCTGCTTGCTGAGTACGCGCCATGCTGCCAGAGTGCCCATCCCAGGTAACCTAAGGAGGGAAGGTGCATTAAGTAAAGACTTTGACCTCATAATGACAACGAAAATAAATAAGATTGAACCTAAACAGCGATTATACACTAACCACTCATAAACCACATGGCTATTTCCCTCTCTCCGCTTGCACGCACCTTCTCCTCGGGCTTCTGGATCTCCTCTTCTCCAATCTTCTTACCGATGGCTGTCTCCTCCACACCAAAGATATCAGTACGCCTCTCAGCCAGCTGTTTTAGGCTGCTCTCAATGTCCATGCCAGGGGCGTAAACCTCGTCCTCGATTTGCCTCTCTCTGATGCCGCGGTCCCTCTGCTCCAGCCAGCGGGGATCCAGTAGTCCAATGCGCATGTGCTCCTGCATCTTACTGGCTTGGATCCTCTCACCCGTGATGGGAGAGATGAGGAACTCATCCAGAGTCTTGGCTGGAGGCTGGGGCTTGGATGCTACAGGGCAAGAATAAGGGATACAATGTAAGGGCAAATTAAGAACAGGCATGTATTCTCCAGTCCTTTGTCATACATGATAATAAAACATTAGATATTTAGGTCCTGATGATGAAATCCCTCTCACCTTTGGGGTCGTAGTCCTTGCGGATAATGACCTGGTCTGGAGTAGGGGGCAGTGGGGGTGGCATGGGGTTGTCTAGGGGCAATGGTGCCTTGCCATCATCCTCTTCATCAGAACCCTGGGGAGAAGGCATCAAAGACTCTACATTGATTACACCATTTCCTAATAATAGTAATATTACCTTCAGATTCAATCAGTAACTCTGAAGAAGTAATACGCTGTTAATGACATCCTGTTGTGTGTGTCTACTAAAACAGGTTGTGTTTACTAACCTCATCCATGTCTTGCAGCTGTGTGTCCTGATCAGGCTGTGTGGGACGCCCATCATCCCGATCCTCCTGCTCAACATCATCCTCGTCCTCACTTTCAACCTCCATCTCCACCTCCTCGCTCTCTCCAAACTTGTCATAACGCTCCTGGGTCAGGATGCGAGCTCCCAGCTCCTCAGGTGTGGTGGGTGGGGGAAAGTGGCCTGTTGGAAGTCACAACACCATCATTACAAAGCTATTGACACAGGGGGTGGATAACATTCTCTCAGGAACAGGAAATATCTATTCAAATAATATTGTCTGGCTCTCAGTTCATTTCTCTACCTTGCTCATTAGGCTGGAAGTCCACAGTCTCCACCACTACAAAATCATGCCAGTCAATTTGGGCGTAGGACACACGCTCTTTCTCCCGCTCCTCCTCCTCCTTCTTCCTTTCACGTTCCTGAAATTTCGCCCACTCAACGCGGTACCTCACCTGTTGGTAAAACCAGGAGATAAAATGTTCATTGTCTTAACAGCTTATGAGCCAATGGTGGGTAAACCCTACCAGACCAGGGAAGAAAAGTGTTATTTTGTAGTTTATTTGAAAATACCAACTTTTAAAATACTCAAGGTAGTCAAATATAGTTTGTAGAGTTTCAATTAAAAAGGCAACTAATTTCTTTGACAATCAAATACAGGTCTCAGAAAAATGAATAATATTGAAAAGTATTTTGAATACCTCTCAGAAACCCAAATCATATTTTAAGGTATTTGAATATATGCAAGTTATTTGAAAACAAAAAAATGTTTTTTTTTGGGGCATGCTGTATTCAATTTTGATAAAGTCACGTTTACCGGACTGCCTTACTTTCACCCGAGTGAGACATAAGGTAATACCTCAACACTTGACAGCAAGTTCTTATACATGTGCAGTAACTTTGATTATTACAAAAGCAAAATTGTTGTTACATAGGACATTGTTTTATAATGGAGTTATTACATGAGTGGAATAAGCAAGTCACTATTCCTTGTGTACAGTACGTGTGACAGATCGTTCGTTTTTTCATTAGGCTGTTGGTCGACCGAGATTGTTTTAGTTGAGCAGTAACAAATATACATGCATACATACACCACAAGTTTGGACACTCATTCAAGGGATTTTCTTTATTTGTACTATTTTCTACATTGTAGAATAATAGTGAAGATGTCAAAACTATGGAATTACACATGGAATCATGAAGCAAAAAAGTGTTAAATCAAAATATATTTTATATTTGTGATTCTTCAAAGTAGCCACCCTTTGCCTTGATGACAGCTTTGCACACTCTTGGTATAATCTCAACCAGCTTCACCTGGAATACCTTTCCAACAGTCTTGAAGGAGTTCCCACATATGCTGAGCACTTGTTGGCTGCTTTTCCTTCACTCTGCGGTCCAATTTATCCCAAACCATCTCAATTAGGTTGAGGTCGAGTGATTGTGGAGGCCGGGTCATCTGATGCAGCACTCCATCACTCTTTCTTGGTCAAATAGCCCTTACACAGCCTGGAGGTGTGTTGGGTCATTGTCCAGTTGAAAAACAAATGATAGTCCCACTAAGCGCAAACCACATGGGATGACGTATCGCTGCAGAATGCTGTGGTAGCCATGCTGGATAAGTGTAGCTTGAATTTGAAATAAATCACTGACTGTTGTTTCCAGCAAAGCACCCCCACACCACCTCCTCCATGCTTCACGGTGGGAACCACACATGTGGAGATCATCCATTCGCCTACTCTGCATCTCACAATGACATGGCGATTGGAACCAAAAATCGCAAACTCAACTCTGCACTGCTCCGTGAAGCACAAGAAGATGTGATATGCCTTTACTTCTGCTGAGGCCATTCTTACCCTGACTTCTGCGGAGGCCATATCACTGTGAATGCTGCATGGCCAATGCAGATGTTGGATTGACCATGTGCCCAGATGCACAATGCACTTGTCTCTCCAGAATGTGCTCTCTCCTGCCAATTTGTGAACATTCATTGTTTCATAACTTCATTGTGTAAATGATTTGTGTTTGATTGTTTGTGTATATCAATTCCCTATTACATACAGTTGAAGTCGGAAGTTTACATACACCTTAGCCAACTACATTTAAACTCAGTTTGACAATTCCTGACATTTAATCCTAGTAAAAATTCCCGGTCTTAGGTCAGTTAGGATCACCACTTTATTTTAAGAATGTGAAATGTCAGAATAATAGTAGAGAGTGATTTATTTCAGCTTTTATTTCTTTCATCACATTCCCCGTGGGTCAGAAGTTTACATACACTCAATTAGTATTTGGTAGCATTGCCTTTAAATTGTTTAACTTGGGTCAAACGTTTAAGGTAGCCTTCCACAAGCTTCCCACAATAAGTTGGGTGAGTCAGGTTTGTAGGCCTCCTTGCTCGCACATGCCTTTTCAGTTCTGCCCACCAATTTTCTATAGGATTGAGGTCAGGGCTTTGTGATGGCCACTCCAACACCTTGACTTTGTTGTCCTTAAGCCATGTTGCCACAACTTTGGAAGTATGCTTGGGGTCATTGTCCATTTGGAATAACCATTTGCAACCAAGCTTTAACTTCCTGACTGATGTCTTGAGATGTTGCTTCAATATATCCACATAATTTCCCTTTCCTCAAGATGCCATCTATTTTGTGAAGTGCACCAGTCCCTCCTGCAACAAAGCACCCCCACAACATGAAGCGGCCACCCCCGTGCTTCACGGTTGGGATGGTGTTCTTCGGCTTGCAAGCCTCCCTTTTCCTCCAAACATAAATGGTCATTATGGTCAAACAGTTTTATTTTTGTTTCATCAGACCAGAGGACATTTCTCCAAAAAGTACGACCTTTGTCCCTATGTGCAGTTGCAAACAGTAGTCTGGCTTTTTTATGGCGGTTTTGGAGCAGAGGCTTCTTCCTTGCTGAGCAACCTTTCAGGTTATGTTGATATAGGACTCATTTTACTGTGGATATAGATACTGGAGGAAACGGGTACAAAAGTATCTTCACAAGGTCCTTTGCCGTTGTTCTGGGATTGATTTGCACTTCTCGCACCAAAGTACGTTCATCTCTAGGAGACAGAACGTGTCTCCTTCCTGAGCGGTATGACAGCTGCGTGGTCCAATGATGTTTATACTTGCGTACTATTGTTTGTACAGATGAATGTGGTACCTTCAGGCGTTTGGAAATTGTCCCCAAGGATGAACCAGACTTGTGGAGGCCTACAATTTTTTTCTGAGGTCTTGGCTGATTTCTTTTGATTTTCCCATGATGTCAAGCAAAGAGGCACTGAGCTTGAAGGTAGGCCTTGAAATACATCCACAGGTACACCTCCAATTGACTCAAACTATGTCAATTAGCCTATCAGAAGCTTCTAAAGCCATGACATCATTTTCTGGAATTTTCCAAGCGGTTTAAAGGCACAGTCAACTTAGTATATGTAAACTTCTGACCCACTGGAATTGCGATACAGTGAATTATAAGTGAAATAATCTGTCTGCAAACAATTGTTGGAAAAATTACTTGTGTCATGCACAAAGTAGATGTCCTAACCGACTTGCCAAAAATATAGTTTGTTAACAATAAATTTGTGGAGTGGTTGAAAAACGAGTTTTATTGTCTCCAAACTAAGTGTATGTAAACTTCCGACTAAACTTCTGACTGTATAATTGGTTAGTTGGTTTGACTTAACGTTCACCTGGGGCAATGGACATTTACAGAATTTTCAGATAGAAATGTATTGTTTAGATCAAATATGACTATCAGATATATTGGAATAGTATAGAAGATTGTGTTCTCCATTTCTATCAACATGCAGTTCCATTAGTTGAAGGCAGACAATCCAATAGTTTCTGAATATTACTCACCTCCTGAGATCAGTATTCAAATATTTTTAATAAGTAGTTGCTTTCTCAGATCTGTATTTGAATAGTTCAAAAAAGTAATGGCAGTTACTTTCTGAGATCTGAATTCAAATAGTTGTAAAAAAGTAGTACTTTTTGGGGATCTGTATTCAAATAGTTTATTTTCACAAAGCATAGTTAAAACTATAGTTATCCAAGATCTGAACCCAACAGCAAAGCTTCAGGGGCTTACCTGGTCCAGCACCTCCCTGGGGTTCTCAGCCTCTCTTTTCAGCTTCATCAGCAGTCCCTTGGGAGGGATTAGAATCTAGGAAAAAAAGACCCAAGACAAACACAGGTGAGCATCACAACACAACCAGCTGAAGACATGGTCTACTACTAACAAGTCAAATAATTTAAATGATATAATATTTCAACAAAACACACTACATGACAAAGTATGTGGACACCTGCTTGTCGAACATCTCATTCCAAAATCATGGGCACTAATATGGAGTTGGTCACCCCTTTGCTGCTATAACGGCCTCCACTCTTCTGGAAAGGCTTTCCACTAGATGTTGGAACATTGCTGCGCGGACTTGCTTCCATTCAGCCACAAGAGCATTAGTGAGGTTGGGCATTGATGTTGGGCGATTAGTCCTGGCTCGCAGTCGGCGTTCCAATTCATCCCAAAGGTGTTTGATGGGGTTGAGTCCAGGGCTCTGTGCAGGACAGTCAAGTTGTTTGCTTTGTGCACGGGGGCAATGTCATGCTGAAACAGATAAAGTCCTTCCCCAAACTGTTGCCACAAAGTTGGAAGCACAGAATCGTCTAGAATGTCATTGTATGATGTACCGTTAAGATTTCCCTTCACTGGAACTAAAGGGCCTAGCCCGAATCATGAAAAACAGCCCCAGACCATTATTCATCACTCTAGAGAACGCGTTCCACTGCTCCCAAGTCCAATGGCAGCAAGCTTTACACCCCTCCAGCCGATGCTTGGCATTGTGCATGGTGATCTTAGGCTTGTGTGCGGCTGCTCGGCCATGGAAACCCATTTCATGAAGCTCCCAACGAACAGTTATTGTGCTGACGTTGCTTCCAGAGGCAGTTTGGAACTCAGTAGTGGGTGTTGCAAACGAGGACAGACAACTACCACTTTGCGGCTGAGCCATTGTTGGTCCTCAACGTTTCCACTTCACAATAACAGCACTTACAGTTGAGCGGGGAGCTCTAGAAGGGCAGAAATTTGACGAACTGACTTGTTGGATAGTTGCCACATTTAAAGTCATTGAGCTCTTCAGTAAGGCCATTCTACTGTCAATGTTTGTCTATTGAGATTGCATGGCTGTGTGCTCGATTTTATACACCTGTCAGCAACGGGTCTGGCTGAAATAGCCAAATCCATTAATTTGAAGGGGTGTCCACATACTTTGTATAAAATGTGTATGTGCCACAATCAATAATAATTAGTAAGAAGTTGTACCTTAGTGTACTGCTCCACCAGCTTGGTGAAGTAGTTGAAGAGGCTGTGTTGAGGTCGCAGGAAGTCAAACTGGTAGTTTCGCTGTTCTTTCTGCATGAGCTGTGTGAGGAACTGGCGCCCGTTGCGAGCCACAAACTGGGCGGTCAGCTTGACAACATCCAGGTCGAATGCAGAGATTGAAGGAGGGTCAGCAATGAACTCAAACTCGGGCGGAGGCTCCTTTGGCACCACTGTCTCATGAATCACCTGGGCCTGCACCTACCGGTAAAGGAAACCATAACTTAGAATAGCTCTTTTTAGGCATCAATCACGTCTTACACTTTACAGTGAATCATTGACACAATCAGTGATTTATAAATCGATAGACAAGGTACCACTCGATGTCTAGGAAGGCACACCTTTTGAGGAAGCTGCTGCGAGTTCAGCAGGGCCTGCTGCTGCATGACCTTTGGCACGGCCGCAGACGGCTCCTGGCCCTTGCCCTCCTTGAATTCATTGACCTTGTGGCGATAGTAAGCATGGTAGGGGTCATTGGGGTTCAGGAAGTTGAACTTTGGGTTGTTGATCTCATTCTGACGGATCCTTGCTTCGAACTCTGGTCCATTCCTGAGAATTAATGGAAGGAAAAGAATGAATGATCGTTGCAATATGACATCATATATAAGACCTCATACAATTTTATAAAAAACATGACTGAGAATGAGACTGAAAAACCAACCTGGCAACAAAGCTGGCAGTCTTATCAACGATGTTTCGGACCTCAGGAGGTGGATAGATGATCCCAACTATGGGTTTCGTTGCTGGGGTTTCCCCTGTAGGCTCATCTGCCTGTTGAAACAATAGAAATTGAGTCTCGTCACCTGGAGGCGTTTGAGGCTACATTAATGACATTTAATTTACCCTACATCCTACCCTCTTAGTACTATATCTTCTGATGAGTGGGTGGATTTTTCATCAATCCAAATCTTTCCGATAGGGCTGGGCGATATTTCAAATTAATTCAAATCTATGTTTTTGCACGATATTCCAAATGCCTGTATTGCAATAATCTAGTTTTTATTTATGTCTGTTTGTCTTTTTGGTATTGTCTCCTTCAGTTCTTCTGTGCACTTTTCCATTTACACCAGAGATCTGTATTTTATGATGAGATGTTCATGTCTCCGCTCTAACAATGGGAGTTCTTGTCCCAACGGCGGGAAGGCAGGCAAGAAGTGTAGGTCCAAAATCAGCCCATAGGAATGCATTGGGCTTATTTTGGACAGATTTTGGCGAGAGTGAAACCTCTCACTTCGCCTCATCCTCTCCGTATACACACACCAAGCGCATTCCCCCTGCCACTCATAACAACAAAGAGATCACTTCTTCTCTGACAAGCAGTTTCAACTGAATATTAGTATTTGAGGTTTGGTCCAACAGAATAGGTAATACGGACACAAACACATGGAGACATTATTTTACTGTAATAAAGGAGAAGTTAAAAAGGTTATCGTTATAAAGATTATGTCTCAACTCCTCAAATTGTGCGCAGGGCAGGCACCAATAAAACAGGTGTCAAACATTGATTCTAGAAAATTAAATGCTCAGTTTGTCTAGCGGTCCAGTCTGTTTTATAAATGTGCAATAAGCATAAAACACAATTATATAAGGAATTGGCAACTTGTTCTCATTCTGAGAAATAAGGTATGCCACTTGATTTCAACATCTGAAAAAGTGAACAGGCTAGCATGCTGTTCAAACAGTTGGAGATGGACAGAAGGGTGTGTTCATAACAACTCAACTGTTTTGCCTTGTTCGCTAGCAATAGATGCAAGTTGGCTAAACTTGAAATATAACAATTAGCTGGCTACTCACTAGCATGTGGGCTTGTGCTTGAGAGATTGTTTATGAGACCTGGGTTAATTTGCCTGCTACAAGAAGTTAGTCATTATTAGTGTAATGTGCACTATGCATGGTTCTGGTCAAATGTGCAACGAAAAGGGCTTTTTCATAGACTTGAAAACCAGATCAGCGATTATTGCAAAAAGGCAGGTTAAACTATTTTGATAAAATAATACAAGTATTAGTGGGTCTTATGGTTGTGGAAGGCTTATATTTAGCTTAGTTATAATTTAGTTTTAGCCCTAATTCAATAGATTGTTGCTGACTGTTTGAAATGCAGTGTATTTTATCTTTAATTATACAACAAAGCTCATTTAGAGAAAAAAACAAAAAACATGATATATCTCGCCCATAAGTTAGGGAAAAAAGTATCAACATATGATGTTTAGGCCATATCACCCAGCCCTACTTTCAGATATAGCTACACAAGTATCTACACTAGGCTTAGGATGTAGCTGCAATTGTTTACTTTCTTGACAAGGCCTCTCAGCTGACTTAACTAGTGTGAAAATGTCCAGTGAAAATATATATTTTTAAAGTTAATATCCTCTTAAAGTGGAACTGATAGCATTTTAGCAACATTACATTTTATTCAAATCTGTTCATATACACCCCCAGGAAGAATGACACGTTTTTACATTCTGACAAGCGACCACTTAGATATCGTCATTTTCATAAATTCATAGAATGTTTGGGAATTACGTATACTAAGGCATTTGTGAAAATTCTATAGCAATATAGAGTGGGAAAGTGGCCATGCGTTTGGACAACTAATAGATAGTGCAGTTGATAAAATCTAATAAAAACATCTGTCTCGTCCAGGCCCGGAATCTACGCAGACTGGTGCGCCATAGCCAAATCAGAGGTACAGTAGACCTATATGCAAGCAAGCCATTTGCCACAAGGGCCAGCCATCCTTCACTTTGAACTGGACTGTGTGTTTACAGGCAGTTAACACTTTAGATCATTAGAACACATTCAGCAAAAGCCACCTGAATAGATTTCTGAAAATATGTAGCTAAATACCACGGGAGTCCTCTTACATTTGGGAACTTTACAGTCCTATTGATCAAACAACCATAAAAGGGTAGGCTATCTTTCCCTATATGCACATCAACAAGAACTAATGCTAGCCAGAGCAAGACGAGCTAAAGTCTAACGAAGGAACATTATATAAACCCTCAAACTTTTTCAGCTAGTTGGCCATCAAATTTGCACTGATAAACGATGGGGGATAGCCTGCTCATCCTTCTGCAGCTTGCCTGACAATGCATGTGTTGTCCCAACCAAGCACCCAAGCTAACTAGCTAAGGTTGGCTAGCTTGCTACTTCCAGTCGCAAATGAGAGAACACCTCACTGACCATTTCACTCACCCTAGCAGAGCTGGTTAGGCTGTTTACATGTTATATAGAGCGTTCCTGACTCATTATTTAAAAAAAATGTGCCTTCGTTTACTGACACCAGTCATATTCAGCGTGTCTTGCGTGTTTGTAAATTCAGCAGTTATTCTGCGCTCTGGCACACTCACACAAGAGTGCTCTGAAATTCTAAATGGATAACAGTCGTTCAGCATAGCTAGCTAGCAAAGCAATTCACATTTCTTGCTAGCTAACCAAATAACACCTGAATCTCCAGCTGTGTAGCCACCGAAAAACGATACGAGGTGGAAAAGTCAGTCACTCACCCACCCACTCCTCCAATGACATGACATCCTCCTAGCAATTAGTTAGCTAGCTATCGTTAGGCTCTGTGTTTTTAGCTTTCTACATAGATACGCTAGCATATTAGCTACATTATGAATGACTTGCGATCACTGCCCTTGCTAGTTTGATTGTATTGACATTCCCAGCCTTGGTTACATTCGTCTGTTTTTGTACAAAATATTGAGAAACTGAAACAGTGCATCCTGAATGGAGGCAGCAAACAATGTACCAGGTCAGCTGTGATTTACAACCTGACAGCAATATTTTGGACTACCAAGAAATATATTGGCGAATTATATAGATTATGCATTGAACTGCATCCATCTATTCTACCAACAATGCCTTAGTGTACACCATGGACTGTTGAGTCAAATAGAACCTATTCTTAAAACCTCTTATCTGTTGGTTTTGTAGCATAAACTGGGAATTTTATCATTTTTACTGATATTATGACAGTCTTTATTTCCTATCTGCAAAGTAAAACTCACACCAAAATAATGTTTTGACTTATCCTATACTCATACGCGTGGACAAAGCATATATTTGAGAGAGAAAAAAACACTTCAAAAACCCTACCTCAAATAAACCGTTTAAAAAATGCTTGCTATTTCCTCAGAGGATGAGAGTTGGCCAATCAGCATGACTATTTGTAATGACCGCTAAACACCCACACTATTATGCTGTTGGGGTACGCCCACACCATTCCAACACGGAAAAGTTGCATTTTAACATACTTAATTTTTTTTTAAATGGAAGGGAAACTATTTTCCTCATATTGTAATTTATTATAGGTCACATTTCACAGAAATCTGTAAAAACTGGACAGTTACTTTAAGTTAGGTAGCGCTACCTTTAGTAACTATACAGATAGCAAAGTTATTGGGGCAAAGTTTCTGGACATAGCTAGCTACTCTTTTTAGACACGGTGGTAATGTTACCCCACATCTTCACAATTACAGGGGGTAGTAAAAACGTTAATGGCGATTGAGGTAGCAAATCTTACCTTGCTGTTGGGCTCAAGCTGAACAAGTTGTACAGGCCCAGGCGGCATGGCTGCGTCAATTCCTTGATTGGGTGATCTGTTAAAACGTGAAAAGTCCAACAAAAACGTTATTTACCTTCACAATTGCACAACTTGTTGTCGTACTGTATGTCTAGAAACCTAATAAATTGCACAAAATATTTACAGATAGGACCTACGAGTGCGTTTTCTGTCGTTGACCTGCCTGGAATGGAGGTCTTTCACTTCCGGAAACACATCTAAGCATTATGGGATTTGCAGTTCTTCTAGCAGGTCGCTATGGAAATTAAGCGACACCATCCAACCGTCTAAACTCTGCTCGCTCACAGCGTCTTCCTGAAGCAGGCACAACAACAAGTGGCTAGACACAACACATGAGAGAAAGAATGCAAGCTACTAAGTTTTCTCAAGATGACCCATCTCTTAGGACTGCTTTGAAAGTCTCCTGAACTATCTAATAGAGCTTCAAGGTGTTGTTCTGGATGTCTTCTCTCGGACTGGCTCAGTTCGATTCCACTCCTGGAAGTTCTCAGATAAGCTTTCATGCGATCTGGACCTGGTGTCACTATTAGAACAATACGACTTTGTTGATGGGGAGGTGGAATTCAATCAGCATTCACATTGTTTTGCTGGAGTTGGTGATTTAAGTGATAATGCCCGAGAAGACGGTGTTTTGAGGATATATTTACACGGGTGTTGTTCGTAGAGGGCCAGCAAACCGTGCCAATATATCCTCCAAACACGGGCTTCGAGGGCATTATCACTTTTATACGGGTTACCAACATATTCAAATAAAGATTTACATATTTTCATTAAAAACGTTATTTTTTTAAATAAATGTATTCATACAATTTCATCCTTACACAAGATATAGTCCCGACACAAATCTAGAGTTGCTACCCACGCTGGCTGGTCGTTTGTTCTATCGGTTCGGTTGCCAGAGACGCGACCCAGTCTTTTTGTTCTGTATCTATGGACGAGACCCAGTCGTTCGGTCTAAATGTTCCATTGCCATACTGGCAACGTTATTATCCTTTGCCTTCTAGCCAGCCAACTACGGCTAATGTACAGTCATGTCAAAAAGTGCATTCAGAATAACAGCAAAGTAGTTACATTTGCATTTGTTTACGCTGTTTTGTAGTGACATTTATTTGGAGACATCCATAACAATGAGCTAATGAGGCGCGATTTCGTATCATAGAAAATGTGTTCATTCGTCAGGACACTGTTATTTAGAGCAACTGAAGCTGGAAAGACTGCAAACTAGCTGCACTTCGTTTCGTTTTACCTTTTTTTCAATTTACATTTCTTTGTACAGTCGTGGCCAAATGTTTTGAGAATGACACAATTATTAATTTCCACAAAGTTTGCTGCTTCAGTGTCTTTAGATATTTTTGTCAGATGTTACTATGGAATACTGAAGTATAATTACAAGCATTTCATAAGTGTTAAAGGCTTTTATTTACAATTACATGAAGTTGATGCAAAGAGTCACTATTTGCAGTGTTGACCCTTCTTTTTCAAGACCTCTGCAATCCGCTCTGGCATGCTGTCAATTAACTTCTGGGCCACATCCTGACTGATGGCAGCCCATTCTTGCATAATTCTTCAATGTTTGGAGTTTGTCAGAATTTGTGGGTTTTTGTTTGTCCACCTGCCTCTTGAGGATTGACCACAAGTTCTCAATGGGATTAAGGTCTGGGGAGTTTCCTGGCCATGGACCCAAAATATTGATGTTTTGTTCCCCGAGCCACTTAGTTATCACTTTTGCCTTATGGAAAACTGTTCCTGGATGGTTCGGAGAAGTTGCTCTCGGAGGATGTGTTGGTACCATTCTTTATTCATGGCTGTGTTCTTATGCAAAATTGTGAGTGAGCCCACTCCCTTGGCTGAGAAGCAACCCCACACGTGAATGGTCTCAGGATGCTTTACTGTTGGCATGACACAGGACTGATGGTAGCGCTCACCTTGTCTTCTCCGGACAAGCTTTTTTCCGGATGCCCCAAACAATCGGAAAGTGGATTCATCAGAGAAAATGACTTTAGCAGTCCAATCCCTGTACCTTTTGCAGAATATCAGTCTGTCCCTGATGTTTTTCCTGGAGAGAAGTGCCTTCTTGACACCAGGCCATCTCCAAAAGTCTTTGCCTCACTGTGCGTGCAGATGCACTCACACCTGCCTGCTGCCCTTCCTGAGCAAGCTCTGTACTGGTGGTTCCCCGATCCCGCAGCTGAATCAACTTTAGGAGACGGTCCTGGCGCTTGCTGGACTTTCTTGGGCGTCCTGAAGCCTTCTTCACAACAATTGAACCGCTCTCCTTGAAGTTCTTGATGATCCGATAAATGGTTGATTTAGGTGCAATCTTACTGGCAGCAATATCCTTGCCTGTGAAGCCCTTTTTGTGCAAAGCAATGATGACGGCACGTGTTTCCTTGCAGGTAACCATGATTGACAGAGGAAGAACAATGATTCCAAGCACCACCCTCCTTTTGAAGCTTCCAGTCTGTTATTCGAACTGAATCAGCATGACAGAGTGATCTCCAGCCTTGTCCTCGTAAACACTCACACCTGTGTTAACGAGAGAATCACTGACATGTCAGCTGGTCCTTTTGGGACAGGGCTGAAATGCAGTGGAAATGTTTTTTGGGATTCAGTTCATTTGCATGACAAAGAGGGACTTTGCAATTAATTGCAATTCATCTGATCACTCTTCATAACATTCTGGAGTATATGCAAATTGCCATCATACAAACTGAGGCAGCAGACTTTGTGAAAATTAATATTTGTGTCATTCTCAAAACCTTTGGCCACGACTGTATATATATCCATAAAAATGATGCCCGCTGTTTCATGATTTTGACCGGCTGAGAAACGCTGTGGAATAGACACCAGCTGGAATGCGGATTTAACCAATCTGCATTCAGGATTAGACCCACCCGTAGCTAGAGAATAGTTGGAAATTAACGATGCATGACTGTAATCCGTTTATTTCCCCTAGATTACTACTCCTGCTGCAGAGTTTCAGTGCACATGCAGAGCAGTTGAAGTTTTGACAGAAAGAAAACATGAAGCAAACAGCCCCATGTGTATCAATTGGCCTTGTAGTTGGACACTATTGGAATAACTTTATCCAGATTGGCAACCAGAGTGAGTTTTTAAAGCACTCCTGGTGTTTGCATTTTTTTTTTCACATAAAATGTATATTTTATGACCATGTTGTTCCCTCCTCTTATTCAGAGTATGAAGCAAGATATTCAAGAATTGATCAAAACTCCAAACTGTGAGGAAAACACCACTTTCTCTTTAGCATCCTCACTCCTGGCCACAAAAAGGGATATTTGTCCACAGTCTCCATCCGTGTGTCTCAGCACTGTACTTCAAGAACAGCAGCAAGCACTCCATGTCCTCCACAGAAAATAGCAAATGGCGGCCCCTCCTGTCCTACTCGCAAAACAGCAAGCATCATCCCCTCCTGCCTTTCCCCTATATCCACTGACACTCATAATGTAAGTTGCCAGACAGTAGAGTCCTCCCTTGTCCCCTGTGATGCCTGTGCTCAGGTCCTGTCCAGCCTGAGGGAGACTGGTGATGCTGTTGTGGAGCTGTGTCGGAGCGAGGGCCTTCCCACCTCTCTGCAGCGCCTCCTGGTGGCTGTGGATGACACCCTGGAGCAGGGCCGTCTGACTGTAGGAGATTTGTCCCAGTGGTCCACAGAGCAGCACAGGGACATGGGTCAGGTGGGAAAGCATCTGCTGAAGGTGCAGCCCACAGTGCAGGGCTCAGCTGGGGGAGGGCACAGGAGGAACTGAAGCGTGAATGGGCAAAGGACCAAGCAAGACTGTAGGAGGCCCAGGCATCCAGGAAGGAGACAGAGAGGAGACTGCAGGACGAACATGAGGAGCTGAGGTGAGGTACAGTAGCACGCAGAGGAAACCTTGCTGACAACATATTTGAAGGGGGACGAAATATTGTAACATTTCAATAGTAAATATGCTTTCATGTTATTCACAATATACTGTGTATCTGTCCATTTTAGGCTCCATGTCATTGGAGGATAGCAACTCCAAACTGAAGGCAGAGATTGGTTTGCAACAAGAAAGGTTACACAAACTCGTTAAGGACGTACACCCCCACCCCAAGTCTGATGTTTCAGGAGCAGAAGGAGACAGCCCAAGTTATCTTAATTGTTGTGAACAGAAAATATGTGGAACCTTGTCCTTTCTTTGTCAGAGTGTGAGAGCGATAAGCTACATCAGGAAGTGAAGGCCTTGCAGGTAGAGGAAGAGGCACTGAATAAACTAGAGGAGAAGACACAAACACTGGAGGCTCAACTGTCCAGTACTCAGCTCTTACTTGACAAAGAGAACTCCAAGTACCATAATGCATGTCACCAACAGGAGGTCAGTATAACAGCCATGTATGGGGTTGGGTACTCATGGGGGCAGATGAGTATTTAAAACCAGACCTGGGGCAGTACTAGTAAATGTGTTAAAGGCCACATCTAAAAACTCTGATCCTGATCCTGTTTTACGTGAGTTGTTACTGCACAGTCTCACTCTGTGTCTTCAACAGTCACTGCAGGCCAAGCAGATGTTTCTATTGGAGCGAGTGGATGCTCTGGACCAGGAGTGTGAGGAGCTTCAAGGACAGTTGGGGGAGACTGAGGACACACAGACAGACCTACAGGATAGACTGACACACATCTCAGAGGAGAAGGACCAACTTAAAACCCAGCTCACCCAAGAACAGGTACATTACTACCAGACAGATGTGACTCAACGCAATATTAAGCACAATAAAATGTTTCACGTTATAGTTCATTTTATCGTGCTGCTTGTATACGTTGGGCAGAGCCATACTTCAGCATAGCAGATACAGTATATAAATATGATCCTATCTCATTTTCAAAGAACAATAATGTGTGTGTAACTAACGGCCTTGCCTCTGCAGTCCCCGAGGCCTTGTGTTCTGAGCTGCAGCAGGAGAAGCAGATTGGAGAGTCATGTGGGCAAGCTGAAAGACAGTGTGGATCAGCTGACAGGAGAGGTGCAGGAGTTAGCCCAGAGGGAGAGGCTGCTGGTGGCATTCCCGGAGCTCAACCCACTGCCTCAGGGATCTCCACAGAGTAGGATCACTTCCCTAAATAACTCAGAGCATTTTCTGTATGTGGACCACAATGTTGACTTTACTTGTACAACCTGTTTGACATTTGTATTGTTTGTTAATGTGGGTTTACTTACATATGGTTTCAAATAGAAATACCAGTATTACAAGCATAGACCTGGTTACAACTCCAGTGCATTTGGAAAGTATTCAGACCCCTTGACTTTTTCCACATTTTGTTACTTTACAGCCTTATTCTAAAATGAATTAAATAAAAGATTTCCCTCAGCAATCTACACACAATACCCCATAATGACAAAGCAAAAACTGTTTTTTAGAAATTTTAGCAAATGTATTAAAAATAAGACTCGGAATTGAGCTCCATTGATCATCCTTGTTTCTAAAACTTGATTGGGGTCCACCTGTGGTAAATGCAATTGATTGGACATGATTTAGAAAGGCACACACCTGTCTATATAAGGTCCCACAGTTGACAGTGCATGTCAGAGCATGCACATGTCAGAGCCCGGACTTCAAAATGATCGAACATCTCTGGAGAGACCTGACAATAGCTGTGCAGCGACACTCCCCATCCAACCTAACAGAGCTTGAGAGGATCTGCAGAGAAGAATGGGAGACTCCCCCAATACAGGTGTGCCAAGCTTGTAGCTTCATACCCAAGAAGACTCGAGGTTGTAATCACTGCCAAAGGTGCTTCAACAAAATACTGAGTAAACGGTCTGAATACTTATGTAGATGTGATATTTCGTTTTTTTATTTGTAAGACATTTACACAAATTTCTAAAAAACTTGTTTTGATTTGTCATTATGGGTTATTGTGTGTAGATTTATGAGGGGGAAAAAACAATTTAATCCTTTTAAGAATAAGGCTGTAATGTAACAAAATGTGGAAAAAGTCAAGGGGGCTGAATAGCTTCCGAATGCACTGTATGTTGTTTATGCTAAATGTTCATTTCTATTATCACCATGTGAAGTTGCCTGTCACAGCTCTGTGCATATTCTTAACTTAGACTTGCCTTTGTCTCTTTCTCAGGCACAGGGGACATGTTGGAGGAAATGAAGCAGCAGTTGCAGGCTAACTGTGTTTGGATTATGGTTCTGGAGCAGGAGAACAGCACCCTGCACAGCAGCCTGGTGAAACTGAGGGACAGAGCCCAACATGGGGCCTCCAAGGTGGGGTCCAGGGGACAATTCTACTCCTTTAGTATAAAGTGTGTTGACCGTGGAAACTGATGAAAAGGACTGAGGGGATAATACTTCTATAATGCTGCTGGAGAACTACAGATGTAGGATCTTAATTTGATCACTATTTTGTTGCTGAGAATTTTCCTGCACAGCCGGAAATGCAATCTTGTACTGTATTCAAGGTTTAACTAGGCTTCTAAAGTTTGTAATTTCCCCTTTAAAATGTCAGACTTGATTTGCCTCAATGAAAAATGTATCAACCAATGCAAAAAATGTCCATTCATTATAATCCACATAATAATTCACATTTCCTGTTGCTGCAGGATTATTTTCCTGCTGTTGCAAACTGGCTCAAATTAAGATCCTACATCTGTGCTGCATGTTTTATCTATCGACCACACCTGAACAATGATAACGACACTTGTAAAACACAAAACATATTATCTCTTACAGACAACCTCTCTCAGCAGCTTTGGATTCTCTCAGTCTTTGCCTGACGCTCCCAGAGAGAGACAGCTAAATCCCACCCCCTACGTACAACACAGCCCTCTGTAAGTCAACACCACAGAAAGAATATGTATATTTATGTATACTGCAGGTAATACAGCAGTCAACTGTTTTGCTTGGCCAACCGTTTTTCTTGGGTACTACAAAAAATGGAATCTTACCTTAGCATGTATAGTGTTTTTTAATTCTAGTAGTGTTTTCATAAATACATTATTTATGAATGTATTTATGACTCATCTTTTCTCTCATTCTGCCCATCCCAGACAGACCTCCAGTGCAGGAGTGTTGAAATATTGAGTGAGGAGGAAGGGAGCAGACAAAGGGGATTCAACCCTTGTGGTGATGGGGATCATGTCTCTGCCACCTTCTCTACAGCTCTGGTGCACCAGCGGACCCTACGGCTCTCCCCAGACACCAGCGCAGCCAGAGCCTAAGCAAAGATACGCCAGGCGTCCTGAACCTGCTCTGTTGGCAATCTCCAGAGGAAGAAATAAATCCAGCACTGGGTGATCTACCTCATGTTGACCATTTTTGGAGCATAGTAATGCTGAAAGAGCCTGAGGCAGAAAGAGGCTGTTAGAAGTATATATCAGGCTTCTCCATCAGGAGACTGCAGTAAGGCATTGCATTGTAGCTCGTACACATAGTTATTTGTGTATCAGCTGAGGCAGACACAGAAAGGTTAGAGTTCAGGATCTTGGCAACATTGAGCTGGCTTGAAGTTGCTATTTAACAGAAAATGAATTTGATTCATACACAAACTGTGGTATCATGTTTTTTCTTTCTTGAACTGTTGTGTTAATCACTTTGCTACTTTGGATTACAAATGTGCATTTGACTTCATGCATTTAGCAAAATTATCCCCAGGGGATAGTGAAACAGTTTTACCTAGTTTGGAAGGTAAAGCAATAAGACTGAGCATAACGAGCCTACCAAAGCACATTCATTATTTAAACTCATAAAGAATGTGGTCATGCACAAACACACACACTAAAAATAAGTGTCTTAAAATGATCAGTCTAGAAAAGGGAAAGGCTAGGTAAAAGACAAACCATGGTGTGTGTCTGCGTGTTTAGCTGTGTGTGGTCTTCTAAAGGCTCTACTATTGTGTCACCAACACAATGCCACGAATGCAGACGTCTCTAATGATTTACAGAGTAGTCTGACGAGGGAGGGGTAAGTTCCTATGGCAACATTGATGATCAGAGCATGACATCTTGTGTGGGTTCCCTCCTGCCAGTCCAACCCTTCACCTATTGAGGAGTATACTTGGTGGTAGACCAACCAATTCATTGTGAAGTATGCTTCCCATGGCACGTTAGGTTGCAATATTTTTGTCCTTTGTATTTCCTTGCACTAGAAATGCCAAATGACTTTTCTGAAGGTGGGTTGTAGTCATGGAGATACCTGTGACAAGCCCCATAGATCCAGACTAGATATTGACTACACCTGAAACTAACAGAAGGAGAGCGCTCTTTGTATGCAATTCAAGCCCATATTATTGTTCATGCCTGTTTAAACAGTTCTGCATGAGTTCAGAGGTAGCACAATAGTGGGGTTCATTTTCAGGGATATACCTAGATACTGAAGTATTTGTGGAATGCAGATGTACTATTGAAATCAATAATTTCTTAGCCCACTAACTCACAAATCCTTCTCTATGGTGACAAACTTGCTTGATCAAGTCTAACCTTGGACCTCAGATTTCAGTCTTTCAGTTGAGCCAATTATACAGCTGTGTCATCCCTCAAGCATGTCATTGAGATGTGTCCCCCGATAGATGATGAATGTGTTGTCTATGGTACATGATTGACAGACTGATTTAGCCTAATTGTTAATTGTTGCATGGAGTATAAAGACAATATGGCAGACACACGGTATTTATCTGAAAATGTAAAATGGAGCATTGTATAATCAATTTAGTTATTTGAATAGTATGCTACCCTGTAAAAATAACAATATTCAGAATGCTGCTTCAAAACATTTATTTGTCACAAAATAACACAACTTGTTTTAGACTATACAACAAAAAAATACATTTGGATGTGAAAGTAGAGTACATGGTTACAGTCAGACCTCATATCTCACTGTGCTTACTGGTACACAAAAGACAGACTAACTCAGAGGTGAGGAAATGTTCAGTTTGCCAAAAGCACAAGTGTCAACACCTGCAACTTGCTCCCACAGGAAAAACAGAGACACGGTGGAAGAAAGACACATACAGTCATTTGCAGTTAGAAACTTAAACAATGTGCAAAGTTGTACAAAAATCCATTGAATATTTTTGGTATCCCCGCATCCACCAACATTAGATTATTTCAAAGGGTATATCTGTTGTTCAAGTCAATTGAATGTTATATAATAATTTACGATATAATATCCTATGAGTAAATACTGAGATTATAACAGGGAAAACTACTTGGGTAGAAGAAGAAAAAAAAAATACCTGAACAACTGAAGTAATTTAGATTTCACGTAAGCTTCATTCCGTATTCATGAAAACATCTTTAAGGCCATTGGTTACTTGTGTCATATATTTACATGAACAAATCAGTATGTTTATAATAACTAATAAATAGTGATAAATAAGAGGCAAAACAACATATTTTCCAGTACAACACTAAGTTGAGCTACAGACACTTCTGAGGTTGGTAGCCAGTAGTCAGGGAATCATGCTCATTCTTCATCATTCTAAGGGCTGTGGTATATAGAAAATGCTAATAACATTAAGGCAATGTTTTAGTAACATTATTAAAACACAGATAAATGGTAGATGTTTTACCGCAATCTCCAAACGTGACAACCATGCAAATCTACACCTAATAGGTAACAAAATAACCCCTTATCAGGACTTGACTGAAAACTTCAGCCATTGGAATGCTATGATTATCACTTTGAGACATTGTTACATTGTTGTGACATCTTCGACACTGTGCTAGCAGACAGGGTAGGGAGTAACTGCGGGTGAGAATGCTATCTCTCTGAGACATTCAGTGTAATTCAGCACTGTGTGATCTCACATATGTGTTTTATCATATAGGTCAAGCTTTTAGGCAGCTGCAGGGACCGCTGCAAATCTGTCAGATTACAGAGGCCTCATGAGGATGAGGGATGTCCTATGGCTGGCATAGTCTGACAAAACTCCCAATCTCTGTTTGTCAATATGCTTTTAAGCAGCAGCAACAGCACCACCACCAGCAAATACCCTGTTCAGGTACATCATGCACTGGGTTTGTACTTGCCTTACAAAAAGCATATATTAAATCACATGCCCATAAAATTGTCAGAGACTCCAGTCCCCAAGTCTTAGACTGTTCTCTCTGCTACTGCACGACAAACAGTACCAGAGCGCCAAGTCTAGGACCAAAAGTTCCCCTTAACAGCTTCTACCCCCAAGCCATAAGACTGCTGAACAATGAATCAAATGGCCACCTGGACTATTTACTGTGACACACCCCCCCCCCCTCTATTTCTTGAATTGCATTGTTGGTTAAGGACTTGTAAGTAAGCATTTCATGGTAACGTCTACACCAGTTGTATTCGGCGCATGTGACAAATAACATTTGATTAGATTCGTTTTTATTTGATATGTTTATAACTCTCGTTATCCCTCTTGTGTATGAGGAGAAATGAGAACAAAACAATCCATGTGCTTTTATATCAGCTGGTTGTATAATCTAACCTCATGCTAGCAGAGCGTCGGGAAATGGGCCGCTGTCTAGTTATTGTGCATGGGAAAAAACCCTTCTCAGCAGAGATTAAGTTCATTGACAAAATGTGGGACACAGAGAGTGAGGTCATGAGATAGGAGTCTGTGGATTAAGTGACAGGTTGAAAGGTCTTCTCACCACCTAGTCACCATTAGAAGAATTGTCACGACCATCTCAAGTGGAGTCGGGTCACTATAATACGAAGCGAGGTACCATAATATAATATAATGTGTGTGTGATATGCTGATTGGCCTAGTCACTGATAGGGGAAAGACATAGATTAATTAAAGAGAGTACCATCTGAGAGATGCCATCATCAGTGAAATGTTTCCCAGTTCGGAGAATACACAAAATAAATCAATATCTAAAAAATCTTTAAAAAAACAGAACAAGTTTAAGAAACTTTAGCAAAGTAGTCGATTTGTGTTTGGCTGAGCAGCCACCAGCATGAGGGAGCTACAGAGCTACAGGTCCCAGGGGTTGTAAGTAGAGGCACATGACCCACTGACAGAATTTAGTCTCTCCTCAGGCGAGAATTATGCTTGTGTGTGTGTGTGTGTGTGTGTGCATCCCCACAAGAATAGTAAACAAACAAAAATTTGACCAACTGGGGACATTTTGTTAGTCCACACAAGGTCAAATGCAATTTCTAGGGGGTTTAGGGCTAAGGTTAAAATTAGGTTTAGGAGCCAGGGTTAGTTGTAGGGTTAAGGTTAGGTTTTGGGGTTAGGGTGAAGGTTAGAGTTAGAGAAAATAGGATTTTGAATGGGACTGAATTGTGTCCCCACAAGATTAGTTATACAAGACTGTGTGTGTGTGTGTGTGTGTGTGTGTGTGTGTGTGAGAATTTCATCAGCCGATGATTGTCAAGCAAATAACTGCCAGTCTCACGGTAACTGACCGTTAATTAACATAAACACATTTAGCATCTCCTAGCTTCCACACATCTCCTGGCTTGCACACAAGCCACTGATGCAGACCTTTGGAACAGCTACATTTTAAAAAGTCAAATAAATCCATGTAATACAGCCTACACCTTCACAATGAATCCATTATTTATTTTAGACAGGTCTAAAGAAACATGATATGAATAAAATGTAATCTATTTCAGATTAACAGAATAGTATACTCTGAGTTGTCCTTATGTTAGGTCCTGATCATGCTATGCTAAATGGCTGTGGGCAACACTAGTTCATTTAGCAGACAAGATTTGCTTAGAATTCCATGGCATTATTTTATAGTTTGAAGACTACAATTGAACAAAGCTGAATTAAATAGAAAGGATATTTTCTCCAAACACACACGTGGCTATTCTGTGTTGAGTGGTTAACAAAGAAATAGGTACTCCTATATGCTTAATTTAGAGTTATTAATGTAACTTTAGTTGTTCTACAAATGTTGGGCTATATGTTTTGATTTTTAATACATTGTAAGGCTGCATGATGATACTCTAATGATGATTTTAAAAAAGACGCTTGAAAGGCATGAGATCTGCTTTGTTTTTTTGCGCAGGCTGTACACACTTCATCAGTCCCTCATTCACATTTTGACAAGCACTTGATAATGCCTCGAATTGTCCAGCAGCATCCCCTTTGTGTGGCCATTAAGCACCCTAAAAAAATCCATGTCTTTTGCGTCCAGTGGCTGTTGTGCCCTTGGCCCAGAATGCTGCGCGCTCAGAAGCACCTCTCACTCACATGGCTCTCCATCAGTGATCTGGTCTTTCTCACAGGCTACAAATGAAGACAGACACATCGGGGACACAACTGCGCGTGTCCTTATACAATTCCAAGGTGCATATTGAAGATTTTGGGAAAACTGTCCATTTACTTTTCAACAGCCAAAAAGAAGAGTAGGCCATTATCAAAAGTGACCGTAAATGCATTATGCATGTAATGCTTTTATTATAAAGGTGCATTTTTATGGTGAAAATTATCTTCCTCAAACTTGAAACTCACGCACTGCTTATGTATGCCAGTTAGGCTCTACACCCCTTTTAAAGCGAATTAATGTGCTTAATTTTAAGAAGTTATTTGGCCACTTTATTTGTGATTCAAACCGTATCAAAACATATAGGCTGCATGACGTGTGCGACTATGATTCGAAAAAGTTAATTACATTTGCATCGATGTCAGAGTGATTAGAGCGATAAGAGTGCTGAGTTCCAGGCAGTTAGCAAGTTTGGTAGGCTACTAATGACTGTCAGCAGCATCAGAGCTTGGAGAAGCATAATTACCGTGACTAAACGGTCACATGGAATTTGACTCTCTTCATGACTCGTGACCGCCGGTGTGGCAGTAATATGGTCGCCGCAACAGCCCTAATCATGACTCAATGTATGCCATGATCATAAGCACTTTACATCTTCCAAAAACATTAAAGTGTGAGTGCCAAAGGGACGTTAAAGTTGAGAGCAATGCTAACAACGAAAAAACCCCTGTGCTAGTTTATTGAAATAAATAATATCGTAAACAACGCTGGATAGCTATAAAAGGTATGTTCCCATATTAACAGATATAAATATGTTTCATAATGAGAGTGAGTCCCATCCAGTGATGTGTATTTACTAATGCAGAGAAACAGAGCCCTGCGGGGTTACACACCTACTGTATGAGGCCAGTCACATGAGGGAGGGGTGAGAAGAGAAGAGAGTGAGGTAATGAAAGCAGTAAAAGTATAGGAGCAGGAGCAGATAGACGATAATGGCCCACTTTAATAAGAATGGCTCCCTTCTTACACATCATCTCTTTGCCTGCTGCTCCTCAGCAGACGGGGAGGAAGTGGTGTGGAGGGTGCTGGCGTCACGCTGTCCATTCGGCTGCACAGACTGGACTGTCTCTACCAGGCTACCACTGGGGAGCACCACGTACCTGGCTGCCATATCCTTGGGCTGCAGCTCCCTCAGGCCCTCCTTACTGTGCCAGATCCCATAGCCAAAATACACGAGCAGACCTGGAGAGGTGCAACATATACTGTTAATTGAATTTGAGTATTCTAAAAAGCACCTGGTATTTGTTATAGCATTGGGTAGCACTTTTGAATATTGTTTGACTACATACGCTTACATAATCAGAATCACACAGACATGTTGTTATTGTTGTCATACCGTATGTGCAACTCTGTTGAGAATATACAGCTATAGCAGGAATATGGTGGTGCTTAACAGTCACCACAGCCTATAGATGCATCTTGGCCCATCCCATCTGTGTGTTATGGTCACATAACTTTCACCAGGGAAATGATTACTTAGACATGGCTTAGCCAAGCCCCTGTCATGTCCAATATTCCCTGTGAAGCCAGTTAAATCTCTGTAGGCAGACAGGTGTGTTTAAATGGTTTACATGGTCCAGAAGACCTCTGAGCCCATACAGCCACTCATGTTTCCTTCATGATCAACTTTTATGACAGCAAACTCAATAGCCAATTAACACTTTCTCACTGCAGCAGGTGTTGGCTAGAAAACTCACTGTGTCTTCAGGGGTTTACGCTCAAGAAACCTGCAGATGTTTAAATACAAACATGTACCATGTACAAAACCCTGTAGGTATAAAACCCTGTTTCGTATCCTGCTATTTATCATCAATCAGTATTAAGTAACCATACTATTTGTCGATCATTTAGGTTAAAAGGCACAGTATTTCAACCACTGAATGCAACCATTTCAGTTCTGCCTGACAGGATGTTTGGCTTACAAGGCCTGTCTGTGCTACATAGCACATGGTCTTTACACAACACATATTTGTGCCATTAGCAGATGTAATCTTACCTGCAGCCACCCATACGGTAAAGCGGATCCAGGTCATAGGGCTGAGCTTCAGCATTAGGAACACATTCATGAGGATGCTTGCACCGGGAATGAATGGGACCAAGGGTACCTAGAAAAATTACAACAGCAAACAACCATACTGACATGCATAAAAATGTGTCAAATAGCCTTCCTCAATTCGGTAAGTCTTAGTCATTGACAAAAAGGAAGCTGGAGAGCCAAAAAGAACACTAGTCTTTACTAAAAGATGAATAGAGCTTGGTTCACTTAATATAATTCAGCAGAATGAATAGGTTGGTGCCAGGGGGAACATGGGTCCTGCTTGAGCTCACAGAAACATCTGCCTCTCAAATATGAGTCACAGAAACAGATTTGATTTTATATGAGGAGCAGATCGACCACACAGCGGAGAGTGAATGTCTTCTGGGACTCAGTCTAAGAGCTAGCTGATAATGTGGCTCCCTGAGTCCCTGTCTATTGGGCTATAGGCAGTCTGGGCTCTAGTCAGACTGAGCAGAGTTTATCACACCTGAAGTGTAGCGACAGCTATAATGAGTCTGTGAGAGACTTAAAACTCATAAGGAGTAGTATCAGTTTATCATAGCTACATAAGAACTTAGGGAAATATAAAAAGCTATTTGCTCAACTCCCCAGGCAGACAACATTATACAGATAATAACTCTAAGGCGAGGGTTTAGTTCTGCTTCCCTAACTTTATGGGTGGACCCACACTATTCTATACAAGTGAAAGTCAACAAAGTTGTGAATGGTTTTGCATTTAAACTTTGGGCATATGAGCAGACATATAATACAAAAGTGATAATCTGTTTGGCTCACCTGGAAGGTTTTGGTGTTGACATGAGGTTCATGGGCATATATGATGACCAGGCAGAGAAGGAAGGTTGAGCCAAACACCACTATTAGCAGGGCGAAGCTCCACGTAGGCAGCTGAAGCTGGTTACTCCCAAACACAAACACGGCACAGAGGGACACTGAGCTCACCATCACGGCCAGCACAGAAAAGGCCACCACTTCCCCTGGTTCAAAGTCCCCCAGCAACCTGCCCAGGTAGGGCTCCCAGCGGGCCTTCAACACCCCTGGGGCACTCCGTTCCCTGGTCTTCTGCATCTCCACCAGCTGCAGCTTGTCTGAGAAGGACTCATACTCCTTCAGCTCCCCACTGTCCTGAGCTATGATCTGAGACTCTGAGACTTCGGGCGAGGGCTCAGGGTTAGAGTTGGGGGACATGGTGAAGTTAGCCTTGGAACTGGTCTTCTCCTTCTCAGGCTGGAAGCGCAGCACGATGACACTGGCTGCCACAAAGGTGTAGGCCAGGAGGGTGCCAATGGACAGGAACTGGACCAGGGCCTCCAGGTCAAAGATGAGGGCCATGACGGCCATGAGGAGGCCAAACACCAAGATGGCATTAACAGGGACCTTGGTGACAGGGTTGACCTTGGCGAAGAAGGAGAAGAAGAGGCCATCTTCCGCCATAGCGTAAACAATCCGAGGGAGAGAGAAGAGGTTGCTGAGTAGCACTGTGTTCATGGCTGGAAAAGGGGAGACAGAGTCACATTATTATCAGCGCAAGAGACCTACTGTATGAAGTAAAAATTAATAAAAGTAATACACATTTGCCCTTCAATCATTTATATCATCAACTAACCAAAATAAACTTAATGACATGATACATTGGTGTAGCCTCGTAATTACCAGACTGATTACTGCTGCGCGATCATGATTCCGTGGTAGCAAACCATTCATGTAAGCTTGCAACATCAGGTGGCTTGCGAGGCTAACATTGGTGTGGTTACAGTCTTTCAAGAGACACTTACCACAGATGGACCCTACTGCCACAATGTAGCCAGCCCAGCTGTAGCCTCGGCGGAAGAAGGCGTCAGACAGGGCTGAGTTTGGGTCGAGCGAGTGCCAAGGCACCATGAGAGTGAGGACTGTGGAGACCAGGATATAGGCTGTGGCGGCCATGCCCAGGGAAATGGCTGTGGCCATGGGAATGGCTCGCTGGGGGTTCTTTGCCTCCTCACTGGAGGCTGCAATCACATCGAAGCCAACAAATGCGTAAAAGCAGGTGGCTGTGCCCGCCATCACCCCATTGACACCGAACGGTGCAAAACCTCCTTCCTTCTGGCTCCAGTTGACTGGGTCGGCTAGCACGAAGCCAAACACCAAGATGAAGAGTATGACAACCAGACTAATGGCTGAGAAGATGTGGTTGAGCCAAGAGGAGACTCGCACTCCGAAGGTTATGAAGATGGTGGCAACAACTAGAATCCCGGCAGCCAGCAGGTCAGGGTAGTGGGCGATATAGGGAACATTCCACTTCATTATGTGGTTCTCTGTGTAGTTCTGGATGGTGTGGTTAAACATGGAGTCCAGGTAACCACTCCACGCCCGCGCCACCGCGGCTCCACCAATCATGTACTCCAACACTACATTCCAGCCAATGAGAAAGGCCCAGATCTCTCCACAAGAAACATAGGTGAACATGTAGGCCGAGCCCGTTCTGGGAACACGAGCTCCGAACTCTGCATAGCAGAGGGCAGCCATCAGGGAGGCGATGCCTGCTATGAGGAAGGAGAGGACCACGGCAGGTCCGGCGGTGTCCTTGGCAACAGTGCCAGTCAGGACGTAGAGGCCAGAGCCCACCATGCCACCAACACCCAGCAGGGCCAGGTCCACCATGGTCAGGCAACGCTTCATTGACGTCACCATCAAGTCATCATCCAGGGTCTTTAGTCGGTTCAGCCTCTGGCAGAAACGCACTGCAGGGACGCAGCCACGCCCGCAGGTCGCCATGGTTACAGGATCACACTCAGCAACTGGACAGGGTCTTATCAGTCAAGATGCTCAAACTGGATCCATTCTTCTCCTGATCGACTAACCTGAGAGACAAAAACACACATGCATACCATCATGCAGGGACAAAGCAGCCATCATTGAATTTGCCCTGAAGCCTTTGACTTCAGAGCAGGTAGACAAAAGCAACTCAAGTCATCCATCGATCACCTATCCACACTGCTGCCTGATGTCATATTGCTGATGATACTGTGCATTCCATGTCTGCCCTCATCAAAAGGTGGAAACAACATGTTCAGAATTGCAGACACATTTTTCGTATTTGCCTTATGTGGGGTAGCTTAATAAATGTCTATTGGGTCTATCTGAGTAATGTAAAACCTATAAATAAAGCTATAAAGTATGCAATTTAACAAATGTGATTGCTCTGTCTAAGACTGATTAATAACTGCCCATACTAAAGTGTTCAAACATCTGCTCTGGGTGTTTGACACGTCTTATATTCACTGGCAGTCCAATAGGCCTAACGATGGTAGACCTGTTGGCTATTATATTCAGCTTCCTGTAATGAGACTGACTAAAAGTAGCCTTACCATATTCATACACAACTGTTTGTTTATGGTTTAACGCTGCTGTACCAAAATCAATCATCAATGGACGTTTTATGTGATAAAACACATTTACAAATTGGACCATCAGTAAGCGGCTTTTTTGATGCACCGTTTCCGACAACTGCGCGCGGCGAGCAGATGGCGAGTTCTGCCTCAATGCTAGAAATACATTACGTAACGCTTGTATTCCCTAGAAATAAACACCAACACAAAGTGAAGCGACCCATCTGTCCTCCATAATAACCGGGTGATTCGTGTGTAATAAAATGAATGGCTTTATGTGCGTCGTTTTCACAAAATCCACATTAATAATTTAAAAGAAAATGGAAACTCATGCAAATATTATTCATGACAAACGATAAGTTATTTCAATAAAGCAATGGCTGACTATTCTATGACATTTTACGTTTTATATTGTTTTATTATGGCACAAACAAGGTGGTTCAATAGGTAGCCTATGGCAAGAGCCAGGTGAGAAACACAACCATTGCTGCTATTCTGCATATATAGTGTAATATAAAACGCTCTATTATGGTAACAAATGTATTTACTGGTTTACCTTGAATGCTGAATATTGCTTATCAGTAGCCTATCTCGGGCCCGGTTGATATCCCTTGAAGCTCAACGACAGGGAGGAAGGGAGGAAGGTGGAGAACCAGAGGATAGTGAGCTGACCGAGCTCTCTTCTTAAAGGCACAGTACTGGTCTATTGTTCATCTGATGACGATGGGATCAGCCATCAGACAAGCGTCGCATTCCCTTTCTCAGACATTGCATGCATCACCAGTGCCTTGCCATCGACTGTATCACCGAATGACAGATTGCTATAACATAATATGGTTAGCCGAAACTTGAAATACTTATCAACAAGTTATCAAATCTGGAATAAGTCAGTAATGCCTGGGAAAAGGAATTCACCCAAAAGGCCTGTGTACAGCCAGTGTTCAAATGGATAGTTCAAGAAAATTCTAAAATTCCACAATGGTTTCCTTACGTTGTTTAAAGTGTATGGACAAGTTATGACAACAATCCATGCTTTTGGTTTAGTTTCCCTGTTACTGTTTTCACATGCTAACGTTTTAACATAATGGCATAAATCCCATTCAAGTCATGGGACAGATATTAGCATTTTTCATGTGTAACCGATGTGAAATGGCTAGTTAGTTAGCGGTAGTGCGCGCTAATAGTATTTCAATCAGTGACGTCACTCGCTCTGAGACTTGAAGTAGGGTTTCCCATTGCATTGCAAGGGCCGCGGCTTTTGTGGCGCGATGGGTAACGATGCTTCGTGGGTGTCAGTTGTTGATGTGTGCAAGGGTCCCTGGTTCGAGCCCGGGTTGGGGCGAAGAGAGGGACGGAACCTACACTGTTACACATGCACCATCTCCAAATCATCTGAAAGTATCTATAATTGATTGTGAAGCTCTACAATGTCACTTATAGATGTTTGAACATGATGGTGAAAAATGCTAATATCGGTCCCATGACTTTAGCATGTGGAAACAGTGCCAGGGAAACTCAACCACAGCACTGCCTGGTATGGCAACTGCTCGGCCTCCGACCGCAAGGCACTATAGAGGGTAGTGCGTATGGCCCAGTACATCACTGGGGCCAAGCTTCCTGCTATCCAGGACCTCTATACCAGGCGGTGTCAGAGGAAGGCCCTAAAAATTGTCAAAGACTCCAGCCATCCTAGTCATAGACTGTTCTCTCTGCTACCGCATGGCATGCAAGTCTAGGTCCAAGAGGCTTCTAAACAGCTTCTACCCCCAAGCCATTAGACTCCTTCTACCCAGACTATTTGCACCCCCCCCCCTATTTACGCTGCTGCTACTCTCTGTTATTATCTATGCATAGTCACTTTAATAACTCTACCTACATGTACATATTACCTCAATTACCTCGACTAACCGGTGCCCCCACACGTTGACTCTGTAACAGTACCCCCTGTATATAGCATCGCTATTGTTATTTTACTGCTGCTCTTTAATTATTTGTTACTTTTATTTCTTATTCTTCTTTTTTTTAGGGATTTTTTGTCATACAGTGCCTTCAGAAAGTATTCACACCCTTTTACTTTTTCCACGTTTTCCACGTTGTGTTACAAAGTGGGATTAAAATGTATTTAATAGTCATTTTTTGTCAACGATCTACACAAAATATTCTGTAATGTCAAAGTGGAAGAAAAATTCTAACTTATTTTTAATTAATTAAAAATAACACTAATAGATTTTGATTAGATAAGTATTCAACCCCCTGAGTCAATACATGTTAGAATCACCTTTGGCAGCGATTACTTTCTGGGTCTTTCTGAGTCTTGTACAATATTTGCCCTTATTCTTTTTTAAATTCTTCAAGCTCTGTGAAGTTGGTTGTTGATCATTACTAGACAGCCATAGATTTTCAAACTGATTTAAGTCAAAACTGTAACTAGGCCACTCAGGAAATTCAATGTCATCTTGGTAAGTAACTCCACTGTATATTTGGCCTTGCGTATCAGGACTTTGCCTGTGCTTGAATCTATTCCATTTCTTCATCCCAAAAAATTCATCCCTAGTCCTTCTGATGACAAACATACCCATAACATGATGCAGCCACCACCATGTTTGAAAATATGAAGGTTGGTACTCAGTGATGTGCTGTGTTGGATTTTTCCAAAACACAATGCTTTATATTCAGGACAAAAAGTTGTCAGTTGAACAGTGTTTCCTCCGACACATTGGTCCGGCTGCCTTCCGGGTTAAGCGGGCGGGTGTTAAGAAGTGCGGTTTGGCGGGTCATGTTTTACATGACTCGACCTTCGCCTCTCCCGAGCCCGTTTGCAGCGATGAAACAAGATCATAATTGGATATCACGAAATTGGGGAGAAAAAGGTGGTAAAATACAATTGAAAAAAATATTTAAATCACCATTGGCCTCATGGTGAAATCCCTGAGCGGTTTCCTTTATCTCCTTCAACTGAATTTGGAAGTATGCCTGTATCTTTTAAGTGACTGGGTGTATTGACACACCATCCAAAGTGTAATTAATAACTTCACCATGCTCAAAGAAATATTCAATGTCCGTTGTTTGCGATTGGAAAACCTCCCTGGTCTTTGTTGTTGAATCGGACATTTCAGCTTTTCATTTTATATTAATTTGTAAAAATGTCAAAAAACATTTCACTTTGACATTATGGGGTATTGTGTGTAGATGACATTGCAAGATGACTTGGCTTCATACACTGGGTTGTTCTGAACAGAATGAGCCTTTGTCTATTGTGAAGAAAATTGGCCGTGGAACACGCACCTGAATGCACTCATGAATCCATTCCATGCTCACCAAAATTATCTCCTTCTTTGAATTGCCTTGTGAAATCCTAACACTAAGATTGGATTTTATAACTTAGCTAGTCATGTAGGCAATAGAACAAGCTTTCTAATGATTCCCACCTGACTCAGATTGCGATTTATAATGGACTGTTTTTAGATTGTGTAAACCACAAGTTATTGTGTGATGGCTGGGATGCAGGGCTGTGTTCCAAACAAAACTTATACACGTGTGCCTGCTCTAGTTCCTCAATTGCACAGGTAAGAGATTTAATAAAGCACCTTATAGTTGAAGATTATTCTTTGTCATAAAAGTGCATTGAAATGACTTAGGAACTGTGAACACTTTGGAGAGATGTGTTGCCAGTCAGACCCTCACTCTAACCCTTGTCATTTCTGTGTCTTATGTTGCACCTACTCCACATTTCCCATTAATATTCTTATGTTACTGAATATATCGAGTATTTTAAGATTTCATAATGAACAAATACAGTGAAAAGTACAGAAAATGTCAAATGCACATTAAATCAAGTGCAATGTTTGAATTCAGTTTTGTGTCAGGTGAACTATTGTGTCCTCACCTTTAGTCTAATCATTTTCTCATCATCTCCAAACTCTTCCATTTTAATTGCCACCATGGTTATGCATATGCTTACATATTTCTTCTGTAAGAAACATTTCAATTTAGCTCTATCCATATAGGCCAATTCCCACAAGTTTAATTCTAAAGCTGTCAGAAGTATTCATCTACCATAGTAACTCATAACTGGATGCTACAGTATTAGAATGCAAATTATATTCAAGTCCTAAACGTTTGTATAGTACTAGTCAATTTTAATACCATTTAACCAATGTAGGTTGACCCTATTGTCACTTACTAGACTAATAATGAAACAATCAAAGTCACAATCAAAGTAAATTGACTTTATTTCATGAACACACATTTTACAGTGGCCAAAATCATGGTAAACATGTAATGTTGATAAACATGAATGAAAAATAATAATTTCATGTCATCAAACATAACTTGGATGAATAATATTAATTATTTCCATTTTCTATCTGTGAGTGAGTGGCAACATAAATAGAAACGTATCTACAGCCTTCAGTGATTCTTCAAATTCCTGCACTCTCATCAGGGCCCCATTGCCACCCAGAACCAGTGATTTCTACATAGAATCACAAAGCAATACAACTTCTTGGTTTCCATGTGCATTTAAGGGAACACACACAGCTCCTGAGGACATTAACCTGAACGTGAATCCTGAGCCCCGCTCAAGTGCTCACTAACAAGAGGACAGGATGCTCTTTGAAGTGTCTATCCACTCTAGGATATGCTCTTCAGTGTCCAGTGCTTTATTTAACACAATCAGACCCTGTCTGTGTGTGTGTGTGTGTCTGTCTGTCTGTCTGTCTCATGACAGAACTCCTGACTGGGACTCTTTCTGTTGAAGTTTAAGGATCAGTTCCAGCAGGTTAATCTGCATCGTCAGCTCCTGCAATGACAAGAATGGAACATGAAATCTCCTGAGTCATTACAGACCTACTACTACACTGGACATGCAACTTTTGCTGGGTATGAGCTGCTAGTGACGCGCGCCGATTGCTGTCAATGAAGCCTGCTACACTGGCTGCGTGAGCAGCGCAGTCCCACAAACCCAAGAATGCGGTAAGCTGCTCACGCCCAAAATCCTTTTTATGTCTCCGTGTGCATTATGAAGGAAGTTAGAGGTAGCTTTGCGAGCCAATGCTAACTAGCGTTAGCGCAATGACGAAGTCTACAGGTACAGTAGGAAGTAGAAAAACGGTTTCATTGCCGGAATCTCGTAGTATTCCTTTAAAGTGGCTGGCGCTCTGCTTGCACTGACTGCCTCCAGGATATGCTTCCAGTGAAGCAGCTAAAAACCCACAATAATTTGTCTACACTTGCAGCATAACAGGTCTGTTACAATGGTGGAACGAGAGAGCCTCTACCACCATCTACTGGAAATGTTTCTGCACTACAATCTGTGTTTCACCTGACCCCAATGGAAGTGTACTTAGCTTTCAACACTTCAAACAGCAGAACAAATAATTTCTCTAGAATTCAAGGCAATGCATTTACCTAAATAATCAGGATTATGTCAACATTAGAATGGTGACAAACTAAAATCTACCATATTATTTGATAGAATAGACATCTGGTTATGAGCTCATGTAGAGGCACAATGACATAAAACCATTATGTTTCATGTATCTGTCATATGCACAAGAATGCACATTTACAAAGTGTTGATTCACCTGGGGATTGGTGGTAATGTAAAACCCTGGGACTCCCGCCATCTCCAAGGTGTTCTGCTGGTCTATCACCTTTTGGTCCATCTCCACCACAATCTTCTCATCCATCATCCTTTGCTCCTCTCTCACTCGAATCTCCAGAGCCTGATAGAGACAATCATAATGTCCTCAGACATGACCAATAGAAATTAACTCTGTGGCTGTGATATAGAAGGATGGATATTTAGATAACATGTGGAAAACTAATCACATCACACTAAAACACAACAAAAAAAGACTAGTAAAATGGCATGATGCTCTGTCAATTCCATACCTCTGTTTCTCCTTGTTGATTGGTTTTCATAACTGCAAGGTTGTGGGACTTGCAAACCTGTAGGGCTTCTTTATGCTTACGAACCAAATCCTGCTTGAGTGCTGGGCATGAGGAAGAGAATATTGAGACATTGTAATGTCAAAGGACCTCAGATCCTTGGTATAATGGGCACACCAACATACACTCATTTTTTTTTTTTTAGAAGACAGAACATGTGAAACCTAAAAAGAGAGACACACCTCGATGCTCACAGTGCAGCTTTTGTCTCTGGTTGTACAGATTCCTCTCAGTCAGATGCTGGATGTCTAGGAGTCCCTGTACTATATCATACACTGTTCCATCTATGAGTGCCTGAGCCAGGTCACTCAGTGTGGTGTAGGACAGGCGCTGCTGAAAGGAACTGGACATGGGGGAGAAATAGTTAAACAGATGTGTTTCTGGAGGTCAAGTCTAGTTTCTGTAACGCCTGGGGTGTATTCACTAGGAACCAAACAGACCGAAACAGGGATGGGACTACCTGAAATTCTGACATGCCTCTGACATCCAACAACTGTAGATATCTTATATGCACTCATGGTTCCTAGTTATGTGGAGAATCTCAATTGCTTTAACTTGATACCTCGCATCCTCACCTTCTCAAATAATCAATTGGAAGGGACCATTCGATGAGCTTTTAGATGGACGCGAAGAAAGAATATTCGAGGAATAAGGTGAATGCAATTGAGAGTCTCCCATAGTGCTAGGTTGGGCCGGTTACCTGGGCAAATCTTTGACAAGGGTTTGTAGTTCTGAAAGTAAGTAGTAATGTCTCTCTTGTTGTTTTGTAGAATCATTCTGCTCTTCGTAAACCACAGGATAACTCTCCATTTTCTAAAGTGAAGTCAAAGAACCATATCAATCACCAAAATCCATAATATTTACACCAGAAGGTCGATGTTGTTTTTAGCTATCCCCGAGCTAGCTTTCGGATAAACCAAGTGAGCCCAAAGAAATTCCGAGTCATGAATAAGTCAGCAATCCATCATGCTAGCTAGTTAGCTTCACTCTGAGCCAAAGCATATGTTATTATCAAACCCTTTACCGTAAAAGCGTAGACGAACCACATACTTACCAAGTTACCTAGCTACAGTTATTTCCTTAAGAATTTCATCAAAAGGTAGTATACACAATGTATCGTGCATTTCTGCTATAGCCTAGCAAACAGTCAGACAAGCGGCTGATGTTCTGTGGAAGGACCCTAACAAAAGGTTTGTTGTCTATAAGATGCCTGCTTGTAATTAATATTTTCATATGATTTTTATTTAATGTCATTTTTGTTATCAATCTTAGTATGTATTATATTAGGGAAGATAAGTTCAATTTAAATATTTAACTATTATTTTACACAAACAAAAACGATTTAGGGGGCGCGAGAACTTGCAGAAGGTAAATTCGTCCGCTAGATGGCGTGCGCCGCACACTGTCTGTCAATCGAGTAAGGTGAAGTTGCAACAAAGCGAGCAGCTGAGCATCGCTGATGACTTGAGGATGCTTGTGTTTGCAACTGTAGTTGACCGTGTCATGTGTGTCATTTCGGCAGGTAGTGCAGGTTAATGAGACGCCAATGAAGCCTAAAGATGTATAGTTTTTAAAAAAGTAGCTACTATGATCTACATTTTTTTATTAATAGGTGGCTACAAATCGTATCTGGAAATTCCAAAATACGCATAGGATGATTATTTTCTTCAAAGGACCGAAATGAGGAAAGTAAATGTCAGTCAGAAAATATAGATTCATTTATTGGCACGATACTTTAGATATATAAAACATTTGGTTGTTTCCACCCAAACATTTAACAACATTGTTGTTTGTTTGCCTACACTGGCCTTACGCTTATACGTTTGCAACGTGACTGTTAATTCTATATCTAAACCTGTACAATGCAAACGATACATCATTGATTAACATGGGCTCGACGCGCCGTCACGCGCAAAAGGTGCCAGAAATGAAGAGAACACACTTGCTGATGAGGGGAGCACCGTAGTAAGGGTCGCGGATGGGCAGATGAAAACAAGTGGCAAAACCACTCTCTGTCAGAAATGGCCAAAAACACATCCCTATATTTCCGTATTGTAGAGGGCAGGAGCCTACCAGCCAAAGACGTGTGAGTATTTCGTAATTGTAATCATGCAACGGGCAGCAATTACTCCTATTTGCTTATTTATAGGTTTCTCGTTGTGTGAAGTACACTTATAGGACGTACACTTGTTTGAAATCAAGAAAACCTTTGTTTTACAGATGTTTTACAGTGTTCTCTAAGAAATGTCTATCAATAAGTTCTTAAGCAAATAATAAGTGAAGAGATATATGTAGGTTTCTTCTCCCACTGGGAACAAGCTGGTTGAATCAACGTTGTTTCCATGTAATGTCATACTTGAACCAACGTGGAACAGATGTTGAATTGACCTCTGTGCACAGTGAGTTGCTACCTTAATTCCATTTTAAATATATATAATTTATTTAATTTTTTTCTCAAGCTCTGGGACCAGTGACCCATATTGCATTGTAAAAGTGGACAATGAAGTTGTGGCCAGGTGAGTCCATCAAGTCCTATGCGTTCTTGTTTTGTTTGCTACTTAATTTGACTATTTTCTGATCATAAATGCTATTGATAAGTGGGCTATACGATTACTTTAGAATTTCATGTGACAGCAAGTGGCATGCTGCTGCCAAGAACATGAAAACTGATGTACTTAAGGGGACAACTGTAAATGCAAAAATATTTATCAGTTCCAAGGAAACTATTGTATCCATCATGTTGTCCTTAATCTAGACTATATCAAACCTCGGATTACCCTTGCACACACGTTGAATTCAAAACTGGATGAGAACAGAATGTATGATGACGGAGTGGGTTGGGATGTGGTACAGTAGGATAGGTGTGTGATTACTGATCAGGACTGTGGTGTTCTTAGCTTGAGCCCCCCAAGCCCATGAGAACCTGATCCAGGGCTTGCCTTTAGGACATCAGCAGGTAACCATGGTTCTGGCAGTGCATTGCCCTGTTTTTGGCTGTGGGTGTCTCCACACAAGCAATGGTGTAAGTTTGTGTTTGATATTCGGGGGTCGGGGTCAGTGGTTTCCGGTGTCAGTTCACCCCTCTAGGGTGTCCGAGATCCCCCTGGTGTTAAAAAAAAGCTTTGAAATGGTTATTTCTGGTGAATTTTGAAGGGAAAATTCATTAAAACATTTCCTGATTATTTAACAACAAACTCAGAAAGTCACCACCACAACCCTTCTTTAACTACATTTAAAAAGTCAAAACCCATTATTCTATTTGTGTACTCTTACCCACATGGTCTTCAATAACACATATCTTATGCCCAATTAACATCAAAGGAGTCGAGGCAATCTGAGTCGAGAAACGTCTTACTTGGTTCACAACTCACAATCTCACCTGATGACTTGATCGTCCTCTCCTTGCCTCAACATGGGTGGTGCTCTCTCACTCACCTTCTGTATTGCCCGACTTTGAACCTTCCCATAATCGTATGACCAAATACCATTATCATATGACAACAATGGCTGGACTTCACAGTGATGGGGTTAGCTTATTAACATTAATTAGATTTTGCTTTTATTAGCAAAGTTATTTATTTATTGTCTGGCAATATGTATAGCTAGTTAGCTGACTACTTAGTACCAGTCTATTGAATTGTACAGTGTAGTTAGCTAGCTAGCTATACCTATAGCCAGACAGTAAATAAATAATATAGCGAATAAAAGCAGAATCTAATTAATGTTAATAAGCTAAGATTTACTTACAGTCCTCTGCACTCCCCCAAAAATCTTATGTCCTGCACTTTTCTCCTCTTTGGCATTGGCAGCTCCATTAAAGTGGAACTGACAGCGTTTTAGCAACATAAAATCTTGTTAAAATCTGTTCATATAAACCCCTAGGAAGAATGACACAATTTTTTACATGTTCTGACAAGCGAGCACTTAGATATGGTCATTTTCACATTTTCATAAATTCATAGAATGTTTGGTAAGGCATTTGTGAAAAATCTATAGCAATATAGAGTGGGAAAACGGAAGAGCAATTGGACAATTAATAGACACTGCAGTGAATAAAACTGAATAAAAACATGTTTTGTCCTGGACTGGACTCTATGCAGACTGGTGCGGAATTTCCAATCAGAGCTACAGTAGGCTTATATGCAAATAAGCCATTTTTCACACGGGCCTGCCGTCATTTACTTTGAACTGGACTGTATGTTTACAGGCAGTAGCAACAGCGAGACTTTAGATCATTAGAACACATTCGCCAAAAGCCACAAAATACACCTGAATGGATTTCTGTAAATACCACGGGAGTCCTCTTACATTTAGGAACTTCACAGTACTATTGATCAAGCAACCATGAACAGGTAGGCTCTCTCTCCCTCAGTTATGCACATCAAGAACAACAAGATCAACAACTAATGCTAGCCAGAGTGAGATGAGCTAAAATCTAACGAGGGAAACCAGACCCTCTCAAACTTTTTCAGCTAGTTGGCTGTCAAAATTGCACAGATAAACGATGAGGAATAGTAGCCAGCTCTTCCTTCTGCAGTTTGCCTACCAATGCATGCTTGTCCCAATCCACTTTTTGACAACTGAATGGGATCTTGCTTGCCTGCCTGCCAAATACATTTGATTGACAACTGAGAGATATGCTAATTGTGGATAAGTCAATTCACATTTCTTGCTAGCTAACCAAATGATACATGCATCTCTAGTTGTAGCCAGGGGCGAAAATCTGATATCAACTTTGGAGGGGACAATTACATGAAATTTTCTCAAGAGCAATTCCTGAGGGGGACACCAAAAGTAGTGCTGTAACACATAGCCTACATTGTAATATGGTAAATGTATATTGAGGAACCAAAGAAATAAGGTGTTTGCCGTACTCCTAACTACCGGTACCCAAAACTACACAACTAATCACAACAGCAATACCATTGCCTTTAACAAATCTTAGTTCAGTCACCAGTTTAAGTTGAGAGTGGTCTAGTCTTTGAGATATTAGGCTACTAGGGTTCTTACTATGCGTTTTGGTGTATTGAAGAATACTCTGATGTCTGTCTTTTATTTTTCTGCCATTTTTCTACCTGGCTGGCTGGCTGGCTGGCTGGCTACACACACAGTGTGTAGGTTATTTACAGTAGGAGATGGGCTTATATCATCTTCAATTATTCTATTTGGGCTTCGATCTAAAAGGTAGCTAGCAAATGTGAAACGGATTAAAATGACAAGAGTTGACAGCTGTATGAGTTCACCATTTACACAACATATGCTGCAACCTTTTGTAATTTTAATAGTTTGTTTCATATTGGCTGGCTTCCAACAATAGCTCAATTTGCAAAGCTAGCGAGCACCAATTCAGTTTCAGTGGTGTTTGCTATAATCTTTGCTACCCAGGTTAAATAAAGGTGAAATAAAATAAATAAATATAAGTTCACTTGTGACAATTTAGCTTTTGCAACGAGACCATTAAATATATTTAAGACAATGGTAGAAGAGAGTGGTAGAAGAGAGAAGTTCTATTCAGTTTGGATTTCAGTTTATCGCTAACCTTATCACAGGGACTTTGAAGCACTAACTTACATCATCTGCATGCTGATTCCATCTTTGACGATGCCACATAAATGGAATAGGTACTAGCTAGCTTAATAGTTAATATTTGCGCGCTAGCTCTGCATATTCAGCTAGTGTGTGTGCGCGATTGACAGGATTAACCTCACGTCAGTTACGTGCATTGAGTGCCTTTCAGACAGTAGTTACGAACCCTCTGTTACCTTGCCAACTAAGGAACTGGCAGTGGATCAAACCATTGTGAGGCAAAGGGTGGGGGGGTTGCAATCTTTTGAAACTTAAAAACGCGTTATTAAATGTCTATAATCAGCACATTTGCTTTCATTGCGTATTATTAATATTATTTAAATTACATAGTTATGTTTCAGTGATATATTGGGGGGGACAAATCATATTTTTCCCAGGATGGGGGGGTCGTGTCCCCCCCGTCCCCCCCGGGATTTCCGCCCCTGGTTGTAGCCACTGAAAAATGATACGAGGGGAAAAAGACGGTCTCAACCCACTCCTCCAATGACATCCTCCCAGCAGCTAGCTAGCTAACGTTAGGCTCTGTGTTTTTAGCTTGCTAAATAAATAGCTAGCTACATAAATAGATACGCTAGCCCAGGGGTGTCAAACTCGATCAGTGCATGGGTCGTATTGAAAAAAAATGTACGAATTCGCGGGCCAGACATAGCCTATTTGTTTTTATTAAAAAAACTTGCAACTGCGACCCAAACTGGCCATTGCTATATTTTTGAAAAAAATATGGTTCTTTATAATGTCCACTTACGTACATAGGATACTGTATATAGCATTTTAACATGTTAAAACAAAATAAGAGATACATAATATTTATCCAGTCTTTGCTGCTATGCTTGCATATGTGCATAATATGCTGCGACCCTAATATAAAAATATTTAATAATTCCAAATAACAAAAACGTAGCTATAGGTTGTTGTAACATTTGAAAAACATGTTAAAAAAAAAATGTTTTGCACTGCATGGATCACCGGTGCAGTTGAATGCAGCATTGTTGTATGGTACACTCAAAATGTCTTGTAGTTGTGTAGCCAGCCTAGGCTACTTCTCAAATGTTGCTGTAATATACCTACATGTTTCTCCTTTGTATTGTGTTTTGTTGCAGGTTTTGTTTTTTGGTATTCATTGTCAAGCTTTAAAAACTAAAGCCAGACTGCAACATTTTAGTAGTCTATTTAGGACTGTGACATGTGTCTGTACACTTTCCCTCCGCTGCATACAAACAAAAGCAGCACAATATAAATTGAATTCACCGATGTGAGCGCATCAGGCTATAATTTCATAAAGTAAATGACTCAACTGCTGACTCGTTTGTGTATCCTATTTGGAACTCAGGCCTTGTTCGACACTTTCTAAATGTAATCCGTTACTTTCTAAATGTAATCTGTTACAGCTACTAGTTACCTGTCAAAATTGTAATCAGTAACGTAACTGTTGGATTACCCATACTCAGTAACGTAATCTGATTACATCCAGTTACTTTAAGATAACTTTTCCCGTAATAGGCATTAGAAGAAGACACAAATGTATGTTACCAATTGAAGGACATCTATTGCAGGATAAGTCAGTGTTAAAGTTTACATAGCTGGCCATATATGGATGTTAAATATTACATAATGGGTTGGTTAGGTAGACTTCTTCTAACCCATCACTTTCTACTACATATAATAATACGATTAAATTATATCTTTACATTAAAAACCAAAGTTTCTCAGAATTCCAGTCATTCCAATAAATGTTATACCCCTTGATATTCAAGAATAGGACTCGGAAATTTGGAAGTATAGATTAGCCAAATTGTTTTACCTGAGCATAACCCCAAAACTCAGGACTTGTTAGCCAGCCCTGCTCTGTTGTTTATGATTTTGTTGTCATGGAGGACTGGTCAAGTTGAAAAATAAGTGCTGATCTCATGGAATGGCATGCTTTGAGCACTACTGAAGTGCTATTTACTTGTGAAAAATTAATGTCATATGCTGCATTTGCTATAGGCCTATTGTTTACCTTTTTGTTGGTGACACTTTAATATCTTGATAATATGCAGCTGTTTCAAGGGCAAATTCAAATTCAAGGACAAAATGGACACCCCGCCTCTGTTTTGGTAAAAAGCTGAGGGATGGGCCTGGAGAAATGTAACCACTCATATTAATATACATAGCTATGGATGCAAGGACTGACCATTCACGATATGAATATTATTGTTTTAACCATGTTTTGTGGCTATACAGTGTTTGTTTACATTTACAATGTTTACAGACATTGAAGAAAAACGAGCTTATATTTTGGGTTCTAATGGAGTGTGACAGTTGAACTAAGCTCATGAGGCATTTATAAGTTATATTCTTCAAGAATACTGTACTATACAGTGTCGTGTCTTTGGGCATCATTAACTTGAAGACATGTTAATCAAATAACTCTCTGTAATTATTATTACGCGATTAACTGATTAATCGTGTAACTGTAATTAACTAGGAGGTCGGGGCACCAAGGAAAATATTCAGATTACACAGTTATAATTGTCCTAATATAACTGTCAGATATTCTAACATTATATATTATATTATAAGATCTGATCTATTATCTTCTTGTTTTAATGATGTGTTATTACCTCGCGTCCAGTCTCATTCCAAACGTCGTAAATTGTTGTTATCTGCACGAACCCAGTCTTCACTAAGTCATCCATACATCAATTGTCTTAAAATCATTTATTTACTAAACTAAGTAATTCACAGAAAGCATACAAAACAGTAGGTATCGTTACAAAGCATGGCGGCTTGTTAAACAAAGGGTGATAAGGGTCAGCTGAGACAGCACAACAGAGTTGATAAATATTAACAATTGATATGCTAATCCTTTGCACATGAACGCTCACTCATTCGGAAACAATTGCAATCAATATATATATTTACGCTCAGTGTGTCGTCGTGATCTTTGTTGGAGAGTTTTGTCCTCTCTCTCTCTCTCTCTCTTGGTTAGAATGGATCTTTCAAAGCGACATTCATTAATGTCGTTATAGAATGGATGTTTCGTCAGTCTTCGCGTTCAATGATACCGAATTTCTAGCTGCAGACTAGTAATTAATATCAAAGACTTGTTATTATTCTGTCGGTATCGATATTCTAAAAGTTTAACCACGTGGTATGGTTAAAGTACAGTAGAGGAATGCACGGTCAAACCTATTGGCCAACTCGTAATGGAGTGGAGGCCTGGTCTGAAGAAAGAAATTCTGTGTGGGGCTTATATACTGAACGTAGAAAAGGCTGTCACATGACACCTTGTCCTGTCTGTGTCCCTGGGGGCGTGCCGATGACTTAGTTAAGCTTTGAACAGACATACAATTCTCTCACATTAACATAAGTACATAGCATCTCAACATATTCCAAATAGCTTTATCCTTATTCATACATTTTATACAACCATTAGATGTAAGTCTCATTGCTGAGGCTAGTATATAAACCTTAGTATGGTAATATGGCCATATTGTCTCTAATGAGTTTCACAAAATTGTACAAAACGGACCAGTTCGTAGCTGGATTCTTCACCGATCTTTTATACCTTCTCCAGAACCTAAATGTCGTTCGGTTCTCCAATCCTGTGAGGTGGAAGAATCCTTTGTTCTCTATACGAAACCCACTCTGTCTCAAAACTGTGGCCTGTGAGGCAGGACATTCCCTTTGGAATTTACGACCGCCTTCACACAGCCTTGTGTCAGAAGTATAGAGGTCGGGGGATGGTGCATAGAAAACCCAGAGGGCAACGTCATGACAACAGTACTAGTCAAAAGTTTGGACACACCTACTCATTCAAGTGTTTTTCTTTATTTTTACTCTTTTCTATAACGTAGAATAATAGTGAAGTCAAACTATGAAATAACACATATAGAATCATGTAGTAACCAAAAAAATGTTAAACAAATCAAAATATATTTTGTTTCTTAGATGCTTCAAAGTAGCCACCCTTTGCCTTGATGACATCTTTGCGCACTCTTGGCATTCTCTCAACCAGCTTCATGAGGAATGCTTTTACAACAGTCTTGAAGGAGTTCCCACATATGCTGAGCACATGTTGGCTGCTTTTCCTTCACTCTGCGGTCCAACTCATCCCAAACCAACTCAATTGGGTTGAGGTCGGGTGATTGTGGATGACGCACAATCACTCTCCTTGGTCAAATAGCCCTTACACAGCCTGGAGGTGTGTTTTTGGTCATTGTCCTGTTGAAAAACAAATGAGAGTCCCACTAAGCTAAAAACCAGATGGGATGGCGTATCGCTGCAGAATGTTGTGTTAGCCATGCTGGTTAAAAAACGTAAGAATCGGCGTCCCGTCAACGGGACAGTTGTAAATCATGTTGTAAACCTTTTGTCATCATCGCAGATTTTAGAGAAACAACAAATGTCAATACATATTTATTTTATTTATTTTTATTTCACCTTTATTTAACCAGGTAGGCAAGTTGAGAACAAGTTCTCATTTACAATTGCGACCTGGCCAAGATAAAGCAAAGCAGTTTGACACATACAGCAACACAGAGTTACACATGGAGTAAAAACATACAGCCAATAATACAGTAGAAAAATAAGTCTATATACAATGTGAGCAAATGAGGTGAGATAAGGGAGGTAAAGGCGAAAAAAGGCCATGGTGGCAAAGTACATACAATATAGCAAGTGAAACACTGGAATGGTAGATTTGCAGTGGAAGAAAGTGCAAAGTAGAAATAGAAATAATGGGGTGCAAAGGATCAAAATAAATAAATACAGTAGGGGAAGAGGTAGTTGTTTGGGCTATATTATAGATGGGCTATGTACAGGTGCAGTAATCTGTGAGCCGCTCTGACAGCTGGGGCTTAAAGCTAGTGAGGGAGATAAGTGTTTCCAGTTTCAGAGATTTTTGTAGTTCGCTCCAGTCATTGGCAGCAGAGAACTGGAAGGAGAGGCGGCCGAAGGAGGAATTGGCTTTGGGGGTGACCAGTGAGATATACCTGCTGGAGCGCGTGCTACAGGTGGGTGTTGCTATGGTGACCAGCGAGCTGAGATAAGGGGGGACTTTACCTAGCAGGGTCTTGTAGATGACCTGGAGCCAGTGGGTTTGGTGACGAGTATGAAGCGAGGGCCAGCTAACGAGAGTGTACAGGTCGCAGTGGTCGGTAGTATATGGGGCTTTGGGGACAAAACGGATGGCACTGTGATAGACTGCATCCAATTTGCTGAGTAGGGTATTGGAGGCTATTTTGTAAATGACATCGCCGAAGTCGAGGATCGGTAGGATGGTCAGTTTTATGAGGGTATGTTTGGCAGCATGAGTGAAGGATGCTTTGTTGCGAAATAGGAAGCCAATTCTAGATTTAATTTTGGATTGGAGATGCTTAATGTGAGTCTGGAAGGAGAGTTTACAGTCTAACCAGACACCTAGGTATTTGTAGTTGTCCACATATTCTAAGTCAGAACCGTCCAGAGTAGTGATGCTGGACGGGCGGGCAGGTGCAGGCAGTGATCGGTTGAAGAGCATGCATTTAGTTTTACTTGTATTTAAGAGTAGTTGGAGGGCACGGAAGGAGAGTTGTATGGCATTGAAGCTCGTCTGGAGGGTTGTTAACACAGTGTCCAAAGAAGGGCCAGAAGTATACAGAATGTTGTCGTCTGCGTAGAGGTGGATCAGAGACTCACCAGCAGCAAGAGCGACATCATTGATGTATACAGAGAAGAGAGTCAGCCCAAGAATTGAACCCTGTGGCACCCCCAATAGAGACTGCCAGAGGTCCGGACAACAGGCCCTCCGATTTGACACACTGAACTCTATCAGAGAAGTAGTTGGTGAACCAGGCGAGGCAATCATTTGAGAAACCAAGACTATTGAGTCTGCCGATGAGGATGTGGTGATTGACAGAGTCGAAAGCCTTGGCCAGGTCAATCAATACGGATGCGCAGTATTGTTTCTTATCGATGGCGGATAAGATGTCGTTTAGGACCTTGAGCGTGGCTGAGGTGCACCCATGACCAGCTCTGAAACCAGATTGCATAGCGGAGAAGGTGCGGTGGGATTCGAAATGGTCAGTAATCTGTTTGTTGCCTTGGCTTTCGAAGACCTTAGAAAGGCAGGGTAGGATAGATATAGGTCTGTAGCAGTTTGGGTCTAGAGTGTCCCCCCTTTGAAGAGGGGGATGACCGCAGCTGCTTTCCAATCTTTGGGAATCTCAGACGACACAAAAGAGAGGTTGAACAGGCTAGTAATAGGGGTTGCACCAATTTCAGCAGATAATTTTAGAAAGAAAGGGTCCAGATTGTCTAGCCTGGATGATTTGTAAGGGTCCAGATTTTGTAGCTCTTTCAGAACATCAGCTGACTGGATTTGGGAGAAGGAGAAATGGGGAAGGCTTGGGCGAGTTGCTGTGGGGAGTGCAGGGCTGTTGACCATGGTAGGGGTAGCCAGGTGGAAAGCATGGCCAGCCGTAGAAAAATGCTTACTGAAATTCTCAATTATAGTGGATTTCCTATCCTGGGGGGAGGTGCTCTTATTCTCCATGGACTTTAGTGTCCCAGAACTCTTTTGAGTTTGTGTTGCAGGAAGCAAATTTCTGCTTGAAAAAGCTAGCCTTGGCTTTTCTAACTGCCTGTATATATTGGTTTCTAACTTCCCTGAAAAGTTGCATATCACGGGGGCTGTTCGACGCTAATGCAGAACGCCACAGGATGTTTTTGTGTTGGTTAAGGGCAGTCAGGTCTGGAGAGAACCAAGGGCTATATCTGTTCCTGGTTCTAAATTTCTTCAATGGGGCATGCTTATTTAAGATGGTGAGGAAGGCATTTAAAAAAAAATAACCAGGCATCCTCTACTGAAGGAATGAGGTCAATATCCTTCGAGGATACCCGGGCCAGGTCGATTAGAAAGGCCTGCTCGCTGAAGTGTTTCAGGGAGCGTTTGACAGTGATGAGTGGAGGTCATTTGACCCCTGACCCATTACGGCTGCAGGCAATGAGGCAGTGATCGCTGAGATCTTGGTAGAAAACAGCAGAGGTGTATTTGGAGGGCAAGTTGGTTAGGATGATATCTATGAGGGTGCCCGTGTTTACGGCTTTGGGGTGTTACCTGGTAGGTTCATTGATAATTTGTGTGAGATTGAGGGCATCAAGCTTAGATTTTAGGATGGCTGGGGTGTTAAGCATGTCCCAGTTTAGGTCACCTAGCAGCACAAGCTCTGAAGATAGATGGGGGGCAATCAGTTCACATATGGTGTCCAGAGCACAGCTAGGGGCAGAGGGTGGCCTATAGCAGGCGGCAACGGTGAGAGACTTGTTTTTAGAGAGTTGTATTTTTAAAAGTAGAAGTTCAAATTGTTTGGGTACAGACCTGGATAGTAGGACAGAACTCTGCAGGCTATCTCTGCAGTAGATTGCAACACCGCCCCCTTTGGCCATTCTATCTTGTCTGAAAATGTTGTAGTTAGGGATGGAGATTTCAGAGTTTTTGGTGGTCTTCCTAAGCCAGGATTCAGACACGGCTAGGACATCCGGGTTGGCAGAGTGTGCTAAAGCAGTGAATAAAACAAACTTAGGGAGGAGGCTTCTAATGTTAACATGCGTAAACCAAGGCTATTACGGTTACAGAAGTCATCAAAAGAGAGCGCCTGGGGAATAGGAGTGGAGCTAGGCACTGCAGGGCCTGGATTCACCTCTACATCGCCAGAGGAACAGAGGAGGAGTAGGATAATGGTACGGCTAAAAGCTATGAGAATTGGTCGTCTAGGACGTCCGGAGCAGAAAAAGGAGCAGGTTTCTGGGGGCGATAAAATAGCTTCAAGGTATAATGTACAGACAAAGGTATGGTAGGATTTGAATACAGTGGAGGTAAACCTAGGCATTGAGTGATGATGAGAGAGATATTGTCTCTAGACACATCATTGAAACCAGGTGATGTCATCGCATGTGTGGGTGGTGGAACTGAAAGGTTGGATAAGGTATAATGAGCAGGGCTAGAGGCTCTACAGTGAAATAAGCCAATAAACACTAACCAGAACAGCAATGGACAAGGCATATTGACATTAAGGAGAGGCATGCTTAGCCGAGTGATCATAAGGGTCCAGTGAGTAGTGAGGTTGGTTGGGGTCACGGCGATTCAGACAGCTAGCCGTGCCATGGGTATCAAGCTGGCAGAAGATGGTCTGTTTTTAGCCACCCCATGCGTTTCCGTCGGTAGATTAGTGGGGTTCTGTGTGGTAGAGGGGACCAATCCAGTTGGCAAAATAGTTATAGTTATAGTGGCCCAAGAAAATTGTCCGATGGACCTATTCAGATAGCAGCCGATAAGACAGCTAACGATTAGCGGGCCGCAGATGGGCGTTCAGGTTACGTCGCGACGGAGGGGCCAGTTGGATAACTTCCTCGGGCAGATAACGTCAGTAGTCCAGTCGTGAAGGCCCGGTGGGGCTCCGCATTGGCAGTAAAACGGGTCCGGATAGGTGATTGTAGCCCAGGAGTGGCTGATGGAACTCTTCAGCTGGCTAGCTCCGGAATAATTGATGTTTGCTCCGGGACCGACGTTAGCCAATAGTCACTTGGATAGCAGCTAGCTAGCTGCAAGTTCCAGGTGTAAATGTCCAGAGCTTGCGGTAGAAATCCGGGGATATGGAGAGAAAATAGGTCCGGTATGCTCTGGTCTGAATCGCGTTATACAAAAACTGGCGATAGCTTTTTGAGCTAAAGGATAGCTGATGACCGCCAACCGTGGTTAGCGGAATACTAACGTTAGCCTGGCTAACTTCTGGCTAGCTTCTGTTGTGGATTTCAGTTTGAGGTGAATAATACTTTTTTTAAAACAATTGGTGAGGCGGGTTGCAGGAGAGTGTTTGGAAGTTGAGTTTTTAGAATTTTTTTTATAAAAAGATGCAAAGAAAATATGTAAATATATATATATATATACACGGCACACGACAAGACGAGGACAAAGGACGTCTGACTGCTATGCCATCTTGGATATAGAGCCATATGAGCAGAGGTGGGACCAAGTCATTGTTTACAAGTCACAAGTAAGTCTCAAGTCTTAGCACTCAAGTTCCAAGTCAAGTCCCAAGTCAAGACAGGAAAATGTCAAGTCTCAAGTCCTAAACTTTGCGTTTCGAGTCCTAAACAAGTCATAATGTGCTCTTCACCAAATGTAATACCATTTCATATTTTTAATGAGTAATAGTTAGTATATTACATTTACGCAAATCATGAAGGCTTTTAAAAATATCTATACATTTATTACTTTCCAAATAAACGTTATATTTCCACGGACATACATGGGTAGCCATGAGAAAGATTTCAGAATGTATCATCAAAAGGATCCCAGAGATAACAGTGTCGTTTTGTTAGATAAAATCTTTTTTCATATCCTAAAAAGGTCCATATAGCATGCACGGTCAATTTTGTATTTCCACTCATTCAATTTGCAAAGAAAGGAATCTGTGAAAATCTCACCCTAAATGTTGTTTCAACAAGTCAAATCACATTCGAATGTATTCCTCAGAGATCCTAGAAGGTAACAAGACTTCACTCTATCATTAGGGGTGTAGTATATCCTATAGGACACCATATATGGTCAGAGAGCGACGCCTTCATGGCATGCCGATGTCATCACTTGATCGACTGTATCTTTGTCAAATAAGCACCAATCGGGGGAAATAAAGCTAGCTAGATAGCAATGAGCTGGGCTTTATGGGAGTATCCAGAAACCATGTATATGTCGTAAAATGTAGCTACTAACCTTGTATGACAGCATGCCTTTTCATTTTGGACAAAAATTATAAGGATTTTCAGAGTTATGAAGTTATGAAACTGGTTGTTTTGCAAATGTTGAACTTATAATATGGCTACTAATACTAAATCAAAGTCCCAAGTATACAGATTTGATGATATTCCTGCAGAAAAATGTAATATGAATGCGAATGTCTCCTTCACGATTTGCCCAAATGTACCTGGGGACTTCAAACTAAAAGTCTTGTAGTTCACTCATACTTCAAATTATCCATCTGAAACTTTGTACATACACTGCTGCCATTTTGTGGACACTATTGGAATAAAAACCAGAGTGATGGCTAGAACTGTGACCTTTCTCTTGCATTTGAAAGATGGTGGTAGAAAAAAAGGTAGTTTTTTTCCATTGGATTTTTTTCTACCAGATCTATTGTGTTATATTCTCCTACATTCAATTCACATTTCCACAAACTTCAAAGTGTTTCCTTTGAAATGGTACTAAGGATATGCATATCCTTGTTTCAGGGCCTGAGCTACAGGCAGTTAGATTTGGTATGTCATTTAGGCGAAAATTGAAAAAAGGGGGCTATCCTCAAGAAGTTTGCATCCCATGAATTGTAAATAAATCAGTGTCACCAGCAAAGCACCACCACACCTCCAACTCCATGCTTCACAGTGGGAACCACACATGCAGAGATTGTGACGTGGTGAGGTTGGACCCAGGTGCAGAGAAGACACCAGACAAGGAATCAGTGGTTAATGTTAAACATAATACTTTACTAAGAAACGGCAGCTGCAGGATCACAGTACACTTGAAAAAACAAAAAAACACTAAGTCTCAAACTCATTCAGGAAACGAACGCACACGGTAAACAATTCAGGCTTCAGCAAAGAGAAACAGAAAACACACTTCTTTTAAAGGGGAAATCATAATGAGTAACAGAACACACCCGAGTGTCAATTGTCTCTAGGATGATCTCTGCCGCCCTCTGGTGACAGGTGGAACCATTACAGTACCCCCCCTCCCCCTTCTAGGAGCGGCTCCAGCCACGGAGCCAGGGCAACCACCACATAGTTGGTTGAAATCCCGAACAAGTCCCGGATCCAGGATGTCCTGGGCAGGCACCCACGCCCGCTCCTCTGGGCCGAAGCCCTCTCAGTCCACCAGGTACTGCAGGGTACCTCGGACCCGACGAGCCTCCAAGAGATGCCGGGCAGTGTAGGCCGGACGACCATCAACAAGTCGAGGGGGCGGAGGGGCAGAAGGAACTGGTCTTCACCAGCTTGAGACGGGAGACATGGAAGGATGGACAGACCCTCGTAGACCTGGGAAACTGGAGACAATAGGTGACCGGGTTGATGCGACTCGGGATCTTGAATGGTCCTATGTAGCGCGGAGTGAGCTTCCGCGAGTCCACCTTTAACTTCTTGCGGATTAGTGGGACGCTAGCATTTCGACACCTTCTGGTGAAATTGCAGAGCGCCAAATTCAAATTAAATTACTATATTAAACTTTCATGAAATCACAAGTGCAATACATCAAAATAAAGCTTAACTTGCTGTTATTCCAGCCACCGTGTCAGATTTCAAAAAGGCTTTACGGCGAAAGCAAACCATGCGATTATCTGAGGACAGCGCCCAGCACACACATGCATAACAAATCATTTCCAACCAGGGAGTTGCGACACGAAAGTCAGAAATAGCGATATAATATATGCCTTACCTTTGAAGATCTTCTTCTGTTGGCACTCCAAAAGGTCACAGTTGCATTACAAATGGTCCTTTTGTTCGATAAAGTCCTTTTTTATATCCATAAAAACTGTTTTGCTGGCACGCTTCAGTCAATAATCCACTCAAAATGCATACAAAATGAATCCCAAACGTTACCAATAAACTTATCCAAACAAGTCAATCAACGTTTATAATCAAACCTTAGGTACCCTAATACGCAAATAAACAATAAAAATTTAGGACGGAGAATCGTTATTGTCTTTACTGGAGAAAAATACCAAAGTACACGCTCTCATTCACACGTTTGGAAATACTACAGCCAAAATGGGAGCCACCTAGAAAAACTACAATTTCTGGCTCATATTTCCAAAACCAGCCTGAAACTCTTTCTAAAGACTGTTGACATCCAGTGGAAGCCCTAGGAACTGCAATCGGGCACGATTTCGCCCTATTATAAAAGTGCCAGCCAATGAAATCAGTGGTAGGATGAAACTTTTTTGGGGGGGGATGGTTTGTCCTTGGGGTTTCGCCTGCCATTTCAGTTCCGTTATACTCACAGACATTATTTTAACAGTTTTAGAAACTTTAGAGTGTATCCTAGCTTCTGGGCCTGAGTAGCAGGCAGTTTACTTTGGGCACGCTTTTCATCCGGACGTCAAAATACCGCCCCCTATCCCAAAGAAGTTAAGGGAACAACCGTTGACCCGGTTGGAGGAGCCGAAGAGGCCTTCTGTGTCAGTTTGCCTGGTGTTGGTGTCGGGCAGAGGAGTGGAGAAAGGAGGATCGCGCTCTGATCCAGGTGCTGCAACATCGTTGAATGAAAGCCGAGGCACCCCCGCTTCGGCCTCTTGCTCAGGAAACGGGGGGGACCCAAACTGACACTCGAACGGTGAGAGTCCAGTGGACGAGTTCGGCGGTGTGTTGTTAGCATACTCCACCCAGACGAGGAACTTGCTCCAGTTACTGGCCTGGGTAGAGACGAAACAGTGGAGGAACTTCTCCAGCTCCTGGTTGGCCCGCTCCGTTTGCCCATTTGTGTGTGGGTGGAACCCAGAAGAGAGACTCACCAACGCCCCCAGCAGGGAGCAGAAGGCTTTAAATACCGTGCAGCGAACTGGGGCCCATGATCCAAGACAATGTCCTGGGGAAGTCCGTGTAGTCAAAAGACATGGTTAATCATGAGATCAGAGGCCTCCTTCGCTGAGGGCAACTTGGGTAAGGCAATGAAATGGGCTGCCTTGGAGAACCGATCAATGACCACCAGGATAGTGGTAAGCCCTTGGGATGGAGGTAACACTGTGATAAAGTCTACGGACAGGTGGGACCAGGGCCGGCTGGGGATGGGCAGAGGTTGGCGCCACCCAAGCGGTCGCTGTCGTGAGGACTTGACCTGGATGCGCAGTTAATTGAGAGGAGTGTCCCCATTGTAGTACTTGGGAATGGGCTGATTGCAGAACGTAAAGTCTTTTAGTGGGTACCCCGCCGGGGTCAGGTTCTCGGGTCTCGGATTGTCAGACCGTGGTCTCAATACTCCATATCACAGGGGCCACAACGCGGGAGCTGGAGATGATGGGCTCAGACTCTCTCTCCTCATTAGAGACATTGTGTTGGCGGGACAGGGCGTCTGCTTTCTGATTCTTGGATTCCAGTCGATTGGCTAGTGTGAAATCAAACCTGTTAAAAAACAGAGCCCACCTAGCCTGGCGAGCGTTCAATCTCTTGGCTTCTTGAATGGAAACCAAGTTCTTATAGTACATCCAGATCACAAAAGGATGAGGTGCCCCCTCCAACCAGTGTCTGCACCCCTCAAGGGCCCACTTAACTGCCAAGAGCTCCCGGATGCCTACATCTTAGTTGTGTTCCGCTGGCGAGAACCGCTTGGAGAGAAAGGCGTATGGGTGCAGTTTCTTGTCCTCCTCGTTCTGCCGTGAAAGGACTGCCCCTGCTCTGGTGTCTGAGGTGTCCACCTCTGCCACAAAGGAAAGAGTAGGATCAGCATGAACGAGGATGTGTCCGGAGGTGAAACGTCCCTTGAGCTCATTGAATGCCCTGTCAGCCTCAGGAGTCCAGCAAAAACGGGTCTGGGACTTGCGGGATAGGTCCGTGAGAGTCTCTGCCACCACACCAAAGTTGCGTATAAAACGTCTGAAAGAACTGGCAAACCCGAGGAACCACTGGATCTGCTTGAGTGAGGTGGGACGGGGCCAGTCAGCGACCGCCTCAACCTTTACGGGATCCATTTGGATTCCTGCAGTAGAGATAATGTGACTCAGGAAGGAAACTTGGGATACGTGGAACTCACACTTCTCTATCTTGACAGTTGATTCTGCAGGAGGCGTATAAGGACTTGGCGGGAGTGCAGTATGTGTTCCGGAAGGGTCTTGGAGAAGATCAGGATGTCGTAGAAGTAAACAAAGATGAAACGATTCAACATATCCCTAAGAGTGTCATTGACCAATGCTTGAAAGACTGCTAGTGACTTCGATAATCTGAAGGGCATGACTAAATATTGAGTGACCACTAGGGGTGTTAAAGTCAGTTTTCTACTCATCTCCCTCCCTGATTCTCACCAGATTGTAAGCATTGCGGGGGTCCAGCTTGGTGAAGAATTGGGCCCCTTGGCCCAGTTTGGCTAACTCCAAGGCGGTGGACATAAGGGGTAGGGGGTAACAATTCTTTATCGTAATCCGGTTCAGCCCTCTGTATTCAATGCAAGGATGCAGGCCTCCATCCTTCTTACCCATGAAGAAGAAGCCTGAACCAGCTGGGGATGTAGAGGGGTGAATGAAACCTGCCTCCAGCAACTCCCGGATGTAATTGTCCATGACTGCTGCTTCAGGGATTGAGATGGAGTACAGACGGCCCCAGGGAGGTGTGGAGCCGGGTAGGAGTTCTATGGCGCAGTCGTCCACCGAGGCCTTGAATCTGCAGAGGGATGGGATATTTCATGCAGGGGATTTGTAATTCTCTGGCAAAGTTCTGATCAATCAAATTAACTGCATCCCCGGAGTCCACGAAGGCTTGAATCTGGTGCTGACGGTGTCCCATTGGAGGGTTGCAGGTAGTGACAGACGGTGACTGGGTAGCGAGGGGGGGGGGTAACTTCACAGCTTGTCAGGGTCTCACTTTGTCCTGGCGAGCCCTGGCGTTTCCCGTCAGCTCTGGGCATGTAGCACGGAGATGGTCGAGACCTCCGCAGTAGAGGCAGCAGCCTTCGCACATGCGCCTGTCACGCTCCTGTGGGCTCAGACGTGTGTCCCCCATCTGAATGGGCTCCTCAATGATTCTCCTTGGTGGGTTACAACATTCTTGATCTGGGCAATCTCTGCTGGGTCCATGTTTGGGCAGAAGCTTGCTGTGACGTGGTGAGGTAGGACCCAGGTACAGAGAAAAGAACAGACAAGTAATCGGTGGTTAAGGATAAACATAATACTTTACTAAGAAACGGTAGCCGCAGGATCACAGTACACTTGAAAAAACAACAAATTCCAACTCTCGAAAACTCACTCCGGAAAGGAATGCACATGGTAAACAATTCAAGCTTCTGCAAAGAGAAACAGGAAACATACCTCTTTTAAAGGGGAAATCATAATGAGTAATAGAACACACCTGAGTGTCATAATTGTCTCTAAGATGGTCTCTGCTGCCCTCTGGTGACAGGTGGAACCATGACAGAGATCATCCGTTCACCTACTCTGCGTCTCACAAAGACACAATGGTTGGAACCAAAAATCTCAAATTTGGACTCATCAGACCAAAGGACAGATTTCCACCAGTCTCATGTCCATTGCTCGTGTTTCTTGGCCCAAGCAAGTCTTTTCTTCTTGTTGGTGTCTTTTTAATAGTGGTTTCTTTGCAGTAATTCGACCATGAAGGCCGGATTCACGCAGTTTCCTCTGAACAGTTGATGTTGAGATGTGTCTGTTACTTGAACTCTGAAGCATTTATTTTGGATGCAATTTCTGAGGCAGGTAACTCTAATGAACTTATCCTCTGCAGCAGAGGTAACTATGGGTATTCCTTTCCTGTGTTGGTCCTCATGAGAGCTAGTTTCATCATAGCGCTTGATGGTTTTTGTGACTGCACTTGAAGAAACTTTAAAAGTTCTAATAATTTTGCGGATTGACTGACCTTCATGTCTTAAAGTAATGACGGACTGTCATTTCTCTTTTCTTATTTCAGCTGTTCTTGCCATAATATGGAATTGGTATTTTACCAAATAGGGCTATCTTCTATATACCACCCCTACACAACTGATTGGCTCAAATGCATTAAGAAGGAAATAAATTCCACAAATTAACTTTTAACAAAGCACACCTGTTAATTTAAATTTATTCCAGGTGACTATCTCATTAAGTTGGTTGAGAGAATGCCAAGAGTGTGCAAAGCTGTCATCAAGGCAAAGGGTGGCTACTTTTTTGGTTACTACATGATTCCATATGTGTTATTTCATAGTTTATTCTACAATGTAGAAAATAGTAAAAATAAAGAAAAACCCTTGAATGAGTAGGTGTTCCCAAACTTTTGACTGGTACTGTATATAATTAGCCTAAATCTCAAAGTGTAGCCTAGGTGATATGTCCACACCGATGCTGACATGAGGGGTGCACCATAAAATGTAGCCAAACTTTTAATTACATAAATATAGACTAAACGGCAGTCATATTTGACAAATATAATGTAGGATAATTAACATTAACGTCTAAAGGCTTGATTCTGTTGACATAATCGAGGCACAGTTTGTTCCGAGCAAATGGTCAAAAGAGCAGAGAGAAAGCCACATCACCCACTCCACTTTGCAATCTGAGCGGAGGTAGTCAGCATTTTGAAACAATTTAACCATAAACTTAATCGTTTTAAAATCTGGAGGTTTTATGGCATTTTATGAGGCATGTCTTATCTTGTTTCATATTAGCCTAGCCAAATCAGACCATAGAAATGTTGAGGGAATCATTTTATAAACTCTTCCTTATGCCATTGAAACCAGCAGTTCTTAAATGTTGTATTGGTTTTAAAATCAACTTTCTTTCATTGCCCAGCAGCCAAAGACATAATCGTGGTCATATTAGCAACCCATGGTAGTTGTTGCATCTTTAGATCTCCCCTCTCAATTTCAAACAGATATTTTCATCTCTGTCACATGAAACCGCTCGCATGTGTGGTGCGCTTTTTAGAACAGTGTGTTCCAGCTAATTGCCATTTTGGAACATTCGCTTGTATCCTATACTATGTGTGCCAATTGCTGCGCTTACTGAACAGCCAGTTGCATCTGGGGACCTGCACAACCAAAAGCATATTTGGCAGCGGGGGATCCAATCATAAAAGGAGGAACTGAGTCTGTGGTGCAAAGGCACATAAAGCCAGTAGCTGCCTTGGCGCTTTACAGTGGGGACATTTTTACCAGTCAATCGAACTAATCATGGTGTGTTTCTAATATTGCAAGTTACACGCCTGCACACAAGTGTACTCTGTGTATATATATTTCCCATATGTTTAATGTATTGTCATTTAAGAACTGTGAATGAGTCCCCTCTATAAGAACTGTTGGGTCGATTTGTCCTTATGTGGAACCACTAACGAGTTGGCTAATCAAGACTCCTGACACCTCTTTGTAAAATGAATGCAGACCAGATCCCAACGCACTGTTTCTACTTCCTGACAAACTGAAGTGTTTCAGGTTGATAAGATGCATTTGTTTTGTCTTTTAAATTTGTTGTTTGCTCTCCCATAATGAGATGAGTTGGAGGGTTGACTGACTGCAGGTATCTGCATCAGTCTCTGGCTGGCTCATTGTCAGCATCATGGTGCTTTGACCCTGCTGTGGGCTAATGGTGTCTGGAAAAGCAGAGTGTCATTATAATAAAGGGATGCACATTACTGATGAAAATAGACCTTCCAGCTACCCATTGGCATAGAGGACATGATGCAGATGTCATTCCTCAATATCATGTCTAGACAGCAGGTTTGCAATCTCCAGTTTATGGTTAGAGCATCTGCAGTAGTTAATGTTTTATAATAAAAAGGTTGATTTAAGAATGATTGCATGTAGACTTGTATTTTGTTACACTATACACACCTCCTTTTGAAGTTATTGCATCGTCATTCTGTCGCTTTGTTTCAGTACTTTCAACACATCACAATATTCCCCACACAACCTTCATTCTAAATTGTCATCTTTCATTGTTACTGACATTCATGATGACAGGGTATGTTGTTATAAATAAGAAATAAGGGCCATACAGTACTTTCTGAGGTTACTGTCACAATTATTTGCAACCTTTCCTTGCAGGACAGCCACAGTATGGAAGAATCTTAACCCTTTCTGGGGAGAAGAATACACACTGCACCTCCCAACGGGGTTCCACTCTCTCTCCTTCTATGTCATGGATGAGGACACCATTGGGTAAGATGGTCTTCAACAGCTGTCAAAGATAATTCAGAGAATTGTTGTAGTGTGTCAACAAACTCGTTGATAATGGTGTATAAACAAGTTATATCTATATAACCTGTACAGGTATAGTTTTGTATTGTAAGAGATGTTCATGATTGTGTTTTGTTTGTTTAGCAGAGCCTGTGATTGAGAGTTTTGTTACCTAGACGGACTGGGTTAGGAGCCATGGATGTGTGTTTTGGAAAAACCTGCATGCTTTGAATAAACAAACATCAACACGCAGATGATGCCACAGATTGAAAAATGAAAGACGACCTCAGTATTTTCCTTCCTGTCCTGATCAACGGTCTTGTCAGTTTATGAATATATTTTAGCTGTTATATCAGGGAACTCTATAGGATAGTAAGTTATTTTTGGAGAAATATCTCTTGTGAAGTTCTCTTCAGATCGGCTATCTTAATTTGGTCACTCTGTTGTCGAAGATCATTTTCCTGTGCAGCAGGAAATGCAAATGGTGGTGTATTCAAGGTTTAAAGAGACTTCTAAAGTTAGTAATTTTCACTTTAAAATTTCAGACTTGATTTGCCCCACTGATAAATGTATCAACCCCTACAAAAATGTCCATTAATTATAATCCACATAATAATTCACATTTCCTGTTGTTGCTGGATTATTTTCCTGCTGTGAGAAGCAGGGTCAATTTTAAACAATGTATCTGTGTTTTCTATAATACGTTTTTATGAATATGGTATTGTGGTATTAAAATTCTCTATTTTTTGCCCTAGCCATGATGACGTCATTGGAAAGATATTGCTGAGCAAAGACGCCATCGGGGCCCAGGCTAAAGGTATACCTGATCACTATGCCACAATACTGTTGGTGTCTTTAAATTAAAGGGTGGCACCATCATGATGGGGAAAAACTACCAGCACAGAAACAATTCTAAATGCTTAATGATTTTCAGTGCTGCGGTTGATATCTGTGGGTCTTCTTCTCTGCCTATGACATGCTAAAGAGGGCAAGCCAAAAGAGGGTCACCAGAGAGGGGTTATTCCCACGACTCTGAGTAAGGCTCTGCCATGTAGGTCACTGTAATTGAGGAGCTGGACCTTTTTTAGGTCCTCTTGCTGGGAAATTTTGCCAGTGTATTCTCACTCATCCATGGGTTAATTTGGAGATGTATTTTCTGATTTATGCTTGTTTATCTGCTCACACACTGTCCACCACTTTTTTTTCTTCTGATTTGTCTCTGAGCAACATGCTCTCATTTCATTGGACAGGCTACAGGCAGAAGGAATGACCTGAACATGGTTACATTTTAGCAGGATTACTCTTTGAATCAGGGTTTACATCAACTCCAGGATCATTCATTGTACAGCTGTCCTTTATGTCTGTCATCCCGCTGTAGTCTGTGAGAAGCAGCCAAAGCTTTTCAAACAGTCAGCCTGCGGCTTTCTTCACCACAGTACACCTGGCTCTCCTACAGTGGCTTTTAACGTGGGAATTAGTTAGAATTTCTAGCAATACGGTATATCCTTGCACTGCTTTTTCTTATCCATGGCATCTAGGTATAGATGCAAGTGTGTTTGTTAGAAATATACTGTTACTTTGAATGTGCTTTATCGCTACATAAAACTAAATGTGAAACCTTTTCTGTTAGTTAGTGTCTGATACCAGTCCTCTCCTGGGAACATTCTGCATTCAGTCCTGTGATTCACTGCAACATGTTGCCACTGAGTCAACAACTCCTTCACAGGATCTTAGGAATTCTCTCCATTTTTGGATGTGAAACTGAAGTTACTGCCCTCGCCACCTTGTATCTCAACCAGAAATGTCAGCAGCAGTGCCCATATTATAACACACAAAAGGATCCTCTTGTCTTTTGATATACTGTACCTTCAGAAAGTATTCACACCCATTCACTTTTTAAACATTTAGTTGTGTTACAGCCTGAATTTAAAATTGATTAAATAGAGTTTTTTTTATCACTGGCCTACACACAATACCCCATAATGTCAAAGTGGAATTGTTTTATTAATTCTTACAAATTAATTAAAAGGAAAAGCTGAAATGTCTTGTATTCAACCCCTTTTTTTATGGTAAGACTAAATAAGTTCAACTCCAAAAATGTCCTTAACAAGTCAGACAATAAGTTGCATGGACTCACCCTGTGTGCAATAATAGGGTTTATGATCTTTGAATGACTACCTCATCTCTGTACCCCACACATACAATTATCTGTAAGGTCCCTCAGTGGAGCAGTGAATTTCAAACACAGATTCAACCATAAAGACCAGGGAGGTTATCCAATGCCTCGCCGAAGAAGGGCACCTATTGGTAGATCGATAAAAATAAAAAAGCAGACAGTGAATGTCCCTTTGAGCATGATGAAGTTATTAATTACACTTTGGATGGTATATCAATACACCCAGTCACTACAAAGACACAGGCATCCTTCCTAACTGAGTTGCCGGAGAGGAAGGAAACCGCTCAGGGATTTCACCATGAGGCCAATGGTGACTTTAAAACAGTTACAGAGTTTAATGGCTGTGAGGGAGGATGGATCAACAACATTGTAGGTACTCCACAGTACTAACCTAATTGACAGAGAGAAAAGAAGGAAGCCTGTACAGAATAAAATGTTTCAAAACATGCATCCTGTTTGCAACAAGGCACTAAAGTAATATTGCAAAAAATGTGACAGTGTTATGTTTGGGGCAAATCCAATACAACACATTACTGAATACTACTCTTGTCACGGTCGTCGTCGGTTAAGGAGGACCAAAACGCAGCAGGTATGTGTATGCTCATCTCGACTTTTATTAACTACAAAATGAACGTACAAAAATAACAAAAAAAACACGAACGACAAAAACAGTCTGGCAAAGCCTAAGGCTCAACACAGAACAATCACCCACAAATACCAAACACAAACACACCCTACTATATGGGACTCTCAATCAAAGGCAGATAGACAACACCTGCCTTCAACTGAGAGTCCCAACCCCAATTAACCAAACATAGACATACACTCACTAGACTCCACATAGAAATACCTAAACATAAACCAAAACCCGGAATTACTAAATCAAACACCCTTTTAACAAAACACACCACCCTGAACCACATAAAACAAATACCCTCTGCCATGTCCTTACCAAACTACAAAACAATTAACCTTATACTGGCCAGGACGTGACAGTACCCCCCCCTTAAAGGTGCTACCCCGGAAGCACCTTAACAAAAAATAACCCCAAGCAACACCAAAAGAAAAATTCCCTTTTACTAAAGGGAGGGAAGGGAGGGTGGCTGCCGTCAACGACGGCACTGTGCTACACCCCCCCTCCCCAACCCACCTATTTCTGGAGGTGGCTCCGGCTCAGGCCGTTCCAGGCTGTCTGGGCAGTCTGGCAGCTCGGGACAGTCTGGGCAGTCTGGCAGCTCGGGACAGTCTGGGCAGTCTGGCAGCTCGGGACAGTCTGGGCAGTCTGGCAGCTCGGGACAGTCTGGGCAGTCTGGCAGCTCGGGACAGTCTGGGCAGTCTGGCAACTCGGGACAGTCTGGGCAGTCTGGCAACTCGGGACAGTCTGGGCAGTCTGGCCACTCCGGCAGTTCAGGGCAGTCTGGCCACTCCGGCAGTTCAGGGCAGTCTGGCCACTCCGGCAGTTCAGGGCAGTCTGGCCACTCCGGCAGTTCAGGGCAGTCTGGCCACTCCGGCAGTTCAGGGCAGTCTGGCCACTCCGGCAGATCAGGGCAGTCTGGCCACTCCGGCAGTTCAGGGCAGTCTGGCCACTCCGGCAGTTCAGCGCAGTCTGGCCACTCCGGCAGTTCAGCGCAGTCTGGCCACTCCGGCAGTTCAGCGCAGTCTGGCCACTCCGGCAGTTCAGCGCAGTCTGGCCACTCCGGCGACTGTTGACTGGCGGGCAGCTCCGACGACTGTTGACTGGCGGGCAGCTCCGACGACTGTTGACTGGCGGGCAGCTCCGACGACTGTTGACTGGCGGGCAGCTCCGACGACTGTTGACTGGCGGGCAGCTCCGATGACTGTTGACTGGCGGGCAGCTCCGACGACTGTTGACTGGCGGGCAGCTCTGACGACTGTTGACTGGCAGTGCTGGGTTTACGCACTTGAAGGCTAGTGCGAGGAGCGGGAACAGGACGAGTCGGACTGGGTTGACGCACTTCCGGGTCCGCACGAGAGACAGGAGCTGGAAACCCAGGGCTATGGAGGCGCACAGCCGGTCTAGATCTTACCTCCTGCACAACCCGCCTTGGCTGGATGGAACTAGTAGCCCTGTACGAGCAGGGTGCTCGTACAGGGCAGACTGGGCTGTGCAGGGGCCTGATGGTAGCCGTGCGTAGAGCGGGAGTTGGGTAGCCTGGTCCTCGGAGGCGTACCAGCGACCAGATGCGCTGCGCAGGCATCCTCCTACCAGGCTGGATGCCCGCTCTAGCATGGCACCTGCGAGGGGCTGGAATAACTCGCACCGGACTGTGCGTGCGTATGGGTGAGATAGTGCGCTTCTCAGCGAAACATAGCGCTCTCCACCCCATACGCTCCTCCATATAACCACGGGTAGCTGGCTTCCGGCTCTTCCTTCGCCTAGCCAAACTACCCGTGTGCCCCCCCCAAAAACATTTCTTGGGGGTGCCTCTCGTGCTTCTCCCTCAGCGCGTCCATGGCCTCGTACCTCCGCCTCTCCGCCTTGGCTGCCTCAATTTCCCACTGCGGGCGGCGATACTCCCCAGCCTGGTGCCAAGGTCCGGCCCCGTCCAGAACTTCCTCCCAAGTCCACTTCTCCCGCCAGTCCAACTCGAATTCCTTCTGCTCCTTCCTCTGCTGCTTGGTCTTTGAGTGGTGGGTGATTCTGTCACGGTCGTCGTCGGTTAAGGAGGACCAAAACGCAGCAGGTATGTGTATGCTCATCTCGACTTTTATTAACTACAAAATGAACGTACAAAAATAACAAAAAAAACACGAACGACAAAAACAGTCTGGCAAAGCCTAAGGCTCAACACAGAACAATCACCCACAAATACCAAACACAAACACACCCTACTATATGGGACTCTCAATCAAAGGCAGATGACAACACCTGCCTTCAACTGAGAGTCCCAACCCCAATTAACCAAACATAGACATACACTCACAGTAACCTAAAACACAAGGCCATATCTACACTGGAGTTGCTAACCAAGAAGACAGGGAATGGTCCTGAGTAGCCGAGTTACAATTTTAAATCTACTTGAAAATATATGGCAAGACCTGAATTTTTTTGTAATCAAGGTGACAGTGACACATTCAAAATCACCTTGCACACTCTTGCTTGCATCTAGCTGATCTAGGGTGTAATCATTAGTCGCAACAGTTGCAAACGAGAGTTTCTATTGGAGAAAATCAGGTATGTTTATCCCTGTTTTGTTCCGTTTTCCCTCCATTTAAGATTTTTTTTCAACAGAATCGGTGGAATGAATACACACCGAACCACCCGCAAACACAGTTCACTTTGATAGCACTTTGATAGCAGACACATACAAACAGCATGATCACTTTGCTCATTGTATAATTCCTTCTCGCATCTATCCTGTCCTCCTACTGTACACCTTCATTGAAAAACTGTGTTTTAGTAAATTATTTGGTGACGTGAATATATTTAGTATGGTTTTATCTAAAAGGATAACTTTTTTAATGTTTCACTATTTGTATTTTTATGAAATTCACTGAGGAGGATGGCCCTCCCCTTCCTCCTTTGAGGAGCCTCCACTGGTAGCAGACATTTATCCAGGGTCTGACTTATGAGGATGTGTTCAAGGATTTACAAAATGTTCACAATAACAGAACCATGCAGGGCACCACCATTTACATTTTACATTTAAGTCATTTAGCAGACACTCTTATCCAGAGCGACTTACAAATTGGTGCATTCACCTTATGATATCCAGTGGAACAACCACTTTACAATAGTGCATTTAAATATTTTAAGGGGGGGGGTTTAGAAGGATTACTTTATCCTATCCCAGGTATTCCTTAAAGAGGTGGGGTTTCAGGTGTCTCCGGAAGGTGGTGATTGACTCCGCTGTCCTGGCGTCGTGAGGGAGCTTGTTCCACCATTGGGGTGCTAGAGCAGCGAACAGTTTTGACTGGGCTGAGCGGGAACTGTGCTTCCTCAGAGGTAGGGAGGCGAGCAGGCCAGAGGTGGATGAACGCAGTGCCCTTGTTTGGGTGTAGGGCCTGATCAGAGCCTGAAGGTACGGAGGTGCCGTTCCCCTCACAGCTCCGTAGGCAAGCACCATGGTCTTGTAGCGGATGCGAGCTTCAACTGGAAGCCAGTGGAGAGAGCGGAGGAGCGGGGTGACGTGAGAGAACTTGGGAAGGTTGAACACCAGACGGGCTGCGGCGTTCTGGATGAGTTGTAGGGGTTTAATGGCACAGGCAGGGAGCCCAGCCAACAGCGAGTTGCAGTAATCCAGACGGGAGATGACAAGTGCCTGGATTAGGACCTGCGCCGCTTCCTGTGTGAGGCAGGGTCATACTCTGCGAATGTTGTAGAGCATGAACCTACAGGATCGGGTCACCGCCTTGATGTTAGTGGAGAACGACAGGGTGTTGTCCAGGGTCACGCCAAGGTTCTTAGCACTCTGGGAGGAGGACACAAGGGAGTTGTCAACCGTGATTGCGAGATCATGGAACGGGCAGTCCTTCCCCGGGAGGAAGAGCAGCTCCGTCTTGCCGAGGTTCAGCTTGAGGTGGTGATCCGTCATCCACACTGATATGTCTGCCAGACATGCAGAGATGCGATTCGCCACCTGGTTATCAGAAGGGGGAAAGGAGAAGATTAATTGTGTGTCGTCTGCATAGCAATGATAGGAGAGACCATGTGAGGATATGACAGAGCCAAGTGACTTGGTGTATAGTGAGAATAGGAGAGGGCCTAGAACAGAGCCCTGGGGGACACCAGTGGTGAGAGCACGTGGTGCGGAGACAGATTCTCGCCATGCCACCTGGTAGGAGCGACCTGTCAGGTAGGACTCAATCCAAGTGTAGGCCGCGCCGGAGATGCCCAGCTCGGAGAGGGTGGAGAGGAGGATCTGATGGTTCACAGTATCAAAGGCAGCAGATAGGTCTAGAAGGATGAGAGCAGAGGAGAGAGAGTTAGCTTTAGCAGTGCGGAGAGCCTTCGTGACACAGAGAAGAGCAGTCTCAGTTGAATGCCCAGTCTTGAAACCTGACTGATTAGGATCAAGAAGGTCATTCTGAGAGAGATAGCAGGAGAGCTGGCCAAGGACGGCACGTTCAAGAGTTTTGGAGAGAAAAGAAAGAAGGGATACTGGTCTGTAGTTGTTGACATCGGAGGGATCGAGTGTAGGTTTTTTCAGAAGGGGTGCAACTCTCGCTCTCTTGAAGACGGAAGGGACGTAGCCAGCGGTCAAGGATGAGTTGATGAGCGAGGTGAGGTAGGGGAGAAGGTCTCCGGAAATGGTCTGGAGAAGAGAGGAGGGGATAGGGTCAAGTGGGCAGGTTGTTGGGCGGCCGGCCGTCACAAGACGCGAAATTTCATCTGGAGAGAGAGGGGAGAAAGAGGTCAAAGCACAGGGTAGGGCAGTGTGAGCAGGACCAGCGGTGTCGTTTGACTTAGCAAACGAGGATCGGATGTCATCAACCTTCTTTTCAAAATGGTTGACGAAGTCATCCGCAGAGAGGGAGGGGGGGGGAGGAGGATTCAGGAGGGAGGAGAAGGTAGCAAAGAGCTTCCTAGGGTTAGAGGCAGATGCTTGGAATTTAGAGTGGTAGAAAGTGGCTTTAGCAGCAGAGACAGAAGAGGAAAATGTAGAGAGGAGGGAGTGAAAGGATGCCAGGTCCGCAGGGAGGCGAGTTTTCTTCCATTTCCGCTCGGCTGCCCGGAGCCCTGTTCTGTGAGCTCGCAGTAAGTCGTCGAGCCGGCCTGGAGGATAGGGGACAGAGAAAATCAAAGGATGCAGAAAGGGAGGAGAGGAGGGTTGAGGAGGCAGAATCAGGAGATAGGTTGGAGAAGGTTTGAGCAGAGGGAAGAGATGATAGGATGGAAGAGGAGAGAGTAGCGCGAGAGAGAGAGCGAAGGTTGGGACGGCGCAATACCATCCGAGTAGGGGCAGAGTGAGAAGTGTTGGATGAGAGCGAGAGGGAAAAGGATACAAGGTAGTGGTCGGAGACTTGGAGGGGAGTTGCAATGAGATTAGTGGAAGAACAGCATCTAGTAAAGATGAGGTCAAGCGTATTGCCTGCCTTGTGAGTAGGGGGGGAAGGTGAGAGGGTGAGGTCAAAAGAGGAGAGGAGTGGAAAGAAGGAGGCAGAGTGGAATGAGTCAAAGGTAGACGTGGGGAGGTTAAAGTCACCCAGAACTGTGAGAGGTGAGCCATCCTCAGGAAAGGAACTTATCAAGGCGTCAAGCTCATTGATGAACTCTCCAAGGGAACCTGGAGGGCGACAAATGATAAGGATGTTAAGCTTGAAAGGGCTGGTAACTGTGACAGCATGGAATTCAAATGAGGAGATAGACAGATGGGTCAGGGGAGAAAGAGAGAATGTCCACTTGGGAGAGATGAGTATTCCAGTGCCACCACCCCGCTAGCTCGATGCTCTAGGGGTATGCGAGAACACGTGGGCAGACGAGGAGAGAGCAGTAGGAGTAGCTGTGTTATCTGTGGTAATTCATGTTTCCGTCAGCACCAGGAAGTCTAGGGACTGGAGGGTAGCATAGGCTGAGATGAACTCAGCCTTGTTGGCCGCAGACCGGCAGTTCCAGAGGCTGCCGGAGACCTGGAACTCCACGTGGGTCATGCGCGCTGGGACCACCAGGTTAGAGTGGCAGCGGCCACGCAGTGTGAAGCGTTTGTATGGCCTGTGCAGAGGGGAGAGAACAGGGATAGACAGACACATAGTTGACAAGCTACAGAAGAGGCTACGCTAATGCAAAGGAGATTGGAATGACAAGTGGACTACACGTCTCGAATGTTCAGAAAGTTAAGCTTACGTTGCGAAAATCTTATTGACTAAAATGACGAAAATGATACAGTACTGCTGGCTGGTGGAGTAGGCTAGCTAGCAGTGGCTGCGTTGTTGACTTTGTTTGAACGTGTAGCTGGCTAGGTAACCTCGATAGTTTCAGTACTACACCTTGTCATGATACAAAAGCAACTTTGTAGCTAGCTAACATAACACTAATCAAGACGTTCCTTTGTAATGTATTTAGTTTCTACAATGCTGCTCGTTGGTAATAGTTGGCTAGGTTTGGAAAAATGGCGTCGCGGGGGGACGGAAATAGCTGGCTAGCTAACCTCAATAATTACTAAACTACACAATTATCAAGCTATGACAAAGACAACTATGTAGCTAGCTAGCTAACACTGCACTAGTCAAATCGTTCCGTTGTAACGATCAATAAGACACTAGGCATTATTGAGACACTAGCCATTATTGATGTAGTACTGGGCTGGCTGTACTACATTTCACTGATGGGGAGTGTTGTGTTCGAGACCACCTTAAGCGAAACGATTCAACACCAAGACTGAAGCAAATCGAATCCGAGTCAAGACCAAGGGAGGGGGGTGAGTGGTCTGAGACCAAGTCAAGACTGAGACCAGAAAAATGCGAATCCAATGTCAAATCGCCACCATAATAAGAGTTAAAAATTTCCAGTATTTCTGTGTTCACATTTCAAAAGAAACATATGGATTCTTTAGACATTCAGAATGGTGAAAAAATGCATGCCAAGGGCAAATAGAGAGCCACTTTACAAATGATCACTAACCCAAACAGGTCTATAATAGATAAAAATACTTATAACTTCCCCCGGTCTCCCCTAATAATAGTGGTCATGCAACTTTCAAATAATTTCCCTCATTCTTCCCTACCAGCAAATCAAGGAAATTCTGATGAGCGTGACAAGGTATTGAGGATATTTTTCAACTAAAGTAAAGGACAGTAATGCTATGAGTAAAGTAGGAAGCCCAGGTTTCAATGGGCGATAAAATATCAACGTGTCATTAAGTGTGCCTGACCAAGTGGTTTTATGTGCTGAGTGAATGGGAGCTGATAATTTTGAGTTTTTTTACTCCTCTGGTCTTGGCTGGTATCTGAAAGAAAACACTAGTCCTCACTGTCCGAGACCGAGTCAAGACCGGATTAAAAATGTATCCGGCCCCGAGACAAGACAGAGACACTCAATATGTGGTCTTGAGTACTACAACACTGCTGATGGGCTTTATTAAACGATACATACACTACATGACCAAAAGTTTGTGGACACCTGTTTGTCGAACATCTCATTCCAAGATCATGGGCATTAATATGAAGTTGGTCCCCCCCTTTGCTGCTATAACGGCCTCCACTCTTCTGGAAAGGCTTTCCACTAGATGTTGGAACATTGCTGCGCGGACTTGCTTCCATTTAGCCACAAGAGCATTAGTGATGTTGGGCACTGATGTTGGGCGATTAGTCCTGGCTCGCAGTCGGCGTTCCAATTCATCCCAAAGGTGTTCGATGGGGTTGTGGTCAGGGCTCTGTGTAGGCCAGTCAAGTTGTTTGCTTTGTGCATGGGGGCAATGTCATGCTGAAACAGGAAAAGTCTTTCCCCAAACTGTTGCCACAAAGTTGGAAGCACAGAATCGCCTAGAATGTCATTGTATGCTGTAGCGTTAAGACTTCCCTTCACTGGAACTAAGGGGCCTAGCCCGAAATATGAAAACAACCCCAGACCATTATTCCTCCTCCACCAAACTTTACAGTTGGCACTATGCATTGGAGCAGTTAGTGTTCTCCTGGCATCCTCCACACCCAGATTAATCTGTCAGACTGCCAGATGGTGAAGCGTGATTCATCACTCCAGAGAACGCGTGTCCACTGCTCCAGAGTCCAATGGCGGCAAGCTTTACACCACTCCAGCCGACGCTTGGCATTGCGCATGGTGACCTTAGGCTTGTGTGCAGCTGCTCGGCCATGGAAACCCATGAAGCACCCGACGAACAGTTATTGTGCTGACGTTGCTTCCAGGGGCAGTTTGGAACTCTGTAGTGAGTGTTGCAAACGAGGACAGGTGATTTTTACGCGCTATGCACTTCACCACTCAGAGGTCCCGTTCTTTGAGCTTGTGTGGCCTACCACTTCGTGGCTGAGCCGCTGTTGCCTCTAGACGTTTCCACTTCACAATAACAGCACTTACAGTTGACCAGGGCAGCTCTAGCAGGGCAGAAATTTGACGACTTGTTGGAAAGGTGGCATCTTATGCCAGTGCCACGTTGAAAGTCACTGAGCTCTTCAGTAAGGCCATTCTACTGCCAATGTTTTACTATGGAGATTGCATGGCTGTGTTCTAGATTTTATACACCTGTCAGCAACGTGTGTGGCTGAAATAGCCGAATCCATTAATTTGAAGGGATGTCCACATACTTTTGTATATATTGTGTATGTGTTGTAAAATGTCCCCTGTGTCCAGGGTTGGATAACTGGCTGAATCTAACCCGGGTGGACCCAGATGAGGAGGTGCAGGGGGAGATCCACCTGGGTCTGGAGCTTCTCAGAGATGCCAAGAGGATAGGACTGCGCTGCCATTTCATAGAGGCCAGGTAATACACCCAATTTATTGCCTAATTGATGCTACTGTAAGCCGTTATGATCTCTTGTTGAAATATATAACTGCTTCTTCAATCTCAAAAGGTTGTCAAAATGCTCATCCTCTGTATGACAGATCATCATGCAGTGCTTTGTGGTTGAATTCACAATATCTGTCATTCACCGTATGAGCATTAACTTCCAGAGAGATAAAAACTTGTTAGACAATATTTCATGTTACCAGGAATATCACACCCCACTTCAGAGTTTTATAAAAGAGTCTCGAATGCACAATATGGAAATTGTGAGATTTTAAGGTTGATTTGGCAGAGGGATCTTAATTGTGACATTGAGGAGGATGTATGGAAAAATATTGTTTCCAATGTAGGGTGGTGCACCAGGGTTGCAAGGGTGAAATGTACACATTATAAGATTGTTCATATGTACTATTGGACCTACCCCAGTTAGATGAAATAAATTGGGTTTATTGCAAAATAATGTATGCTGGAAATGCAAGGGTGAAATAGGTACCTTTCTGCATGCTATATGGGATTGTCCCATGGTGCTCCTTTTCTGGAAGGAGGTTCTTCAAAAGCTTGAAGAATGGATGGGACAGTCTATCCCAGAGTCCCCACAGCTGTTCTTATTAGGGGATATATCTATTTTACCAGTGGTGTAAAGTACTTAAGTAAAAGTACTTGAAAGGACTACTTAAGTTGTTTTTTGGGGTATCGGTACTTTACTTTACTATTTATATTTTTTACTACTTTTACTTTTACTTCGCTACATTCCTAAAGAAATGTATGTACTTTTTATGCCATACATTTTCCCTGACACCCAAAAGTACTTCTTTCAATCTGAATGCTTATCAGGACAGGAAAATGTTCCCATTCCCACACTTATCAAGAGAACATCCGTGGTCATCCCTGCTGCCTCTGATCTGACGGACTCACTAAACTAATGCTTTGTTTGTAAATGATGTCTAAGTGTTGGAGTGTGCCCCTGGCTATCTGTAAACAACCCCCCGCCCCCCCCCCCAAAAAAACAATGATGATATCTGGTTTGCTCAATATAAGGAATCTTTTATTATTTATACTTGTACATTTACTTTTGATACCTAAGTATATGTTAGCAATTACATTTACTTTTGATACTTAAGTATATTTAAAAACAAATACTTTTAGACTTTTACTCAAGTAGAATTTTACTGGGTGACTTTCACTTTCATTATCTATTAAGGTATCTTTACTTTTACTCAAGTATGACAATTGGGTACTTTTTCCACCACTATATTTTAGCACCAGATGTTAGCAAAGAAAAGTTTGGTTTTGCCTCAATGGTATTTTCATACCAGACTGATAACGGGAAGAGTGCAGATTGTCTGAAATCAACAGATTGGCTCCAACTTATGGTGGAGACTGCATCTCATGAATCAATGATAGCAAAATGACAGGAGAGGAAAGGGAAATTTAGTATGATATGGGATCACTTTTTGAATTATATATGGGACATGCGCGTGAGAAGCGAGGGTATAAGTTAGAACAAATAATTTAATTGATTATTATTATAACTTTTTAAAATTATTATTATTATTATTATGACTTGCTGTTTAATATTCCAACCACTGATATATGGTTGAAAGGTGCTGTCTTTTTTTCCTGTCTTGTTGGGTGTTATGTTTTTATTGTTATTAGTGATATGTAATGTCATATCGATAAAAAAAATCATAAACTTTATTGACAATATCTGCAATGCTCATCAATCAATAGTGCCTGAAAAAGTATTCATACCCCTTGACTTATTTCACATTTTGTTGTGTTACAGCCTGAATTCAAAATTGATTGAATACAAAAATCGCTTTCTATGCGTGAGAACGTTTGGGATTTTTCTTGTCGTCAAATCCCTGCCAAAAGTCAGGTGACCGAAGCGCTTCCAAATATGGATATGCTGTCAAGAAACACTGGCATGTTTTATCATCGGACCCAGCTTTGCCAGCTGAATTTAAGAATCCACCACTTATTGTATATAAGAGAGGTCGAAATTTCTGCAATAAATTGGTCCATGCCAACTGCCAGCCACGAAAGAAAATCAGCCAGGCACTTTTACGCCCTATAAATGCAGGGGTTGTGCACTGTGCAAGGATATGATGAAGTGTGAATATTTCTGCCACCCACATACAGGTTCCAAATAGATTACATTATTACGTGCTCAAACCCACCCATGTTATCTACATGATTAAATGTCCATGTGGGCTGTGTTTTGTAGGTAAAACCTCTTGTTCTCTCAAACAGAGAATTCGTGAACATAAAAGTTAAATCAGGAGTAACAACAGGGATTATCCAGTCGCAGTACATTTTAATGAACAAGAACATGACATTCTACCTTTAGGTACTGTGGTATAGAGAAAGTTAAGATATCAGACAGGGGAGGTGATATAGATAATACTCTGAGCAAAATATAATGTTTTGGGAGTTTCACCCTCCAGAAATGATTTCCTAAAGGTCTTAATGATGAAATGCCTATGTATGTTATGTTGTAAATGTGAACATTAATTAATGCCCCCATTTCAAATTTCTCTGATGTTTTTCTTGCGCTATTCCCAATGATTTATGAAAACCTGCTTGATGGGTCGATGTCCTCATTGTGGTTTTATAGATGTGTTTAATACGTTTTATGTACACACTTTATTAAATATTTATGAAATGCACATTGTTATATTTGGTAACAGTCATTTTCCCTCGACTCCAACCCCATTCGGTGCATGGAACGGATGTGGGTGGAGCTATGTCTACATAAGGATGCTAATTTTAAAACAACTCACAAAAGCTCCGGGGAAGGCTTTGAGGCCGATACGTAAAGCTTATTAAAGAGCAGTGATACTATCAAGAGCAGTGTGGGGGTTGCTTCTTTTTTCTCATCTTATTTAACTGTTACCATGCACCTGCAAAAAAGATAGCTCAGATGTGCGAATGCCTTATTTAAGTCAAAACTGTAACTCGGCCACTCAGGAGCATTCACTGATATCTTGGTAAGCATCTCCAGTGTAGATTTGGCCTTGTTTTAGGTTATTGTCTTTCTGAAAGGTGATTTAAACTCCCAGTGTCTGATGGAAAGCAGACTGAACCAGGTATTCCTCTAGGATTTTGCCTGCGCTTAGCTCCTTAGCTCCATTCCGTTTGTTTTTAGTCCTGAAAAACTCCCAAGTCCTTAATGATTACAAGCATACCCATAACATGTTGCAGCCACCACTATGCTTGAAAATATGGAGAGTGGTTGGATTTTCCCCAAATCCCCCCCACTTTGTATTCAGAAAAAAAATGTAATGGCTTTGCCACATTTTTTGCAGTATTACTTTAGTGCCTTGTTCCAAGCAGGATGCATGTTTTGGAATATTTGTATTCTGTACAGGCTCCCTTATTTTCACTCTGTCAATTAGGTTAGTATTGTGGAGTAAGCCTCGTGAATACTTTCTTAAGGCACTGTATGTTATTGACGTCGCCTTTATTCTTAAAATAAGTCCCAGAGGAGATTGTGTTTACCCGCTTGTTGAAGTGCCAGCAAACACCAAGGCCACAGAGTTACAGAAAGCAGATTTTGAGGAGGATACACTCATTTAGAAAGAGGAATGTGCCACAGAGAAAGCCATTAAGAAATGAGAGGCAGAGAGGTCCCAGAGAGGGTTTCAATAACGTGATGGGGACTGAGCACTGTAAGCATGGCATCTGTCCAGCTTGGCTGTTTCTGCAGGGTTTGAGCAATCAGTGGCAATGTGCTCAAGACCCCCTGAAGGAGGGCTTCTAACTAGATCTGGCAAGCTCTCATTACTGCCTAACGTTTGAGATTAGGGGTTTCAATGTAGTTATTTTCTACTAAATTAATCCTAACAACATTTGTACACTGTAGTGATGTCTGATAGATATCTCCGTAATTGATTGGTTATGCGTGTCATCGTCATAACCGGATGTGACTGATCTAGCGAACTACGCTAATAGGACTAACCTAGCAGTGAGGACTAGTAGCTCGGTGAACTGCATGTTAATTGCCTGATTTAATGGTTTGTAACATAACTAAACCGGATAATTCACAGCCTGGCCTACATCATGACATGTTGTCAGAATTAAAGAACTCACACGCCGAAGATTAGTGGGGAAATGTAGAAATTCAACCTACCAGAGCTGTTCGATCTCTCACAGCCGTCGCCATCGGCATGGCCGATCTGGAGACAACGTTTTTCCTGTTTTCGAGTAGCATCAAAACTGGATAAGGAGACCGGTGTGGTGCAGGTGAATTCACTAGTTTATGCAATGGGGAAAGATGCAGAGATTTTCTACAATGCATTTTCCTTTGATTACTTTAATGATGAGTTCAACAATGATGTGGTGATCGAAAAACTGAATGAACATTTTGTGCCACGGCGCAACGTGATTCACGAATGAGCATGTTTCCATAAACGGATTAAAATAAAAAGGGGAGAGAGACAGTGGAATCTTTTGTGAGGAATCTGTATGAGCTAGCTGAACACTGAGAGTTTGGAACTACAAAGGACGAACAAATAAGGGACAGGATTGTGATTGGCATTATGGACTGTGATCTTTCACAAAAGCTACAGCTGGAGACACTGGAGAAAGCGATACAAATCACACGCCAGTCAGAGCAGATCAAGAAGCAGCACGTGGACATGCGAGAACTACTAGCTGAGAACTACGTTGATGAGGTGAGAGGCAAACCACAGCATTACAACAAACATTCTAAGCAGACTGCAGGCAGCCAGAACAAACCGTTTAAGCAAAGAAACAGTCAGTCAAAACAGGGGAATTTCTCACGTTGTAACCACAGCCATGATTACAGTGAAAATTGTCCATCACTCAACGAAAGATGCAGGAAGTGTAACAAAATGGGGCATTTTGAGATTGCATGCAAAACTAAAATGGTCAAAGAAGTTACAGCTGAGGATGTAGAGGAAATGCAAGGGGCATTCTTTTTAGGATCAGTTACTAAGTAGTCTGAAGATCAGTGGCATGTTGAGCTCCCAGTAAATGGCACACCTGTAAAGTTCAAGATTAACACTGGTGCTGATATTAGAGCGATGTCTCAGAGCACTTACCAGAGAATGCCACAGCGCCCCCGGCTGGTTAACATTGTAACTGACGTTCGCAGCCCAGGTAGCAGGATTGACTGTATGGGAGTGAAAGAAAGGGAGAAAAGTACAAATTCTGGATCTTTGTGATTCAAGAACCATATGCTAATAACCAAGTTAGCAGAACCGTTGCATGCAAGATGAGTTTGTTCCTCAGAGCAGATGAGATCAGCACAGATGTGTTTGGAGAGATAGGGCTACTGAACTGTGAACCGGTCAAGATTGAACTTAGGTCCGATGCAGTCCCCTATTCTCTGACTTCGCCATCCGGAATTCCTTTTCCACTCCTTCCAAAAGCGGAGGATGAACTCGACAGAATGGAGAAAAAATGGCATCAGAGGGAGTAACCGAGTCTGCAGACTGGTGTGTTCCCATGGTGCTGGTGATGAAGAAAAATGGCAAAGTGAGAACATGCATATACTTAAAACGACTCAACGAAGCAGTGAAACGGGAGAGGTTCATCTTACCCACCTTGGAGGATATAGTACCCAAGCTATCCAGGGCAAGAGTCTTCTCCACACTCAATGCGTCTAGCGGTTTTGGTCAGATACCATTTGAACCCAGCTGCAACCCATCAAAGAGTCAGGACTAAAGCTGAACAAAAACAAGTGCCACTTTGGGAAGTCGGAGATCCAGTACTTCGGTCATGTGATCGGAGCGGATGGGATAAAGCCGGATGACAGCAAAGTGAAAGACGTCTCCGAGATGCCCAGTCCAACAAACATCATTGAGCCGGGCCTGTCATCAGTGCTACACCCCATCACTGAGCTATTGAAAAAAGAGATGTGGGGAGACCCACAGGAGCAGGTATTGGCATACTACAATGCCGGAAAAACAAATGTGGTCAGTGCAGACGCAAGTAGCTATGGCCTCGGAGCTACACTCCTATAGGAACAAGAGGGAGGCGAGCTCCATCCTGTTGTGTTTTTTGTTCACGCACAGAGACTGAGAGAAGGTATGCGCAAATTGAAAAAGAGTACCTTACAGGTATGTGCATGCGAACGATTTGCCCACTACCTGCAGGGGATGGGTAGCTTTGTTTTACATACAGACCATAAGCCACTCGTTCCATTGATCAACACGTACGACCTGGACAAAGCACCACGCAGGTGTCAGCAACTGCTCATGCGCCTCATGCTTGTCAATGGGAAAGCAGTGTTCCCTGGGAAGCAGTTAGTGGTGGCTGACACACTGTCAAGAACCCCACTGAAAGAAAACACGTCAGACACAGAAGAAGTCAAAGCATATGTGGAAGCTGTGGGGGAGAACAGACCAGTGTCTGCACACAGGTCGGATGACATCAGAGAGGCGACACGCAACGATGCACACCTCCAAATGGTCATGGGCTACATCCGAAAAGGCTGGCCTCAGAGAATGGTGCAGCTACCCTACTCGCTACAGGGATACCACACAGCGAAAGCGCATCTATTACAGCGGGACGGACTTGTGCTATATCAAGACAGGATTGTCATCCCAGCTTCACAGAGGGAAAAAGTTCTACAACAGATACACAAAGGTCACATGGGGCTGACAAAGTGCAGAGAAAGAGCCAAGATGTCGGTGTGGTGGCCAGGCATCAGCGCCCACATCGTGAGAAAAATGATGTCATGCAGGTTCTGTACAGAGAACAAACCAACTCAAAAGAGAGAACCACTTGTCATCACACCTTTACCTAAGGGTCCGTGGCAGAAGATCGCAGCCAACCTGTGTGAGCTATAGGGCAAGAAATACCTCATAGTTGTGGACTACTATTCTAGGGACATAGAAATAGCTCACCTGCCCACTACCACTAGCCAGCAGGTCATCACCCGCCTCAATGGTATGTTTGTAAGATGGGGGATACCCACCGAGCTCATTAGCGACAACGCTACTCAGTTTGTCTGCACTGAGTTCAAGGAGTTCAGAAAGAAGTATGATTTTGCTCATACCACCTCCGGTCTCCATTACCCGCAGGTAAATGGAGCTGCGGAGAGAGCTGTATAGACAGCTAAGCAAATTCTTAAACAACCAGACCCACACATGACTCTAATGTGCTACCGAGACACACCCATCAGCGCAACAGGAGCAAGCCCAGCGCAACTCATGACTGGACGTCAGATCTGGACGACGGTCCCCGTGATTGATGGGAAACTCCAACCAAAACGCATCAGCCACAACGGTGTTAAACAGAAGGACCAGAAAGCCAAACAAGTTTAGCAGTCCTTCTATAACAGGAGGCATTCAGTGCACCCCCTACCGGAATTACACCCTGGACAGAGTGTAAGAGTCAAGCTGGACGGAGAGAAAGGATGGAAAACACCAGCAGTTGTCATTAGCAAATCTCCAGAGCCGAGATCCTATGTTGTGGAAACTGAACACGGCACCATTGCTCAGAGAAACAGGCGACACCTTCATGCTTCTCCAGAGTCACCTACTCCAGAGAGACAGCAGCAGAACAACAAAAGACTCTACCAGTGAAGTCTACCAGTGAGGGCACACAGGCCCTGCCTGTGAGCCAGCCAGCTCCCTCACTCAGTCCACCACCTCAGCCAGCCTCACCACAACTGGTGAGAATGACCTTGACAGGTAAAACTACCACTGAGGTTCATAGACACCTGAGAAAAAAAATAAGTAAGAAAGAGGTATAGGAACAGAAACTGTTTCGGGGCAGAATAATCCTTATGTTGCTGTGGACAAAGGGCTGTCTACCCCTATGTCCTAGTTGACACAGTTATGTGTATTGTCGATGTTAGAGAAAAAAAAATATATATATATATACTGTATCTTATTGAAATACAAATATTTATATTTGTATTGAAACGGTCCACAAGGTGAATATTTGTATTAGGTAGAGAGGATGTTGTAGTTTTGATTTCTCTCAGAAAAGCCGATATGTAGTAATGTCTGATAGATATGACTGACCTAGTGAACTACGGTAATAGGACTAACCTAGCAAGGAGGACTAGCAGATAGTAGCTCGGTGGGCTGCATGTTAATTGTCTGATTTAAGAGTTATTAAACATAACAAAACCGGATAATTCATGCCGGGTCTCCATCATGACATACACCAACTTCTGCGCAAAGGGTGAGAACCAAGAATAATGAGGATACCGTTCCCGAGAATTCAGATTAGGGGATGAAACAACTTTGTTTTCTCTCATGGAAGCAGAGCACCGCATGGGAAACATCCCACAAGCACAAAAAAAGCAGATTGAGAACAAGCTATGAAGGAAAAATACTGGAGTTCTGGTGCAGGTACAGCCAATTAGCGCAAAAATAATATTACAATAGTTAAAACGATACGATATATATCGTCAAAAATAATTTCCCGATATGTAACAGTATCAATTTTTTCCCTCGATCACTATTGATTACTACCATTGTGCTATCTTGAGAATGATTAAATTGAGACCTTTTAATAACTAAATATATTCACTGGTACTATCAAAGTCATTCCAAAGGGTAGGTATAACAAAGCAAATTAAATGTAACTATACTTTATAAGTTATGTAGCATCAATGATACTATTTAGGCCTATATAGCATTTGCAAAGTCATCAACAGATATTGTTTCAATTCAAACCAGGGTTCAACTAAAAATAGACAATACATATAGGCCTAGGGTATCAAGCTTTCATTGATATCAAATGTAATCTTCACGTTCATGTTTAATATGTTCAATTCACGTCTCCATCTCAACCAAAAATCTAAGTTAAAGAATAGGACTAAATCAAACTTTATTTAAAGTGCATTTAATGTTTGATTAGATTTAGTCCTATTTTTTTACTTCGATTTTTGCTTGAGATGGGAGTCATGAATCCAACATATAAATGATTAATTTGTAGACAAACTGGATATTTATATTTTGTTTGGTTGTCAATGCAACAAAATATAAACATTTGAATGAGAGGTATCTTCTGCTTGGATAGTTCCATCTATGCCACTGAATTAGTCAGGCTTTAATTCCAGTTTGTCTACAAATTAATAATTCATATTTTGGGGTATTTTATTAGAATCCCCATTAGCTGTTGCAAAAGCAGCAGCTACTCTTCCTGGGGTCCACACAAAACATGAAACATGACATAATACAGAACATTAATAGACAAGAACAGCACTACATCAATTAAAACAATTACAAAAGGCATATGCAGTTCATTCGGAATGTATTCAGACCCATTGACTTTTTACACATTTTGTTACGTTACAGCCTTATTCTAAAATTGATTAAATCGTTTTTTCCCCCTCATCAATCTACACACAATACCCCAGAATGACAAAGGAAAAACAGGCTTTTAGAAATGTTGGTACATTTATTTAAAAAGAAAAAAGTATTCAGACCCTTTACCCTTTACTCAGTACTTTGTTGAAGCAATTTTGGCAGTGGTTACAGCCTCGAGTCTTCTGGGTATGACGCTACAAGCTTGGCACACCTGTATTTGGGGAGTTTCTCGCATTCCACTCTGCAGATCCACTCAAGCTCTGTCAGGTTGGATGGGGAGCGTTGCTGCGCAGCTATTTTCATGTCTCTCCGGAGATGTTTGATCAGGTTCAAGTCCGGGCTCTAGTTGGGCCACTCAAGGACATTCAAAGACATGTCCCGAAGCCACTCCTACGCTGTCTTGGCTGTATGCTTAGGGTTGTTGTCCTGTTGGAAGGTGAACCTTTGCTCCAGTCTGAGGTCCTGAGTGCTTTGGAGCAGGTTTTCATCAAGGATCTCTGTACTCTGTGCTCCGTTCATCTTTGCCTCTATCCTGACTAGTCTCCCAGTCTATGCCACTGAAAAACATCCCCACAGCATGATTCTGCCACCACCATGCTTCACAGTAGGGATGGTGCCAGGTTACCTCAAGACGTGACGCTTGGCATTCAGGCCAAAATCTTGCTTTCCTCAGACCAGAGTATCTTGTTTCTCAATTGTCTGAGAGTCTTTAGGTACCTTTTGGAAAACTTCAAGCGGGCTGTCATGTGCCTTTTACTGAGGAGTGGCTTCCGTCTGGCCACTCTACCATAAAGGCCTGATTGGTAGAGTGCTGCAGAGATGGTTGTCCTTCTGGAAGGTCCTCCCATCTCCACAGAGAAACTCTAGAGCTCTGTCAGAGTGACCATCGGATTCTTGGTCACCTCCCTGACCAAGGCCCTTCCACCCCGTTTGCTCAGTTTTGCCAGGCGGCCAGCTCTAGGAAGCGTCTTGGAGATTCCAAACTTCTTCCATTTAAGAATGATGGATGCCACTGTGTTCTTATGGACCTTCAATGCTGCAGAATTTTTTTTGGTGCCATTTCCCAGTTCTGTGGCTCTACACAATCCTGTCTCGGAGGTCTACGGACAATTCCTTTGATCTCATGGCTTAGTTTTTGCTCTGACATGCACTGTCAACTGTGGGACCTTAGATAGACAGGTATGTGCCTTTCCAAATCATGTCCAATCAATTGAATTTACCACAGGTGGACTCCAATCAGGTTGTAGAAACATCTCAAGGATGATCAATGGAAACAGGATGGCCCTGAGCTCATAACAAAGGGTATGAATACTTATGTAAATAAGTATTTATTTATTTATTTGCGAACATTTCTAAAAGCCTGTTTTCACTTTGTCATTATGGGGTATTGTCTGTAGATTGCTGAGAATTTTAAAAAAAAGTCAATTTTAGAATAAGGCTGTAATGTAACAAAATGTGGAAAAAGTCAAGGGGTCTGAATACTTTCCGAAGGCACTGTATGTTGCATTCACGTCTCCATCTCAACCAAGTTAAAGAATAGGACTAAATTAAATCAAATCAAACATTAAATGGATGCAGTCTATCACAGTGCCATCCGTTTTGTCACCAAAGCCCCATATACTACCCACCACTGCTACCTGTATGCTCTCGTTGGCTGGCCCTCGCTTCATATTTGTTGCTAAACCCACTGGCTCCAAGTCATCTATAAGTCTTTGCTAGGTGAAGCTCCGCCTTATCTCAGCTCACTGGTCACCATAGCACCCACCCACCCGTAGCATGCGCTCCGGCAGGTATATTTCACTGGTCATTCCCAAAGCCAACACCTACTTTGGCCGCTTTTCCTTCCAGTTCTCTGCTGCCAATGACTGGAACGAATTGCAAAAAAAATCACTGAAGTTGGAGATTTATATCTCCCTCACCAACATTAAGCGTCAGCTATCAGAGCAGCTTACTGATCGCTGCAACTGTACACAGCCCGTCTGTAAATAGCCCATCCAACCACCTACCTACCTCATCCCCATATTTGTTTTTGTTTTTCTGCTCTTTTGCACACCAGTATTTCTACTTTCACATCCTCATCTGCACATCTATCACTCCAGTGTAATTTGCTAAATTGTAATTACTTCGCCACTATGGCCTATTTATTGCCTTACCTCCTTACTCCATTTGCACATACTATATACAGGTGTTTCTATTGTGTTATTGACTGTATGTTTGTTTATCCCATGTGTAACTCTGTTGTTTTTTGTCGCACTGCTTTGCTTTATCATGGCCAGGTCGCAGTTGTAAATGACAACTTGTTCTCAACTTGCCTACCTGGTTAATTAAAGATGAAATAAAAAAAATAAAAAATGCACTTTAAATAAAAGTTTTATTTAATTTAGTCCTATTTTTTAACTTGAATTATTGGTTGAGATGGAGATGTGAATCCAACGTAAAATTATTCATTTGTAGACAATTTGTTGACATCCAAACACATTTCAGTATCACTTTTGCAATAGTATAAATAGCCCATCAACATGCCGACAAGTTAACTAATTAAATGTTGGATTCACGTCTCCAACTAAACCAAAAATAAAAGTCAAAGAATTGGATTAAGCCAGTGGGACAGATGAAACTATCCATGCATTAGATATCATTTAAATGTTGATAGTCTCTGTGGAGATCACAATTGCTGTAATAATCAGCATTGATAACTTGTACCATGTACTTTTAATTTAATCTCAACTACAATCCAAGTCATTTGGTTGTGCTATTAGATTAAGTAAAGTGATAACACATTAAGTTGTTGTATAAATACAAAATATCTGACATTGTATTCCAATTTTAATGTTGTTGTGTTTTAAAATGGTTGAAAGCGCAGTGATAACACATTTAGATGACAACTAAACAAAACATCTGACCTTATTTTTCCATTGGATTTTGGCTTTGCTTTTATATTGGTTGAAAGCATAATGATAGCACATTGGGAATTCAACAAACTTCTAGCTGTCTTTTTGAGTGGGTGATTAAAGGTTCAAACCTCATTGATCGACGTCTCAACCAAATATTGCCAAAATGTCCACGTTGAAATGACTTGGTGTGCCCAGTGGGGATTGTGTCAAACAGCAGAGTTAAGAAAGTCTGGTGCTCCTTTGCCTTTGTGTCCTGTAGACAGCAATGGGCTCCCAATGAGAACATAGTTTTAATGGATTATGTGCCCTGGCCCCTGAATGTGGTAAATATGCTTTATGTTGTGGTCCAAGTATTTTTGCTGCTATGATGACGGTGACATAGCTAACTATCTTACATGCCCATTCACATCTCTTACACATGAGCATGTATTCAACAAAATGTATCCAGCATAGCTTTGTCTCTGTTTGTCAGAGAGTGCTTATCTCTGTAGACTGATATACCATGGTGGTTTGTGCTTTCACTTATCTGAGTGTGAATGCACCTCGTCTTAGCACTGGGAGCAGGGAGAGACAGGTTTGATCATGAAAACTGGGTGTATAAACAGGTCACTAACTGGCTCTCTGTGAAAGAGTCTGTCTCTAGCCGACCTCTATGGTGAAGTCACTGTCTTAGTGCTGCTCACGCATCACCACTGTCGCTCAGCAGCTTGCCTTCTGCTCATGGATGCAGTTCAGTCTGAGTCATACTCTCACTACACTTACTGTCTCACAACACAGGCCCATCTAACAGGCTTCTATGCTGCTCAAAGTTCTCTCATCTTTAGATTTAAAAGAGTAATGTTAAATCTAGAGGAATGATCTGCACATATCATCTCACTCATTGAATCATTCCAGCACCATGTATAGGGACAGGTAAAGGGGCTGGGGGGTTACTCATACATTGATGTGTTTCTGTTCGTTGACCTCATAGAGACCTGGCGCCAAGAGACATCTCTGGAACCTCTGACCCCTTTGCCAGAATCCTCTTCAATAACCACAGTGCAGAAACTTCGGTGAGGAGGGAGATGAGCCAGATAACATGTATATGTCTGAATTATCACCAATTTTAGTGGAAACGAAGACTGATTTGAGCATGTGAAATAGTAAATGAAGGGTTTTTCTGGTGTGTGTGTGTGTGTTAGATCATTAAGAAGACTCGTTATCCACACTGGAGTGAGACCCTGGAGCTGGAGCTGGAGACCTGGGAGCTGACTGAGGGAGGAAGTGTCACAGTGGAAGTCTGGGACTGGGACATGGTGGGCAAGAATGACTTCCTGGGAAAGGTGAAGAGGTTATGTTCCTAATGTCTATGGGTTACTTATGTTATTCTGTGAGGACACCTTATACTTATTTCTACTATGTGGAATCATTCATATTTTTACAAATGCCAATATGTATTGTTGGTGCTAGAGTGCTGTTTCAGTTAAGTGTATGGTATGATGTTTCGGTTATTTGTTTTCCTGTTCAGGTGGAAATCCCTTTTGCTTGCCTGCACAAGACACCTCTGTTGCAGGGTTGGTTTCGTCTGCTGCCCCTGGGAAACCATGAGGATGATGCTGGGTAAGGGGTGTGTGTGTGTGTGTGTGTGTGTGTGTGTGTGTGTGTGTGTGTGTGTGTGTGTGTGTGTGTGTGTGTGTGTGTGTGTGTGTGTGTGTGTGTGTGTGTGTGTGTGTGTGTGTGTTTTTTTGGTTTTTGGACCATAAGTCATCACAAGGATAGTAAAACAAGAAACATTTCAACAGTCCCCACAAAGAAAAAGGCTATTTTAGGCTTAGGGGTTAGATTTAAGGTTAGGGTTATAATTAGGGTTCAGTTTAGGTTTGGGGTTAGGAATTAAGTTTATGGTTTGGGGTTAAGGTTAGGTTTAGAGCTGGGCGATATGGCGTAAAAATCATATCTTGATTTTTCCAAACTTATGGGCGATTCCCGATGTACAGTGCATTCGGAAAGTATTCAGACCCTTTGACGTTTTCAACATTTTGTAGCGTTACAGCCTTATTCTAAAATTGATAAAATTGTTTTTTTCCCCTCATCAATCTACACACAATACCCCATAATGACAAAGCAAAAATAGGTTTTTCAATTTTTTTGCAAATGTAATAAAATAAATTAAATATCACATACACTACCGTTCAAAAGTTTGGGGTTACTTAGAAACATCCTTGTTTTTGAAAAAAAAGCACATTTTTTTGTCCATTAAAATAACATCAAATTGATCAGAAATACAGTGTAGACATTGTTAATGTTGTAAATGACTATTGTAGCTGGAAACGGCTGATTTTTAATGGAATATCTACATAGGCATACAGAGGCCCATTATCAGCAACCATCACTCCTGTGTTCCAATGGCACGTTGTGTTAGCTAATCCAAGTTTATAATTTTAAAAGGCTAATTGATCATTAGAAAACCCTTTTGCTATTATGTTAGCACAGCTGAAAACTGTTGTTCTGATTAAAGAAGCAATAAAACTGGCCTTCTTTAGACTAGTTGAGTATCTGGTGCATCAGCATTTGTGGGTTTGATTACAGGCTCAAAATGGCCAGAGACAAATAACTTTCTTCTGAAACTCGTCAGTCTATTCTTGTTCTGAGAAATGAAGGCTTTGGAAACATATGGACCTTTCATCAGCGAGACAAAAATCATTCTAATATAAAGATACACTTACACAGTTTTGCACAGATCCATATAGCTATGGGCGCTGCCATCCGACAAAACAGCAAGATGGCACTGACAGACATGGCAGCTCTGCTTCTAGCTCCTAAGCAACTTTGCAGTATTTTGTTTTTTTGTGTTATTTCTTACACTATTAGTGCAGACATTTTTTTGTGTTATTACATACAGCCGGAAAAAACTTTTGTATATTAGAGCGGCGGTAACTCACCAGCACTACTACCAGGAATATGACTTTCCCGAATTGGATCCTTTGTTCGCACCCCTCAGGGCAATTTAAGTTATCCCAGAGGCTGCGCCAAGACGCCGCCGGTGGAGAAGAGGTATTCGGAGTGGACTTCTAGTCCGACTCAGCACACCATCCATAGCTTCCAAGTATATTACTTGCTAATGTTCAGTCTCTGGACAATACAGTAGATGAGCTCAGGGCGAGGATCTCCTTCTAGAGAGACATCAGGGACTGTAACATACTCTGTTTCACGGAATCATGGCACTCTCCGGATATACTGTCCCCGTACATACAGCCAGCTGTGTTCTCAGTACATCGCACAGACAGGAATAAAGAACTCTGCAGGAAGAAGAAGGGTGGTGGTGTATGTTTCATGATTAACCACTCATGGTGTGATTGTTATAATGTACAGGAACTCAAGTCCTTTTGTTCACCCGACCTAGAATACCTCACAATCAAATGCCGACTGTATTACCTCCCAAGAGAATTCTCTTCAGTTATAGTCACAGCCGTGTATATTCCCCCTCAAGCCAATATCACGACGACCGTCAAGGAACTACACTGGACTTTATGCAAACGGGAAACCACATATCCTGAGGCCGCATTCATTGTAGCTGGGGATTTTAGCAAAGCAAATTTGAGGAAAACGCTACAGAATTTCTATCAGCACATTGACTGTAGTACTCACACTGGGAAAACACTCAACCACTGCTATTCTCTCGTACAAGGCCCTCCCCCGCCCTCCCTTTGGCAAATCAGATCATGACTCCATTTTGCTCCTCCCTTCCCATAGGCTGAAACAGAAAGTACCCGTGCTAAGATCTATTCAGTTTTGGTCTGACCAATCTGAATCCATGCTTCAAGATTGTTTTGATCACACGGACTGGGATATGTTCCGGGTAGCTTCGGATAATAACATTGATACATACAATGACACGGTGACTGAGTTCACCAAAAAGTGTATAGGGGATTTTGTTCCCACTGTAACTATTAAAACCTACCCAAAACATAAACCGTGGATAGATGGCAGCATTCGCGCAAACTGAAAGCGCGAACCACCACATTTAACCATGGCAAGGTGACTGGGGATATGGTTGAATACAAACAGTGTAGTCATTCCCTCCATAAGGCAATCAAACAGGCAAAATGTCAGTACAGAGACAAAGTGGAGTCGCAATTCAACAGCTCAGACACGAGACGTATGTGGCAGGGTCTTCAGACAATCACGGATTACAAAGGGGCGACTCACCCGTGAAGAGCACTTTTTGCCAGTCCTGTCTGGTCCAGCGACGGTGGGTTTGTGCCCATAGGCGACGTTGTTGCCGGTGATGTCTGGTGAGGACCTGCCTTACAACAGGCCTACAAGCCCTCAGTCCAGCCTCTCTCAGCCTATTGTGGACAGTCTGAGCACTGATGGAGGGATTGTGCTTTTCTGGTGTAACTCGGGCAGTTGTTGTTGCCATTCTGTACACCTGTCCCACAGGTGTGATGTTCAGATGTACCGATCCTGTGCAGGTGTTGTTACACGTGGTCTGCAACTGCGAGGACAATCAGCTGTCCGTCCTGTTTCCCTGTAGCGCTGTCTTAGGCGTCTCACAGTACGGACATTGCAATTTATTGCCCTGGCCACATCTGCAGTCCTCATGCCTCCTTGCAGCATGCCTAAGACCCGTTCACGCAGATGAGCAGATACCCTGGGCATTATTCTTTTGGTGTTTTTCAGAGTCAGTAGAAAGGCCTCTTTAGTGTCCTAAGTTTTCATAACTGTGACCTTAATTGCCTACCGTCTGTAAGCTGTTAGTGTCTTAACGACCGTTCCACAGGTGCATGTTCATTGTTTATGGTTCATTGAACAAGCATGGGAAACAGTGTTAAAATCCTTTACAATGAAGATCTGTGAAGTTATTTGGATTTTTATAAATTATCTTTAAAGACAGGGTCCTGAAAAAGGGACTTTTCTTTTTTTGCTGAGTTTAGTTTGTGAACTAAGCAGGCTACTGCCTGGGAAGGTCTCTCACTCAGAAGTACGAGATGGGGAGGGGGCGGGGGTAGGTTGACCTCAGGTCTCAACACTGGAAGCCTGAGGTAGGGGGATCTATCAAATAGCGCACCTCTAACTTTGTACAGGACTAATGCAATTAGTAAAATCAGTCAAACTACGAAAGGCTACCAAATAAACCACTATTCATTAATAATACTGTGAATATATACAGTTGAAGTCGGAAGTTTACATACACCTTAGTCAAATACATTTAAACTCAGTTTTTCACAATTCCTGACATTTAATCCTAGTAACAATTCCCGGTCTTAGATCAGTTAGGATCACCACTTTATTTTAAGAATGTGAAATGTCAGAATAATAGTAGAGAGAATGATTTATTTCAGCTTTTATTTCTTTCATCACATTTCCAGTGGGTCAGAAGTTTACATACACTCAATTAGTATTTGGTAGCATTGCCTTTAAATTGTTTAACTTGGGTCAAACGTTTCAGGTAGCCTTCCACAATCTTCCCACAATAAGTTCCCACTTTCCTCCTGACAGAGCTGGTGTAACTGAGTCAGGTTTGTAGGCCTCCTTGCTCGCACACGCTTTTTCAGTTTTGCCCACAAATTTTCCATATGATTGAGGTCAGGGCTTTGTGATGGCCACTCCAATACCTTGACTTCGTTGTCCTAAAGCCATTTTGCCACAACTTTGGAAGTATGCTTGGGGTCTTTGTCCATTTGGAAGTCCCGTTTGTGACCAAGCTTTAACTTCCTGACTGAGATGTTGCTTCAATATAACCACATAATTTCCCTCCTCATGATTGCATCTATTTTGTGAAGTGCACCAATCCCTCCTGCAGCAAAGCACCCTGTTATGGCTGTCGTAGAGACGGGACCAAAGCGCAGCGTGGTAAGTGTTAATATTGATTTATTAAACAAATGAACCACTAGAACAAAGAAACAAAACGAAAAGCCAAACAGTTCCGTCAGGTAACAAAATACACAACAGAAAACAACTACCGACAAAACACAGGTGGAAAAAGGCTGCCTAAGTATGGTTCCCAATCAGAGACAACGATAGACAGCTGCCTCTGATTGGAAACCATACCTGGCCAAAACATAGAAATATAAATACATAGAATGCCCACCCCATATCACACCCCGACCTAACTAAACAGAGAAAAACGGCTCTCTCAGGTCAGGGCGTGACACACCCCCACAACATGATGCTGGCACCCCCGTGCTTCACGGTTGGGATGGTGTTCTTCGGCTTGCAAGCCTCCCCCTTTTTCCTCCAAACATAACAATGGTCATTGTGGCAAACAGTTCTATTTTTGTTTCATCAGACCAGAGGACATTTCTCCAAAAAGTACGATATTTGTCCCCATGTGCAGTTGTAAACCGTAGTCTCGCTTTTTTATGGCGGTTTTGGAGCAGTGGCTTCTTCCTTGCTGAGCGGCCTTCAGGTTATGTCGATATAGGACTCATTTTACTGTGGATATAGATATTTTTGTACCGGTTTCCGCCAGCATCTTCACAAGGTCCTTTGCTGTTGTTCTGGGATTGATTTGCACTTTGCGCACACCAAAGTACGTTGATCTCTAGGAGACAGAACGCGTCTCCTTCCTGAGCAGTATGACGGCTGCGTGGTCCCATGGTGTTACCCTTGCGTACTATTGTTTATACAGATGAACGTGGTACCTTCATGTGTTTGGAAATTGCTCCCAAGGATGATCCAGACTTGTGGAGGTCCAGTTTGGTGAAGAACCGGGCCCAGCGGAGCTGTTCGATGGCTGACTACACCAGCGGGAGAGGGTACCGATACTTTGTGGTGATGTCATTGAGTCCACAGTAATCGATACAAGGGCGTAATCCTCCCTACTTCTTGGCCACGAAGAAGAAACCAGCCGACGCAGGGGACTTGGACCTGCGGATGAAACCCTATTGGATCGCTTCTTGAATGTAGTCCTCCATGGCCTTGGTCTCAGCCACCGACAGAGGGTAGATGCGGAGGTGTAGCACCGGAAAACAGGTCAATGGCACAGTCCCAGGGGCGATGAGGAGGTAGACAGGTAGCGCGGGTCTTCCGGCATTCAGGTGTCCAGTCGGTGATTCTCATCCTCGACCATGAGATGGTAGGGTTATGGCGCTGAAGCCAAGGTAGACAGAGGATGATCTTGTGAACTGGTGCAATGGTGAAGAAGGGATGTTTTCCTGGTGATTGGGCTTCATGGTGAGGGTGAGTGGTTGGGTGATGTGTGTGATGGTTCCGGATCCTAGAGGCTGACAGTCGAGACCTTGAACTGGAAAAGGAGAGGAGGCAAGGGTCTGATCCATAAAGTTCCCTGCAGCGCCGGAATCCACTAAAGATGTAGACACAGGACATGAGGGACAGTCAGCCAGAGAGATGGGTACTAAAAATAGTCTAATAGGAAGAGCAGTAGATGGAATACTCACTCCTGGTCCGGGGGATGTAACATCACGTGACCGTCCCTCTGCTCTAATGGATCCCAGATTCTGAAGTAATGGACAACGCTGGCGCTTGTGCCCTCCCTGGGCACAGTACAGACAGAGCCCCAGCTGTATCCGTCTGCGTCGTTCCGCCGCGGGAAGACGTGTGACCCCTACCTCCATGGGTTTAGGCTCTGATCCCGAACACTCGCCGAAGGAGGGAGAGAAATGATGGAGATGCCAACGCTCCTGCAATGAGTGCGTCCAGGGTGAGGTTGTCATCTCGGCAGGCCAGTTCAGTCTGGACCTCCTCGCGCAGACCTCTTCTAAATAATGTGCTGAGCGCTGACTCATTCTATCCACTAGAAGCTGCTACTGTCCGGAAGGTAAGTGCATACTCAGCAACCGTCTGATACCCCTGCTGGAGCTGAAGGAGACGCTCACCTCCCTCTCTGCCCTCCGCGGGATGATCAAAAATACATTTAAAACAGAGCCATGAAGCCCTCATAAGACTCGAGCTCCTCCTCTCTCCCAGACGGCCGTAGCCCATTCCAATACCCGCCCAGTCAGCAGAGAAATATCCGTGGCAACCTTAGACCTCTCGGTGGTGGGAGCTCCCATCTGATCTGCGAAATAGAGGGAGCACTGAAGGAGGAAGCCACGGCATTTGGATGGTGTCCCGTCATATATCTCTCCGGGAGGGATAAACGGGCATCGCTGACCTGAGCGGGTTGCTGAATGGGCTGGTGTGCTGACTCGTTGGGTAGACTCACCCTAGAATATCCTCCGCTGTTGAGACGCTGTAGACTGCGGAGAACATCTTCCATGGCCGTCCCCAGTTGAGCCAGCTGATCATGGTGTTGACAAAGAAGGAACCCTTTTTCATTGATCGTCTGGGACATGTCCGGTTGTCCTGCTGCTTCCATATTTTGAGTTGGTATTCTGTAAGGATGGGCAGTGAGTCGGAAGCAGGTGCAAGGTTTTAATGAAACAACAAAACCAAGAACACGACACTAACATAAGGCAGTATGCCGATACACAAGAACAATACTAACTGGTGAGTGAACATGGGAGAGTGACATATAAAGGGGAAGAAATTATGAAGGTAATGGAGTCCGGGTGTGGTGCGCGTAATGATGAGTGCCAGGTGTGCGTAATGATGAATCCCAGGACCGGTGGTTAGTACTCTGGCGACGTCGTATGCCGGAGGGGAGGAGCAGGAGCAGACGTGATAGCTTTTCAAAGCTGAAGCTCATCAAATCCTACCTGAGGTCCACCATGTGGACCTGAGGTCCACTATGTCACAGGAATGCCTTAGTGGCCTTGCTGTCATCAGTATTAACCATGCAATTGCTGGACAGATTTCTTATGATGATGTAATTGATGACTTTGCATCAAGGAAGGCAAGAAAAGTCAGGGTTTAGATGGCAGTTGTGCAATTTAGTTTGTGTGTTTCTTGTTTGAAGTGCAATAGTGTAAAAATCAGGTTCTCTTCTTTATAATTGTGTTATTCTATTTGTATATTTGTGTGATATCGGATTTGTGCAATTTTGTTTATTTGTGTGTAATAATTCGATTCTCTTTTTATTTGTATGTATATGCTACAATTTGTTTCTATTTGTCTTTGTTACCTGTTTTTGATATTTATGAGTCTTATTTTTGTATATATTTTTATATTTATATAGTTTTAAATGTTATGATTATTTATTTGTGTTGTTCCAAATGTCTGAATAAAAATGACAGTTAGTGCAGAATGGTGCTTTTGTTGGGGGGGGGCTGAAGGGGGCCATACGAACTTGAACCGCCACTGTACATTATACAGGTGCACCTTGTGCTGGGAACAATATAAAGCCACTCTAAATGTGCAGTTTTGTCATACAACACAATGCCACAGATGTCTCAAGTTTAGAGGGAGCACGCAATTGGCATGCTGACTCTAGGAATGTCCAACAGAGCTGTTGCCAGAGAATTTTATGTTCATTTTCTCTACAATTTTAAAAGAATTTGGCAGTACGTCCAACCAACCTCAACTGCAGACCACGTGTAACCGTGCCAGCCCAGGACCTCCACATCCGGCTTCCTCACCTGCAGCGTTTGAGGGGAAAAAACTAATTCTGATTGTGATTGGCTGGGAGACTGGCTCCCCAGTTGCTGTGCCCCTGCCCAGTCATGTGAAATCCATAGATTAGGGCCTAATAAATGTATTTCAATTGACCGATTTCCCTTGATGAACTGTAAGTCAGTAAAATCTTTGACGTTGCATGTTGCATTTATATTTGTTCAGTATATTTAGCTAAAATAATGATTTACTGAAATAAAATTGACATTTGAAAAACAGATCCCCATTTTCTCAGGTGTTTATTACCCTGTCAGGTGAATGTCAGCCTAATAAGTATAAGGCAAAGGTTTGAAGACAGCCGACGGATCACTGCTTAAGTATCTTATTCCCTCACCGAGTTTCATCAAGGGACAAGGGTATACAGCTAGGGCTCTGCAGGCATCTGTTCTCTGTGATAACAGTAGAACAAGGGTATCTGTGATAGCAAGGCACACACACACACACACAGAGAGAGAGAGAGTCATTACGGAATGAGTCACAGATTTAGGGGGTTGTTTGTTCCGGAAGGAATGACAAGGTACTATCAGAAGGGAGGTCTGTCACTCCCAAGATGGCAGGGTAGAGGAAACTGGAAAGGCCATTACAGGGTGGTTGTCACACATCATACCCCGCATGGCAATCCACCAAACCTATCCACGGTGTGGTCACATTCCCTTTTTAATACTTAGCACTGCTTGTGTTATAACATGCTTGTGCTAAGCAAACTTCCTGTGAGTATTGTTTGAGTGTTGTGACTGTAGTGTCTGAGGCCTCCCTCTCTCTCTCTCTGTCCACAGAGGTAAGCTGGGTGCGCTGCGTCTTAAGGTGCGTCTGGTGGAGGACCGTATCCTGCCCTCCATGTACTACCAGCCTCTCATTGACCTGCTGGTGGAGTCTGTCATCTCTCCCGCTGAGGTCAGCATCACACTACTGTCACAAACACAACGCATTGTTATTAACTCATTCTACAGGATATTTTTCAGTGGAGACTCTTCAGAAGAGGAAGGGGTGTACCATCCACCTCAGTGAATTTCATACAAATAAAATAGTTAAAACTTTTAAAAACTATACTAAATAATGTATTAAAACACAATGTTTTGCAATGAAGGTTTAGAGTAGCCTCAACAGCCATCTGTAGGGTAGAACCATTTGTGTAGCCGGAGGACAGCTAGCTTCCGTCCTCCTCTGTGTACATTGACTTCAATACAAAACCTAGGAGGCTTATGGTTCTCAACCCCTTCCATAGACTTACACAGTAATTATGACAACTTCCAGAGGATGTTCTCCAACCTATCAGAGCTCTTGCAGCATGAACTGACATGTTGTCCACCCAATCAAAGGATCAGAGAATAAATCTAGTACTGAAAGCATAAGCTACAGCCAGCTAGCACTGCAGTGCATAAAATGTGGTGAGGAGTTGACAATAGTTTTGAACAAATTAATTTCTTCAAAAATAATGGAGAAGCAGTTTCACTTACTTAGCTAGCAAATGCAGCTAGCTAGTTTAGACTACTCATACACGCTGCTCAAATAGAGGGATGTTAGCTAGCTGACTATGGCTATCCAACACAATACTGGAACTCTTCCAAGTCAAGGTAAGCTTTTTGTTTTACTAATTTATTGCCGCCGGTGTAACCGCTAAATTTCTAACTGACTATGCACTATAGTTACTGCATGATTGTTGCAGGTTTACTAACGTCTTAGTTTTATTAGCTATGTTGACTATGACGTTACTTTAGCTAATATGGTGACAATGGTGTAGGCTGTGTGTAGCAGTTATGATATGGTTTAGCTTGGAAAGGTTTTTTCGCCTGGTCACATACAGGTGATGTGTGTTTGAAGTCCACAAACGAAGGGAAAAGAGCACATAGAATTATATATATATATATTTTTTTACGCATTCTTCTCACCAATTTCATGGTATCCAATTGGTTGTTACAGTCTTGTCCCAACTCCCTTACGGACTCGGGAGAGGCGAAGGTCAAGAGCCGTGCGTCCTCCGAAACACAACCCAGCCAAGCCGCACTGCTTCTTGACACAATGCCCGCTTAACCTGGAAGCCAGCCACACCAAGGTGTCGGAGGAAACACCTTACACCTGGCAACTGTGTCAGCGTGCATTGTGCCCAGCCTGCCACAGGAGACGCTAGTGCGCGACGGGACAAGAACATCCCTGCCGGCCAAACCCTCCCCTAACCCAGACGATGCTGGGCCAATTGTGCGCTGCCCCATAGGTCACCCAGTCGCGGCCGGCTACGACAGAGCCTGGACTCGAACCAGGATCTCTAGTGGCACAGCTAGCTCTGCGATGCAGTGCCTTAGACCACTGCGCCACTTGGGAGGCCTCACAGAGCACATAGATGCGAGAAGGAATACAACGTGGCTGCTATGAATGTGAGCTGTGTTTACGTGTGATCAGGGGTGTATTCATTCTGCCAATTCTGTTGAAAAAACGTTTCTTAAAACTAAGCGAAACGGGGATTAACATACCTGAATGTGTCCAATAGAAACTCTCGTTTGCAACTGTTGGACTAATGATTGCACCCTAGATCAGCTAGATGCAGGTAAGAGTGTGCAAGGCTGTGTTGAATGTGTCACTGTCTGTCCATGTGTCACTGTCTGTCACCTCAACATTTTCTCTGGACCTGTGTCACCTATGTTGTGATCTTTCATTCATAGGCTAGATTGTAACAGCCTTATGATGGGTATAGGGAAAATTTGAGTGTCATGTAGTAGCCTAAACCTATAGATGTTACATTGAACTGGGTGAAAGGAATATGAATGACAGTCGTCCAACATGGTGTAATAGAAATAAGGCCATGCTCCTAAAAAAAACAGTACTTAAACGGTACTGACTGCCACTGATATTGTTATGATTTATTCAGCTACCAATGAATTCCATTTTCATGCCATATGAAGATGCCATGATGCGTGATTCCTTTCTATGAAAATGCATTTCCTTCTTTAGATTTATTAGAATATGCCACATCCTTCCACAACAGGGTTATATAGAGAGCATAATGTGCTCCATGGCTGACAGACACAAAGTCAGCTTCCTCTCATATATGAACACTTGGCTAATAGACCCTGACTATCTCCAACCTATGACCCATCCCAGGTGGAGGACAGCAGCCCTCTGACCATGCTGGAGGAGGTGACCACGGTTGAGAGCCGGCAGGACGTGGCCATGACCCTGGTCAAGATCTACCTGGGCCAGGGCCTTGTGGTGCCCTTTCTGGACTACCTCAGCACCCGTGAGGTCAACCACACTTGTAAGAGACACTGGCTGGCTTGGGAATTTAACATTGGATAGGAAAGTCATATTTGTGAGCTTTTTTTAATGCTCTTGTAAAAAACATGGTTATATGACCACTGAATCTCTTGGATGTAGGGAAACAAATCCCTGTGAAGCTGTGAACAACCAGGGAGTGTGTAGGTTAAGGTAGTGTACAGTGTGGGAAGGAGCTTTGAGTGTACAGTACAAGTCAAAAGTTTGCACGCACCTACTCATTCAAAGGTTTTTCTTTATTTTGACTATTTTCTACATTGTACAATAACAGTGTAGACATCAAAACTATGAAATAACATATGGAATCATGTAGTATCCCATTTTTCTATTTACAAATCAAAGTATATTTTAGATTTTAGATTCTTCAAAGTAGCCACCCTTTGCCTTGATGATAGCTTTACACACTTTTGGCATGCTCTCAAACAGCTTCACCTGGAATGCTTTTCCAACCGTTTGAAGGAGTTCCCACATATGCTGAGCACTTGTTGGCTGCTTTTCCTTCACTCTGCGGTCCAACTTATCCCAAACCATCTCATTTGGGTTGAGGTCGGGTGATTGTGGAGGGCAGGTCATCTGATGCAGCACTCCATCACTCTCCTTCTTGGTCAAATTGCCCTTACACAGCCTGGAGGTGTGTTGGGTCATTGTCCTGTTGAAAAACAAATGAGAGTCGCACTAAGCGCAAACCAGATGGGATGCTGTGGTAGCCATGCTGGTTAAGTGTGCCTTGAATTCTAAATAAATCACAGACAGTGTCACCAACAAAACATCCCCACACCATCACATCTCCTCCTCTATGCTTCATGGTGGGAACCACACATGCGGAGATCATCTGTTCACCAACTCTGCATCTCACAACTCGGCGGTTGGAACCAAAAATCAAAAATTTGGACTCATCAATCAAAGGACAGATTTCCACCAGTCTAATGTCCATTTTGCTTACAACATGATTCCATATGTGTTATTTCATCATTTTGATGTCTTCACTATTATTCTACAATGTAGAAAATAGTAAAAAAATTAAGAGAAACCCTTGAATGAGTAGGTGTGTCAACTTTTGACTGGTACTGTATGTGTGCTAGGCAGATTGAATAAGAGCCCAGCTGCTCACCTGCTCTTGTTCCTGCGTATCCCACAGAGGCTCTAAGCGTTGTTGGTATTTAACTCTGATTTGACGCTCTTTCTCTAATCGTAGCAGCAGCCACGGTCGGGCTGTGTGGGCGGGTGGTGCACGCCTGCCAGCACTATATTAATCAGACCTCCGACAATTATCCACCCTTAAGTCGTTTCACAAGTTCTGCGTGTTCATTAATTATATTTCTGTCTCCACCCGCGTCCCCAGGCTAAGTCATAAGGAGTTTTGTTGTGCTCTGCGTGTTTTCTTCTCTTTCTGTTAGTGTGGCTTGTGATAACAAACAAAGTGCCCAAGTTTCCATAGCAACTCCACACGATCTGAAAGGGAGATCAAAATAGATGTTGGGGAGCAGCAAGACATTAAAGCAGGGCACAAGGACAAATGAGAAAAAAACTACCTTAAGAAGTTGTGTGGTGGACACAAACTTCTAAATATCCTTTATGTCATGAAAGTGCAGGCAGCTCCTCCCTATCTCCTCTCACAAATGACCTTTAGGTATACGACTAAAACACTTTGCCTGGCAACAGGTCATATCACCATGACTACATCAATGTTTCCTCCCTCCAAGGATAAAGGTAACTGTGTAGCAAAGAGGGCCAAAAACAGTCATCTTTGAATACTGAAATTAGAGTAGCGCTAGTATTTGGGTGACCCTCATAGACCAAGATCAATATCTGGTTCATGACTCCTCTTAGCCCCATACACAGTGGTTTAGGAATCTGATGTCCCCGAAGTGTATAAGCCTGTCCTATGTTACATTTTTTTATTTACATTCCTCTTCCTTTTCATGTATCCTTCTGACAGCGGATCCAAACACTCTGTTCCGGTCCAACTCTCTAGCTTCTAAAGCCATGGAGCAGTTCATGAAGGTGAGTGTAACTCCAGTATATTCTCATCATGTTGTCTAGGCATGCTCAATCCAACATGTTAGCTGGATTCACTCTTGGCAGTCACACTATGCTCACACCTGTCCCACAGTATATACATGCCAAAGACTTAAATCTAAGAACCACTATTATTCTGAATAACTGGTGTTAGTCGGATAAATATAAAATAGCATTGAATGTATGCTTTGTAAATGTGAGGTATTGTGCACTGGCAGGCTGTGGGGATGCTGTACCTTCATGAGGTCCTGAAGCCCATCATTAACCGCATCTTTGAGGAGAAGAAGTACATTGAGCTGGACCCATGTAAAATTGACCTGAACAGAACCAGGTAAAGAGGAAATACTGGTGTAGAAATACAGATGTAAAAAATGGTTTATGAGATGTAATAGTTTCCTGGATAATAGCACATAACATCTTCACAGTTGACTAGAGACGACAACATCAAGATATGAAAAGGGAATGTAAAAATGGGGGAAGGTTGTTGCCTGGCAACCAGAGAGAACCCCCTAAGATAGGCCCAGTCGGTATTAGATAGAACATCGCGACCCTGCCCGCCTGTGGGGGAAAAAAACCTGTGGTTACCTAGGTTACCCCATTGGCTCACAGCAAAACCTTGATCTTTTTCAAACGCAATTTTCTTGTTGCCTGCTTGTTTTAGTCAATTACAAAACTACATTTAAGAAAAGTACAACATGTGTAAAGATTACTTTTCAACATTGCCTGCTCCCTAGCGTTCTCACTACTTAGAAAAATGTAATATTGTAGTGCTTCCCTCATGCCCCTTTTCATGACGATGCTAGCAGCCACTTGAGTGAGTGAGTGCTAGCTAGCGAATGGAACATTAAGCTAGCAAAGACCAACAACACAAACAAACAAACTTTACAGCTCCAAGTAGTAAGTGGAGTTACAAACAGACTGTAATAAACAAGTTAAATGTCTTACCTGTGATGAAATGTTTTACGTTTAGCCTTCTTGGACACTGCATCCCCATATTTCCCACTCTCCCACACTGAACAGCCTGAAGCCAGAGGGCTGAAGCCAGAGGGCTGAAGCCAGAGGGTTCCTCTCGCAGGCTCTATTTCCCTACGTGGGAACATTACGAATCGTAGGTTAGGATTTTAGACCTGGCTGCGTGTACATTGAACGACACAGCAGCTTTTCAGCATGTTTTGTTATTTCTGTATAACAAAAATCGACGACGAAGTTGCCTCTTTTACAATGGAGGTCAATAGGAAAGAATGTTGGTTTTCCCCAATTTGTGGGAGTGGTCAAGGGGAATTCCTTATTATTATGTGAATACCGACTGGGACTATGCCTATCTCTAATACTCACCCATCTCCAGTATCTATCATTCCCACAGCTCAGACCAGACCTGATATTTACACAGACTGATCCTAAATATCCTCAGACTTAACCTGCTATGTACTGTAACACTATGCTATCTGTCCACATTTGTGCTCATGTCTCCACAGACATCACAACACTGAGGCATCTATTGATTCATGGAATGTCTTGATGTTGTATTGATTTGCCCTGTGCACAGACTTCCTAATTAGTGACAATGCTTTTTGTGCAAAGCAAAGATCACAGTAACGGTTCGACAGACCCTTGCATTTCACAGCATCATTGATTTGGCAGTATACATTTCATTTCAATGTAACACTGACCCCTCTCTTTCTCTCTGGAGGCGTATCTCATTTAAAGGTGCGACGTCTGAGGCTGAGGTGAGGGAGAGCAGTGTGGAGATGCTGCAGGGCTATCTGTCCAGCATCGTAGAGTCCATCGTTGGGTCAGTTACCCAGTGTCCACCTGTCATGAGGGTGGCCTTTAAACAGCTGCACAAGAGGGTGGAGGAGCAGTTCCCTGAGCCAGAGAACGAGGTCGGTCTCACCAATAGGTCAATGGTCAAATGCACCTACAAAGGTCACCGAGATGAAGGTGTTTTTTCAATGCTGGATAGAGAATAGACACTGGGATGGTGTCAGTGTTTTTCTTTATTCATATCTCTTGTACTCCTTCCCTACTCACCTTCTCCCCACAGGATGTGAAGTATCTGGCCATCAGTGGATTCTTCTTTCTGCGTTTCTTTGCCCCTGCTATCCTCACACCCAAGCTATTCCACTTGAGGGACCAGCATGCAGATACACGCACCAGCAGGACACTGTTACTGCTGGCCAAGGTACAGTGCCCTTGCACGCACGCACGCACGCACACACACACACACAAACACACATGCATGCACACACATTCCCAAATAGTGCCACACAGTAAAACCAGCCTGATCACTAGAAATAGACTTCGATTTCTGACATCTGAAAAGGTCCTGAGAACGTCGATATACACAGAAAAAGAAAAACGATTGGTCAGCGCTGGGCGCGAACTTGTGATGCTCAGACCACTGCACCACTGCAATTCACAATGCTCTAGCAAGCCATGACAATGGTTGATAATACTTGATGGTTACAGTGAGTCGTTTTTTTCTTTTTTTCTTTTAAGCCTTCCCCAAACCATTCCCATAACCTTAACCCCTCAGCATTAATGCCTTAACTGTCAACAATTGAATTGATTCTGTTTTAATCCTGTAACCACGCTGAATTAACCCTGTAACCATGCAGAATTAATGTGTCAAAAATAGAAGTTCATCCATAATACGTTGAATTACGAAGGAAAACTATGAGATCATGTTGGTAAAACAGTTGTCGAGGATAGAGTTGCTGTCCGTGGTGCTGAAGTCCTGTTGCTATGGGTCCTCTACAGAACATTTTCTATTTTTACCTCTGTGTGTGGCCAGGCTGTGGTTCAAAGCAGAGCTTCGGAGAGGGGTGGAGGGGCTTCCTCTGCTCCCTTGGCCAGGTGTGTGCGTGTGCGCGCGTGTGTGTGTGTGTGTGTGTGTGTGTGTGTGTGTGTGTGTGTGTGTGTGTGTGTGTGTGTGTGTGTGTGTGTGTGTGTGTGTGTGTGTGCGAGAGAGATACGCTGTTACTTAAAGCACAAGCAGCACTTGATCATACTGTGCTTTTCATTTAATAGCAGAATTGATAATGATACTCCTTGTTCATTTGATTGATGGTTGTAGTTCCATGAGATAGTGATGGGTGAACATGGCTGTTTCTCTGTGTGCTCCAGGCAGTGCAGAGTGTGGGGAACCTGGGCTTGCAGCTGGGCCACGGCAAGGAGCTGTGGATGGAGCCCCTGCATCCCATCATCCTTTGCAGCGTGGCCTCTGTTAAAGACTTCCTGGACAAGCTCATCGACATAGACCAAGATAGTGGTAAGAAGCACCAGCAGGACACTGTTTATTCAGTAATGCATAGGGTCAGGAGTTTTTTGTCACTACGTCACCTGACAAAGGGAACATCTGGACCCTAGTAGTAATGCATCAGTAGCCTGATGAAGAGCAAGCAGGTTACCGTAGAGATAAGGTAGAGCCACTGGAGGGGAACATCAGAATTTGGCTGGGCTCCTGTCCTGGCAGGCTAACCCACCAGGTGCCGGTGTGGCAAGGCCGTTTATTACTGATATCAATAGTAAGAATAGACCCACTGGTGAAATATTAATGGAGCTGATACTGGGGTAACAAGGGAGTGGGGTGGGTTGGGCGTTGGACTGTGCAGCCCTCGCCACCCCTACACACCACACAGATTAGATAGCATGCCCCTTTTTTTTCGTGGTTACGTGTCAGCGACTCTGTTGTTGTGATCCGTCTTATCCCTCTGAAATATCACGTTCCAATCTCCATGTGTCATCTCAGCCACTGGGCTCTCCCTCAAAGGCCACTTTGACATTTAATGCACACAGGACAATGGCTCATAATAATGGCCGGAACGGAGCAAATGGAATGGCATCAAATACCTGGAAACCATGTGTTTGATGTAATTGATACCATTCCGCTCCAGTCATTACCACGAGCCTGTTCTCCCCAATTAAGGTGCCACCAACCTCCTGTGGTGCTGTACTGTAATTCAACAATATGTATAACAATACTGCTGCAGCTCCACCTTGTGTCCACATTGATAAAAGTATCATTTTTGTTTGCGTGCTCCCCCATATCACCTGTCTTATTTCTCTCTCTTCCTTTCTCCCATCCTATCTCATCCTCCTTCCACTTATTGTCACTGTTTCTCCTACTCCCTCTCTCCACCCCCCCCATCCTCTCTCTCTCTCTGCAGTGTCTGAGGTGCCCCAGAGGGCTGTGTTCCTGCCCTCAGTGACAGTGAAGGAGGGCTATCTCCAGAAGCACAAGGCCGAGGGCCCCCAGCTCCTGTCCCGCTTTGCCTTCAAGAAGCGATACTTCTGGCTGAGCAGTGAGACCCTGTCGTACGCCAAGACTCTGGACCCCTGGCAGGTCTGATCCCAACATACAGTCGGTACAGAAACCTATCCATGACCAGCTTTGATAACATCTCTGATGGTAATTCCTCCACTCTGTTACGTCAGAGAAAGCTGGACAAGAAAAATGTAAGGATCAAAGTCCTCTGAAAGTGACTCATTCATTATAACAAGGTAACAATGTTTCCTCTGGTGATGAATTGGCTCCTGTACCCTTCAAAGGGTGTTTGATCGTCATTCTGCCTCATAAAAAAAAACATTTTAATCATCCCTCTGCCTTATTTATTTGTGTTTGGCTCTGTATGAGAACATCGTTAGTGGGGAGGCTAATGTCATGTGATGCCCAGCCTTTTGATAATGAACTTCTCTCATTTGCTTAGCCAGCACAGGACAAGAGTGGGGATGAGAGAGAGAGAGAGAGAGAAAGAGAGAGAAAGGAGGGGGTAGGAGGAAGAAGGGGGACAAAGAGAGAGGGGGCGGGGAGAAACAGTGATAGAGAGTGAGAGAGATGTGGGGAAGAGAGTCAGGCCAGTAAAAGGCTGTTCTGTTTGAGCGGGCTCCTTCCTTTGTGTGGCTCGAATAAAGGCTAGGTTAATTGAAGGCTGTGGATATTCATAACAACATTGCAAATCAGACTGTGGACAATACCCGCTCTCCACCTCGCCCCTCCCACCGTGCTCTAGCCTGAGTGAGGCAGGCTCCCCATGGAAGCAGCTGATTTACACATTAAAGCAGCCGTTCTGCCGGGTTTCTTCTGTCCTGCTCTCTCTCACTTTCTCTGCTTTTTTCCTTCTCTCCACCACTCTTTTCTCTTCTCAGTCCTCTTTCTTTGCTAAATGGTTGCACATCTTGAATTGCATAATAATAATACAGGAGTGCCACGTGGACCTGTGTTTGGATGCTCATACTGTGTTATGTGCGTATCCTGCAGGTGCGTTCCTCCATCCCCATCCAGTGTGTGTGTGTCGTGGAGAGAGTGGATGAGAATGCCTTCCAACAGCAGCATGTGATGCAGGTTGTCGCCCAGGACAACGATGGACAGATGCACACCATCTATATCCAGTGCAAGGTACTGACAGACCCCCAGTCACTGACCACAGTATTACTGACCACACTATTACAATTGACCCTTGACTGGGTTGACTATGTGGTACTTTCTTTGTATCACTGTGATGTTTGAGTGCAGCCTCCCCACTACAAAATGGTGGGCTCTATCAGAGACAATATAAAAGGTAGAGTCTGTCTGTCTGTCTGCAGAATGTGAATGAGTTGAACCAGTGGCTGTCAGCCATCAGGAAGGCCAGTATCTACAATGAGCGCATGCTGCCCTCCTTCCACCCAGGAGCGTACCGCAGTGGGAAGTGGACATGCTGCCTACAGACCAACCGCACTAGTAATTATAACATTGACCATAATGGAAGCTTTGTTCAAGTGCCACACACTTATCATCTTAGTGCTTTTTTAAACTCTTCATAATGATCTTTTTACCTGACGTTTATGTATACTGCTCTTACACCAGCCCATAGCTGTTTGCTCCCTCAGATTAAGTAACTCACAGACAGAAAGGAATGGGAATACACTGTATGGCCCCTTTCTCTTGTTCAGCTTTAGGTTGCAGTCGCAGTCACTCTGCAGTGACTCTGGGCGACTGGAGTGACCCACTGGATCCAGACGCAGAGACTCAGACCATCTACAAACAGCTTCTTCAGGGAAGAGACAAACTCAGGTCAGTGGCATACACTTTGATATTAGGACATTTAGAGGCTATGATAAACCTCCTCCAACAGACAGTGTGCAGGATAATTTGCTTGTCACAAGGGGTCTACATTGCAACACTAGGACTACTCTCTACTCATATTCATTATTAATAGCCTGTAACCCAGGAACACATAAATGTGGATTGATATGCTCAGCCTCTCTCACACTTGGTCACTACCGTGGCAGGTAAATACCATGGTACTGGTGCAAATACTATGGTATTTTCCTGCCATAGTTGTTTCCAAAAAAACATGATAGTACCATGGTATGGAAATGTAAAGTGCCATGGTAGTACAATGAAAAAAATACCATAGTTTTGTACTAGCAGCATGTAGTGAAACATGAAAGTATGGTAGTTGTTTACAATGTATTATCATGATGGTGTGTGTCCCACCATTTTTCGGGTAAAGTGACATTGACTTCTTGCTCTGCAATGGCAAAGTGTAGGCCTAGTGTACCCTCTTAAATCCCTTTAGCTTATAGTGAAACACCACAACACACATTTTCTTATTTTATTTAACCTTTATTTAACTAGGCAAGTTAGTTAAGAACAAATTCTTATTTACAATGACGGCCTACTCCGGCCAAACCCGGGCAACGCTGGGCCAATTGTGCGCCGCCCTATGGGACTCCCAATCACGGTCGGATGTGATACAGACACATGGTCTAGTAGTGTAGTGTACCCTCTTAAAACTTGGGACCTGGATAGGGTTTCGTGAGAAGAATGGAGTCTGACACCTTGAAGATAAGGTTTAAAATAATTAGCTAGTTTATCTGGCGCTCTTCAATACAGTTTTCAGTTGTCTCTCTCTCATTCAACTGACTTGTTCAACTACTCTAAATACAATTGTAAATAGCCAACATACTAAAAAACTATTTGTAAAACGGTATAGATTATCATCTTACTTCATAAATACATTTTCATCATGTTATTCTCAACATACCACTAACAACAGCAAGTTAAATGTAACGTTGGAGTCCTCTGTCGCCATGACTACGACTGGCGCTAATGTTAGCCGATGTCAGCTTCTATGCTAAAGGACTTTTATGGATTAATTCAACTCCAGTTAACTTGGTCTTTCATATCCTGTACTTTATGACTCGCTCACCGTGAAGATAAGTTTTCAAATAATTTATCTGGTGCTTCTCTCTTTAGTTTTCAATTGGCTCTCTCATGAAACTGACTCGCTGACTATGGGACAGCAGATAGCGTAGCAGTTAAGAGCATTGGGTCAGTAACCGAAAGGTTGCTGGTTTGAATCTCAAAGCAGACTAGGTGAAAAATTGGTCGATGTGCCCTTGAGCAAGGTATTGCTCCTGTAAGTCGCTCTGGATAAGAGCGTCTGCAAAAATGTCAAATGTAAGCAGGCTAGAGCCAATGTAGAGTGAGAGCGTGTTTATTTATTTAATGCATTATACTCCCATTGTACCATGGTAACGCACCATTAATAAAGATGGTGCCATATGATTTTTGGAACCATTTATCATAATTGTGCGTTACCATGGTTAGAATGTATAATACAGGTTAAAACCATGGTATTTCTATGATCCACATCTATACCATGGTATTATTTAGGTGCATGGCAGTACCATGGTAGTACCATCATACTTCAAGGCTAAAACCATGGTAAATGTCTATGATTCAGACTATACCATGGTATAAGGGAAAGTACCATAGTAGTACCATGGTATCAATGAAATATAAGGCCAGCCTCTCTCACAACTCTTAGCCTCTCTCACAAACTCTGTTACACACTATCTAAACATAGTTCAACATGTTGATCAGTGTGTTAATGCGAGTGTGCCATGCTGTGCACTGTGCCGTGCCCTGTGCTGTGTGGTTACAGGAAGCAGTATTTGGAGGCTGAGACAACCCCAGAGGAAGAGAAGAGACTGAACTCTGGGCTGCTGTCTGGTGAGACTGTCAAAACAGTGCCTTTTTAAAATGCCGTTTAAACAGTTGTAACACCTTAGCCCTCAGAGGTTGGTTCACTAGACCCTTGTACGATAATTTAATACTGTAATGTAAAGCATTCTCCTGCTTTAAATCTATCTCCCCCAGATGGAGCAGACAGTAGCGGGCAGCTCCTGAAGCACAGCCAGACTGCAGCGGCTCGGCTGCTGGGGGTGGTTCTGGATCTGGAGCAGGCCCATGCCACCTTCCAGCAGAGGGAAAGAGAGGAGGGAGGCAGCCTCATCCTGACCCCCTAGACGGGGCCTTCCCAGCAGCATGAGCCCGGGCCTGAGGGGGAGAGCAGCTTCCTGCATCAGGCACAGCTGTGTGATCGCAGAAGGAAGGCAGCGTCTCCCTTCTCCCTGTCATATTGTCTGTTACATGTGATATCAAGAGGAACTTTCTTCTCATCCAGATCACTCCTTCAAAAGACAGAATGTAGAGGATGCGAAGCCCACTCTGCTACGTTCTTTTCCATGGACGTTTGACATCATACACAGGTTTTCAGCTGTGGCAGAGGGGCAATCTAGTGACATAACTGATTGCTACAGGTCTTGCATGCAGATTACCTGCCACATATTAACTTCTGCTAGTCTCACAAAGCTTGGGCTCTTGTCGATTGAGCAGGACACAAACTGTTATGTGGATCAGAGCTGAAGGAGGGGTTGGACATAGTGTGTCATTCGGTGGTACTGTGTTATTGCATGGCTATAATGTAATGCATGCCCTGCATCCAGCGTTTGTGAAATGTGAAGAAAATTATTTTATATTCAATATTATCATACCTTGAAGGAGGACGATTATGCAATCTACTCTAGTTTTAGCTGAATTCACCTGAATGTATGGTATTTTGATATTGCTTTTATTGATGTTTTTTACTCTCTAATTGTATATATTTCAATTGAGAACCGCCACAATGTAGCAGTGAGATTTGGTGTTCATATCACTGAGGACATTGCGCTGTGAGATGCCTAAGTAAATGTTATTAATACAACGGCACACGCGCCATAATTGCCTGAACAGTCACGTGTTTGCTATTAGGATATTGTTTTCGCTGTTGCCATAGACACCTGAGATGAATATTTAGTGAAGCTTGTGTTTGGTACTGTTGCTCTGTGCATGTATGTGGAGTAACTCAAACACAAAGATGTGGCTTTGATATAATACATATTTTACATATACAGTATAGGGTTCACAGTTGATTAGTTAATTGGTTAACGTGTCTTTGTAGCAGTACTACTGACAATCTTATCCAGTCAATCCAGTGTTTGCGCTTCTTCTCAGGTGCTTGTAATTTAAGACAGCTGATTTTGAGTGAAGTGTCATACAGTAACTGCAGTGGTGGAAAGTACTTAAGTAACAATACTTTAAAGTACTACTTAATTTGTTTTTTTGAGGTATCTGTACTTTACTATTTATATTTGGGACTACTTTTACTTTCACTTCACTACATCTCTTAAGAAAATAATGTACTTTTTACTCCATACATTTTCTTTGACACATTTTGAATGCTTAGCAGGACAGGAAAATAGTCAAATTCACGCACTTATCAATAGAACATCCCTGGTCATCCCTATTGCCTCTGATCTGGCGGACTCACTAAACTCACATGCTTGGTTTGTAAATGATGTCTGAGTGTTTGGAGTGTGCCCCTTGATTTCTGAACAATTAAAAAAATAAAATAAAAAATGGAGCCGTCTGGTTTGCTTAATATAAGGAATTAGAAATTATTTATACTTTTACTTTCGATACTTAAGTATATTTTAAACCAAGTAATGTTTTACTTTTCCTCGAGTAGAATTTTACTGGGTGACTTTTACTTTTACTTGAGTCATTTTCTATTAAACTATCTTTACCTTTACTCAAGTATGACAGTTGGGTATGTTTTCCACCACTGAGTAGCTGTCATGCATTTAATGAAAATTGGACATATTATGTAGACCATTTCTGTTCTACTTCAGTTGGGCTCTCTGTGGAGAGCTTATGATGTTGACTCGTAAGTATGAGCATATCCTGTCTTAGCCATTTCAGCATTGATGTACACTACATGACATTTCATATGCTGTACCTTATATTTTGTATACATTTATGTTTTTCCTCCACAGTTTTGACCAAATTCAGGTTGCTTGTTTCGAGCTAAGCTCAGAGAGATGATGAGTCAGACTCCAAGTGTGTGAGTTGAGTTGCGTGAAATGGTGTGTGCCATTTGAAATGCTTTTCTGTGGAGATGTCGGAGATGTTTCAGATGTCAAACTGTGTGTTGTCTTTATTTTGGTAATAGTTTATTTAATTAGTAACAAGGAAGAATATTTTATTTCGATCAGACTTGTCGATCAAGAGAGAAAAGCCAAACTTATTGGAATGTTACAATTTCACTGTTATCAAATTATCTTTAACTGTTATCCAGATAGATTTTTGACCTATTATTGTAATCTGTTTTGTAAATTGTACTCTCTACATTCCAAATTGTATTTATTATGGCTTGCCATCTTTGGAAGCTTATTTTAGAAAACTGTTGTATTCCACAAAAATTCACCAAGCATGCCCTCAATTTCAAATCTTGACAAATATTGATTGTTGCTCATTGACTTGGTATTTGCTGAAAGAGAGCTGCAATTTTGAAAATGAGCTTAAATTTTAGTGCTTACACAAAATTACTGCATGTACAAAGTGGGTGGTTACAGATGAGTGGTAACATCAGCTATATTACTGTGAACTGTATTGGAAATATTCAATAAAATGGAATATTACCACTTCTACTGTTTAGTTTGAATCTGTGTTTATGCACACAATGGACTTATAATCAGTCAAGTGTTTTTTGTAACAGGTGTCGGAGGGTCTGGGGACATCTCCTCCAGCTCTTTCAGTAGGTCCCAATTCCCACTAGGGTTAACTGCAGCCCCTGATTGTGTGGTCACAAAGGATCCGTCCTGTGTTACTTATCAATATAAGGGAGGGTTACTTCAGTGTATTTACTGAATCCCAATTCAGGTCATATCACACAAACCCACCACAGTGATACTTTTCCCAACTGATTCTTACTCTGAGCTCTGTGAACACAGACATCAAATCTCCCAGGATTCAGACCAGGTAAATCATGTGAAATATGAGTCATTGAAAGTGGCCCGAGAAGTACAAAGTCACTTTCCCTTCATATTAGATGAATATTTAAGAATATGAGTAAAATGTCTTCGCAGCACATCTCCTTCCTAACCTTATTAAAATGCTAATGAGAGGCACCTGCTATGGGGCAGCAGAGACTCCCTCGTTAACACCCTCATTACATTAGTGACGGAGGTGAGTGATGAGATGAGGGGGGCTCGGCTGGGACAGGGGAGTCTGGGATGTCAGCCCCGGGCCACGACAGACGCTCTAAGCTGCTGTGTCACGGCTATGCTTGTGAGAGGGGCGATGAGCCCCATGACAGACACCACAGGCTGTCCGCAGGACCAGCAGGGAGACCTCCCATGACAGCCCCACAAGCTGTTCCTCTAGACCTGGAAGGGAGGGGGGGGATTGGGGTGTATTTGCTTTAATATGCGCCACAGTGCCTGCAGACCCAGACTCCATTTCTTTCACACAGCACCAACATTCAGCAGCCAGTGACAGAAAATGGCCATAATGCAACATTTACTGCCGGTGAAAACTGTTACCGCCACAATCCACAGCTCGAGCAAAGCTCGTTTATATCTGCATAACGAAGCGCAGGGCAGCCAGGAGGAGAGCGGAACGAAAAAGCTAAAGGAAGAGGAGGACGTGGTGGCAACGAAAGACAGTAAAGAACGAGAGAAGGTCAAACAAACTACCCTGTTGAGGGCACATTTATTTTTCACATGAAACACACAAACATGCAACAAAGTCATCACAATCCAATAAAGACGGATAGATAAGAAGCCCTTTAATGTTTTATGTCTCTAATCTTGCCTTTATTTCTAGTCATTTGATTATACATTTCAAATCTCAATTTCTCTTTGTGTGTTGTGTTTTCTTTTTTAAATCACAATATGTAATATGTTGCTTCTGATGAGAAATGAAATTTGAATGTTGAACCATAGCCACATGGCTCTCTGACATTCTGTCAGTAAAAAATGGGCACTTAAAATGCAGACGATTACCTCATACATACGGTTACCATTTCTGTGCAACCTGAAGAGAGAGCGGAGCAGCAAAGCGCTAGCTCATTCTCATCTCTCTCCATCAAACCCTCTTTGGAGGTAAAAACAGACAAGCAGTGGCGTATGGAGCAGTCCACCATGCCACTCCACTGGACACAGCTGGATGACATCTCTAATGACTCAACTGTCAAATACAAAATATTTTCTTTGTCAGCAGACTTGCTTAGGTCTTGAGTAACATGCACTTCTATGGTCTATTTTTTTTGTCTCAACCCCCAAACGTCTACTGTTTCAATCTTTTTGGAACTTAAACCAAACATTTTCACACACATGCACATACGCTCACACACGCAGACCCTCTATCTCACACCTACACAGATTCCCACCAAATTGTTGCAGGCCTATCTGTGTAGACATAAGCACAGTATGCTGTGGAGGTTATCAATATGATTGTGAGATAAACTCCCAATGAGAAAGTATCCTTGTTAATGTGTCCTTAAAGTCAGCTTTACTCCATTACCCACACCTAATCAATATATGCTATGGAAAATCGTATGGAATGTATATTAATTACTAATAGTAATATAACAACGTTACACAGTATGAATGCTCAGTTGAAGATATTCAATCTTTTAAAAAATACATCAAAAATATGTGTTCTCCTATATGGAGCATTTGAGCAATAACCTTGGATAGCAAATGGACACACCTTACAAAATGTTGAACATCCATTCTCCTGTCCCCAAAACCTCCTGATACCTTCTGCTACACATGACATGAGGTACAAATTGCTCGCATATATAATTGCATAAACTCTATTCCTCTGTCCAAAACCAGACAATAAAATGTATGCTCACATTAAAATTCCCCGGTGTACAGACTCCACTGAAAGCATACTGACCTTATGTACACACCTGAAAAGCTGAGGAGGCCTAGACCATGAAATTACAGTTACATACTTAAGCATTTGGAGACTGGAAATGTAAGTCTGGAAATATTAACTGATACATCAGTTAAAGTACAATGACATGGAAAATAGGGTTGGCCAAGCAAAAACGCTTTATCTGTTCAACTTAATGAGTCTCACTTTAAATGGGAAATTCCCTGATAAGACTGGAAGCATTTCTTTCCTGTTTTTCCCCATTTAAGAGAGTGACAAAAAGCATAAAGATATCAAAACTTGCACAAGGATAAAGAAGAAATTAACAGGCAAAATTACTTGTTTTTCACTCACCAGTTTGGGTTACTGACAGTATCCTCCTCTTGGTTCTATTAGGTTATACATGGTAAATGACACAATTAGAATTCTCTTTCTATGGTCAATTACCCATCTGGGGGATAGGGTCGACTACATGCTGCTAAACTCCCCCCAACCAATAATAAAGAGTGCCTGCTGTAATTACTGAATCCCTCAGCGACTCCAATACAGAATCTACATTGACGACAGCAGCAAATTCTAAGACTACTGCTAATATAAGATGCTCATAACATGGCAGATATATTTCAACAGTCCCTGACATACTGGCAAATCACATATGCCAGATTTGACATACAGTGCTTTCGGAAAGTATTCAGACCCCTTGACTTTTTCCACATTTTGTTACGTTACAGCCTTATTCTAAAATGGATTAAAGAAAGAAAAATCCTTAGCACCCCATAATGACAAAGTGAAAACAGGTTTTTAGACATTTTTGAAAATATATATATATATATATATTTTTAAATACCTTATTTACATAAGTATTAAGAACCTTTGCTATGAGACTTGAAATTGAGCTCAGGTGCATCCTGTTTCCATTGATCATCCTTGAGATGTTTCTACAACTTGATTGGAGTCCACCTGTGGTAAATTCAATTGATTGGACATGATTTAAAAAGGCACACACCTGTCTATATAAGGTCCCACAGTTGTTAGTGCATGTCAGAGCAAAAACCAAGCCATGAGGTCGAGGGAATTGTCCGTAGAGCTCCAAGACAGGATTGTGTCGAGGCACAGATCTGGGGAAGGGTACCAAAACATTTCTGCAGCATTGAAGGTCCCCAAGAACACAGTGGCCACCTTCCAACAGGACAACAACCCTAAGCACACAGCCAAGACAACGCAGGACTGGCTTCGGGACGAATCTCTGAATGTCCTTGAGTGGCCCAGCCAGAGCCCAGACTTGAACCCGATCAAACATTTCTGGAGGGACCTGAAAATAGCTTAGCAGCAACACCCCCCATCCAACCTGACAGAGGTTGAGAGAATCTGTAGAGAAGAATGTGAGAAACTCCCCAAATACAGTTGTGCCAAGCTTGTAGCGTCATACCCAAGAAGACTTGATGCTGTAATCGCTGCCAAAGGTGATTCAACAAAGTACTGAGTAAAGGGTCTGAATACTTATGTAAATGTCATATTTCCCTTTTCTTTATTTTTAATGAATTAGCAAAAACTGTTTTTGCTTTGTCATTATGGGGTATTGTGTTCAGATTGATGAGGAAATGTTTGTTTTCATCAATTATAGAAGATGGCTGTTACGTAACAAAATGTGGAAAAAGTCAAGGGGTCCGAATACTTTCCGAAGGCACTGTATTCATTTTAATATGTGCCTGTGTGTATAGTGATGTGGGCGGGTAAATGTGAGTGTATATTTTCATATATAGAAGAGTATAAAAATAAATTAAACTTACACCATATGACTCAAATTGAGCATACATGTACATTTAAAGGTAGATCACATCTGCAAATGTATAGATATATATATACGTATATTTTTGAAGCAATACAAGACAAGTTTATAAACATAAACATAAAAAACAGCTGAATTTGTAGCCAATACATTTCAAGACATCTTCCTAAAATGAAAGGATTAATTAAAGAAAACTGCTGCCTCAAAGTGCTACGGAAGACTATGATTCAGTCCAAAATATTCAAAAGCATTTAAAGGATCAAAACTCGTGAAGTGGGTGGGACACCATAAAACCTCAGCATGAATCTCTTCTATATACCAACATCCCCACTCATTCAAATTGGTCAGATCCAACTGGAGGATAGAATTATTCAGCTTAAAGGTTAACTGTTATTTTTGGAAAATAACTCAAATCTTCAAGAACTGTTTAGCTTATGGGCATAGAATCTGTGGGAAGGGAGAGAGGAGGGAGCAAAGGGAGTGGAAATTCAGCTTCACATACTGTACTTTATGGCACAACATTCTGAGTGATCCTACTGTAGAATGAGCTCCTCTAGCTGCTGAGGGAAGGGAAACGCAGCAGCGGCCCGTACATCAGCATCAGACCAAGAGCCTTCAGAGGAGTCAGACAGTATGGGGCAGATGTTGTCTGTAGCAGAGACTTATCATGCAACCAGCCCAACAGGAGGAACACCAGAGGCTCGTACATCACAGGCTCTGTGTGTGTGTGTGTGTGTGTGTGTGTGTGTGTGTGTGTGTGTGTGTGTGTGTGTGTGTGTGTGCGTGCGTGCGTGCGTGCGTGCGTGTGTGCGTGCGTGTGTGTGTGTGTGTGGGCCGCTCTGCCTACTCTACTCTATGATGGATCAGAGGAGAGAGTCATTCTTTGAAGAGGACATCGCACTCTGCGAAGCATGTTCTGCTCCTCTGTTCAAGGACTGAGGCGTTCCAGATTGAGCCATGGAAATGTGAAAGTCATTTCCGATTGAGCCGACATATATAGAGTTTACCGTGAATGCAGTCTCTGCTAACGCGGGAACATTGTCTTTAAATTTCAATCACGCTGAACTACCGCAATACGGATTAAATAAAGCCCTTAGAAAGCCAGAGAGTGTATTAACGCCACAGCACACACACACTAACACACATTCAAACACACACGCAAGTAGGCAAGCACATGTGATGCGAGTGTGATAGATCATTCCAACGCCTGGGCCTCCTCTAAGACAGGCTTATTCACAGAGGTCAACGCCACCAATGTTTCAACAAAACGAATGAGGTTAACCTTGGAGTGGAGTGAGGCTTGCTCGACTGCCTCAGATCTTAACTTACAGAAGCATAAATTTTTTGAACAATCATCTAACTGGTCGGTAAGATGCTTGTGTATGGATCTATATCAGGTTAACTTCCAAAGGCCTCCTCAGGTTGGCACCCCTGTTAGAATATACATTTACTGTGAGACAGCTGAATCCTCAGATCAACTGACTATCTCTCTGTCAGAAGGTGCATGTGAACCTTCAACAGACTCATTGGCCAGTGGCGCCAAGCCTTTGTGAAACGGCCCTGTGTAGCCAATCAGAGATGCCCTCTCTCCTTCCTGAGAATCACATCACCGTGACTGTCCACTCAGATCTACAGACAGTTTTGGCGCAGAAAATCACCAAGCTAAAACTAAGCAAAAGGCCTCACTTTCAACCTCATCATCAATATCACAACAAGCTGAACTGTGTAGATTTGGTGTGAATTGGACTGGGAAAGCAATCACGCTTTTACAATTCTGCATATAAAAATTATCCTGAAGATTTCCACACAAATACCAACTACAACTTGAGAAATCATTTCCCTACTCTTTAAAAAAATACACATCTGATAAAACTAGAACAAACCGGGACAGACATTGAAAGCCTTCAGAGCCCTAGCCAACTGTCTTTGCAAAAATTCCAGGTGTGCAGTCAACATTAAAATGCAATATCAAATTCTGGGCCACATGGTTCGGCGGTGAGTATAAACAGACATCTCTTTCAATGCTACGATGTCACAGTCCTAAAATCTTCTTCAGTACAAAAGAGGAGGTTCAAAATCCAGTCTCAGAGGAATCAATGACCAGTTGCTGTGCATCAATGTCTAAACCCCACAACTGCCAATACACATTGAGATCAGTTTTCATTTAAATCCTGTCTTTACGTTCCTTTACCCTATCAGGTTGAAATTTTGCCAAAAATACACATGCTCAAGGCATTGACAAAGAGACAGTAGTCAGAAGAGTTGTACAGTTATGTTCAGGTAAATTCAAATAACAGTATAACACAATCGTGATGTTATCATGTCATTTGCTATATTTCCTCCGCTCTCATGGCCACATACAGAATCTGAGGGTCTTTAGGTCTGTTTTGGGTGTGGGGAGTAAAATATAGTTATCTCGGCTGCATGTTGCCTCTTCATGTAGAGGCCCACTCTATGTCAGAGAGGAGTATTATGGGTGGTGGTCCTCGGTGGCCTCTCTTCCCCCCTCAGTCCTTCAGGTTGTCCTCTACGACCCCCTGGGCTGACAGCTCTGTCAGGACGTTGTCCAGGTAGTTGGGGTCTGGGTAGCCGTGTCCCGTCAGGTTGGAGCCAAACTCTGTCTTGTGGTGGATCTCGTTCCACACCACCGTGTCTGACTCTCCCGTGGTGCTGGACGTGTCGATGGTGAAGATGAGGCGGCGGTCCCAGGCCATGATCAGGAGTTTCAGGACCTGGGGACAGACAGACAGAGGATGAGAGCCTGGTAGGTACAGCAGCAGCTTACAGTGCAGTCACCATCTCTGCATTATGTATTTTGGAAAACGTGTCCTTCCCATATGCACACAGACAGTACTGTAAGTCTTACCTTCCTGCCCTTGTCATTGTCTGGGAGGTAGCAGTGCCGTGGGAAGCCTCTTGCGCTGAACTTCTTCCCTGGGTTGGGATGCTCTGTGGCCTGGTGAAAAGGACAAAAACAAAAACAACCCCTCTCTTTCTCTTAACATTCAGTCAAAGGGAAATGTCAAATGTGCCCCTGGGATGAACTTTTATACTTGTGGTCATTCTACTCTGAGTTTATTTGACTGTATCAAATCATTCATTTTGGGGGGCACTGCCAAAACCTTTTTAGTTATCATTAGGAAACATGTTCTTTATACCAGTTGTATAGCAAACAAGTAACTGCCATGCTCTGTGATGCAGGTGATATGTGTTGACATGACACACCATAGTCATTGTACTCCACTCTACTTCATAATGCACTGTATCATTACTATTTCATGACTTTATTCCACAGAGTACAGCTGTCAGTGAAGATGTGTTTCAAGGGGGAAGTGAGGAGGGTCAGTAGTGTGATGGGGCCCTGTGAGTGGGCTGTGGCGTGATGGGGCACTGTGAGTGGGCTGTGGTGTGATGGAGCACTGTGAGTGGGCTGTGGCGTGATGGAGCACTGTGAGTGGGCTGTGGCGTGATGGGGCACTGTGAGTGGGCTGTGGTGTGATGGGGCACTGTGAGTGGGCTGTGGTGTGATGGAGCACTGTGAGTGGGCTGTGGTGTGATGGAGCACTGTGAGTGGGCTGTGGTGTGATGGAGCACTGTGAGTGGGCTGTGGTGTGATGGAGCACTGTGAGTGGGCTGTGGTGTGATGGAGCACTGTGAGTGGGCTGTGGCGTGATAGAGCACTGTGATTGGGCTGTGGCGTGATGTGCTGCTGCAGTGTGGAGGGCAGAGGACAGACAGACATAGTCTTCCTCCACCCTCCCCAGGGAGGCTAAGTCTGCTCTTCTGAAAATAAAGGTCATTGACTCTACTAAAGCTCCGCTCTGCAGTCAGGATGAAATATGCAGCCATCTTCCCTCCTCTCGACCGCCCTCGCCCACTGCAAAGAGAGAAGGTGAATCGTTCTCTCTCTCTCTACAAGGATGCAGTCACGCGGCTTTGGGACACTTCAACCCCCTCAGCAACACTAAGCACGTAGTCAAATACCCTCTGAAGCCTCCTTATGTCAGACACAGCAGTCTTATACAAACATAGATGGAAGAGAATAGACCTAGGAAGGAGAGCCAGTGGATGAGTGGACGTGGGAGTGTGGAGGATATAAGGGTGGCACGTCGTGAGTCGTGTTTACCTGTATGCCAGCAGGAATGTCATAGACGATGCGGATGGTCTTGGCTTCCAGGTAGCCAGGCAGGCAGTGGGGGATGACATGGTAGTCCATCTTCCCAGGGGGCTGTGTGCCTGTCTTCTCCCCATAGATAGCCTTACAGGTGGGGCACTGCAGACTGCCATCCTGGACAGGGACACATTAAATGTTCAATATTCATAACTAATCTAATCAAACAAATGGAATCTAATCTAGAGTGACTTCATGGACATAGAGCCACCTTCTGTACTAAATTGACTTTTAATAAAACAAGTAATTGTCATTTTGTTTCATGTTTATGCATTAAAATGAGCATGAACTGTGTTTGGCAGAGTAAGGCCTGCTTCTGAATTAGCTTGATCTCAATCTAGTCTAATCTAATCTCATCTAATCGAATGATATCAAAGTATAACACCACATCAAATGGGGTGTGTAATTTCACCCGCTATTATACAATATCATATTATGATATGGTATCATTGATACCATAACAAGCGCTGGCGCGAATGCCCTTTCTCACCTTGTTGCCATTGTTGTACATGGCCACCAGGCACAGCAGATGGTAAATGTGCCCACACTTGCCAAGCTTGCCCACCATTTCTGGCTTTATGCCCTTGTGCTGCAGGACACCCTCGTAGCCCGATGACATCACCAGCCTCTCCATGCAGATGGTGCAGTCCTGGGAAGGGAAAGTGAGTGGGCACCAGTTACTGTATCTGACTGCAGGGTTGGAATGCATAGCAATGATACACTGTACAGCATATTGATTTCAAACCGTATTAAAGTGTGGGTCACCTAGGACTCCTTACCTCATCAGGGGCTACCTTCACTTTCTCCGTGTATCTCCGCACCACATCCTCTGGGTTTTTCCCTAGCAATAAAACACAACATTGAAAGCATATGGTTAAAAGGAAAATATGATAGATAGATCTGCATAAGGAGAAGTGAATCCTGTCTATTTGCGCACTAGGTAAACCCAGTGTGTGGTCTGGCTCTTAGCCCTACTTGATTATGATGAGACAGACCAGTCCAATAAGAGAGTATGAATAATACTGGGTGCGATGTTGAAGAGGAGGTCACCTTCAAAGTGACACAGAACAATGAGCCATCACCCACACTAAGCTAATCCCAGTGTGAAACCAAGCTAGTATGGCTGACAGAGCTCACCCACAGCTTACACCTCTAATACGCTTACAGGCGGGCACTCTTCTCCCAACACTTTTGTTTGCTCATTTGGGGAACAGAGAGAGGGAGAGAGAGAAAGGGGGAAGGGAGGAAGAGAGTGAAAGAGACAGAGAAGCGAGAGAGATGAGAGAACGTGATGAGAGAGATATATTGAGGGAGAGATATGGAGAAGGACTGCATTATGCATTTTCCGGCATTGCCTTTTTGATGGTTTCATTTGCTAGATCAAAGGCCTCCTTTACTGGCCTCCTTTACAGCGGCAGCCGGAACAGGATATCCCTAAATCTCTTTCCCTCTCTGCCTCGCTCCATGGGGGCTAAGCTGCATCAATGCAGGCAAAATTGGCTACAACCCATCTATCAATCCGTGGTGTCCTCCCGTCCCAATGCCCCCGCCTGGGTCTGCAGCCCGGGGATGGAGGGGAGAGATGGCGGAGGCATCTGGGTGGAACAGAGTGATGCAGGGCTGAAAAACCCACAGCATGCACTGACCAATTAGGACAGGCAGTCCCCCGGGGACGCCTATGGTTTCCACGGCATCAAATTGACATTGGCTTGGCGCCATTTTAGCTAAAGCGACCACATCTCACCACTGGATTGTCATCAACCCATCTCACTACAATAGTTTCATCTTAATTATGCTTGTGGAAATAGCTCTGTTAATTTCAATGTGGTGGGAAGCCAATGAAATGTGGTGAATGTGACCGTCAGCCCTCCCTTCCCCTTCGCCAGGGTCATCGGGAGTGCATTGTTCAATCTGCTGAGAGGGTCATTAGCTACCTGCTTCCACATCTGCATTGCTTGCTGTTTGGGGGTTTTAGGCTGGGTTTCTGTATAGCCCTTTGTGACATCCGCTGATGTAAAAAGGGCTTTATAAATACATTTGATTGACCTGCCCTCCATCGAGGACCTGCACGACTCCAGGACAAGGAAGCGTGCAGGAAAGATCATCGCAGACCCCGCCCACCTCGGACACCCCATCCTTCAAAGAATCCCCCCTGGCAAATGGTTCAAGTCAATCATGACCAAAACCAGCTGCCTCCTGAACAGTTTCTTATCCGGTACTGTGGCCCTCACCAACTGGCCATCAGGCTCATAGGGATTAAGACTTTACATTGAGCCAAGCACTGCACCTTGCCTTCAATGAGGTGAAATAATAATAACTGCACTATACTGCATTTGCACTATGTACACCTCTCCATATATAGATATATCCCCTCTGTAAATTGTATATCATCACTGAAAATCATCTTATACTCCAGAGTTGTATGTTTACCCCATTTATACTGTATATCCTGTATGTTGACTTTGTGTCTGTATCTGTTTTTACATTGTCTATTGCTGGCAGCACCTAGTCACTAAGTCAAATACCAGGTATGTTAAAATGTTCTTAGCGAATAAAGATATTCTGATTTTCCAGAGGAGAGATTTACTTTACATCTTAATGTCTCAATAGAATTCCTCTCACTCCATGACAGCCCCTCCCCTCCAGTGTCCATGGGAACCCTCCCTGTCATACATTCAGATGTAGGATCTTAACTTGAGCCAGTTTTCCACAGCAGGAAAATAATCCTGCAGCAACAGGAAATGTGAATGGATTATAATTAATGGGTATTTTTTGTAGGGGTTGATACATTTTTCTTAAGGGAGAATCAACTCTGAAATTTCAAAGTGGAAATTACAAACTTCAGAAGCCTTTTTAAACCTCAAATACACTACAATTTGCATAACATGAAAGTTCTCCTGCAACAGGGTGATCAAATTACGATCCTACACCTGTACTTACCTTTCCTGAGGTGCTTCTTCTTGGTCTTGCGGCGGATGCCATTGACCCCGGGCACAGGCTTCATGTCACTCTTGTTTATGGGCGGCGGGTGCAGGATGGGTTTAGGGGCCCGGGTCAGACACACGGGCAGGCCAGCAGCACACATTAGGATACCTGTCATACCTGACACACACACACATACAAACAAACAGGAAAGAAAAGAGCCATGTTGGTTTAGTATTATGACTAAGAATGGAATGCGAAAACTAAAGCACTCATGTAGATGCAGCCTACGGGAATAAAAAATTAAATGTATTGCAAAAGAGAAGACAAATAGAAGCATTACCTGCAATTGCTGGGTGAACTGGTCCAGAGCCTGTCAAGTTCTTAACAGGGAGGGCCGGGACCCTGCAGAGAGAAAAACGTCCAATATGAAATCATCCGGTTTTCAAAAGACTAAACATAATGACACTACAGTTCACTGTTATAAAGTACTGTACTTTCTCAGTCAGAATGGCCACACTTACACAGATGTAGAATATGTCGCCATAGTGCGAAAGAGTCCATGGTCACGTTACGTGTCCTAGCTAGCAACTACACCACAAACACAGACAAGACAGCCTGACTCATCAACAGTCACTGCTGTCCCAGAGCATGATTCAGAATGACACTTTGAGAGCACACACACACACACACACACACACACACACACACACACACACACACACACACACACACACACACACACACACACACACACACACACACACACACACACACACACACACACACACACAGAGAGAGAGGACAACCACTGTTGTTCACTCGCAAAGACATCTAAAATAGGAGTGATAGAGAGCTGTGCACAAAGCATGTGGGTCAAGATGAGCTTGTGTGAGTGTGTGTTGGTAAGTCCCTTTTAAGAAACCAAAGCCTCAGCTTCAGTCTGGTAATGGAGTGCCCTCCCACACAGGGCAGACCAGGCTGCAGGGAAAGGTCACCTGTCAGAGCTAGGGTTAGAGCTTTAGGGTTAGAGACCGCAGGCTGAGCTTCTTTTGCTGCTGCTTCTGCTACTCTATGTGCAGAGAAAAGAACAACTGATCTGCGGTGATGGAGAGGACCAAATAGAAGAAAAGGAAGCCATTTTGATGTCAACACAACCAAAACAGTTTAGCGCTTACGCAATGATCGCAATGAAAAAAGAGCAGCTTTGATGATTGAAATATTATCCTGTATTAACTTACACAGTATTTCAGTACATGCAAGAAGCACGTCACTGAATTAGAGTAGAATAATAAAATTGTCTTACTTTCCCAAAGGTATTATGTAACGTTAATACCATTTATCTAAGAGATCCCTTCCCCCAATAGCAGCTCTGACTAGATGTGCTCCACACGAATCAGCCCCTCCCACCAGCCTCTCTCTCTCTCTCCATCTCTCTCTCTCTCCATCTCTCTCTCTCTCCATCTCTGTCTCTCTCCTCCATGTGCAGACAGTGTCCAGGACCCTTAGCCCAGTATCTCTTCAGCACCTCCCTCACAAATCCCTAACGAAAGGCCGCTTTGATGTGAGTAGACACTGTGTTCCTGTGCCAGGGGAGCCCTTCAATGAGCTCTACAGAATTAACAAAGGCCCACGTGTCCTGGACACTCTGGGTCTGATCTGCCTTATCTCCACTCATTCTCAGGGGAACTAGTGTAGCGATATGCAGGCTAGGCTACATAGTGGAGTAGAGATATGAAGCTGTGGCCAGATATGAAGCCATTATAGCACGATGCATGTCAGACAGCTGTGTGCATGTGTGGCCCATTTATGCTCAGGAAGGCCGAAAAAACGTATTTATTGTGTTGGAGAAAGGCCAAGAGCCAATAAGATTATTGTGCTGGCATGTCTGCAGTGCGTGCTGTACGCAGCGCCTCAAACTGGCAAATCAGCTCAAGCAGACAATCAGGCATTTTCAAAGAAAACAAATTAGGCATTGCCCACGGGGAGAATTCCTCCCTATATTTAAACATGCACTTACAGTATCTCAAATAAAGAGTGCCTGCCTCTTGAAACATGTATAATTCAGGAATTTCATGGAGAGTGTTTGTGATTAAACAATACATTTTCACCAGGAGAGAGCAACATATAAAAGAGCCCTTGGCACTGTCACACACACATGTACACACACATGCATACACACACGCTAGTGCACCTTGAGACAGTGTAAGTGTAACAGCATTTGTAAGCATAATGTTTTAACACCATGAGATCGTTCAACCATATAACCTCTTGTTGCACAAATACACACAACAGCATTTCTCGCCACATTACATTTCTAAATATGGGAAGCTAGTAACTCCAACTTTAAGCTTTTAATTAACAAGAACCTTGAGTTATTCTTAGTAACACCTGGTCCACACTTGCAAACATGAAAAAAGTTTAAACTTTTTCTACGTCTTAAAATCCGCATCAGCCAAATAAAATAGAAAAATGTGATAGAATATTTCTTGTTATCTGCTCCCATGGGATAACCTGGCACAGTTAGACCTACGATAACAAACCAGCTGGCCATGATTACTCCGATAAGAAATTCTTCATCAGCCAACCAAAGATCTTAGACTTTATATCCACCAACCGATGGCCTACCGAGTGGCGCAGCAGTCTAAGTCACTGCATCGCAGTGCTACATCGCACATTGCACTACCGACCCGAGATCAATCCTGAGCTGTATCACAACTGGCCATGGTCGGGAGTCCCATATGCGGTGCACAATCGGCCCAATGTCGTCCGGGCTATGGGAGGGTTTGGCTGGGGGAGATTTACAAGTCGTTGTAAATAAAAATTTGTTCTTAACTGATTTGCCTAGTTAAGTAAAATAGGTCAACTTGGACACCAGAGGGATATTTTCAACCAAAAAATGAAAGGTTTACTATTGTTCCGCTTGCTCGGTAACAAGTTTAGTGTGACAAATAGATGACACATCCTTGACTAGGCTACTAGCTACTAACGTTAGACAAAATTCAAAAAGGCATGTTTTTGCATACATTTGAAGTCGGAAGTTTACATACACTTAGGTAGGAGTCATTAAAACTCGTTTTTCAACCACTCCACAAATGTCTTGTTAACAAACTATAGTTTTGGCAAGTCGGTTAGGACATCTGCTTTGTGCTTGACACAAGTCATTTTTCCAACAGCTGTTTACAGACAGATTATTTCACTTATAATTCACTGTATGACATCCAGTGGGTCAGAAGTTTACATACATTAAGTTGACTGTGCCTTTAAACAGCTTGGAAAATTCCAGAAAATTATGTCATGGCTTTAGAAGCTTCTGATAGGCTAACTGACATAATTTGTGGATGAGTACCTGTGGATGTATTTCAAGGCCTACCTTCAAACTCAGTGCCTCTTTGCTTGACATCATGGGAAAATCAAAAAAAATCAGCTGAGACCTCAGAAAAATAATTGTAGACCTCCACAAGTTTGGTTCATCCTTGGGAGCAATTTCCAAACGCCTGAAGGTACCACGTTCATCTGTACAAACAATAGTATGCAAGTATAAACACCATGGGACCACGCAGCCATACCACTCAGGAAGGAGACGCGTACTGTCTCCTAGAGATGAACGTACTTTGGTGCGAAAAAAGTGCAAATCAATTCCACAGTAAGAACCTCATACCAACGATTAAATATGGTGGTGGTAATGTGATGGTCTGGGGATGCTTTGCTGCCTCAGGACCTGGACAACTTGCCATCATTGAAGGAATTATTCATTCTGTTATGTATCAGAGAATTCTACAGGAGAATGTCAAGCCATCCATCTGTGAGCTGAAGCTGAAGCACAGCTGGGTCATGCAGCAAGACAATGATCCAAAACACACAATCGAGTCTACATGAGAATGGCTAAAAAGCAACAAATGCAAAGTCTTGGAATGGCCTAGTCAAAGTCCAGACCTAATCCCAATTGAGATGTTTTGACAGGACCTGAAACGAGCAGTTCATGCTTGAAAACCACCAAATGTCGCTGAGTTAAAGCAGTTCTGCATGGAAGAGTGGGCCAAAGTTCCTCCACAGTGATGTGAGAGACTGATCAACAACCACATGAAACGTTTGCTTGCAGTCATTGCAGTTAAAGGGGGCACAACCAATTATTGAATGTAAGGGGGCAATTACTTTTCCACAAAGGGGAATTTAGTGTTGCAAAGAAATGAAATAAGTGTCACATTTTTGTGTTATTTGTTCACTCAGGATCCTTTTATTTAATATTAGGTTTTGGTTGAAGATCTGACAACATCCAGGGTGTAATCTGTAAGCTTATGTAGGGTTATAGTATCCCTCTTCTTCTCTGCTCTGCTCTTTATCATTGACCTGTTTCAGGGAAGGGACTGTCTCTGGGGCCAGTGACCTTGTCCTTCCTGCAGCTGGGGCTAGGGCTGGGATTCATGCGATGGGCCACTGCTGACCTACATTCCCCCTCTGCTCCTCTCCCTGTGTGGGCAGGGACATGGTCACGAGTCCACAGCTGGATGCCATGCTGCACACATAAAAGCCTTGCAGTCACTCCTAAGATCTACTGATCATTTAGCTGTATTTTCATATATTATTAAAACTGGTGTTCAGATTTGATCAGGAGGTAGTACCTTACAAATGTACAGTACAGTAAAATAATACCATAGGAGTGTTCTGGTATTTCACTTTCAAGTAAATTCCATGAGTGAGTACAGACCCAGTAATCTCTTTTTCTCTTTCACTCCATCAACCCTCATCACTCTCTTCATCCTCTGTTCCCTTTTCACAGTCCTGTCTACCCTTCCTCTCCTCCATCCCTCTCTTCTCCTCTATTCCTTCTCCTCCCCTCTCTCCCAGACCGACTCTCCAGCCTGACTTGAGCAGGAATTAATTAGGCTGAGAGCAATGTGATTTCCTCCGGATACAGAGACCAAATTAGGCCCAGTTACAGAAGTGCTGACGGAGCCCTTATATCTCATCGTCTGTTTATCATGCACCAGGAAGACAGGGAGGAGGAGGAGGAGGAGAGGAGAAAACTCAAAAAGTGCTTAATCGCATATTGATGTGGTGGAGGACTGGGAGAGGAAGGCAGACCCTGCCCCCGGTTATGCCCAGGGGAAGAGAACAACATCAGTAATGCACTTTACAAAGCACTCGCAAAACAGACAAATAAGCAATAATGACACAGAGCATCTCTTACATAGCACCGGTTTGGTCTGGATGGGCCTTCATGATTTATTCAGTTATTTATCCTTTAATTCTATCTAATAGAGACAGGGCTGAGACAGGGCTGAGACAGGGCTGAGACAGGGCTGAGACAGGGCTGAGACAGGGCTGAGACAGGGCTAGGGGGTCTAGTGGAGAGCAGAGAAGGGCAGGCTACACACACGGCTGTGTAATCCCTGCTTCGTCCACTGGCTTCCCCTCTTTAGAGAGCTAGCTCTGCTCTCCAGTCTGAACAGAGGACAACGTTGGTAATAATCACTTAACACAAGGAGACATGAGCGCCAAAACAAACCCTACTCACTCAGCCAAGGGCAGAGAGAACTGCTGGGCAATTGCATAGTAAAGTACTATTCACAGCCTCATTATCAAACAAGCTAGTAGTGCAAGTAGAAAGGATCTCTTACCATGTATCCCCCTCAGCCATCTTTAGCACATACACAGATAAAGTAAAACTAACATTTCCTGTCCGACAGCACAAAACCTTAAATTGTGTTTCTCTGTGCTCTCTAATGCGGAAGTGAATTGAGGAAGTTGAGATGAGGAAGTGGCTTTCTGATGTTGAAATTACAAAACAAATCACCTGCAAACTGCCTCTCTGTCCTTTACTATAACTGTAAAACTCCCTGAGAAACTCAACGTCCAGATATATGGCAAGTTTTGAGTTGAACATTGTGGTATGATCACAGAGGAAACGTTCATAAGAGGAGTGCTCTGTACACTCCAGATAGGCAGAGAATCAAAGGCCTTGTTGGAACAGGAACATCTATTCAATTCCACTTTCTTCCTCCTTTGGATGAATGTGTTCGTAGTTCTGAGGTTGTTTTTACTGATACACGTTCTGACATTTATGATTCCGGTACAGAAGATCAAAAGTAAATGCCAGTTGGAAAGTGAATAGCAGATGAAAACCGTGGAAACCCAATATGAAAAGCAAATGTGACATGCCTAGCCAGACCAGTAGGTGATGCTCTTCACTAGCCTGAAGACAAGCACACAATTATTCCGCTGCAAATCTGGATCTGTAATGTAGGTGGCACCATGTGCTCTTTTTAAAGGATGGGCCCCTATCTCTAGAAGACCCTAGGATCCATGTGTAAAGGGGTAGTCAGCCAGCCACTGGGATGACAACCCAACTTGGGATGGGGGAGAGGGTTAAGCAGGTGGAATATTAGAGGACAATTAGAGGTTTACTTAGTCGACGCAGCGGTATGCTTCACAGTGCAAATATCATGGTACAGCTATATAAACATTCAATTATCATGACACTTCTTAATGGTAAGTTTTCAAACATATATTATGGTAAGTATAATCGAAACTTGTATCTCATTATGGTAGGTGGTAAAATAAGTATAGCTAGTTATAAATGTAATGGTTTAACAAATAATAAGAAAAGACGATCAGTCCTCAAAAGACGATCAGTCCTCAACTGGCAGCTTCATTAAGTAGTACCCGTAAAACACCAGTCTCAACGTCAACAGTGAAGAGGCGACTCCGGGATGCTGGCCTTCTAGGCAGAGTTGGAAAGAAAAAGCCATATCTCCGACCGGCCAATAAAAAGAAAAGATTAAGATGAGAAAAAGAACACAGACACTGGACAGAGGAACTCTGCCTAGAAGGCCAGCATCCCGGAGTCGTCTCTTCACTGTTGACGTTGAGACTGGTGTTTTGCGGGTACTATTTAATGAAGCTGCCAGTTGAGGACTTGTGAGGCATTTGTTTCTCAAACTAGACACTCTAATGTACTTGTCCTCTTGCTCAGTTGTGCACCGGGGCCTCCCACTCCTCTTTCTATTCTGGTTAGAGCCAGTTTGTGCTGTTCTGTGAAGGGAGTAGTACACAGCGTTGTATGAGATCTTCAGTTTCTTGGCAATTTCTCGCATGGAATAGTCTTCATTTCTCAGAACAAAAATAGACTGACGAGTTTCAGAAGAAAGTTATTTGTTTCAGGCCATTTTGAGCCTGTAATTGAACCCACATATGCTGATGCTCCAGATACTAGTCTGAAGAAGGCCAGTTTTATTGCTTCTTTAATCAGAACAACAGTTTTCAGCTGTGCTAACATAATTGCAAAAGGGTTTTCTAATGATCAATTAGCCTTTTAAAATGATAAACTTGAATTAGCTAACACAACGTGCCATTGGAACACAGGAATGATGGTTGCTGATAATGGTCCTCTGTATGCCAATGTAGATATTCCATACAAAATCTGCCGTTTCCAGCAACAATAGTCATTTACAACATTAACAATGTCTACACTGTATTTCTGATCAATTTGATGTTATTTTAAAGGACAAAAAAAATGATTTTCTTTCAACAACAAGGACATTTCTAAGTGACCCAAAAACTTTTGAACAGTATCATCACTTCTTTAGACAAAGTTTTATTGGAAAGAGACTGGGGGGACGAAATATACTTCTCCCGTAGGCAAAGAAACTTGAAAGGGGTGATGATATTAATTAACAATAATTTTGAACCAAGTGTGCAAACTGTTCGATTGGACCATAAACAGATTTGGCTCATTAATCTATATGGTCCAAATAATGATGATCCACACTTCTTTGAAAATATATATAATAATTTATCGAGCTTACAGGCAATAGATGACACAATTATTATTGCAGAGATCAGATGAATGGATGATCTCGCATGCAGAGATCATCCGTTCACCTACTCTGTGTCTCACAAAGACATGGCGGTTGGAACCAAAAATCTCAAATTTGGATTTATCAGACCAAAGGACAGATTTCCACCGGTCTAATGTCCATTGCTCGTGTTTCTTGGCCCAAGCAAGTCTCTTCTTATTATTTGTGTCCTTTAATAGTGGTTTCTTTGCAGCAATTTGACCATGAAGGCCTGATTCACACAGTCCCTCTGAACAGTTGATGTTGAGATGTGTCTGTTACTTGAACTCTGTGAAGCATTTATTTGGGCTGCAATTTCTGAGGCTGGTAACTCTAATGAACGTATCCTATGCAGCAGAAGTAACAATGGGTCTTCCAATCCTGTGGCGGTTTCATCATAGCGCTTGATGGTTTTTGTGACTGCACTTGAAGAAACTTTCAAATCTCTTCAGATTTTCCGGATGGACTGACCTTCATGTCTTAAAGTAATGATGGACTGTCGTTTCTTTTTGCTTATTTGAGCTGTTCTTGCTATAATATGGACTTGGTTTTTTACCAAATAGGGCTATCTTCTGTGTACCAACCCTACCTTGTCACAATACAAATGATTGGCTCAAACTCATTAAGAAGGAAAGAAATTCCACAAATGTACTTTTAACAAGGCACACCTGTTAATTGAAATGCATTCCAGGTGACCACCTCATGAAGCTGGTTGAGAGAATGCCAAGAGTGTGCAAAGCTGTCATCAAGGCAAAGGGTGGCTACTTTGAAGAATCTCAAATATAAAATATATTTTGATTTGTTTGGGTACTATGATTCCAAATTTGTTATTTCAAAGTTTTGATGTCTTCACTATTATTCTACAATGTAGAAAATAGTAAAACTAAAGAAAAACCCTTGAATGAGTAGGTGTGTCCAAACTTTTGACTGGTAATGTATATATAAATTCAAATTCTTCCGCTGCTCTGTTGTTCGCTATACACTTTAGTCTGAGACTGCCATCATGGAAGTTGTTTGTGGTGACGAGGCGCATGAGGGTCATTGTACAAAACAAAGTCATCACTGATTGGATCGTCCCTAACCAATCAGCATATCAAGCCAATGACGACTTTTCAAACTGCCGCTTTTCCCGCCTGTGTTCTGGCTCTGGCCAAAACCAACGGTTTCTGGACCAATCAGACCAACCCGAATGCGTTCATTGCAGAGAAGAAATTAACATCCTTGTGCATGGCGAAGTGTTTGGCCAGAGCAAGGAGTCTGGGTAGCCAGGCAAGCTCTACTCCACCTCTGATAATCATGACTACATTACAACAACCATGTTCGAGGAGAGTGAGACTAAGCCTGAAATTATCCAGGCGTAAACTAGCTCATTAAACTAACTCCAACCTCCCTTCAAGGCCTCAAACTGCTTTTAAATGCTAGTAAAACTAAGTTCATGCTCTTCAACCGATTGCTGCCCGCACCCTCCCATCCGACTAGCATCACTACTCTAGACGGTTCTGACCTAGAATATGTGGACAACTACCAATACCTAGGTGTCTGGTTAGACTGTAAACTCTCTTCCAGACTCACATTAAGCATCTCCAATCCAAAATTAAATCTAGAATTGGCATCCTATTTCGCAACAAAGCCTCCTTCACTTATGCTGCCAAACACACCCTCGTAAAACTGACTATCCTGCCGATCCTTGACTTTGGCGATGTCATTTACAATGGGGGGGAAAAGTATTTGATCCCCTGCTGATTTTGTACGTTTGCCCACTTACAAAGAAATTATCAGTCTATAATTTTAATGGTAGGTTTATTTGAACAGTGAGAGACAGAATAACAACAAAAAAATCCATAAAAACACATGTCAAAAATGTTATAAAATGATTTGTATTTTAATAAGGGAAATAAGTATTTGACCCCTCTGCAAAACATGACTTAGTACTTGGTGGCAAAACCCTTGTTGGCAATCACAGAGGTCAGACGTTTCTTGTAGTTGGCCACCAGGTTTGCACACATCTCAGGAGGGATTCTGTCCCACTCCTCTTTGCAGATCTTCTCCAAGTCATTAAGGTTTCGAGGCTGACGTTTGGCAACTCGAACCTTCAGCTCCCTCCACAGATTTTGTATGGGATTAAGGTCTGGAGACTGGCTAGGCCACTCCAGGACCTTAATGTGCTTCTTCTTGAGCCACTCCTTTGTTGCCTTGGCCGTGTGTTTTGGGTCATTGTCATGCTGGAATACCCATCCACGACCCTTTTTCAATGCCCTGGCTGAGGAAAGGAGGTTCTCACCCAAGATTTGACAGTACATGGCACCGTCAAATGATGCGGTGAAGTTGTCCTGTCCCCTTAGCAGAAAAACACCCCCAAAGCATAATGTTTCCACCTCCATGTTTGATGGTGGAGATGGTGTTCTTGGGGTCATAGGCAGCATTCCTCCTCCTCCAAACACGGCGAGTTGAGTTGATGCCAAAGAGCTCCATTTTGGTCTCATCTGACCACAACACTTTCACCAGTTGTCCTCTGAATCATTCAGATGTTCATTGGCAAACTTCAGACGGGCATGTATATGTATTCTTCAGCAGGGGACCTTGCGGGCGCTGCAGGATTTCAGTCCTTCACGGCGTAGTGTGTTACCAATTGTTTTCTTGGTGACTATGGTCCCAGCTGCCTTGAGATCATTGACAAGATCCTCCCGTGTAGTTCTGGGCTGATTCCTCACCGTTCTCATGATCATTGCAACTCCACGAGGTGAGATCTTGCATGGAGCCCCAGGCCGAGGGATATTGACAGTTCTTTTGTTTCTTCCATTTGCGAATAATCGCACCAAATGTTGTCACCTTCTCATCAAGCTGCTTGGCGATGGTCTTGTGTCCCATTCCAGCCTTGTGTAGGTCTACAATCTTGTCCCTGACATCCTTGGAGAGTTCTTTGGTCTTGGCCATGGTGGAGAGTTTGGAATCTGATTGATTGATTGCTTCTGTGGACAGGTGTCTCTTAAACAGGTAACAAGCTGCGGTTAGGAGCACTCCCTTTAAGAGTGTGCTCCTAATCTCAGCTCGTTACCTGTATAAAAGACACCTGGGAGCCAGAAATCTTTCTGATTGAGAGGAGGTCAAATACTTATTTCCCTCATTAAAATGCAAATCAATTTATAACATTTTTGACATGCATTTTTCTCTATATTTTTGTTGTTATTCTGTCTCTCACTGTTCAAATAAACCTAACATTAACATTATAGACTTATCATTTCTTTGTCAGTGGGCAAACATACAAAATCAGCAGGCGATCAAATACTTTTTTCCCCCACTGTACAAAATAGCCTCCAACACTCTACTCAGCAAACTGGATGTAGTCTATCACAGTGCCATCCGTTTTGTTACCAAACCCCATATACTACCCACCACTGCTACCTGTATGCTTTCGATGGCTGGCCCTCGCTTCATATTCGTCGCCAAACCCACTGGTTCCAGGTCATCTATAAGTCTTTGCTAGGTAAAGCCCCGCCTTATCTCAGCTCACTGGTCACCATAGCAGCACACACCCGTAGCACGCGCTCCAGCAGGTATATTTTACTGGTCACCCCCAAAGCCAATTCCTCCTTTGGCCGCCTTCCCTTCCAGTTCTCTGCTGCCAACGACTGGAACAAACTGCAAAAATCTCTGAAGCTGGAGACTCATATCTCCCTCACTAACTTTAAGCACCAGCTGTCAGAGCAGCTTACCGATCACTGTACCTGTACACAGCCAATCTGTAAATAGCACACCCAACTACCTCATCCCCATATTGTTACTTATCCTCTTGCTCTTTTGCACCCCAGTATCTCTACTTGCACATCATCATCTGCACATCGATCACTCCAGTGTTAATGCTAAATTGTAATTATTTCGCCTCCATGGCTTATTCTTACTCTTCTACATTTGCACATACTGTAAATAGATTTTTCTATTGTGTTATTGACTGTACGTTTGTTTATGTGTAACTCTGTGTTGTTGTTTTTGTTGCAATGCTTGGCTTTATCTTGGCCAGGTCGCAGTTGTAAATGAGAACTTGTTCTCAACTGGCCTACGTGGTTAAATAAAGGTGAAATGTCACAACCTCCGCCGAAGTTGGTCCCTCTCCTTGTTCGGGCGGCGTTCGGCGTTCGAAGTCGCCGACCTTCTAGCCATCGCTGATCCTCTTTTCATTTTCCTTTGGTTTTGTCTTGTCTTGTATCACACCTGGTTCCAATCCCATTCATTACATGTTGTGTATTTAACTCTCTGTTCCCCTCATTGTCCTTGTCGGTGATTGTTTGTTTGTAAATTATGTGCAAGATATGTTCTGGTGTGCTACGGGTTTTGTACCCAATTGTATTATTTTGGTTTTCGGAGTTTTTGAGCACTTATTAAACTGCTCCGTTTTATACCAAGTTCGATCTCCTGCGCCTGACTTCCCTGCCACCAGCACGCACCCTTACATGAAATAAATCAATAGAAATTAGAAACACCTACATGTTCTCACAAGGTTATTATTTCAACTACATTCTTTGTCACTGGTGACAGCTTACAATGTGTACAGATGTGTAATATAGCACATGCCTACTACCGGCATGTGTGAAATTCATACTACACAGTGCTGCAGAGCGGAACATGTTATTGGAACATTTACTATGGAGAGAATTACTGCAACATCAGATAAGACGCATGTTTTCTTTTCAGCTATTTCACACCAACCCTGAGTGGGTTTCAAAATCAGCACAGAGAACAGAAAAGACGCAGTGAGTTTATGAGGCAGTTATGGGGTGTATAAAACAAGTGATATTTGGGTGTGGGTGTGTGAGAAAAAAACTTCAAATGTTTCTATTCTGCGTGGGTTTCTGTGTTATCTGTCTGCAATGCACTGGTGGGAAAATGTGAGGGTGTTCACGTGTCTGTGTCCTCTTGTGTGTGTAGTTGTTAACCACACTCATCCTGTGTGTGTAGAGCCACACGCCTGGGAAATGTTGTTCTCCACCTCAACCCTTTCTCTTTCTCACTCTGTCTCTCTCCATCTTTTCTCTCAGTCTTCTCCCACAGCCTCTCACAGCTCCCTCCCGCCTACTGTGCAGAGAGGTGAGAAACGAGCACTCCATCCACTCCAGCCCTCTGATTTGATAGGACCCTTAAAAATCACTACAGGGGTTCTCAGCTGTCACACACACACACACACACACGCGCACACACACACGCGCGCGCACACGCACACACACGCACACACACACACACACACACACACACACACACACACACACACACACACACACACACACACACACACACACACACACACACACAATAATAATACACTATTGTCTGTTTCACATGTTCAGGTTTCCAGCCTTCACCTGTCCACTCAGTCATGTGCTGCCATGAACTGCCAACATCACACATTCCCTTACACAGAACTAGGCCTTGTGAAGTCTGCCTGAAGGACAGTGTCATTTCAATACATACTGTCCCCATAAGCTGTGAAAGGGAAATGGAATGAAATGAGATCACTAGAGGGTTTATTTTAGTAAAGAAACAGGATAGGAACAGCGGTATTGGTTACAGTTCTACACACTACTTTCCTTTAGTTCCCTTCACTAAATTGCTCTCGGGTCGGATCGTTCTGCTCAAGCTCCCATTTTTCCTTGATCCATTATTCACCTCTCCCCAGTGTATCTCTGCCTCCATGGCAAATGGGTTTCCACAGCTACACGGGAGCACAGCTTTACACATGCACACACACAGGCATACACTTCCACAAGAACACACCTTCACACACACAAACAACAGAACACACATACAGTGTTCAGCATAGAATATAATGACACATAGCTTACTGTGTGGGGGGAAATGGCTGGGTAAAATTAGAGGCATTGAGCAGAAAACAGCTATTTGGAGTCTATTGAGGCAAGTGTAAGCTTGATATCCAGGACAACCATGCTAAGATTCAAATGTAGAGCAGAACAGTTCCCCACACTCCCCAGTGCAGAGAGAGGAGTAGAGAGAAGAGATGAAACAGGAGAAAGAGAAGAGAGAGTGGAGGAGAGATCAGAAGAGGAGAGAGAGAGAGGAGAGGAGAGGCAGCTGAGGCAGTAGAGCTGTCAATGCACCCAGGACCTGGAGCTCCCACTGCAGAGCCATTGATCACCCAGTTAACAAGAAGTGCAGTAAATCAGCAGACACACAACATAGAGATAGAAAAGGGAGAGAAAGAGAGACAAAGAGAGAGAGGGCAAAAGAGAGAGAAAGAGAACGAGATAGAGAAAGAGAGAAAGAGAGAGAGAGAGAAAGAGAGAGAGAGAAAGAGAGCGAGATAGAGAGAGCGAGATAGAGAGAGAGAGCGACAAAGAGACATAATGTGATGCAACACAACACAATGCACCAGACACATACACTGTATACAGTATGTCAGCAGAGGTATTCTAAAACTGTATGGCATATTAGACAGGTAGACAGGCAGCGAGATGGGGTTCTTATTTTCCTTTTTTACCTTCAAATTGCTTTCATCTATTGTCATCTCATTGAAAAGCAATCTATAGACTAACTGAATGTGCTTTTCTTATGTCCCTACTGCTTGTGTGTTATTCTAATGTTCATACTAAAAGAGATGTGGTTTTGGTTTGCAAATCTATAGTGGAATGTAATCAAAATGAATCCTGGTTACCCTGGTGGGATGGCTCCTCTAGCAGTGCCCATGGAAATGCGCTGGGTGCCCGGCCGGTTCAGGTTGTTCTGCCCGTTGATGATGACATGGTGGCCGTGGGAGTGTGCATGGGTGTGGGAGTGGCCATGTGCGAGCGGTAGGGACGGCAGTGCCGGGGAACAAGGGAAGTTGGAACTAGACAGAGGTGACTGCACCTGTTCAGCTTTAGCTTGGCCACTTCCTGCACTTATGTTGTTATGCTGTATGTTGTTGCTCCCGTCACCGGAGGTTGGGGACCAGAGTGTGGTTCCGGCGAAAGTGTTACTCTGCCGTACCACATTGAGCGTGCCTGTGGCCCCTGGAGCTCCTGCGGCCCCTCCGTACAGCTTACGGCGCTGAGAGGCCAGGATGGCGTTGGAGGCGGCCCGCGTGCTGTTGACTAGAATGCACTGCTGGCAGGAGCAGGGTTGGCCGGAGCTGGCGCCCACAGGCCACGACTGGGACTTGGGGATGGAGCCCATGATGAGAGGGTAGGCCAGGTCCATGCGTCGGCGCAGGCGGCGTTTCCTCTGGCTCTGCCGGTTGGTCTGGATCATGCTGTTGAAGTCAATGAGGTAGCAGAAACCCAGAGAGGTCAGGTCCAGCCAGGGGTGCTGCTTCTCATAGGCGTTCTGGATGGTCACACAGATCTCCATGTCGTAGGGCGTCCAGGAGCCGCTGTCGTTCTCCCACTCCCACACCACACCCTTCCCCGGGGCCGACGACGGCTCATAGAAGTTCCTGTGGACCGGCCTCATGGTGCCTGGAGGGAGAGAGCGAGACGATAGGAGGTCAGAGGAGAGAACTACTGTACGTATCCATCATAGATGATTCACTTACCAAAATCTCAAACCACTTTTTGTTTAAATAATCATGAATTTAAATGTATAACTCATTGAATAAATTGACCAAGCATGCTTCAAAATCAAAAAGTAACCCAGATTCTAATATGTGAAAATGACAGTCATAATAGGGGAGGGGGAGACAGAGGTATACCTCTGCCCTCCTGCTGATGGCCTCACAGCCCCCACCTCCAATATAATACAATTACTGTGGTCACATGGGAAATCAGGACACCTCTCCCCATCCATCTCCTGCCTGCTACGCAGCACACCAGCGAGGGATACCAGGCTCTATGGCTAGGACCACCACCACCACCCTTCCCCCATTTCATTTAACAGCTAAATGCACACTAACTTGCAGTGGTGCACCGGGGTGATAATGGAAGGAAGGATGTGTGTGTGGTGGGGGGAAAGGCTGTGCCCCCCAGCCATACAGCACAGCATCACTGGCACCAGAGAATAAAACGCATCAGCAGAATCAGCAGCACTGACCTTGAATCCCTGCCGCAAACTGTGCTAAAGGACTTGGCTTGGCAGCTCATTTCATTTGGAAGGCTGCTGAGAACCTCTGCACACAGACACACAGCCAGCTGCCTCTGTCACTCACCTCCCCAGGCAGTCAGTCATCCATTCATTCACTCATTCTCCTTGCCTCAGTGGTCTATTGATTGACTTTCAATTTCCTCCACACACACACTCTCTTCACTCTCGCCCTCATGCATTACTTCCAATGCCCGATGTTAGGATAAAACTCACCAATTCACACTCACTCGCTCATAGCTACCACTGTTTCATCCATACCACTGTATCACGTATTCACTGTTTCACTCCTGACTACCAATTACTCATCCAGCATGTTGATTTACAGTAGTATACCCAGAGCCTCAGGTGGGGATAGAGGATGAGATGGAGTGAACAGCTCTTCTACAGAGTAGGCTTTTATCACTTAGTGTTCTCTCCTGTGGGATACATTAACATGCAACAGACAAACATTCTCTCTTTCTCCCTGTTAGGCGGTGTGTGTGTGTGTGTGTGTGTGCGTGCGTGCGTGCGTGTGTGTGTGTTCTCACGTCTCAGACCCAATCAATGGATGTGCAGCAGCACCACACTCTCTTGTTAAACGCTGAGTTAACTAACACTAGCCTTATAAATATTTGATGTGGTGGAGACTTTTTATCTGCTGGGCATCAATTTAGCTCCACCAAGGAAATATAAACATAGGGCCCTATAAAAATCTGTTTTGTTTTTCAAGGTTTCCTTTTCCCCTGTTTTTTCAGGTTTCCACCCTAAAAAAAAAAACACACTTCAATTTTTTTTTTTGAAAAACAACACATTTGGATGTTCTAAGTCCACAACAATGTTTAAACCACATCAGGAGACCACTTTTGAGGTCTGGGATTTTTTGTTATTTTATTTACATTGCTGGGTGTAGTAACCCTTTAATTCCAGCGTGGTTTTTAGCGGGTGTTTTTGTACCGCACGTGTTGGTAGAGTTTGCTAAACAAATACCAACTGGATTGACGCAAATAATCATGATATAATTCTGCCAGGTAGGCATAGGCTACATTGTAGCTAGTTAACATTTAATTGAGAAGGTTTTCGGGAAAGCCTTGCCATCTACCAGAAGACTTTTCATTAGCCTCATCGCTAACTGCTACACAAAATGGTAGATGTGCGCTCCGCACATACACAGATGGGGGATTCTCGTTGCCTCTTCAGAAAGTTGCAGGAAATACGAATCACTGATGCATTCTGTTCATGTCTTATGATAAGCTTTGACAAATTCATTCATTTTCAATACATTTAGTTGATTCCTTACTAAGTTCAATTCATTTTTTTATTTTGTTGAATTCCGTTTTAATGTCTGGACTCTGTCCACGTTCTGTATCCCAGATTTTATAGGGCCCTATAAACATGACATTCCTTTAAGAGCCAATTAGGTTTTCATAGGCCCTAATGGAAGCTAAAGTGGAGAACATACACAAAATTGCTAAAAGATATTCTATAAACGGTGACATGCCCAAATGGAGGTTTGATTGGAAATCATGTTATCTGGTTATTACAGTTAATTACTCCGACAGGATATTATGTAGGGCCATGACATTCCCATGAGGAATAATCCCTCACCAGGGGCCAATTTGTGAATACATTACCCCTCCTACTCCAGACCATAAATCATATACCTCACATATAAACCCCAGGATATTATCAAGGCGAGACACAGGAGGCAGATGGTTGGAGTCTTACAATATTTAATAATCCAAAGGGGTAGGCAAGAGAATGGTCGTGGACAGGCAAAAAGGTCAAAACCAGATCAGAGTCCAGGAGGTACAGAGTGGCAGACAGGCTCGTGGTCAAGGCAGGCAGAATGGTCAGGCAGGCAGAATGGTCAGGCAGGCAGGTACAGAGTCCAGAAACAGGCAAGGGTCAAAACCGGGAGGACTAGAAAAAGGAGAATAGCAAAAAGGAATACGGGAAAAACACGCTGGTTGACTTGACTAAACATACAAGACGAACTGGCACAGAGAGACAGGAAACACAGGGATAAATACACTGGGGAAAACAAGCGACACCTGGAGGGGGTGGAGACAATCACAGGAACAGGTGAAACAGATCAGGGCGTGACAAATATAACCTGTCAAAAGAAGAAACATGGGAATGTCGAACAGACAAGAGCTAACCCTCTAGCTGAGGGACTGTATCTGGTCTACTGTGCGCATTTCTATGCTGTGGTAGTGACTGGTGTTAGATAGGGCCTCAAGGAGAGAGTGAAGGTCAGAACAGTGCAGTAATCACATGGAACCATAACAGGAAGCTCCACTCACATACAGCATGAACAACCTCGCAGCACCTTATATGGCTGTCTGTCTCATACACTAATTTACTGTTGTATATATAATGGCTCCAGCCCAAAGACTGAGGCTGAGTTGTTGATGCTCTCCGTGTGACCCAGCCGACCCTCTATGCTCTTCCTGACAGGAAACGGCGAGAGAGAGTGGTCACTTCCTGTCTGACCCTATGTGCCTTTGGCAGCGGTCTCTCCCTTTCCCCCTAAGTCTCTCCTCCCCTCTCCCCCGTCCCATCCTCCTCCTCATGACATCCTCCAGATGTCCTTGCCCAACAAAACAGCGGTCCCATTGGGTGAGGAGACGTGGCTGTGTCATGTATAACTGTGTCAAGCCTCACTGTGGGACTCTAACCCTAGCTCACACACGGAAAGGTGAGTTCAGGGTGAATTAAACTGTTAAGACTCTTGTGGCTTCCTGAAGATCTGTTCCTTCCCTGACAGTCTATCATTCTATCACTCTCTTTAATAGGATTGTTTTGGTCTTCAGCTGAAGACAGGTCTGTCTGACTCGCCCCTCACAGGTCTGTCTGACTCGCTCCTCATAGGTCGGTCTGACTCGCTCTTCCACTCTCTCATCTCCCGCTGATGCCAGCCCTCCCTTTCCCCTCCTGTCACTCCTGGCTAGTCACCAACTCTCTGACAAATTTTTCACATTTTCCACCCTGTCACTCATTGGCCACCATCCTGATCTTAGACAACACTCTTGTTGTCCACATTACCCAGCACTCATGCTCTTGCTAGTGCTGCACTAGACAGGCTGATGATAAGCCCTGTATGCCTCTAGATACAGGCCCATTATGTATCCTAATAATTGACAAGCTTCTCCAATTCCCCCTGGGCCACCCTGAGCTTATTAAAAATAGCTCCATGAGTTCCTGTAACTACAGAGGGAGAGAGGCCAGTAACAGCTACACTGTGAGGCTGCCGAATGTTAGCTAGCTGAGAAGCACTTAATAGGAAGAGGCTAATAATTTTTTTATTACAGATGTAGGATCTTAATTTGAGCCAGTTTGCTACAGCAGGAAAATAATCTTGAAGCAACAGGAAATGTGAATTATTATGTGGATTATAATTAATGGACAATTTTGTAGGGGTTGCTAGATTTTTCATAATGGAAAATCAAGTCAAAAATGTCTAAGTGGAAATTACAAACTTCAGAAGTCTTTTTAAACCTTAAATATTGTACACTATAAGTTCTCCTGCAACAGTGTGATCAAATTAAGATCCTACATCTGTACAGCAGCCAAACTGACTGGCCAGTGGCGAATACTGTGGTGCTGGGTCAGGTGCACTCTTTTGCTCACTTATATATCATAACCTAAGATTCATTATAGCTATACCTTTCCTAAATCAGGGTTTGACATATACAAGCTTTTCTATTTTACTGCTGTGGGATATATTGCCATTTGGTACAGTTCATCGACCTAATTTCTAACTAAATGTTTATTGGGCTGTACATCAGCTTGCACTCAAATGGATTTATTATCCTGGACACATTCTCTATGCGAATATTGTATATCAGTGAAAGAACAATAAATATTCCATTATGTGCTGCTACTGTATACAGGCAATAAAGTAATTGAGGTATGTTTGATGTTTTCCATAAACCCCACTAGCACAGCTTGAACGGAAATATCCCTTTCATCTCCTGAAAAAAGGCCTTCACAAACAGTTATGAGAGAACATACAGAACTAGGAGGGTGTCGATGACATAAAAAGGCGTCCTCGTTGTGAGATAAAACATCTAGGTCAAACAGATCTGTGGTGAAGTAGTGAAAATACAATCTCTAGATATGTACCCATTAGGATTAGGACCCCTGAAACATATGGATGACATGCATACAGCATCAGCAAGAATGTTCACAAAGTAATAAAAGATACATCATAGGTACTGTGAGATACTGTACTAGCATTATACCAGCATGCCACTAACTCGTCTGAGATCAGAGAGCTAGGTAATGAGGATGACAGTGTGGTATCAGTAGCTGGCTTGAGAATGTTACTGGCTACAACATTACTACTCCTTACCATAACTATCCCACCCAAGCTCCCTCAAACTTAATTATCCAGATCACTTTAACAAAACAAATTTCTATACTCCTGAGCCACTGTACAGTTTTGACATAATAATGCAGAGCCATAATGGACCCATTGTTACGTTCGTTGTTGGAATGGATGCTCACTTTCGCACGGCAAGTGCGAGGAGCTGGCACCAAGTGCACCGGGCTGTGAATGCGTACTGGAGATACAGCGTGTATCACCGCATAACATGGTGCCTGAACGGTCACACGCTCCTTAAATCGAGTGCGGGAGTTGGCTCTGGTCTGAAACCTGGCTCCGCCAACCACCCCGTGTTCCATGGAACCGGACCGTGGATCGTCGCCAGAGGCTCCGGACCGTGGATCGTTGCCGGAGGAACTGGACTGCAGACCGTTGCTGGAGGCTCTGGACTGCAGACCGTTGCTGGAGGCTCTGGACTGCAGACCGTCGCTGGAGGCTCTGGACTGCAGACCGTCGCTGAAGACTCTGGACTGCCGACCGTCGCTGGAGGCTCTGGACTGCCGACCGTCGCTGGAGGCTCTGGACTGCCGACCGTCACTGAAGGCTCTGGACTGCCGTCCGTCGCTGGAGGCTCTGGACTGCCGACCGTCGCTGGAGGCTCTGGACTGCCGACCGTCACTGAAGGCTCTGGACTGCCGACCGTCACTGGAAGCTCTGGACTGCCGACCGTCTCAGGAGGTTCCGGACTGTGAAACGTCGCCGGAAGCTCTGGACTGGGAACTGTCGCCGGAAGCTCTGGACTGGGAACTGTCGCTGGAAGCTCCGCGCCATGGATCATCACTGGAGGCTTCGGGCCATGGATCATCACTGCAGGCTTCGTGCCATGGATCATCACTGGAGGCTTCGGGCCATGGATCTTCACTGGAGGCTTCGGGCCATGGATCATCACTGGAGGCTTTGTGCCATGGATCATCACTGGAGGCTTCGGGCCATGGATCATCACTGGAGGCTTCGGGCCATGGATCGTCACTGGAGGCTTTGTGCCATGGATCATCACTGGAGGCTCCGGGCCATGGATCATCACTGGAGGCTCCGGGCCATGGATCATCACTGGAGGCTTCGGGCCATGGATCACTTTAGCCCAGCAAGTGCGGGGCGCTGGCACAGGACGCACTGGGCTGTGAAGGCGCACTGGCGACACAGTGCGTAGGCCCGGCGCAGGATATCCTGGACCGAGGAGGCGTACTGAAGGTCTGGAGCGCTGAGCCGGCACAACCCGTCCTGGCTGGATGCTCACTTTCGCATGGCAAGTGCGAGGAGCTGGCACCGAGCGCACCGGGCTGTGAATGCACACTGGAGACACAGTGCGTATCACCGCATAACATGGTGCCTGAACGGTCACACGCTCCTTAAAGCGAGTGCGGGGAGTTGGCTCTGGGTGCCCCCCCACCCACAATTTTTTGGGGGCTGCCTCTCGTGTTTGCGTCATGGTTGCGAACCCCGGAGTGGTCATTGATGCTCCCTCGCTGCTTTCGTCTGCTCCCATGCCAGGATTTCCTCCCAACTCCAGGATCCCTTACCATCCAAGATATCCTCCCATGTCCAGGATGTCTGCTCCTCCTGGCCACGCTGCTTGGTCCGTTTGTGGTGGGATCTTCTGTTACGTTCGTTGTTGGAAGGATTGGACCAAGGTGCAGCGTGGTAGGCGTACATCTTTCTTTTATTTAAAAATGAACACCGAAAACAAACAAATACAAACGAAACGTAACGTTCAATAGGGCTACATAGCACAGTACCAAAAACAAGATCCCACAAACTAAAGGTGGAAAAAAGGCTGCCTAAGTATGATCCCCAATCAAAGACAACGATAGACAGCTGCCTCTGATTGGGAACCATACCTGGCCAACAAAGAAATAGAAAAACTAGAATGCCCACCCAAATCACACCCTGACCTAACCAAATAGAGAAATGAAAAGGCTCTCTAAGGTCAGGGTGTGACACCCATGGTGCTGGGAAGCAACCTAGAATCCCTACAGCAGCAGCCTCCTCTCTCCAGCCGCCGTGATGGATGAACAAAGGACGAAAAGGTACAGGTGGTTGGGAGGAGAGGAAGAGGCTGGCGGGGGAGGGTTGGTGATATGCATAGAGCTTCTCTGCTAGAGTGGAATGAAATGAGGATGTCTCACTTTCTCTTACCCAGGCAAGCTTACAATGTGAATACTGCAGCAGAGCAGAGTAGCCCCCAATGACTCAGTCCTCCTAAGACAGGCTGCCAAACAAGACAAGCTGGGGGGGAGTAGCAGAGCCCCCCCCCCCCCCCCCATCTCTACCCCCCCTGCCTTGGGGAGCTGGCCAGTTACAATGCACCCGTGCAGAGTTTGCAGTTATGGTGGTAACAAAGAACAAAAAAATGTAGTTAGTCTTGAGGTACATGCCAGATATTGCACTGCAGCAATGCAACAGACCCTGAAACAACCCTCCAGACTGTGTGTGTGTGGGTGTGTCGTGACTGTCCTGTGTCAAGGTGCTTCAGCTCTGTCAAGTGTACTCTCTTTCTACTTCTCTGCCACCCCGTTGAGTGTGTCACAAGTTGTCACTTCCACTTCACACAGGCACACAGAGAAAGCCCCTCATCAGGCAGCAGGTCTAGCAGGAGCCTGCATCTTTAGCATGTCACTGGGATGGGACACAGAGCCCCACGAAGCCCCGAGCCTGGGGCGTCACAAAGACTCTCCATAAGACACTGTCCAGACCTGCCACAAAGGATACGGCAAGCAGCCTTCTTGTTAGCAGAGCAAGTGGATGGTGGCAGTACTCTACTGTGTTAAGGCGGGTGGTGGCAATACTGTTCTGTGTTAAGGCGGGTGGTAGGAGGTGGATGGTGGCAGTACTGTACCGTGTTAAGGCGGGTGGTAGGAAGTGGATGGTGGTAGTACTGTACCATGTTAAGGTGGGTGGTGGTGGTGGTGGGTGGTGGCTGTACTGTACCATGTTAAGGTGGATGGTAGGAGGAGGTGGGTGGTGGTAGTACTGTACTGTGTTAAGGTCGGTGGTGGGTGGTGGCTGTACTGTACCGTGTTAAGGCGGGTGGTATGAGGTAGACGGTGGCAGTACTGTACTGTGTTAAGGTGGGTGGTAGGAGGAGGTGGGTGGTGGCAGTACTGTACTGTGTTAAGGTGGGTGGTGGCAGTAATGTACTGTGTTAAGGCGGGTGGTGGCAGTACTGTACTGTGTTAAGGCGGGTGGTAGGGGGAGGTGGGTGGTGGGTGGTGGCTGTACTGTACCGTGTTAAGGCGGGTGGTAGGAGGTGGGTGGTGGCAGTACTGTACTGTGTTAAGGCGGGTGGTAGGGGGAGGTGGGTGGTGGGTGGTGGCTGTACTGTACCGTGTTAAGGCGGGTGGTAGGAGGTGGGTGGTGGCAGTACTGTACTGTGTTAAGGCGGGTGGTAGGGGGAGGTGGGTGGTGGGTGGTGGCTGTACTGTACCGTGTTAAGGCGGGTGGTAGGAGGTGGGTGGTGGCAGTACTGTACTGTGTTAAGGCGGGTGGTAGGGGGAGGTGGGTGGTGGCTGTACTGTACCGTGTTAAGGCGGGTGGTAGGAGGTGGGTGGTGGCAGATGGGGAAGTGAGTGCATGTGTCTGTCTAAGCCATCTGGAGACACAGTGGATTTCTGGAGCTCAGAGGTGTCTCCTCTCTATCTCTGACAGGTGACCTTACATGTGAGAAGGCCACAGGAGGCTGCTGAGGGTAGGATGGATTATGATTATGCCTGGAATGAAGTGAATGGAGTGGAAACCATGCGTTTGATACCATTCCTTTACTCCATTCTAGCCATTACTATGAGCCAGTCCTCCACAATTAAGGTGGCACCAACCACATGTGGAGCAGACAGCCTCTCACTCCACTCACTACAAGAGAGAGTGACAAGCACACACAACCCCTCCACCACACCCCTGCCTGCTCCAAGCAGTATTTATCTATGTGACAGGATGATATTTCATGTCAGCCATCAGCCAGTTAACAAGCGTGTAAGGCATTGAAAATGGTTCGCTAACTCAGCAGAAAGCCAATTGAGAGGCATGCCATTGAGGGATGTTTGCACAGGTCCTTGTCGACCTCAAGAGGAGCTGTACTAGCTACATAGAAACGCACATAAAACACTAACTAATGGTTATGAGTCATTGGATATGACAATGCAATCCCAGTGCAGTGCAATCCTTCTGTCCCTAGACAGTCATAGCTGGATTTAATCAAGCCCCAGTGAGGTGATTCAATTGCTATGTACTGCATATCAAATAATACAACTCATGGAGTATCATTCTCACAATCCACTCTTGGCAAATATAGAAGATGAACAGATATACAGTGGCAAGGAAAATTATGTGAACCCTTTGGAATTACCTGGATTTCTGCATAAATTGGTCATCAAATTTGATCTGAAGTCCCAACAATAGACAAATATGGTGTGCTTAAACGAATAACACACAAATGATTGTATTTTTCTTGTCTATCATTTAGAATTCCTAGGCTAATGACTTCTCCAAAAGCTCATTGGAATCAGGAGTCAGCTAACCTGGAGTCCAATCGATGAGACGAGATTGGAGATGTTGGTTAGCGCTGCCTTGCTATATAAAAAAAAACTCGCAACATTTGAGTTTGCAATTCACAAGAAGCATTGCCTGATGTGAACCATGCCTCGAATAAAAGAGATCTCAGAAGACCTACGATTAAGAATTGTTGACTTGCATAAAGCTGTAAAGGGTTACAAAAGTATCTCTAAAAGCCTTGATGTTCATCAGTCCACGGTAAGACAAATTGTCTATAAATGGAGAAAGTTCAGCACTGTTGCTACTCTCACTAGGAGTGGCCGTCCTGCAAAGATGACTGCAAGAGCACAGCACAGAATGCTCAATGAGGTTAAGAAGAATCCTAGTGTCAGCTAAAGACTTACAGAAATCTCTGGAACATGCTAACATCTCTGTTGATGAGTCTACGATACGAAAAAAAACACAACCCAAGAATAGTGTTCATGGGAGGACACCATGGAAGAAGCCACTGCTGTCAAAAAAAACATTGCTGCTAGTCTGAAGTTTGCAAAAGTGCACCTGGATGTTCCATAGCACTACTGGCAAAATATTCTGTGGACAGATGAAACTACAGTTGAGTTGTTTGGAAGGAACACACAACACCATGTGTGGAGAAAAAAAGGCACAGCACACCAACATCAAAACCTCATCCCAACTGTAAAGTATGGTGGAAGGAGCATCATGGTTTGGGGCTGCTTTGCTGCCTCAGGGCCTGGACAGCTTGCTATCATCCACAGAAAAATGAATTCAAGTTTATCAAGACATTTTGTAGAAGAATGTTAGGCTATCTGTCCGCCAATTGAAGCTCAACAGAAGTTGGGTGATGCAACAGGACAACGACCCAAAACACAGAAGTAAATCAACAACAGAATGGCTTCAACAGAAGAAAATACATCTTCTGGAGTGGCCCAGTCAGAGTCCTGACCTCATCCCGATTGAGATACTGTGGCATGACCTCAAGAGAGCAGTTTACACCAGACATCCCAAGAATATTGCTAAACTGAAACAGTTTTGTAAAGAGGAATGGTCCAAAATTCCTCCTGACCGTTGTGCAGGTCTGATCTGCAACTACAGAAAACGTTTGGTTGAGGTTATTGCGGCCAAAGGAGGGTCAACCAATTATTAAATCCAAGGGTTCACATACTTTTCCCACCCTGCACTGTGAATGTTTACACAAAGACATGAACGTATAATTGTTTGTGTGTTATTAGTTTAAGCAGACTTTGTCTATTGTTGTGACCTACATGAAGATTAGATCAAATTTATGACCAATATATGCAGAAATCCAGGTATTTCCAAAGGGTTCACATACTTCTTTTTGCCACTGTAGCTGGTGTGGATATGGTGACCTTTAGCCTCCTGTAGGATGATGATGCCTTGGTTGAGTAGACAGGCTAGTATCCCCTTTGCTGCTGAGACAGGGGTTTTTAAACCCTCTGGTCTACTCAGCCCGCTGCCAGACAGGCTCAGTGTCTGGCCTTATCTGTGAAGACTCTACATAAAAGCAAGGTGTCACTTTGATTCCCTGTCTGTGCTGGTCAGCTTTGATCAGCTCTAACATGTCCAGGTAGTCAGATGTGATGTGATACAGCAGGTCAGCAGGCAGGCCAGACTGTTCCCTCTGCAGACAGAGACAGAGCCACACTGATTTACTGCTGGAACAACATGGCTGAAGAGAAAGATTCTAATGTACTCTTCTATGAACTTTGCAACCTACATCAACTGGAAATGTCTTGACACTGCAGCCTGTTACAAACAAATTGATGTTGTTGTCTTTAAAAAAAGACGAATGTTTAAATGATTCCATCTTGTTCCAATCTGGTGAATGTTACAATTATTCCATGTTGTTCCAATCTGACTGACTAATGAGGAAATTGGGCAATTTTGATAAAAAAAGGTATCTGTCCTGAATGAACTGTCTCTTCTGAGCCAGCAGGGTGTTTAGAGAAACAGGACAAGCTCAACCAGATGTCCTGAGAATGGGAGAATGTGCTTGTTGAGGCTAAAAGTCATATTCAGGCTCTAAATCAGGATCATGCCTTCTCTAGGAAGGTGTAGAAGGTCTAAGGGGCTCAGAGGGCTTCATCAAAGGGTAAAGCCGCGTAACAGTGTTACCTAGAGATGGGGTCAGAGCTTTTGGAGAAACTAATTTCATAAATCCAAAACCGCCCAACAAGCAGCTCAGCACTTTTTTCAAAGTCAGCCTTTCTCTCTCGGGTGGGTCAGCCTAGTGGTACAGTGTGGAGCGTGAGGACTGAAAACCAACTGAAATATTATGAAATATCAATGGCTGGTGCTATAGAAGATTCCTGAGTATGGAATAACTGTCTTCTGTCTGTTATAGCCTTTAGCCTACACTGGTGTGAAGTGAAAGTATTGTATTTTCAGTACAGTACAGTAAATGTATCATTACATATAGCTAGTATACTCTGAATAGCTGGGGAGGATGCTTATCATTTCTAAAATAAAGTAACTGTTCCATATATAATATACATTTATAATTCTGAGGGGAAAAAGTTTTTAGGTCATTCTTATGCAGATCATTTGTTCTTGAGGCTATATTGATTTACACTGAGTATTAAAAATATTAAGACCACCTACTCTTTACATGACATAGACTGACCAGGTGAAAGCTACAGTATGATATCTTATTAAATCAACTTCAAATCATTGCAGATGAAGGGGAGGAGACAGGTTGAAGAAGGATGTTTAAGCCTTGAGACAGTTGAGACATGGATTGTGTATGTGTGCCATTCAGACGGTGAATAAGGCAAGACAAGAGATTTAAGTGCCTTTGAACGGGGCATGGTAGTAGGTGCCGGGAACACCGGTTTGTGTCAAGAACCGCAACGCTAATGGGTTTTTTACACTCAACAGTTTCCCGTGTGTATCAAGAATGGTCCACCACCCAAAGGACGTCCAGCTAACTTGACACAACTGTGGGAAGCATTGGACTCAACATGGGCCAGCATCTCTGTTGAACGCTTTCGACACCTTGTAGAGTGGGAGGGGTGCAACTCAATATTAGGAAGGTGATCCTAATGTTTGGTATACTCAGTGTATATTACTGTCACGTCCTGACCATAGTAAGTTGTTATTTTCTATGGTAGAGTAGGTCAGGGCGTGACAGGGGGGTTTCTAGTTTAGTTTTTCTATGTTGTTATGTTCTAGTTTTGTATTTGTATGTTGGGCTGTGTTTGGGATGATCTCCAATTAGAGGCAGCTGGTCATCGTTGTCTCTAATTGGAGGTCATATTTAAGTTGGTGTTTGTCCCACCTGGGTTTGTGGGAGATTCATTTTGAGTAGTATATGTTTCACCTCTGCGTCACGGTTTGTTGTTTTTTGTCATTCGGTTTATTTATGTATTGCATAGTTTCACAGTATAAATAAAATGTGGAACGACACACACGCTGCACTTTGGTCCGCTCCTCCTTTCGACAACCGTGACAATTACATGAGATGCAAGACAAAGTCCCCAAGGAAATACAATGAAGTAGAACTAAATTATATGTATGCATTTGATCAAATTATTTAAATAATTGTACTATTCATCATATGGAAATGAAAATGGTAATGTTCCATCTAACAGATTGAGCTGCAATGTGTGATCTTTGCTTTGCTTCAGATCTATCGTCTGTTCAGGCATCCATATTAACTGGGAAACCATCTGCAGTGAAAACCCACACACATTTCAACCAAAGACAATACATCTCTCTGCTGCGACTCCCACTCCCTTTCACATTGACTAATGTCTCACAGACTGATAGCCAGTGTGAGGGACAGAAAGGTATAGAGGGATTGGCTATGTCTTTGCCTGAAGACAATTCACCTTGAGCCAATAGTAACAAACCCCCTGAGAGTGTGTTTGCTGTCATTATTAATGAGACATCTGGAAAGTGAAGCCGCTCGGTGCTCCATTCAGGATCGACAGCACAGTGCTCCATGTGCCAAGAACACCTGGCCAATATTATTCACCTCACAGGCTGCGGCAGGATGTTTCTCCTGCTGGCCAGTCATAGGACTTGGAGTGGAACCAAGAATGGCGATTTAGAAGCACTTACAGGTGAAAGAGAAAAAGACTGAGAAGAAGGAGAGAAAATGAGAGAGGAGAGAGAGATTCACATTGATATTCTGCAGAGTGGCCATTCTGCAAATATCAAAATACATTATTGTAGTTCCATGGGTGGGTGGCAGGGAGAGAGGGAGGGAGGAGTCAGTGTGTGTGTGGGGAGTGTGAACCCCGGGTTGTCTGCCAGGCGTGTATTGTACCTCTCCTGGCTTGTCGCAGTCATCCCCACTCTCATTTTCATTAGTCCCTGGAACTGACAGCCTTTGAGAGTTTGAGTAAATGATTCACACACCAAAAACTTGGCAACAGACAGACTGCACAAGGCAGACCTTCAAGTCTCTGGGGCTCGGACAGAAAGTATACAGAAATAACACCAACAAACACTTCTACACCAATCCTTAAATTCAAAGTGCCAAACAATTAATTCTGTTTGTCTTTACCCACATGAAAAAATACTACAGTATTCTGTAGAATATTATACTACACACAGTAGTATCCCTCGCTTATGTGTAGTGCTGAATGTTGTAGTATACTGTAGAATACTACAGTATTATCCTTTTAAAAAACACTGTAGTAAATACTACTGTAATGTTAGCAAAAACACTACAGTCCACAAAAAACACTTAACTATAGTAAATAAATACTACGGTATTTAATTTACATATACCCTACCCATTTCCCTCCCCCATGTTGCAATTTGTGCCACCCATAAGTGAGAAACCTAAATGCCAAGTATAAACCATATTGTGTTCCCTACAGGTTATAGAAAAGAGCAGAAGCGCTAAACCATCTGTTCAGACCCCAGTCCTACCTACCGGTTATAAAAATATATATATTTTAGTATCTCCAGTAGATTTTCTGAAGGACAAAGCCTCCACTTCTACGTCAAAGATAATAAAACAAAAACACTATAGTAAATACGACAGTAACGTCTGCAAAAACACTACAGTAAATACTACAGTATACTACAATCCCTAAAAACACTACATTAATTACAGTATATTCTATAGCCATTCTTGAAGATGGCGCCGGAGAGAATGGCTGCCGTTTCATGGGCTTTAAACCAACCGTGCCATTTTGTTTGTTTTTTCGCATTTTTTGTAACTTATTTTGTAAATAATGTTGCTGCTGAAAATCAGAACAGCGATTATTCACCTTGAACTGGACGAAGAATTTCTCTTTAATGAGTCGGACGAGAGGGATTTACTCCAGACACCCGAAAAGGCCATCGTCCCTGTCATTCGCAGGAGAAAAGACGGAAAATATATCGCAGAAAGAGATCGGGGTGCCTTGTGAGAAACCGCTGAGGAGTGGCTAATATGCCCTTGCCATCCGTATTACTGGCCAACGTACAATCACTGGAAAATAAATTGGATGAACTACAAGCACGTATATCCTACCAACGGGACATTAAAAACTGTAATATCTTATGTTTCACCGATCTGTGGCTGAACGACGACATGAATAACATACAGCTGGCGGGTTATACACTGTATCGGCAGCATAGAACAGCAGCCTCTGGTAAGACAAGGGGTGACGGTCTATGTATAATTGTAAACAACAGCTGGTGCAAGATATCTAAGGAAGTCTTAAGGTTTTGCTCGCCTGAGGTAGAGTATCTCATGATAAGCTGTAGACCACACTATCTACCTAGAGAGATTTCATCTGTATTTTTCGTAGCTGTCTACATACCACCACAGACCGATGCTGGCACTAAGACCGCACTCAATGAGCTGTATACCGCTATAAGCAAACTCATCCAGAGGCTCCTAGTGGTCGGGGACTTAAATGCAGGGAAACTTAAATCTGTTTTACCTCATTTCTATCAGCATGTTAATTGTGCAACCAGAGGGAAAAAACTCTAGACCACCTTTACTTCACACACAGAGACGCGTACAAAGCTCTTCCTCGCCGTCCCTTTGGAAAATCTGACCATAATACTATCCTCCTGATTCCTGCTTACAACACAAATTAAAGCAGGAAGGACAAGTGACTCGGTCAATAAAAAAGTGGTCAGATGAAGCAGATGCTAAGCTACAGGACTGTTTTGCTAGCACAGACTGGAATATGTTCCGGGATTCTTCCGATGGCATTGAGGAGTGCACCACATCAGTCACTGGCTTCATCAATAAGTGCATTGATGACGTTGTCCCCACAGTGACTGTACGAACATACCTCAACTAGAAGCCATGGATTACAGGCAACATCTGCACTGAGCTAAAGGGTAGACCTGCCACTTTCAAGGAGCGGGACTCTAACCCGGAAGCTTATAAGAAATCCCGCTATGCCCTCCGAAGTACCATCAAACAGGCAAAGCGTCAATACAGGACTAAGATCGAATCGTACTACACCGGCTCCGACGCTGTCGGGTGTATCAGGGCTTGCAAACTATTATAGACTACAAAGGGAAGCACCGCTGAGAGCTGCCCAGTGACACGAGCCTACCAGATGACCTAAACTACTTCTATGCTCGCTTCGAGGCAAGTAACACTGAAACATGCATGAGAGCACCAACTGTTCCGAACGACAGTGTGATCACGCTCTCCGCAGCCGATGTGAATAAGACCTTTAAACAGCTCAACATTCACAAGGCCGCAGGGCCAGACGGATTACCAGGATGTGTAATCCGAGCATGCGCTGACCAACTGGCAAGTGTCTTCACTGACATTTTCAACCTCCCCCTGTTTGAGTCTGTAATACCAACATGTTTCAAGCAGACCACCATAGTGCCTGTGCCCAAGACTACGGTAACCTGCCTAAATGACTACCGACCCGTAGCACTCACGTCTGTAGGCATGAAGTGCTTTGAAAGGCTGGTCATGGGTCACATCAACACCATGATCTCAGAAACCCTAGATCCACTCGAATTTGCATACCGCCCCAACAAATCCACAGATGATGCAATCTCTATTGCACTCCACACTGCCCTGTCACACCTGGACAAAATTAACACCTACAGTTGAAGTCAGAAGTTTACATACACCTTAGCCAAATACATTTAAACTCAGTTTTTCCACAATTCCTGACATTTAATCCTAGTAAACATTTCCTGTCTTAGGTCAGTTAGGATCACCACTTTATTTTAAGAATGTGAAATGTCAGAATAATAGTAGAGATAATGATTTATTTCAGCTTTTATTTCTTTCATCACATTCCCAGTTGGTCAGAAGTTTACATACACTCAATTAGTATTTGGTAGCATTGCCTTTAAATTGTTTAACTTGGGTCAAACGTTTCAGGTAGACTTCCACAAGTTTCCCACAATAAGTAGGGTGAATTTTGGCCCATTCCTCCTGACTGAGCTGGTGTAACTGAGTCAGGTTTGTAGGCCTCCTTGCTCGCACACGCTTTTTCAGTTCTGCCCACAAATTTTCTATAGGATTGCGGTCAGGGCTTTGTGATGGCCACTCCAATACCTTGACTTTGTCGTCCTTAAGCCATTTTGCCACAAATTTGGAAGTATGCTTGGGGTCATTGTCCATTTGGAAGATACATTCGTGACCAAGCTTTAACTTCCTGACTGATGTCTTGAGATGTTGCTTCAATATATCCACATAATTTTTCTCCCTCATGATGCCATCTATTTTGTGAAGTGCATCAATCCCTCCTGCAGAAAAGCACCCCCACAACATGATGCTGCCACCCCCGTGCTTCACGGTTGGGATGGTGTTCTTCGGCTTGCAAGCCTCCCCCTTTTTCCTCCAAACATAACGATGGTCAATATGGCCAAACAGTTCTATTTTTGTTTCATCAGACTGGAGGACATTTCTACAAAAAGTACGATTTCTGTCCCCATGTGCAGTTGCAAAACGTAGTCTGGATTTTTTATGGCGGCTTTGCAGCAGTGGCTTCTTCCTTGCCGAGCGGCCTTTCAGGTTATGTCGATATAGGACTCATTTTACTGTGGATATAGATACTTTTGTACCTGTTTCCTCCAGCATCTTCACAAGGTCCTTTGCTGTTGTTCTGGGATTGATTTGCACCTTTCGTTCCAAGGTACATTCATCTCTAGGAGACAGAACGTGTCTCCTTCCTGAGCGGTCCCATGGTGTTTATACTTGCATATTATTGTTTGTACAGATGAACGTGGTACCTTCAGGCATTTGGAAATTGCTCCCAAGGATGAACCACACTTGTGGAGGCCTACAATTCTTTTCTGAGGTCTTGGCTAATTTCTTTTGATTTTCCCATGATGTCAAGCAAAGAGGCACTGAGTTTGAAGGTAGGCCTAGAAATACATCCACAGGTACACCTCCTATTAACTCAAATGATGTCAATTAGCCTATCAGAAGCTTCTAAAGCCATGACATAATTTTCTGGAATTTTCCAAGCTGTTTAAAGGCACAGTCAACTTAGTGTATGTAAACTTCTGACCCACTGGAATTGTGATACAGTGAATTATAAGTGAAATAATCTGTCTGTAAACAATTGTTGGAAAACTTTATTGTGTCATGTACAAAGTAAATATCCTAACCAACTTGCCAAAAATATAGTTTGTTAACAAGAAATTTGGGGAGTGGTTGAAAAACGAGTTTTAATGACTCCAACATAAGTGTATATAAACTTCCGACGTTAGGGATATTTTCAGCGGCAGGGACTGAGAGGCTAGACAGGATTGAGCAATGTAAAGAGAGATCCTTGATGAAAACCTGCTCCAGAGCACTCAGGACCTCAGACTGGGGTGAAGGTTCACCTTCCAAAAGGACAACAACCCTAAGCACACAGCCAAGACAACGCAGGAGTGGCTTCGGGACAAGTCTCTGAATGTCATTGAGTGGCCCAGCCAGAGCCCCGACCTGAACCCGATCTAACATCTCTGGAGACCTGAAAATAGCTGTGCAGCGACGCTCCCCATCCAACCTGACAGAGCTTGAGAGGATCTGCAGAGAATAATCAGAGAAACACCCCAAATACAGGTGTGCCAAGCTTGTAGCGTCATACCCAAGAAGACTCAAGGCTGAAATCGCTACCAAAGGTGCTTCAACAAAGTACTGAGTAAGGGGTCTGAATACTTTTGTAAATGTGATATTTCAGGTTTTTATTTTAAATACATTTGTAAACATTTCTAAAAACCTGTTTTTGCGGGGTATTTTGTGTAGATTGATGAGAGGGGAAAAAACGATTTAATTAATTATAGAATAAGGCTGTAACGTAACAAAATGTGGAAAAAGTCAAGGGAACTGAATACTTTCCGAATGCACTGTACATCTATTCAATCGTTAAAGCCTCAAACTAAGCTCTGCTTTCTCAGCTTTGCATGCAGAATGCACACAGTGTGGTGGCTGAATAGTGCGTTCTACAGATAGGGAAGACTAGAACCAAAAGAAAAGGCCCATGTTGAGATCTGTACTGTCAGTGATCAAGGGGAGCCATGTGCTCTAAGTTAGCTGTGCAAAGCTCCCTTAATAAAGCTCTGCTGAGTCAAACAATGATCTTTCTGCACTAAAGATCACATACACTACTGATCAAAGACACCAGTGCTGACTTATCATTCCTCTGTCACCTTTAACATGACAAGTGCCTAACGATCGTTTTGTTCTGCTGAGCATGAGCGTGCTGTATAGCTGAAATAGAGACTTGAGGCTCTAATGGATTCATTCAAGCATCTGTTACCAAAATTAATGAAATGTTAACTTCATCAATCATGTTCTGTGACTGCACAAATCAAACACATGGTAGTTTGACAAAAAAAGATATACCTGCTGCCTTTAATTTTAGTTGATGGTGGGTTGTAGTCTCAAAGTACCTGAAACCATATATCATACAGGCCTTCCCATCAAACACCCACATCTACAGACCAGGTTTTGTATGGGTGCTCTGGAGTTTAACAAACCTGACTAACCCCATTAGCACATTGGTCCAGCTCAAACATAAAAACATTAGTCCAGATCACTATTTTAGGGCACCCCAAGAGTCAACCCTGGCACTCACAGCTTAACCACCAGTGTCCCTCTGACACATAGAAGATGGTGATAGATTAAACCAGGCAGCAGAGAGGGAGACCTTAATGGAGTTGTTTAGAGGGAGAGAGGCAGGTGGGCCTCATTCATATTCACAGCAGTGGTGAGTGAGTGAGAGTGAGCATGAGAGAGCGAGAGAGAGGGGAGGCTCTGAGTGACCTCCTAGATTGGCCCTGATAAGGGAAGCACTGGCGGAGAGCAGCTTTAAAAGGTTTGGCTCGATATTTATTTCATACATTTTATTTAACCTTTATTTAACTAGCCAGTTAAGAACAAATTCTTATTTACAATGACGGCCAAACCCTAACCTGGACGACCCTGGGTCAATTGTGCGCCGCCCTACGGGCAATGAAAGAGACAGATATCCACCTCAGAAGTTAAAAGTGGTGACTCATCGGATTAGAGATTGAGAGGAGGGAAAGATGCCCTGGGTGTCTAACTGTGCTTCTGCATGTGCCAGGCTGCCAAGCCAGAGCAGCTGCTACCATTTCCAGTGCCCAGCGCCCAGTTACCTCAATCACTTGGGTAGGACGTGGCCATATCTCAGACTGTCTCCTCCTCACAGGACCACATCCAGAACTACAAACACTACAGCCCCAATGTCGAGTAATAAAGGGGGTCATAGGATCACTTTCACCAAGGAGCTGGAGGAAGGCCTGGTCTGGACACTCTCCAAGCTGCTAGAGAGTGGAACAGAACCCCAGAGCTACTTGTCCCCATTCCAGAAAAGGAACCATGACGTGGTGATGGAGATCAGGAGGCTAGGACTGTTGTTTGATTCTGAAAGAATCAGTCTTCATAAACTGTCTTTCTGTTCCATATACAGAAATGCTGTATAGCCGCCTCAAGTTAGAATGTGATCCTGCACATTTGATTAGAGCTTGCAGTACTTTTGCATTGATGTGATCTAAACAAAGACAATGGCACAAGAATAAACTAACGTTCTGAAGGACCAGATGAGGTGGAAAGCTAACTTCTATCCAGAGTGAACAGGGGAGGGTGGAACTGGAAAAAAGAGAGGAGGGATGATGGATAAAGAGAGAAACATGGAAAGAGAAAGGAAAAGAGAAATCACACCTGCCCTGTGTTTCTGTCTGGTTTTTGTCTTTGTGCTCCCCTCTTTTATGGCTGTCACTGAGTGTACAAAACATTACGAACACCTTCCTACTATTGAGTTGCACCCCCTTTTGCCCTCAGAACAGCCTCAATTCATCAGGGCATTGACTCTCCAAGGTGTCGAAAGCGTTCCACAGGGATGCTGGCCCATGTTGACTCCAATGCTTCCCACAGCTGTGCCAAGCTGGCTGGATGTCCTTTGGGTGGTGGACCATTCTTAATACAAACGGGAAACTGTTGAGCGTGAAAACCCAGCAGCATTGCAGTTCTTGACACCGTCAAACCGGTGCACCAGGCACCTACTACCATAACCCGTTCAAAGGTATTTAAATCTTTTGTCTTGCCCATTCACCGTCTGACTGGCACACATACACAATCCATGTCTCAATTATTGTCTCAAGGCTTAAAAATCCTAACCGGTCCCCTCCCCTTCATCTACATCTTTCACCTGGATTCACTTGGTTAGTCTATGTCATGGAAAGAACAGGTGTTCCAACTGTTTTGTACACTCGTTCTACATCCGGGGAACACTCCACCTCTCTCTCTCTATGTCCCTTTTCTCTCAGGATCTCAGTCCTCATCTCCTCTCTGCACCTTTCTCATGGGCTTTTGCTTTGTACGCTAAAATAAAAATGGTTTCCCATAACTAAAACTTCTCTCAAATACGGGAGGTACAAGTGCTTTTATGAGTTCACTTGGGAGCTTTTGATTCATTTACTTCATCTATTTTCTCAGCTTTGGATGTAATGACTGTAAACCATGGCACCAGTGTTCATTAGAAGATAGGAATATTCTTTCTCTCTCAGTCAACAATTTTAACACTGATGTGGTCTTATCTAACAATGCGTAGAACATCTGTTGTAGCTCAACATAACCCCATTGTGTCACTCAACAACATTCCTGCCTTGACAGGGAGGGCATCACACATTCACTTCCGTATTGCTGACACACACACACAAACACGCACCACCCCTCCCACCGCATCCACGGTTTACATAAACAAGCTCTCCCTCTCCTCCTTCCTTTCAGGTACACAATAAAACTGTAAAGTATTATTGTGTACATGATTTACATATATTGTGTGCTATTTCCAATAAAAGAAATTCAGAGAGACAGAACAATTAATAAGTATGAATGACAAGAATAGGTAGACCTATACAGGAAATGACAAGAAGAGGTAGGCCTACACAGGAAATTACAAAAATAGGTAGTCCTATACAGGAAATGGCAAGAATAGGTAGATCTATACAGGAAATTACAATAATAGGTAGGCCTATACAGGAAATTACAATAATAGGTAGGCCTATACAGGAAATGACAAGAAGAGGTAGGCCTACACAGGAAATTACAAGAATAGGTAGGCCTATACAGGAAATGACAAGAATAAGTAGACTTATACAGGAAATGGCAATAAAAGGTAGGCCTATACAGAAAATATAAATAATAGGTAGGCTTATACAGGAAATTAGAAATAGTCCATGGTCCTCCTAATTGAATGGTCCCGATATCTCCTTAGATCCAGCCAGTTATCCTTCAGTTCAGGACAGAAGGGTGATGGAGTTAGCTCTACAAAAGTCCCTCTGCAAAACATACACGTAGCCTTTCTAATACACATGTCCTCTTTTATCTTTACTCTGCTCTGCTCATCCTTCCTGTTCACATGTGGGTCAATAATGTTTTGATTTCAAATGGTGACGGCTGAGGGCCAAGTCATACCCAACCTGTAGCACGTAGCAGGAATCCTTCTCAGAACTTCCCCCACACACACTGCAGGCTAGTAAAGAAACCACACACAGCAAGATGCCATCAACAGCAATAGAACCAAGACTGCAGCTACTGCCGGTTGTCATCTGCACATGAAAACGGAAAGTGATAGCTTTAATTTTCTGCAATTCTATCTTTTTCTACCACAAGCCACAAAACTGTTTTGAATTAGTCATCGAGGATTGCAAGCACAGAGAAGGCAGGTCAGAGGAGAACAGGTTCTCACGCCTGCAATACCAAAACAAATAAGGAGGAGAAACAATGCACGTCACTGGCCATAGCAACGGAACAAAGCCGCTCTGATAGAGTTTATCTCTGTAGTCAGTCACACACACTAGAATGTCAGACCAGCAACCCACACAGTAACCTAATGTAAATCTCAATTAGTAGGAAAAAAATTCATCACCTAAGAGCTACAGTGTTTGTGAAGAATACTGTGTAAACAATTTATCTGAAGGGGGATATATATATATATATATATATATATAGTTGAAGTCGGAAGTTTACATACACTTAGGTTGGAATCATTAACACTCGTTTTTCAACCACTCCACAAATGTCTTGTTAACAAACTATAGTTTTGACAAGTCGGTTAGGACATCTACTTTGCGCATGACACAAGTACCTTTTCCAACAATTGTTGACAGACAGATTATTTTACTTATAACTCACTGTGTGACAATTCCAGTGGGTCAGAAGTTTACATACACTAAGTTGACTGTGCCTTTAAACAGCTTGGAAAATTCAAGAAAACGATGTCATGGCTTTAGAAGCTTCTGATAGGCTAATTGACATAATTTGAGTCAATAGGAGGTGTACCTGTGGATGTATTTCAAGGTCTACCTTTAAACTCAGTGCCTCTTTGCTTGACATCATGGGAAAATCAAAAGAAATCAACCAAGACCTCAGGAAAAAATTGTAGACCTCCACAAGTCTGGTTCATCCTTGGGAGCAATTTCCAAACGCCTGAAGGTACCACGTTCATCTGAACAAACAATAGTACGCAAGTATAAACACCATGGGACCACGCAGCCGTCATACCGCCCAGGAAGGAGACACGTTCTGTCTCCTAGAGATGAGCGTACTTTGGTGTGCGCAAAGTGCAAATCAATCCCAGAACAACAGCAAAGAAGCTTGTGAAGATGCTGGAGGAAACAGGTACAAAAGTATCTATATCCACAGTAAAACGAGTCCTATATCGACATAACCTGAAAGGCCGCTCGACAAGGAAGAAGCCACTGCTCCAAAACCGCCATAAAAAAGCCAGACTACGTTTTGCAACTGCACATGGGGACAAAGATCGTACTTTTTGTAGAAATGTCCTCTGGTCTGATGAAACAAAAATAGAACTGTTTGGCCATAATGACCATGGTTATGTTTGGAGGAAAAAGCCGAAGACACCATGCCAACCTTGAAGCACGGGGGTGGCAGCATCATGTTGTGGGGGTGCTTTGCTGCAGGATGGACTGGTGCACTTCACAAAATAGATGGCATCATGAGGGAGGAAAATTATGTGGATGGAAAATTACGTGGATATATTGCAGCAACATCTCAGGACATCAGTCAGGAAGTTAAAGCTTGTTCGCAAATGGATCTTCCAAATGGACAATGACCCCAAGCATATTTCCAAAGTTGTGGCAAAATGGCTTAAGGACAACAAAGTCAAGGTATTGGAGTGGCCATCACAAAGCCCTGACCTCAATCCTATAGAAAATTTGTGGGCAGAACTGAAAAAGTGTGTGCGAGCAAGGAGGCCTTCAAAGCTGACTCAGTTACACCAGCTCTGTCAGGAGGAATGGGCCAAAATTCACCCAACTTATTATGGGAAGCTTGTGGAAGGCTACCCGAAACGTTTGACCCAAGTTAAACAATTTAAAGGTAATACTACCAAATACTAATTGAGTGTATGTAAACTTCTGACCCACTGGGAATGTGATGAAAGAAATAAAAGCTGAAATAAATCATTCTCTCTACTATTATTCTGAGATTTCACATTTTTAAAATAAAGTGGTGATCCTAACTGACCTAAGATGGAATTTTTACTAGGATTAAATGTCAGGAATTGTGAAAAACTGAGTTTAAATGTACTTGGCTAAGGTGCATGTAAACTTCCGACTTCAACTGTGTATATATACAGTCGTGTCCAAAAGTTTTGAGAATGAAAGAAATATACATTTTCACAAAGTCTGCTGCCTCAGTTTGTATGATGGCAATTTGCATATTCTCCAGAATGTTATGAAGAGTGATCAGATGAATTGCAATTAATTGCAAAGTCCCTCTTTGCCATGCGAATGAACTGAATCCCCAAAAAACATTTCCACTGCATTTCAGCCCTGCCACAAAAGGACCAGATGACATTATGTCAGTGATTCTCTCGTTAACACAGTGAGTGTGAGTGTTGACGAGGACAAGGCTGGAGATCACTCTGTCATGCTGATTGAGTTCGAATAATAGACTGGAAGCTTCAAAAGGAGGGTGGTGCTTGGAATCATTGTTCTTCCTCTGTCAATCATGGTTACCTGCAAGGAAACACATGCCGTCATCATTGCTTTGCACAAAAAGGGCTTCACAGGCAAGGATATTGCTGCCAGTAAGATTGCATCTAAATCAACCATTTATCGGATCATCAAGAACTTCAAGGAGAGCGGTTCAATTGTTGTGAAGAAGGCCTCAGGGCGCCCAAGAAAGTCCAGCAAGCGCCAGGACCGTCTCCTTACGTTTATTCAGCTGCGGGATCGGGGCACCACCAGTACAGAGCTTGCTCAGGAATGGCAGCAGGCAGGTGTGAGTGCATCTGCACGCACAGTGAGGCGAAGACTTTTGGAGGATGGCCTGGTGTCAAGAAGGGCAGCAAAGAAGCCACTTCTCTCCAGGAAAAACATCAGGGACAGACTGATATTCTGCAAAAGGTACAGAGATTGGACTGCTAAAGTCATTTTCTCTGATGAATCCCCTTTCCGATTGTTTGGGGCATCCGGAAAAAAGCTTGCCCGGAGAAGACAAGGTGAGCACTACCATCAGTCCTGTGTCATGCCAACAGTAAAGCATCCTGAGACCATTCACGTGTGGGGTTGCTTCTCAGCCAAGGGAGTGGGCTCACTCACAATTTTGCCTAAGAACACAGCCATGAATACAGAATGGTACCAACACATCCTCCGAGAGCAACTTCTCCCAACCATCCAGGAACAGTTTTCCATAAGGCAAAAGTGATAACTAAGTGGCTCGGGGAACAAAACATCGATATTTTGGGTCCATGGCCAGGAAACTCCCCAGACCTTAATCCCATTGAGAACTTGTGGTCAATCCTCAAGAGGCAGGTGGACAAACAAAAACCCACAAATTCTGACAAACTTCAAGCATTGAAGAATTATGCAAGAATGGGCTGCCATCAGTCAGGATGTGGCCCAGAAGTTAATTGACAGCATGCCAGAGCGGATTGCAGAGGTCTTGAAAAAGAAGGGTCAACACTGCAAATATTGTCTCTTTGCATCACCTTCATGTAATTGTCAATAAAAGCCTTTAACACTTATGAAATGCTTGTAATTATACTTCAGTATTCCATAGTAACATCTGACAAAAATATCTAAAGACACTGAAGCAGCAAACTTTGTGGAAATTAATATTTGTGTCATTCTCAAAACTTTTGGCCACGACTGTATATAAGAATGATACAATGTCCTTAAAGTCATAGCATAACATGACGTAGTCACAAGTTCTACATTTTGATTAGTCATAAGCTGCTGTGGAGTTTCAAGCGTGTTGAATTCCATGTAAAAATAACATCTCATGGAATGAAATTACAAACAACAGTTTGTGTGTCTAATGTCATGATCTGCATATGTAACAGTCATGTAGTGTTACATGACTGTGTGTGGTGCATAGGTGTTTATTACATTGGCTTTCCATCATCAGGAGAATGAGAGGTAAACAGTGGTGAGGCAGCATTGAACCCTATCACTGACCAGTGGCAGGGAGAGTGTTGGGGTACAATAGAGATGGCTGATAAGCCCCTGTGTTGTGCTATGGGAGTGGGTGGAGTGAAAGGGGATCAGTCCAGAGCAGTGTTTAGAGCTTCAAACACCCCTCTGGGGAGGGGAATGGATCGATCCACTTTGGATATGAGCCAACCCATTCCCAGCCTCCAGCCAGAGATCCTTCCACAAACTAGGCAGCCCTGTAAGCCTGTGCGCACGCAATCCATTTTTTTACACTTCACCATAGACTGGTATCTTCTCTTCACAAGCCAATGCTGAGCTGAGCACTGTGTAAACCCTGTGTTTAGAATGGCAATAGCATGCAGATGTGCTGGGCAGGCTGATAGAGAGAAGGGCCCTGCTGCACAGGCTGTGGTGGGTGCTGCTGCCATCATCCTCCACTGATTACAGGGAGAGGAGTTCAAATAGAGCTGCTGCTCTCATTCTGGTAGTATGGGCTTGGTGCGTGTAGGTCTATGGTCTGGATCCTACCCATAGGCGGGCCGGTTTTGCCCAAAGCCACAGGAGACTGTCCAGATCCCGGAGAGCGTGTAGAGAGGACACACACCATCCAACTGACAGAGCACTCCATCACTCACACTCCTGCTAGGACACCATGGACACACAAGCGTAACACAACGCTGCTCAGGGCCGGATTACCAACTTGGCACGCAGAGCACGTGCCCCGGGGCCCCGAGGCACGTGCTCCTCCTTGAGACATATCAAAAACACTACTCAACTATCAAGAAGGAGACACTTGCTTTGGTACTGGCTCTTCATTACATCGAGTTTTATGTAACGGCCTCTACCCCATGGTGGTCTATACCGATCACAACTCTCTCTTTTCCTGCAAAAGACGAGCTCCACGAACCGCCGAATCCTTCGCTGGAGTCTCACATCGCAAGATTTGCCCCTTGAAAACAGACATGTCCATGGCAAGGACAACTTGGTTACTGATCATCTTTCAAGGATGTGTTTAGCCCTTGTGTAGCCCTGGCACACATTTTGTTTTGACTGCAATTTTATCATATTGGAGTTTATTTTTGGTTTAGCTCATTCCAAGTGGGTGAGCGTTATAGAAAACGTCAGAGTTTTAGGCTGCTACAAATAAAGAATTTTTTTTTTTATATACACTAGTTTTAGAACACCTACTCATTCAAGGGTTTTTCTTTATTTTTACTATTTTCTACATTTTAGAATAATAGTGAAGACATCAAAACTATGAAATAACACATATGGAATCATGTAGTAACCAAAAAAGTGTTAAACAAATCAAAATATATTTTATACTTGAGATTCTTCAAAGTAGCCACCCTTTGCCTTGACGACAGCTTTGCACACTCTTGGAATTCTCTCAACTTGCTTCACCTGGAATACTTTTCCAACAGTCTTGAAGGAGTTCCCACATATGCTGAGCACTTGTTGGCTGCTTTTCCTTCACCCTGCCGTCCAACTCATTCCAAACCATCTCAATTTGGTTCAGGTCGGGGGATTGCGGAGGCCAGGTCATCTGATGCAGCACTCTATCACTCTCGTTCTTGGTAAAATAGCCCTTACAGAGCCTGGAGGTGTGTTGGGTCATTGTCCTGTTGAAAAACAAATGAGAGTCCCACTAAGCCCAAATCAGAAGGGATGGCATATCGCTGCAGAATGCTGTGGTAGCCATGCTGGTTAAGTGTGCCTTGAATTCTAAATAAATCACAGACAGGGTCACCAGCAAAGCATCCCCACACCATAACACGTCCTCCTCCATGCTTTACGGTGGGAAATACACATGCAGAGATCATCCATTCACCCACACCGGGTCTCACAAAGACACGGCAGTTGGAACCAAAAATCTCAAATTTGGACTCCAGACCAAAGGACAATTTCCACCAGTCTAATGTCCATTGCTCGTGTTTCTTGGCCCAAGCAAGTTTCTTATTATTATTAGTGTTCTTTAGTAGTGATTTCTTTGTAGCAATTCAACCATGAAGACCTAACTCACAGTCTCTTCTGAACAGTTGATGTTGAGATGTGTCTGTTACTTGAACTCTGTGAACCATTTATTTGGGCTGCAATTTGGCTGGTAACTCTAGTGAACTTATCCTCTGCAGCAGAGGTAACTCTGAGTCTTCCATTCCTGTGGCGGTCCTCATGAGAGCCAGTTTCATCATAGCGCTTGATGGTTTTTGTGACTGCACTTGAAAAAACTTTCAAAGTTCTTGAAATGTTCCGTATTGACTGACCTTCATGTCTTAAAGTAATGATGGACTGTCATTTCTCTTTTCTTTTTGAGCTGTTCTTGCCATAATATGGACTTGGTCTTTTACCAAATAGGGCTATCTTCTCTATTCCAACCCTACCTTGTCACAACACAACTGATTGGCTCAAACGTATTAAGGAAAGAAATTCCACAAATATACTTTTAACCTCTATGGGACCGGCGGGACGAATTCGTCCCACCTACGTAACAGCTAGTGTAATCCTGTGGCGCGATTTTTAAAACGTTTGAAATGCTATTACTTCAATTTCTCAAACATATGACTATTTTACAGCTATTTAAAGACAAGACTCTCGTTAATCTAACCACACTGTCCGATTTCAAAAAGGCTTTACAACGAAAGCAAAACATTAGATTATGTCAGCAGAGTACCCAGCCAGAAATAATCAGACACCCATTTTTCAAGCTAGCATATAATGTCACATAAACCCAAACCACAGCTAAATGCAGCACTAACCTTTTATGATCTTCATCAGATGACACACCTAGGACATTATGTTATACAATACATGCATGTCTGTTCAATCAAGTTCATATTTATATCAAAAACCAGCTTTTTACATTAGCATGTGACGTTCAGAAAAAGCATACCCCCGCAATTTTCCGGGGAATTTACTAACAATTTGCTAAATTACTCACGATAAACGTTCACAAAAAGCATAACAATTATTTTAAGAATTATAGATACATTACTCCTCTATGCACTCGATATGTCCGATTTTAAAATAGCTTTTCGGATGAAGCATATTTTGCAATATTCTAAGTACATAGCCCAGCCATCACGGGCTAGCTATTTAGACACCCGGCAAGTTTAGCCTTCATCAAAATCATATTTCCTATAAGAAAAATGGTCTTACCTTTCCTGTTCTTCGTCAGAATGCACTCCCAGGACTTCTACTTCAATAACAAATGTAGGTTTGGTCCCAAATAATCCATCGTTATATCCAAACAGCGGCGTTTTGTTCGTGCGTTCTAGACACTATCAGAATGCTAAATCACGGTCGTGCGCATGGCAAAACATTTGTAAATATTCCATTACCGTACTTCGAAGCATGTCAACCGCTGTTTAAAATCAATTTTTATGCAATTTATCTCGTAGAAAAGCGATAATATTCAGACCGGGAATCTGCAATTAGCTAAACAGCCGAATGAAACTACTCCACGGGGGCGAATCGCGCACGCGCCTAATTCTATTGACCACTGATGGGACACTTGGAAAATAAGATAATGTGTTTCAGCCTGAGGCTGCCTCGTCATCGTTCAGGTTTTTCCCGGGTTCTGAGAGCCTATTGGAGCCCTAGGAATTGTCACGTTACAGCTAAGATCCTGACTCTTCAATAAACAGAAGCAAGAACAACAACACCTTGTCAGACAGGGTACTTCCTGCATGAAACCTTCTCAGGTTTTTGCCTGCCATAGGAGTTCTGTTATACTCACAGACACCATTCAAACAGTTTTAGAAACTTTAGGGTGTTTTCTATCCAAACCTGAACAATAATATGCATATTCTAGCTTCTGAGTTGGTGTAGGAGGCAGTTAAAAATTGGCACATATTTATTCCAAAATTCTCAATGCTGCCCCCTAGCCCGTAGAGGTTAACAAGGCAGACCTGTTAATTGAAATGCATTCCAGGTGTCTACCTCATGAAGCTGGTTGAGTGTGCAAAGCTGTCATCAAGGCAAAGGGTGGCTATTTAACCTGTTTGGGCTAGGGGGCAGTATTTTGGAAAAAATATGTGCCCATTTTTAACTGCCTCCTACACCAACTCAGAAGCTAGAATATGCATATTATTGTTCAGGTTTGGATAGAAAACACCCTAAAGTTTCTAAAACTGTTTGAATGGTGTCTGTGAGTATAACAGAACTCCTATGGCAGGCAAAAACCTGACAAGGTTTCATGCAGGAAGTGGCCTGTCTGACAAGGAGTCGTGCGTCTTGCATCTGTTTATTGAAAAGTAAGGATCTTAGCTGTAACGTGACAATTCCCAGGGCTCCAATAGGCTCTCAGAACCCGCGAAAAACCTGAAGGATGACGAGGCGGCCTCTGGCTGAAACAGATTATCGCCTTTGGTAAGTGGCCGATCAGAGGACCATTGAAGGAGGCGCGTGCACGATTCGCCCCCGTGGAGAAATTTAATTCGGCTGTTTAGGCTCATTGCAGATTCCCGGTCGGAATATTATCGCTTTTCTACGAGATAAATGGCATAAAAATTGGTTTTAAACAGCGGTTGACATGCTTCGAAGTACGGTAATGGAATATTTAGACATTTTTTGTCACGCCATGCGCCATGCGCGAGACCGTGATGTAGCATTCTGATAGTGTCTAGAACTCACGAACAAAACGTCGCTGTTTGGATATAACGATGGATTATTTGGGACCAAACCTACATTTGTTATTGAAGTAGAAGTCCTGGCAGTGTATTCTGACGAAGAACAAGAAAGGTAAGAACATTTTTCTTATAGGAAATGTGATTATGGTGAAGGCTGAACTGGGTGGGTGTCTAAATAGCTAGCCCTGTGATGCCGGGCTATGTACTTAGATTATTGCAAAATGTGCTTCATCCGAAAAGCTATTTTAAAATCGGACATATCGAGTGCATAGAGGAGTAATGTATGTATAATTCTTAAAATAATTGTTATGCTTTTTGTGAACGTTTATCGTGAGTAATTTAGCAAACTGTTAGTAAATTCCCCGGAAGTTTGCGGGGGGTATGCTTTTTCTGAACGTCACATGCTAATGTAAAAAGCTGGTTTTTGATATAAATATGAACTTGATTGAACAGACATGCATGTATTGTATAACATAATGTCCTAGGTGTGTCATCTGATGAAGATCATAAAAGGTTAGTGCTGCATTTAGCTGTGGTTTGGGTTTATGTGACATGATATGCTAGCTTGAAAAATGGGTGTCTGATTATTTCTGGCTGGGCACTCTCCTGACATAATCTAATGTTTTGCTTTCGTTGTAAAGCCTTTTTGAAATCGGACAGTGTGGTTAGATTAACGAGATTCTTGTCTTTAAATAGCTGTAAAATAGTCATATGTTTGAGAAAATGAAGTAATAGTATTTCAAACGATTCAAAAATCGTGCCACTGGATTGAAGTGGCTGTTACGTAGGTGGGACGAATTCGTCCCACATGCGCCAGAGAGGTTAAAGAATCTGAAATCTAAAATATATTTTGATTTGTTTAACACTTTTTTGGTTACTACATGATTCCATATGTGTTATTTATTTGTTTTGATGTCTTCACTATTATTCTACAATGTAGAAAATAGTAAAAATAAAGAAAAACTCTTGAATGAGTAGGTGTTCTAAAACTTTTGGTTTATTTTGGAGAAAGCGGCGCATTTAAGTTGATCATGTGATATGGAAGTCATTTTCTGTTGCTTGTGAGTAAACCTGTCCAACAAAAATATGGAATATATTTGTGGTGTTAAGGGGGAAGGTGTTACAGGCTTTGGTTTTTCCATTTATATTTTGAGGTTGGACGTTGGCACGTGGGGCACAATGATTTATTAAAAAAAACAATCCTTTATCTGCTCTTCCCTGTTTTATTTTTCTCCACTTTTCGGTTTGGTGTGAGTTTTTCTTTTGTTTGCCTCTTCTTGGGTAAATTTTGTGGGCACTCATGGTGGGTGTCTTTTAGGTCTCAGTACTTGTTGCTAGTCAACTTTCTCTCAGCCTCACGGCAAAATGTGTAGAACAGCAGGAAATTTGCTTTAAAACTGCATCATTTTAAGTCGGTGCCCCGGGGCCCCAAATGCGGTAGTCCGACCCTGACCCTGTTGTTTTCAGCCTCTAGCTCCATCCACAGCTGCAGTAGACAGCAGCACCACTGGTATATTAACCATGGTCTTCCACCAGAGGAACAATCTGAGGCCCTGCAGCAGGCTAGTTGATTGTGGTTTTGCGCTTGTCCTTCACACAGCAAACATCCACTGTGAACAAATATATTAAAAGTCATAACAAACAGAGCCGAGGCCACGGTTTCCCATTCCAACGTTAATTTAAATGGTGGCTGTGCATCAATATCACATAGCCTCTCACCAGGGCCCTATATGAAGACAGCCACAGCTGCAGGAGCCTATCACAGTTTTTAGAAGGTGGAGGAGGGGGGTCTGGGGTGGGTGTCCAGGATGCTGTCCGTCAGCACCTGTTGTGACAGTTTTATCCCAGCTGAGGGGGAAGGTAACACGGAGAACGGCACAATGAGGAGCGATAAACGTCAGGCACAGGCCCAGCGCCATGGTAATGGCTGACAAACGGTTGGCTGGCTCCTCTCTCTCTCTCTCTCAGCCACCCAGTCTCAGCCACATGTGCAGCTCTATTCTATCGAAGGACACGACGACAAGGACAGCAGAAATCACCCACAGCACTTTCTTAGGCTTTTAGGCAAGTGTGACAGGCAGCCATGCTAAGATACTGCCTCGTCACATTCACACCAGCTAACATGATTTCACCGTGGCTATCAATTGAAGACCAATGACTTTGAATCCAACTGAACAATTCATTTCACTTCAAAGTAACATTTGTTGTGCCAATCCTCATAAGCTACACAGCATATAGGATAGCAAGAATGTTTTGCTCATGCTGAGTGAGTTGATATTCTATGAAAAAAGAAATGCACCGGCTAGTAAAACTCAATGAGATATCCTCCCCTTTCTCTCCTGCCCTCTCTCTGACACGGTGTCATGTTCTATGCCCTGTTAATATAGAAGTCTGGCCATTGGGACATAGAAGGTTCATCAATTAATGAATCTCTAGTATACATTAATTGTTCAGGTGAATGAGCCTGCGAGGCTAATTGAGGTGTCAAAGGATTCTCTATAGCTGAGACGGAACAGCTTTCTGAGACCTCCCCCACATGCGTGCATCCTCTCCCGCAACACACTGTGGCAGAATTTACATCTCAAACTCAGACAGGAACGCTTTGATAATCTTAGGCAAAAAACACTCTCATATCTGAGAAGCAAACGTGTCCAAGAAACAGAAGCAACACAGGCAGGCAAATTAACACCTCAGTGGAATACATTTGTAAGCTCAATGACCAAACAACCTATAGGGAGATCAGAAGCCTAGTATGTTTCTGTTGATTCTTGCTGGGATTGTGACCTTTGGTCCCAACTTTTCCGAGCCAAATAATAATAATAATATAGAACAGTCTCAATTCGTTGGGGCATTGACTCTACAAGGTGTCGAAAGCGTTCCACAGGGATGCTGGCCCATGTTGACACCAATGCTTCCCACAGCTGTGCCAAGTTGGCTGGATGTCCTTTGGGTGGTGGACCATGAAAAACCCAGCGGCGTTGCAGTTCTTGACACAGTTCTACCATACCCCGTTCAAAGGCACTTACATTTTTCCTTGCACATTCATCATTTGAATGGCACACATACACAATCCATGTCTCAATTGTCTCAATGCTTAAAAATCCTTCTTTAACCTGTCTCCTCCCCTTCGTCTACACTGATTGAAGTGGATTTAACAAGTGACATCAATAAGGGACTCACCTGGTCAGTATATGTCATGGAAAGTGCAGGTGTTCATAATGTTTTTTACACTCAGTGTATGTGATTGTATACAAATGAAAGCAAGGTTTAAATGATTATGTTTTAGTCAAATATTATATCTGTTTGGGTTTCTTGCGGTCAATTTGCTGTTTACAAATTATTTGTAATTATGTTCTGGCCCCTTGACCATCCACTCAAGAAAAAAAAATCGGCCTGCGGCTGAAACTAGTTGATAATCACTGATCTATAGGATATCTCTATCCTGTACTTCTAAGAGTATCTCTATTTACTAGATGGAGTCAATGCCGCTTTTCTCATCATGAATGATTGATAGGTTTGTACCTGAGAGTGGCAGCACTGTGAGTACTGGTAAGAGGCAAGAAGATGAAGCATGAAAATGCAACATCAAAACCAAACGTGAAAACGAATTATCTTTCACATTGTTATTTTCTGACAGAAAATATCCTTTTTCTGTTTTATGGCGCTGGAGAGAGTGAGGATTACAGCAGTCGATCACTTGAAATGCTTGGCTGCCTCATTCACGGTGACCTTTGGCAAGGTCATGACTTTAAAGCATAGAAGATGAGGTAATGATTAAGGTGGTTATGAAACTTGTTTTTCATCTGATGAGCATTAATGGTCCTCGGAGTGCTTCCTCTTCTGTTGTAGCAACAATACCCACCTCAACCTGTGGTTCAGATAGGTCCCAGTACATTTGGATCTCTCGCCTGACTTCCCCAAGGAGTTCAATTCAATTTGTTGTACGCAGTGGCAACTCGTCATTTTTTTGAGCCCCACAATATTTTTCTTTGATGACAAAATTTTCCAACGAAGGACAACAAGGTGAGTCCGAAAATGTCTTATATGCTGCTGCATAAATGATGTAATATGCCAGGGAGATATGGTCAGCCATATCAGCTATGTTTTTTTTAAAAAGGCAGTAAACGAGGCTGAATGAACTGTTTCGCTGCCAGACAAGGCTCCGCTGATAGCCAGGTGCAGCGGTGGTAAGGATTCACTCCATGGTGCTGGAAAGAAAGCTCTGCTGTTGGGACAGCTTTATGTAGGCACTAACAGTTTGTGGGCACCGCTTGGACCCGGTATAGTGCAGTTAATGTATTGTTTAGTGTTGTGTTGTGGCTTTGCTGGCATGCATCTAAAATAAATGCTTTTGAGTTTGCCCCACCATGATACTAATATCGCCAATGGTTGTACGGCAAATACAGAAATAGATGCACATCCTTCAAGGGTGGTTTCCATAATAAGTTGTTGAGCTAGGTTGCAAAGAAAATGTACACCATAATGGAGGGGTCTATTGGCTAAGAATGAACATCTGAATAATATGTACAGCATGCTGTGGCATGAACTGCACCTTTTACATTGTTCATCTATTCTACCATTGAAGTTCATAATGGGGAAATACAGTTATATAAGTGTCTGTGACCCCACATGCATCACATGATAATGATGATGAATGACACAGGTGTTTTGACTGGTTCTTACCTGTGTCCTGTCTAAACTGGTGCATGGACTGCAGGTCGATGATGTAAGAGGCCAGTTGGGTATCCACCTGTCCAAGGACCACAGTCCCCCGCACGTCTCCCTTCAGTACGTTCTCTATGTGGTGGCACGTTGCCGCGCTGTAGGGCCGCCAGCGCCCATGTTCGTTCAGCCACTCCCACACCACCACCCGGGCCAGGTTCTGAGGAGGGTACCCCAGCCCGTTGACCGACACCAGCACCCCAGAGCCTGGGCGTGCCATTGTTCCACTATGGCAACCGTGGTTCAGCTGCTGCTACTACGGTACAAGAAGACCACTGCTACCCAGCAGGCCACCAGAGATGCCCAAGCATTTGTTCTTCTTTTTTAAAACAACAATTAAAACTTTGATGTCAGCAGTCACTCTGATAGTCCTCGGTCAAATGGTGGTGTTTCCAGGGCACAGGTCCAGTGGAGTCATCTAGTTCACTTAGAATAAACTCACTGTCATCCTGAAGGTGGTTTTTTTTCACTGCAGTTTCTTTAACCAGCCTCTTTTTGAAATGCCAAAAGCAGCTAAGCTCCCGCCTCTTATGGCTTGATGTGTTTGAAGTGGCAGATGATGTTGATGAGCTTTGCAGAAGTATACAACCGGAGCAGTCTCAGAAAACCCAAGCAGATGAACATGGGATATACACTCTAAATCAGACAGGAGACAGGAAAGAATGTGACATAAAAAACGGATAGAAAATGCACATTGGTAGGATTTGTCCTGAGCTGACTTAGAAACGAAATCTCACCATGTCTTAACTAAAAGGACAAATGCCAACAAAAACATTATGATTTAAATACGTTCAAAGGATACCATCAATACTTCACAGTGTTATTACTCCATAATAAGCATGCTGCCCCAGGATCCTATACTTTGCATAGTTATTTCTAGGAAGTATGATGACACAATGTATATGTTACCATATCGACAGCAATGTAAGGATGATTGGAGTCTTTATCTTTTCATTTTGGAATTTATTTACAACATATTATTTATTCATTATTTACAATCATGTGCACGATGTTCCTCAACGGTATTCTACAATATTATCGAGGTCTCTTTTTTCGATACAGGGTTCGCATTCCTATTCAGCTCTTAAGTGTTTATGTGTTGAATATAATTATAGCTTAATCCAACACATACTAGGCTACCGAGATCTTAATTATACATTTAAAAAATATATATATTAAGTATAGCTACGTCCAAGCACAATTTTGTCCGGACTCGATAAAGCATTGTAATAATAATAGAGGTTTTGTTATAATCCCGTCGAGTTTGCAATGATTGCCTATTTTGGTCGGCAGACAGACCTGTAGGTTGTGATCGAGGCGAATGTTGCCTATTGCAAATTCAAGCAAAAATAAACATAGGCGCAAATCAAATCATAGGTTGTGATTTAGTATAACGCAGGAATACTTACAAAAAGGGTATTCGATTCTTCAGGACAGTAGCGTTATTCAAACCTGTGATATGTCCTCCCTTAAAATTACAAATAAAAATATCTTTCAGATGATGAATTGCCTCCCAATCAAGCAGTGCCGGGTGTTATTTCGAATTATTTTCATTTTTCCGTTCTATGCATCTCAGTTTATCCGAACTCCGACAGCCTGCTATGGATAAACAATAAAACGCATGCCCCAATTACAATCACCCGAACGTTTGAGGTGCGGAGCCATTATTGCTATAGGACTGGTCTGGTGGTTTTCCCCTTAGATGTATCAAATTAATTCGCTCATAAACTGAACATGCAAAAGTGGTCGAAAATTACGCACAACGGTCCACGAGCACCTGTGATGCTGACCAAGAAAATCTCTACTATTACCTTGGCTGCGCGCGTAATCGCGATGCTTTGTGGAAAAATGACAGGAAGATGTTGCATCGCTGAAGTAAAAATGAGACGACGGTGAACAGTATGTTCTAAAAACAGCAAAATATTGCTCATGTAAATGAACGAAATCAACTCTATTGTTTACTCATCAAATAAATAAATCCTTGCATGAAATTGGTCATATTCAACGCTTTGATCTGAACGCTTCCATTGAATTTCCTTAGCCTACATTCGGTAGACCGAAGCCGAGTCTGGGAGAAAAACCTGCGGTGTGTGCATCACAGCACTGGATTGTTGCTCCACAACTTTACGATAAAATAGTACGCTATAGAGATAATCCTAATAGAAAGCACCACTTTCGCGGCATAGGATATTTCTACACATGAATTTTGTTAAGAACTTGACTTTATCATAGCGAACTTGATATGTTCGCCACATTGATGGCAGCGGTGGGATTATCTCTGGTTTCCCATGTTTGCACCTCTAACTGCGTGCGCTCTCTCTCCACCTCTCTGTGTCCCGAATAGTGTAACCTGCTACTGTCTCTGACAAGAGGTCTGGATCTGTAGGACTATGTCTGGAGGTAGTGTACTTGCTCTGTAACCCTATGGTTACATGGTTCAAGCCCTTATCTGGCCGTGTCTCCTCGATGTCTAGGCCTTTGTTCTCTATCCTATGCTTCATTTGGTATTTTAAAATACATGTTTGGTTTTCCCAGTCGGTACTGATAGTATAGTGACATCTTGTGTCTAGATATGGAAATGTAGGCTAGAGGTAAACCTTCCACGAGTAATTCAATTGGATTGGTCCTAAGTAAATTGCATTTATTTCACTCAAGTATTGTAAATTAAGAGTTTCCATGTCAAAAATGGCCCACAATTTCTTCCATCCCATAAACTGTCTTTCTCCACATCTTCCAACCTTCTCTGATACAACATGGAGCCCTTTTCTGCCTAAAACAATACATAGAATATGCAGTATATAGACTAGTTGGGCCAGTCCTCTTCTTCATTCCCCCCCCCCACCTTTATTTAACCAGGTAGGCAAGTTGAGAACAAGTTCTCATTTACAACTGTGACCTGGCCAAGATAAAGCAAAGCAGTTCGACACATACAACAACACAGAGTTACACATGGAGTAAAACAAACATACAGTCAATAATACAGTAGAATAATAAGTCTATATACAATGTGAGCAAATGAGGTGAGATAAGGGAGGTAAAGGCAATAAATAGGCCATGGTGGCGAAGTAAATACAACATAGCAAGAAAAACACTGGAATGGTAGATTTGCAGTAGATTAATGTGCAAAGTAGAAATACAGGGGTGCAAAGGAGCAAAATAAATAAATACAGTAGGGGGATGGGCTATGTACAGGTGCAGTGATCTGTGAACTGCTCTGACAGCTGTTGCTTAAAGCTAGTGAGGGAGATAAGTGTTTCCAGTTTCAGAGATTTTTGTAGTTCGTTCCAGTCATTGGCAGCAGAGAACTGGAAGGAGAGGCGGCCAAAGGAGGAATTGGCTTTGGGGGTGACCAGTGAGATATACCTGCTGGAGCACATGCTACGGGAGGGTGCTGCTATGGTGACCAGTGAGCTGAGATAAGGGGGGACTTTACCTAGCAGGGTCTTGTAGATGACCTGGAGCCAGTGGGTTTGGCGACGAGTATGAAGCGAGGGCCAGCCAACGAGAGCGTACAGGTCGCAGTGGTGGGTAGTATATGGGGCTTTGGTGACAAAACGGATGGCACTGTGATAGACTGCATCCAATTTATTGAGTAGGGTATTGGAGGCTATTTTGTAAATTACATCGCCGAAGTTGAGGATCGGCAGGATGGTCAGTTTCACGAGGGTATGTTTGGCAGCATGAGAGAAGGATGCTTTGTTGCGAAATAGGAAGACGATTCTAGATTTAATTTTGGATTGGAGATGCTTAATGTGAGTCTGGAAGGAGAGTTTACAGTCTAACCAGACACCTAGGTATTTGTAGTTGTCCACATATTCTAAGTCAGAACCGTCCAGAGTAGTGACGCTGGACGGGCGGGCAGGTGCAGGCAGCGATCGGTTGAAGAGTATGCATTTAGTTTTACTTGTATTTAAGAGCATTTAGAGGCCACGGAAGGAGAGTTGTATGGCATTGAAGCTCGTCTGGAGGGTTGTTAACACAGTGTCCAAAGAAGGGCCAGAAGTATACAGAATGGTGTCGTCTGCGTAGAGTTGGATCAGAGACTCACCAGCAGCAAGAGCGACATCATTGATGTATACAGAGAAGAGAGTCGGCCCAAGAATTGAACCCTGTGGCACCCCCATACAGACTGCCAGAGGCCCGTTCAACAGGCCCTCCAATTTGACACACTGAACTCTATCAGAGATGTAGTTGGTGAACCAGGCGAGGCAATCATTTTGAGAAACCAAGGCTGTTGAGTCTGCCGATGAGGATGTGGTGATTGACAGAGTCGAAAGCCTTGGCCAGGTCAATCAATACGGCTGCACAGTATTGTTTCTTATCGATGGCGGTTAAGATATCATTTAGGACCTTGAGCGTGGCTGAGGTGCACCCATGACCAGCTCTGAAAGCAGATTGCATAGCGGAGAAGGTACGGTGGGATTCGAAATGGTCGTAATCTGTTTGTTAACTTGGCTTTCGAAGACCTTGGAAAGACAGGGTAGGATAGATATAGGTCTGTAGCAGTTTGGGTCTAGAGTGTCACCCCCTTTGAAGAGGGGGATGACCGCAGCTGCTTTCCAATCTTTGGGAATCTCAGACGACACGAAAGAGAAGTTGAACAGGCTAGTAATAGGGGTTGCAACAATTTCGGCAGATAATTTTAGAAAGAAAGGGTCCAGATTGTCTAGACCGGCTGATTTGTAGGGGTCCAGATTTTGCAGCTCTTTCAGAACATCAGCTGACTGGATTTGGGAGAAGGAGAAATGGGGAAGGCTTGGGCGAGTTGCTGTGGGGGGTGCAGTGCTGTTGACCGGGTAGGGGTAGCCAGGTGGAAAGCATGGCCAGCCGAAGAAAAATGCTTATTGAAATTCTCAATTATAGTGGATTTATCGGTGGTGACAGAGTTTCCTATCCTCAGTGCAGTGGGCAGCTGGGAGGAGGTTCTCTTATTCTCCATGGACTTTACAGTGTCCCAGAACTTTTTTGAGTTTGTGTTGCAGGAAGAAAATTTCTGCTTGAAAAAGCTAGCCTTGGCTTTTCTAACTGCCTGTGTATATTGGTTTCTAACTTCCCTGAAAAGTTGCATATCACGGGGGCTGTTCGATGCTAATGCAGAACGCCACAGGATGTTTTTGTCTTGGTTAAGGGCAGTCAGGTCTGGAGAGAACCAAGGGCTATATCTGTTCCTGGTTCGAAATTTCTTGAATGGGGCATGCTTATTTAAGATGGTGAGGAAGGCATTTAAAAAAAATAACCAGGCATCCTCCACTGACGGGATGAGGTCAATATCCTTCCAGGATACCCGGGCCAGGTCGATTAGAAAGGCCTGTTCGTTGAAGTGTTTCAGGGAGCGTTTGACAGTGATGAGTGGAGGTCATTTGACCGCTGACCCATTACCTAGGGACTGAATTTGTACAGTACAGTATGATCACTTGTTTATTACATATCTTGCCTCTGGAAGTCACTCATGCTGTGCTTGTCTGATTCACACATCTGTCCACCATGTTACTTGGCTCACCATTGATTGTCTGTGAAAAGACGACCTCTGCTGGCTTTAGAGCAGACTTCTGGAAAGAGGGAATTCGAATGAGAGGTAACAGAGTATGACTCACGGGCTCAATCTCCCACCAAAGAAACCAACGTCTTAACGGTTAGCCCAATAGGGAATTCCCTTTTGGGCGACAGTGATTTTGAAGTCACAGGCAGGGCTACATCACAAGACTTTGAGCGCAACTAATGTCTGCTACATTCACCCCCCTTTGACCTCCTCTCCCACGAAAGAAGATCCCACTGTTGGATACCATTCACGGCTGGGATCTGAAACCGGATCTTCCACAGAAGAAACCAATGTCTTAACAGTTAGCCCAATAGGTAATTCCCTTTTGGGCCGAGGGAGACACTGATTTTGAAGTCGCATGCAGGGCTACCTCATCATGAGACCGTGACCCCGACTCACGTCAACTACACACAGGTGGGATCTGAACCCGATTTGAACCTGTCTCTTGGAAAACAAATCTCTTAACCATTAGGCTAAAAGGAAATTATCTCCTGGGCAGAGGGTGACACAGATTTAAAGTAGTAAGCAGGGCTGCCCATGTCTATGGCAAACCTGATGAGTTTGTGGAAACTAGTTGTTTTCATTTAGACACAGAAAGATGTATCCCACACATTATTATCAATAATAGACCAAATCTATGAATGTTCAAATACCTACTTTAGATTACTTGTGCTATTATAATAACAGCATGACAGTGTGAAAATGTTGGTCTTATTTTGTCCACACACAGTGTTTCAATAGTTGCAAAAAACTCTGCTATTAATGACCTATTTCTCATCCTATGTCCACTGGCAGCCTGAAACACCAAGCAGTTTCTGCTTCAGATTCTTCCAAAGTTCTGCTTCCAGGCTTCACTGACATGGTGAAAGCCTGTGACAGAGGTTAGATTCTTCCCAACACACACCACATTAGTAACAAAAAAAGACTGCTTTATTATATTGTCATATACATAGTATTCAAGGACGAGTAAGTGTGATGTGAGAAGCATGACAATAAGTGATTATGCCACTTTTTGACACTTGAGATGTATTTTCTATATTAAAAGTAAAACAAACAATAAATAAAAAAATCCATCACATATTTACAGATATCACGGACACAGTTCTGTGACAGTTCTGTGTAGATTATGTCTTAGAAATGCCCATGACATGTAACCAATTCGTTTGTGTGATTTGTTTCTGTTAATGTATTGACATCACAAGATGAAAAACATTCAGGGAGTATTAGTTTAATAAGTTAACTTCTATAACATATAAGTAGCTGCAGACTTTATATAGCTTGTTTATCTGACTGGACAGTATTGCTGACCAGATGAAGTATGGATAACTTAACTGTAGTAGTAACTATGACGATGTGTATTGCATTCACCAGGTAAGCAGGCAATAATGCAGATGTTTGGCGGAGAAGTTTATGTGCACGATGTAAGATGGAGTGAGATGAGAGACAATGCAAAAAGGACAGGATGTGTAAGTCACATGGGTTTCAAAACAAAACATTTGGCATGCTTACAGTAGTCCGTTTCTACATATTAAAAACGTTTTTTGAAGGAGGACCATGAACAAAGTGACATTTTTCTTTTTTGTCTGTTTTCCATTTTACTTTCTTTTGCTTGTTGCAGAATTGCATAAAAAGCAGCTGATTATAAAGTAGGTGATGCTCCTTCCCGCTCTTGTTGTGTGTTAAACTGTTCTGTCCGCCCCGGATCGCTTCCTCACCACCTTGTCCCCATTGACCTGGTCCACGGCCAGCATCTCCACCTCTGGCTGAGACAGCGCTAGTGGAGGGGTGCTGTGGTGGATGCGGTGTGCCACGCCCACGTGTGCCCGGTGCTGACGGTCCCGTGCCGGGCTGTGGCGGGGGCTGGACGAGCGATCACAGGCGATGGGGGGGATGACGGCAGGGCGGTCTCGTACCATCTGTAGATCAGGCGTGTCTCGAGCTGCCTGCAGAAAGGGGGTGGGGTCGGGCATGGCGTCCACCGCCTCCCGTAGGACCATCCTCCTACCATCAGAACCCAGCCGGTACAGCTCGGTTAACTCAGAGTGCAGCGGCTGAGACAGGCTCTTCTTCATGCGGCGTAGAGGGGTCTCAGGGCCAGACTGGCGGTCCTTGGCTTTGGGAGGGGTGGGCTTGTAGGAGCTCACAGGGCTGACGTTGGGGCTGGCCTCGGAGGAGCTGCCTGCCAGGAGCTTTTTCTTGGTGGCGTGGAGCTGAGAGGTGAGGTAGGCGATGGTGCTGGCTCTCTGCTCCAGCTCTCCAGACAGGACAGCCAGCTTGTGGCTCTTCATCCTCAGCTCCTCCAGGTACTTCTTCTCCCTTTCCTTGATGGTGTTCTCTAGGACAGAGATCATGGCATTCTTCTGCTCCAGGTCCCTCAGCAGCTCAGTGTTCTCCTCCTCCTTCACTTTCAGCTGAGCCTCAAGCTCCTCACACTTACTGTGTAGCTCCCTGCAGCGCGCCTCACTGCTGTCTGCACACACACAAACAAATCACACTGTTAGACCTCTATATGAAGACAAAACATGCACATTCACACAACCATCAGAAATCTACACCCTGTTGCAACACACAAAATAGTCACACATACAGTAGCCTGCTTCATTTGGATCCTCAATAAAACATTGTCCATTCCTCTCAAAATATTCCATCAGGAGTACAAACAAGGCTGTTTTGCTATTTGTCTGGTAGGGCTGCCATCTGCATTCAACATACTGTAGGCTTGTGTACAGATATAGGATCTTAATTTGACCACCCTGTTGTTGCGTGCAGGAAATGCAAACTTGTAGTGTATTCAAGGTTTAAAAATGCTTCTAAAGAAAGTATTTTCCACTTAAAAATGTCAGACTTGATTTGCCTCAACTAAAACTGTCACAACCCCTACATAAATGTCAATGATTTATAATCCAGACAATAATTCACATTTCCTGTTACTGCTGGATTATTTTCCTGCTGTGAGAAACTGGTCAAAACAAAAATTGCTCTTTGCTAAGAAGCTATTTCTGGTTCTTTTTGGCCATTTTAATTTAAAGGTAAATAACTGTTACCCCGAAATTATATCAAGATAAAAACTGCTGCATTGGGCCTAACACACGCACACACACTGCAAATTCCAAATATAGGCTACACATACTGTGTATCCAACCCCACACACACACACACCTTGCGCATAGGTACTTTAACACTAGAACCGCCGGGACTCGAGGAACCCCCCTTCAAGCTAATGAGCAGCCAACCTGACTGCAACATTCTACAGTGTAATCAATACATTTCATATATGCTATCGTAAATATAATATTTTGGTTGTGTTTATAAAAGGTCTTAGGTAACGTTAGAATATAAAAAATATCTATTTAAAAAAACAATAGCATTTTCATTCATTTATGTTACTGTAGGCTATATGTAAAAAACAAACAGCACCAATATTCAAGTGTCCAACACATTTTATTCATGGAGTGCTGGAAAGTGTACGCTGGGAGTCGGGAAGGAAGTACAGGGAGTGAATAATTTAATAAATAAAACCAACATGGACAAAACAAGAAACACGAGCAGCGTACAGGAGTGACAGTTATAGGGAAGGTAATCAGGCAGGTGATTGAGTCTGAGTAGGCGCTGACGCGCGTAACGATGGTGACAGTTGTGCGTAATAATAAGCAGCCTGGCAAACTTGAGAGCTGGAGAGGGAGTATACGTGCCTTCGTTACAACTATGAAATAGAAAGCATGTGTTAGAAAGCTTTTCTATAATGACAAAAAAATACAAAAATACCCCAACCACCAAGACACACGGTGAAATGATGAAAACATCAGTAACCTAAACATCATTATAAGCGCAAAGTGTGCTTGATAAATAGTGAACATCAGGACAGAAGCAACAGATGTAAATAATTGTCAATTATTGTCAGCTTGTGCTTACATGGTGTGCGTTGCAGATGTTGTTTTTTGCTTCCGATGTAGGGCCTTCTCTCTCAGTGAGGACATTTTGTGCTGATAATCGGCCAGGCTTGTTTTGTAGCACAGTCAATAATAAAATAGAAAAAGGCTATGTACAGTGTGTGCAAATGAGGTAGGATAAGGGAGGTAAGGCAATAAATAGGCCATAGCGGCGAAACAATTACAATATAGCAATTAGATGTGCAGAAGATGAGTGTGCAAGTAGAGATACTGGGGTGCAAAGGAGCAAAATAAAGAAAACAAATAACGGTATGAGGATGAGGTAGTTGGATGGGCTATTTACAGATGGGCTATGTACAGGTGCAGTGATCTGTGAGCTGCTCTGACAGCTGGTGCTTAAAGTTAGTGAGGGAGATATGAGTCTCCAGCTTCAGTGATTTTTGAAGTTCGTTCCAGTCATTTGCAGCAGAGAACTGGAAGGAAAGGCAGCCAAAGGAGGAATTGGCTTTGGGGGTGACCAGTAAAATATACCTGCTGGAGCGTGTGCTATGGGTGGGTGCTGCTATGGTGACCAGTGAGCTGAGATAAGGTGGGGCTTTACCTAGCAAAGACTTATAGATGACCTGGAGCCAGTGGGTTTGGCGACGAATATGAAGCGAGGGCCAGCCAATGAGCGCATACAGGTAGCAGTGGTGGGTAGTATATGGGGCTTTGGTGACAAAACGGATGGCACTGTGATAGACTACATCCAGTTTGCTGAGTAGAGTGTTGGAGGCTATTTTGTAAATGACATTGCCGAAGTCAAGGATCGATGGATAGTCAGTTTTACGAGGGTATGTTTGGCAGCATGAGTGAAGGATGCTTTGTTGCGAAATAGGAAGCGGATCCTATATTTAATTTCGGATTGGAGATGCTTAATGTGAGTCTGGAAGGAGAGTTTACAGTCTAACCAGACACCTAGGTATTTATAGTTGTCCACATATTCTAAGTCAGAACCGTCCAGAGTAGTGATGCTGGACGGGTGGGCAGGTGTGGGCAGCGATCGGTTGAAGAGCATGCATTTAGTTTTACTTGCATTTAAGAGCAGTTAGAGGCCACAGAAGAAGAGTTGTATTGCATTGAAGCTCGTCTGGAGGTTAGTTAACACAGTGTCCAAAGAAGGGCCAGAAGTATACAGAATTGTGTCGTCTGCCTAGAGGTGGATCAGAGAATCACCAGCAGCAAGAGCGACATCATTGACGTATACAGAGAAAAGAGTCGGCCCGAGGATTGAGCCCTGTGGCACCCCCATAGAGCCTGCCAGAGGTCCGGACAACAGGCCCTCCGATTTGACACACTGAACTCTGTCTGAGAAGTAGTTGGTGAACCAGGCGAGGCAGTCATTTGAGAAACCAAGGCTGTTGAGTCTGCCGATAAGAATGTGGTGATTGACAGAGTCGAAAGCCTTGGCCAGGTCGATGAATACAGCTGCACAGTATTGTTTCTTATCGATGGCGGTTATGATATCGTTTAGGACCTTGAGCGTGGCTGAGGTGCACCCATGACCAGCTTGGGAACCAGATTGCATAGCGGAGAAGGTACGGTGAGATTCGAAATGGTCGGTGATCTGTTTGTTAACTTGGCTTTCAAAGACCTTAGAAAGGAGGGTAGGATAGATATAGGTCTGTAGCAGTTTGGGTCTAGAGTGTCTCCCCCTTTGAAGAGGGGGATGACCGCAGCAGCTTTCCAATCTTTGGGGGATCTCAGACGATACGATATAGAGGTTGAAAAGGCTAGTAATAGGGGTTGCAACAATTTCAGCAGATAATTTTAGAAAGAGAGGGTCCAGATTGTCTAGCCCGGTTGATTTGCAGGGGTCAAGATTTTGCAGCTCTTTCAGAACATCAGCTGTTTGGATTTGGGTGAAGGAGAAATGGGGGAGGCTTGGGCAAATTGCTGTGGGGGGTGCAGGGCTGCTGACCGGGGTAGGGATAGCCAGGTGGAACGCATAATTGAAATTCTCAATTATCGTGGATTTATCGGTGGTGACAGTGTTTCCTAGCCTGCAGTGGGCAGCTGGGAGGAGGTGCTCTTATTCTCCATGGACTTTACATTGTTCCAGAACTTTTAAGAGTTTTTGCTACAGGATGCACATTTCTGTTTGAAAAAGCTAGCCTTTGCTTTCCTAACTGCCTGTGTATATTGGTTTCTAACTTCCCTGAAAAGTTGCATATCGCAGGGGCTATTCAATGCTTAAGCAGTACGCCACAGGATGCTTTTGTGCTGGTCAAGGGCAGTCAGGTCTGGAGTGAACCAAAGGCTATATCTGTTCCTGGTTCAATTTTTTTTGAATGGGGCATGCTTATTTAAGATGTGAGGAAAGCACTTTTACAGAATAACCAGGCATCCTCTACTGACGGAATGAGGTCAATATCCTTCGAGGATACCCGGGCCAGGTCGATTAGAAAGGCCTGCTCGCTGAAGTGTTTTAGGGAGCGTTTGACAGTGATGAGGGGTGGTCGTTTCACCGCAGACCCATTATGGACGCAGGCAATGAGGCAGTGATCGCGGAGATCCTGGTTGAAGACAGCAGAGGTGTATTTAGAGGGCAGGTTGGTTAGGATGATATCTATGAGGGTGCCCGTGTTTACGGATTTGGGGTTGCACCTGGTAGGTTCATTGATAATTTGTGTGAGATTGAGGGCATCAAGCTTAGATTGTAGGATGGCTGGGGTGTTAAGCATGTCTAACAGCACGAGCTCTAAAATAGATGGGGGGGGCGATCAATTCACATATGGTGTCCAGGGCACAGCTGGGGCAGAAGGTGGTCTATAGCAAGCGGCAACGGTGAGAGACTTGTTTTTGGAAAGGTGGATTTTTAAAAGTAGAAGCTTAAATTGTTTGGGCTCAGACCTGGATAGTAAGACAGAACTCTGTAGGCTAACTCCGCCCCCTTTGGCAGTTCTATTTTGTCGGAAAATGTTAATAGTTAGGGATGGACATTTCTGTGTTTTTGGTGGTCTTCCTAAGCCAGGATTCAGACACGGCTAGGACATCCGGGTTGGCAGTGTGTGCTAAAGCAGTGAATAAAACAAACTTAGGGAGGAGGCTTATAATGTTAACATGCATGAAACCAAGGCTTTTACGGTTACAGAAGTCAACAAATGAGAGCGCCTGGGGAATGGGAGTGGAGCTAGGCACTGCAGGGCCTGGATTAACCTCTACATCACCAGAGGAGCAGAGGTGGAGTAGGATAAGGGTACGTCAATGTACGTTCGGAACAGAGAGTAAAAGGAGCAGGTTTCTGGGCACGGTAGAATAGATTCAAGGCATAATGTACAAACAAAGGTATGGTAGGATGTGAATACAGTGAAGGTAAACCTATGCATTGAGTGACGATGAGAGAGATATTGTCTCTAGAAACATCACTTAAACCAGGTGAGGTCACCACATGTGTGGGAGGTGGAACTAAAGGGTTAGCTAAGGCATATTGAGCAGGGGTAGAGGCTCTACAGTGAAATAAGACAATAACCACTAACCAAAACAGCAATGGACAAGGCATATTGACATTAGGGAGAGGCATGCGTAGCCGAGTGATCATAGGGATCCAGTGAGTAGCTTGGCGGGCTGCAGACATGTCGATTCAGACAGCTAGCGGGCCGGGGCTAGCAAGCTAGCAGAAGGGCCTTAGACGGACGACGCAACGGAAGAAGTCTGTTGTAGCCCCCTCGTGCTGTTACGTCGGCAGACTAGTCTTGATGGATCAGCAGGGCTCCATGTGGTAAAAGGGTCCAAAATAGGTATAGTGACCAAAGAATTTGTCCGATGGGCCTCTTCAGCTAACAGTCCGATATGCTCTAGACAGCTAGCGGGCCACGGCTAGCAGGCTAGCAGATGGGCATTCAGGGGACGTTGCGACGGAGGAGCCAGTTGAAAAACCCCCTCGGGCAGATTATGTCGGTAGTCCAGTCGTGATGGAATCGGCGGGGCTCCGCGTCGGCAGTAAAAGGGGTCCAGGCCAATTGGCAAAATAGCCCAAGGAGTGGCTGATGGACCTCTTCGGTTAGCCGGGAGATGGGCCTAGCAAAGGCTAGCTCCAGGTTAATTGGTTCTTGCTTCGGTGACAGAGACGTTAGCCAGGAGTCACTCGGAATAGTAGCTAGCTAGCTGTGATGATCCAGGTAAAAAGGTTCAGAGCTTGTGGTAGGAATTCAGAGATATGGAGAAAAAGTCCGATTTTCTCTGGTTTGAGTCGCGCTGTGCAGACTGGCAAGAGTTGTCCGGGCTAAAGGTTGGCTGATGACCGCTAGCAGTGGCTAGCTGACTACTAGCTAGTTAGCTGGCTAGCTTCTGTTGGGGGTTCCGGTTCAAATGTAAAGAAAATAGCAGATCCACATATGCAGGAGAGTATGTTGAAGTTGAGGTTAAGAAAAATATATATATATTTTTCTTATATAAAATATACATATATATATATACGTATAAAAAAAAATATATATAAAAATATATATATATATATACACACACACACACAAAGAAAAAAGATATATACACAGGACACGACGAGGACAAAGACGTCTGACTGCTACGCCATCTTGGAATCAAGACGTCTGACTGCAACGTACGCTTCCCCTCGCTCATCAAATCACCCATTCTCCCCATCATACTTTACTTAATTATTCTGTTCTTATGTGTGAAGTTAGTTTGGGCATAGTTTAGGTTCAGTTGAGACAATTATCGGTGTGATTATCAACTGGGCACATCACCTTCAACTGCCGGGAGAAGGAGGGGAGCAGGCCCAACTGCCGGGAGAAGGAGGGGAGCAGGCCCTACTGTCGGGAGAAGAGGGTAGCAGGCCCTACTGTCGGGAGAAGGAGGAGAGCAGGCCCTACTGTCGGGAGAAGGAGGAGAGCAGGCCCTACTGTCGGGAGAAGGAGGAGAGCAGGCCCTACTGTCGGGAGAAGGAGGAGAGCAGGCCCTACTGTCGGGAGAAGGAGGGGAGCAGGCCCTACTGTCGGGAGAAGGAGGGGAGCAGGCCCTACTGTCGGGAGAAGGAGGGCAGGCCCTACTGTCGGGAGAAGGAGGGGAGCAGGCCCTACTGTCGGGAGAAGGAGGGGAGCAGGCCCTACTGTCGGGAGAAGGAGGGGAGCAGGCCCTACTGTCGGGAGAAGGAGGGGAGCAGGCCCTACTGTCGGGAAAAGGAGGGGAGCAGGCCCTACTGTCGGGAGAAGGAGGGGAGCAGGCACTACTGTCGGGAGAAGGAGGGGAGCAGGCCCTACTGTCGGGAGGAGGAGGGGAGCAGGCCCTACTGTCGGGAGAAGGAGGAGCAACGGGAGAATACCATTTAAAAATGGTTATAACTCCAGTTCTGTTTGTGATTTTAAGATTCTCACAACGAACGTGTGTTACAGTTCATTCGGAAAGTATTCAGACCCCTTCAGTTTTTCCACATTTTGTTAAGTTACAGCATTATACTAAAATGCATTAAATAAATAAAAAATCCTCACCAATCTACACAATACCACATAATGACAAATCGAAAGCAGGTTTTTGGAAATGTTTGCCAAAAAAAAGAATTACCTTATTTACATAAGTATTCAGACTCTTTGCTATGAGACTCGAAATTGAGCTCCGGTGCATCCTGTTTCCATTGCTCATCCTTGAGATGTTTTTATAACTTTGGAGACCACCTGTGGTAAACCCAACTAATTGAGAGGTGAAAAAAACGCACACCTATTTAGGCGAGGTGCTGGCTAGCAGAGTGGAACACTTAAAAAAAATAAAGGAGAGCCACACACTCTAGGAGCTCAGATGTAAAAATGTTATGTCCCAATTAATTGGACATGATTTGGAAAGGCACAAACCTGTCTATATAAGGTCCCACAGTTGACAGTGAATGTCAGAGCAAAAACCAAGGCATGAGGTCGAAGGAATTGTCCGTAGAGCTCCAAGACAGGATTGTGTAAAGGGTACGAATACATTTCTGCAGCATTGAAGGTCTCCAAGAACACAGTGGCCTCCATTATTCTTAAATGGAAGAAGTTTTGAACAACCAAGACTCTTCCTAGAACTGGGCGCCCGACCAAACTGAGCAATCGGGGCAGAAGGGCCTTAGTAAGGGAGGTAACCAAGAACCCGATGGTCACTCTGGCAGAGCTCCAGAGTTCCTCTGTGGAGATGGGAGAACCTTCCAGAAGGACAACCATCTCTGCAGCACTCCACCAATCAGGCCTTTATGGTAGAGTGGCCACTCCTCAGTAAAAGGCACATGACAGCCCGCTTAGAGTTTTACAAAAGGCACCGAAAGAACTCTCCGACCATGAGAAACAAGATTCTCTGGCCTGATAAAACCAAGATTGAACTCTTTGGCCTGAATGCCAATTATCACGTTTGGAGGAAACCTGGCACCATCCCTACAGTAAAGCATGGTGGTGGAAGCATCATGCTGTAGGGATGTTTTTCAGCGGCAGGGACTGGGAGACTAGTCAGGATGGAGGGAAAGATGAACGGAGCAAAATACAGCGAGATCCTTGATGAAAATCTGCTCTAGAGCGATCAGGACCTCAGATTGGGGCAAATGTTCACCTTCCAACAGGACAATGACCCTACGCACACAGCTAAGACAATGCAGGAGTGGCTTCGGGAAAAGTCTCTGAATGTCCTTTTTATAAATTAGCCAAAAATTCTAAAGACCTGTTTTCGCTTTGTCATTATGGGGTATTGTGTGTAGATTGATGAGGGGGAAAAAACTATTTAATACATTTTAGAATAAGGCTGTAACGTAACAAAATGTGGATAAAAGTCAATAGGACCGAATACTTCCCGAATGCCCTGTATTTCGGAAATGTCAAGGACGGAAGGGGGCATGACTTTAAAAATGGCAGAGTAATACAAAAATTACATTCATGAGCAGTCCGAATGACTGCTTTAGTGCTAGAGTAAGTACATCCACTGACCATGGACTGAGTCTGCCAGCTGATGTGAGTGATGGTCTACAGAGACTCATCTGCGATGGGCAGAGAGAGAGAAGTGCTCCTGTATCATATTACAGATCTGGTCGATAGCAAGGTCACAGCACTGCTCTGACCTTCATCATTGCTCTTCCTCCTCCCCTTACCACATCAACCCAGCTCCTACCTCGCCTCACCCCATTAGCATTGATCAGACACACATTCACAAGCAGCTACTGTACAGATATAGCCAAGCTATTAGCTCTCTGTATCAGATAGATAGGCCTATATCATACTGTAGAGCCTACACAATGATGTCTACCCAACACAACCCATCTACATCTAATACTAGAGTAGACGTCTATTTTCTATACTGGGCAGTCTGGTATATTTCCTATCAGCTTAATGGGCGGGGCGGTGATGATTGGTGTTTCTTTACCAGCCGAGAGAGGGGATGTCGTCTTTGTTTTGGAGCCACTGAGCCCTGCCTGCTGCACTAAGTAGGTTGCAGACTGTCCATTAGTGCTGTGACACATCATCTAATTTCCTGCACTGAAATCTGCATGTTGTCCCACACTAACCTGCTACTGTCTCTGAAAATAGCCCCCACAGTACCGCGCTGTCTGCACTGCACAGAGCCCCTTTACAGGATTCACAAGGTAACATTAAGTGAGATATGTTACCTGTCGTATAACCTACTGTTATTCTGTAACAGTGAACTGACTGATTCCCCATTCAATAATTCAGAAGCACAAAAGACATCAAAGAGCAAGCCTGATTGTAAGAGTTCCGATTTCAGAACCATGATTTGTTTTGCTTTTCTATCATATTTTTTTGCTTGGGTCCATGGCTAGAGATGCTACAAAGTGTGAGTATCAGCCCACTGTTCTCTGGCAAGTATATAAAGCTATTTGAGCTGCTTAATCAAGACTGTAATGATGTCCTGAAAGATGAGGGTGGGAGGGCCTTGACTTCTGCCCATTGTTAATAGTATTTCTGTAGTACTAACCGTTACAGAATATCTAACATCATCACATTGATTGCTATATTTTCTAACTATTGCACAGATCCCCTGTGATTCATGTCCAATTCCTATTTGAGTCTGTCTACTACGTGGTCAAATCCCAGAGTTGGACCTCTGTGTGGTTCTACTGCATGCTCATTGTCAGTTCTCCTGTGTATATAATTTAGACTTCTGTTGGACTCTGTGACATGTCCATGGTAACATGGGGGAGGGGGCTGTGCTATGAGCTTGACGGTGAGCTGACAGTGAAAGGAGGACAGTGCCCTGAACAGCAGGGGGTCCCGGCCGCAGTGCACCACTTCCTGGGTGGGAGAGTGTTACCAGGATACAGCACAAGCCTTCTGCTCTCTCCCATTCCCAGGGCTAAGACATACAGAGGCCTCTGTTCTGTTGCAGAGAGTCTTATTTATAGCTTTGCAGGTTTTAGTACCTGGGCTGTTCATGGGCACTGACACGGTTTTCGAACAGCCAGTGTGAAGGCAAGCAGAGAAACATTCTTAGTTCACATAGGCTACATAATATTATGAACAATATACCTGCCAGTACGATAGTTTGCAGAGGCGTATATCCATATCCATTTCATTTCTAAAGTTTTCCAATCAAAGTGTCAAAGAGAGTAACTACAAGTGGTAAAACATCAATGGCTACATTCCATGTCTCTGTCTAGCAGTGTACTATACTGCCAGTGCTGACATTACTTACACAATGAGTCAAGTCAAAACAGAGAGAGTTCCCACAGAATTACATCTAGAAAAATTGTGAGAAAATTAACTGCCGCTGCCCCCTACCCTATTTCCCACTGACTGGATCCCACCCCAGTAAAAAAGTAGTAATCTCTCAATAACTATGGTATTACTATGTAATAATTAAGTATTGAAAAAGTCAGGTCAAGTGGGTGTGCCTGCGGTCACGTTATGAAAGGAAGCCTGTTAAACATCTTACCTGTTGGATCTGAACTTCTCACTGTCAGCTCATATGTCAAGTCTGTGAAAAGAGAAGAGGATCAAATGTCACCGTCAGACCAGGAAGTGACATCTTCAGCTCTGACAGGAGTGGTGTGGTGGCATAAAGGAGCATGCTATTCACAGAGCCTGTCTAGCAGCTCTAGTGGAGAGCAGGGTTTTTCTGGATAAAATGTGGATTATATGTTGGGCATGGCCAGGGAGTGGGAGTAGGCGTGGCCAATGGCATGGTTGCCTCCCTTAAATTTTAGAGGCATTCCTGTTGGCCACAGAGACAACATTTTGCTGTTTTAAAGCAAATTTCCTTAAATTCTACACATTTTGCCAAGACTTATGGCTATCTGAGTGACTCAAATATAAAACATATAACAAAATCAATGGATAATTTTGGAGTTTTAGATTCTCCCTGACTGTCTAGCTTTTATTTTGGTGTTTGTTAGTTGTCAAATATGTTAATTAAAAAAAAAATTATATTGGTCCATTTTCTTTTCTACATTGTTTATATCTGGTTTCAGTAATTGAAGTTAACACAGATTTTTTTTTATTAACCCTTTTCTGTGCAGAAAACCCCCTGAGAGAGGTGAGATGGCAGGGCTCTACAGATGGGCTAGGATTAGTGAGAGTCACAGGCTAGCTTAGCAATGGCAGCAGATTGTCTAAGGATAGTTGGCAACCTGGGCCAAAGCACAGAGCGATGAATTTAATGGACCCGGCCCTTGCTAGCCACTCTGGTGTGGTACGCTCTGGTTTGTGGCTCAGGGTATCATGATTCACTTATGGTTAATCCTGTTTACCTTTGCAGTGTTGCTGTTCTGTGATCTAATGTGACTGCATGTTGTTCAAGCAGACCTGTAAATGAGTATTCAGCATGTATGACTCAGAATGTAGTCTACCAAGTGAGCTTGCAATCAAATAAAAGTTTATTAGTCACATGCGCCGAATACAACAGCTGTAGACCTTACAGTGAAATGCTTACTTACGGGCTCTAACCAATAGTGCGAAAAAGGTATTAGGTGAACAATGGGTAAATAAAGAAATAAAACAACAGTAAAAATACAGTGAAAAATAACAGTAGCGAGGCTATATACAGTAGCGAGGCTACATACACATACCGGTTAGTCAGGCTGATTGAGGTAGTATGTACATATGGTTAAAGTGACTATGCATATATGATGAACAGAGAGTAGCAGTAGCGTAAAAGAGGGGTTGGCGGGTGATGGGTGGCGGGACACAATGCAGATAGCCCAGTCACCCAATGTGCGGGAGCACTGGTTGGTCGGGCCAATTGAGGTAGTATGTACATGAATGTATAGTTAAAGTGACTATGCATATATGATAAACAGAGAGTAGCAGCAGTGTAAAAGAAGGGTTGGGGGGGCACACAATGCAAATAGTCCGGGTAGCCATTTGATTACCTGTTCAGGAGTCTTATGGCTTGGGGGTAAAGACTGTTGAGAAGCCTTTTTGTCCTAAACTTGGCACTCCGGTACCGCTTGCCATGCGGTAGTAGAGAGAACAGTCTATGACTGGGGTGGCTGGGGTCTCTGACAATTTTTAGGGCCTTCCTCTGACACCGCCTGGTGTAGAGGTCCTGGATGGCAGGCAGCTTAGCCCCAGTGATGTACTGGGCCGTACGCACTACCCTCTGTAGTGCCTTGCGGTCGGAGGCCGAGCAATTGCCGTACCAGGCAGTGATGCAACCAGTCAGGATGCTCTCGATGTTGCGGCGGAAGAACCTTTTGAGGATCTCAGGACCCATGCCAAATCTTTTTAGTTTCCTGAGGGGGAATAGGTTTTGTCGTGCCCTCTTGACGACTGTCTTGGTGTGTTTGGACCATTCTAGTTTGTTGTTGATGTGGACACCAAGGAACTTGAAGCTCTTAACCTGCTCCACTACAGCCCCGTCAATGAGAATGGGGGCGTGCTCAGACCCCCTTTTCCTGGAGTCCACAATCATCTCCTTAGTCTTGGTTACGTTGAGGGATAGGTTGTTATTCTGGCACCACCCGGTCAGGTCTCTGACCTCCTCCCTATAGGCTGTCTCGTCGTTGTCGGTGATCAGGCCTACCACTTTTGTGTCGTCTGCAAACTTAATGATGGTGTTGGAGTCGTGCCTGGCCATGCAGTCGTGGGTGAACAGGGAGAACAGTAGGGGACTGAGCACGCACCCCTTGGGAGCTCCAGTGTTGAGGATCAGCGTGGCAGATGTGTTGCTAACTACCCTCACCACTTGGGGGCAGCCCGTCAGGATCCAGTTGCAGAGGGAGGTGTTTAGTCCCAGGATCCTTAGCTTAGTGATGACCTTTGAGGGTACTATGGTGTTGAACGCTGAGCTGTAGACAATGAATAGCATTCTCACATAAGTAGTCCTTTTGTCCAGGTGGGAAAGGGGAGTGTGGAGTGCAATAGAGATTGCATCATCTGTGGATCTGTTTGGGCGGTATGCAAATTGGAGTGGGTCTAGGGTTTCTGGGATAATGGTGTTGATCTGAGCCATTACCAGCCTTTCAAATCACTTCATGGCTATGGACGTGAGTGCACGGGTCTGTAGTAATTTAGGCAGGTTGCCTTTGTGTTCTTGGGCACAGGGACTATGGTGTTCTGGTTGAAACATGTTGGTATTACAGACTCAATCAGGGACATGTTGAAAATGTCAGTAAATACACCTGCCAGTTGGTCAGCACATGCCCGGAGCACACGTCCTGGTAATCTGTCTGGCCCCGCAGCCTTGTGTATGTTGACCTGTTTAAAGGTCTTACTCATGTCGGCTACAGAGAGCGTGATCACACAGTCATCCGGAACAGCTGACGCTCTCATGCATGCCTCAGTGTTGCATGTCTCGAAGCGAGCATACAAGTGATTTAGCTCGTCTGGTAGGCTCGTGTCACTGGGCAGCTCGCGGCTGTGCTTCCCTTTGTAGTCTGTAATAGTTTGCAAGCCCTGCCACATAAGACGAGCGTCGGAGCCGGTGTAGTATGATTCAATCTTAGCGCTGTATTGACATTTTGCCTGTTTGATGGTTCGTCGCAGGGATAGCGGGATTTCTTGTAAGCTTCAGGGTTAGAGTGCCACATCTTGAAAGCGGCAGCTCTACCCTTTAACTCAGTGCGAATGTTGCCTGTAATCCATGGCTTCTGGTTGGGGTATGTACGTACAGTCAGTGTGGGGATGACGTCCTCGATGCACTTATTGATAAAGCCAGTGACTGATGTGGTGTACTCCTCAATGCCATCGGAAGAATCCCGGAACATGTTCCAGTCTGTGATAGCAAAACAGTCCTGTAGTTTAGCATCTGCTTCATCTGACCACTTTTTTGTAGACCGAGTCACTGGTGCTTCCTGCTTTAATTTCTGCTTGTAAGCAGGAATCAGGAGGATAGAGTTGTGGTCGGATTTACCAAATGGAGGGTGAGGGAGAGCTTTGTACGCGTCTCTGTGTGGAGTACAGGTGATCTAGATTTGTTTTCCCTCTGGTTGATAGAAATTTGGTAGAACTGATTTAAGTTTCCCTGCATTAAAGTTTCCGGCCACTAGGAGTGCCGCCTCTGGGTGAGTGATTTCCTGTTTGCTTATTTCCTTATACAGCTGACTAAGTGCGGTCTTAGTGCCAGCATCTGTCTGTGGTGGTAAATAAACAGCCACGAAAAGTATAGCTGAAAACCCTCTAGGCAAGTAGTGTGGCCTGCAATTTATCACAATATACTCTACTTCAAGCGAGAAAAATCTAGAGACTTCCTTAGATTTTGTGCACCAGATGTTGTTAACAAATATGCACAGACCGCCCCCCCTTGTCTTACCGGTGTGTGCTGTTCTATCTTGCCGGTGCAGCGTATATCCCGCTAGCTGAATATCCATGTGGTCATTCAGCCACGATACCGTAAACCTTGGATATTACAGTTTTTGATGTCCAGTTGGTAGGATATTCGTACCTCGTCTAATTTATTGTCCAATGATTGCACGTTGGCAAGTAGTATTGACAGTTACGGCAGCTTTCTCACTCGCCTTCTGCGGGTCCTCACGAGGCATCCGACTCTTTGTCCTCTGTACCTGCGTCACTTCCTCTTGCAAATAACGGGGATGTCGGTCCTGTCAGGTGTTTGGAGAATGTCCTGTGCATCCTGTTTGTTGTTGATTTTTTTTTTTGTCTAATCCAAGGTGAGTGATCGCTGTCCTGATAACCAGAAGCTATTTTTTGCCGTAAGATACGGTTACAGAAATATTATGTACAAAATAAGTTACAAATAACTCTTAAAAAAAACACATAATAGCACATAATTGGTTGGGCGCTAGTAAAACTGCTGCCATTTCTTCCGGCGCCATTTTGCTCAAAGTCCAGGTGTTGAGAATGTTTTCCTTTGGTTGAGTGAGTATGTATTCATTTTCTGTAACAGTCTGAGTTAATACAGTTTTTGACAGATGGAATTTCATGACTTTCCATGACCAACAATTAGCGGCATCTCTATCTACGTATAAAAAAGTATGCGTAATGTGGTATCGATACTGGGAGGCTGCTCTCTGATCCCATGTACCATCTCCTGTCATTGAGCAAGGCACTTTCTTAGAGGGGGACTTGAATAAAAACCTGCACAACCATTAGCTCTCCTGAAGGATGGTTGATCACCCTTGATGTAAAACATTGCAACCTGAATACAATTTATGCCTTTTGAAATAATTAGCTCATTCAATATATCAAAGATCAAATGGCTATGGTAGGTTACACATCATTTTATTCAGAAGAAGCAAGCCCGCAATTTTTCAGGAAATGTACCTTTTCTAGTTTCGCCATATTTATCTTAGAAGTGTTTATTTTGCAGGCTGACTAGCATCTATTGAGTTCCAATGTCCCCTACATTGGATGCTCAAATCAACTGGAAGTATCTACAAAACAAGTGTTGATGCCACATAATCCAAAATAAAGCTACATCTGATCTGTTATCCTAAAATGAATGTTGACGATTCACAAATTACTATTTGTATCGCATGACTTGATTCACCGCAATTGAACCGATTCCCAACTAATACAATGGCGAAGTGAATTGTTTGTTTCATCAAAAATAATTGTTTAAATAAATGATTTGCATCGTTCAAAAAAAGTAAATCAACTTTGTATGACCTTTTCGAGAATGTCGGTGGAACGTTTTTGGGGACATAACAAAACATTAATATATGCTAATAATATCTAAACAGTTAAAACTAGAGGGTACAAGATATGTTTTGATTTGGCTACCTAGTTAATCTGTTCTCTATCATATTTATAGGCCTACATGTTGCTGCAATGTCTGACTGTCACTCTCTCCTTAAGCAAAGGCAAACTCGTCTCGCACTATGCAAGTGATGCGCGCAAATACGGATGCAATATTGACATTCCGATTCTGGCTGATATGTCGACTTTTATTTGATAGATAAAATATTCGTAAAAACTCTGCCTAAGGCCTCCCGGGTGGCGCAGTGGTCTAAGGCACTGCATCGCAGTGCTAGCTGTGCCACCAGAGATTCTGGGTTCGAGCTAGCTGTGCCAAATTGGGGAGAAAAAGGGGTAAAAAAAATATATATATCTAAAATATATATATATTTTTTTTATTATTAAAAAAACTCTGCCTAAATACATTTTAGGATTCTATCGTTTTCCAAAACTTTTCCAGGCCTGGAAAACACAATTTTCAAATTCCAATACTTTTCCAGGATTTTCATGACTGTACGAACCCTGTGAAGTGTATGTATTTAGGTCTAGTGGCCCTAGTTCAAGTTCAGTTTGAGGTTCAGCATGTTCACCTGTACAGTGCTGTTGTAGTCTGCGGATCTCTGCATGTAGACCTTTCAGTGTCTTGGCATGGTCCTGCTGGAGGAAGAGCAGGTTCTTCTGGGCGCTGTGCAGATTATTCTCTAGGGTACCAATGGGGGATGCCATGGCAGACGATGCAGTAGAAACACACCAGCTCTGAGACCTGCAAACATAGATGACAGAGAGACATCATCAAAACAAGAGCCGCACCATCAGTGGTTCAGTGCTTAGCCTAAATGCTCCCCCTTTCACCCATTTGGGATGTGCTCCAGCTCCAGCTTTTCTTTGCCTTTGATTTTTCTTACTTTTGGGGTGAGGATAACTCAATATATAGTGAATAAAAATATATACGCAACATTCAACATTTTCAAAGATTTTACTGAGATACAGTTCATAGAAGGAAATCAGTCAATTGAAATATAGTAAATTCATTAGGCCCTAATCTATGGCTCTACATAACTGGGCAGGGGCGCAGCCATGAGTGGGCCTGGGAGGGCATAGGCCCACCCACTGGGAGCCAGACCTAGCCAATCAGAATGAGTTTTTCCCCACAAAAGGGCTTTATTTCAGACAGAAATACTCTGTCAGAAATGCCCCCCATCCTCAGAAAATCCCGCAGGTGAGGAAGCCGGATGTGGAGGTTGTGGGCTGGCATGGTTACACGTGGTCTGCGGTTGTGAGGCCAGTTGGACGTACTGCCAAATTTTAAAAAATTACGTTGGAGGCGGCATATGGTAGAGAAATTAACATTCAATTCTCTGGCAACAGCTATGTTGGACATTCCTGCAGTCAGCATGCCAATTGCACACTCCCTCAAAACATCTGTAGCATTGTGTTGTGTTACAAAACTGCACAATTTAGAGTAGCCTTTTATTGTACTCAGCACATGGTGCACCTGTGTAATGATCATGCTGTTTAATCAGCTTCTTGATATGCCACAGCTGTCAGGTGGATGGATTATCTTGGCAAAGGAGAAATGCCCACTAACACGGATGTAAACGAATTTGGTCACAATTTGAGAGAAATAAGCTTTTTGTGCGTATGGAACATTTCAGGGATTTATTTAATGAAACACGGGATCACTTTACATGTTGCGTTTATATATTTGTTCAGTATACTTTAAAAATGACTCAAACCAAATCAGAACTATGTAGAAATTATAATGAACCGAGTACATTTATACAGTTTCTTGGTCATGAAAATAGCACGGTATTGAACTGAATATTGTTTTTGGAATGCTACTCAGTCAATACCCTTTTTTATCCTGATAGAATTCGCATTGCAGCCTAATTCTATGTTTCTTGCAAGGAGAGAAGGGGCACATAGGCTAACACCTTTTTGCTTACTCTAATTGGCTTACACACACTGATGTCGAACTATTGATTTTATCATCAGATAGAGAGCAGTCTACGTCTCTAAAGAAGACAGCTCAGGGGGAAACAAGTCATATAATCTTTTGTTGGGTTTCTTGGGCCCTTTACCAGCATGTTGCTTAAAATAAACATCAACGCTTTAATGAGACAAGACCCTGGATTAAAAAGACCTCAAATGAATACCAATCCAAATACCATATAAGAGAACACACATTTCAGAACACAAGTTATGGATTTGATTAAATTAATAGGTTAATAGGCCAATGGGTATTTCATAGGCTGAATAGGTTATTATCAACAGGTCATCCAAAAAAACTAGGCAACAAAGAACAAACAAACTCTGGCAGGAACTTACTCCTCCATTTCAGTGCACAAAGCGTGAGGAGGAGGCTAAGTACAGAATGCTTTCAGAGATCCTGAGAACATTAGTAAACGTCACAGTGACACAGGGTGCGGCATGATGCAGCCAGTCTCCAGCAGCAGGCAGGGTCCGCTCGTCTCCCGTACCTTCTTCCCTCCTTGGACGTCCTTGCATCCAGTGTTCAGCCAGAGACAGCGCCCAGAGGTGAGGTAAGAGACCATCACTCAGAGCAGAGCAGCCGTCCCATTGTCTCCACCCTCTCCCAGACAACACTACTGGGCCGGGAGTAGAGAACACATTGATTTTCCCCTCTGAGTGCAGAGAGAGCCTTCCACTGCATGCATTAGCAAGCAAGCTTCAATAACACATCTCATAGCTTCTCCCTCTTACATCATCGGCTTACTAACATTAATAATAAATTGTGTCACCTCTGATGGCTCTCAAAGCTTGCTCTTCAGCGATTGGAGTTTTATGTCAAATTCTCTCATTGTGTACAGAAGCAAATGACGCCAGCTGACCTACAACACAGCCGAGTAATCACAGAGAGAGAGAGAGCGAGCAAAGGGTGCACTCAAAGAGATAATCTATAATAAATGAGTAATCCTGAGTCCTTCCTGTAAACCCTGGATGGCAGACACTCTCACACAGCACAACCCATTCCTAGCATCAGGCTTGGTTCTTGAGAGCTCAGCTGATGTCATAGCACAGTGACAACATTACATTATGATACTTTTCTAATGATATCACATTGTAATGACATCACCAACAAACAACCCTCCACCCTCTTTCTCCATTTGTAGTGATCTGATATACTCAGTTATCCTAAATTAATGTTGCTTCTGGAGAGAGAACTGAATATCCAACTCCCCAATCTCCTCTCTCCAATGAACTGCAGAAGCAAGACAAACTAGCTACCATACTTCGCTAAACAGAGATTAACGCTACAGACACCCCCTGTGATAAAAGGTGGGTAGAAGTCTCACACACTTAAGACTGAGAAAATATTTTTCAATTCACCTAACCAAGCTAAGTGCTGCCTCAAATTAGTATGCTGAAAATATCATGAAGTCACAGCTTTCCTATGGAGGGTGGGTGTTGAGCAAATGTCTTTGTCTCATGGATACTTTGTTCCAGTCCATATAACTAACTTTCCATGTGCTTTGAAATAATCAATTGAGACATTAAGCCTGCATTTCTCTGCTAGAAAATGTGTAGAATTAAAATGTACGCACTTGTCACCATAACAGCCAGGTAGCCAGTTGGGTTTGAAGCAATAAGACTGTCTTTGTTGGACTAATTATTCATTAGAATGGAAAAGCAAGTCAAACTGACCTCACGCAAGGACAAAATTATAGTCGTTTTATATTGGTTTCAGCACCTGCATTGCGGACAGCACCCGATCCAACTTTCACAGGCACGCGTCTGACTACCACTTTCCAATCCAAAATCTATTTGACAACAATGTTAGCTAGGCATCTAGCTACAATAGCTAATTGTTTCATTTGATGTTAACTGTAATTCAGACGTACGATGATCGGTCCATAACAATTGGTTAAGGCCGCCGCCCTGTTTGTAAACAACATCGTCTTATTGCACTCCCAATCCAAATAGCTGAACTGGTAAAATCTGGTACACCTACTAGCTAGTAAATACGACTGTCATTTTGTGTAGCCAACCAACCATTAAGTCAGCTAGCTAACGTTAGTAGCTTATATTCTTGATATCCAGTCACACATGGCATGTCACATTTAGCTAGCTAACTTCGCTAACCAACCAAACTGTTAGCTAACGTAAACGTTAGCAACGAGTGCAGAAGCTAGCGCTACCTAAGATGCTGCATGCGAATAAATTTCGAAGCTGTTATGTTCATTTGAGCAATAAATCATTGACAATGTTATGCTCATTTGGCTAGCTTGCTGCTAGCTAGAGAATGTTAACAAAACCAGATTCTGCGAGAGGCAGGTGCAATCGATGAGGGGTCCTGCTGTTACCAATGTGGAAAACGGTTTATAAATGTAATAACATATCGTGATACCTACCTTCAACAATATTACAATATCGTCTGATATTCTGTAATATATAGTTGCCGTAATTGCTACAGTGGCTAAATCCGTTCTGCCATGTTAGCCATTGTCGTTGCTGCTGGTCAAGCGCTTCTCTTTCCTGCAGTAACAGAGAGGACTATGTCTGTCAGTTCTCTCGCTCATCTCCCCGAGCTACAACAAAATAAGGCGATGCATCATGGGATACTACTGAAAGTAGTAATGTTAAATAAATTATCGTTTGTTTTATTACTTATAAGTTGACACTCAGAAATAGATGCATAAAGAATTCAAAGAAAATGTGATTTTAGTAAACATAAAATTGGTAAAACAAGACTTTTTCAGCCTGGGGCCTAAATTAGAAATTCTGTGTTTTCCTGGGACCCAAGCTCATGAAAATATGCAACTATACGTAAATATTGGTACATTTCATTGCCCTTATGCCTAAAACAAATGCAATATAGACAAAAACAAATAACAATGAAATTAAATACCCATATAAATACCTAGTCATGTTTATTTTTTCCCATTAAAAACATTTACATATCTGTCTAGGTTGGAACTGTTGCTGTTAAAATACAATACATCATTTTCACTCTGAACTGGAATAAGCATATTGATCAAATCACACAGGTTGAAGTTCTTATCAAGCATGTCTATTCTGGGCTCAGTTTTTGACAGTGCAACATAGAGGTCATGCTCAGCATTGAGTCTGTTTTTGTACTTGTTTTTTTAAGTATGCCAGAGTTGAGAACCCTGTCTTGTGGTGCCAAACTGGATAAGAACATACTTTCTCTGTCCTGCTGTAGATGAGCAACCCAGAACTGTGTGAGTGTGTTTGCCTCTAAAAACATCTTGCTTCAATCAGTTTATTCCAGTTCAGAATGAAAATTATGACTTGTATTTTAACAGCACAGTTCCAATCTAGACTTATTTTCAACAATAATTTATACAGTAAGAGGTACAACAATGTCTAGGTAATTTTGTTATATAAAGCTCAATAAATAAGGCCACTAAGCTACCAAGCTGCTAGGAAAGAATCTGACTGAAATTAGCACTGAAGTGTGAAGTGAGAGGTGTGAAAACTCTTGAGCCTAACAATGGCAGGAGAGTTTCACTTTGAAGCCCCCTCCATCTGTGCAGATAAGATATCCTCCTCAGAATCCCCAAAATACAACAGGACAACTTTGTTTGGGCGTCGTAAAGGAACATTCTCCGATACTTTCCATGTGGAAAAGATGGACAGAGACTTGCTAGACGTTAGCTAGCTAGCTGGGGTTTTCTACAAGGATTCTGCCTCCCGAAAAAAGCTTCTCCCAAGTCGGTGACAACTACTCCCGTTGCCTGCTGCACTGCTGCTTGGATTCCACCTGGCGATCTGTTCACCATCTGCCCTGTCTCCCCCTGTCTGGTATAGGTACACCCGCCACACTCCCCCCTCTTTCCCGAGCTTTCGCTCTCCTCCAGCACACATGCACTGTTGAGGCGAGTGACTCTGAACTTACAATGGCTAACCCCAAGTTGGTATATTTTTTGCTTGTGCTTTATGCTATTTGCCTCATGACTCCTGCATGCTTTGTTGACTATGAACTTGCTTGTTTACCCAACCGTGGGACAGTCTATGTTTGTTCCCACACTCGGAACTCTGACTCTCTATTGGACTCTTGGCCTCCCATCCTATTCTAACCACCTCTCGTCGGCTTTGTATTCATGTTACCTGATGAAATTGCTGTACAATATGATATTGTTGCCATTTAATGCACATTAAAATGTTATAAATCAACACTGCACAGCTCTCCCGGTCCTCTGCCGTGCCCTGATTGTATTACTGCTGATTACATCTGGAAATGTTCATGTTCACCCTGGCCCATCTAATGTTGCTAGCCCCAATTCTGATTTGTGCTTTGATATCTGCTTCACTGATTTCTGTTCTCGTAAAAGTCTGGATTTTCTGCACGTTAACACTAGAAGCGTATTACCTAAAATGTATAAAGTGAATGTGTGGGTTCACAGCTCCAATCCAGATGTGTTGATCATTACTGAGACGTGGTTAAGAAAGAGTGTTTTGAACACTGATGTTAACCTCTCTGGTTATAACCTTTTTCGGCAAGACAGATCTTCCAAAGGCGGTGGAGTGGCAATCATTACCAAGGAACACCTTCAGTGCTCGGTTGTCTCCAACAAGTCTGTCCCCAAACAATTTGATTTGCTGGTTTTACGCATTAACCTTTCAGATAACTCTTTGTTACCTGTTGCTGGATGTTATTGGCCACCATCAGCACCGGCCTGTACCCTAAATGCCATAAGCACTCTCCTGGCCCCTTACACTAAATCTGAATTTGTCCTGCTAGGTGACCTAAACTGGGGCATGCTTAAACCACCTGACAAGTCCTAAAGCAATGGGACTCCCTAAATCTTTCTCAGATTATTACCAATCCCACAAGGTATGATTCCAAACACCCATAAAATGCTTCTCTTCTTGATGTTATCCTCACAAATAATCCTGATAGGTATCAGTCTGATGTTTTCTATAATGACCTTAGTGATCACTGTTTTACAGCCTGTGTTCGTAATGGCTGCTCAGTGAAACTACCTGTCCTGACTTGTCAGACGCTTGCAAAAAAACTTTAATGAGCAAGCCTTCCTTCATGATCTGGCCTCTATAAATTGGTATAGAATCAGCTTGATCCCCCTCTGTCGAAGATGCTTGGACCTTCTTTTTTTATATTTTCAGTGGTATCGTTAACAAATATGCGCCCATAAAGAAAATGAGAATTAAAAACAGGTTCAGCCTCTGGTTTGACTCCACCTCAAGAATTCCATTTGTCAAATCGCTCGGCACATGCATACTCAGGCTGACTGGCTCTCATTCAGGCAAAATAGAAATAAGTGCACTCAGGCTATCCGGAAGGCCAAAGTTAGTTACTTTAAGGAGCAGTTCTCTCTCTGTCGGTCTAACCCCAAGAAGTTCTGGAAAATGATTGAAGACCTGGAGAATAAACCCTCCTCCTCACAGCTGCCAATGTCCCTTATTGTTGATGATGTGGTTGTTACTGACATTTATATGCAGATGATATAGTCCCGGATTTTGAGTTAAACGATCTACAACAAAGCTTTCTTAGTGTCCAACAAGCTTTCTCTGCCCTTAACCTTGTTCTGAACACCTCCAAAACAAAGGTCATGTGGTTCGGTAAGAAGAATGCCCCTCTCCCCACCGGTGTGATTACTACCTCTGAGGGTTTAGAGCTTGAGGTAGTCATCTCATACAAGTACTTGGGAGTATGGCTGGACGGTACACTGTCCTTCTCTCAGTACATATCAAAGCTGCAGGCTAAGGTTAAATCTAGACTTGGTTTCCTCTATAATAATCATTCCTCTTTCACCACATCTGCCAAACTAACCCTGATTCAGATGACCTGATTCCTACCCATGCTAGATTATGGAGACGTAATTTATAGATCGGCAGGTAAGGGTGCTCTCGAGCGGCTAGATGTACTTTACCATTCAGCCATCAGATTTGCCACGAATGCTACTTATAGGACACATCAATGCACTCTATACTCCTCTGTAAACTGGTCATCCCTGTCTACCCGTCGCAAGACCCACTGGTTGATGCTTATTTATAAAACCCTCTTAGGCCTCACTCCCCCCATCTGAGATACCTACTGCAGCCCTCATCTGCCACATACAACACCCATTCTGCCAGTCACATTCTGTTAAAGGTCCCCAAAGCACACACATCCCTGGGTCACTCCTCTTTTCAGTTCGCTGCAGTTAGCGAATGGAACGAGCTGCAACAAACATTCATTCAAAAACTCAATCATGGACACGCTTACTGACAGTTGTGGTTGCTTCGCGTGATGTATTGTTGTCTCTACCTTCTTGCCCTTTGTGCTGTTGTCTGTGCCCAATAATGTTTGTACCATGTTTTGCGCTGCTACCATGTTGTGCTGCTGCCATGTTGTGTTTCTACCATGTTGTTGTCATGTTGCGTTGCTACCATGCTGTGTGTTCATGTGTTGCTGCCATGCTACTGTATGTTGTTGTCTTAGGTCTCTCTTTATGGAGTCTTGTGGTGTCTCTGTCACGCCTGCACCCACTCTCCCTCTCTGGTGCTCGAGGGCGCCAGGCTGCCCTTCATTACGCACACCTGTCACCATCATTACGCACAGCTGTGCTCATTTGACTCACCTGGACTCCTTCACGTTTGATTGCCTTCCCTATATCTGTCTGTTTCCTCTGTTTCATCCCCATGTCAGCATTATCGTCATTTTGTTTTCCCCTGTCCAGACGCTGTCCGTATTCTGTTCCTGTCCGTGTTTCATTAAATATTCACTCTCTGTACTTGCTTCTCGTCTCCAACGTCTGTCCTCACAGTCTCTCATCTCGTGATGTTTGTTTTGTCCTATATTTATTTAAAAAAAATTGTCCCCCGTCCCCGCAGGAGTCATTTTACCTTCTGGTAGGACGTCATTGTCAATAAAAATGTGTTCTTAACTGACTTGCCTAGTTAAATAAATAAATAAAGTACTCCATTATATCTGCTTATAAAATGACAACAATGCCTTGCTAGCTGACTTACTTTTCCACTGTCAAAGCACTGTTTCCTGAAGCATTCTGCCCTGTTCTGAAAGAACTCTATGGGTTTAACGTTATGCTGTGGATGTTGGTCAGGACGTGTCATTTTCAGTGGTGACCTGCCATTCCGGGCAGAGCCCCACCTGTTTTGAGCCCTACATTTTTAGCAAAACAAATAAAAAATACTTTTTTTGTTATTTTTTGGGGCTTGCCTGTTTTGCATGTTATTTTGGCATTAATACGTGTCACATATCAGTTTGCAAACAATGTCAAAAATAATATTTATCAGTGAGTTAATAAAACAGCATACAAACATGGTCTCTTTTTGTTTTCTTGAGTAAGGCAGCTCCAAAATGCAGGTGTTTCAGCCCAGCTCAGTGCTTTCTGTGGTGGTGGGGCAAGCCAGCAGAAAATACAAAGCATTGCACCATGATTGGCTCAGTGTTCTGTCACTCATGGGGACTTTACCTCACGGGGACTTTACATCACTGCCAAGTGTAAGAGGAGACATTGAAAATTCTAGCCCTTCGGCTGCTGCCATAGAAGTGCTCATCCAAGAAGACTCAAGGTCATTGGCCACAGATAAAATTACGTCAAATCATGTTATATGTAAAGTCGCAACATCATACTTTCACAATTTTAGATAGCAGTCATCATCATGAATCAAGTCGACAATCTACAGGCAAATCCTTTTTAATCCTTGTCGTATGAAGATAAATAATGAAGAGAAATTATAGATAAATCATATCGGTGCTCATTGGCCATTGGACATAAACATTACACAACAAGTTGGAAATCGCAAATTCAGTGAGTGGTTTGGAAGGAATCAGCGACAGTGGTTGTGTGGTCCCAAATCTGGGATTAAGGGGCTCTTTTGAGAGATTTAGTAATTTCTTCAAACAATCATCTTTATTTAATATCGATTAATTATTGCAATAATGAAACCGTCGACCCCACACTCTGAAGTGTGTTGCCGAGTGCTTAACTGATAATGAAAAAACAGATGTTATATAGGACCTAAAAATGCTTAGTCAGATTGGTTCCAACTCCCATAAGCCACCTTGGTTATCTACACAGGTTGGTGTTTTACCACCAACCCGGCTTAGTTTCCCAGATGCCAGGAAGATGAGCCAATGAGGCATTGTTCTAAACTCTTCCAGGTTATCTCTATCTCGAGTCACACACACCACATCTTGTCTATGAAATGCCAACTTTAGGTTTTTATCACCAAGACATTGTCAGCTCAAGCTATCTCTAGCAAAACCCATTTTTCATTGACCATATGCCCGGGCTAACTGCAGGAAGCTAGAGTGGAAACCATCTCTTTAACAGTTGCCAGCCCAAGCTTCAAAAGACTCCTCTCAGTTAACTCAGAAAGGAAGAGAGAGAGTCCTAAGAACCTTACTCTATTTCATAAAACAACCATTTGGTGCATAAACATAACATAATCTTGTAATTATGCTACAACAACTGCCGTGCCACCTTCCTGTTCAAGTGAGCCGAGCACAACAATGTGAGTCCAAAAATCTATTGTAGGCTGCTTCATAAATTATGTAATTGTCACGCCCTGACCGTAGAGATCCTGCGACTGTCCGCAGTCCGGAGCCTCCAGCGACGGTCGGCAGTCCGGAGCCTCCAGTGACGGTCGGCAGTTCGGAGCCTCCAGCGGGGGTTCCCAGTCCAGAGCCTCCGGCGATGATCTACGGTACGGTTTCTTCGGCAACGATCCAGGGTCCGGAGCCTCTGGCGTCCGGTTCCACGAAAGTGGGGGGAGACCAAAGCGGAGGGGGGTACTGTCACGCCCTGACCGTAGAGATCCTTATTATTCTCTATGTTTGGCTAGGTCAGGGTGTGACTCGGGTGGGAAACTCTATGTTTTCTGTTTCTATGTTTTTGGGCCGAGTGTGGTTCCTAATCAGAGGCAGCTGTTTATCGTTCTCTCTGATTGGGAATCATACTTAGGCAGCCTGTTTTCTTCCTGTGTTTGTGGGAGGTTGTTTTCTGTTTAGTGTCTGTACCTGACGGAACTGTGCGTTTTCGTTTTCGTTGTTTTGTTTGAGTGTGTTTATGAATAAAGAAATCATGAACACTTACCACGCTGCGCCTTGGTCCACTTCAACTACCACTTACGACAAGCGTTACAGTAATATGCCAGGGATATACGTATACTGTAGCTAAGAAAGTAATACTAAGTGTATGTAAGATGTTAGTAGCCCATGTGCCTCACCCTAAAAATTTGGTCTATTATAGCCTATAACCTGTTTTAGAGAAATGTAATCATTGAATATTGTAAGAGCTTTCATTGTCTGCGTTTATGCCCCTTTATTTATCCTATGGTTCTAACTTGGTGTACAGGGAGAGCACTGTAAGAACGGCCCATGTTCTGAATTTTGTCGCTGTACATTTCCAAAGTGCTAAACAAATAGTTCAATTGACTAATGTTATGTCCGTCCTAGCTCGCTCATTGTCTTAATTGAAATTACGGATTGCCTCTTACCCACTTGTCGTCCCCTTATGCAATAGTTTGTACATCTCAATTGACATTAGAAACCACATTTGTTAAACAAGTCAGTCATATCAGCTATGTTTTTTTTAAGGCAGCAAATGAGGCTGAATTAACTGTTTCTCTACCAGACAAGGCTCTGCTGATAGCCAGATGTAGCAGTGATAAGATGTTGGGAATGCTGTTGGGACAGCTTTATGTAGGCCCTAACAGTTTGTTGGCACCTATTGTCAACATTGTACTGCAATTAATGTATTGTTTAGTGTTGTGTTGTATAGTGGCATTCCACTTGTATTTTCTTTGCCCCACCACCACATGCTAAAATCGCCACTGGTCGTTTTATTAATTTGTTTGTTTTGAGTGACTCATTACTAAGTACTTCCCAGCACAAAGCACATTGTGGGTGCTCCTCGTTATTTCTCAAAGTTTGTATGAAACCAAGAGAGAGAGAAACTCATTGCTGTATTTCCGTTTCATGACTATTGAGCTCAGGCAGAACTTTTAGGTAGCTTGAGTCCATTTGATGACAGTGGTGAGTGATGGCTTGTGGGAATGTCAAGTCAGTGGCTGACAGCGCATCATCTGCTGCTGAATGACAGAGCTGCAGCATGTGGGTCATGGAGTGATCTTCAAGAAAACCAAAGAAAAAATATCCGGTAAAAACGAAGCACACAGGCATCTCCCTCCAAACTGAGCAGAGGCAGCTGCTAAGCACAGAGCGCACTGAACAGTGAGCGCAGTTGCACTTGGCCAAATCAATTCCAGTAATCAATGAAATATAATTATACATTTACTTTGACACGTCGCAACCTACCATTAACAGGTCCGCGACCCACTTTAGGTATGGACCCATACTTTAAGAAAGGCTGATCTGGGGCGTAAGCTTCATTGCCATAGAAATAGAACACTGCTGAGGTGCGTTCAGTTCTCTTGAATGTTTAGTTATGAACGGTTTGCATTGAATGGCACGTTTCACCAAAACGTTCTTGTACGTTCTTGAACAGACTTTGAGGTACGTTTGCTCCAATGATGTGTATAAACTTAATTGGTTGGCTCCCATTTGGTGGATGTGGCTTGAAGCGATGAGTGATGTATTTAAAGGGCGGTGGCCATGCTGACAGTGTTCCTCAACCCCTCCCCGTTTTTCAATGGGTCGTTCAGTACAGCACAATTTCCTTTCAATTGAATGTTCCATAACGTAAAAACGTTTCTCCAAAACATTATTTTATGTTATTGAACAGACTTTGAGGTATGTTTGCTCTCGTTTGGTGGGCGTGGTGAGGTGTGGCTTGAAGCAATGAGTGACATTAAAGGGCAGTTGTCATGCCATAGATTGTAGAAAATAAGTCCCTGCTGACAGTGTTCCCCTACCCGTTTTTCAACTGGTCGTTCAGTACAGCACCATTTCTGTTCAATTGAACGTTTTTCTGTTCAATTGAACGTTCAATTGAACGTGGGTGAACAGGGAGTACAGAAGGGGGCTGAGCACGCATCCTTGTGGGGCCCCTGTGTTGAGGATCAGCAAAGGAAGTGTTGTTTCCTACCTTCACCACCTGGAGACGGGCCCTCAGGAAGTCCAGGACCCAATTGCACAGGGCGGGGTTCAGACCCAGGGCCCTGAGCTTAATGATGAGCTTGGAGGGTAATATGATGTTGAAGGCTGAGCTATAGTCAATGAACAGCATTCTTACATAAGTATTCCTCTTGTCCAGATAGGATAGGGCAATGTGCAGTGTGATGGCAATTGCATCGTCTGTGGATCTATTGGGGCGGTAAGCAAATTGAAGTGGGTCTAGGGTGTCAGGTGAGGAAGAGGTGATATGATCCTTAACTAGCCTTTCAAAGCACTTCATGATGACAGAAGTGAGTGCTACGTGTTGATAAACACTCCAGTCAGCTGGTCTGCGCATGCTCTGAGCACGTGGCTAGGTATGCCGTCTGGGCCATCAGCCTTGCGAGGGTTAACACGCTTAAATAACTTACTCATGTCGGCCACGGAGAAGGAGAGTCCACAGTCCTTGGCAGCGGGCCGCGTTGATGGCACTGTTTTATTCTCAAAGCGGGCGAAGAAAATGTTTAGCTTGTCCAGGAGCAAGATGTCGGTGTCCGCGACGTGGCTGGTTTTCCCTTTGTAATCTGTGATTGTCTGTAGACCCTGCCATATATCGTATGCGTCGTGTTGAATTGCGACTCCATTTTGTCTCTGTACTGGCGTTTTAACTGTTTGATTGCCTTACGGAGGAAATAACTACACTGTTTGTATTCAACCATATTCCCAGTCACCTTGCCATGGTTAAATGCGATGGTTCGCAGTTTCAGTTTTGCACGAATGGGTTAGTTGGTAGAGTAATTTAAATACATGTATATATTATTATTATTATTATTATTATTATTATTATTATATATACAGTTCCATTCAAAAGTTTGGACACACCAACTCATTCAAGGATTTTTCTTTATTTTTACTATTTTCTACACTGTAGAATAATAGTGAAGAAATTAAAACTATGAAATAACACATATGGAATCATGTAGTAACCAAAAAAGTGTTAAATAAATCAAAATGTATTTTATATTTGAGATTCTTCAAAGTAGATGTGTGGGCAGCGATCGGTTGAAGAGCATGCATTTAGTTTTACTTGCATTTAAGAGCAGTTAGAGGCCATGGAAGGAGAGTTGTATGGTATTGAAGCTTGTCTGGAGGTTAGTTAACACAGTGTCCAAAGAAGGGCCAGAGGTATACAGAATGGTGTCGTCTGCGTAGAGGTGGATCAGAGAATCACCAGCAGCAAGAGCGACATCATTGATGTATACAGAGAAAAGAGTCGGCCTTCATGGTGCGGTTCCCACTATGAAGCATGGAGGAGGCGGTGTGATGGTGCTTTTCCAGGGCAGAAGGTAGTAAAGTGATTAGAATGTTGGGCCAGTAACTGACACATTGCTAGATCGAATCCCAGAGCTGACAAGGTAGAAATCTGTCGTTCTGCCCCTGAACAAGGCAGTTAACCCACTGTTAAATACATAAAAATGTATTTGGAGTTCAAGGAACACTTAACCAGTATTGCTACGACAGCATTCTGCAGCGATACGCCATCCTATCTGGTTTGCGCTTAGTGGGAATATCATTTGTTTTTCAACAGGACAATGACCCAACACACTTCCAGGCTGTGTACTGTAAGGGCTATTTGACCAAGAAGGAGTGATGGAGTGCTGTATCAGATGACCTGGCCTCCACAATCACCCGACCTCAACCCAATTGAGATGGTTTGGGATGAGTGGGACCGCAGAGTGAAGGAAAAGCAGCCAACAAGTGCTCAGCATATGTGGGAACTCCTTCAAGACTGTTGGAAAGCATTCCAGGTGAAGCTGGTTGAGAGAATGCCAAGACTGTGCAAAGCTGTCATCAATGCAAAGGGTGGCTACTTTGAAGAATCTCAAATATAAAATACATTTTGATTTGTTTAACACTTTTTTTGTTACTACATGATTTCATACGTGTTATTTCATAGTTGTGATGTCTTCAATATTATTATACAATTTAGAAAATAGTAAAAAATAAAGAAATACCCTTGAATGAGCAGGTGTGTCCAAACTTTTGACTGGTACTGTAGTATATATATTTTTTCATTTTGTATCACAAAGTGTAATGGATCTATACTATAGTTCAGTTGGGGGCAGTGATGCAGCCAACCACCGTTAAACCTCACAGAAGAAGAAGAGAGTGTCACTCTTGCTTTATTCAGCCACCACTGTTTATCGAAGCCACCATTCTTATAATCTGTAAATTAATCTTTACTTCTTTTTCATCTAAATTGCTTAATATCGGATGGCTTACGCCATCGACTGAGTAGCAAAGATATTTTTGATTTAATTTTAGATTGGAGGAAACACCGCACTGCTTGACGACTGAAGACAGCGTGCATGTCCCCGGACACCCCAAGGAGTCGCTAAAACGCGATGGGACAAGGACATCCCAGCCGGCCAAACCTTCCCCTAACCCAGACGACGCTGGGCCAATTCTGCGCCGCGTCTTGGGTCTCCTGGTCACTGCGATGCAATGCCTTAGACCGCTGCGCCACTCGGGAGGCCCCCAATAACCTTTTTGAGGAATAGCAACTTGACTTTCTCCTTAAGTCTATAGTTAAGGAAAAAATGACGGTTAAGAATACATTTCTTCTCAAGAAGGTTTTGCGAATCTTGGCCCTGGGCCCCTCGGGCCTATTGTGGAGACCATCACACACAAGTTTGAGCAGAACAGAAGGAGTCTGCAGCCTTCAAGGCTGTCATGCCCCGCAGGCCCTGGGCTCCTTTCCCTGACCCACAACCTCATTCCAACCAGCCTCGCCAAGAAATCTTGCCGTCACTCTGCGAGTGCTTCCCGGATCCAGGACAGACCCACTTAGACATCTGAGGTGTCCCGTACCACTCCAGCAGCTAGAACCGCAATCCTTGCCGCCCTCAGCAGCAGCACGCTGCCCAGGCTTACAGAGGGAAGAAACCGCAGAGGGCCTGAGAGCCTTCCTGGGAGGGACTTCATGTTGTATCCTACAGTCAGAGAAATCCGCTCCACGCCAGGTAGCATCACGAAAGAGAAGACTAGCAACACATTACCCACTGCCAGAAAAAGCCGCCTGGTATATGTGCACACAAGACACACACTTCCACACATCCCTCCAACACACACTAAGTGTACACACTCCTGTGTCTCCCACACATTCAACTGCCCCCTATCCACTTGTTCTTACAAGTGTCATGGTCCTAGAGAAAGATTCCATTAGCCCAATGCAAAACATACTGTAAGGTTGGGACAGTTAGGTATCACCGAGACACAGTTTAATTCCAGTCATGCAGCAGCCTCTGCCTGTGACTTGGCTAAACAGTCCAAATCTAAATCGGCAAACTGCACAGCAGCCTCTGTCTATAGTCAGATATTCCCAATCAATCCACAGCCCTGCCCTATCTAATAGAAAGAGCAGACCTGTCCAGCTGACTGAGTGTGCGGAAACACACATGCCCAGCTACCACTTGGGGACTGAATATAATTTAGAAAGGTTACGCATTGTAGTTTGCTCGCAGTCTGCCGGGGTTCACTGGTGTCTTGCCCACACAGTTTCAGCTCATGTAGCCCCTGTTCTAGAACAGGAAATAATCTCCCTTCTAGGAAAAGGAGCTATTCGCCCAGTGAGGGATGCAGACAAAAATGAGACCGATCTTAGATTTGAGGGTGTTGAACAAATCTTTATGAAATCTACCTTTTCGCATGTTAACACACTGCCGTCTATTCAAAGCGGTCAGAGAGGCAGATTATTTCACCATTGTGGAACTGAAGGACACGTTCTTTCACAACCTATTGTGGAAAGGTACAGGAAATTTCTCAGGTTCTTATTTCAGAACAAAAAATGTGAGTTTTGTGTCCTCCAATTCGGCCTAAGCTTAATCCCTTGCTGCTTCACCGTTTGCGTGAATGCAGCTATCGCCCCCCCTACAATCACAGGGGATACGAATAATGTGCTATCTATACGACTGTCTTATAATAGCGAAGTCGAGAGAATTGGCTGAGACACACCAGGATATTGCTAAATCATATCTGCAATCTAGGTTTTCTGATAAACTAGAAAAATAGTTGTCTCTCTCTAGACAACAGACAAGCTTCTTAGGCTTGCAGCTGAACTCTCTGTCTGTGCATGCGCGTCTAACAGTCACCAGGCATAGGTGCATTCTGACTGCAGCACACGCACTTCAGGGCTTTGGTTCTACTGGGGCTGATGGCTGCAGCATCAGCAGTCTTACCACACGGCCTATTACACATGAGACCTTTCCAGTAAATCAACACATTCATCCAACAGAGACCGTTATCGGCCTATTAACCATTACGCAGCAATGTCGCCACAGCCTATCCTTCTGGCAAAACCCGAGCATGCTCTCAGCTGGGATCGAGCTGGGTCCAGTAAGTAGCCTTGGGGGTTGTCATAAAGACTGATGCCTCCCTGAGGGGATCGGAGGCAGTTTACGAGGGACTCATAATGAACAGTCAGTGGGAAGAACACAACAATCGTCATATATATGTTTTGGAGCTGGAAGCGATTCACCTGGCTCTATTACATTTTGCCCCCAGGATAGAGGAGCATCAAATTCTGATTCGTTTAGACAACTCAGCCTCGATCGCGTATGTCAATTGCCAGGGCGGAATCCGCTCACTGGCCATGCACCAAGTGGCATCACGGATACATCTGTGGGCACACACACACCTGCGCTCACTGTCAGTAGCACACATTCCAGGCCGGTTGAATCTAGTTGCAGTCTATTGTCGAATGGCAAGCCTCAGTCTGCGGAGTGGCGTATCCACCCACAGGGGATAGAGGCGATTTGGCGACAGTTCGGACGAACCCATGTAGATCTGTTCGCATCTTGAAGCATAACACTCTGCCCTCTTTGGCATTCCATTCTGAACAACAACCCACCGTTGTCTCGCGATGTCCTGGCCCATGAGCTTGTCCATATACATTTCCTCCAATTCCCCTGCTACAACAGGTCTTGGACAGAGTGAGGGAGCACAAGCTGGAGCTGATACTGGTGGCCCCGTTTTGGCCCTCACAGATTTGGTTTGCAGACCTGAGTTCAATGGTGTCTGGAGCGCCTTAGACACTCCGTTAAGCACAGACCTTCTGTCTCAGACTGGAGGGGATATATTCCATCCCTCCTCGCACAAATGGAAGCTGGTCGCTTGGTACCAAAACGGGAATGTCTTTTAAGTGAACAACGTCTCTTCACGCAAACAGGTGGCAAGTGTTTGCGTGCTGGTGCGAGGCGCCTAGTGAAGAACCACTGTACTGCAGTATTGGTAAAATGTTTAGCTTCCTTCAGAGTCTGTTTGATAAAGGCCTTCTCCTTCTACATTGAAGGTCTATTTGCCACTGTGATATAGATGGTAAGCCCTCGGGAAGCCACATTTTGGCCTCTCGGTTTATGAAGGGCACTTGTCGTCTGCGCTCGCCTACACATTTTCTATTCCCCAGATGGGATTTGGTTACAGTTCTGGATGTGTTAACTAACCCTCCTATTGCGCCTATAGACACAATACATTTTTATTCCTCTTGTTTACTATTAGCCCTTGCCTCTGCAAAAAGGGTAGGTGACCTAGCGGCCTTCTCTTTGCACCAGTCATGCACCACTCTGACCAGTTGTTTGTGTGCTTTGGTACACAAGCACAGGGCAAGGCTTTGTCCAGAGAACGACTATCTCGCTGGATAGTTGAAGCTACTGTATCTCTTTGGCATACTCCTCTGCAGGGAAGGCTCCCCCAGTGGGACTTAAAGCGCTTTCTACTAGAGGTGTGGAAACAACTTCAGCCCTACCTTGGGGCACGGCAGCCTCTTGGGCTACACCTCACACTTTTGTCAGGTTCTATAATCTGCAGCTAGACGTTAGTTCCCACAAAACATGTACTGTACACATCCCTTTAGGCCCTACATGTCCACACTATAATCCCTTCTACCAGTGCGTAGCCGTAGGAGTAGGTTATTATTTACAATGGCCTGTGTTACCTATTTCTTATTAAATGTATCACATAGCCTGCAGGTCTTGAGTATGTTATATCAGGGGTATTCTCTATAGACCACTTGACTGTATCCGGCAGGCTGCACATTGGTGCCCGTCCTTCTGACCAGCAAGGTTGGTTATATACACTATAGCAAAGTAAGAACTCAAGTTCGAAATGAAGTAAAACGAATGGGTTGTACTACAACTCTGGTTTTACGAATGAAGAACGAGAGTTCTTACTAATGCGGCCTTGCTGGCTCCCATTACGTGGGCTGAATGGGTCGTTAGAGTGACATTTTCCGGATGGGCAGTGCATATTATATCCTTGGGGGCGGGGCAATATGCGTCATGGCCCAGAGGGGCCAATCACTGCCTGCCATGGCCAAGACGTAACTTGGGTGGTTGCAAAGTTGAAAATTATTCAGTGGTGCTGTCTGGAGACAGTTTATAGCATAGTAAGAACTCTCATTATTCATTTGTAAAACCAGAATTGTAGTACAACCCATTCTTTCTAGAATGTAAGAACATACTGAACGCAGCCCTGTTCACAAATCTGATACAGTTGAAGTCAGAAGTTTACATACACATTAGACAAATACATTTCAACTCAGTTTTTCACAATTCCTGACATTTAATCCTAGTAAAAATTCCCTGTTTTAGGTCAGTTTGGATCACCACTTCATTTTAAGAATGTAAAATGTAAGAATAATAGTAGAGAGAATGATTTATGTCAGCTTTTATTTCTTTCATCACATTCCCAGTGGGTCAGAAGTTTACATACACTCAATTAGTATTTGGTAGCATTGCCTTTAAATTGTTTAACTTGGGTCAAACGTTTCAGGTAGCCTTCCACCAGCTTCCCACAATAAGTTGGGTGAATTTTTGCCCATTCCTCCTGACAGAGCTGGTGTAACTGAATCAGGTTTGTATGCCTCCTTGCTCTCACATGCTTTTTCAGTTCTGCCCACACATTTTCTACAAGATTGAGGTCAGGGCTTTGTGATGGCCACTCCAATACCTTGACTTTGTTGTCCTTAAGCCATTTTGCCACAACTTTGGAAGTTTGCTTGGGGTCATTGTCCATTTGGAAGACCCATTTGCGACCAAGCTTCAACTTCCTGACTGATGTCTTGAGATGTTGCTTCAATATATCCACATAGTTTTCCTTCTCATGTTGCCATTTATTTTGTGAAGTGCACCAATCCCTCCTGCAGCAAAGCACCCCCACAACATGATGCTATCACCCTGTGCTTCACGGTTGGGATGGTGTTCTTTGGCTTGCAACCCTCCCCCTTTTTCCTCCAAACATAACAATGGTCATTATGGCCAAACAGTTCTATTTTTGTTTCATCAGACCAGAGGACATTTCTACAAAAAGTACGATCTTTGTCCCCATGTGCAGTTGCAAACCGTAGTCTGACTCTTTTATGGCGGTTTTGGAGCAGTGGCTTCCTCCTTGCTGAGCGGCATTTCAGGTTATGTCGATATAGGACTCGTTTTACTGTGGATATAGATAGATTTGTACCTGTTTCCTCCAGCATCTTCACAAGGTCCTTTGGTCTTATTCTGGGATTGATTTGCACTTTTCGCACCAAAGTACTTTAATCTCTAGGAGACAGAACGTGTCTCCTTCCTGAGCGGTATGACGACTGCATGGTCCCATGGTGTTTATACTTGCGTACTATTGTTTGTACAGATGAACGTGGTACCTTCAGGCATTTGGAAATTGCTCCCAAGGATGATCCAGACTTGTGGAGGTCTGCAATTTTTTTCTGAGGTCTTGGCTGATTTCTTTTGATTTTCCCATGATGTCAAGCAAAGAGGGACTGAGTTTGAAGGTAGGCCTTGAAATACATCCACAGGTACACCTCCAATTGACTACAATTATGTCAATTAGAAGCTTCTAAAGCCATGACATAATTTTCTGGAATTTTCCAAGCTGTTTAAAGGCACAGTCAACTTAGTGTATGTAAACTTCTGACCCACTGGAATTGTGATACAGTGAATTATAAGTGAAATAATCTGTCTGTAAACAATTGTTGTAAAAATTACTTGTGTCATGCACAAAGTCGATGTCCTAACCGGCTTGCCAAAACTACAGTTTGTCAACAAGACATTTGTGGAGTGGTTGAACAACGAGTTTTAATGACTCCAACCTATGTGTATGTAAACTTCCGACTTCAGCTGCACATTTGAGCCATCTAGCAAAGAGAGGAGCACACATAACTGCTGAGGGCTCTCTTTCTTCCTCACAATGTAAAAAGGAAATGAAACAACAGAATTCATTTACACAATATTTATATCTAAGTATTAATAAAGATAAAATATCTGAACAAAAATAATAAATTGTGATATTATTATGACATACAACACACCAGAACAGACAGCAGAGGGAAGCAATGCTTCAAGAATGGGCCTTTGACGTGCAGGGCAGTAGTGCACAGCAGCCCACCTAAAGATGTTGCATATGCCTACAATTATGGGCAGACTGACATAATGCAGATTGATTTTCACTTCAACTAAGATTGGAATGCAACTTTTTTTGGCCTGTATCTGAAACTTGAACACACTTCTCTTCTACTTTGAAAAGTCCACATTTCTTCACATTCCCCACAGGTATCCAAACAGAAAAGCTCATATCAAACATTTACAGAGAAGGTTAAACCTAGGAAGATACTGCAACTTCTAAACCATTGACAGTAAAATAAAATAAAATAAAACATATTTTCACCTTCCCGGCTAATCTTTACTTCTGACCAATAATGAACAGAGTTTAATAGGCATTGTAAAGACTTTAAGTGGAAAAGGTAGTATTTTCCCAAAACACTTTTTCCTGACACATCAGACATACTAACTTCTAAGTTATTTCAAGTCAACTGTAAGTACAGTAGCCTAAAGAGATCTCTGGTGCAGCATACTTCTTTTGCCTGCTTTCCTCTCAAGCAGTAAGATTTAATTTAGCTTAATTCTGAATAACAGCTCTGCTCAGGTCCTCAGTTTCTTCTACTTTTGTATATAAACTGTGAGAATAGTGGACTTTTTATCTACTCCCACCATTTCACCCTCAGCACTCCACCTCACATTCTGACAAAGCTACCTTAAATTATCTCTGGCAAGAGGAATTCCACAGTGGCACATATACAGCGTAAAACGATATGAACCAAAAACAAGAAATCAATTTTCATAACCAACCTAAGAAAGTGTCTCAAATGAATGGGGAAAATGTCTCATGGAATAAATGGGATTATTGTCTTGCTTTTGAAAGCAGACTTTAATCCCTCTCTCTGGCTTTGGCATGTTTTTGACGGGGATTAAATTCTTCTAATTTCTTTATTTTTAGTGTTTCTGGCACACGTCCCAGATTCTTCTATCGAGAGGAGAGACCAACCAGTTGGAGTGAGGATAAGATATCCTTCCTCCTGCATATTCTTTACCCTTCTGAGGTGAACAATTATTCCTCAGCCGAGACTCATACCTTCCTCATGATTTGTTTTACTTAAAGGCTGTTAGAGTTATTTATATATCATAACAGGTAGTAAAATAGCTCAGTGAGGGGGGAGAGACTCACCAAGTAAAACAAGGAGCTTGGCCATCATAAACTACCATCTAGAAGCAGTCAGTGCAGTGTCTCTAAAGCACTGAATCATGACTGAGAGTGAGTGTGTCACTGTGTGTGTCACTCAGATACCTATTCACAGAAAAGTGGGGCACCAGGAGCTTTAGTCTATACTGTATCAGTGCGCTTTTTCTTTGTTCCAAGACATTTTTACTATGCTCCATACCAGAAATATTATGGTTGTGTGTTTGTGTTGTCCTTATACTGACGTAGATTCCAATCCCTTCTCCCAAATAAAAGATTATCCAAAGATAATGTTCTGGTAATACATTCATTTACTCAAGCCCATGCCCAGATATTTGTCTGTTGTGCCTTGTGTGGAAAGCTGTGGAAAGCTCCTTTCCTGCCATTGACTTTTATTTTGCATAAGTCCTCAGTGCCCTTTACACTATTGTGTTTTGTTTAGACTTGCATTGTCAACATTGTCCTCATAGTGTCACGTCCTGACCAGTAAAGGGGTTATTTGTTATTGTAGTTTGGTCAGGACGTGGCAGGGGGTGTTTGTTTTATGTGGTTCGGGGTTTGTTGGGATATGTTGTTATGTAAGAGGGGTGTTTGTTTTATGTGTTCTGGGGTTTTTGGGTATTGTTCTGGTTTTGTATTTCTATGATTTTCTAGGTTGTGTATTTCTTTGTTGGCCTGGTATGGCTCTCAATCAGGAACAGCTGTACATCGTTGTTGCTGATTGGGAGTCATACTTAGGTAGCCATTTTTTCACCTGTGGTTTGTGGGAAGTTGTTTTTGTATAGCTGTGTGTAACCTGCAATACTGTGCGTTCGTACGTTTTCTTGTTTTGTTTTGTTACGTGTCTCAATAAAAGTTAGAATGAGCACTCAACCCTCTGCGCCTTGGTCTACTCCGTACGACACTCGTTACAGAACTTCCCACCACCAACGGACCAAGCAGCGGGGGAAGGAGCAGCAGAGGAACTATGTGGACTACAAGGAATCATGGACATGGGAGGAAATTCTGGACGGGGCTGGACCATGGCACCAGGCTGGTGAATACCGTCGCCCACCGGAGGAGATAGAGGCAGCCAAGGCGGAACGGCGACGTTATGAGACATTTTACACGCCGATTGGACAGTGTGAGAGGCAGCCCCAATAACATTTTTTTGGGGGGCACACGGGTAGTTTGGCTGGGCCGGGGTTGAGCCCCAAGCCAACTCCCCGTGCTTACCGGAGGCAGCGTGATACTGGTCAGGCCCCGTGCTATGGGGTGATGCGCACGGCGTCGAGGCCGAGCATTAACAGGCCGGTGTGCTCGGTGCCAGCGTCCCGCATTTGCCAGGGGGAAGTGGGCACCCAGCCAGTACGGGTGGTGCCAGTCCTGCGTTCGAGACCGCCAGTGCGTCTCCACGGCCCAGTGTATCCTGTTCCCGCTCCTTGCACTAGCCTTGGGGTGCATGTCTCCAGTCTGGCACCTCCACTACCAGCCCCACGCACCAGGCCTCCAGTGCGTCAGCCCAGTCCAGCTCGTCCTGCTCCTGCTCCTCGCACTAGCCCTGTGGTGCGTGTCCTTAGGCTGGCACCTCCTAAGTCAGCCCCACGCATCTGGCTTTCAGTGCTCAGTCCCCGTCCAGAGCTTCCGACGACAGTACCCCGTCCAGAGCTTCCGGCAACAGTGCCTCATCCTGAGTGGCCGGCGACAGTGCCCCGTCCAGAGTGTCCGGCAACAGTGCCCCGTCCAGAGTGGCCGGCGACAGTGCCCTGTCCAGAGTTTCCGGCGACAGTGCCCCGTCTAGAGATGGCCCACAGTCCGGAGCCAGCATAGACGGCCCACAGTCCGGAGCCAGCAGAGACGGCCCACAGTCCGGAGCCAGCAGAGACGGCCCACAGTCCGGAGCCAGCAGAGACGGCCCACAGTCCGGAACCGGCGCAGCCAGAGTCGCCCTACAGTACGACGCAGCCAGAGTTGCCCTCCAGTAGGACACAGCCAGAGTCGCCCGTTGCGAGGGTCCCCAGTCCGGGTTGACGGAGAGGGACCTCGCTCTAGAGACGTTATGTAAGTGGGGTGAGCTAGGGGTGGAGCAGGGTCTGCGTCCTGCTCCTGAGCCACCTCCGTAGGGGGGAGTATTGGGAAGGGGGGGTGTTGCAGAAGCACCGTCGGTGACGGTGGCCACCCTCCTTTCCCTCCCATGTAGTTTGGGGATTTTTTTGTTTTGGGGTTATTTTTGTGTTTTTGTGTGAGGTGCATCCGGGGTCTGCACCTTTGGGGGGGGGGGTACTGTCATGTCCTGACCAGTAAAGGGGTTATTTGTTATTGTAGTTTGGTCAGGACGTGGCAGGGGGTGTTTGTTTTATGTGGTTCGGGGTTTGTTGGGATATGTTCTTATGTAAGAAGGGTGTTTGTTTTATGTGTTCCGGGGTTTTTGGGTATTGTTCTGGTTTTGTATTTCAATGATTTTCTAGGTTGTGTATTTCTTTGTTGGCCTGGTATGGCTCTCAATCAGGAACATCGTTGTTGCTGATTGGGAGTCATACTTAGGTAGCCCGTGGTTTGTGGGAAGTTGTTTTTGCATAGCTGTGTGTAGCCTGCAATACTGTGCGTTCGTACATTTTCTTGTTTTGTTTTGTTACGTGTCTCAATAAAAGTTAGAATGAGCACTCAACCCGCTGCGCCTTGGTCTACTCCGTACGACACTCGTTACACATGGGTCAAGAGTTTGGCTTTTTGTGTTCCAAAGATTCATAAAGGAACCAGATTATATCATTTCATGACCATCTATTTAGATAAAAAGCAGGTCCAGACATCTCACCTTAAGAGAATCTCTGTAACAGTGATGGGGTGCTGATTAAGTCCTGCTGAAAAATGTCCTTCCCCACATCTCCCAAGCACTCCCCCATGCCAGAGCCGTCCACTGTCTGTGATTTCCTTTAACAAGCTGGCAGGCCCAATAAACGTGGCAGTGATTTACTGCCCACTAGTCCTGCAGATTGTGATTTTTATTTTATTACAAAGGCAAGAAAATACATTCTTTCAAGTGACACCAAATTCAGCTATATCTTCAGAAATGTTCCAAGTGATGCCTTACAGACGGGTATTTGAAAAGGACCCAAAACTGTCATAGGGAGGCATAGCTAGGGCACACTGGTGGGAAAGTAATTAGACTGAACTATTAAGCCTTTGTTACAACAGCATATATTCAGTCAAGCACACAGAGAGAGGGAGGTCAGAAAAACAAATATGAAATTGTTAAACTGGAGAATAAAGAATGTGGGTGATGGGCTCTTAGTTGGCACATCAGGGTTAATAGAGATACTCAGACCTGCTGTGTCCGATGCCACGAAATGCCATGGAAATCCAATCAAATTACGGATGTGGCTGTGTACTGTAGCATCCAATAAGGCTGGGTTTTACAACCTCTGCTCTGACCAGCTGCCAATACCAACTCTTTTCAGGTTGTAGTAGTTTTACAGTTGTTATATTGAGGTTGGCAAGGCTAAATGCCCTGAAACTCTGAAAACCTAATGTCATTTTCCAAGAGTTTATTTTTTGTTGTTGTGAAAAGACAGTCGTAATCACTCCAATATTGAATGCAATGTGTCATTTATCTGATCACTTCAAAGTCAGCAAGTCTACCAGTCCATTTACAGTAACTGAAATAAATGATTAATTTCAATTACTTCAAGTTCATCATGATGCATTTCACCCTCAATATGTTAGATGTATAACGCTGTTTGACCGGTTCTTAACTATTAGAGTACTATTTAACCTTTGCCATCAACTCTAAATTACTTTCAATACACCCAGAACACATACATAACATTTGCTGTAACCACCTATACCCCAAAGGGACACCAGTTCTGGTAAGGCATCTCATCATGTTTGAACCAGATGTTGAGACTATTCCCACTCTCTAAAATGGTAAATGGGACCTCCCAGAGGCTTTGGTCTTTGCCTTTGCTCAATGCACACTGCTCTAAGGTGTGGAAAGTATTTGTCTATGTATGTCCTTTGAGAGAATCTCTGTAGTAGCAGCTGGAACACACAGAGACATAGGCCTACTGTAAGACTGAAGGGGGGACACTTACTGTAAGGGTTAGCTCATGAGAGTTAGCTAAAAGAATGTGTGAAAACAAGGTTTGATGATGTGAAGAAAGTGTTGAATATATGTGATTTCAGATAAAACTTGCAGTAGAAGTCTACAATGTGCCACTGCTCTGTTGATTATGTGTATTATGTCCTCCAATCAGTTTGGGACAAGTTTACTGACTGAGATGGAAAAGAGAACATAATGACAGCGAAGAGGAGAGAGAGAAAAGCTACAGTGTACTGAACATGTTACATACTGTTTAAAGTCGACATGGAAAGGTTTACTAGGACTGCTTTCTCCGCCATTGCCAAACCACTTTCCTTATATTCTGGTAATGAGGGTGGACTATAAGAGAAAGACGTGCTTTCAGGCCGACTCATTTTTACAGTCCAGAGAGAGTAACGATGCCCATGCCATTCACAGCCACACTTTAATTACCAGTGCTTAATGGACCACTAACACCAGCCTCAGAAGTGGCTGTAACTCTAGGTGCCCACACAACCGGCCTCACTGGGAAAAATGTGCCGCAAGATTATTGTATAATGAATCTTTTAACATGTACAGTACAAGAGACATAGTGATAAGACACAGAGTGTCAGTGAAGTGACAGGACATGAAAACATTTGGGTTCCCAGGACAGCTGACAATGACAACATACAGACTTTGACTTGAAGCACAGGGGTTCATCTAAAATAATCGACCATTTTACCCTCCACCAACAAATAGACGGAGTAACAAAAACACATGTTATATTGTCTGAAACAATATGTCACAGAAACAGACATCTCCTCAAGACGCTCCTCATGAGCTGTTTTATGATCTGTCCTGTTTACTGAACAGTCTGTGGTGAACATCTATTTGGATGAAGTCATCATGAGAGCATTACTATTGAATACATGGACCTACGGTGGGGAGATGTTTTATTATTAGTAGCACAAACCTGGATTCTTCTTTCTAGGCACTGCTGATTTTGCTCCTGAACTTTTACATTTTATTGAAGAGTCAATACCGAATGATCAGGAAGGGGACTTGGCACAGACTTTACACTCTGGCGGTGGTTTAACCTTTGAATCTTCCTGTAAAGAAATACCAGTGCCTCATTCCTTCAGGCCAAGAATCATACACTGTAGGTTTGCTATTAACATAACATATGGGCGCTGTAGTATTTTTGGCTCTAGGACTGTGTGATGTTTTCTCTTCAGAACTCAATGTTTCAACATATACATACATACACCACTAAAATCACCAAAGATGCATAGTAACCATGTTGTATATTTCATAGTGTACAGTCTAATAGGCCTACCTGTAACTTGCTCACTGAATATCTGGACAAGCTGCTTTCCATATTTTCTCTGAACAGTAAAATCTGAACAGAACCTTGCCTCAGGACTGTATCTATACTGACTGTACAAAACATTAAGAACTTCCTAGTATTGAGTTGCAACAGCCTCATTTAATTGGGGCATGGACCCTACAAGGTGTCGAAAGCGTTCCACAGGGATGCTGGCCCATGTTGACTCCAACACTTCCCACAGTTGTGCCAAGCTGGCTGGATGTCCTTTGGGTGGTGGACCATTCTTGATACACATCTTTTGAGCGTGAAAAACCCAGCAGCGTTGCATTTCTTGGCACAAACCTGTGCGCCTGACACCTTCTACCATACCCTGTTCAAAGGCACTTAAATCTTTTGTCTTGCCCATTCACCCTCTGAATGGCACAGATACACAATCCATGTCTCAATTGTCTCAAGGCTTAAAAATAATTATTTAGCCTGTCTCCTCCCCTTCATCTACACTGATTGAAGTGGATTTAACAAGTGACATCGATAAGGGATCATATCTTTCACCTGGATTCACCTGGTTAGTCTATGTCATGTTTTGTACACTAAGTGTATATACAGTCTTATTTGTGATGGACCCAATCACTCACAGAATGGAATGGTACCAGCAGACCTGCCTTTCCTGGACTCAGAGTAGACTGAAAATCCTCCAGGCTCCGATTTCAACCACCTCAACCGTCACTTCTTTACCATCATAATCACTGCTCACGGAAAGAGCTCAAAGATGATTGTTTTTCAACAGAAAGATAATTGTTTTTCAGTAGAAAGTGTATTTCCCAGTGTATACTCATAATAAAGAGGATTCTGTTGACTTCCACTTTTCGGCTCCTCGTTTCTATCCATTCTCCACCACTGGTACAGTATCAGAAGATTTTCAATATTCACAACATTCGTATGTCTGTATGATGGAAGCCCTTAAAGAACACATCTTTAAACCCTTCTACTTGCCCAGTGCAGGGGGAGGAGGGTCCAACAGCTCACTGGGGACCCAGTAACTGGACCCTGCACCTCCAGCACCGCTCCAATGTTTATTTGTAGGTATGACTGTACAGGAGTGTTGATGAGGTTCAGGGTACATAAACCCACCAGCTCCCTGGTAGCTATGATCGCAACATCTACATTGAAATACAATGAACAGAAACATTGTTACATTTCAGATTCAGACTCTAACTGAAGGAAGGGAAAGGGGTTGCACAACTGAATGCATTCAACTGAGAAAAAAAAGTGAAAGACTGAAGGAGCAGTTTCTCCAGCCTGCCCAGAGGGAGGACAGACGGGGAGCAGTTTCTCCAGCCTGCCCAGAGGGAGGACAGAAGGGGAGCAGTTTCTCCAGCCTGCCCAGAGGGAGGACAGACAGGGAGCAGTTTCTCCAGCTTGCCCAGAGGGAGGACAGAAGGGGAGCAGTTTCTCCAGCCTGCCCAGAGGGAGGACAGACAGGGAGCAGTTTCTCCAGCCTGCCCAGAGGGAGGACAGACGGGGAGCAGTTTCTCCAGCCTGCCCAGAGGGAGGACAGAAGGGGAGCAGTTTCTCCAGCCTGCCCAGAGGGAGGACAGAAGGGGAGCAGTTTCTCCAGCCTGCCCAGAGGGAGGACAGAAGGGGAGCAGTTTCTCCAGCCTGCCCAGATGAAGGACAGAAGGGGAGCAGTTTCTCCAGCCTGCCCAGAGGGAGGACAGAAGGGGAGCAGTTTCTCCAGCCTGCCCAGATGAAGGACAGAAGGGGAGCAGTTTCTCCAGCCTGCCCAGAGGGAGGACAGAAGGGGAGCAGTTTCTCCAGCCTGCCCAGAGGGAGGACAGAAGGGGAGCAGTTTCTCCAGCCTGCCCAGACAGAGGACAGAAGGGGAGCCGTTTCTCCAGCCTGCCCAGAGGGAGGACAGACGGGGAGCAGTTTCTCCAGCCTGCCCAGAGGGAGGACAGAAGGGGAACAGTTTCTCCAGCCTGCCCAGAGGGAGGACAGAAGGGGAGCAGGTTCTCCAGCCTGCCCAGAGGGAGGACAGACGGGGAGCAGTTTCTCCAGCCTGCCCAGAGGGAGGACAGAAGGGGAGCAGTTTCTCCAGCCTGCCCAGAGGGAGGACAGAAGGGGAGCAGTTTCTCCAGCCTGCCCAGAGGGAGGACAGAAGGGGAGAAGTTTCTCCAGCCTGCCCAGAGGGAGGACAGAAGGGGAGCAGTTTCTCCAGCCTGCCCAGTGGGAGGACAGAAGGGGAGCAGTTTCTCCAGCCTGCCCAGATGGAGGACGGAAGGGGAGCAGTTGTTGCGGGGTTAACAGCCTTGCTCAAGGGAAGATTTTTCCACCTTGCCGGCAAGAGGATTCATACAAGAAACCTTTCAGTTACTGTCCCAACGGTCTAACCGCTAGGCTACCTGCTGCCCCCCAAGGCTACCTTCAAAATAAAACATTTTACAAAGCTGGAGAACTGAAGTCAGAATTGATAGTGACAGGTAGATAACGTGTAATACACATACACCTCTTTGTGGGACAGACTTCATAAACACAGTATCCTATACATACAGTACTCTTATACCTGAAACAGGAATGTTAGAGTCCTGCTCCTCTCTCTTTCCGGTGTGGAGCTGTATGAGGTACCTGCTGAGGGAGCTTATGCCGTAAATAAACACTGGATGCTGTTTATACATCTCACACATGGACTTTAGTGCCTGTGTGATCTCCAAAGGTCTTGGGCCCGCTCCAGGCAAGCAGTGCTACTCATCCTTTAGCAGAGGCCTCCAAATAAAATGGAGCTACCTCGCCAAGCAAAACGGGCTTCAGACCTATTTTCCAGCGACAGTGTGGCCAGGAAAAATACAAGGAAACCATTTCAACTCTGAAACCTTCCCCGATTGAAAAAGTGTAGATCAGAGAGATTGGCGAAAAGACCCAATCAACGCACTGTCAAGGCTTTTCCTAAAGTTGTCAGCTTCCTCTGTGGGGAAAGTAAATGGACTCAGTCAACTAGCCCGGTACCTCTCTCCTAGAATTAAAGTCAGGCTCCACACACACCCTGCCCTATCTCTGTGCTACCTTCCCTCCCTTGGACCATTGCACTACCCCTCTATGCCATTCTTCTATCCATCCATACTAGTATGGCACCTGGTATGGCTGGCTTCCCATCCTGGTCCCAGACAGTCCACTCCCAATTCTTTCCCCTGGAAGGGGTTATTTAAGTGCTCACCTGTTTCCCTGAGTCGTCCAGCTGCTCTCTGTAGGCTTTCTGGCTGTTGTTGATGCCTCTTCAGCAGCATGACCTAGGGAATAGCCTCACTGTGTGTCTGCTGTGCACATCTTCAGTGGCAGGGTCCAAGGGGCCCCATGTAGGACTCAGCTTGACTATCTTCTTTCAAAGGGAACTGAAGGGGACCACAGGCCCTCTGAGCCCAGCTGCCTCGGTGGAAACCCAAAACCAGCTGGGCTCTTTGAAACTAGCCCTCACAGGAAAGCTATGGATTATGACTTCCACCGCGACACCATGTATCTTTAGTAACGCCCATGTCGTCCTTGGCTGGCACTCCACTCATCTCCTCTGAAGGAAGGCAGCTCAGCAATAGAGGGGCCCTGCCACAGTCTGAACGCTTCAGATGGAAATCATTGAATTGTACAGTGGACATTTCTTTAAACCAATATTGTGGGTGTTTTTATTATCATTTTTTCCACAATGCTGTTATTGTTAATTCTAAAGAACTCTCCTTCTCAACCATGTAACTGAACTATTAGGCTGTCAGATTCTGATGAATGTGTCACCATAATACAACAAAATAACTTGGATGTAAACTATTTTTTTATTTTGCCAACCACTCTAGAAACAACTCAAAACCAGAACTTTACCGATGATCCCTAAGCGGGTCTACATTCTGCTGTTTAGAAGCAAATCAGATTGAGTTTCATTTCAGGAAATACTTTCCATGCTGTATTTTCATTGCCTCGCAGGTCCACTCTGTTGCCCCAGAGCACTCAATGAAAAGAGGCTTTATCTGCCACTCAGTCACTCTCATTACCATGAACAACACCTCGCCAGAAACACTTACATTTTACATTTATCAAAAAGACCCCTTTAATGATCTGCAGTTGAAATGTGTAACCTCTAGTTGACAAAATGCATGCGCTGCCCAGGATACACAAACCAAAAGTTAAGTCCATAAACTTTCACAGTGTTTTTTTTTATTCACAGGCTTTTTTTGTGAACCTAACAATTACACCTTTGTGATAAGTAACTGTTATTGTTGGGGGGAATAGAAAACATTATCGAATATCATACTATAAAATATATAATACAATTTTGTGACACAGGACCAATTTAAAAACTCTCCCAATTCACCTTTGCATAAATCACTCCTTTGTCTGTTTGGATTTTACTTGTTTGGCACAAGGTTTCCCACTGATACAAGTGGTTGGCAGCAAGCACACCCTCCTGACTTTGATAATGCTGTAAATGTAACACCAGATTACATTTATACAGTGTTCTGACTTGCACCTTTAATAGCCTGCAGTCATAGGCAGGCAGCAATATGCTACTAGGCTGGGCTCCACACCACACAGGTCTGTACAGACCTAATGCATGTTTATATCACATTGGCAGGCAGGGTATCATTATCTGACAGCATTGATCTTAATTGAACTTGCCAGTGTGAAACAGCAGAATCAGAGGTCAGATAAGCACAGTGGCTATGTGGCTGTCAGTGTTGTCCTAGCTGACTTTGAGTAGTGCTGAGAAAGCAGTGGAGAGAGACAGGTGGTGAGACGTCAGGGGGAAGTGAGCACGAAAGTAACAGCTACACACAGCATCATTAGTGTTTCTGCTCCAAATGTCCAATGCTGACCGCAACACAGAGAGAGAGAGAGAGAGAGAGAGAGAGAGAGACAGAGACAGAGACAGAGACAGAGACAGAGAGAGACAGAGAGAGACAGAGACAGAGACACAGAGACACAGAGACAGAGACACAGAGACACAGAGAGAGAGAGAGAGAGAGAGAGAGAGAGAGAGAGAGAGAGAGAGAGAGAGAGAGAGAGAGACAGAGAGACAGAGAGACAGAGAGACAGAGAGACAGAGAGAAAGAATGACACTGATGGGGATGGGCAGCGTGGTCTCATAGACTGGACGTAACATAGTACATATTACGAACGTAGGGTGGTTAGTCGGGGTGGAAGGGTGGGTGTATAACACCAATGTCTAGCATCCCAATGTCATGGTTCCACCTGTCACCAGAGGGTGGCAGAGACCATCCTGGAGACATTAACGACACTCAGGTGTGTCCAATTTACTCATTGTGATTTCCCTGTTAAAAGAGGTGTGTTTTCTGTTGTCGTTTGCAAAGTTTGAATTGTTTACCGTGTGCGGTCGGTTCCTGAGTGAAGTTTTGAGACTAAGTGTGTGTTGCTTTTTCAAGTGTAGTGTGATCCTGCAGCTACCGTTTCTCAGTAAAGTGTTATGTTTATCCTTAACCACTGATTCCTCGTCTGGTCTCTTCTCTGCACCTGGGTCCAACCTCACCACGTCACACCCAAAGGTTAGCATGTTAACCCTAACCCTTTAACCTAACCGTTAACCTTAACCCCTAGCCTAGCTAACGTTAGCCACCTAGGTAACGTTAGCCATAATAAATTGGAATTCGTAAAATATATACGTTTTTAAAATTCGCAGCATTTTGGAAGAAATGCAATTCGTAACATATCATATGAAACGGATGATGGACATCCACAAATGAATACAAACCATACAAAACATAACATATCATACTATTTGGAGTGTCCCGGATTTATATTTACTATGTTACTGTACGTCTACCCCAGTCCAGGTTTGGATGGGATATAGTGGTGTGCTTGTACACATTCCTGTGCACCACAGAAGCAGTAGCTCCTGTTGGCAGCTCTTCCTTCAGACCCAGTTAGCCCTCCCAGGTCTATGTGTTTGTCTTGGGTTTCTCTCCATCCCTCCCTCTCTAAATATTTTTGAATGCCACTGAAGAATGTTGTAATGTTGTTGAAGTAGCGGAGCGGCTGTATCCAGTGAGCAGCACTGCTGTTATTCTTTCACCTGATACTGAGGACTCTGCGGAGGGGCTCTGGTCACACATACCTCTGTCCTCCTTCCCTCCTCATCCCATCCTTGCCTTCCTTTCCCTACTCGTTTCACTGACAGAGACACTCGCATGTGGAAAAGCACTGTCTTGCAAATCAAATATATCTAATTATGAGTTGCAGAGAGTGAAATTACTGAACAATGTCTCTTCATTGTTTTTCTCTGTTGAATTAAATAACTACTTTACTCACTGCCTTTTTTTATTTTGTCATATGCCAAATGCAATACTCTTCTAATATGGTGTTTATAGTTAACATCATCTAATCTCATGATTTGATTGATTCTACAAAGTGACTATAACAAATACAGCTTTTAGGATTAACCTCTCTTTCTTGAGGAGAAAACTGCTTCAGCTGGCCTGAATACCTCTTTGTTGAATCCAAGCATCTCGGCTAAAATAGTAATTGAACATAATCAAGCGGGTTCAGTGGCTCAGTATTTCTGCTGGGGCTCTGTTTTAACAAACCTAACGCATTGGTAAAGTTAAGCACTGGCGGTAGCACTATAGGTTCGGGGGTGTGTCAGAAATATCTTCGCTATTTTCACAACCACAGTTATGGGCGCAGTTGGGTTTTGATTAAGGGCTGGGTTTTGATTAATAAACAAGTTGTGGGTGTGTCAAGGCTTGGCCCCTCACTGGCCAGTCAGAACGTGCTCCATGGTTAAATATGTGGTTGCTTCTAGTTGCGTATTTACAGTATTTTATGTGTTGCGTCGTCATCAACTCCAATTCAAATGCTAGTTCGTTATAGCCTAGTTTGTTAAATAGCCTGCCCCATTTGCAAAGCATTGTTCTAATTGCATTGTGTCAATATGGAAATGAATTGTTAAACATAGGCTACGGCATTCACACTGATCTAGGGGCTAGGCCTATACACTATTAAAAGTCACTGCCTAACTCATTAAAGGAGATGCTTTATTTCTTTACAACCAAACCTCTATTTTTGACATAAACGGCATGTTATAGAAGGGTCCGGACACCTTTTGTGGTGATTTCACATGTTTTTGAGAAACTTACCCCAAACAGCAAATCCCTTCCTCATTGTGTAGTATAGGGGCCCACAGAAAACATGAACAAAGGCTCCAAAAACACCAAAATACATTCGTGATGCAGGTCTTCAGATGTTGTACACATAAAACTGTGTCATTCCTAACTTTATCAGCAATGTTATATTCCATTTTGTTGCGACTCAAGTGATGCCTCTCCATCCATTCTACTGTACAGGTAACTGACAAAATAAAGGAAACACTTGAGTAAATGAGGGCTGCAAAGTATATTGAAACCCTGGGGTGCTTCCACACAGGATGTTCCAGACACTTGTAGAATCTATGTCTGTAACGATCGTCTGGAAGAGGGGACCAAGATGCAGCGTGGCGAGTGTTCATATTGAATTTTAATAATACAAAACACTTGAACATAAGACACAAACGAACGCCAACAGTTCTGTCCGTGCAAACCACACAACAGAAACAACTACCCACAAAACCCCAAAGGAAAACAGGCTGCCTAAGTATGATTCCTAATCAGAGACAACGATAGACAGCTGCCTCTGATTAGGAACACTACTCGGCCAAAAACAAAGAAATACAAAAACATAGAAAAAGGAACATAGACTGCCCACCCAATGTAACACCCTGGCCTAACCAAAATAAAGAACAAAAAACCCCTCTCTATGGCCAGGGCGTTACAGTACCCCCCCCCCCAAAAGCTGCGGACTCCGGCCGCAAAACCTGACTCTGAAGGGGAGGGTCCGGGTGGGCCTTCCTACAGCGGCAGCTCAGATGCGGGACGTGGCCTCCGCTCCACCCTCGGCTTCGCCCACTTATGTGGCGCCCCTGGCTGCGCCGGAGGACTGGTGGGCGTCCCTGGCTACGCCCGGCTGGTGGGCGTCCCTGGCTGCGCCCGGCTGGCGGGCGACCTTGGCTGCGCCCGGCTGGCGGGCGACCCTGGCTGCGCCAGGCTGGCGGGCGGCCCTGGCTGCGCCCGGCTGGCGGGCGGCTCTGGCCGCGCCCGGCTGGCGGGCGGCTCTGGAGGCTCCGGACAGGCGGGCGGCTCTGGCTGCTCCGGACAGGCGGGCGGCTCTGGCTGCTCCGGACAGGCGGGCGGCTCTGGCCCAGGATTCACCAGGCTGGGGAGACGTGAAGGAGGCCTGTCTCTGGGCGCAGGCACAGGACTCACCAGGCTGGCGGGCGGCTCTGGCGGCTCCGGACAGGCGGGCGGCTCTGGCGGCTCCGGACTGGCGGGCGGCTCTGGCGGCTCCGGACTGGCGGGCGGCTCTGGCGGCTCCGGACTGGCGGGCGGCTCTGGCGGCTCCGGACTGGCGGGCGGCTCCGGACTGGCGGGCGGCTCTGACGGCTCTGGCGCAGGATTCACCAGGCTGGGGAGACATAAAGGAGGCCTGGCTCTGGGCGCAGGCACAGGACTCACCAGGCTGGGGAGACCCACAGGAGGCCTGGTCCTGGGAGGAGGCACAGGACAGACCAGGCTGGAGAGACTCACTGGAGGCCTGGTCCTGGGAGGAGGCACAGGATAGACCAGGCTGGAGAGACCCACTGGAGGCTCCGGGCTGAGGAGCATCTCTGTCGGCTCCGGACTGTCGGCCATCTCTGTCGGCTCGCGACTGTAAACTGTCGCCGGAAGCTCAGGACGGGGAACTGTCGCCGGAAGCTCAGGACGGGGAACTGTCGCCGGAAGCTCAGGACGGGGAACTGTCGCCGGAAGCTCAGGACGGGGAACTGTCGCCGGAAGCTCAGGACGGGGAACTGTCGCCGGAAGCTCAGGACGGGGAACTGTCGCCGGAAGCTCAGGACGGGGAACTGTCGCCGGAAGCTCAGGACGGGGAACTGTCGTTGGAAGCTCTGGACGGGGAATGCGCACTCTAGGCCTGATGCGTGGGACTGGCTTTGGAGACGCCAGACTAGTAACACACACCTTCAGGCTAGTGCGGGGAGCAGGAACAGGACGTACTGGAGAGAGAGTGCGAGAGGCAGGCGCCTGAAAAGCATGGGTAGTTGACTCAGGCCTCACCCCTGGTCCAGCCGAACTACCTGTGTGACCCCCCCCCCAAAAAAAATGGGGGCTGCCTCTCGTTCTTCCCGGGTAGGCTCCGATATCTTTCGATCACCTGGCCCCATGTCCAGTCTTTCCTCCCAATCCACTCCTGATGAGACCAGGTGTCCATCTCCTCCCGAGCACGCTGCTTGATCCAGTTGTGGTGGGTAGTTCTGTAACGATCGTCTGGAAGAGGGGACCAAGATGCAGCGTGGTGAGTGTTCATATTGAATTTTAACAATACAAAACACTTGAACATAAGACACAAACGAACGCCAACAGTTCTGTCGGTGCAAACCACACAACAGAAACAACTAACCACAAAACCCCAAAGGAAAACAGGCTGCCTAAGTATGATTCCTAATCAGAGACAACGATAGACAGCTGCCTCTGATTAGGAATCCTACTCGGCCCAAAACAAAGAAATACAAAAACATAGAAAAAGGAACATAGAACGCCCACCCAATGTAACACCCTGGCCTAAGCAAAATAAAGAACAAAAAACCCCTCTCTATGGCCAGGGCGTTACAATGTCAAGGCGCATTTAAGCTTTTCTGTCGACTCGTGGTGGCCCAACACACACTCTATTAAGACCCTTTATGTTGGTGTTTCCTTTAATTTGGCAGTTACCTGTAGCAGCAGGCTACACAGAGAATGGAACAGCTGGATAGGGGAAACATCTCGAGTCGCGCAAAAGGAAATATAACATTGCGGATAAAGTTCGGAATGAAACAATTTCATGTGTACAAAATCTAAAGACGTGCATCACTATACTGAGAGCTTTGTCATTTCTAAAAGGACGTATTTGGGTGTTTTTTGAGACCATGTTTTTTTGGGGGCCGCCATACTCCACAACGAGGATGAGGAAGGGATTTGCTGTTTTTATTTAGTATTCGTAACTTGCAAAAAGTAATCATTCTATATCAGCACAACATACACAAATCAAATGTTTTTTACTCAAATATCAGTGTCAGACTACTACTTTACTATTTTAAGTAAAGAAGTAAAACATAATAGAATCAAGTAACAACAACTTGTCTAATAAATGTTAGACTTTAAAATATTAAACAATTATAACTTGTAAACTCAGTAACTTTAGATTAGCAGAACAAAATATTTGTAAACAGTACTCAAAAAACATAAGAACATCTGACGTCAGAGTGAGTACCAATTATATGATTTGAGTTCTACAGGCAGTTGGAGATGGTTCAGTAACCTCTACTTAACTGCTTTAAAGGATACGTTTTATTTTTTACATCCAAATCTCTATTTTTGATGTAAATGTATTTGCATTTATTATGGATCCCCATTAGAATGGCAGAAATGTAACAAGGCACACCTGTCAATTGAAGCATTCCAGGTGACTACCTCATGAAGCTGGTTGAGAGAATGCCAAGAGTGTGCAAAGCTGTCATCAAGGCAAAAAGTGTCTACTTTGAAGAATCTCAAATATAAAATATATTTTGATTTGATTAACACTTTTTTGGTTACTACATGATTCCATATGTGTTATTTCATTGTTTTGATGTCTTCACTATTATTCTACAATGTAGAAAATAGTCTAAATAAAGAAAAAACGTTGAATGAGTAGGTGTGTCCAAACTTTTGACTGGTAGTTTATGTAAATAAGTATTTCTGTTTTTTATTTTTAATAAATGTGAAACATTTCTTAAACTGTTTTTTGGTTTTACATTATGGGGTATTGTGTGTAGATTGATGAGGGAAAATAATATTTAATCCATTTTAGAATAAGGCTGTAACGTAAGAACATGTGGAAAAAGTGGTCTGAATACTTTCCGAATGCACTGTAGTTTACGTTGATTGGACTAAATTGTTTTTGGTATCTTTTAGTTGTCACTGTGTTAGACCAAGCAGAGGAGATTTGATTATGTTGAAGTTGAAATAGTCCTGAAATAGTGGAGGCGGCTCCTGTTTTATTTGCGATTTGCGGTAATTCTCCGTGGTTCTTAATCGAAAGTTGTTTAGTGGTGCGAAAATGTCGGAAACATTAACTTGCTTGACCATGCTGTAGGTAACTGTTTATTACATGCAATATGCTTTGTGAACTTCACCGGTCACAGGTTGATCTCCGGGTTTGTGTTGAAACAAAGGTGTGGTTGAATTTACTGTGCCACTGTGCCTGCCTTATTGTCTCGGCCTCTCTTATTTTGTATAGATGAGTGAATGTTACGTGTAGACATTTAGGCCTGTGTGTGCATACAGTGCCATGGAACGTGAGAAGCGATTTATGATATCATGCTTCCGAACTGATCCTATTTAGAAATATTGTTGTTTGTTAAACAAGATGTATATTTTTTTCGTTTAATTTGAGTTAAAACTAATAGCTCATTAGAAAGATTCACCGTCCATGGGTTTATGGTGAAGACGTAGGATGCATGGCTCGAATGCAATGCAATTTCCTCTACATTTTGCCATAGAAATGTTTGCAGTTATTCTATGATATCTGAGTGAGACTTACTAACAAAATCAATGAGCCCCCCCAGCCGATAATTCGACCATGATAACAAGTTTAGATAGCTGGCCGCTAAACCAGTAAAGGTGCGTGGGTAAAATCACTGGGGAAGACAGAACAAAAGCCATATTACAACCTGTGTGTTGTGATAATTGTGTTGTTTGCTCTATAACCTGTTAGTTAAATATGCCATGCGACCGTGACATATAGGCCTAGGCGCAAGTGAGCTGATGTTACACAGGTAAATTGCCGAACCGTTAGGGCTGGAAAATTAAATTTGATTACATGATGAAATTGAAAATGCGCGTTTGCCTCCTTACCGCCAGCCGAAAATGGAGCTCCTGGTGTGCTCAGAGTGTGGTCGGTGGTGCTCTCTAATTCACACCATATATCTTCCTGAGTATGTATACATCAATAAACAGAACCCCCACAGCCTGGCCGCCCCATGGCAGGAAAGGTGTAAACTACAAAACCGCAATGTGGGGACCATACCACAAACTGCGCTGTCAATTCAATCCAGGGTGTAGAACTGTGCCAGTCTAGAAGTTGATGTGAAAGACTGCCAGCACTGCAAACACTACTCTTAAATGTATTTCTTTCAGAGCTAATTTGACTTGGCGATCATGCTGGTCCTCAAACCAGACTAGGGCAAAATGAGTGCAGGTTGTTCTAATGGGTTCTCCATGAGCAAACTAAACACTCTCCATTGCTTGGTTTACCTGCATAAGTTTCCATAACTACCTCACCCTCTGAGGCAGAGGACCCTAAAGCCTCCAGGTCTAGGTCTAATTCCAGTGCCAGACTGAAGTGTCCAGGCCTGGGTAACCAGTGATGGGGTCTAGAAAGATCTTATTCACACAGACTAGTGATCGTTTAAACTGACATTGAGTCATGCTAAATAGGGCACCCGTTGGCACATTCGCCCCTTCTTTGGCCTGCCTGGCACTGTGTGTGTGCGTTGTGACTGCCAAGAATGGAGCCAACCGCAGGGAACAGTAACACTGTGTGAGTTTGTGAGATGTGCCCATTGGGCCGAAACACTGTGAGTTGGGACATTAGATCTCTTTGAAAAGGGTGGCTAACAGAGCTGGTTTCTGCTTAATGGGACAGACTGATCAACTTACGGTTGGTCAATATCTTACACATGAAAACCACATTAACTAGTCTCAAAAGAGATTAGCTTCAAATCAGTCACCAAGCTATTTAAAAAAGAATGGACAGCATGAACGCTTGTGTTCAAAAAGAACTGTACTTTTAGCATATTTCAATTGCTGAAAACATGTAAATAAGGTAACTCTTTGCTTTCCCACAGTATGTCTGCTCTAAAGCACCAGAGGCGGTGAGGACACATCTGTTGCTCTGCTGGAGACACACAGCTGATGATTATTGCAAGTAAACTTGCTGATTACTGTGCTGAAAATGAAGGGCAAGGCTGCCAACAGGGACTACAATATTTGACCCTAATGCACACCGGGTGTCAACACCTTTGACAGAGGAAAGTTGTCCTTTAACTCTGTCTGTGAATGTGTGTATTCACACTAAGGGATGAAAAATCTACACCGCACACCATATGAATGTTGGTAAGTCAGTGTGGTTGCAAGTTTTGATAGCGTTATTCACATATCAAGGCAGACTGTGTAAATGTGTTGTCCTGTGGTTGAGCTTTGTGGGTGAGTTGGGCAGTTGGTGTATGTATATATTCAGATCTATCTGACAGATTTCTTTCCGGGTCCTGGGGAACAGATACAGGATTGTGCGGCTGGCTTTGGGCTCTCTCAGGTGCAGCCAATAATCCTCAGAATGGGATGTTTACCTTTCAGTGTGCCTCGAAACCCAGCCAGAATAACTGAAAAACTAACAGCAGCCTGTTTGTTCAGCAGCTGTTTAGACAGGTGAACGAAGCAGCCACTCCTGATTGAGGCCTTTTCTGTCTACTCAGAGGATTACAGGTAACATTAGAGAACTGACAGACTGGTAAAACTGGGATTCAGAGTTAACAACTCTGACACTCTAAAATAGAAAATGGGGCCATATTTTGTAGTCAAGGAGATATTGTAATGATATGGCTCTATTTTGACCTATAATTGTTCCAGCCTCAATCTTCATTTAGAGTTGATGGATGTTCTGCTTTAATAGGTCAAGCTTATCATCCTGTCTAACCTGACAGACATGCTATTCCAAACAATAGTATTCTATGCAACCCAGACTGTGGAGGTTGATATAGAATAATAATCTCTCTCTCTCTCTCTCTCTATATATATATATATATATATATATATATTTTAAAGCTCCTTAATCAAGTTCTGGTTGTAAAATGTTTTAATGAACCACTTTACTGGAATTTCTCTTTACAATGAGAAGAAAGTGTTCAGACTAGCCCGTATGCCAGAGCATTGGAAAAAATCCCACCCCCAAAAAAAGGTTGTTTTATGTGAACAAGTAGATTCATAGCAGAGCCTGCTGTCAGGGACATTTTCCACTGTAAACATCAACCACGCAGGAAAGTGCAAATGAGCAACGAAACAGCTGTTACACTTTACAAGGCTGGTGCAATTTATTCAAACATTAAACAAACTAAACTTAATACATGTTGTTTACTTGATGTCATACATGGCAGCCCATGTTCGGAAGGTTTGAGTGACAGGGGGAGAGACAGTGGCCTACCCCCCTCTGACATTCAGCTTTTCATATTTCAGACATGGTTGAGACATGTTTAGACAATGTGAGTAAACTTGTAAAAAAAAAAATTACACAGTGAGGTAAAGTTGTTAAAGGCCCAACAAACCAACGTCAATCAAGAAGCTGGCATATACTGGCCTTTTTCCATAGACTGGTGTAATCAACACAATTTCGTCTGTGCAGTCTTTTTATGTATAGATGGGTGGAGTCCCTCTGAAGATTCATATTTCTCTTAAATTTGGTTATTTTCATTAAAACATGGCACATGGTTATATTCATTATTAAAGTTGCACAGATGGGAACAATATATGGAACCTGCCTGTATATGCATTTTCCAGTGATCTTGGAAACTAGTCCATCCACACGGCTTGTGGTGTTCTGGCTATACTCTGGCTCTCTCAGGGGCTGATAAGCAGATGAGAGATGGCCGTGTATTACCCCAGGGGAGGAATGAGACCTTTCCTTATACGTCTGATCCTCTCCAGACCTCCAGACCCGACACACGGTGCAACTCAGTGGCCGTCATCATTTGTTATTCTTCCTTTACCATGTTCCTTTACCATGTCTGGAGTACATCACTCTGTCTGTGCTTGAGACTCCATCGATTTCTATTTGTCTATGACATTAACTATCATATAAACAAGCACAATCCAAAAGCAGAATGGTTTGTGCTGTAAGACCTCATTGAACTGTGTGTTTTGGGATCTCCAGAAGAATGGTGGTATAGCATAGTGCTCCAAATGAAGGCTTGTAGCCTCAGACAAAGAGACGTCTGGCTCAAAACATCATACTGACAGCCTACTCCTCCAGACATGCTAAACTCACAACTCGATACTGCTTTGGGCACAATCTTTGTTTCCCCATCATTTCAACCCCAACCTCAATGTGATGACGTTGAATCAATGTGGAAAACTAATTGAATTCGCAAGAAGTCCTCAACGTAAGGCCATTTTGTATTAACCTACATCAAATGACATGGTGACATGTTTTGTTCATTTCATGTTGAATTCACAATAGTTGGCAACTCAACCAAATGTAAATCAAAACTAGACGTTGAATTCACGTCTGTGCCCATTGGGATGTGTAGTTAAAATGCTGAGTCAAAGTAGTCCGATAGACCCCAAATATAAAGTGGTGTAGAACACACATTAAGATTTAGGGGATAAGTATACCATAGAATGGAAACACATTATTTTATTAAAACAAATTAATTCACCAAATGAGATATAAACAAAAAATCAATCATGTTTTTATTACTATTACAGGTAGAATGTACTAATATTCACTAAATATTGTATATAATTTACTAAGAGAAATATTTCAACTTAGAATCAGAGACTATCGTGGTTGCCATGATCCTCTGGTCCGGTAACCTCCCTCCTGTCCTGACCTGTCCTGGGTTAGGTATATTGAAGACAGAACCTACCATTGAGGAGGAATGAAAGCCCAGTCACAGAGTATTTTCTGTGGGTGAAAATGACCCACTATTTGAGTTTGTGTCCAGATTTGGAGGGTGACGCCAGGCCAGCTCTGTTCTGCTCTGCTCTCCCTCAGCTCGGTGTGTTTTTACAGGTGCACGCGTGATATGATGTATGTGTTACAGCCACTGTGTGACTGAGCACTGACCCACTTCCAGAGTTTGGCACCGCGGCACTGCAACCTCTGCCCTCAGCACAGAGACCATGAGCCTGGTAACAAACACTCCTCTGTCACACTCAGAGCTAAGGCTATAAGGGTTCTATTTGGTTTGGACTCTTGCAGTTTAATCTACTTCATTTCCATCATCTAAAGTGAATGGTATGACATAAGTCTAAAGAGCTAGATATCTCTTCATTATGCATCCCCCATGCACGTGTTCTCCGTAACAACACACACACACACACACAAAAATGACCTAATGCATGCACACTGGTGCACATACATTCCTTACGTCAAACACATTGTCTATGAAAGCACTGTAGGGAACGATTGGCATGTACTGCTGCTGCTGCTGTCGTAATTCATCCCAATGCTCCAACGCTGACCTACCGCCACCTCTAACCAAGCATTTAACAGAAAGAAGGATGTCAAAACACTGAGAAAATAATGGTTGGCAGGCAGGAACAAATGGCATGGCAACAGTCATGGAGAGAGAGGTCAGGGGGAATGGGGGAGAGCCGAACCTGACAGGAACGTAATTAAACCCGAACCATGGGCTTACCTAACTTTAATTGATGTGCCAATTCAAACATGTTAAAAGACTGGGTGTCAACAGGCCTGTATGTCCCCATGTGTTCACATACATATTTCCATTATTTAGACTCAGCTTCCCCCAGTGCTCTCTGCTTGACTATAAACTCGGAGGAAACCACATCCGAGTCCAGTGGCCCAGGACATTGACACACAACAAAACGTTTGAGGTATAAAAAAATCACATTATGATATGATATTCTATGTCAACACAGTGCATACCAGAGACATGTTGGGAATTGGTTGAGACTGAAGGTAGTTGCCTTGGTCTGACAGTCTGTCAAGATAACAGAATGATGGGTAGAAAAAGAAGGCAGACCCCTTGCCTGGGAGTGTACAGAAAACCCCCCTGTCCTATTGGGCCATGTCTCTCTAAATCAGGCCTGGGGATAGGGGGAGGAGAGGGGAGTTAGAGCCCCCCTGTCTGCACATGCCCTGGCCCTCAGCCTGCTGGTTGGCTGGGAGGGATGATTCATTTGACTGGATGTAAGAGATGATATAATGGCACACATTAGCCATGTCATTTAGAATACTTTTAACTGTGGAGAGCTGGGGTTTACATTTTTTGGTCTAATACTTACAAGCTATAAAGTTTCAATCTTATTTTATGCATTTTCAAAGGTTCTTTGTTGCACAGCAGTAAATGAAGTATATTGTTGCTGTTGGATATATTAAGATATTAAATATATTTACATTTGTTGTATATGGTCATATAAATCTGCTGTGTCCTTCTTGTGAATTGCATAGATACACATGTAAACATTTTTAAGAAGTGTTTACATGATGTATGCTTTTAAAATATTGGTCTCCAAAACCAAAAGAGAACAAAAGGTAAAAGTGGGTGATGTTACTGTACGCCTGACTGGAATAAACAATGACTTATTAACATTTTACAGACCCTCTTATCCAGAGCAACTTACAGGAGCAACTAGGGATTTTCACCTCATTTGCTTGGGGATTCTGCCCAGTGACCTTTTGGTTACTGGCCCAACACTCTTAACCGCTATGCTACCTGCCACCAGGCACCAAAGACACCAAAGGGCTTGATATCCCCCAACAGCAGAACCAATGAACCCTGTCTGTGTTCAAGTTACAAAAGGCCGCTAGATGTCTCCTGCCACTGCTTCCTTCCCCAGTCCTGCTGTACAGAGCCTCCAGTCACAACACTATCCATCCACCCAGCTCCAGACAGCAACATAACCTGCAGTTAGAACAGTATAAATACATAACGAGTGTCCCAGTCTAGTTCTCCACACTATACTATATCAATAACTACACTGTAAACCCCATGCCATTTTTTACTCAAATACTTCTAGTAAGCTGAACTCAAAGTCAACTCAAAACTAAATGAGAAGTCACATCATCTCTTTTTTAAAGTTATGATAACAAATTCACTTTTTTTCCCATCATACTCTACTGCAGGTCCATTTTTTGGAATTGTTTTCAACATCTGTGTTTTTACATGTACATTGAGTGATTAATGTATTAATCTTATGCTACACAAATATAAATAACATTTTTTGCACCCGTTACTGAAATGGTTGTTCCAGTTTAAATGGCTTAGGTAGTCTCCTCACACTGTTCCTAACCCTGGCAATCATTAAAAATCAACTATTGGATATCCTAACTCTGGCTGGATTCCAATAGGAATTACACATTACTTTGTAAGCCAGCATAATGTAACTAGCAGGTAGGGTTGCAAAACACTGTTACATTTCCCAGGTTTTCCAGAAAACTCGGTTGGAAGATTCCTGGAAATCGTTCAATCAAGATTTTTTGAAAATCTGGGAATTTTAGGAGAGTTTCAGGAATTTTGCAACCCTACTTGCAGGCCTGATGTGGCCTGAAAACTACGAGTTGCAGGCCACCGTGTTAGGGTAAAGCTAGGCCTTAAAATAAGGCCTAATGAGATATTAGCATTGAAATAAGACCGATATCACCCCGAATTAAAGAGAGAACAAAGAGTTAGATTGAAGAGAGGACAGAAGGTAAATTGACAACCTGTAGTGGAGAACACAGTAAGTCATCATAGGCAAATGCAAATATGAGGTCCATTGAATAACTAAAAGACTCTGGATTACAGAACTGTATTGTCATAAAGAGTTTAATTACAATGATAACATTCACCTAGGAACTTACTTGGTGAAGACCACAGGACTGAAAATGAACAAATTCAACATTCATGTCTCTGTCATTAACAAATTAAGGTCATGGATGGTAACTTTACAATTCACTCGATAAGGCAAGGCACACTCAGAAATTATACGTGAGGTGTGGCTTAGTGGGGGCATTACTCCAAAAATGTTAAGCTGATACATCTCAAATATGATACATCTCAAAAATTTACAGAGTCAAAGGGACTCGTATCGCTTTGAGTAATGAATACAAAATCACTTTAAGTAACTGTACTCAGATACATTAAGTGCAACAGGTTTCCTCAAAAGTTTTGAGTAATGACAGCACATTGGGGTTTACAGTGTACATGTGTCAAGCTGCACCATACAGTCCATGTCCAACCTACGCTGGAGCATTGAATTCTGGCTGGCTGGCCCAGCTCCTTCCCACAGCTGATATTTTTAACTGACTAAAAGAGCCAGAGGGAGTACAGATGTAGGATCTTAATTTGAGACAGTTTGCTTCAGCATGAAAATTATCCTGCAGCAACAGGAAATGTAAATTCTTATGTGGATTATAATTTTTGTAGGGGTTGATCAATTTTTCATAAGGGAAATTAGACATTTCTAAATGGAAATTACAAATGTGCAAGAAAAGTATCCTGCAACATGGTGATCAAATTAAGATCTTACATTGGTAGTGTACTGTAGGAACTAAACGTGACAGATGGAGATGATGTGATCAGCTCCCCCAACTTGTCATCACGATAAGAAGTCAGGATGAGGAGTGAGTCTTGGACGGAATATGAGATGGCTGTATAGTTTGGAGAGGGAACATTTTCAGATAGTAGATTGATGAGTTATTATATTTGTACAATAAAAATGGGAATTCAACCAAGCATAAATCATCTGGTTAGTTATTATATAGCTAGGTCTCACACAATTTGAGGCGTAAGGTCTAGGTTCCCCCATGGCTCTCTTGCCATATCTACAGCCTGCCAGTTTATCTCAGTGGTGGCTGGAGGGAGCTGAAGCTGCAGGGCTGGAGCTTTGCTGTGGAGGAATCATTTTAGGGCCGATGGAGCAAGCTTTATAAGCTTTAGGCCAAACAGTCAGACAGACAGAGCCACTCCTGGCAGCACAACTTCCACACTGACTGCAGCACAGAGGCCCATCAGATACTGTCTGCAGTGACATACACACAGGACCTTAATTTGAGCAAGTTTGCTACAGCAGGAAAATAATCCTGCAGTAACAGGAAATTACATTTATGTGGATTATAATTAATGGATATTTTTGTAGGGGTTGATAACATTTTTGTTAGGGCAAATCAAGTCTGAAATTTCAAATCGGAAATTACAAACCTTTGAAGCCTTAATAAATCTCAAATACACTACAGATGTAGGATCTTAATTTGAGCCAGTTTGCTACAGCAGGAAAAGGATCCTGCAGCAACAGGAAATGTGAATTATTATGTGGATTATAATTAATGGACATTTTTTGTAGTGGTTGATAAAAAACATCTTACGGCAAATGAAGTCTGACATTTTTAAACGGAAATTACAAACTTTAGAAGCCTTTTTAAACCTTGAATGCACTACAAGTTTCTCAGCAACGAAAGAGTGATCAAATTAAGATCCTACATCTGTACAAGTTTACATTTCCTGCTGTGTAAGAAAATTCTCAGCAACAAAAGAGTGATCAAATGAAGATCCTACATCTGTATGCACACACATTTATACACACACACAGTAATCATTCATCTTCGAAAAATCTTGAGGTGGCTCGACTTTTGTAAATAAACAGTGCATCTCTGGAAAAATTAACACATAGACAAAGGGCATGCGGCTACTAATTACACAGGTCTCGGAGGCCAAACACCCAGTCTGAAGTATTGTATAACTCTGCAAAGTTCAGTGTTTCATCAGTTTAATATTATGCTTTTAGACATTTTAAGACTAACATGTTAAATAAACAAGACTTGCTCTGTCCAACCTGGTAGTGACTGGGGAGGGAAATCCAACATGTGTTGGCCAGTCCAGCAGGTCCAGCTCCCTGACCCTGCCCACTCCCTCAGTGCTGCTTCTGTACTGTAACTGCTGGGCTGGGCCTGGGAGGGGTGTGTGAACCTGTCCCCTTGCCAGCTCTCTCAGACCTCTGCACTACATCTTAATGGTCTAAATTACAACGCTGCCGCGGTTGGATGGCTGGCCCGGTCTGGCCTGGGCTGGCAGAGAGGGGTTCTCACACCTGAAAGCAGCCTGTGCACTGCAGCCAGGAACATGACCGCTGGACAGGGAACAATCATGTTAGCCTCTGTGTGGAGCTGTTCAGAACCCAGACCGCTTTTAATTGTTGTCCCATCAAAGATGGTGGATAAATGAAGGTAGTTCACTCAGGCCGTTTACCATTGGGGAGAACATTTTCAGTTCAGGTCTACTTAACTGGGTGTGTCTCCCATAGACACCAATGCAATAGCAGCTGGGTCTGGTCTACTTAGTCCATTGACATTCATTGAACCAGATTTTTCTTTTAAACAGCGAGTGGGGTGTCTTGCTTCATCTTTCGTCTCTGGTACCGCCTCTCGTGTAAGGGAGGAGGCCAAGCTTCTTGGGTTGGGTGTGCGTGTGCTTTCATGGTATTGAAAAACAGGGCCCTGACATTCTGACAGCCCGGTCCAAAACAAGTGACTTGTTAGAGCCAGGGAGGTTTGGTGTGGCTGAGTTTAGAGGACGCCTCCCTTTGACCTCAAACTAGAGCATGATGGGAACACAGGGAGACAGATGTCTACATCAGAGACTGAATGAAGGGCTTCTTTAAGTGATGTTGACATTGTAGTTAAGAGTGAGGTTATGTTGAAATCAAGTTAATTGCTAAAGATTTAATGATGAAAACAAAACATTTGAACATGAGACAACCCAGCCCTTTCTTATCCGTTTATGTTGGAGTAGACACTGTTCTGGAGTACCAGAGAATAAAGAAAAAATGTTTCTCTATGAAATGCTGTATTTCTCTGTACCCATCTCACAACACCTGTAGTCTACTAGAGGTGAATTACTCTGAAAGCTTCACCAACCATAAGTACCATATGTCAGACTTCTGCCTCAAAATTTAGACTCCAACCCTGAGCTGACCCAACATAGACCTTTTTGGCTGTGTATTTAGGGTGAAAAAACTGTGAAGACTGGTAACAAAATTCCTGATCTGTATGTGGTTGTCACTGCAGCCAGCAAAACCATAACTGGCTGTGTGCATCTGATGGAGGTAGGGCCAGAGTTCACTGAAGCATGGGGGAGCAGATAGATCCAAGAAGAGCTCAGCTCACTCAAATTGGTGTCAGCTGTTGAGATAACCACACACTTGTGGTACACCTCATAGAGCCTGGAGATCTCTGAGAGAGTGTCCAAACGAGCTGCAGCTTTGCACGGTGCACACAATTGGCTATAATTAAGTGTCAATTCCATGTGAACCAAATTTCAGTTTTGCTTCGAGAATGATTAGCATTTTACTATGATGCTGAAGTGTTAGCATGTTTTGTATCAGAGATAGATGAGTATGAGCGGTGGAAGGCTGGAGGGGTGCTGCCTGGAGCACGCGATTGCATCTGGGGCTGAGTGTGGGGCTCTTTCCTGCCTCTCACAGGATGTGGGCTATCCTGTCCGGCTGCTGGAAAGAGGGCTGCCCAGCTTTAAAGGACATAGGAAGCAGTAGCGCTTCTAGACCATTTCAACTGGGGGGGCCAAGCTGGGGCCAGTTGTACTGTTAGAGGGGCCAGTTACATTAGACGTTATTATTGTCATATCGTTTTCTTCACTGCATTGCAGGCATTAGCAGGCAAAAGACCATGTTCATAATCATTAGTGTTCCCGTTGCCACTGTCTAATAACGGGTGTAAAAAAAGAACGATAGTAAAAATGAGTTATGTAAAAATAATTTCATACTCCACATTTAGGGGAGCCACAAGGGGGTCCAAAATTGTCACAGGGGCAAATGAAGAAAATACAAACAATATCTGCAGTTCAGTACTTTTATAAGACTTCAAATACCTTTTCCCCATTTGCAGGCCTCAGTGCTCCCTCTGTGGTGTTCCCCCAGACTCATGGTTCTATATACTCCCTGTTGGTGAGGGGGTTGTCTGCACATTTTAACTTCAAAAATATGCACAGCTGGCACAATGAGATGCACCCTTTTCCACTGGCATCTGTGTCATGCCATAGACTCCACACACATGCACCTATACACACACATGTGCGCACGCATGCACACAAGCACGCAAGCACACACACACAAATTGCACACATCGCAAACACACAGAAAATCGCTAATTAGTCATTTAACCTAAATATGGGGCCATCAAATTCATTACACTGTCCTCTAATTTCATGCTTGTCTTGTGAACTGCCATATACTCCCTTACATCAAAGACCCACATAGAGAAGTGCAGAGTTGGGGTAGAATAATTATCACTTAAAAGATGAAACATCTTGGCTCTCCTTCGCTGTAAAGCCTTTTCCCTCTACATGTGTTTGCCATTATCTCTCCCTGCATGCCCCACACTGGGCTGCCATGCATGGTAAACTCAGGGTTAGATCTCTGTGGGCCAGGCTGGTTAGCTGAGCCCCATTCTCTGGGTATATACAAGAACCATCTATATATAGACCCAGGTCAGAACAAAACAGTCTGTTACTAATTAGATGTGCTCATTATGTAACAGGCACTACAGTGGGACACAGGGGAGAAGAAACACATTATTAGACTGGACCACTCTGAGAAAGAGTTCTGCAATGGAAATGGAATGCTGGGAATCATTTGATTCAATCGATGAGTCCATCTATATACCATTGCATTTATTAATTAATTCATAATCAACAAAAAATGTAATTATGAACTTGATTAATAAGACCCTATTCCTCACCATTCACTCATTGCATGTTGCACCTTAGTTCCAGTCGTGTTTTGCAATAAAAGCAGTCATGCTGTGAATCCCTGAACCTTGTGTACTTTAGGATATTCATAAAGTATGTACAGCAGTGTGTCTCTCCATCTGCTCTCCCCGCACGCTGCCTTAAAGTCTCCATTGGATTTACAGGCCTTGGCATCTGCAGCCAGTGACAGGGTGTGGAATGGGAACACCTGAGTTACGAGGCCTGTCTGTTGCTCTCTCTACCCAGAGACAGGAGGTCCAGTAAATCACAAACATCAGCTGTCAGACAATGAGTCTCTTCTACTGAGTGTGGCAACTCGGTTCATGACCCTGCATCTGTGCATTGTGAACAAAGAACACAAGGAGATATCAAGGAGTATAGAACAGTTAGTATAGTAAGTTGAGTATAGTACGTTTAGTGTAGTAAGTTGACTATAGTATGTTTAGTGTAGTAAATTGAGTATAGTACATTGATTATAGTAAACCGAGTATAGTACGCTGAGTATAGTACATTGATTATAGTAAACCGAGTATAGTACGCTGAGTATAGTACGTTGAGTATAGTGCATTGAGTATAGTACGCTGAGTATAGTGCATTCAGTATAGTACGTTGAGTATGGTACGTTGAGTATGGTAGGTTTAGTATAGTATGTTGAGTGTAGTACGTTTAGTATAGTACGTTGAGTATAGTACGTTGAGTATGGTAGGTTTAGTATAGTACGTTGAGTGTAGTACGTTTAGTATAGTACGTTGAGTATAGTACGTTTAGTATAGTACGTTGAGTATAGTACGTTGAGTATGGTAGGTTTAGTATAGTACGTTGAGTGTAGTACGTTTAGTATAGTACGTTGAGTATAGTACGTTGAGTATGGTAGGTTTAGTATAGTACGTTGAGTGTAGTACGTTTAGTATAGTACGTTGAGAATAGTACGTTGAGTATGGTAGGTTTAGTGTAGTACGTTGAGTGTAGTACGTTTAGTATAGTACGTTGAGTATAGTACGTTGAGTATGGTAGGTTTAGTGTAGTACGTTGAGTGTAGTACGTTTAGTATAGTACGTTGAGTATAGTACGTTGAGTATGGTAGGTTTAGTATAGTACGTTGAGTGTAGTACGTTTAGTATAGTACGTTGAGTATAGTACGTTGAGTATGGTAGGTTTAGTATAGTACGTTGAGTGTAGTACGTTTAGTATAGTACGTTGAGTATAGTACGTTGAGTATGGTAGGTTTAGTGTAGTACGTTGAGTGTAGTACGTTTAGTATAGTACGTTGAGTATAGTACGTTGAGTATGGTAGATTTAGTATAGTGCATTGAGTATAGTACGTTTAGTATAGTACGTTGAGTATGGTAGGTTTAGTATAGTACGTTGAGTGTAGTACGTTTAGTATAGTACGTTGATTATAGTAGGTTTAGTATAGTATGCTGAGTGTAGTACGTTGGGCATTGTACGTTGTGTATAGTACGTTGAGTGTAGTACTTTGAGTATAGTAAGTATAGTAAGTTAAAGATTACAAAAGAGTCTGTGACAGGATAAAGAAAATTACTATTTGGGACAGAGCAGCTTACAGTAAGGTGGATCCCTGTCTCACTGTGAAATGAGAAGCATTCCTTTCCAGACCATGAATTATGCATTATGCATTTGAATCAACTTCGATTCGTATTTGATCGCTGGGAATGTGGAAGGAGTTAGTATTTAACAAGAGCAGACCTTTGAAAAACAGAATGCTCCTGATGCCAGAACCTGCTTGTATATGCTGCCAGGGTTTCTCTGTGCCCGGGAGAATGTGCTGAGCTCCACTCTGGTCTGGGGGCTGGGGTGAGTCAGCTGTGCGTTTTGTGTGTGTGTGTGTGTGTGTGTGTGTGTGTGTGTGTGTGTGTGTGTGTGTGTGTGTGTGTGTGTGTGTGTGTGTGTGTGTGTGTGTGTGTGTGCGTGCACCTCCCTACACGTGTGTGTAGGGAGGAGGTAAAAACAAGCTCGGAGGCCAGAGAAGGGAGTACAGTCTTAGTCAGGGCGGGGAAACCAATCCATATTTACCAAAAAGAAGAGGAGTATTGGGCAGGCCAGACCAGGGGTGTGGGCTGGGACATCCAAAACGCACTGGACATGCCAAACCGCACAGCCATGAGTGAGCAGATGGGAGCTGGAGCAGCCAATAGAGCTGGTGGTAACTCCTGGCCTAGAAAGAGGGGTGCTGAGCTCCACCGGGGCAGCTACTGTCAGCTGTAGCTGCTGTCTGGGTGCTGCAGTGTTCCCTCTCTGATTGAATGTCTGTGGTGTGCCTGTACCCTAGCTAATCCCTCATACTGTGAGGCAGATGCAGGCTGGGTCGGCCCAGTGCCATGGTAATCTCTCTGCGTCCAGAGGATCAGTCCCTGCAGGCCTGGGAAGGTGAGCCCCCCCCCTCCCCTTTTGTTGACCCCATCTCCTACACCTGTCCATTCTATGAGTGCCCTTGAGAGTGCTCGGTGCTTTGCTTGAAACTTCAGGATAGAAGCACCACTTGAAAAGAAGCTTGCATTTTGTGTTAATGGAGACCAACAGTAACATGCACCCACACATACACCTATGTTGTCCCATATCTACTGGAAGGTGATATCATTTCAATCAGGGGGGAAAGGTGGCGAGGTCAGAGTTTTTAACAAGGGGAAATACACCAACTGCCGTGAAGGATGCCGCTCCTTACAAAGGGTGATTCACAAGGCTGGACGAACATGTGTGCAACATGTGACAACCCTCTAGAAGACAATCCGAGCTACAGCCTAAAGAAAGAGGCCCATAGAGACCACACTCTACAGTTAACCACCAGATACCAGTTGCACCTCTTACACTTTGAGATATAAGACTGTAACACTAATGAGGAATGCCTTCATCAATCATATGTAGCATACACTCTTAACAATAAAGGTGCAAGTTGGAACTGAATAAGGGTCTTGAGAGTGATGCCGTAAGGGAACCAATTTAGGGTCTCTGAAGAACCATACAATATTTCAAAACCAGAAATGTTTCGGCCCTCAGGACCGGAATCGAATAGCCCTTCTTTAGAATTTTAAGCCTTATTTGCATATTTCCCAGGGTGCCTTTCAAGTGAATTTTAGAGTTACCAGTAACACATATGAATGTATTTACTAGTGACAGAGACATGGTTGTTGCATTCATTCATTTTCAGTCCTGTGGCCTTCATCAAGTGAGATCCTAAGTGAATATGTTGTCATTAAAATGTAATTCTTTAAGACAATACAATACATATTTTAAGGCATTATTTTGTGGGCCTAGTTTTACCCTGATACAGTGGCCTGAACCTCTTTGTTATCAGGCCACATCAGGCCTGCATGTCACATTATGCTGGCTTGCAAAGTGATGTGTTGTAATTCCTATTGGAACCCAACCAGGGTGGGCATACCCAACATTTGACATGACTGCCAGGGTTAAGAATGCTAAGATATGAGACTACCTTAAACATCTAAACTGGAGCAACCATTTCAGTAACGGATGCAATATGTCCAAGTAACAGATTGTAATAGTTTATGTTATTTATATTTGAGTTGCATAAGATTATTTTTATCAATCAATGTACATGAAAAAACATAGATATTGACACAAACAATTAACAAAATCTACCTGCAATAGAGCATGCTGGGAAATATGATGATGATGGGCTTGTTTAAAAAAAATGAAAAGTATATAACTGTAACTTTTAGCTCTCCCATGTAAATTCATATTTTTGCTGGAGGTTTCCTTTGGAATTTTAAAAGTCTGTACTTTATGAGTATGTTTCTGTCCATGTGCCTCTGCTCTGAGTGTGTCCCTCTCTCTCTGTCTGAATGTTTCTGTGTGTCCCTGTGGAGTTGTGTGTGTGTGTGATGTGGGGATGAGAGATATCTGGTGAAGTGCCAGCATGTGAAAGTTGGGTCTCAGAACACCCAGGGAGCTGAGAGAGCTGATAACAGCTAATTGCCCAGATGAAGCACATCGGCAGCTGTAGCAGTCTCTCCCTCCCCTTTCCCCTTTCCCCTTCCTCCTCCGCTCACACCGCTGACCCCCTTCTCTTCTCTTTAACTGGGGCAGAAATTGGTGCCCCCTTTCCATCCTCCCCATCACCTTCCACACACCAGAGACTCCCTCCCTCCTCTAGCAGGGCCAGATCTGGTCGCCAGAGAAAAAATAAAAGTTGGAGAGCCCTAATTGCCCACTGAGAGGTTTCTGTAGTTCGTTTGAACTTGGCCAAGTCCCCGCCCTGTGTTGTTGAGGCTGCTCTGTTCAGCTGCTGGGTTTTTCCCCTGTGTCGAGGTATCTCAGGAATCCTAATGATCTTTTGTGTTAATGATCACAGAGTGACTATTCAGCCAAATGTCTAATGGGACCAACACAGGCTGCATGGTGCATCTGCCAAACCCCCAGAAAGAACTGTGGTTGATCCACCATATAACCCCCCTCATAACCCCACAACCTCAACATGCTGGAGCAGCCATCAGCACCGCGAAGACTGACAAGCATGTGCATTGATCCTTATCTTCTCCACCCACCCACACAAAGAACACAGGGACTTTGCATAGCTGGCTCAAAGCTTGTCTGATATTTTATTCAGACATGATATTAACTCCAGATTGAAATACTGTGGAGCTGTTGTGTGATGTTCCCTGAATAGGAAAGCACAAACGGGCTTTAAGTACGAACTCTGGCAAACTCACACAGCACAAAAGATACAAAGCCAGTGAAAGTGGTGAAAGCTCTCTCTTTTTTTAATGTTAATGAGCAGAACATTTAAAAAAGGAGCAGAGGCTCTTATAGAGATTACTCAGAGGGAGATGCTAGATGAGGTCTCCTTCCTGACCTGGTGGGTAAGTCATGCATTACATTCCTAAGTCCTCCTGCCTGCCTGTCTTTCTCCCCCTCTGTGTCTCTGTTGTGATTTCTCCCAGGAGCCTGTTTGGGGAGTCAGGAAGTGTGGCCTCCTCCGAGCCCTAGCCCATCAGCGCTGTGTTTATTATCCTAACCTCTGTGAATTTGCATCCTAGACAAGCACAAAGTCAAGGGCATCAGGCCTGGTGAAGGCACCAGGAGGAAGAGGAAGGAAAACAGGCCTAGATCCTGCTGTATATTTGTGTAGCGAGGGGTGTGGGGCTGGCAGCAGGGTGGGTGTAGAGGTCAGAGGAGGGGTGCAGACACACCCCACTGGGGACACCATGTCATTTCAACGTGGAAATTTGGGCAATATTTGGTTGAGACGTTGATGAATGAGATTTCAACCTTTATTCACCCACTGAAAAAGACAGCCAACAGTTATTTTTGTATTTCCGGTACTATAGAGGTTAAATACTATACTCAACTAATAATCAACTACATTTAAATACTGGGATGAGGTTGAGAACACATTGTGATCTGATTTGACCTAAACACACCATGAATTCAACAGGGATTATGACCAATCCATGAAGTGCGCTGATTAGATGTTTAGAGGTAGTTGCCATTTGTTGATGTAGGCTTCTTTACATTAAATAAGGATAACAGCCTGAGCTAAGAATAGGAAAACAAACTGCATTCTTGAACAGCACCCTGACATGTATAATACAATTCTACTTATGGTGCAAAATGTTCCAGACTTAGGGTCTATACTACTGTTGGCTATTGTCATTTTGTGAAACACAATTAGAGCAGTAACTTGGAAAAGCATTGTGTAAACCTTTGTCCATGTCAAAACTGTTATGCAAATGTGTTTTGTCAAAGTCAAGATTGGTTTAAATGAAGAAAAAAAATTGCACCACAAAATAGATGTACAAGCCATATTTTTTTTTTTTAAATGCATTTCTGGCACAGGCTTCTGAAAACACAAATTAGATATAAAATAAACCCCAAAAACGTCACTGTCGGAAAAGGCTTTGATGCTTTTAACTTCGTAAGAACTCTTTCATCTCCTTCCTCATTGGCCCTCCCACTGCCCCCCTTGCGGTCAGGTGCATATTTCAGGCAGGTTGACATCACATGTAGTATTTCTGCCTCTGTAGCCTTTGATTCACCAAGATGCCAACCTGCTGTAAAGAGGGAAAACAAATATTAGTTAGAGAAGGTATTTAAATGTCATGTAAAATGAAAAAAGGAAATATGCTAATAGTTTACCGATGCATTGTTCTCTTCACTCGGTCCGGGATGTCTTTCCCTCCAGCTTTGAGATCTGAGATATCTGTAACTTTACAAAAGAACATTAATGCATTACACATGTACAGGGTTTTTCCATCCATTACTACATGGCAATATAATGTCATTCAACTCATACCAATGAAACATTTTATTTCTCACCATGTATTTTAGAAAATCATTCTCCATTAGTGTGGCATTTTAGTTTGCCATTTCCCCTCACCACCAATACTTGGTGGCTTGCTGGGTATTTCAGTTTGCCATTTCCCCTCACCACCAATACTTGGTGGCTTGCTGGGTGTTTTAGCTTTTTGCTTTCTTGCACTTGGGAGCAGATTTTAGTTGGGCTTGGATAGGCCTAAAAAAAGAACATATGCAAGTGTAAAATAACGTCCAGCATTTTTCTACACACATTTGTAAGGCAACCTTAAAGGCAACCTAAACACAATCTAATTTCTACCAAACTTTAAACCAAAATTCTAAATGGTGAGATTCTGATTCTTTGTAGCGATTTGGTGTGGGGGATCCCTCAATTAAGAAGGCAGAAGGAGACCTCGAGGACTCATTCTCCAGGGATAAGCCATGTGAACTTTTACAATTAGAATACCTTTCCCAAATACAATGATCAAGAATAAGGAGTTGGCTTACATTGTGAAGGGTCGTCCTCACTGTCATTAGTTGGTGGCTTTGTGCTGCGTTTTAGCCTTTTGCTTCTTGGTAGCAGTGGCACGGGTTTTCAAGTGTTTCGGAGCATATTTCGGTGGGGTGTAAACCTTTTCCTGAAAATAAACAGTGTAAAATAACATCCAGCCTTTTTCTACACACATTTGTTATGTATTTAAGTTTTACTGAAGTGGACTTTTAAAAAGTCAACCTAAACACATTACCAAACTTTAAACCAAAATTCTACTACATGCCAAAGTTAACCTCCCAAGCCCCTACCCACTAGCCTGTAAAACCAGATGGATTTCAGCTCAGATTTAAAATGATCAGTTAAAGTACAGTAATACGGTAAAAGATCCTCCCAGTCTGTCAACAGGCAAGGAGGTTGTTCAATGGCTAGGGTTTAGGGACAAGGGCTCTATTAGTAATCAGCATTGCAGGCTACCGTACTTACAGAACTTGGAGGCAGTAGTGGCTGGCGGTGGGAGGTTGCAATAATCATGAAATTCTAAATATACAACAACATACAGAGAAAAAAAAGCCAAGTAAATTGAATGTACACAAACTGTCAATGTGTGTTTCAACATACCAGTTATACATTCTTTGAATGTAGTTTTCTTTTGGTTTCTCTTGGGGGGTGGGGGGTCTCCTCTACTTCACTGGCTTCGGTGATTTCGACGTCTTCACATTGCTGTTTTGATTCTGAATAGTGGGGTGAGGCTTTAAACATTTAACAGTCAATTTTAACAAACAGCAGTTTTTACTTATTGCATTATCAAGTATTATGTGTCTGCTATTTATCTGATGGCAGTTTTATCATCATAAGAGAGGTTGTGGACCAATCCTTTATTGCTTTGTCCTATTTATTTGGGGGCCACCACACAGTGTTTTATCCAGTGCCCTGAATAATACCTTCTACATCCTTCTCATTTTCCATCCACACTGCTCTGGCCCACATCTTCTGAGATTAGAACCTGGAGAAATAGACATTATTAAACAATATAATATAAGCCATAATTGCAAACATTTGAGTCACATTTGTCCTGGAGGAGGAAACAACCATCTCGCATGTTATTCTTGATGTATGTTTGGATGTTCTTGACAGTATGTTTCACATGGCTTGATTCAGACAGTCGCCTCGTCACTTGTACCGATGGATAATGTGGGCTTTTGATTGCACGTTTAAACCACTGCAAATGGTTCTCAAATTCGGAGCGAATAAGGTCATTGAGTGAGCAGTTGTGAAATGCAACATCTATCAAGTGAGTGAGACCATGCACATTGTAAATGTATCACCATAGACACTTGCTCATCACAACAAAGCGCATCAGCAGCTGTTTGGCATCATCAAGGTAATGCCTCCTGTCATCTGAATCTAGCTAAATTACATGGCTACACTGAGGGACATAAAGTGTGATGGACTTTTTTTTGGAAACAACGTCCTTCAATACTATGGGGCCGGTGAAGAGCAAATACTGCCTGTACTCAGTGGCTTTCCATCGGTCAAGTTCTGCCTGTGACCGAGGTTGTCGAAAATTATTTTGCCAATAAGCCTTGAAAAGGAGATTTGAGCCTCTGACAATTTGGTTTTCTGAGAGGAAGAAAGTCTGCATGTTCTAGGGCCTCGTTTAAGGAAAATCAATATCCTCCTCATGACACACAAGCACACAATATGCATAAAATCTAATGGAAACCCTGAAATACAAATAACTCTAGCGTCTATCAATGGAGATGTAGCTACCTGATGTCTAGCCATGTAGACCAAGTTATTAAAATCAGCATAATCTCTCACTGAATGTGTCCTCTCAGAGTGCAACACCACACACCCATTCCAAGAGCCTTTAATCTGACATCTTTCACATGCAAAATATCCACTATGGGATTTAATGTATATATATATATATATATATATATATATTTGTGCTTTTACCCATTTTTCTCCCCAATTTCGTGATATCCAATCGATAGTTATAGTCTTGTCCCATCGCTGCAACTCCCGTACTGACTCGGGAGAGGCGAAGATCGAGAGCCATGCGTCCTCCGAAATACGGAGGACACACTGCTCGCTTAACCCGGAAGCCAGTCGCACCAATATGTCGGAGGAAACACTGTACAACCGGCGACTGAGTCATAGAACTTCCTTTAAATAACTTTTATTACTGTCAATTAATATGCTTCTTAAATACAGACTCAGAACGTTCAAACTAAATAAGAAAACCTTTTACCTTTTCTCAATTTGAAAATCAAATTTTATAAGACTTTCAACACATGATGAAGAAAGAAAATCATAAAATACAGTGTTACAAGAACACAGCATACGAAGAGGATGGGAACATTTTAACAACTCAGAAATTGTGTTCTGTGTCCTGTTGGACCATATTTGACAAATAAATACACACCCAAGGCTACAGATATCCCCTGGTGGAGCAGAGAGTTAATGTTCTGGCTGCAGATTTGAAGATTGTAGGTTTAATCCCACTTTTACTTTGACCAAAAACCTGTGAAATTGAGGCTCAGATACACTCTAATAAAAGAGAGAGCATCTGTATTTCGTCCAGATTTAGAAAATCCAGTCAGAAATGCATAATTTAGACTAAATGTTAAAACTAAAACATTTAAAAATTGACTGTTCAACTCTAAAAAATGCACTCAACATAATTCCTTTTTTGAGATAATTTATATGGTCCCCCTTGGCATATTTTTCATGATCTGAAAAGCAAAAGTGATCCTTGGTCAGCACTCATAGTCTTGGCTACTTTTTAAATGTGGGTGCATGATGATGAATAACCCAGTTACCAGTATTTCCCTGGGTTAGTTGTGTCTAAGAAGGCTAAACAGGAAGCACGGAATTCCTGATTGACCATACTGCCATGGCAATATACTGGACTGTCCTGAAAAAAAGGATAGGAGTGCTTCCCTGTGGGTGCAGAGGATAAACAACCTGGCTAGGAACTAAACATTGAAGGTTCAAACCCCACATGTGCAAATTGTCAACATTTGAAGCATAAAAAATATGCTTTTGTTTGTCTCATAAAATGCTTTCAAATGTCCTATGAATGAAATAATGTGAAGATTGTCATCATATGAAGTGTAAAAATATGGTTGTGTTTGTATGATTAAATGCTGTTCAAATGTCATATGAATGAAATTAAAATGCCATGTGTCTCTTTATCACCTAAAATACAGTCCTCAAATGCAAATTGCCATTATATCTGATTTGAAACATAATGGGGATGTATTCCAATCTGCTTTCTTATGCTTTAAGTAGCTACACATTTTAATGCTGAGAATGTTGTGGTATTATTTGGTAAAACCTAAATATAACATTTTCTAAATTCTCTTGAAGGGGGGGACTCCAAGACAAGATCAAATTGCATGAACATCAATGGCATATTATTTTAGACCTAAAACAACGATGCTATGAACAACATAAAAACATACTTATTATATTCTTATAACATTAAGGGAATGTCTTCTGAAACATAACTTAAACATTGTATGAATGTCATCACAACTGAGCATATTTTGTGTTTTGGGAACCTATCTCTTGTAATGTGCCCACACTGTTCCCACAACCAAATTAAATATTCTAGGATGCTTTACAGAACGCAGAAAGACTGTTCTGTCAACATTCTTGCAATATCAAAGGAATGTTTTGTGCACCCTGATACAAACATTATCTGAATGTCATCACAACTGAGCATATTTTGTGTTTTGTTATATCTTGTCATATCCCCACAATGTTCCCACAACCTAAATAAATGTTTTAGGAACTTTTTAAAGAGTTCTGGGAATTTTCTTGCAATTTTTTTGTATGCAACCTAAAATAAACATTGTGGTAATCAGCATAACTGGAGAGTTATTATGTTTTGGGAACATATCTCTTGTCATGTCCACACAATGTTCCCACAACCTAATGAAACATTCTGGGAACCTTTAAAGAGCAGATTAAATGTGTTCTGGGAAAATTCTTGTAATATAAGACAAATGTATTTTGCCCCCTTTATAGAAATTTAGTAGAATCATCTGCACAAATAGACAGTTTTTGTGTTTTGGGAACATATAAACTCAGCAAAATAATAAGCGTCCTCTCACTGTCTACTGTGTTTATATTCAGCAAACTTAACATGTGTAAATATTTGTATGAACATAACAAGATGCAACAACTGAGACATAAACTGAACAAATTCCACAGACATGTGACTAACAGAAATTTTAAATTGTGTCCCTGAACAAAGGGGGGAGTCAAAAGTAACAGTCAGTATCTGGTGTGGCCACCAGCTGCATTAAGTACTGCAGTGAATCTCCTCATGGACGGCACCAGATTTGCCAGTTCTTGCTGTGAGATGTTACACCACTCTTCCACCAAGGCACCTGCAAGTTCCTGGAATGGCCCTAGCGCTCACCCTCCGATCCAACAGGTCCCAGATGTGCTCAATGGGATTGAGATCCGGGCTCTTCGCTGGCCATGGCAGAACACTGACATTCCTGACTTGCAGGAAATCACACACAGAACGAGCAGTATGGCTGGTGGCATTGTCATGCTGGAGGGTCATGTCAGGATGAGCCTGCAAGAAGGGTACCACATGAGGGAGAAGGATGTCTTCCCTGTAACGCACAGCGTTGAGATTGCCTGCAATGACAACAAGCTCAGTCCAATGATGCTGTGACACACTGCCCCAGACCATGACGGACCCTCCACCTCCAAATCAATCCAGCTACAGAGTACAGGCCTCGGTGTAACGCTCATTCCTTCGACGATAAACGCAAATCCGACCATCACCCCTGATGAAAAACAAAACCGCGACTCGTCAGTGAAGAGCAGTTTTTGCCAGTCCTGTCTGGTCCAGCGACAGTGGGTTTGTGCCCACGTTGTTGCCGGTGATGTCTGGTGAGGATCTGCCTTACAACAGGCCCACAAGCCCTCAGTCCAGCCTCTCTCAGCCTATTGCGGACAGTCTGAGCACTGATGGAGGAATGTGCATTCCTGGTGTAACTCGGGCAGTTGCTGCCATCACACCGCAGGTGTGATGTTCGGATATACCGATCCTGTGCAGGTGTTGTTACACGTGGTCTGCCACTGCGAGGACAATCAGCTGTCCGTCCTGTCTCCCTGTAGCGCTGTCTTAGGTGTCTCACAGTACAGACATTGCAATGTATTGCCCTGGCCACATCTGCAGTCCTTATGCCTCCTTGCAGCATGCTTAAGGCACGTTCACGCAGATGAGCAGGGACCCTGGGCATTATTCTTTGGTGTTTTTCAGAGTCAGTAGAACGGCCTCTTTAGTGTCCTAAGTTTTCATAACTGTGACATGAATTGCTTACCGTCTGTAAGCTGTTAGTGTCTTAACAACCGTTCCACAGGTACATGTTCATTAATTGTTTATGGTTCATTGAACAAGCATGGAAACAGTATTAAAACCCTTTACAATGAAGATCTGTGAAGTTATTTGGATTTTTACGAATTATCTTTGACAGACAGGGTCCTGAAAAAGGGACATTTCTTTTTTAACTGAGTTTATTTTGTGACGTCCCCACATTGTTCTCACAAGCCTCTTCCCACAACCTAATGATACATTATGGGAACCTTTAAAGACCAGATTAAATGTGTTCTGGGAATGTTCTTGTAGCATCAGATGAATTTTTTTTACATCCTAAAATAAACATTCTAGAATAATCTGCACAACTGGACAGTTTTTGATATTAGATGGTTACAAGATGGTGCTAACCTGTATATCCTAGCATTTACGTCATTTAGCAGACACTCTTATCCAGAGCGACATACAGTAGTGAATGCATACATTTCATCTCCGTACTTGTCCCCCGTGGGAATCGAACCCACAACCCTGATGTTGCAAACACCATGCTCTACCAACTGAGCCACACGGGACGACCGTTGTTCTTAGCCTATTGTTCTTAGCTTAGCACCCCGTTTATTGCAAAGTGTGATTTCCCAGTAAAGTTATTTTGAAATCTGGCAATGCGGTAGCATTTACGAGATGTTAATCTATAATTCTTTGAATGACGGAAGCATTTGAGGGAAAAAAAAATATCTGAATTTCACCTCTACTGTAAAATGCTGTTTTTGGATATAAATATGAACTTGATGGAACAAAAAATGCATGTATTGTATAACATAATGTCCTAGGAGCGTCATCTGATGAAGATTGTCAAAGGTTAGTGCATAATTTTAGCTGGTTTTCTGCTTTTGGTGACGCCTGTCTTTGAATTGACAAAACATTACACACAGCTATTTTCAATGTACTCTCCTAACATAACCTAACTTTATGCTTTCGCCGTAAAGCCTCTTTGAAATCGGACAATGTGGTTGGATTTAGGAGATGTTTATCTTTCAAATGGTGAAAAATAGTTGATTGTTTGAGAAATTGAAATGATTAGATTCTTGCAGTTTTGAATTTCCCGCCATGGTCTCTTGACAATAAATCCCAATACCGGGATTAGAGCGGAAGGGGTCCTCATTAACCAAGACAGAAGAATTTATACCTGACTTTTTCCTAAATAACATAGGTACAGCAGATCCTCTTATTCTATGGGACACTTTTAAATGTGCCTTTAGAGGCCATGCAATTCAATACTCATCATTAAAACAAAAATATTTAGGTCAAAATAGTTCATCTTTAAAAGGAAATAGAGGAACTAACAGTACAGATAGATAGCAATAAAAACTAATAAAAGGAGGAACTTATTCAAGAAAGATCAAGTGTAATATATTATAAAAATAAAGCGAACTGGATGGAATCTGGGGGAAAATGCACCAAATCATTTTTTAATGTTCAACATAGAAATGTTACCAAAGATAATTTACAGACACTTGTTACAAATGAGTCATACATGATATTTTGATATGATTCACCAAACAATATTTTGAAAGATGAAGCTAAGTCCTTTAAGCATATTATTTCATTTCAGTCTCCTCCATTTCCACTAACTGAAGTTCGTTGATATATTTTCAATTATTTTTTCAATTAATAGTATAAAATTAGCAGCTATACAGAAAGACTCATGTGAAGGCTTAATTACAGAGGAGGAACTTCTAGATGGAATTAAAGCCTTCCAGTCTGGGGAAACTCCAGGGCTCGATGGCATACCAGTTGAGGTATATCAAATATGTTGGGTTGTACTCAAAGGTCCGTTATTAACATGTTTTAGCCACTCCTATAAAGAATGGTAGACTATAAGATACTCAGCAACTCACTATTACTGAAACAGTACCCAGGTGATAAATATAAAGATCCAGTCCACCTAAAAAACTGGAGACCCCTTACACTTCACTGCTGTGATGCCAAAATCCTAGAAAAATGCATAGAGCATAGAATTAAAAAGGTATTGTCCGATATTATTTATCCTAATCAGACAGTTTTTTTTACATAGAGGATATATTGGAGATAATATAAGACAAGTACTGGAAACAATAGAACACTATGAAGAATTTGGGAAACCAGGCCTTTGAAAAGGCCTTTGATATGTACGATTGGAAATTATATATAAAGTGCATTCAGAAAGTATTCAGACCCTTGACATTTTAAAGTTACAGCCTTATTCTAAAATTGATTAAATAAAACCATTTTCTCATCAATCTACACACAATACCCCATAATGACAAAGCGAAAACAGGTTTTTAGAAATTTTAGCAAATTTGTATTTTGTTTTTACAGAAATACCTTATTTACATAAGTATTCTTTGCTATGAGACTCGAAATTGAGCTCAGGTGCATCCTGTTTCCATTGATCATCCTTGAGATGTTTCTACAACTTGATTGGAGTCCACCTGTGGTAAATTCAATTGATTGGACAAGATTTGGAAAGGCACACACCTGTCTATATAAGGTCCTCTGTGGAGGTGGGACAACTTTCCAGAAGGACAACCATCTCTACAGCACTCTACCAATTTATGGTAGAGTGGCCAGATGGAAACCACTCCTCAGTAAAAGACACATGACAGCCCACTTGGAGTTTGTGAAAAGGCAACTAAAGGACTCTCAGACCATGAGAAACAAGATGCTCTAGTTTGATGAAACCAAGATTGAACTCTTTGGCCTGAATGCCAAGCGTCACGTCTGGAGGAAACCAGACACTGCTCATCACCTGCCCAATACCATCCCTACTGTGAAGCATGGGGGTGGCAACATCATGCTGTGGGGAAAATGTTCAGCGGCAGGGACTAGGAGACTAGTCAGGATTGTGGGAAAGATGAATGGAGCAAAGTACAGAGAAATCCTTGATGAAAACCTGCTCCAGAGTGCTCAGGACCTCAGACTGGGGCGAAGGTTCAACTTCCAACAGGACAACGACCCTTTTCACACAGCCAAGACAACGCAGGAGTTGCTTTCGGGACAAGTCTCTGAATGTCCTTGAGTGGCCCAGCCAGAGACCGGATTTGAGCCCGATCTAATATCTCTGGAGAGACCTGAAAATAGCTGTGCAGCGATGCTCCCCATCCAACCAGACAGAGCTTGAGAGGATCTACAGAGAAGAATGGGAGAAACTCCCCAAATACAGGTGTGCCAAGCGTGTAGCGTCATCAAATCAAATGTTATTGTTCACATACACATGGTTTGCAGATGTTATTGCGAGTGTAGCAAAAAATTGTGATGGCGATTGCATCGTCTGTGGGTCTATTGGGGCGGTAAGCAAATTGAAGTGGGTCTAGGGTGACAGGTAAGGTTGAGGTGATATGATCCTTGACTAGTCTCTCAAAGCACTTCATGATGACAGAAGTGAGTGCTACGGGGCGATAGTCATTTAGTTCAGTTGCCTTTGCATTCTTGGGTACAGGAATAATGGTGGCCATCTTGAAGCATGTGCGGACAGCAGATTGGGATAGGGAGAGACTGAATATGTCCGTAAACACACCAGCCAGATGGTTTGTGCATGCTCTGAGGATGCGGCTAGTTATGCCGTCTGGGCCGGCAGCCTTGCGAGGGTTAGCACGTTTAAAGTCTTACTCACTTCGACCACAGAGAAGAAGAACTCACAGTCCTTGGTAGCGGGCCGCATCGGTGGCACTGTGTTATCCTCAAGACGTCGGTGTCCGTGACGTGGCTGGTTTTCCTTTTGTAGTCTGTGATTGTCTGTAAACCCTGCCACATACGTCTCGTGTCGGAGCCGTTGAATTGCGACTCAACTTTTATCTTTATACCAACATTTTGCTTGTTTGATTGCCTTGCGGAGTGAATAACTACACTGTTTATATTCGGCCATATTCCCAGTCACCTTTCCATGGTTAAGTGCAGTGGTTCGCGCTTTCAGTTTTGCGTGAATACCCAAGAAGACTCGAGGCTGTAATCGCTGACAAAGGTGCATCAACAAAGTACTGAGTAAAGGGTCTGAATACTTATGTAAATATGATATTTCAGTTTTTTTTTTTTTTATAAATGTATAAAAAATTCTAAAAACCTGTTTTTGCTTCGTCATTATGTGGTATTGTTTGTAGATTAATGAGGTAAAAAACTATTTAATCCATTTTAGAACAAGATTGTAACGTAACAAAATGTGAAAAAAGTGAAGGGGTCTGAATACTTTGCAAATGCACTGTTAGATGATTACGTTAATATTAGATTGATGTAACAACTTGTTAATCAGGTTAAGTCACTGTATTTCAGTTGAAGTTTTACCCTAACTTCAATGTTTGCAATGCTGGTTGAAATTATATAAAAACAGTACTTGTTGATGAGTTTTTGCAAATCCAAATGTGTTTCAAACATAGATTCAACATCGCAATACGTTGATAAATTAACATTGATTCAACCAGTTTGTGCCCGTGGGACGCCAGCTCCTCCAATTGTGTCCTGAGCACCTCCACTGGCATGCTGCCTCAAATTCAACCCAGTAACTCAGCTGAAATGAAATGATTAGTGCATATTAGTTCTTGTTCTGTTGATACATTTCTTCCTGTTTCCAAAACACAGTACAGTAGTATCGTTCCTGCAGAATTTGAACATTTCAGCCTGTATCTGTATGTGTACAATTGTTCATTGTAGGTGTATTGTGTGCAACCATGAGTGTCTTTACCTTTGTGAGACAAAAACTATTTTACATGTGTGTGTAATTGTCTGTGGACATGGACACGTAAAAAAGCCAGCACATGGTTTCTTTCTTTGCTGGCTACTCTAGGGCCATAAAAGGGGAAGTTAACAACTGAAATTGTGTGTTTCTCCTCCCACGCAGAGTGGTTAAAGCCCTGTTCTTCCACAGCAGCAGGGAACAGGAGGCTGCTGGAATGTTCTCTCCACACTGTTAAAGACGGGATTACCACTATAGAGCTGGGAGGGAGGAGTGGCGCCACAATGAGATGCTTCTTCACGTGCTGTGTAGAAAGCAGGGTGGTGGTACCAGCTTTGTCAGGGCTGGGGGAGAGTGGACAACAACCTGAGCACTCAGAGGTCTGAGACGAGAAAATCATTTCCAAAATAAGAACAACAGCGACAGCAACCAACCAACCAACCAGCCATGGGCAACCTGGGATGGCAAACAGGGAAATTACATCTCTAATTAGTGAGGAACACAGTCCTTTCTCCTTCAGTCTTTCACATATAAACTGACTAAACCCAAACCAGCTGCTAGTATGAGGACCATGTGGAGAGGTTTCTATTACCTTGTCGTATTTCGCCACACAATGTATTCATACAGTACAGAAAACAGAAGAAGACAGAAAAAGAGAGACTTAATAGGCTACACAATGCTTGGTACAGTACAGTGAGTCAAATCCTCAAGTGCCTCTGAAGTAAAAACTGATTCCCATGGTTTATAGTGCGCTTAAATGTTATAGCAGGAAGTGAAGAGGTGGCCAGTAACCCAGAAAGCACACATTCAGCCAGAGCCAAAACATGACTTGTATCATTAGGAGAATAAAGACTTTTCAGTTTGTGTTGTTAGCGTGCAGGTACTGTAAAGTCTGTAGTGGTAACCGCTATAGGACTAACTCCTTCCCTCAGTGTTTCTCCTCTGTCTTCTGAGGCCCGGGGTGCTGTATGAATGAGGTCCATTTTTCACCCTGCAGAGGGAGCGGGAGGGAGGGAGAGCAAGGGAGGACGGGAGTGAAAGGGAGAGGAGGGAAGGAGAGAGAGGAAAAGGAGAAGAGGGAGGGTGGGAGGGAGGGAGGGGGAGAGAGCGAGAAAGAGAGAGGGAGAGAGCAGATCCAGAACACCAGCCCTACAGATTAGTTACGCCATGAGCTGCCAACAGGAGACCGGCACATTAATAAGGCAATTTTACCCGCTCAAATGAAGGGGCTTACTAATAAAATGAAAAGGGTAACGACTCGGCTGTTTCAGTAATAGATTTGTCACTTTGGTACAAAACAATGAGGAAAAAGAGAACTGATTACATTCAATTTATGAGGTGTATTATGTGTACACAACAGTAATTAAAGGACTGAGGTTCTTACAGGAACTAATTTGTGTTAATTTGCTTTTATTTTGTCGTTTAAGTGAACACCTAAATCCTTCAGCAGTGATTGGGCTGTGGGCCAACCCAGACGTTACACAGAGTTTCACGCTTTGCTACTAAATTTGCCAAAGGGGAAAAAAGGGGGCACTGTACTTAGGTTTAATGAAAGTCTAAGGAACTGAGTCAACACACACCGTGACATTGGGAGAGACTTGATTCAAGAGGATTAGATTTGGAGTTGTTTTCCTCCTGCTATGCACTTGTACTGTAAGCAGAGGGGACCATAAGGATTTAGGTTCATAGGGGCTTGAGTTGGCACCATCAAGATGGGGAAATCTCTTTCATTTGATACAGACATTAAACTTTAGACAGGAAAAACTCCCTGAGGTGGAGACATAAAAATATTAAACCACAAAAAGTCTGGAAGAACTTGACTCAAAAGAGGGAATGGGTAAGGACATTCCCCAGGGAAATACTTATCTTCAGCAGAACTTCCAACAATACAGGTAAAATTTACTATCGACAATGTCTAGAACAATCAGAACAGCAGAGGGAACTAGATGGCTGTGGAAAAGAAACTGTTAATGTGATATGCTTTCAATTATCAATTGCTGGTCATCACTGGGCTTGTTTTGCCTAGATCCTACCACACTGTGCCAGTGAGGATTTTAGCATGTACATCTTGGTGGGGCAAACACATTTTTTTTAAGCATGCCAGCAAAACCACAACACAATACATGAATTGCACTATAACGGTGACAAACGGTGCCCACAAACTGTTAGGGCGTACATAAAGCTGTCCCAACATCAGAGCTTTCTTTTCAGCACCATGGAGTGAATCCTTACCACTGCTACACCTGGCTATCAGAGGAGCCTTGTCTGGCAGCGAGCTAGGACGAACGTAGTCATTATAACTATTTGTTCAGCCCTTTTGAATTGTATAGTGACAGAATTCAGAACATGGGCTGTTCTTACAGTTTTCTCCCTGTACACCAAGTCAGAACTGTAGGATAAATAAAGGGGGCATATAAGCAGACAATGAAAGCTTTCCCAATATGCAATGATTACATTTCTCTAAAACTGGCTACATGTGCACCACCATGTCAGAACAGTAGGCCAAATTATGAGGGGGACAGGGACCAAATTATTAGGGTGAGGCACAGCTTACTACATAACATACACTTAGTATTACTTTCTTAAATACAGTATACATATCTCCCTGGCATATTACATTATTTACGCAGCAGCATACAATACATTTTTGGACTCACCTTGTTGTGCTGTGCTCGCTTGAACAGGAAGGTGGCCATTCCCAATCCTTCGTGGGCAAATTTTGTCACCAAACTTTGTCATCAAAGTCTGGTATTCTCTGGATTTATGGTGCTGGGAACTCAGAAAAAAACAAGGTTGAATCATGACGTCAGTGATCTTCAGGTCAGAGCTTTAGAAAGAGGTTCCGACTTCCTGACTTGGAATTCCGATTTGGGTGACCATTCAAAACGTATTTTCTCAGTCGGAGCTTGTTTTTTTCCAAGTTCCCAGTTGTCTTGAACTCACTAAAGTCTAAGATTTCCCAGTTCCAAGTTTCCAGTTGTTTAGAACGCGGCAGAAGTCATGCTGGATTGACAGCATGACCAATGTATTCAACCTTTTATGGCCCATGGTGTTGAAAGTTTATCCTTTTAAGCTTGGAAAAGATACCCTTAAACCCAGACTTGGACCACACACCCACGCCACTTGCAGTTAGCCACTGATTCCTTCCAAACCACTCATTGTTGAATTTGCGATTTCCAACTTGTTGTGTAGTGTTTATGTCCAATGGCCGATGAGCACCGATGCGTTTTAGCTATAATTTCTCTTCATATGACAAGGATTGAAAAGGATTTGCCAGTAGATTGTCAACTTGATTCATCATGATAACTGCTAGCTAAGATTTTGAAAGTATGGTGTTGATATGATCAGTGCAATCAAAGCTATGGTAGATATAACGTGATTTGATGTCATTTTGTCTGTGGGCAATGACCTTGAGCCTTCTTGGATGGGCACTTCTAATGTAACTCTATGGCAGCACTAAAGGGGCTTGAATTTTCGAGCTCTATCCGTAGATTTTGGGGTGACATAATGTCCCCAGGAGTGACAGAACACTGAGCCAATCACGGCGCAACTAGAGAACATTACCAACCTCTACCCTCCATATTTTCTGCTGGTTGCCCCACCATCACAGAAAGCACTGAGCTAGGCATGTTGGAGCTGCCTTCCTCAAGAAAGCAAAAAAGAGACCATGTTTATATGTCGCTTTATTAACTCAATTATTTTAATTTTATTTACATTGTTTGCAAACTGATATGTGACACGTATTAATGCCAAAATAACATGCGAAACAGGCAAATAAAATAAAAAATTTAAAAATGTTTTGTTTTTCTAACTAAACAAGTGGGGTTCAAAACAGGTGGGACTCACCTGCCCTCAATGACGGGTCGCCAATGCACACTGCATCCTTGCAGCCTTGCAGACAAGCATCCGCCCAGTGCTGATCAGCCTGACTGCTTACAACAACAACAAAAAATGTGTGCACAGGATTTGTGTGTGTGTGTGTGTGTGTGTGTGTGTGTGTGTGTGTGTGTGTGTGTGTGTGTGTGTGTGTGTGTGTGTGTGTGTGTGTGTGTGTGTGTGTGTGTGTGTGTGTGTGTGTATGAAGACGGCGAGGACTAAAGTTCTTACTCCAGCTGTCCTGCCACCCACAAATCTCTGTGAATTGTGGCCAGTGGGTTGAACAGGCAGAGGAATGCTTTCATTTTGCTGCCTATGTACTGGAATGGCAACAATCAAGGAATTTAAAACATGCCCCTAATTTATTAATAGGCATCTGTTTGCTATAAGAGAGTGCTAATTAACGGCTAGCTATGACTGTGGAGGAGAAAAGACTTTGAGAGAAACAGGGGGGTTAGGCAAGGAGAGAGAGAGAGAGAGAGAGGGAGATGTTCTGTTTCACTTGCTTTGGCAATGTAAACATATGCTTCCCATGCCAATAAAGCCCTTTGAATTGCATGGAATTGAATTGAGAGAGAGAGAGCGAGAGCCATAATGTTTGTATTTAGTATAAATTGCTGTATTTGTTTGGTGATTTGAAAGGCAGGATAAACAGAATAAAGAATTTACTTTTCTGTTTACATTAGCTGAGTAGTTAGCCCCATATGTATGTGCCACTACTACTTGCTCCAGTCCTATGAAATGCATGGAAATGATTAGACAAATTCTGCTGCCCCTGTTTTGAGACAGGTGCATGATAATGGTCCATTCTAAATCAAAACTAATTTCACACATATATTATTTTGTATAGGGTAAGACAAGATTAACAAGAATAGTGTGATGGGTGACAATATTAGGCTATTGTGAATTATATATTATCATTTGTGAATGATGCCCATCTTAAGGCAAGAAACACAACATGCTTTTTTTGCGACTTTTTCAAATCAGTCTCACACCTCATGAAGCCTAACCCATAGGCCTATATGTTTTTATAAGGTTTGCACAGGGTTGGGGAGTAGCGGATTTCATGTAATCCGTTACATGTAAGGGATTACAAAAAACAGCAAAAATATTGTAATCAGATTACAGAAACTAGATGATTACTTCAATGATTACTTTTAAATTGCGAAAAAAATGTTTTGACACTTCTATGTTTTCTCAATGACATTCAAATCAGCATTGAAAAATGGTGCAAGTTTAAGTTTGTTCCACTTGAGCGAGTCTGACCACAAGTCAGAGACCACTATGATGACACACCAAATGGGTTTGATGGATCGCGGGAAAAGAGAAGGAATAGGCTTTTGTAGGCTACAGTCCAAGGTATGTCTTCCAATGGTGTGACTGCTGTCGGCATCCAAAGATCCAACTTGAGTAAACGCTTGGTGGTAAGGATAACAGCAGTGGTGTAGTCTACAGCGATACGGATATCACTTTTTAATGATATCTACATAGCGCATTGATGTGAATCACACTGCTGCTCTCTCATTTAGCAATTTGCGCCTTACGGATTGTGGTTGTTGTGGATGGCTGTTCACAAATCTAAATGTGTATTTGAACCCAATAATGGTTGAATTCCAGAAATTTAAGCTGCCTATCAATCATTGTTTTTGAAACCAGTGGACAGCCAGTGAAAAATGTGCTCTTGCAACAGCTGCATAGTGCGGGTCCCAGCCTATGGAAAAAAGTGGGGCTTTTATTGCTCAATCTAATTCATGCTGATAAAACAAATCCATAGGCCTAATGGACACATGCTCAAACTCATACACTTTTGATAGACTTAAAAGGGACAGTCTGTAGTTGCTACATCAATTATTTCACTTATATACATACATATATATACATACTGTATATATACATATATATCCATTGATGCTTGAAGAATATAACTTAGAAATGCCTCATGAGCTTAGTTAAACTGTCACACTCCATGAAAACCAAAATATAAACTTGTTTTTCTCCAATGTTTGTAAACATTGCAAATGTAAACAAACACTGTATAGCCTCATAACATGAATAAAACAATCATTGTTAGATCATGGATGCCCAGTCCTTGCATCCATAGCTCTGTCTATTAATCTGAGAGTGGTTACATTTATCCAGGCCCATCCCTCAGCTTTTTACCAAAACAGGCAGGGTGCCATTTTGTTATTGTTTCATCTGTGGATTTGCCCTTAAAACAGCTGAATATTATCAAGATATCAAAGTGGCACCAACAAAAAGGTAAACAGTAGACCTATATCAAATGCAGCATATGGCATTCATTTTTCACACGTAAATAGCACTTTTCAGTAGTGCTCAAAGCATGCCATTCCATGAGCGCATCATTTATGTTTCAACTACAATCAATGAGCCTAATCAGTCCTCCATGACAACACAATCATAAACAACAGAATAGGGCTGGCTAATAAGTCCTTAGTTTTGGGGTTATACTCAGGTAAAACAATTTGGCTAATCTATACTTCCATATTTCTTCTTGAAGGTCAAGGGGTATGATATGTATTGGATCGACTGGAATTCTGATAAACTTTGGTTTTTAATGTAAAGATATCATTTAATCGTATTATTATATGTAGTAGAAACCGATGGGTTAGAAGAAGCCTACATAACCAACCCATAAAGTAAAATGTAACATCCATATATGGCCAGCTATGTAAACTTTAACATTGATTTATCCTGCAATAGATGTCGTTCAATTGGTAACATACATGTATGTCTTCTTCTAATGCCTCTAATGCTTCTTCTAATCCAAAAGTTACGTTATTGATTACAATTTTGGACAGGTAACTAGTAACTGTAATGAATTACATTTATAAAGTAACCTACCCAACCCTGGGTTTGCATCACAACTAAAGTGGCCAAATAACTTCTTAAAATAAAGCACATTAATCCGCTTTATAACGGTGTAGAGCCTAACTGTATGTATCGGGTGGGTTTTAAGTTTGAGAATAGCCGTGCTCCCTCAAATCTTTTGGAGAAAATATCCTTTCTATTTCATTCAGCTATGTTCTACTATAAAATATTATAAAATAATAAGCAAATCTTGTCTGCTAAATGAACTAGTGTGGCACACAGTCATTTGGCATAGTCAGATCAAGGCCTAAAATATGTCCAACTCAGAGTATGCTATTCTGTTCTTCTGAAATAGACCAAAAAAAATCATATCATGTTTCATTAGACCTGTTTAAAATAAATAAAGGATTTATTGTGATGGTTTAGGCTATATTACATGGATTTATTAGACTTTTTCAAGTGGAATTGTTCCAAAGGTCTGCATCAGTGACTTGTAGGCTATGTATAAAAGCCAGGAGATGCTAAATGTGTTTATGTTAATCAACAGTCAATTACTTTGAGACCGTCAGTTATTTGCTTGACAATAGCCCAGCTGACAAAATGTCATGACTGCCACAGCCCAACCTAGATCCTACTGTATGTGGAGTTAATAATTCATTTTGAGAGAGGGAGAGAGTTGGCTCTAATGTCTATACCCTATAAGACCTTGACTTCACAGACAGAAATCAGGCAGTGTTCTGCCATCAATGTGAGGAATCAGCCAGTGAGGAAGTAGTGTCTTGCCTTCCCATCATCCCCACAGAGCATCAGATTAGATCAGTTTCTCCAAATCAATCAAATCAAATCAAAATGTATTTTGTCACATGCTTCGTAAACAACAGGTGTTGACTAACAGTGAAATGCTGACTTACGGTGAAATGCTTACTGGCCCTTTGGAAATGATGAGCCAAGAGGAACACACCAGCAGACTTGGCCTGAGGTAGCTATAGCTAAAACTCTCTCAGGTCCACATCTCTCCCACCCACCCACCCACCCAAGCTTCGCAGACCTCCTCAGAAACTCTCACACCACAGCTGCTAGAGACCCACTAGAACCCGTGTTTGCACAGCTGCCGTGTTTCTTAGTCATTCGGCGTATTCTAGATCAGTCTTCTTGCTCGGCTGCTGCATTTTTCAAGCTCAACAGTTTCCCGTGTGTATCAAAAACGGTCCACCACACAAAGGACATCCAGCCAACTTGACACAAGCATTGGAGTCAAAATGGGCCAGCATTCCTGTGGAACACTTTTGACAGTTTGTAGAGTTCCTGCCCTGACATATTGGGAAGGGGGGTTTGCAACTAAATATTAGGAAGGTGTTGTTAATGTTTTGTACATTCAGGGTATATGTTGTCTAGATCTCAAATGTAATTAGGTATTGATTTCTTCTCCACAACTCAATCAAAAATGTCTTCAAATGAAGACTTTATTTCCAAATCGATATATCCACAAATTTTTCACATTTGTGTTTTTTCATCGGAAAGTATTGCTTGTGGGTACCTGCATGTGCGTGTTAAATATTAGTATTCTCAGATTTTTGGATTAATACATTTGTCATCAGTGGCAGCCGTTTTTTCAAATTTGTTTAAAAAAAAAATTATATAAAAAAAAAATATATATATATATATATATGACTCAAGGATTATGTTTAAAATGTCCATAAAAGTGTGGTTCATTTGTGTACATTTTAGTCTTCCAAAAATAAAGTGTTCAAACAAGCTGTTGAGTTGCATACTGCTCTGCCATCACTGCCGCCCCGGGTATTCAGCCAATCAGCAGCCACCACTGTTTTAAATGTGTATTAAAATGTGTTTTTCTGCGCAACGATATACACTCTGTGGCCAGTTTATTAGGTTCACCACCCTGTTCACGTGGTCGTGGCTTGCTATTTAAAGCAGACAGACAGGCATTGAGGTATTCAGTTACTGTTAGATTTAACGTTAGAATGGGCAAAACGAGTGACCTAATCGACTTTGATCGTGGTATGATCGTTGGTGCCAGTCGCGCCGGTTCCAGTATCTCAGAAACGGACAGCTTTCTGGGCTTTTCACGCACGACAGTGTCTAGGGTTTACCGAGAATGGGGCGACAAACAAAAAACATCTAGTCAATGGCAGTCCTGTGAGCAAAAACAGCTCGTTGATGACAAGAAGAAGTGGCTCCAGTTGGCACGCAATCACCAACACTGGATAATTGAGGAGTGGAGAAACATCGCCTGGTCCGACGAATCCTGGTTTCTGTTGCGTCATGCTGATGGCAGAGCCAGGATTTGGCGTAAGCAACAACAGTCCATGGCCCCATTCTGCCTGGTGTCAACAGTACAGGCTCTTGGCGGTGGTGTAATGGTGTAAGGAATGTTTTTATGGCTGTTATGGCTGAATTATGGCTGTTCTGGAGACAAAGGGGGTACGACCGGTATTAGTGTACCTAATAAACTGGCCACTGAGTGCATATCTATTGTTTAGCTGGATTGGAATGTTTGTATCCTGTATGTTTGACTGTGATATGTGGTTGTCTCACCTAGCTATCTTAAGATGAATACACTAACTGTAAGTTGCTCTAGATAAGACAAAAATGTTTTACATACAAATCTCATATTACTGTATTGAATTATTTGTTTATATACACTGAGTATACCAAACATTAGGAACACCTTCCTAATATTTTGACCTCAGAACGGCCTCAACTCCTCAGGGCATGAACTCTCACAGTTGTGTCAAGTTTGCTGGATGTCCTTTGGGTGGTGGACCATTCTTGATACACACAGGAAACTGTTGAGCGTGAAAAACCCAGCAGCGTTGCAGTTCTTGACACAAACCGGTGCGCCTGGCACCTACTACCATACCCCGTTCAAAAGCACTTACATGTTTTGTCTTGCCCATTCACCCTCTGAATGTCACACATACACAATACATGTCTCAAGGCTTCAAAATCCTTCTTTAACCCGTCTCCTCCCCTTCATCTACACTGATTGAAGTGGATTTAACAAGTGACATCAATAAGGGATCATAGCTTTCACCTGGATTCACCTGGTCAGTCTATGTCATGGAAAGAGCAGGTGTTCCTAATGTTTGTATACTCAGTGTATGATTGTTTTTTATTGCTGTCAGAAATGTATAATTTGTACAGTTCTTTATAAAACATTTAGTTATTTGTTACATTTGACTGTGTAACACCTATCAGTACTTATTTTGGAAACAAACTCTTCAAATACAGGTCAGAGTTGTATCATGCAGTTTAGTTGTTGACTGATTTTTTAGCTGTTCTTTTCATGTTTTGGAGGTGACAGACAGCTGTGGAATATGCCGTGAGAGAAAGACACAGGATAGTCCTCTGGACCTCAGTGATGAGAGACAAATAATAATCACTTATCAAGACACATTTCACTCAGAGGCCAGTAAGTCAGAACAGATTATCAGTGTGGGAACTGCCTGCCTGTCTGTCTGCCTATCTCTCAGTACCTGCCTGTCTGTCTGCCTATCTCTCAGTACCTGCCTATCTGTCTGCCTATCTCTCAGTGTCTGCCTATCTGTCTGCCTATCTCTCAGTACCTGCCTGTCTGTCTGCCTATCTCTCAGTACCTGCCTATCTGTCTGCCTATCTCTCAGTACCTACCTGTCTGTCTGCCTATCTCTCAGTATCTGCCTGTCTGTCTGCCTATCTCTCAGTACCTGCCTGTCTGTCTGCCTATCTCTCAGTACCTGCCTGTCTGTCTGCCTATCTCTCAGTACCTGCCTGTCTGTCTGCCTATCTCTCAGTACCTGCCTATCTGTCTGCCTATCTCTCAGTACCTGCCTATCTGTCTGCCTATCTCTCAGTACCTGCCTGTCTGTCTGCCTATCTCTCAGTACCTGCCTATCTGTCTGCCTATCTCTCAGTACCTGCCTATCTGTCTGCCTATCTCTCAGTACCTGCCTATCTGTCTGCCTATCTCTCAGTACCTGCCTATCTGTCTGCCTATCTCTCAGTGTCTGCCTGCCTGCCCTTTCTGTTTGTCTATCTACCTGCCTGTCTGTCTGCCTATCTCTCAGTACCTGCCTATCTCTCAGTGTCTGCCTGCCTGCCCTTTCTGTTTGTCTATCTACCTGCCTGTCTGTCTGCCTATCTCTCAGTACCTGCCTATCTGTCTGCCTATCTCTCAGTGTCTGCCTGCCTGCCCTTTCTGTTTGTCTATCTACCTGCCTGTCTGTCTGCCTATCTCTCAGTACCTGCCTGTCTGCCATTTCTGCTTGTCTATCTGAGTTGCCGTGCACAGGAACAAGAACAAGAAAAATGAGAAGTTAATGGCATCCCATTAGTGAAGGGATAGCGTTGGAAAATGAATGCACTTCCAGCCCAACCACATCAATTACAGATAGCAGAGGTTTCAACACCATCTCTCAGTGTGCCTCCAAACCCTCCTTCCCTTTCCTCTGCTGCTCAACACAACATATTAAAGCTTGATTTTCCTTTAACAATGTGTACAAGTAGTTCATCAAGTAGCTTGGATCTGTATCTGAGCCGCCTGATACCCTTTTGACATAGCTTGGAAACACTGAAGCTAGTGTTGGTGGTTCAGTAGAACTGTGGACATATTTTCTGCCCTAGCTGCTGTTTGAGAGCACATTCCCTGGAGTCTACTGGGTTCTAGACTGCAGCAAACTCCCACAATCTATCTGACCTAACCTGTCTGGCTTGAATCCAGTCAGGTTGTCTTTTCAATGCAGCTGACCTGTAAAACACTTGTACCAGATAAGGAGGTGAGAAAGGCCCCACTTGTACAGAGCACGACTTGTGCATTTAGCTCCTTTCTGTGATTCTTATCAGGCGTGGGTAGTATATCAAAATAGACAGTGTGGCGCCATAAAGAGAATACCATAGCATTATAAAAACACCAGCATATCAGGAGACACCTGTCCCCCTGAGAACATAAAATGATTTACAGTCAGAAGCCAGGAATCAATGGCACCATCTAGAAAAGTATTCGGGTCAAAGGAATGACAATAGTAGATAGGCTTGGATTTAGTGTTTTCTGATAACAATATTTGGGGCAATTCATCTTGAGGAGGGAAGGAAGGAGGGAGGGATTGTGTGATAGGGACTGTTTATATGGCCTGCACCAGCCTGGCAGGGGAGTTATGTTTTAAAGGGGTTGTACCACGCATACTCAAGGTCAAAGTGCGATTAGGTTTCCCTCTCGGCCCAGACTGCTGATAGGTGCTGTGGGATATGTAAACACTGCCACCCCCACACATTCTCACACACACTATATTTGTCAGAGGTAGTTATAGGACTCAAAATATTCTCTCTTCCAATTGAGCTCCTTGATGATCTATTTTCTGTGTGTACTGAAAAAATGAATTGTATCCAAGCCTCTAGTGGTATCTTTCCATAACAATAACATATTTTTAGATGGTGCCAGTGATCCCAGGCTTTTTCAGTTACAGATATTTGTATATTATTTATAATGAGCCCATTGATGTCTTTTAAAAAAAAGATTTTGTTTAAGTACTAGCATATTTGACTCAAAGCTCATTGCTAATATTACTATATCCCCTGCCAGCCTGCCTTCCTGCGTGCCTGCCTGTCTTTTTTAGGCTGGCATGTTTAAACTGCAGGCTGTCTGCCGTGCTGTGTTGACTGAGTCTTTTGGTTGGCTGGTCCAATCCAGTTGATGTGTTTGAAAAGCAGGCGGTGGCAGTGACAAGGAAAGGCCTGGTAATAAATGTCCCACATGGGAGTTAACTTTGGCCAACATGAGCTGGCAACTACTGGGAAGAGACAGAGACAGAGAGGGAGCGTGGTAGAAAGAGAGACAGTGATGGATAGAATAAAGGGGTTAGAGAATGCCCCTGTGTGTGAGACAGACACATAGCTTTGTCATACAATCTGTCATCAACAGCACACCAGTGCAGTGTCACGCTATCATCTCTCGCTCACGTATACAACTGGCATACATGTCACAATCCAGCTCTGGTCCTGTCTAGACACACAGAGACACAGTCCGGCCTCACATGGACAGGGAGATCTCTGGGAAAAGGAAAGCAGACACTGAGAGGATAGTCAGAAAACACACTCCTCTCCCAGGGAAGCTCCTTAAACCCTCCTTGGTATGATAATGGATTAAAGAGGTGAGGTACTAATTCTTATCATTCCTTCCTGGTTTCTGTGTGTGTGCTTGTGTGTGTATGTCTGTGTGTGTGTCAACCACTCCCAGTATTTCACATAAGCCCTGCATCTCAAGTGAGCGAATGAACCCAAGATAAAGCCCAATCAGTCTGGATAAAACTGTTAATTTCACAACAGAGTAAATCTGTCACGTCCTGACCAGTATAGTGGTTATTTGTGATTGTAGTTTGGTCAGGACGTGGCAGAGGGTATTTGTTTTATGTGGTTCGGGGTGGTAGTTTGTTTAGAAGGGTGTTTGATTTATTATTTCCGGGTTTTGGGTTATGTTCTATGTTTTTGTATTTCTATGTTCTTTCTAGTTTAGTAATTTCTATGTTAGGTATTGGGTGTTGGACTCTCAATTGAAGGCAGGTGTTTGTAGTTGCCTTTGATTGAGAGTCCTATATAGGGATGTGTTTTGTTTGTTAATTGTCGGTAGTTGTTTTTGCATTGCTTTGGTGTAGCATGCAAAAACTGTTTACTGTTGTGTTTCTCTGCTTTCTTGTTTTTTGGTGTTCACATTTAATAAATTATAATGTTGAGCACGCAACCCGCTGCGCCTTGGTCCTCTCTGCACGTAGACAGCCGTTACAAAATCCTTAATGCCTGCTTTGATTTGATTTAAAATCCGTTAGTCACCTGGCTTTTGTGTGACAAGAGTCTGAGTTTGGATTCAATATGTAATTATAAGCTCCAGAGAAAGCTCAAGATTTAGAGCCAGAAACCCTGCAGAGTCCAAAAATTGTTCCCTGTGTTTGTGGGCTGTCAGTAGTGGTGAGGCCTTAGGCTCCCTCGTGACACAGATCCATAGTTTCCCCGGCAGCAGCAGGCAGAGGCCAGGATAGGCCTAGAGTGGAGGGGGTGGGGGGGGGGTATAGACTTGGCCTCTCTCTCTCTCTGTAGTCTGCAATGACAGCAGCAGCGCTATATGGCCTCTTCTTCTCACTCTGTAGGTCGGGTTTGAAACCCTATACTGGCAACAGGAGTCACCTTCCAGGCATGGCACCCGGTTTACCCCCACCACCATCCCTATGACCTGCAGTCATAAGACCCAGGCTGGGGAAGAGAGAGGTCAGGACAGAAGAAAGGGCTGCAGCAGTGGTGTAAAGTACTTAAGTAAAAATACTTCAAAGGACTACTTAAGTAGTTTTTTGGGGTATCTGTACTTTACTTAACTATTTATATTTTTGACAACTTTTACTTTTACTCCACTACATTCCTGAAGAAAAAACATACAGTACCAGAAAAAAATGTGGACACACCTACTAATTCAAGGGTTTTTCTTTATTTTTACTATTTTCTACATTGTAGAATAATAGTGAAGACATCAAAACTACGAAATAACACATATAGAATCAGGTAGTAACCAAAAAAGTTTAAAACAAATCAAAATATATTTTAGATTTTAGATTCTTCAAGTAGCTGTCTTGATGACAGCTTTGCACACTCTTGGAATTCTCTCAACCAGCTTCACCTGGAATGCTATTGAAGGAGATCCCACATATGCTGAGCACTTGTTGGCTGCTTTTACTTCACTCTGAGGTCCAACTCATCCCAAACCATCTCAATTGGGTTGAGGTCGGGTGATTGTGGAAGCTAGGTCATCTGACGCAGCACTCCATCACTCTCCGTCTTGGTCAAATAGCCCTTACACAGCCTGGAGGTGTGTTGGGTCATTATCCTGTTGAAAAAAATGTATAGTCCCACTAAGCGCAAACCAGAATGGAAGGCATATCGCTGCAGAATGCTGTGGTAGCCATGCTGGTTAAGTGTGCCTTGAATTCTAAATAAATCACAGACATTGTCACCAGCAAAGCACCCCCACACCAACACACCTCCTCCCCAATGCTTCACGGTGGGAACCGCACATGCGGAGATCATCCGTTCATCTACTCTGCATCTCACAAAGACACGGCGGTTGGAACCAAAAATCTGACATTTGTAATCATCAGACCAAAGGACAGATTTCCACCGGTCTAATGTCCATTGCTCGTGTTTCTTGGCCGAAGCAAGTCTCTTCTTCTTATTGATGTCCTTTGCAGAAATTTGACCATGAAGGCCTGATTCACGCAGTCTCCTCTGAACAGTTAATGTTGAGATGTGTCTGTTACTTGAACTCTGTGAAGCATTTATTTGGGCTGCAATTTCTGAGGCTGGTAACTTTAATGAACTTATCCTCTGCAGCAGAGGTAACTCTGGATCTTCCTTTCCTGTGGTGGTCCTCATGAGAGCCAGTTTCATGATAGCGCTTGATGGTTTTTGCGACTTTCAAAGTTCTTGAAATGTTCCGTATTGACTGTCTTAAAACCTTTTTGGGCTAGGGGGCAGTATTTTGAAGTCTGGATGACAAGCGTGCCCAAAGTAAACTGCCTGTTACTCAGGCCCAGAAGCTAGGATATGCATATAATTAGTAGATTGCGATAGGAAACACTCTGAAGTTTCTAAAACTGTTCAAATAATGTATGTGAGTATAACAGAACTGATATGGCAGCAAAAACCCAAGGAAAATCCATCCAGGAAATGGGATTTTTTTGAGATGTGAGTGGTTTTCCATTGAAAACCTATTGACTTTAGACATAGTTTCAGGCTTGTTTTCTGAAAAACGCCAAAGAAAAATAAATTTTGGTCAGGGGTCTATGGAATCATGCAGTACTGGTTTGCGCGCTCTTCGTTCTTTTTCCTTTCTATTGAATACGCTATTGTCCGGTTTAAATATTATCGATTATTTAGATAATTGACACTGAGGATTAGTTATAAACATCGTTTGACATGTTTCGACGAACTTTACCGGTACTATTAGGATGTATTCGTCTGCTTGTTTTGACCGCCTTTGAGCCAGTGGATTACTGAACAAAACGCGCCAACAAAACTGAGTTTTTTTATATAAAGAAGGACTTTATCGAACAAAAGGACCATTTGTTATGTAGTTGGGACCCTTCTGATTGCAACGAGATGAAGATCTTCAAAGGTATGGGATTTATTTTATTGCTATTTCTGACTTTCGTGACTCCTCTGCTTGCTTGGAAAATGTTTGTATGCGGGGCACTGTAAGCGGGGCGCTGTCCTCAGATGCATGGTATACCATGCTTTCGCTGTCCTGCGAAAGCATGGTATGCTTTCGCCGTAAAGCCTTTTTGAAATCTGACAAAGCGGCTGGATTAACAAGAAGTTCATCTTTTAACAGATGTATAACACTTGTATTTTCACTTGTATTTTCATTAATCTTTTAACTGATGTATAACACTTGTATTTTCATGAATGTTTATTATTACTATTTATGTAATTTGAATTTGGCACTCTGCAATTTCACCGGATGTTGTTGGGGTGGGTCACTAGCGACACGCCTTGCCCAAAGAGGTTTTAAAGTAGTGATGGACTATCATTTCTCTTTACTTATTTGAGCTGTTCTTGCCATGATATAGACTTGGTATTTTACAAAATAGGGCAATCTTCTGTATACCACCCCTACCATGCCACAACACAACTGATTGGCTCAAACGCATTAAGACGGAAATAAATTCCACAAATAAACCTTTAACAAGGCAAACCTGTTAATTGAAATGCATTCCAGGTGACTTGGTGTCTGCATGAAGCTGGTTGAGAGAATGACAAGAGTGCAAAGCCGTCATCAAGTCAAAGGGTGGCTACTTGGAAGAATCTCAATGTAACATCTGCGTAACTGGCTGCAGGGAAGTCAGGCGCAGGAGAGCAGAATTGGGCAGCAAAAGGAGTCCTTTATTATGGTGAACAAAACACACGGCACTAAGAACACTAAACAAATACGGGTTGACATAACCCGGCGCAAATCAGTATGACGTGCACATACACGTAACAACAAACATAGACATGGGGGAACACAGAGGGTTATATACATTCAGTCTGATGAGGGAATGTGAACCAGGTGTGCGGGAAAACAAGACAAAACAAATGGAAAATGAAAGGTGGAGCGGTGATGGCTAGAAGAACGGTGTCGTCGACCGCTGAACACTGCCCGAACAAGGAGAGGGTTCGACTTAGGCCGGAGATGTGACAGTACCCCCCCTTGACGGGCGGCTCCAGCAGCGTGCCGACACCGGCCTCGGGACGACCCAGAGGTGCAGGGCGATCCGGACGGCGACGGTGGAACTCCCGCAGCAGTGAAGGGTCCAACACATCTTGCACCGGAACCCAGGATCTCTCCTCCGGCCCGTACCCCTCCCACTCCATGAGGTACTGAAGGCCCCTCGCCCAATGCCTCAAATCCAGTATGGAACGAACGTCGCCCACTCCCCTGGCCGGTCCTGGCAATAAGACCTCAGAAACCTACCCACATCCTGGTTAACTCTCTCCACCTGCCCGTTACTCTCGGGTGAAAACCCGAGGTAAGGCTGATCGAGACCCCCAGATGTTCCATGAACGCCCTCCAGACCCTCAAAGTGAACTGGGGACCCCGATCAGACACTATATTCTCTCGCATAGTGCCGGAAGACGTGTGTAAACAAGGCCTCCACAGTCCGTAGGGACGTAGGGAGACCAGGCAGAGGGAGGAGATGGCAGGCCTTGGAAAAACGGTCCACAACGACCAGGATCGTGGTGTTACCCTGTGAGGGAGGAAGATCGGTAAGGAAATCGACCGACAGGTGTGACCAAGGCCGTTGTGGAACGGGTAAGGGGTGTAGCTTACCTCTGGGCAGGTGCCTAGGAGCCTTACACTGGACGCACACCATACAGGAGGAAACATAAACCCTCACGTCCTTAGCCAAAGTGGGCCACCAGTACTTTCCACTCAGACAGCGCACCGTCCAACCGATGCCTGGATGACCAGAGGAGGGTGACGTGTGGGCCCAATAGATCAGCTGGTCACGGACAGCAGACGGAACGTACAGACGCCCAGCGGGACACTGGAGGGGAGCGGGCTCTGCATGTAACGCCTGCTCAATGTCCGTGTCCAGCTCCCACACTACCGGCGCCACCAGGCAGGAGGCCGGGAGTATGGGGGTGGGATCCATGGGCCACTCCTCTGTGTCATACAGCCGGGACATTGCGTCTGCCTTCAGGTTCTGGGAACCTGGTCTGTAAGAAAGGGTGAAAACAAAACGGGTGAAAAACATGGCCCACCTTGCCTGGCGAGGGTTCAGTGTCCTCGCTGCCCGGATGTACTCCAGATTGCGGTGGTCAGTCCAGATGAGAAAAGGGTGTTTAGCCCCCTCAAGCCAATGTCTCCACGCCTTCAAAGCCTTGACGACAGCCAACAGCTCCCGGTCCCCCACATCATAGTTTCGCTCCGCCAGGCTGAGCTTCCTTGAGAAGAAGGCACGGAGCGGAGCTTCGGTGGCGTACCCAAGCACTGAGAGAGCACGGCTCCTATCCCAACCTCGGACGCGTCCACCTCCACTGTGAACGCCAAAGAGGGATCCGGATGGGCCAGCACAGGAGTCGAGGTAAACAGAGCCCTCAGGTGACCAAAAGCCCTGTCCGCCTCAGCCGACCACTGCAAACGTACCACCCCCCTTCAACAGTGAGGTAATGGGAGCCGCTACCTGACCAAAACCCCGGATAAACCTCCGGTAGTAATTGGCAAACCCTAGGAACCGCTGCACTTCCTTTACCGTGGTGGGAGTCGGCCAATTACGCACCGCTGAAATGCGGTCACTCTCCATCTCCACCCCTGAGGTGGAAATGCGGTACCCTAGGAAGGAGACGGACTGCTGGAAGAACAGGCATTTCTCAGCCTTGACGTACAGGTCATGCTCCAACAGTCGACCAAGCACCAGGGACACATGCTCAGCACGTGTAGTGGAGTATATCAGAATGTCATCAATATATACCACTAGACCCTGCTTGTGCAGGTCCCTGAAAATCTTGTCTACAAAGGCTTGGAAGACTGATGGAACATTCATCAACCAGTACGGCATGACGAGGTACTCATAATGTCCTGAGGTAGTACTGAACGCCGTCTTCCGCTCGTCTCCCTCCCGGATAAGCGCTCCTGAGATCTAGTTTGGTGAAGAAGCGCGCCCCGTGCATTGACTCAATCGCTGTGGCTATGAGAGGTAGCGGGTAACTGTACTTCACAGTGATCTGGTTTAGGCCTCGATAGTCAATACACGGGTGAATCAAATCAAATCAAATCAAATTTATTTATATAGCCCTTCGTACATCAGCTGAAATCTCAAAGTGCTGTACAGAAACCCAGCCTAAAACCCCAAACAGCAAGCAATGCATGTGAAAGAAGCACGGTGGCTGGGAAAAACTCCCTAGGAAAAACTCCTGAGAAAGGCCAAAAACCTAGGAAGAAACCTAGAGAGGAACCAGGCTATGAGGGGTGGCCAGTCCTCTTCTGGCTGTGCCGGGTGGATATTATAACAGAACATGGTCAAGATGTTAAAATGTTCGTAAATGACCAGCATGGTCAAATAATAATAATCATAGTAATTGTCGAGGGTGCAACAAGCACGTCCGGTGAACAGGTCAGGGTTCCGTAGCCGCAGGCAGAACAGTTGAAACTGGAGCAGCAGCATGGCCAGGTGGACTGGGGACAGCAAGGAGTCATCATGCCAGGTAGTCCTGAGGCATGGTCCTAGGGCTCAGGTCCTCCGAGAGAAAGAAAGAAAGAGAGAAAGGGTGAAGAGGGTGAAGACCTCCCTCCTTCTTCAAAAAAAAGAAACTCGAGGAGGCGGGTGAAGTAGAGGACCGAATGAATCCCTGACGCAAGGATTCGGAGACATATGTTTCCATAGCCGCCATCTCCGCCTGTGACAGGGGATACACGTGACTCCTGGGAAGTGCAGCATCTACCAGGAGAGATATCGCACAATTCCCCCGACGATGGGGTGGTAATTGAGTCGCCTTGTTTTTGGAGAAGGCGAGAGCCAAATCGGAATATTCGGGGGGAATGCGCACGGTGGAGTGCTGGTCTGGACTTTCCACTGTAGTAGCACCAACGGAAACCCCTAAACACCTCCCCGAGCACTCTCGCGACCACCCCGTGAGAGCCCTCCGTTGCCATGAAACAGTGGGGTCATGACAGGCTAACCAGGGTAGGCCTAGCACCACAGGAAACACAGGAGAGTCAATGAGGAAGAGACTGATTCTCTCCTTGTGACCCCCCTGCGTTACCATACCCAGAGGAGCGGTGGCCTCCCTAATCAACCCTGACCCCAATGGTCGACTGTCTAAGGCGTGAACTGGGAAGGGCATAGCCACTGGAACAATAGGGATCCTTAAACTATGGGCGAATGTTCTGTCTATGAAATTCCCAGCCGCGCCTGAATCGACGAGCGTCTTATGCTGGGAATGCGGGGAAAACTCATGAAAAGTAACATATAAAAACAAGTGTGCAACAGAGGGCTCTGGGAGAGAATGGTGCCGGCTCACCTGGGGTGACGCCAGAGTGCCCTGCCTGCTGCCTCAACCCCCAGAGGAACCAACCCGACACCGACCGGCAGTGTGACCTCTGCGGCCACAGATGGTGCACGTGAAGGAACCTCCTCCGGTTTCCCTGAGTGCTGCACCTCCCAGCTCCATGGGTATCGGAACGGTGGTGCTGGGGAATGGAACCGACAGATCCTGCTCTGGATGTCCGTGGGTAGCCAGCAGGTTATCCAGCCGAATGGACAGGTCCACCAGCTGGTCAAAGGTGAGGTTGGTGTCCCTGCAGGCCAACTCCCGATGGACGTCCTCGCGCAAACTGCAGCAATAGTGGACGATCAGGGCCCTGTCGTTCCATCCCACGCCGGCAGCCAGGGTCCGAAAGTCCATCGCGAACTTCTGCGCGCTCCTCGTCCCCTGCCTCAGGTGGAAGAGACGTTCACCTGCCGCTCTACCCTCGGGCGGATGGTCGAAGACTGCCCGGAAGCGGCGGGTGAAATCCTCGAAGTGGTCCAGCGCCGCATTTCCTTCTCCCCATACAGCGTTGGCCCACTCCAGGGCTTTCCCCGAGAGGCACGAGATGAGGGCGGACACCCTCTCACAGCCTGAGGGAGCCGGGTGGGTGGTAGCCAGATATAATCCAGCTGCAGCAGCAAACCCTGGCAGCGTGCTGCCGTCCCATCATACTCCCTGGGAAGTGCGAGACGAATCCCACTGGAACCGGGTGTGAAGGGGTGAGTAGTGGAGACCCCTGTTGTGCTGGTGGGGGCGCTGGAGGGACTCGCTGTCTCTCCCAGCGGTCCATCGTCAGGACGACGCGGTCCATGGCAGTGCTGAGATGGTGAATCAACGGCGTGTGCTCCCAGACACGCTCCTCGACTCCGCTACCAGAGGTACTTGCTCCTGCTGACTCCATACTCGGGTGTGGAATTCTGTAACGTATGCGTAACTGGCTGCAGGGAAGTCAGGTGCAGGAGAGCAGAATTGGGTAGCAAACGGAGCCCTTTATTACGGCGAACAAAACACACGGCACTAATAACACTAAATAAATACAGGTTGACATAACCCGGCGCAAACCAGTATGACTTGCACATACACGTAACAACAAACAATTCCACACACAGACATGGGGGAAACAGAGGGTAATATACATTCAATCTGATGAGGGAATGTGAACCAGGTGTGCGGGAAAACAAGACAAAACAAACGGAAAATGAAAGGTGGAGCGGCGATGGCTAGAAGACCAGTGACGTCGACCGCCGTACACCGCCCGAACAAGGAGAGGGACCGACTTCGGCGGGAGTCGTGACACTCAAATATAAAATATATTTTGATTTGTTTAACACTTTTTTGGTTACTACATGATTCCATGTCTGGTACTGTACTTTTTACTCCATATATTTTCCCTGACACCCGAAAGTACTCGTTACATTTAGAATGCTTAGCAGGACAGGAATTGGTCCAATACACACTCATCAAGAGAACATCCCTAGTCATCCCTACTGCCTCTGATCTGGCAGACTCACGAAAAACAAATGCTTTGTTTGTAAATTATGTCTGAATTTTGGAGTGTGCCACTGGCTATCCGTAAATAAAAAAAAAACAGAAAATTGTGCCGTCTGGTTTTCTTAATATAGAGAATGTGAAATTATTGATACTTAAGTATATTATAGCAATTACATTTACTTTTGATTCATAAGTATTTTAAAACCAAATACTTCTAGACTTTTACTCAAGTAGTATTTTACTGGATGACTATCAATTTTACTTGAGTCATTTTGTATTAATGTATCTTTACTTTTAATTAACTATGACATTTGGGTACTTTTTTCACTACTGGGCAGCAGACACACATGCAGACACCAATTGCAGCTTACATATCCTGAAAGCAGGTTGGGGGCAATCAGATACCATTCCTGGTTCCTGCAGGACAATCTCATGGCACATGATCAAAGAACATTTCCTCTCTCATTTTCACCTGACTTCGGTCGGGTGGGTTCATTGGATAGGCACTTCCGTGACCTCCCTTAAATTTGGTTGACCCCTCCTGCACCTCCCTCTGTTGCCCCATTCTAAGGATTCCATTTCAAAAAAGCTATGCAGTGGATTCCCTTCATGATCATGAGGGCAAATGAGAGACAAGAGCGAGAGGAAAGGAGGGAATGAAGGAAGAAGAGAGTGAAAGAGAGAGGGAGAGGGGGAATGAGGGAGTGAGAGAGTAATGGGAACAGAGAGAAAGGGAAGGAAAGGGAGGTGGAGAGAGAGAGGGAAAGCGGAGGGAGAGGTCCTCTCTTTCCCTGGCGGAGGTCCTCTCTTTCCCTGGTGGTCAGGCACCCATATCCGGTGGGTGGGTGAGGTGGGGGCTTTTTGCTGACTGTGCAGACAGTGGCCCAGAACCTGAGCCCAGCTCAGACCACCCGTACTGCCTCCCACCTGCGTCAGAATGACTCCCCGCTCCAAACACTACACTAACTGCCATAGAAGGCCACAGAACCACGTTCCAAATGTGCATAGTTCAACGCGTGTACACGCAAACTGAGTTATGCATTTACAATTCATTATTTAAACATGTTTGTTTATTTTCTATGGTTATGCAATACTGTGGCAACAGGAGCAATATAACTGTACGTTCAAAAAGTTGTCATACTGTAACTTAATCCCACCCAACCACATAATGTACTGTACAGCACAGCACACAAACATACATTCCCTTGAGACAAAAACAGCTGACTATCAACCTGAAAGATTACAAAAATGTCACTCAATATTTAAAATATAATCTGCATGCCAGTACATGAATATGTGAGCTCTAAGTTTTGTCCTTTTGCCCTGTATGACCCCTAAGCTGGTAACCCCATTCCGCAGTTGTATATTCACAGCCAGTGAGTGGCCCCTGATGTAAGCTTACAAACATTAAATTCCTCCGAGTAACAGAATGCCCTGAGCGGTGTGATGCAGTTGCCTGCCATGGTGAAGGCTGGGAGGGCTATAAAAAGAGCAGTGCAAGTGAAAGGGCATACCCTCCCTCTCTTTCCCTCATCCTCTCGGTCTGTGGAGGACACATGGATCTGTAGAGATTGTGTTCGAGACAACTAACTGTCTATGGGCTGTCTCTCACTTAGACTATAATATTTTTGCATTCTGTACAATAACATGTACATGAAACAAACTACTGAATAAAAATACTGAATAACCCCCTTTGTGTCCTAACCATTGTTCAGAGACATCCCGGTAATTTCAACATGCACCATATTGGAGACTGGTATCCCTTGGCAATGTGCATGACCATATTGGGGGGGAAAAACACAAAGTATTACTGTCTGTGAGGCAGTAAAAGAAAAGAAAACCAAGGTTTGTGTGACTAGGTCTACTGGTGAGGGGAAGAAAGAGAAAGCCAGAGAGCAAGAGAGAGGTAAGGGGAGAAGGAGAGAGGGAGGGGAGGAGGATCGCTCTGTCTGCTGCCCATGTGGGTTGTGTGGAGGTGTTGAAATGGCCCATTGTGCCAGAATGTCAGCTATACAGAGTAGATAGGACTGAACAGAGATCTGTCCACAGCTTACAGCACAACTCCTTACCAGCTCTCCTGCTAACACAGCTATTTCAGGCTCAGTGGAAACACTTTCAGGCTCATTAGAGCAGCAAAACATTAGCAGATACACTATAAATACAAAAGTATGTGGACACCCTTCAAATTAGTGGATTCGGCTATTTCAGCCACACCCGTTGCTGACAGGTGTGTAAAATCGAGCACACCCATTCACTCTCCATAGACAAACATTGGCAGTAGAATGGCCTTACTGAAGAGCTCAGTGACTTTCAATGTGGCACCATAATAAGATGCCACCTTTCCAACAAGTCAGTTCGTCAAATTTCTGCCCTGCTAGAGCTGCCCCAGGCCAACTGTAAGTGCTGTTATTGTGAAGTGGAAACGTTTAGGAGCAACAACGGCTCAGCCGCGAAGAGGTAGGCCACGCAAGCTCACAGAACGGGACCGCCAAGTGCTGAAGCGCGTAGCGTGTATAAATTGTCTGTCCTCAGTTGCAACATTCACTACTGAGTTCCAAATTGCCTCTGGAAGCAACGTCAGCACAATAACTGTTACGCGGAACAGTTATTGCTCAGCCATGGAAATTGGTTTCCATGGCTGACCAGCCGCACACAAGCCTAAGATCACCATGCGCAATGCCAAGCGTCCGCTGTAGTGGTGTAAAGCTCACCGCCATTGGACTCTAGAGCAGTGGAAACGCGTTCTCTGGAGTGATGAATCACGCTTCACCATCTGCCCGTCTGACGGACGAATCTGAGTTTGGCGGAAGCCAAGAGAACGCTACATACCCCAATGCATAGTGCCAACTGTAAAGTTTGGTGGAGCAGGAATAGTGGTCTGGGGCTGTATTTCATAGTTCAGGCTAGGCCCCTTAGTTCCAGTGAAGGGAAATCTTAATGCTACAGCATACAATGACATTTTAGACGATTCTGTGCTTCCAACTTGGTGGCAATGGTTTGGGGTAGGCATGACAATGACCCCGTGCACAAAGCGAGGTCCATACAGAAATGTTTTTTCGAGATCGGTGTGGAAGATTTTGACTGGCCTGCACAGAGCCCTGAACTCAACCCCATCAAACACCTTTGGGATGAATTGGAACTAGGCCTAACTGCTCAACATGATTTTGGAAGGAGATGTTCAACGAGCAGGTGTCCATATACTTTTGGTCATGTAGTGTAGCAGTTCAACAACAGGCAGTATTTCTCTCACGTCAGAGTAAAACATTTACCATTGCACTGACACAACATGCAGTCTTTTCAAGTTTAAAGACGTGGACATACTTTAATCTTGGTTTCAACCACATTTTTGAATGTATTGGAGGTGGACATTTGCATAACAATAGTTTATATTTTTTATATTTTCCTTGGACATGAACGAGACCCAAGTGCATTTGTCATACCACAGCAACATATTGATGGCCATTGTTAAAAAGTTACAGGAATCTGCCTCTCTGAAATGCCACAAAAGCTAATGAAAAAAAAACCAAACACAGCCAACATTGTTCTCCGGCTCTGTAAAAATGCCTATGGAGACATTATTGAAGGAAACCCACTAGGACTGTGGGTGAGGAGGATTCGAGCTGTCTGGCAGGGAGGGGAGAGTACTGTAACAATAACTACAGTGGTGGTGGGTGCACAGAGATCCCCTCACAAAACACCAACCTCTTTGAGACTTGCATAAAGGTACAGATAGCAGTGGCACTGTACAGTATGTAGTATAACGTCTCCAAGTTGCTAAAACGTCTTCGACACGTACTGTTAAAGTCTATTTCATATCCTCATTAAATACTAACATGTACTGTAATTAAGCAGCTCTGACATTTTTCAATAGCTCCACAAGCTGAGCATTAACCTTAGAAACAGAAATCAAAATGATAAATTTTATGTTCTGGGAGACAACTTAAAGGGTACTCTAAAGGCTTGATTTCTGTCACAGCATGAACAGAGCAGCTCAGGGTAGCCTAATATGCATGTTAACCAACACACAGCATTGTGCAACAAGCCACAAAGCCGGGATGCAAGATATTAATGGTCTGATTGCCATTAACTCTTCTCATGAATTGCATTTTTGGGAATCCTAAAGAAAACAGAGAATAACCCAGTCCCCTACCACACCAGTATCAGTCAAATCTGCAGCCTAGTTCACAGTAATCTGAGTGATACGAATCGTACAGCACAGCCTGCTTTGTGGTAGGAGCCCAGGCCCATCCAGACTACACTACAGCACACAGAAGAGCAGAGTGTAGCTGTGTACAGTGCACTCAGAAAGAATTCAGACCACCTCACTTTTCCACATTTTGTTACGTTACAGCCTTATTCTAAAATGGAAATAAAATAAAACTCTCATCAATCTACACACAATACCCCATAATGACAAAGCAAAAAAGGTTTTTTTAAATGTTTGCAAATGTATTAAAAAAAAAAATGAAATACCTTATTTACATAAGTATTCAGACCCTTTGCTATGAGACTCAAAATGGAGCTCAGGTGCATCCTGTTTCCATTGATCACCCTTGAGATGTTTCTACAACTTGATTGGAGTCCACCTGTGGTGAATTCAATTGATTGGACATGATCTGGAAAGGCACACACCTGTCTATATAAGGTCCCACAGTTGACAGTGCATGTCAGAGGAAAAACCAAGGCATGAGGTCAAAGGAATTGTCTGTAGAGGTTCGAGACAGAATTGTGTCAAGGCACAGATCTGGGGAAGGGTACAAAAAATGTCTGCAGCATTGAAGGTCCCCAAGAACACAGTGGCCTCCATCAATCTTAAATACAAGAAGTTAGGAACCAACAAGACTCTTCCTAGAGCTGACCGCCCGGCCAAACTGAGCAATTGAAGGAGAAGGGCCTTGGTCAGAGAGGTGACCAAGAACCCGATGGTCACTCTGACAGAGCTCTAGAGTTCCTCTGTGGAACTGGGAGAACCTTCCAGAAGGACAACCATCTCTGCAGCGCTCCACCAATTAGGCCTTTATGGTAGAGTGGCCAGACGGAAACCACTCCTCAGTAAAAGGTACATGATAGCCCGCTTGGAGTTTGCCAAAATGCACCTAAAGACTCTCAGACCATGAGAAACAAGATTCTCTGGTCTGATGAAACCAAGATTGAACTCTTTTGTCTGAATGCCAAGTGGCACATCTGGAGGAAACCTGGCACCATCCCTATGGTGAAGCATGGTGGTGGAAGCATCATGCTGTGGGGATGTTTTTCAGCGGCAGCGACTGGAAGACTAGTCAGTATTGAGGCAAAGATGAATGGAGCAAAGTACAGAGAGATCCTTGATAAAAACCAGCTCCAGAGTGCCCAGGACCTCAGACTGGGGTGAAGGTTTACCTTCCAACAGGACAACGTCCCTAAGCACACAGCCAAGACAACACAGGAGAGGTTTCAGGACAAATCTCTGAATGTCCTTTAGTGGCCCAGCGAGAGCCCGGACTTGAACCCGATTGAACATCTCTTGAGAGACCTGAAAATAGCTGTCCCCATCCAACCAGACAGAGCTTGAGAGGATCTTCAAAAAATAATGTGAGAAACTCCCCAAATACAGGTGTGCCAAGTTTGTAGCGTCATACCCAAGAAGACTTCAGGCTTTAATCGCTGCCAAAGGTGCTTCAACAAAATACTGAGTAAAGGTTCAGAATACTTATGCAAATGTGATATTTCAGTTTTAAATGTTTTATAAATTAGTAAAAAAATCTAAAAACCTGTTTTTGCTTTGTCATTATGGGCTATTGTGTGTAGATTGATGAGGGGAAAAAACGATTTCATCCATTTTAGAATAAGGCTGTAACCTAACAAAATGTGGAAAAAGTCAAGGGCTATGAATACTTCCCAAAGGCACTCTATGTGTAGTGCAGCTCTAATGGGGGGAGAAACAGCCCTCTGTTTAACATAGAAATTATGGAGCTCCCACCAAGCTCCAGCTATTTAAAAGCCACCACAGTGTTTCAGAATGGAGCCAAGAGAGCCTCAGGCCCACACTTCCTGTTAGGATCAAACATGGCTGCTCTCTGTCGCTAATTAGCAGAGCTCACTTGCACTGAACCCTGAATAATTACTCCACCTGGGAACCTGAAATACCTGCACATCAGCTGATATCCAAAAAGAACCACCACATATCAACTGACAACTACAGAGAAGGTTTTTGTCCCTGTGCAGGACTGAGGCCTTTAATCTTCTGGCCTGAAATTCCAGTTGATAACCACACTCAAGCATCTCTTTACAAAAACATACTTGAAAAGGAACTTCTAAAGTCCAATCAATCAAAGGAAGCATTAGACGGTTCTATACAGACAATTCAAAGTTGTCACTCACTCAGGCACACAGAGAGAGCCCAGAGAACACCTGACTGACTGACGCTGATCCCCCGTGATCCCTCTGTGTGTGGAGAGGTGGGCGGTCTTGGCCCTGGTCTTGGCCTTGACAGACAGAGGTGAGCTAGGTAGGACAGGTCTGAGCAGCCCCAGAGGGTGTGGCGTGGCCCGCGGCAGCTCAGGAAGTGTCACAAGGTGTTCAGCCCCAAGCCAAGACAGGACAGAGCAAACACAGAGACCACATCAAAGACTGGCGGCCAACCCGGCGTGTCCCTGAACATGGGTTTGTTATTCTCTTCCAGAGGTTAATTACAGTGAGCCTTCAAAGGCCTGGCCATCTGCAAGGAATTTGAAATTTTAAGTTTTAAATTCCAACCAAGCCAAAACGACAAAATAAACAGACCAATCAATCAGAATGCATACATCTAAATTACACTTCCCTTAATTGTTGTTTGTGGGGGTAATGGCGAAGAGGGACGTGGTTGACGCATCCCTAATCCAATCATCTTCATCCCTTACCTCCAAAGGTTACAGAAGGTGAATATAATGTGCAAAGACTTGTTTGTCTCACCCCCATTTTCTTGCACAATGTGCTGGTGAAACTGTAAAGTCACATTTGAATTTGGATAGCGTGTAGCTTTCTACTGTAAATCACCACCATCATTATCATAAATAGTGAAGATGAAGGGTGAGTAGAGGAGAGGTAAGAGGGGAGGGAAAGGAGTGAAGAGGAAAGAGGTGGAGGAGAGAAGAACAAGGTGCGGAGAGGGGAGGGGAGCTATATGGAGGCTCCCACTCCCCAGGCCGACGGTGGTTTAATGTCCCGGGACGGGCAGGCTGGACCGTGTCATAACTCTGAGAGTTGCAACAGTGTATTTCAGGCCCCACTGCTGTCCCTGGGCTCCCTGGCAGCTCTCATTAGTGCTATGAATAGTCAGCTATTTGTGTTTGTGTAACTGAAGCCTGGTTTCTTTATGACTGTTTACCATGGTGGGAATCACACTAAGGGCCACCAACCTATTGGGTGTCAGTCAGTAAGTAAAGGCTGTTCACTGCCCTCAGGGATCAGCGCGCTCACACACACACACACACAAACATACACACATACATACCACTTCTGTTTCCCCTAATGAGACGCACAGAGCTTTGAGACAACCTATGGGTGTGTGTGTGTGTTTGTGCACATGTCTATTTTTGTGTTTATTATGGCAAATGAATATGGGGAGTTGGCACACCTATTCCGCTGCACAGGTATGTGTGTGTGTGTGCATCTGTGTCCCCGTGCGTCTGTGTCCCCGTGCATCTGTGTCCTCGTATATCTGTGTCCTCGTATATCTGTGTCCCAGTGCATCTGTATGTGTCCGTGTGTTCTACACTGAACAGGGGTTGGCTTATTGCCCCCCCCCTCCCCCGAGCACTGGGTGGAGAGCACACAGAGTGAATTGAGAAGTGGGTCCCTTGCAGAGCAACAAACCCAACCTCTGAGGGTTTTAATGCTTCCTGCTTGTTGTTTTATGTTTTAGATTAAATGGTGCCACATGCTGTCAATGGACTTTGACACATGTGGAGAACATTTTTGGTTTCTGGAGACTCAGGAAATCAATAAATACTGTAAATCAATGAAAATCCAGACAGCTCTGGTGGATTCATGAAGAACATGCAGTACTTGTCTAGTTAAAACCAGGGTGAAGGCCTGTCTGTCTTTGACTAAAGGGACATGTGGACAGACAGACATGGCTAAAAATATGTTCTACCTGCGTCACAATGGGAGCTTTGCACAAACTGGGGTGTGGTGACAGACTGACAGGGCCTATGACAGCCAGGAAGGCACAGGTGTCACAACGTTGGGTGTGTATGAGTCACAGTCTGGTTCCGATCTGCACACCACCAGCCCATGGATGTGTGCTTGGCACCCATAAAAAACCATTAGCATGACCTGCCCTAGATGCCTGTGCTGGCATGTTCTGACACACCACTGTGTGTACAGTAAATAGAGAGCAACAACAACCCCACATTATGGAGCTGATTTGCCTGGTATTACATTAAACACAAAGTACCTGTCAACTGAATAGATGGGCTGTGACTCAAATGCTCAAATGAATAGCAATAGAGGTATAGTTTTGCTCAATTATAAGCATACGGCTAACTACGGGTTCTACTTTGTGTTTTGTTGGGGTTCGTTCCTTGTTCCTCGTCAATCATTGGCTCATTGGTGAAATTAGCATTCAGACAATATCTTTAATTCATTAAATCAAAAACATGTATTAATGCAATTGCAGACAGAAGTTGACAACAGGAACATAGCCTGCATGTTTCTGAGTAAGTTCTGCAAAATAGAAAAGGTCCCAAGTTATTTTATTAAACCCAGAGTCCAGCCTTAGTGATGTCACTACATACGTCATTACCTTCTACTCATCAGACCAAGCCCATGCATACACAGCTATACAAACTTGCAAGAGAGATACAATAGTTCCAGTGTTTTCTAAGGGCTAAGCAGTAAATGTCCACTCCCCAAGTTGACTTATTATGGAATGTCTGACTAGTCTCGTATCTCTTACACTCCCCTGCAGAGTTCTGTCTCAGTCACACATTTCTCAGACCGTTTCTTTATAAGAGGCAGAGAGACTAGAAAACAACTGTGGAACAATATTAAACCTCTATAATGAATATATATTGTTAATCTGTAGTCTAGGACCCTATAAATGTAAGGAGGGAGGGGTCTTATAACCCCTCCCCTTCTATTAATACAACATAAGCATAATCAATTATTATAATACATCAAACATTTGGTACAGCCCCTATCATAACCCCTAGGTGAACCCCTGACAGTTTCAATAAAAGAGAAGGGATTTGCTAAGACGTTTGTCACTGTCACCAATGTAATGCAGAAATTTGTTTGTCTTGCATGTTGAGCTGAACATTCACTTTCCCTGCCTGTAGATGGTAAACAGTACCAGCCCTCCTTCAAGGCCACGCGCTACTACTATTTGTTTAGGAACTCCCATACTCTCCCACCGCCAAAATATCCCATTATTTCCCTTTGTGTAAATAATAATACATAACAGGATATCCTGGACAAATGATTGAAATGCAGAGGAATAGAGGAGGAATAGATAGCTCTCTCTAGCTCGGACTCTTATCCATTATCACAGTCAGTGAGGCACATATAAATCAAAGGACACATCTTACAGCGATCAACCTAACCAACTGTCCCCTAAGGAGGAGATTTCAATGAGTTGGTTTTGGAAGAGTAATGGCTTTAAATATATCTATCAGCTGCATCAGTAGTAAATCTTCATCATGTTTATGGGCTCTGAGTGCTGAGAGATCTGAGGGGGAAGAATGTGTCCTTCAAAAATCCCTCGACTCGGCAGTTCTCTGCTGTCTCTCTTTTAGTGGTGTACTGTAAGCTGCAACGCTGCATCAGCCACAAAGGCCTCGATTTCAACAATTGAGCACAAATACAAGCAAATGCGAAAGTAAACATCTGTGGTCCTTCTTTGAACTGTAGATGGCTGAAACACCACCCACATACGGTACATATTTGGTGTACAATAGCTGGAAAACACTTACTTGTATTTTGATTTCCCACCAATTTACAATTTAGAGCAATTAAACTCAGCATGCTCCACCATTTTTGGGGCTGTAAGGAAGCAATTTAATCTCTTAGGAACCATAACCCTTTCACTCAGAGCAACACACTGGGGAACAGCACACAGACACTGGTTAGTTAACACATTCTAACTGCACCTTCAATAGCAGCCAACACTTCCATCACACAGAGCGAATAAATATATTTAGAAGGCCTAACAGTACAGAGTACATATGTTAACAGATCATGTTTTAGCAAGTTAAGACATATTGCATAGTCAGAAATGTACACAGTAGAAGTTGATGCCAGATATTCACAATAGAAATAAAAGGCTGTTCATTCAACATGACACTGCATGTCCTCAAGTTGCAATGTACAGAATGTACAGAATGTACAGAAGGTACAGAATTTATATAACACAGATTCATGATTCTCAGAAAGAAAGTTAAAACATGAAATCTCTGCAGTTGAGGGGGGACCTAGCCTCGGAAAGCTGCCTGATCCCGCGAGCTTACAGTCATGGCCAAAAGTTTTGAGAAGTACACAAATATTAATTTTCACAAAGTCTGCTCAGTTTGTTTGATGGCAATTTGCATATACTCCAGAATGTTATGAAGAGTGATCAGATGAATTGCAATTAATTGCAAAGTCCCTCTTTGCCATGCAAATGAACTGAATCCCCCAAAAACATTTCCACTGCATTTCAGAGCTGCCACAAAAGGACTAGCTGGCATCATGTCAGTGATTCTCTCGGTAACCTGTTGGGGCTAGGGGGCAGTATTTGCACGGCCGGATAAAAAACGTACCCGATTTAAACTGGTTACTACTCTTGCCCAGAAACGAGAATATGCATATAATTAGTAGATTTGGATAGAAAAACCTCTAAAGTTTCTAAAACTGTTTGAATGGTGTCTGTGAGTATAACAGAACTCATATGGCAGGCCAAAACCTGAGAAGATTCCATACAGGAAGAGCCCTGTCTGACAATTTGTTGTCCTTCTGTTGCATCTCTATCAAAAATACAGCATCTGTACTGTAACGTGACACTTTCTAAGACTCCCATTGGCTCTCTAAAGCCGCCAGAAAGTGAAATGGGGTGTCTGCTGCAAAGAACAGCAGGAGAGTTTGTGAGTGGTAAGCCTGGGGACAGTGACACTGGAGATGCGCGTCCACGAGACTACTATTTTTTTCTTTCAGCCTTTGAATGAATACCACGTTGCCCGGTTGGAATATTATCACTATTTTACGAGAAAAATAGCATACAAATTTATTTTAAACAGCGTTTGACATGCTTCGAAGTACGGTAATGGAATATTTTGACATTTTTTGTCACGAAATGCGCTCGCGCGTCACCCTTCGGATAGTGACCTGAACGCACGAACAAAACGGAGCTATTTGGATATAACTATGGATTATTTGGAACCAAAACAACATTTGTTGTTGAAGTAGAAGTCCTGGGAGTGCATTCTGACGAAGAACAGCAAAGGTAAGCCAATTTTTCTTATAGTAATTCTGAGTTTAGTGAGTCCCAAACTTGGTGGGTGTCAAAATAGCTTGTCGTGATGGCCGAGCTATGTACTCAGAATATTGCAAAATGTGCTTCGCTGAAAGCTATTTTAAAATCTGACACCGCGATTGCATAAAGGAGTTCTGTATCTATAATTCTTAAAATAATTGTTATGTATTTTGTGAACGTTTATCATGAGTAATTTAGTAAATTCACCGGAAGTTTTCGGTGGGTATGCTAGTTCTGAACATCACATGCTAATGTAAAAAGCTGGGTTTTGAAATAAATATGAACTTGATTGAACAAAACATGCATGTATTGTATAACATAATGTCCTAGGAGTGTCATCTGATGAAGATCATCAAAGGTTAGTGCTGCATTTAGCTGTGGTTTTGGTTTTTGTGACATATATGCTTGCTTTGAAAATGGCTGTGTGATTATTTTTGCAGGGTACTCTCCTGACATAATCTAATGTTTTGCTTTCGCTGTAAAGCCTTTTTGAAATCGGACAATGTGGTTAGATTAACGAGAGTCTTGTCTTTAAAATGGTGTAAAATAGTCATATGTTTGAGAAATTTAAGTTATAGCATTTTTTAGGTATTTGTATTTCGCGCCACGCGATTCCACTGGCTGTCCCACCTCGCCCAGGGAGGTTAACACAGGTGTGAGTGTTGACGAGGACAAGGCTGGAGATCACTCTGTCATGCTGATTGAGTTCGAATAACAGACTGGAAGCTTCAAAAGGAGGGTGGTGCTTAGAATCATTGTTCTTCCTCTGTCAACCATTGTTACCAGCAAGGAAACACATACCGTCATCATTGCTTTGCTTCACAGGCAAGGATATTGCTGCCAGTAAGATTGCACCTGAATCAACCATTTATCGGATCATCAAGAACTTCAAGGAGAGCGGTTCAATTGTTGTGAAGAAGGCTTCGGGGTGCTCAAGAAAGTCCATCCAGTGCCAGGACCGTCTCCTAAAGTTGATTCAGCTGTGGGATCGGGACACCACCAGTACAGCGCTTGCTCAGGAATGGCAGCAGGCAGGTGTGAGTGCATCTGCACGCACAGTGAGGCGAAGACTTTTGGAGGATGGCCTGGTGTCAAGAAGGGCAGCAGAGAAGCCACTTCTCTCCAGGAAAAACATCAGGGACAGACTGATATTCTGCAAAAGGTACAGGGATTGGACTGATGAGGACTGGGGTAAAGTCATTTTCTCTGATGAATCCCCTTTCAGATTGTTTGGGGCATCCGGAAAAAAAGCTTGCCCGGAGAAGACAAGGTGAGCGCTACCATCAGTCCTGTGTCATGCCAACAGTAAAGCATCCTGAGACCATTCATGTGTGGGGTTGCTTCTCAGCCAAGGGAGTGGGCTCACTCACAATTTTGCCTAAGAACACAGCCATGAATAAAGAATGGTACCAACACATCCTCCGTGAGGAACTTCTCCCAACCATCCAGGAACAGTTTGGTGACGAACAACGCATTTTCCAGCATGATGGAGCACCTTGCCATAAGGCAAAAGTGATAACTAAGTGGCTCGGGGAACAAAACATCGATATTTTGGGTCCATGGCCAGGAAACTCCCCAGACCTTAATCCCATTGAGAACTTGTGGTCAATCCTCAAGAGGCGGGTGGACAAACAAAAACCCACAAATTCTGACAAACTCCAAGCATTGATTATGCAAGAATGGGCTGCCATCAGTCAGGATGTGGCCCAGAAGTTAATTGACAGCATGCCAGGGCGGATTGCAGAGGTCTTGAAAAAGAAGGGTCAACACTGCAAATATTGACTCTTTGCATCAACTTCATGTAATTGTCAATAAAAGTCTTTGACACGTATGAAATGCTTGTAATTATACTTCAGTATTCCATAGTAAAATCTGACAAAAATATCTAAAGACACTGAGGCAGCAGACTTTGTGAAAATTAATATTTGTGTCATTCTCAAAACTTTTGGCCACGACTGTACATTAAAATCTGATATCCGTGCAGCGTTTAATGTTGGCTCGCAGGATCAGGCGGCTTTGCGAGGCTAGGGGGGACCAACATAATAATAAGAGAGATAATCAACGCCACATCCTATACCACCGTCGACAAACATTTTCATATGAAATGTAAATTACACAGTGGAGCGAGGCAGAGGGACGGGGAGCACCCCAGGGGCTCAGAGTGGAAACATCACACATTTTCAAAGAAGCAATCATGTTTTGCTCTAACATAAAAAATGTGAAATGTTGCCATTCACTCAAAATTGAGAGATTGAGCAAAGGTTGATTGGCTGATTGGCTGAATTGGCCAGTCTTACAGTTTCAGGCTAAAAAATGTCCCTTTAGTGAATTGCTGACTTGCCATAACAACAAAAAATTAAGGTAAGGAACTTGTCTGTCGGCTCTGCATTAAGACCAAAATTGGATAAAGAAAATAGTGATAAATAAAAATATATACCAGTTTAATTTAAGGACCAAAATATTGACAGCTGTGCCATATAAATTGCAAAATTGTTGGAAAGAGACTTTGGATGTACCAATTCCATGGCACATGGTTTATGAATTGACAGGCAAAATGACACCAGATTCAAAAATGATCTCAACCAATAGAAGGTTGGTATATATATATATATATATATATATATGTGGGATACAACCTCCCCAGCTCTGCAGATTTTGCTGTGACGAGGCAGAGTCATTAGATCCTTTATATTGGTACTGTCCATATGTAGCTTCTTTTTGGCCACAGGTCAAGGAATGGCCGAAGAATTGCAACATTTGCCTCGAGCTAACGCTGCACAAAGCAATACTAGGTGATTGGAAAAGTCATAGTCAATTGATCAATAATATAATAATTATTTTAGCAAAAATGTTTATCTTTCATTTACAATCTGTAGAAACTATGAGAATAAAAAGGTTCAGAATTTTTGTAAAGCATCACAGCACAGTTGAACAATATATGGCAAATAGAAATCCAATATGGATGGTGTTAATAGATAGATGGGAGGGGTAGAATGGAGCTGAAGGGTGGGACTAATAACAACAAGATAACAAATGTAAAACATACGAGGTCTGTAAAATGTATACCTTGACTTTGTTGTCCTTAAGCCATTTTGCCACAATTTTGGAAGCATGCTTGGGGTCATTGTCCATTTGGAAGACCCATTTGGGACCAAGCTTTAACTTCCTGACTAATGTCTTGAGATGTTGCTTCAATATATCCACGTAATTTTCCTACCTCATGATGCCATCTGTTTTGTGAAGTGAACCAGTCCCTCCTGCAGCAAAGCACCCCCACAACATGATGCTGCCACCCCGTGCTTCACAGTTGGGATGGTGTCCTTTGGCTTGAAAGCCGCCCCCTTTTCCTCCAAACATAACGATGGTCATTATGGCCAAACAGTTCTGTTTTTGTTTCATCAGACCAGAGGACATTTCTCCAAAAAGTACAATCTTTGTCCCCATGTGCAGTTACAAACCGTAGTCTGGCTTTTTTATGGCGGTTTTGGAGCAGTGGGTTCTTCCTTGCTGAGCGGCCTTTCAGGTTATGTCGACATAGGACTCGTTTTACTGTGGATATAGATATTTTTGTACCGGTTTCCTCCAGCATCTTCACAAGGTCCTTTGCTGTTGTTCTGGGATTGATTTGCACTTCTCGCACCAAAGTACGTTCATCTCTAGGAGACAGAACGCGTCTCCTTCCTGAGCGATATGACGAATGCGTGGTCTCATGGTGTTTATACTTGCGTACTATTGTTTGTACAGATGAACGTGGTACCTTCAGGCGTTTGGAAATTGCTCCCAAAGATGAACCAGACTTGTGGAGGTCTACAATTTTTCTTCTGAGGTCTTGGCTGATTTATTTTGATTTGCAATGATGTCAAGCAAAGAGGCACTGAGTTTGAAGGTAGGCGTTGAAATACATCCACAGGTACACCTCCAATTGACTCAGATGATGTCAATTGGCCTATCAGAAGCTTCTAAAGCCATGACATCATTTTCTGGAATTTTCCAAGCTGTTTAAAGGCACAGTCAACTTAGTGTATGTAAACTTCTGACCCACTGGAATTGTGATACAGTGAGTTATAAGTGAAATAATCTGTATGTAAACAATTGTTGGAAAAATTACTTGTGTCATGCACAAAGTAGATGTCCTAACCGACATGCCAAAACTATAGTTTGTTAACAAGAGATGTGTGGAGTGGTTGAAAAACAAGTTTTAATGACTCCAACCTAAGTGTATGTAAACTTTTGACTTCAACTGTATATATATATATATATATATATATATATATATATATATGTGTATGTATATTTACCCCAAAATGTATGCGGGATTAAAAATTATGCAGACAATTACATTGATGGAAGCTACAGTCTATCCACAATATTAAAGCTGATCCACCCCCTAAAAAAAGAATCAATCAATCAATAAATCAATCAATCAGGGACAGACTCTGCTGACAGAGGTATATCTTTCATCTTCACTCCTACTGAGATAGATAATATCTCTCAATCAACACACACGTCAAAGACCTCTGAGTGACGAACGGGCTTCAAGTCTTCAAGTCACAACTAAAGCGTCATAATTCACTACAGGTCCTATTACTGCACAACAACAAGGTAGTAAATACTGTTAAATACAGTGTTGCTAGCACAGATATGGAAAGGCAAATTCATCACGAGAGGCTCATTGACAAATAACATCAACTCCCACTGTAAAGGCATGGCAGGCAGCACAAGCCATAAACATATTATACTTTTTAATCAGTCAAAAGAAAAAAATGAACGTTCCTTGCCAAAACCTGCATATTAAATTCATTAACCACGCTCTTACAGTAGAATAGCACACAGAGAGCAGCATAAAACTTCAGTGGTTGTTTGAACTCCTCCCGTCCCATTTTCTTTGTGGTATTTTGGCTTTGTGAGGGATAATAAAGGCCTATTAAAATGGATCAGGGAAATGGATTGACTGGCACAGAATACAAAGCAAATAATAAGAAAATACTCTCCTCCTCTCCAAATCAAATAGGGCCGGAGTTCAAAGACAGGCAGAGTGCACGTTGCCGCCATATTCTGAGTTTTTTACTGCTAGCTTATGCACCAATCCTATTATGAATTTCCTTCATGGCCACCAAGAGGCTAACCTGCAACGTGTTGTGAAAATATTATCACGGTACAGAGAAATGACCAGAGAGAGTGAAAGTAGGAAAGAACTTTCCCAATCCCGATTCCTAACTTCCTGTACTGGCCGCTCACATGTTCCTTTCTCACCTCAGTACTCAGAGAGAAAGGAAAGGCGATGGAGAGAGCAGCTGCTGGCTCTGCTGCTGTTGGCTGCCTTTTAGCACTGTCCTGGGGTCAGTTAGGGTTAGTGTGGAGTGGTAGGACGGTGGTTACAGTCTAACCTCGGTCTAGACTCCAGCCCCACACACCAGACCACACTCACTGCCAAAACCAGCTACTGAGCTGGAGCTCGATTTTGAATCCTCATATCCTGTTCAAACAGAGGGCATACTGTAGGCAAAAGCCATATACTGTAGCTGTGGCACATAGTCTCTCAATTATTCATATTAAATCTTAATTAACTAGATTGCTCAGGCTTGTGTGTGGTTTTGAAGCCAGTAGACAGGGCCGCTCTGTGTCCAAATTAGGCTCTGAGTTGTTACCATCCAGACGGCTTGACCAGCTTTAGCTGACTGCTGTATACATTTCACCAGGTCTCCAGTCCTCCTCCTACTGCAGAGGCCAGACAGATTTCACTTCACCATGGTGATAATACTCCTTGAAATATGTCAACACAAATCTTCATATCTCAGTAATGATGATCAAATCAATTCATGTGTTCATATATTTTTTTTGCCCATTTTCGTGATTCCAAATTGGTAGTTACAGTCTCGCTGCAACTCCCGTAAGGACTCGGGAGAGGTGAAGGTCGAGAGCCATGCATCCTCTGAAACATGTCCGCCAAGCCGCCTTGCTTCTTGACACACTGCTCGCTTAACCCGGAAGCTAGCTGCACCAATGTGTCGGAGGAAACCGTACAGCTGGCGACCAAAGTCAGAGTGCATGCACCCGGCCGCCACACGGAGTCGCTAGAGCGCGATGGGACAAGGACATCCCAGTTGGCCAAACCTTCCCCTAACCCGGACGGCGCTGGGCCAATTGTGCGCCGCCTCATGGGTCTCCCGGTCGTGGCCGAATGCGACACAGCCTGGGATCAAACCCGGATCTGTAGTGCCACCTCTAGCACTGCGATGCAGTGCCTTAGACCGCTGCCCCACTTGGGAGGCCCATGTGTTCATTTTAAAGAACTATTGTTTTGAAATGAAATATTTCCCATGTAGCCTATTAACTCTGATTTAAAGTATTACAGAACAAAGTGTTACACTGACTGCAAAGTTAATACATCAGTAATATCATTGTTGGCATACTTAAAAGTTTGTAATTATTTTTGATTGATGTACAGATTGTAATGAATACTCGGGGAGAAAAAGGTGTAGATTCACGCGGAGAGCGCGGCAGGTGTTTATTTCACCTTAGCAGAAGGCAGGAATCATGGTCACAGGCAGGCAATGGTCATACACAGGTAGGCTAACAGGCAGATGAATCAAAACTAGGACTGAAGCTATAACTGGTTCTCACAAATGAGCTAGGAAAAGGCTTAGTAGAGTCAAAACTTGCATCAGAAATCCCTGACATTTCCCTGGTGAACCGTAATATTTTCCAAGCATGGATATGAATGAAGGGGGGCTATGGGTTACAATACCTGGCATCGGAGGAGTAGGGATAGGCTGGCGGAGAAGATGGCAGATTTCCTCCATACGCTCCTCTTACTGGGTTAGGCGCCGCTGAAGCTCGGCTGAATCCATTCCGTTTTAGGTGAGGTAGATGTCCACCATTGTTCCTGTACCCAGGAAAGCAAAGGTAACTGAACTAAATGACAATCGCCCCGTAGCACTCACTTCTGTCATCATGAAGTGCTTTGAGAGGCTAGTTAAGGATCATATCACCTCCACCTCACCTGACACCCTAGACCCACTTCAATTTGCTTACCGCCCCAATAGATCCACAGACGATGCAATCGCCATAGCACTGCACACTGCCCTATCCCATCTGGACAAAAGGAACACCTGTGTGAGAATGCTGTTCTTTGACTACAACTCAGCGTTCAGCAACATAGTGCCCTCCAAGCTCATCACTAAGCTAAGGACCCTGGGATTGAACACCTCCCTCTGCAACTGGATCCTGGATTTCCTGACGGGCCGCCCCCCAGGTGGGGAGGGTAGGCAATAACACATCTGCCACACTGACCCTCAACACAGGGGCCCTTTAGGGGTGCATGCTTAGTCCCCTCCTTTACTCCCTGTTCACCCATGACTGCGTGGCCGCGCATGACTCCAACACCATCATTAAGTTTGCCGACTACATGACGGTGGTAGGCCTGACCACCGATGATGATGAGACAGCCTACAGCAGGGATTCCCAAACTTTTTGTCCCACGACCCCATTTTGATATCTGAAAATTCTTGCAACCCCAACTATGTGAAAAAAATGATGTAGCCTAATTAACAGCCAATGTTCACTTTTTTATTTGGGGCTATGGCAATCAATTGAAAGACATTCTAACAGTATTTCAGATTGTCTTCTCAACGCACCAGCACATAATTTTAACGTGGGGCTATGACCGTCAATGGCAAATCTTATCTCACCACCACAAATGTGATTTTTTTTACATTTTTTGGGGGTGTGCTTGATGCATGTCGCATCGGAGATTGTCAAAGTCAAGTGGCATGGTCGACAGCTGTCTGATCCAACCTGGATTGATATTTGGTTTTAATGCAGATGAGAGCACTGAATCCAGCTTCACACAGATATGAGCTGGCAAAGGGTACCATGAGTTTTATGGTGCTTTCAAAACAACTGGGAACTCTGAAAAATGGTCAAATCATGATGTCAGTGATCTTCAGGTCGGAAAGTCAGTTCTAGAAAGAGGCCTGAGTTCCAGAGTTGGATGATCATTCAAAACTATTTTTCCCAATCGGAGCTCTTTTTTTCTTCAAGTTCCCAGTTGTCTTGAACGCACTGAAGTTGAAAGTCAGGGATTTACGAGTTCCCAGCTGTTTTGAACGCTGGAACAATGCTCAGAGGGAGACAGCAGGATAAACCCTTTGAGCCAGGAACCAAAACTCATCCGTAGTGACCAGTGAATGCATTCGGTCACATGACAGCTCAATCAGCTGTTCGATTTCACTTACCGGCATGACAGCAGAGCCAGGATCACAGTCAAACGGGTTGGGAAGTAGGTCCCAAAGTACTCTTCCAAGCCTTGGAGGTGAGCAGTCATCACTCGTGTGTGACACTTACTGATGCTGTTTTCTGTTTGAAACATGCACAGTTCGCTTTAGAAAGACTCCATTTCCAATAATAATAATTTAATCTGAATCCACTAATTCAGTCATTCATCTGTAGAATATTTTTGTATTTATTTTTTTACTTGCGTTCAGTAAATTCAGTTTCCCAAATACAGTTGAAGTCGGAAGTTTACATACACTTAGGTAGGAGTAGTTAAAAATCGCTATTCAACCACTCCACAAACTTCTTGTTAACAAACTATAGATTTGGCAAGTCGGTTCGGACATCTACTTTGTGCATGACACAAGTCATTTTTCCAACAATTGTTTTCAGACAGATTATTTCACTTATAATTCACTGTATCACAATTCCAGTGGGTCAGAAGTTTACATACACTATACAACTGTGCCTTTAAACAGCATGGAAAATTCCAGAAAATTATGTCATGGCTTTAGAAGCTTCTGATAGGCTAATTGACATCATTTGAGTCAATTGGAGGTGTACCTGTGGATGTATTTCAATGCCTACCTTCAAACTTGGCTTGACTTCATGGTAAAATCAAAAGAAATCAGCCAAGACCACAGAAAACAAATTGTAGACCTCCACAAGTCTGGTTCATCCTTTGGAGCAATTTCCAAACACCTGAAGGTACCACGTTCATCTGTACAAACAATAGTACGCAAGTATAAACACCATGGGACCATGCAGCCGTCATACTGCTCAGGAAGGAGACGCGTTCTGTCTCCTAGAGATGAACGTACTTTGGTGCGAGAAGTGCAAATCAATCCCAGAACAACAGCAAAGGACCTTGTGAAGATGCTGGAGGAATCAGGTACAAAAGTATCTATATCCACTGTAAAACGAGTACTATGTCGACATAACCTGAAAGGCCGCTCAACAAGGAAGAAGCCACTGCTCCAAAACTGCCATAAAAAAGCCAGACTACGGTTTGCAACTGCACATGGGGACAAAGATTGTACTTTCTGTAGAAATTTCCTCTGGTCTGATGAAACAAATATAGAACTATTTGGCCATAATGACCATCGTTATGTTTGGAGGAAAAAGGGGGAGGCTTGCAAGCCGATGAACACCCTCCAAACCGTGAAGCACGGGGGTGGCAGCATCATGCTCTGGGGGTGTTTTGCTGCAGGACGGACTGGTGCACTTCACAAAATAGATGGCATCATGAGGGAGGAAAATTATGTGGATATATTGAAGCAACATCTCAAGACATCAGTCAGGAAGTTAAAGCTTGGTCACAAATGGGTCTTCCAAATGGACAATGACCCCAAGCATGCTTCCAAAGTTGTGGCAAAATGTAAGTACAACAAAGTCAAGGTATTGGAGTGGCCATCACAAAGCCCTGACCTCAATCCTATAGACAATGTGTGGGCAGAACATAAAAAGCATGTGTGAGCAAGGAGGCCTACAAACCTGACTCAGTTACACCAGCTCTGTCAGGAGGAATGGGCAAAAATTTATCCAACTTATTGTGGGAAGCTTGTGGAAGGCTACCCGAAATGTTTGACACAAGTTAAAATATTTAAAGGCAACGCTACCAAATATTAATTGAGTGTATGTAAACTTGTGACCCACTGAGAATGTGATGAAAGAAATAAAAGCTGAAAAAAAAAATTCTCTATTATTCTGACATTTGTCATTCTTAAAATAAAGTGGTGATCCAAACTGACCTAAGACAGGGAATTTTTACTAGGATTAAATGTCAGGAATTGTGAAAAGCTGAGTATAAATGCATTTGGCTAAGGTGTATGTAAACGTCTGACTTCAACTGTATGTTTGTTACATAGGCAAGGAGGCACATTTTATTTTTATTACACAGAAAGTCAACCGAGTCTGTTTTTCTTACATCCATTGTGAATGACAACATTTCCTCTCTCAACGCGAATAATCTTTCTAACACTCCCCCTCGATAACCACCAAGCCTCGGTATGAAAGAAGAGAAGTCCGTCACTGGCCGCGGGCAGCGTTTGGTACACTAATACCCTGACTACAACGCTTACGTCACGTGTGCTCGCGTTGCAAAATACATTTTGAAATCTATGTTATTCAATTATTGCACCCACACTACTCACGCTGGACACGAGCGTCTGCGTTGCCAAGGGCTAGAATAGAAGTCCTTTCTATTTCTGACGTAGATCACGCTGCAAGTCCTGTTTCTCCCATCTCCTCATTGGTTTATAGAAGCAGGTACCTACGTGCCATCTCCTCATTGGTTATACCCACGTGGGTGATTGAAAGACGAACTGTGTTGCCGGTTGTCGTGGTAATACTATGAAAGTTTAGATGCCAATCACCATATAAGTTCAAAGATGAAAAAGCCTGGAAGAAGGAGAGATGACTAGAAACGATTCGGTTGACCGTTTTATGTGTGGATTAATTGTCGGAGTAGAGGACCTTGTGCATTTCAGGTAAAATAACAACTCAATGTTTATATCCCAGGACAAATTAGCTAGCAACAGCAATCTAGCTAAATAGGACAAATTAGCTAGCAAGTGCAAGCTAGCTAAATTGCCATACATGTTTAATGCTTTTCAACCTGTCCCCAAATTAATGTAATTGGTTCAGAGTTTGTTTTGATATTTTAACCTGCGTGTCGTGATCGCATTTGGTGTGGGGGGACAAAATAAATTTAAGCACGATGGCGCATGATGGCGCACGCGCGCAGCCGGTTTGGGTTCCGTGTAACACACACACATTCATCGCGCCTCCCTGCTCCGTTATCAGCTATGTTAACAATGTGGGTCAAGACACAAGTTAACTTCCCTATCTTAGTACATACATTTCTCACTTTATTCTTACCTCCCGTCAGTAGCAGTTTATGGTATAAAGAATATACAGACAAGCGTTCATGTTTAATTTAAGCAACGTTTATTGTACTTATCAATGTTATGGATGAGCGCTTTGTTTGTTTGGTTCTGTTCCTCTCTCCAGCTCTGTAGCTTCCGGGTATGTTGGGATAAGGACCAGAGCTACGATAATTGGGCTGGCTTTGTAATGCCTGTCCCAAATGGCTTGTGCCCCTGCCGACAGCAGGGGCACAAAGCTTCAATCTGTCCACTATGTAAAGCAAAGCTCTCAGGTTAACTGTTATGTGCCCAGAGAGGGGTATGGTTTTCAGAATAGACAGAGTGGGAAAGGGTCGGTCTTGGTACCTGTAAAAGTAAATGGTAAAAGTCTTACTGCAATGATTGACACCGGCAGCTCCCTGTCGTTTATCAGAAAATGTAATGTACCTGTTAATGACATTGATTACGGTCACCAGACACTGATCCAATGTGTCCACGGTGACCAGTCGCTGCAGCCCATAGCTGAGCTCACAGTTGAGATTCAGGGTCAGAAATACCTCCCCAAAGTTGGGGTAATGGAGAAGCTACCTTTTGAGATGATTTTGGGGAGGGATGTGGCTGTACTCTCTAATCCGTTGGGAAGTGTGGGGGGTCAGCTATATGAGCAGTCAGTTTGCCAGTCTGATGTTCATGTGTCATGCTCAGTTGTCACTCGTGCCCAGGCCAAAGCTGGTTTACAAACTCTGTGTGATAGTCTGTGCGAGGGGGGAACCAAAGAGCCCAGAAAGTCATGCCGCCAGCGGCGTCTTGAGAAGTATGTGGGGACCCCTGTACCTGTTGCTGATGTGTCTGGATTAGAGGTGCAATGGGATGTTCCACAAAATTTTGCTACACCTGCGGAGTCTGACGCAACTGTGGTAAACCATGGGGTGTTGGGTTGAGCGTGAGTTTAACACAGAGACAGGGAGGTTTAAGTCCGCAAAAAAAACTTTACTATGTCCGAAAATAAACATAACAAAGAAAATCACTTAAGTTTGGCTCGGTCCTTCTTCTCTACTTTTGCTCAGTGTCAGTCTCTCCCCGTTCTCTCTCGCGGTGTGCCACAGTGCTCCTTTTATTTGGCCTCCATGGCCGGTTGGCACTTTCCCCTAATTACCTCCACTTGGAGCTGTCCGTGTCGGAGTGCCCAGTTCCCATATTCCCAGCAGAGGGAGCCGACGTCACCTCACGTACCTCCCCTCTATTACCATCCCCCGGGGTAGACCTCCTGGGATACCAAACAACCTTGAAAGGTTTGTTTGACAAGGCCTTAGCTGGGGACAGCCAATCTTCATGTGGGGGGATTTACACAGTAGACAACCACATACTCTACCTTGGGTCAGAAGCAGATAGCAGGAAATTAGTGGTGCCATCTACATGTAGACCAATTGTTCTCAACCTTGCACATACTGTTCCATGGGCAGGCCATCTAGGACAACATAAGATCTATCTTAGGCTAGGCTCCCATTTCTTTTGGCCCTCCATTTATACTGATGTACAAATATACTGCAAAACATGCCCCACATGCCAGAAGACCAGTGCTGTCCGTAGGTCTGACCGGGCTCCTCTATGTTCACTGCCAGTGATCTCTACCCCATTCAAGAGAATTGCAATGGACATTGCTGGACCATTGGAGAAGAGTAGAAGAGTAGAAGAGTCGACAGGTTTCTCGCCATTTGAACTCCTCTATGGGTTGCCAGTGCAGGGACCACTGGACCTGCTGAAGAAGTGCTGGGAAGGTTCCCCAGTAGCTACCTCAGGAAAGGGGATTGTACAGTACGTCCTCCAGATGCGAGACAGGCTGGAGCGGTACCGAGAGGAAGCTAGGAAAAACCTTCAGCAAGCCAAGAAGGCCCAGAAGAGAGAGTATGACCAGCACGCTCGCCACAGAGAGTTTGATCCAGGACAGAAAGTCCTGCTCCTCCTTCCCTCGTCTACCAGCAAGCTCCTTGCGCAGTGGCAAGGGCTGTACCTAATCGGGAGGATGATGGGCCTGGTGACCTACGAGGTGCTGCACCTGGACAAGGGTAAGGAGAAGCAAACCTACCATGTGAACCCCCTCAAGGCCTGGGAGGAGAAAGAGGAACTGTCCAAGGGGAAGTCCTTTCTGGTCCACAGAGTAGAAGAAGAGGACGAGTCGGAGGGGGTCACAGAGGCATGGAAAGGACGAGCAGAGGTCCCACTGGCTCACCTGGAAGAAGACAAGCAAGATGAGCTGAAGCAGCTGTTTGGCAAGTATCTGGCCCTCTTCAGTCAGAGACCAGGAAAAACCAAATTCCTGGAACATGTCATCCGTTTGAAGCCTGACCAGAACCCTGTCCGCCAGCATCCTTACCGTGTGCCTGAGAGGCTGGTTGTAACCCTCAAGGAAGAGGTCCACACCATGATACAGATGGATGTTGTCGAGCCATCTTCAAGTGAATAGAGCAGCCCATTGTCATTGTCCCAAAGAAGGATGGCTCTTTGCGCGTCTGCATGGACTTCCGTAAGGTGAATATCGTGTCCCAGTTTGATGGCTACCCCATGGCCCGCATTGACGACTTACTGGAGAGAAAAGGTAGAGCTCATTACATCACCACATTGGATCTCTGCAAAGGGTACTGGCAGGTGCCCGTGGATGAACAATCCAAGGCATACACTGCCTTCCGGACGCCAATGGGCCTGTTCCAGTTCAAGGTTATGCCATTTGGCATTCATGGGGCCCCTGCGACTTTCCAGAGGCTGATGGACAAGGTCCTCCAGGACTGTGACAATTGCTGTGCTGCTTACTTGGACGATGTGGTGATCTACAGCCACTCCTGGGAGGAGCACAAACAACATCTTAACAGAGTCCTGGGGAAGATCCATGATACTCCTGAAGTGTGAGTGGGCGAAACAGGAGACAAAGTACCTGGGTTACCAACAACCATCAACCCAGCACCAAGACACAGGTGAAGTCCTTCCTAGGTCTGGCAGGGTGGTACCGGAGGTTCATTCTACAGTTTTCAACCATTGCTGTCCCTCTGACCAATCTCACTTCAAAGGTGGTCAGCAACCCTGTGAAGTGGACTGAGGAGTGTGAGAAAGCTTTCATGATGCTGAAAAAACGCCTGTGCTCATTCCCTGTTCTTCAGAGCCCTGATTTTTAGAAGAGGTTTCTAGTACAGGTGGACGCTTCAGCTGTGGAAATTGGTGTTGTACTGGCCCAAGGGGAGCCAGGAGAAGAGCTCCCCATACTACACCTGAGTCGGAAGCTGTTGCCCAGGGAAACTAGGTATTCGACAATCGAGAAGGAGTGCCTGGCTACAAAGTGGGCACTAAATAGCCTCCGGTACTACATTCTTGGGAGAGAATTTGATCTGCACATCGACCACAGAGCCCTGACCTGGATCCAGACCATGAAGGACCGGAGTTTTTGTGTGACCAGGTGGTATCTGGAGCTCCAGGCCTTCAGGTTCTGTGTCCGTCACAAGGCAGGAAAAGAAAACGTCATGGCGGACTAACTATCCCGGCTCCCGAACCTGGTCGCTTCAGGAGAGGAGGAAGGTAATGTGACAGAGAAGTCCGTCACTGCCGCGGGCAGCGTTTGGTACACTAACACACACACATTCATCACGCATCTCTGCTTCGTTATCAACTACGTTAACTTTTAAGGCTAGGGGGCAGTATTCGGAAGTTTGGATGACTGAGGTGCCCAAAGTAAACTGCCTGTTACTCAGGCCCAGAAGCTAGGATATGCATATGCATGGTAGTATTGGATAGAAAACACTCTAAAGTTTCTAAAACTGTTAAAATAATATATGTGAGTATAACAGAACTGATTTGGCAGGCAAAACCCCGAGGACAATCCATCCATCCATTTGAGGTCATTGGACTTTTCAATGCTTTTCTATGGGAAGTCTAATAATTAGGACCCAGATTGCAGTTCCTATGGCTTCCACAAGATGTCAACAGTCTTTAGAAATTGTTTTCATGCTTGTTTTTTGAAAAATGAAGAAGTATTGTATTCTTTCGAAGTATCCCCTCAGAAGGGCTCTAATCTTTTGCGCACTGTGAATGGGTGTGCGCTCCTAATTTTTTTTCTCCGGTACTGACACAGGTTATTCCGTCTTAAATTTGAATCGATTATTTACATATTAGGGTACCTGAGGTTGGATTATGAAATGTTGTTTGAATTGTTTGGACGAAGTTAACAGGTAACTTTTTGATTCCTTTGTAGGCCATGTTGGGCGAGTTGGAACAGGTGTATTTCTGAATCAAACGCGCCAATAAACTGACATTTTTGGGATATAAAGAAGGACATTATCGAACAAAAACGACCATTCATTGCGTACTACTGGGACCCTTGGGTTTGCAAAAGATGAAGATCTTCAAATGGTAAGTGATTTATTTATCGCTATTTCTGACTTTCGTTATGCCTCTGCTTGGTTGGAAAATGTTTGTGGCGCGCTCCGGTGAGGGCACGCCTGGTTATTTATCTCCGGGAATGACATACTATTTCCGTCTTAAATTTTATTGTTTATTTACATATTAGGGTACCTGAGGATTGACTAGGAACGTTGTTTGACTTGTTTGGACAAGGTATATAGGTAACGTTTGGGGAAACCGGTGGATTATTGAATGAAGCGTGCCAACTAAACTGACTTTTTGGGGATATAAAGAAGGACTTTATCGAACAAAACATCCATTCATTGTGTAACTGGGACCCTTTGGATTGCAAAAAGATGAAGATCTTCAAAGGTAAGTGATTTATTTTATCGCTATTGTTTTGTTTTGTGACACCTGTGCAGGTTATGAATTAATGTTAATGCAGGAAGTGGGTGAGGCGCTGTCCTCAGACGATCACATGCTATGCTCTCGCCGTAAAGCCTAATGTAAATCGGACAAAACGGTTTGATTACCAAGATTCTAAGCTAAAGAATGGTGTATAACACTTGTATTTTATTGAATGTTTAATATTACTACATTTGTTTTTGGAATTTCAGCGTCTGCAATTTCACCGTATGTTGTCGAGGTGGGACGCTAGTGTCCCAATGATCCGAAAGCAGCTAACAATGTGGGTCGACACACAAGTTAACTTCCCTATCTTAGTACATACATTCCTCACTTTATTCTTACCTCCCGTCAGTAGCAGTTTATGGTATAAAGAATATACAGACAAGCGTTCATGTTTAATTTAAGCAACGTATATTGTACTTTGTTTGTTTGGTTCTGTTCCTCTCTCTCCAGCTCTGTAGCTTCCGGGTATGCTGGGATAAGGACCAGAGCTACGATAATCAGGCTGGCTTTGTGGTGCCTGTCCCAAATGGCACGTTAATGTGAATGGGCATATTGGAAGACTCCATGTACTAGGTCCGTGTGGCTCAGTTGGTAGAGCATGGTGTTTGCAACACCAGGGTTGTGGGTTTCCCACGGGGGACCAGTTGTGGATTCCCACTGGGGGACCAGTACGGGAAAAAAAAAAATGTATGAAATGTATGCATTCACTACTGTAAGTCGCTCTGGATAAGAGCGTCTGCTAAATGACTAAAATGTAAATGTAAAATGTCAGTAAGGGTGGGATTTTGTAAATGTGTTGTATTGGTATATTGTATCATGAGAAACATGTTGCAATGTATATGATTCATTATGTTTAGCTGAGTAGAAAATATAGGCTTTGATGAAGGTAATTGCTTAATTAATTAGTGCTGAGTATGTTCTGATGGGAGGGGCTTCCCCTACAAAAGGAGCCTCTCGTTCAGTTCAAGGGGGGACTGTTTTGGATTGAGCTGTTGATGGGGGCAGCATTGTTTTTAAGGTGTCCCCATAATGTATACTTTGGATGGCAGTACTGTTGTTTTTCTTCTGGATTCACTATGTAAATAAAGACCCTTGAACAGAAGTACTTTTGCGGCTCCGCCATCTTTTGCGGCTCCGCCATCTATTTGATAGAGGTTAGGTTTTTCAGTTTAGCCTTCTGGCCTACTCTACGTGACATACAACCTTGAGTACATTACATGCACACTAATAATTCGATATTAAACAGATTATGGCAGTAGGCAGATTATGCAATAGTCATGTAAACACCGTACTCTGTTTATCTTAATTAATCGACGTACTGTCAAAATCAAAGTATGCAACCATTTTCAAGTGTTGCCATAGATTTTCAAGTAGATTTAAGTCAAAACTGTAACTCAGGAGCATTCACTGTCTTCTTGGTAAGCAACTCCAGTGTATATTTGGCCTTGTGTTTTAGGTAATTGTACTGCTGAAAGGTGAATTCATCTCCCAGTGTCTGGTGGAAAGCAGACTGAACCAGGTTTTCCTCTAGGATTGTGTCTGTGCTTAGCTCCATTCCATTTATTTTTTCAACTGAAAAACTCCCCAGTCCTTAACGATTACAAGCATACCCATAACATCATGCAGCCACCACTATGCTTGAAAATATGGAGAGCGGTACTCAGTAATGTGTTATATTGGATTTGCCCGAAACATAAGACTTAGTATTCAGGACAAAAAGTTAATTACTTTGCCACCTTTTTTGCAGTATTACTTTAGTGCCCTGTTGCAAACAAGATGCATGTTTTTTATTACTTTTTATTCTGTACAGACTTCCTTCTATCACTCTGTGTCACGGCTGTCAAAAGGATTGGACCAAAATGCAGCATGTTTGTAGTTCCACATCTTTATTTATTCGTGAAACGTAATACAATACACTAAATACTTGAACTAACAAAAACAACAAACCATGACGCAGAGAGAAAACACACTACTCAAAATATAATCACCCACAAAAACAGGTGGGACAAACATCAGCATAAATATGACCTCCAATTAGAGACAACGACAACCAGCTGCCTCTAATTGGAGATCATACCAAACAAAACCAACATAGAAATACAAAACTAGAAACTGAACATAGAAATACAAATAACAGACAAACACCCCCTGTCACGCCCTGACCATCTCTACCATAGAAAATAACAACTTACTATGGTCAGGACGTGACAATACCCCCCCCCCCCCAAAGGTGCGGACTCCGACCGCACCTAAAAAAAAACAACAACATCAAAACCCACCCCAACAACAAACCCCCCCACACAACAAACCCCCCCACACAACAAACCCTCCCCGAAGGCTATTTTTCCGAGAGCATCCGAAGCCACCCAAGCTCCCTAAAGAATCATCAGGGACGGGTGACTCAGATACTCCGGAACGTATGCATCTGTGTCTGCATCTGGGTCTCGCCTTGTGCCCTTATAATTTTGAAGTCAACAGCTTTTCATTTTTATTTAATTTGTACAAATTTAGAAAAACCTAATTCTACTGATATTATGGGGTATTGTGTGTAGACCATTGACAAAAAACTATTTAATCAATTTTAAATTCAGGTTGTAACACAACAACATAGCGAAAAAGTCAACGGGTGTGAATACTGTACAGTCGTGGCCAAAAGTTTTGAGAATGACACAAATATTAATATTCACAAAGTCTGCTGCCTCAGTTTGTATGATGGCAATTTGCATATACTCCAGAATGTTATGAAGAGTGATCAGATGAATTGCAATTAATTGCAAAGTCCCCATTTGCCATGCAAAAGAACTGAATCCCCCAAAAAACATTTTCACTGTATTTCAGCCCTGCCACAAAAGGACCAGCTGACATGTCAGTGATTCTCTCGTTAACACAGGTGTGTGTTGATGAGGACAAGGCTGGAGATCACTCTGTCATGCTGATTGAGTTCGAATAACAGACTGGAAGCTTCAAAAGGAGGGCGGTGCTTGGAATCATTGTTCTTTCTCAGGAGGCTGAAGAAATTTGGCTTGTCACCCAAAACCCTGACAAACTTTTACAGATGCACAATCGAGAGCATCCTGTCGGGCTGTATCACAGCCTGGTACGGCAACTGCATCGCCCTCAACTGCAAGGCACTCCAGAGGGTGGTGCGGTCTGCACAATGCATCACCGGGGGCAAACTACCTGCCATCCAGGACACCTACAGCACCCGATGTCACAGGAAGGCCAAAAAGATAATCAAGGACAACAACCACCCGAGCCACTGCCTGTTCAAACCACTATCATCCAGAAGGCGAGATCAGTACAGGTGCATCAAAGCTGGGACCGGGAGCTTGAGAAACAGCTTCTATCTCAAGGCCATCAGACTGCATAACAGCAATCACTAACTCAGAGAGGCTGCTGCCTACATTGAGACACAATCACTGGACACTTTAATAAATTGATCACTAGTCACTTTAAACAATTCCACTCTAAATAATGCCACATTAATAATTAACATATCTACATTACTCATATCACATGTATATACTGTATTTTATACCATCTACTGCATCTTGCCTATGCCACTCGGCCATCGCTCATCCATATACTTATATGTACATATTCTCATTCACCCCTTTAGAGTTGTGTGTATTAGGTAGTTGTTGGGGAATTGTTAGATTACTTGTTAGATTTGTGTTTATTTGGTAGTTGTTGGGAATTGTTAGATTACTTGTTAGATATTACTGCACTGTTGGAACTAGAAGCACAAGCATTTCACTACACTTAACATCTGCTAACCATGTGTATGTGACCAATAAAATGTGATTTGATTTTGACTGTTGGAAAAGCATTCCAGGTGAACTTGGTTGAGAGAATGCCAAGAGTGTACAAAGCTGTCATCAAGGCATCGGTGGTTATTTGAAGAATCTCAAATATAAAATATATTTTGATTTGTTCAACACTTTTTTGGTTACTATATGATTCCATATGTGTTATTTCAGAGTTTTGATGTCTTCACTATTATTCTACAATATAGTAAAAATAATGTAAAACCCTTGAATGAGTAGGTGTTCTAAAACTATTGTCCGGTAGTGTAGATGTGGTTGTGTATATGTGTCAGTGTGTGCATAAATGTGTGTGTGTGTTTGGAATGGTGCCGTAAATAAGCCCACATCGTGTGCATGAGTGTGTGTGGTGTGGCAGTGTATCTGTGTGTACAGGTTGGGACCGGGGCAACATCTAAACACAGGCTGTTTACCCACAGCTGTGTTGAGCAATAGCTGAGGGATGTCTGAGTGCACATGGGCCTCTTACACATTGGATCCTGCCCTAAGGGCCTGCCTGGCTGGGGGAGTGACTGGAGAACAACTGGGTGTATCAGTAGAGAAAAGCCTGACAAGATCATACCAAACCAAACTACACCTCTGGCACTCCTAGCAGTATCAGATCAGACCAGTCATGATTGTATACACAGTATGTTCGTCATGATGCATCACCATTTTACTTTGATATTCAAGAAATCTCAACATCTGTATGACTGTAATGATGCTGGCTCCAGGCAGGTTGAGATCTATGAGGGGTTTTAGTAGGCCCATGCCTTGTGATGTTTGGAGGTTTGTGCTATTGGCCCACTGCTTCCAAAATGTGATGGTAAAGACTTGAGGAATTTGCTTTCCTTTCATGTTTTTACTTGGCAGAGCTTTTCCCCAGACACTTCCAGTCAAATATGCCACTGAAAGGAAAGGCTTCAGATGATCTCTCTTTTCTACCACAGTCTGCAGCTTAACTGGCAGATAACAAACACTGAGGTACGAAGCCTGACACATGGAACCCACATATGGACAGAAAGACAGAGAAAAAAAATACATGTATTTATGCTAATACAATATCCCTCTTCACATGACAAGAGACATGACAAGGACAGGAAGGAAGGGAGCATCAGAACCAGAGGACAAGCAAACAGTACATCCCTGAGTTCAGAGGTCACACTGAAGGAGAGAGAGAGAGAGAGGTTTTGACAGGGGGACTGAGAGTGATTAGAGAGCCACCACTAGCTCTAAGGGATCTAACAGAGGGCTCAATCAGCTCACAGCCCATGCTGATTCAGTTATTCTACTCCAACTCATCAGTGGCTCCTTCAAAAAACACTCTGTGCCACCACCCACAGCTTACAGCTCGAAAGACTTTCAGAAGACTTCACTGTGGCTTACGGTGCTGCAGTCTACAGTAACTTTGTTTCTTAGACTATATAGAAATATTGCATTGTTGCATCATGTTACAAATATACACGATATATACAACATTTCTGGACTCGGCTATTTCGGCCACACCCGTTGCTGACAGGTGTATAAAATTGAGCACACAGCCATGCAATCTCCATAGACACATATTGGCAGTAGAACTGTAGAACTTACTGAAGAGCTCAGCTTTCTATTTGACACTGTAATAGAATGCCACCTTTTCATCAAATTTCAGCCCTGCTGGAGCTGCTCCGGTCAACTGTAAGTGCTGTTATTGTGAGGTGGAAATGTCTTGGCGCAACGGCTCAGCCGCAAAGTGGTAGGCCACACAAGCTCACAGAATGTGACAGAGTGCTGTCCTCAGTTGCAACATCCAAATTTCCTCTGGAAGCAAGGTCAGCACAAGAACTGTTAGTCGGGAGCTTCATGAAATGGGTTTCCATAGCCGAGCAGCCGCACACAAGCCTAAGATCACCATGGGCAATGCCAAGCGTCTGCTGGAGTGGTGTAAAGCTCACCGCCATTGGCCTCTGGAGCAGTGGAACGCATTCTCTAGAGTGATGAAACACACTTCACCATCTGGCAGTCCGACAGACAAATCTGGGTTTGGAGGATCCCAGGAGAACGCTACCTGCCCCAGTGCATAGTGCCAACTGTAAAGTTTGGTGGAGGAGGAATAATGGCATGGGGGTGTTTTTCATGGTTCGGGCCAAGCCCCTTAGTTCCAGTGAAGGGAAATCTTAACGCTACAGCATAAAATGACATTCTAGACGATTCTGTGCTTCCAAATTGGTGGCAACAGTTTGGGGTAGGCGCATTCCTGTTTCAATTTGACAATGGCCCCGTGCACAAAGCGAGGTCCATACAGAAATGGTTTGTCGAGATCGGTGTGGAAAAACTTGACTTGCCTGCACAGAGCCCTGACCTCAACTCCATCGAACACCTTAGGGATTAATTGGAACGCCGACTGCGAGCCAGGTCCAATCGCCCAACATCAGTGCGTGAACTCACTAATGCTGTGGTGGCTGAATGGAAGCAAGTCCGCATAGCAATGTTCCAACATCTAATGGAAGACCTTATCAGAAGAGTTGAGGCGATTATAGCAGCAAAGGGGGGACCAACTCCATATTAATGCACATGATTTTGGAATGAGATGTTCGACGAGCAGGTGTCCACATACTTCTGGTCATGTAGTGTATATTGCAAATATACATTTTTATTTTATTTATTTCACCTTTATTTAACAAGGTAGGCTAGTTGAGAACAAGTTCTCATTTGCAACTGCGACCTGGCCAAGATAAAGCAAAGCAGTTCGACACATACAACAACACAGAGTTACACATGGAATAAACAAACATACAATCAATAATACAGTAGGAAAATCTATATACAGCATGTGCAAATGAGGTAGGAAGTTTAATGTGAGTCTGGAAGGAGAGTTTACAGTCTAACCAGACACCTAGGTATTTGTAGTTGTCCACATATTCTAAGTCAGAACCGTCCAGAGTAGTGATGCTGGATGGGCGGGCAGGTGCGGGCAGCGATCGGTTGAAGAGCATGCATTTAGTTTTACTTGCATTTAAGAGCAGTTGGAGGCCACAGAAGGAGAGTTGTATGGCATTGAAGCTCATCTGGAGGTTAGTTAACACAGTGTCCAAAGAGGGGCCAGAAGTATACAGAATGGTGTCGTCTGCGTAGAGGTGGATCAAAGAATCACCAGCAGCGAGAGTGACATCATTGATATATACAGAGAAGAGTCGGCCCGAGAATTGAACCCTGTGGCACCCCCATAGACTGACAGAGGTCCGGACAACAGGCCCTCCGATTTGACATACTGAACTCTATCGGAGAAGTAGCCAGGTCGATGAATACGGCTGCACAGTAATGTCTCTTATCGATGGCGGTTATGATATCGTTTAGGACCTTGAGCGTGGCTGAGGTGCACCCATGACCAGCTCTGAAACCAGATTGCATAGTGGAGAAGGTACGGTGAGATTTGAAATGGTTGGTAATCTGTTTGTTAACTTGGCTTTCAAAGACCTTAGAAAGGCAGGGTAGAATAGATATAGGTCTGTAGCAGTTTGGGTCTAGAGTGTCTCCCCGTTTGAAGAGGGGGATGACCGCGGCAGCTTTCCAATCTATGGGAATCTCAGACGTTACAAAAGAGAGGTTGAACAGGCTAGTAATAGGGGTTTCAACAATTTCAGCAGCTAATTTTAGAAAGAGAGGGTCCAGATTGTCTAGCCCGGCTGATTTGTAGGAGTTCAGATTTTGCAGCTCTTTCAGAACATCAGCTATCTGGATTTGGGTGAAGGAGAAGTGGGGGAGGTTTGGGCGTGTTGTTTTGGGGAGCGCAGGGCTGTTGACTGGGGTAGGAGTAGCCAGGTGGAAAGCATTGCCAGCTGTAGAAAAATGCTTATTGAAATTCTCAATTATAGTGGATTTATCGGTGGTAACAGTGTTTCCTAGCCTCAGTGCAGTGGGCAGCTGGAAGGAGGTGCTCTTAATCTCCATGGACTTTACAGTGTCCTAGAACTTTTTTAATTTGTACTACAGGATGCAAATTTCTGTTTGAAAAAGCTAGCCTTAGTTTTCCTAACTGCCTGTGTATATTGGTTCCTAACTTCCCTGAAAAGTTGCATATCACGGTGGCTATTCGATGCTAATGCAGAACGCCACAGGATGTTTTTGTGCTGGTCAAGGGCAGACAGTGAACCAAGGACTATATCTATTCCTGGTTCTACATTTTTTGAATGGAGCATGCTTATTTAAGGTGGTGAGGAAGGCACTTTTAAAGAATAACCAGGCATCATCTACTGACGGGATGAGGTCAATGTCATTCCAGGATACCCCGGCCAGGTAGATTAGAAAGGCCTGTTCGCTGAAGTGTTTTAGGGAGCGTTTGACAGTGATGAGGGGTGGTCGTTTGACCGCAGACCCATTACGGATGCAGGCAATGAGGCAGTGTTCGCTAAGATCTTGGTTCAAAACAGCAGAGGTGTATTTGGAGGGCGAGTTAGTTAGGATGACATCTGTGAGGATGCCCGTGTTTACGGATTTGGGGTTGTACCTGGTAGGTTCATAGATAATTTGTGTGAGATTGAGGGCATCAAGCTTAGATTGTAGGATGGCCGGGGTGTTAAGCATGTAATTTGGATCATAATACTGTAGCAGCCTTGTCAAATTAGATGTTGTTTATTCTTTCTGTTTCTCTCCCTCTTAAGGGAATGTGGTTCACCTGACCTTAATCTAACTGATACCCAATACATGCACGCACACACAGACACAGGCACGCACACACAGACTGAAACTAGGGGAATTCCTCCAATCGCATGGAGCCCATGGCAGATATAGGTGGTATGTGCTTGTCATTATATCCCTGCAGGCTGGAGTGCAAACACAAAGCACCCTGGGAAGCACAACCAGCCTTATGCAACAATATATGTGTGCTGTCAATCTGACACAAGACAGAACATTAACCCTCAATGAAAACAAATTATTTCACAGAGGTACAAAATCATCTTCAAGACAACATGTCTATAATGTTTTTAAAATGTTTAATATAGGGTTGAACTTCACAGATCCATGCCATAAATCAGAATAGGAATTAAAATCACATTATTTGTTATGTTTAAACTAAGGGCGGAATCCTTTTTGAGTATCACAGTCAGGTGAATATTGCCTTACACTCCAGGGACCAGAGTAACAACAGTATCATCAGGGGCGCAAATTTGGTTTTAGAAGTGGGGGGGCATATATATTTATTTATTTTGTATTTATTTATCCAGTCGGATAAACACTCCAAACAGCCTACCCGACAGCTCGGAGGCGTCCGCATGGTCATAAAACACACCGTTACATCGTTTTGTATTACATTTCAATGATAAAATTGGGGGGGGGGGGGCAAAAAGGCAATTTCAGAATGTGGGGGGGGACATGTCACCCCCGTCCCCAGTGAAAGTTGCGCGCCTGAGTATCATTAATGTTATACTTGTTGGGCTGTGAGTTCTCCATTTACAAACAGAAAGAGTGATTTGTTTCCCACCCTTGGCTACCTGAGTCGACACCCACACATCTCCAAACAGAGAACCTGTGCAAACATATTGAGAAAACAGGCCGTGCCATTGTCAGGAGGAGGAACAGTGGGAGTTTGTTTCTGTGCATAGGGAGCCGGGTGAAAGGTACATACCATTCTGTGGAGATATGGAAATGAACATGTTTTAATGGTAATGAATGAATGGGAGAGGAACTGAATTTGTGTTCTTATACAAGCACCTATTATCTTTCTGTCCTTTCGGCCCCAACATGGCCCACGTCACCTCCACTACATTAATCTCAGTCACATGGAACAGTTGTATTTACTCTTCTGCTAATCCACACACCTCGCTTTGTCAACCAACCACAAAGCCCATCATTCCATTTCCATTTTTTAGATCTAGACGTCTATTGAGTTGACACTCCTGCATTGAGGGCATTGTTTGGTCACCACAGCCACAGTACATTGACGTTTGTGGACTGACTGTGAGGACCTAACGAAGTACACCATTGGTAACTAATTGCACATAAATGGTAATTAGTTGTTGACATTTGGTACCTAAAAAAGTCCAATAACCAACTTGCAAATTCAGAACATACATTCTTATACCAAATCACACTGTGAAAGTTAGCTGTGTAAAACAGACAAACCCAACTGTTTTTTATATTCATCTCTTCATTCAAAGACTCAATCATGGACACTCTTACTGACAGTTGTGGCTGCTTCGTGTGATGTATTGCTGTCTCTACCTTCTTGCCCTTTGTGCTGTTGTCTGTGCCCAATAATGTTTATACCCTGTTTGTGCTGCTACCATGTTGTGCTGTTGCCATGTTGTGGTGCTACCATGCTGTGTTGTCATGTGTTGACGCCATGCTATGTTGTTGTCTTAGGTCTCTCTTTATGTAGTGTTGTGGTGTCTTGTCCTATATTATTTTATTTTTATTTTATCCCAGCCCCCGTCCCCGCAGGAGGCCTTTTACCTTTTGGTAGGCCGTCATTGTAAATAAGAATTTGTTCTTCACTGACTTGCCTAGTTAAATAAAGGTTAAATAAAATAAATAAAAATAAAAACTGTAACACAGTAAATAAAGGCCATTTCCTTATTGACCTATTCTCTGTTCAAACACAATCACAGGAAGCGGTCGGTCAACAGGTGAATCACTGACTACAGATAAGTGTGGACGAGCTCGTTGCATGCGACGCGAAAAGCTGTGAGGCCTGAGGGCACTGCTCAGCTCAGCTCTGATGCTATAAAGGGGAAAAGCAACAGGGCATGGGACACAGCACGCAAAACAATATGCTGCCATCAATTTGCTTTGTTCCGCAGACATCATTTAGAATAGATATGTTTACAAGTCAGTTAAAACACATGGTTGTCTACTCTCAGTGAATGAATATAACTGTCAGATACTCTACTGTTCATACACAGGTAAACACTTAAACATTTAAACACGCCCACACAGTCAGATACAGGATAGTGCATACTTGCAAACAACAAGCCAGCTCTGTGCGGTAGGCATATGGTCAGGGCTGGATCTTCTCTATAGAGAGAAGGGGTGGGGGGTGTTTTGTTGATGAAGGGGGAGTAGAGGAAAGTCAGGTTAGCGTTTTTTGTCATGAATCTTGTTCTGGAGGCAGCTCTGCAGAGTGATCACTAGCTGGCACAGCCACAAAGTCATAACATCTGATTTTAAACCTAACCCGAACCTTAACCACACTACTAAATCTAATGCCTAAACCTAACCTTAAATTAGGACCTTTTTTTTTCATCCATTTTTACAATATAGTCCGTTATGACTTTGCAGCTGGCCCATCTAGCGGAAATTGCTCAGTTCTGCCTCAAGGATAAGACTCATCCCAATAAAAGTCACCCTGCAGAGTACAGAGTATTCCAAGCCCAAAACTTCCAGCTCTGCCCAGGGGTCTCCAAACATTAAAACCAGATGCACTATTCAGAGCAGGGAGGTGCATTGTGAATCGGATGGTATATTTAGAAAGTGCCAGTGTCATCCATCATGGAGTCAGTTTTAGATTACACTCTGACTACTGCTCCTTATACATCAATCTACTGTGTTCACAACAAGCTCTCCGTTTCAGACTTCAACAAGTGGGTCAAACAGTGTGGTAGTGTGCAGCCACACCACACAGGCTCCAATAGAACAGAGGTTCACACTGAACAATCGACTAGTGTTATGTGTACATTGTGCGAAAAGCAAAGTCTAAAATGAACACCTGTATGCTACATGCCCAGGATACACGACTGGACAGTCTGAAGAGAGAGGCACGCTGTGTGTGTAGAAACCACAGTGACGTCGCCACTGGTTGAGCCAGGATGGCCTCGCAGTGGTTTGTTTACATTGACAGCTATTCCAGACAGCACATGCATGTGCATGCACGTGCGCACTCACACACGCACACACTCAAATTCAAGCCTTCACTTTTCTTACAATTATCATTTATTATTTCTCTGGTATTTTGTCTCTCTCACACACAAACACACGTGCACACACACACTCACACAAACTCACACACACACATTTCTAAAAACATGTTTTCACTTTGTCATTATAGGGTAGTGTGTGTAGATGGGTGAGAGAATAAAATCTATTTAATCCATTTTGAATTCAGGATGTAATACAACAAAAATGTTGTTGTAATAAGTCAAGGGGCACGAATACTTTCTGAAGATACTTTAGATGCACACACACACACACACACACACACACACACACACACACACACACACACACACACACACACACAAACACACACACACACATGCCTGTACTGTGTTCCAGTTCCACCTCCACACACTTGGCTTGGCACTTGGCTGTGAGCACAGACAGTGGGCTAGCCCAGTGAGAGTGATGCAGAGCGCGCATGCGTGTGTGTGTGTGTGTGTGTGTGTGTGTGTGTGTGTGTGTGTGTGTGTGTGTGTGTGTGTGTGTGTGTGTGTGTGTGTGTGTGTGTGTGTGTGTGTGTGTGTGTGTGTGTGTGTGTGTGTGTGTGTGTGTGTGTGTGTGTGTGTGTGTGTGTGTGTGCCAGGGGCTGTGAGGTGGGGAGCAGGATGTGAGTGATTGCCCTGAGAGCGCAGGAGGAGGGATGATGGAGCACACAGGGATGAATCACTAGCAGGCCGCCTGGCTTCATGGCTGCCTGGCTTCATAGCTTCATGGTTTCACTCGCCCCCCCACCCTCCCTCCTCCTGTCGGAGACAAATGTCAAGCCCCCCCAGGGTTACCCCCCCATCTCACCCCCCGGTTCCCTGGTTTGGAACCCAAGAGCAAAGGTCCTATCCTGTATCAAAAACTCCACTTCTGATTCTAGACCAAAACCGCCCCCATCATAGCCTGCACAATCTGGTCAGAGACACTACCCCCATCTGCGGCCAAGGAATAAGCTACTCCAAATACGTTTAGTTATACTTTTTCAGTTTTAAAGCTTTCCCACTGCTGTGTTGCTACCACAGGCTGCGGAGGGGTATACAGTACAGAAGACATTACATACTGTACTTCTGTCCAAACATAACAGTCTGCATACAGCATACATACCTAAGTATGATGCCCACAAAACATGCTCATACTCTGTGTGCAACAAGATCTCATAGTTTCCCTTCAAAATTCAACGTATTATGGATGAACGTTTATTTTTTTACTCATTAATTCTACATGGTTACAGGGTTAAAACAGAAACAGCTCAAAGGGTTTTAAGTTTAGCTAATAATTCTGAGTGATTAACCCCCACGGGACAGTTGAGCTAATGTAGGCTGATGTGATTAGCATGAGGTTGTAAGTAACAACAACAACAAAAAAATCCCAGGACATAGACGTACTGTATCTGATATGGGCAGAAAGCTTAAATTCTTGTTAATCTAACTACCCTGTCCAATTTACAGTAGTTATTACAGTGAAATAATACCATACTATTGTTTGAGAAGAGTGCACAATAATGAACTTCAAAATGTATTTATAAACCAATTAGGCATATTTGGGCAGTCTTGATACAACATTTTGAACATATATGCAATGGTTCACTGGATCAGTCTAAAACGTTGCACATACACTACTGCCATCTAGTGGCCCAAAAAACTAAATTGCGCCTAGGCTGGAATAATACAGTATGGCCTTTCTCTTGCATTTCAAAGATGTTGGTACAAAAAAATATATTTTACAAGATCTAATGTGTTATATTTGCCTACATTAATTTCACATTTCCACAAACTTCAAAGTGTTTCCTTTGAAATGATATCAAGAATATGCATATCCTCGCTTCAGGTCCTGAGATACAGGCAGTTAGATTTGGGTATGTCATTTTAGGCGCAAATTGAAAAAAAAGGGTCAGATCCTGAAGAGGTTAAGGTTAGGCCTATGGTTTGGGAAAGGCTTAAAAACAACACGCTGTTTCCATCAACTATCATCAAGTATTCTCACAGCTTGCTAGAGCATGGGTGAACTGTGTTAGCGCAGTAGTCTAAGCAGCGTGCTCCGGCTCCGAGTATCATGAGTTTGTGCCCAGTCTTGTGCAACTGTTTTTAATTTTTTAAGGGGGCCTTTTCAAATGCCCGAAATTGCCATCTATTTCTAGTTATAAGCCTGCTGTGTCTTGGTGCATTATGGCTAATCTGTGTCAAATCTCTTGTAATCTTTTAAAAGCATGGGGATCACTGGGATGCGCTCTTTTGAACATGGAATACCTGTATGATGACATGACGCTGCCACAAAGACACACCTGACACAGTGAACTCCTGACTACTCCCACAGCAAAGGCTACACTTCCTGCCACAGCTCCACTCCTTCACAATAATACTAGGAGAATGAAAACACCCATAAGCAAACAAGTTGACGTGTGCAAGCTTAACATTCATCTAAAATCATAGATCTTAAACAACAAAGCAAAACACAGATTTATCATAGTTTTATAAGGACCCCAAAACACATCATGCATGATTTCCTGGCAATCTGCTGTAATCACCATGGAGAGCTCCTGAACCATCAAAGACACAATCAACTTCCCTAGACACACACTCCCTCTTCTGATGCTCTGAATTGTGTATTTATGGTCTGATTTCCATGTTGGCAGGGTTGATGTTGGTAAGAGTAACTGTATGCCTATGGGGGCACAGACATTTATGCTAGGGGGAACCTTCAACAAGGGTTCCATTCTTTATCCAATTGGACTGTGAAGACTATCCTGATGGTTAGAGCTCTCAGCTCCTCGGTAGCTCCATACTCATATAGTTACTGGGAGACATACAGCGTTCCCACCCTGTCCCCACCCAGTCCTGAAATATACTGGGCAAGACATTTATACAGTATACACACACAAATGCACACACACACGCATGCACACACACAATTTGAAGAGAAAATAGGTCATGCAAACTATCAGGTGCTGGCATAAGATGCCAAATGCAAATGCTTGTTTCCAAAGGAGCATTACTGTTGGGACATTGATTTTGGTCATGTCATCATACAAATAGAGTAATTACTCCACTAAATACCTTCGTCTTGTGTCTTCATCTCCTCCTTCACCAGTCTATAGGGTTACAGAGTCCAATCTCGTCATGCTGCTTCTATCCTGTGAGAAGAGTGGACAGGTATTTCCAGTGAATGATACACATTCACCTCATTTAATCTGACTCTAGGGGAGTTGCCAGAGTTGAATGGCATTCTGGATATTTGTTCCACGGTAATAGAGAACAGAAACAATGCACAGAAAGGTATAATATAACAACAACAGACAAACAAACAACTCAATGTATCCATACATGATATGGTCACAAGAGTTTAGAGTGATAGTGCATTATCCAATTTGTAAGTCGCTCTGGATAAGAGCGTCTGCTAAATGACTTAAATGTAAATGTAAATGTTATACATTTTAAAGGCATGAAATTAACACAATTGATCAATTATTTTTGTAGTAAATTGCACTGCTTATTGTAGCTCATATGCTATTCACAACATGCTCTCTTTATTGTATAGCTACCCTCACAATATTACCACTTTCCCTGAGTTACTGAGTTATGACAGTATTATAATACAGTATGCTATAATAGTGTAGTCAGCATCAGTCAGACAGCCACAACCAGCCTAGGAGGAGCAGTGAGGAGGTACGTGCTCGCCCTGTCGGCGGTGTCTGGAACTGATCCAGATCATCAGGGCTGGATTTGCTCCAGGTGCAAAAATGCTGTCAGCCTCATTAAGAGGGACCTCTCCGAGATCCGGCTATTCAGTTCAGCGCAGAGCAGAGCTCTAAACGGACAGATTACTACCAGATAGACTGCCGCGTTAGTGAGCGATTTTGTTTATGAATTCCATTTCTCTTTGGGTCGATTACGGACTATAGAGCGACACTATAGAATTGCTGGTTAGTTGTGACGGAGTTTTTGGAGTTTACCTTTTAGTTTATCGTTTGTGAAAATGATTTGAGAGTATTTGTTTTGACGAAAATACTGTTTACCGACGGCCTGGTGGAGAAATCCGTTACCTGAGGATAACAAATCAAAGGTTTGTGAATGATAGGCCTAATACTGGCACAAAATGACAAGATAAGTACGTGGCAGATTAAAGTTATGGTTTTATAATGGTATAGCAATATTCAGAAATTATTTTGCATTTTGTTCTTTTTCAGAAATCTGCTTTAAACGAATAATTGTACCAGGGATTCCCCGTCTCCGAATGAAGGGATTTGTGCGCATTTTCGGTTGCAGTCTTTCTAGAAAATTGGTTGACTCATCATCGCCTTGAGTGCCTTCGCCTGGTTTTTGTTTTGAGCTCTCCCAGAAATGGTGGGACACCTACATTTACAAGCTATGGATGATAGTCTGAAAGGAAAGAATCGGGAGGGACTGCTTGACAGTCCGGATTCGGGACTCCCTCCGAGTCCAAGTCCGCCCTTCTATTCGCTGTCTCCAGGTCTGCTCGAGTCGCGCTCCGGGAGATGTTCAACGCCAGTCGAGAACCATGGATACTATAAAAAGGAGAGCAAAGGCAAACTGGTAAGCAACAGTTGATACGTTGTTTTGATAGCTTACACGTGCTGCTGGCTCTGCGCATTGTGCATAATTCCCCATAAAAAGCAGATAAAACCCCTGAATTTGTATGATCAAGACAAGAGAGAAATACACCTATTTAGCCTCTGACTATTGTTAAACCATGTGTCAGTTGCTGTAACCGTCGTGTACGTATGTCTATTCATGTTTTGTTTTGGGAAGAAACATGAACTAGCATATTGCCTACCTACTCATAAACATATTGTACTCCTTTTACTGCAGGATTTTCACTGGTGAAACACATAGGCCTAGACATTTTCTGGTGCAGCATTATCTTCAGAAATCAAATAGTTTTAAATGATTATGACATGTCTTCACTGGAATATTCCTTTGATTCCTGAATCTAAAACAATTATAAACAAGTAGTTAGAGATAATGGATATTGATAGGCCTTCCCTCAGATCACACATGTAGGAAACAAATGTGTTTTACTTTTTTTTAAGGACTGGGTGAAAAATAAGCAGAAATGAACTAGGTTTCTCTGTAGTAATGTGTTTCATCTGTAAAAAATGGATTCCATTGTTTGCAGGGATTTTGTAATCTGTAATGATTAACTTTCCACTGAAGAAAAGAGAAGCAGTGTTCAAAACATCCTGTTAATGTTTCATAAAAAGCATAAGCATCAACCTGTGTACTTTCCAAGAAAAATCTAAATATCAATTGTATTGATATTCTCTTGTCTCTTGAGTGAATATTTAACAATATAGAGTCAAGGAGGAATGTTACAAGAGTCACAGAGGATGTCAAACATCCCTCTGTCTGTCCCATTCATGATGGAATACTTTGCATGTCAAACAGCCCACGGTTGATGTAACCCATAGAAACAAACAGAAGTTTCAAGCTGTATTAGTCGTATGTACGGGATACACATGGTATACACCGTCCAACAAAATGCTTACTTGCAGGTTCCTTCTCGACAATGCAACAACAGTAAGAAATAATAAAAGATAAGAATGTAAATGTAAAGAACATAAAAACAACTCTAGGTCAGTGTGTAAAGTGTGAGTATGTGTGGTGGTAGCAATGGGAGAGGGGACAAAACCGTGTGATTGTGATTAGCTCCGTGTCTGTTGTGGTTGCCGTTAGTGACAATTCTCAGGTCAGTCGCCTCTAGTCGACCACACTGCTTCTACTCAAACAGTATAAATACCTTATAACCTGGCTGTACTTTCTCACAGCAGCCAATGCCAGCTTGGAAACTAGACAGCCCATATAGGCATATGCTTTAGCATGAAATCCCCAATAAATACCCCCAGTGTGTCTAGTGCCTCACACTTGGGAAAGGGCACACGAGTTATTTGTTATTATACTGAACATGAATGTAAATGCAACAATTTCAAAGATTGACTGAGTTAAAGTTAATAGAAGGAAATCAGTCAATTTAAATAAATTCATTAGGCCCTAATCTATGTATTTCACATGACTGGGAATACAGATATGAATCTGTTGGTCACAGATGCCTTTAAAAAAAAACAGTCAGTATCTGGCGTGACCACAGTTTTTCTCATGCAGCGTGACACATCTCCTTCATATAGACTTTATCAGGCTGTTGATTGTGGCCTGTGGAATGTTGTCCCACTCCTCTTCCATGGCTGTGCTAAGTTGCTGGATATTGGTGGGAACTGGAACAGGCTGTTGCACACGTTGATCCAGAGCATCCCAAACATGCTCAATGGGTGACAAGTCTGGTGAGTATGCAGGCCATGGAAGAACTGGGACATTTTCAGCTTCCAGGAATTGTGTACAGATCCTTACAACATGGGGCCGTGCATTATCATGCCGAAACATGAGGGGATGGCGGCGGATGAATGGCAAGAAAGTCGGCCTCAGGATCTCATCACGGTATCTCTCTCTGCATTCAAATTGCCATTGATAAAATGCAATTGTGTTCATTGTCTGTAACCCCACCGCCACCATGGGGCACTCTGTTCACGACGATGACATGAGCAAACCGCTTGCCCACACAATGCCATACACACTATCTGCCCAGTACAGTTGAAACCAGGATTCATCCATGAAGAGCACACCTCTCCAGAGTGCCAGTGGCCATTGAAGGTGAGTATTTGCCCACTGAAGTCGGTTGCATCGCTGAACTGCAGTCAGGTCAAGACCCTGGTGAGGACAACGAGCATGCAGATGAGCTTCCCTGAGACAGTTTCTGACAATTTGTGCAGAAATTCTTTGGTTGTGCAAACCCACAGTTTCCTCAGCTGTCTGGGTGTCTGGTCTCAGACGATCCCACAGGTGAAGAAGTAGGATGTGTTTGTCCTTTGTTGGCATGGTTGCACGTGGTCTGCGGTTGTGAGGCCAGTTGGACGTACTGTTAAACTATCTAAAACGACGTTGGAGGCGGCTTATGGTAGAGAAATTAACATTCAATTCTCTGACAACAGTTCTGGTGGACATTCCTGCACTCAGCATGCCAATTGCACGCTCCCTCAATACTTCAGACATCTGTGACAAAACTGCACATTTTAGAGAGGCCTTTTATTGTTCCCAGTGCGAGGTGCACCTGTGTAATGATCATGCTGTTTAATCAGCTTCTTGATATGCCACACCTGTCAGGTGGATGGATTATCTTGGTAAAGGAGAAATACTCACAAACAGGGATGTAAACCAATTTGTGCAAAAAATTTGAGAAGCTTTTTGTGCGAATGGAACATTTCTGGGATATTTTATTTCAGCTCATGAAACATGGGACCAACACTTTACATGTTGCGTTTTTTATATTTTTGTTCAGGGTATTTGATCAAGAAATGCAATTTGTGTAATGTTGGATAAGAAGAATAACTTTCGTTTTATCAATCTTTTACTATGATTTGAGTGAAATGTAGTATTCCCATTGAGGAACAAAGGTCGATTCTATTAACTCCTAATTTAACTGTCAAAGGAACATGTTCATACAGGTCTAGATGGCATTTTGATGTGCTTTTAGCCAGCAGCCTACTCTACATGCAGTACAATACAGTAGACTGGAGTTGCGTGACACTGGTTTGTTGAGGCCTGAAAGGAGATATGGTTCTTATCCCCTGGATGTGGGGATTGGTGGAGCTCCCCTGCTTTGTGGTTTCTCCTCATAAAAGCAGCTTTGATAGGGGCTGAATCTGCTTTTGGTTCCAATACCTTTCATGGGATTGTGTGTGTGTGTGTGTGTATGTATGTATGTATGTATGGGAAAAAAATCCACCCCAATCCATTAGTAAAGGCTTTCAAAGCATTTTTATGTGAGTTTGAGCTGTTTGCGTTTATATACAGTATGTGCATACTTGGTAGTGGCAGACATTCATGCACTTGCATGAAGAGTTTTTCCGCAGTTCTAATCTTGTGGTGGTTTTGTACGCGACCTAAGAACAATCCCAAAGTTGTATTTTGAGGCACACATGCTTGCAAGAGCAGTTGCAGGCTGTTACATAAGCGTTTCATGACCTCTGTATTTTAATTGAAACACAGATGAATACACACACACACACACACTAGGGTTGTCATGATACCAGTATTGCGATGTGATTTTCCGTGGCAAAAAGGAAAACACAAGGCAGACTAAACTCTTTGTACCTGCTGTATCTAAAATATTGTGTGCTATAGCTTGGACAATAAACATGTGATTCTGTGTGACAATGTAAGGCTGCTTGTTTCCAAATGTAGTCCACTTCATGTTTTGTTTCCTTGTCACAATACCTCTGAGTATCACAATACTGGTATTGTGACAACCCTAACACACACACACACACTGTGTTTGTTGCTAAGCATATACTATGGATGCATAAACAGCATTGAAATGTAGTTATTTTGTGGTTACTACTAGACGCTGAACTTGACAAGTAGCAAGTTTTCAACAGAGGGAATGACTACTGTAGCTCTTAGTGCTGACATTTGGATACCCTTGTGTAGACATTACTCTGTCACAGTAAAACCTCAACATTATATTCTGGTTATCAGACGGTTATAGCTCAATATGATGACTTTCCATCTCACTGTCTCTGTATAACCACTTTGGTTCCTGAGCTAACGTTGTTGTTGTTGTTTTGGGGGGTAGATTAGTTCCAGCCCAGTCAAGGAGCTAAGTCGGGGCTATAACTATCGCTGGATTAGAGTGTAGGACAGAAAGGGGACCCGTGTCGTGTGTCATTAGGTTCTAATTCCAGCTTTAGAGTTGATATTGATAGTGATGCTGGAGCTTGACCATCTCTACTCTCTCTACTCAGTCAGCAGTTTACTGTGTGATGATGGGCAGAGTTTTTCCTGACTCCAGGTTCTTGTGATCTACCTCGATTGTGTGAGAGTTGCACTTTGAGTGTCTATTGTACTGTATGTAGCCTGTGCTTGGCTGCACACCACGTTGACTGGATGGGTAGAGTTGTGCATCCGGGGAATGAGTTCCGTATGTGTGCTGGTGCTGCCTGGGTACAGTAGATGGAGGGGCCCCTAGCCTGGAGCCCACCTACATTCACAAGTATGTTTATACTTTCAAAGGCGGCCAACAAAATGCATTCCCCTGGATAAACAGCCAGGATGCTGCTCCTGCCAGAGAACAAAAGACAAGCCAATCACACTCTTTTAATTTGGTGATGCCACACTGTGCCAGCAGCACACAGTGGAAATGAATCAATTTACAGGGATTAACATCAATGAGGGTAGCATGGTTATTGGTTACAGCAGAGGTTAAGTGGGGGTACAGTACAGCCCTGAGTGAGGTTTTGTCGGGTGCTGATTTGGGGGTTTGGGTAAGACGTGAGCTGTGTGCTGCACAGATTTGGGCGACACCTCTGCTGTGCCTTCGGCTTGTTCCGAGCTGTTAGGGAGAGGTGAGGTTGGAGAGACGCATCCGAACTTTAACGTAACAACTTTGCTCTATCTAAACTTTTGAAACGAGAGAGAGAATTCAGGAAGTTTGTGTTTGGAGAGGTACCATAATTACACTTAAAAGCATCAGTTTGACATCTTAAACTCTCAACAAAACGTGTATTGTCTGAATGGCATGTTGACTGGATGTCATGCTTGCCTCTGGGCTCAGACAGCAGCACTGTACATAGTTGGCAAATGATTTAGAATTTGCTAACTGATTCCAGAAGCGGTAGCTACAGTGTATGGCTTTGTGCTTCTGACTTTATTGGTCTCTAGGCAGATGGTGGGACAGGACAGCAGAGTCCCTATGCAGAGGCCTTCTCGTAAGGTCTCTCTGAGTCAGTATAATAGGTGTAACAAGTGATCCAAGCCTGGAGCAGAGGTATTTGACCCTCAGATTACATAGTCTAACCAGGTTGTCATATCCTATACTGTGTTCTGCTGTACTGTATGTGAGACAAACTCTGAGATGCATACAGTGTCCTAAGGTTGACAACACTGACTACAAGACTCCATCCATTTAGAGTCAATTGAAATCAAATGAACTTCAAATCCATGTATGTATGTGACCTCTGGGACAGGGGTTGTTGTATAGAGCAGACAGACAGTAGCCTCTCCTGTCTTGGACCACCATGTTGGCTGGACTGGAGGCTCTCTGGTGTGATTTTAGTGAAGGGGAGCAGAGCGGTTCTGATGGCTTGAGCAGTGACCGTGCCCAGGTCCAGGAGACACAGAGGCGGTGGGACGCTCTCAGCTAACCCACTCAGTTACACAACACGCATACAGGCCGGCTGGCTGACTGGCTGGCTGCCTGGCTGACTGGCTTTGTTAGTCCTTACTGAAGCATACCACTAGGCTGCTGTGGGAGCGCAGTGAAAAAAAAGATTTACAGCGACTGTAACACTTCATAACGCCTTGTCCCTCTATGTAATTATCTGAATGAAAACAGGAAGTGGTGTACTATTATTTTTGCTACTTGTTGTGTAGACACCACCTACTCTTTCTAGCCAGGCTTTGCTCATCTATTGTAGCTGTTGTGTGAATGCTGGGGGAGATGGCACAGAACTCCTCATGTGGGAGGTCCTGTTCTAGGTGTATTGAGAGCCTGCATCTTTGCCAGCTAAATAAACTGTTGTCTATATTAGGTAGAGAGCACTAGTAGTGTATCAGTAGTGGGATCTCCCAGGACAGTCTATGTTGACACCCACTCTTGCCTGAAGAATGGATTCTGCCAACTTACTTCCCTCTTCAACATGTCAGACATTTCTCCTCACCACCAGTAGGTTAATCTTTACACATTAACAGGGGGTATTGTGATGGAGTTATAAAAATGGCCTACCTAACCTCATACCTAAATCTTCCCCTAGCTGCCGTACCTTCTCCTGAACTCAACGGGGACGGACCCGAGGACACGCATGTACCCTGTGTTCTTTGGTGAGAGCATCAAGGTCAACCCCAAACCTGAAACAGAGATCAAGTGAGTGACCCTTCACCAAACCACACAAATACCACACAACTTGAAGGCAGCTTTTCTCTACCCTACGCAGTATTCACCTCTTAACAGCGCCATCTAGTGATCAGCTTCTATACTATTTCCTGCCTAATCTATTTCTTAATGTATTACTCTTCAAAGTACTTTAACACTTAATCCCATGTTTTTGGTTATACTCTCCAGGTGTAACTCTGAAGTGAAGTACGACTCAGACAGGCACTACCGGGACCAGGTGTACTGCGCTCCCGTTCCCACGGTGACTTCCTACAGCGAGATGGTGGTGGCCGTGCAGAACTGCACCTGGCGGCGCTACAAGTCCCAGGTGTACCTAGAGCCACGTCAGAGGCCCCTGCACTACCAAAGCACCACCATTGTGTACCCCAAACATGCCAAGAACACTTACCGCACCACGCTCAACTACAACGCTACGGGTTCCCAACGGTGGTTTGTCTCCACCGTCCAGCTGAAGTCCAGTGAGGACAGCACCCCCTGCATCATCTACGCTGAGGACCTCTAAACCTGATCTCAGACCTGACCTGCCTGGCAATTCCTACTGTTGTGGACTGGATACACACAGAGGCTGAAAGACAAGTGGACAAACAGGAAGACTGATAGACTGACACACAGAGGGTGGTAATATTGCATACTGTATAAGGAATATTGTAGGGGGAGTACATCGAATCACAAAGGCCTTTAATGAGTTGTCCTTCGTGTTAATTTGTCTTGTGGGGCAGAGCGCTGCCAGTCTGTAGCCTCTTCTCTCCAGGAACACCTCTGATAGTTGATGGTACCATGTTACACACTTTATTTGACTGTAAAGATTAATTATAGAAATGGACATATTCATGCTCAAAAGCTAACATGTGAATCCACACAGATGCATGCAAAGCAGTCTAATAGCTTGGTTGCACTTATTTTAACATTGTGTAAATTGTTGGTATTCTGAAAAGAGGGGGAAACCAAAAGATTGGACCAAAGATTTTGTTACAAAGTAGATTTCACCCTAGTAGTAAGTAATATCCTTGTCACATCCTCATCAGACTCTCAAACACGACTCCTGCATTAGGTCTACAACACTGCATCGTTCTCATCCCAACAAGTGTCTTGAGGGTGTCACGAGCACATCAGTGTCGTCTCTCAAAAGATGCCCAGTGACGTCAAACTCATCTCTGCGGCTTTGCTGTCTTGCTTTGACAGACACCAAACCACATCTTCATGACAATAGACATTAGGGACCTCAAACTCTAGAATGTGCCTTTTTAGTCTGATAGACACTGAGGCATTTTTAAAGCTAGAATCCTTCATTGAAACAATAACAAAGTGGTCACTGTGTTTTGGTAAAAAGCTGAGGGATGGGCCTGGAGAAATGTAACCACAAATTCATAGACAGAGCTATGGATGCAAACACTGACTAGTTTTAACCATGTTTTGAGGCTTTACAGTGTTTACGTTTACATTGTTTACAAACATTGGAGTAAAACAAGCTTGTATTTAGAGTTCTGGTATGACAGTTGAACTAAGTTCATGAGGCATTTCTAAGTTATATTCTTCAAGAATCAATAGGTGTATATATCACTAATTTAAAAGTCTAAAAATGGATGTAGTAATTAAGGATTCTAGCTTTAAATGAAAACATCACATTATCCGTGCCATGTTCTACAACAAATCAGAATTGGCGTCTGAGGCACCTTCAACAGCAGGCAGAGAGTCAAGGTTTCTGTTCTAGATTGCCTCTGGTGAAGGAGATGCTTGTTGTCACTGCCATAACTACAAGTCAACCTGCCTGTTGGAAATGCCAACGTTGGATCCAGAGAGGAGGAGGGAGAGCAGAGCTAACCTGAGGAACATTTCTATTTTAAGACATGGCTAGCTCTAGCCTCTGATATCCAGGTTGTTTGGCAGACTGGTAAACACGACCATAAAAATCCAAACATGTTACTCTCTCCAGCACACTGCTGTTAAATACAGGATAGTGAAATGGGTGGCTTAGATTTATTCACAGCTGTCAGGTGTTGTAGGAAAATAATATAAATTCTTATTTGTATTAAGAATTGCCTGATCTCGCTCACAACGTTTTTTTTTGTCTGTTTTATATATATGGATTATGGAACCTGGTAAATATTGAACCGTGTATTATGAATTCAGATCTCTTACCTCCATTTTTTTTAATCTCTACTTTATTTCATAGAAAATTTACATTTTCTACTTTTAATTTACATCTTGAGCTACTTTTGTAATGAAAAAAATGTAGGTGTTGAAAATTGACAAAGGAAGGCGTGTTTTATACACTAGAGAATATGGACTGAAGAAAGTGAGAGAAAGTGAAGAGGCTCTGTTTTCGGAGGCTTTCTTAAGGGTCAAGATGTTCTGAATATTGAGGTCTACTGTAACTGTTACAAGTGCAACAGCAACTTTATAATACTGATGGTTTGAACCATAGGTATTACAGTCGCTGGTACAGAAAGAGGCCGTTCAGTGGAAAGATTGCTGTGGATTTCTGTGATGTGCAAGTGGTATGTGAGAAGTCATGAGTTATACGATTGAGGTGATGAAAGTCTAAGGGTTTCAAAGCGTTTGGTTGTTTTGTTTAAGATACTTTCGAATTATTGATGTTCGTGTTTCCTAACGGTTGATTTTGTTCTTGTAAAATACTTTCCTGTTGTATATGTGGCATCGAGGCACTTCATAATTCTCTTTATATTTTTGTATATTTCCTGTGTCAATCATCTTTTTTTGTTTGGGGAAAAGAAAAAATTATTTAATTGAATAAAAATCTTTTCATTGAATAAAAGATAAAATACCAAAACCCAAACTGCACTATGGTCACGTGTATTTTCAGCATTTTCTTTTCAGTATATTGAAAGAGCCTAAAAGCCTGGAACAAAGCTGCAGAGTTGACAACCTAACTTCAATTCACAACAGAATTCCCACGGCATGTCCGAAGTTAAAGAGAGGGCCAGGAACAAACAATGCATACAGCTCTATTATTAAGATCTTCACCACAAAGGAAAGGAATATCATTTCTCCAGCAGCAGTACAGGAAAAAGAAAGTTCCACAGACGTAATGCGCCAGGGAAAAGGTCACACATTAAATGTGGCGCAACTTCTTAACTGTTTTCAGGTTCTGCCCTGCCTCATGCTTTAAGGCAGGGTTAGGCAACTACATTCAACCGTGGGCTCATTTTTGTGGGTGGATGGCGGGGGGCTGGAACATAATTAACAAAGAGATTGTATATGATAATAATCATTTCATACCTTGATTATATTGAGACACGATCACGTCTCATTTTTTATTCATGGGAATACTTGAACAGATTTCCTAAACTAAACACATTTTTAGCTGAATTCCTGGTGATTTTGACGTATTTTTTTTACCGTATACAAGTAACTCAAGCATTATTCCGTCCAATTAATCCATCCTATTAATACCCTAAATATCCAAGTGATACTAAAATAACAGCACATCTCCTCTCTCCTTTGGCATAGGGCACGTAGAAGGGGTGGGTGTGTACCTCAGAGCCCCATGGTCTCCTCAGTAACACAAATCCATCAGCACCTCCTCCCTCACTCTGAAGCTAATAGCACCAGACAGAATGATCCATCAGCACCTCCTCCCTCACTCTGAAGCTAATAGCACCAGACAGAATGATCCATCAGCACCTCCTCCCTCACTCTGAAGCTAATAGCACCAGACAGAATGATCCATCAGCACCTCCTCCCTCACTCTGAAGCTAATAGCACCAGACAGAATGATCCATCAGCACCTCCTCCCTCACTCTGAAGCTAATAGCACCAGACAGAATGATCCATCAGCACCTCCTCCCTCACTCTGAAGCTAATAGCACCAGACAGAATGATCCATCAGCACCTCCTCCCTCACTCTGAAGCTAATAGCACCAGACAGAATGAAGATGTCACACAGGAGCTGTGACGGGCTCGGGTCCAACCAAGACTTTACAACTAAAGGCTCGACTCCCAATTGTTCCTCTAGCTAGTCAGTGGTGAAATTGTAGGTAGTCCCAGCAGAGAAGGAGAGAGGGATAAACATGGCAACATTAGAGTAGTTGGTATCATCTATTTAGAAATAAATATATGGCTCTGGTATGATCCAAAAGTGCTCCATATAAGAATTGACTATACTATTATTCCAGTAATTACATGGGTTGAAGTCCATGATGGTCGACCTTTTGTACCTAAAAGGAGGAACAAATTCACGTTAGTCACCTTCAGGAGGTTACTAGAGTTCACTCTTACCCCTTGGGGATTTATTAACTCGGAGTCATCCATGATTCACCAAACAATATTTTGAAAGAAGAAGCTAAGTACTTTAACCATACAGTGCATTTGGAAAGTATTCAGACCCCTTCCCTTTTTCCAAATTTTGTTACATTACAGCCTTATTCTAAAATCAATAAAATATTTTTTCCCCACTCATCAATCTATACGCAATACCCCATAATGACAAAGTTAAAATAGGTTTGTAGAAATTATTGCAAATGTATACAAATAAAAACAGAAATACCTTATTTACATAAGTATTCAGACCCTTTGCTATGAGACTTGAAATTGAGCTCAGGTGCATCCTGTTTCCATTGATCATCCTTGAGATGTTTCTACAACTTGAGTGGAGTCCACCTGTGGTAAATTAAATTGATTGGACATGATCTGGAAAGGCACACACCTGTCTATATAAGGTCTCACAGTTGACAATGCATGTCAGAGCAAAAACCAAGCTATGAGGTTGAAGGAATTGTCCGTAGAGCTCTGAGACAGGATTGTATCGAGGCACAGATCTGGGGAAGGGTACCAAAAAATGTCTGCAGCATTGAAGGTCCCCAAGAACACAGTGGCCTCCATCATTCTTAAATGGAAGAGGTTTGGTACCACCAACACTCTTAATAGTGCTGGCTGACCGGCCAAACTGAGCAATCAGGGGAGAAGGGCTTTGGTCAGGGTGGTGACCAAGAACCCAATGGTCACTCTGACAGAGCTCCAGAGTTCCTCTGTGGTGATGGGAGAACCTCCCAGAAGGACAACCATCTCTACAGCACTCCACCAATCAAGCCTTTATGGTAGAATTGCCAGACGGAAGCCACTCCTCAGTAAAAGGCACATGACAGCCCGTATGGAGATTCTCTTGTCTGATGAAACCAACATTGAACTCTTTGGCCTGAATGCCAAGCGTCACGTCTGGAGGAAACTTGGCACCATCCCTGCGGTGAAGCATGGGGGTGTCAGCATCCTACTGTGGGGATGTTTTTCAGCGGCAGGGACTGGGAGACAAGTCAGGATCGAGGGAAAGATGAACGGAGCAAAGTATAGAGATATCCTGCTCCAGAGTGCTCAGGACCTCAGACTGGGGCGAAAGTTCACTTTCCAACATGACAACAACCCTAAGCACATAGCCAAGACAACACAGGTGTGGCTTCAGGACAAGTCTCTGAATGTCCTTGAGTGGCCCAGCCAGAATCCATTGCGGAGGCCTAGACTAAAAGCCAATTTATGCTTGATTCGAAAATGTGGTCAGAGGCTCCATATGGAGGGTGTATTGCAATAGCGGAGCCTCCAGAGGCATCAAGAGGCCAAATCCAGCAGTCAAGGACAACAGCTGGAAGAGCAAGAAGTATGAATGCCCTGACTTCTGCGGAGGCCATATCACTGTAAATGCTGCATGGCCAATGCAGATGTCAGATAGACCATGTGCCAAGATGCCCAATGCACTTCTCTCTGCAGAATGCGCTCTCCCACCAATTTGTGCACATTCATTATTTTATAACTTCAATGTGTGAATTGTTTGCATTTGATTGTTAGTGTATATCAATTCCCCATGACATATATCACCAGTAGTACCTTTACCGTTAATTCCTACAATTTCTAATATACAATGTTTGTTACTTTGGTTAATAGTCATTTATTTTAATGCATTCAATATTATTATTCCAGTCTTCCTGTTCTCATTGTCTGAGTGGACACATTGTGATTTAATTCCACTTTCGAGTACTGTCAATGTAGTAATTGTCTTTTGTTTGGAGCGCTCCTGTCACTGTTGAGTAAGGAAGCGCAGGCATAGAAGTAGGCCTGTAGGCTACCTGTTCTGCGCGCAAATGTAGGCATGTAAATGTGCCAATTTGGCAGTGGTGTAAAGTACTTATGTAAAAATACCCTAAACTACGATTTAAGTAGTTTTTTGGGGTATCTGTAGTTTACTTTACTATTTATATTATTGCCAACTTTTACTTCACTACATTCCTAAAGAAAATAATGTACGTTTTACTCTATACATTTTCTCTGACACCCAAAAGTACTCGTTACATTTTGAATGCTTAGCTCGACAGGATAATGTCCTTATTCACACACTTATCAAGAGAACATCCCTGGTCATCCCTACTGCTCCTGATCTGCGCTTGTAAGTGTTGGACCGTGTCCCTGTCTTTTTCGCAAATAAAAAAAACAACAAAATGATGCTGTCTGGTTATCTTTACATAAGGAATTATTTATACTTTTACTTTTACTTTTAGTAAAATATACTTAAGTATATCACATTTACTTTGATATTTAAGTATATTTAAAACCAAATACTTTTAGACTGGGTGACTTTTACCTTAATAGAAAATGACTCTATTGAAAGTATCTTTAATCTTGCTCAAGTACGACAACTGGGTACTTTTTCCACCGCTGACATTAGGTGATCTGATAGTATTTCTGATCGGGTTAATGCCACACCACTAATGCCCTGTGGAGCTTCTCAAAGTCATGTTTTCTTCACCTCAAACAACAAGCAAATGAAGACTGTTTTTACATCCACTGAGAATTCCAATACTTCATTGTAGTTGAAAAAACGTTCTAGCCCTCTCCCTTTTGATATCCCCTCATTGTGAAAGGGAAAAATATCTTGCTCTGATACAGTGGAAACGTCATAAAATAGGCCTCTTATCAATGCTTGACTTGGACTGAAATGGGTTCGGAACTCATGTTGGGTGCTGGTACTGTTTATATCTAGGTGCAGGAGCTCCACAATAGTTTGGAGTTAATATTCTATAAGAGGAACAGGAGCTCAAGCATTATACAATTGGAGGTGCCGGTACTCAGTTCAGGTGCCCAAGTCAAGCACTGCTTCATATCCCTGGGGCAAATAACCTACAGCTGTGTTTGTCCCGAGCTCACTGGCACGGGAAACTCTGAGGGCCCAGAATATTTTATATAATGTTGCTGGCGCGCAAACTTCTGGCCAGACCCAAGTTAATAGTTTATAGTTCGTTGCAGAGAGGCCATGGATAGCAAATGTGATTTTTAGGATATTTATTTTGAATCAGGATATTTTCTACCTTCAGGCGGCAATGTTTTTATTTGTTGGCTTTATGTAGGCTATTTTTACATAGTTGGCAATGGAAATAGAAGGGACTTTTTAGGTGTGTATGATTTTCATTTAGATCTGGATAGAATGTTGATTAACCAGATGACAAGGATTTGCACATATGAAGACTTTATTATAAATGAAATGAAACTGTTCAACAAAAATGTGCATATGAAAACCATAATTGGCATTCCACATGAGAAAGGTTGCCGACTCATCCTGTAGCCTATTATCGCAACTTCAGAAGAGTAACGGCAGAATCTGCGAAAGCCAGCAGGAGCGGGAGGAGAATAGTTGGGTCAAGTTACGTTTTTTTATTTATTCAGTTGATCTAGATCTTTGGCGCCCTCGAGGCATCAAAGAGTAAGATTAAAGTAGCAGACACGCTCAATGCATGTAGTTGATTTTATTAAAATAGGGTGTCTATATATGGAAAAATACACATAAAAAATGTCGAGCAATCGATTGGTCAGAAGACCAGTCGACCAACATGTTTTTTAGTCGGGGACAGCCCTAATGAGAACAGAAAGGTTCAGAACTTTTGGGAAACATCACAGGACAGTAGAAACATATATGGCAGCTAGAAATCTAAACTGGATGGTGTTCAGAGATATATGGGAGGGGTTGAGGGTAGCTGAAGGCTGGGACTAAAAACAAACAAAAGATAACTAATGTAAAATATACTGTCAGTGAAATGTATGTAGTATGTATAAACTGGAAGTATTTTTGTCCATTAGTGTACTCCAATTAGGGGAGGGGTGGTAGGGTTTGGGGAAAATAAAGGAAAATATATAACAAATAAAAATCATAAGGTCTGGACAGTTAGTGAAGGATAAATGACCTTATGTCCTCAGATCACTGCATTTAACCCCCTCATTAACCAATCATTTGATTGGCAATGTGACATTCCTTTTCCTGTGTTTAATGGTACTGTGTGTCAGAGAAGTGGTGTTGCAAAACTATGCAGGCAGCTCGTCACAACACCCACATCCAATAAGAGTTTAGCACCCACTTGTGGTCGCTGGTTTCCACTGCACGGAGTAGAACAAGGTGTTCCTAATGTTTGGTATTTGGTATATGCTTGGTATACTCAGTGTATTTACTGTGATCATAATATTTTTTTTATTTCACATTTATTTAACCAGGTAGGCCAGTTGAGAACAAGTTCTGATTTACAACTGCGATAGAAAAATCTATATACAGTGTGTGCAAATTTAGAAGATTAGTGAGGTAAGGCAATAAATAGGCCATAGTGGTGAAATAATTACAATTTAGCATTAACACTGGAGTGATAGATGGGCAGATGATGATGTGTAAGTAGAAATACTGGTGTGCAAAAGAGCAAAAAGATAAAAAACAATATGGGGATGAGATAGTTGGGTGTGCTATTTACAGATTGGCTGTGTACAGGTACAGTGATCGGTAAACTGGCCGGCTGTCATGCAGTAGCAATTGAGCCTGGGAACGAGGGTACTGTGATCATAGTTCCTGTTTCCCTAAGATAGCGGTCTGCGTCATATATAGTCTAATTCTTTTACTTTCGTTTTAAAAGGTAGACTCAGCAAAATGACCTTGCCATGAGCAGCACCGCAGATCATTGAGATGAGCGAGATGCAAGACTTTGCTCTCACACAGTCACACACCCTACGCATGTGCACGGGTTCACTTCACGTGGTAGACAGGGCACTAAAACAGCGGAGAAGTTGAGTGTCGCGCTTCAACACTCTTGGTCAATTTCTGCAACAACTAACTACGCAGTTTACTTTCTGCATCTACGTCATATCGCCGAGTCTGCCTCTATTAAATAGGCTATTCAATCGTGGATAATATACATTTAACACAATTACATTTAACACTGTAATAAATTACAAAGTATACAAAAAGACAGCATACGTTTCAATGGCAATAAGCTTTTTATTTAAACATTAAGGCAGTGTTTTTTTTATTTTCATTGTTACACTGCTTTCCACAAAGCTTGCTGGTGGGCATGTAGAATTAAACAGTGTGAATAGTTTTTATGTAAATACCAACCTTGCAGCAAGCCACATAAATATTTACATCTTTTCAGTTCTATATACAATCCTTGCTATTATACAGTGGGTTATAATAATACAATAAGAAAATCATTATGCACAATATGGTTGAACATTTATCAATGCCACCCCTCCCGCCCACCCTTGTACAATACAGGGATCGCATCGGCCATTCGACAAAATCGTTTTTCGTTCGTCTTGAATCATCCTTTTCATTACAAATGAAACGCTAACTTCTAGCACGGAGAGTGACATGACAGTAATCAAAGCAAGCAGTGTAAGAACAAACAGAAACCAGAGGGGAAAAACATAAATCATTAAAATACACATCAGTACATTTCAAACTGATTCTAGTTTCCTCTATTTATTTAGCTAGCATGTAGATATGGTTCTGTCTTCCTATCATGTCAAAATGTACTGTCACTTTGCTCTCCCAAAGACTTCATGAATAGTAAATTGATAAAGTAGAGAGGCTGAAACTCTAACCTTCTGTTTTATTGGGCCCAGTTAAAAACGTGTAATTTGAGCTCCACCTTGACTGACTAGATCTAAAACATGACCAGTTTAGTTAGCCAGGGTAAGAAACTTTAGTAATCCAGTGAAGATGAAGGGGGAAGAGAGCACAGGCAGTCCAACACCTGTTACACATGTTCATTACTAACAAGTCTCCATCATGACTAACTCAACCCGCTCTCAACTAGTGGACCGGCCAGGAGAACACACCTCGGTCGCCCTCAACAACAGTCACACTGAGAAGAGCTGTGCTTCAACACTCAGCACAAGCCATGAACACTGTCATATACCACATCAACAACAAAGAGATGGCCTTTAAAATGGGGGAAAATGTAAAATCACACATGGTAAATGAACACCAACTGTTGGACTTTAACCTCCTCTGAATCAGAATCCTGACAGAATGTGTGACAGTTAAGAGCTAAGGCTGTGACAGATTTAGAAGAAAAAAAAATCAAGAGGGACGTTTCATCTGCTCTTGGTTTCAACATTTCCCTGCATGGACACGTATAACCCTGGCATGAAGAAAAATGACAGGAAAAAAAAGAAAAGAAAAATTGTGCGTCACTTGGTAACTTCAGTACTGTGTTATGTAAAATAAATGGCACTTAACACTAGAAATATCTTATAACTGTACAAAATCAGGTCTAGATAAGAAGGTGCATCTGGCCTGGCATAAGGCAGAGCTCCTCTTCCTCTAGACAGTAAAAGATCAGAGGTCAGACTGTCACAACAGGCAGCCCCTAGAGACATTAGGAGTTCATTCCAAGAGACGGGCTTCCAGCAGGCCAGCTGGGGTTCACACTACAGCCACAGCCGGCACCGCCATGGACCAAGGGGCATAGAAACATAGATGGCTTTTATTTGTCACCTCTTTAATGCAAGCAAATTCCAACTCGGATGCTGGGAAATTTGCCCTAAAGCAGCTTTAAGGTTGGTCTCCACCCACTCAAAGCGGACTAGGTAATGTTTCACTAGAACGGTGATTGTCGCTTGAGTTTGGGAGCACTAAAGAATGTTGGTGGCAAGACCAAATGAAACAGATGTTAAAGGAGGACACCACAGTAGGATTCTACACTCTTCTCGAGTCCATTCTCGCCTGCCCGAAACAGATTCCTAAAAATGCCGTTGTGAACAAATTGACAACTAAGTGCTTAACATCCAAAAACATTCTCAACAAACACAGACATGGTTAATATAAAAACAGTGAGAAAGTGTCACATGTCTCCTTAGTGCCATCCATCACACCCACAGACCGCTCTCTCTATTGGATGTCTGGAAACCATATGCCACCACCGTCCTCCAATAACATTTCAAATGTATGATGACATCAGCAATGGACAGCATGTATACCCTGTAAACCCCCAAAGATAGATCATTGAAAATAAGAGATAAACTGACACCATCAAAACATTCACGATCAAAAGTACTAAAGGTCTCAGCTCACTTTCAAACACAGGACTGGACTGACTGGATTTAAAAAGGAGAAAAGAAAATAAAGACATTGTTTTCCTGTGTTGGTTTTCTCCTCCTGTCCATCATCTGATGCATTCTAACAGTAGTAGAAATGCACAGGCCGTCTGAACTCAATGTCCACAGTACTGTACAATAGATGGCATGCCTGGCTACATGCCTGTCCGCCTGCCCTCTGCACAGTGAAATGACCCAGTGTAGGAAGACCGCTTCCCTAGCAGACCTCTCCAAACAGAACTCTGTGTGGTTCACACCCTGTCCATGGGGTCACTGGCGCAGAGCGAGAGAGACAGACAGAGAGAGAGAGACACTTCTGTGCTGATGCATGTCCACTCTGGTTGGGTTTGCTGGTCAGAGGGGAGCAGCAGGCTTCTCCAAGTTGAAGATCCAGGTTGAATCCCTGTTCAGAGCCCTGACATGGCCGAACAGAGCAGGCTTCCTGTATAAACAGAGGACACATCCATCCTTGACCAGGGCAAGTGAATCCCTCCGCAGGCCAAATTAAAACACACGAGCATCAGATTATGGGGCCGTACCAAGTCCCTTCCACAAACCGTAGAAGACACTAGAACAGTATACAAACAAGCGCATGAGTTGATGTGTCCGTATCAATAAGGCCAGTAAGAGGGGAAAAATGAAGTAAAAAAGCAAGTGATTTGTCCTTTAGAGTAGTCCTGGAGTGACTGCATACACTGAAACACTAACACATGGAGCAGCAGTGTTTCAGCACACCCCCATTGGTGCTTGTGAACGTCAGTCAGCTGTGTGAGATGGGAGGCCCAGAGGTCAGGTCCTGTCGAACTCCCTTGCTGGGTGGAGATGGAGCTGTAGAGTGGAATAGTGTGTGTGTGTGTGTGTGTCAGGTGTGTGCCTGCAGCAGCAGTGGAGGTGGTTAGTTGGCGGGTGCTGTTCTGTTCCATGGCAGGGTCTCTCACTCACTGTCAGACAGGGTCTCTCACTCACTGTCAGACAGGGTCTCATACTGAGAACACAGCAGGGGCTTAGGCTCCTCCTCCCAGGACCGGCCCTGAGCCCCTAACTGGCCAGAGGGGGTGGGGGAGGGGTTTGACACCGGCATGCCACTTGGGAAACGCATGGTCAGGGGGTTACACGGGAAGGGTGTGGAGCCTGCAAGAGGAAGAACAGCAACAATAAATCCTTGAGTACTGACCATGATGCCATAGGCAGCAGAATGCCATTCACAGGGTTTAACAGTGATGGGTTTCCTGTCTTTGATACAGTTGAATATGAGCAGTGAGAGATGAGATGTTGATAGAGGTGAGAGGTGCAGTGAGAGATGAGATGTTGATAGAGGTGAGCGGGGCAGTGAGAGATGAGATGTTGATAGAGGTGACAGGGGCAGTGAGAGATGAGATGTTGATAGAGGTGAGATGTTGATAGAGGTGAGATGTTGATAGAGGTGAGAGATGAGATGTTGATAGAGGTGAGATGTTGATAGAGGTGAGATGTTGATAGAGGTGAGCGGGACAGTGAGAGATGAGATGTTGATAGAGGTGAGATGTTGATAGAGGTGAGATGTTGATAGAGGTGAGAGGGGCAGTGAGAGATGAGATGTTGATAGAGGTGAGATGTTGATAGAGGTGAGATGTTGATAGAGGTGACAGGGGCAGTGAGAGATGAGATGTTGATAGAGGTGAGATGTTGATAGGAGGTGAAAGGGGCAGTGAGAGATGAGATGTTGATAGAGGTGAGAGATGAGATGTTGATAGAGGTGAGAGATGAGATGTTGATATGGGTGAGAGGGGCAGTGAGAGATGAGATGTTGATAGAGGTGAGAGATGAGATGTTGATAGAGGTGAGAGATGAGATGTTGATAGAGGTGAGATGTTGATAGAGGTGAGATGTTGATAGAGGTGAGATGTTGATAGAGGTGAGATGTTGATAGAGGTGAGATGTTGATAGAGGTGAAAGGGGCAGTGAGAGATGAGATGTTGATAGAGGTGAGATGTTGATAGAGGTGAGATGTTGATACAGGTGAGATGTTGATAGAGGTGAGATGTTGATAGAGGTGAGATGTTGATAGAGGTGAGATGTTGATAGAGGTGAGATGTTGATAGAGGTGAGAGGGGCAGTGAGAGGTGAGATGTTGATAGAGGTGAGAGGGGCAGTGAGAGGTGAGATGTTGATAGAGGTGACGGGCAGTGAGAGGTGAGATGTTGATAGAGGTGAGATGTTGATAGAGGTGACGGGCAGTGAGAGGTGAGATGTTGATAAAGGTGAGATGTTGATGGAGGTGACAGGGGCAGTGAGAGATGAGATGTTGATAGAGGTGAAAGGGGCAGTGAGAGATGAGATGTTGATAGAGGTGAGATGTTGATAGAGGTGAGATGTTGATAGAGGTGAGATGTTGATAGAGGTGAGATGTTGATAGAGGTGAGATGTTGATAGAGGTGACTGATAGAGGTGACAGGGGCAGTGAGAGATGAGATGTCGATAGAGGTGAGATGTTGATGGAGGTGACAGGGGCAGTGGGGGGGCAGCAGTACCTGTGGAGGAGGGCCGGTCCTCCCAGACACGGTTGGTGACGGGCGTGCGGCGGTTGGCATCCCCCTCAGAGTGGACAGAGGACACAGAGGGTCTTTCCCCCCCTGACAGGCCCGGCCCGGGAGATTTGGCCTTCCGCCCGTTAGAACGCCCGCTGCCCTTTGGTTTCCCCCCACCTACACAAAGAGAGAGAGGGAACACAGCGCAGCCCTGTGGTTTAGTGGCCAGTTCTATTCACATTTATCTACCATACATCTGAAGTTACAACTGTGAGAAACTAGTCTAGTAAAGCTGAATGAATAATTCACTTGATTTGTTACACATACATTGCTGTTTCATCATGGAAATACTGAGCCCTCGGAACACCAGTACATACAATCCACCCAACAGCAGCTTATGACAGAGGGAGATTTACGAGGTAATATCACACCTTGCAGTGAGTAAGAGTCCTCCGTCCGTCCATCAGCGGGGAGCATAGCGGCAGGCACACTGGCAACCATGGGGTTAATAGCATTGGAGGAGGGAGGGCGCTCCTCGGCCTGGTCATCATAGTTTCCCATCAGGGCCTTTCTGATAATGGCCTCCAGCCCTATGGTGTTACCGGACACCTCGGGAGCCGGGTGGCTGCGTATACTCACAGGTCCTGAGAGGCAGGAAGTGGCAGGGGGAAGTTAGAGAGGGCATTGAGTAGCGGGTGAGAGAGAGAGCGAAAGAGAAACATAGATAGAGGAGATGGTAAAATAGAAGACAAATGGAAAAGGGCCAACATGAGAATGGAGGAGTGAGGGAGAGAAAAGGAAGACGGGGACAAGAGAAAGCAAGAAAAGGGCGTGAGAGAAAGAGAGTGGAACAGCAGAGAGGGGAAGAATAAACCAGTCAGCACATCCTCAGAGAGATGGAGAGAGACATGTTGGTTTGTGCTGACGCAGCTTTCAGTCTGTCAGTGGGCATTATGTAGGTTATGAGCCTCCAGAGGATAGCCACAGGAGAGAGAGGTGATGGACTTTAAATAACATCCAGCATGTAGCTACTGTTCTCTCCAGTCTCCTGTGAGTAGCCTAGCTGATGCACATGCTCCGGAGCCGCAGCCAAAAGCCTAGCTGTGTCAGCTAGGGCCCATCAGGGGAACGTGGCCGTATGTATACCAACTGGAGGAGAACCTCTCTACTGTACCATGCTGATCTACACCACAACAGAGTCACATAACAGAAAATCTGGCTCACATCTACTGTGCATAAATCACAGAAAAACTACTACTCTAAGCACGTTATACCACAACATTGTGGTTGAGAGTAACAATAATCCACCTCTCACCACTAATATCCCACGATCATTTCAAGAAATCCTGTATCTTACCTGCAGTGGTAGAGGCAGGCATGTTGAATATCTCTGTTCCTGGCTGACCAGGATCTGGATGTGGAAACAGTATTTTTAGAGCATAGTCTCTTTGTCTATGACTACAGTATCTACAGTACCAATGCTGTATGCGGTCACTGTGGTGGTGGGACTCACTGAACTCGGCGTCACTGCCGACCACAGTCATCTTCTTGATCATCTCCTGTTTCTTGGACTTGACGATGGCCGAGGTGCTCTCAGTGAGCTTGCTGAAGAAGGCTGGGGGCTGGGAGGTGCTGGGAGGGGAGCGAGAGCCCATGCTGTGGGGAGATGACCACATCTAGTTAGCGTCCGGAGAAATACTGTACTACTGCTTCCTACACTACGGCTATTACCCACCCCCTTTTTTTTTTTACCAAGAGTAGTCCAGAGAATGTGGTAACAATGATTTATTTCTGTGTGAGGAAGGGAGGTAGGGTGAGACCTTACCCCTGCTCGTTGGGGTAGGAGGCCCCTTGCGTCTCTGGTTCAGACATGGCTCCGGCAGGGGACACGGGCTCAATGCCATCTGTAGACATATTGACAGGTGACACCTTGGGCTGAGGAGGGGACCTGGGAACACACACACTCTAATGAGCCACTGTGGTCTGGCTGAGTATACACAGTCATCTAAACAATATTCAATATCAATTCATGTCAGTAATATTTCGGTATCTGCATTTCCACATAGGATTAAACGTAGTACATAACATGCGACACCCATAGGAAGATACAGAGCGGTGCCATATACAGCATAAAATCTGGGCAGTACCTGTCTCGGGCACGATCCCCTCCGGCTCCCTCTGGAGTGTAGCGAGGCCCCTGGGAGGCAGGTGGGGCCTGGGGGGCGCTGGTGGTGCGGGTCAGGTCCAGGACAGAGTTGTTATGGTAGGACTGCTGCATATGGACCTGCTGCTGGGCCTGCTGGGTGTAGTCCTTGGTGATCACCTCCTGTTCCCCACACACATCACAGATACAGGTCAGACACAGCATCTCTCCTTCCGTCCTGTCTGCTTCTCATTCCTACAGACTTTAAGAACTGTACGGGAAATCATCTTTAAGATGGTAAATGAAACAGTGATATAATATAGTAAAATATATTTCTGTAGTTGTGTGGGGGCTTACACTGATGTGCTGGGCCAGGGTGACCACCCTCTGGCTGCCTTTGACCAGGGGGGACTGGGGCTGCTGGCCCGGGGACAGCCTCTCCTCAGAGGGAGGCCGGTACAGACCATGCTGCTCCATGGGCATCATCTTCTGCTGAACTGAGGGGACAGGACAAAACACACACACACACACACACACACACACACACACACACACACACACACACACACACACACACGGCGGTGCCCACAAGCGCGCACACACACACACACACACACATTAAGCAGCACCACCATGTACACACAGAGGGGACAAAGAAGGTGAAAAATCAGTTTCCTGGGTCAGTTTGAAGAGGCAGCTTACAGAAAGTCTATAACTACAGCGTATTAGTATTCCCTGTTTGTAAAGGTGAAAAACTGACGAGTGCTTGTTGTAAAATTATAGAATAAACAAACAAATATATCTATTTATTAAGTCCATTATGTGCACAGCATACGGTGTGCTCGATAAACATTGCATGAGTGACACATTTGCTGTGCATAAGAGCTCAATGGTAGTTTTCCTGCTGCAGAAATCCTCTGTCTCTACAAAGTGTTGTCAGCCAGTGGCGTTGGATGTGTCAAGTTACTTCAGAACACTACGGACTTATTTATATACTGAACTCTCCTCAAAGGAGAGAAGCATAAATCACTGACAAGCTTAGCGGTGACATAAAATGGCAACTCAATACTAGTAAGGTGTTCTTAATGTTTTGTACACTCTGTGTGTGTGATATATATATATATACATACACACACACACACACACACACATAAACACACCTCTCACAGCATGTTATACCACAACACTCATCTGACCTCGACATGCACACACTTTCCCTATAGGCATGTCATAAATATTGATGTGGCACATAGGTTTACAAATGGAAAAACAAGAAAACAATATCGCATTTCTAATGATGGAAAAGCCGCATTAAGCGGTTTGCATGTGGAAAAATCAGAATAAATTACAGTGAGGCGTAATAAGGACATGCAGAGATTTGGGGGTCAGAAGCTGCAGCACCCCCCTCCCCCAGGATCTTTTTATGGGTCTCTCCACCACCCGTTACACCCTCTCCGTGCCCCCCACCTCCACCACCCCCTCCAGAGGAAGATCAACGATGTCTGCAGCCCCGGGGAGGTTGTTTGTCTGTCTGGTGGCTGGTGGGGCTTTATTCTCGTGATGCACCCTGGCAGGCTCGCCTGACCGTTTCCTACTACACTTCACACTGGTTTATATTGAGACCGACTGACACACACGACCTAAGCTTTCTCTTTTGTCATTTAGGTAATCTAGCTAGCAATATCTTCGCCTTATTTCTGGAACATTTTGTGAGGCGAGTATCTGTAAGGGAGGTGTCATTACTAACTATGAATCAAATACTTACAGAATTACTATATCATAAACCTTCTGCTAACATTACATTGATAGATCGATAACAAGGCTACTTTATTTAGATTCTAATATGGAACTCCTGAATACTACAGGTGAACTAAGTGTGCAATATGAGGGGGGGAGGGGTGCCACATGGTAAAGACAGCCACATCCTCAATAAAAAGGAAATTAAAATAAGCAGCAATGAATGTTACGCTGAAATCTTCCAACCACTGAACCATCTATGATCTCTCTCCAAGGAAATAGCAATTGGGTTCTGTATTTGTACCATAATAAATGGTCAACACAGTCATTTAATACAAATATATAGTCATATAATATTCAAAATGAGCTGGTTAATTTGATTTATCCAGCGTGTAAGCTGCTTTCATCTCCTTAATATTCTGTCCAAGTAAGCTATAGTTTAGACTTCTCTTCTTCTCAATGTCAAGATGTGTTAAATAATAATTAGATGGTCACGTTTGGATATATATTTTTTTATAGTTCTCTACGTTACACAAAAAAATAGCATAGCGTAGAAAAGAACACAAAAAAATAAATATGTCAAAAATAATTTGGACTGATTTGATAATGCCCAACCACCACAGCGTGCAATAGGCCACAGACAGACGAGGGGAGGGTCTGGGTGATGAGGGGACCCTGGGATCCAGAGCGTCTTACCATCACTGGCGCTGTTGGCCACGAGCGAGCCCGTCTCTGGCATTCCCGTTTCACAAGAAATTTGACGCATGATAATCGCGTTTATGAAGTTGGCCGCAGTCATGGTGGTCTTACCGAGTGCTCGGAGCTCTTGTTCCTGAACGGACATCGGTTTGTTTTGAGTCTTTTCCCTACTAGGTGTGCCACTTTCTCCGCGGCCAGCAGCGTTATCCGACTGGGGGGGCAGCAGGTGAGGGGGGGGCCGCCCTGAGTGGTGAGAGGCTGCAGAGCCCTGGGGGTAGGGGCTGGGGTAACCCCCTTGGTTAGGGCTGGCCAGCTTGGGGTCAGATTTGCTGGAGGATATAGAGGGCCCATGTTGGTCTTGGGTGTGTTTGGGAAGGCCTCCCCTACTCTTGCCCCCATCCCGGACCATTTCCTTAGAGTCCATGCTTTGTTGGTAGCCGTAGCCTGGGTAGCGATTTGAGCCTGGCATGGACCTGTGAGACAAAAACAAAATCACTAAAAGAGTCAGTAAACATGCAAACCACAGATGAGCCCCCACCACAGTCTGCACATCCTATTTAGAAGAACCATAGAAGGCGGCACGTGCAGTAGGAGATACTTAGCCATTTATCCAACCATGTATGTCATGCATGTCAACAAGCAGGTTACCTTAGCACAGACGGGTTGTTGTGGTCGCTGACAGGCAGACTCTTGCCCCCAGTGTTGTGCAGGACACTGGGCCTCTGCTGGACACTGTCCTGGGTGCGAGGGGACACCGGGGAGTGCTGGTGGCCATAGCCAGAGTGGGAGGAGGGCCTGACACTACCACCTGAGCTGTGCTCTGTGCCTGAGGGAGGGAGGGTACAGATACATTACACACAGCACAGAGCTCATATCATCTCATAGAACAACAGCATAGACATCCAACACAGACCATGTGCAGTAAATGTACTACTATCATGGTAATAACATAATAGTGTAATAATTGAATAGACAGACAGGCAGTGAGTGGGTCTATATCTTTACACACCTGGTCTCCAGATGGGGGCGTGCTCCACGTTGCCGTGAGAGATCCCCTTCTCTCTGTCCCTGTCCCGCTCCCTCTCCCGCTCTCTGTCTCTGTCTCGTCTCTCGCGATCCCTCTCTCTCTCTCTCTCCTGTTCCCTGTCCCTCTCGCGGTCTCTCTCCCGGTCTCTCTCCCGCTCGCGGTCAGCAGAGGACGGTGTGCCGTGCTGCTTGCTCATGTGTTGGGGTCCAACTACACAGCACAGGAGAGACACAAACAAAACACAGATGAGTCCGTCACACAGCATCACATTTAAAACACAGAACGCTGGCTGGTGTAGAGTCCAGTCCAGTACCTGGTGAGATGGGAGAGGAGGTGTATGGCTGGCTAGGGAAGGCTCCAGGAATGTAGGTGATGCGGTCCATGGGGGAGCCGGAAGACCCTGCAGAGGGAGGGACCAGGACAGGTAAGTGTGGCACCTGAGACAGATCGATGATCCCTGGGAACAAGAAGGAAAAACATCACTAGTCAAAACTATAGACTGCGCTACACTACACTGGTCCAGCTAGGCTACTTTTTGTGTGTGTGTGTGTGTGTGTGTGTGTGTGTGTGTGTGTGTGTGTGTGTGTGCGCGCGTTTGCACCATGACCAGAGTGAGGCTCACCGCGCGGGGCAGCAGAGTAGGGCAGTTGGAGGGGCTGGTCCCGTGGCGAGAGCCCCCTCAGCAGGTCTGAGCGCTGGGCAGCCATAGCGGCGGCTGCAGGCCACTGGTGCATCTGCTGGGAGGTGATGTAGTCGTTGAGCAGCGTCTGGCGGTTCTCCAGGGCCGCCGTGTCGGGGAAGCCCCGGATCAGGTAGGGGTAGGGGTGAGGGTAGCCAGGGTTAGGGGCCAGGTGGCGAGGCAGGTAGTAGGCTGCTAAATGAGGAAGACAAAGAGACCATATAAAGCCATCATATAGTCACGTACACCCTCCCCCCAACCACACCCCTCCAACAGACAGAAAGAGCAGGTATTGAAGGAGCTCCTACGTAGAACTGTTCAGTGGACACGAGAACGGTCCAGTCGTGTACTATGTACCTGGGTCGATGGGGATGCCCTGACGCAGGGCAGCAGGGTCAAAGGCCAGGGGGATCTGACCTCGGTACACGTCAGCCCCCAGACCCTGCAGCAGACGCTCGTACGACGCCAGGGACGCCTGTTGTTGGGCCTGTTGTTGGGCCTGCTGCTCGGCAACGCCTGGCAGCGGTGACTTGCCGGAGCTCATCTCCCTAGGAGTGGGTGTGGACTTGCGCTCCTGAGGCTGGTTCTTATTGGAGCCTGGACCACACAGAGAGGAGAGACGGGAGAGAGAAAGATGCTTCACAACACAAACACGGTGGGCTTCACATGAGCTCTTTTCATTTCAACCCAGGGCGAAAAACAATCAATGCATCACCATCAGACAGGTTCTACGACATTGCACAGTCCGGTGTCGGTGTGTGACATACCTTCATGCTGCCGCTGGCCTGATTCTCTGGACAGGGGGGATCCTCTGTGAGAAGGCCCAGTGTAGGGAGCCCTCATGCCACCCTTGTGTTCCTCGTAGCCAACAGGGCTTTGGTGGGCCTTGCCACCTTGGTCGCCCCCCATGGCCAGGGGCGAGGAGCGGGCCATGGAGCTGGCCGTGCTGACCACAGCGCTGGGCCGGCCTTTAGGACCTTCCTCATAGCGGCCCCGCTGCTCAGGCCCCCGCATCTCCAGGTGAGGGGGCATGCCGTAGTGGGAGCGTGGGGAGCTGGCGATGATGGAACGAACGTCATGCCCCTTCCTTAAGCCACCCTGCTCCTGCTTCATAGGAGCGCCCTGAAAAAAGGAAACATTGAATATCTCTACCAATAGGGACTTGTCTTGCTTTTATTTCCCTGACGCACAGTGCATCTACAGTGTGGCGTTCCACTCACCTGTGCTATGATGCCATCTTTGCCAGCCTTGGCCATCATCATGCCTTCGGGCATCTGTCGGAGCTCCTCTCTGGGGATGAGGTGGATGGATCGGCCCCCCTCCTTCACGGTGGGAACCATGCTGTCTCGGCCCTTCATTGGGTCAGCCATCTGGCCAGGCCCTCGGGGCGGGGAGCCCTCTCTCTTCATCTGCTTGGGCTCTCGCCTCATGTAGCCATCCTGGGGTTCCAGGTGACGGGGGATACCTGGGGGGAAGAGGAGGAGGGGTGGAACACAAACACACAGGAGTTCAAATTTGAAGTGAGACTGGAACTTTATTGACAATTAACTTCTCTTGAGCGATTGTACAACTACGCGAGGTGACCGTACCCTGATGCAGTGTATGGAATACAAATAAATAGTGAGTCTATTTGCTTACCCTGTGAAATGGAACCACGGATGTGGTGGGTCGGGTGTGGGCTGTCTCTCTCATGGGGCATGGCTCTACCCATCAGACCTGAAGTATGTGCGGGAGTGAAGAAAGAGTAGCATTTTTTACATCCTTGTAGGACTCTAGTCTATGTAAAGTACATGCTAGAGCTCTTAGAGGGTAGCGGACTCCTCAACTTACCCTCACAGTTGGCTGCAGACAGAGAGTCCCTCATGGGCAGACCCCTGGAGATCCCTCCCTCCATGACATCATAGGGGCGCTTCAGCCCCAAGATCTCCCCAGGCTGGCCCCGGCCGTCTTCTTTAGGGTTCTGAGAGGGTAGGCCTGAGGAGAACACACCACAAACAACCGTCAACACAGGGCATTGAGAGGTGGCTTTAACTCTTCAAGACTAAAGGCGATGCCTCTGTTCCTGTTGTTACAGTATATACACTACCCTTCAAAAGTTTGGGGCCACTTAGAAATGTCCTTGTTTTTAAAAAAGCACATTTTTGGTCCATTAAAATAACATCAAATTGATCAGAAATACAGTGTAGACATTGTTAATGTTGTAATTGACTATTGTAGCTGGAAACGGCAGATTTTTTATGGAATATCTACATAGGCATACAGAGGCCCATTATCAGCAACCATCACTCCTGTGTTCCAATGACACGTTGTGTTAGCTAATCCAAGTTTATCATTTTAAAAGGCTAATTGATCATTAGAAAACCCTTTTGCAATTATGTTAGCGCAGCTGAAAACTGTTGTGCTAATTAAAGAAGCAATAAAACTGGCCTTCTTTAGACTAGTTGAGTATTTGGAGCATCAGCATTTGTGGGTTCGATCACAGGCTCAAAATGGCCAGAAACAAAGATCTTTCTTCTGAAACTCGTCAGTCTATTCTTGTTCTGAGAAAGGAAGACTATTCCATGCGAGAAATTGGCAAGAAACTTAAGATCTCGTACAATGCTGTGTACTACTCCCTTCACAGACAGCGCAAACTGTCTCTGACCAGAATAGAAAGAGGAGTGGGAGGCCCCAGTGCAAAACTGAGCAAGAGAACAAGTACATCAGTGTGTCTAGTTTGAGAAACAGACACCTCACAAGTCCTGAACTGGCAGCTTCATAAAATAGTATCTGCAAAACACCAAACTTATTGCTTCTTTAATCAGAACAACCGTTTTCAGCTGTGCTAACATAATTGCAAAAGGGTTTTCTAATGATCAATTAGCCTGATCAACATGGATTAGCTAACACAACGTGCCATTGGAACGCAGGAGTGATGGTTGCTGATAATTGGCCTCTGTATGCCTATGTAGATATTCCATTACAAATCAGCCGTTTCCAGCTACAATAGTTATTTACAACATTAACAATGTCTACACTGTATTTCTGATCAATTTGATGTTATTTTAATGGACAAAAGATGTGCTTTTCTTTCAAAAACAAGGACATTAAGTGACCACAAACTGTTGAACGGTAGTGTAAGTGTAGTAGCATGGTGTTTCTAGAAGGTTAGAGAACTGACGGTCATAGGTGAGGATGTGTCCACTGATGCCCTCATAGACCACGTGTCCTTTGGACAGGGCCTCGTCCCGCTCCCTCTCTGCCCTGCTGGGATTGTCTTCCGTGATCAGACGGGTTATGGTCCCCTTGTACAGAACGTCAGCCGGGGTGCCCTGTGGAGGGAGGGACAAACGCAGAGGAACACAACAGCCAATCACCCCACAAGATACAGCAGATGTCAGTTTAACCCTTTCATTGCTCGTTGTTGTAAGATGCATATTTGTTCTGAATGTTCTTTTTTGTTATTGTGACAGCTCTGATGATTAAGATCATACGGAGCGTTTATCGTGCACTGATGCCAATCTGACAATTGTGTGGCAATTGTTAAGCGCGTGGATGTCACGTTACGATTCAACAACGGCAGAGCTTTATGTCCCGACCGCTGCTGCAACAGAGCCCACACGCTAAACAAATTGAATTGCTCACTACTATACCAGCGGCAGCGTAGTCACATAAGAACACAATGTGTCTCAGACAATAATCCCCACACACACTCTGCAGTGCTAACAACCAGGTGACAGAATGGCAGCAGCGGGTTTGGTCCGGGCTATTGAGTCATGTCTCTGGCACACTTTCAGTGCGAGTCAGATTTACGTCATGGCTAGTGAGGGTTTACGTAAGCCTGCTGGGAGGCTGAGAGAGAGAGAGAGAGAGCGCACGGGGCTGCCCCCCCCAAAAAAACGTATTTCGTGAACTAACACTTTTTCTCTCCCACCCGTACTAGCTCTGACTTTGCTGATGGCTCCTTTATTGAGGGACATACTATAACTGTGATATGTGGGTGTCCCTCCTAGCTGCCTTAAAATAAATGCACTAACTGTACGTCGCTCTGCTAAATGACTAAAATGTACATGTCAAATTATATTCGAGGGGGGGTAGGGGGATAGTGACGTCAGGGGCCAGACCACAAGTGTAGGGTGGGGGGGGGGGGGGGGTTGGGCTCGTCTCACAGGATCGAGTGGCCTTGACAGACACAAGCACCCTTCCTTCCTATCTCCCGTATCTACCCTCAGCATCCAATGTCATCAAGGGAGATGCGAGGGACCTACGCACCCAATGCCGCAAACCTTATCTGCACACACACACACACAGACACACACACACACACACACACACACACATACACCTCATTGACAGATAGGCTTTCACTCTGCCTAGCAGTCAGCTAGACAAACAAAGAAGCCGCCGTGTGACTTCCCCACCCACTCTGATTATATACGACCTCTCACCTATCCCTCAGTTATCTATCTGGGCACATATAATCTCATCCCATTTCCAGGCCAGTTGGCTGAGGGAGTTATTACATCAGGCTGAAGACCGTGCGTATCAGTGACGGGGCTTAGCGAGTGGAGAGAGTAAACAGATAAATCAAGTAGGGAACAGACGTGGTACAGTGTGTACCTGTTGCTAGGGCGACAGGGAGCAGTCAGATCCACGGTTATGTCACACCAGTCAGGATCAGCAGGGAGATCCTGCCTGCCTGTTGCCACAGCCTTTACCCAGCCTAACTTCCAGCCTGGGCTCATGACCACTCAACACGCCTGTGTCGTTGTCCTCGTTTCATTTGGAGACGTACAATAAACAGTCCGGTGAGAATTTTAGGCCAAAGCTGTTAGTCATGATAATAAGTACGGCCCGGTTAGCAGAAGCACAGCGTTGAGGTCGGTGTGTTGCTCTTACCTGGGTGATGGAGCCTCCTCGGTAGGAGATGGGGGAGTCCTGGTGAACTCTGGTCCCTGGGATGCCCTTTGTGATGCTGCCCCCCTGCACCGCTGGCATGGACCCTGTAAATTCAACACATCCAGGAGAACAAAGTCAGGGCTTTACACTGGCATGGAGGTCTGTTTATGCACCAATAACAGAGCAGAGAATCCGTATGAGCAGAGAACAGAACCAACAGAGGGGTGTGTAGTGTATCTAGCTGTGAACTCACCACGTCCAGCGTTGCCGTCGTGGGGCGCCCCCTGCGTGGACAGGTTCTCTGCCTGGGAGGACGAGCACCGCGGGGACAGCTGCTCCTGCTTCACCACAGGGTAGGGACCTGGTGTGTGCGAGTCAGAGGGGGACAGTGTGAGATAAGAGCAGAGAGGAGAGTGTGTCAGTGCAGAAAGCCCAGGACACCCAAACGGAGAATTGAAGGTTAGGACAAGAAGAGGGCAACTCACCAGCAAACCAAGGCTGGGAATGCTGCACCCACTCCAGACACTTGGACTCACCCACTTTCCTCTGATCCATCCAGGACAAACCCATCTGTGCAGGGGGCATCTTCCCATGGTCCATCCCGTGAGCCGGGCTATGCAGCTGCACTGGGGTTCCCTGCGAACCACACAGCAACAACAGTGAGCATAGTGCATGGCAACACTCCAGTCACTTTCCCCATAACTTCTAAATGGGTGCTACGGTTCTCTGGAGAAACGTTAGTGTACTGTACCTGTGTGATAGACCCCCCTGGCTTGTTGGAGGAGATGAGAGGGGGTGGCTCTGGCATGTGGAGGGGGCGCACCGCTGCCATCCTGATGCCATCCTGCTGCAGACCAGGGGGTCCAGAGAGGCCAACCTGCTGGAAAGCTGAGATCACAGACAGATACTTTTATATGGATACAGGATTGGATAGGAAATAACAGTTAAAGGGGATTGGCAAAGGATAGCGCAAAGCAAGGGGGCATAACAGTGAAATGGGAGCTGGCACCTGAACTACAGGGGATGAGGGCCTGATGATGCTGCCCTGAGGACAACAAATTCAACAAACATTTCCCAACAAAGTACGGTATGGGAGCCCTTGTGGTTAGAGAGGGCTTGTAGTGGGACTCACAGGAGTTATAGTGGAGCAGGTGTTGATCGTGGTTGAGCTTGGCCATGTCTCGAGGGGACATTGGGTAGGGGGACATGACAGGCCGGCCCAGGGTAGTGGCCCTCAGGTCCTCTGGCCCCACCGCCTGCTTCTTAGGGTCTCCGTGAGGAGAGAAGGCCCGGGACTTATCTGTAAGACGGGACACACAAACACACACTCAGCAACTAGCCAATCCTGGCCCTTACCAACACTTTCTGGAAGCCGAGAGCCATCCCTTGGCCAGCACTAGCTTGTTATGCTCCACCTTATCATCATCATAGCAAGGAGCGCAGCCAGCCACACAGCAACGCTGCTCCACACAGCCATCCCTTGTGTTTAGAGTACAAACACACTGCCAAACCCATTGCTAGTGTTTAGTGTACACACACACAGTCAAACCCCGCTAAGGAAGTGAATTTAGCTAGGCGTGTGTTGGCCGAAGGGGTATGAGTTAGGGATAGAGCAGGGCGGGGTGTGAACCTACGTAATCCGTGAAGTAGAGTCTGCAGCCACCTCTCGTTTCCTTCCAGCTCTGCAGGGACACAGACATACTGCAGCTGATCACATACCCGGTACTCACATCATCACACTCATACATACACTCACACATGTCCATGTGACTCGAATCCTTACACACACATAGGCTACCTCCTCAGTTTACTGTATTGCGACTCACACAGAACCACTGGGCTGTTTTTTCTCCAGGGTTCATAACAACAGGAGATCCTCCGGTAGTTACATAGGCCCTGGTCCCGGGTTACCTCGGCTTCTTTAAGGGCCCCAGATGGAAACTCTTCAGTTCATCTTGTGTCAACATCTTCTAAATAAGACTAGGTCTAGCAAATAACATGGAGCACAGCTCTCAAAGGATATCCAAGACTGAACTCAACAACCCGACACAGATCCCGCTGCGCGGGGATACCAAAGATCAATACCAGCACTACACCAAACAGTGTAGAACTGACATAATTCCCCTCAAATCAGCACGTAGCCTAATGATCTAGAGCCAAGGGAGTTGGGTTTAGACTGAGCAGAAGGATGAGAGGAGATGAAAAGAGAGAGAGAAAGAGAGAAGAGAGAGAGAAGAGAAGAGAGAGAGAAGAGAGAGAGAGAGAAGAGAGAGAGAAGAGAGAGAGAAGAGAGAGAGAAAAGAGAGAGAAGAGAGAGAAGAGAGAGAAGAGAGAGAAGAGAGAGAAGAGAGAGAAGAGAGAGGAGAGAGAGGAGAGAGAGGAGAGAAGAGAGAAGAGAGAGAGAGAGAGAGAGAGAAAAGAGAGGAGAGAGAAAAGAGAGAGAGAGAGAAAAGAGAGAAGAGAGAGAGAGGAGAGAGAAGAGAGATAGAAGAGAGAGAAGAGAGAGAGAGGAGAGGAGAGAGAAGAGAGATAGAAGAGAGAGAGAGAAGAGAGAGAGAAAAGAGAGAGAAGAGAGAGAGAGGAGAGAGAGAGGAGAGATAGGAGAGCTGGTGTTCGTACCGTCCTTGTCGCTGGTGGAGGGGCTGCGTGGGCGGACGCGGGGGCTGCTGATGTTGTGGGGGTCTCTGTCTCCCTGCGCTGGGTAAGGGTGCTGTTTGCTGGGCTGACCTGCATGCTGCTGCAGTTTGGCCTCCTGGGAGGACTCTCCGTGGGCCATGGTGATCTGCTGCTGGTAGAGAGCCAGGGCATGGGGGGGCAGCACGGCCTTACCAACCCCACCCCGCGGGCCACCCTCCGGGATCTGGGGCATCTACATAAACAGTAGAGAGAGGCATGGTGATTAGCTGATACACATACAAACACTAACCTTACACACATCCAATGACCCTGTTCCTCTTATTGTTTTCCTTAATGTCTGGCATCTTGTTCCTCCTCTGGGTCAATCTATCCCATCTGCTCCAGATGGCCTGCTTATCTAATACAAATATGTCTTTATCATTTTACCCGCCATGTTGTTATCTGTGGAAGCAGCAGTATTGTCATTACAGGAGGGCTGGCCTTAATACTACTGACGGGTAGAATGACCAGGCAGGACTTATCTAAGCATTTATATGTGACTGTATACCAGGCAGGACTTATCTAAGCATTTATATGTGACTGTATACCAGGCTGGAGTCATTAAAACTCGTTTTTCAACCACTCTTCAAATTTCTTGTTCACAAACTATAGTTTTGGCAAGTCAGTTAGGACATCTACTTTGTGCATGACAAGTCATTTTTCCAACAATTGTTTACAGACAGATTATTTCACTTATAATTCACTGTATCACAATTCCAGTGGGTCAGAAGTTTACATACACTAAGTTGACTGTGCCTTTAAACAGCTTGGAAACCACGCAGCCGTCATACCGCTCAGGAAGGAGACGCGTTCTGTCTCCTAGAGATGAACGTACTTTGGTGCGAAAAGTGCAAATCAATCCCAGAACAACAGCAAAGGACCTCATGAAGACGCTGGAGGAAACAGGTACAAAAGTATCTATATCCACAGTAAAACGAGTCCTATATCGACATAACCTGAAAGGCCGCTCAGCAAGGAAGAAGCCACTGCTCCAAAACTGCCATAAAAAAAGCCAGACTACGGTTTGCAACTGCACATGGGGACAAAGGTCATACTTTTTGGAGAAATGTCCTCTGGTCTGATGAAACAAAAATAGAACCGTTTGACCATAATGACCATCGTTATGTTTGGAGGAAAAAGGGGGAGGCTTGCAAGCCGAAGAACACCATCCCAACCGTCAAGCACGGCTGCATCATGTTATGGGGGTGCTTTGTTGCAGGAGGGACTGGTGCACTTCACAAAATAGATGGCATCATGAGGGAGAAAAATGATGTGGATATATTGAAGCAACATCAAGACATCAGTCAGGAAGTTAAAGCTTGGTCGCAAATGGGTCTTCCAAATGGACAATGACCCCAAGCATACTTCCAAAGCTGTGACAAAATGGCTTAAGGACAACAAAGTCAAGGTATTGGAGCGGCCATCACAAAGCCCTGACCTCAATCCTATAGACAATTTGTGGGCAAAACATAAAAAGCATGTGCAAGCGAGGAGGCCTACAAACCTGACTCAGTTACACCAGCTCTGTCAGGAGGAATGGGCCAAAATTCCCCCAACTTATTTTGGGAAGCTTGTGGAAGGCTACCCGAAACATTTGACCCAAGTGAAACAATTTAAAGGCAATGCTACCAAATACTAATTGAGTGTATGTAAACTTCTGACCCACTGGGAATGTGATGAAAGAAATAAAAGCTGACATAAATCATTCTCTCTACTATTATTCTGACATTTCACATTCTTAAAAAAAAGTGGTGATCCTAACTGACCTAAGACAGGGAATTTTTACAGGAATTAAATGTCAGGAATTGCTAAAAACTGAGTTTAAATGTATTTGGCTAAGGTGTATGTAAACTTCCGACTTCAACTGTATATGTGACTGTATACCAGACTGGACTTATAAATCCTTAGATAAGTGACTGTATACCAGGCTGGCTCTCATATGCTCTCCAAGGATGGAGAAGACTAAGATACAGGTTGCAGAGCCTGGCGACAGTGTGTAAAGAGACGAGGGGTCAAGTGGTAAGACTCACAATAGGGGGGATGGCCGCAGCCCTCTGTTTGAGCTGCTTCAGGTCCATGGGCTTCTGCAGGGGGGAGGAGATGACCCCATCATGAGCATAGTTTAGAAGGCTGGGACGGTTTGGGGACGTCATCCTGGAGAGAAAAATAAAAAGGGAGGGAATGAAGAGGAAGGAACGAGAGGGGGAGCAAAGGGGAGGAGGGAGGAAAGAGAGGGAGAAAGACAGCAGAGCGCGAGAGAGAGAATGCGAGAGAGAGAATGCGAGAGAGAGAATGCGAGAGAGAGAATGAGAGAGAGAGAGAATGAGAGAGAGAGAGAATGAGAGAGAGAGAATGAGAGCGAGAGAATGAGAGCGAGAGAATGAGAGCGAGAGAATGAGAGCGAGAGAATGAGAGAGAGAGAGAATGAGAGAGCGAGAGAATGAGAGAGAGAGAATGCGAGAGAGAGAATGAGAGAGAGAGAGAATGAGAGAGCGAGAATGAGAGAGAGAGAATGAGAGAGAGAGAATGAGAGAGAGAGAATGAGAGCGAGAGAATGAGAGCGCGAGCCAGAGCCCGCGCGAGAGAGATCGAGCGCCAGAGCCCGCGCGAGCGAGATCGAGAGCCAGAGCCCGCGCGAGAGAGATCGAGAGAAAAAGAATGAGGGAGGTAACTAGAACACAATTTCTCATTCAGTAGCCTGCCAATGGATGGACCACACATTCCTTAATATGGCCATAGCCGGGCTTCTCTTATTTACTTTTCCCATAAACACGGATTGACCCTGAGCAGAACCTCGCACTATGAAAACACAAAGAGAGCAGAGGGTCTGACTGCTTTTCCATCCCACAAGCCCAACCACCCATCCCCTACTCGCAGATACACACACAGATACTCCGGAACACACACATGAACACCCACTCACACACACAATGAGAGAAACTGGGGCGCACACACACACACTCCCTCCCATTGTTTGCTTTGGCACAGAGGGCAACGTTCCCCTAGGCTCTGCCAATACATGCAGTCTGCTGTCATGGAAAAAACTGAACAAATACTCTGCAAACACTGCAGGACGAATCCCCACTTCTGTCAGCCCACATCTTTGACACACACACACACACACGCACTGTGTCTGAAGGCACGCACACACCAACATTTTAGAACTTGGACCATAAACCGAAAATTATCAACACCAACCCAACCGGCCATTTAGAGGACATTTTACTGATAATGATAATAAGTTGCCTAAAAAAATCTGTTAATATAGGTGATTGCTAACAGGACAATTGAGCTACAGCATTCAAAGCAGTAGTAGTAGTTTTAAGGGTAATACACTGAACAAAAATATAAACGCAACATGCAAAGTGTTGTTCCCATTTTTCATGAGCTGAAATAAAAGATGACAGAAATGCTACACATGCACAAAAAGCTTACTTCTCTCAAATGTTGTGCACAAATTTGTTCACATCCCTGTTAGTGAGCATTTGTCCTTTGCCAAGATAATCCATCTACCCGACAGATGTGGCATATCAAGAAGCTGATTAAATTGCATGATCATTACACAGGTGAACCTTGTGCTGGGGACAAAATGGCACTCTAAAATGTGCAGTTTTGTCACACAACGCCACAGATGTTTCAAGTTTTGAGAGAGTGTGCAATTGGCATGTTGACTGCAGTAATGTCAACCAGAGCTGTTTCCAGAGAATTTAATGTTGTGAAACAAAGCTGAAAATGTTCCAGTTCTTCCATGGCCTGCAAACTCACCAGACATGTCACCCATTAAGCATGTTTGTGATGCTCTGGATCGACGTGTACGACAGCATATTCCAGTTCCCGCCAAAATCCAGCAACTTTCCACAGCCATTGAAGAGGAGTGGGACAACATTTCACAGGCCACAATCAACAGCCTGATGAATACGTGAAGGAGATGTGTGAGGCAAATGGTGGTCACACCAGACATTGACTGGTTTTCTGATCCAAACCCTTACCTTGTTTTTAAGGTATCTGTGACCAGCAGATGCATATCTGTATTCCCAGTCTTGTGAAAATCCATCGATCAGGGTCTAATAAACAAAATTACTATCACCCCGTAGCACTCACTTCTGTCATCATGAACTGCTTTGAGAGACTAGTCAAGGCTCATATCACCTCTACCTTACCTGACACCCTAGACCCACTTCAATTTGCTTACCGCCCCAATAGACCCACAGACGACGCAATCGCAATCGCACTGCCCTAACCCATCTGGACAAGATGAATACCTATGTAAGAATGCTGTTAATTGACTATAGCTCAGCATTCAACACCATAGTACCCTCCAAGCTCATCATTAAGATCGAGGCCCTGGGTCTGAGCCCCGCCCTGTGCAACTGGGTCCTGGACTTACTGACGGGCCGCCCCCCAGGTGGTGAAGGTAGGAAACAACACCTCTACTTCGCCCCACAAGGATGCGTGCTCAGCCCCTTCCTGTACTCCCTGTTCACCCATGACTACGTGGCCACGCACAACTCCAACTCAATCATCAAGCTTGCAGATGACAACAGTTGTAGGCCTGATTACCAACAATGAGAAGACAGCCTACCAGGAGGAGGTGAGGGACCTGGGAGTGTGGTGCCAGGAAAATAACCTCTCACTCAACGTCAACAAAAGGGGATGATTGTGCACGTCAGGAAACAGCAGAGGGAGCACCCCCCCTTAAAGGTCCTCGGTGTACACATCACTGACAAACTGAAATGGTCCACCCACACATACAGTGTGGTGAAAAAGGTGCAACAGCGCCTCATCAACCTCAGGAGGCTGAAGAAATTTGGCTTGGCACCTAAAACTTTTACATGATGCACCATCGAGAGCATCCTGTGGGGCTGTGTCACCGCCTGGTACGGCAACTGCACGGCCCGCAACCGTAGGGCTCTCCTGAGGGTGGTGCGGTCTGCCCAACGCATCACCGCGGGCAAGGTACCTGCCCTCCAGGACACCTACAGCACCCGATGTCACAGGAAGGCCAAAAAGATCATCAAGGACAACAACCACCCGAGCAACTGCCTGTTCACCCTGCTATCATCCAGAAGGCGAGGTCAGTACAGGTGCATCAAAGCTGGGACCGAGAGACTGAAAAACAGCTTTGATCTCAAGGACATCATACTGTTAAATAACCATTACTAGCACATTCGAGGCTGCTGCCTTATATACATAGACTTGAAATCACTGGCCACTTTAATAGTGTTAACATATTTTGCATTACTCATCTCATATGTATATACTGTATTCTATGCCGCTCTGACATTGCTCGTCCAAAATATGTATATATTGTTAATTCCATTCCTTTACTTTAGAATGTGTGTATTGTTAGATATTACTGCATTGTTGGAGCTAGAAACACAAGCATTTTGCTACACCCGCAATAACTTCTGCTAAACACGTCTATGTGACAAATAAAATTATTTGATTTAATGAATTTATTTCTATTGACTGATTTCCTTAAATGAACTGCAACTCAGTGAAATCTTTGAAATTGTTGCATGGTGCGTTTATATTTTTGTTCAGTACATAAAAAAGTAACTGTGGCGCACTTCGTTAAAAACTTTGCGTTCTATTTATCGTTATAGATCAGTTTATTTAGCAGGACAGGGAATTCTGTCCATATCACCTAGCTCTAGTACATATGCACACACCCACAAAGGCCTTAGGAGTTTATGGTTGATGATAGTTGTAGAGTATTGCCACAAATTGCCTGCAACTCCTTCACCCAGCCCTAAGACCCCACCTGCAACCCCCTCCACCCAGCCCCGAGCCCTTCACCTGCAACCCCTCCACCCAGCCCCGGGCCCCTCACCTGCAACCCCTCCACCCAGCCCCGAACCCCTCACCTGCAACCCCTCCACCCAGCCCCTCACCTGCAACCCCTCCACCCAGCCCCGAAACCCTCACCTGCAACCCCTCCACCCAGCCCCTCACCTGCAACCCCTCCACCCAGCCCCGGGGCCTCTCACCTGCAACCCCTCCACCCAGCCCCGATCCCCCACCTGCAACCCCTCCACCCAGCCCCGATCCCCCACCTGCAACCCCTCCACCCATCCCTGAGCCCCCACCTTCAACCCCCTCCACCCAGCCCCTCACCTGCAACCCCTCCACCCAGCCCCGGGCCCCTCACCTGCAACCCCTCCACCCAGCCCCTCACCTGCAACCCCTCCACCCAGCCCCGATCCCCCACCTGCAACCCCTCCACCCATCCCTGAGCCCCCACCTTCAACCCCCTCCACCCAACCCTGAGCCCCCACCTTCAACCCCCTCCACCCAACCCTGAGCCCCCACCTTCAACCCCCTCCACCCAGCCCTGAGCCCTCCACCTGCAACCCCTACAACCAGCCCCAAGCCCCCACCTGCAACCCCTACAACCAGCCCCAAGCCCCCACCTGCAACCCCTCCACCCAGCCCCGAGCCCCACCTGCAACCCGTCCACCCAGCTCCGCGCCCCCACCTGGAACCCCCCCACCCAGCCCTGCGCCCCCACCTGGAACCCCCTCCACCCAGCCCCGAGTCCCCACCTATAACCCCTCCACCCAGCCCTAAGCTCCCACCTGCAACCCCTCCACCCAGCCCTAAAGACCCACTTGCAACCCCTCCACCCAGCTTTAAGCCCCCACCTGCAACCCCTCCACCCAGCCCTAAAGACCCACTTGCAACCCTTCCACCCAGCCCTAAAGACCCACTTGCAACCCCTCCACCCAGCCCTAAAGACCCACTTGCAACCCTTCCACCCAGCCCTAAAGACCCACTTGCAACCCCTCCACCCAGCCCTAAAGACCCACTTGCAACCCCTCCACCCAGCCCTAAAGACCCACTTGCAACCCTTCAACCCAGCCCTAAGCCCCTACCTGTTCTTCTCGGTGTTCTCCGACTCCTCCACCTCGTCAGCGCTGCAGGTGGCGCTAGAGTCACTGTCTGCATGGGAGCCCGTCTTGGGCTCGTGGTCCCTCTTGGAGCTCTTGGAGGAGCTCTTGCTCTCCTCTGCCTCTGCAGTGGGGGGCTTTCTGTCGCTGTCTGTGGATTCACTGGGCAGCTCCTTGCTACCCTCCCCTGCTTCAGTCTTCACCTCCTGCTTGATGGCCTTGTCCCCATCTCCTGGGGGCTTTTCATCTCCTCCCTGGACCATGTGGGAGCCTGAGGCCTCCTTGTCCCCAGGTTTGGAGCCAGCCTTGGCCCTACCGCCAGCCTCCTCTTTAGCCTTGCTGTCCTCAGAGGAACGCGGAGAGGGCAGGCTCTCTGTGTCCGAGCTGTTGTTAGCCCCACCTGGTACAGGAGAGAGAGGAGAGTGAGCACGTGAGAGACAAAGGGTATACCAGATATATTATTTGGGCTGCCTGGCTACAGTAAATCATGTTATATCCTCTTTCCCTCTATCTCCACCTCTCTTGTGCCCCTTCTTTCTCTGAAACCAGATTTATAAAGTGCCACTTTTACACCTAATCAGGTTTCACTGTACAATGAGGGAGAACTCAAAACCCAATTGTGATGAAGGAAATCCCCTGGGGCTTCCCAGCTCTATTATGGTAACAGACTATTGGTGATTGTGTACCAACAAACTACTACTGTACATTATTCCCAGGGTCTGATAACGTTCTCCATGGTTACTAGAATGACGAGACATAACAGTAAACAGTCTTGTGAATTTGGTCTAAAATGAGTTGACGGTCCATTATCAACAGGGTATTTAAATGAGTTGACCAGAAATATGAGCAATCAGCCAGGGTCCAAAAGAAAATCCTAGAATTTACAAAAAAAACTCAGATTTTGCTAGGTAGATGACCGCTTCTGTAAATGTTTGCTACAGAGTAAACAACTACTTCAATAATTGATCTAATGTCTTAGCTATATGTTTCTCATTCCCATACGCCCACGTGGTCACTCTGTCTTTCTATTCTCACATCCAACTCCATGTTCAACACAGACATTCTTGTGATGCTGTTAAAAGTCCATATTGCAACTTCATTGATTCTCCCTTCAGCACTCCAGAGATTTCTAAATCAAGAAACACTGCCATCACCACAAAGATATTACCTTCAAATTGATTGAAAATGGTTTCATAAACTAGTCTTAAAGTGTACATGGCTGCTTTCTGATCAGTCCATGTGAATGAGTGATTGCGAGTTTGAGTATTGTGACAGTGCTTATAAACTGTTGGTATATTGACAATGGGGTCCCTGTGCTCTCTGACATTGATTATTGTAGTGTGTGTGTGTGTGTGTGTTGTTCCTACCTTCTCCATCCTCGGGAGCTTCCTCCTCGTTGCCGCTGGCCCCGGAACCCTCCATCTCCTCTTCCTCAGCAGCAGACGGGGCGCTGGCCTCTTCACTTTGTAGAGCTTTGCCTTTACGCCGCGCCTTACGCTCTCTCTCCTGGGTGAAAACCAACACACACTAAATATCGCAGGCTGGGAACAACACACTGATAACCACGAGGTAAATGTGCCTACTGCTGTCTGGCACTTAGAGAAATGGCCGGCTTGGTTGGTGCATTACTTAGCTCAGACTATAGGTTCTCTTTCAAGTTGATCATTTAACTTAGGGATGAGCAACTCTGATGGGGGTGGGGGGGCCACAAACAAAAATCAGAACGGGGGCTGCAGTTGCTCGCGGGTCTGCACCCCCCCAAACACACACTATGAGCAAAACATTTTAGTGGCCCCCCTCTTGACAGTGGAGATCTAAAAATATATATGATTTAGAGTTCATTTTGTGCAATTCTGAATGCTTAACTACGAGTCCTTTCCCAATAATTTGACCATGATAACAAGTCTAGATAGCTGGCCGCTAAACTAACTTAGCAATCTAAAATAATTTAGCTGACATGGGCTAATTGACTGACTATCAGTGACTGACATAAGATAAAAACCGCTGATGCACAACCACATTTCTAAATTGTACTTGGTGTATTTTACTATTCTAACTCACAGAATCACCCCGACTGAGTTCCCCAAAAATAAAATAAAAATGTAATTGTATTTTTTGGAGGGAATTAACCCGAGGGCCTTCAAAATGTTGCCATTCCCTGATTTACGTGTTTTAGCATGAAAGACAAGACATTACCGATTTCATTTTATGCTGCTGCAGAATCTCATCCAGTTTCTGCCTTTTCTTGTAGTTGAAGTAGAAGTTCTTGCACTGTGACACAGTTTTGGAGCCCACCATCTTGGCGATGGCCGACCAATTCCTACCATACTGGAGAAGACCTGGAATTAACATGGACGGGGATTAGACCACAGCACAGGCAGAACACCCAAGACTTTCGTTACATAGAATAATCATTTACATCCAATTAATAACTACATGAAGAATGCCCATCTGTCAATAAACATCTGTCCGTTCAATCCAACATGAACAGACAGACACCACTTCTACTACTCAGCAGTGTGGCTCAGTGCAATGTGCTGTTCTTAGCTGAACCTGTCCTGTCAAATCTAACTAATGACATCACTAATTGTCACCACGGCTGGGGTCATGCTCTGTCACATTATGTGAAACTTTGAAGTCACCCAGTTCTAGGAAAGACTGGTCCTTTACCCAGTCAACCACATGATAGCATCTTACACAAGAGTCTGGAAGCCCTGCTGGGCCCAGAGCTGCCTGGGATAGATCAACCTGTCATGGGACACACCACTCCTGCTGCTGGTGTGTGTGTGTGCGCGTGTGATACACAGACAGAGAGAGACAGAGAGAGAGACTGAGCAAGAAAAAGAGAGAGAGAAAGAGTGTGTTCGAGTTGACTGCATCTGTGATGCATTGTGGGTCGATTGTGACTGACTGATAAATATTAATAAAGTAGTTATTTATGATGCAAGGTGATTTGTAGATTAGTCAGTCGGCAGTCTCCTGCAATGGAAGCTCCAATGTTGAACAAGCCCAATGTGTGTGTTTCAGTGTTTCTCCAGAGTCTCCAGTAAGCTAAGGTCAGCTCATTAACAGCAGACACTGTAAGGAGCTTACACCGCCCACTCCTTTCCTGTGCCAGCCTGACAGCTTCTGGCATGAGGACAGACTCACGGGCCAGGTTGCGCTCCGTTATCAGTGAACATGGACCCAACAACCTCCTGGGACGACAATGGACATGGGTTTATAGGTTCCAAGATATTGCCTCTAAACGGATGCAGTGGGACAACAATCTGACAACAACCACACGATAAGACGAGCCTTTAGAAAACACCAGCCTGCAGCTCATATCCATATTTAACTAAAGTTTACTACAGATTAGATATAGCATCTAAACCACAAGTGTATCAAATACAGATTACAATACCCTCCAGGAATATGAGGAACAATAACACTTCATGGAATAGAAAGTAGAAAGAGGTGAGAGCATGTTACCACAAAGTTACTGCTTCCATGAGATTACCCATATACACGCAAGCACGGCCTCAGTCCAAGTCTTGCCTGTCATATTCCCTCTCAGGGCCTTTGTGCATGGACAATCCGGCAAGTGTTAAAAAATAAACTGGGTATTTCATTTGAAATATTCATTACAGGCATGGAAGGCAAAGCAGGAGAGATGCGAGAGAGAGAAAGGGACAGAGCCGCTCGGCCGGGCTTGTTCCGAGAGAGGGGAACACGTGATTAACATCTATTAAGCTTTTACAGCCTTCTCCTTTTACAGCCCAGAGCATACAAGTCCAGCCAGACACCCTGCTACGTGTCACACCACACACACACAGACACTTTGCTCTACCTAGTGAACCTGAAGCAATGACACTGCAATTCATTCACTGAAAGTCAAGGGTCACTTTGTTACGACTCCATCTCACAGATCCGGTCCATTCAGTTTAACCAGAGCACAGGAACAATCCAAGCAGCTCTAGATCCATTAGCCTCAGGTCCCCGGCTGGTGGACAACACATAAGAGGAAGCAGTATCCCAATAATGAAGCTGCTGCTCAAATACATCAGGTGGCAAACTCCCTCAACCAATCATGACCATCCATTTCCATAAGCTCCTCCCGCCTACGGCCCAATCAACACCTAGCTGGGCCGGGGAGTGAGTGTCCCCATTCTCACGTGCCTGTCACTCCAGCCGTCCCTTGTGTCCCTGGTCTGTATCACGCTATCGGCCGTCTGATCTCCGCGAAGGCAGGCAGGCAGGCAGGCAGACAGACAGGGTGGGAGGCAGGCTGGAGCTTCCTGGTGATTCCACTCCGGAGGGGCAGAGAAAGAAAACAGCTAGGTTCCAGCTCCGCCTCCACACCCCTCCTCCTGCTGGCCTGAAACTGGAGCCGGTGTCAGGTTGACATACTCCGCTCGTCGCCTCTCCCTCGCTTTTTCGTGGATCGCCCTTTGTCCCCCCCACACGCTCTTTCTCTGTCAGGGCTAGTCCATTGCTCTCAGCCGTGTCTTTCCCCAATGGCTGCCGTCTGGGAGGACTTTCCGAGGAAAGTGGGACTGTGGGGTGGTGCTACGTGCTCAGCCTCTCTCTCTCCTCATCTGATCTCTCCTCTATCTCTCCCCGTTTACCCCTCTCACCCTCCCCCCTCCCACTCACTCGGCTAGCAGGCAGAGCTGCACACACAGACATCCACATAAACACACAAATGCATGCACTGGTACACATTCACTCAGCCTCTCTCTCCCTCACTAACACATACACACAGCTAGTCCGAGGGTAAACAGAGAAGAGAGAAAGGCAGTGTGCGAGAGAGAGCAGGGGAGTTGAGCTAGGACAATGGAGGAGAGAGAGAGAGAGAGAGTTGATGTTGATACCATGAGAAAGCATAAAGGGTTTCACATTTTTACTGACTGACCTGCTTTTCATCTTGAATGTGACCCCTCTCCAGTCTAGAACAACACCGAGAGAGCAGAAATAAATTTAAAAAAAGACGCTTCTTCCACAGCTACTGCCAATTAGGGCCTTTGCCATCTCCTCCCATCTCAGCATACACTGACTGGGAGCCCAGAGGAGAGGAGAAAGAGGGAGAGAGAGAGAGAAAGAGAAAAAGAAGGAAGGAGAGTGAAAAAGAAAGAGAAGAGAGAGAGAAGAGAGAAAGAAAGATGGAAAAACGAGAGAGTGAAAGAGTGAAAGAATGAGATGGAGAGAGGGATGAGAATCCTGTAGACTGATCCAGCCCAGAGCACAGCAGAACACATCAGAGAGAGCAGAACAGAGCAGAGAGCCAGCTCTACCTGCTGCTCCTTTAAATGGACCTGTACAGTACTGTACACTACAGCAGGCGGTGGGAGGGAGGGAGGGAGAGACGATTACCCAGCTGCCTGGCTGCCTCACTGTGCCCAAGCAAAGCCCGCCAGATTAGAGCACTTACATAAACGCTAGCCAAGGAGCACACACACACACACACAGGTCTTATCGCTCAGCACTCCTGTTCCCCATAAGCCTACCTTAACTACACACACACACACACACCCCACACAAGCACACAGGGATACAGAGAAGAAAGACACGAGACAGAGGCTTTCAAAAGCTCTGCCATCCCTTGTTAAAGATGCCAGGCTTTATGACCAGAGAAGACCGTGGTAATCCATCAGAGTGCGGCCATGGCGAAATGTTGATCGCCTGACAGGCGCTATAAATGCCTTTATCTTTTTAGCAAGATGGGATAAACACATTAGCATGAGGAGGTGTAAGCCTCTTTAATACATATACAGGTCAAGCTCATGGAAGTGGTGTGTGTATCTTGACAGCCGGGCTGGCAGACTACTCAGGCCAGGGTTAGGGGAGCAGGGCTGGGGGTGGGTGGGCTACTGGGCTAGCCTACATATGAGGAGCCATGGAGGGGGAAGCCCTTTTGGCAGGCATGGGTATCACTCATGGTTACTGGCAGATGAGAAATGGCGGGGAGGTAAAATATCCCCGCCCCCCTCAGATGGGGGCCCTGTGGTTGTGGTTATATAATCTCTTCATAGAAGCCCAGCTCCCACCGGGCTGCAGGACTAATCCCCTGGGATGGAGAGGTCCACTAATCCCACTGCGAGAGAATGGAGTTGAAGACATTAACCAGGATTACTACGCAGGGCCATGTTCCAAGGGCCAGCGCCAGTCATCACAACAGCCCCCCGAGACCGAGTCTGCAGCAGGAGAAATAACACCCAGTACGACACAGACAGACAGACAGACAGACAGACAGACAGACAGACAGACAGACAGACAGACAGACAGACAGACAGACAGACAGACAGACAGACAGACAGACAGACAGACAGACAGACAGACAGACAGACAGACAGACAGACAGACAGACAGACAGACAGACAGACAGACAGTATCTGCTGTAACAGACTTCTGCCTTCAGTTGTACATTCATGGTATCAGAGGAACTTCTTGATTAAAATCCGTATTACACAACAGATAGGCTACTGTTCTGCAAGATTAGAAGACAGGTTCGAGTCATTAACAGAACTGAAAATCATAGAGAATCTTTGCCACTTCATCTAAACACGGCCACAAAACAAGAACTAAGGCTCATGGAGAAACCACATGTCGTCAGATATGCAAACGGTACCGGAGGTTACAAGCAATCATTTTCACACCCAAACATGAAATAGACAAGAGCACTCATTTATATCTTATTATGGCTCCAATATAGTAACAAGTACAGTGGCTGATCATAGCATTTCAAGCAACGATCTCAAAAACGCATAACACAAGCACAGTGAAAATATTCACCAGACATATACAAAGTCACTAATAGGCTTAAAATACTCTGAGAAAATCCCAAACATTTGAAAAATTGGAAAGATCAACAAATCCTGTGTAATACACCAGAAGGAAATCCCTCTCCAGAACGGGGTCACTGGAAGAAAGGGAAAGGTCAGTCAAATCATTGACTGAGCTGTAGACTGAGCTGTGAGCAGCGCATGCAACATAACACCAACTGCGCTACAGCAAACAAACAGGCAAAACCCACGGCCGTCTTTGGTCTGCAGGGCCTACAGTGGGGAAACCCCCTCCCACCCAGGCGAGGCCAGGTTGTATCTTCAGTCAGACAATCAGGCCGTTATAAAAAGAGTTAGCCGGCTCCTGCAGCTGAAGCTGTTCTAGCTAGGGACCCGAGGGTGGCACTTTTACAGCAAGCGTCATACACGGCCCTGAGTCAGACAGCAGAGCAGCAGAGTGGAGCCCTACACAGCGCTGCAGACAGACAGGACCCAGCAGCACGTGGCTGCAGCCTAGCCTATCTCACAGGAAGTCCCAGGCACATGCATTTGTCACCACTTTAAAAAAAACACACAAAAAAAACACCGCCAAGCCTACGGGTGGTTTTGTCTTTGATGAGGAAGATCTTTTGAATGAATGGCGCTGCCGGGTTCTATTTCACACAGAGGTAATATGTTTCTTGGTTGATTTGTACCTTTTTTGGCGGTTTCCATCTCCTCTTCAGTCCAGCGAGAGCTCTCATTCATCTCCAGATTGGCTGAAAGGGAAAAAGCAGAAGCCCCAGGTTAGAGCGCGGAGTGGGCAGGGGGGGAGGGGAGGGGAGGATCCAACAGACAGAGAGAGAGAGAGAGAGAGAGTGACAGAAAGCAAGGCAGAGAGCGAGAGGGAAAAGAAAGCGAAGAGAGAAAAGCTAGGGGGGCAGGGTTGCCTTTGCTCCTTGCTGGTGCAGCACGGTTCAGCCGGTCAACAGAGGTTGTTTGTTTAAGAGGTAGGAAGCAGGAAGCCCAGGAGAACGTCAGTTAATGATTATAGACATAAGAGGCTGTTCTCTCTGTCTACAGTAGAGGCCAGCCGTACCCTGGCAGAGTCGAAGAGACTGGAAAGATGAGAACGAGCGAAGAACAGAGAAGAGCTGCAGTTCCAGTGCTGTTGTGTCCTCTCAGTGAGGCTGTGAAGGGCACAGTAACAGCAGGCGAGGTGGGGAAGGGGAACAAGCCCAGTAACAGTGAGGAAATGAGAGTGACCCGAGCTGCTGATCAGAACAGAGCCCCTCTGGCTGGCTCAGACCACCTGGGGATTCCCTGGGACTAACCCACAGCAGAAGCAACAGCCAACTAAAGTGCTGAAACATCAACACTCGGATCGCCTGCAGCTACAGTGTGTGTGTGTGTGTGTGTGTGTGTGTGTGTGTGTGTGTGTGTGTGTGTGTGTGTGTGTGTGTGCTAACTGTAGAGGGAATAAAAACTGAGGCAGGAGTATTGCTGACTTACTGGGTATTTTGTCATGAAGTATTATTTTACCACCCATTATCAGCCTTAGGAATGTCTGGATCCAAATCATTATGTAATGAACCAGAGAGCAACACAGGCAGAATAAGTACATGTAATTTCTTTACACACGGATCCATTTACTGGCATTATATCTCCTGTTTAAGCAAGAAATAATCTTAAAATGGCAGCTTCTAACAAACTAACCAGAATAGTAAACACAGCCAGCAAAGTAATTGGTCTGTTCCACAAGGCAACCAAAAGGAAGGCACTGACTGTTGTTGACGACCCCTACCAGCACCTACACCCTCAGCTTGAGAGGCTTCCCTCTGGCCGGCGCTTCAGAATGCCCCTGGCCAAGGCATTTCAAACATTCATTAACTCCTTGTGGACTACTAAATGCAATGTAAATTGTATTGGTATATGTATTTTTCTATCCAGTGAAGTTGGGGCAGCAGTCAGTTGTGAGTGAATGTTTAACATCAATGTCCTATGTTTTTAGTGAATGCAGTATGATGGAGTGACTGATTTAAATGTGTGTGATGTGAGAATGTATTCATATGTGATGCCAAAGAAAAAATGTCCATCCTGGATGGACAATAAAGTTGTATTATATTCTATTCCTGGCCAAGGTCTGTGTGTTTAAAAGAGTTTGGAGAAAGAGCCACAGTGCACCCTTGTGGTGTGGGATATGACAAGGGACATAAGCACACAGCAATGAGAGCAGACTGAACTGACTGACAGAATGTAGGATGATGGGAGGGCTGTTCTAGCGCCAGCAGGTATCAAACCATCCACACTCTGTGTGATTATATGCTCAGTTTCAATTAAATCAGGTGGACCTACTAAACAGACGTGCTTCAGCAGTATCCTGGCCATATATTTCATTAAAACACCTCCAAATCAGGCCACAAACACAGCCATGAAATGTTTCTCAGAGAGATCCTGGCTCTTTCGGTTTATGTGTGTAGCTAATATCAGCATAGTGATGAAACTCTTGTCAGGTGAAAACAGCAGTGTGTGTTAAAGACATCAGGCAGCAGTGTAGACTATAGTAGTAGAGTGAGACGTACCTAGTTCGCTGCTGAGCGGTGGCGTGGCGGTCTCCTCCACCTCGCTGGTCATGGAGCGGGTGACGCGGCCCTTGCGGCGACCCTGGCTGTTGGCCGTGCGTCGACCCTTGAAAGCCACCGTGGGCTCTTTGTCCTCCCCGTCCTCGCCGGAGGTGTCGTCCCTGCAGGGGGGAAGAGTGTCAGTCAGTCAAACCACCTTCATCACCCTCCTCTTCCTCACTGCCTGGCCTGCACTGCACATGTGTACTGTTGAGTTTGTTAACTTAAAACCTGATAAAAAGTGCAGAGGTTTGTCTGGGTAAAACACACACACACACACACACACACACACACACACACACACACACACACACACACACACACACACACACACACACACACACACACACACACACACACCTCGAGGCTCAGGAGAGCGTCGTTTTAAGTTTCGCAAGCAAGGCAATATATCCTGTCAGCGTCATGACAGGCCAGTGATTTTGTAGCCAGTGTTTTTCAATTCATCTTCCCCTGGTCCGGCATCATTTATCTTCTAGAGGCAACCTGCTCTGCTGCCTGGCCCACTAAATATAGAAGTGCCAGCTGTGCCAACCAGGGTGTTGTGGGAGTCAGGGACTCCTCAGCCCAGGTACTGGAAGCACTGCAGATGCTTAATCATGATCAACAACACTCAGTCAGGCAGGGAAACACCTGTTCAATGTTCTGTCAGTCAGTAGCACTGAACAACAACCTATCCAACCACCTCTCCATTCAGAGAGCTGGGGGCTTAGCTACGCTAGAAGATTGGACATGATTATAGAATTCCATCCTTCACTGTTCTTCCTTGTGAAACATGTGAGTCAACATGAGGACAACAACACACTGCGGTGAGTGAGCTCTCCATGTTCCGCTGCTCTGCTCACACAGATTGCAGTGTTCAGAAGCATCCACTGATTCCCCCATCCTCTCCTTCACACTGGCACCGCGCCCACGGAGATGCCAGGGCAGTGTCACGCACAGCACACTCCAAGCTCAGGAGACTAGCTGGATTATTGTAGCAACAGACAGTACGGTAATGGTGTTTCAACCATGCCACTTTTAAAAGAAAATAAGTAAGGAATCTTACAAATGTGACTTTTAGTAGCCTCTTGGGAGTGAGAGAAGAAAAACAGGAAAACAGCAGTTTTTTAAAAGGGGGAAAATACAGATTTTTCACTGGATGGAAATTCTGGCTGAAGGTGGAGGAGTAACTAGTCAGGGTTGAAAAAAGCTCCATCTGATGATTACCTTTCCAGATCTAGTCAGGGCAGCCAAATCTAACTCCCACTCGATTTCCAATGAACAGACCTGGACCAATTCAGACGTGATTTAGTGCAGGGTCGGGGGGGGTGAACTGAACATACTTTAAAAGGACTAAAACCACATCTAAACTGTGTAGAAATTATAATGGCCCTACATTTATACAGTTTCTTGACTGTGTGCAGCTCGCTAATAGTCACCGGAATGAAAGCTTCACAATCAGGGAGCACCGAAAATGTTAAAAACGATGGACGGAGAACTATTTTCTGCTAATTTCGACAGCAAGTAAATATAACACATTTTCTGTGCAGCCCTTCGGACCTCGTTGAAGACCGAATGCGCCCCCAGGGAAAAATACGTTTGACACCCCTAAATTTAGAGCGAGACAGAATGCAAGCAGACTCACTTCATTACATCCTCCTTGTCTTCTCCCTCAGTCTTCTCCTCATCCCTCTCTCCTTCCTTCTCTTTCTCTTTCTCCTTCTCCTTCTCCTCCTTGTCCTCCTGGCTGCTGCGGTTCACCTGCAGTTGTTGCTGCTGCTGCTGGCTATGCTGTTGGGGTGGAATACAAGACAACACACTTGTCACAAACATGATCCCTGGTGACTTACAGATATATAAGCACATGTAAAACATGTATAAGAACCTATATAGAAACACACAAACACATACATGAGCCATGTAGTAGTGTTGAGGTCATTCTGCCATGCATGCCAGTACAGACACCACAAAAACAGCGCATATGCCTTCATCTGGCGCCCACAACCACTTCCTCTTCCACTTCCTGTCTGGGCTCAGGGTGAGGGTTCATATCATGAAAGAAATGCTGCAGACTGCCAAAGTCTGGCTACTAACACTGGTATAACTGGTGGTAACTACACTTATTGATGCATTGGAAAGCACAGTTCCCTAAGTATATGGGAGGTGTGCTGTGTGTTAATGGTTTAATGAAAGCACTGTAAGTAAATGGATGTCTAGCTAAAGCCTATTCAATCCCTCTCATGTCTACTCTAATAACAGAGGCATTACATCCAGCTCTGGACAAGGAAACACAAAAAGACGGAGAGCAGGCTACATCAAAATGGACCATTCTCACAGAGATAGCATAACTCTATTTAAACCATGTCACCAGATTTAATGTTTCCTCTCTCTCAAAGATGAACTCAACGCAAAAAAACAACAAATAAAAAGCCATAACTCAATAACAGCACTGAGTGACCCACTAGTGGATAAACATGGTTAGAGTTTTGTCTCCCTCCTCCACTTGGGACCTGGAGACTATAAACAGCAGTCTAATCATCTCCATACACTATCACGATCTCCATTTGTTCTCTCTTAGCCCAGTGTCATGCACCAAAAACAGATCGAAAAACAAAAACACAGCCATTTACAGGAGTCTTACATGAGTCAGACCCAGGCAGCCTGCTATCTATGGTCTGCTTTACAACAGAAGAGAACAGACTCAATAAGGCGGGGCGTTCATTAGCTTTTGTGTTGTTACTAGTACATATTGTTGTGTGCTCCCTTCCCTCTTGTACTCACTAACGTTATCTGTTGTGACCCTGTGGAGACATTTCTCTGCTCTCCCTTCCCCCACCCCTTCTACAAATCTCTCACTCGCTGACTCCCTCTCTCCCCTCTCACACACTCCTCTTTCTCTCCCTGTGTTATTAGCGTTAGCCCCGAGCCCGTGGTGTTTGTGCACTGAGCTGAGCGTCGGCTAGCTAGGTAATAATCTGAGGTGTCTCTGGGAGAGATTAGGTAGAGACACTGCCAACCGGCTGATGCCCACAGGAAAGGTCACTGGCTAATTAATGGACCGTTTCATTAGTGCCCACCACACTGCACCCACACACTGCAGCGCCGCTGGAGTTTAACTGCCTAACACCTGATCTGGGCCTAAGTGATAGCTGGGCGATCATTAGCAATGGAAACAACCTGTTAAAAAAAACTAACGTCGATAGACACATTAGTGCTGACACGAGGGGGGGGGGGGGCAAAACGGCAGGTGTCACATTCAATTTCAAGTTTTATTAGTCGTATGTACGGAATCCACATGGTATACATCATCCAACTAAATGCTTACTTGCAGGTTCCTTCGACAATGCAACAACAATAAGAAATAATAAAAGAAAAGCATATGAACATAAAGTAAATGGCTCAGTAGAATAGAATAAACATTTTAGCATAAGTATAATACAGGAAGGCACCATTTATAGTCCAACATTTACACTTGTATTGGGGAATATGGGGATAGGGGGCAAGTGTATGAACTGATTAGTATAATGAGAGTCTGGTAGCAGCAGTTGTGATGTGTGTGTAGCATGAATGTGTGTGTGTGTGGGTGTAGCATGAGTAATTGGTGTGCTGCTTGCATGGCGACCTATCCTCTACTGATCCCACTACTCACAGAGCCCCATGGCTGTTTTACCTCTCCATGCAAGTGGTACTCAACCCACTATTCTTAGATTTTCTCTTTTTGTCACCAATTTTGGAATATCCAATTGCGATCCAATTATGATCTTGTCTCATCGCTGCAACTCCCCAACGGGTTCGGGAGAGGCGAAGGTAGAGTCATACGTCCTCCGAAACACGACCCGCCAAACCACGCTCTTTAACGCCCGCCCGCTTAACCCGGAAGCCAGCCGAATCAATGTGTCGGAGGAAACACTGTTCAACTGACGACCGTGAGCCTGCAGGCGCTTGGCCCACCACAAGGAGTCGCTAGAGCTCAATGAGCCAGGTAAAGCCCCCCCGGCCAAACCCTCCCATAACCCGGACGACATTCGGCCAATTGTGCGCCGCCCTATGGGACTCCCAGTCACGACCGGTTGGGACACAGACTGGGATAGAACCCGGGTCTGTAGTGATGTCTCACTCCATGCACAATGGAGTGAGGCGTCGCCACCTTAGACCGCAGCGCCACCTTAGACCGCAGCGCCACCTTAGACCGCAGCGCCACCTTAGACCGCAGCGCCACCTTAGACCGCAGCGCCACCTTAGACCGCAGCGCCACCTTAGACCGCAGCGCCACCTTAGACCGCAGCGCCACCTTAGACCGCAGCGCCACCTTAGACCGCAGCGCCACCTTAGACCGGACCGCAGCGCCACCTTAGACCGCAGCGCCACCTTAGACCGCAGCGCCACCTTAGACCGCAGCGCCACCTTAGACCGCAGCGCCACCTTAGACCGCAGCGCCACCTTAGACCGCAGCGCCACCTTAGACCGCAGCGCCACCTTAGACCGCAGCGCCACCTTAGACCGCAGCGCCACCTTAGACCGCAGCGCCACCTTAGACCGCAGCGCCGCTCAACTGACAACCGTCTTTCACCTTGAGAATGCCTGAAGTGGTTTGGTTAGTTTCCGTAAGGTTCTAGGTACAGTACCTGGCTCCTGCCACGGCGCCGATAGTTCCTGCGCACAATGTTCTTGTAGTTCTCGTTCTTTTTGGTCAGGTAGTAGAAGAGGACACTCTCTGCCACCGTCTGAAACAAAATAACATTACTAGGACCTCATCTCACAAGCAGGATGACAATACAAGACTACTCAGGTGTCAGAACTTGGGGTCTACCACTGTGCATGGAGTGAGGGGGGAAGGATCTTCCCAAATCTACCTTTCTCTCCAGGAAAGAAGCAATCAGCCCAAAGTTTTTTGGGTGCTGGATGAACCTGTGAGCACAAAGCAGACATAGATGCATATTTAACACTTTATATCAAATGAATTATCTAAAGGCACTCTGCCTTTTGATATGCAGGTAAATTGTGGAGAATGACGTATGTGTAGTTTGCCTGATGGGAGAAGAGGCTCCCATCAGCGATGACTTCAGTCACACATCCATCTCTCCAGAGATATTTCACTCTCTATTATTCATCTAAAGCATGCTCTCATCCACACTAACCTACAGCTCCTTCACCAGACTTCTATCAGTGCATCCTACCTGACATTACTTTATATCCCAATAGGAAAACATAGCCAGTACTGAGCATTGCTTCCATCTCTCCCAACTCTCTCTTACTGAGGGTTGAGGCTGAGAGGGTAAGACACTTCACTGTGCAGTCCGCAGCAGCAGGCATCACATCCACATCTCTCTCTCTCTCTGCACCGGGGCAGCATTCACAGTCTCTGATCTCCATCTGTGGTTTACGTTTGGCTGGTTGATATATCCTCTCATTTCTCAGAGAGGGAAGATTCACTTCCTCAACAACTCCCGGACCTTTGGATAGGTCACAGACATTTCTATTCCAAATCTCAGCCTGACCAAACCACCATGCATGCCACTTCTCACTGCTCTCAGAAACACAAAACGATGCTTTGTCTACTACTGCACAGCACATAGCTCTGCCATTCTATGTAGTGTATTTCTACGTCTGAGTGAGTGACTTACTTCTCACGGAAGGTGTCCTTCTCCTGCTCGCTCCACATGTTCATGACCTGCCGGTCCTTGTACACCTTCATGGGGTCGTCCATCAGGCCGTTCATGTTGATGAACTTGATGCGTTGCTGCTCGGCGTCAAATAGCATGGGAGGGATGACCGCCAGCTGACGCATTTGCTTCTCGGTGTTCTGACACAAACACGCACCCGCACACACGTGTAAACACACACACACACACACACACACAATCAGACAAACAGACAAAATGTCTTGGAGTGAGTAGGCTGTTAGTGTACACCCAAGCAGAGCTTTCCAAATACAGGAGGCTGTGATAAACACAGTGCACAGAGGCAACGGTGGTGACACAAGCGCAACAATCGTGTTGTGTTAAGTGTGTAAGAGGTCATGAGATTTAGAGGAAGTTTGAGGTCAGGGAGGAGGAGGGGAAGAGAGCGATGCTGCACGCCTAGGGTGAGCAGTCAGTGCTTATCCAGGCCTGGGCTGACCTTACAGATAAACACTGCCCCTGTACTGTACTCAGTGTGATGACTAGCCCTGTTATTCACAAGCCAGCTCTGCTTGTCCTGTGGAACACTCACAGCAGGGACCCTGTGGCTGACATCTCTCCCCCTTTCATCCTCAGCATGCCTTTCAGAGGGGAGGGAGAGAGGAATGAGGGTGACTGGGGTAGAGAGGAAGTGACATCTCTAACCACTGTGCAGAGTTCAAACTCAACGGTTGTGCAAGTGGCAGAGCTAGAGTCTCTTTACTCTGTGTGTGTGTGTGTGTGTGTGTGTGTGTGTGTGTGTGTGTGTGTGTGTGTGTGTGTGTGTATCTACACTGACTTCAGAAGGTATTCATACCCCTTGACTTAATGCACATTTTGTTGTGTTACAGCCCGAATTCAGAATTCTTCTAACTCATCTACACACATTACCCTATAATGATAAAGTGAAAACATGTTTTTTGAAAATGAAATACAGAAATATATCCCATGAGTATTCACACCCCTGAGTCAATACTTGTTAGAATCACCTTAGGCAGGGATTACAACTGAGTCTTTCTGGGTAAGTCTCTAAGAGCTTTGCCCATCTGGATTGTATATTTGGCCTTGTGTTTTAGGTTATTGTCCTGCTGAAAGGTGAATGTCTCCCAGTGATTGTTGGAAACCAGATTGAACAGGTTTTCTTCTAAGATTTTGCCTGTGCTTAGCTTTATTCCATTTATTTGTATCCTAAAAAAAACTCCCTAGTCTTGCTGATGGCAAGCATACACATAACATGATGCAGCCACCACCATGCTTGAAAATATGAAGAGTTGTACTCAGTGATGTGTTGGATTTGTCCCAAACATAACGATTTGGATTCAGGACAAAGTTCATTTCTTTGCCACATTTTTTGCAGCTTTACTTTAGTGTCTTATTGCAAACAGGATGCATCTTTTGAAATATGTTTAAAGTCCCAATTGGCCTCAAAGTAAAATCCTTTAGCGGTTTCCATCCTCCCCGGCAACTGAGTTCGGAAGGACGCCTGTAACTTTGTAGTGACTGGATGTATTGATACACCATCCAAAGCAAAATGAATAACTTCACCATGCTCTAAGGGATAAGACATTTTAGCAATTTGTAAAAAATGTTTTTTTAAATAAAAACATTATTCCACTGACATTATGGGCTATTGTGTCTAGGCCAGTGTCACAAAATCTAAATTTAATCAACTTTAAACTTGGGCTGTAACAAAATGTGGAAAAAGTCAAGGGGTGTGAATACTTTCTGAAGGCACTGTATCTGTCTGGATCACACATCAAAATCAAATCAAGTTGTATTAGTCACATGCGCAGAATACAAGGGGTGTAGACCTTACAGTGAAATGCTTACTTACGAGCCCTTAACCAACAATGCAGTTTTTAAAAAAATGAATACGAAAAATAAATAAAAGGAACAGTAATTAAAGAGCAGCAGTAAAATAACAATAGCGAGACTATATACAGGGGGTACCGGTACAGAGTCAATGTGCGGGGTCACCGATTAGTTGAGGTAATTGAGATAATATGTACATGTAGGTAGAGTTATTAAAGTGACTATGCATAGATGATAACAGAGAGTAGCAGCAGCATAGAAAGGGTGGGGGGGGGGGGCAATTGAAATAGTCTGGGTAGGCATTTGAATAGATGTTCAGGAGACTTATGGTTTGGGGGTAGAAGCTGTTTACAAGCCTCTTGGACCTAGACTTGGCGCTCCGGTACCGCTTGCCGTGCGATAGCAGAGAGAACAGTCTATGACTAGGGTGGCTGGAGTCTGACAATTTTTAGGGCCTTCCTCTGACACTGCCTGGTATAGAGGTCCTGGATGGCCAGTGATGTACTGGGCCATACGCACTACCCTCTGTAGTGCCTTGCGGTCAGAGGCCGAGCAGTTGCCATACCAGGTAGTGATGCACCCAGTCAGGATGCTCTTGATGGTGCAGCTGTAGAATATTTTGAGAATCTCAGGACCAACGCAGGACCAACGTCTCCTGAGGGGGAATAGGTTGTGTCGTGCCATCTTCATGACTGTCTTGGACATGTTAGTTTGTTGGTGATGTGGACACCAAGAAACTTGAAGGTCTCAACCTGCTCCACTACAGCTCCGTCAATGAGAATGGGGGCGTGCTCGGTCCTACTTTTCCTGTAGTCCACAATCATCTCCTTTGTCTTGATCACGTTGAGGGAGAGGTTGTTGTCCTGGCACCACACGGTCAGGTGTCTGACCTCCTCCCTATAGGCTGTCTCGCCGTTGTCGGTGATCAGGCCTACCACTGTTGTGTCATCGGCAAACTTAAATGATGGTGTTGGAGTCGTGCCTGACCGTGCAGTCATGAGTGAACAGGGAGTACAGGAGGGGACTGAGCACACACCCCTGAGGAGTCCCTGTGTTGAGGATCAGCGTGGCAGATGTGTTGTTACCTACCCTTACCACCTGGGGCGGCCCGTCAGGAAGACCAGGATGCAGTTGCAGAGGGAGGTGCTTAGTCCCAGGGTCCTTAGCTTAGTAATAAGCTTTGAGGGCACTATGGTGTTGAACACTGAGCTGTAGTCAATGAAGAGAATTCTCACATAGTTGTTCCTTTTGTTCAGGTGGGAAAGGGCAGTGTGGAGTGCAACAGAGACTGCATCATCTGTGGATCTGTTAGGGCGGTATGCAAATTGGAGTGGGTCTAGGGTTTCTGGGATAATGGTGTTGATGTGAGCCATGACCAGCCTTCCTTACAAAGCACTTCATGGCTACAGACGTGAATGCTACAGGTCCGTAGTCATTTAGGCACGTTACCTTAGTGTTCTTGGTCACAGGGACTATGGTGGTCTGCTTAAAAAAAATGGTATTACAGACTCGGACAGGTTGAAAATGTCAGTGAAGACACTTGCCAGTTGGTACTGCGAGCATGCGCTGACACGTTCTGGCCCTGCAGCCTTGTGAATGTTGACCTGTTTAAAGGTCTTACTCACATTGGCTGCAGAGAGCGTGATAACAGTCGTCCGGAACAGCTGGTGCTCTCATGCATGTTTCATGCATGCATGTTTCAGTGTGATTTGCCTCGAAGCGAGCATAGAAGTAGTTTAGCTCGTCTGGTAGCAATATGTCTCTGGGCAGCTCTCGGCTATGCTTCCCTCTGTAGTCTGTAATGGTTTGCAAGTCCTGCCACATCTGACGAGCATCGGAGCCGGTGTAGTACGATTCGATCTTAGTCCTGTATTGATGCTTTGCCTGTTTGATGGTTCGTCGGAAGGCATAGCAGGATTTCTTATAAGCTTCCGGGTTAGAGTCCCGCTCCTTGAAAGTGGCAGCTCTAGCCTTTAGCTCAGTGCGAATGTTGCCTGTAATCCATGACTTCTGGTTGGGGTATGTACATACAGTCACTGTGGGGACGACGTCATTGATGCACTTATTGATGAAGCCAATGACTGATGTGGTGTACTCCTCAATGCCATCGGAAGAATTCCGGAACATATTCCAGTCTGTGCTAGCAAAACAGCCCTGTAGCTTAGCATCTGCTTCATCTGACCACTTTTTTTTATTGACCGAGTCACTGATGCTTCCTGCTTTAATTTTTGCTTGTAAGCAGGAATCAGGAGGATAGAATTATGGTCAGATTTGCCAAATGGAGGGTGAGGGCAAGCTTTATACGCGTGTCCGTGTGTGAAGTAAAGGTGGTCTATAGTTTTTTTCCCCTCTGGTTGCACATTTAACATGTTGATATAAATTTGGTAAAACGGATATAGGTTTCCCTGCATTAAAGTCCCCGGCCACTAGGAGCGCGGCCTCTGGATGAACGTTTTCCTGTTTGCTTATGGCGGTATACAGCTCATTGAGTGCAGTCTTAGTGCCAGCATCGGTCGTTGGTGGTATGTTGACAGCTACGAAAAATACACATGAAAACTATTACAGTTGTTACTGTTCCTTTGGTAGTTTTATCTTCCTCGTAGGTCGTCGATTTCATTTTCCAATGATTGCATGTTAGCTAGTAGAACGGAAGGCAGTGGGGGTTTATTCGATCGCCAACGAATTCTCAGAAGGCAGCCTGGCCTCCGTCCTCTTTATCTCTGTCTTCTCTTCACGCAAATGACAGGGATTTGGGCCTGTTCCCGGGAAAGCAGTAATATCCTTTACATCGGGCTCGTTAAAGAAAAAAAAAAGCTTCTGCCAGTTCGTGGCGAGTAATCGCTGTTCTGATGTCCAGAAGTTATTTTCGGTCATAAGAGACGGAGGCAGCAACATTATGCACAGAATAAGTTAAAAAAATTAAATAAATCATTTACAAACGACGCAACAAAAAAACGAGAAAAAAAAAACAAACCACATTCGGTCAGGAGCATGTAAAACGTCAGCCATCTTCTCCGGGCCATGATACTAAAAAGGCCACATCACATGCTTCCTGAACTGGTTATAAGTGTTACGCAGCTACAGTAACTGTGTCATTCAGCCTCACGTGACAAAGAAATTGGTGATTGAGAGGGTCAAGCAACAGGCATGACAAGAACACTGTATATTCACGAGTGAGAGAAAGGGCACTAAAGAGGGAGAGATATAGGGAATGACGGGTCCAGAAGAGAAAGACGATGGAGGGACAGGACAAAAGAGGGAGGTGAAGTAGTGTAAGAGCTTTTGTCTATTGTCCTTGAGAACTATGACAAAATCATTGGTGTTGGGTGATGTTAATATTCATGTTGACAAAGACTGACTCCAAGACCATTGAATTAATGAATATTTTGAGCTCTATGGACTTTATCCAACATGTTACTGGGCCCACACATAATCACGGCCATACTCTGGACCTGGTTCTTACCAAGAGGCTTTCTATTGACATATCCTCTATACTTGATATTGCTTTATCTGATCACCACTGTGGATTTTTTACTACCTTGTTGCCCATAGCACAGGGTAATGCTGAACACATTATTAAGAAACACCATCTTACCTCTGAAGTTACTCCGTCACCTATCCTGACTTCCTCGTGACGATTTAGTTGATAACTTTAATAGCAAATTCAGGGCAACCATTGACGCCATAGCTCCAGTAAAGTTGAAAAAGGCCACATCCAAATGTAGAGGCCCTTGGATGAGTGAGGAAACTAATCAATTGAAGATAAATTGCAGAAAGGCATAGCGGAAGTGGAGGAAGTCAAAGTTGCAGGTCCATTATGATATTCTGAGAGAGAAACTTGGCATATATAACAAGGCAATTGGAAATGCCAGACGGGCAAATTTTTCTAACTTGATCACTAATAATCAGAATAATTCGAGTGCTCTTCTCGACCATTGATGGCCTGATAAATCCTACCCTCGCAAACCTGTGAACTTTCCTTTGCGGCATATTTCAGATATAAGATAAGCGTTAGGCTGGGTATCAGTCAAGCAAGACCTGATGAGAAGTTTGATATGTGTCCCGGCCTACCATGCAAAGGCACTATGGATTTATATTCCCTGGTTGACACAGATGTGCTCAGGAAAGTGATATCACAACTTAAGACTTCTACCTGCCTATCCCCACCACCTTCAAAACAGTTTTTATTGCATATCTGAAGATTTGCAAGGTATTGTTCATCACTTTGTTCACAGGCGAAGCACAGAAAGAGAATCATGTTTTAATTCACTGGGAATAACAATAACACCAGGTAAAAAAAACCTAGGTATATTTTAGATTCTGAAGTCAATTTCAAATCCCACACTAGGAATGTGACCAAAACAGCTTATTACCACCTGAGGAACATTGCCAAGGTGCATCCGTTTCCCTCTCAGGCTGATACAGAAAGACTCATACATGCTTTTATTACAAGCAGGGTTGACTACTGTAATACTCTCCTGTCTGGTCTACCCAAGAAAGCCATTCGTCAACTGCAAAACATACAGAATGCTGCAGCACGGGTACTGACCCGACAGAAAGCACACATTACACCGGTTTAAAGGTCTCTGCACTGGCTGCCTGTGAGTTTTAGAATTCCTTTTAAGATTCTTCAACTGTTTTTAAATCAATCCATGATTGTGCACCCCAAAGCTGTGGGTGCGAAACTGTGGACATATTTAAAAGAGATCTTTAAAAAAATAAAAAATAAATGTTGCTTTGCTTTTCCATCGGGTGCTTTTTATTTGTTTTTTATTGTTATTCTTTTGTTTTTTATCCTCTTATGTTTGTTGTGCAGTAAACCATTTCATTGTTTTTATTTGTTTTTCTCCTGTGAAGCACATTGTGTTGCATTCCATGTCTGAAATGTGCTGCAGAAATAATGCTTGATTTGGAAGAGCTCACCTCTTGCTCTGATATGCCGTCGATGATCTCAGAGACCTCATGTTCACTGCGGGCTGAAGACGAGGCCAATCCCCCTCCACGCTGCCCCACCCGGCTACTCCCCACCGGGGGAACACAGAGGACATGTCAACACACTGCATGTACAGGAGTGGATATCCTCCTTCTCTGACATCATACACACACACTTCCCTCCATACTGTAACCAAGTAACAACTCAACGTAATCAGACTCTTTAAGTGATTGGAATCACTCCATCTAATGTTTTGACAAATGCAGTAAACTAGACTCCCAATCTAGTATATGAAGGCGCAGGAAGCCCCAGGCCTTGACTCACCTCTGCATGCGCTCCTGCAGCTCCCTCTGCTTGCGGATCTCAGGGAACTGTTTCTCGTAGTACTCGCGCACCTTGCTCTCCTTGGCCCGGCGCCGGGGGTTGTTCTCAATGCGATCCACCTTCTTCTCCCAGGCCTCCATCAACTGGTCATAGCGCTGGCAGAACTTCTGTTCCTGAAGGGGGGGGGGGGGACGGACGGACGGACAGACTTCATACAACCAACTCCTCCAAAATACAAACTGTGTCCCTTTTTGCGCCATGATGTGCTGTGCTTCTGCAGGGACTGAGTCTAACCTTGAGTCATGACCAGAACGGAGCTCCATGTTTTCCCAGCTGCTCGGCGGGGCAGGCTGTAAAGCAGACCATTAACCCTGGAGGAGACACAGCTCTCTGAGGCCTCTTAAAACAGCTGCCCATGTCTTTTCCAGCCTGCGCTCCCCTCTCCAGCCTGGAGCTGGCTGGAACCTCTACTTACACTACACACCATGACTGGTGGATATATGACCCTGCAGCACATGGGCCGGCAAATAGCACCATGGGGCGGTAGGTGTGCCTCTCTATAAATTACAGTTTAGATATGGTTTCTGCATTTAGGGTTAGTGTAACTGTGAAACTATTAAATTATTCCCAATTCTCCTGCTTTGTTGAGGATGTCATTTTTGTGATGTGAAACATGGTTATTACACATAATGTATCCCTGTGGAAATATATTCCACAGGAAAAGTAAGGGCTTGATTTGTGGTAAAGATTTTCTGTCAGGGCGGGTGATTGAGGATGTCTGCCTAACTCTGACATCAGAGCCTGGACGATCGATGGCAGGGTTATTTTTAGCGCCGCCCGCTGCCTTGGTCCTGCTCAATCACTGACACACAGACAGAGCGAGCGAGCAAGCAGTGTCCTGTAGCATCTACCATCTCTGTACCATCTACCACCACCAGACAGGAAGCAGACTTGATGTGACCGAGAAGAAGAAAGTCCTGGGAGAGCTGAATCACAGCGAGACATCTCCTTTATTCCGTTTTTTTACCTTTCATTTTTCAAAAGCCGAAGTAGCTACTGCTACAGTGTTACTAAAGAACAGGCACAAGGGCCCAGAGCTCCTTTCCCTTTAGTCTGTGGATCATGGACACACTTCAAGGAGCTCCTTGGCCCAGTTAACGTCTAGTCATCGGTCATAGAGCAGTCCCAGCAGAGAAGCACACTGTTCTGTACTCACCCACTGCTTACGAGCATGATTTCTCCTCTTGAAGTAAAGAATGAGCTTCTTCCTCATCGCCTGGTTTCTGTGAAGGGTGAAGAAAGGAGAAAGAGGGATACATAGGAAAGATAAATGAAAGGGACAGTAAGACAGAGAAGATTGATAGAAGGAAACAGAGGAAAATCAACAAAGATTTGAATACAATTTTATGGCAGTTTGGGAAAAATGTGTATGTCTAACCCGCAAAGTGTAGCTTACACGTTCTGCTGTCCAGGTATGAACTTTATTACAACCTCCACACACACAGGCACACAATTCCGGTCCCTAAATCGATAAACACTAAATCGTTTCAAAGGGGGGGTGGGGTGGACAGAAAGAGGAGCCAGACTTTTAAAGTTGGTCTGGCCCGGCCCGGGAATGGCGAACCAGCCAGAGTGCTTCAAATAAAGGCCAGGGCAGTAATCTGCTTAGGCAGCTGCTCCATCCGTTCTCTCGGCCATCGGTGAAAGATGACGTTTTATTCCTGTCAGTTGTAAGGTCACGTGCCATCTAATTCACCGTGAGTCACATCAGCTAGGATCCAGGCCCCCAGGTCACAGGCAAGGACAGACAGACAGCAGGAAGTAAGGAAGGCTGTACTAGTGTGTGCGCATGCACGCACGCACACACGTCAAGCAGAAAACAGCACAGAGGCAGTCTAAAGATTCTGTAAGTGGACACGGTGACCTCATCACAACATAAAGACACTGCCATCATCACGTTTCTATATAAACAAACATCTAAACTCATATTAAAATAAACACATACTGAGACCAATATGAACATTGATTCACACACACAAAAATCACTCAGTGTTCATAGACACAATACAGGCGGAGATACTAGATCGAATACAAGACGGACTAAAACAAAACACAGACAGAGTTCTATACTGAGTAATAAGATGATAGAGGTGGACAGGGGAGAAGCAGGCAGTGTGTGTGTGTGTGTGTGTGGTTTGGAGGGGGATGGCTACTGTCTGGGGGCAGGAAGGTCATTCTTCACACCTCCGAGCTGTGACTTCACCAAATTTCCATGCGTGCCACACTCTGCCCACACCGCTCTAACATGTGGGCTGACCTGTGAGTCAGAGATATTTATGCTGTTGTGGAAACCAAAATACCTTTAATGTAAGACTGGGTCATTCCTGTGGCTCAGTTGGTAGAGCATGGTGTTCACAACACCAGTACATGAAATGAAATGTATGTATTCACTACTGTAAGTCACTACTGTAAGTCGCTCTGGATAAGAGCGTCTGCTAAATGACTAAAATGTAAAATGAATGTAATGAGTTGGGAACTGGGGTGGTTGTCCATACTTGACGGCCAGCTTGGATGCTATAGTCACCACACATGCCTGTGTGTGTGTGTGTGTGTGTGTGTGTGTGTGTGTGTGTGTGTGTGTAGCAGAAGCAGTCTAAAGATATTGTAAGATGACATGGTGACCTCTTCATCGAAACATGTTCCTATATAAACAAACAGATTCACTCTCCCACACACTCAGACACGTACAGTACCAGTCAAAAGTTTAGACACACATACTCAATTACAAGGGTTTTCTTTATTTTTACTATTTTCTACATTGTAGAATAATAGTGAAGATATCAAAACTATGAAATAACACATATGGAATCATGTAGTAAAAAGTTTTAAATCAAAATAAACGTTGCACACCCGTGGCATTCTCTCAACCAGCTTCATGAGGTAGTCACCTGGAATGCATTTCAATTAACAGGTGTGCCTTCTTAAAAGTTAATTTGTGGAATTTCTTTCCTTCTTAATGCGTTTTGAGCCAATCAGCTGTGTTGTGACATGGTTGGGCTGCTCTACAGAAGATAGCCCTATTTGGTAAAAGACCAAGTCCATATCATGGCTAGAACAGCTCAAACAAGCAAAGAGAAATGACAGTCCATCATTACTTTAAGACATGAAGGTCAGTCAATATGGAACATGTCAAGAACTTTGAAAGTTTCTTCAAGTGCAGTCGCAAAAACCATCAAGCATTATGATGAAACTGGCTCTCATGAGGACCACCAGGCTCAGAAATTGCAGCCCAAATAAATGCTTCACAGAGTTCAAGTAACAGACATCTCAACATCAACTGTTCAGAGGACACTGTGTGAATCAGGCCTTCACGGTCAAATTTCTGTAAAGAAAGCACTACTAAAGGACACCAATATGAAGAAGAAACTTGCTTTGCCAAGAACCACGAGCAATGGTCATTAGACCGGTGAAAATCTGTCCTTTGGTCTGATGATTCCAAATGTGAGACTTTTGGTTCCAACCACCGTGTCTTTGTGAGACGCAGAGTAGGTGAACGGATGATCTTTGCATATATGGTTCCCACCAAGAAGCATGGAGGAGGAGGAGTAATGGTGCGTTGCTGGTGACACTGTCTGTGATTTATTTAGAATTCAAGGCACACTAAACCAGCATGGCTACCACAGCATTCTGCAGTGATACGCCATTCCATCTGGTTTGCGCTTAGTGGGACTATAATTTGTTTTTCAACAAGACAATGACCCAAAACACACCTCCAGGCATTATGGTTTGGGATGAGTTGGACTGCAGAGTGAAGGAAAAGCAGCCAACAAGTGCTCAGCATATGTGGTTACTCCTTCAAAGCTGTCATCAAGGTAAAGGGTGGCTACTTTGAAGAATGTCAAATTTAAAATTGATTTGATTTGTTTAACACTATTTTGGTTACTACATGATTCCATATGTGTTATTGGACGATATACTCCGAGTGTACAAAACATTAAGAACACCTTCCTTTTATCCTCAGAACAGCCTCAGTTCATCGGGGCATGGACTCTACAAGGTTTCGAAAGCGTTCCACAGGGATGCTGGCCCATGTTGACACCAATGCTTCCCACAGTTGATAACACAAACCGGTGTGCCTGGCCCCTACCACCATAACCCATTCAAAGGCACTTAAATCTTTTGTCTTGCCCATTCACCCTCTGAGTGGCACACATACACAATCCATGTCTCAATTGTCAAGGCTTAAAAATCCTTCTTTAACCTGTCTCCTCCCCTTCATCTACACTGATTGAAGTGGATTTAACAGATGACATCAATAAGGGATCATAGCTTTCACTATGTCATGGAAAGAGCAGGTGATCTTAATGTTTTGTATAGTCAGTGTATGATTAAATCGAATATTAAGATATTTAACATTGATGATGCATCGAAGTGCAAGACTATACTCTATTTGAACTTGACAAATCAAAACCGTGCTGTTTTATCAGCTAGGCTATATCAATATCTTGAAAAATACGTCTAAATGAATTAACTAAGCCTCATTTTCTTGCCATACTAAGATTATTTAATGAGAACGTGACTATTATATCATAAATAAGCACAACTGCACAGTCTGGAATTATCTTGTCATTAACTGTGTTCATCTTTTTTATGCCTCATTTACATATTTTTCAGATTAAAAAAATGTGGTCTTGGAATCAGAAAAATCTTAATTAGATAGGTAGCCTCTTCTGTCATGCTGTAGAAAATTAAATAGCCTTGCGCACCAGAATAATATAATAAACTGATCAAATGAATGCATCATCAACAATCTATTTGACATTGGTAAAGTTCTCTCTTTAATTTCTGCTTCTCTTGCGGAGCGTGGATGTTTAGTGAGTGACCGGGGACATTTTTTGTGCAAAATTTCTGGTTTGACTGGTTTTAAGGACTGTGAAAACGATCCAACATGTTTCTGATAGTACTGTATTTCAGTTCGTCTTGGAATTAATATTATAATAGGCTACATGTGAGGCCTACAGTCAGTGTCCAGACTTCAGTTACTATTCCTGTTCCCATCTGAACTTCAAAAAGGTGCGCAAACCAGGGGGTGCGGCCATGCCCTGCAACCTCGTGCCCCTACTTACGCCGTCTCTGGCTGGCAGGCCAGACCAGGGCTGAAAGATTAAGTCGTATAAGGACAGAGATGGCATTGTGCTCCGGACACCAGATGGTGGAGGGAGAGATTAGCTGCTCTGGTCCGTTTCTAAAGTTTCTTTTGTCCAATACTAAGCGTGTACTGTATTCCTGAGAAATGTAGAGGTGGTGTCCATGAATCCAAGATACTCATCTTTCTTACCAGGGACAGGTGCCAAGGTTATCAAACCGGTTAGGGGCACAAAGAAGTCAATTGTGGTAGATCAAAGCTATTCTGCGGTATTTAACACACACACACACACACACACACACACACACACTCTACTAATTGCTTTGAGGCAATAATACTGATCAAACAGTGCAAGGATCAAACGGAGCGGAGACAGAGTGGCAGTGAGGGTAAGAGGTCAGGAAGTCTGGTGGCATACCATCTAACTCATTCTCCACTGACAACTAAGAGCTAAACCTCAAGCGGCCATTTTACTTAACACATTTGCACTTTCTGCATTACATTTCTAAGTTAAACTTAAGTGAATGATTTTCATTTTATGACTGTATAAAGTCATTTACGCAGAAACATGATCTCAACGGGTTGTCACAGAAAGCACGGTTAAAGAATTGTTTCAGCACATTATCACGGCTATAAAGACTCCATACACGTGGTCGACGCCACGTGATTCCCTTTCTGTGGCCGATTGTTGGGATGGGAATCTCTGGGGCACATGAGGGGCGCAGTAATGGCATTTAGGACCATAGCAATCACACTGAGCCTACAGCGACAGATGACATAGACATAAACACGCACACACACTAACATAAACCCAGTCCCTTTCCCCAGAGGGCGGGCTAACTTACATTTTGATGTTCTCATGGTACTGCTTGGTATCGGAGGGCTGGTTGTACAGAGGCTGGGAGAGAGAAGAAACAGATGAAAAGGTTAGGGGATGCTGCCAGAAGTGAGAATCCTGTTTCACAGCAGCAAGGAACATCAACTCTAGAGGGTTAAACATACCGTTTACAACTTCTACACTACTTCCCTGCACACTGCAAAGTTACTACGCTAAATGCAGCAACGCAATTTACCCATTACATTCTACCTACAAGATGTTGAACAGAGTCTGACATAAGACAAATGTTGTGAATTCATACTGTTTTATACACGTTTTATCAACAAAACCGAGAAAGGTCTGTCAAAAGGTTTTGGCTCACATTGTGTACACGGTTCTCCCCGAAGAATGTAAGTTATTTGTTATCATTTAAGGCAATGTTTTGCTCTAGATTGCTGGAAATGGCAGTTACAGATGTTAAAAAAGGGGAAAATATGTTGAGTTTACCCCCATCCGGACCTCCCCCCCCGGCGTACTCAGCAGTACCACAAAAATTCCTGGGAAAACCCTGGTGTACCACCATTAAATAACTCAACCATTATATTCACTTATTACTGAATATATTATTCATTCAATCAATAGCCCATATAAATCAATGTCTATGAGACAGAGTGAAACAAAGCTCTTTGCTCCATGACAGTATATAACTGTTAATGCTGTGCCAAGCTGACAACGACAAGCAGTGGGCACAACGAGGACATGACACCCTAATTCAGCCCTTCTCAACAGACTGTACAGAGTGAGAACAAAACATATTTTTATTTCCCGACACAAGGGAGCTTAAAAGTTGATTAAACCCATGAATGACAAACACCTTCCAATGAGTCAAACATTTCAATCTGAACTTGTTGTTCTCCACTAGATTTTCAGCTGCTCACGACAAAACTCTTCTAAAGCAAACATTAGGTATTATTGTCAAACCCAAATCAGCTTATAAAGAGCAAGTAAGATGTCTGACTTCCACTGATAATATACAGTACTGTCAGTAAGATCCTCTCTTCCAGACAGCAGCAGCTCATTGATGAAACACTGGCCGTGTCTGGCTCCTAGCCATCAGAGACAGACAGCGGCATCATTCTGCCCGTCCATCTCTCACTCTCATCCCTGAACAGAAGAACGAAACCCACCTCGGCCCTGTCTCCAGGGCCTGCTACACTCCCTGCTACACATGGCCATCTTTCAATTCCGACAAACTCCTCCCCCTTTCTTTCTCCTCCCTCTAACCCTCCTCCCCTGCTACTTGTCCCTCCTCCCTGTGGTCAAATAATAGAAGTTGTTAGATATTTTATTCAGATGACCATTAAGAGGTGAGAAAACAGCAGAGGCTCACCAGTTCTACTCGAGGTCCCAGTCCTTCCAGAATCCAGTGAGCTTCCTCTGCCTTTTTCTGAGGAGAGAACACACAAACATACTCAGCACATATCAACTACAAAGCCTCACGTCTCCCATCACCAAGGCAACGCAGCAGCTTGCTCACTCAATGAATGACGTTTGGATGGGCACTGTGTTCAGCAACTATTTTTAGAGCTTTTAACACAAGGCAAAAACTGGATCCGCTCCCTCTCTCTTCTCCTACCGGAGAAAAGATTACTCACCTCCCGGGCACACACTGAGGGACAGAGAGGTAGAGCGAGAGCAAGCAGGTGAGGGAGAGTGGGGGAAGAAGAGCAAGAGAAAGAGTGAGACACTGGGACAGAGTGCGCACAAGACTGTATGGCTGCAGTGCTTCTCCATAAGGAACATCTGACAAAACAGAGACAAAGATCTCTCCTTTGCAGTGCACTCCGGTTGAGGTTTCACTACACAAGCTTAAGAGATAAAACAGAACTGGTCGGCAGTGATTGTGAAGAAGAGAAGCACAACCCCATCTCTGTACCTCTATCACAGATGACCTCTACTCAGCTGAGCTCTATACATTTATATTTAGCCATGTCACGTGCTGTGTGCAGTGTCCCTGAATGTTGTTCTGGAGGCAGCTCTGCAGAGTGGTCACTAGCTGGCACAGCCACAAAATCTGCTTTTTTTCCCAACCCTAAGCACACTGCCAACTCTAATGCCTAACCCTAACCTTAAATTAAAATCAGAAATGTTGTTTTCATCTAGCCCATCTAGCAGAAATTGCTCAGTTCTTCCTCTAGGGCAAGATGCATGACAAACGTCAACCTGCTGACCTCTCTCTCTGGCTCTGTCGCCCTCTCTCTGGCTCTGTCGCCCTCTCTCTGGCTCTGTCGCCCTCTCTCTGGCTCTGTCGCCCTCTCTCTGGCTCTGTCGCCCTCCCTCTGGCTCTGTCGCCCTCCCTCTGGCTCTGTCGCCCTCCCTCTGGCTCTGTCGCCCTCCCTCTGGCTCTGTCGCCCTCCCTCTGGCTCTGTCGCCCTCCCTCTGGCTCTGTCGCCCTCCCTCTGGCTCTGTCGCCCTCCCTCTGGCTCTGTCGCCCTCCCTCTGGCTCTGTCGCCCTCTGGCTCTGTCGCCCTCTGGCTCTGTCGCCCTCTGGCTCTGTCGCCCTCTGGCTCTGTCGCCCTCTGGCTCTGTCGCCCTCTGGCTCTGTCGCCCTCTGGCTCTGTCGCCCTCTCTCTCCCTCCCCCCCATGGTCGTACTTTTTTTCTTTCTTCCTTCCTTTCTTTCCGATGCTTCCTCATCATAGAGAAGGCGTAACATTCTGCAGATGACTAATATAACTTTTTTTTAAAGGACTGTTTAATGAACAGCAATTAACAAGGCTTTAATCCTGAGTGAGAGAAGAGGGAGAACTGGAAACGTCTCTACATGTTGCCATTTGCTGATTAGGACTGTTCCCATTATGTCCACCATATTGTACTGATAAAGACCTGCAATGCAGCCTATACATCTGCCATAAATTGTATTTGTCAGATTAAGGACATCAAAGACTATACTCAAGGGCATTAGCAACAAAGGGGATAAAGGTGTAAACTAAATGAAGAGGGGTAATGACAACACCGTGTTGATCAACATGGAGCTTTGACATGCTACAGTTCCTCCTCAAATCCATCTCAACCAATGACATCTGACATGAGATGACCAGTGATTGTGAGTGAGGCCAGTCCATTTCCAACATGCCCCCTAACGCTTAGACAGGAGGACTGGCACTTGAACAGAAAACTAACTGCGCTGCTCTTTCCCAACAGAAGTCAAAGAAGCATTTTCCGTCTAAAGAAAATTGAAATATTGGTTACATCATAATATATACGAAATTGGGCAGTAATTTCTGCAATAAAATGCAAATTAATTACTTAAAAATCATACAATGTGATTTCCTGGATTTTTATTTTCGATTCTGTCTCTCACAGTTGAAGTGTACCTATGATAAAAATGTGACTTCTACATGCTTTGTAAGTAGCAAAACCTGCAAAATCGGCAGTGTATCAAATACTTGTTCTCCCCACTGTATATACAGGGAGTATCAGTACCATATCAATGTGGAGCTATATACAGGGAGTACCCGTACCAGATCAATGTGGAGCTATATACAGGGAGTACCAGTACCAGATCAATGTGGAGCTATATATAGGGAGTACCAGTACCAGATCAATGTGGAGCTATATACAGGGAGTACCAGTACCATATCAATGTGAAGCTATATACAGGGAGTACCAGTACCAGAGCAATGTGGAGCTATATACAGGGAGTACCAGTACCAGATCAATGTGGAGCTATATACAGGGAGTACCAGTACCAGATCAATGTGGAGCTATATACAGGGAGTACCAGTACCAGATCAATGTGGATCTATATACAGGGAGTACCAGTACCAGATCAATGTGGATCTATATACAGGGAGTACCAGATCTATGTGGAGCTATATACAGGGAGTACCAGTACCAGATCAATGTGGAGCTATATACAGGGAGTACCAGTACCAGATCAATGTGGAGCTATATACAGGGAGTACCAGTACCAGATCAATGTGGAGCTATATACAGGGAGTACCAGATCAATGTGGAACTATATACAGGGAGTATCAGTATCAGTATCGCATTGGGATAGGGTGCCTCTTACTGGCCCTCCAACACCACTTCCAACAGCATCTGGTCTCTCATCCAGAGACTGACCAGGACCAACCTTGCTTCGCTTCAGAAGAAAGCCAGCAGTGGGATGCAGGGTGGTATGCTGCTGGACATACAGGGGACCATCTGGAGTCTGTATGATGAGTGGGAGAAGACCCCCTACAACGATATACCATTACAATCTACACAATCATTTTTATACAGTTTTGTGTATGCATGGAGCAGTGCTCACCACTAGGTGGACTAAGAGTATTGGAAATGAATGTTTTAACTACTACTACATAATATCCTACTCATCAAAACAAACTACATTGGTAGACGTAAACCTGTATGACATTTTTACATTACATTATTTAAAAAAAAATTAAAGACAAAAAAAAGAAAATGCTTCACCTGCTAAATGATGCTGACGTTTGGCAGACTACACAATCAGACAGGAGGACTTTGCCTGGTATTTCAATATTACTGGGAGGCTAATGGATGAATACCTTCTAATGCAGCCTTTCCACCTCTCTACTGACAGTAGAATTTGACGGTGCTGTCGAGCCAAGTAATAGCAATGACAGAGCTCAGAGTTTTATCTCTTCACAGAATATCAATCATGGTCATAGCAACAAAAACACGTTCCATGTGCCCTTCAAACTGTTAATTAAGTTCTCAAACAGCAGGATTCCTATTTTTCGAGGGAGAAGCCGAGTGACAGTATACCATACTAGTGTTTCATCATCAAAGAGCTGTCAGAGACTTTCTCTGCACTTCATCCAGATGCTCCCACTCTACTTCCTCCACAGCTTCCGTCTCAATCTCAACCCATTACTGTGACACCAAAAAGACCACCTAAAATCCAATCAAATAATACAATTTCAGACAGCAACATTCCTTCAAAATGAGTGCGTTTTAGTAATGGTTTTGCTCATTATCTTAGATCACCATCACGCCAACAACTAAAGGCCATAATGATGATGGTTGGTTACATGCACACAATTAGATTGTGGATAGTCAGATTCATTTAATAGTTTAAAATGTTTAGATGCTTTGCAAGAAGATCACATTCCCTAATAATCCTGTTCACACGGACACATCTGAAATCAGGCTACCTGACGGGACTTGTGCAGGAAATCCCCAATCAAAATAAACATTCTATAAACGTAATGTAAAATAACCGTGTTATTTTTGTGAAGCCTACTTGATTCAGAGTTGGGACATACAAACTTTATATGTGAAAACTATTTCTAAGAAGCATACTGTCAGAATTCACTTCACAAGCGCAGATCAAAAACACCGCCGGAACGCCGATTAAGCTGTTTACATGTACTAATAATTCTAAAGATTTCTCAGAAAACCAGCTGTTTTAATCGGTTTATGCCTACGTCGATTTTGACCTTAGGCTGATTAAGATAAGCACGACTATTGCCATAATCAGTTGATTTTCGAATTATTGGGGTGCATGTAAATGTACTCAATGAGACACAGGGGAGAGCTTGCTATGTGTATTCTAACATTAGCCAACAGTGAGGTTATTAGCACTGATTACAGCAATTCCAGCCCCAAGCACTGATTGAGATGCAGATAATTACACAGAGAGAAAGCAGTAAGTGTGTGTGTGTACGATGGTACTGACCCTGTTTTCATCGTAGATGATCTGCACCAGGCTACGGTGCTTGGCCTCGCTGGGCGGAGGGGAGATCATGGACCGCTCCGGCTCCTGGGGCTTTGCTGCCTCCTCCTCCAGCTGTTGCTACAGGTCACAAACACACACACACTCAGGGTTACTGGTGAACAGTGTGCAGACAAGATGTCCCTTTAAATCAGATTGGGAGAGAAGAACATGCAAGAGAAAGATGACAGATAAAAGGTTATCATTACAAGCCCTGAACAAAGGCAAAAGGCCCGATCCTGCAGCACCTTTGTGCTTCTCTGTTTCCGTGGAGAAAGGTTACTCAAGTAGTGTGTAGCTCCTCCCCCTCTTGCTCCTCATCTCCAGCAGTGATGAGCCTAACTGTCCTATTAACTGTAAATAGCTTAACACTTGAACATCCTGTTTAAAAAAAATAAAAAAACAGATAAAAGAACACCTTACTGCACAAAGTGGACTGTGAAGCGATGCAGCCATTTTATATATCTTGTGTTGTAATTTGCACTGTACTATATATTAAACCTAAATAGTGTGTATGTACTGATATGTAGGCTGTGTGACGTTTTAAATCTATGCATTTCGGTCCATGACTAAGAATGTTCTGTACTATGTATCATGTCCTGTTTCATGTGGACCACAGGAAGAGTAGCTGAAGCTTTTGCAGCGGCTAATGGGGATCCTTATCAATACCAAATAGGACAACGGTCACTGATGTTTCATTTTGTAAATAAAACAAATCTGAAGAAAAAAAGCTACATCCTCCACCCCTAACTTTTCCTAAATATTGGTACATTATAAAATTGTGACAACTGAGCAATCACAAACAGAAATGTATTTAGAGGCTGTTTCCCTGTTGTTGTTTTTACAGCGATTACTACCTTAAGGGGCCAAGACAAAATCTGCTGCTTTCCTCACTGAATGAATGACGTCAACGGATGAATGGGGGCGACAGAAACCCGAAACTGACCATTGAGACGTGACTTCCCAGTTGAATTTAAATGGACTGAATGTTGAGCGTGAGGAAGGTGATTGAATTTGAATGATCAAATGTGGGGTCTTCATCTGATTCTGACGTTGACTTTGAGCCTCCCATGCCTGAGCCTGTGAGAAGCTGTAACTGGACTGTATTACTTACTATAAACTCTTTTACTAGTCAAATCTAAAAATACAATTGATCAGATGTATAACACTAATGTTTTTATTGGAAGGGAAACAAAATAGGCTATACATGTTGCAGTAAGCCTTTGTAGAATAATACAAAACAGATCCCTGGCTCTATCCAAACAAATGACTCGTTTTAATATATCTTTTCATGAACATATATCCACGAATAGCCGATTTCGTCATGCAAATCATCCTTTACAATTGTTTATGCACAATTTATTAAGCGTTGGTGCCTTGTGGGTTGCTATGAATCTGATGTGTATGCTCAAGGGGATGCCCGACAACATTCTCAAGCGGGTACTTATAGGCTGAAAGGCCCATCGGTTCTAGTGTTAACCCTCTGATTAACTGGACCCAGGGGAGTTAACTTACCACCACAGAGATCCTATTAAATTACAGTATTCTAATTCTGTTTACCACAACATGGAGTAAACAAAGCCAGGGCCGGCCCCATGCCAGAGAAGAGAGCGAGTAAAGGTAGGACTGAGAAGACAAAGCATTTGGGGGCGATTCCACACCAGTGGGAGCGGAACATATTTTTGGTATCTCAGAATGTTCTGGCAATTCCCACATAGAAACTTCATTGGAAACAAGGCGTTTTTAAATTCCTTTTCACATTTGAATCACAAACCATTTGAGAAAATCGTGATGAAAGAGGCCATTTTAGGCCCTTTTTAGACCTATACGCTTCCAGTATAAGCCTATGATCTGTAAACTGTACATGATACAGAACATCTTGGTGTAATTATACTCCTTATAGTGTGCTCTGGGTCAGAAATATAGAGTATGCTTTGATTCTGAAGGGGTGGGGTAATCACATTCATTTATTAAACATAAAAAATATGAATCTCAAAATGACCCTTTATTTATTTGGTTCATTTTAAGACATATTGTTTGGAACAATATACTTGTTACAATATACAATATACAAATTTCCCGAATGGGCTCTCTGCTAATTCTGAAGGTATGATCAATTTTATCAGCACCACCAACACAGTGAATGGGAAAATGGATTCAAAGAGAACTCCCTCTGCTGGTTACTTGCTGAACTTGCAATTCTAAAGGAGGGCTATGATTGGTTAATGGCCTAAAGTGTCCATTTTTATGTATAAAATGGGTCATATCATTAAAAGTACCACAGAGTCCATTCTGGAAATATGACATGTTTGTAGAGTAAAATATATATATTTTTAAATAAGCAAAAACCAAAAAGGGTAGTTGAGATATTAATATTTTTTAGGAATGTGAAAATGTGTATTTCAGAATCCAGACCTACTTCCTTTTTGAGAGAACACTACGGAGTATATTAACACCTATATGTTGTCTGTATCATGTACGGTTCACAGATCAGTGTCTTACTGGAAGCATGTATAGGTCTAAAAAGGGCCTACTATTGCAAATGTCATCATGAATTGCACAAAAATTGCTTGTGATACAAATGTAAAAAGCATGTTAAACATCTTTCCTCCCAGTTAAGCTCCTATGTAACAATTGCCAAAACATAGTCAAAGCAATGGCACAGTGGTCATGGCAGCGTCCATTGAACTGATCCATTACGTTCACAACGTGTATTAAGTGGTGACATTATGGACTCCTCGGTGCAAAGGCACAATCGTAGATCACCAATAACTGACATAACGGTTGATTACATCTTCAAGTAACATTTCTGAAGTGGAATAAATGTATGATGCTCCAATAAACAGAATAGGTAAGTAGGAATAATAAGACATTTGGCATAAACAGACTAGGGGCAGTGTTGGTTGTATGTGGCTGCAGGTCTGTTAGTGGCCCAGCCAGGGGTGTTAGTGAAGCAGCTTCACTGGGAGCTGGGACTCCCTGTCAGTGTGCTGCCTGCTGTGCTGGGAGGTGATCTACACTAGAGCCAGTCCCCTTCTTCCCTCCCTTCCCCTGAAAGAGGCCAGGGGCTCAGCAGGGGGAGAGAAAGCTGGCCCTGGGCCCCCAGAGGATCCACAGCAGAATGGCGCGTGATGGATCATCCTGTGCCCCAATCGGGCTGGATAAGCATCTGGGGAGGAAAACAAACATTCGCAGAACCCCCTTCTCTTCCTAAACCCACCATGGAGTAAAATAAAATAAACTAGCCGTCCTGAGCCTGGCTGACACAACACAGGCTGGCTGTAACCTGATCCCCAGCCCCACACTCTGCCAGAACTCTTTAAATAAAGTTTTACCACACTACTTAATTGCTCCAGATGTTTTAATGCTTGGAAAGCTGTGTGGAGGAAAGCACTATGGCAGGGGGAGGGGGGGGTGAATAGTTAAAAAAAGAAAACATCCATTAAAAAAAAACAGAGCGTGTGTTGAGGGAAGGGGAGGGGGGGTTTGATTTATTTTTCTAGGTAGCAGAGCTTACTCTCTCAATCATTCACTGGGCCTCACCACGCTCGCTCTCTTCTCTGCTGCCGCCCACCGCAGCCCATCCCTCCTCCGCTGGCTCGATTTTTTCAAACTTATGGGCTATTCACAATAAATAAATTAAATTAAATATATATAGAGAGAGAGAAATAAATACGCTTTGTTGTACAATTAAAAAGGTCAAATACACTGCAAACAGTCAGCAATAATCTAATGAATTTAGGGGTTATGAAGATATACCTAGGCTAAATATAAGCCTTCCACAACCATTAACCTGCTTCCTGCAATAATCACTGATCTGGCTTTTAAGTCGGTCTATGAAAATGACCTTTTTTATAAATAGAAATGACCAGAACCATGCCTAATGCACATTCACTAATAATGACTAACTTGTAGCAGGCATTAGGCTAGAGAGAATTAACACAGGTCTCATGAACAAGCTCTCAAGCACAAGTCCACATGTTAGTGAGTAGCCAGCTTTAGATTTCCAGTTTAACCAACTTGGATCTATTTGCTAGCTAACAAAATATAACAGTTGAGTTGTTATGAACACACCCTTCTGTCCTTCAACTGTTTGAACAGCATGCTAGCTATCCACTTTGTTCAAATGTTGAAATCAAGTGGCATACCTCATTTCTCAGAACGAGAATGAGTTGCCAATTCCTTTTATAACCGTTTTATGCTTATTGCACAATTATAAAACAGACTGGACAGCTAGTATAACAGTCTTTGGCTAAAATGATATTAGCGGTACTTGAATGTGTGCGACAAACTGAGCATTCATTTTCCCGAATCCATGTTCATTGATACGGTCGTTTTAGTAGTTTCTGCTTTGTGCGTAATTTGAGTAGTTGAACCATAAAGGGTATTGTTAGATAAAGGTTAACTTCTCCTCTACTACAGTAAAATAATGTCTCAATGTGTTTCGGTGTCCATAGGACCCATTCTGTTGGACCAAACCTCAAATGCAAATAGCGAGTTGAAACCACTTGTCAGAGAGGAAGAAGTGATCTCTCCTCTTTGTTATTGTGAGCGACAGGGGCTTGGTGTGTGTAAACCATAGAGGAAGAGGCAAAGCGAGAGGTTTCACTCTCACTAAAATCCATCCAAAATAAGCCCAACGCGTTTTTATGTCCTTATTTTGGACCTAAGCTTGTCACCTGCCTTCCCGCCTTTGGGACAATGAATCACATTATTAGGGAGGAGACATGTGCATGTCGTCATTATATACAGATCTCTGGTGTAAATGGGAAGGTGCACACAGCACAGAAGGCGCAAAGGAGACGAGACCTAAAAGACAACATTAGAACAAGCAGACAAACTCTCATTAAAAAAAAAATACATTCTTGAGATAGAGGCATTTGGAATATTGGGCAAAAACGAAATAGAATTAATCAAATGAATTGGATATATCACCTAGCCCTACCCTTTCCCCTCCCACAGCGGGTCATGTCATGGGTGGCAGGTGGCCTAGATTTAAGAAGAAGCATGTTGAGTGCCAGCCAGAGAAGAGACGTGAGATGGGTAGGGAAGGCTGGAGATATCGGCACGCTTGCGTAGAGTGGATGGTCTAGGGTGGTGGGGGTTGGGTGGTGGAGCGAGGCCTGTGACTAATTCTATAAAACATGATGTGGCAGGCAGCCAAGAGGGAGACGGCGAGGAAGGAATACGAGTGGTTAAACAGTCACAAAACCTCCGCCATAATCCTCCTCTCCCCCGGGGGGAGCTGTTATTTATGGCTTGTGGATTTTTTTTTACCTACATTTCTCCTAAAAAAGGAAGAGAGGAGAAAGTTAAAGGAGAAGAGAAAGTAACTGCCATGAAGCAGAGCACTATGGCAGGCTGAGTGAGCCCTAACTACAGTAGTAGCTCAGTACAATAATTACAGCAATATAAGCCATGTCTGGGCTCAAGGCTTTACTGTGTGAAAACCCACTGAAGACAGGCAATGAGAGGGATAATGGATTTAACCACAGATGGGAGCATTTTCAGGAAGACTGCTGGAACTGTCAGAGAACAAGCTGACAGTAAACACACAGTGTAGGCCACGCACTGTCAAAGAAACATTCAGGCTCAATGAGAAATAATGACACGGATAGACACTTAGGTCATCCTTAGAAGATAAAGTATATAGATCCTGTCTCAGCCTCCAGTATTTATGCTGCAATAGTTTGTGTGTCGGGGGGCTAGGGTCAGTCTGTTATATCTGGAGTATTTCTCCTGTCTTATCCGGTGTCCTGTGTGAATTTAAGTATGCTCCCTCTAATTCTCTCTCTCTTTCTCCTCTCTTATCTGGGGGACCTGGGCCCTAGGACCATGCCTCAGGACTACCTGGCCTGATGAATCCTTGCTGTCCCCAGTCCACCTGGTTATGCTGCTACTCCAGTTTCAACTGTTCTGCCTGCGGCTGTGGAACCCTGACCTGTTTACCGGACGTGCTACCGTGTCCCGGACGTGCTGTTTTTGACTCTCTCTCTCTACCGCACCTGCTGTCTCTAACTCTGAATGATCGGCTATGAAAAGCCAACTGACATTTACTCCTGAGGTGCTGACTTGTTGCACCCTCTACAACCACTGTGATTATTATTATCTGACCCTGCTGGTCATCTATGAACGTTTGAACATCTTGGCCATGTTCTGTTATAATCTCCACCCAGCACCCCTCAGAGCCTGGTTCCTCTCTAGGTTTCTTCCTAGGTTCTGGCCTTTCTAGGGAGTTTTTCCTAGCCACCGTGTTACTACATCTGCATTGCTTAGGCTGGTGTAAAAAGGTCTTTATAAATACATTTGATTGACTGATTGATTGATTGAGATACCTGACTGCACTTGGTACCAAATCAAAAACCATTATCTAAACACAGTCTCATAATTACAAACAGACAAGCACCAAACAAACCGTAGTGAAGAGGACCTATAACCCATGGTTGTACGGTACCTGTACCTGTTTCTTGCGTAGCTTGCAGATCTGTTGCTCCACCATCGTAATCTCCCGGTCCACACGATCCATGTTCTGGATGAGCTCCTCCTTGGAGAAGCGGGCGGGCACCAGGTCCAGATCAGGGTCCATCTGGGCCGGGCTTACGGGGGAGATGGGCTCCAGCTTCCCCATGGAGCTGCCCCGGTCCTGGAGGGAGAAAGAGGTGACATTGAGTAGTGGTTCCCAAACTTGGGGGCGGGGCGCGAGGGGTTCAAGAGTAAGTTTAAAGCCGGACTGTGTGTCCCTCCCCCGCAGAAAAAGGAACTCAGTCCGGCTTTAAACTTACTCCTGAAAGTTGTAATAGTAGAATACAAAAGGTGCAATTTCAAAATTGGGCAGTGCATCATCAGTTCCTCTTGTCATGTTAGTCATTGCATAACTTAGAGAGCCATGTATAACTTGTCAGAAATGTCCAGATCAACTAGCCCATGTCAGCTAACGTTTTTATTTAGTTTTTTGTTTGCCAATAGATATTGGTGTAATTGTTTTGTCACTCAAATATCACATGAATACACAGACATGGCAAAATGTATAGAATTGCAAGAAAATTTGCTTTGAAACTACATGTTCTTTGCACCGATGACAAAATGTGTAGAATTGCAGGAAATAAGCCTTAAACCTGCTGAATTTTCTTCACCAATAAGAGGGGTCTGAACAGTTTGTCATGAACAGTGCTTGTGCCCACAGAATTACATGTGTGATGTTCCGCAATACTGGAAAGGGGGCCCTGAGGGGAAAAGGTATGGGAACCCCTGACAGAGGATGTTAACTCATCAGTTTATATGTGTTTCACAATACCAACACTGTTTACTTAGTCCATTATGCATATTATCAGGTTGCTTGGCAAACAGAATACAAAGTATACAGTTAAAACGTGAACTTCTAGAAAGGCCTGAACACAGATGGATGCAAATAGATGGATCCATTCCTATGTTTAGATTGCAGCCATCGATTAGACAGCAACACTAAAAACTGGCCCAGCCAAATTCAGTAACTGGTTTAGAGGCAACAATGACATGCTGCATCTCTGTCTCGGTCTTTCTCTCTCCCTCTCCCCTCTGTGTGTAGTCTGTGACATGGTTTACTCCGATAGACACGTGATCTAAACACCCTGGTTACATCTCCTTTGGGAAGGCAGTGGCATGCTATGATAATGAAGTCCTCTGGGTAATAAAAACCTGTGTCAGTGTCTCAGTTACTAGACCACACTAACGAATATTAAATCAGACTACAACCAGGTATATTCTAAGAACACGGAACCTGGCTCTGTGAGGATTTTTGGTTTGATTTGACAGATGAAATACACAGTTCCAAGGACTTTCCCGGGGGGATCCCTTCTGTACATAGAACTGAATGGATGGGCTGAGTTGTACCTTGGATCCAGAGATACCCACTTAGCTGCATAGTCTAGTGCAGGGATCATCAACTAGATTCAGCCACTGGCCGATTTTATCTAGAGCGTATGGTCAGGGGGCTGAAACATAATTACAAATAATTTGGAGACTGCAAATTGACCGCAAGAAGCCCAAACAGATATAATATTACCTAAAAAAAAGTCATTTCCAACCTTGTTTACATTTGTATACGTTCACATACACTAAATGACCAAAAGTATGCGGACATCTGTACGTCAAACATCTTTGATTTTACACTGCTGCTACTCGCTGTTTATTATCTATGCAAAGTCACTTCACCCCTACCTACATGTACAAATTACCTTGACTAACCTGTAACCCCGCACATTGACTCTGTACCCCCTGTATATAGCCTCGTTATTGTTATTTTATTGTGTTAGTCTTTATTATTTTTTACTTTAGTTTATTTAGTAAATATTTTCTTAACTCTTTAGGGATAGGGGGCAGCATTTGGAAGTTTGGATGAAAAGCATGCCCCGAGTAAACTGCCTGTTACTCAGGCCCAGAAGCTAGAATATGCATATAATAAGTAGATTTGGATAGAAAACACTCTGAAGTTTCTAAAACTGTTTGAATGATGTCTGTGAGTATAACAGAACTCATATGGGAGGCGAAAACCTGAGAAAAATCCAACCAGGAAGTGGGAAATCTGAGGTTTGTAGTTTTTCAAGTGATTGCCTATCCAATATACAGTGTCTGTGGGGTCATATTGCACTTCCTAAAGCTTCCACTAGATGTCAACAGTTTTAGAACGTTGTTTCAGGCTTCTACTGTGAAGGGGGAGCGAATAAGAGCTGTTTGAACCAGTGGTCTGGTTGAAAGCCTTTAGTTTAGTCACGCGCGCAGCCGTGGGCATGAGCTCCGTTCCCTTTCATTTCTAAAGACAAAGGAATTGTCCGGTTGGAATATTATTGAAGATTTATGATAAAAGCATCCTAAATATTGATTCTATACATCGTTTGACATGTTTCTACAAACTGTAATGGAACTTTTTTGACTTTTCGTCTGGACTTAGTGCCGGCACCTTGTGCATTTGGAATAGTGAGCTAAACGCGAACAAAAAGGAGGTATTTGGACATAAAGATGAACTTTATCGAACATTTATTGTGGAACTGGGATTCCTGGGAGTGCATTCCGATGAAGATCAAAGGTAAGTGAATATTTACAACGCTATTTCTGACTCCACAACATGGCGGGTATCTGTATGGCTTGTTTTGGTGGCTGAGCGCTGTACTCAGATTATTGCATGGTGTGCTTTTGCCGTAAAGCTTTTTTGAAATCTGACACAGCAGTTGCATTAAGGAAAAGTTTATCTTTAATATACTGCTCAAAAACATAAAGGGAATACTTAAACAACACAATGTAACTCCAAGTCAATCACACTTCTGTGAAATCAAACTGTCCACTTAGGAAGCAACACTGATTGACAATAAATTGCACATGCTGTTGTGCAAATGGAATAGACAACAGGTGGAAATTATAGGCAATTAGCAAGACACCCCCAATAAAGGAGTGGTTCAGCAGGTGGTGACCACAGACCACTTCTCAGTTCCTATGCTTCCTGGCTGATGTTTTGGTCACTTTTGAATGCTGGCGGTGCTTTCACTCTAGTGGTAGCATGAGACGGAGTCTACAACCCACACAAGTGGCTCAGGTAGTGCAGCTCATCCAGGATGGCACATCAATGCGAGCTGTGGCAAGAAGGTTTGCTGTGTCTGTCAGCGTAGTGTCCAGAGCATGGATGCGCTACCAGGAGACAGGCCAGTACATCAGGAGACATGGAGGAGGCCGTAGGAGGGCAACAACCCAGCAGCAGGACCGCTACCTCCGCCTTTGTGCAAGGAGGAGCAGGAGGAGCACTGCCAGAGCCCTGCAAAATGACCTCCAGCAGGCCACAAATGTGCATGTGTCTGCTCAAACGGTCAGAAACAGACTTCATGAGGGTGGTATGAGGGCCCGACGTCCACAGGTGGGGGTTGTGCTTACAGCCCAACACCGTGCAGGGTGTTTGGCATTTGCTAGAGAACACCAAGATTGGCAAATTCGCCACTGGCACCTTGTGCTCTTCACAGATGAAAGAAGGTTCACACTGAGCACATGTGGCAGACGTGACAGAGTCTGGAGACGCCGTGGAGAACGTTCTGCTGCCTGCAACATCCTCCAGCATGACCGGTTTGGCGGTGGGTCAGTCATGGTGTGGGGTGGCATTTCTTTGGGGGGGCGCACAGCCCTCCATGTGCTCGCCAGAGGTAGCCTGACTGCCATTAGGTACCGAGATGAGATCCTCAGACCCCTTGTGAGACCATATGCTGGTGCGGTTGGCCCTGGGTTCCTCCTAATGCAAGACAATGCTAGACCTCATGTGGCTGGAGTGTGTCAGCAGTTCCTGCAAGAGGAAGGCATTGATGCTACGGACTGGCCCGCACGTTCCCCAGACCTGAATCCAATTGAGCACATCTGGGACATCATGTCTCACTCCATCCACCAACGCCACATTGCACCACAGACTGTCCAGGAGTTGGCGGATGCTTTAGTCCAGGTCTGGGAGGAGATCGCTCAGGAGACCATCTGCCACCTCATCAGGAGCATGCCCAGGCGTTGTAGGGAGGTCATACAGGCACGTGGAGGCCACACACACTACTGAGCCTCATTTTGATTTGTTTTAAGGACATTACATCAAAGTTGGATCAGCCGGTAGTGTGGTTTTCCACTTTAATTTTGAGTGTGACTCCAAATCCAAACCTCCATGGGTTGATAAATTGGATTTCCATTGATTATTTTTGTGTGATTTTGTTGTCAGCACATTCAACTATGTAAAGAAAAAAGTATTTAATAAGATTATTTCATTCATTCAGATCTAGGATGTGTTATTTTAGTGTTCCCTTTATTTTTTGAGCAGTGTACTATGCATAACACTTGTATCTTTTATCAAAGTTTATGATAAGTATTTCTGTAAATTGATGTCTCTCTGCAAATTCACCGGATGTTTTCGAGGCACAACATTACTGAACATAACGCGCCAATGTAAACAGATTTTTGGATATAAATATGACCTTTATCGAACAAAACATACATGTATTGTGTAACATGAAGTCCTATGAGTGCCATCTGATGAAGATCATAAAAGGTTAGTGATTCATTTTATCTCCATTTCTGCTTTTTGTGACTCCTCTCTTTGGCTGGAAAATGGCTGTATGTTTTTTTGTGACTAGGCGCTGACCTAACATAATCGTATGGTGTGCTTTCGCTGTAAAGCCTTTTTGAAATCTGACACGGTGGCTAGATTAACAAGAAGCAAAGCTTTAATTTGGTGTGTTGGACTTGTGACTGTATGAAAGTTAAATATTTTTTATATATTCGTTTTAATTTCGCACTCTGCCATTTCACCAGATGTTGTCGAAACGTTCGCTTCACCCCTACCTACTTGTACAAATTACCTTGACTAACCTGTAACCCCGCACATTGACTCTGTACCCGTACCCCCTGTATATAGCCTCATTGTTATTTTGTGTTAATTTTTATAATCTTTTACATTAGTTTATTTAGTAAATATTTTCTAAACTATTTCTTGAACTGCATTGTTGGTTAAGGGCTTGTAAGTAAGCATTTCACGGTAAAGCCACTGTACTCGGCGCATGTGACAAATAAGATTTGATCTCATTCCAAAATCATGGGCATTAAATGGAGTTGGTCCCCCTTTGCTGCTGTAACAGCCTCCACTCTTCTGGGAAGACTTTCCACTGGATGTTGGAACATTGTTGCGGGGACATCCATTCAGCCACAAGAGCATTAGTGAGGTCAGGCAATGATGGTGGGCGATTAGGCCTGACTTACAGTCAGCGTTCCAATTCATCCCAAAAGGTGTTCGATGGGGTTGAGGTCAGGGCTATGTGCAGGCAAGTCAAGTTCTTCCACACTGATGTCGACAAACCATTTCTGTAAGGACCTCACTTTGTTCACGGGGGCATTGTCATGCTGAAACAGGAAAGGGCCTTCCCCCCAAACTGTTGGCAGAAAGTTGGAATCAGAGAGTCGTTGAGGTCAGGGCTATGTGCAGGCAAGTCAAGTTCTTCCACACTGATGTCGACAAACCATTTCTGTAAGGACCTCACTTTGTTCACGGGGGCATTGTCATGCTGAAACAGGAAAGGGCCTTCCCCCAAACTGTTGGCAGGAAGTTGGAATCAGAGAGCCGTCTAGAAAGTCACTATTCTGTAGCTTTAAGATTTCCCTTCACTGGAACTAAGGGGTCTTGCCCAAACTCTGAAAAACAGCCACAGACCATTATTCCTCCACCAAACTTTACAGTTGGCACTATGCATTGGGGCAGGTAGCGTTCTCCTGGCATCTGCCAAACACAGATTCGTCCGTTGGACTGCCAGATGGTGAACTGTGATTCATCACCCTAGAATAGGCATTTTCACTGCTCCAGAGTCCAATGGCGGCGAGCTTTACGCCACTCCAGCCAACGCTTGGCATTGCGCATGGTGATCTTAGGCTTGTGTGCGGCTGCTCAAATTCATCACACGGGCCAACAATTGGGGAACCCTAGTGGTCTCAGTGGTATTGCTGATGCATGTCTGCAGGAGGAGGGTTTTGCTTTGTGCTTGGTCAGCAGGCGAGGTGCGCTCTGTCTCCATTTCAACTAACTTACACATACTGTACTGTATACAGTAGGGACAGGCAAAGAGGACTATAGTCCATAATTGTTCAGTGTAGCTTGTCATTTTACAAGCATGGACTAGGTATTTCACGGTTATAGAACTGTACATCCTAATCTCAGCCAAGGATGAGAGAAGCAACACTCCAAAGGTTATTCATGTTACACGTATGGGAAGTGTGAGCAAACAAATAAAGCTTAGCTGAAAAGAACTATAGCATCTTAAACCAACTCCCAATAAGCCACTGATCCCCCAATTGTAAACCCCCGCCAACACACCGTGAGTGTGTGTGTGGGGGAGACAGCGAGAAAATAGAAGTGTCAGTGAGTGGGAACCATGTTTCCTCCTGCGTAAGGTATGTGTGTAAAGAGTGTGTTTGATCCAGCTTCGGGTTTAGTTCGGTGTTATTTTTAAACTGCTAAAATGAGCATTATAACACTAATCTGGAGGAAGCAGGCAGGCTAAATCTAGCTGCTCTCTAGACCTACTCTAGCTGAAATGTCACCGGGAGGAAAGGGGTTGAACGGACGGGCTGGGTCTGAAAAGGCGAGGCTCCAGGCTGCTAGTCATACACGTCCATCACATCAGACACACGCAATCCTACCAGTGCCTTTTTTTGGCTGCTAAGCGTCTCCCTTTCTAATCATAGATGTGGCATGCTGCTACAACCCCTTGTTATAGCTTAAAGGGGCAAGCTGCAGTTCAAACAATAAGGAAGTGGTCACTAGCTTGTACTGGAGGCGGTCTCAGTTCCATCACTCTGAGAAATTATGTAAAAGCAGAGACTGGCTGAGATGAAAGAAGATATAGCCTAGCGTGGGTTAGGAAAATATGTGATTGTGTGTTTATACTTTGAAGGAAAATCCTTGATATAATGTCTATAGAAAAGGCAATGTAGGAGGATGAAATTGTAGTCCAAATTCAATGAAAACTGAAATATGATATAAAATGGTAGGTACAAGGTAAGACCTTGAGAACAACGGTCTGAAAAGCTACCAGTCTCAGCTCTGCAATCTCCTATACTATACCAGAGTTTGGTCAGGAGGGGTTTCAGAGGGCTATCTATCAAAAAGAGGGTTAGTTCTCCTGGGCTTTCAAGTGTCAAGACCCACACCATGTCTAGGACCTACATCATGACTGTCCTCTGTTCTTGTGAAGAGCAACACGTCTCCACACACTGCTAGCAGACAAAGTGTGAAAATAAGTGACCCCGATGTTAAAGCCTGTCCCCACTGCAGGTCATATACCCTGGCTAATACCACTCAAACTCAACCAACTTTAACTCGACTGTGTGTACGTGTACAGTCGTGGCCAAAAGTTGAGAATGACACAAATATTAATTTTCACAAAGTCTGCTGCCTCAGTTTGTATGATGGCAATTTGCATATACTCCAGAATGACCAGATGAATTGCAATGAATCAAAGTCCCTCTTTGCCATGCAAATGAACTGAATCCCCCAAAAAACATTTCCACTGCATTTCAGCCCTGCCACAAAAGGACCAGCTGACATCATGTCAGTGATTCTCTCGTTAACACAGGTGTGAGTGTTGACGAGGACAAGGCTGGAGATCACTCTGTCATGCTGATTGAGTTCGGATAACAGACTGGAAGCTTCAAAAGGAGGGTGTTGCTTGGAATCATTGTTCTTCCCCTGTCAATCATGGTTACCTGCAAGGAAACACGTGCCGTCATCATTGCTTTGCTCAAAAAGGGCTTCACAGGCAAGGACATTGCTGCCAGTAAGATTGCACCTAAATCAACCATTTATCGGCTCATCAAGAACTTCAAGTAGAGATGTTCAATTGTTGTGAAGAAGGCTTCAGGGCGCCCAAGAAAGTCCAGCATGCGCCAGGACCATCTCCTAAAGTTGATTCAGCTGCGGCATCGGGGCACCACCAGTACAGAGCTTGCTCAGGAATGGCAGCAGGCAGGTGTGAGTGCATCTGCACGCACAGTGAGGGGAAGACTTTTGGAGGATGGCCTGGTGTCATGAAGGGGAGAAAAGAAGCCACTTCTCTCCAGGGAAAACATCAGGGACAGACTGATATTCTGCAAAAGGTACAGGGATTGGACTGCTAAAGTCATTTTCTCTGATGAATCCCCTTTCCGATTGTTTGGGGCATCCGGAAAAAAGCTTGTCCGGAGAAGACAAGGTGAGCGCTACCATCAGTCCTGTGTCATGCCAACAGTAAAGTATCTTGAGACCATTCATGTGTGGGGTTTCTTCTCAGCCAAGGGAGTGGGCTCACTCACAATTTTGCCTAAGAACACAGCCATGAATAAAGAATGGTACCAACACATCCTCCGAGAGCAACTTCTCCCAACCATCCAGGAACAGTTTGGTGACGAACAATGCCTTTTCCAGCATGATGGAGCACCTTGCCATAAGGCAAAAGTGATAACTAAGTGGCTCGGGGAACAAAACATCGATATTTTGGGTCCATGGCCAGGAAACTCCCCCGACCTTAATCCCATTGGAAATTGTGGTCAATCCTCAAGAGGCGGGTGGACAAACAAAAACCCACAAATTCTGACAAACTCCAAGCATAAATTATGCAAGAATGGGCTGCCATCAGTCAGGATGTGGCCCAGAAGTTAACTGACAGCATGCCAGGACGTATTGCAGAGGTCTTGAAAAAGAAGGGTCAACACTGCAAATATTGACTCTTAGCATCAACTTCATGTAATTGTCAATAAAAGCCTTTGACACTGATGAAATGCTTGTAATTATACTTCAGTATTTCATAGTAACATCTGACAAAAAAATATCTAAAGACACTGAAGCAGCAAACTTTGTGAAAATGAATTCTCAACTTTTGGCCACGACTGTACACACACAGTACATGTGCAATGAATGCATGCCTGCTGAGTGAGCACAGGCTTTGATAGAGCGTGTGTGCTGTATGTGCAGTGTGTCAGCGAACATACACTGAGTGTACAAAACATTAGGAACACCTGCTCTTTCAATGACCTTATTGAGGTCACCTGTTAAATTCACTTCAAAATCAGTGTAGATGAAGGGGAGGAGACAGGTTAAAGAAGGACATTTAAGCCTTGAGACAGTTGAGACATGGATTGTGTATTTGTGCCATTCAAAGGGTGAATGGGCAAGACAAAAGATTTAAGTGCCCTTGAACGGGTTATGGTAGTAGGTGCCAGGCGCACTGGTTTGTGTGTCAAGAACTGCAACGCTGCTGCATTTTTCAGGCTCAACAGTTTCCTGTGTGTATCATGAATGACCCGCCATCCAAAGGACATCTAGGCAACTTGACAACTGTGGGAAGCATTGGAGTCAACATGGGCCAACATCCCTGTGGAATGTTTGAGACCTTGTAGTCCATGCCTCGACATATTGAGGGCAAAAGGGGGTGCAACTCAATATTAGGAAGGTGTTCCTAATGTTTTGTGTGAGTGGCCATACCAGTCAGTGTATGTGCAACAATTGAAAGGAGCAGAGAAAACATCCTGTTGTTTTCATGTTAGCAGGTGTTCATGAGATAATTTAGTCTTGTAAAAAAACAGAGCGAGGTGCACAACTCCTCTTAGCCTCGGTTACATTCTGAAGTAGGATTCATTTTGTGTCAATGGCAATGCTCGAACCCACAGAAACAAGAGACCCTTAAATTTACTCACAGCAAGTGCCACTAAGTGGGGGTTAGCCTAAATCACTCAGACGACCGTGTGAAGCCTGACCTTCCCTGACCATAAAAACAGCCTGTGCCAAAAGCTAATCAGTACAGATTCAGAGCTGCCAGTAATGACTGACAATACACAACCGATCAGCAAACAGGAGAATGTGGGGGAAAGGTGTCCAGGGAAGGGGGCAGCACGCACGCACACACACAGGCATGTGACTATGACATCCAAGCTGGCAGTCTGGCATAGACATCAAAGGTATTTGGTTTCCACAACAGCATAAATATCTCTGTCAGACTGACAGGTCAGCCCACATGTTAGTGCGGTGTGGGTAGAGTGTGGCACGCATGGAGATTTGGTGAAGTTACAGATTGGAGGTGTGAAGTAGAAGCCTTCATGGGTCCAAAAAGTTGGAACTGTTCCGAAATTGACCTGGGGCTTTTACACCCGGACCCGATATGCATAAATAAAAAAAAATGACAGACACCCATTCCGAACGGACCCGAGGACAACTACACTCGTTCCATATAGACCTGGTCGGCTCCAGACCCAGTACAATCAGAGTGGGGGAAGCAGCAGAAAAGGCTATTTTTAAGCTACTTAATTAAATCGAAGACAGGTGCTGCTCTAGCAGGGGCCATGCGGGCTGTGTGTGTAGGCTACCTTGAATGAGCGAGTGACACGGGGAGCAAGCAGGGAGGTAGAGACGAGACAGCAACTAACCAAACCGACTCGCACTATGGGTAGACTAATAGCGCCCATAGCTAGGTTATTTATCATCCAATATGATTACGTAGTAGAACCTGTCTTGACTGCAACAAAAAGGGAAAAGCTAGTTAAGCTAGCTAGCCTATTTTAGGCTGCATGCGCTTTCTTGTCCTACACAACTCCATTCAGAATATTAAGTAGCATCCTACCTGTTGGCTCTTGTTCGTTGTAGTCTATCCTTCAACTTTTCATTCCATTATTTTAATTCCAAATCGGGATTAGATACAGATCTCTCTCGAAACCATTTAGAATTCTGGATTCGAACCCGCTCGGGTTTTCGGGTACAGGTGGATCCGTGAAGACCTCTAGTGTGAAGAATGCCCTTCCAGCCCCCAGACAGTAGCCCTCCCCCTCCAAACACAAAGACAACAGACCTACATATGTTTTAACAAGACCATCTTTGAGAACTAACAGCCACCAAAATAAAAACTAGACAGTCAGGGAGATTCTAAAATTTAAAATATGTTATGGCATGGGGCCCCAATTGATTTTATGTGAGTCACTCAGATAGCATAAAAACAAGGCATTAGCTTTGAAACTGCCATTTCCCTCTCAGGCCCATGACAAAATGTGTAAAATCGCAGAAAACTGACTTTAAAACTGCAGCCAAGAGGAGGACCTCCAAAGCCATCGTGATGAGATGGGATGAAATGACGAGTCCCCAGGCTGCTAGTCATACATGTGCATCACATCAGACACACGCAATCCTACCAGTGCCTTGTTGGCTGCTAAGCGTCTCGCTCCCACCCCCGCTAACTTAGCCACCGCTGAAAAGAAAAGAAATCCTTAGGGCAACACCGCGCACACACACAATCATCATGTACGCTGCTGCTACTCTGTTTATCATATATCCTGATTCCTAGTCACCTTACCCCTATACACATCTACCTCCATCAGTCCAGTTTCCCTGCACATTGTAAATATGGTACTGGAACTGACCCTTCTTGTGTGTTTTTGTGCTACCTTGGGTTTGGAGCTGTCGAGAAAGGCATTTCACTGTACTTGTGCACGTGACAAATTGAAATACCTCATCCCTATTCTGTTCTCCAAGGGCTGTGGCTGATCACCAAGCAGAGGCTTAGACAGCAGACGGCCTTCCCTCCATCTAATCCATCTCTCATTGAGGAGAGAAAACAAGACTCTCATTGTGCTGGGTGGAAGTCTGTCACGCTGTCGTGGAACTACGCCTGTGGATCTGCCTGGACTCCATTACATATCAAGACACAGCAGTGGTGGGAATCTGTGATTGACTCAGCCTGAATTTAAAAACAGATTCAATTGTGCGTCACACACACACACAATACCCCATAATGTCAAAGTGGAATGCTGTTTGAAAATATTACATATAAATAAAAAATGAAAAGCTGAAATGTCTTGAGTCAATAAATATTCAATCCCTTTGTTATGGCAAGCCTAAATAAGTTCAGGAGTAAACATTTGCTTAACAAGTCACATAATAAGTTGCATGGACTCACTCTGTGTGCAATAATAGTGTTTAACATGATTTCTTAATGACTACTTCCTCTCTGTACCCCACACACACACAATTCATTTTTATTTATTTAACCTTTATTTAAACAGGGAGTCACAATGAGATTAAAAATCTATTTTACAAGAGAGCCCTGTACACATTACAATAAAAACAGATATTAAAACATACGTGTATAAAACATTATAATTCAGCACACAATTAACAAAAATAAAAATGTACTAAAAGCAATCGCATTCAACTACATAGAGGTCCTCAATCAATCATTTAAACTGCCTGAGTGACACCAGTACATCTAACTGCACTGAACTCTACAAATTAGGTGCAAAAAATAAAACACAGATTTTCCTAAATCTGTGGAGATAAGGAATGGATAACACTCCCTTCTCTAGTGTTATCCATTCCTGTGAACGGGTTTGGTAACTTCTGATTCTTATCTTAATTAATTAAGTTACATATGGAGGGAGTTTCTGTAAGATTGCTTTGTAAATTAATCAAAGATAATGCAGCTCTCTTCTTACAGACAGAGGTCCATCCCACATTTTTATACAGACGACAATGATGGGTCCTAAAATTGGCCCGTGATAAAACGTATTGCGTCCAAGGGTTTTAAAACAGAGGTTGCCGCACGCATGTAAACAATATCACCAAAATCGAATACAGGGAGAAGCGTTGCTTGAACAACCTTTCTCCTATTTTTAATACTAAGGCACTAAGGCATTTCGATATAAAAAAAACTATCTTGGAACTTAGCTTCTTAGTCAGATTTTGATATGCATTATGAAGGACAACTTGTCATCCATCCTGTCAGGTCTCTCAGTCGAGCAGTGAATTTCAAACACAGATTCAACCACAAAGACCAGGGAGGTTTTCCAACACCTCGCAAAGAATAGCACCTATTGGTAGACAGGTAAAAAAAGTAAAAAAATAATACATTGAATATCCCTTTGAGCATGGTGAAGTTATTAATTACACTTTGGATGGTGTATCAATACACCCAGTCACTACAGAGATACAGGTGTCCTTCCTAACAGTTGCCGGAGAGGAAGGAAACCGCTCAGGGATTTCACCACGAGGCCAATGGTGACTTTAAAACAGTTACAGAGTTTAATGGCTGTGATAGGAGAAACCTGAGGATGGATCAATAACAAGGCTAACCTAATTGACAGTGAAAAGAAGGAAGCTTGCACAGAATACAAATATTCCAAAACATGCATCCTGTTTGCAACAAGGCATTAAGGTAATACTGCAAAAAAATGTGGCAAAGCAATTCACTTTGTCCTGAATACAGTGTGTTATGTTTGGGGCAAATCCAATACATTACTGATGACCACTATTCATATTTCAAGCATAGTGATGACTGCATCATGTTATGGGTATGCTTGTAATCGTTAAGGACTGGGGAGTTTTTCAGGATAAGAAAAATTTAACTGAATGGAGATACGGCAAAATCCGAAAGGAAAACCTAGTTCAGTCTGCTTTCCACCAGATACACCTTTCAGCAGGACAATAACTTAAAATATAAGGCCAAATCTACACTGGAGTTGCTAACAAAGACGACAGTGAATGTTCCTGAGTGGCCTAGTCACCGTTTGGACTTAAATCCGCTTCTAAATCTATGGCAAGACCTGAAAATGGTTGTCTAGCAATGATCAACAACCAATTTGACAGAGCCTGACGAATTTTGAAAATAATAAAATGGGCAAATATTGTACAATCCAGGTGTGGAAAGCTCTTAGAGACTTACCCAGAAAGACTCACAGCTGTAATTGCTGCCAAAGGTGATTCTAACATGTATTGACTAAGGGGGTTGAATGCTTATCTAATCAAGATAGTTTTTTCCCCACATACTTTTTTTTTTGTTTACAAACGTTAGAATTGGTCTTCCACTTTGAAATGACAGAGTATTGTGTGTATATCATTGGCAAAAAATGACAAATCAATTTTAATCCCACTTTGTAACAAAACAAAATGTGGAAAAAGTCAAGGGGTGTGAATACTTTCCGAAGGCACTGTATATCCCCGCTAGACAGGCTGCTGCTATTATACAGTCTAGTCTGCTCTCCCTTTTCCTGTCGCTCTGTCTCTTACTCCTCCCTTTCCCGTTTCCCCTTCATCTGTGCCTCTCTCTGTATTTGCCCTTTGCCTCTTTGTTCCCCATCCCCCGCACTCCTCTCGTTTTGCTCATTCTTTCCATACAGTGGTTGTATCTGACAACACTTATATAATGGCTTCACAGCCCTCAGCACTGAGGAATTACTAGCGTTCCTGAATATTTCCCAGCTAGCTTAGAGAATCTGTGTGTGTTTTGCAGTCTTCCGTTATTGGCATATCTATTTACCATTCCTTGGCTGGCTGCCTCCCGTAGCAATTCGAAGTGCTCTGTACCATGTCAGGAACATCTCACTAGACTAGCAGTATCTCTGTTCTTCACTGTGATGCTGCTGTTTTCATCTTCCTCTGCTATGGTGCTTCATCCTGAGAGGCCCATCAAATCTAGGTCAGCAGCTCCATTATTTATTAATTGTTTGTTTCACAGCTAGCTCATATTCCCCACTCAGAATCCCCCTCCCAGTCCCAGCTCACATTGTGGTGTCTAATAATACCCTGGCTGCCTCCAGGGGAAGATGCTGCCACTCAGCAGGTTCTCACGCAGCACAGTAGAGGGTGTGATCGATGTCCTTGTCCTTGCTGCTGTCCCAACAGGCAGGTCAGGCCAGGGATGACTAACACTGGGTAGAGCTAGGGCTGTTACGGTGACCGTATTACTGCCACACCGGTGATCACAAGTCATCATCGCAGTCAAATTCCACGTGACCATTTAGTCACGGTAATTATGCTTCTCCAAGCTCTGATGCTGCTGATGGTCATTAGTAGCCTACCAAACTTGCTAACTGCCTGGAACTCAGCACTATTGTCCCTCTAATCACTCTGACATCAATTCAAATGTTTTCGATAATCAAATCAAACACTTCATGAAAGCGCATGAGCTCATGTTGAGCAACATTTCAATAGGCTATGCTATTGTGTGAGAAAACAGAGTTTTGATGGCTTCCATTAAAAATAGGATCCCATTAGCTTTCTATAGGCTAGGCCTACTAGATTTATTAACTTCCCTAATAATAAGCACATTGCTTGTCTTTACAACAGGAGTATAGCCTACCTGGCTGGAATGAAAATGAACCACGAGAAAAGTGTCTTCCATTTGCTATTTAGGTGCATAGATAAGTATTTCTTCCCGCTGCCCCTGTTGCCCGTTCTGAGACAGGTGCATTCTAAATCAAAACAAATTTCACACATATATTATTAAGTTTATGTAAAGACAAGACTAAATCAAGAATAGTCTGATGGGTGACAATATTAGCTTATCCCTTGTGAATGATGCCCAGTGTCTGCAGTAAGGAACGAAACATGCTTTTTTGCGACTTTTTCAAATCATAGTCGCACACCTCATGTAGCCTAGCCCATAGGTCTATACGTTTTGATAAGGTTCACAACTAAAAGTGGGCAAATAACGTGGCCAAAATAATTAAGCACATTAATCTGCTTTACAACCGGTGTGGAGCCTAATTGGCATACACCACCGGTCAAAAGTTTTAGAACACCTACTCATTCAAGGGTTTTACTTTATTTTTACTATTTATTGTAGAATAATAGTGAAGACATCAAAACTATGAAATACCACATATGGAATCATGTAGTGACTTAGTGCCATATAGCCACCCTTAGACTTAGTGACAGCTTTGCAGACACTTGGCATTCTCTCAACCAGTTTCATGAGGTAGTCACCTGGAATGCATTTCAATTAACAGGTGTGCCTTGTTAAAAAGTTAATTTGTGGAATTTCTTTCCTTCTTAATGCGTTTGAGACAATCAGTTGTGTTGTAAAAAGGTAAAGGGGGTAATACAGATGATGCTCTATTTAGTTAATGACCCGGTCCATAATGGCAAGAAAAGCAAAAAAAAAAAAAAAAAAAAAAAAACGTAAAAATACATAAAGAACAGCTCAAATAAGCAAAGAGAAATGACAGTCCATTACTTTAAGACATGAAGGTCAGTCAATACAGAAAATGTTAAGAACTTTGAAAGTTTCTTCCAAGTGCAGTCACAAAAACCATCATGCGCTATGATGAAACTAGTTCTCATGAGGACCGCCACAGGAATGTCAGACCCAGAGTTACCTCTGCTGCAGAGGATAAGTTCACTAGAGTTACCAGCCTCAGAAATTGCAGCCCAAATAAATGCTTCAGAGTTCAAGTAACAGACACATCTCAACATCAACTGTTCAGAGGAGACTGCGTGAATCAGGCCTTCATGGTCAAATTTCTGCAAAGAAACCACAACTAAAGGACACCAATAAGAAGAAGACTTGCTTGGGCCAAGAAACAGGAGCAATGGACATTACACCGCTGGCAATTTGTCCTTTGCTTCCAACCGCCGTGTCTTTGTGAGATGCGGTGTGTGTGAACGGATGACCTCTGCATGTGTATTTCCGACCGTAAAGCATGGAGGAGGAGGTGTGATGGTGTGGGGGTGCTTTGCTGGTGACACTGATTTATTTAGAATTCAAGGCACACTTAACCAGCATGGCTACCAGAGCCATACATTCTGTAGCGATACGCCATCCCATCTGGTTTGGGCTTAGTGGGGATATCATTTGTTTTTCAACAGGACAATAACCCAACACACCTTCAGGCTGTGTAAGGGATATTTTACCAAGAAGGAGAGTGATGAAGTGCTGCATCAGATGACCTGGCCACCACAATGCCCGGACCTCAACCAAATTTAGATGTCTTGGGATGAGCCTGACCGCAGAATGAAGGAAAAGCAGCTAACAAGTGCTCAGCATATGTGGGAACTCCTTCAAGAACTGTTGGAAAAGCATTTCAGGTGAAGCTGGTTGAGAGAATGCCAAGAGTGTGCAAAGCTTCCATCATGGCAAAGGGTGGCTATTTGAAGAATCTCAAATACAAAATATATTTTGATTTGTTAAACACTTATTGATTCCATGTGTTATTTCATAGTTTTGATATTTTATTCTACACTATAGAAAATAGTAAAAAAATAAATAAGGAAAACCCTTGAATGAGTCAGTGTTCTAAAACTTTTGACCGGTAGTGTACATAGGTGGCGCGTGAGTTTCAAGTTTGGGGAAGATAATTTCCACCATAAAAATTCACTTTTATAATAAAGTATTACATGCATAACTGCATTTGCGATCACATTTGAGAACAGCATTTTCCGCTAATTGATTGAATTTTGGAACATTCGCACATATAGTCTGCTGCTGTGTGTGCATTGCTGCACTTATGTGAAGAAATAGCCTAATTGTTTATCAACATTTGAAGCTAAAACCTTCTGATCTGTTGCATCAGCCTCATTGCTTTTAAATGTTTGTGGTTGTATTAATTTTGGATCTATCGCATCCAACAACTGTCCCAGCATATGTTTGGAATACTTGTTTATTGCACAGAAGGACAAGTTGACCAAAAGAATAGATCAACTTTTGTACTATGGGGGATAGTAGAATAACATAGGCTAGTGCTGTTTGTTAGGCCTACTCATCTTGTTGGCTGACAAAAAGTAGGTTAAAATGTAGACAGTTCTTCTAACATCTTCAACATGAACTCGGGATTTGATAAGTCCCCGATGTGTCAGTCTTCACTTCTAGCCTACTTCTTAGCTGTGAGAAGGCCCTGATCATGTGACGGGCATTAGCTAATACGAATTGAGATATCTGAGAGAGCCAAGTGAGCGAGAGGTGCTTCGTATGGCAGCCGGGGGAAGGGAATTATAATTATTATATTCTTCCCAAGGGCACAACGGCCACTTTGGTCGCAAAATGCATAGATTTTTTTAGGGGGCATTACAGCCACACAAGGGGGTTGTCATTGGGAAATTCGAGGCCTGGTGAAAATATTATCAAGTGCTTATCAAATTGTGAATGAGAGACTGATGAAGTGTGTGCAGCCTGCACAAGAAACAACTCAGAGCCTTTCATGCAACTTAAAAAAAATAAAAATTATTAGAGTCGCATCATGCAGCCTTAGAATGTATTAAACATCAAAACATACAGCCCAACATTTGTATCTCAACTAAAGTTGCATAAATAACGTATAAATAGCATATAGGAGGACCTGTTTCTTTGCTGAGCGCTCAACACAGAATAGCCGCATGTGCGCACTTCCCTGGCAATCATTTGGAGAAAATGTCCTTTCTATTTTATTCAGCAATGTTCAATTGTATTCTTCATACTATATAAAAAATAAATAAAAATTGTGCCACGCAATTCTAAGCAAATCTTGTCTGCTAAATGAGCTGGTGTAGCCCCAGCCATATGGCATAGCCAGATCAGGGCCTAACATAAGGACAACTATTCTTCTGAAATAGACTACATTTTAATTCATATCATGTTCCTTTAGACCTGTCTAAAGTAAATCATGGATTTATTGTGATGGTGTAGGCTATATTACATGGATTTATTACTTTTAAAATGGTGATGTTTTAAAGGTCTGCATCAGTAGGCTATGCGAGGAAGCCAGGAGATGCTAAAACCTGTTTATGTTCATTAACGGTCAGTTACCATGAGACCGCCAGTTATTTTCTTGACAATCACCACCACAGCCCTAGGTAGAGCAGGCCAGTTCCCACTGAGGCAAAGCTCCTCTTGCCCCTTATTCAGAAATGGACTAAATTGACTAGAAATTATACATCTTCTGGAATAGATTAGCAAAATGGCCAAAATTACTATTCTGCTAACATTTGACGTGTAGAAGACACCAACAGGACATAGCTAGCTAAACAGCAACAGTAAGTGTGGGTGTAACAACATAGCGCTCCGGGAACAATCTTTATTACTAACAACTCCCACCGACGCCAGATGGTAGAGTATGAGTGGGAACAATCATTTCTTCAGTGCTTTTTCAGAATCACCTTCCAGGTGCCATGACTTGTTGATGAGCAGAGAAACAGTACTAGCAGAGTGTCATCCACTGTGTAGATGACAAGTGAAGGGAGAACAGAGCAGTGAGCAGCACAACCTTCCCCTGAGCCTCTGGCCTAGAAAACAGAACCTGTAGAAAGCAACACACACTGACTGTACCAGCCCTTTTCATGGAACACATTCTCAGAGCTAGCTAACATTCCACACATCTGTGTATGCTGCCACTTACCGTAAAACTTTAATTAAATGCAGTCTCAAATAGCAGCTTGTCCCTTTTAATAGCCAGTAATCTGCACGCATTTCAGCAAATAATTGCCGGTTTCAAACAAAATGCGGGATCTAAATACATTTTTATGAGTGAATTTCATTGAGTACCAGAAAGACTTTAAGCAAAATCGGGGATGTGTGATAGGCAGTCTTCGCAAGTCTCATTTGCGATGGATTTGTTATTCTAATGTTTATACTGGTCACAAACAGTGTGGTAGTCTTTTCAACAGTTTATCGAGCAAAAGCTTCCTGCATTAAGGAAATAGACGCCTGGATCAAACAGAAGGCGGTCTCTAAAAAGCGCCGGTTGTGTTCCGTGACTGAAGCAAATAAATGCCTGCGCTATTCATTTAAGACACAGCCAGCACCAGTGCAGCTAAAGCAGAGCACAGTTGTTGTGGAGTAGGTCAGGACCTCTAAAAGTGAAAGGCAATCTGCATTACTTATGACTGGCTCACCTCCATCAAGGAACTGATCCCTTGCTGAAGAGGAAATATTCATTACCATGAGCTGCTATGTTATGCATTTACACTGTTAAACCTATGCTTTTGGAGGGTTTCTGTGACCCAGCAGGCACATAGAAAAATATATTCAAGCCCGTACACAACCATTCCTGGGAGAGAAAACACAACAGCACAGCTACTTCCCACATCCCTGCTTGTTTACTCTGGGCATTTAGTAGCTATAAATAACCACATACAGTGTCAAATGACTCCCCACACCATGCTAAATAACCACTTAACCTCAGCCAGCCAGGCGAAATGTCAGCACAGTTAAGAGAAAGCTGTCCAATCCAAATCAGCACTTTGAACCAAACCAATCAAAGTAGGAGTACATTTCCTAAGTAATCAACACTGACCTTTGACATGTCCTCTGCCCCTCCCAGAGGAAGTTGTGGGCGGTGGGCTGAGTGCCTCATGAGAGACTCCGGCCCCATGTCCAGCCGAGGACGCTTCATCTCAGCATATTCCACCTCTGATAGGTTGTTGGGATCGGGCAGGTATATGTGCTCATAGCGGATGTGTTGCTCCTGACCTCTGTAGGGACAAAGACAGAAAGACAGGTAAACAACTAACATCTGGAAGTATGGTATATCAGACTAGGAGGAAGTCAAGCCAGCAAACTGGCACCATAATAGTTCTGAGCCGATGTAATAAAATGACCACTGGATATTCAGAACTGTACATTTGTTAAATCAATTCACACAGATCAAGTTCAATGTTGCGGGGCATGAAATAAAAGCCCTCTATTTAGGGCTGGGCGATAAGGCCAAAATATCATATCATGGTATTTTTCAAATTTGACGATATTTTATGCTTTGATGAATAAAAGTTCTACATTTGCATTATGAGTAGTGCGAGTAGGGTGGCAACACATATATTCTAAATTATTTCAATGGATTTTTCACCATTGATTATTTTACACTGTTCAATTCAACCTCAACCTAAAATAATTTCCTGCATTACCATCAATTTCTGCATTTCCTGCACTCATCTGAGATCATTTCCACACTGCCACGATATGGGCAAAAATACTAGGCCTTATTTTAAACCAAATGTTGCAATTGCGATTTAGATCAAAACACTTGTGACCTTTTGGAATCATGGAAATAGAATGTTTATTATAATTCTAGTTAGAATATAAATAATAGTGGGCACTTTGAATACAGTGTTGTTTGACATGACAACGAATGAAAAGGCTGTGGACGAGTTATTGTGACAGGGTAGAAACCAAAGTGATGTTCAGTGTTCCCTAGTGGACCCTATAGTCTTTGGCTACATTAAATCTTTATTCATGTAGCCAACATATTCATGCTTTGCCTATTCCTCTTTGATTTAGAAGATACTATTGCACAAACAACATGCTGATTTAGGCCTCCACCAGCACTGGTATCAGACTGTATGAACTAGCTACGTTTGCTCTGACTCAGTACTTTTATAAGCTAGTTAGTTAGCCAGCAAACTATCCATTAGCATTAGTGGCTAACACGATTTAGTTTAACTTGCTAAGAAAATACAAACTAGCTGTTTGCAGATGTAAGAAACACAAACAGATATTGTAATTATTGAACGCTTGTGGATTTATATTAAGATCAAAGTGGAAATAACATTGTTGCATGTGTGCTGCATTGACCATGCAGACTGAACGAAAGTGTCTCGTGGTCAAGCAACAACAAATGTTCTCCTTGAGTGACAGGGCGTGGGACAAGGTCTATGTGGAAAGCGGCATGGAAAGAGAGAGAGCGATGACTCAAGTAGCAGAGTAAATTATAAAAATGGACGTTACACACGGCGTATCACATTTAACAAACTAAACATTCAAATACCATTATAGAAAGTAAAATAAAAACGCAAACTGGTCCATGCATCAATACCGGTACATAGTAAAATACGGTATACCGCCCAGCCCTTTCCTCTATTAACAAAATAATGTTCCATTGTGTATTAAATGACGTATTACAGTAATATGGAGTTATTCATGGTCATTGTGAATTATATGACGTATTACAGTAATATGGAGTTATTCATGGTCATTCTGAATTATATGACGTATTACAGTAATATGGAGTTATTCATGGTCATTGTGAATTATATGACGTATTACAGTAATATGGAGTTATTCATGGTCATTGTGAATTATATGACGTATTACAGTAATATGGAGTTATTCATGGTCATTGTGCCGAATTGATTTCTTTTTTTAGGAAGAGCGATTCTAGACGTCACCGTCTTGAGTGATTGCCAATATCCATTCCTAAGAGCTCCTCCACCCCCTCCGTACAATGCTAGAAGTGCTTTATCACTTGAGAACACCACTCTGCTACATGAAAAAGTGGCAATCCATGAAACACTCAAAGCAGATAATGGTCCTCGGGGAGATGTGGAATTTGACAACATGACCATAATGATTAACTTATCCATTTGTAAGGCCAACACGGTGAGTGGTCTAAACAAAGGAAACGACACAAGAACAACTAGGCCTATCCCACTCACTGCGTGACCCACTTATGGCAGCATACAGGCCTTGCATATTTCTGGTCCCTTCTGTACATATGCCTAGGTTTACACAACTGATGCATTCCATGTCTGCACACAACCCCAGGGCGATTAGCTAAACGTTTGTGGTCATAATGACCCAAAATATTACTTGTGTCTGTACAGTATGACCAGATAAGCTAAAGGCTCAGTTGGTAGAGCATGGCACTTGCAACGCCAGGATTGCCGGTTCGATTCCCACGGGGGACCAGTACGAACAAATATGAAAATGTACTGTATGCACTCACTAAGTCGCTCCTGATAAGAGTGTCTGCTAAATTACTAAAATGTAAAAATGCAAATGTGAAAACCCATGACTTAAACAGAAGGAGCAGCATAGTTAGTTATTGGACTGGAATACTGAGGCAGATCAAACAGACACCAAAAGTGTCAAATGACAGTTCTGTAACCCACCTTCCGACTGCACTACTAATACACTACACTAAAACACAGCATAAAGCCTAGTTGCTCTTCTATCTTTTTGAATTGTAAAGTGGTCACTACTCACTAGGGCCACACACACAAACACACCCAAAACAATGACTGACCTCTCCTGCGGCCCTTTCCCTGCAACATCCCTGTACTGTAGCTCCGAACCAGAACAGAGCTGGGTGGCCTGGAATGCTAACAATTAGATGGCTAAAATCATGGGTGGAAGGGAGAAGAGGGGAGCAGAGCTGCAATACGATAGGTCATGATCTGCTGTACGTGTGGTTTTAGACTCACAGTACATTCAAACTCAGGGAATTAAAACAAGCAAAAACTTTATAAATAAGGGTCTGGAAAAGCAGGCTGTGTCCTTCAATGTTCAGTGAAATGAAAGGCTTTGAATATTCAGTTCCCTACTAATCTCGTTCCCAGACACATCCGCCTGAATGTGTGAAGAGTCTGGTGGACCATCAAGTCAAACTTGGCCTTCGTTAGCCAATAGAGAAAGACCGGGAGAAACTCCTGGCGCATAGGCATTGGCTTATTTGCCTTAATCTACCAACCATTCATCTCCCACAACACCTTCCCCCTTACCCCCCCTGTAAACTAGCACACCACAAGCACAGAGCTCCGCCTTGCAGTTGTGTGAGTCGCTAAAATTAAATGACAAACACTCCCATAGAATTCTATGGTCACTCCCACTAAGGCCAACTTTGAATCGTTGATGTAACATGCTTATATACGCAATAGCCTGGGAACGAGGTTAGTTCACTACATACATCAGTTAAGGTTAATGACTTGGTAATGGTGCTCTGTTCCATATTAGGCCATGATTTTCTAAAAACCTGCCCTTGAGGCATTCTTAGGTAGATGCTGGAATGTCAGTGACAAGACTGCCAATGTCAAAATGGAAGTGGCTTCTTAGGGTGGGAAAGACCAACTGGGAAACACAACCACAATTGCCAGTGCAGAGCCACAAAGGACTACTGTGTGATTTATTTTAGTGCCAGTGAGCAGAAAGCGTTTCTGTCTTCCAGGGTGCCACTGGTACTATAATAATTTAGCCAGGATCTGCTATATTCTCCCCAATGACTAGACCACAGGAATGTTGCAGTTACATATTACACAATCCTGAATCTGCATGTGAAAGGTGTCATGGGGTGGCCTGGACTGAGAAATGACAGAAGTTCTGGTGTATACTCGCTTAAAGGGATAGTTCACCCAAATTACAAAATGACATATTGGTTGCCTTATACTGTAAGCAGTCTATGGACAAGGTATGACAGGAATCCATGCTTTGGATTGGTTTCCCTGGCACTGCTTCCCCATTCAAGTCATGGGACCGCTACTATTATTATTTTTGTTCAAATCATCGTTAAGTGACTTTGTTGAGCTATACAGTCAATGTTTTGTTACATTCGGATGATTTGGTCATGATGCGTGAAAAATGCTAATAGCATGACTTGAATGAGATTTGGGAAATGCCCCACAATTACCATACCTTGTCCATAGACTGCTTACAGGGAAACCAACATGTACTTTGGGTGAACCATCCCTTTAAACAGTGATGCAAAAAAATAGGTGGCAAAGAATGAAAATCCAGATGGTGTGTAAAAGCCCTTCCCCCTCACTCCCCTTTTAGACACACACCCCTCTGATTGCCATAGAGGCTTGGCACTTACATAATCACATCATCAAGCTCTGTAGCTATTTTATATTCCTCCCTTTTCCCTCTCTCTCTCTCTCTCTCTCCCTCTCTCCAAGCTTATGCATGAGCGTGCCACATAATCTGATCCCTGGGGAGGATTTGACAGGAGTAAAAAGGGGTAGAGGGGTGAGGGACATCAGGGAGGAGGCGGTGCGCAGCGCTGCGATACAATACAACAACGTCTCCATTAGTCTCTCATTGGCTCGGGTCCCCTTATGAGCAGAGCACAGATCATGCGTGCCGATAGCGCCGCGTTATCGTGGAAGCACTACGCGTTTGTGCCTTTGCCAATCTCTCCACTACCCGAGGAAAAGCTGCAGCTGTGCAGAGAGCAGGGGAGGCTGGGAGAGAGAGTGGGCCAGGGGTAGAAGCTCCATGGCAGGGACGGGGAACTGAAATGAGTACAGGAAGAGAGAGACAAAAAGGAGAGAACATCAAACAGAAAAACCGGGATTACCAGTCGACTCCGCAAACTAAACATCAGAGACAACTGTGTTTGATAGTTGATAAAAAAAAAATTAAAAACGCAGGATAACTTCTACGTGACGCAATTGCCTAGACTGAGTGCTGTGCCTTGAGCAAAACAACACAGTAAGGAAAGGGAAAATATTCCACTAAAGTGTCCCTCAGAGAATTTGTTCAAATAAGCATAGTTCAAGACTAAGGTTATCATCATTATCTTTCCTCATTGAACAAATCAACAGATGCCCTGAACCTAGCACATCACTCATGCTTGCTCATCTATTCTTTAGACACACCAAGGTCTCCTTTTGCTTTCAAAAGCACTTAACTAAAAGACTAATGCTGAGAAGAAAAGAAAGTTCACTGACAGCCCTGCTCCATTCATTTCAGGTGACCTCGTACAACCTCTGAGGCTCCTGGTACACATAGCCCATGGGCCTAGATTAGGCACCTAAACATTTTATTTTAAAGTGGTTTCTGCTGCTCTACAGTAAAAGCCATTATCCCTGATGGGATTTAAGAGGCCAATAGGAAGAAGAGACATAGTATGTGTGAAAGACTGAAAGTGTATGAAAAGCACACAGAGAGGATACTGTTTTGCTTAGGGAATCAAATTGTCATCATGCAGTAGATATAGCCTATGAGATTTCTATAGAAGCTACACGTGTGTAGTGACCTGCAATTTGACAGTGATATATCCTACATCAGCTATAGTTTAGGTTTTTAATGCTAGTGGGGAATGATAGAGGAAGGGAGTTATGATTGGACGTGTAGGGGCCAGAGCCAATACTAGGCTATAAACCGGTTTCCATCCAACCTTTCTATGCGAGTAAAGTACACCTCGAATAAAACATTTCACAACAGGCCTGATGGAAACAGAAAATGTGTATGTAAACTTATGACAAAACGGTATGCTAGACAAGGTTGGATCTTTTTGTGTCAGTAAAATGAATTCTGAGAGAAATGTCAGTGGAAACGCTTTTGTTGATATAATAACTACCATCACGCAATGACGTGTGTGGTCATCCCACTACAACTTATTGGGAAAGCATGCGGTTTATTAGGCTACAGATTAAACATGTTGTGATGAACTTCACAGGGTGGTGAAAGTGCAAGGTGATCTTGATGCTCCCGAGGGCTCCCGAGTGGCACTGCATCTCAGTGCAAGAGGCGACACTACAGTCCCTGGTTCGATTCCAGACTGAAATCCAAGCTGGTGATTCTAGGCTGGTGACATGATGATCGATGCTTGACCGCCGTTTGAAAAATAAAAATATGGTCGCTCTTATCCATAATAATCTCATCAGGAAGACTAGCCTACCCGCACAGTATCTACGAGGTGTTGGCTAAAGTGCACCTGCCAAGACCAGAGCAGACACATTTAACGCAACAGTTTCTGTGACAAACCGATCAGTAGAGTTGAAAATGCAATGGAAACACATTGAACATTCTATTTTAATTCAGTACACCCCCACCCCTAACATTTAAAAGAAAAAGTACATTGTGTCTGCACTGTCATCACGCACTGATTTCTATCTGCAACAAGTCTGTTTGATGGAAATGCACCACCGCTGGGAAAATGTTCAGATTTTAGAATAGTCGCATGAAAATCTGTCGCCGACTCAATGGAAACCTAGCTTCTGTCTAACTTTTCACTTTGAATTTCATTCCTTATTCATCCTTCTAAAATGAATGACTTGTCTCAATGAGGAGGATGCTCAGACGCCAAATATAGCAGAGTGCCTAGAACTATGCTGCTGAAGTGAGTACCTGGCATCCCAGAGGGCAAGAGACTGATGCTTTGCCAAGGACAGATTCACACTATTCAGAATAGGTGTGTGACACGGCAAATTCTCAGGGTGGAATCTCAGCCCACTTGAAGTAATGCTGAGCGTTTAGGCCTAATGCTCGACTAGGGACTCACAAGCTGATGCCTCTCCGCAAAACCTGTCAGAATGCTCTCGATGGTGCAGCTGTAGAACTTTTCAGGATCTGGGGACCCATGCCAAATCAATGTCCTCTTGGGATAATGACGAGAACTGTGTGGTGTTCATTTGTGCTGACAGAACTAGTGGAGTCCTCTACTGTACCCAGAAAGAAGACCGGGCAGAGAAGAAGTGGTCAAGGAAGGACACAATGCTCCCTGGGAAATGCTGCATGGGCAGGTTCTTCAATAACAAAGTCCCAGAGAGCCAGTAAGCCTGTCTGACTGATACTGAAAGACAAGGCACAGCCAGCCACACACAAACGGTTGGCCGCACACTGCTACACATTACACACACGCGGGCACACACACTGACACAACTACCATCTGGTGTCGGCCAATGTGTCTCCGTAGCATTCCTGAGGGTAATGTTGCCTAACTCACTTGACATCCTCTTGAGACAGGGCCTGCATTACAACCACAAAGAAAGATGTGCAGGTGGATTTCTAGAGAGGAGAGGACAGTGAACTAATACAAATTAATATGAAGACCTCCCGGAGGGCCACTGCTACACAGCGCTGCTTTGACAGCCATTTGACTAGTATCCAGTTGACCTCATGAGAAAAACACTTCACTTCAGTTGCATCTTGTACTTTTTTCCTAGCTAACATATGCAGGAATATTGGCTAATTCAATCAACTGAAGAAAAAAAAAACACTTTGCACTCGAGGCCTTTCATCTGTGTGATATGCAAACAATTACGCATATAAATAATTCATAACCACTCATCAAGACGACTCCTCAGAAAAAGCATGACTATATAATGAATAAACCACTTGGGTAGATATAAGACCTGAGTCTTCTGAGATACGCTACATACATTGTAATGCTGTGTCTGACATGGCTCTACTGTAGAAGGCTACCAACAACCAGGCTACATTACGCTCCAGTCCAGAGCAGCTCAGCACCACACATTACAATGTAAAGACTTGGGTGTGCCAATTACATTAGGTTTGCCTAAACTTAGTAAAGAGGGAGAACAAAACATATTGGCTCTGAGGGTTAACACTGAGAACTGTGACAGAAAAACACTGAAGGAAAGTATTTTGCCTCAAGATGACCTGATTTTTTCTGCTGCTGTGTCTGTCAAAGGATTCCATGAAGATGAAATAAGCATGCCAACATCTGAACACCCATCACACTAGAACAAATTGTGTTCTTAAAAAAAATGATTTAAGGTGATGACCAAAGGTGACAGGGGCTTCTAGGAATGTCAGAGATCAAAGAAACCCATGTGCTAAAATACTTGAGGGGGGGGGGGGGGGGTCCTTGGCCCTGAGGAAGAGCAGGGTGTGTGTAATCATGTCAAATAGTAGTACAAAGTAGTAGCTAGCTACGTACCTCTCATTCCCTGGCTGGAACTCGGACAGCAGAGAGGGTCTGCGGCGGTGGGGCTGAGCCAGGTGGGAGCTGTAGTCCCGAGAGTGAGGGTGATAGTCCACCAGTCCCACATCCTGAAACATACAACACAGCAACACATGAGGAGAGGACAACTGGAACATAACTGTACACAAAAGAAAAATAAGAAATCAGATCTGAGACAGCAAGACAACTCTATGATGGCGTGTTTCAACTCTCACCAATGTTTTTTCACTTATTCCCTCGTTTTCTCCCTCTACCTCCCTGGTAATTACTGTATAATCCTCTCTCTCCATTTCCCTCACACATATGAGAGTGGCCTTCTCTACACGAGCACCTCTCTCACTGAGCTGAGGGATTGACTGTGGGGACCGTCTGTCTGCCCTTATCTCCTCCTCAACGTGATGACGAGTTGGAGTGGGGGGGGGGGATTAACAAGCAGGCGCAGCTGTGGGGATCCTGGGGGGGGTAACCCTTGGATTCCCTCCTTATAATAGAGAGAGAGGCTCAAGCCAACATGGGACATCACGCCACAAGATGAGCGAACGTACTAGCTAGGGGCCTCTTGCGGGAAGTCTACCTCTGATCCTGTAAACCAACCATCATAACCATTATGAAATGAGGGAAGATGTGAGGCCATCATTGAGAAACCCTTAACATGATTCCACCATTTATTTATTTCACCTTTATATGAGCCCTGCATGAACACATCAATGAACAAGAATGACACTATACATATCTATATACGAACACACAACACATGAAAAGCAAACAAAACAATCAGATGAAAACACACATTCTTCAGTAAGAAAGGCCCTATAACATACGCCCGATTTGCCCTAGAGGCACCAACCATGACAACGTGAACTTTCAACTCTACATCTAATAAGGGAGCAGGTTCTAGGGCGTCACGCCCTGTGCGCGCACAACAGTGAGGCCTCAGAACGTTACTGTTAGAAAAACACAACCTTGGGCCCCTAGGGTCGTGCTCCCTCCATCGGTGCAGCATAATTCTCTGTTGACAAAATCACTGCTAACGATTGGGAGCCAGGGTAACATCTACAATTATACGCTCAGCTTTTCATGTGAAGGTGCTAAGTACCAGTGTTCCTGGCTTCAGCGAAAACCAGCCCAGAGTTTCCCAGGGTGCTTACCGTGTGTGCCCGTGCCAGCTGCAGTGGTAGACTGGCAGGGTTTGGCAGGTGGCGGGTGTCCACAGCCCTCCGGCCCTGAGGCACAGACTGGGGGTGGGAGGACATACTGGTGGAGCCGCTTCCTCTACAGACAGGAAGTGGATGGGGCTGTAGAGCAGGCGCTGTACATCATGGGTTGGGACCTGTACGGAGAAGAGAACAGCAAGGTGAGACACTTGTCACTTACAAGTCAGGACAGTTGACCACCCCAAATCAAGCCACTTTGAAGTCAGACATTCTAATCAGGGCTTTAGGAGTCTTTGGCACGGATATCAGCCTTCTGCAGAACAATAATAGCCTAATCCTTCTAGTAGATTGAGAAGGGTGAAACACTGTTTGGCCACCAGCTCTTTTGGAACAGTTACAGTTGAATTTTTCAGTGCATCCCGGTTTAAGTGTCAATACATCTCCTCGGCAGCTGCTAGCACTTTCACCGCTCCTGAGGGAGGGGACTGGGAGATCTTGCACCTGCTTGGCCGGATACATGGCTCCCTGGCCCTGCACACTGAATGGCCTTCTGTCCCTTGCACTGGAGGAGCTGTCTATGAACAGCTAAGTCAAGCAGCTAGTTGATAACCTAATGCCCAGGGTTTAACAGGGATTTCCATGCACTGTATGTACACTATGTTAAGACATGGATGTTCCAACACTAATTAAGTTTTAACGCCAAGGACATTTCACCAAACGGCAGCTAATGCACTTCTAGTGTGACAGAGATGGATTCAAATGGATTGTGATACAAGTGCTCAGTGCTGTGTTTGGTTACTCCCCCACAACCACCTTGTAAAAACCTCAGGGTAGTGCTGAGTTATTAACCAACATTTCCAGGGATGTAACTCCACCAATACGCATCTGTCCCAGGTTCAAATGTTTAAGACGCGAGTGCATTGGTGTGCGGGACCCAAACCGATCCAAAATGTAGAATGCTTGGTTCAGAAAATCGATTCAAACATTACGAATCGCCGGTTCACTAAAATGTTTTGCTCATATTACTTTCTTTCTACCTTCCGAAAATAACTAATATTTTGTGACAACTAATGCGTATTTTTTTTTATATGTAACCTTTATTTAACTTGGCAAGTCAGTTAAGAACAAATTCTTATTTACAATGATGGCCTACACCAGCCAAACCCGGAAGACGCTGGGCCAATTGTGTGCCGCCCTATGGGACTCCCAATCACTGTCGGTTGTGATACAGCCTGGATTCAAACCAGGGTGTCTGTAGTGATGCCTCAAGCACTGAGATGCAGTGCCTTAGACCTCTGCGCCACTCAGGAGTTCTTTCCTTCAGTGTCGAACTAAGCATGTAATTGTGTTGTTGACAGTCATTGATCAACAAGTCATTTTTCTTGCCGAACAAACCAGGCAATATCAGTTGCTTAATCAAACTGAGCACTGTGTGCTGCTCCGCACGCAATATTAGGCTTTGTAATTTGCTAGGTTATTATCAAATACGCTGTTGAAAATGGTGTTCAACCAGAATAAAGTAGCCTAAGAAACCACCTGAGACGCGACTCATCTGGCATACCTGCTGATCGGGGCTAGATTACGTTCAAAAAAATAATTCAGATTGTTAAGTTTCACCATCAGTAACAATTTCAGTAGTTTTGCTTTAAACAATCAGTGTACACTACCGGTCAAAAGTTTTAGAACACCTATTCATTCAAGGGTTTTCTTTATTTTGACTATTTTCTACATTGTAGAATAATAGTGAAGACATCAAAACTATGAAATAACACATATGGAATCATGTAGTAACCAAGAAAGTGTTAATCAAAACAAAATATATTTTATATATTTAAGAGATTCTTCAAATAGCCACCCTTTGCCTTGATGACAGCTTTGCACACTCTTGGCATCCTCTCAACCAGCTTTATGAGGTAGTCACCTGGAATGCATTTCAATTAACAGGAGAAGACCAACAAGGAGAGGAGACCAACAAGACATGAGAACAAGCAGACCTAAAAGTTCATAAAAACGTCTAATAAAAAACCCTGATTCCTGTAATATCACACAATTCAAGCATAGCCCGTATGCAGTGATAATGTATTGGGCCTATAGCACAAACCTTATTGCTACAGAACAGCTTTTAATAGGTTAATGTTGGATAGGCTTGTGTTTTTTAGCAGACTAAAATCCCCTCCATGTTGTAGCAAATTGGTGGAGAAGTCAGAAACATCGTTCACCATGAAATCTGAGCGGTAGATTGGTTTGGTGACCACTGCTGTATCACATCGGAGCCCATGTGTATCCAGGGGTCACATTAACACAGGATTGTGTGTTACACGCAGAAAATGTACGATAAAACACAGAAAAAAATATCTTGCTGCGTTTGTAACATTGTTAATTGCTTGTTATTGTAAATAACTCCCTCTGCAACTGGATCCTAGACTTCCTGACGGGCCACCCCCAGGTGGTAAGGGTAGGTAACAACACACCCGCCATGCTGATCCTCAACACAGGGGGCCCTCAGAGGTTCATGCTCAGTCCCCTCCTGTACTCCCTGTTCACTCATGACTGCACCGCCAGGCACGACTCCAACACCATCATTAAGTTTGCCAATGACACAACAGTGGTAGGCCTGATCACCGACAACCTATAGGGAGGATGTCAGACTCCTGGCCGTGTGGTGCCAGGACAACAACCTCTCCCTCAACGTGATCAAGACAAAGGAGATGATTGTGGACTACAGGAAAAGGACGACCGAGCACGCCTCCATTCTCATCGACAAGGCTGTAGTGGAGCAGGTTGAGAGCTTCAAGTTCTTTGGCGTCCACATCACCAACAAACGAACATGGTCCAAGCACACCAAGACAGTCGTGAGGAGGGCATGAAAAAACCTATTCCCCCTCAGGAGACTGAAAAGATTTGGCATGGGTCCTCAGATCCTCAAGGGTCCTCAGATCCTCAAAAGGTTTTACAGCTGCTCCATCGAGAGCCTCCTGACGGGTTGCATCACTGCCTGGTATGGCATCTGCTCAGCCTCCAACCGCAAGGCACTACAGAGGGTAGTGCTGAAGGCCCAGTACATCACCGGGGCCAACCTTCCTGCCATCCAGGACCTCCATACCAGGCAGTGGCAGAGGAAGGCCCTAAAAATTGTCAAAGACTCCAGCCACCCTAGTCATAGACTGTTCTCTTTGCTACCTCACAGCAAGCGGTACCGGAGCGCCAAGTCTAGGCCCAAGAGGCTTCAAAACAGCTTCTACCCCCAAGCCATAAGACTCCTGAACAGCTAATCAAATGGCTACCCAGACTATTTGCACCCCCGCCCCTACGCTGCTGCTACTCCGTTATTATCCATGCATAGCCACTTTAATAACCCTACCTGCATGTACATAATTACCTCAACCGGTGCCCCCGCACATTGACCCGGTACCCCCTGTACATAGCCCCGCTATTGTTATTTACTGCTGCTCCTTAATTATTTGTTTTTCTTATCGCTTACTTTTTTGGTTGGTATTTGGTCAAGGGCTTGTAAGTAAGCATTTCACTCTAAGGTCTACACCTGTTGTAATCGGGGGCATGTGACAAATAAAATTTGATTTGATTGAGCGGAAGTCAGTTCTCTAGAGAGAAATCAAATAATTCATGAGAGAAACCTAGTCAAAAACTATGTGGGACGCTGGGCTGAAGGGAGTTGTAGTTTTCATTAAGCAAATATTCAACCTAGTTCAGCGCAGAAATCCGGTAATTAACTACAATGACCATAATCCATTGCGCTTGTTCTTTCCGGCTCGGACTGAGATGGCTACACTTTTATGCCTGCTACATTGGGTTAGATGGATAGACCACATGAATGAGGAATGTACACAATGACGAGAGGGACAAAGACTGTTTGTGAAAGTATGCCTTATTTACTTATGAAGAACTAGTAAAATGGTGGTCAGACAGCTCTGCAGCATGCTTAGGCAGGATAGAACATTATCTGGCTGCTATTGCCTGAGCAAAGATGAGATGATGACTTTATTCATTTCTTTAAGTCATCAAATAAAAACTAAAAGGAACCTACCCAACTGAAAATTTTTATTATTTCATAGTAATTTCATATTTTTCTATTCATGTCTACACACAATGTGGACCTGACTGAGACAATGGAATATTTTCAATGTTTTAACACTAACATTCAATGTTTTAACCCTAACCCATTTTTGGCTTTTGAATTTCCATTAAAATATATTTTTTTGCTTTTTAAATGTCATTATTTCAAAAACAAAAAATATATAATCAAAAATTGAAAACCATGATTATTCGTTTTTAATCTAACCAAACCCGAACTGACCTCAAAAAGCACTAACCGTTCAGCATTAGCTCAGGGACAAGATCTCCTATCCTTCATGGTGATGAAGAAATGTAAATAAAAGAGTGGGAAGAGAGGCATAATCCTCTTACAGATTCCATGCCTCTTACAATACACATCAATGAGAGAAAATAGACTGAGGAAACTACTTTAGCTATAGAACACAGCAGCAAATAGTCTATACAGCAGAGATTTTGTGAAGCAGTGAGTGTGTGTACAGTACCAAATGCCCTGCAATCAAGGATGGTTTGTTATTGCAGAGCACACTAACAAAACTGAAAGAGGAAGATCACGTTTAGATTCAGACGCATTCTCTCTCTCACACACCCTTGTATTTTTATAGTAATAGGGTGTACTCCTAACATCTGACCTGTGAATCTTGCCAAAAGAGGCATTAGGACACTTGCCATTTCCCTGGGCCGCTGAGGAATGGTGTTCCTGGTAGCTCAGGTTTCACCACTAATCTGTGTGGGGTGCAGTCTACACATGGAGGGCAGTGCGTATTGGCTGCCAGACATATGGCCTAACAACATGTGATGTTTCAGTGCCTTGGCTTTCAGCAACCACCCAAACCAGAGCGCCCTCTCTCACATACCATAGATACAAGGCATAAATATTTGCAGCTGTAGAACTGAAAACTGTACAATATTACTTCCCAGTAATGTTGAAAGTCAAGTCATCATGAAACCCTCTAACCTGCAATATCAGCTATTAAATTAAATTCCATCATACTTTATTACTGGTTCGATTCCAGGGTGTATCACACCCAGCCGTGATTGGGAGTCCCATAGGGCAGCGTACAATTGGCCCAGCGTCGACCGGGTTTGGCCAGGGTAGGCAGTCATTGTAAATAAGAATTTGTTCTTAACTGACTTGCCTTGTTAAATAAAAATATATATACACACTACTGCTCAAAAGTTTGGGGTCACTTAGAAATGTCCTTGTTTTTCAATAAAAGCACATTTTTTGTCCATTAAAATAACATCAAATTGATCAGAAATACAGTGTAGACAATGTTAATGTGGTAAATGACTATTGTAGCAGGAAACGGCAGATTCTTTATGGAATATCTACATAGGCCCATTATCAGCAACCATCACTCCTGTGTTCCAATGGCACGTTGTGTTAGCTAATTGATCATTAGAAAATCATTTTGCAATTATGTTAGCACAGCTGAAAACTGTTGTAATGATTAAAGAAGCAATAAAACTGGCCTTCTTTGGACTAGTTGAGTATCTGGAGCATCAGCATTTGTGGGGTTCTATTACAGGCTCAAAATGGCTAGAAACAAAGAACTTTCTTCTGAAACTCGTCAATCTATTCTTGTTCTGAGAAATGAAGGCTATTCCATGTGAGAAATTGGCAAGAAACTGAAGACCTGGTACAACCCTGTGTACTACTCCCTTCACAAAACAGCGCAAACTGCTCCAACCAGAATAGAAAGAGGAGTGGGAGGCCCCGGTGCACAACTGAGCAAGAGGACAAGTACATTAGAGTGTCTAGTTTGGGAAACAGACACCTCACAAGTCCTCAACTGGCAGCTTCATTAAATACTACCCGCAAAACACCAGTCTCAATGTCAACAGTGAAGAGGTGACTTCAGGATGCTGGCCTCCTAGGATGCTGGCAAAAATGTGCTTTTCTTTCAAAAACTAGGACATTTCTAAGTGACCCCAAACTTTTGAACGGTAGTGTATATGAGCATAAATATGAGTTTGTTATATTGATGGGCACCAAAATTATTTTTCAAGTCCATTTCTGCTTGATACCTGGTATGTCAAATTGCAGTGTTTTTTTGTAAATCATTTTTTTAAATAAATAAACTATGCAATTTATGTAACACACAAATGCTATTTCATCTCAATGGTGCTTGAGCTTTATTTTCAGAAAATATTTGGGATGTTCAACACTTATAGACCCATATTATATATATATATATATATTCATGAAAACAGTGACCCAAGTCTCTCCAGTATGTGAGTACAGTGAGAGAGTGTGAGAGAGGGAGGGAGAGAAAGAAATTGAGCTGCAGTTCCGAGGTAGACACACTGACTATTCATAGTATGTTCAAGAATTCTAGTGAAGTAACCCTTTTGGACCTCACTAATCTGCCACATTGAAGAACGCCGGGTTAAGTGAATTATCACTTCTGCCTCTAATCAGCAATCATAGGATTCATTCATGCTCCTTAGATGCCAATTTTCTGTCATGGTCTATAGACCCCCTGAAGTGCCTTGGCCACCCCATGTATAAACTCTAGTTCCACCACTGCTAACTTGCCAACCATGGTCCCATCAATATCAAAATGCACAAATGCACAAAATAACCTAAGAAATAGGTTAAATTACCAGAGATTCTCACGTAGCCCATTATATTAGGCTATTATATTACCGGGCTATATCAGCCAATAGGTTAGACGTAGTTTGAAGAGAGCAGAGTTGGAGAGACTTGCACTTTCTCTTGAGCTACGTTTTATAACATAGTTTTTAGGAGTGGGACGATTTTCAGATGTAGACAAGTATGATGATCAATATTAGTTTCTAGGCAACGTAGTAAACTATAAACTAATCATATTTAGGATGTACATTTCCTTGGAAAGATAACTGCCCTGTGCGTCTCCGTCCATGATTTGCCTACTAGAATTTAATTGAGATCACACGCACACCTGATCTCACAGATATGGCTACTGAACTTGTAGCAGCAAGAACGATGAAAGCAGACACTTGCACTTTCTCTAAAGCTACATTGTGCATATAGGATATAGTCTACCTTTGAGGAGAACGATTTGCAGGCAGAGACAAACGGGCAATCAATATTTATTGAAAATGAAAAGGCGCAACGCTCGCTCACCATGGTAGCCTACGCTCACGTTGCACCTTCTCCTTTATCCCATTTTGATTGTGCTTCGACTCACGTTGGTTGAGCACCCCTACTTTCCATTATCAATATTTATTTACAGACACTGTAGTAAACTATAGTCTTAATCACATTTAAATCAATTTCATTGGAAAGATAACTGCCACGTGATTCTCCGCCCATGCATAGGCAGCCTAGTCTATTTCATTGAGACCACACAAAGACCTACTATAGGCACACTTGATCTTTCACGCCCAACTAGGAGAGGTAGGCTACTTAACCTGAAGCAGCAAATTCAGTGTGTGAATAACACAGTACCCAAACAGGCCGCGCGCGAGTGCCATCGTGCGCAAATTGATTTTGTCCCCCCCACACCAAACACGATCATGACAGCAGATTTAAATATCAAAACAAACTCTGAACCAATTATATTCATTTGGGGACAGGTCGAAAAGCATTAAACATTTGTGGCAATTTAGCTAGCTTGCAGTTGCTAGCTAATTTGTCCTATTTAGCTAGCTTGCTGTTGTTAGATAATTTGTCCTGGGATAAATTGTTAAGTTGTTATTTTGCCTGAAATGCACAAGGTCCTCTACTCTGACAATTAATCCACCCATAAAACGGTCAACCGAATAGTTTCTAGTCATCTCTCCTCCTTCCAGGCTTTTTCTTCTTTGGACTTCATATGGCGATTGTCATAGTTACCACGACGATCGACCAAACTCAGTTCATCTTTCAATCACCCATGTGGGTATGATCAATGAGGAGATGGCAGTGGGTATCTGCTTCTATAAACCAATGAGGAGATGGGAGAGGCAGGACTTACACCGCTTTCAGCTTCACAAATAGAACTGACTTCTATTTTAGTGCTTGGCAACGCAGACGCTCGTTGGCGCGCGCGAGCACTGGGGGTGCAATAATTGAATAACATGTTCATGAGCGGTGTGGTCAGCCTGTTATGCGACAAAGATGTGCTTTTAATAGAATAGGTAGGCTAACGCATACAAAACAGAAAGACAACCATTTGCAAATAATCTGCAGGACAACAAAAATATTTTCATCCCAAAATTGTCTGTCTGACCACCCGCAGCATGAAAAAGGCAGACTGCGCTGCAATGATCTCTGTCGGGACCCGCTGGTATGCAGGTACGTGGGAATGCAGTCCTCTACCATAAAGCACAGTGTCTATGAGGAGGGTTAAAACAACCAATGTACTAGCCTCCTTCTCATTCTGCCCACGGTGTTTTCTCGCCATTGATGACACAATGAGGAGCACTACCTGCTCTTCCTTCCTGTCTCACTATCTGCCACACAGTTTTACTTGATTTCACAGTTACACGATGGCAGCGTTGGTCTGCTGGTGAGGAACAGAGGGGCTTTATGCACACAGATGCCACGAGAACGGCACGCTACAGTCTCACACCAATGGGCCACGGAGAGGGGAGCGCACAGCAGTCTCCTGGCAGCTTCACTCACTGTCATAATCAATCAGTAATCAGACATGGTCTTGGACCATTACAAGCGAAATCTGCAAAGTCATGTTCTCAAAGCCCCAAGTATTTATAATTTTCTTAAGATCACTGCCGAGCTTGACTACTCTCTTGGACTTGTATTGGATTTTAGCTATCAACGTTAGCCTAGATCACTACAACAAATCCTTGCCCTCCTAATATTCATATCAATACTGGTAACAAACATTTCACAAACACGTTGGTGACATTTGTGTTACATTTTTGAATTAATGTGAACAGTCTCTTTGAGATTGGCTGTATTCATACAAATGGTCAGATCTGGGAACTTCATAAAAAAATATATATTGTTAAACAGTCCTGGGATGAACTCCTGGTGAAAGAGCTGTGGGGAAAAAACACCATCTCCCATAAACCCTGTAATGAGAAAAGAACTCAACCAAGGCAAAAAAGGCAAACAAGACAAAGAGGGCTGGGAAAAGCTTTCCTCCTCAGCGGCCTCTTAGATGAACGTAAAGGGGTTTGAAGTCAGTCACAAGACCTTCAGGGAAAAAACATTGAATCAAACTGAGTGAGCCGATACAAATAAAAAGCTTTGACATAAACACAGAGCAAGGCCTTCCAGATGGGAGGCTAAACACATGCACTGGCACAGCTACAGACACCCACAGGCAAGCAACTGGCTCACTGCCAAGCAACTGGCTCACTGCCAACACTGCTTGGATGAACTCTGTCACCCCACTCTCCTGCTCTATAACTCCCAGTTCTCACTCCCTCGCGCTCTCCAGCTCCACTAGTACAGAGCTGGAGTGAACCTACTTCTGCACTAGGCTACATTTAATCTCTGCATTTTTCTATCCTCCCCATTTTAGGAATGGCTTTGTGAATACAAGCACACACACAGAGACTGGACCTATATAGGCTAGTTCTGCCAAGAAGGAGAGTTGGAGCATGACTTCAAACAATGACTTTATTATTCTGGAAATGTACGCGCCCGTCATATCTGTGGAGAAGACAGACAAGACCTGTCAAGCCTTCGAAGAGTGTGCCTGGAATTTGTGAACTTTATATTGATATTTTCTCTAATAGTAGCCAACGTATGACTTGGGGGCATATTTTCAGGAACCAGCTAGAGCTTGGTACTGCCAATTCATAGCAATATGAGAGATTAAATAGATGTTCTATTCCATACCAGTGTGTTGACTTTTAAGGCTACATGGAGTTTTGTTAGAACATGAGGCCTTTTCATTTAGGCCTATTTAATCTGTCCTTACATCATCAAGAACTTTACTTAGGCTACTTGAAAGCATCAAGGCTCTACAGTGCAACCATTTTACTCGCATATGCCCCTAAATATTTTGCTGTGCGACCTGGAATTGAAATATTTTTCATTGTGCTCCTAAATTTGTGTGAGCCTGCGCCTACATTTTTCAAGTTAAGCGCACACGTACTTCTTGTAGAAAAAGGTCAGAGTAGACCCCTGCATCATGCTATAAACCTACTCCTGTTTATTAATCCAGCTCATCTGGTCTATACCAGTTTAATGTAACTGCTTTCTGTTATTAGTCATCTATCTCACAAAACCTCCTTGACTTCATGTATTTATGATCTGGTCTGTTGATGTTCTCTTACACATAGGCCTATTTCCTGTTCCTATTGGGAAAGCCTGGATTACAAATGACTAACAATCAAGCACTGTTCTTAGACATTATCTTTATCTCACACCCATAATTGCACAATAAACTCCACCTCAAAGCCAAGCCCTTCAATTCTTACCACTGTGAGAAGGCAGATGAGTGAAATAGTAATGGGCATCAGCCCGTCGGTTTGGTAACAGCTACAGGAGTGTGTTAAGTTAGCTATGGAGGGCGGAGGGGAGGTGGGCTGCAAGGACTCAGGCCAGGAATGTGGCACCCTGTCAGGTCTCATAAGGATCTCTCTCTCTCCGTACCCTCATTACCAAAGGGCCCTGGCCAACGCGATGGTGTCTCACTCACACACAGACACACACACTTGATTGATACACAGTTACCGCAGAGAACAATGACATGTCCTTGTGGTAATCTGCTCATATTGTAGTTGCAGATTTAAATCATGGTATGAAGCAACTCTCCAGTCATCTATTTTCACACACTTAGAGGAAATGTGAACACACGAAAGGGCTGAGTGATCACGTCACAGCATATCATTGCCTTAATCTCCTTCCTAAGAAACCAACACATTTTCTTCACTGTTACTGGCAGTGTAACATGGCTTGTTGAAATCCAATAAATAACTTCTTACTGCTGGGCCAGCTAGCATTGAAGGCTTGTTTTGGGTGCTAAACCTGACACGCTCATACTCTCTCGCCTTTGACATGAAAACAAAGCCATGCATTTAAGCCATTGAAGGCAACGCCAGACAGAACTTAGTAAAAGTATGGATACTTTTATTTACTGGATGTGCACAGGTAGGAGCCTAGTGATGCGCAGCTTGAACGATTCATTATTTTTGAACAACTTTTTACTGACTCGAGAGTCATGATTGGTCATTTGAGCTGTTAGTTTGACCTCGTTAAAAGTATCAATTAATCCTATTGGTATGCCAATCTATCACAAATGTACATCGTTTGAAGCACACTTTTATAATTCTCAGTCACAAATGACAGTTCCAATAAGCCCCCTACACGCTCAGAAAAAAGGTACCGAATTGTACTTTCAAGGTCAAATGGGGGGGGGGGGGGGGGGTTAATTTGTGTGTAACCTGTTAAAGTGTCTGGTGTAAAATGGAAATCAGTTTTTTTGCATGTCCCACTCCCGAGACACCCTCGGAAAGTGGGTTCATGGCCAGGAGTCAGTCATTATTGACGGTGACCCTGGAGCAATTAGGGTAAAGTGTCTTGCTCAAGGGCAGATCGACAGAATTTTCAACCAGTCAGCTTGGGGATTGGAACAGGCAAACATTTGGTTACATCTATTGTACCATTAGTTATTAGGCACATAGCTGTACCCTTGCAGTTCATACCAACAACATTTCACCCTGTCACACGGTCCCGTGTGGCTCAGTTGGTAGAGCATGGTGTTTGTAACGCCAGGGTTGTGTGTTCGATTCCCAAGGGGGACCAGTACGGGGAAAATCTCTTTTTTTTTTTTATTAAATAAAATTATGAAATGTATGCATTCACTACTGTAAGTCGCTCTGGATAAGAGCGTCTGCTAAATGACTAAAATGTAAATGTCATGCCAAACTTGCTGACAACCTGCTGCTTCAGAGGACCGAAAACACTGGAAAGAGAACACTCTTCCTTTACCATATATGTCTTTATATAAGAAAATATTGATAAATGGGAAGAAATAATTTAAGCTGTTTTTAGATTGACGTTGCTAGCTACTGTACTTATTTACATCAACCTGCTAGAAAGCTAAATAAAACTCTCTCGCTACTGTTGCTAACATTAGCTAGCTACTTTAACTGTTATTGTAGCTTTCTGTTTGCATGTAGCTTGCACTTGAAATGGCATTACTCGGGGAGATTTTCTTTTATCTTTCCAGCCAGGCGAAGTACTATGAAAGGCACCACTGATCTCGACAAGAAGAGCAACATTCAGAGAAATTCAGGGTAACGTTAAGCAGTTAACTGGACAGACTTAGCTACGTACAACCATTTTTCACCAACCTTTTTGCATCTAGCTAGTTGGTCATCTACATGTTGCTAGCTATACATATAGTTCAGTGGAGGCTTCTGATGGGAGGATGGCTCTTAATGGCTGGAATGGAGTAAATGGAATGGTATCGAACATGTGGTGTTGGATACAACTGATGTCATATTGAGGTATCTAGCTATAAGTTTAAACTGATCAATCAAATGGATAGGTGTAAGCAATTATGGTAATTTCAAATACCCTTAACTTCAATAGGGTAGGGGGCACTATTTTCACCGGATGAAAAGCATGCCCAAAGTAAACTGCCTGTTACTCCGGCCCAGAAGCTAGGATATGCATATAATTGGTAGATTTGGATGTCTGTGAGTATAACAGAACTGATATGGCAGGCGAAACCCCGAGGACAAACCATCCCCCCCAAAGAAAATTCAGCTAGTATTTTAATAATAAGGCCAAGTCCTCCCAGATTGCAGTTCTGGGAGGGCTTCCACTTCTAGGGCTTCCACTAGATGTCAGTCTTTAGAAAGAGTTTCAGGCTGTTTTTTGGAAAAATGACCCAGAAAGGTTTGTTTTTCTAGGTGGCTCCCATTTTGGCTTCAGTGTTTCCAAGCGCGTGGAGGAAAGCGCGTTCTTTCTTATTTATCTCCGGTAATGAACATAAAATTTAAGACGGAGAATACTATCGTTTATTTGCGTATTAGGATACCTAAGGTTTGATTATCAACGTGTTTTGACTTCTTTGGAAAAGTTTATTAGTAACGTTTGGGATTCATTTTGTATGTATTTTGGAGGGAAACTGAGTGGATTATTGACCGAAGCGCGCCAGCTAAACTGAGTTTTTATGGATATAAAGAAGGACTTTATCGAACAAAAAGACTATTTGTAATGTAACAGAGCTTTTGGAGTGCCAACAGAAGAAGATCTTCAAAGGTAAGGCATACATTATATCGCTATTTCTGACTTTCGTGTCGCAACTGCCTAGTTGAAAATGATTTGTCATGCATTTGTATGCGGGGCGCGGTCCTCAGATAATCGCATGGTTTGCTTTCGCCGTAAAGCCTTTTTGAAATCTGACACCTTGGCTGAATTAACAAGAAGTTAAGCTTTATTTTGATGTATAACACATATTTTCACGAATGTTAAATATTTGAATTTAGTATTTTTGAATTTCACGCTCTGCAATTTCACCGGACGTTGGCCAGGTGAGACGCTACCGTTCCACGTACCCTAGAGAGGTTAACTAGATGTATTCGCTAGACAGACACCGAGAGGGTTGGGGGGGTGGGGGGTGAGAAAGGAAAAAAGTGAGAGAGGAAGACAGAGAGAAACAGAGAAAGACAGCAGTGCAAACGTACTTAGACTTGAGTATTTCAACAACTCTTCCAGATAACATGCTGACCAGACTGCACACGCGTGTCAGTCATTGCAGGCATGTTGATTTTGTCCACCCACACCAGACGCAAATCAGGACATGCAGGCTGAAATATCAAAACAAACTCTGAACCAACTATATTAATTTGGGGACAGGTCTAAAAGCATTAAACATTTATGGCAGTTTAGCGAGCTAGCTTGCTCTTGCTAGCTAATTTGTCCTAGGATATAAACATTGGGTTGTTGTTTTACCTGAAATGCACAAGGTTCACGAATCCGACAATTAATCCACAGATAAAAGGGTAAACCGAGTTTGTTTCTAGGAATCTCTCCTCCTTCAGGGTTCTTCTTCTTTAGACTTTATATGGTAGTGGTAATGCACCTTAGCCTCTTATGGCTAGGGGGCAGTATTTTCACGGCTGGATAAAAAACGTACCCGATTTAATCTGATTATTAGTCCTGTCCAGAAACTAGAATATGCATATAATTATTAGCTTTGGAGAGAAAACACTCCACAGTTTCTGAAACTGTTTGAATGGTGTCTGTGAGTATAACAGAACTCCTATGGCAGGCAAAAACCTGAGTTTTGTTCTGTTCAGGAAGTACCCTGTCTGAACATTTCTTGCCCTTCTTTATTATCTCTATCTTTTACAAAGGATCTCTGCTCTTACGTGACACTTCGCACGTCAACAATGGAGTCTCAGAGCCCGGGAAAAACAGGAATGACGTAATTCAAAGCCCTGGCTGAAGCACACGAGAGCAAAAGCTGAGTGGTCACTCAATGGACTAAGCCTTAGGCGCGTGACCCGCCCCGCCCCCGGCTTTCGGTTTTTTCCTCAGTTTACAGACAGGCAGATTCCCGGTCGGAATATTATCGCTTCTCTACGAGATAAATTGCATAAAAATTGGTTTTAAACAGCGGTTGACATGCTTCGAAGTACGGTAATGGAATATTTAGAAATTTTTTGTCATATTTTGCGTCATGCTCGTGGCCGAGATTTAGCGTTGGGATAGTGTCTAGAACGCACGAACAAAACGTCTTGATGGAACATAACGATGGATTATTTGGGACCAAACCTACATTTGTTATTGAAGTAGAAGTCCTGGCAGTGTATTCTGACGAAGAACAAGCAAGGTAAGAACATTTTTCTTATAGGAAATGTGATTTTGGTGGAGGCTGACCTGGGTGGGTATCTAAATAGCTAGCCCTGTGATGCCGGGCTATGTACTTAGATTATTGCAAAATGTGCTTCATCCGAAAAGCTATTTTAAAATCGGACATATCGAGTGCATAGAGGAGTTCTGTATCTATAATTCTTAAAATAATTGTTATGCTTTTTGTGAACGTTTATCGTGAGTAATTTAGTAAAATCACCGGAAGTGTTCGGTGGGAATGCTAGTTCTGAACGTCACATGCTAATGTAAAAAGCTGGTTTTTGATATAAATATGAACTTGATTGAACAGACATGCATGTATTGTATAACATAATGTCCTAGGTGTGTCATCTGATGAAGATCATAAAAGGTTAGTGCTGCATTTAGCTATGGTTTGGGTTTATGTGACATGATATGCTAGCTTGAAAAATGGGTGTCTGAATATTTCTGGCTGGGTACTCTGCTGACATATTCTAATGTTTTGCTTTCGCTGTAAAGCCTTTTTGAAATCGGACAGTTTGGTTAGATAAAGGAGAGTCTTGTCTTTAAATAGCTGTAAAATAGTCATATGTTTGAAAAATGGAAGTTTTCGATTTTAGAGGAGTTTGAATTTCGCGCCCCGCCCATCATTGGATATTGGAGCAATCGTTCCGCTAGCGGAACGTGTAGATGTAAGAGGTTAACCTGTTAGGGCTAGGGGGCAGTATTTACACGGCCGGATAAAAAACGTACCCGATTTAATCTGGTTACTACTCCTGCCCAGTAACTAGAATATGCATATAATTATTGGCTTTGGATAGAAAACACCCTAAAGTTTCTAAAACTGTTTGAATGGTGTCTGTGAGTATAACAGAACTCATATGGCAGGCAAAAACCTGAGAAGATTCCATGCAGGAAGTGGCCTGTCTGACAAGTTGTTGTTCTTCTTCTTGCCTCAGTTTATTGAAGACTGAGGATCTTTGCTGTAACGTGACACTTCTTACAGCTCCCATAGGCTCTCAGAGCCCGGGAAAAAGCTGAACGATATCGAGGCAGCCCCAGGCTGAAACACATTATCGCTTTTGACAAGTGGCCGATCAGAGGACAATGGGCTTAGGCGCGTGCCTGAGTCGACCCCATACTTTATTTTCTTTCGTCTGTTTACCTAATTGCAGATTCCCGGTCGGAATATTATCGCTTTTTTACGAGAAAAATGGCATAAAAATTGATTTTAAACAGCGGTTGACATGCTTCGAAGTACGGTAATGGAATATTTAGAATTTTTTTGTCACGAAATCCGCCGTGCTCGTAACCCTTATTTACCATTCGGATAGTGTCTTGAACGTACGAACAAAACGCCGCTGTTTGAACATAACTATGGATTATTTGGGACCAAACCAACATTTGTTATTGAAGTAGAAGTCCTGGGAGTGCATTCTGACGAAGAACACCAAAGGTAATCAAACTTTTCTAATAGTAAATCGGAGTTTGGTGAAGGCTAAACTTGCTGGGTGTCTAAATAGCTAGCCCTGTGATGCCGGGCTATCTACTTAGCTTTTTGGTGAAAGCACATTTTGCAATATTCTATTTTAAAATCGGACATAGAGTGCATAGAGGAGTTCTGTATCTATAATTCTTAAAATAATTGTTATGCTTTTTGTGAACGTTTATCGTGAGTAATTTAGTAAATTGTTAGTAAATTCGCCGGAAGTTTGCGGGGGGTATGCTAGTTCTGAACGTCACATGCTAATGTAAAAAGCTGGTTTTTGATATAAATATGAACTTGATTGAACAAAACATGCATGTATTGTATAACATAATGTCCTAGGGTTGTCATCTGATGAAGATCATCAAAGGTTAGTGCTGCATTTAGCTGTCTTCTGGGTTTATGTGACATTATATGCTAGCTTGAAAAATGGGTGTCTGATTATTTCTGGCTGGGTACTCTGCTGACATAATCTAATGTTTTGCTTTCGTTGTAAAGCCTTTTTGAAATCGGACAGTGTGGTTAGATTAACGAGAGTCTTGTCTTTAAAATGCTGCAAAATAGTCATATGTTTGAGAAATTGAAGTAATAGCATTTCTAAGGTATTTGAATAACGCGCCACAGGATTCCACTGGCTGTTACATAGGTGGGACGATTTGGTGCCACCTACCCTAGAGAGGTTAAAGTTGGTTGCCGACTGGAATGTGGACCTCAGTTCATCTTTTCAAATCACCCAGGTGGGTATATGCTCCTAAAAACCAATGAGGAGAAGGCACGTGGGTATATGCTCCTAAAAACCAATGAGGAGATGGGAGAGGCGGGACTTGCAGCACGTCAAGGGTCACAAAAAGTTATATTTTAGCGCCTGGCTACGCAGATGCTCGTTGACGCGTGCGAGCAGTGTGGGTGCAATGATTGAATAACGGGTGTGTACATTTATTTTGCAGCGCGCGCGACGCAAGCTGTGTGGTCAGCATGTTAGGCAATCATATGTACCTACGGGGGAAGGATGGCCAGCCACACAGGAGGGGGATTTTTACTAAGGAGGAGAAGGAGGCCATGCTGACCGAGATGCATGCTGGCCATTTGGGAGTGAAGCACATGATTACCAAAATCAACCTACACTTCTGACGGGGAATTGTCAAGGTGGAGGAAAGCTGGGCAATTGAAATACCTTTTGTTTATCAATCACATTCTATTATATATCAGAAAGGATTATGATTTCAATGAATGTCATAGGAAGGGTGGGAGGTAATTCTCCTTGCACACAACAGCAGCATCCAGGCCTCCACCGAGTACGGACGGGAGCCGCAGCTGTTGACTAAGGTAAACAATGCAATTATAGCATCTATTGTAGTCTTTCAAATTTTCATTGACTTGGTGTCGTTTGTCTATTGCTATTTTTGTATAAGGTACTTTCAGATCACTGAAACCCCACCTGATGTGGTGGAAGTTGTCGAACCAGATCAGAACGCCTTCGAGGACCACCTTCAGGCACGGACTGAGAAGGTTTTTGAACAGGAAAAAATGATTGTCCGCTGTTAATTTATTTTCTGGCCCTCCAAGAGATATGTAAGAAACGTATTTGTAATATGAAATATAAATTGCATTTATTCCTGTTATCAATCAAGGTGAGACTGAACAAGGCACAGGAGAAACAGGAGACCTACCGGAGCAGAATCAAGAACGGGACCAAGTGCTACGACATCCAGACAATTGACTTGGTTTGGAAGGACAAAAGGAAGGTGAGACCTGGGAAACCTCGCTGCTCTTTCGCTCCTAGCTGGGGTCAACATCTGTTAAGGTGAATATAAAAAATCTCAGACAATAACTATTTGCATTTGCACACAAAATAACCTAGTTTTAGTTTCCCTAACACTGATATTTTTCTCTTTGTCTTCCTAGGGTTACCTCGGTGGAAGCCAACCATCTCTAGTTGGAGCATTGGATGGTCGACCACTGAAAGCACTGACGCCCTACACGTCGGTGAAGCCCAACAGACAAAGTATGTTAAGCTTTTGTTGACATTTGAGAAAGCAAGAAATGGTTGTTATGCTGAGCTTATAAAAATGTATAATATGCCGAGTTTATAAAAAAACGCTGAGCTGATAAAAACCTCAAGTTACCTCTCCAAATTACTTTAGGAACATCGACTGTCCGAGCCCCCACAGGAGATCCATCCACCCGATGTCCTCCATTATTAACCATCCTATCATCTACAGCTACTGTTATTGTCATGTTGTCATTATCTGCTAAGAAAGTGTTCTTGCTCTACCATACTGGGCACATAATATGTGAGATACACAGATTAACTTAAATCGGGGTAGGGGGCAGTATTTTGACGTCCGGATGAAAAGCGTGCCCGTAGTAAACTGCCTGCTACTCACAGGCCCAGAAAGTAGGATATGCATATTATTAGTAGATTTGGATAGAAAACACTGAAGTTTCGAAAACTGTTTGAATGATGTCTGAGAGTATAACAAAACTCATATGGCAGGCAAAAACCTGAGAAAAAATCCAACAAGGAAGTGTGAAAATCTGAGGTTTGTAGTTTTTCAAGTGATTCCCTATCCAATATACAGTGTCTGTGGGGTCATTTTGCACTTCCTAAGGCTTCCACTAGATGTCAACAGTCTTTAGAACGTTGTTTCATGCTTCTACTGTGAATGGGGAGAGAATAAAAGCGCTTGGAATCAGATGACTGAGAAAATGACATGAGCTCAATCGCGCGCACTCCCGTGAGAGTTAGGTGTGTTCCTTTTCATTTCTGAAAACAAAGGAATCGTCCGGTTGGAATATTATGGAAGATTTATGATAAAAACATCCTAAAGATTGATTCTATACATTGTTTGACATGTTTCTACGAACTGTAATATACATTTTCTGACTTTTCGTCTGAAACATTTCAAACACCGAACATTTGGATTACTCGACTGAACGCGCGAACAAAATGGAGGTATTTGGACATAAAGATGAACTTTTTCGAACAAAATGAACATTTATTCTGGAACTGATATTCCTGGGAGTGCATTCCAATGAAGATCATCAAAGGTAAGTGAATATTTATGTTATTTGTGACTTCTGTTGACTCCAAAATGGGAGGCATCTGTTTTCATGTCTGAGCGCTGTACTCAGATTATTGAAAAGTTTGCTTTCGCCGTAAAGCTTTTTTGGAATCTGACACAGCGGTTGCATTAAGGAGAAGTTTATCTTAATTCACTTGTATAATCATCTTATAATTCATCTTGTAATTCACTTGTATCTTTTATCAAAGTTTATGATAAGTATTTCTGTAAATTGATGTGCTCATTCACCGGCAGTTTTGGAGGCAAAACATTTCTTGACATTACACGCCAATGTAAAATGGGGTTTTTGGATATAAATATGAACTTTATCGAGCAAAACATACATATATTGTGTAACATGAAGTCCTATGAGTGCCATCTGATGAAGATCAAAGGTTAGTGATTCATTTTAGCTGTATTTCTGGTTTTTGTGACGCCTCTCCTTACTTGGAAAATGGCTATGTGGTTTTTCTTGTCTAGGTGCTGTCCTAACATAATCTAATGCTATGCTTTCGCCGTAAAGCCTTTTTGAAATCGGACAGTGTGGTTGGATTAACGAGAAGATTATCTTTAAAATGGTGTATAATACTTGTATGTGTGAGAAATCTGAATTATGAGATTTTTGTTGTTTTGAATTTGGCGCCCTGCTATTTCACTGGCTGTTGGCGAGGTGGGACGCTACCGTCCCACATACCCTAGAGAAGTTAACTAAAAACACTAGCACTGCAAACACTCAGAACAAAGAGAGCAGCAGTGCCTGGACTTTGCAGTCTCCCTCTTCAAGTCCCCCTTCCGAGACTGACTGGCTGCCAACCACCTCCTCCATATTCCACACCAGAATTCAGTAGTTTAGTCTACCATTGCCATGTGACGGTACAACAAATCTGTGAAAATAAATTAATGAAACTATTGTACCAAAAAATATAAAAGTTTATGTATTACAATCTTAAATATTGCCAGGTTGGTTTTCACAGCGGTTTCACAAGGTGTTCATTATTGTAATTTGTAAGGTATCCTTTGATGGTATTTATTTGTTCCACATTATTGATTGTTGTATCTTAGGGCCTTTCGATCGATCGATCGATCGATATATTCAACCACAAGGGTGCACTAATGAGAAATCATAATAGAGGACTACTGAAATTATATTATTTCAGTGTAGATATGGGAAGGGCAGGTTAAAATAAAAACTGTATGAATCAAACAGATTTGCATATGAATGGAGTAGAAATTAGCTGACTTCGTGATCTGTAAGGTAAGTAACTGATGTGTCAAGCAGATTACACGTTTTCTTTGCCATTTCCAAAACGTAGCAACGTTTAAGACATGGATTTCATGTTGAAATGTTAACAAGGTACCCAAAAGTAGTTTGAAGTAATGTTTTCATTTTATTAGCTAAACAAAACTTGTTTAAACAGTAAAATTGTCACGGAAATCAACCTTGTTTGCATAGCGATGATGAAAAGATCGTAATTTAGGCTGTAATGATCTCCAAAATTCGAATCATTAGGTCATCACACTGTTGATATAGCACCGTTGATATAGCAAAGGAAGCTAATAGTTTATCAAATTCCATTGTGAAGCAGAGGGGGACACTTTTTGGCCGGGGGACATTATTTGGCATGACAGGCCCCCAAAAGGCTAGGGCCAGCTCTGTATGGATGTGGGTACACAGCAGCCCCTCATGATGAGTTCAGATTTTTTGTGGCCCCCACCCCTATAGCTGTCTGTTTACCACCACAAACCAATGCTGGTACTTAGACCGCACTCATACTGGCAGTTCCATCACCTGCAACGTTAGCCCCTGCTCACCTCTGACAGGATATGAATCTGCTGTCACCCCACAGCATATAACCGGCAACAGGAGGCTGCCATCTAAGTGTCAACACCTACCACACACCCACCCATAACAACGGCCATAATGCGTCAGAGAGAGTGGTAGAAACACCTCCCTAAGCCAGGCTATCACACCTCTCATTCTGCATCTGACAGAAGATACATATTCACACAAGGATCTCAGCGGTCACAGCAGCTAAGCTCGCTCTCAGTAATCCGCTTTCACATTTCAGAACTCAGCAAACATAGCCTACTGCATGGTCATTTTCTCATTTTACTGGCGTGTTGAACAATATGCTAAGTCAATGAAGCAATCCGTGACTGTTCTAAATGCATTATCTTATTCGGCTCCATGGAGCGACAAGGACGCTCAACATTCAACATTCTGACAGCACAGACTGCCAGGAGAAAGTACAGCCAATGGCACACATCAAGGATCCTGTTGCTTTGTTTGATCCTGTTACCCAAAGACATGAGAATATTAAAGTACCTATGACTATGGAAAAGGACTACAACCATTCTAATACTACAAACAGGACTTATTACATCCCACAAAACTGTTGACAATGTGGAACATATCTGAAAGACAAAGAATTGGAGACGAGCGATGTTCTTAGGCCAGTGATTGGCTAGCCTGCACCTCCAGATGTGCTTGCCCAGCTGTATCCTGAATGCAGAGCAGAGTTACTTTACTGCCTGTTCCCGCGCCTGCCGTCCATCTCAGACACACAGTGTGGATTACATAAGGCCCTCCAAGCTCCCATGACCAGAGCTGGGCCTTCACACTCTGCCTCAGCCAACTATGAATCCCAGTAACCATGGCGGTCCAGGCATTCCACAGTGGAGGTGCCGAGACCCATCAATGAATGTTTGGTTTGTTAAATATGATATGCTGTGTGTAACGTCCATTTTTATTAGGGATGCACGATATATCGGTGAGCATATCGGAATCGGCCGATATTGGCTAAAAATGCCAACATCGGTGTCGGCCCGATGTCTAGTTTAACGCCGATGTGCAAAACCGATGTCAAAGCTGACGTGCATACCTATATAGCGTAGGTAGATGACGTAATGACGCCACGAAAAATACAGCGCTACATATAACAAAAGCAGAAAAATACTAAGCGCACACACCCACAACAACTAAACAAGTTCAAGTCGAGCAGTCATTTGAAAGAGTAAGAAAATGTCATGAGAGAACTCAAAAGGCGAAATCCATTAACGCCAAGATAATGGAATTCATTGCCCTTGACAATCAACCGTTCTCTGTCATGGATGATGTTGGCTTTCGCCGACTGGTCGAGCACCAGTACACACTACCAAGTAGCCGCTATTTTTCAGATGTTGCCCTACCGGAGTTACACAGTGTTGTTCAAACACAGCCATGAGCTACTTGCTATGGGTGTCACTGCTGTTAAAACTTACAAAAGTACTCGAGGCTGTGAACAAGAGATTGTGGCATTCTCTGAGCCTCTTTACTGTGTCGCCACTAGAGGTCGACCGATTATGATTTTTCAACGCTGATGCCGATTATTGGAGGGCCCCAAAAAAAAGCCGATACCGATTAAATCGGCCAATTTTTTCCCCCCCATGTATTTATTTGTAATAATGACAATTACAACAATACTGAATGAACACTTATTTTAACTTAATATAATACATCAATAAAATCAATTTAGCCTCAAATAAATAATAAAACATGTTCAATTTGGTTTAAATAATGCAAAAACAGTGTTGGAAAAGAAAGTAAAAGTGCAATATGTGCCATGTAAAAAAGCTAACATTTAAGTTCCTTGCTCAGAACATGAGAACATATGAAAGCTGGTGGTTCCTTTTAACACGAGTCTTCAATATTCCCAGGTAAGAAGTTTTAGCGTGTAGTTATTATAGGACTCTCTCTCTCTCTCTATACGATTTGTATTTCATATACCTTTGACTATTGGATGTTCTTACAGGCACTTTAGTATTGCCAGTGTAACAGTATAGCTTCCGTCCCTCTCCTCGCTCCTACCTGGCTCGAACCAGGAACACATCGACAACAGCCACCCTCGAAGCAGCGTTACCCATGCAGAGCAAGGGGAAAAACTACTCCAAGTCTCAGAGCGAGTGACGTTTGAAAGGCTATTAGCGCGCACCCGGCTAAATAGCTAGCCATTTCACATCGGTTACACCAGCCTAATCTTGGGAGTTGATAGGCTTGGAGGGGTGGGTATAATTTGTGGAACGTTCCAACAGGAATCTGTTCCAAAAAACGTAAAGTAAAAGGTTGCCAACCAACAACGCATACAAAGTAGCAATGCATACAAACCTAGCTAACTAGCTGCCGAATAGGCATCAACTCGCCACATAGCTTATTCTTAATGTTTGTCCATAGGCAACCAGAGTGAGGACAGACATTTTTCGGAATAAACATGATGAGTGAAAAACGCAATGAAATAGACCACTCCCTACCCGGTATCTTATTCTGGCGCTATACAAATTTGTATGCGTTGTTTTTTGGCAACCTTGTTATTTACGAAGTTTTTGGAATAGATTCCTGTTGGAACGTTCCACAAATTATACCCACCCGGCTTGAAGTTATGAACAGCTTGAAGCACAGCGAAGAGCTGCTGGCAAAACGCACGAAAGTGCTGTTTGAATGAATGCTTACAAGCCTACTGGTGCCTACCACCGCTCAGTCAGACTGCTCTATCAAATCATAGACTTAATTATAACATAATAACACACAGAAATACGAGCCTTAGGTCATTAATATGGTCGAATGCGTAAACTATCATCTCAAAAACAAAAGTTCTCTCATTTTATCTAACGGGTGGCATCCTTAAGTCTAAATATTCCTGTTACATTGCACAACCTTCAATGTTATGTCATAATTACGTAAAATTCTGGCAAATTAGTTCGCAACGAGCCAGGCGGCCCAAACTGTTGCATATACCCTGACTGCGTGCAATGAACGCAAGAGAAGTGACACAATTTCATGTTAACAGGCAATATTAACTAAATATGCAGATTTTAAAAATATATACTTGTGTATTGGTTTTAAAGAAAGGCATTGATGTTTATGGTTAGGTACATTGGTGCAATGACAGTTAAGATTGATTGGTTTTTATAAGATAAGTTTAATGCTAGCTAGGAACTTACCTTGGCTTCTTGCTGCCCTCGCGTAACAGGTAGTCAGCCTGCCATGCAGGCTCCTCGTGGAGTGCAATGTAAGGCAGGTGGTTAGAGCGTTGGACTAGTAACCGGAAGGTTGCAAAAAACGAATCCCCACTGAACAAGGCAGTTAACACCCGTTCCTAGGCCGTCATTGAAAATAAGAATGTGTTCTTAATCTGACTTGCCTAGTTAAATAAAGGTGTAAAAAATATAATTTTTTTACAAAAATTGGCAAATCGGTGGACAAAAATACCGATTGTTATGAAAACTTGAAAATCGGCCCTAATTAAATCAGCCATTCCGATTAATCGGTCGACCTCTAGTCGCCACCATGCTCGATGCTAGGTACAAGGGCCGCTACTTCGATGCAGACAAGAAACAGGATTCATGTGAAATACACAGTTGGACAAGATGGAAATGGACACAGGGACCGTGCGCACCGAGGAAGAGAGGCCACGGACAGACAGAGCTGGAACTTCATTGCTTGATATGTATGATGAAATCCTGGTTGAGAATGAAATGACTGAACAACAAAACAAGAAATAGGTTTTGATTATGTTTTACTGGTAATGGGGACAGACATAAATGCCAACAAAATAACTTTGGTCAGTGTGGTGTATTTATGCTGCAGTAGTTTATGTGTCGGGGGGCTAGGGTCAGTCTGTCACATCTGGAGTATTTCTCTTGTCTTTTCCGGTGTCTTTTGTGAATTTAAATATGCTCTCTCTAATTCTCTCTCTCGCGGAGGACCTGAGCCCTAGGACCATGCCTCAGGACTACCTGGCTTGATGACTCCTTGCTGTCCCCAGTTCACCTGGCCGTGCTGCTGCTCCAGTTCCAACTGTTCTGCCTGCAGCTATGGAACCCTGACCTGTTCACCGGTCGTGCTACCTGTCCCAGACCTGCTGGAACCCTGACCTATTCACCGGACGTGCTACCTGTCCCAGACCTGCTGTTTTCTACCCTCTAGAGACAGCAGGAGCGGTAGAGATACTCTCAAAGATCGGCTATGAAAAAGCCAACTGACACTTACTCTTGTGTTACTGACTGTTGCACCCTCGACAACTACTATGATTATTATTATTTGACCATGCTGGTCATTTATGAACATTTGAACATCTAGGCCATGTGCTGTTATAATCTCCACCCGGCACAGCCAGAAGAGGACTGGCCACCCCTCATAGCCTGGTTCCTCTCTAGGTTTCTTCCTAGGTTTTGGCCTTTCTAGGGAGTTTTTCCTAGCCACCATTGCTTGCTGTTTGGGGTTTTAGGCTGGGTTTCTGTACAGCACTTTGAGAGATCAGTTGATGTAAGAAGGGCTATATAAATAAATTTGATTTGATTTGTAACCTTTATTTAACCTAGAACAGAGCCACACTGATGCATAACTCTCAGACCAAAATACATTCTCCTCAAACTTTCTGAAGATCTCCCCACATATATCTACCTCTCAATATAATAAGTCAACTCTCCCTAGGGCAGCGTTTCCAAACTCATATTGTCATATTGACAAAGTTGTTGCGGCGATGGGAAGAGGCATGTCTGTTATAAAGAAAGATGTCTTGTGTTTCGGATGCTCTGCCACCAGAGGTACACGGCAAAAAACAAGTTTAGCTTTAAAAAACAGATGTGATGATTTGATGGTGAGAGAAGGCAGAGCTAAAGTAGCCCAGACTTCCTCTCTGATCCATCACAGGCCAGGGAGTATCATTGATCAGACACACGTGTTAGGATCTGATGGCCACTTCTCCCACACCATTACACAATGAGTAAGTCTGTTTTTTATGGCCCATTGCTCCAGGTGGGTGGAGAGTGCAAAGCTGTCATCAAGGATAAGTGTGGCTACTTTGAAGAATCTCAAATATAAAATATATTTTGATTTGTTTAACACTTTTTTTGGTTACTACATGATCCCATGTGTTTGTTCATAGTTTTGATGTCTTCATTATTATTCTACAATGTAGAAAATAGTAAAATAAAGAACAACCCTGGAATGAGTTTGTGTGCAAACTTTTGACTGGCACTGTATTTCGAAAAGGAGGCAAGGAGAGGATGGAGGAGTTGGCAAAGCCTATTGAGAATCTCCCTGAGAGTTCACCACGTCCAGCCCTCCACAGACACACCCTCCCCATACCTCACATAATATACACAAGCTGAATATACACTGGAAAACAAACATACAGACAGCCTAACCCCTCTCACGCATATTCTCATACTCAAGAGATCCTACACATAAGCATTCAAAAATACACATGCATATAAACTGAAGCTAATCACACAGTTAAAAAACATGCCTAACCCTCTCCCTACCCCAGGGCTCTGAAGTGTGACCAATTTGGTTGCATATGCAATGAAATATTGTTGCGGGCCGTTCGAAAACTATTCGTGGGGCCCTTAACCATTTGTTTAACACTTTGTTCAGTCATGTTTGTTACCTTATTAGCTAGCTAGCTAACAACCTGGTAACTTTACCAGTATATTATACGCAAACATTTGTATTTTTATAATAAACATATGTATTTACAGGGTTACATATTAGTGTCTAGAGCACAACGTCTGCTTGGGAAGTAGCTAGAATTCATATAGGCTATATTTCAATCGATTTTAACTTGTTAAAGTGGGGCGCACCAATTACATGTTTTAATTTAGAGCCCCTTCCCCACCACCAAACGTAGTCCACACACAAACAGTAGTTGTCCTACAATGCTGACATCTGGTGCATCACTTACCACAGCCATTTCTCATCTCTGTTCATCCTCTCTGTACATTTGATTATGGCTGTCTGTGTGTAGGCCGTCTTCAACAAAAAAAAAACTATAAAATGTTTCCCAATAAATTAGCCTAGGTGGTCATACTAATTAAAAAACCAAAATTAAAAACAATGAGCCACAACAAACCAGTAGATTTACAGTCAGCGAGGCATGTCTGTGTTAACAAATTGATCATTTCAGATTATGCTTTCATTGGATTGATAAAATTGAGGTCTGAATACATCTTACATTTGAAGAATGTGATGAAGTCTGTGGCTCGGTTCTGAAAACAGGTTTATTAAACACTACACTGAGGGTTTGATTAAGTTCACAGAGGATTATGTCTTCAAAACACATCTCTGACACTAACCAGGTTTCCATCCAACCTTTTTATGCGAGTAAAGTATATATGTCGGATAAAAACAGGCTTGATGAAAACAGCATATTTGTCAGTAACGTTTCCAAAAACAAAAACCGCTAGACACATTGGGATCTTTTTGTGTAACATGAATTATGCAAGAAATGGCTGTGGAAACACTTACGCGCAACTTTTGATATAATCACCATATAGAAGTAAACTTGGAGTCAGGCGATATGTTTGTTGTCTAACTACTACCTGGGAAAGCATGCGGTTTATTCGGCTACAGATTAAATAAATGACGAACTTCACAGGGTGGTGAAAGTGCACGGTGATGAGCTTGATGCTCTTTTCCAATAAATATCGAGGGTCTTATTCTGGTGACATGATGATGGATGCAGTTTGACAAATAAAAATAATCTCACTATTTTGTCCATAACAATCTGATTTAGGCTTTACCCACACTATCTTCCAGATGGTGTAGAGTGCAGGTACCAGGACCTGAGTGGGCACAATCATTATATAAAACAACATTTTGTGTGACAAAAGCCATCAGTAGAGTCAGAAATGTGATGGAAACCCATTTCACTTTTTATTCAGTACATGGGAATTTAACTGCAAAAGTTATTTATGTGCACCATGTCATCATGCACAGCCTTTAATCCACAACAAATCAATTTGATGGAATATTCTCTGGTAGGAAAATAAGTGCATTCTTTTTTAATACAGATTTTTGAAAATACGCATAAAAATCTGGCCGCCAATTGGATGGAAACCTAGCTACTGGCCCTAACTTGCATGATATGTAACATGTCACAGGAACAAATACAAAACTTGTCGGTCTTAAACAATGCTTTGAAAGGTTTGTGTGGGGGAAATTTCTGCTTTATGACAAGGTGTTATGATACAGATTGAGGACAGCTCCAATATCAATAACATGGCACATGCAGTAACGGAAACCATGAATAACAAGGCACACGCAGTGGTGGATGTCCATGAACGAATGCAACAAAGATTACATGGGCCTACCCAGGTGACAGTCAGTTATGAATAGGCCTAAGTAATTCTATGGGGCTCTAGGCTACACACTCTGCTAGACTACCTCTGTGTCCCATCATTTCATATTCACATGTTGAACAAAGCTTTCACACACTGCTCGTCCCAACTGCTTGAGCGGCAGACGTTGACTTGTTAGCATGGCATTACAACAGGAAACTGTGTGGAGAATGATAAGAGTGATACTACAACCCCATGCTATGTGAGGAAATGGCCTGAGATAGAGACCAACCAAACAGACATCTACAATGGGAAGGGGGTTTGTCGTGTCTGTCTTCAGTATAACCACTCAAAAGGCAGCCAACATTCTAGGGTTGGGCGGTTTTACGATTGCGTCGTCTATCAACCATGTGTGACAGCCATCGTCGATAGAGACGACGTCGTGTTGTCACAAACGATGGTTTAGCATATTTGAATTTGACTGCGCCGCTGGAGTCTGGCAGCGCACAACCACGCAGCGCAGCAGGGCGACATGCCAAATGTCCTATTCCCCCATTTGCCATAGTCGAATACATTTCAATACATATGTCGTAGTTATACTATCAACATAATGCAAGAGAACAATGTAGATTGTGGAAAGAGCGGAGAGCACCAAAGCAGATCAAAATGTCAGAGGGCCTAACGTGTTGTTCCCCCTCTCATGGGCCTTTTGCAACGGACAATCCATTGTCAGGCTTATCGTCTTAAAATCTGGATGAACCCCTTTTTCTCCCCCAATCAATTTGAACATGACTTGTTGGCCTACGCATAGCCAACTCTTTCATAATCAACCATCGACAATCTATAGGCCTAACGGAGTTCCATCACAGAAAGTTGTTCGCAAATAGCCTAAATAAAAACATAGCTAGTAAGGGTGTGCCGACATGGCTATAATCGTATTGGTAACCGTATCCGTAAATCAGTTGATAGTCGGATCGGATGAGCTGTTTTAATATGCCTATGTAGATGTTGGCAGTATACCTCCCTACACGTTTTCACTGCAGACAAAGCTGCACATTAGTAGCAGCGTGCGAAGGAGGGTGTCACTCAGTTTGCTGTCACTCTGTTAGAATGAGCATCAGCGTTTCCTCTTCCCCCACCTTTGTCCCACCTGTTAGATATTGTGCACATTGATAGCAAACATCCTCGTCATGTTATTTATCATAGTAGCAGGCAGCAGCAATCTAAATGAGCAGACCGAAGATGCAAGGAAAAATGAACGGGTGAAATTATGAAGCGAGTGGACGGAGAAATACAGCTACACTCCATCCAATCAAATCAGCAGGATCGACGTACAGCCCGCCCTTCATCTTCACAGACAGGCAAACTGACCAGAGTCATGTAGACAATGCAGAACCTTGCACATGACTGACTGACTGACATGAGAAAAATGCGTGCTGGCAGCCAAAAATATACAAACAAAATCATTACAAAAAATACTTGAATCATAATCGTATGCACAACATTTCCAATATGATACTCGTTTTGTAAGACTACCCAGCAAAACCCTAACAGCTATTATAGTAATAATGAGAGTGAACAAACAATTGCAAGATAGACTAATGGATTAGGAAGTTAAAACAAACCTGGTACGTTTCTGCATTACTTGACCAAATTGTTGGCAAAATAAATTGTGTTGTCAGAAAATCCCTCCTTACTTGTTGTGCCAATTTTGAGTGTTAGTGTAGCCTACTTCTCTACTGTAATGAATGAAGTGACCGAGAGGAGAATCCACTTCCCTTATGCAACTGAAGGAAACTTGTTTAGCCTTATTGATGTATTGGAATAGTACAGCATCGATCTGGATTCTAAAGTTTACAAAGTGGGATGAGAGCAAGTTGCAACATTTGCCTAATATCTGTAGCCTATCTTTACAAGCATTTCACCATTTAAATAGTTGTCCATTGAGGACCAGCTGAAGACCTCTCCCACCAAACAAAGAGAGCCCTCTGCCCAGTCTGCTCTAATGAAAACTCCTCTCCATAAATCCTGCTCTGGCCCTGGTGAGCTCCACACAGTGACAGGCCTAGGATCAGTCTTGCCGCCAGACCCCATTAACCCCTGGGCCAGCCTCAGGAGCAACCCCCCTCTAGACCCCTCCACTCTTTGTGTAACGAGTTCCACAACTGTGTCCAAAATATGTTGGAGACAGCACTGTGTGTGTGTGTGTACACTGATCACCATAGCCTTCACTAAGTAATAGGCATTGGAATTGAAGCATTTGTGGCTGCAGGTTACTGGATCGGTTGCTGCTCAGTTGATGTAGAAAAAGTATTCAATTTTTTTTTTTACTGCAGAGTAAAGTAAAAATACAATTAAGCTAGGTGAAGATATATTTTGTTGCCACAGTGACAGACAAACTTTAATAACAGCAAACCAGAAAATTAGATTTCAGGATCAATAACCTCAAGAGCTTCTAGCAAACCACAAACACTGCTACTAACCAATAAACATGCATCCACAAAGACTGAGATTAACCTTGGTGCAAGAACGTATACAGCCTTGCCTAAAAGAATGAAACGCCGAGTTTATAACGGGCTTAAGCCTATCCACATTGGAGGGCCGCAAAGCTATTTTCAAAAGCCGATAGAGTATCCTGCATTTTCTGGAGAATATTGACAGGGCATAAGCATCCCAATTTGAAGTAGAAGCCTTCGGTGTGTGGTGTGCTTTGTCTTAGCAGTGAACCGGGCAGCCCCTCTTCTCACATGTCCATCGTAACACGAACCAAGGTCTTTCCATTGTGCAATCTCAGTCAACTCTAAAATACGTATCTACACAACATCAGGCCAGGAGCAAAGCGGCTGTGTCCAACTTAATGCCACTTTGATTGTGAGATTCATTAAGAGGCTTCTCTCTGAGCCAGCTGCAGTGGATCGTGCCACTCTGTCGGACCGATTGAGTCAATCATAACATGCGCCTTGCACGGAATCAACCAGGTGCAGTCTACCAGGAAACCAGTGAGCAAGAAATGCCAGACAGCTGTTGTTACTCATTCAGTGAGAAAGAAGGATGGGAAGAGGGAATAGGCCTGGGAGGCAGTTTCACAGTGACTGCTTCATATTTCCCTCTGTGTTCTGCATGTCAACTCAAGTGTTTACAAAGTTGTGCCAGGACATACCACCCTCACACCACTTCTATGACATTATGTTTATGTTGCAATGCGGCCAATCTGGCTTGACATTATGGGGAAAGTCCATAGGAAAGATATATACATACATACACACATACATACATTTTTTTTTATTTTTTTTTCCACAGGTGCAGTGTTTGTGAATGGATCTGAAGAGCAAGCTTAATAACCTTCAGTAATTGCTAATTAGACCGTCTGTTATTCTCAGCAGTGCTTCCAGTGTGGCTCAGAATGAGCAACACTAGGCAGATAATGCTGCTAGGCTCTGAACGAGCTACTCATCATGCAGAATGGACTTGCTCTTATAAGCAAAACACACATGTTTATACATCGTATATAAACCCAGTAACCCACCATGTCAGGGACATCACCTGACTTAAAGGCTACTCATCACAGCCGGCCCCCTGTACTGTGTTCCTCATTGGGCTCCTAGGGGCCATGCCCCTCTTTCCGCGGTTATGGTTCCGGAACTGACACACCCACTAAATTTCAACATGCTGGTCGCGTGGTTCCAAACATCGAATCGGTACAAAAATCCCCGGTGTGAACCACTAATTCAAAAAATAAGAAATTGCATTTAAAAAACTGATATACAAAAGAAAAGTCAAGGGTACAACACTGCACATACCCGAGTTAGTTGACAAACAAACTACTCATCCCATACAGCATTGTGGCCTGTACCATCCAATCACAGAGCAGATACAAGTCACGTGGTCTGTTAGCAAACACGTGATGGTACTCGATAGCTGCTGTATTGTCCAATCACAGAGCAGATACAACTCACGTGATCTGTTAGCGAACACGCGATGGCACATAAGGGCTGCAGTCCAAACACGTTATTTTTACCCCCCTCAGCCCTTGTGCTAGCCACTTTCTCTTGGGGGAATCGAAACCGGATGCAGTTTGATTGCCATCTTAGGTGGAGGTCCAACTCACAACGTTGCCTCCTCAGCCCTCGATTTAGCTTGAGGTAGCGAGTGAAGAACTTTGGTCACTTGCGGGGTTGATATGACCCACAATTTAATGCAAACTGTAGTGACATGTCAAACTCTTGTGGCAGTGAAGTGTCAAATTTAATCAACAAGGCTGCATTTTCAGCATGTCAGAAAAAACTGTGGCGCTAGCTTGCTAAAAAAATATATATAGACGAGATTGATTTTAGCGTCGGCAAATTGGCTTAGTCTCGCCGGGAGGAGCCTATAGAACGTAGCTAGATTCATAAACATATTTTTTGGAATTCTGAATTTTATTGGAATAAATTACTAAACTATAAAACTAGCTAGCCAGCATTTGGCATGCGTCCCCAGAACCTCAGAATGTTCTACAGCTGCACCATCGAGAACATCCTGACCGGTTGCATCACCGACTGGTATGGTAACTGCTCGGCATCTGACCTAAGGCGCTACAGAGGGTAGTGTGTACGGCCCAGTACATCACTGGGGCCAAGCTTCCTGCCATCCAGGACCTATATAATAGGTAGTGTCAGAGGAAAGCACAAAAAATTGTCAGACTCCAACCACCCAAGTCATAGACTGTTTTATCTGCTACCGCACGGCAAGCGGTACCGGAGTGCCAAGTCTAGGACCAAAAGGCTCCTTAACACCTTCTACCCCCAAGCCATAAGACTGCTGAACAATTAATCAAATGGCCACTGGACTATTTACTCTTCGTACCCTGCTGCTACTCTCTGTTTATTATCTATGCATAGTTACTTCACCCCTACCTATGTACAAATTACCTCGAATAAACTGGACCACCACACATTGACTCGGTACTGGTACCCCCTGTATATAGCCTTGTTTGTGTCATTTTATTGTGTTACTTTTATTATTTTGTACTTTAGTTTATTTGGTAAATATTTCTTAACTCTTCTTGAACTGCACTGTTGGTTAAGGGCTTGTAGGTAAGCATTTCCCTGTAAGGTCAACACTTGTATTCGGCGCATGTGACAAATAAAGTTTGATTTGAGTCACTGTAGCTAGCTACCTGACAGGAGTGCTAGCCAGATAAATAGGCTTACTAGGTACATTAATAGCTTCAGGGTGGTTGTTTTTAAGCTCAATTTTACGATTTCCACCAAGGACATTGCCTCTCCAATCGTCACTCCCCCTCGCATGGGCAAGGGACACTTGTATCTGCTCTGTGATTGGACAATACAGACCACAAGGATCATGGCTTGGTGCTCTCTGAAACATTAACTGAAGTTAAAAACACAATTTCTCAACACAGAGGTTGAAACATTCATAACCGATGTGCACTACTTCATCATATAATTATTTTTGCAATCTCTGTAGAAAATAGAACGTCTTTGTTGCACAGCAATATCACTATTGCTAATATTAGATTTCACCACAGGTTGAGGATTCAGAATACACGTCCGGAACTCCTCATTGCAGCCTTATTCACAGTAACAGCAGAGTGGATAGTCCCAGCCCACACCAGAGGCAGTCAGTCCCCTCCCAGGCAGCACACAGCGGTTTGGAAAAGGACCTGTATTGTCTGCCCTGCTGTGACATCATGTAGAACTTACTGTATACTAACCCCCCCCTTCTCCATCGCTTTTCCTCTAAACAATGGCTGCTGCTATTTCAAGAATATTTCAAAAGCACGACGCAACAGCTCTTGACTTAAGGTACATTCCAGTGGTGTTCTGGTTTAGCTCTTGTGGTGTGACTTAAGGAAATTGACATACCGGTATTCAACATAGGCCTATGCAAACTGAGGAATTGGGAATTTACATCTGAAAAGGTTTCGCACAGTGACCTGAAGATTTCCTCCCCTCTCAAAGTGTACAACAGACTTGTATAGCCTACTAGCTATTCCCTCTCATCTAGTTCCATTACGGGTTTCATAATGCTAGCAATACTGGGACTAGTAGTAAAACTGTCTGCCACGGTCTCCCTCCGGCCCCACACTGAGCACGGGATAATCTCTGCCCCCATTACCCAGTTAGACAAGGGGGGGTATTTTGTCACACAAACAGTTATCCCTTCCCCATGCAAACCACTGGACTAACTGAGTCCAGATGACAGGCAGGGTACCGTGACTGCTCTGAGGCTGGACTTAAAGGAGGCTAAACCACCTCTTCTGCCACTACCATGGATTATCAGCCGACTTCGTGATCTCAATCCCTGATTGGAGCAGATGATCCTGTTTAATAGAGGAGTCAGACTGGACTGCACTTCAAGGTGGGATTTCATGCAGACAACATATTCAGACACAGAAATCCTCTACAAGATTTAAAGACCAACAACACACATCACTGATCAGGGGTTACAATAAAGAGGTTATCCCACCTCCTCAGTTCCTTATCAGTCTTGAGCAGGGAAGCATTCAATAATGCATCAATAAGCACAAAATAAATAGGCTATTTCAGCTGCTACATAGATCACTGTTGTGGCTTTATAGGAATCATTTACAGGAAGTGTTTGTAATATGCTTGATGTACGATGATGCATGATATAATCAAATCAGAGGAAACCATCAAGGCAGATTGTATCCGTATTGCAGCCAAAACTAACTTAAAGCATAGCTTTTTAACAAAGTAAAATATATCATCTTTGACAAACTGTTCTCTACCCACTCTTGCAGTGAACAACATTTGATATTGGATGTTAAAACAATTTAATCTATGCCATGCATTTTACCCAAAATGCCAATCAGAGCAGCTTGGCCTTGTTCAATAACCACCAGCAGCATTTTATATTATTCAAATATATGCTGAATGGCATTTGGAGCCAATGTCCCTTTTATTATTGTGGGCTCTGGCATTTAATACTACAACAGAATTCATGCAATTGACCTTACTAACTATGGTCTGTTCCTCAAAAGGGCCAATACAGAAATAAAGATCTTACCCCAATTTCATGCGCTCTCAAATTATGTTGACAGTGCAATTGCACTCTGTTTATATTCATCAATCAAGATGTGGTCTTTGGCAAAGCATGATCTAGCCTTATTGACATTTGAGTCAGTCCAATAAGACTTATGTTCAGCAATATTCTTGATATGTACAGGTAACTGCCAAAATAAAGGAAACACCAACATAAAGTGTCTTAATAGGGCATTGGGCCGCCATGAGCCGCCAGAACAGCTTCAAAGTGCCTTGGCGTAGATTCTACATGTCTGGAACTCTTATCGGAGGGATGCGACGCCATCGTTCCACGAGAAAATGCATAATTTAGTGTTTTGTTGTTGGAAAACGGTCTCAGGCGCCACTCCAGTCTCCCATAAGTTTTCAATTGGGTTGAGATTTGATGAGACACAATCACACACCATTTAAAAACCCCTAGGTTCCTTTGAAACCCCTCTTTCAAAGTCACAGATCTCTTCTAGCTATGGTAGCCAAAATAATGGGCAAGTTAACTTTTTTATACATGACCCTAAGCATAATAGGATGTTAATTACTTAACTCAGGAACTACACCTGTGTGGAAGCACCTGCTTTCAACATAATTTGTATCCCTCATTTACTGAAGTGTTTCATTTTTGGGGGGCAGTTAGCCTACCTGTAGAGCGAACTATGGTAGCCTATTTCTAAAAGAGACTCATATTCATGTAGGCCCCTCATAGACCCCTTATAGTAGATAAATAAATCAATAAATTATCCGACAGAGAACACTGACTGACCTTTTGTCCCCCTTCAAAACAAGTGTTGTTTTCTGACCATGATCGTTGTAGTAGTAGGGATTTGGAGGTTGACTGAGGTGAGTCAGGGTTTGGGTTAAGTATTCTCGCTACCTCTATCATTATGAAATAAGCCTTTGTTCATTTCTTTATGAATGTCTCTGTGCAGTACAACTTTCACTTCTGCCCAACTTTCAGACAGGTCATAAAAAAGTAGGCAAACAAATAATTTGACAGGTAAACATGTTCTATAGTTAGTTACCTACCTTACTTATACATTTCGAATAATATGCCAACAAAACTGTTTGTGTAAAAGCACGCCAAATCGTCGCCGCAGTACGCTTCTAAATTAATTCGGCAGTCAGGACCCCTAACGTTAACAACAACCAACGTGAATCAGCGCAGTGTTGATAAACGTATCACAAATCAATTAATCTGGCCATAGGCGTAACTGATTAATTGTGCCCACTATCTAGGTAGTTAGCCAAATGGATTAAATACATTACTAAAACACGGGCATTTCAGAAGATGCCTGGTTGGTGACAAACGCTTACTAGCTAGTTAACTACTTTAGGTACCCTGCTAACTATGCTACCTAGCTAATGGTTTGTTGTTTTATGACAAGGTCTAGCTAGTCCTCAATTTACATAATCCGAGTTTGCATTAGTTTTCTAGAAAGGTTCGCTATACCATCAAGTATATGAAATGATGTATGCTTGTTAGCGATCGAACATTATTTATATGATACGGTCAACTAGCTAGCTAGTTAGCTGGCTAGCATTGTTTAGCGCGGTGTTAGCTAGCTAACTGACTCGAAGCTAACAAATGATAGCTACTGGTTTGGCTAGCTAGCTGGAGCGTGTCAACCTTAGCAGCAGTACGGGTAAAATAGCTAACAAATAAGGTGACCATTTTACCGTATAATTCCAGTCTTTGTATGTTGTTCCTAATGTATTAGCTAGTTTCCGCTTTTGGTAGGGGTTTATTTTTTCCAGAAGTAATCCACATGAAAGAAGAGTTTTCGTTCTCAATCGCTCCACTCCTTTCTACTTGCGGCAAATGTCGCGTCTACTCCATAGACTATAAAAAATACTCTCCCCGAGAATGGTGCTGAAACGCCTCTCTTGATTCAGGTCTTTTGATAGGTCGCATGTTCTCGCGTTCTCTTGCTCTTTCCTCTCAAACTCTCTCGTTCAATCAGCTAAGTAAGCCTTTGCCCTATTTAGTGTTTCTCGAGTGCCTAATATCTTATTTTTTATTTAGATTTCTCGTGTGTTTTTGTTCTACCTTATGTTCTTGTTAGTATTATATTGTTATTGATTACTGCATTGTTGGGTTTAGAGATTGAAAGAGAGGCATTTCGCTGTACTTGTGCACGTGACATTATACAACTACAAACTTGAAACTAGAAAATAAACAAATAAGAGCACAGATTTTCAACTTAATCTGATGCTGCTATTTTGAAAAGACCAACAGTGTGAAAGAGTCTCACCCTCAAATTAGTTAGACAGACACATAGCTAATAATTTGTAGTAAAATAATGACCTTTCACTTATCCTTTATTGCTTGTAGCCTAGCAAGTCAAATAAGGAAAATAAGAAATTAATTCAGAGAGGGTAAACAACCATGGGCAGAGGTGAGCTTTTCCATTTGAGAAATGTAGGCTATGCATTTAGAGTTACAATAAATTACACCTCCCTCTTTCCCCACACACAGACCCCCCCCCCCCCCCTTCTCTTTCAATTCAATTTAAAGGGCTTTATTGGCATGGGAAACATGTTTACATTGCCAAAGCAAGTTAAATAGATAATAAACAAAAGTGAAATTAACAATAAAAAATGTACAGTAAACATTACACTCACAAATGTTCCAAAAGACTCTCTCTCTCTCTCTCGCAGACATACGTTTTTTCAAATATCCATGACCTGTGGAGATTGCATAATGGGTCATTCCTCCTCGTGCTGTGGCACTTCAGGACCTCTACATCTGTGCTGTTTGATGCCCAGCGAGGGAACAAGCTGTGAATACAGCGACTAACATTGAAAAATAGTATTTGGGAGATCACAGCATTCCATGCTGTGGGCTTAGCAGATGATGTAGGTGAAGGCCAGTGCCCTGTTAATGATCTGAAACCATTCACCTCTGGCCCTGAATGAACCCCCACCACTACATAGTCTCCATCTAACATCTAACAGTTAAAAGACACGTCAGTTACAATTGAGGGACTTTAGACTTAGATCATTTCTCAGTGAGAGAGTGAGTTTGCCCTCTGAAAATAAATCCCTGAAAATATTATTCACCTCTTAATCCTGGATTCGGTAAAGCCTAATGTAATCTATTTTTCTATTTCCATTCTCAGATGTGAATTATGTCATCCAGTTTAAACAGCCACTGGTGGTTTGGAAACAGTATTTTCTCTAACTAACTAAACGCTACAGCATATCCACCAGTTTTTCACATTTGTGTTTCTTCATCAGAAATGATTGCTTATGGGTACTTTCATGTGTGTGTAAAATATTACTGTTCTCAGATTTTTTATTAATAGATTATAGATGTATATGAAAATTAGTTTTTTGTTGTTGTGCAAAATGCTATATATCCATTGTTTAGCTGGAATGGAATGTTTGTACCCTGTACTGTATATTTGACTGTGATATGTGGTGTTCTCACCTTGCTGTCTTAAGATTAATGCGCTTACTGTTAGTTGCTCTGGATAATAGCATCTGCTAAATGACTAAAATGTCAAATATAAATGTTTTACATACAGATCTCATATTATTGTACTTAATTATAAAGAAAATTATGATTTTTTTAAAATATTGATGCCACCCACCACTGCGACCTGTATGCTCTCGTCGGCTGGCCCTCGCTACATATTCGTCGCCAGACCCACTGGCTCCAGGTCATCTATAAGTCTTTGCTAGGTAAAGCTCCTCCTTATCTCAGCTCACTGGTCACCATAACAACACCCACCCGTAGCACGCGCTCCAGCAGGTATATCTCACTGGTCATTCCCAAAGCCAACACCACCTTTGGCCGCCTTTCCTTCCAGTTCTCTGCTGCCAATGACTGGAACGAATTGCAAAAATGGCTGAAGCTGGAGACCTATATTTCCCTCACTAACTTTAAGCATCAGCTATCTGAGCAGCTAACCGATCGCTGCAGCTGTACACAGCCCATCTGTAAATAGCCCATCCAACTACCTACCTCATCCCCATATTGTTTTTATTTACTTTTTTGCTCTTTTGCACAACAGTATTTCTACTTGCACATCATCATCTGCACATCTATCACTCCAGTGTTAATTTGCTAAATTGTAATTACTTCACTACTATGGCCTATTTATTGCCTTACCTCCTTACTCCATTTGCACACACTGTATATATATTTTCTATTGTGTTATTGACTGTACTTTTGTTTATCCCACGTGTAACTCTGTGTTGTTTGTGTCGCACTGCTTTGCTTTATCTTGGCCAGGTCGCAGTTGTAAATGAGAACTTGTTCTCAACTGGCCTACCTGGTTAAATAAAGGTTAAATATATATATTTTTTTTAAATAATAAAATATGTATCATTTGTTCTTTTCTTTATAAAAAATGTAGTTATTTGTTACATTTGACTGTTTAAAACCTTGCAGTACTACTTATTTCTCAGAGAGTGGGGCAGATATATAGCATTTTGAGAGAAAAAAACATGATTATTTGTTTCTCTGAAATGAAATCATCAAGTGATAGATTTTAAACAAATACTTGTCTGTCATTGAACAACCCCATGACATGATTAGACAGTGACAAAACACACCAATCTCTTTGATAATTTCTTTAAAAAATAAAAGCTAATTTATGAACAATTTGAAAATGGATACATTGTGTTTTGTTAAAATAACTCTTCACTTGTTATTGTCACATTGGGAGCAGCAGGTTTTATCTGACCTAAATGTCAGCTTTCAGCTTTAGCCTGCTGCTCCGTGATGTCAGATGAGATTGTTTTTCTTCCCTGTGTTTTTCTTTCTGCTTTGTGGTTTGGGAGACCCCCTCTAACCACCACCACAAACACCATCTATCTCTCCATCCAACCGTCACAGAGCAGGGAAGAGCTCTGTTTACTTCAGCTGGGCTTTCTGTACCCTGACATGTGTCTCACTAATCTAACTCCATCTTTGCAATGCTCAATTAATCAGCTGAACGATAAAGTACAAAGTGTTTTCAGTTGCCAGTTTTGATGGCAACAGCTGTGCTTAATCAGAAGCAGGACTCCGCCACCCGCAGTGCTAACCTGGTGTTGAGACAGTCTAAAAGGGTTTAAATGGTTTTCATTATTATTGTACCTTTCCTGATGAGCATAATATTCACTACATTTTGCATAATAAATAGCAAAGAGGTGACTGGTTGGGCATTGAAAGGCACTCAACGATTAAAACTTGTTTTAAATTATTTTTTATAATTGTTAATAGTCAGAAAACCAGACCAGAGTTTATTACACAAACACAAACAATAGTGACAACAGTAGTCATTTACAACCTGCCTTGGAGGGAGACAATTTATTTCTGTTGTTATATTTTCAAGTGAATCAGAAAAGTAAAAGCTAGTGTAGAGGAGTGGTTACATCTGAAGACTAACATCCTCTCAATATGACTCCACCAGCTCCACACCCTGGAAATATGGATTTCAAAGCTTCTCCGTGGATAGATGCACCGAAGACAGTCATCAAGCAAATAAAATAAATGATGAAAAACTGAAAATCCCTGGGAAAAGAAAGGGAGAATGAAATGTCAGATGAATGAAAGCTTTGAGCAGAGAGGTAAACCCTGATAAAAAAAATGGGCTCTCAGGAGAGAAGCTGGCAGCTGGAGTTTACTCGGTTAATTTAACCCCCCTCAATGGAAGATCAGCTTTGATATCAAATCTCCTCCAGCCAAACTGTCACCCATTATAATGGATGGCCAGTTCAGAACTTCTGCTATGTTCCATTGTATTGTGCTATACAGATTCAGTATCTTAATTTGATTATTCTGTTGTTGCAGGAATGCTAATTTCTAATGTATACAAGGTTTAAAAAGGCTTCCGAAGTTTGTAATTTCCACTTTAAAATTTAAGACTTGATTTTCCCAAATAAAATATGTAGCAACCCCTGCAAAAAATGTACATTAATTATAATCCACATTTCCTGTTGCTGCAGGATTATGTTCCTGCTGTGAGAAACTGGGTCAAATTAAGATATGGCATCTGTAATGCAGTATTTCCTGTATCATAACAATTGTGAATGAGACCTTGATGACTGATGCTCAGTTTTCATTTTCACCGTCTACATATCCATCCCCATGTTGCATTATCACTTCTTAGGAAAATTCTGATCTAAATGAGGTGTGAGAATGTTGTCAATTGTATTAGAATGCTTTCAATGGGCTGGGAAGTCAATTTTTTTTAAATACTGCAGAACTAGCAGTTGCTATTTGTACTCTTCTTACCAAGGCCAAACCAAAGTACTACAATACAAATAACAATTTCAAGCAGTGTTTAATATATTCTCATATCATGAAGTCCCTTATTCTAAGAAGTAATGTGGCTCAGTTTAAATGTGATTTTTAAATAGTGGTGATGGATTCTTTGTGGCATCTGCTTCTATATATAGTGTCAGTATAATTACATGCCAGGTTCTTGCTTGGACTGTGATGTACATTTCAGGCCCAGGCATAATTCATTCTGCCAGTCCTGGCATTTATTATAGTCACAACGGAGCCTGGTCAAGCATTCTAGGAGAATTATCTTTCCTCTCAGAAATACTGAAACAGAAAGGGGATGAGTGAGCGGGACTGGGAGTGATTAAGGGAGAGAGAAATAAAGGGAGCGAGATGAGAAAGGTGATTGTTGACTGGATGAATTGTTAAAATGCTGTCTTCAAGAATGTCTTAATTCTTCGAGAAATGTTTGGAGGAAGCATCACCTACCGCACATCCGTTCCTATAGGCCAGGGTTCCCCAACTGGCGGCCCGTGGGTGATATTATATGGCCTCCCATTTTTTGGGTTGTTGAATTTTTGTTGTTGGACATAAAAGATTGTAAAACCACCAGGAAATCGGCTCCAGTGATTTACATTTAGGAAATCTGATCCCAAGTATTCCCACACATAAATAGAAAGACATATGTGATCGCATCCCAATGTAATCAAGGTTTGAAATGATTCTGTTTTTGTCAAATACTATATCTGTTTGTGCTTCTTTCTGTCAATTATCAGTGTATTATTATTGTTATTTATAATTATGTTCCGGCACCCTGACCATCCACTCAAGAAAGAATCAGCCTGTGTCTGAATGTAGTTGGGGACCACTGCTATAGGACAACTCACTTGGAGATCAGAATTATTTTTGTGCTCAAAGCAGATATAAAAGTACTTTAAAAAAGTTCACATCGTAAACCCTAATAGCTCTTGCTACTTTCTGAGAATACCACAACAAAGGAGAACTTATAAAGAGAAATGGCACTATTCCACTGAAGAACTCAATGACTGCCTGCATTGTTGAAATTCCGCCCCAGCTTCCCGTGTCTGTCTCCACCTGGACTGCTGCCAATGTACTCTTTTCTCCATTTTTTTCTGTTCCTTCTTTTTATCAACATCATGTGTTCCTTTTACTATATGACCAGATTCATTCCAATCTGACAAAACCAGAAGTTTAGCAAATTAATAATTTTCCTTAGAAAGCCACACATGTTGCAGAATGATGAAGAGTATTTTTTGATTGATGTAATAAATACAAACATTCACAAATATTCCAAAATATGCATTGAGCCACTATGAAGGAGTTTCTCTGGTATTTTGTATAGTGCTCAATACATCTTAAATCTCTTGATATCTGTGTGGCTGTGGTGGTTGGCGTGACAGAGACAGATATATTCACACTTGTCACAGGTCCAACTGAACCCCTGTAATGAAATTGGCAGCGTTGCTGAGCTCTTCTCAGTGGACCATCTGTTAGCTTGCATGTATCCTTGCAGAAAACCAGAGTGGACCCTGTCAGGAGAGATTCCAATATCACAGTTGTGACATTAATGTCCTCCATGAATTGCTGAAATATCCCATTCCTCTTTCAAATGAAAAAAGCATGTTCGCAAACTGTAATTCACAGTTTTTGACCAATGCCAGTTTTTACTTTCTACAAATGAGCTCCAAGTTCAAGGGAGGATCTACAGTATAACATATGTGTTATTGTTTTCAAATGGATTGGAAGTCTTGGCAGTAACACTTGGAAAAATAATTAAATATATAGAGGAAAGCCAATGCAAACAATGAAACAACCTAAAGGCCTATCAAACAGACAAAACCAAAACATTCACTTCTCAGAAATTTTACAGAATTGAAATACAGTATATTATATTGGGGGAAATCAGGCCATGGAGTATTGTTGCCTTACTGTGAAGCTTTTTAAGCACACCATCTCTTTTTCCAATCAAGATAATTGTTGTTGAGCCCTGCAGTCATGTTTTGTTTGTGGCTGATGGTGGTACTAGCTCATCTTGTGGCCTCAGATACCACAGTCAAGATGGAAGATGTTTGTCAGCTATTTACATTTACATTTACATTTTAGTCATTTAGCAGCTATTAAACCACAGTGTCAATTATAGACCCCAAACATCTATCTCTGGGTGGATGAGTGGCATGGAAATTGACATTTTCCCCTGTAGTAAAGATAAGAGTTTGATTAGCTTGTTAGCCACCCCAACTAGCACAACAAGGACACTGGGGGACAAAGCTGTCGCTGGCTCCCGGTCCACACTAAGTGGCCAAGGCAAAGCCATAAGCCCAGAGGTGAATTGCTGCTACTCAACCAACTCAAACAGGGCTCTGTTCTGCTAAAGTGCTGAGGTGGTTCTCACTCTCCAGAGCCAATCAGATCAGCTGCAGCTCTCCATACTGGATTAGAAGTCTGACAGACTGCTACTATTCCCTCTGAATCTATACCGTTCTAAACACATGCTATCTATCCAGCCCTTTGTCACCTTGTTGATAGTTTGCTGTGTGTTCACATGCCTTCCATATCCTGACTTCTCATGAAAGAAGGCTTTGGCTAGAATTTGTACACAGGAAAATGTGTGTGGGTGGGAGAGAGAGTACATGCACTCTGAGAAAATAGGAGGCTAAAGAAAGAAAGGGGGATGGTGAGAAATAAATACAGAGGGGGGAGGTAGTGAGAGAATAGGAACAATTTGAGAGGGTGAGGGAGGGAGAGAGAGGTTCCAGAAGAGAGCAGAACCCCCATAAATAAAGATAATGAAATGTCGGTTGAGTCTGGAGAGAGGTGGAATGGGTGGCTGGCTCTCACCCACACTCTGATTTATCCTCAGTGTCTCTGTGAGCACAGCAGGGAGATTAATTAGCTCACCTCATCAATAACTGCAGTGGAACTGGAGAAAAGGCCTGCTTTCCATGCCGTCGCCCACCCCAGGACCCAACTCTATAAGGCACGCTCAGTGGGGGAGGGGGAAAGGCCAGTGTAATGTAGTCACACTGAGAGAGAGTAACGGATCTCAGCTCATGGAGGAAGAAGGGCGGGTGTAGCTCAATATACAGAGCACATCACTTCAGTGAGCCTACACACACACACACACACACACACACACACACACACACACACACACACACACACACACACACACACACACACACACACACACACACACACACACACACACACACACACACACAAAGACCACATGACAACCACACCACACATTATTTGCCACTATTTTCAGTCACTGGTAGGACAGTGAAAGACAAGAGTAACACTAAAGGATCTGTAAGATCACACGATTACACAGGGAAATAGAACTAAGCAGAACTTGACTGTCACAGGCTGAAGGTTAACAAGTTTCACTTACTGTACTGTATGTCTTCTCTGTGGTTTAAATGGGAAGCTGTATGGTCTTCACAGAATTTGTTTTTGTGACCAGAGCTGATTTACACATTGCTTATATAAGGGATCATGAACAATATGTCCTCAGATTAAGTCTAAAGGTTGCTTGCGAATATGTGGGGAATTCCTAGAAGGATGGTTGAAGATAACAGAGGACTGGAATAAAACATATAATATACTGTATGTTATTAGGCCATGGAAAGTGTGTTTCATCTAACAAGACATCAGAGAGCATAACCCTGCAGATCTTTTAAATTTTTCATCTGTAATTAGTATAAGGCAATATCGTATGGAATTAATAATACAATTATTTCAGCCAGTGCACTAGAGATCAGAAATGCAGTGTAACGGCTGTTGCAGGGAGTAGACCAAGGCGCAGCGTGTTGAGTGCTCATCATGGATTTATTGTACTGAGAACACATAGACAAAGAAACAAAAACCGACAGCCAAACAGTTCTGTCAGGTAAGCAACACTAAACAGAAATTAACCACCCACAAAACCCAAAGGAAAACAGGCTGCCTAAGTATGGCTCCCAATCAGAGACAACGATATACAGCTGTCCCTGATTGAGAACCATACCCGGCCAAAACAAAGAAATACAAAACATAGAAAAAAGGATATAGAATGCCCACCCTAGTCACACCCTTGGCCTAACCAAAATAGAGAACAAAAACCTCTCTATGGCCAGGGCGTGACATGCAGAATGGTTTGGGCCAACAGTTCTGTCCAGCTTTCTTTTTGTGTGGGATAATTTTAACCAGACTCCTTTTATCACAGGCAATAAAAAGTCAGAAAGGATACAGAGTACAGGTACAAAAAGCTGAGGATACGTACTGTAAGTTACCTCACATACAGCTTCAGAACTGATAATTGGGATCAAGTTAATTTGTCATATGCGCAGGATAAAATATTTACACGTTTTTTTGCATTGTTTGTAACTTATTTTTGTACTTATTTTGTACATAATATTGCTGCTACTGTCTCCTATGAACGAAAAGAGCTGCTGGACATCAGAACAACGATTGTTCACCTCAAATTGGACAAATATTTTTTTTAATGAGTCCGACGTGAAGAATATACTGCGTTCTCGAGACCAGGCCCAACCCCAGTCATTTGCGTGAAGAAAAGATGAAGAAAAAGGGAGCGGAGGTCGAGCTGCCTTCTGAGAATTCGTTGGCGAGTGAGTAAACATCCACTAACATCCGTACTATTGGCCAACGTGCAATCACTGGAAAATAAAATGGATGATCTGTGAATAAGAATATCCTACCAACAGGACATTAAAAACTGTAATATCTTATGTTTCACCGAGTTGTGGCTGAACGACGACACATATACTATAGAGCTGGCTGATTATTCCGTGCATTGGCAGGACAGAGAAGCTACGTCTGGTAAGACGAGGGGCGGGGGTGTGTGTCTACTTGTAAATAACAGCTGGTGCGCGATTTGTAATATTAAAGAACTCTCGAGGTATTGCTCGCCTAAGGTAGAATACCTCAAGATAAGCTGTAGACCACACTATCTACAAAAAGAGTTCTCATCTATATTATTCATAGCCGTCTATTTAACATCACAAATGGATGCTGGCACTAAGACTGCACTCAACGAGCTGTATAAGGCCATAAGCAAACAAGAAAACGCTCATCCAGAAGTGGCACTCCTAGTGGCCGGGGACTTTAACGCAGGCAAATTTAAATCCATTTTACCAAATTTCTACCAGCATGTCACGTGCAATCAGAGGGGAAAAAACACCTTTACTCCACATACAGAGACGCGTACAAAGCTCTCTCTCGCCCTCCATTTGGCAAATCTGACCATAACTCTATCCTACTGATTCCTGCTTACAAGCAAAAACTAAAGCAGTGACTGGGCCAGACGGATGGCCGCTGGGCCAGACGGATTACCAGGATGTGTACTCAGAGCATGTGCGGACCAACTGGCAAGTGTCTTCACTGATATTTTCAACCTCTCCCTGAATGAGTCTGTAATACCTACATGTTTCAAGCAGACCACCATAGTCCCTGTGCCCAAAGTAATAGCAGTTGCTTCAAGTACCTCCAACAGATCCACAGATGACGCAATCTTAATCGCACTCCACACTGTCCTTTCCCACCTGGACAAAAGGAACACCTATGTGAGAATAATGTTAATTGACTACAGTTCAGTGTTCAAAATGCTGTTCATTGACTACAGCTCAGAATTCAACACCATAGTGCCCACAAAGCTCATCACTAAGCAAAGGAGCATGGGACTAAATATCTCCCTCTGCAACTGGATCCTGGACTTTCTGATGTGCGCCCCCAGGTGGTAATGGTAGGCAACAACACATCTGCTTCGCTGATACTCAACACTGGGGACCCTCAGGGGTGTGTACTTAGTCCCCTCCTGTACTCCCTTTTCACCCATGACTGCGTGGCCAAACACGACTCGAAGACCATCATTAAGTTTGCTGACAACACAACAGTGGTAGGCCTGATCACCGACAACAATGAGACAGCCTATAGGGAAGAGGTCAGAGTTCTGGCAGTGTGGTGCATGGCAGTGTGGTGCCAGTACAACAACCTCTCCCTCAATGTGAGCAAGACATAGGAGCTGATCGTGGACTACAGGAAAAGACGGCCCGAACAGGCCCCTATTAACATCGAAAGGGCTGTAGTGGAGCGAGCCGAGAGTTAGTGTCCACATTACCAACAAACTATCATGGTCCAAACACACCAAGATAGTCGTGAAGAGGGCACGACAACACCTTTTCCCCCTCAGGGATTTGTCATGGGTCCCCAGATCCTCAGAATGTTCTACAGCTGCACCATCGAGAACATCCTGACCGGTTGCATCACCGACTGGTATGGTAACTGCTCAGCATCTGACCGTAAGGCGCTACTTAGGGTAGTGCGTACGGCCCAGTACATCACTGGGGCCAAGCTTCCTACCACCCAGGACATATATACTAGGCGGTGTCAGAGGAAGGCCCAAAAAATTGTCAAAGACTCCAGTCACCCAAGTCATAGACTGTTCTCTCTGCTACCACATGGCAAGTGATACCGGAGCGCCAAGTCTAGGACCAAAAGGCTTCTTAATAATAGCTTCTAACCCCAAGCCATAAGACTGCTGAACAATGAATCAAATGGCCACCAGGACTATTTACATTGACACACCCCCCTCCCTTTGTTTTTATGCTGCTGCTACTCGATGTTTATTATCTATGCATAGTCACTTCACCCCTACCTACATGTGCAAAATAACTTGACTAACCTGTACCCCGCACATTGATTCTGTATTTTTACTTTTCATTTTACTATTTTTACTTTAGTTTATTTAGTAAATATTTTCTTAACTCTTTCTTGAACTGCATTGTTGGTCAAGGGCATTGTTGGTTAAGGGCTTGTAAGTAAGCATTTCCCAATAAGGTCTACACCTGTTGTATTCGGAGTATGTGACAAATAACATTTGATTTGATTTGATACACATGGTCGACAGACAGTATAAGGAAAGTTTCTCTTAGCAGGATATGAATCATAGACATACATTTTACTCTCATTCGCTCTCTCTCTCTCTCTCTTTCTCTCACCATGCCTTTCACACACTCACACAAAGACACAAGCTCAAAGGAATGACAGTTCCTTATGATCTAACCACACTGAGCACATCAAAGCCTTGACTTGTGTGTGTGTGTGTGTGTGTATATGTGTGTGTGTGTGTGTGTGTGTGTGTGTGTGTGTGTGTGTGTGTGTGTGTGTGTGTGTGTGTGTGTGTGTGTGTGTGTGTGTGTGTGTGTGTGTACTGGTTGAGGCTAGTCCTTTATGTGCTTTGTGCGGTGAGATCACAAGGTACTGTCAGTCTGTGCGTCAGGATGGAGTAACACTCCCTGAGGGAAGAGCCTTTCAGGAGATAGAAGAGAAAACCAGCTAATCACACAGGTTAGGTAAAGCCACAAATAGAGTTAGCTTGGTGACATTTTTATCAGTCTCCTCCTTTCTATATTTAATATTAAAAGATCCAAGGCCTGGAGTGGATTGAGATCTCTATTCACAAGGATAAGAGAAGGCATCTTAAAAGTCCATAAGTGGGTTTTGTTTTTAACTACTGTGTTGTTTTGCACGCTTTGTACAAATAATAAAATGGAGTACTACAGGATATTTCTTAACGTAGCTCTTTATTAGCTAGCTACAACTAGCATGTTCACTTATCTCCAACCATGATCAACTGACCATGACCTAACCATCTGAGTGGTCTTAACCAATCACAGCACAGTATGATACGGCGGTAAAATGCATCCAATTATAATTCAGTATGTTTACACATATGAATATTACATCCCACTTCTTTTAAAACAAAAGAAAATGTTTACATATTCTAAGCGTTTCTTTTGAATACATGCTCTGTAGTTTGAATTCAAGGTAAGTAACCATTTATATTGCATACTACACCAACTGAATCAACATTGACTCTGAAACAATGATCCAACATACTGTTTCTTATCGAACAAGGGATTCTCAGCAACTCAGTTTTCACTGTAGAAATTACATCTTAACATGTCAAATAAATACAATAGCAAAGCATTTCAAGTGAACTTTCACAGGTCTAGGACAGCTCTGGGCTTGACCTCTCTTCCTGACCTTGTGCGATATGATGCTGAGCATGCTTCTGTGTCAGTCAACAGCTCTTGTGGTGTTGCAGGTAAGTATGGTGTATGTTGTGCTGTGTGTGTGTTTAGTCCATCACGTTCTCTTTCAGGGGAACAGTTCATCTCATCAGTGTGTTGTTCTTTTGTGTTCAGTAGGCGCCGACGATTGCGGCGGTACACCGCTCCTTCTGCGGTGCGGACGTGATATGAACGTTCAGTGTCAGCTGGCTGGATGACGACTGATGGCTTCCAGTGGCCATGCACCTGGATTCTAACTGACTCTCCGTCGATCAGTGGTGGCAGTGGTCTAGCTGACCTGTCGTATTATCGCTTTTGTTGTTGTTGTCTCCGTGCACGTTTTTTATGCATTTCCTTGTAGCTGACGACCTCAGGTTGCAGCTGCTGGTTGGTGCTGGGAAGGATTGAACGAAGTCTGCGGCTCATCAAAAGCTGGGCTGGTGAATTGAAGTTGTCAACTGGAGTGTTGAGGTATTCGAGGAGACTGAGGTAGGGGTCTCTCTTGTCTGCTTTTGCTTTGTCCATGAGTGATTTAGCAATCTGCACAGATTTTTCAGCAAGGCCATTACTTTGAGGGTAATGTGGGCTTGTGGTGACGTGTAAACTCCCATGCTTTTGTGAAGGATTCAAACTCATTTGATTTGTAACAGGGCCCATTGTCAGATATTAAAGTCTCTACAATGGCATGCCTGGCCAAGGCTGCTTTCAGCTTGTGTATCACAGCTGCAGATGTGGTGCTGTGAAGCTTGTCGAGTTCAAAGTATCTGCTGTGGTAGTCCACTGTTACGATGTAGTCCTCGTTGTTCCAGGTGAACAGATCGGTTGCCACGACCTGCCAGGGTCAGTCTGGGATACAGTGAGGTAACATTGGCTTTTTGGTGTTTGAGGGGCGTCGTTCAAGACAGATGGCGCATTTACCAACGATGTCCTCTATTTGTTTGCACATTCCGGGCCAAAACAAAATGTCCCGTGCTCTCTGTTTGCACTTTTCCATGCCCATGTGTCCAGCATGGATCTTTGTCAAAATCTCTTCTCTGAGAATGGTAGGAATAATGATTTTCTGTCATTTGAAAATGATTCCGTTGATCTGTGATAGTTCATCACGATGGTTCCAGAATTCTGAGACGCTCTGAGGGAATTTTCTCCTCTCCTCAGGCCATCCATCCTGTATGACTTTCCTCAGCTGTGAGTCCTTTTCTGTTTCTGCTTGGATCTCCTTCAGCTTTGTGTCACTAACTGGTAAGTTGCTGTACACAGTGTGCACTTGCATCAAATCAAAATCAAAATCAAATTTATTTATATAGCCCTTCGTATATCAGCTGAAATCTCAAAGTGCTGTACAGAAACCCAGCCTAAAACCCCAAACAGCAAGCAATGCATGTGAAAGAGGCACGGTGGCTAGGAAAAACTCCCTAGGAAAAACTCCCTAGAAAGGCCAAAAACCTAGGAAGAAACCTAGAGAGGAACCAGGCTATGAGGGGTGGCCAGTCCTCTTCTGGCTGTGCCGGGTGGATATTATAACAGAACATGGTCAAGATGTTAAAATGTTCATAAATGACCAGCATGGTCAAATAATAATAATCATTGTAGTTGTCGAGGGTGCAACAAGCACGTCCGGTGAACAGGTCAGGGTTCCGTAGCCGCAGGCAGAACAGTTGAAACTGGAGCAGCAGCATGGCCAGGTGGACTGGGGACAGCAAGGAGTCATCATGCCAGGTAGTCCCAAGGCATGGTCCTAGGGCTCAGGTCCTCCGAGAGAAAGAAAGAAAGAGAGAAAGAGAGAATTAGAGAGAGCATATTTAAATTCACACAGGACACCGGATAAGACAAGAGAATACTCCAGATGAAACAGACTGACCCTAGCCCCCCGGCACAAACTACTGCAGCATAAATACTGGAGGCTGAGACGGGAGGGATCAGAAGACACTGTGGCCCCATCCGATGATACCCCCGGACAGGGCCAAACAGGCAGGATATAACCCCACCCACTTTGCCAAAGCACAGCCCCCACACCACTAGAGGGATGTCTACAACCACCAATTTACCGTCCGAAGACAAGGCCGAGTATAGCCCACAAAAATCTCCGCCATGGCACAACCCAAGGGGGGGCGCCAACCCAGACAGGAAGACCACGTCAGTGACTCAACCCACTCAAGTGACGCACCCCTCCCAGGGACGGCATGGAAGACCACCAATAAGTCAGTGACTCAGCCCCTGTAATAGGGTTAGAGGCAGAGAATCCCAGTGGAAAGAGGGGAACCGGCAAGGCAGAGACAGCAAGGGCGGTTCGTTGCTCCAGCCTTTCCGTTCACCTTCACACTCCTGGGCCAGACTACACTTAATCATAGGACCTACTGAAGAGATAAGTCTTCAGTAAAGACTTAAAGGTTGAGACTGAGTCTGCGTCTCTCACATGGGTAGGCAGACTATTCCATAAAAATGGAGCTCTATAGGAGAAAGCCCTACCTCCAGCCGTTTGCTTAGAAATTCTAGGGACAATTAGGAGGCCTGCGTCTTGTGACCGTAGCGTACGTATAGGTATGTACGGCAGGACCAAATCGGAAAGATAGGTAGGAGCAAGCCCATGTAATGCTTTGTAGGTTAGCAGTAAAACCTTGAAATCAGCCCTTGCCTTAACAGGAAGCCAGTGTAGGGAGGCTAGCACTGGAGTAATATGATCAAATTTTTTGGTTCTAGTCAGGATTCTAGCAGCCGTATTTAGCACTAACTGAAGTTTGTTTAGTGCTTTATCCGGGTAGCCGGAAAGTAGAGCATTGCAGTAGTCCAGCCTAGAAGTAACAAAAGTATGGAATAATTTTTCTGCGTAATTTTTGGACAGAAAGTTTCTGATTTGCATGTCCATGCCTTCACTGAGGCTGTTGTCCTTATAGGTAAGACACTTCCTGGAGAGTGTGTCTGCGACAGGGCTGTCTTTGCCTGGACGGTGAGTGATTGTGAAGTCGTATTTTCGTAGTTAAAGGATCATTCTCTGTAGCCTTGGCGGGGCTGCGGCTAGTGGTTTCCTCATGATTGACTCAAGGGGCTTGTGGTCGGATTCCACAATGACTTGTCGTCCATATACGTACTGATGGAAACGTTTACATCCGAACAGAATGGCGTAGACCTCCTTTTTGATTTGAGCGTAGTTGATTTCACAGTCTGTGAGAGATTTGGAAGCGTTGCCGATGGGCTTTCCTTCTTGCAGTAACACTGCACCTAGTCCATACTTCGACGCGTCCACTTGGAGACTAAGCTCTTTGTTGGGGTCGTAGTAGGCAAGGATTGGTCCTGGTTTTCTCGTGATCAAGTCTTTCACATTCTGGAAAGCAATGTCGTGTTGCTTATGCCAGAGAAACTCACTGGACTGCTTTAGCAGTTGACGCAGGGGTGCATTAGCATTGGAGAGGCTGGGTGCAAACTTGGCTAAGTAGTTGACCATGCCAAGCATTGTTTCCAGCTCTGCACGGTTCTATGGTGGCTCCATTTCTTTTATGGCTGAGATCTTCTGTGGGTCTGGCTTGATTCCATTCGCTGTGAGAAGATGTCCGAAATAGCTGACCTCTCTGTAGCACCGACTGTGCTCTTCTCGGGGTTGAGCCGGACTCCTCTCTCGCGGGACCTTTGCAGCATCGCACGGAGGTTTCGGTCGTGCTCCTCTTTGGTTCGACCATAGACAAGGATGTCGTCCACAATTGCCACAACTTCGTCGAGGCCTTCGTACACTTCGTTGATCTTTCGCTGAAACTCGTCTTGGGCTGAGATAATCCCAAAAGGCAGGCGACGGAACCTGTAGTGTCCAAACGGTGTGTTGAATGTTGTGAGCTTAGATGACTCTTCTGTGAGCTTGATAGCCCAGTAGCCTGATCTAGCGTGCATGACACTGAAGTAGTGTGCTCCCGCTAGCTTGTGTGATGCCATCTAGCGTTGATAAAGGGTAATGGGGGCGTTTGATAGCCTTGTTCAAGTCTCTTGGGTCGAGACATATTCGGAGCTTGCCTGTGCGTGGTTTCTCCACCCCCACTAAGGCGTTTACCCAGTCAGTCGGTTCTGTAACCTTGGTGACTATGTCAGATTGCTCCATGCTCTCCAACTCTTTCTTCAGACGGGCACGGAGAGTAAGGTGAATCTTTCTCAGTGGGTAGACCACAGGGGTTGCGTCTGGGTCAAGGTGAACGCTACATTCTCCTGGGAATAATCCTATTCCTGTAAAAACATCAGCAAACTCCTCCAGTACATTTTCTGTCTCTACTGGTGCTGTCACTGATAAAACTAGCTTGATGAGGTCCATGTCTAAACATGCTTTAAGACCTAGCACTGCAGGTGCTCTAGTGTCAACAACGTAAAAGTCCAACATCATGTCACTTTCCTTGTATTTGCATTTGAAAGTGCATGTGCCTTTTACTGGGAGCTGTTCACCACCATAACCAGTCAGTCTGCGCGTGGTGGGCTGCGTGGTGGGCTGTAGCTCGCACTCAGATGTCAAGCTGCGGTACTTATTCAGAGGAATAATGTTTACCTGTGCACCAGTGTCTAGTTTGAACTTTAGCTTTGTGCCTTGTGTTCCTATCTCAATGTCAGCAAAGGCTTGCTCTGTCTCTGATATTTGACTTTTCTGTGTCACTGAATCAATAAACAGTTCATCAGCGTTTGACTCTTTGATTGACATTTCATCTTCACTCACCGTGTGTACTGTTTTTCCACAGTAAGCTCTGCACACTTTTGCAAAGTGATTCCATTTACCACATTTAGTACACTGTTTGCCTTTAGCTGAGCAATTTCCTTGTTCACCATGCACTTTGTATCCACAATATCCACATGTTTTGGGGCGTTTTGAGCCTGTGTCTCTCTGTTTCGGAGTTATGTCTCTCTCCATTCTTAAACGCGCTCTCTGTGCACCGGAGGTGTGCTTTGATGTCTGCCTGACTGTGTGTACTGCTTGTTCATGTGATGCGCTCGTGCTGCCACGCGAAATGCTTTTCATCTGAGCCTGTGCTAGCTCGTGAGATCTGGCTATGTCAATAGCTTTGTCCAGCGTTAGCTCAGACCCGACATTCAAAAGTTTCTCTCTGTATTCCAAATACAATACGGTCCCTGACCATCTCATCCTTGTTTGCATAATCACAGTCTTTCACAAGCAGACGCAGCTCAGTCACAAACTGTTCAAAAGACACGCTAGCTCCCTGTACTTTCTCATGGAATTTGTATCTAGCGAAAATCGGATTGGTCTTCGGCACAACATATTCTTCAAAACGATCGTAGTATGTTTTCAGTACCTTTGATTCAGCCTCGGTAAGTGTCCATGTGTTGTAAATATCTCTCCCTTTTTCACCGATCCAGAGGAGCAGGTAGCTGTACTTTTCCTCTTCTCTGTCCTTCAGAGGACCCGCGAACATTAGCTCCACATGCTGTTTGTACTTACGCCATGCATCGGGTAAGTTTGGAGACTCTTAGTCCATCTTTTAAGACCTTTTACTCTGACATCATGTCTTGTTTTGCACACCTTGTACAAAATAATAAAATGCAGTACTACAGGATATTTCTTAACGTAGCTCTTTATTAGCTAGCTACAACTGGCATGTTCACTTATCTCCAACCATGATCCACTGACCATGACCTAACCATCTGGGTGGTCTTAACCAATCATAGCACAGTATGCAGCTACAAAGTCAAAGAGAGTAATGGGCCTAGCCTGCTGCCACAACTTCCTCCGAAGTCGGTCCCTCTCCTTGTTCGGGCGATGTTCGGCGGTCGACGTCACCGGTCTTCTAGTCATCGCCGATCCACCTTTCATTTTCCATTTGTTTTGTCTTGTCTTCCCACACACCTGGTTTCAATTCCATCAATTATATGTTGTGTTATTAACCCTCTGTTCCCCCCTATGTCCTTGTCTGGTATTGTTTTTTTGTAAGTGCTTGTGCACGGTATGTCTGGTGTGCGTCGGGTTTTGTACCCATTTATTGATTGTTCTGTTTTCCGGTGGTTTTTATTATTAAACTGCACCGTTGGAAACACAGTTTTTGCTCTCCTGCGTCTGACTTCTCTCTCCTCACTCTCCCTACACCTCCTCTTAAACAGACCAGAGCTCTGCTCTTCTCTCCTCAGGAGCTGTCTGTGAGTCACAGCAGCCAGCCAAACACTCCAAGCTCCACAGGACAATGGAGAGACCTGGGCTATTTTTAAGCCCCACATTTGCTAGACCAATCTAATGTGCCCTCTCCCAGCCATAGCCCTCACTACTTTTTCTTTATATTTCTGGGTCTCAGTGGATATGTTGCTAATGCGCTCTTTCCGTATGAGTGGAAGTTTGTGTTTGTGTGAGTTACATCTGGAGCAGACAGGTCTCCCGGCTACTGAAACACAATGTCGACACGACTTGGCTTCTGCAATGGTCCAGTTGATCCCTAAAAGTTCTCTGGCCTCAGAACAAATAAATGAATGGAAATAGTGCTGCAGTGCAATATCATAGTTGATATAGTGCTGAATTCAGTGGAGGCTCCTCAGAGGAAAAAGGGGAGGACCATCATCCTCAGTAAATTTCATTATGTCTAAAATTATAAAACATTTAAAAATGTATCCTTTTTAGATACAACTACACTAAATATAATCACATGTCACCAAATAACTGATTACAATCGCCTCAACAGCACTCTGTAGGGTAGCATCATGGTGTAGCCGGAGGACAGCTAGCTTCCGTCCACCTCTGGGTACATTGACTTCAATACAAAACTTAGGAGGCTCATGGTTCTCACCCCCTTCCATTGACTGACACAGTAATTATGCCAACATCCAGAGGACGTCCTCCAGCCTATCAGAGCTCTTGCAGCATGAACTGACATGTTTTCCACCCAATCAAAGGATCAGAGAATTAATCTAGTACTGCAAGCATAAACTACAGCTAGCTAGCACTGCAGTGTATAAAATGTGGTGAGTAGTTGTATCAAAGAGAGAGAGAAAGATAATAGTTTAACAGTTTTGAACAAATTCATTTCTTCCAAAATGAAGGAGGATCAAGAGAGAGAGAGAGAGAGAGATTGTCATTTATTTTTACTTTCAGTTTCACTTACTTAGCTAGCAAATGCAGCTAGCTAGATTAGCCTACTGAAACACCCTGCTCAAACAGAGGGATGCAATGTTAGCTAGCCGGCTATGACTTTCCAACACAACAGTGGAACTCTTCAAAGTCAAGGTAAGCTTTTGGTATTACTAATTTATTGCCACCGGGGCCCGCCTGTGTAACTGCTTACTGTCTGTACACTGTAACGTTACTGCATGATTGTAGCGGGGTTACTAACACGTTAGTTCTATTAGCTATGTGTAGTGGTTTGGCTTGGAAAAGTTTTTTCACCTGGTCACATACAGCTGATGTGTTGTGCGTTGAAGTCCAGAAGCGAAGTAAAGAGCTGAGAGTAGGAGAGCGCATAGGTGCGAAAAGGAATACAATGTGGCTGCCATGAAAGTGAACTGTGTTTATGTGTGATCAGGGGTGTATTCGTTCCGCCGATTCTGTTGAAAAACGTTTCTTAAACGGAAGCAAATGGATAACATACCCGAATTTGTCTAATAGAAACTCTGGTTTGCCACTGTTGGACTAATGATTACACCTTATATCAGATAGATGCAGGCAAGAGTGTGCAAGACGGTGTTGTATGTGTAAGGGGTGCGTACTGGCGGCAGAGAAGTCAGGTGCAGGAGAGCATAAACTGATTTACAACGGCGCAGTTTAATAAATAAAACCACCGTTAACAGTACAATAAATCAATGGGTACAAAACCCGTCACACACCAGCATAACGTGCACAAGCACTACAATAAACAATTCCGGACAAGGACATGGGGGGGAACAGAGGGTTAAATACACAACATGTAATGATGGAATTGAAACCAGGTGTGTGGGAAGACAAGACAAAACAAATGGAAAATGAAAGGTGGATCGGCGATGGCTAGAAGACCGGTGATGTCGAACGCCGCCCGAACAAGGAGAGGGACCGACTTTGGCGGAAGTCGTGACAGAATGTCACTGTCTGTCCATGTGTCACTGTCTGTCACCTCAAATTTTTCTCTCGACCTATGTGCACCTACATTGTAAACTTTCATTCATAGGTTAGATAGTAGAAACCTCATGATGGGTATAGGGTAAATTTGACTATCATGTAGTAGCCTAAACCTATCACTGTTACATTGAACTGAGTGAATTTAATATGAATGAGAGTCATCCAATATGCTGTAATAGAAATAAGGTCATGCTCATGAAAAAAAATGGTCCTCCCTCATCTTAAACGGCACTGACCGCCACTGGCTGAATTACATGTAAACTGATATTTGTTACACATTTCTCTATGTTTTGATTATGGATAAGTTACCCCAAACTAATATCTATGAAAGGACAATACATGAGGAAAGAAGTCTTACTCTCACTTTCATTCAAAATGAAATGTCTGGCATCAACACACACACACATCCCTATTGCCATGGGATGTCCGGGAGGAAGAGGGAAATATCCTATTCAGCAGCTGCTGTCAGTCTCTGCTGACATCAAAGTCACAACTAACACACACACACAGCCCTGCTAGAGAGGGAGGAAAAGTATTCTACAAAACAACCTACTCAACCAAGCACCTGTCAGCTTCTTGGAAAAACTTTGATGCAGGAATGCATGATCCTCTGAGAGTAGAGCCAATGAGACAGAATACAGACAAAACATGCATTGATTTCATCATTGTTTCTGAATTTTCTTATTTGTAGAGATTTCTACAAATAGATCATACTGATAAACTTTAATACATAAAGTGATGTATCATTACAATAGATAATTATTATAGAATATTATATGTCAGTTATGATCACACTCCTCAATCCCTCATGTAACTGAACTGGATACGGGAACAAAATACACAACTGCCTTGTGGCTATCTAATGTTGTTATATTTTTATTTGTATACATTTTATTTTACCTTTATTTAACTAGGCAAGTCAGTTAAGAACAAATTCTTATTTACAATGACGGCCTACCAAAAGGCAAAAGGCCTCCTGCGGGGACTGGGGCCTGGGATTAAAATAAATAAATAAATACAATATAAATATAAGACAAAACACACATCACAACAAGAGAGACAACACAACACTGCATAAAGAGAGACCTAAGACAACAGGATAGCAAGGCAGCAACACATGACGACACAGCATGGTAGCAACACAACATAACAACAACATGGTAGCAACCCAACATGGTTGCAGCACAAAACATGATAAACATTATTGGGTACAGTCAACAGCACAAAGGTCAAGAAGGTAGAGACAACAATACATCACACAAAGCAGCCACAACTGTCAGTAAGAGAGTCCATGATTGAGTCTTTGAATGAAGAGATTGAGATAAAACTGTCCAGTTTGAGTGTTTGTTGCAGCTCGTTCCAGTCGCTAGCTGCAGTGAACTGAAAAGAGGAGCGACCCAGGGATGTGTGTGCTTTGGGGACCTTTAACAGAATGTGACTGGCAGAACGGGTGTTGTATGTGGAGGATGAAGGCTTCAGTAGAAATCTCAGATAGGGGGGAGTGAGGCCTAAGAGGGTTTTATAAATAACCATCAACCAGGTCTTGTGACGGGTATACAGTGATGACCAGTTTACAGAGGAGTATAGAGTGCAGTGATGTGTCCTATAAGGAGCATTGGTGGCAAATCTGATGGCCGAATGGTAAAGAATGTCTAGTCGCTCAAGAGTACCCTTACCTGACGATCTAAAAAGTATGTCTCCGTAATCTAGCGTGGGTAGGATGGTCATCTGAATCAGGGTTAGTTTGGCAGCTGGGGTGAAAGAGGAGCGATTACGATAGAGGAAACCAAGTCTAGATTTAACTTTAGCCTGCAGCTTTGATATGTGCTGAGAGAAGGACAGTGCACCGTCTAGCCATACTCCCAAGTATTTGTATGAGGTGACTACCTCAAGCTCTAAACCCTCAGAGTTAGTAATAACACCTGTGGGAAGAGGGGCATTCTTCTTACCTAACCAAATTACCTTTGTTTTGGAGGTGTTCAGAACAAGGTTAAGGGTAGAGAAAGCTTGTTGGACACTAAGAAAGCTTTGTTGTAGAGCATTTAGCACAAAATCTGGGGAGGAGCCAGCTGAGTATAAGATTGTATCATATGCATAAATGGATGAGAGAGCTACCTACTGCCTGAGCTATGTTGTTGATGTAAATTGAGAAGAGCGTGGGGCCTAGGATTGAGCCTTGGGGTACTCCCTTGGTGACAGGCAGTGGATGAGACAGCAGATTTTCTGACTTTACACACTGAACTCTTTGAGAGAGGTAGTTAGCAAACCAGGCCAAAGACCCCTCAGAGACACCAATACTCCTTAGCCGGCCCACAAGAATGGAATGGTCTACCGTATCAAAAGCTTTGGCCAAGTAAAAAAAAATTGCAGCACAATATTGCTTAGAATCAAGGGCAATGGTGATATCATTGAGGACCTTTAAGGTTGCAGTGACATATCCATAACCTGAGCGGAAACCAGATTGCATACCCGAGACAATACAATAGACATCAAGAAAGCCAGTCAGTTGATTTTTGACAAGTTTTTCCAACACTTTTGATAAACAGGGCAAAATAGAAATAGGCCTATAACAGTTAGAATCAGCCTGATTTCCCCCTTTAAATAAAGGACGAACCGTGGCTGCCTTCCAAGCAATGGGAACTTCCCCAGAAAGGAGAGACAGGTTAAAATGGTTGGAGATAGGCTTGGTGATGATAGGGGCAGCAACCTTAAAGAAGAAAGCGGAAAACCATCTGACCCATATTTTTTGGGGGGAGGGGTCAAGTTTAAGGAGGTCCTTTAGCACCTGGGACTCAGTGACCGCCTGCAGGGAGAAACTTTGTAGCAGGGCAGGGGAAAACGAGGGAGAAGCATCGGGGATAGTTGCATTAGAAGGGGTGGGAGATGAGGAAATGTTGGACGGGCAAGGAGGCATGGCTGAGTCAAATAGGAATCCTGACTTAATGAAGTGGTGATTAAAGAGCTCAGCCATGTGCTTCTTGTCAGTAACAACCACATCACCTTTAAGGGACATGGGCAGCTGTGAGGAGAAGGGTATGTTCTCCAGGTCTTTAACCGTTTTCCAGAACTTCTTGGGATTAGACCCACAGAGAGAGAACTGCTCCTTAAAGTAACTAACTTTGGCCTTCCGGATAGCCTGAGTGCACTTATTTCTCATTTGTCTGAACGATAGCCAGTCAGCTTGAGTATGCGTGTGCCAAGCCTTTCGCCAAATGCAATTCTTGAGGTGGAGTAACTGTGCAAGTATTCCAGCTCACATAATCAAAAACAACTTGTTTGCCTGTACAATAGTGATTCCCCTCAGTATGACACGACCAAAGAACAGCCTGAAAAGCCTATTTACAGTAAGAGGAAACAGAGCAATGGAAAAAGCTGAGTGGTCATCTTAACAGTGTAACAAAATAGGAATTTAGTCCTCTGCTGCCAGAGGTAGTGAGTCACATCCAAGTGGAGAGATTGTCTTTGGATTTGGGAGAGGGGGAGGTGTGTGTGGGCAGAGTTTCTGTTGTATACCAAGAAATAAATCTGTCCTCCTTTGAAAATCCTCAAGGCCTTTGAGGCTGAGGAAGCAATGAGAGGGAAAGACAGTAGTGTGTGTGTGTTGTGTGTGAATGTTTGTGTGGTGTATGTGTGGTGTGTGTGAATGTTTGTGAGGTGTGTGTGTGGTGTGTGTGTGTTGATGTTTGTGAGGTGTGTGTGTGGTGTGTGTGTGTGGTGTGTGTGAATGTTTGTGTGGTGTGTGCGTGGTGTGTGTGAATGCTTGTGTGTGGTGTGTGTGGTGTGTGTGAGTGTGTGGTGTGTGTGAATGCTTGTGTGGTGTGGTGTGTGTGAATGGTTGTGTGGTGTGGTGTGTATGAATGCTTGTGTGGTGTGATGTGTGGTGTGTGGTGTGTGTGAGTGTGTGTGGTGTGTGGTGTGTGTGAGTGTGTGTGTGGTGTGTGTGAATGTTTGTGTGGTGTGTGTGAGTGTGTGCTAACGTCAGCTGTAATAGACATTTATTTTTTTATCATATTAATAATTGGTGCCGAGACTGCTGGCAATAATGTGCCAATTCTCTGGCGTTTCCTCATAGGGGTCAGAGGTGCTGGGTGATTAACACACAGGATATGACCTTTAACCCAGAAGCAGTTCCTTGCAGCATTAATCTGAGTCAGCCAGCATTCAGCTCTGATAATGGCATGTTAATTGATGACACTCTTTTGAGATGAGTCAGCCAACACCACCGCCAGGCACGATGGTTGACTGGTTAACCCCTCACACACTGGCCTGCTCACTCACTCACTCACTCACTCACTCACTCACTCACTCACTCACTCACTCACTCACCACACACACATGCACATGCACACTCACACTCACACAAACAAGAGTCTGAGTGAAATATGAAGCATGTGTACAGATAAGATTTCTGTAAAGCCTGCATGATTACAGTGTAAAGTCCTTAAAAAACGATCATACTTACCCTTACGATCTGCATGATTAACTGATATGCAGGTTCAATATCCAACATTGTTTTAAAAAAAAAAGCTATGTTTGGGTGTCATGGTAGTCCTAAGTAGAGCTCTTAACAATGTAATGTGTACTTTACTTCAGAGTACACAGGAACAGTAGATGATTTAGAAGCTCACTGGTACATACCAACATACCTGTGTGCATGTTTTAGCAAGCTGCACGTCAAATTCTCTCTGTCTTTCCCCCTCCCTATCCCTCTCTCTATCTTTATGTCATATACCCATTCATATCATACGTATGCAGGCTATATATATGATACACCCAAAGGACTCCCACAGTCCCAGTTGGAGTAATACATATAACATAAAATATTTCTGCTTTTGTCTCTAGTTAAATGTTGCCATAAAAATGGGAGGCAACATGCTGAGGGAGGGCCTGGTCATGGCTGATCATGTGTAATGTGTGCATTGGGGTTAGGGAATATGATGTGGTGATGTGAGGGAACAGGCCCCACAGTAAAGGGCAGAGGTGTCATTCCTTGGGATCATTGACTGTATTTATGCACTCCAGAGCACATCCTCCTCCTCTCCTGCTCTTTCTTTCCCCACCAGTGGTGTCTGGCTGTGGAATGAGTAACCATGATCACAACCCTGCCTGTCTGGATGTGCCATTATTGAATAAATCCATCTCTCCTTCTGCTTTCCTTCCTTCTTCCCCTCCCCCTCCATCAACAGTTTGGGACGGCTCAGAGTGCCTCTGGTCCAGATACTAGACCCCACGCTGCACGACAGGGAAGAGTGTTTGTGTGTGTGTGTGTGTGTGTGTGTGTGTGTGTGTGTGTGTGTGTGTGTGTGTGTGTGTGTGTGTGTGTGTGTGTGTGTGTGTGTGTGTGTGTGTGTGTGTGTGTGTGTGTAATTTATGCGTCGTGTCCTGTCTCTGTGGGAGCTCAGAAACTAAACCGCAACCCCTTCCTTCTCACCTCTCTGACAAAGCTACTTTCTGTGTGTGTGCTTGCGTATGTATGTGCATTTGTTTGTGTGTACGTACATACCTGCGTGTGTGTGTGCGCGTGTGTGGTAGTTGGGGAGTTTCCCTAGACAGAAAATATGAAAGAGGTGGTGACTTCAGTCTGTGCATCCAACCAGCCAACATTCCTAGTTTTCAGAATGTGTAGAATGTGAGTACATAACGGACATTAGGGCTATTGTATGTATTGTTTTTATGAAAGATATGTATGTCATTTCATGTAACTCAACCGGCAGGTCCCCCTTTCCAGTCAGTTCAGTTGTAACACTGAAAAGTCCTAATTTATCCAGAACACACACTACCGTTCAAAAGTTTGGGGTCACTTAGGATGTCCTTGTTTTTGAAAGAAAACACATTTTTGTCCATTAAAATAACATAAAATCGATCAGAAATACAGTGTAGACATTGTTAATGTTGTAAGTGACTATTGTTGATTTTGAATGGAATATCTACATAGGCGTACAAAGGCCCATTATCTCCAACCATCACTCCTGTGTTCCAATGGCACATTGTGTTAGCTAATCCAAGTTGATCATTTTAAAAGGCTAATTGATCATTAGAAAACCCTTTTGCCTGTGCCACTAGAGATTCTGGGTTTGAGTCCAGGCTCTGTCGCAGCCGGCCGCGACCGGGAGGCCCATGGGGCGGCGCACAATTGGCCCAGCGTCGTCCGGGTTAGGGAGGGTTTGGCCGGCAGGGATATCCTTGTCTCATCGCGCACTAGCGACTCCTGTGGCGGGCCGGGCGCAGTGCACGCTGACCAGGTCGCTAGGTGTACGGTGTTTCCTCCAACACATTGGTGCGGCTGGCTTCCGGGTTGGATGGCCATTGTGTTAAGAAGCAGTGCGGCTTGGATGGGTTGTGTTTCGGAGGACGCATGGCTCTCGACCTTCGCCTCTCCCGAGTCCGTACAGGAGTTGCAGCGATGAGACAAGACTGTAACTACTACCAATTGGATACCACGAAATTGGGGAGAAAAAAGGGGTGAAAAATACAACAACAAAAAAAGAAGAAAAAAAAGAAAACCCTTTTGCAATTATGTTAGCACAGCTGAAAACTGTTGTGATGATTAAAGAAGCAATAAAACTGGCCTTTTTTGGACTAGTTGAGTATCTGGAGCATCAGCATTTGTGGGTTCGATTACAGGCTCAAAATGGCCAGAAAAAAATAACTTTCTTCTGAAACTCGTCAGTCTATTCTTGTTCTGAGAAATGAAGGCTATTCCATGCAGAGAAATTGTCAAGAAACTGAAGATCTCGTACACCCCTGTGTAATACTCCCTTCACAGAACAGCGCAAACTGGCTCTAACCAGAATAGAAAGAGGAGTGGGAGGCGTCGGTGCACAACTGAGCAAAAGGACAAGTACATTAGAGTGTATAGTTTGAGAAAGAGACGCCTCACAAGTCCTCAACTGGCAGCTTCATTAAATAGTACCCGCAAAACACCAGTCTCAATGTCAACAGTGAAGAGGTGACTCTGAGATGCTGGCCTTCTAGGCAGAGTTGCAAAGAAAGAGCCATATCTCAGACTGGCCAATAAAAATAAAAGATTAAGATGGACAAATGAACACAGACACTGGACAGAGGAACTCTGCCTTGAAGGCCAGCATCTCTGAGTCGCCTCTTCACCTTTGACGTTGAGACTGTTGTTTTAATTGGCTGGTGAGTGTAAATATAGATGTTTGCTTCAATCACTTTCACATGCTGTCATTTATGTACAGGACAGTTTCAAAAATGTGCACGCCCACACACACACACACACACACACACACACACACACACACACACACACACACACACACACACACACTGTACAAAGAGAGTGCTTCCCCCTCGCATTAATCTTTCACATTTATCCCAGCAAGCCTGGAATTCACCTGGGCAGCTCATGTTGCATATCAACACTTCCATTTGTGCAGTGTGAGGCTTCAGTAGGTTAGAGGCAGGCATGCACACTCCCCTTCCGTCTCACAGCCCTCCAGGCAGTAAATGATTCTGTCAGTGAGGCTGGTGCTCGTTATCGACATGCTCACAGGCTGGAAGTAGTCTCAACAGCCCCTATCTACACAGCAACACACCACAAGACCAACACACCACAAGACCAACACAGAGAGCCACACAACAACACACCACAAGACCAACACACACAGAGACAACAACACACCACAAGACCAACACAAACAGCCACACAACAACGCACCACAAGACCAACACACACAGCCACACAACAACACACCACAAGACCAACACACACAGCCACACAACAACACACCACAAGACCAACACACACAGCCACGCAACAGCACACCACAAGACCAACACACACAGCCACGCAACAACACACCACAAGACCAACACACACAGCCACGCAACAACACACCACAAGACCAACACACACAGAGACAACAACACACCACAAGACCAACACACACAGCCACACAACAACACACCACAAGACCAACACACACAGACACACAATAACACACCACAAGACCAACACAAACAGCCACACAACAACACACCACAAGACCAACACAAACAGCCACACAACAACACACCAGAAGACCAACACAAACAGCCACACAACAACACACCACAAGACCAACACAAACAGCCACACAACAACAGCAATACTACTATGTGTAACGGAACTAAGAATGTATTTAACTAAGGTTCTATTTTCCTACACTAAAATACCAATACAAGCCAAAGGAAATATAATCACATGTAATAGAACTAAACGTTTATATTCAAGACTGAACTTATCCTTCTACATGGCAATACCAACATAGCTCTAAGAGAGAATAGGCAACACCAAAACACCAACATAGCCACAATATATGGTCAGGCATTTGGTGACATAAGTGTACAGCCATTAATTACAATCATCTGAATTAAGGCATGCTTAAAGAATGCTAAGTATATTAGGAATGTTCATGACCTCCCCTGTGTGTTTAAGACAAGCTTACACCACAATGAGTCACAGTTTTCATGGAAAACTCCTCACTGGCGGTGTACTGCGTCTACCTCAGAGCTCCCTTAAATAGGAGCAGCTTCAGCAGAGTAACAGCCCCCTCACACTAAATTCCCTCCTTCTTGACTGGCTCATCCTGGATATTGCCTAGGCTTTTCTAGACCCAAGATACACAGAGACAAGAGATTTACGTTCCTCTGTCTGCACATTGGACAGGATTGTTCGTGCCCCTCCTCAATCAGTTGACGAGGTCACCTTTAACAGAGCATAGACCTCCATGGAGGAAGTAGAAGCATGTAGCAGACTGCATGCTCAAAGTTATTTTAGAGACCCTCTCTTCTCCTGTGTAATTCCAGCCTGTGGTGACTGCTATCAGAGGGAGATTTGTGGATGTGGTTAGACCAGAATAACAATACTCAGATTAATGACCTCTGTTCAGCTCAGCTTCCTAGGTACATAGTAATTCATGGCTGTTTGTGGCAAGGTTGTATATCTGGGTGTGAGTGTGTGTCTATGTTAGGGTTTGTTTGTGTTTGTGCGTCTGGGGACGCTATGACAGTTCCTAACCTATGAGATTTAACATGGTGTGCCAGAGGAGAGCCATTTGAGTACAACGTACTGAGTGTACATACTGTCCTGTCAAATCCTGCACTGTACTGTACTGAAGAGTACTGCAGCAGGGTTGCCTGGGTTCTCCATGCAGAGCCCTGATCATGAGATCCACCTCCATTATCTCCCAATCCAACACACCTGTTTCCCCATCATGGCCGTGACGTTCCAGGTATCGCCCAGAATTCCACTAAAAGATCTAGCATCTAGAGTGCGTGCACAAATCGATCCAGTTGCCGTAGAAATAAACACAAGAGCGGAATCCGGCTCATCATTTTGCATGCAGAATACAGGACAGACATGACAAGGATGCGGTCAACGAGAAGTACACCACATACTGAAGCTGCATTCTGCACTGAACATGTGCTGACCATGCAGTGGCTAGGCATCAATCATGCACTGACACCAAACTGTCCACACACTGACCATGTGTGCAGTCACATGCATGCTACTATACAGCCTAGTGCTTGGTATAAAACATTATAGGATTGTCCAACATCAGTCTGTGTATTATATCATCCCCACAGCTTCTACCCCCAAGCCATAAGACTGCTGAACAGTTCATCAAATGGCTACCCGGATTATTTGAATTGACCCCCTTTTTTACGCTTTTATTATCTATGCATAGTCACTTTACGTACAAGTACATATGACCTCAATGACCTCGACTAACCTGAACCTCTGCACATTGACTTGGTATCAGTAACCCCTGTATATTGCCTCATTGTTGTTATTTTATTGATACTTTTTGTTTGTCTGTTAGGGGGTAGATCAGCTTTAATATTGCAAATAGATTGTAGCTTCCATTAATGTAATTGTCTGCATCACTTTCACTCACCCATATATTTTTTTGGGGGAAAAAATTCCCGAAAATTATGTCAGGGCTTTAGAAGCTTCTGATAGGCTAATTAACATCATTTGAGTCAATTGGAGGTGTACCTGTGGATGTATTTCAAGGTCTACCTTCAAACTCAATGCCTCTTTGCTTGACATCATGGGAAAATCAAAAGAAATCAGCCAAAGAAATTGTAGACCTCCACAAGTTTGGTTCATCCTTGGGAGCAATTTCCAAACACCTGAAGGTACCACGTTCATCTGTACAAACAATAGTACACAAGTATAAACACCATGGGACCACGCAGCCGGCATACCTCTCAGGAAGGAGACGCGTTCTGTCTCCTAGAGATGAACGTACTTTGGTGTGAAAAGTGCAAATCAATCCCAGAACAACAGCAAAGGACCTTGTGAAGATGCTGGAGGAAACATATACAAAAGTATCTATATCCACAGTAAAACAAGTCCTATATCGACATAACATGAAAGGTCGCTCAGCAAGGAAGAAGCCACTGCTCCAAAACTGCCATAAAAAAGCCAGACTACGGTTTGCAACTGCACATGGGGACAAAGATCTTACTTTTTGGAGAAATGTCCTCTGGTCTGATGAAACAAAAATAGAAATGTTTGGCCATAATGACCATCGTTTTGTTTGGAGTAAGAAGGCAGAGGCTTGCAAGCCGAAGAACACCATCCCAACGTGGAGCACGGGGGTGGCAGCATCATGTTGTGGGGGTGCTTTGCTGCAGGAGGGACTGGCGCACTTCACAAAATAGATGGCGTCATGAGAAAGGAAAATTATGTGGATATATTGAAGCAACATCTCAAGACATCAGTCAGGAAGTTAAAGCTTGGTCGCAAATGGGTCTTCCAAATGGACAATGACCCCAAACATATTTCTAAAGTTGTGGCAAAATGGCTTAAGGACAACAAAGTCAAGGTATTGGAGTGGCCATCACAAAGCTCTGACCTCAAGCCTATAGAACATTTGTGGGCAGAACTGAAAAAGCGTGTGCAAGCGAGGAGGCCTACAAACCTGACTTAGTTACACCAGCTCTGTCAGGAGGAATGGGCCAAAATTCACCCAACTTATTTTGGGAAGCTTGTGGAAGGCTCCCCGAAATGTTTGACCCAAGTTAAACAATTTAAATGCAATGCTACCAAATACTAATTGAGTGTATGTAAACTTCTGACCCACTGGGAATGTGATGAACGAAATAAAAGCTGAAATAAATAATTCTCTCTACTATTATTCTGACATTTCACATTCTTAAAATAAAGTGGTGATCCTAACTGACCTAAGACAGGGAATTTTTACTAGGATTAAATGTCAGGAATTGCTAAAAACTGAGTTTAAATGTATTTGGGTAAGGTGTATGTAAACTTCCGACTTCAACTGTATATACATTTTATGGACACAGTCTATTTTACAATGGTTCTATTTTGTTTGTTTTACTCCTGTCCTTACTCAAACCTCAACATCTCCCATCTATTACCTTTTTAACTTTAGTTTATTCAGCAAATATTTTATTACTTTGCATTGTTGATTCAGGGCTTGTAAGTAAGTATTTCACGGTGAGGTGACAAATACATTTGATTAATTCCACTTCAGTCCATGAGTGAGGAAGAGAATGTATGTACAATCCATTCACAAATACAGCCTATTACTGCATGCTGTAGGCAATTACCATGCGTGATATGCAAACACTGACTCACCACCAGAACTCACTGTTTAGCTTTAAGGAGGATAATTACAGTAAACTGATGATGAAACTCAAGGCCTCTCTCTGCCGTACCCTCATCCAGGATTTACCCAGTAGAAAGGAGAAAAGATAAAAGACAGAAGAAGAGAAGACCAAAGAGGTGGTTTGATAGCGAGCCATCAGCGGGGGCGGATCAGGACAAGATCAATGGGAGTGATGTGGAGTGCAGGAGGCAGCAGGAGATTTGAGCCAGGCCAATAAATAACATCCTAGTGAGACAGCCATCTCCTGGGACCCCAGGCCTGCAGACAGGGCCCCTGATTACTACCTCAGAGGGGGGATGGAAGAGCTGTCTGCACAATACACCTCTGAACCTGAGCCCTCACTCACTCTCTCTCCTCCATTTGTTGAACATTCATCTTTCAGCATGTGTGTGAGTTTGTTTAGGGGGTGGGTGACAGGGGGATGGAGGGTGGGTGGGTGAGGACTGGGGAGGGAGGGGAGAGAGGCGATGGCTCATGTTTTTTTACTCCTTCTCTGGACTAGCATGATACCCATCCCCCCTCAACACTATTCGATCGTTCTATCCCCAGGCTCCATGGCCCACTGTTGCTGTTCCAGTGAGTGTGTATGGGGAGTTAAACATTAGCCATTGCAGCTCTCCTTCCCCAGAGCCAACATCAAGAGCGGTCTTCTCCAAGGTCTGGCTGCCATGCAGGGAGAGTCTTATCCATTCTGCTAGCATGACAGCTGGCGCCTAGGAGCCAATTGTACTTCATTTCACTCATTGAAAAGGGTACTGCAGTGCTCTAAACTGACACACACACACACACCTCATTGTGTCAACCTGTCAACTTGCCTCCCTTCGGCACAAATGTGCAAATTTTCTCGAACTGTCCAAATTCTAAATCACTTGCTGCTCAGAAAAGAGGTGTCTTTTTCACTTTGTGTCCCTCAGGTTTATCATCATACAATTTCACACAATTTGATATAATATAATGTATTGTACAGGGAGTTCCAAATAGATACAAACAACACTTGTGGTAGCGTTTTTTTACAATGGTAAAAATAGGTTGTGACCACTTGTGCTCTGGGCACTGCTCCCTTCAAAACATCCCTACAGATGTAGGATCTTATTTTGATCAACTTGTTGCAGAAGAACTTTCCTGCAATGCAGAACACTTAAAACTTAGAGTGTATTTGAGGTTTAAAAAGGCTTCTGAAGATTGTAATTTCCACTTTGAAATTTCAGACTTGATTTTCCATCACGAAAAATGCATCAACCCCTACAAAAATGTCCATTAATTATAATCCACATAATAATTCACATTTCCTGTTGCTGCGGTACTATTCTTCTGCTGTAGCAAACTGGCTAAAATTAAGATCATACATCTGTAGATATTAACTGAGGCATTTTATTTTACGAGGTAAGTTGACTGAGAACACATTCTCATTTACAGCAATGACCAGGGGAATAGTTACAGGGGAGAGGAGGAGTGAGCCAATTGTAAGCTGGAGATGATTAGGTGGCCATGATGGTATGAGGGGCAGATTGGGAATTTAGTCAGGACACCGGGGTTAACACCCCTACTCTTACAATAAGTGCCATGGGATCTTTTAGTGACCACAGAGAGTCAGGACACCCGTTTAACGTCCCATCCGAAATATGGCACCCTACACAGGGCAATGTCCCCAATCACTGCCCTGGGACATTTTTTTAGACCAGAGGAAAGGGTGCCTCCTACTGGCCCTCCAACACCATTTCCAACAGAATCTGGTCTCCCATCCAGAAACTGACCAGGACCAACACTGCTGAGCTTCAGAAGCAAGCCAGCAGTGGGATGCATGGTGGTATGATGGATTACAATTTATGTTCCTCTCTCAGTTACTAGATATATTAGATTAAAGTTGGGAATGGATTTGGCATGCCCCAATAAGAGATAGTACCTAGTTAGGAAGTGCAATTCAGGTCAAGTGACTTGGCTGTCTTCCCTGGCCTCAGTGAATGAATGATATGAAGTCTAAAAATAGCCAAACCACGTAGGACAGCAGCGCCAACGAGATCACAGGCAGGTTTAGTGAGTGACTGCAGATTAGAGGAGAGACGGAGGGAAGTGAAGCTGGCTCTGGACTGATGCTGGTGGTGTGAAGCAAGCTGATCTGACTGGGCCACACCTCACTGAAAGTTATCACTAAGAAGAAAGATGACTGAAATAACTTCTCTGTACCAGGGTTGGGGTCAATTCCATTTAAATTCCAGTCCATTCAGGAAGTACACTGACAGTCCAATTCCAATTCTCTTCAATGCTTCTTAATGAGGAAAATTTTAACATTTTGGAAATTGGTTTACTTTCTGAATTGACTGGAATTGAAATTAAATTGACCCCAACCCTGCTCTGTAGTCATACAACCTTTGCTCTGACAAATGTCATACCAGTAGCAGAGGGGGTGAGAAACCGAGAGTGAGAGAGAGAGAGAGAGAGAGAGAGAGAGAGAGAGAGAGAGAGAGAGAAAACAGAGGGAGCAGAAGAGTGGCACAGATAAAGTATGTCTCAGTGGTACCTTTAAAGTAATAGGTCTGTCTTGTCCTGGCCACAGGAGCCACCTGCTGCACCCACAGGATAGACAGACGACAGAGAACAAAGCTGTCTGACTACAGGGACAGACAATAAATACAATAGGTAGAACATTCCACCCATATCATTTGGGTTTTATTCTTTAGATGTCTAGCTATCATATGCAATGTTTTACTCCACGATCAATAGAAGAACGAATTGCAATGACGTACTAGCAATGTAAGCTGTCTCATCATTATCAATGCACGGTATGTTATTATAATTTAAAAAACCTATTCAGAAATGGCATACGTATATTGATATGACACACACCACATATAGAGTTATTAGTATTGGTAGCCTGTACGACATGAGGTGCTGTTTTACCAACCCCATGATACGCACACAGAGGGGTAGCAATTGGTTTCCATGACAACCCTTCGGTATGGCTGAAGGTCTTTGAACGTCACACCAAAGTAGGCTTTGTTCAGTAGCGATGATCTGCATCATTGGAGGTTCATGATTAGCTGGAAGCCCCCTGGGTCTCTGTGATCAGAGACTGACTGACCGTCCAATCGGGGCATAGTGGAGTGTGCCAAGCTAGGTAAATAGATAGGTATTGTGTTTCTATTACTAGGATTAAGGTAAAATAGAATAGTACAGAATAGAATAGATTGTCAATGTCAGGATAGGTATTTTCCTTTATCGTCAACTTACAAGAATTACAGGAACATCACAGGGACAGAGGGCTGCTTCATTCCTGAGTGATTTCCCCCCCAATGTACCTCTAAATGTATTCTGCTCAGGCAGTATCTGGGTCTCAGACAGACGTCAACAAAAGCCCCATCCGTGTTCATGTTGCTAACCTGACTGAAGCATTAGACTAATAATGATAGTATCTCTCTGACTGGAATAAGGCTATCATTGGCAAGGCTTTCCTCCATGTCTTACACGGCTCAGGGCTTCGCTTTCACTGCTCTGTGAAACAGAGAGACAGCACACAACGGTAAAAAAGCACCCGATCCCACTGTCTCTCACATTTGACACCATTTAGAGCATTTTGAGAGGGCCCTCCTGAGGTAAACACTTCATAGGACGTCCGCCCCACGCCTGAGCTGAAAAATGAAACTGACTCTGACAGCTCCACCAGCTCTACCCAGCACTGCTTTATCTACTCCAATTGCACGCGGGAGACACTTTCAATGGAAATAGAGATATCAAAACACAACACTACACTAAAGTGCTGCCATGGTGGCGTCCCTGAGTGGAACTTACAGTTGTAAAACCTCATTTTCACTTGCTTCTAGGTCAGAGCTCTTGCATCATTGCTCAGTTTTAAAAGGGAATGAGAAATCAACTGAAAGGCAACAGTCAGCCATGTTTCTTATTTAAGAAGTTAGACTTCATCTTGCCTCATTCTTTTGTATATGATTCAAACAGCTAGGGATGAAAATGAGCTATTACAATAATAGAGATGTACAACAAACACACAATTCTGCATTTCATCACTCTCTATCGCTGTCAGGTAGACGCAGATGCACACACACACACACACACACACACACACACACTCGGTGGGTGGGGGGGGGGCAAGAGCACATGCACGCACACACACATACACTCGGGGGTATGATATGAATGAATCGGGTAAAGTGCTGTGATCCATCTACTGTCCTTAACCCCACCATGACAGCTCCTGTCCTCTGAGGTCTGCTACACCACCTCCTCCTCCAGATTTAATGGTACCAGCCATTATGGCCCTCAGAGGTTTCCTGTGTGGTGCTGTATCTGATTTTATGTCTTGCCATAAAAATCCTCCATCATTGGCTCTGCATTGACCTGCAGTGAAATCCTCCTCTATCATCACTCTTAACCACAATGACCCATATTACTCTCTTCATGTCTGTGTTGGTTACCTGCCTAATGTGCAATCAAATGTAACCATGCATTTGACATTGAGAGAGCAACAGTACCCCCTGAAAAAAACAGAACAAAAAATATATATTATAAAATGTAAAAAAAATAAAAAATTCAGAAAAGTAGTGAGCCTTTGTTAGTATTAAATCAAATCAAATTGTATTTGTCACATGTGCCACACATGAGTAGACCTTACAGTGAAATGCTTACTTACGAGCCCCGAACCAACAATGCAGTTAAAAAAAATACGGATAAGAATAAGAAATAAAAGTACCAAGTAATTAAAGTGCAGCAGTAAAATAACAATAATGAGACTATATACAGAGGGGTACCGGTACAAAGTCAATGTGCGGGTGCACCGGTTAGTTGAGGTAATATGTACATGAAGGTAGAGTTATTAAAGTGACTATGCATAGATGATAACAACAGAGAGTAGCAGCGCTGTAAAAGAGGGGGAGAAGTGGGGGGGCAATGCAAATAGTTTGGGTAGCCATTTGATTAGGTGTTCAGGAGTCTTTTGGCTTCGGGGTAGAAGCTGTTTAGAAGCCTCTTGGACCTAGACTTGGTGCTCCGGTACCGCTTGCCGTGCAGTAGCAGAGAGAACAGTCTATGACTAGGGTGGCTGGAGTCTTTGACCATTTTTAGAGCCTTCCTCTGACACCGCCTGGTATAGAGATCCTGGATGGCAGGAAGCTTGGCCCCGGTGATGTGCTGGGCAGTTCTCATTACCCTCTGTAGTGCCTTGCAGTCGGAGGACAAGCAGTTGCCATACCAGGCAGTGATGTAACCAGTCAGGATGCTCACGATGGTGCAGCTGTAGAACCGTTTGAGGATCTGAGGACCCGTGCCAAATCTTTTCAGTCTCCTGAGGGGGAATGGGTTTTGTCATGCCCTTTTCACGACTGTCTTGTTGTGCATGGACCATGTTAGTTTGTTGGTGATGTGGACACCAAGGAACTTGAAGCTCTCAACCTGCTCCACTGCAGCCCCGTCGATGAGAATGGGGGGGGGTGCTCGGTCCTCTTTTTCCTGAAGTCCACAATCATCTCCTTTGTCTTTATCACGTTGAGGGAGAGGTTGTTGTCCTGGCACCACACTGCCAGGTCTCTGACCTCCTCCCAATAGGCTGACTCGTTGTTGTCGGTGACCTACCACTGTTGTGTCATCGGCAAACTTAATGGTGGTGTTGGAGTCGTGCCTGGCCGTGCAGTCATGAGTGAACAAGGAGTACAGGATGGGACTGAGCACGCACCCCTGAGGGGCCCGAGCGAGCACCCCTGTGGGGCCCCTGTGTTGAGGATTAGTGTGACGGATCTGTTGTTACCTACCCTTACCACCTGGGTGCGGCCCGCCAGGATCCAGTTGCGGAGGGAGGTGTTTAGTCCCAGGGTCGCAGAACTTTGAGGGCACTATGGTGTTGAATGCTGAGCTGTAGTCAATGAATAGCATTCTCACATAGGTGTTCCTTTTGTCCAGATGGGAAAGGGCAGTGTGGAACGCAGTAGAGATTGCATCATCTGTGGATCTGTTGGGGCGGTATGCAAATTGGAGTGGGTCTAGGGTTTCTGGGATAATGGTGTTGATGTGAGCCATGACCAGCCTTTCAAAGCACTTCATGGCTACAGACGTGAGTGCCACGGGTCAGTAGTCATTTAGGCAGGTTACCTTAGTGTTATTGGGCACAGGCACTATGGTGGTCTGCTTAAAACATGTTGGTATTACAGACTCGGACAGGGAGAGGCCTTGTGAATGTTGACCTATTTTAAGGTCTTACTCACATCGGCTGTGGAGAGCGTGATCACACAGTCTTCCGGAACAACTGGTGCTCTCATGCATGTTTCAGTGTTATTTGCCTCGAAGCGAGCATAGAAGTAGATTATCTCGTCTGGTAGGCCCGTGTCACTGGGCAGCTCTCGGCTGTGCGGTCTGTAATGGTTTGCAAGCCCTGGCACATCCATCGGTGCCAGTGTAGTACGATTCGATCTTAGTCATTTATTGACGCTTTGCCTGTTTGATGGTTCGTCGGAGGGCATAGCAGGATTTCTTATAAGCTTCCAGGTTAGAGTCCCGCTCCTTGAAAGTGGCAGCTCTAGCCTTTAGCTCAGTGCGGACGTTGCCTGTAATCCATGGCTGCTGGTTGGGGTATGTACGTACAGTCACTGTGGGGACTACATCATCGATGCACTTATTGATCAAGCCAATGACTGATGTGGTGTACTCCTTAATGCTATCGGAGGAATCCCGGAACATTTTCCTGTCTGTGCTAGCAAAACAGTCCTGTAGATTAGCATCTGCTTCATCTGACCACCTTTTTATTGATCTAGCCACAGGTGCTTCCTGCTTACATTTTTGCTAGTAAGCAGGAATCAGGATGACAGAATTATGGTCAGATTTTCCAAATGGAGGGCGTGGGAGAGCTTTGTATGCGTCTCTGTGTGTGGAGTAAAGGTGGTCCAGTGTTTTTTTCCCTCTGGTTGCACATTTAACATGCTGATAGAAATTTGGTAAAACAGATTTAAGTTTCCCAACATTAAAGTCCCCGGCTACTAGGAGCGCCACCTCTGGGTGAGCGTTTTCTTGTTTGCTTATGGTGGAATACAGCTCATTCAATGCTGTTTTAGTGCCAGCCCCTGACTGTGGTGGTATGTAAACAGCTACGAAAAATACAGATGAAAACTCTAGGTAGATAGTGTGGTCTACAGCTTATCATGAGATACTTTACCTGAGGCGAACAATAGCTCGAGACTTCCTTAGATATCGTGCACCAGCTGTTATTTACAAAAATACATAGTCCGTCGCCCCTTGTCTTACCAGACACCGCTGTTCTATCCTGCCGTATAACCAGCCATCTGTATGTTGATAGTGTTGTCGTTCAGCCATGACTCCTTGAAGCATAAGCTATTACAGTTTTGAATGTCCCGTTGGTAGTTTAATCTTCCGCATAGGTCATCTATTTTATTGTCCAAAGATTGCACGTTTGCTAGCAGAATGGAAGGAAGTGGGGGTTTATTCGATAGCCTATGAATTCTCAGAAGGCAGCCCACCCTCCGGATCCTTTTTCTCCACCTCCTCTTCACGCAAATCACGGGGATCTTGGCCTATTCTCGAGAAAGCAGTATATCGGTCCCGTCGGGCTCGTCAGACTCGTTGAAGGAAAAAAAGGATTCACAGTCCTGATATCCAGAAATTATTTTATGTCATAAGAGACGGTAGCGGCAAGATTATGTACAAAATACGTTTTTAAAAAAAGTTACAAACAACGCAAATAAACAAACCAAAAAACACAATCGGTTGGGGGCACGTAAAACATCTGCCTTCTTCTCCGACATCATTTTTATTTTTAGCGGACCGATATATACATCTGTAGCTCAAGCAACAACCAAAAATGTCAGCATCTCCACTTTCGCAAAAGTTATATAATTAAGAACAGTATCTTGCAGGATTCAGTAGTTGGAATTGTAAGAGTTGTTGCCCTGTCCCTTTCTCTGAAATTGTCATTATATTGGAATCCAGAAAGAACAAACCCTTTTCCTTAAACTAGTGATGCAGGATTATGCAGTCCCTGGGGTTATATCTGCGGGCTGATGGCGTAGGGTCATTAAATATTGTGTGGCTGTAGGGCAGGTGGGTCGGAGGCGGGTTAAATAAAGAGAAACAATACCTTTAAAAAATCCATAAATGTATAATTACTGTGCAATTTATATAGGCTACATTGAGGTTTTTCTTTCATTTTGGCTAAACTTTAGGGTTTAACTGTGTGCATGCCAAATAGCCTACACAGCCAATCGCCAAAGCTTTTGGGAACGGGCAGAAAGCCAAATAATGATTTAACGGAGGCAAAAAGGACATTGTTGAAGTTTAAATCAATAAGACAAAGACTGCAAAAGGAAAGTTGAAAACAAGAGGAAGGGCCAGAAAAGCAATGTTTGGAAAATATTTGGTGAAGTGTTAAAATAGTATGATAGCAGTTGTTGAGTGATGATTGTAAGGCGCTATAAACTTTCGACAGTCACAAGACGGGACTTCATATAGGCCGATGGCATGTCAAGGGAACTGCAGCCTACTGTTTAGATGGGTTAATTGGAAACTGAAATCTGGACACTGACTGTAGGTTTATAACCTCTCACATAGCCTTAATAACTCCTGCAAAATGAAGCATTTCTTGCAGTAAAATGATACACAAAATGTAGGCAAAATCTGATCTAGCAAACAGGAATGAAGAAATATGATTTGTTTATTTCTGCATCTTGAGAGAATGCAATGCTCAGTTAGATAAAACCTGTAGAGGTGCTGTCTTCATCATCAAAGCATCATAAAAGTTGACAGTATTTCAATCACATAAAATATGCATCGAAGCCAAACGGAAATCTTATCAGAAACACCTTGGGTCATTTTCAAAACCTTCTTTTCCCTAACAACTGGTAAAATTGATGTCATTTGGACATTTTGCACAGAAAATCTTATTTTCATTATTGTATTTTCTCAACAGTCCCTAAACCTCTTTGCTCAGCGAAAGATTCAAGTGAAAACTCTATTACATTATTAGTCTTCTAGGGTAACATATAATGACAAAATAGAAGCTACATGTATCTAATTATAGACAAGATGACTAACAAATAGCCTACTAAAATGTTGGAAATTATAAGCCGAAACATACACTACATGACCAAAAGTATGTGGACACCTACTTGTCGAACATCTCATTCAGAAATCATGGGCATTAAAATGGAGTTGGTCCCTCCTTTGCTGGTATAACAGCCTCCACACTTCTGGGAAGGCTTTCCACTAGATGTTGGAACATTACTGCTGGGACTTGTTTTCATTGAGCCACAAGAGCATTAGTGAGGTTGGACACTGAAGTTGGGTGATTAGGACTGGCTTGCAGTCGGCGTTCCAATTCAATCAAAAACGGTGTTCGATGGGGTTTAGGTCAGGACTCTATGCAGGCCAGTCAAGTTCTTCCACACCCATCTCAACAAACCATTTCTGTTTGGACCTCAATTTGTGCATGAGGGCATTGTCATGCTGAAACAGGAAAGGGCCTTCCCCAAACTGTTGCCACAAAGTTGGAAGCACAGAATTGTCTAGAACGTCATTGTATGCTGTCGAGTTTAGATATGCCTTCACTGGAACTAAGGGGTCTAGCCCGAACCATGAAAAACAGCCCCAGACCATTATTCCTCCTCCACCAAACATTACAGTTGGCACTATGCATTCTGGCAGGTAGCATTCTCCTGGCATCCGCCAAACCCAGATTTGTCCGTTGGACTGCCAGATGGTGAAGCGTGATTCATCACTCCAGAGAACGGGGTGTCCACATACTTTTGTATATATACAGTTGAAGTCGGAAGTTTACATACACCTTAGCCAAACACATTTCAACTCAGTTTTTCACAATTCCTGACATGTAATCCCAGTACAAATTCCCTGTTTTAGGATCACCACTTTATTTTAAGAATGTGAAATGTCAGAATAATAGTAGAGAATGATTTATTTCAGCTTTATTTCTTTCATCACATACCCAGTGGGTCATAAGTTTACATACACTCCATTAGTATTTGGTAGCATTGCCTTTAAAATGTTTAACTTGGGTCAAACATTTCGGGGAGCCTTCCACAAGCTTCCCAAAATAATTTGGGTAAATTTTGGCCCATTCCTCCTGACAGAGCTGGTGTAACTGAGTCAGGTTTGTAGGCCTCCTTGCACGGACACGCTTTTTCAGTTCTACCCACATATTTTCTATAGGATTGAGGTCAGGGCTTTGTGATGGCCACTCCAATACCTTGACTTTGTTGTCCTTAAGCCATTTTGCCACAACTTTGGAAGTATACAGGGGCTCATTGTCCATTTGGAAGACCCATTTGCGACCAAGCTTTAACTTCCTGACTGATGTCTTGAGATGTTGCTTCAATATATCCACATCATTTTCTTTCCTCATGACGTCATCTATTTTGTGAAGTGCACCAGTCCCACCTGTAGTAAACCACCCCCACAACATGATGCTGCCACCTGTGTTTCATGGTTGGGATGGTGTTCTTCGGCTTGCAAGCCTCTGCCTTTTTCCTCCAAACATAACGATGGTCATTATGGCCAAACAGTTCTATTTTTGTTTCATCAGACCAGAGGACATTTCTCCAAAGAGTATGATCTTTGTCCCAATGTGCAGTTGCAATCCATAGTCGGGCTTTTTTATGGCGGTTTTGGAGCAGTGGCTTCTTCCTTGCTGAGCGGCCTTTCAGGTTATGTCGATATAGGACTCGTTATACTGTGGATATAGATCATTTTGTACCTGTTTCCTACAGCATCTTCACAAGGTCCTTTGCTGTTGTTCTGGGATTGATTTGCACTTTTCGCACCAAAGTACATTCGTCTCTAGGAGACAGAACGCTTCTTCTTCCTGAGCGGTATGACGGCTGCGTGGGCCCATAGTGTTTATACTTGCGTACTATTGTTTGTACTGATGAACGTAGTACCTTCAGGTGTTTGGAAATTGCCCCCAAGGATGAACCAGACTTTTGGAGGTCTACAATTTTTTTTCTGAGGTCTTGGCTGATTTCCCCATGATGTCAAGCAAAGAGGCACTGAGTTTGAAGGTAGACCTTGAAATACATCCACATGTCCACTTCCAATTGACTAAAATTATGTCAATTAGCCTATCAGAAGCTTCTAAAGCCATGACATAATTTTCTGGAATTTTCCAAGTTGTTTAAAGGCACAGTCAACTTAGTGTATGTAAACTTCTGACCCACTGGAATTGTGATACAGTGAATTATAAGTGAAATAATCTGTCTGTAAACAAATGTTGGAAAAATGACTTGTGTCATGCACAAAGTAGATGTCCTAACCGACTTGCCAAAACTATAGTTTGTTAACAAGACATTTGTGGAGTGGTTGAAAAACGAGTTTTAATGACTCCAACCTAAGTGTATGTAAACTTCCGACTTTAACTGTAGTGTATCTAAATTAGGCCCCAAACAATCCTGCACCCCGTGTCAATTTTTTTTCCATCCTTACAAACTACTTAATTTAAATTTACATGAGTTTATTGTACATAGGCTGGTCATCTAGGGTCGTACCTGGAGACTTTCCATCACCATGAAGAAAAACAATGCACAATACAGTAATTGAGTACTGGAAAACATATATTTAAAAAATATATATAAATTCATCTTTATTTTAACAGGGAAAACAGACTGAGACCTGGATCTCTTTTACGGCTGTGCCCTGTGTAAACATGTTGACATGTACAGTTTTAGGCATACAGACAAGAACATTTCAAACATACAAAACAAAGACACAATTCAACAGAAACAATCACAGACAACATCATATTGATCCTCCATAACATTTTTGAAATGGGTAAGGGACACCAGAGTGTCTAACTTAATTTGGATCTGCAGTTTGTTCCATAAATAAGGTGCAAAGGAACTAAAGGCAGTCCTACCCAACTCTGTGGAGACCACAGGAGTCTCTAATGTAATCCACATCTGTGATCTGGTTTTAAAATTAGTATATCTAGTGGAAATTAATGATGATATATATGGAGGTAGTTTTAAAAGAAGTGCTTTATAAATAAACAAGAGAGCATGTTTCTCTCGCCTCACAGATAGAGAGGCCCAACCCACATGTTGATATAGGATACAGTGATGAGTTTTGTAACTATCACCCGTGATAAACCTGAGTGCACAATGGTAAATAGCATCCAGTGGTTTTAATGTGTTTGCCGATGCATGCATACAGATAACATGCATATAGATAATATCACCATAATCTAAAACGGACATAAAAGTAGCCTGCACAATTTGTTTTCTATTTACGGAGGACAGACAAGCCCTGTTTCTGTAAAGGAACCCTATCTTGAATTTGAGATTTTTTCCCAATTCAGTAACATGTTTTTTAAAAGAAAGCCTATCACCTAACCATACCCCTAAGTATTTATATGCAGAGACCTGTTTGATTTGAGTACCATCCAAGCTAGTGATTACAAAAGTGTTTCTAACAGAGTTTAGACCTAGAAAAAAACATGACATTTGTTTTCTTAGCGTTTAATACAAGTTTAAGCTGTAAAAGAGACCCCTGTAGTATCCTAAAATCAGACTCCAACTGCATTAAAGCTTGGTCCGCTGTTGGAGCAATAGAGTACATCACTGTGTCATCTGCATATAAATGGAATTTACAATATCTGACATCATCAGCAATGTTGTTTATATAAAGTGAGAACAATAGTGGGCCAATTATTGAACCCTGAGGGACCCCTTTAAGTAACTGTAAGGGGTCAGACTTGACCCCGTCGACCATGACGGCCTGAGATCTATCTATAAGATAGTCATAAAACCTAAATCCTAAAATATATATCAAGCAAGTATTTTTATATTCCACAATTATCATCAGATTAACTGTTTTGTACAGATTATCAGAATCAAGTTAGAAATGCTGGTAAATACTCAAATACATTTAGTAAAAAATAAATCTCACAAAATTAGTGCACTGGGACTTTACCAGTCCTGTATTAGCGGACTGATTTGGACTAATATAGACATCTTCAGCACAGGCATTTTTTTTTCTTCTGCACCCTCACTTCAGTCAAATCGCAGCACCCCCAAACCCAAACTACTTCCGGCGGCTATAGGTACATCATAGCAGAGGAGTTCCAGAGAAAGACCAGCTCAGCCCATCTACTGTATGTCCCTATTCCCCCTGTCCTCTGTTCCACGTCACCTACCCTGTCCCTGTTACGGTTTGTTGTGGCAGAAGACTGACCACAAAGTGTCAAATGGGAGGAGTGATGGAGGAGGGAGGTGCAGACATGGGAAAGATGCTAGAAAAGCATTGATACATTTCTGAAAAAGTGCCTGATAAAACCCAAGGCTGACACCACAGTGCCCCCTAGCGGTGCAGCAAACACTTGCATCACTCCCACCACTGATCTGTTCACACCACAGGAGGTTGGTGGCACCTTAATTGGGGAGGATGTGCTTGTGGTAATGGCTGGAGTGAAATAAGTTTGAGACATTATGAGCCGTCCTCCCCTCAGCAGCCTCCACTGGTTCACCCATATACTGTACCTTTAGAAAAAAAAGAGTATTACCCCTTTTCTATTCATATGCATTTTGCTCTGTGGGGAAGTAGCTGATGACTAATAACAGGACACAAGACAGTCACGAGGAGGGAACAATCAATTTGATGCTACACATTGTACTGTACCTAAAATAAATCCACAAGAGGGTAACATACATAGCATGACTAGGTATTTCTGAAAACCAAGTAGCCTTTCCCACACTTCTCAAAAAAAATATATAGTGATTCCATTAAGTAGGCAACCAGCTGACTGACTAAGGGTGCGTTCGTAAATTCACTCTGGCCATCTAATCGGATTTCAGAGCACTCTCGTCTGAGTGCCAGAGCGCAGAATTACTGATGAATTTACAAATGTGCAACACCTGTTGAATATGACCAGTGTCAATAAACATTGGCAAAAAAACATAACAGTTACAGTCACTAGGGCCTCCCGAGTTGCACAGCGGTCTAAGGCACTGCATCGCAGTGCTAGAGGCGTCACTACAGATCCGGGTTCAAGACCAGGCTGTGTCGCAGCCAGCCGCGACCGGGAGACCCATGAGGCAGCGCACATTTGGCCCAGTGTCGTCCGGGTTAGGGGATGGTTTGGCCTGCTGGGATGTTCTTGTCTCATGGTGCTCTAGTGACTCCTTATGGTGGCCGGGCGCATGCACGCTGACTTCAGTCACCAGCTGTACGGTGCTTACGGGTAGAGCGAGCAGTGTGTCAAGAAGCAGTGCAGCTTGGCGTGGTCGTGTTTTGGAGGACGCATGGCTCTCGACCTTTGCCTCTCCCGAGTCTGTACGGGAGTTGCAGCGATGGAACAAGACTAACTACCAATTGGGGAGTAAAATAACTGTTAGAGTCACTAACTCCAGATAACATGAAAACAGCCTAACCATCTATGCTAGGGTGAGTAAAATGGTCAGAGTGATGTGTTCTCTCATTTGTGTCTGGAAGTAGCTAGTGAGCTAGGCAACTTTAGCCAGTTAGCTTGACTGCCTTTGCCAATCAACCCTTCTCCACAGCCAGAGCGTCCAGTGTGCGTTCTAAATGCTCCCAGAGCAAAGCGCTTTGAATGTCTGAACAGACAATCTGAAAATGCTCTGAATTTACAAAACAACCCAGAGCACACCGACACACTGGAGGCAATTTACGTACACACCCTAAATAATCGACTTGAAAGTAGCCAACACAGTCAAGAACATGCTTTTGGAGATATACATTGACTATGGAAGAAGAATATGTAAGTGAAATATTGTGGAAGGTAGATTGTTTTAACCCCCTAGAGCACGATGGGACAAGGACATCCCGGCCAGCCAAACCCTCCCCTAACCCGGCCAATTATGCACGATGCAGTGCCTTAGACCGAAGCGCCACTCAGGAGGACCTAGATTAATTTTACGTTTAGAAGTGTTAGTGTTTTTACTAAATTAGCTCTGATAGAGCTTTGGCTGTCTGAGCTTTTGGGTTCGCACTAAAGGCTACTTGGCTTAGACCTTGGCTATAGCCTAGGGATACGTCCCAATAATATCTCCTTTCTCCTGAAGTGTACACTCATTCTCTACTTTCCACAAATATAAAGATTGGATTGGTGGAGGCATGGGCTAGAGAGGGAGGATGCACATTGCATACCAAATAGCACCTTATTCCCCATGTGGTGCACTTCTTTTGACTAAAGGCCTGTGGAGCTAACTTAAGGACTCTACTTTCAAGGTTAAATTGGTACATAGAAAAAGGTTATGTGAATGTGTTTCTATGGATACAACTCTGCAATCACTAATGGCTCAGGGCTTTGATGTGTGATTACATGTTTCACAATGACAATTAGCAGGAGGACTGAAATCCTCACTTTTATCCTTCTGCTGGTCAATGCAACGCACCTGTAGTACTGAGATGCAGCCATATTACTATACATGTGAATGGATCAGTTTGTCCGAAGCACCCTAACACAGGCATGAGGCATAAAATGAACAGACTAGAAGCAGTGATTGTGGTTCCTTTGCTTTCGCATTGTTTACTAAATGGGACTTCTTTCGCCATAAAAAATAAATTCAGTACAGGGAACGTCCAATGCGGAAACACCAGCGTTACAAAACAAATAAACAGAAACTAAGCCGTTGACCAAAAGTCCGTGGCCAAAAAGCGAAACAACAAACGGTTACTCCTGTCTTAGACTGTCATCTACAGTCATTGCCAAAAGTTGAGAAGGACACAAATATTAATTTTCACAAAGTCTGCTGCCTCAGCTTGTATGATGGCAATTTGCATATACTCCAGAATGTTATGAAGTGTGATCAGATGAATTGCAATTAATTGCAAAGTCCCTCTTTGCCATGCAAATTAACTGAATCCCCCAAAAAACTTTTCCACTGCATTTCAGCCCTGCCACAAAAGGACTAGCTGGCATCATGTCAGTGATTCTCTCGTTAACACAGGTGTGAGTGTTGACGAGGACAAGGCTGGAGATCCCCCTGTCATGCTAATTGAGTTTGAATAACAGACTGGAAGCTTCAAAAGGAGGGTGGTGCTTGGAATCATTGTTCTTCCTCTGTCAACTACGGTTACCAGCAAGGAAACACGTACCGTCATCATTGCTTTGCACAAAAAGTGCTTCACAGGCAAGCATATTGCTGCCAGTAAGATTGCACCTGAATCAACCATTTATCGGATCATCAAGAACTTCAAGGAGAGCGGTTCAATTGATGTGAAGAAGGCTTCGGGGCGCCCAAGAAAGTCCATCAAGTGCCAGGACCGTCTCCTAAAGTTGATTCAGTTGCGGTATCGGGGCACCACCAGTACAGCGCTTGCTCAGGAATGGCAGCAGGCAGGTGTGAGTGCATCTGCACGCACAGTGAGGCGAAGACTTTTGGAGGATGGCCTGGTGTCAAGGAGGGCAGCAAAGAAGCCACTTCTCTCCAGGAAAACATCAGGGACAGACTGATATTCTGCAAAAGATACAGGGATTGGACTGCTGAGGACTGGGGTAAAGTAATTTTCTCTGACGAATCCCCTTTCAGATTGTTTGGGGCATCCGGAAAAAAGCTTGTCTGGAGAAGACAAGGTGAGCGCTACCATCAGTCCTGTGTCATGCCAACAGTAAAGCATGCTGAGACCATTCATGTGTGGGGTTTCTTCTCAGCCAAGGGAGTGGGCTCACTCACAATTTTGCCTAAGAACACAGCCATGAATAAAGAATGGTACCAACACATCCTCCAAGAGCAACTTCTCCCAACCATCCAGGAACAGTTTGGTGACGAACAATGCCCTTTCCAGCATGATGGAGCACCTTGCCATGAGGCAAAAGTGATAACTAAGTGGCTCGGGGAACAAAACATAGATATTTTGGGTCCATGACCAGGAAACTCCCCAGACCTTAATCACATTGAGAACTTGTGGTCAATCCTCAAGAGGCGGGTGGACAAACAAAAATCCACAAATTCTGACAAACTCCAAGCATTGATTATGCAAGAATGGGCTGCCATCAGTCAGGATGTGGCCCAGACGTTAATTGACAGCACCAGGGCAGATTGCAGAGGTCTTGAAAAAGAAGGGTCAACACTGCATAGATTGACTCTTTGCATCAACTTCATGTAATTGTCAATAAAAGCCTCTGAGAAAACCGACATCCTTACAGGTTCCCGTCTCTACTCCTAATCCTCCCCTAGCTCCTCTCCTGGCACACCTATATAGAGGAAGACAAAGCAATCAGTGGGCCGAGCTGTGTACTAATTGGCTTTACACTGAGTACCTATCCCCTGAGGAGGGTGCTATCGTGTCGTCTTCCTCCGGCTGGTCACTGAACTCACATGCCTTCCCTCCCAAGATCAACCCAGAGGGGCGTGCGCCAGACGAGACCTCCGGGTCTTGACGGGATAGCGCGTTTGCATTGCTGTGTACTCTCCCCGATTGGTGAACCACCTGGAAATTAAAAGGTTGAAGTGACAGGAACCATCTTGTTATTCGGCTGTTCGTGTCTCGCTTACCCGCCACCCACTGGAGGAGCGCATGATCCATGACCAGCCGGAATCATCTTCCCAGGAGATAGGAATTCCAGGGCCCACCTAGTTGCCAGTCCCTCCATCTCTATCGTACTTCCGCTCCCTGTTGGACAGCTTGCGGCTTATGTATAGGACGGGAATTTCCTCCACCACGTCCCCTTGGGACAAAACATCACCCAAGCCGGTGCTGGAGGCGTCGGTGTGATAAGTGTCTTTGAGGTGGAGGAACGCCCCCTTGGCTTCCCATGTCCATACCACCCTCACCGGGTTCCTCTTTGTCATGTTGGTCAGTGGGGTGGCGATGGTGGCATAGCTTGGGATGAACCGCCTGTAGTACCCCATTAGGCCAAAGAACGAGCGACCCCCTTCTTGTCCCTGCGCCGCGGCCACTCCTGGATGGCCTGGTTCTTCTCCACCAGAAATTTGATCAGACAGCTGCCGATGGTGTAGCCGAGATATTCAGCCTTGTTCAGTCCCAGGTGGCACTTTGGGTTGGCTGTCAGGCCGACCAACCTCCAGGCTTGCCAGCACAGAGTGCAGCTGGTGGAGGTGGTCCTCCCAGTCCAAGGCCTGGTGAGGACGTAACAAAAGCCTCTGGAAGGTGGCAGCCACTCCGTGCAAGCCGAAGGGGAGGCAAACATTTTGTGGCGGTCTTCGGGGGCCAGAGGAAGCTGCCGGTACCCCTTTGTGAGGTCAAGGGTCGATATATAGTGGGATCTGCCAAGCCGCTCGATCAGCTCATCGATCCTTGCCATGGGGTAAGCGGTGAACCTAGAGATGGAGTTGAGGGCTCTGAAATCGTTGCAGAAGCAAATAGACCCATCAGGTTTCGATAGGGCTGGATCATTTGATGACCCCCATCTTCAACATCTCCCTCCCCTCTTTTCATACCATCTCCCAGTGTACCTCTGGTACGGGTTGGAGATGGACCATCTTCCCTGGCTCAGTGGCTATGCGATGGCAGAGCAAGGAGGTCTGCCCCAGAATGGGGGAGAAGGTCCGTTGGTTCTGGTGGACAACCTTTAAGGTCTCGCGTCTGCTGAGCCGTGAGAGTGGTGCCAAAAGGCACCTTTTCTGGCAGACGTTCCTCTCTGTCTGCCTTAAGTCCCATCACCTGTGCCTCTCATTCCACATAGGCTTTCAACAGGTTGATGTGGTATATCTGCTGAGGGCGCCGTCATCCAGGCTGACTCACCCTGTAGTGGACGGGGGAGACTTGCTCTGTCACCACATATGGGCCCTGCCACTGAGCCTGGAGCCTGTGTTCCAGCGTGGGAATGAGGAAGAGTACCTTATCTCCTGGGTGGAACTGTCTCGGCTGGGCCGTTCCTTTGTACGAGCTTGGTTATGTGTTCCCTCACCACCGGTCATATCGCTGCCATTCGGTCCTTCATGAAGGTGACGTGTTCGATGAGGGAACAGTACTGGCAGGGCTGGTTCTCCCAGGCAATCCTTAACCAAATCAAGGATGCCGCGACAGGGCCGCCCATACAGCAGCCCGAAAGATGAGAAGCCTTTGGACGCCTGGGGGACTTCCTGGAGCACGAACATGAGGTGGGGCAACAACATATCCCAATTCTTCCCGTCCCAGTCCACCAACTAGTGTAGTATGCTTTTGATGGTTTTCTTCAGCTGTTTACACAGCCTGTTCGTCTGGGGGTGGTACACACTGGTCCTTATTTGTTTGACCTGGTATAAGTGACAGATCCTTCATCAGTCTGGACATGAACGGTGTGCCCTGCTTGGTCAGGATGGTGGCCGGGAGGCCCACTCGGGAGAACATGAGATACTGTTCCTTTGCTATGGCTTTCGTTGCCATCGACATTTAAAAAAAGTACCTTTATTTAACTAGGCAAGTCAGTTATTAACTTCTTTGGGACATGGGGGCACTATTGAGTAGCTTGGATGAATAAGGTGCCCAGAGTAAACTGCCTGCTACTCATGTCCAGAAGCTAGGATATGCATATTATTAGTTATATTATTAGATTTGGATAGAAAACACTCTGAAGTTTCTAAAACTGTTTGAATGATGTCTGTGAGTATAACAGAACTCATATGGCAGGCAAAAATCCAACCAGGAAGTGTGGAAATCTGAGCTTTGTAGTTTTTCAAGTGATTGCCTTTCAAATATGGAGTGTCTGTGGGGTCATGTTGCACTTCCTAAGGCTTCCACTAGATGTCAACAGTCTTTAGAACGTTGTTTCATGCTTCTACTGTGAATGGGGAGAGAATAAGAGCTGTTTCAGTAAGTGGACTAGGCTGTGGCCAATGAGTTGGTTACTGCACGGTTCCGCGGGCACGCTGTTCCTTCTTTTTCCTCTGTAATGAATACGCTATTGTCCGGTTGGAATTTTATTGAAGATTTATGATAAAAAGACCCTAAAGATTGATGCTATACATCGTTTGACATGTTTCTACGAACGTAAATCTAACTTTCTTTTGACTTTTCGTCGTGCATTTCGGCGCGCTTCCTACATTTGGAGTAGTGGACTGAACCAAAAAATTTGATCATATTACTCCAGTGCTAGCCTCCCTACACTGGCTTCCTGTTAAGGCAAGGGCTGATTTCAAGGTTTTACTGCTAACCTACAAAGCATTACATGGGCTTGCTCCTACCTCTCTTTCCAATTTGGTCCTGCCGTACATACCTACACGTACGCTACGGTCACAAGACGCGGGCCTCCTAATTGTCCCTAGAATTTCTAAGCAAACGGCTGGAGGTAGGGCTTTCTCCTATAGAGCTCCATTTTTATGGAATGGTCTGCCTACCCATGTGAGAGACGCAGACTCAGTCTCAACCTTTAAGTCTTTACTGAAGACTTATCTCTTCAGTAGGTCCTATGATTAAGTATAGTCTGGCCCAGGAGTGTGAAGGTGAACGGAAAGGCTGGAGCAACGAACCGCCCTTGCTGTCTCTGCCTTGCCGGTTCCCCTCTTTCCACTGGGATTCTCTGCCTCTAACCCTATTACAGGGGCTGAGTCACTGGCTTACTGGTGTTCTTCCATGCCGTCCATGGGAGGGGTGCGTCACTTGAGTGGGTTGAGTCACTGACGTGGTCTTCCTGTCTGGGTTGGCACCCCCCCCCCTTGGGTTGTGCCATGGCGGAGATCTTTGTGGGCTATACTCGGCCTTGTCTTAGGACGGTAAGTTGGTGGTTGTAGACATCCCTTTAGTGGTGTGAGGGCTGTGCTTTGGCAAAGTGGGTGGGGTCATATCCTGCCTGTTTGGCCCTGTCCGGGGGTATCATCGGATGGGGCCACAGTGTCTTCTGATCCCTCCCGTCTCAGCCTCCAGTATTTATGCTGCAGTAGTTTATGTGTCGGGGGGCTAGGGTCAGTCTGTTACATCTGGAGTATTTCTCTTGTCTTATCCAGTGTCCTGTGTGAATTTAAATATGCTCTCTCTAATTCTCTCTTTCTCTCGGAGGACCTGAGCCCTAGGACCATGCCTCGGGACTACCTGGCATGATGACTCCTTGCTGTCCCCAGTCCACCTGGCCATGCTGCTGCTCCAGTTTCAACTGTTCTGCCTGCGGCTATGGAACCCTGACCTGTTCACCGGACGTGCTTGTTTCAACCTCGACAACTACTATGATTATTATTATTTGACCATGCTGGTCATTTATGAACATTTTAACATCTTGACCATGTTCTGTTATAATATCCACCCGGCACAGCCAGAAGAGGACTGGCCACCCCTCATAGCCTGGTTCCTCTCTAGGTTTCTTGCTAGGTTTTTGGCCTTTCTAGGGAGTTTTTCCTAGGGAGTTTTTCCTAGCCACCGTGCTTCTTTCACATGCATTGCTTGCTGTTTGGGGTTTTAGGCTGGGTTTCTGTACAGCACTTTGAGATTTCAGCTGATATACGAAGGGCTATATAAATACATTTGATTTGATTTGATTTTGAATGCGCAAACAAAAAGGAAGTATTTGGGCATAAATGATGGACTTTATCGAACAAAACAAACATTTATTGTGGATCTGGGAATCCTGGGAGTGCATTCTGATGAAGATCAAAGGTAAGTGAAAATTTATAATCCTATTTCTGATTTTAGTTGACTCCAAAATGGCGGGTATCTGTATTGATGATTGTTGTTGTCTGAGCTCTGTACTCAGATTATTGCAAAGTGTGCTTTTGCCGTAAAACTTTTTTGAAATCTGACACAGCGAGGAGAAGTTTCTTTAATTCTTTGAATAACAGTTTTTTATTTTATCAATGTTTATGATGAGTATTTCTGTAAATTGATGTGCTCATTCACCGGAGGTTTTTGGAGGCAAAACATTTCTGAACATTATGCGACAATGTGAAATGGTGTTTTTGGATATAAATATGAACTTTATCGAGCAAAACATACATGTATTGTGTAACATGAAGTCCTATGAGTGCCCTCTGATGAAGATCATCAAAGGTTAGTGCTTAATTTTAGCTGTATTTATGGTTTTTGTGACGATTCTCCTTGCTTGGAAAATGGCTGTGTGGTTTTTCCTTCTTTAGGCGCTGTCCTAACAATCTAATGCTATGCTTTCGCCGCAAAGCCTTTTTGAAATTGGACAATGTGGTTGGATTAAGGAGAAGGTTATCTTTAAAATGGTGTAAAATTGTTGTATGTTTGAGAAATTAGAATTATGAGATTTTTGTTGTTTTGAATTTGGCGCCCTGCTATTTCACTGGTTGTTGGCGAGTGTGTCCAGTAGGTGGGACGCTAGCGTCCCACAGATCCCAGAGAAGTTAAGAACAAATTCTTATTTTCAATGACGGCCTACGTCAAGGGAATAGCCTCTGGGAACTTTGTTGCCTAGTCCACCACCACCACCAAGATATGCTCATGTCCGCGCGTCAAACGCAGAAGGGGTCCCACCAGGTCCATGGCTATGTGCACAAACAGGGTCTCTATAATTGGGAGAGGGATAAGAGGGTTATGGTATGTTCGCTTGGGAGCAGTGCGTTGGCAAGTGCCACAAGATTTGCAATACTTAGCGACATCTTGGGTAATCCTCGGCCAATAGAAACGCCCCAACAACCATTTGGTGGTCTTCTCCCTGGTGAGGTGCCCCCCTAGTACATGTGTAACACTACATCTCTATATGAACGGGGCACCATTAGCAGATCCTGTTCCACATCTCTACGTTTGGCCAGCCAGTACAAGAGACCCCACTTGATGGCGTAATAAGGAGTGGTTACCTCACCTTCCGAGCCGATACTCCTCCCACCAACCCTCTCACCTTCCGCATTGCCTGGCGAAGGTCAGGGTCCCATCGTTGGGAGGTTCCAAATTGGCCCATTAGCTCTTCCAACAGGGTGAAGTTGTGTGTGTTGGGGCAAGGGAGGGGGCGCTCCTGGTTGGGGCCAAACCCCTTCCTGGTGCTCTCCCTCTGACTCCTGAAACACCTGGCATAACTGCTCCCTCTGGAGCTTGTCAACTTGACACAGGACAGGGGTCTGGTTAGATCCGGCTCCCACGAGTTGCTCTCGTACCCCCTCCAGGTGTCTTCTTCCGTGGTCTTCTGGAACAAGTACCTCAAACGATCATCGGGGGATTCTCCTTCCCCCCGGTCTGACGAGGAATCCCAATTGCCCTGCCACGCCTCCTTAGCTTCATCTCGTTCCTTCTCCTGCGGTGTGCACGTTGAGGGCATCTCCGGGTGGGCTCTGAGTGCGCCAGCGCTTGGTGATTAGAGTTGTCCGGTCTCTGTGCTCTATCAGGGCCATTCCCTTGCCCGCCTTCCTCCGCAGAAGCTCGAACAGGTGGCAGTCCCTCCCCAGTAGCACCGGTACCTTAAATTGGGGATCAACCCCGACGATCAGGGTGGTCTTCCCGGCAGGGGTATGGAAGCTGACTCGGGCTGTGTGGTGGCGTTTGGTGTCCCCTTAAATGCAGGCTACAGCGGTTTCCGCCTCGAAACGGGGCACGTTGGCCAGGACCTCCTCCCGTACCAGAGATACCATGCTTCCCGAATCCAGGAAGACCTCCCAGTCCATCCCTCTTACACTCACTGGCACACTCCAAGCTGGAGCCAGCTCCACATGCCAATATACCTGTGGCGCGGGAAATTCCACCTGGTCACGGGAGGTGGCTGACTATGGGGCTAGGTACTGGCCTGGCCGACCCTCATGCTAGCCATGGGGCGAACCACTGGAGTGGTCTTCTCACTCCTGCTAACAGCAGCAAGGCTTTTAGTAGACAAGTATAACTCAATGCACTGGACTAGGTGGTCAACTAGCTGGATTTGCCTGACCGACTATCCTCTGCATGGTGACGGGTAATGCCCTCAAACACTTGTCTATGACCAGGGTTTCTAACATGTCGGCCATGGTTTGTGGGGCATAGCCACCGACTTACCAGACGGATAAATTAGTAGAGCTGACCCCTCGGTGACGCCTCTTCGGCGTACTTCCAGTCATGAAACCTCTGGGCCCGGTCCCTGGGGGTCAGCTGATAACGGGACTGAATCTCCACCTTCAGACGTGCATAATCCGCTGCAGCCCCTTCCTAAATGTCGTAGTACGCCGCCTGGGGTTTGCCAGGGAGCAGGGGAGCCAGGGGGCCTGCCCATTTGTCCTGAGGCCATCTCTCTCTCTCTGTGAAGGTCAGAAGGTAGGCCTCCACATCGTCATCCTCCGTCAGACGTGGAATCAGTGCGTTGACGATGGGCATCCTACGGTCCCTGGGAGATGGGCGGTCTGCTATTACGGACCGGAGGAGGTCTAAGGCCTCCTGTTGGGCGATGACGCAGGCCATTAGCTGACATAGCAATTCTTCGCTCATGCCTATCAGCGGGCAAAGTGGGCTTCAAGGAAAAATACACTGCTCAAAAAAATAAAGGGAACACTTAAACAACACAATGTAACTCCAAGTCAATCACACTTCTGTGAAATCAAACTGTCCACTTAGAAAGCAACACTGATTGACAATACATTTCACATGCTGTTGTGCAAATAGAATAGACAACAGGTGGAAATTATAGGCAATTAGCAAGACACCCCCAATAAAGGAGTGGTTCTGCAGGTGGGGACCACAAACCACTTCTCAGTTCCTATGCTTCCTGGCTGATGTTTTGGTCACTTTTGAATGCTGGCGGTGCTTTCACTCTAGTGGTAGCATGAGACGGAGTCTACAACCCACACAAGTGGCTCAGGTAGTGCAGCTCATCCAGGATGGCACATCAATACGAGCTGTGGCAAGAATGTTTGCTGTGTCTGTCAGCGTAGTGTCCACAGCATGGAGGCGCTACCAGGAGACTGGCCAGTACATCAGGAGACGTGGAGGAGGCCGTAGGAGGGCAACAACCCAGCAGCAGGACCGCTACCTCCGTCTTTGTGCAAGGAGGAGCAGGAGAAGCACTGCCAGAGCCCTGCAAAATGACCTCCAGCAGGCCACAAATGTGCATGTGTCTGCTCAAACGGTCTGGAACAGACTCCATGAGGGTGGTATGAGGGCCCGACGTCCACAGGTGGGAGTTGTGCTTACAGCCCAACACCGTGCAGGACGTTTAGCATTTGCCAGAGAACACCAACATTGGCAAATTCGCCACTGGTGCCCTGTGCTCTTCACAGATGAAAGCAGGTTCACACTGAGCACATGACAGACGTGAGAGTCTGGAGACGCCATGGAGAACGTTCTGCTGCCTGCAACATCCTCCAGCATGACCGGTTTGGCGGTGGGTCAGTCATGGTGTGGGGTGGCATTTCTTTGGGGGGCCGCACAGCCCTCCATGTGCTCGCCAGAGGTAGCCTGACTGCCATTAGGTACCGAGATGAGATCCTCAGACCCCTTGTGAGACCATATGCTGGTGCGGTTGGCCCTGGGTTCCTCCTAATGCAAGACAATGCTAGACCTCATGTGGCTGGAGTGTGTCAGCAGTTCCTGCAAGAGGAAGGCATTGATGCTATGGACTGGCCCGCCCGTCCCCCAGACCTGAATCCAATTGAGCACATCTGGGACATCATGTCTCGCTCCATCCACCAACGCCACGTTGCACCACAGACTGTCCAGGAGTTGGCAGATGCTTTAGTCCAGGTCTGGGAGGAGATCCCTCAGGAGACCATCCGCCACCTCATCAGGAGCATGCCCAGGCGTTGTAGGGAGGTCATACAGGCACGTGGAGGCCACACACACTACTGAGCCTCATTTTGACTTGTTTTAATGACATTACATCAAAGTTGGATCAGCCTGTAGTGTGGTTTTCCACTTTAATTTTGAGTGTGACTCCAAATCCAGACCTCCATGGGTTGATAAATTGGATTTCCATTGATTATTTTTGTGTGATTTTGTTGTCAGCACATTCAACTATGTAAAGAAAAAAGTATTTAATAAGATTATTTCTTTCATTCAGATCTAGGATGTGTTGTTTAAGTGTTCCCTTTATTTTTTTGAGCAGTATAAATATATATATTATAAATCACAGCCACCGGAAAGTTTGTGGTGTTGCCCGCATTCTCCACCAGTTGTGAACGGATCAGTTTGCCCGAAACACCCTAACACAGGTGGGAGGCATAACATGAACAGACCAGAGGCAGTGGTTGTGGTTCCTTTTCTTCTGTATAGTTTACTAAATGGGACTTCTTTCGCCATAAAAAATGTATTCAGTACAGGGAACGTCCAATGCTGAAACACCAGTGTAACAAAACAAATAAACATAAACTAAGCCGTTGACCAAAAGGCCGTGGCCAAAAAGGGAAAACAAAACAACAAACGGCTTCTCATGTCTTAGACTATCGTCTACACATAACAGTTACAGGAGGAACACTTCTCTCTACCTAAAGCCTGCCTAAGTTAACAGAGAGACAAGGTGCCCAGTCACAGAAGCTTTCTCTGAGGTAGGAAAAAAAATCAACATCCTTACAGGTCCCCATCTCTACTCCCAAGCCTGCCCTAGCTCCTCTCCTGGTGCACCTATATAGACAAATACACAAAGCAATTAGTGGCCCCAGCTGCATACTAATTGGCTTTCCACTGAGTACCTATCCCCTGAAGAGGGTGCTATCGTGTCATCTTCCTCCGGCTGGTCACTGAACTCTCACATACATTACTTGATCATGATAAGATTGCTTTTTTCCAGAAGGGTATTTTCTATATCTATAAACAACTAGGAAATTACAGACATCATAAAAGGTAAGCATGAGAAAGACATCTAGGGGGGCAGGGAAAATGTATGAATTCACAAAACATTATTCAAATGAACATTCCCCAAATAATTGATAGCTGTTGAAGATGTCAAAGACATTGTTAGATTAGATCAGCCAACAGGCGCCCAGTGGGATTCCCAAGTGGGACACTGTATGCCAAAGTGGAAACCCTTTCACAATATTTGTATACTCTGCAACAGGCTTCAGTCAAAGCTAAACAAATGATTTCACAGAATGGGTAGAGCTCAAGTCCAAGGGGAAGAACTTCTGGATGAAGCTGACTCCAGTACTGTGCTTCTGGAGAAAGCTGACTCCAGTACTGTGCTTCTGGAGAAAGCTGACTCCAGTACTGTGCTTCTGGAGAAAGCTGACTCCAGTACTGTGCTTCCAAAGAAAGCTGACTCCAGTGCTTTGCTTTTGGAGCACACTGACTCCAGGGTTCTGCCTGGTTCAACCCTGAACTAATCTTCAGCAAGTAGGAGTGAGTCACCCATAGCAGAACCCAGTTCATCTGCTGTTCCTAGAGGACATCATTCATCTGGTTCTGTAAAAGAGAAAACACTTGAGACCAGAGCAGATTATACTCATAGTCAGAACTCTCCTCTGCTTAGTAAGAGTGAGGCTATACTGCAAGAGGTCAGTCAATTCAATTGGAGTTGGTGCTTTCCGCAAATGCCAGAGTGGGAACTCCCAACCTTTACTGGTTCTCTGTGATCCAAACCTGGAGCCCTGCACCAAAGAGATCTTATCTCAGATTGTGACCGTGTATAGGTCAGAAATGTCATACTTGGAATCCACATCCTGTTTTGTAGAAAGTTCCTCTTACAACTCCCTTGAAATCTGTGACTTTTTCGATGGTATCATGTCTTACCTAGAAGACATGCCCGTGTCCAGTTCCTCATAGGATTGTTAATCCAGCCTCAGTCATTGAGAAGCTCTCAAGTGAAAAGTTCCAGATGAAGGCAAGCAACTAAGTCAGAAAAATACTGATCAAATCCATCAATAGCGTCCCCAGCAAAGTCCATTCAAGCCAGACAGATTCTCAGATGTTGCCAACTAACATTCACCATTTCCTCAAAGCATACAGTTTCAGCTGCTTCTACAATGTTATGGCAGGCAGGAAGGCTCAATGCTTAAACAGTGATGAGAAAACCTCAGAGGCCACTGAGGCTGCAGCTGTAAATTCCCATTCTGGTGTGGAAAGATCTGAGAAGAAAATCTGGACAACTGCATAGGACTATTTACCACAATGTGAAGGCAAAGATGAGGGATTATTTGTCATTGCAAAGACAAGCCAAAGCCACGAAGGCTCAAGCCAAGAAGACCCTCAGCCATATTCTGGTTTCCATTCAGAAAGAACTGTCAAAAATGGTGACTGCTGGAGAGCTTTCACAAATAAAGAAAGTGGTTGGAACTATGCTGGAGGACGTTAAGAAGATAAGCAGTGAATGTGGTAAGAAACTGGTCTATCAAGAGTCACGGTGGTCTTCCTCCTCGTCATCCTCATCTGCCAAATTATGAAAGTCAGAGTGGGAATTTTCACTCCCTGGCACTCTCTCCCATCCCTTCCGAGTTACCCGACAGTACTGCTCAGCCCATTGTAAGATGCTCAGTCATTGAAATTAGAGAATATACTGTACTAATCCTAAAACATTGGTGTGTGATGCCAGAACAAGCATGTCTGCGATAGTGGATACCATCACAAAGAAGGTATATCCAGAGGAATAAGGGCAGGTTACATCTCACCCGGATCTGACAGCTGAAATAGCTGGATATACTGGAGGAACTCATATCTCAGTGTAGGTTTGGAGCTCTCTACTGTGATCTCAGTCACCAAGTCAACCGCATCATTTCTAAGAGCAACTTGGCCCCTCTGGTACTGACAGTGCCGGCTGGAACGAGTGCATCTGATACGGTCCTTGCGAAGCTGAAGAGGAATGACAAGAAAGTGGGGAAGCTTACAATTTATGTGCTGGTTTAGCTGTTTGCAGAGGTGTCGATGAGTTTGGCTCAGGGAGCCAGGGTGTTACGGATACAGGTATCCTGTATGTATCCTGTGTGTTTTCGTTTCTCTCTCCTTCTCCCCTCACAGGTGACAATCATCACTCCCCAATCACTCATCAATCAGTCCCCAAACAGAAGACACCTGTTCCTTTTCCCTCAACCAATCACATCCCCTTTCCCTTGGTTTAAAAACCCAGTCAATTGTTTTCTCCCCAGATCAATCTTTGTGCTCATTATCTCTCTCTCTCTCTCTCTCTCTCTCTCTCTCTCTCTCTCTCTCTCTCTCTCTCTCTCTCTCTCTCTCTCTCTCTCTCTCTCTCTCTCCTCTCTCTCTCTCTCTCTCTCTCTCTCTCTCTCTCTCTCTCTCTCTCTCTCTCTCTCTCTCTCTCTCTCTCTCTCTCTCTCTCTCTCTCTCTCTCTCTCTCTCTCTCTCTCTCTCTCTCTCTCTCTCTCTCTCTCTCTCTCTCTCTCTCTCTCTCTCTCTCTCTCTCTCTCTCTCTCTCTCTCTCTCTCTCTCTCTCTCTCTCTCTCTCTCTCTCTCTCTCTCTCTCTCTCTCTCTCTCTCTCTCTCTCTCTCTCTCTCTCCTTCTCTCCTCTCTCTCTCTCTCTCTCTTCTCTCTCTCTTGTGTTTTGCAACTACATGTCACATTTGTCCGGTAATCCTGTGAGTATTGTTTTGTTGTTTGACTGTTTGTTTGTTTGGTGGGAAAAGGGGGTACCAAGACAAGTCGCCCATGGGCATACATTACCCGTAGGAATACTTTGTCTAAGTACCCTAGTTAGAACTGGGCGGACCACCCACTGTATTGTTGGTTAGTTAGCTAGCTGTTCTTGAAGTAGGCTAGTCTAGTTTAGGGGTGTTTTGGATTATTGTTTCTTTGCTTGGGTCCAGCTCAGCCCCTTTTCTCACACCCCTTTACCGTGTGTTTAAAATAAACCAGTAGTGTTTGACGGTAGATTTAAGTTGTCTGTGGTTTTTGTTCACACTGTTCCTTTTCACTATTATAATTTGCATGATTTATGTTACGGGTCTTGTATCCATCCCCCCTAGACTGCAGGGCCAAAGGGATTCGTAACACAGGGTGTCTGCCAGAGTTTCTGAAGATAGAGTTTCATACTCTTCTTCTTCATCAGTATTTAGTGACACAATCAGTGTCTTTACCAAGTTATGGTAAACCAGGTCATGAACTCTGTGGTTTCTGATGCACAAAGTAGAGGGTCCTCTCCAACCGAATCTCTAACCACTTTAACTGATGAAGGCAGTTTATTGAGTGGCAAGTCCTCCCCTTGGCTGTCTCTCTCTAGCTCCATTATGGCAACAAGTGAGACCGCCAATGCAGCACGAACCTTTAAGGCCTACATGGATGGAGAGGAAGTGGAAACCTCCAGTTGTTCTTGTGTAGCTCAGAACACTGTCAAGGATGATGTGTCAACCAGCCCAGACATGGTCAAAGATTTCCCACTTCCAACTCCATCTTCTGATAACAGACAGTGATGATGACTTCACCGGCCTCATCAGCATGTTAGTGGTGAGACGTCTAACAAAAATCCAAACCCCAACAGAGGACTACCCAGTTGATGTTGCATGCATGTCACAAGACCTAGTCCCAAAAGTCATGGCTGTCTTATGTGCATGGTCAGGCTGTTCTGAGACCCAAGCACATCCCAAGAACCTGAGGATTCATAAACTCTACAGGGCCGTCAACAAAAATCTGTTGGAGGAGTTTGGCTCTGAGAAAATCCCTCAACTGGCTGTGTCGACTCAGAACTCTACATTTAATAGGATTCTTATCTTTGAGTAAAGAGTTTCTCCACAGTTTCTCCACAGCCTCAAGAACATCGTTCAAAGCCACCAGGCCTGAGGCTCTTCCTATGGCTGAGGATGTGAAGGCTACTGTCTATAGGCCCCATAAGACAATAAACTATAGACGCAGGAAGTGTCCTTTCCTACAAAGGCTGAGCAGGGTGACAATTAACTTAAAAGATACTGCAGACTTGTTTAAATTAACTGTTGTGGGAGAATACAAAATATACAGTGCATTCGGAAAGTTTTCAGACCCCTTGACTTGTTCCACATTTTGTTACGTTACATCCTTATTCTAAAATGGATAAAAAAATAATCATATTCAACAATCTACACACAATACCCCATAATGACAAAAGCAAAAACAGGTTTTTAAAAATGTATGCAAATGTATTAAAAATAAAAAACTGAAATACCTTGCTATGAGACTCGAAATAGAGCTCAGGTGCATCCTGTTTCCATTGATCATCCTTGAGATGTTTATACAACTTGATTGGAGTCCACCTGTGGTAAATTCAATTGATTGGACATGATTTGGAAAGGCACACAGCTGTCTATATAAGGTCCCTCAGTTGACAGTGCATGTCAGAGCAAAAATCAAGCTATGAGGTTGAAGGAATTGTCCGTAGAGGTCAGGATTGTGTCAAGGCAAAGATCTGGAGACGGGTACCAAAACGTTTCTGCAGCATTGAAGGTCCCCAAGAACACAGTGGCCTCCATCATTCTTAAATGGAAGAAGTTTGGAACCACCAAGACTCTTCCTAGAGCTGGCTGACCGGCCAAACTGAGCAATCGGTGGAGAAGGGCCTTGTTCAGGGAGGTGACCAAGAACCCAATGGTCACTCTGACAGAGCTCTAGAGTTCCTCTGTGGAGATGCGAGAACCTTCCAGAAGGACAACCATCTCTGCAGCACTCCATCAATCAGGCCTTTATGGTAGAGTGGCCAGACGGAAGCCACTCCTCAGTAAAAGGCACATGACCGCACGCTTGGTGTCCAAAAAGGCACCTAAAAACTCTCTCAAACATGAGAAATAAGATTCTCTTGTCTGATGAAACCAAGATTGAACTCTTTGCTTTGAATGCCAAGTGTCACTTCCGGAGGAAACCTGGCTCCATCCCTACGGTGAAGTATGGTGGTGGCAGCATCATGCTGTGGGTGTGTTTTTCAGCGGCATGGACTGGAAGACCAGTCAGGATCGAGGCAAAGATGAACGGAGCAAAGTATAGAGATACTTGATGAAAACCTTCTCTGGACCTCAGACTGGGGTGAAGGTTTAACTTCCAGCAGGAGAACGACCCTAAGTACACAGCCAAGACAACACAGGTGTGGCTTCGGGACAAGTCTATGAATGTCTTTGAGTGGCCAAGCCAAAGCCCGAACTTGAAACCGATCTAACATTTCTGGAGAGACCTGAAAATAGCTGTGCAGCAACGCTCCCTATCCAACCTGACAGAGCTTGAGAGGATCTGCAGAGAAGAATGGGAGCGTCATACCCAAGAAGACTCACAGCTGTAATCGATGCCAAAGGTGCTTCAACAAAGTACTGAGTAAAGGGTCTGAATACTTATGTAAATGTTATTTTTATACTTTTATGTAATAAATGAGCAAAAATGTCTAATCCTGTTTTTGCTTTGTCGTTATTGTGTGGGGGTGGGGGGGGGGACAACAATTTAATCAATTTTAGATTTAGGCTGTAACCCACCAAAATGTGGAAAAGGTCAAGCGGTGTATATACTTTCCAAAGGCACTGTACAACCATCCATTATAAATCTTGTGCTGTTGGTAGATGGGTTTGTTGTTCAGCTGTGATATTTTTCTCTTTAAATACTTCGCCCTTCAAGAAGAGGAACAAGGATTCCCACTGCTCTGAATCAGAACTAGTACAGACCACTGCTGAAGATGGCATGTGTAAGTCCACACATGACATTTTCAATTTGCAAAATAACCCGACAAAAGCTTTATCTATAGTCATCTTATGTGAAAGTATTTATAATTTCAAAACCTCATCAGTATAAGCTATTTTGAGTTGCGACTGATAGATGTAAGCGTACATTACAACATATCATTTCTAAATCAAAGTGCATGTCAACTCCCTCTTCTATAGTGCCCAGCATAGTACCATATGCACCGCCAGAGGATCTCCCCTCCATTTTTCAACAGAAGTCCTGCCAACATCCACTCAAAAGACCTGTGCAAGCCCTTCAAATGGTTCTCAAATACCAAGTAACTCAGACAATTTATTGGCCAACTTATTAAACATCATTCATTGCATTAAATTGATGGCTTTTCTGCCTTGTGCTCCCCCGTTAACAAATCAGATTTCAAAATAACTGGCTTTTTAATGTTCGCAGTGGTCGCCACATTAACTATAGTGGTGTTTGTATAGCTAGCTCTTCTAAACAAGGTCTGATCCAGATGGAATCCTGACACTGGCGTGCCCTCTGAACTATGATCTGAGTGGCTGTAGGCCTGCAGGGCTGAGCCTCAGCTCTCTCTGCCCTCCTGTCCCAATACATTTTCTCTCTTCTGAAATATCTGCCACTGTCAGCAGGCAGCCAGCATGGGAAAACTGTTGAGAGCTTTGTCTCCCTCACTGCTAAAACACTGAATTCTTATCTATTGCAGCATATTCAACCTTTTGTTTTAACCTATTATACATGTAGTCCCCATTAATAATTTCAAACAGTTATAACATGAAAGGTAATATAAAAAGTCAACCTATGACACACTAAAAGACATCAGCTGGTTGCCGCTATAGATAGCTAGGTTATGCCGGTGCACAATGGTAACACCGCCTGCCTTGGGAGATAATGATGTAAGATGCCTGCTTACCATCACTTATCCAGGTGCCAGAGACGCAATCAAGACAATATGCTTATAAGAGTCTGAACTACATAATCACTCACATACAAAGATGATTATCATTCACTAAGGTCAGCGCAGATGGTGTATAAAAACAAAACACTTTATTACAATTAGGCTGGAAAAAATCAAATAAACTACTTTACAAGTACAAATGTTTTCCATTGTTATTTACATTTTTTTTTTTTTACATCAATACAAAATGACATTTGAGAAAACAAGATACTTAATGTTTACAGTGTTTGTTACAATGGACTAAAGGAACGTGCATTATTTTCCATAGAATATCTGAAAAAGCAACATCCAGATTGTATTTCATTTGTGTTTAACTGTGATACAATCACTATTGGGGCAGTTTGACGTGGCAAGCTCAAATGAGCTAACTTTTAAGGACACCTCTTTCAATGTTAAATTGGTACACTGAAAAAGGTTATGTGAATGTGTTTCTATGGATACAACTCTGCAATCACTAATGGCTCAGGGCTTTGTGTGATTTACATGTTTCACAATGAGCACGATGACTGAAATCCTCACTTATCCTTCTGGTAGGCAATGCACCTGTAGTACTGATATTTAGCTACATTACTTGATCATGATATGATTGGTATGTTCTATATCTATAAACAACTAGGAAATTGCAGACATAAAAGGTAAGCATTAGGACACCAAGGAGGGCAGGAACAATGTATGAATATACAAAACATTCAAATGAACATTCCCCCAAATTAGTGATGCACCAGCCCATAGGCTCCAGCCACATAGTAACATTAATATATTCATCAATATAAAATGCATGAATATGCTTTTCAGATCTTTATTAAATGTTGGTGCAGGGGGAGGTTGCCTCCAGGGGAGACCTTCTGAAACAGTGGACAGTTACAGAACTGATGTAGAAAATTAACACTCTTGAAGACATGCCATTCCTTTAGCCAGGTTAGATTCAACACAGCCACCTCAGTCAGGACTTCACTGCTCTGCCAAAGTGAAAGAATCTCTTCATGTCATTGTAAGTGCATTTACACTGATGATATGGGCTCTTTGGCCTAGCTGAAAGGGGAGCACTAACTATTTCTGTGGGCTACTAGCTGCTGCCCCCGCTGGGCTTGGCCTGGTTCTTGCCCCTCATGGCCCCTCCGCGAGCCTGGCCCTTGGCTGGCTGCTGCAGTACAGGGGACTCGGCTGCAGCAGGCGCTTGGGCCTGCTGGGCCGGGCTGTGAGGAGAGGTGGTCTGGATCTGAGGCGAGGCGACTGCAGTCACCACCTGCTGCTGGAGAAGCTTCTGCTGAACCACCTGGGATGTGCCTGATGGAATCATCTGGACCTGGGGCTGGGCTGAGGACGCAGGCTGGGTCAAGGGCACCGTCTGGGGGTGGATCTGGTACAACACAACAAGAGGGTCAAATTAGAGAGACGACAACATTACCAGAATATACTGCCCTCTTGGTAGCTTTATTCACCATCATAACATTTCACAAGAGTTTAAAGGGAATGACCGAAATGCCAAAACGCATGAAAGCATTGTGCAATTTAAGCAAGCTGACTTGTATTTGAGTCACATGCAAGGAAGACGTGAAAGGTCATGACGCACAGTAAGCAAAACCTGTTACTTCTCATTCTTTATGCCTCTGCCCCTCTGTTGGGGCATAGTGCCCTTACCTGCTGTGGAGATGATACGATCTGCTGGATGTTGGCCACAGTGGATTGCCCCTGCACTATCTGGGGGAGTTTAGGCACCTAATATACAAGGGGAAACAGTTAGCATTCCTCACACCTCTGGATAATAGCCCTCTATACATGCCCTCTATATGACCCAGAACCTAAAGGCCAGTGGGTTGAAGTATCTGAGTAGTAGATGAGTGCATACCTGCATTTGCTGGGCCCCAGTGGGTTTTCCAGTCTGGGCGATGGAGGTAGTGAAGAACTGGGTCTTGATGCCAGGTTGGAGCTGGGTGGTGGCAGCATAGGTGACCTTCTGCTGCTGCTGGGCGGCCTGGGGACCCTGCATTGTCACCTGCTGGGTGCCCAACTGAGAGAGAGGACATAGAGCAGAACAAGGTTCACAACAAGATTCTTCTGACAAAAATGCATGGCAACTATTGACAGACTGGGTTGTAGTTTCATAAGTGTCACTTTCAGTTCAGATTAGAAGCGCACCTCTGACCAACCCATACCCTTATGGTATCAACAAGATAACACTTAAATATGTGTGTGGCTGTGTAGACGGCGGTGGTTCTGTTTGTCCCTTGAGCCGCACCTTCTGCTGCACAGTGGCCGGTCCTTGCTGTGGCTCCACTGCTTTCTGCTGGGCTGCTGCTGCCTGAACGGCTGCCTGCTGCTTCTTCATCTGGAGCAGCTGCATCTGGGGGAACGGGGGCGGCAACACCGGCCCACCTACAGGAGCAGAAGAGAGACATAGTGACTCAGGGACAGGACAACAACCAACAGAGGGAGTGTGGGGGTATGTGTTTTTGTGCTAAGAGAAAAGGATTGAGTGCTTCAGTCTAATCAGTTGCTGAGAATTGGAGGGCTTCCCCACCTGTTTTCTGGGCCTGGCCAATGGCCACACTGATACCAGCCACAGAGACGGGCAGTGTGGTGACGCCAGCGGAGGAGACCACAGCTGGCACAGAGACTACGGGGGGCTTGGTGAGGGTCACCTGGGCCGTCTGCCCTGGCTGGGCCTGGATCTGACCCTGGGTGGGCACCCGCGTCTGGAGTGGCAAAGACAAACACTGTTCTAAACACTGTTTCAATGGATCATTAATTCATCACGGTTACTTCTGGTAGATCATTATTCAAAATGGACACGTCTCAGCAGTGACGTTGTGTGGCATTTACCAGTCTGAAAATAATAAAGATCAGCACAACAGTGGTACTAATCCCCTAGACCAGGCTACATACTGTAGAAAACAAACAAGAGCAGGGGATAAAGTTGGTCCTCACCAGTCTGGCCAGCTGCAGGTTGGCTACGGTAGAACCAGCCAGCACGGCCCCGGCTCTGGGAGCAGCAGCTACAGCAGCTAGCTGTGGGTTGGCCTGGGCTGCCTGGGGGTTAGCCAGTTGGACCTGGGAGGCCTGCTGGCCTGCCTGCTGCTGGCCCTGGGCTGCTGCCACTGCCACCTGCTGCTGGGACATCTGCATCTTCTGCTTGTGCATCTTCAGCAGCTCCTACAGTCAGAGAAAGAGTTAAAGTCAAGTTATATCTCAAGTGCTTTAACATCTTAGTATCTGGAATATAGTGCAGTGTGGTTCGCTGACTGTGATGCATTTTGAAATCGTGAATCCAATTTATGTGCATTCACATAGACTTGCAAAGTGTTAAACTTGCACTGCTTTGAGAAGGGGACTGAGCATCAGTAGCAGCTAATGCCAGGAGGCCATGCAGTGAATGAAGGGCTTCTTTATAGAGCACAGTACCTGGGGTTTTCCCACAGCCTTGATGCCTTGTGGAGAGGAAGCCTGCTGTTGTTGCTGCTGGAGCTGCTGCTGGCGGAGCATGTGGAGGTGGGCCTGAGTGATGGGCTTCCCCTGGGGCAGCTGCATGCCTGTGGCTGGGGACAAAGAGAGGGAGAGGAGTCAGATCACAAAACCAGGGGACAGGGCACTTTAATTACCGGACTATTAAGCGCACCTGAATAAGCCGCACCTACTGAATAAAAAAAATATATATTATTTTGAACATAAATAAGCCGCACATGTCTATAAGCCGCAGGTGCCTACCGGTACATTGAAACAAATGAACTTTACACAGGCTTTAACGAAACACCGCTTGTAACAAAAAATAAAAAATTAGCAGTAAGCTTTAGTTGTTTAGAGTCAATTCCTCACGCTGCTGTTTCCAACATCTTATCATCGACTCATTAAGACCAAGCTCCCGTGCAGCAGCTCTATTTCCTTTTCCAACAGCCAGATCAATCGCCTTCAACTTGAAAGCTGCATCATATGCATTTCTCCGTGTCTTTGCCATGATGAGGGTGACAAAATGACTACCGTAATCAGAATGATGGGAAGTTTGAGGGCGCTCGATTTAATCTAAACAGTAAACAAAAAAGTTGTTTGACCTTAACCCGTTCGGCAATTTCATTGGTCTAATGAAAGCTTCATGCCGGCAAAAAACTGAGCACGTCACAGAATATTTTTGGGGAGAAAAAAAAATTGAAAGCGGGAAAAATCCATATATTAGCCACGTCATTGTTTAAGCCTGGGAAAAAAAGTTGTGGCTTATAGACCGGAATTTACGGTATGTTGTTTTGTTGGATGTTTCCCTATGTTCTTTGAAGAAGGGTTACTTTAAAGTTGGTGTTAAAAGGGCTATGAATTGATTGTTTGTATGTGTTCAGTGTGAATAATGTGTCCAGTACCTGGTGTGACCTGAGTGACCAGGGAGCGGGTCTGAGACTGCACTGGGGTCAGAGTGGTGGACACCACCGCAGAGGCGGTCACCGGGGTTATAGCCCTGACACCCTGCTGACCCGTAGCTATGGCGATCACCTCTCCAGGGGTGGCAGCGGCAGGTACGGCTCTCTGCTGGGAGTGGACCACCTGGGCTCCTGCTGCACCGGCAGGCTGGAGGGGGGACAAGAGCACAGGGCCTCATGTCGGACCATTCACTCTGTCAGCAAGACTGAATATTTCTCAAACAATGGTGATTGTGTGTTATAATACAGAAACTGGGAAAGATTCCCTAGGAGTTGAGGGAAACAATAACAGGGTTAATACATAGTGACTTACAGACAGGGTGCCTGGTATGACTTGACCTGGTGATGCCAGCCGTTTGTTGGCCTGGAACAAACTTGGAGGAACTCCAGCCACTGTGTTCACAATCACGTTCCCCGCTACGGTGCCTGAAAGGGACAAAAAGGAAAGTACTTAAGAAATGACTATTTCATTACAGACCAAATGTTTTGTAATGATCAATGACAGTGCCATGAAAACCCACCAGTTTGAATGGTCGTCCCCCCAGCAGCATTCTTAATGGATCCAGCCTGAAAAACACAAGCAATGTTCTCGTAAAAACATTTTCTTTCCCCAAAATAAATCTATATAGACAGCTCTTGGTCTGACATTGAAAATTGTCGGGTTCTCCCCATTCTCACCAGGACAGCGGTGTTGGGTACAGCGGTAGCTCCAGTCACTGCAGGGGCCTGGGGGACTCCCGGGGCCTGGGCTTGGCCTACAGCGGGAGCCCCAGCCTGGGGTTGGGCAGCACCGGCCACGGCCTGGGGGACTCCAGCCTGCTGAGCTAGCTGCTGAGTCCTCTGCTGCTCTGCTAGGGCCTGGCAGGACAGACAGACAGATAGGAATGTTGAAGATCAGAGCGCGAGCACTGTCACACTGCAAACTTAGCCATTAATCCAAAACCAGAGAGAACATACAGTAACAGTACACACCTTCTTCTCCTTGGCAATCCTCTCAGCACGTTGTGATGCCACCTGAATGGGAGGGAGGGGCTTGTCGTAGCCAATCCCACTTTCTGCCAGGACGGAGGCATGTTTGGGGTTCTTCTGGAATGGGTTCATCCCCAGACTTTGAAGACGAAGCAAACATTCCATAGAGTTAACTGATAGTTGCACACTAAGCATGTTTATCAAGAGGCCGATAAAACATGCATTACATCATGCTACAGAGGAATGGTCATGTTGAGTGCTTACAGCGGTTTGATGGGGGGACTCCTCTTGCTGGCGATGATCTTCATGAGCTCAAAGCGGCTGTTGTAGAGCTGGATGTGTGTAGCGTTGTCATCCTGGGTGTAGATCTGACAGGTCCGCAGCGGCCGGCTGTTCTTAGACTGGTGAAGGAGAAAGGAGGGAAACTGGCCAATCAAGAGAGCTCTGTGAATCCAACAATATGACCACTGTAAAACACAAGAGTAGGGCAATGTACCTTGTATATGCTCTTAGTTTTCTTCTTGGGGTTCGCCTCATACACCAACTAAAACGAGTAACAAAAACGGTATGGGTTAATTATCTGAATACTCAAAACAATATAATGTCCAGCTGTCATTCAGGACTTTCGTAGTCATGGCTGCTCACCTTGCCCTCCTCCCGGGGGATGATGACGTTCTCGTAGCGGTTGCGACACTGCTTGGGCGAGCGGTAGATCCGACTGCAGGAGTTGACCACGTCGCTGACCAGGTCCCAGTTGGGCGTGTGGGCCGGAGACATGATGGTTAGGTTCAGAGGGAGCTCCAGGAGCTGCTTCAAAGCCTGCCGCGGACAGAGAGAGAGGGGACAATTACTTCACTAACGGAACACATCATACTAACTTAACTAAAACACATTTCACCACATTTACAAATATCTTAGCTTCTCAGTATATTTTAGTTCAACTCATCTGAGAGTACCTAGCAAACATACATTATGACAGACATTTCCACCAGGGGTAAAACAAGCCATTTCAGTAGCAGCCTGCTCAGTACCTGTAGCAGGGCCCAGTCTTCACTGATGAGCCACTCTGGGTTGTCCTGTCCGGCCTCCATGGCAGGTTTGACCAGCGAGGGCAGAGGCTTGGCAAAGGGCGCCTGCTGCTTCAGGGAGAAGTTCTTCTTTTGGTCCTTGCCCTCGCGGCGGACCTTGAGCATGCTGGCCTTCTCAAAGAGGGAGCGAGGAGGAATCACCGTCTCCCCATGACCCTTCTTCTTCTTCCTGCCTGCTGCGGAGCACAAGCACATGGGTTAGGACAGAGCTCACAAGTGCATCACTACACACACAATGTACCATACTGTAATGCTTGTTACAGAAATACAAAGCCTTACCCGAGGGGTCCATCTTGAGTCTCTTGTGCTCCTTGCGGATGTAGACAGGAGGCAGTTTGGACTCAGGCATGGGAGCAGAGTCGTACATCAGACAGATCACAGAGTCGATATAGATGTCGTTGTCATCCTGCGGTGGGGTAGGTGGAGTCCACAGCTGCAACCAGAACCATAGGTTAACAGAGCTGACAGGCTCATGGGTCATATGAGGCTTCACTATGACACATCTCAGGTACTGTCATGTCTTGCTCGTTCTGAAAAGTAATTTTTATTTAAATGATGTGTGTATTGTTATTGTATTGCTAGATATTGCTGCGTTGTTAGAGTTAGAAACATACACATTTCAATGCACCTGCGATAACATCTGCAAAACTGTGAACGTGACCGATACACTTTGATTTGATGTAGACATTATGCGACTGACTTACCGGCATGATTTCCGTTTGGCCATCTTCTCCATCAAACACATACTCCTGTTGAAACAGAGACAAGAGCTAAGCTCCCATTACCACGGAGTTACAATGGAAACGCACTACAGGCTCTGTTCTCTTATCTCAACACCGTGACCACCAGATGAGAGAGTGAAAACCTACCATGTTGTAAGCATCCTCTCTGGTGTAGGTGAACAGGTTCTCCTCGTCCTCAATGATCATCCTCTCTGAGTCTTCAGCCTTCAGTTTCTGGAGGTGCTGCATCTCCCAGCCTCTCTTTGCACACAACAGTCGCTCCTGAAATTCACATTAGTCATTAAATAATTATCAAAGTTGTTTTTAATTGTGGTCTGGTGCTACTTTGAGAATGCAAGGTCTTACGAGCTAGTAGTACCTCTGGATGTCTGAGAGAACTGTTTAAAGTCTTACCTTGGCAACATGTTCGTCTTCACTGACATGAAGATACTCCAGGTATTGCAGGGCATATTTTTCTATCGGCGTTAGCTGATGGAGTATAAGATTAAGACAATCCAGCTGTAGTCAAAACTGATGTGCTAGCTCCCTGGTATGTAGTCTACAAGACCATCCAGCTGTAGTTAAAACTGATGTGCTAGCTCCCTGGTATGTAGTCTACAAGACCATCCAGCTGTAGTTAAAACTGGTGTATTAGCTCCCTGGTATGTAGTCTACAACATACTGTAAGAAGGCACTTAATGACAGTTTATCACCTGGTCCATGACAGCACTGAGCTCCTCCAGCTGAGAGGGCTCTTCTTTGACCTGTGCCTCTTTCTCCAGGTCCTCCTCCTGACCCCCCTCCTCCTGCATCTCTGGTGGTGGGGCGTCCAGGCTGATGCTGTGGAGGGCCTGGATGTAGGGCCTGGCCACGCGGGGAGAGATTGCCTCAGAGGGAGACGGCTCCTGGTGCAGAACCACAAACTCCTCAACCTTCTCTCCAGAGCCGGCCTCCACCTCAAACAGGTCCTGGATGGTCCGCTGGACAGAGACACAGCGTATGAAATAATATAGTATGGGTTTTAGTCAGAGTGGGGCTGGGGTCTGGTTGGTGTGAGGTTAAAAGATCCTACATGTGTGAGTGGGGCTGGGGTCTGGTTGGTGTGAGGGTAAAAGATCCTACCTGTGTGAGTGGGGCTGGGGTCTGGTTGGTGTGAGGGTAAAAGATCCTACCTGTGTGAGTGGGGCTGGGGTCTGGTTGGTGTGAGGGTAAAAGATCCTACCTGTGTGAGTGGGGCTGGGGTCTGGTTGGTGTGAGGGTAAAAGATCCTACCTGTGTGAGTGGGGCTGGGGTCTGGTTGGTGTGAGGGTAAAAGATCCTACCTGTGTGAGTGGGGCTGGGGTCTGGTTGGTGTGAGGGTAAAAGATCCTACCTGTGTGAGTGGGGCTGGGGTCTGGTTGGTGTGAGGGTAAAAGATCCTACCTGTGTGAGTGGGGCTGGGGTCTGGTTGGTGTGAGGGTAAAAGATCCTACCTGTGTGAGGAATGCCAGGGTGTAGTCAGTCCCCTGAGCAGCCACCTCTCTAATCAGATCCTTGGTGCCGTTCTTCAGCAGCTTCTCTTCAATGGAGTTCCCACTCTCCAGTCTGGGATACAAAACACCAAATTACCAACCTCAAACTGACTAACATTCCAATTAGTCATCCTGATATGGTATGTAGAGTTACAGTTGAAGTCAGAAGTTTACATACACTTAGGTGAGTCATTAAAACTAGCTTTTCAACCACTCCACACATTTCTTGTTAACAAACAGTTTTGGCAAATCGGTTAGGACATCTACTTTGTGCATGACACAAGTACTTTTTCAAACAATTGTTTACAGACAGATTATTTCACTTATAATTCAATGCATCACAATTCCAGTGGGTCAGAAGTTTACAAACACTTAGCTGACTGTGCCTTTAAAAAGCTTGGAAAATTCCCGAAAATGATGTCATGGCTTTAGAAGCTTCTGATAGGCTAATTGACATCATTTGAGTCAATTGGAGGTGTACCTGTGGATGTATTTCAAGGCCTACCTTCAAACACGGTGCCTCTTTGCTTGACATCATGGGAAAATCAAAAGAAATCAGCCAAGACCTCAGAAAGAAAATTGTAGACCTCCACAAGTCTGGCTCATCCTTGGGAGCAATTTCCAAACGCCTGAAGAGGTACCACGTTCATCTGTACAAACAATAGTACACAAGTATAAACACCATGGGACCACGCAGCCGTCATACCGGTCAGGAAGGAGACGCGTTCTGTCTCCTAGAGATGAACGTACTTTGGTACGAAAAATGCAAATCAATCCCAGAACAACAGCAAAAGGACCTTGCGAAGATGCTGGAGGAAACCGGTACAAAAGTATCTATATCCACAGTAAAACGAGACCTATATCGTCATAACCTGAAAGGCCGCTCAGCAAGGAAGAAGCCAGTGCTCCAAAACCGCCTTAAAAAATCCAGACTACGGTTTGCAACTGCACATGGGGACAATGATCGTACTTTTTGGAGAAATGTCCTCTGGTCTGATGAAACAAAAATAGAACTGTTTGGCCATAATGACCATCATTATGTTTGGAGGAAAAAGGGGGAGGCTTGCAAGCCGAAGAACACCATCCCAACCGTGAAGCACGGGGGTGGCAGCATCATGTTGTGGGGGTGCTTTGCTGCAGGAGGGACTGGTGCACTTCATAAAATAGATGGCATCATGAGAAAGGAAAATTATGTGGATATATTGAAGCAACATCTCAAGGCATCAGTCAGGAAGTTAAAGCTTGGTCGCAAATGGGTCTTCCAAATGGACAATGACCCCAAGCATACTTCCAAAGTTGTGGCAAAATGGCTTAAGGACAACAAAGTCAAGGTATTGGAGTGGCCATCACAAAGCCCTGACCGCAATCCTATATAAAAGTTGTGGGCAGAACTGAAAAAGCGTGTGCGAGCAAGGAGGCCTACAAACCTGACTCAGTTACACCAGCTCTGTCAGGAGGAATGGGACAAAATTCACCCAACTTATTGTGGGAAGATTGTGGAAGGCTACCTTAAACGTTTGACCCAAGTTAAACAATTTAAAGGCAATGTTAACCAAATACTAATTGAGTGTATGTAAACTTCTGACCCACTGGGAATGTGATGAAAGAAATAAAAGGTGAAAAAGATTATAATCTCTACTATTATTCTGACATTTTATATTCTTAAAATAAAGTGGTTATCCTAACTGACCTAAGACAGGGAATTTTTACTAGGATTAAATGTCAGCATTTGTAAAAAACTGAGTTTAAATGTATTTGGCTAAGGTGTATGTGAACTTCTGACATAAACTGTGTGCTACCTATAGATGTGGATGTCTTTGAAGCGTCCGATCTTTTCGCACCACTCCTGGGTGCGGGCATCCATGCTGGGGTTGAGGTCTGTGTCGTAGAATATAATGGTGTCTGCGTCGAACACGGTCCCCACGGCCGAGCAGCAGCGATTGGTCAGGATGCTGCAGAACACCTGTCTGTTCCTGTTGAAGGTCTTCATATGCTCCTGATGGGAGGGAGATATCGTAAGAAACCGAGAGAGACAGATTAGTCCTAAGGAGAGGGCTTCAGAGTTGTATCCTATCCCAATACTCCAATTAAGATAATGGTATAGGTAGCATTACCTCTTGTGACCCTGACCAATACTTGTCTAACATCTACAAAACACATGGTATAGATGGTTGGAGAGGTCTAAATCCTACAAATTATTGTAGGGTTTATGATAAGAGTATATCCTGCAACAGTGACTGGTGCGCTGAAATTGAGCAGTTCTCCACAACTATACTTTGTCTTTTAGACAAATGAAGACACGCTTCCTCTGCTTCAAATGTTACAAACCAAACACCTCCGGTATAGTTCACTCAGCTAACCGACAGAGAGACGAAGGAGAATTAAACAAGAGGTCGGTTAGACAAGAGGCAGACACGTCTGATTGGACAGCCAGAAAATAAAAATAGCAAGTGTAGCAGAAACAGGTTTTTCAGACGGAAAATGAAACGGCAAGTGTTGCAGAAAAGTAAAAAGTACAGCACTAAAAAAGCCCAATAGCCCCATAGGTTCTCTAGAGTTGCCACTGTGTGCTTCTCTTAAGGCCCTAGGAGGAACAGCATCCAGTAGGGAGGGAAGAGAGCGTAGTACTCTGTCCCCTTATAGTGCCAGAACACTGCACTGAATCAAGAGGTCCCAGTGTTAGACAGGGAGAAACAGAAAGAGAGGCAGGGCTGTCACTGAGTGAGTGTACTACAATTAACCCTAGTCATGCAACACAATAGAAGTCTCTGTGTGTGAACTCACTATAACACAGGCACCATAACTGGTGCAGCGGATGACTTCCTTGGTACAAAGGTGTTTTACCTGCCGTTCCTCTGTGGTCAGGCTCTCGTCCACGCGGATGTATGTGAGCTGCCGGTGGTCCAGGAAGGCCTCCAGGATGTCCAGCATCTTCACCATCTGTGTGAAGATGAGGACTCGATGATTCTCCGACCTCAGCTTCTGGAGCAGAATGGCCAGGGCCTCAAGTTTACCTTCGGTGGAGAAAAATATATGCTAATTTTTGTGTAATTCGAACAATGTGTGCAGCCCGCACACCAAATGGACTACCTATGTTGAACCAGGCTTATAGGAGAGCCTAGAGCCCTGGCACACAAAGCTAAATATAGTCTTCTGCTGAGCTCACCTGAGTCCATCTGCATGAGCTGCAGGTCAGGGAACTGGAGCTGGTGTCCAGAGGCCAGGCGGTGGATCTCTGTGCTGTGGGGGGCGGCAGCCTCCTGGAGCCTGCGACTGATCGACTTCTGCTCCAGGCTGTAGGGAGCTGGGGGATTGGCTGCATACAGGTGAGGGGGAGGAGCTACTGCGACAGGGACAACACATGATAACCTACAGAGAGGAGAGAGTATTTTAATGACTTTAAGAAATACAAAAGGCTATATGAACTCAAGTAGGCTTTAACTCAATTCACTGTATGCAAACTTAACTATATTTTGAACCAGGGTGATCACGTCCATCCTGAAATAAAAGTTTAATCTGACAGTGATGTGAGGTGATTGACCATCGTGGGAAGTTGAGTACCTGCTGACTAGGTGGCTGCCAGCGTCCTGGCGATGTGCGGAGGAGAGCAGGGCAGACTGGAGGTGTGTGGTGGTGGCCACAGGGGTCCTCTGGGCCCTGAGGCAGCTGTCCCTGCCTACCCACCTCCAGCCCCTGGGGCTCAGGGCAGAGTGAGGAGCCCCTGGGGTCACAGAGCAGGCTTGGAGCAGGTCAGCCCCGTACAGGACACTGCGGCCACAGCGCCGCTCGTTGGAACTGAACAGGCGGCTCAGACGCTCCTTCAGCAGACGACCCCTCTCCTCTGACGACTCCTTGTACATGACACACAAGAACGGCATCATAGTGACATTTCATCGCTTTGGTGAGAATATGGATCATGGGACTACAGAAATATAGGTATGTGTTTTCGTTTCATTTTCTACTGTGTTCTACCAGTGCCAGTTCTACCTACCTGAGGGGCAATAGGAGCAGCAGGAGCTGGCTTGACGCTCACCCCTGAGGCTGAGACTTTACAAGTAAAGGGAGAAAGACCATTACAGCACAACCACTGTCAGAATAGTGACTATAGAGTTGTAAAGCCATGACAGCAGAGACAGTGATGTAATTCTTCAGGCCCTATCTGCACTATTCACAGTTGAAGGTGGATGGCTTACCTTGGTGGGTTGGGGTGGCTGGGGATGGGGTGCCAGGTGTGGAGGAGGAGTTGGAGACGGGTACAGCCTGAGGTACCGTCTGCATGAGCATGGAGCCCTGAGGCCGGAGGATCTGCTGACCGGGGGCCGACACTATCTGTAGGATGTTACCTGTACCACCACACAACCAGGCACACAGACAACACGGAAACCTTCAAACAGCTATTTAGGGTAATCACCATTTAATTTCATCACTCTCTAAGTAAAAATGTCAATACATGTAACATTGGTTATCCAACTCTAAATATTTATATGATGGGAACTTGGAATAAATTACATGGTAGAGAGAAAAGTAGCATCTTTGTTGCAAGTGATTGGAAATAAGGAGTATGAAATGTTGGGTGTACATTACCGAGTGTACCTTGGAGCTGCAAGGGCTGCCCCGTGGTGAGCTGTCGGAGCTGGCTGGGGGACAGCGTGAACTTGTTGCCCTGGAACTGCAGCGTGACGGGGGTCTCAGGCTGGGAGATCCGGTTCTGACTGCCTGCTATGGACGCCAGCTGAGCTATTTTCACCACATCTCCACCTTCAGGAGAGAGGGAAGACACACACACCTCTAGTCAAATAACACCACAGACCAAAAGAGGACTGCTGTCAGAAACAGTCTAGCAGTGCATCACCAAAAAGACAAAATAAAGACACGTTTGATATTTCAGTTAGTTGAAGGGTGAGGGAGACTAGACATGCAGAACCAGGGTGGGTTAATGAGTGGGACGAGCGTATGTAGCTGCACTCCACAACACCACAACCATTGTGGTTGCTAATCTCTACCAAAACCTGAGGGGGAAAATAAAAAAAAAGAACAAGTCATCTTCAGGTGCCACTGCTTTTTTTAGTTAAAGCAGTGGCTTGCACTTAACTGCTTTTTCAACAACAACACCTACTGCAGGCATGCAATTAGACGATGCACCTTTATCCAAATGATTGCCCAAAAAGACCTGTATGCTCTTTTAAAGATACATTTTCTGGCTAGAATAGTTTTAAATGCTATAATTTCTGGAGTTGTGTGTCGAGTTCCTATTGAAAAGGTAACCGTGTGTGTTCACACTGGGGGTAGGGACTGGCCTGAGGTTAGCAGTGTGTGCGACCATTTACACATGCTTAGCAGTGCACACCTTCAGAGTAAAAATAAACCAGAAAAAAACATCAACAAACAGAGGAACCAAAGATTTGGGATCCCTTCCTGCAGCTGAGCTGATAAGAGGCAAAATATTAGTAAAATGGGAGAACCAATATTTAGGGGTGGAGGGAATATCATTTTCAAATGGTTAAAACAGTCTTGTGTGGTCTCATGGCAGCAGACGTTGGGTTGTGGACATGCAGGTTTCAGAAGAGACTGAGGAGGCTATTTGGGGATGCTGCTGACGTGGCTGTAGTTCTCATTTTTAAAGTGCTTTTTATCTTCACATACGCTGCAGTAAAATAGGACAATGGAAATGCCATAGCTGTAAACCTGAATATGTTTTCTACCTTTAAAAATATATCAATCAATACTGTTAACATAAAATATTCTAATACTATAATTCCACCATGACAGACTTTTTTCAATATATTTACACAGAAAGAAGTGCTATTTCTTTAAAAGCCAAGACCCAAACACACATCAGCAGTGTCCCAGAGAGAGAGAGGCCTGTTGTCAGAGCAGCCCTATCTGTTGAGCTGAAAGTGGAGGGAAACATTGGAGGGAGGGGAGGGGGCCACTTACTAGGCAACCTTGCCTGGGCCTGGGACGTTAGAACCAGCCTCTGGGGAACCAGGCTGGGCTGGATGGCATGGGTGGGGCCTAGGGATGGCCTGTGGACCTGGACAATGCCAGGCAGAGTGGGCTGGGCTGCGCCACACAGAGCCTGGCCCAGGGCCACAGTCCCCACCACATACTGGCCAGTGGCAGCGCTCCCAGAGGAGGCTACAGCAGACCCAGTGGTGCCGGTGGCAGGAGAGGTAGTCTGGGCTTTCTGAATAGCTGTCCCAACCACTGTGAAGTACAAGGGGGTTTGGAATGGGCTAACTGTTAGGAAGGGACTGAAACAACGTGTCAGTTAATTCAACAGCACAACTCGAGGGTGGTGGTCCATCAGATAGGTTTGGTTTATACCGGTCTGGGATAGATGGATTTAGAGCAGGGATGGGCAACTGGCAGACCCCCTTTTGTAGGCCCGCAGATCAATTTCCAATGATTATAATTTTTTGGTTATGGAACTCAGTCGGGTGTCTCAACTTACTGTGGAGAGTTAGAATAGTAGAATAGTAGAATACACAAAGTGCAAGTTGGAAATGGGGTTGTGAATCAGCAGTTTTTCTCTCGTTATGTCAGTCAAATAAGTAGCCCATGTCAGTAAAATGTGTAGACTTGCAGGAAATTAGCTATAAAACTACAAATTTTTCTCTCCGCCACCATGGCAAAATGAGTAGAATTGCATGAAATGAGTTATTAAAATTGCTAAATCTTCTCTCCGCTCCATAGCAAAATATGTAGAATTGCAGCAAACTTGTTTAAAAATGTATAGATTTGCAGGAAATTTACTATCTCACCTTACTTTTTCTTCCTCTTCACTGTCAAGAAGGGGGCACCTAAAATATGTTGGTTGCAAAATTTCACTTTGGGTCCCCAAACAGTTAGGGTCTAACCTCATGTGTGCACACCCGCGAGCCACGGCAGCCCCTCATGATGAGTTCCCATTTTTGATGGCCCCCACCCCCATCAAAGTTGCCCATCCCTGGAGTCAAAAGAGGATGTCAATAACATATTCACCTTTGACTTCTCTGCTTCAGAATACATTTGGAGTAGTAAAATCTTTTGTAGATTTTTTCCCGAAATTACATTGATGACCCCATCTTTTAAAGTTACACGTGCATAAACCAGACAATTTCAAAATGTAATGGCGGTAATGACACAATATGCAGTTAGTTTAATTAACTTCACTAAAATGCCGTTTTTAGTGTCATGACAGACTAAAATAACACATGCTTCACAAAACATTATATGGTAGCATCATGCGATTATCTGTGTGATACACACTGCAAAAATACTGTAAATAATCAATTGCAGTTATCAAAACACATTAAGATAAATGTTTGATTTACTTCAAGTTATTCAACTTGAAAATAGCATGAAACTTGAAAACAGTGTGAACCCATGTGCATACCAAGGTGCACCCTTGTTATAGGGGTCTATAGTGAGGTCTTACTCTGTGTGGTGGTAGTGGAGGTGACAGGGGACTTGCCCCTGGTCTGGGCTGACTGAGGGGTAGTGGTGGCTGGAGGACGCTGCTGACCCACAGTACTAGTCATGGGCACTAGACCACCCTCTGGCTTGGTACCATACTGCACTGGCTGGAACAACCTGTCAATCAAATCATAGATTCAATGAAAAGGTCAAAAGTCAAGCAACAAAGCCTAGCGCTGTGAGAATTCGAAAATATACTTAATTTAGCATTTGTCGGAAACAGAATGTAATCGTCCATGTCATGTGGTGTGTATTAGGGTTTCCAAGTGATGTGAAAGGTAGCGCACAGACCTCATGGGTTTGATCTTGCAGGGCTTGGGCCTGGCCGGTGGGTCCGGGGCACTCTGGATCTCCTCGATCAGCTGACGGGTGACTTTGAGTTTGGGTAGAACCTCCTCTGTCTCGTAGCGCGTCAGTCTGTTCTCATTACTGATCAGGTCAAACAGGGACAGGTCCAGGCTCTAGAAAAAGACAAAAGGAAAGCGTGTTCTGAATCTCCTATGTAGGTGGGGACTAAGTTATCAGATAAAGACCTAGAGTTAAATCAAAACCAATCTAATCAATTTCATTGTACGTCATTCAGGTGAGCAGTACTAATGAAATAGAATAATCGGAATAAAAACCCTCAGGAGTTTTTAGCTGTGTGGTACTGGCACCCTCCTAGTCCTACCGTGCGTTGGTCCTCCTGTAGGGCTCCCAGCACCAGCGAAGGGGTGTTGTACTGCAGAGAGGAACACACGTAGGAGCTGCTGGTCTCCCTGATGTTTACCAGGTCTGGGTGGTTACAGATCCTCTGCAGCTGCAGCAGCACCTGCAGCACACTTACAAAATGACCCGGCTTCAACGCCTCCTGGGCTCTAGGGGCGGACAGAGGACAAGACATTCAGAAACAGGGCAAGTGAATTTAACATCTGCGCAACCATGCTCTGTTAATAACCAAAGAATCATCATGCATTTCTACTGTTGAACCTGTGCTCAAATATTCAGTCTACGAGAATAGGACCAAATGCAATCAGGTTTTCCATACATTAGGCTGAGGAACTGTGGTGTCTGGAGGCCCGACTCACCCTGGCTGAGTGAGGATATCTTCATACATGCTCCTCTGTCTGCTAGAAAGGCGACACTTGAGGATGTGTTCATACTTCTTAGGGAGCTGCTTCTCCACGTCCCTCTTACAGCGCCTCAGGATGAAGGGTTGGATCATCTGGAGAGAGAGAGAGGAGAGAGAGAGAGGAGAGGAGAAAGGATGTCGGATCAATTGGTAACTAGGTATGAACAGCGATGCCCTGGTAAATGGGAATCATACTGACCCCCAATGTTAAGCAAGATGTCTTCTTTAATGATGAAACACACCCATTAGGAATGAAAGAACCCTCAGATAAACAACTTCACACCACAACTAAACTGCCATCGATATTCATGATAACAGGGACTACTGACAACCTCCAAACACACAAGGATTAGAAAGATGAGCGTTTGGTTGTACCCCTACTGACCCTGTGTAGGCGAATGACCAGTTTGTGGCAGTAGTCCTGGTTCTGGTCTGTGCCTGGCTTGACTGGGAAGTCTGTGTAGGGTCTGGTGATGCCTGGCAAGAGGAAGTGGATCATGGTCCACAGCTCCTTCAGTGTGTTGTGTAGTGGAGTGTTGATCAGGAGGATCCTCTGCTGACTGGAAAACAAACCACAATAACACATCATTAGCTTTTGTTGTTTCTTAGTCGCGAATAATTTCAAACGCATGGAAAACCACAAGGTCAAACCACATTTCAGAGTTTAGCCTTCATTTCATGCTAACTAAGCTGTCACCAAAAAGCCCTCGGCAGGCCAGTCTGTGTGTGGGTGTAATCACAGAGCTAACCTAAAATAAGAGTTGCTCACCTCTTGAGAGCAAAGATGGTTTCCCAGTGTTTCTCGGACATATTCTTAATGAGCTGCACCTCATCCAGGACCAGGTGTTTCCACCTCCTTCTCAGGAAGTGGCTCTGGTCCTTCAGCAGCAGCTTGTAGGACGTCACACACACATGGAAGCTATTGGCCTCCGCCCACCACTGGAGACACATCACCAACACGACAAGTTATGGACAGACAAATACAAACTGGTATACAAGAGCATTTGAAATAAGCCAAAAAGAGAAGAAAATGTACATCTTTATGGCACTGTATTCATGAGAAGTGTCCATGATTTACTGTGTCACATTTGGTGCTGCTGTCCTGCCCAAAGTCTCTCTGCTGGAATGGACTCAATCTCATGGGTCTGTCTACTGAAAAAGGTGCTATTGAAACAGATCATTACTAGTTACCCTTCTCTTTGCTCTGCGTTCCTGTCTGTTGCCAAGGTAGAGGAGGATCTTGAGGCCAGGACACCAGCGTTTAAACTCCATCTCCCAGCTCAGCATCTTACACGTCCTCACCACAACTAGGTGGGGGCCCCAGATACCTACATTTAAAAAAAATGAATTAAGTCTTTATGAATGTCTACATTCACGTTTACATACAGAAACATATGAGAAGCATTGAATAACCTATTTCAGCATTAGGTTAGATTACCCTCTTGACAGGCCAGATGGGCCAGGTAGGCCACAATCTGCACGGTCTTGCCCAGTGCAGTCTCGTCTGCTAGGATGCCGTTGAGGTGTTTCTTGTGGAGGCTGGCTAGCCAGTCCACTCCGATCTGCTGGTACTCACGCAGTGATCCGTGCAGCAGGAAAGGAGCCTGGTTGCGGACCTGAGATACATAGCAAAGGGTCATAATGATTCCCTGTTTGTACATAGTAACCCACTAACTGTCCTCTTAACTGTAGATTTCAATTCTAAGCAATTTTGTCATTTCATTAATCCTGCCAAATTCCACTCATTCTCAAACTGGCTACATGACACCCAACAGTAAACCACTGGGTCAGTGTGAGGCTGAGATGTGAGGACTCACAGAAGAGGTGGTCCTGGCACTGCCCTTGGGTAGGATGAGTTCTGTGGCAGCTGCCACCTCTGCTATGTCCTTCTTAGGCTTCCCGTCAGCACCAGTGGGGCAGGCCTTGTCAGAACCTCGATACTGGTCCACACTGAGCAGAGAGTCTATCACTACAGCCTCATGGGGGCTGTCCAGAGAGGACTCCATATCTGAGATGGAAAAATAACCACATCAGCACTACAGAGAGAACACCACCAGCCCACAAATCCTTTTGCTTTGAAACTAATCATCTTGGCATATCAACAATCACACGGCACCGAGCAAGACGGGTACACAGAGATGGAGTTTACATGTAGAATTTAAGTGTACCTTCAGTCTCATCCCGGTCCTCCTCATCACTCGGTGGGGCAGGCTGGGGCCAGTCAAAGTTGTCAGTGTAGGCACCAGCATACTGCTTCACCAACGCATCCAGAGGCATCTCAGCTGAGAACGGTACAAGACAGAGAGGAAAGGCTCAGCATAGACAAAACCAAAGGGGCACTTATAAACATGACATGTTTTAAAGAAAACACCATTAAATAAAGGTCATCGGGCTAAATCCATCACTGGTTCTGGTGAGAAAAAGGTGCGTCATGCTGACCATCTTTAGCCAGATCTGCCAACTCCGCCTTCTGATCAGCTGCCACCTCCATGGCTTCCTGCTCCTCTATGGTGCTCTCCTCATCCTGAACTGTAAGAGAGAACATAGCCATAGACAAGTTACAGGATAACTTGTGTTCAAACAACTGTTCAATGCAAGAGGGCACCTGTTGGCACCCACCTGCTCAAAGCCTAAATAAAATGACATCTAAACTGAACACAAAAATAAATGCAACAATTTCAACAATCTGAGTTACAGTTCATATAAGGAAATCAGCCAATTGAAATAAATTCATTAGGCCCTAATCTATGAATTTCACATGACTGGGCAGACCTACCCACTTGGGAGCCAGGCTCACCCACTGGGAGCCAGGCCCAGCCAATCAGAATGAGTTTTTCCCCACAAAGGGGCTTTATTACAGACATAAATACTCTTCAGTTTCATCAACTGTCCGGGTGGCTGGTCTCAGATGATCCCGCGGGTGAAGAAGCCGGATGCGGAGGTCCTAGGCTGGCATGGTTACACGTGGTCTGTGGTTGTGAAGCCGGTTGGACATACTGCCAAATTCTCTAAAACAATGTTGGAGGCGGCTTATGGTAGAGAAATTAACATTCTATTCTCTGATAACAGCTATGTTGGACATTCCTGCAGTCAGAATGCCAATTGCACACTCCCTCAAAACATGACACATCTGTGGCATTGTGTTGTGTGACAAAACTGCATATTTTAGAGTGGCCTTTTATTGTCCCCAGCACAAGGTGCACCTATGTACTAATCATGCTGTTTAATCAGCTCCTTGATATGCCACACCTGTCAGGTGGAAGGATTATCTTGGCAATGGAGAATTGCTCACAAACAGGGATGTAAACAAATTTGAGAGAATAATCTTTTTGTGCGTATGGACAATTTCTGGGAACTTTTATTTCAGCTCATGAAACACTCTACATGTTGCGTTTATATTTTTGTTCAGTATATTTTGGACACATACCTTCTTCAGCCAATGAAGTGCTGGACTTTCGCTTCCTTGATGACATAGTGGGTTCCTGTGAATAAGATACATTTTAAATAAGCGTCATACCATCACCAAAAAATATTAGGTTATGTCTGGACAATTTGGATAACAAGAGCCAGTAAGTCAATGCAGCACCTACATCTTTTTCAGCTTTATCTGCTGTCGACTGATTAGGTTTAACATCTTGTCCTGTGACACAAGGAATAACCAATATATTCAATAGACGTTATATGAAAGTTAGCTTGTAGTAAAACCATTTCAAAAGGCTCTTAAATTAACTCTCACCCTTACTCGATGCTCTCTGCAGGCTGAGCATTTTCAGTCTCTTCTCATAAATCTCAAACTGTAGTTTTATTTCCACAACCTGAGAGAAACCAAATGGAACAAATTAATTAGGATGGACAGAGTGGATCACACTGTTGAAAATAATAAGGACAACAATGGAACAGTTTTCACATCAAGAGAAACTTACCTGCTCAATGTTGGACCAGAAGAACTCCACCTCTCTGGCAATGGTGCTAGCAATGTGACGAAGTCGCAGTTCTTCCTCTTTCTTGAACTTCGCTTCCATTTTCTTCTGCTCGTCATGGTAACGGGAACAGGTACGAACCAGCTGGGAAATGGAGAATATGTCATATGCAGTTATGATCGTGTACTGAAATCTTAACAATGACAGTACTACAGTAACAGTACCGCAAGAGGACTACGGCATCATACCTTCTTGGCAGCAGCCATCTTCCACCTCCTCTCCTGGGCAAAGTCAGCTGCCATCCACTGCATCTCCTCCAGTAGGTAGTCCCAGTGGGACTTGGGCCGAGAGGACTCCATGAGCTTGGGCAGCCTGCTAGCTGACCACTGGCCCTCTTTCCTCAGCTCAGAGATACGCTGGTGCACCTGGCTCTCCTGGGGGGTCAGAGGTCACATCATGAGCAGTCTGAACACTGAAGCACCTGATCAGTCTGAACACAAAAGCACCTGAAAGACTATGAAATACAGTCTGAACACAAAAGTTCTTGCACAGTCATAGGTTTTTCTGAAGCAACTCCTCACCAGTTTGGTCTGCTCAGCTTGTTTGTCCTGTGAGCTCCCTTCTGATGACTGCATACCTGAGCCCTGACCAAAGCCACCCATTTTGATAGTGGAGGTGCTGTTGGGCCCGGCCAGTTTGGACTGTGTGGCAGGGGTGATGTTGGACCCAGGATGGCGGAGGGGGCCAATGGTGTGGGGGGAGGGGAGTGAGTTAGGGACATTGAGGGGGGCAGGAGATATGGAGGGGTTAGACTGGGAGTTGATCATCATTCTTTGGCCAGGTTGGTTGGACTCTGCTCCAGGACGAGCAAGAGCCACAGTCTGATCAAGGGAGGAGAGAGAGAGAGAAGGCAAACCGTTGATCTACAAACCGATGAACACAACCAAAAACATGCAATGTTTGGAAGTTATCCTTTGGACTCACCGCCTGTCCTGGCTGCAGCATGGGCTGAGGCTGCTGTAGCTGCTGAGCCTGCATCTGGAGGTGAAGGCCAGACTGCATCTGCTGCTGGAGCTGTGTGTGGGAGTTTACTGGAGCCATGATGGGGCCGGCCCCCTGCACCTTCACCTGTAGCAGGTTGGCAGCCTGGGCTGAGCTCTCCACCAGCTGTGACTGCTGAGAGAGAGCCATGGGCAGACTTGCCATGGGGAGGGCGCCCTGTGGGAGGCGACCTGGCAGCTGGGGGGGAGGGGTGTGCAGGCTGGCAGCGTTCTGCACCGGAGGCCCTTTAGACGGGTCATAGAGCGGCTGGTTCTGCTTCTGCCCGGGGATCTGAACCGACTGTGGGTTGGGGGGCATCCCGCCTGGAGCACAGTAACCAAGTCATAGGGAAAACAAGGAAAGGAGCAGAGAGAGGGAAAGAATAACAAGGTGTGGCTGTGAGTTACTGTTTATCTGTCCATACCAATCCTGCTCTCTCTAAAATAACGGCCTGTTAAAAACACTACACTCTGCACCGGACTGAGATTCAGGTGAGCACTGAAGGGTGACAGAGGGGGACTGAGCAGTACTCAGGCCAGAGGGCATTTTGTGCCTCATTCTTAAGCCAATACATTTCAGTACTGACTGAACGTGATCATCAGATTCTAAAATGATAGTGTTTACTGCTCCATCTATGGTACCAGCGACCCAGAACGTCTCAATTGGATGTACTATGAGTCAACAGCAGTGTATTTCTTACTGTTGACGAAGGGAGAACATTCATAAAAATTATAAAGAACAATGGTTACAGAAGAAACAAATCAATGTGATCATCTACATGTCCTTCAAATAAAATACTACTTTTGTTAATGCAAAAATAATAAACATTACCTTTAAAATGTTAAGAGAAGAGAATGTGATTAAAACAGCAGAACTAATCATGCATAAACAGTTTCAGCAGAGGGACTGAGAAGAAAGGGTTCAAAATCAAATGAAACAGAAAATATTGAAAATTAAAAACAGAGGGGAAGAAAAAAGGAAATAATGTGAGCAATCACCATCACAAAAACACCATATGTTCAGCATGCATGAAGCAAGGTCATGCCTAGCTGGAATGCTGGCATATACTTGCCTCTAGTTTTGGGGTGCACAGACCATAGCAAAGCAAAGCAAAGGAGTGAGCAGGAGGACACACATGGGATCTTGCAGACAGCAGGGCTGAGCGGAGCTGTGCACACAGACTAAGCAGCACCTGTCTCTTACCTCCCTGACCATCACTCACATCATCCCCTAGATCACATCAACACCTGGCCCTGACATACATCACGCCAACCTGTGACATGTCATGACTGCACCAAGCTTCCTCCACACGGCTCCCCTCCTTCCTACTACAACTGGGGGAAAGAGGCCAAGTCAGAACGGTATGCCATGGAAACAGATGGGGGAAACCAACAAAGGATGAGCATGATGGAACAAGAAAAGGAAACAATGGATGCTCTTGATGACTGATAACTGAATTTAGTATTGAAATGCATTGTGAATCCATGTTGACAATGCAATGACAGACAACGGAGAGGGAGGGGGGTGCAGGAGACGGAGGGATGAGAATGATGAGTAGAAAAAAGGAAGAACAAAAAAGCAATAATCGAATGAGCAAACATGCCTCACTGGAAAGATACATTTTGTTTTTTCCCAGGGTTCCTCCTTTCTCACTTTCCGTGATCCGCTTGCGAATTAGCCAAAGCTCCAACGGCACAGGAAAGTCCGTCCAAACAGACGCTCGAGAAGAACACATTTGACGACAGAAACGGATGGAGACGGATGATCAATAAAACATAAAAGTCAAATCATAAGACATGGCATCTTCCCAGAGAGGCTACTCCTTTCTTCAGACTTTTTTTTTCTTCTTCCCCATTTTATCCCTTGTTCTAGAGAGAGAGCGTGCTGGGAGAGCTATGCCTGAATTTCCTGAGGCCTGCTGGGGTGTCTGTCCAGCGGATGGATGAAGATCGCTTTGTTGATGCTGCTTTGAGGTTTCGTTGGAGACAATGGGACGCTGTTGGAATTCAGTTTGTCTCATAGGGTTGAGGACACGTCCAGCAGCATTGAACAGAACACATAACGGCCTGGTAGTAGCACCCCTACCTTGTGCTGTCGGCATAAGCTGCTGGAGTGGAACGCCAGGTGATCCTAAAACACCAGGATGCTGGAAAATCATTCCATGGCGACCAACTTCAATCCGGGACCTCTTAGCCTGATCTGGGATTTAAAACACACAATACCCTCATAACGGGAAAAAGACACTCGGCAAACAGCAATTACTTTCTGTACACCATACAGACCACCTCTCCTTCCTCGGGTTAAGACTTCTACACACAGCGCTAGAAGATGCCAAATATCTAAAAGCAGAAGCAATTTGAGGTAAGAAAACAAAACAAGAAAAACTAACAAAAAGAACGAAAAGGGGAAGGAAACAAACCAACAAAAAGGCCACGGGAGTGTGCTGTCCTTGCCCTACCTGCGTGTGCCATTGCCTGTTGCCTCTTAAAGGCATCCATGTCCCCTGGGTTTGTCATGCTGCCAGATGCTCCCAGGTGCACCTGAGGAGACATATCCAAGGGTTAACAAGAGCTTGGATACAAGAGATCAAAAAGGGTCTTCCAAGAGATAAAAAAGGAAACATTTAAAAGAGACAACGATAAATCCGTTCCATCCGCTCTGTTTAGAGGTTGCAGTCATTTGGTGCCCCATCACCGTTCTTCACCTGGAACTGCTGCTGGGAAGAGAATGCTGCTGAAACATTGGGTGGAAGCTGTGTAGCTATGGCAACTGGTGTCCCCGCCTGTCCATCCTTTCCAGTGACAACCTTGACCTGGGAGTAGCACAGAGATTTGAACTAGATTCATGTAGCCTAAACACAGGATAACAAGTCGAGGGGTTCTGAATATAGGACTTTAAGACACAATACAACAAGATATCAATCAATTCTGTAACAGTACCTCGTCATTGATGACCTCAGACTGCTCCTCCTCTTCCGATTCCTCCTCAAGGTCCAGGTCGTTCTGCCTCAGGTAAGTGAAAAGCGGGACGCAGGGCTTCTTCTTGAAAGCCAAATAGTCCATCATGTTCCCCTGGAGGTGCTGGAGGAAGAACAGTTCAATCAGGTAGTCTTTGAAGACCTCCTTCAGACCCTCCATCTTCTTAGTGTGTTGCTCCAGACACTGCTTCCTCAGCTGAGCCACTTCTGGGTTGGAGGGTGCAATCTCCTCCAGCTTTTTGGGTATCTGTTTCTTGATGGAGCCCATGCTCATGCCGGTAGGTGTGAGGGGGAGATTGGGGATGCCTTGGGGAGGGTTAGTGAGGGAAGGGCTGGAAGGAGTAATGGTGGAAGGCATACTGAAAGACGCTGTGGCAGCTGTCCCCACTCCAGCTACCACACCCAGAGTCTTCTCAAATATCATGGGCCGCGCCAGCTGCCCCTGGATAATACTGCTGATTTGAGGTGGCAAGTTGGAAGTGGTGATGTGGCCTGGGCTCCCCAGTATGGGCAGAGCAGTGCCACTGACCACAGGACTCTGAGGTCCGAGGTGGTGGATGGTGCCTCCAGTCTGTGAATGGGGCTGTGACAGCCTGCGTTCCCGCACAGAGCCTGGTGCCCCTGGGGAGGACAGCTGCAACTGCACCTGCCCAGTTGTGGTTGGAGCCAGCTGCGTCAACCCTGTCCCCTCTTGGTAAACAAAGTGCCCACTTCCAGATGGACTGATTTGTCTCACAAGCATGCCAGTATCAACAAAACGTGTTGGGCTTTGTCCACACACACTCAGTCCTGTTCCGGGTGCCCCAGGTCGCTGGAGGGGTACTGGGTTGTGCTGGGTGGGACTTTGGGGCTGCATGGATTGGGGCAGGGGTGAGGTGACTTGGATATAGGAGGACGGGGCATGCTCAAACCTCCATTGCGGAGCTGTGTGTTGGAAGCCGGGAGAGCCTGGGTTCTGGAGGGGGAGTGGGGTGAGGGTGATCTGTTGGTTGCCCGTCACCATTTGACTGACATTTTGTAAGGTGATGTTCATGTTCTGGCCTGTGACAGGGCTGCGGCTCATGATTATCTGGTAGTTGGGTGACTGGGGAGCTGAAGGGCTGGCTGCAGATGCAAACGTGGTCACAGGTGATTGTGGGTGGTTGGCTGTTGCCTGCTGTTGAGTAACTGCCATGGTCTGCTGCTGCTGGTCTTCTGCTTCAGATCCAGCGATGGACTTGGATCTCTGAAGTTGCCGTTGCATATGCTGTTGTCCACTCCCATGGTGCATTGCGTAACACTTACTTTATGGGAAACAATACCTGCAGCGGGTAGACATTATCATCAAATCATTTAGCCAATATTGGTTTCATATTTTAATGTATCATTCAATCAAACATTGACATATTCTTGTATCAATGTCAACCATGAATAATTCTGTACATAATAACTGTAGCTATTTGACGCTGTAACATTACTTTTCATTTTGACAGCTGTCACAAAGATCAGTGAATGGCTTGGCAAAGGTAGCCTTTCATGAATGAGTTCCATCATGCAAGCTAGCTAGCTATATTTGACGTGTTTTATTTGGTAAAGAAATAAAGGAAGACATCCTCTGACAGACGCAGATGAGCATCTAGCTAGCTTACTAACCATGTTGTTTGCAGAATCTAAGACAATGTAACAATGCTATTTGAGCTTGCTAACGTTAGCTAGCTAGGTAATAATAGCTGCCGAGCTATTTCATGTTATGTAGCTAACTAGTTCACACCACCTTCATAGCCAACAGCATAATAAACAACTAGGCTGCCTGTCTTTTCAAATGAGCTGGAGCTACAGTAGCTAGCTAAACTATGCTTATGTTGTTGCACGGCCTTGTCCTAACTCATATGTGATAGCGCTAACTATAATACTACAGTCGAGCATTATATTAGCCAAATATGCAACGTTGACCATGCATTAATGAAATGTGTATTTACGTTGCTTACAAAAAGCTTTTGAGTCAACTAGCTAAATGTCCAAATACTTGGCACGCGTAAGGCCGATATTCCGCTCCTTCCCTCGGATAGCGTGCTACTAGCTCGCGCTAGCTAATACGTTAGTCGATGGGTAAATAGACGGAACTAGCTACTTACAGCAAATACAACTCACGCTGTAGTGTCATCAACCAAAAAGTATTATTTCAAAATAAAGAAAAAATGTATGAAATGTAAATACTGCTATACGGAAATATTACATTTAATGTTTTGGACATATTTCATTCTGAAACATGGCGGTGGCCACCTTACATTTTTCAAGGATCGCGCTATCGAGGATCCTTGGGCCGTCGCCACCCTAAACCTTAACCCCTAACCTCAGACTAACATTTACCATAACCCTTATTTAACATAACTCTTACCTTAACCCAGGGATCATCAACTCGATTCAAGAAAGCGTCGGACGATCTTTTCTTGAGCGGCTGGTCGGGGCGGAACATAATTACAATTTTGTAGATCGCAATTGACCGCAAGGAGCACAAACATACATCATATTTAAAGCCGTGCTTGCATGTGTATATCATCATCTGTCTCTCTATTATGTGTGGGAATACTTGGGAACAGATTTCCACAATTAAAATCACATGGGGGGGGGGGGCAAATAAAACCGCATTTGTTGGGGTACCCTGCCTTGGTGTCCCCTGCCACTTCAATGGAGTGACGTCAGGTTGACTGTCCCGAGGATCCCTTATAGAAGTTTCAATCTATTCTTTGAAGAACCGGAAGCAGTTCCGTTTCAAAGGAACTGACCGACCCTACCGAGGCTGATTGACAAGAATTTAAACCAATCAACAGTTTTAAATAAAATACGACCCTCTTTGCACATCAACAGAGAATACAGGCACAGAGTTTCTTAGTACAGGCGCTTTCTAGTACCTCTATGGGTGCTTATTCTAAGGTTATTCAAAAAACCTAGCTATAGCCAATTGAGTATCTCTAATGCTACTTTAGAATATTGAGTGTTTATATTCTTTATTCCTTAAAACCAAGTGTGAAACCTTTCTATGAGTCACACAATAATACTTAGTCATGAGCTAGGACTAGTCAAAATATTATAGTATATTTTGTCTCTATCTCTACCTACTAATGCCTCACATCAAAACCTGCCTCCTCTATACTGTAGATCTGCATTTGGTCAAATGTTCTGTGGAGCAGCTGGCGTGTGTAGGCTAGAGGACAACAGAAACATCCCACATAATGTAACATATTTTAATCACACTTACACAATATTCTCATATGAAACTGATTTTGGCAGCTTGGTTTTGGTGAACAAGAATAACATACAGTCAAATAATTACTCAATATATTTACAAGGACATTTAATATTCAAAAGGTGCCTAGTCAAAAGTAATTCGGAAAGCTGATACCATTTTCATTGAATATAAAAACAGAAATAGGTCAATTCAAATGTATAGCCACAAGGCAGTCATAAAAAACTAAATATTAAAACCAACCACTCCACACAAAACAAACCCCCCAGATTTATACAAAATCTTACTAAAAATATAAAATACAGGACAGGTTTTCTGTACTGAACTTTAACCTATTTCAGCCATTTATTTTCCTCATCCACAAGCCTATACATTACTGATCATTCACTAATATTTGTGCAAAAACAGACAAAAGCATGCAGCTCGATTTGGTGCTCGCTGAGTAAAATGACCATCTTGCTGGGCACACTGGGAAAGAGGGGCTTGCAGATTTGACACTCTTTACAGAAGATTAAGATCTCTACAATACAGTAATGACATTCTCTGACAAGTTCATAACAGTTTATGAATAAGTCTATCATAAATGTATTTGTGCTACAGTGGCTTGTCAAAAACACACACATTGCTAAAAGCAGTAAAATAATCTGCTACAAATTGGCAATACTTGGTCTTCACTTTCTCTTACACAACTTTCCAACTCCTGAAAATGATGCATATTTTTGCCTCCAGTTTAAAGTGGCAATTTGTAACTTTTTGGGCGAAACCCAAATTCATTCTATGTGTTATAGATCTGTCTGACGTTGTCATTGAAAGCAAGTCTAATACGCCATAGATCTGTTCTATGTACGCTATTTCTATGCATCCCGTTCTTAAGTTTCATTTTTGTGTCTTTTATTTTTGGTTTTGTACACCAGCCTCAAACAGCTGAAAATACAATATTTTGGGTTATGGAAAATATATTTCACAGTGCTTTAAATGGTACAATGATTCTCTACACTATACTTGCTTGTTTTATCACATAAACTGAAATGGTGGAGCGATTTCTGCATAGTGCATCTTTAAATATAACACCGGCTGGTACCAAAGATCTTTACCGAATTCACTTCTATTATTGAGTGCCACCTGCTGTACATGAAATTACACTCTCAAACATCTATTACTCTCAAACAACTATTTCAAGTAAAACCAGCTAATTTGAGATGAAAATAATAACTTTGTCCAGTGAGGCCTGATAAATCCAGTAGATTAACAGTAACATACTACTGGCCTGGCATAACATACTGTAGCATGAAACACAACCACAACACACACTGCTCTCAGAGTGGAGTCAGACAGAACCAACCCCACTCTTCTCCTCTCTTCTGGTACTAAAAATGTTTAGTGCTAGGCTGTGGGTTGAGAGCAGCTATATCAGTGGTCTTGTTACTGAGCATGTTCAGTTCAAAGTGCTTTTGTGTGTCAACAGTCCAAGGAGCTCCATCTTCACTGAGGACAGAGGGACATCAGAGGGACATCAGAGGTCTGGAGGTGCTATAACCAAGCTCAGAGGTTCAGCTAATATTGTAGCTATAGTCCAACAGCCTTAAGCTCAATCACACTGTGCAGTCTGCAGAGCAGAGAGGAGGCGTCTCTCAATACACTGTTTACCTGACACCAAAACAAAGGGAGAAACACAGTGAGAGAGACATTCCAAATTTATATCTTCAAATAGATGTGTGCGTGCACATGTTGGCACGTGTGTGTGTGTATCTATAAGCTACTTACATTTACTTATGTTGTCAATGTCTGCCTGCTCTGTGATGGTAAGGGACAGGCCCTCCATGAGCAGAAGGGCTTTATGGTATCTCTGGATGGGCGCCTGGCCACGGTGGAACATCTCATCTAGGGCTGCTGACTGCACCTGGAAAATAGCAACACACATATTATAACCACATCATAAATACTGCAGTAAAAGTAATGTCGTAAAATTATATTTACTCTACTATCCATCGCATATCATACAATATGTATGTCCAATGATTATGTTACACAATACTGAAGACCACTAGACAGTGAAAGAATGGGAGCACATAGAGAGCACAGAAATGTACAGTACTGTGCAGTGAGAGAGAGGAGGCCTTACCATGGTCACGGTGTGACTGTAGATGAGTTTCTCTGCAGTGATGTTGCTCATGTGGTCCATCAGTCTCTGCTTGTTGAGGAGGAAGCTCTGCAGGCGGGCGTTGAGGGACCGACAGGACGTCACACTGCTCTTATACAGCTCATTCATCTTCTTCATCACTATATACAGGAGAAATGACTTTCATTTAATACACTTTATAAAGCATGATCATTAACCTCCTACAGTCTAAACCCTGTCTAAGCCGGGGAATCAAAAGGAAGTTTGTTCTGAGGTGTCTGTCCTATATCTGAGAATTCTAGGACACTATACATTTTTTGGGGACATGTATTTATTAACCCTTTATTTTTGGCACTAAACTATCTCCATATATACTTCCATATTTTTTTTAAACTGGTACCAAGGGACCTTCAGACGAGTCTTGTGAGCGTCCTAGGGCAAAACAACTGACGTACGTGTTCGGGAGAGACTCACCTTTCCAGAGGGGTCATATTAGTGTGTAGCCCAAATTGTTCGGACACTACAGACAGAAGTTGAAAGATCGGCAGTACCGATTTCAGAAGAATCCCAAGACGCTTGTGGGGGTCGTAGAGCAAAACACCATCGTGTTCGTGAGAGTCTCATCTTTCCAATAGTCTGTAGGCCAAACCGTTTGAATGCTACAGACGTTTTCGTGAGAAGACTGATTTTCGGGATGTCTCATGATCTGACAAACACCGTTCTAGCTCTGCAGATGTGGAAGTGCAACATCTGCGGATTCAGTGGATTGAGACGCATCCAATGCAAAAAAACAGATATCTCTTGCTTAAACTGACCGATTTTGATGGGGATTTTTTATTATTATGCTAATTAGATTTCCACAGGGCCGCGGGGAAATCGACTCTAGGGATTAAGAGGATTTAATGGCCATTTTTTCTGCACACATCAATTAGAAGAGGAAAATGTGGTACCATGTCTCACCTTGCTTGACTGTAGAGGAGGGGAAGAGTCTGCCTTCTCTGATGTCCTCCATAGCAGTGTGTAATGCAGACGAAAGATATTCTGCAGCCTTCATGTACAGCACCAACTGCTCTGCATAGCTGCGATAAACACATTGAGAATACCAACGTTAACTTACACAAAAAGATTATTCCACAAAATTAAATAAATACATCTTCAAGTACTAAAAATACATCATTACGCTGTGATTTTTAAAAAAGTAGGTCAAATTTAAAGCTCAGGGAATCAATAACAGAGATGCATCCCCTCACCCCCACTCCCGACTTAGAAGACTGATCTGATCAGCCACCAGGCTTTGCTGCAGGAAGGACACATCAAGAGCGTCCTCACTAGTCTCACTCTCAAGTCCAGTGTCTTTAGAACTGGCTATCTCCATGACACAGTGGACAAAGGCAAGAGTGAAGCGCAGGTTTCTCAGGCCATCCGTATGCCACTGCTGTGAAGGAGAGACACAAAGGATAGCATTTTGTCAACAGTCTAGTTTCTGGCAATGTGAAAACTGTGCATCTATGAACAATAACTCAGTGATGAATCCATTCATGTACAGAGATCTAATATATTATGAAGGAGTGTTTATGTGTTTACCCCCATCAGTGTCTCCTCTGGGAGCTCTGGAGGGTCAAAATCTATGGCCCTGTCTGGGCTGGCTGTCATGGGGTGGGTTAAATGCTGGTAGTTAGGTACATCTCTATGGGTTCCTCTGCTGATTGACCAGGATGGGCTGACATAGCTGGGGGAACCCACTGCTAAGAACAAATATTAAATATGAAAAAGTTATTTAATAGCATTTCTCCCTCTCTGCACATCCTATTACATAGACCCTGATACCATGCTGGGATTCTGAATGTCTAATCAGACTCTACTGATCTAGTATGAGAACCAAATAAGAAACCCTTCTAAGGTAGGTGTAGATCCCTATATACCTGAGAACGTCCTGGTGGGATTTGGTGGGGTCCCGGCGTTTCCTCTGGATGGAGATCCCCCAGTGAACACGACTGAGGTGGGACTGCCTGAGGCTGAGGTTCCTGCAACCCTCAGAGCACCACTAGTTGGAGCTGTAGGAACACATCAGGGGGGAAATGGTGTCTACTGGCTGAACTGGCATGGACATTGATCATGAACCTCCAATGCAAATGTATGGTCATACACCCACTGATTTGCAGTCAGGAACATTATCAAACATTTACTTTTCTTTTCAAGCCTCACATGGGTTATAGATAAGGCTTGTCCTGGATAGATTAAGACCGTACCTAATATATGAAAAGAGTGGGCAGTAGCACAATTACATAAAGCCTAACCCATGGCCAATAACAGGCTTTCATAATTAGAAACAAACAATATATTTTTCCACAGCTCAAAATCCAATCCCCTTGGCTTGCCCATGGTGTCCTGGTACCTGTGGTGTCCATGGACCTCTCAGTGTAAAGGCTCTCGTTACTTCCTCCATCCAGCAGCTGAGCTCCAAAAGCAGCCTTCAGCAGCATGTCAGACAGACGGCCTGCACTCAGAGACCTGGAGATAGGACACACACACACAGATACCTTCAGAGGGCCTCAGCAGACATGTTTAATCATGAATCAATCATACCTTAAGATAGAGCCCACTACCACACTTATGGATATCAGATAACCAGTATCTGCAGAGCTGGTTTTAACCTTTTGAAGGGACCCTTCCTCTTCCCTGTGGCCCTGCTGATGTGGCTCAGGTCTGATACTGTCCGTGTGCGGGTGGGAATGATGGGCAAATCCTCAAAGCTGTTGGGCCGGGGGAATTCATGTGGAGGCGTGGCCTAAGTAGGAATCAGGAAAATAACAACATGAGAATGTTGTATTATAGAGTAACTACTTCACTCATGAGCTTGCAGAAGAGACCACTAAATGTGACATTGTTTAGTGGATGACCTGAGGGCTCTGTTGTCCTGTCCAGGTGCTGAAGAGACCAGTCTGCTCTGGGGTCTCTGGGATAGTGCCCACTGGGGGAAGAGAAACGAAGAAGGACATGTTACGGCGAATATTGTAGTAATGCAGTAATGGAGGTCTGAGGGGGATTCCTACTGTACCTTGTGGAGAAGGCTGGTAGGGTCTGGCCCCTCCAGCTGACAGCCTGCGGTGGCTGAGCACTGCCCCCCCGGGGCCTGATGGGAGAAGGGAGGCTCCAGTCTTCCTACTCCCTGGGGAACTGCCACTACTACTATCAACACAGCACAGGGTGGCCCTGAAACAGATGTGTAACATGTGATCAACAATTTCCAGAATACACCCCCATGGTAGAAATGCCCCACAGAGAGAAGAGAGAGATAGAGAGAGCGAGAGACAGAGAGTGAGAGTGAGAGAGATTGACAGAGACAAGAGACAGAGAAAGTGATAGAGATATGTACCTGGTTGAGCCATGCAGGCCAGCGGGGTGTAGGTTTTGTTCTATGCGCTGGTAGTTGTGGATCTGTGTTGGGACAGGAATGGGCACAGACTGACTGTAGTTACTCCCATTGAACTCTGCAGGCCTGCTGCACAGACAAAAAGGGAGGGGAGAGAGGAAAAGGATGAGTACACCTCAGTGATTTTGTGGGACTGAACACAGCGGGGGTTTGAAGGGAAACAAACACATTAAATGCCTGTAAAAGCAGTACTTGTTCCCTCATAGATTTTTTATCTCTATTAAGTTAGGACAGGTCCATTCTCCCTTTCTCTCACGATGTTTGTAGTGTGACAAACACTAAAGGATGTTATAATTTGATACCTATCAGTTAAACAGGAATGTGCTTTATACTAAAGGCTGGTCAGATTAAAGGAGGGTGAGATGGACAAATGCTGTGAAACTTCTAATAGCCCAGGTTTACTCCCCATCTGTCCCCCTCAGTCAGCCCTGCTCTTACCTAACAGGATTAGGGGGACAGAGGGGTGAAGAGGATGGTGGTGTCCTGCCTAGACTCCCAAGTACCCCAGCAGCCAGCAGAGAGCTCCTTAATCATCAAGACAAAAGGTACAGGACAGAGTCAGTCAGTGTTACCCACTATCTACCTGCTGCTACAAGGACCTCTCATAACCATCTCCATTGTACAGGTTTCTACAGTAGGACTATACATTTCCTGATATTAAATACAACAGAGATATATCATTCTCCTGTACTCAACTTACCCACTGTACAACATGCTGCCCTGGATAGGTGACCCATCTCCCATGTCACATGTGATCTCACCTAGAGGTAACAAAACAGGATCTAAGGACATATCAGTCACATGCATTTACCGCATTAATCAAACCCATATCAAGAACACAATGCTGGTAAAGTCAGAGCTAGAGAGATAAAGACAGACAGATAGAGAGAAAGAGAGAGAGATAGTGAGATAGGGTGTCTTACTGGGGAACTGGGCAGGCACCATGACAAAGTCGTCCGTCTCAGAGGAGGTGTTCCTGCTGTAGTGGAGGGCTGTGTCCCGGGAAGGGGTGGGCTCTGCCTTGGGCTGGAGTCTCTGCAGCACCGCATCGGAATGCTGAAGGGGAAAATATCTAATATTAGACCCTAGGTGACTGGTATTGGTAGCAGATCATTTCCCCTTCGCATTATAAAGCATTGGGCTGAGCACTTGGAAAAGTGCTATATAAATCCTATTCATCATCGTTATCACTCCCCAGAGAGGAGGGGGGACTCACTTGAGGGGAGGAGGCCAGGTGGAAGGTGGAGGAGCTGCAAGAGGAGCTGGCAGACCCAGAGCTGGGGTAGGAGGGCATGGGCACCGGAGAGGCTGGAATGATGAAGGACAAGGACACTGTGGTACTAATCCCAACTACACACTGGGGGTCATGGCATGGCTTTGGTACTCTTTATTTAGGAACTAAATAACTTGAGTTGTACATTAGAGCGCATTAATAATTCACACCTGTCTAAAATGCAGTTCTAATCCACACAGCAATTTGCCTGTATGGCCTATAGGGATACTCACATTTCTTTGTAGATGAACTTGACTCCAGGAAAGAGTGATGGAAAAACTCATCTGTGTGGGTAAACAATGCCAAATAAATTGAAATAAGACTGACATTGCAAGGACTGATTGCAGTTCCATTCCAGTGAAAAAGGCATCACATCAGACAGGGCCACAGTGTCTCCCGACCCCTCCTGTCTCAGCCTCCAGTATTTATGCTGCAATAGTTTGTGTCGGGGGGCTTGGGTCAGTCTGTAATATCTGGGGTACTTCTCCTGTCTTATCTGGTGTCCTGTGTAAATTTAAGTATGCTCCCTCTAATTCTCTCTCTTTCTCCTCTCTCTGTCTTTCTCTCTCTCTCTCTCTTCTCTCGGAGGACCTGAGCCCTAGGACCATGCCTCAGGACTACCTGGCCTGATGAATCCTTGCTGTCCCCAGTCCACCTGGTCATGCTGCTGCTCCAGTTTCAACTGTTCTGCCTGCGGCTGTGGAACCCTGACCTGTTCACCGGACGTGCTATCTCTGCTGTTTTCGACTCTCTCTACCGCACCTGCTGTCTCTAACTCTGAATGATCGGCTATGAAAAGCCAACTGACATTTACTCCTGAGGTGCTGACCTGTTGCACCCTCTACAACCACTGTGATTATTATTATCTGACCCTGCTGGTCATCTATGAACGTTTGAACATCTTGGCCATGTTCTGTTATAATCTCCACCCGGCACAGCCAGAAGAGGACTGGCCACCCCTCAGAGCCTGGTTCCTCTCTAGGTTTCTTCCTGGGTTCTAGCCTTTCTAGGGAGTTTTTCCTAGCCACCGTGCTTCTACATCTGCATTGCTCGCTGTTTGGGGTTTTAGGCTGGGTTTCTGTACAGCACTTTGTGATATCAGCTGACATAAAAAGGGCTTTATAAATACATTTGATGTGCAAATGTTAGTGAGTGAGAGACTGAGTGAGTCTAACCAAAGTCCATGCGCTCCTTATGGTTCCTTTGCAGCAGGCCCAGGAGCAGGTGTCTCAGGTGGACTGACGTCTCCCGTGGAATACTGGGAGAAACACAGGTTTACAGGTTTCACTTTGAAAACATATTTCTTTAATGACCTTAAGACAAAACAAGCTGAGTGTTCAACAAGGACACAGAGTAATATCACACATTGGACTGTTTTCTGTTTGTATGTATTGACTATTTAGAAGATGATGTTTTGAGTGAGTTTATTTAAGCAGTAAGGCCCGAGGGGTGTGGTATATGGCCAATATACCACGGCTAAGGGCTGTTCTTAAGAACGACGCAACGCAACCAATGTAATCAAAGCAGTAAAAATAAATGTTTTGTCGTACCCATGGTATACAGTCTAGTATATTAACGCAGTCAGCCAATCAGCATTCAGGGCTCGAACCACCCAGTTTCTAACGTGGAACACACCTTCCATGTCATGCATTATTTTCCAGAGAACGCATAGCCCTCATTGATTATCCCTTACTAAGCAATGTATCGGGTTGTTATGACACCCTGAGCTGTAATGTGGTGTGTGGTTATGTTTTCCTAGCACTAAGAGCAAGACTGTGGTATGATACTGTCTGAGTGTGGCTGTGTGCCTGTGTTTATGTTTGAGTGACTCAGGGCATTTTGACACCCTGACCCTTACAAAAAAAGATTGCAGTTTTTAAACTGCAGTAACTGCAGTCGACTGTGGTATTTTGGACGCAGTATTTGCAGCATACTGCAGTTAGACTGCATTCTGACAGCAATCTTTTTTTGTAAGGGGAGCCATGGTGTGTGTGTGTGTGTGTGTGTGTGATATATCTGGGTCATGTGGAAAGTGATAGCGGTGCAGTAGCAGGCAGCTAACAGCTGTTATAAATAGTGAAAAGCAAATACTAAACCCTGTAACCCACACAAACATCCCCATCTTTATCAGAGACAGAGTTCTACTAAACTGGTATTCCCCTGAGTAACACAAATACACAAGCTCACAAAGTAAAAGATTAAAATATAACAAATGCCTATGGCTGTTTTGCACTTCAAAGGGGATGGATAGTGGGATAATATTTGTGACCCTGAATAAGAGATACACAATTCTACAACTGCACCATTCAGAGCATCTTGACCGGTTGCATCACTGCTTAGTATGGCAACTACACAGACCTCAATCGCATGGCACTACAGAGGATGGTGCGGACAGCCCAGTAAATTACTAGGGCCGAGCTCCCTGCCATCCAGGACCTCTATATCAGGCGGTGTGAAAGGAAGGCCCGAAAAACCATTAGACTCCAGCCACCCAAACCATAGACTGTTCTCTCTGCTTCCACATGGCAAGCGGTACCGGACTGACTCTATGCCCATTCACTCTATGCACACTCTACACGCACACACTTCATTTTCCCACACACACATAACACCCACACACATTCATACTGACTCTACACACAAGTACACACACTCACATAAAATCATCATATATGCTGCTGCTACTCTGTTTACCATATATCCTGATGCATAGTCAGTCACCTTACCCCTATACATTTCTACCTCTCTCTTCAGTATCCCTGCACATTGTAAATATGGTTTTGGCACTGACCCTGGATCTTATCCTGTATGTAGCTTACTTTCTTTGTTGTGTTCTTCTTCCTATCTCTCGTGTGTTTTTGTTCTACTTGACTTTTTAAAAATAGAACTACTGATACTGATAACTGCATTGTTTGTGCCAATAAAACGTGAAACTTGAGTGTATAAGAATCTTTAGGGGCGGCAATAATTTTCACATCTATAAAAAAAACACATCTATTTTTCTGAGAAATTGTATGAAGCGCCTATCAGAGTCCAAAACATGTACATGTACGTACAACAGTGTTCTAGCATATTGAACCATTGGCTTTCATACGTTACGGATTCTCAGCGTGGCTCAAGCAATTTCTCCAACTGTCAACACTTTCAAATGAATAGAGGACATGTACGTGGAGCCGTGTTGGTTGGGAATTTTGGCGAGGTGGGCGTTTGGACTGTGCATCCCCCGCGGATGGTGGTCTGAGAGCCGAGTAGCTATGTGTCACAATGGGATGCTGGACTATGGACTCTACATCTGTGGACTCTGAATTACACTTTAGTATGAAATAATATAATTGTCCTATTTTTTGGAGCGTACAATATAGCTCGGTGTTTGAATTATTTATTTTATACAGTCTTTTTTGCTCATCTTTATCAAGGGGTCTAATCATTTTGGAGGTGACTGTACATTATAGGGTTACCTAAAGTAAGCTGTCAGTAAGCTGATTAGACACATAAGACAGATCTGCCTGTTTATGCTATCCTCACACCTAATCCTGTGTGTGTGTGTCTCGATTCTCAGAGCAGAGGCCTGCAGGTCTCACTACTAACCTGGGCTGGAGGTCCCTGTTTCTCTCATAGAAGAGACGCAGCTCCTGGGGGCTACTGGCCTGCATGACGAACACACAACACAGGGCACACACACACACACACATCCTGTCTGTAACTGTCTGTTACAGCTGGAATACACACCTACCTGTTCACTTACAATCACATGAAATCACTTTTTTTATGAAACGTTTAATGTTTTGCCGCAAAATGAAATGAATGAAAAACAATTAGCAATAAAGACAATTGCCTTTAAGAAATCAACTGTGATTTTACACTTCAGATCAGAGGACATACAAGTTGTCATTCCATTAGTTATCTTTTGTGGTTGGTTGTACACTGGATGTTTAGGACTTGTCAACTAAAACCAGGTGACATGGACAGTCTAAGTGAACACTACACCATTACATGATCACCCTGCCACTGACCCTGTCTGCTCTGAACTCACTGGCCTGTCCTGGCATGCTTCTCTCTGGGTAATTGCTATTCAAATAATTTAATGTAGGAATAGCCCTATACCAAGTACAAAGGTTCAAATCTTCGAATTTCAGACAGCTTCAACCTAAAGCTAAATCATTACTGACTTCCTAATAAACAGGCAGATCACTTAGCCTTTCAAGGAAACATGAACATAAGTCAAACTATTTTCGCTTGGCAAACTTGCTGACAGCTCTCTAGAACTCTCTCAAAACATGATTCAGCACAGCATCAATCAACCCTAACCACGTATGCCACAGTCCACTGCATAGAGTGGCCTCCTAGATGGTAGGGTGATAAACCCCCTGCCTGCCCTGGCTGTTGTGAAACAATGTTTACCCTGGTCTCAGCCATTTCCTCATCCACCTGGCAGCTTGGCTGTTTGTAAACAGGGATCTTTCGGAACAAGTGGACACACTGTTCAGACCCCAAGGAGTAACATAACAGCAGGGAACACATAGAGAAGCACTCAGTGTGCTGTGGGTGTGTGAACATGCTGTTTAATACAGGCTCGTGATGTGTTGTCGTACTTTATACGAACAGCTGTCTTTCATATGATCTATGGTCAGTTCTTTCATAATATAACATGAACCACGGTAGTCAGCCTGTTTCGAAAGGCATTAGAAATCGTAAAAGACCTATTAGAAGTTTCTTACGCAAGAGCATTCAGAGGTTTTAGAAAACATTTTAGATTAGCATGAGTAAGTCATGTAACTAAAAAAAGAAATGATACGTTTCCTAACATTCTTGTTTCCTAAAATTGTGAGTGTGTGTGTTTATCACTCACCTGAAACGGAGCTTTCCCAGTTAAACACTGGTATACTATGGTTCCTATGCTCCACAGATCGGCCTTGGCATCATAGTTCTGGGACATGATCACCTCCGGGGCCTGAGCACAGACAGACACAGCACAGTGGGTTAGGGTCACATGTACAGTATTTGACCATAAGGTGGGTTAGGATGTATACGTGTATGGGCAATAGGAGTTTCTCACCATATACATTGGGGAGCCACACAGAGTGGCTGCCATAGTGTTACACTGGAGGTGACGTGCAAAGCCAAAATCAGCTGGAGAGAGGGCAAAATCATCAGCCAAAAACACATCTCAAAACACATGTTTTCACTTATTTTCATTCTCTAAACCCACGATGAGAAATGTTTTTCTTTCAGAAGGGAAAATTGGAGGCTAAATGCTGGACTCTTTCCAAGTGAATGATTTAAGAGAGCTGTATCCTTTGAGTAGCTGTATCCTTTAAGTGGCAATATGACAACTAACCGTCATTGATCAACAAACAAATCACTTCCCAACCTCCCATCCACACCCTGCAGCAAAAACTGTCCAGCTTCTCTTTTGTGTACTTAATGTACAGTATATTACCCAAAACACAAACCTATCTTGATGCAGGTGTTGTTGGGGCTGGACTTGCGTCCCTCAGGGTGACAGAGAAGGATGTTCTGAGGTTTGAGGTCTCTGTGGAGGATGCCCTTTTCTTTCAGCACCTTCATGGCCCCAGCTATCTGCTGGAGGAAGATCCGGATGGTGTCCTCACTCAGAGTAGCCTTAGCTGCAGTCACGTGAGAGGCCAAACAGGAGAACATACATGGGAAATAAAGTTAGTAGGACAAGGGTCACGGGATTTGACAGTAGTACGGCTACTAATATATAGCTAGCTATAGGAACTTCTTCCAAAATGTGTAAAGGACAGGAATAACTAACTGACACCCTAATCCCTCAAACACCTCGGCTGTATTTTTAGCGTCGGTGTTTTTCCACCCTAGGAGAGGAGATAAGTCAGCGACAGATGGATGAGGTCATGTTGGTACTACAGGAGCCTTGCAAGGCGTGTCTGATGTGCCAACCTAATGACAAGGGCGAGCAGGCACAGGAGATGCAGGCAAATGTCTTGTCTACAAAACAGGACACGCTTGCATGATAGCAAAATCAGGCCAAAACAGGCCTTCGATCTTTAAATAGACTCATCGACCTACGCACACATGGTAAATTTAGTCAATGAGACATCTGTATGCCCTCGGTCTAGTCACTGTTTCTAAAGGGGAGAGAGTGTAATAGAAGGAGGAGATTGGCTGTTGATATTCTGCTAAGAGTATGAGAGGAGAGAATGTTTTATTCTGTGGATTTATGATGGTGTCAGTGGGAGGATTATTGTCAATTTTGGCTGTGAGAGAGCAGGCAAAATAGGGAGGTATTTTCATTGCTCAATATTGTTATGTTACTCTAGGTCTGTGTGTGAAGGAGAGATATTTTCAGTGGCCTTGTGTTTCTTTAGTGGGTGTAGGGAAACATTCATTTTGGTGTTAATCACAAAAAATCCTGTTCTGTATGTTGGGCTTAATTTGGGCCAAGCTCTTTAAGCATTTGTTGTACAGGCCTAGGCATTGTGTCAGCATGTAACCCGCATCTAAATTATATGTCACATTGTTTTGCCGAAAGATGATTATGGTTCTACTTTTCATGATCTTTCAAAATAAAAGGATTACAAGTACTCAACAAAGTCCACAACGAAGTCCTCAACAAAGTCTCTGGCAGATTTTATTACTATAACAACAATAGCTTATCACAATAACCTGCAACCAAATCTTTGTTTGTTTGGTCTTTGTTTGACCCTGTTTCATACTAGCAAATGGTGTTTGGTTCTTCACTCTAAGCAATACACATGGGTATCAATACAGGCACCTGAAACACCTACAGTACAATCACAATGAAGGTGTTAGAATGCTTAAGATGTTAAGATGCTCCAATTCCTTTTGAAGTTCAAACATGAGTTAAGAGGAGAGACATATTTGTCAAAGCTCTGTTTGTGAGGTGACAGTATACTCACAGTGGAGGTATTCTGCCAAGTCTCCTCCATTGCAGTACTGGGAGCAGAAAATAATGGAAAATGTCATTAGATATAATTGAATTGCTTCTTTCTACAACCACGAATAATCCACATATACAGTAGCCTATACATAAAGCAAACCAGACTTCATCTTACCTCCATGACCAGATACACACACCCAGCCATTTCCTGTTAGAGAAAACATAAAAATCACTGATTGTGGTGACATAATATATCCATATAGATTTTTAAGATAGCAAACGTTGACTAAAACTGTGCATGTTCAAAATACATTTACCCGACAACAAGGGAAATAACCCCTACAGCCTTTGCAATATATAATTATTACTTTTGTTCTGTTCGTTTTCTCCCCCAAGGCAAATTAATTCCATCCATGGTTGTTTTAAATTAGATATGTACTGCAGTCCCAAGTGGGTTTGAATAATGCATAAATGTAGAGACTATCCCATAAGAATCAAACGACACCACTTCATAATTTAGAGTGGGCTGGCTCCCATTTGGCGGATCATGCAGGGTTGAGCTGGCAGCAAGGAAGGTGAGAGGGTTAGGCTGTCAGTCCAAGCTGACTGCTATTGAATGGATTATAAGGGTGTGACTGGGAGGGGAATGAAGTGGATTCAGGTTTCACTTGAATTTATAAGGTTTTAGTAGATACCAGTATCCTTTATCCCCACTGAGAACAGACATCAATTCAACATCTATTCCAAGTTGGTTCAACATAATTTCATTGAAATGACATGGAAACAACGTTGGTTCAACCAGTGTGTGCCCAGTGAGTCTTTTAATAATTAAACAAATATTGCTCAGTTACTCAAAGCAAATTGTCACATTTAGAGATACTATTACATTGTATCAATCAAATGTCACCCAAACAAAATGGAACTGAGATAAAATGGGCTTGAGTAAATGTTAGATACATGACAGCTAGTGACATTACAGTAGGACAAAAGCCCTTCCTTTCATGTCTCCATATCACCTAGAAGGTGTCAGGTCTCTAATCATTAGTCATTAAGTTGCTGAAGACTGTTCCTGGGGAGATTTCTGCTGACTGAGCTCCTTGTCTGTTGTCTTAAGCCATTATTTAGCTTGCAGGCCGGCTGCACACTGCCATCTGTTTAAGACCAGTGAACCCAAACATCAGCAAACCATCTAATGTCTGTCTGGTGACGGGATCATTTTACAACCACATAGGGCCTTTAAGGGAAGACTGCCAAATACAGCTGCAGCTGGTGCCCCATACAATACCTGAGATGGGAACATTGAGATACTCACCTACACGCACATTTGATAAGTTCATTCATTAACCAGGATGCCAACTGACAGCAATGGATATGTTATAACAATGTATCAGATTAGATGTCTCACCTTTACTGGGATTGGATTGGCTAGTAAAGAAATCTATAGATTGATTGTTCTGGTCCAACAGCTTCAGCAACGGCTCTTCTTCTAAGGCCAGCTGCCACTTGGGACAAGAAAGTCTCACCTACTGTAGGGTACTGTAGCACTCAGCCATAAACCATAAACTGGTCTATACGTGAAAGTTTGGAAAGTTGTTCGTCTGCTTCACATGAGAATATTCTTACAGAAACCTCTAGGCCCCTCAAACTCAACTCTGGACCTCAAAGCCAGTCCTGTGTTTTTTCATTGTTCCCCTCTAATCAGGGACTGATTTAGACCTGGGAAACCAGGTGTGTGCAATTAATTATCAGGTAGAACAGAAAAAAATCAGGCTCTGGATCTCGTAGGGCAGGGATCATCAACTAGATTCAGCCGCGGGACGAATCTTTCTTGAGTGGATGGTCGGGGCGGAACATAATTACAAATAATTTGTAGATTGCAAATTGACCGCATGAAGCCCAAACAGATACAATATTTCAAACCTTGCTTACATTTGTATACGATCCTTTCTCTCTATTATGCATGGGAATACTTGGGAACAGATTTCCAAAATGAAAATCACTTGGAGATGATTTCCTGGTGTTTTTACAATCTTTTATGTCCAAGAATAAATATATTATATATAATAATACTAATTTGTAGACTGCAAATTGACTGCAAAAAGTCTAAACATATATAATATTTGACTAAAACAATAATTTCAAACCTTGTTTACATTTGTATATGATCACATGCATCTCTCTATTATGAGTGTGAATACTTGGGAACAGATTTCCAAAATTAAAATCACTTGGAGCTGATTTCCTGATGTTTTTATAGTCTTTTATATCCAACAATGAAATAATATTATTATTGTTATTATTTTTGCTCAGGGAACATGGGAGGACAAATTGGCCCACTGGCCTCCAGTTGGGGAACCATGTTGCAGGGTAAGAGTTGAATAGCCCTGCTCTAGGCCAAAAGTACTCTCTGGATCTTGTAGTTTATGTGGATGTAGGGTACGAGGGGGTAAGGAGCCCCCCTAAGAACAATTTCTAATTGCTGACACAAAAAGCAACGTTTTGAAAAAAATGGTATGTGGATCAAGGTCATGCTAAGGCGAATAAACTATAAAGGGAAATAAATGGCTACAGTTGAGACATTTTTTTGTTATTTCATGAAATGTTGTTTTTAGAAAAGGGGCATATTTTTTAAGTCCCGGGGTAACTCGGGGTGCCAGTTACCCGCGTAGAAGATTATGGCATAGGGTTTCACACAAGTGTGTTAAAATCCATTTAATCAGTTTTATTTAGAAATGTCTTTAATAAGTAATACTTAAAAGCTAAGTCTAGTTGTGTAATTGTAATTATTAAAATAAAATATGGCGGGGGGGGGGGGGGGGGTGTGTTGTTGTACATGTCACCATTAATATCTGCACTATGAGGAGATTTGATGTACCGTAATTTCCGGACTATTAAGCGCACCTGAATATAAGCCGTACCCACTGAATTAAAAAATATATATTATTTTGAACATAAATAAGCCGCACATGTCTATAAGCCGCAGGTGCCTACCAGTACATTGAAACAAATGAACTTTACACAGGCTTTAACGAAACACGGCTTGTAACAAAAATAAATAGGCTTTAACGAAACACGGCTTGTAACAAAAATAAATAGGCTTAACGAAACACGGCTTGTAAAAAAATAAAAAATAAATAAAAATTAGCAGTAAGCATTAGTTGTCTTTTTGCACTGAGTCAATTCCTCACGCTGCTGTTTCCAACGTCTTATCATCGACTCATTAAGACCAAGCTCCCGTGCAGCAGCTCTATTTCCTTTTCCAACCGCCAGATCAATCGCCATCAACTTGAAAGCTGCATCATATGCATTTCTCCGTGTCTTTGCCATGATGAGGGTGACAAAATGACTACCGTAATCAGAATGATGGGAAGTTTGAGGGCGCTCGATTTAATCTAAACAGTAAACAAAAAAGTTGTTTGACCTTAACCCTTTCGGCAATTTCAAAGCTTCATGCCGCCAAAAAACTGAGCACGTCACAGAATGTGTTTTTAAAAAAAATTTTTTGTTGAAAGCGGGTAAAATCCATATATTAGCCGCGTCATTGTTTAAGCCGCGAGGTTCAAAGCCTGGGAAAAAAGTTGCGGCTTATAGTCCGGAATTTACGGTAGTCCCTCTTTTTAACTCACCTGCAAATGAATTTCCTTTGTTCTTTCTTTGTTGTTCCTTTTCCATCCATTATATACAATTGCACTAAATATTATTTGAATAATGCAGGATTTTAAATCCCAGCAGTCTTTAAAATGACATTCAGGAGCAAAAAGTTTTCAATAGCTGTTTTTAATATAATATTGGAATGGAATATAACATTAAATAACATTGGAGTGTAACAGTGATGTGGCAACTCTCTTATGCTCTGCTATTGCATGATTCTAATCTGTACGTAGGTCACAAAAAAAGATATCCCCAGTAAAATTGGAGCACAACTCACTAGCCCACCTACTGCACTGCTCACACCTACAGTAATCCAGTCCCCACCTGTGACTGAAAACAGGGGGAGAGGTGCTAATTTAAAAGCTTTCTTTTAAAAACGTGGCTAGCGATCCGGCAGTATGACATAAAATGCTGTGTAAAATAGCTAAAAGGCTATAAAGTAACATTAACTGTAAAGCTATTAGCCACTAGTGGAAACATTTACAACTGCAATTAAGTTACGTTATCTTTTATAATGTATTTTACCTCAGACGATCTGGTAGTAAGGTTGCAAGCTTGCCCCAACACACTCATCCAACATATTAATACTATTAATACTTTACTAAAAAAGTAAATACATTTTTCTCTCTAAACAAGAGGATTATTTATCTTAAGGCTTTCCTACTTGTATATTTAAAAAACTTGGTGACATCTTGTGGTCTTTATGTGAATTACAGGGGGGGGGGGGGGCAGTTACCCCAGGGGGCTAGTCACCCCCTAGTACCCTACGTGTTATCTATGTCAGTACTCAACATACACGCCTATCAACAGAGTATGAGCGAATGAGATGCAATGTTCTGCACATCGAATGTCAACAATTGAGCACGTGAAAGCAGGTTTAGGAAAAGCTGTTAGTCAGCTTATTGTGTAGAACTAGAACAGTGTGTGATGATACCGACATGTACAGGTAGGCTACATGTGTGTCAATAATACATAATGATGTTGAAAATCGACACATACCTGGAAGTCAAGTAGTCCAACGATATTCTCATGTTTCAGTTCCTGTGTAGAGAGAGGAACAACAATTGATTGGTTCATTTGCCTAGGTCTGGACTTAGAGTAATTGCATCAAGTTTCGTCGTCAAATTCTTACCTTTAATATTTTAATCTCTTTTCCTAAGAGGGAATGGGATTTTGCCAAGTTCTTCTTGTTAATACATTTCACAGCTACTTCCAAGTCATGTCTCTTAAAAAGGCAAAGGGAAAGGCAGAAGATGAACGGCTATACTATCCACGCATGCCATACAATCTCTCAATAAAAAAAGGTATATAGGACTTATCTCACCCTGTTTATAACATATGTATAATAGCATACAAATTACCTCCTTATGTCTCCCTTTGAACACCACGGCAAAGGCACCATGTCCAATAAGGTCTTTCCTGTTGAACTCGAATTTCCCAATAGTCTCCATACTGTTCTCTAACAATAACAACAGGTGCTGTGTATATCCAGGTGGAATCAGGATGTTGACGTTACCACCGGAACAATTTGGAAGTCGTCACCGTTCAACTCCAGACAGCAAGAGAGGTGTCTAGATCCTTCAAGTCTCTCCCCGATTAAAAACACTAACACTTCTTGAATCATGACGGTTTCATTTAAAATATCAATATCCTATATTCGAAGTTGTTGTCACCATTATGCCTTTATATAAAAACCTACAAAATGACAGATCTCATACAGAACAGACTGAAAACTGTTTACAACAGAGAAGAGTCAATTTTCCCTCGTTAGTTGGATATAAACTCCAAAGTAGTCTTTATGAATTCTCAAAACGTAAGTTGTCTTTACACAGACAGATAAATCACCTTTATCCAGACTCTGTAGGCTATACTGGTTCCATTTGTTACGAGTCTTCACCTATCACGAACAAACGATCCCACTGTAGTTATTCATATCCCTGGGTGTGAGCATGCGCAATAGGAGTTGTAGCAGTGTTCGCCTAGTCAGAAACATGAGTCCCGCGGGCGCGCAATATGGCCACAGGTTACTTAACCTGACGCAACGCAATATCAGAGCACTATGTGTGTCATTTTCACACATGAAATAATGCCTTGTCTACCACATCCTTTTCTTTATTTTAGCATTGCCACTTCTTAGGCCTACTGCAGTTTCAATACTTCCGATAGATAGCGCAGGTGAGACGGTATTATTTCCTACATACAGTAGGAAGGATACTGGGGACTGTTGAGGGAGGAATTGCAACCAATACGTTTTCATGTTTGTCTTTTTATTCAACAAACTTGAACACAGAAAGTACCTTAGAAAACAAGCAAAAGACAGGCCATAAGATGATGGTCTGTTCTGAAATACTGAAAAAGACTAGTCATAGGAAGTGTTTTTAAATGATTTCATACAGCAAATCCTATTGCAGGAGACTAAGTGTTGGTACAGTGTCAGAACCATCAACATCTCATCAGACATTACTCTCCAATCTCACAGTGAAACTCAACAAAAGACAATTTGATGGACTCAATTCAAAGTCCCACTCTTGTGTTTGTGAAAGACATGAATATGCTAGCCTATAACTATGTATCCTCTACTCAAAGATAAAGCATAAAACATATAATGATCTACGTAATTTGAAAAGTTAAATGGAACACTGATAAAAAAATTCACAGAATTGTGTCTAACACAATTAATAATTCTCTATTTTTCAAAAAAGCATGAAATACTGCAGCTTACAGAGACATGAGGTACATTATGAAATACCATTGTCAACTCATCTTCATCGTAAGAAGAAACAACACACAAAGAAAACATCAAAAGAGAGACAGGTATCAAACATTGTGAGTATTTCGAGTGACTTTGCTCTGGTGCTTTGCAAAAATTTTAAGAATCACAAAATCCATAAATAAATACATTAAACTGTGTTTTTTCTTCTTCGTTTGATTACACTTTTTACATTAGTGAAAGTATTTTTCCTTGTATCAACTATCCCTACGCTAAGGCACATGTTTATTTGGGGCTAGATTTAATGTTCTGCACTTTCTGGAAATTAAATATTTCAAACAGAAAATAATTGTAATGTATTATTTTCATTGGTTCAACACATAATGCTTAGTGTGCCATGCAGCCAGGAGCCTGTGATAATCATGTATTAGAATAACCATTCTGAACCAGAACAAACCGATTACCAGGCTGCTATTAGCCTCTTTGTCATAACCATAATACATACTGAAAGTAACTATAACACTCAAAAAAGTAAAAGCTACACTATGTTTACATATCACAAAATATACCAATGCAAAACATTGGACAGCCTCTGGTCAAATTGATCATTATTCATGAACAATACTTGGGTAGAAACATTTCAAGACATTATACACAATATGGTGGACAAAAACTATCTAAAACAGTTAATGGCATGCTTTAAATCCTCAAGGTTAAGAGCCATTAGAATCTCACTCTGTTCCCTAACCATGGGTCCCCTCAGAATTCCCTTCCCTAAATGGATCTGGCCAGCTGTCTTTTATAAGAGAAAGGCAGGGTCTGAGTCTGTTTGTCATCAGGGGGAGATTACAGTATGTTCCATTTGAGGTTACAGCTTTACATCAAATCATTGTATAGTGGTGGAGGAGTAAGGGAGCGGGAGGCTGTGGGCTGTGGAAGCTAAGCTCAGAGATGCCTGTAAGAATGGATACTCACTGTCATTGTGTATAGAGATCTGAATGAAGACGCATGACATCCTGACTATGCAGCTGAACCACAGCATACCCCCTTATCTAAGGCTTTTCCTTTTGAGTCATATATCACATATAACAGTGGACAATAGCACAATGCTTTAGCCAGTGTATGTTGATGAATCTACACTAGTCAACCCCTGGTTGGCATGGCATCCTATTTCCGCCCTTACTCGAAGTGATGCCCTCCAGTTTTAGACAGCAGAGAGGTCGATCCGATTGGCTGAGTTGGTGCTTTTGTCCCATGTGTTCATCTTTGTGGGGCTCGCCCCTCCCCTGTTTCCATTCATCTACAAGAGAAAAAGGAGAGCACACACTTGATCTCACATTCAAAGTTATAAGTTGAATTCACTTCTTTCTTCTTAGCCAATTAGACCCCTCTATCTTGGTACTCACAACGTCAGAATTGAAGGGTTTCACATTGATGTTGCGAATGGAGCTGCTGGTTAGAGACCACACCTTGGTTTTGTGCTTAAAGGCAGCTCTGACCTACCGCAAAACAGCACAACCATGAGTAGGACCAATAACAGATGCAATGTTTCATAAACCTCCCCAGACATATTAGAAACAAAATAAACTATATCAACATTATAACAACATGAGAGGTGTGCCTTACCTCAGAGTTGAGAAGACAATGGAACAGGAAGATAAAGAATCCCTTTAGAGAGAAAAATCCACATGACTGTAGTCAATTACTGTAAATAAAGGCTATTGATAAAGACTATTGATATTTTATGAAATGTATTAGATTGCATAATGGCACATTTACAGTACGCTACTTACCTGTAATGAGTTGAAAACAGAAAACATGTACTGGAACATCAGTGCGTGATCGTTGATGGCCAGTACCCCAAAGATCCAGGAGATGCCCAGAATAGGAAGGAGCACAGCCACTGCCTTTGCAGTCAGCCTATACACACAGAGAGACACAGACACACTAAATGTCAGCTATCTATAGTGTATTAATGTCAGTCTGACTGAGTCAGAGTTTGGATAGCGTCATCACCGTGATGGTTTCAGCCCTAAGAACAGAGATGATGACTCACTTGACTGCGTTGGCATCGCCATGAACCTTGTAATTCTCTGAACTAATACGAGAGATGATCCTCGTTACAGATATAAGAATCACAATATTCACCTAAGTAAGAGAGAAAACAACACATATCAGTTAATGTCTAAATATCACTTTCATGAACAAAAAGCTTGAGCTCCAGTGATTAATTAGCTGTAAATTGTAAAGTAAAGAACGGAAATAAACAAACAGTTAGTGGTGATTTCTTCAGTTCTCTTACCACAATGACAAACAGTGCTGGTGCCACAAACGCCCAAATAGCCCCATTCTTCAAGGACAGCCAACAGCTGAGGGAGGGAAGAGAGAGATAACAAGCTTGGTCGACATCTCTCACATTATACTTCCCATCTCCGTTTACTCTGTAAACTACTTATACATAAATATGCCTAGATACATATCTCTTAATTCATGGCAGTTTTATGGCACCAGTATTGATATTTTAACTATATCCAATGGCACAGAGTGCTGCCAAGTGGTTTTGAATGTCCAGGTTGGAGTGTGTTGACTCAGTGACTTACTTCCCAACCTCTCCATAGCTGTCCAAGGCTGATGTCATAGAGACCACACATATCACCAGTGGAGACCCTGGGAGAAGAGAGGCCATGTTAGTTACAAGATAAAAAGATATCACACACATCATGACATCTCTAACATTTCATTGTTTAGTATATGCTTCCTTATACAGTATTGACTTCAGTCTAATGTTTTCTAAATCAGGTTTGGCAAGAAGTATGAGATGAAAGTTAGCAAGACCGACAGTGGAGGACACCGGATGTTTTTTCATTCCCACCAACATGGTTCTAGTCTTGGTCATGCTTTCATCTGTTTTAACGAGTTGCTAAGTCCACAGAGATTTACAGACTTCCCCAGCTAAGAACAATTAAACTGTTACGCTAAAGGAGGAGATGAAGAATAAAGGGTCAGGAGCCTGATTTCACTGCTAACAACAGGAGCTGTAAATTACAAAATGGCAGTGTTTTAAAAAAAAACTTAGGCTGGACACATCTACACTACTTAATTTGCTGTTGGCCACAAATCGCAGCATTACTTCGGCCAACAACATAGGAAATTATAAAAACGAGAACTTATTTCTAATAATCACTCCAGCATGTGAAGGAGGCGCAGTGTTCCCAGACAGCTAAAAGAAACGCACTTACACACGCACACACATTCTCCTGTCTGTCTGTCCACTCTGGCTAACAGAGACCCGGGAAGTCTGAAGGCCAAACTAGAGGTCTGCTAAAACCAGACCTTAAAGGTCAACATTTTAATTGTGGGAAACATTGTTCATGATTAGTCTTTTGAAGCAAAGCATATTATTGCATGTAGCTGCAGGTGTACATGGAAAACCGATTGATCCAGTTTGAGATTAATAAAAATATGTGGATCATTAAGACATTTGTTCCTAAAAAGGACCATTAATACAGTTACAAGACGTACCCCAGCCAATCCCATAGTAGTAGAAATGCTTGCTGCCCTCTGAGCCGAAAACCTTGATGACCATGCTGTAGAGGTGCAGGCCCTCCACCAGCATCCAGGCAAACGCACTCAGGAAGAAGAAGTGGAGCAGCACAGCCATCACCTTACAGGGCAGCTGGGAGAGGAGAGGGGTTAAAGGTTAAAACTAGGGCACATCATTATCTCTGTCAGCACGCTCTGCCTCCTCTTCTTTATCATCACCATCATCATCATCATACAGTAAGTGCAAATCACTTCCTGGTTCTAGCCAATGAGATCCTCTGACTGTGGTTATGAGGTGCTTACCGTGCCTGGGTCAAAGCGGAAGCTGATGAGCAGCAGGATCTGGGCCACCAGGATGGCAAAGGACAGGTTGGCATGGATGTGGTAGCGTTGGTTACGGATAGTGCTCACTGACCTGCAAGGCCAGACACAAATAAAAACATTGAATATTACAAGAAACGTATAAAATAACTTTGATATAACATTTAATCATAATGGGGCGAATACCACTGATAAAGAGCATGTGTGACACACAGCACATGTGAGGTGCTTTGATACGTTTATTTTGATTGAGTCAGTGAACAATAAAGATGGAGGGATACTCACGACAAGATTGCAAATGTCACCAGTGTGATGGTCAGACAGAAGATAGATATGGAGCAGCCAATGTAACTGATGGTTGATAACGCCACCTGGTGGGCCTTGGTTAGCTGTGCAAAGGTGAGAATCATCACAATTCAGTAAAACATTCCAGACACAAGTTTGATGTTTAGATTCATGTTCGGGCTGATTCATTTCAAAAGGATACAGACCAGAATATATTGCATTGAACACATTACTAGAGAACGAATGTAAAGCTGAACTGAGAACAGCATTAAACCAAAGTAGTGATTCTCTAGTAGGGACACAGTGTTTGAACTGAGCTGAGTTTCACTATGAACCAACACTGCCCTCTGTGGGATATTTATGGTAAGTAGCCAAGTTTGTGGTCATACACATCCTTAAAAACATAGGTGTTGGGCTAATAAAGAATACTTGTGAAGAACAGGAAAGCCTGCACACTGTTTATGCTCCCAATTCACCGCTTTATTGACAACGTTTCGATCTTTTTCAGGTCAAAAAGACGGAGCTCTGTTATACACATTTCACCTCACATGACCATTACGCACATGATGGACGGTGTGGAAACAATTCAACTTTTGTGCATAGTCAATCATAATTAATCACAGAGGTACATATGGTCATAAGGGATTATATACATACAAATAGGTCCGAGTTAAAAGCTAGGAAAAGGTAAACAAATATTACATTGGAAACTTTTGGAATACCATTACGCGCAGGATGCGCGGTGGCCGTAGATATAATTACAGTGACCTATTTCGAAACAACTTGTGTACCTCTAATAATTTGATATCAATGAGATGGGCACATGTAGTAGTTACAGAAAATCTAATACATGCATATATACAAAATTAACAAGTGGAGACCTGCATGGCAAGACAAATCAACGTAACATATCCGTGTAATAAATGGTCTGATATCAAACTCTTGGTTCAGGCCTTCAGGAGACATGGTGGACAAACGGTGAATCCAATACAATTATATTCTCAGTGGTAGATAATCAGTATCTCCCCCTTCCTCAGAGCCTTAACATGTTCGATAACAATGTATCCCAGAGAGCTGATGTTGTGACTAGCCTCCATGAAATGCGCAGCCCTGAAATGTGCAGTCCTGGTATTACTCCTGTGTTCTGCTATCCTTGTTTTCAGAGCTCGTAGAATTTTTCATACATAGCATAGACCCCAAATACACTTGATCAGGTATACAATTTTTTTTGTGCTGGGGTGATTGAATGTTGTGCATTTGTTCGTAAAGTTACAATGGGTACATCCGCCACATCTATATTTACCGTCTGGCACATTGTCTAGGAAGGTGCTACGTGGCACTGGTGGAAGATCAGACCTCACCACCATTTGACTGATGTTGGGGGCACGTCTGAAGACCTGCGGGTCAGTGATCATGATGTGAGAGTGTTTTTTAATGATATAGTCAAACTGTTTGGGGGGGGGGGGGTGAGGCTGTCATTGTGGGACATAGTAACCGCCCCATGCGTCATGCAGCCATTCCTCTGGGTAACCCCATTGTCTGAAATGCTCATCCAGACAGTGCGCTTGTTTGTCATAGTCATTCTGTGTACAAAAGGTCCTGCGTATGCGAATGTATTGGCTGATAGAGAGGCTCCTTTTCAAGGAAACAGGGACCTCCTGTCCGTCGGAATCCTGTATAGGTCCGTGGTAAAATCACCCCCCTAAAACCCAGTGTGGTGTCACTTCCTGCATAAGTAGCGATTCTATGGACATGATTAACTCCATTAAGAAAATTGGCAATATTGATGGGGGGATGCTAATGGTTTGCTTTGATTTTGTCACACCCTGATCTGTTTCACCTGTCTTGTGCTTGTCTTCACCCCCCTCCAGCTGTCGCCCATTTTCCCCATTATCCCCTGTGCATTTATACCAGTGCTTTCTGTTTGTCTGTTGCCAGTTCACCTTGTCTCGTCAAGCCTACCAGCGGTTTTTCCGTACTATTTTTCCACTCTAGTCCCTGTTTTCTAGTTTTCCAGGTTTTGACCATTCTGCCTGCTCTGAGCCTGCCCGCCATTCTGTACCTTGTGACACTGCCCTGGATTATTGACCTCTGCCTACCCTGAGCCTGCTTGCCATTCTGTACCTTTTGGACTCTGCTCTGGATTACTGACCTCTGCCTGCCTTTGACCTGTCGTGTGCCTGCTCCCTGTTTTTGTAATAAACTTGAATAAACTGTCTACATCTGGGTCTTATCCTGAGGTCTGATAGTACGAACTGGCCATGACTGACCCAGCAGACTCCCAAGGAACCACCAGTGGGAGACATGAGGAGTTACACCGAGGTCTTCTGGACAGATTCCAGACATTGGCAGAACACCATGACTGTGCCTTGAATACATTGCTGGAGGAATTCCAGCGGATTATCTGTGAGGCCGCCGGCCATAACAGTAGCCTCACAGCCCCCCAGTAACACTGATGTCAGCAGTGCTTCTCTCCAGGGCACCCCGGCTTCCCGAGAACCCCACTTACCTCCTCCGGAACGCTTCGCTGGAGGGTCAGGAACCTGTCGGGCATTTCTCTCCCAGTGTTCCTTTATCTTCGAGATGCAGCCCTCGTCCTTCCCCTCGGCCTGCTCGAAGATAGTGTATCTCATAACGCTAATGTCTGGGAGGGCTCTCGCCTAGGCTACTGCGGTGTGGGAACCACAATCTGCCATGTGTTTCAGTTTGGAGGAGTTCGTGGCTGAGGTGAAAAAGGTTTTCGATTCTTCGTTGTCCGGGAGAGGCTGCCCGGAAGTTACTCAAGCTTCGCCAAGACTCCCTACAGTGTGGTGGCCTATGCAGTTGATATCTGCACATTGACTGCCTGGAACCCGGAATCCCTGTTCGACACATTCCTTCATGGATTATCGGATGAGGTTAAGGACGAGCTCGCAGCCCGGGAGCTGCCTACGGATCTCAATTTGCTGATCGCCTTGACCATCCGGATCGATGGGCGGCTATGGGAACGTAGGAGGGAGAGGTCTGATTCCGGTCCCAATCGCTCGCCAAAGGATCCCACCTTGCCTCCGAGGTTCTCCGGAAGTCTCCAGCGTCTATGTCCCTGAGAGGATCCGAGTTCCCCCGAGAGTCTCCGAGGTCTGCCGACTCTCCTTTTTCGGAGCAGATACAACTTGGCAGCGCTAGGCTGTCACGAACCGACCGCTTACGCAGACTTACCACCGAGAGTTGTCTGTATTGCGGAACAGCCGGTCATTATGTGTCTACCAGTCCTTTAAAGAGGCCAGGCTCATCAGTAGGTATGAGTACTCTGGTGGGCCATACAGAGAGTTTTTCTTCTCCCCTTACTTGCACCCCTTTTCATGTCATTCTGCTGTGGGGTGACCAGTCTAAATCTCTCCGGGTTCTCGTTGCCTCTGGGGCCGACAAGAGTTTCATGGATGCCACCCACACAGCCCCTCTCCAGTCCCCTGGACGTTAGAGCACTGGATGGGCGCTCTATAGGCAGGGTTACCCACAATACTACTCTTATCTACCGGCGTGTGTCCGGGAACCACAGTGAGTCTATACAGTTTATGCTCATCAAGTCTCCTCAGGTTTCCGTGGTATTGGGGTTTTCTTGGCTCCAGCGCCACAATCCCCTTATAAACTGGACTGCTGGTACTATCGTGGACTGGAGCCCGTTCTGCTACGCCCATTGCCTGAAGTTCTCCCGGGCACTACACCACCCCGGGGATGGCTGGATTCACTGTCGGGTCTGGAGACCAAGGCTATGGAGCCATACATCAAGGACTCCCTGGCTGCAGGGGGTATCCATCCTTCTGCCTCCCCCACCGGCGCAGCGCTCTTCTATGTGGAGAAGAAGGACAAAAATCTATGCCTGTGCATCAACTACTGGGCCTCAATGACGTCACGGTTAAGAACCGCTATTCGCTACCACTCATCTCCTCGGCTTTCGAGCCGCTCCAGGGGGCCACTATCTTCTAAGTTAGACCTGCGGAACGCCTACAACCTGGTACGGATACGGGAAGGTGACGAGTGGAAGACAGCCTTCATCACTGTTAGCGGACACTATGAATACCTGGTGATGCCATTCGGTTTGACCAATGCTCCTGCTGTGTTCCAGGCCCTGGTTAATGACGTTCTCCGGGATATGTTGAACCGGTTCGTCTACCTCGACGACATGCTCAGACACTGGGCTCTCGCCCTTCGAGTGCTCCATGGATTATCAGCCCCCGCTCTTCCCAGAGGAGGTCAACATACCCTCTGCCCAGATGTTCGTCCGCCACTGTCGGCGTACCTGGAAGAGAGCTCGGTCCGCTCTTCTCAAGACCACCTCCAGGTATCGTTGACAGGTGGATCACCACCGGACGCTGGCTTCCCTTCTTTTGTCTCTGGCAGAGGGTATTGCTGTCTACTCAGGATCTGCCCCTTTGGGTAGAGTCCTGCAAACTTTATCAGCCTTTTCCCCATTTCCAAGTTTCTTAGCCCCTTTGCCGGCACCCTCCGTATACATTCCACGTTTCATGATCAAAGATTAAACCTCTGTCTCACAGCCCTATGTCTCCTCTTTTCAGGCCCACCCCTCCACCACCTCATCTCCTGAGTGTTTGACCTCGGGGTTGGGGATTCTAGTACCTGGTTGACTGGTAGGGTTATGGTCCAGAGGAGAGGTGCTGGGTCCCCGCTAGGAACATCCTGGACCCAGCCCTCATCGCTGACTTCCACTGCCGGCACCCCGATCAACCAGGTATGTACCCGGGTAGGATGCCACAGCCTGATCTGTTTCACCTGTCTTGTGCTTGTCTCCACCCCCTCTCCAGGTGTCACCCATTTTCCCCATTATCCGATGTGCATTTATACCTGTGTTTTCTGTTTGTCTGTTGCAGTTCGCCTTGTCTCGTCAAGCCTACCAGTGTTTTTTCCCATACTCCCGTTTTTCTCTCTAGTCCCTGTTTTGACCATTCTGCCTGCCCTGACCCTGCCGTTCTATACCTTGTGACACTACCCTGGATTACTGACCTCTGCCTGCCCTGACCCTGCCGTTCTGTACCTTGTGACACTGCCCTGGATTATTGACCTCTGCCTGCCCTGAGCCTGCTTGCCGTTCTGTACCTTTTGGACTCTGCTCTGGATTACTGACCTTACTTGACCTGTCGTTTGCCTGCCACCTGTTTTTGTAATGCACTTTTACTTCGAACTGTCTGCATCTGGGTTTTATCCTGAGGTCTGACAGATGTTGAATCCCTTCATACAAACATCACCCATCTCATTTATATCAAATAATTATTAGAGGTACACAAGTTGTTTTCGAAATAGGTCAATGCAATTATACTGAAGAGAAAAATAAATGCAACATTCAACAATTTTAAAGATTTCACAGTTCATATAAGGAAATCAGTCAATTGAAATAAATTCATTAATCTATGGGTTTCACATGACTGGACACCCCCGCGGGTGATGAAGCCAGATGTGGAGGTCCTGGGCTGGCGTGGTTACACGTCTTGAGGCCAGCTGAATGTACTGCCAAATTCTCTAAAATTACATTGGAGGCGGCTTATGGTAGAGAAATTAACATACAATTCTCTGGCAACAGCTCTGGTGGACATTCCTGCAGTCAGCATGCCAATTGCACACTCCCTCAACTTGAGACATCTGTGGCATTGTGTTGCGACAACTTTTTAGTGGCCTTTTACTGTCCCCAGCACTTGGTGCACCTCTGTAATGATCATGCTGTTTAATCAGCTACTTGATATGCCACACCTGTCAGGTGGATGCATTCTTAGCACAGGATAAATGTTCACTAATAGGGATGTAAACATGTGTGGACAAAATCTGAGAGAAATACGTTTTTTTTGTGCGTATGTAACATTTCTGGGATCTTTCATTTCCGCTCAGGAAACATGGGACCAACACTTTACAAATTGCGTTTCCATTTTTGTTCAGTATAGATCTACAGCCAACGCGTGTCCTGAATGTAATGGTCATATGGGAGTGTATTCCAACAGTTTCCAACGTAATCTTTTTATTTTACTGTTGCCTAGAATTTGTATGTACAGTATACAATCCTTTATGTCCATATGTACCTCTGTGATGAATTAAGATTGACTATGATTGACTTATGAATTATGATTGCGCAAAAGTGAATTGAATTGTTTCCACACCCACCATGCGTCGTGTGTGTATATGGTCATGTGAGGTGAAATGTGTATATTTTGGGATGTGAGAACTCGAAGATCCGTTTTGGATCGAAACGTTGTAAAAAAATAAAATAAACAGTGTGCAGGCCTTCCTGTTCTTTACATGTTCATGGTAAGTGACATAGTTACATTTAAAAATAAATGTCAGACACTCAGAAGATCCTGAGCGGCGCAGTGGTCTAAGGCACTTGCATCTCAGTGCAAGAGGTGTCACTACAGTCCCTGGTTTGAATCCAGGCTGAATCACATCCGGCCATGATTGGGAGTCCCATAGTTGGTGTACAATTGGCCCAGTGTTGGCCGGCGTAGGTTGTCATTGTAAATTAGAATTTGTTCTTAACTGACTTGCCTAGTTAAATAATACAAAAGATCTTGCCCATACTCCTGATCATGCCACTCTTTTGGATGTCATTTTATTGCTTTTATTGCATGGCTAGCCTCCGTGGCAGGAAGTTACTTCAATTTGTCTGACCTCAGTGCTTAGTGTCCTGTCCAACCTCCCTGGCCAGTGCCAGTCCCAGTGCCAGCCAGTAGAGTGGTGTGATGTCGAGTGCTGGGCTTTAACAGGGATCAGTGACCCTCATTACTAGTGTTCTCACTGGAGGACCTCTATGCTGGACTGGAATGGGTAACACTCTGTCACCATTTTACAGCTGTGGCATGGTAAAGAGAATACCCCTGACCTGAGTCTGAATGAGGTCCACTCTCAAACTATGCTGCTGCACATATGTCTTGTCCTTGACAATTGTATATCAAGGATGATTCCCCTTTTCTCTTCCTCTGTGTGTGTGTGTGTCTAGTTACAGGTAACTGCCAAAATAATGGAAACGCTTGAGTAAATGAGGGATACAAAGTACTGTATATTGAAAGTAGGGGCTTCCACAGTGGTGTGGTTCCTGAGTTCATTAAGGAATTAACTAATAGGATAACAATGCCCCCATGCACAGGGCACGAGTGGTCACGGAATGGTTTGATGAGCATGAAAGTGATGTAAACTAAATGCCATGGCCATCTCAGTCACCAGCTCTCAACCCATCTGAACACTTACGGGAGATTCTGGAGTAGCGCCTGAGCCAGCTTTTACCACCACCATCAACAAAACACTAAATTATGGAATTTCTCGAGGAGGAATGGTGTGGCATCCCTCCAATATAGTTCCATAAACTTGTAGAATCTATGCCAAGATGCATTGACGCTGTTCTGGCTCATGGTGGCCCAACGCCCTATCAAGACACTTTATGTTGGTGTTTCCCTTATTTTGTCAGTTACATGTATATGACTGTGTGCGTGTTGTACGGCATGTTGCTGTTTTTTTTAGCTGAGGTTATTTCCAGACATTGAGGTTTGATTCTCCATTAACTGCAGCGTGTGCCTTGTCATTTGGACAGTGGAGCAGTCACAGCCTTCCAGAATAGGATGTGTGGGATGTTCCCATCCAGCTAAGGGATAAGGCTGCTGCCCACTAATTAGAGAGGGACTTGAGGAAAGTATAGCATCAAGGAGACGACTGCTTCAATACATTACTGAGCAACGCAACAAAAAGGACGGTTATCCTTTTCTATTTTGGGAATCTATTCAAGATGGATGGTCGGTCACCACACTCACAGAGTGAATATTGCTGGCCTTTTGATAACAGAGGAGGGTTATTGTCTCTGGCCTCTATTGCCTGGATTACCATTTAGGAGAATACAATGCACTAATGGTGATGAACTGTGAAGTGATCTGGACTGTGTTCCAATAAAAGTTTGGAGTACAGGTTTATGAAGAAAGGGAGATTGTGGCCTTCATGGTATGATATTGACATTAGAGGTTGACCGATTAATCGGAATGGGCGATTAATTAGGGCCGATTTCAAGTTTTCATAACATTCTGTAATCGGTATTTTTGGACACCGATTTGCCGATTTCTTTTATTATTATTATTTTGTATTTTTTTATACACCTTTATTTAACTAGGTAAGTCATTTAAGAACACATTCTTATTTTCAATGACGGCCTAGGAACGGTGGGTTAACTGCCTTGTTCAGGGGCAGAACGACAGATTTTTACCTTGTCAGCTCAGGGATTCGTTTTTGCAACCTTCCGGTTACTAGTCCAACGATCTAACCACCTGCCTTACATTGCACTCCACAAGGAGCCTGCGTGGCAGGCTGACTACCTGTTACGCGAGGGCAACAAGAAGCCAAGGTAAGTTGCTAGCTAGCATTAAACTTATCTTATAAAAAACAATCAATCTTAACATAATCACTAGTTAACTACACATGGTTGATGATATTACTAGTTTATCTAGCGTGTCCTGCGTTGCATATAATCGATGCGGTGCCTGTTAATTTCTCATTGAATCACAGCCTACTTTGACAAACGGGTGATGATTTAACAAGCGCATTTGCGAAAAAAGCACTGTCGTTGCACCAATGTACCTAACCATAAACATCAATGCCTTTCTTTAAAATCAATACACAAGTATATATTTTTAAACCTGCATATTTAGTTAATATTGCCTGCTAACATGAATTTCTTATAACTAGGGAAATTCTGTCACTTCTCTTGCGTTCCGTGCAAGCAGTCAGGGTATATGCAGCAGTTTGGGCAGTTGGGCTCATTGCGAACTGTGTGAAGTCCATTTATTCCTAACAAAGGCTGTAATTAATTATGACATAACATTGAAGGTTGTACAATGTAACAGCAATATTTAGACTTAGGGATGCCATCCGTTAGATAAAATACGGAACGGTTCCGTATTTCACTGAAAGAATAAACGTTTTGTTTTCGAAATGATAGTTTCCGGATTCGACCATTTTAATGACCAAAGACTCGTATTTCTGTGTGTTATTATGTTATAATTAAGTCTATGATTTGATAGAGCAGTCTGACTGAGCGATGGTAGGCACCAGCAAGCTCGTAAGCATTCATTCAAACAGCACTTTCGTGCGTTTGCCAGCAGCTCTTCTCAATGTTTATGACTTCAAGCCTATCAACTCCCAAGATTAGGCTGGTGTAACCGATGTGAAATGGCTAGCTAGTTAGCGGGGTGCGCGCTAATAGCGTTTCAAACGTCACTCGCTCTGAGACTTGGAGTAGTTGTTCCCCTTGCTCTGCATGGGTAACGCTGCTTCGAGGGTGGCTGTTGTCGATGTGTTCCTGGTTCCAGCCCAGGTAGGAGTGAGGAGAGGGACGGAAGCTATACTGTTACACTGGCAATACTAAAGTGCCTATAAGAACATCCAATAGTCAAAGACATATGAAATACAAATCGTATAGAGAGAAATAGTCTTATAATAACTACAACCTAAAAATTCTTACCTGGGAATATTGAAGACTCATGTTAAAAGAAACCACCAGCTTTCATATGTTCTCATGTTCTGAGCAAGGAACTTAAATGTTAGCTTTTTTACATGGCACATATTGCACTTTTACTTTCTTCTCCAACACTTTGTTTTTGCATTATGTAAACCAAATTGAACATGTTTCATTATTTATTTGAGGCTAAATTGATTTTATTGACGTATTATATTAAGTTAAAATAAGTGTTCATTCAGTATTGTTGTAACTGTCATTATTACAACAAAAAAATAAAAAGTCAAAATCGGCCGATTAATCGGTATCGGGGTTTTGGCCCTCCAATAATCGGTACCGGTGTCGAAAAATCATAATCGGTTGACCTCTAATTGACATGTAGTTGGTTAAGTAGTGTGTATACATCTATTACAAAGAGGGAGGTATACACTCACCGGACAGTTTATTAGGTACCTAAGAGGTGTCGAAAACGTTTGTTGCGCATTGGTATCAAGGGACCTAACATGTGGCAGGAAAACATTCCCCACACCAGTACACCAATGCCACCAGCCTGTACCAGGCCGGATAGGTCCATGGACTCGTGCTGCTTACGCCAAATCCTGACTTTGTCATCATCATGATGCAACAGAAACCGGGATTCGTCGGACCAGGCAATGTTTTCCCACTCCTCAATTGTCCAGTGTTAGGGATCGTGTAAACACTAGAGCCACTTATTTTGAGTTTTTAGCTGATAGGAGTGGAACCTGGTGTGATCGTCTGCTGCAATAGCCCATCCGTGAAAAGGATCGACAAGTTGTGCGTTCCAAGATGCCGTTCTGAACACCAATGTTGTACTGGAGCCGTTATTTGTCTGCCTGTTAGCTTGCATGATTCTTGCCATTCTTCTTCGACCTCTCTCATGAACGAGATGTTTTTGCCCACCTGGACTGCCACTGGCTGGATATTTTTTGTTTGTAGCACCATTCTCGGGAAAACCCTAGACACTGTCATGCGTGAAAATCCCAGGAGGGCAGCCATTTCTGAGATACTGGATCTGGAGCGCCTGGCACCGACGATCATACAAAGTCCCTTAGGTCTCTCGTTTTGCCCATTCTAACGTTCAATCGAATAGTAACTGAATGCCTCGATGCCTGTCTGCCTGCTTTATATAGTAAGCCACGGACACGTGACTCACTGTCTGTAGGAGCGACCCATTTTCGTGAACGGGGTTGTGTACCTAATAAACTGGCCAGTGAGTGTAGCTTGAGAATCCCTGAGCCAAACAGACTGTGGGAATAGATGGTCTTTGAGGCATGGACCATTGCCTCATGTCGAGACCCAAAGAAACCACACCTAATCATGGTAGTCTGCAGCAATGCCCTATTAAATCACTACTGAAAACAACGTTGTTAATTAGGTATGCTGAAAATTCTAGCAGAACCAGGACCTCTGGATGGGGAGAAGTTACTGTGTGGTGAACCACAGACCCCTGTGCAAATATACTCACATAAATCACTGGTGCACTGATGGATAAACAAGAACAAAAAGGACACACACACACACACACACACACACACACACACACACACACACACAGCAAGGTTCTACATGGGACTGCGTGTTGTGGAGGAGAGGAAAGGGGATCTTACCTCCATGGGAACCACCTGCATGAGAATGGCGAAGTTGGTGAGATGGTTACACAGACACACCGAGTAGGACATGTTCCCTCCGGACCGCACACAGCCCTCATTGGACCAAACACCCACCTTTGAACTGATGGAGGACAGACAGACAGACAGACAGACAGACAGACAGACAGACAGACAGACAGACAGACAGACAGACAGACAGACAGACAGACAGACAGAGAGAGAGAGAGAGAGAGAGAGAGAGAGGACAGACACACAGGAGACAGCCAGTCAGGTAGAGGAAGGAGACACACACAGAGACACATAGACACAGGAGTTGAGACAGAGAGATTGTCAGACACATATGCAAACACACACATAAACATGCCTGTCAAAATAGCAGGGATAAATCTACAATGGCACATACTCCCTAAACCGGATTATATTCTAGGTAAAACGATTATGTGGGAGGCCCTTTAACACATACGTTTTGCAGAATTCAATTTTTAATAGGGCTGTCAAATATTTCTTTTTTTTCATGAACCACAGAAGGAAGGGGACAGGAAGCATAATGAGTCCAAGTAAAACAGTCACAATTCACAATGATTTATAGCATTTAAACAGCCAAAACATTGGCTTATCAGATGGAAGTGTTTTTACTGAAGGTTGCTACACTCCCTCCCTCAATATATACTGTACCAAATGTATTGATGCTATGTATCAAGGATGTAATGTATATGATGATGATGTTTTGAGCAAAATTTGTTCTAGACATATTTCAGTGTGCATATGTAAACCCAACCTGTAGTCGAGGAAGGCACAGTAGAGAAACACCTTGTTGCTTTGGTTTAAGGCTTGACCCTGCTGATCCCTGTTCTGAAAAAAGAAAACAATGTCCTAATTTCACAGTTACAGCTCTACTTCACAAACCTCTATTGTGAGATGGGCATGTGTGACATTTTGATATTCTTTGGCATTTGTATCTTGTCACAATCAAATCCCAAAGAAGACCTAATTTTATATTTCTGAACAGAATTCAGTTGAAGAACCACAAGTTCAGGTCTCCTTTGAAAAATAGGTTGTTTTACCTCAAGGAGACAACCTGGTAAAATAAATATTAAATTGAAAACAATTGACTTGATTGTATTAGTGAGTTGGTGTGATAGCCAACACTGGCTTTTATTATCTCCCATAAACCAGAGCAACCTGTTTGGAAAGTGCATGTTACTGTAATCATCATGAGAGGGGCATGGAATCCTTTGGAAGCTTTGGAAATGAGCAGCTCTCTCGAAGACGGCTTCCATGGCTCCAGTTGGCTCTCTCTTCATAAAATAAGCTTAACAACACTATTAGAGCTGGCTCGATGTGCTCCAAAAATAGCAATCTCTTTTGAATTCGGAAGAATGAACCACCTTTTTTCTTTCTGTTTTGTGAAATCAAATAACAATGTCCCCTTCACTGGTGTTGAGAGACCAATAAACATCTGAAGAAGACATCAGCTTAACAAGCTAGAGCAGAGGTGTCAAACTCATTTTGCCCCGGGGGCTGCATTATCATATCAACACAGTTTAGATTTGGTTTTAGCCATTTTAAAGTACAGTTGAAGTCGGAAGTTTACATACACCTTAGCCAAATACATTTAACTCAGTTTTTAGCAATTCCTGACATTTAATCCTAGTAAAGGTTCCCTTTCTTAGGTCAGTTAGGATCACCACTTTATTTTAAGAATGTGAAATGTCAGAAAAATAGTAGAGAATTATTTATTTCAGCTTTTATTTCTTTCATCACATTCCCAGTGGGTCAGAAGTTTACCAACACTCCATTAGTATTTGGTAGCGTTGCCTTTAAAATGTTTAACTTGGGTCAAACATTTCGGGTAGCCTTCCACAAGCTTACCACAATAAGTTGGGTGAATTTTGGCTCATTCCTCCTGACAGAGCTGGTGTAACTGAGTCAGGTTTGTAGGCCTCCTTGCTCGCACACACTTTTTCAGTTCTGACCACACATTTTCTATGGGATTGAGGTCAGAGCTTTGTGATGGCCACTCCAATACCTCAACTTTGTTGTCCTTAAGCCATTTTGCCACATATTTGGAAGTATGCTTGGGTTCATTGTCCATTTGGAAGACCCATTTGCGACCAAGCTTTAACCTCCTGACTGATGTCTTTAGATGTTGCTTCAATATATCCACATAATTTTCCTTTCTCATGATGCCATCTATTTTGTGAAGTGCACCAGTCCCTCCTGCAGCAAAGCATCCCCACAACATGATGCTGCCACCCCCATGCTTCACAGTTGGGATGGTGTTCTTCAGCTTGCAAGCCTCCCCCTTTTTCCTCCAAACATAACAATGGTCCTTATGGCCAAATAGTTCAATTTTGTTTCATCAGACCAGAGGACATTTCTCCAAAAAGTACGATCTTTGTCCCCATGTGCAGTTGCAAACCGTAGTCTGGCTTTTTTATGCCGGTTTTGGAGCAGTGGCTTCTTCCTTGCTGAGTGACCTTTCAGGTTATGTCAATATAGGACTCGTTTTACTGTGGATATAGATACTTTTGTACCTGTTTCCTCCAGCATCTTCACAAGGTCCTTTTGCTGTTGTTCTGGGATTGATTTGCACTTTTCGCACCAAAGTATGTTCATCTCTAGGAGACAGAACGTATCTCCTTCCTGAGCGGTATGACGGCTGCGTGGTCCAATGGTGTTTATACTTGCGTACTATTGTTTGTACAGATGAACGTGGCACCTTCAGGCATTTGGAAATTGCTCCCAAGGATGAACCAGACTTGTGGAGGTTTACAATTGTTTTCTGAGGTCTTGGCTGATTTCTTTTGATTTTCCCATTGTGTCAAGCAAAGAGGCACTGAGTTTGAAGGTAGGCCTTGAAATACATCCACATGTACACCTCCAATTGATTCAAATGATGTCAATTAGCCCATCAGAAGCTTCTAAAGCCATGACATCATTTTCTGGAATTTTCCAAGCTGTTTAAAGGCACAGTCAACTTAGTTTATGCAAACTTCTGACCCACTGTTAACAAGAGAGTTTGAAAAACGAGTTTTAATGACTCCAACCTAAGTGTATGTAAACTTCCGACTTCAACTGTATATTGAGTTTGTTTCCCCCAATATTTTTTTAAAATAAAAATCAATACACACACACATACATATATCTATATACATACATATATCTATATACATACAAACAAATATATATATATATATATACACACACAGTGCCTTCAGAAAGTATTCATACCCCTTGACTTATTCCACATGTTGTTGTGTTACAGCCTGAACTCAAAATTGATTAAAACATATGTTTCTCATCCGTCCACATACAATTCCCCATTATGACGAAGTGAAAACATGTTTTTAGACATTTTTGCAAATTTATTGAAAATGAAATACAGAAATATCTATAAAATATTCACACACCTGAGTCAATACTTTGTAGAAGCACATTGGCAGCGATTACAGCTATGAGTCTTTCTGAGTAAGTCTCTGAGATTTCCACACCTGGATTGTGCAACATTTGCCCATTATTATTTTCTAAATTCTTCAAGCTCTGTCACATTGGTTGTTGATCATTGCTGGACAACCATTTTAAGTGCTTGCCATAGATTTTCAAGTGGATTCAAGTCAAAACTGTCACTGGCCACTCAGGAACATTAACTGACTTCCTGGTAAGCAACTCCCATGTAGATTTGGCCTTGTGTTTTAGATTATTGTCCTGCTGAAACGTGAATTAATCTCCCAGTGTCTGGTGGAAAGCAGACTGAACCAGGTTTTCCTCTAGGTTTTTGCCTGTGCTTGGCTCCATTCCTTTCTTTTTTATCCTAAAATAAAAAATGTAATCAATTTAAAATTCAAGCTGTAACACAACAAAATGTGGAAAAAGTAAAGGGGTGTGAATACTTTTTGAAGGCACGATTACAAGCATACCTATAACTTGATCCTGCCACCACTATGCTTGAAAATATCGAGAGTGGTACTCATTAATGTGTTGTATTGGATTTGCCCCAAACATAACACTTTGTATTCAGGACAAAAAGTGAATTGCTTTGCCACATTTTTTGCAGTATTACTTTAGTGCACTGTTGCAAACAGGATGCATGTTTTGGAATATTTTTTGTTCTGTACAGACTTCCTTCTTTTCACTCTGACAATTAGGTTAGTATTATGGAGTAACTACAATGTTGTTGATCCATCCTCAGGTTTCTCCTATCACAGCCATGAAACTGTAACTGTTTTGAAGTCACCATTGGCCCCATGGTGAAATCCCTGAGCGGCTTTCTTCCTCTCCGGCAACTGAGTTCGGAAGGACACCTGTATCTTTGTAGTGACTGGTGTATTTATACACCATCCAAAGTGTAATTAATAAGTTCACCATGCTCAAAGGGATATTCAATGTCTGCTTTTTTTTTACCCATCTACCAATAGGTGCCCTTCTTTGCGAGGCATTGGAAAATTTCCCTGATCTTCGTGGTTGAATCTGTGTTGAAATTCACTGCTTTACTGAGGGACCTTACAGATAATTGTATGTGTGGGGTACAGAGATGAGGTAGTCATTCAAAAATCATGTTAAACACTTTAATTGCACACAGAGCAACATATAATGTGACTTGTTAAGCACATTTTTACTCCTGAACTTATTTAGGCTTGCCATAACAAAGGAGTTGAGTACTTATTGATTCAAGACATTTCAGATTTTCATTGTTAATCAATTTGTAAAACATTCCAAAAAAACAGAATTCCACTTTGACATTATGGGGTATTGTGTGTACTGTAGGCCGGTCACATAAAATCTCAATTGAATCAATTTACCTGAACCACCCAGGCCGTATTGGACACCCTGACGGGTTTGACACCCCCGAGCTAGATCATAACAAAGGCTCAACCCCGCAGCAAAGGTGATTATTACATTGTGTGAGACTCCTTACTGTCATTTTATTTGATTATAACTCACTTTTTACATATAATTCCTTTAATCAGTCCCCAGAGACAGTGAGCTAATGGTTGAAGGAATGTGGTAATTAGGGCCTGGCTATGGTTTCAGGTTCACCCTAACGCTCCATCCAATCTTTCCTCAACACAAAACAAAGTATTCATAGGCTGGCATTGTGTAACATCTATAGCAGACCCACCTCTCCTTATTCCCTGGGCCTTAATGGAGAAATTAGATCAGAGTGTTGAGATGAACTGTCTCTATTCCCTTCTGGAAAAAGTGAGTGAGCGGGAGAGTGAATCTGACAGTGAGGCACGATGCCTTGTGCATGTGTCTGTTTCCTGGCCCTACCATACACTCTCTGCTTCATATTACCTTATAATGTTAGCTATGGGCCAAACTCTTGCCTTCATAGTATATATTTTGTGTGTGATTTTCGCTTAACTCACACAATAGCTAAATGCTCTTGTGCTGTCTGTACTTAGATCACCCTGTGTAGAGCAGTGTGCTGCTCACCTGAACATTGTGCTTTATGTACAGAAAGGACTCGTGTGTAGGACTGTGTGCTCCATAGACAGGCCTTGAAAGCAGCACACATGCAGCCCATCAGCATGGGAAACGTCTGTCTTTGACGAGGTGCGAGAGACCCTCTGGGAGAGTTTATAGGGCCCTGTGGGGTTTAATAACTCACTGGTTCTTGGTGGGTGTAAATAGAAGCAGATGGGAGGGTGAGGTACAACTAGGATCCATTCACAGTCCAGGAAGAGAAAGAACTAGTCCCTCTGCCATCAGGCATTCCTTTACTCTGGAACATTTGTTCTCTTCTATCGCTGAAACATTGATGCTATTATGTTAGAGAGAAGACTAGGGGACAAATTTTCCACATTGAGTGATTACGGAGAGGCAAAATGTTACAAGCTCTGACATGGACCAGACCCACGTTGAAAAGCACACTGACGAAACGGACAGTCACAGATGGGAGATGTGGTATTATCCAGTCACAATGTCTCTGTGGCGACACAGTGGTTGTTGTTCTGACATGTCTGTTGGGTGTTTCTGAGCCCATATCTGGGGAGAGCGAGAGTAGAGAGAGTGATGTGGAGTTGAGTCTCTCCTCAGTGTTAGAATGCAGAAAGAGAGCGAGAGAGAGCGAGAGATGTCATCTGGTCTGTGTGTGTGTGTGTGTGTGTGTGTGTAAGTCTGTGTGTGTGCGTGTGTCTGTGTGTGTGTATGTGTGTGTGCGCCTGCCACTGCTCCCTCGTCTTCCTGGTGCCCTGCAGCCTCACCGTCTTCCAGGATAGAGCGCTCCGGTCCATCAATGTATTAACAACAGAGGGCTAGCAAAATTAGCCTTGGAAATCACTTCAAACCTCATATGAGGAAGAGAAAGAGAGTCGAGGAGAGAGAAAGACAGAGACAGAGAAACAGTCAGAGAGAAAGAGACAGAGAACGGAGGAGAGAGAAAGACAGACAGAGACTGAAAGGCAGATTGAGGGAAAGAAGAAGAGAATGAGACTGCCAGAGGGAGGTAGAGAATAAGTGACAGAGTGAGAGTGAGAGAAAGGGAGTAAGAGATACAGATAGTAGTAAACTACTGTAGTTCCCCTCTCTCTTTCCTCAGAGATCATTAAATGAGTAGCGAAGAAAGCAGTTTGTCTCAACTGTTCTGTCAACCCACTAGGCCTACATCACAAAAAATGAGAGACCAGTGACATCCATCTAATCGTTGAATCAGGGCATACAATAGAGTATGGATCGAGAATCCTGCAGCTCAGTAAGGAGTATAGTTAATGGTTATGCAACTCTTTAGGGGTGAACGGGGTATTTTTCAGCTGCCATGACATCATGACAACACGCCTATCATGTGGCAGCGTGTTGCATAACAACATTTGGGGGAGATTCGTAGGGAGTATTATGCTTCAGGGATGAGTGGCATATGCTGGTGATTAACGAATAGCCCCCCTCCCCGCATCTGTCGTCATGGTGAAAGAATGGCCTTCCACGTCTGCCCTGCCAACAGGATAAATACCGGCTACATTCTGATATGTCTATTCTGGTCATATGAACAAATGTTGTGCTTTAGCTAGTTAATGTCAATGCAAAGCTTGACGTCTTTGAAGACAATCTCACAATGTCCATGGACAGAATGACGAGGTAAAAATACAAACTCACACATAACATCTGCATATAAGCCCCCTACATGACATACCCACCAAACTCTTCGAGCTCCTCTCTGCACTGCGGCATCTTTCAGACCTCCCATGATTGCCAGAGCTGGATGTCAAGCCCTCTCTGTGGTTGAACTAACCTCCCCAACCACTGACAGGACCCGCCTTCTCAAATCCAAAGACATCAGACTATTCCAGGCCAAAATGAATACTAGCTTTTGACAGCTGGTTCTAAGACAGAAGAAATAAAGCGCAAAAAGAGAGGGAAGGGCGTATGGATGGTGGCTCACTCTCATGTGGACCTCTTGTAGGCTTCAATGCAGTGATTCTGACACATTGATACAGGAATACTGTATATACTGTACAGCAACCATGACACTACCAATCCATCAAAACTAAGCCCAACACCACCATATGTTCTCTAACGTACAGACAAATACCAGACTGACACACAAACTCTCTCGACACACTGTCCAGCTCTACCACACTAACCCACATTCTCTGGCCTGGCATTGCTAGTCTGGAGTAAGACTTGTTTCAAATGCAATGCAGTCTAAATAAATATTGTGGACAATACATTTACAGCCATTTTTATCTCAATATCAAATCATTTCTGAGTAACGATTAAGTACCTTACTGTGATTGTTTTAAATTAAAATGGTCACAAGCAAAGATCAATTTCTCAAGAAATAATTTTGCTAGGACTGTCTGGGAGTGATCTGAGAGGGGCGGAGAAATCTATAACTAGCCGTTGTCGGCAGAGAGGTTTGAAACTCTCTTTCTTATTGGTCTATTAACTAATTGTGTCACCAGGCAGGCCAAAGCTCCATCCCACAAAAACAGGCTGAAATTTCAGGCGGTCTTATCAAACAGCTCTTACACTATAAGGACAACATCATTTTCAAAATGTTCACAGTATTATTCCAAAATCATAGTGGGGAAATATATATAAAACACAGAAAAATCACGTTTTTGACAGCACTGAACCTTGAAATTCATGTCTTATGTAAAACACAATTAATAAAAATAAAGTCACCCATATCTTTTCAATTTCCCCACGTTTCGACATAGCAATCTAATTGAGGGCATGGAGAGAGACAGGGTGTAATTTAGAATTACTCTGAGGTGTGTGGTGTGGGACAGATACAATCTTCAGCCACTGAAAACTAGTCTAACAGCACAACCGTCTGCAGAGACAATGAGAGGCTTGAAACTCAAACTACATCAGCTACACCACTACACCAAAAAAACGTGAATGAACTTCCTTTGTTGCCTTAGTATTTCAATAAACAGGAGACTTCAGGTAGAGCTAAACCCGGTGTCTGGTTCCACTATATAACATGTAGAAAGTGCAAACATATGCATATCCCCATGGCAACACTTACTGTAGTTAAAATTAGCCACAAAAGGAAACACTTTATTGCTCTATGTCTGGGACAGGCACACAGAGGTGCAGTGAAACACTATCCAGTCCAGCAGGCACAATGGACCAAAGCACTCAGCACAGCAGGTTAGGATCACAGCAGAGCTTTAGTCACACATAACTGACTTGGGATCTGTTATGATATTATTTCAGACTGGGGTCCACTTTTAATTGGTGGGTCTGAGCTAACCCCAGGACAGTTTGGGCTTAATAAACCGGCTAATATTGCTATGATATGAAGCTCCATGGTGTCAGACACACCAACTAATTTAGAGGATGTGGAAGAACGGTTAGTGCCATCCAGGATCCTTGGGCTGTCCCTACCCTAAACCCTAACCCTTACTCTAACCATACCTTAACCATTTTAAATGTCAACTTCAATGTGGTAGGGATGTCCCAAGGAGCCCAGATAGCAAGGACCGTGGAGGAAACATCTGAGCATAGCTTCACAACACAACAGGCCCAGAGCAGAGTGAGGTCATGATGTCAGGGGAAATGTAAGGCTTGCAGCTGTGGTCTGAGTTGAGCCTCCAAGGTATACACACAAAACAACTATGTAAGTGTTGATAAGTATGAAGAAAAGTGAAGCCAATTAAATGCTGGAAGTTGCCATTTTGTTTTGATAGAGCAGAAGGCCAAGATCTGGAAGTCTAACAAGCTCACTCTAGTTATATTGCAATATCCTTGATTGCAAAATAATATGGCATTTTGTTGAAATTATATGCTGGCCTTGCTGGGATAAAACAATCACACTACACCAAGTTTATTCTGAGATATAGGTATTTTCATTGAGTTCTGTTAATATGGGAGAATGTTACTTTAAGGAAAGATTCAGACATTTTCAATGTTATATAGTTTTTGTGCATCTCTGAGCGATGTTCTATCGATTCCCTGGGCCATTTCATGTGTTGCATCATGCAAAACTCGTCATACTGGTTGTATTTCTGCCTGCTTGAACGGCAATAGCTTAGATACACATGAAAACATGAAATTACCCCGGTAATCGATAGAACATCCCACAGAGATGCACAAAATCTATATAACATTCAAAATGGGTGAATCTTTCCTTGAAATATGTGCCACACCGTCACTTTATCTTTTGCACCAGGAAATTAAAAGGAAGTTCCATTTGAGTAACTTTGGGAAAGGGGAACAGCGCAAGGGGGAGAGAGAGAGAAAATAGGGCGGGGGAAAGAGAGACCCTCAATGCAAAGCTCCTGGCAAGAGGAGGATAGCAATCGCCAGACCTCCATCTGCGATTGATCAGCGAGCTGGCCCAAATATGTAAGCAAGTCTGTGTTGGAGGGAGAGAAAGAGAGAGTGAGTGAGAGAAAGGGAAAGAGAGAGAGAAAGAAAGAAAAAAGAGAGAGAGAGAAAGAAAGGAAGAAAGAAAAGGAGAGAGAGAGAGAAAGAAAGAGAGAGACACCCACAGGGTTTGGGTTGGATGTGTACTGGGAGTTATAAAAACTGGCAATAAAGACTGCTTGTGGCAAAGACGACTGATACCATCTTTGGCTTACTTGTTTAAAAAATATTGGGTATCAGGGTTCTTAAAAAAGGTTTTGGTGGGTTTATTTTCCCAGTTCTTGATTAGTAATTAATTCCACCCTTATTTGGAAGCTCCTGAAAGTCTACTAGACTTGCAATCACTAGCCTGCTCTCCCCTCCAAACACTCTCTCATCCTCACACCCCTTTTTTAATTAAGCAGACATACAGCAGATGGATAAAAATGTGATCAATTACAGGGAAAAAGCAAGATCTATAAAATGAAGTCAATATGACACCGAGCATTCATACTAGCTCTTTCATTCCAGCACCTGATAAAAGTGGCTGCTGCAGTACAGTATGAATGTGTGGGTCAGTTCTGGGCGAGACAGACAGAGGCCACCAGCGCTCCTACACTACGTCCTCTCCATTCCTCCGCTCCCCACTGTCTCTCTCATGGAGCTGCTGCCGCCGCCACTCCAGAACACCGTTTTATTGGCCTGTAAACTCAAGTCTTGCTTGTCAAAACCTTTTTTTTAATCCTTTCAATTTTGACACTGAGCAACACCGGCATTCCGTGAAATCACACTTTCCATTTCTTCACCTCATACCATCAGTGTAATGCTTTGAGCGAAGAGGAGGAGGAGTGGGGGTTTTATGTATGTATTAATGTTTAACTACAGACCCCAGTGCCCCTCTCTCCTCTCCGCTGACCCTCCCACGCCAGACCCACATCGGACAGAGCTAATAAATCACGGTTGGAGCCAAGGCCCAATCAGCAACAGCGCAGAATAGCGTGAGAAAGCTCATGGGCTTCTGGCAGACCTGATAACACCTTCGCTCCGTATCGGAGCTGCTCCCCAGAACCCTGTTGGCTGGCGTGGCGTCACTTTGGACCAGACAGATACGACACAGCCAGTTAGCTCCGGAATGAAATGACCTCGCTAGATGTTTGATGAGGCTCTGAGCTCACAGGTTATCAATCATGGATGCAAGGTCAGATTCACTGGCCATCCGCTCAGACCTGTTTGGACTCCCTTGTGAACGATGCAAATAGCCATAACACAAGGTCATTATAGATCATTACGACTGGTCAGTGACACTGTCACTGACCAGAAAACCAGTCAGTATCTGGTGTGACTACCATTTGCCTCATGTAGTGCGACACATCTCCTTCGCAAAGAGTTGATAAGGCTGTTGATTGTTGCCTGTGGAATGTTGCCCCACATCCTCTTCAATGGTTGTGCGAAGTTGCTGGATATTGGCGGGAACTGGAACACGCTGTCTTACACGTCAATCCAGAGCATCCCAAACATGCTCAATGGGTTGGCGGGAACTGGAACACACTGTCATACACGTCAATCCAGAGCATCCCAAACATGCTCAATGGGTGACATGTCTGGTAAGTATGCAGGCCATGGATGAACTGGGACATTTTCAGCTTCCAGGAATTGTGTATAGATCCTTGCAATATGGGGCCGTGCATTATCACTGTGGTTCCCAACCAGGGGTACTAGGACCCCTGCGGGTACTTGGCCTATCCACAGGGGTACTTGAGAAAACTCATGAGACCATAGACTTACTTGTAAAAGGCACATGAGGGGGTACTTCAGGGGTACTCCGGGCAGAGAAAATTTCAGTTGGTGATACAGTAACCGAAAAGGGTTGGGAACCACTGCATTATCATGGTGCCGAAGACGGCGCCGAAGAGGATGGCTGATGTTTTACATGCTCCTAACCAACTTTGCTATTTTCTTAGTTTTTTGTGTTGTTTGTAACTTATGTTGCTGCTACCGTCTCTTCTGACCGAAAATAACTTCTGGACAGCGACTACTCACCGTGAACGGGAAGAAGCTTTTTCCATTAACGTGTCCGACGAGAAGGATACACTGCTTTCCCGGGAACAGGCCCAAATCCCTGTCATTTGCGTGAAGAAAAGGCGGAGGAAAAGGGAGCGCAGATCGGGCTGCCTTCTGAGAATCCGTAGGCGAGTAAACTCCCACTGCCATCCGTCCTACTGTCTAACGTGCAATCATTGGAAAATTAAATTGATGACCTACAATTAAGATTATCCTACCAACGGGACATTAAAAACTGTAATATCTTATGTTTCGCCCAGTCGTGACTGAACGACGACATGGATAATATAGAGCTGGCAGAATACGCACCAGCAGAACAGAGAAGCTACGTCTGGTAAGACGAGGGGTGGGGGTGTGTGTCTATTTGTCAATAACAGCTGGTGCACGACGTCTAATATTAAAGAAGTCTTGAGGTATTGCTCGCCTGAGGTAGAGTAATTTATGATAAGCTGTAGACCACACTATCTACCAAGAGAGTTCTCATCTATATTATTCGTAGCCGTCTATTTACCCCCACAGACCGATGCTGGCACTAAGACCGCACTCAACCAACTCTAGAAGGCCATAAGCAAACAAGAAAATGCTCATCCAGAAGTGACGCTTCTAGTGGCTGGAGACTTTAATGCAGGCAAACTTAAAACAGTTTTACCACATTTTTATCAGCATGTCACATATGCAACCAGAGGGAAAAAAATTATAGACCACCTTTACTCCACACACAGAGATGCATACAAAGCTCTCCCCCACCCTCCATTTGGCAAATCTGACCATAATTCTATCCTCCTGATTCCTGCTTCCAAGCAAAAACTAAAGCAGGAAGTATCAGTGACTCACTCAATACGGAAGTGGTCAGATGACACGGATGCTACGCTACAGGACTGTTTTGCTAGCACAGACTGGAATATGTTCCAGGACTCATCCAATGGCATTGAGGAGTACACCACCTCAGTCATCGACTTCATCAATAAGTGCATCGACAACGTCGTCCCCACAGTGACCGTACGTACATATCCCAAACAGAAGCCATGGATTATAGGCAACATCCGCATCGAGCTAAAGGCTAGAGCTGCCGCTTTCAAGGAGCGGGACACTAATCCAGATGCTTGTAAGAAATCCTGCTACGCCCTCAGACGAACCATCATCAAACAAGCAAAGTGTCAATACAGGATTAAGATTGAAGCCTACTACACTGGCTCTGACGCTCGTCGGATGTGGCAGGGATTGAAAACTATTACGGACTACAAAGAGAAACCCAGACGGGAGCTGCCCATTGACACGAGCCTACCAGACGAGCTAAATGCCTTTTGTGCTCACTTCGAGGCAAGCAACACTGAAGCATGCACAAGAAAACCAGCTGTTCTGGATGACTGTGTGATAACGCTCTCGGTAGCTGATGTGAGCAAGATCTTTAAACAGGTCAACATTCACAAAGCCGCGGGGCCAGACAGATTACCAGAACGTGTACTCCAAGCATGCGCGGACCAACTGGCAAGTGTCTTCACTGACATTTTCAACCTCTCCCTGACCAAGTCTGTAATACCTACATGTTTCAAGCAGACCACCATAGTCCCTGTGCCCAAGGAAGCGAAGGTAACCTGCCTAAATGTTTTACCGCCCTGTAGCACCCACTGAGATAGCCATGAAGTGCATTGAAAGGCTGATCATGGCTCTCATCAACAGCATCCTCCCGGACACCCTAGACCCACTCCAATTCGCATACCCCCCCCAACAGATCCACAGATGACACAATCTCAATCGCGCTCCACACTGCCCTTTCCCACCTGGAAAAAAGGAACATGTGAGAATGCTGTTCATTGACTACAGCTCAGCGTTCAACACCATAGTGCCCATGAAGCTCATCACTAAGCTAAGGAACCTGGGACTAAACACCTCCCTCTGCAACTGGATCCTGGACTTCCTGACGGGCCATCCCCAGGTGGTAAGTGTAGGCAACAACAAGTCTGCCACGCTGATACTCAACACTGGGGACCCTCAGGGGTGTGTACTTAGTCCCCTCCTGTACTCCCTTTTCACCCATGACTGCGTGGCCAAACACGACTCGAAGACCATCATTAAGTTCGCTGACGACGCAACAGTAGTAGGCCTGATCACCGACAACGATGAGACAGCCTATATGGAGGAGGTCAGAGAACTGGCAGTGTGGTGCCAGGACAACAACCACACCCTCAACGTGAGAAAGACAAAGGAGCTGATCGTGGACTACAGGAAAAGGCGGGCCGAACAGGCCCCCAATAATATCGACGGGGCTGTAGTGGAGCGGGTTGAGAGTTTCAAGTTCCTTGGTGTCCACATCACCAATGAACTATCATGGTCCAAACACACCAAGACAGTTGTGAAGTGGGCACAACAAAACCTATTCCCCTTCAGGAGACTGAAAAGATTTGGCATGGGTCCCCAGATCCTCAAAGACTTTTACAGCTGCACCATCGAGAGCATCCTGACCGGTTGCATCACCGACTGGTATGGCAACTGCTCGGCATCTGACCGTAAGGCGCTACAGAGGGTAGTGCGTATGGCCCAGTACATCACTGGGCCAAGCTTCCTGCCACCCAGGACCTATATAATAGGCGGTGTCAGAGGAAAGCCCATAAAATTGTCAGACTCCAGTCACCCAAGTCATAGACTGTTCTCTCTGCTACCACACGACAAGCTGTACTGGAGCGCCAAGTCTAGGACCAAAAGGCTCCTTAACAGCTTCTACCCCCAAGCCATAAGACTGCTGAACAATTAATCAAATGACCACCGGACTATTTACATTGACACCCCTCCTTCCCCTCCATTTGTTTTGTACACTGCTGCTACTCACTGTTTATTATCTATGCATAGTCACTTCACCCCTACCTACATGTACAAATTACCTCAACTAACCTGTACCCCCGCACACTGACTCGGTACCGGTACCCCCTGTATATAGCCTTGTTATTGTTGTTTTATTGTGCTACTTTTTTATTATTTTTTGGTTTATTTGGTAAATATTTTCTTAACTCTTCTTGAACTGCACTGTTGTTTAAGGACTTGTAAGTAAGCATTTCACGGTAAGGTCTACACTTGTTTTATTTGGCGCATGTTACAAATAATGTTTGATTTGATTTGAAACATGAGGTGATGGCGGAGGATGAATGGCACGACAATGGACCTCAGGATCTCATCACGGTATCTCTGTGCATTCAAATTTACATCGATAAAATTGTGTTTGTCGTCTGTAGCTTATGCCTTCCCATACCATAACCCCACTGCCACCATGAGGCACTCTGTTCACAACATTGACATCAGCAAACCACTTGCCCACACAAAGCACTACAAAGAGACGTGATCGTATACAAATGTAAGCAAGGTTTGAAATTATTATGTTTTAGTCAAATATTATACCTGTTTGGGCTTCTTGCAGTCAATTTTCAGTTTATAAATTATTTGTAATTATGTTCCAGCCCCCGACCATAAATCGGCCCGCGGCTGAATCTAGTTGATGATCCCTGTACTACAGTGTTACTAATACACAGGATCTGTTGTTACCATGGCACCATGACCAGGACGGTGAAATATGGGGGAGCTGACAGGACTATGCTGCTGCTGACACAATTACCCTGCTCAGACTTTAATAAAGTGACTAGATGTCTCTCTCTGCTCTTGCTGGCTAAAAGCGTTGGGAAAACAGAAGGGTCCATCACAAATCATTTAGTTACCCCTGAGCAATGGAGGCACGCCACGGGAAGTCATTAGGGAGTGGACTTGGACAGGCAGTAAAAAGCAGAGTGAACAATGACGGGAAAGGTCTTCCACATAGTGGGTGAGCAGTTCTCCTTCTCTCCTAGTTTGGAGGGTGATAAGTATCCACCAGCTCCCAAAGACATAAAAATTCCCAAAATAGTCAGTCACTTTTGGCCTGAATCTATCCACCGGCTCACAACAGACCAGTAATAGCATATTTACTTTTTTTTCTGGTTAAGGTTACAGCCAAAAAGTGATGTGTGAGGTATGCAACTTCTAAACATAAGTCTCAACCATTGTCTTACGTTAGGTGTTGGCACTTGGGAGTTCCCAAGTCAAAAACCAAAATCACATACTGTACGGTAATTTGCCATAAAATATTTGGTGTCACTGGAGTTGAGGTCCAAACTTTTCCTGTCACATGACCAATGTTCATATCTGTGAAAACCATTGCTTTATCAATACTTTATTTTGTCACCATAACAACAAGCGGTAAGGCAGTGTAAGTGAGTGTAAATAGAAACACCTTGAATCAAGATGAAAGAGTACTGAAATGCATCTCCAGCACTTAATAATAGAGGAGACTCTCCCCTCTCTCGTGGTGTCTGCTAAAATCATGTCACATGAACCTGGTCAGATCCTTGCAGCATAAACATTTATTTCCATGGGAAAATGGAGGCAAACAAAGCCCATTGCCATGGTTTCACAAAGCCGCATGGTTTTAATTTGTGCTCTTAAGAGAGACGGAAGGAAAAAAATACCTTTGATGGTGATTCACTTTAATAGCAAGTGAATATTTTCAACTGAGCAGCTCACATGGCAGGGGAAGCACATTCTCTAGAAGTGAAATGGACTGGGGCTACTTATGTTAGCTGATGGAAAAATATCACATCTTATTTTTGTTAAAAAATTATTGGATAAAATTACTATTGGATGATATCTTGTGGAGGTCATTTTGCCCTTCTCCAACTATTGAGTGTTTATGGAGAAGTGTTTGACTTGAAGTTGATGACTTAAGATCACTCTATGGATGGACTATAGAGCTCTCCATTGCATTTCTGCATTTACAGTAGGGCTAACAATCGCAATACACGTTTTCTAAGTTAACTTTCATTATGGGTTTCAAATGCCATGGGAGAGGACTAAAGAAGCTGGCAACACTTTCGCCACTAAATCCCTGCCACAAAGCAGAAAGGCAAAAAATATGTTGTTCATAAACTCAAATGGTTGTTCCTTTCAAAGTGCACAAAGCCTCCAGTTCAAATGTTGATAATCACTTTTCTTTCGGGAAGCATCATGCTTTGTTAAGGAAAATGAAGAGGTTGGGACTAATGGGAACAAAAATAAATATCCTTTGTCTTTGTGTTGGTGAGTACTGAGCTTTACGATCCACTGTTCACAAGAAACACAGTTCTTTTGACATACTGTGAGGGAAAACAGGGGGGTATTTTTGAGTGCCTTTGGAATGATCTAGATCAGGGATGGGAATTTTGATGGGGGTGGGGGCCACAAAAAGAGTGACTAACAAAATCAATGGGGGACCCCAGTTGGTAAATCGACCATGACTACTAGGTTAGATAGCAGGCTAGACTAACTTACCAATCAAAAAAAAGTTTGCTGACATGGACTAATTGAGTGACTGTCCCCTACTGAGTCCCCCCCCCCCAAAAAAATAAACAATATACAAAAGGGGATACTCCTTAGCCAAAGTCACAACCTTCTTCCGATAAGGTAACAGTCCCGCAAGCAGCAACTGTGATGCCCATTTCTGAAGAACCATTGCCAAACAGTTTTCCAGCACAATTTTTCAAGTCCTTCACTCATAACAGAGATGGTTTCTTATGGCCAGTAAAATGGTAATCCATCGTCATAGCTTGGTAATTCAATACACTCCTGGGCGGTGTGTGTTGGTATGTACTCTTACCAGGATGTGTGTGAGGACGATCTTGATGAGCGGAGCCCCAGACAGGTTGACGGACAGGGCAGGTGATGGCTCCACCTTCAGTGAGATGAGGAAACTGGCCACCTGGATCTTATGGTCTTTGAAATCAGCCGCCTCGTTGATCCTGAGAGAGAGGATTTGTCACTAACACCAATGAGAGGTGTTTTATGCACACGGTAGTGTCACAGAGGGCTCAGAACAGTAGCAGGAGAGTGGGACTCTGAAACATCTGTCATATCATCAATCACAGTGAAAACACAGCATTACGTCAGGAGCTTTTCGAGGTCAACAGGTAAGTGACGGTAGGTTGTAGAGGCAACACCCCCGTATCATTATACAGACAGACATTCTCACCCACTGGGGAGTGAAACAACCATTAGGAACTAACCTAATCATCAAATGTGAAGTAAATAAGTTATGCCTTCTAAAATGGTGGCATACTGACACCAATTGGAATTTCCTGAATAAACTGCTTTTCTACTTTGTAAACATGGGTGTTTATTATTGTCATCCAGTTTTACTGAGAAACTCGTTTAGAAGAAAGTATATTGTAGCAGAAGCGGACTGATCCCAAGTGCCGTGTCACTTACACATAGTACTTTTAGGCTGCGTTTACACAGGCAGCACAATTGTAATCTTTTGCCACTCATTGGTCTTTTGACCAATTAGATCAAATCTTTTGCCAATAATTGGGCAAAATATCAGAATTGGACTGCCTGTGTAAACGGTGTAAACGCAGCCTTAGATTCTGGATTTCTGCAGAGGCAGTCAAAGCTATTTGCTGTACTGAGGGCCACAACAGTCAGTCCAACTCCTTGAGCATAATAAGCTGTATTTCTAGACGCAATTATGCTATTGATGATGTCTGCCAGTAACTACATGTTTTAAATCAAACAAGATTGTTTACGCTTAGACCACCAAATTACTTTAATCAAATTCATGTAAAATATTTATTTCACAGGATTATCGTAATATGCTTCCCCTATTATTGGGAAAAGAAGTGTGTGGCCAAGTTCCTGTATGAAGTTAATGGCAGGGTGTATCAGCCAGTGGCGGTTAAGTGGTGAGATGAGAGATAGCCTGGTGGGAGGCTGATAAGGAATGGCCCCAGGCATGATCTGTTACGGACAACAGGAAACAGGGGCGCCACTCCGCCAGGGGACCACAGCGGACACACAGGAAGTGATCCTGGCTGATGCTCAGAGCACTTATTGCCATAACATCCCTTAGATCCTCTGAGATCACTTCTTCTCAATGACTGTATTTCTTAATTGCAAGGCATGCAAAGTAAACTATTTACTTTATTGCGTACTTTTCTGATTGGTCCCCAAACAGATGCTTTGACAACCTCAAGCCTCTTCTGAATGCTTGTAAATGAGAATATTATATTACCTTTTGCAGGCTCTAAACTTACTTTAAACAGTGCTGTCTACTGTACTGTGTTTGGTCAGGATAACTTTATATCACACATTTAAGTGATTCATAATTCCTACACAGAGAGCATTCCTGTTTGGTATGATCAGGGCTTTTTATGTGTCCTCCCATCCCCCTTACCTGGTCCTGAGTGGGCTGATCTCTCTGTAGTAGTTGTGCATGTTGTGGTAGAAAAGACCCACGATTGTGGTTTGGGCTGAGGTGGAAAGAGGTAGGGAGAGAGAGGGAGGGAGGGAGGGGAAGGGAAGGGAGGGAGAGAGAGAGTGGTCAAAGGTGAAACACAGACTCATAGCAGGGTTGAGAATGTGATGAGGCGTTGCTAAAATGTTCACAGTGAGGGGAACTTAATTAAGCAGCCTTGCTGCCTCAAGTTGGCACTCCCTGACTAATTGGAGAGCTGTATGCTCACACACGGGTGAGACGGAGGGGGACCACGGACCACGTGTGTGTTGGGAAATTATGCAAGTCACAGTGCCATGACTGAAACAGTACAGCAGGAGGCCTGTGCCCAAATCTTATACACTCTCACCACCACGTAAGCAATCTACAACATGGTAACTACTAGAGAGGGATCTGAAATGTTTGACGGTGAAAGTACCGTTTTCATGAAATCAAATCTACCTCAATGAGTAAGAAAACAAACACTGGTGTTGAAAATACATTGTGTATGAAATCATCTGAATTCACATCACAAGTCAAGGTTTTGAATCTAATGAACTTTGAATGTAATGACTGTAATGCCCCCTACCAGACCTTTGTAGGGATCAGTTGGTGGCCAGTTTGCCTATAAAGCTTTCCTAAGGAAGAAAGAAAATAATAGAAAAAGGCATAATCTGCATCTTTTTATGAATACTTGGAAGTATCTCAGTCCAAGAGAATTTTTAAGAATCTGTAACACTTTCTCTGCACTTAATTGGCTTATAAAAGCGCCACTTGGTGCCTTTAATACAGTATGCCATGTGTCAGGACACATAACGCTACATTAACTCAATCTAGGAGTGTAAGTTGCCAGCAGTAACATTTATATTCAATTTCTGATAATGAGGTTTTAATAGATTATTAAAATGGTTTATTTAAAAGTTAGTGTAGCAACGCAGTGTGTTTGGGGGCCAGGTGGAGGCAAATGGATCTGACCCTAACACAAGTCTAACAAACACAGTTTTAATACTGCCGTAATTACTGCCAAACCAGCATTCACAGCGCCGCTAACAATGGGCTAAGTAAATCAATTAGTTCACTGTGAGTGGAGGGGTTTCTTTTGAATGGAGAGTAAAGGGGATGAAAAGTATCCCTCTCTCTGTCTGTCTCTGGTGGGTCTAAAATAGTCAGTGATACATTGCCTCTGCATAGAAGTCAAGCAGTTTCACGGTGGCTCTCTCACACACTACCATTGCTATGTTAATGGTCTTTAAACCTACCATCATAATATACTTCTGCCAATAGCAAGACCTTACTGATTAGGCAAATGTATCTTAGCAGAAACAGAGTGCAGAAAAAATGGCCAGTATTTATTCACATTCAAGCCAATGAAGCTATGTGCTGAGGAGGAGTAAGAGCCAGACACAAAAGAAAGCTGAGCATATGCTACATTCGAGCAGTGTAATACGCACACAAAATATGAATTGCTGTGAGAGAGTGAGTATTTCAATGTATTCTATGTTTTTAGAACAAAAGTGAAATGGGATGTAGGACACTCACACTGCATGGTGAACGCCTCGCCAGGCACTGAGATGTAGTTCTTTCCTTGCATGGGGAAGCGGTAATGGGGAAGATTGTAGTTCTGTGGAATCTTCATCAGAGAGTAATCTATTGGGGTCGGGGGTTGGAAACAGAGAGAGAGGGAGCACTGTGAGTGGTTAACTAACTCCAACACCAGACCTGGAGGGGTTCTGACAGGGAGCCAAAAGCACAGTGTTATCTGGTGGTGGTGATGATTCATGGGCGGATCAAAGATTTGACTGAGCCCCTGGGAGAGAGACGACGCAGGCTTGTCCACAGGAAAACAAAATAGTTGCATGGAAAGGACCATGGTTATCTGAGCTTGATCAGATCTCTATCTTCTGAGGGAAACATACTGTATGTAGCCAGTTAGTTCAAAACTCTACTTGAACTTCCTACTTAGTAGAGTAACTCTCAACCCTAACTTGTTCTTTTTACAGTAAGACACCACAGTCTGTGAGTCATACAGTATAGTCAGGAGAGAGTTGCGTCGTCACGGTACTGACCTGCTACAAAGGACTTTCCTCCCAGTGAGATGAGAGATCGGGGGCTGGGGCTGGAATCCAGGCTGGACACCATCTGGACCATCACGTTGTCCACTGTCTCAATCAGCCCACTGACCACTGGGGTGGACTCCTGCTCCAAACGGTCCAATAACAACATTCACACTCATAGAGACACACTGGCAACTTACTGTATCTACTGTATTTTGAGAGTTGGTAAACTGTCACTGATAGACCATAAAACCAAGTAGTAGCATGCGTTAAGAGAACGTTTTCATGCACTAAGAACGTCTGGTTCAGCTTGCTCACATGAAAACAAGCGCGCCTGTTCAGTGTGTATAGAACATTGTAACGGCAAACTCGCTCGAAATGTCTCTCTGTTCAGGAATTCCTGTGATCTCACGTGTCAGGGCGCTGAACTTGAGCCTGAATGAATGTGATCATATTCCCAGTTCACTATCATATAGCTAGTTTGCTGTAAACCCATACAGTGACTTCACAGAGATATTATGAACTCGAAATATTTCATATTTCTATTTCTAATGTGTTCTTGTTCTACCTTGTGTCATTTTTAGTACTACATTGGTATTGATTAGTGCATTGTTGGGTTTAGAGCTGGGAAGAAAGGCATTTCACTGTACTTATGCACGTGACATTAAAAACTTGAAACTTACTTACCTCATCTTCTCTGGCCACTTCAGAAGACAACACCTCCTCCACACTCTTCAGAAAAGCCTGGGTGGGACACAACAACACATCACGTCTGTGATCTGAAACAAACTATTACAACCTACTTTGGTGTGTGTGTGTGTGTTTGTGTGTGTGTCGTGCGCGCTTGCATGTATATATCCTTGTGTTCCTGTACCTGTGTGAAGTTGTTGGCAGTGTCGTGGGGGATGGTCTTGTTGGGCAGGCTGAATGGCAGAGACTCCAGAAAGCCTAACATGGGCACGGGGTCCTGGGAGCTGTGGATCTCCTCACTCAGCTTGGTAATGATAGAATAGGACACATCTGTGACTCCCTGAGGGAACAAAACACCAGGCATTACTCTCCACAGAAACTCTCCAAAGACCAGAATGGGACCAATATACACAGGAACACATTATGTGACCATTACCCTTAGTAAGAACTCTTTCTGGATAGAAGTCTGCTGTAAAAGAGTGCTGGTCTTTTTCCAGCGTCATGCCCTACAGGGACCCATTTTGTGCTGTGTTGAACAGCTGTCTGTACTTTCTTCACTCTACGCCCACAACTGCCATTTAATAGACAGGGAGAGGTCTATTCACTTGTGTTCTCAATATCCCCTTTTCCAATTCCTCAGTCTTAAAGGGAAAAAAATGGTTACATAAGAAATGAATTGTTTGTGTTTATTGCGGTTCAACCACCAGCCTTCTACCTAATTTCCTGCGTCTGTTCTAGTAGTAAAACCCTGAAAACGGTTTAAAATATCCACTTTCCCATGGTAAGAGGTCAATCCGTATAAATCACCAAATTTCAAATCAAGTCAAATCGTACTGGTCACATACACATGTTTAGCAGATGATATTGCGGATGTAGCAAAATGCTAATGACTAGACCCCATTGTGTTGAGAAGTTGAGAACTCACCAGTGTTTGTATCGTAGAGGAGACTTCTTTAGGAACGCTTGGTGTGGTAGGGTAAGTCAAAGTATCACCTAGTTGGAGAAATATAGTCCCATTAGCACTGCTCTTCCACCTGTCATCTATAGCAACACTAGCTAGATGCCAAATAGAACGCTTAGAGAAGTGCTGGAATTGTTCAGGCCACAAAGATTCCTGATTCCTTGGTACGTGTCTGACGAATGGTGGACCTTCCCCCAGCCGGGGATAGATGAAAAGAAGTGCTGTGCTATTCTACCTGCTCTTTAGATAATCAACCGCCAGATACATCACTGAGGTACTGTACAAGCCAAAGAGATGTTAGAAGGAAGTCATGACATCATGCTGTCTGTAAATAACACATCAATTAGTGCACTTAGCAACAATAAATGACCATATATGGTTTTACATTAGAACCATCCCTTCCAACAGTCTGCTCTTCTTTAGTCCCATTCATTATCTACAGGTATAACATATTAAAACCCTTTTCATAACCATAACAACCTTCTTGTTCATGTCTGTTATGTCTGAGAAAATGAAGGCTATGCCTTCATGCAACATGACCACCTGAGTCCTCCACAGTGGGGTCTAGTTATTAGACAAAAACCCAGGGAATGGGTGCCCAGACCCAAATTATTCCTATTTTCCATAAGCATGACTAGTGATTCATCCATTTTTACTAGCTTATACCCATTTCACCATGCTCTGAATAACATTTCTCGAACCATACAGAGGACATTGTCCATTTCTTTTGAGTTTCAGAATAATTCTAGACCACACAAGATAAATCAAAGCAGCAATGAAAAAGGTCATTATGGTTTTAAAAAACTTCAGTCACTCAGTTTAACGTCAGTTGAGTCCTCGAATCGGAAACCACATTTTTATGGTGTGTGAGATGAGTATGTGAGATGATTTTAAGATGAGGAGGATTTGTACGGTTTAATATCTTGTTGTGTATTCCATGCGTCAGTACTGTGCACGGAATGTCAATGGCAATGCCAACCCCTGTCTCCTCAATAAGTCAAGGGGAAAGTGTGAACATAGTGAACATTTCACATCACGGGAAAAAAAAGTGGAACATTCCAGACTGACGGTGACCTCTGACATTACCTATGGCAGCTTTGTAGTACATGAGGATCTCCTCTGGTGACAGGGCCCTCTCCCAGATGACAAACTCATCAAAGGCTCCTGTCACGTAGTGTCCATAGGACTGCTCATTTCCTGTCCCAATGACCAGGTCAGGGTAAGGGTCCCCATAGTTCATGGACACGTTGCCAGTGGGGTCGCTGGTGTTGAACGTCCCGTTGATGTAGATGTTGAGACCGTCTGTCAGGGTCCAAGTGAACAGAATGTGGGTCCAGAAGGGCCCTGAAAGGGAAGAGAGAGGAGAAATCATAATTAGGACTTCACCTTCCCTTCACCTAAAGTATTTATCTACTCTTTGTATGTGGGTATTATAGCCTACAGTATGTCACACATATTTCAATTATGCTTTTCCACTATATCCGCCCAATATGTCCCCATGTTCTACTCCAACCATTCAGTCAGCATCTACATTCTATTCCTTCAAACGTTTCCAATAGACTTCTCCAAAGAGGAAATAACATCTCCAGTTCTTCTGAGGTAAACGGACAATAAAGAGAATCCCAAAAGACAATATATTCACTGTGAACACTTCCACCAGAGCAGGCTGGTTCAGAGTGTAAAAACACAGCTATCCTATTGGGATTGGCTTAAACACAAACCAACAACTTTCCCATTCACACTTTCAATCTCTCTTTCCTTTTAGTCTCTCCTGCTCTTTTAGCTAGAAATGTTTCTGTTGCAGGTTAGGCTGGGACACATTGTGACAAGGTCTACTGAACCAGTCATGTCTCCTGGTACTGGTACAGGTCTCATAAGAGCTGGTTCAGTCATAGATCTGTTATGAGCCAAATGCTAAACAACTGCATGGTGAAATGGTGGCATATCATCATGTCAAATGATAAGAACCAGATGTTTGATATTCTGTAAGTAATAATCAAATAAATCAAAAGTACACATGAAGTCCTGACGCCTCATGTTCATAACCTTAATTAATTGTAATAAAAACAAGACGACGGAAGACATTTGAGAATGTGAGAAAAAATTCCTCATAAAAACAATGACTGGTAAATGTTTCTTTCTTATTCAAGAACCTGCAGTGCACAGAGCGACATGATATGTTTTCCTCCAGAAATAGCAGATCTGAGATTGTAAGGGATGGAGAAATAGTTTTGCCCATGTTTATGTTATTTCAATTGCTTAATTTAGAGTCCACTTGGACCTGTAAGTTTGAAATACAGCGCATTCGGAAAGTATTCAGACCCCTTCCCTTTTACCACATGTTGTTAAGTTACAGCCTTATTCTAAAATTAAACAACACATTTTCCTCATCAATCTACACACAATACCCCATAATGACAAAGCAAAAGCAGGATTTTTAGGAATGTTTGCAAATGTATTAAAAATTAAAAACAGAAATACCTTATTTACATAAGTATTCAGACCCTTTGCTATGAGATTTGAAATTAAGCTCAGGTGCATCATGTTTCCATTGATCATCCTTGAGATGTTTCTACAGCTTGATTGTAGTCCACCTGTGGTAAATTCAATCGATTGGACATGATTTGGAAAGGCACACACCTGTCTATATAAGGTCCCACAGTTGACAGTACATGTCAGAGCAAAAACAATAACAGCCATGAGGTCGAAAGAATTGTCCTTGGTAGAGTGGCCAGACGGAAGCCACTACTCCGTAAAAGGCACATGACAGCCCGCTTGGAGTTTGCCAAAAGGCACCTTAAGGACTCTCAGACTATGAGAAATAAGATTCTCTGGTCTGATGAAACCAAGATTGAACTCTTTGGCATGAATGCTAAGCGTCACGTCTGGAAGAAACCTGGCACCATCCCTACGGTGAAGCATGCTTGTGGCAGCATCATGCTGTGGGGATGTTTTTCAGCGGCAGGGACTGGGAGACTAGTCAGGATCAAGGGAAATATGAACGGAGCAAAGTACAGAGAGATCCTTGAAAACCTGCTCCAAAGCGCTCAGGACCTCAGACTGGGGTGAAGGGTAACCTTCCAAATGGACAACGACCCTAAGCACACAGCCAAGACAACGCAGGAGTGGCTTCGGGACAAGTCTCTGAATGTTCTTGAGTGGTCCAGCCAGAGCCCGGGCTTAAACCGAATCTAACATCTCTGGAGAGACCTGAAAATAGCTGTGCTGCGACGCTCCCCATCCAACCTGACAGAGCTTGAGAGGATCTGCAGAGAAGACTGGGAGAAAATTCCCAAATACAGGTGTGACAAGCTTGGTGCGTCATACCCAAGAAGACTTGAGTCTGTAATCGCTGCCAAAGGGGCTTCAACAAAGTACTGAGTAAAAGGTCTGAATACTTATGTAAATGTGATATTTACAAAAATGTGTAAAAACCCGTTTCAAATGGTGAAGTGTGGTGAAATGTGATTCATCCCTCCAGAGAACGCGTTTCCACTGCTCCAGAGTCCAATGGCGGTGAGCTTTACACCACTCCAGCCGACGCTTGGCATGGAGCATGGTGATCTTAGGCTTGTGTGCGGCTGCTCAGCCATGGAAACCCATTTCATGAAGCTCTTTGTGCTGACGTTGCACCCAGAGGCAGTTTTGAACTCAGTGGTGAGTGCAACCGAGGACAGACGATTTTACGCACTACACGCTTCAGCACTCGACGGTCCCCTTCTGTGAGCTTGTGTGGCCTACCTCTTCGTGGTTGAGCCGTTGTTGCTCCTAGACGTTTCCACTTCACAATAACAGCATTTACAGTTGATCGGGGCAGCTCTAGCAGGGCAGAAATTTGACGATCTGACTTGTTGGAAAGGTGGCATCCTATGACGGTGCCACGTTTAAAGTCACTCAGTAAGGCCATTCTACTGCCAATGTTTGTCTATAAAGATTGCATGGCTGTGTGCTCGCTTTTATACACCTATCAGCAACGGGTGTGGCTGAAACAGCCGAATCCACTCATTTGAAGGGGTGTCGACATACTTTTGTATATATAGTGTACATATGCAGTATTAGAATGCTGTTCAGTATTTACTGTAGTTACAGAACAATATGGAAATAGGCTTGTCAGTAAAAAGTAACACATTTATAGTTTTAGATAAAGAATTAATTGAGTCCATTATTGAATCCATTATTGAATCCATAAAATCTCTCTGGGACCAACAGTATCTGCTGATGATTGTATCTCCATCTACATACAATCAACCAAAACATTTACATTTATGGTTAAAAATGAAAACATTATTGAAAACCACAATACATTCCTCATGGATTCATATAATAATATGTATAAAAATCCCCCAAAATATTTTTTTCCCCTTCATTTTTCCTCCCACCACCCACATCGGAGGCCAGGTTTATAAAAAAAGTTTTAATTATTGTTTAGATTCATAATGAATTTGATCAACTTTTTCACCTTAATGGTTTTCCTTTTTTTAAAGGGATACTTTGGGATTTTGGCAGTGAAGTCGTTTATCTACTTACCCAGAGTCAGATGAATTTGTGGATACCATTTTTATGTTTCTGTGTCCAGTATGAAGGTAGTTAGAGGTAGTTTCATGAGCCAATGCTAACAAGCGTTAGCGCAATGGCTGGAAGTCTATGGGTATCTGCTAGCATTAGCGCAATGATTGGAAGTGCTAACGCATGCTATCAACTGCACGAAGACATAAAAATGGAATCCATGAGTTCATCTGACTCTGTGGAAGTAGATAAAGGGCCTCTTTGCCAAAATCCCAAAGTATTATTTTAAATACCTGGTATATTGATGTTAGCCCTCCACCTCTTCGAGTTGCCTCGTGTGTAGAACTCTACGTATCCAGCGTAGGCATTGGCATAGACAGAGAAGCCATTAGAGATGACTTTCCCTCCAGAGGCTATTGCAAAACGTGACTCTGCCTCCTGGTTCTTCCAAAAGAAGGAAAATGTAATCCCTGAAAAACATGAACATAGATTTATTAAAGATTTAAAAATAGGGGAAATTGTTTCAGACCACAAATCATGCTAATTATAATACATTTAGATCTACATTAAATGCCATAAATTAGATTTTCGTGAGTTACCGCATTAGATAGTCACTACACATCTACTGTGTAGAATGTTGGGGAGATGAGATCGAGGGAGGCAGAACTCACCCTCAGGACCACACAGAGTGGGGTCACTAATGCAGGAGTTCTGGTAGTTCCCAAAGTGGAGAAAGGTGCCGCCATTATCTCCATTCAGATAGATGCCCTTGTTGACCATCCCTTCAACTATGTCTACAGGAGGATGAAAGAACAACATTATTTTTTCTGATGAGAAAAATAGGCAGTTTTGTCTCTGAAGTAGGCTTTTTATAGGCAAACAATTAGGCAAACCAGTATCATCGATTTATGAACAGATTCTATGAACTGCACCAAATATTGGGTGTTTCCACTGCATAATGGTCTACCATTTTATGAATGGTAGCCAGCTATGACCCAAGGATTTATCTTTGATGTTCTCCTGCCTTAAATCACGTCAGCAGACAAAATGAAATCGTCCTGGTGTATTGAGGTTCAAAAGTCAAGCTCAACTTTACAGCACTCTAGAAACAGATCTGATAACCTCCATACTCAAAGCTTGTCTAATCACGATTTACACACTGCAGTCTCTGCTCTTTTTCCCTGACTTCACACACCGTCTTACACACACACACACACAGAGACAAATTCAACACCTTCAGGCAACAGTGTGTGACACTGGTACACAACGTACAAAACTATGGCGACTGAATAACCTTAACATGATAGATAGCACTACAGTGACACCAACAGAACAGGGTGACTGACTATACACACACATTCATTTCAGTGAGCAGTGATTTTCCTCACCTACTGTTGCAGAAATGTTAGTGTAGGCAGAGTCATTGGTATACACAGAGGAAGAGTTATGGGAGGAAGGGAGCACAGTGTGCTTGTGGATTTGGAGAGCTGGATGAAACATAGAAAACAAACAGACAAGGGAGAAAAAGGTGATTCACATACATACACATGAATAACACAAAACAACCAGAGGACACACCAGACCAGTGAGAGTCAAACACAGACACTAGGCATTGTGAGGGATGTGGTGCATGAGCAGGGATGAGATTAAGTGTGATGTTGGGCTCAGTAAACAGTGCTCAAGGAGGAACAGATCAATCATTCCCCCTTTTTTTTAGGATCAAAGCACATTTTGTGTGGAAATATTCCAAAACCGTTCTAGACCTGACGCTTCACAATTATTGTCCCATTTAGGAATGTTATTGGTGCTTCCATAGTTAAAATAATACAGTAAGGTTTTTGGAAATCAGTTTAGCAAACAAAAGGCAGGTCATTCAATAGTCTTAGCATTCATCTGGAAAGTCTGCATCAAATATACCTGCGGGTGAAGGATAAGCTTTTTATCCCATTCTGTTTATTATAACACCACAGTGCTTTGATGTACATTAGCAAGGGTTAACAGGGGTGTAAGGTAGCCTTCAGACTTCTTGTCTTGACTCTCTACTTTGTTCATTTGTTTTTGCAAATTTGACTGTAATCAAATTTGAGCACTGCACACAGCTGCACCTTTTAAAGCAAGGACTTGGTGGCTGCAAGACGGACAAAAAGGTGAATTGAAAGGAGGAGTGAATAACAGCTGTAGACCATGCAGACAAAGAATATAAAAGACTGGGTATTCTACTCCTAAGTATAGGTCTATGCACATACTTATATCACTTCCGTTAACATGACCTGGTCTGTTTCCAATTTGGTCCCACAGTCCATGGATCCCATCCACCGAATCCAGCGGCCAATAGTGTGAGGCTGTGGCCAAGACCTGCAGGCCTGGACGGAGAGTTCATGGGTAAACAAAGCTCCAGATGGGACTTCTCCCTAATCATGCTATTTCAATTAGTTATGTTCCTGGCATTGCTCCGTGTGTCTTTTAGGATTCAAAATATAAACGATACAGCTCAATTGTTGATGTTTGGGTATCTCATTCAATAAACACATTTTGTATTGCTTAATAAACCACTATTACCATAAGTTACACTTATGGTAAGCCATAACCAATAATTCATCATCTCAACATTATATATATATTCAGCTAAATGACCAATAATACTCATCATAGGCTCTAGGTTAATTTCAGACACAATATAGAACATCAAGCTAAGGGAATCCACATTTAACATGAAGTATAATTCGATTTACCTGGATGCTTGGATGGCTTTGGCTTTACTTCACCATTAACCTGTAAATAAATCAAATAAACTCAACATTGCAACATTGCAGTAGTCTTCCTACACATAATGGTGAAGGACATTAAAAAAATAACTGTTTAAATTACCCGAATCAAAGTGACAAAAGTAGTTACAAACAGAATTTCGAATAATAGTTCCATGGCTTGATTACAACTACAAATAGATTATATATATATATTATATATATATAATGATTATTGTTGTTTAAATCCCCAATGAACGATCGATCCAGAAAGCATAAATCATTATTCCAAGATGCTGAAAAAAAAAGCAATCTTCTTCTCTGGGTATTTATTAGTCCATGTCTCCAATAAAGAAAACTTTCTCTCAAAACTTAACATTTTGTAAAACTGCAATAAAACTAAGCGGTGGACATCATAATTATAAAGTGCGTGTCCATTCAAAATTTCCCCAAAAGTTGGTAATCCATGTCTCTCAATACAGAATAAGAAATATTGCACTATTTCAGCGACGGATTTGGGTACTTGTTGCTTGATGCGCTCTGCTGTCTGTCTATACTAGGTTTGCACTGAGTGGAGGAATTCTCCGGGCTGTTCGATTGGATGTGCGAATACAAAACGTGATGTCATTTTTTAGAGCATTGGAAACCCAAGGTGGGGCCTAGCGTGCGTAAATAGCAAATATCAAGTGCGTATCCTAATTAGAGATAATGGCGTGCGCATAGGCCTACTGTCCAAAATCAATTAAAAAAAAATATAAAAACCAATAGAGATCTAATCTACAAAATTACAGAGCTGTGTCCTTTTGACATGTCAGATCAAAACGGACAGTGATGCTGATGGAGAGGGATGGATGCTGACTGTATTTTAGGCTATTTATTTGGACTGTCATCTTTATGAAGGGAATAGAAAAGGCACATATTCAGGTGCACTGATGTAAGCAGGTATGAAGCCCAATCGAATTCCTTAGATAGACCTAAATTGGATTGAGTGAATTGAAAGTCGATATTCTGGCAGGCCTATCTACTGTACTCATACCTGAATTCAAATCCATCGCTGTAGGATGCCTTCATCTAATTGTGACTCCCTCCCGTTTCATGTTCTTTATCCTTTGGGCCTGTTGTAGACTAATGGTCTGGACATAGAAATATAATTACTACAACTACAACCTAGTCTAAAATAAACTATTCTTACATGTTGGAAATTGGTGGCCGGTAGATTTGGAATCACCTGCGTCCAGGTGAATCATGGCGGGAAAAGGAAAGGAGATAGAGGAGAGGAGGGGAGGTCGCTCACAATCGCACACTATACAGTATGTTATTAAACATCGCCACTGTGTGGACAATAACTTGAATAACAACTGCAGTCACAGGAGTAGTGCTGGGTGCGAGCCTCTGGTAGAGGAGTGGCGTATCCCATTCTGACGAGGAGAATCATGCGAATTATGTTGTCTGCCACAACCAGCTAGCAAACTAATGGTGCATTTTGGTTGAGGCCTGGTTTTGAGGAGTTGGACAACGTTTCCTTAGCTAATGATTGAAAGAGAATAAACTTTCCCCATGTCATGCCAAATCGAAATGGGTGTTTGTTGAACTCAGACCTAGCAAGCAAAGTTAGCTAGCCACTTGTACCAGAGCTAGATGCGATGGAGTTGAGAAGTGCTTGCATTACTTAGCTAACGTTAGCCAGCCAAAAACGCATCGGACATAGCGATGAAGGACCGGTTGGGTGAATTAACCCCAATAAGTACACGTAGCCTACTAATATGATGTCACTGATCTAATCAGGCATTAATGTAGCCTTCTATTGTATTATTTTATATTCTCGGTCTAGGGAATGCAACCCTGGTTGACATCACGTGAGTCGCGTCAGCCAGGCTAATAATATGCCATGTCATTATAATATCATTGTCTTCAATGTCTTGTCAACTTGTTTGCTTTTCACAGAGTACTGAGCCTCACATTTATGCGCAGTGTGCAAGAGGCTTTACTCCCTAACAATGGACTGACTGTGTCTTCACACTTTTGTCTTGACAGAGCAGAACACAAGCAGAGGAGGAGGTCACAGTTGACAGATGGATTTATGAAAGGGTTTTTCAGAAGGGCAAGTCAGTACTGTTTGTTTTCAGATGAGCTAGATGATTACTGTAAAATATTGCAAGTGTCTGTGCATTGAAATAAGACTGAAAATACTGTATGTGCATGACTCAGGTGGAAGAGGTTAGGGGGCAGATTGTCAAAATATCTTCTGAAGTAGATGAGGTGAGGAAGAGGCACAGCATGATCCTGTCTGCACCCAATCCAGATCAGAGTAAGTTGATCATCAATTAAAACCCTCTGTCAGACAGGCCTCCTGAGTGGCGCAGTGGTGTGCCACTAGAGATTCTGGGTTCGAGTCCAGGCTCTGTCGCAGCCGGCCGTGACCGGGAGACCCATGAGGGACGCACAATTGGCCCAGCGTCGTCCGGGTTAGGGGAGGGTTCGGCGGCAGGGATGTCCTTGTCCCATCGTGCACTAGTGACTCCTGTGGCAGGCTGGGCGCAGTGCATGCCGACACAGTCGCCAGGTGTGTGGTGTTTCCTCCGACACATTGGTGCGGCTGGCTTCCGGGTTAAGTGGGCATTGTGTCAAGAAGCAGTGCGGCTTGGTTGGGTTGTGTTTAAGGAGGCACGGCTCTCGACCTTCGACCTCTCCCGAGTCCGTACGGGAGTTGCAGCGATGAGGCCAATTGGATACCACGAACTTGGGGAGAAAAAGGGGTAAGTAAATAAAGTGTATTAGGCTATTCCGCCACGTTCCCAACGTTCCCAAAGTGAAGGCGGTTTGAGATCTAGCTATGTTGTTGCTCCTCTCCTATTTGTCTTCAACATTTATTTTCTCTATACTACAAAAGTATGCAATTTAAAGTGTTGAATTCAAAACTTTTGCATGACTAAATATGGGCCTTGATATTTGCATGGTGACTTCTAAAGTCATAATAACAAAAATAAACAAACGTTCTTACTTCCTCTAACATCATTGTCTCCTTCAGGAAGAAACACATGACTCAATACAAATAGATGGCTCGGTGTCTGGAAGCCTGTATAGAAATCAATGCCATGGCCCAGCCTTCATAGACCTGTCTGTGGGTGGGCTTTGGCTGACCCCTCTAGCAGCAGCAGGGCCATTTTACTTGGACAAGTTACGCTGTGCTTGTTCAGAGTTGATCCACTGTGGAGACTGAATAGGCATGAGGAGCTAATCAAGGCCTGCATGGACAAAGGCCCTCAGTTGACTCTATAATGCAACACAGCAGCATCAGTATTACCAGCAGAGTAACAAAGTATCAACTATCTGCTACACAATAATATTAACTGGGAATGGCCCAAGAGGGAGTAAATATTTGTTTGCCCACATATTCAGTGATAGCTGTCTAATGGTTACTATGGGCACACACTGGTTGAATCAACATTGTTTCCACGTCATTTCAATGTAATTATGTTGAACCAACGTGCAATAGTCGTTGGAATTGACTTCTGCCCAGTGGGTGGTAGGTGTAGTTTCTTATCTATATGAAGAATAGGTTATTATTGTTATAGAAGCATTGCCAAGTGATATGATTAATGCTAATATTTTTCCAGGACAATTTTGGAAATGTGCAATAATGCATTTATTTTCTGTCGCTGATATTTCCTGAAGAGATGAAAGATGAACTTGACCGGTTGACCAATGAGATCACAAGCAATGCCAACTCTGTGAGAGTTAGGCTAAAATGGAAGTTTATCACCACCACGTACAGTACATTTTTAAAATTATTTGTTGTCATTTTGTCATTATTATGACAGGATCAAATGCCTATCCCGAATTCTGCTCGCTAGATTTAGAAAGGTAGATGTGGGGGATTTGTCTGAGGTGTTATTATAGCTACTGTAATCACTGTTCTTTCTGTTCTCTGCAGCTATGGAGCAGAGCCTGCCCAAGGATGATGTTTCTAACAGGGCCTCAGTTGATTTCCGCATTCAGAAAACCCAGGTCAGGAAACAGTCTTCCTGAGACTCATTCTTCACATTTTTGCGAATTCTTAAAGGTTGTGGTTAAGGACAGAGAGATTGTTGGAGGCTAACGTACCTGTATACCTGTATAAGTTTACCATGTCTGCCACTAGGGCTGGGCGATATGACGATATACATCGTGTAACAACAGAAAAACATCTATCGTTTCATATTATGCTTTATTGTTTATTTCGTTGTGTCGCAAATCACACTCTTTACAGCAATATTTTTTGTCAATTGGATGTCGCTTTGCGTTCTTCCACACATGTTGTGTGGAAGGAAATTTGCAACACAAATAAACATGGAGGAGAGTGAACGTGACAGAGCACAGAGACCGTACCTGAAATAGGGGCTACTTCGATCGCATGGACGTGGTTTGGGTATGAAAAGTCTGACACGGACCAGAAAACCGTCCTCTGCAAAATATGCCGCAGGCCGGTCCTGACAACAGGCACAAACACCACTAACCTCTTTTACCACCTACGCAAGAATCAAGTGAAACATTACGGAGAGAGTCTATGGATGAGACCCAAAAAAGTACGGTCGAGTGCTCAAAACAAACCCCCAACTCAGACGTTGCAAGAGGCTTTTGCCCGCGACACAGCATATGGCAAAGAATCACGAAGATGGAAGGAGATAACAGCTGCCGTTACAACTTACATCTGGAAAGACATGGCCCCAATTTACACGGTCGAGACACTGGGGTTTCGTGAGTAGGTGCTAACACTCGTCCCAAGGTACCAAATGCAAATATCTTTTATTTGTTGAGTATAATTCAAAATGTAATAAGAAATAGGCCTTTACATGTAGTCATTTTATGTAAACTATTTATTAATTGAATTTACAGAAAATGTGTATATCGTGATATGTATCGTTATCGGGAAGTGAAATGACCTACAGTTGAAGTCAGAAGTTTACAAACACCTTAGCCAAATACATTTAACTCAGTTTTTCACAATTCATGACATTTAATCCTAGTACAATTTCCCTGTCTTACGTCAGTTAAGATCACCACTTTATTTTAAGAATGTGAAATGTCAGAATAATAGCAGAGAGAATGATTTATTTCAGCTTTTATTTATTTCATCACATTCCCAGTGGGTCAGAAGTTTACATACACTCAATTAGTATTTGGTAGCATTGCCTTTAAATTGTTTAAATGGATCAAACATTTCGGGTAGCCTTCCACAAGCTTCCCACAATAAGTTGGGTGAATTTTGGCCCATTCCTCCTGACAGAGTTGGTGTAACTGAGTCAGGTTTGTAGGCTTCCTTGCTCGCACACACTTTTTCAGTTCTGCCCACAAATGTTCTATGGGATTGAGGTCAGGGCTTTGTGATGGCCACTCCAATACCTTGACTTTGTTGTCCTTAAGCCATTTTGACACATCTTTGAAAGTATGCGTGGGGTCAATGTCCATTTGGAAGAATCATTTGCGACCAAGCTTTAACTTCCTGCCTGATGTCTTCAATATATCCACATAATTTCCCTCCCTCATGATGCCATCTATTTTGTGAAGTGCACTAGTCCCTCCTGCAGCAAAGCACCCCCACAACATGATGCTGCCACCCCCATGCTCCACGGTTGGGATGGTGTTCTTCAGCTTGCCAGCCTCCCCCTTTTTCCTCCAAACATAACGATGGTCATTATGGCCAAACAGTTCTATTTTTGTTTCATCAGACCAGAGGACATTTCTCCAAAAAGTACCATATTTTTCCCCATGTGCAGTTGCAAACCGTAGTCTGGCTTTTTTATGGTGGTTTTTGAGCAGTGGCTTCTTCCTTGCTGAGCGGCCTTTCAGGTTATGTCGATATAGGACTCGTTTTACTGTGGATATAGATACTTTTGTACCTGTTTCCTCCAGCATCTTCACAAGGTCCTTTTGCTGTTGTTCTGGGATTGATTTGCACTTTTCGCACCAAAGTATGTTCATCTCTAGGAGACAGAGTGCGTCTCCTTCCTGAGCGGTATAACGGCTGCGTGGTCCCATGGTGTTTATACTTGTGTACTATTGTTTGTACAGATGAACGTGGTACCTTCAGGCATTTGGAAATTGCTCCCAAGGATGAACCAGACTTGTGGAGGTCTACAATTTTTCTTCTGAAGTCTTTTGATTTTCCCATGATGTAAGAAGCACTGAGTTTGATGGTAGGCCTTGAAATACATCCACAGGTACTCCTCCAATTGACTCAAATTATGTCAATTAGCCTATCAGAAGCTTCTAAAGCCATGACATAATTTTCTGGAATTTTCCAAGCTGTATAAAGGCACAGTCAACTTGGTGTATGTAAACTTCTGACCCACTGGAATTGTGATACAATTAATTATAAGTGAAATAAACAATTGTTGGAAAAATTACTTGTGTCATGCACAAAGCAGATGTCCTAACCGACTTGCCAAAACTATAGTTTGTTAGCAAGAGATTTGTGGAGTGTTTGAAAAACGAGTTTTAATGACTCCACCCTAAGTGTATGTAAACTTCCGACTTCATCTGTATATCGGGATATGAAATTCTGTCCATATCGCCCAGCCCTATCTGCCACCATATTTTGACATGGCTGTTTGACATCTCACCCTTTCAAAAGTTTGAGCCTTTATCCGCTTTACTGTTGCCAGTGGTTGAAGCTCTCTTTCCTCTATCCTCTCTTTACCTTATGTTTTCTCTAACCCCACAGCACACAGTGCTCTCCAGGAAGTTTGTGGATGTCATGACTCAGTACAACAAGACTCAAGTGTCGTTTAGGGAGAGAAGCAATTGAAGGATCCAGAGACAGCTGGAGATAAGTCAGTCACAAGCTGGGCTAGCAGCAGGGCAGACAGGAACCCGGAAAGGAAACCGACCACACCTAGCAGCTTTCTTTCCCACGAATAATAACACATAGGCTACAGTGTTCACAATTCCAATCAAACTATCATATGATTGCCTATTGCCCATCGTCAGATAGCGCAACGATTCCGGTTCCACTCTATGTTATTGTCTATTGTCATGGTATGGATAATGAGGCCATTAGACCAATCGGCCACATAAAATATAGGATGATAGTCAAGGATTTGGCTTGAGATGCTAAAGAGACTAGCTGTAAAGAAACCATGGCAGAAACCCATGTATTGTTCATATGGAGTATTTGTCATGAATGAGAATAATTGTTGATAACAAAAATAGATGTAACCTCTCCAGTCCCTTAGGATACTCCTAATGAGACTCTCTACTACTGCAGACTCCAGCTGGAAGAGAAGTGTGTTAGTGTTGCCTCTACACCTGTCTATAGAGAAGCTGGTCACATGGCCAGTGGCGGGCTCATGGCTGTGCTGTATAGTAATCGTTGATCATAGGTTATATATATTCACTGGGGTGGAAGGGCTTACATGATCCCAGTTTGTTTGTAAGCCACTGTGGGTTTGATCATATTAGGCAGTGAGGGTTGATTCCCTCTGAGGAATAGCCGCCCTAGATCATAACACTGTGGTTATGACTACAGAGATTATTCTCCCCATAGAAAAGAGAGAATACGTTTTTTGTTTTCTGCTGATGCTTTAGCACCTGTCTGGTGAAAGTATTTTCTTTCCTGGTTATAGCTGGGAGAGTGACTAGCAATGAGGAATTGGAGGACATGCTGGAGAGTGGAAACTCATCCATTTTTACATCTGATGTAAGTTCCTCCTCAATCTCCATCTTTTGTCGGATGCTACTTCCTCATCCATTATTTTCTTAGGACAAACCAGACAACTACCAATACTATCTAGTATACCAAGATAACTCAGGTGGTGCTTTGAACGTATTCCAAAACAAATAATATTCTGTTTAAATGCAACACCAATCATCCCATATGTATGTATTTGAATTAATTATACTGTCTCATTGGCTGTCGTCCTGTCTCCCAACCCCTCCCTCAGATTATTTCGGACTCTCAGATCGCGCGGCAGGACTTGAATGAGATTGAGTCACGGCACCAGGATATCATCCGCCTGGAGTCCAGCATCAGGGAGCTCCATGCCATGTTCATGGACATGGCCATGCTGGTGGAGAATCAGGTATTGTAGCGCAGTACTGTAAAGCTGTCCAGAATATTATTAGTTCTGTTTTTTGTCAAAACTATATGGAACTCATGTGGTGTTGTCTAAAAGGGGGATATGGTCAACAGCATAGAGAAGAATGTCTCCAACGCAGCTGAATACATAGGCCGTGCCAAAGAGGAGACCAAAAAAGCCGTGAGATACTAGAAAAAAATCCCAGAGGGTAAGTCTCCTTTTCCCCAAACGGAAGGTCACATGGTGTATCTACTAATAATACTGTATAATACTGCTCAAGTTAGACTCTTTTAACCAATGCAATAGCTCTGAAGGGTTTGGTCAGAAGAAAAATATTATTTCAGTATCATATACTGATAAGATTTAAAATGCCAGACAGAATGTCTACATGCCATATTTACTAGGGCTGGGAATTGCCAAGAACCTCACGATATGACGATATTACTTAGGTGCCGATATGATATTTGTGATTCAATACTATGATTTTATTGCTCACTATATACATGTAATAATATCATGACATGTAACTATCGATTTTTTTCCCCCATCACTAATATCTAATGTCTAAATTGAATGTCAAAACGTCTCCATGTCCCAAATCCACAGGCATTGACAGAATATTGGTTTCACTAAAATCAGTGTAGTGTTTTGGGTCATGCACTATAAACCTAATCTAACCACTTTGTTTCTGTCCTTGGCAGAAACTCTTCATCTTTGGCTTTGTTCTATTGATCCTGCTCGCTGTCATTGCACTAATCGTTGGGCTGTCTGTTGGACTAACCAATCCCCTGTATGAGCCCTGTCCTGCTATCTGTCTGAGGTAGCTACTTCTGTACATTTCATCAACATCACATTCAATACCTTTCATTTACATTTTTTAACACAATGACGTACTGTACTTGATAGTAGTTGATGTTAGGCTTGGGCAGTATCCAGATTTTAATATTATCATACCGTCCTTCTCTTATCCTGGCATTTATGGTATTACAGGCATAGCACACAAGGATTTGCTATAAACGCAAGAAAAGCCTATTTGGCTTGTATTACCAGAATGCTAACACAATTAGCACAAACTAATAGCAAAATCACAATAATGCTGTTAGCTAAATGCTAACGAGCGAAAACGAACAAGCTAATTGCAAAGACAGGCAAATTCAGCTCATAAAGTTAGAAATTGCGCAAATAAACAAAGTTGTGATGAATGCTTTTCTGAAGGAAGAGCAGCATGTGTAGCAGAGGGGAGAATAATGAAGGAGAACAAAAAACGCTAGTAGGAAGCACAGGGAAAAAATGAGCTCTTCCAGAGCTCATTCCAGAGCTCATTCAGAGCTCTTTGACTTCTGGCAGAAAGTAATTATAAGATATCTGATGGCAAACATTTAGTAGTGAATTGCATACAAGTGTAACTTACTTCATCACCTCATGTTCTCTGCCCAACAGAGACTCGCCGATAGATATAGAATGCTATGGACTCACCAGCTCCCGCTTTCTCCAGTTGTGCTATTTATAAACAAACACGTGACTGGCTCAACTGTACTGGGGAACTACGGAAACTTCATAATGCAAAATAATGTGACAGGTGATATGAAGAACTCAATCTTTATATCCTAACGTATTGCACAAGTTGACTGCAGGTGTTAACTTAAAAAGTAGCAACAAATATTCTCATTTATTGAAAAACTTTTAATAAATAGTATTGAAAAACCATCCCATGGCTTTTTCCAAATACCCCGGTACATACGGTATACATGTCACGGATCCCCCCGGTACTGCTGCTCATTCTGTTCACCAGTTCCGGAGGTCTTTGTCACCGGCTTTCTAGGCTTCACTGAACGGGATTCATTATCATCAACCCCGGACTGTCTTGTCTGTTTACACACACCTGGTTCCCATTTCCCCTGATTAGTATGTTATATATGTGCCCTCTGTTCCCTCTGTCGGTTATTGTTCCCATGTCCGTTGGTGGTGTGAGTACCTATGTGTTGGTGCAGCTGTTATGCTGCGTGCTTTATATATTGTGTATTATGGGTATCGTCCCGTGTCGTTCAACGAGGTTTACCCTCGCTCTTTTGTTTGGGTACGGCCCAGTGTTTTTGTATACGTGTTTGTTTTGGGTGTATTAAAAACCCTATTGTGTATTCCTGTGCCTGTCTCTAAAATCCTTTATACCAGCGTGACAATACTGCCCAAGCCTAGTTGATGTTGAATCACAGTAATGGGTACATTTCCCAAGTTACATTACTAGTAACTACATTGAAGTAGATGACCGGTTCCATGTAAAAGTCAACCTGAGCATGCACAAATAATGTTACTCATTTCCAAATGAAACCACGTTCATAATTATCCTTTATATGTTGGAGCTCATTCTTTATTTGAAAAATGTAAAGGGGTTTCACAATTGTTCAACTTCATATTAAACATCTTTAGCACCACCCCAGTATCAACATGTGAAAATGGCACGTTTCTAGGTTTTATAGTAAAAGAGATAGAGGATGATAAGTGTTTCCATTGACATCGGTGTGCATCGTGTGATTTTAACCAATTATGAGTAGGCACTAATTGCCTACTAATTGGTTGATGATGACATTGGAAACACTTATCTTCCACTATTTGTTTTACTACAAAACATCGAAATGTGCCATTTTCACATACTGTATGTTAATGTTGGGGTAGTGCTAGAGATGATGAATAAGTAGGAAGTAAGAAATTGCATGGATTTTGACCATTACAGAGTAGGTGGCCATTTCTCAAAAAGGCTTTTCAAATTTCATATTTCATGGCTTTTAGAAAGGGCTCACAGAGCTTGTTTTTCCACTCACGGCTGTCTCTCAGTATTAGTTATGAAGATGAGAATGTTATTGAAGAAATACAGACCAAATTGAAGTGTCTTGAGTTTTGTTTGCATGTTCTACAGTCTTGTAAAGATGGGGGGTGACTGGGACAGGCAATGTAACATCCATAAGGTTTTACATTTTGGGGGGTAAGAATTGCACCTTACATCTGATCATCTTGAAACTTTCTCTGTAAAGTAAAATTTCATCAAGGTTTTATATTGTCTATAATTGGGTTCTCTCTTTTTGTCAGTATCCTTTTTCAGCGTTATATCTCTAATTTTAATTTAATTTAATTTAACCTTTATTTAACCAGGAAGGGCTCATTGAGATTTAAAATCTCTTTTTCAAGAGCGTCCTGGCCAAGATAGGCAGCGCCAAGTCATTACAAAAATTACAGACAAACAACATGAAAAACTACAGTAATCTAGTAAAAACCATAAGAGTATAACAAAATCAAAAACAGCAAATTAAAAACAATGACATGTCAGGGAATCAGTCTCAAGATCATTCATCAGTGATTTAAAAATACCAAACGGGACAAGTTCTTCCAGTTTAAAAGTATTTTGTAAGGCGTTCCAAGACGATGGCGCAGAGTACATAAAAGCCCTTTTACCAAATTCAGTTCGGACATTTGGAACAGTTAGCAGGATAAAGTCCCGCGAACGAAGAGAGTACTCACCACATTTCTGAACAATAAAAATGCCCAAATAAAAAGGTAGTAAACCCAAAATGGCTTTGTAAATAAAAGTATACCAGTGACTGAGCCTACGAGTGACTAGAGAAGGCCAGCCAACCCTGGTATACAAAGTGCAGTGGTGCATAAGGGTTTTGCAGTTTAAAATAAATCTCAAAGTGCCATGGTAAAGGGTGTCAATTGATCTCAAACACTGAGCGGAAGCATTCATATATAAAATATCCCCATAGTCTAGTAAAGGCGTAAATGTAGCTGATACTAGCCTCCTTCTGGCTTCAAAAGAAAAACAAGCCTTATTCCTAAAATAAAATCCTAATTTCAGCTTAAATTTTTTTTGTAAGTTGTTGAATATGCATTTTAAAAGAGAGGCCATCATCAATCAAAATTCCAAGATATTTATATGAGGTTACAACCTCAATCTCCTTGCCCTGACAGGTAGTAATAGGTGAAAGGTTCAGAGGTCTATTTCTTGCTTTAGAAAACACCATTAGTTTAGTTTTGTCAGTATTGAGGATAAGCTTCAATTGACACAAGGTATGTTGAACAGTATAAAAAGCAGTTTGCAAGTTCTGGAAAGCTTTTGTAAGATATGAGGCACAACAGTAAATAACAGTATCATCAGCATAAAAATGAAGTTGCGCATTTTGGACATTTTTGTCAAAATTATTTATATAAATAGTGAATAAGAGAGGACCAAGCACAGAGCCTTGGGGCACACCATTAAAGACAGACAATTTAACAGACCTAAGCCCATCAAATTCAGTGCACTGAGTTCTATCAGACAGATAGTTAACAAACCATGCAACTGCATGCTCTGAAAGACCTACACTCGACAATCTCTGCCTTAGAGATTGATGCATGATCAACAGAATGATAAACTGTATCAAAAGCCTTAGAGAGATCAATAAAAAGTGAGACACAAAGCTGTTTTTTGTCAAGAGCTTCAGTGATATCATTTAAAACCTTCATGGCTGCTGTAATTGTGCTGTGCTTCTTCCTGAAACCCGATTGGTACATTGATAAAATAGAGTTAGTAAATAAAAACTCTTTTAGCTGTTCACTCACAAGGGTTTCAAGTATTTTCGCCAGGGGTGACAGCTTTGAGATTGGCCTATAATTATTTAACAGAGTTGGATCTCCCCCTTTTAAAAGTGGCAGGACAAATGCTGATTTCCAGATCTTTGGAATTTCATTACATTCCAGAGTTAGATTGAACAGATATGTAAGTGGTTCAGCTATGAAATCCGCTGCCAGATTTAAAAAGCAGGGATCCAAAAGATCAGGACCTGCAGGCTTTCTCTGATCTAAGGATTTCAGGGCTTTATGTACCACCTGCACTGAGAATGGCAAAAAGCTAAAAGTTTGACCAGCTCTCACTGGTTCATCCACACAAGGTTGTACAGAGACAGAGGACACTGAATCAAACAGCTTACCAGATGATACAAAGTGCTCATTGAAACAATTCAGCATTTCTGTTTTGTCATATACAGCAACAGAGTCCTTCAAAACACATGACGTAATTCATTAGCATTGCTGTTACCAGACATAGACTTATTAGCCTTGCAAAACTTTCTAGGGTCATTCAGGTTATCAGTGGTAACAGACATAAAATATTCAGACTTGGCCTTCCTAAGAAGAAAAGAACACTTGTTTCGTAACTGCCTAAAAACAAGCCAATCAGCATCAGAACACGATTTCCTTGCTTTAGCCCAGGCTAGATTACGGTCGTGAACAATGCAAGACGGCTCAGAAGAAAACCATGGATTATCCCTCCCTTTAACCCTGAACCTGCGGAATGGAGCATGTCTGTTTACTATTTGGAGAAAACCATCATGAAAGAATTTCCAGGCAGTTTCCACATCAGGGATAAGCTCAATCTTGCTCCAGTCAAAATAAAACAAATCTTGAAAGAAAGCCTGCTCATTAAAACACTTCAGATTTCTCTTATGAATAAAACGTGGGTTAGTCTTAGGAATCTTAGTATTTCTAATAGCAACAACAGCACAATGGCCACTTAAATCATTACAAAAAACACCAACCGCAGAATATTTATGTGGAACATTTGTCAATATCAAATCAATCAGGGTAGATTTATCTGGGCATTTTAGATTTGGGCGAGTGGGTGAGTTAATCAACTGGGTAAGATTCATAGAATTACAAAACATTTTTAAATCATCAGACACCGGCATTAACCAACACCAGTTGAGATCACCAATCAAGATCATTTCACTGTAAAGAAGTTGAGACATAAGGTGTCTCAAAGAAGAAAATGCATCACCGAGAGTAGAGGGGGGTCTATAACAGCCAATCACAGTTATAGAGAGACCCTTTGAAACCTCAATATTCAAAGCAAGAAATAATATCCATAACGGTTGTGGATGTGATGGATAGTGATGTATCATATCTTAGCTTCTTAGCTATCTTGTTTTGTGATGTATTCTTCAGACTTTTATTGAAGCAATTGTTGATATCTTGAGAAATGATGTGTTCTAGCTAAGATTCTCTTGGAAAATATATGATGAAAGGCATTTCTCCTATATGGCAATACTGTTTCTTGTAGAACTGTGAATAGTCCTGGAGTGGTTTTTTCAAATGAAGGCCAGCATCCCGGAGTCGCCTCTTCACTGTTGACGTTGAGACTGGTGTTTTGCGGGTACTATTTAATGAAGCTGCCAGTTGAGGACTTGTGAGGCGTCTGTTTCTCAAACTAGACACTCTAATGTACTTGTCCTCTTGCTCAGTTGTGCACTGGGGCCTCGCACTCTTTCTATTCTGGTTAGAGCCAGTTTGCGCTGTTCTGTGAAGGGAGTAGTACACAGTGTTGTACGAGATCTTCAGTTTCTTGGCAATTTCTCACATGGAATAGCCTTAATTTCTCAGAACAAGAATAGATTGACGAGTTTCAGAAGAAAGTCTTTGTTTCTGGCCATTTTGAGCCTAATCGAACCCACAAATGCTGATGATCCACATACTCAACTAGTCTAAAGAAGACCAGTTTTATTGCTTCATTAATCAGAACAACAGTTTTCAGCTGTGCTAACATAATTGCAAAAGGGTTTTCTAATGATCAATTAGCCTTTTAAAATGATAAACTAAGATTAGCTAACACATCGTGCCATTGGAACGCAGGAGTGATGGTTGCTGATAATGGGCCTCTGTACGCCTATGTAGATATTCAATAAAAAATCAGCAGTATCCAGCTACAATAGTCATTTACAACATTAACAATGTCTAAACTGTATTTCTGATCAATTTGATGTTATTTTAATGGGCAAAAAATGTGCTTTTCTTTCAAAAACAAGGACATTTGTCAGTGACCCCAAACTTATTAACGGTAGTGTATATATTTTTGAAAATAATCTTTGGGATGGTAAAACGTTTTCAAGGTCAACTTAAACAACTAAAACTGGATATAAAGATAATGGAGCTATATATTTTTAAAATAAGATCAGCTTTGAGAACTAACAATCACCAAAATAAAAACTAGACTGTCCCTGACTATCTAAAATTCCCCAAATGTCATGGCATGGGGCCCCCACTTTTGAGTCACTCAGATACAATAAGAACACGGCATAAGCCATGGAAAAATGTGTGGAATTGCAGGAAATTTGCTTTAAAACTGTATAATTTTATCTCTCCGCCCATTGTGTAGAATCCAAGGGATTTTATGCTATGATTTTTAAACCAAATACAATTACCCTATTGGATTTATAACCTGCCCTCGATTATGAAAAACGGAATTTCTATTATGGAACTTGTTTATTTTCCATTTACTGAGGAAACAAAAACTGTTGAAAATGCAAATTGCTGAAGAGAAAATGGAGAGAAAAGGATGTGATGTTTACTTCTGGCCTAATGAGCAATCTGCACAAAGTGCTTGACTTTTGTGTAATCAGGCAAACAGGATTAGTGAAGGAAGTGGAGGCAGTGAACTTCTACACAAGCTAAAGTACACAAATGCCATACACCAGATGTGGTTGCCAGTTTATTGAAATGAGAAGTGATCTTATGAACTCTAAAGATTCACAGGCATAGGCTACATGATCATTGCCCAGCTCTGTCTGACCATCTATGTTTTTACATTCACAGTATGTCAATCAGATTCGTAAGACTGCACTTTGTAGATGTCCTTTGGTACAGAAACAACCTGAATCATATTTTTCTTGTGTTCAGAAAACTAAACACTTAGTTGCCACATCACGCTCACTCAATGATGCTTATTGGGTAGACTATTGTATTTTGCCATCCCATCATACCTGCTCTCTGTTCATGTGGATTTGCAATGAAATAATGAAACAAATATTGAACTCACCAAGAGCAATTCAACTAGCTGTGACAAAGTTGGGGAAGGTGCAGAGACTTGCACAAGGTCCTTCGGCTGCTAGACAAGGAGAATGTGAATGTGTCCGTGCTGTTGAGAAACTTAATAGTTTCTTTATTGTGCCTTCATTGTTATTACAGAGGAATATACTATAGGCCTACTCTTAAACATTTTCTGATGTTTTTCTTGCCAAGGATTGAAGAGGGTGAATATCCATGCTTCAGGATTGTTTTGATCACATGGACTGGGATATGTTCTGGGTTGCGTGCGAAAATAATCTAGACGCATACATGGATACGGTGACTGAGTTCATAAGGAAGTGTATAGGAGATGTAGTGCCCACTGTAACTATTAAAACCTACCCTAACCAGAAACTGTGGATAGATGGTAGCATTCGTGCGAAACTGAAAGCGCGAACCAACGCATTTAAGAATGGCAAGGCGACTGGTAATATGGCAGAATATAAACAGTGTAGTTATTCACTCCGCAAGGCAATCAAACTAGGTAAACGTCACTATAGAGAGAAATAAAGTGGAGTCGCAATTCAAAGGCTCAGACACGAGACGTACAGTATTGTGCAAAAGTTTTAGGCAGGTGTGAAAAAATAATGTAAAGTAAGAATTCTTTAAAAAATACACGTTAATAGTTTGTATTTATCAATTAATAAAATGCAAAGTGAGTAAACAGAAGAAAAATCTACATCAAATTAATATTTGGTGTGACCACCCTTTGCCTTCAAAGCAGCATCAATTCTGCTAGGTACACTTGCACACCGTTTTTGAAGGAACTCGGCAAGTAGGTTGGCCCAAACATCTTGGAGAACTAACCACAGTTCTTCTGTGGATTTAGGCAGCCTCAGATGCTTCTCTCTCTTCATGTAATCCTAGACAGACTCGATGATGTTGAGATCAGGGCTCTGTGGGGGCCATACCATCACTTCCAGGACTCCTTGTTCTTCTTTACGCTGAAGATAGTTCTTAATGACTTTCATTGTATGTTTGGGGTCATTGTCATGCTGCAGAATACATTTGGGGCCAATCAGATGCCTCCCTGATGGTATTGCACTATGGATAAGTATCTGCCTGTACTTCTCAGCATTGAGGAGACCATTAATTCTGACCAAATCCCCTGCTCTATTTGCAGGAATACAGCCCCAAACTTGCAAGGATCTTCCACCATGCTTCACTGTGCCTGCAGACACTCATTCGTGTACCGCTCTCCAGCCCTTTGGTGAACAAACTGACTTCTGCTACAGGCAAATATTTCAAATTCTGACTCATCAGTCCAGAGCACCTGCTGCCATTTTTCTGAACCCCAGTTCCTGTGTTTTCGTGCATAGTTGAGTCCAGGGTCCCACTGTTTTCTGCCAATTCCTTTTGGCCTTCCTGTGACATCGGGTGCTGTAGGTGTCATGGAGGGCAGGTAGTTTGCCCCCGCTGATGCATTGTGCAGACCGCACCACCCTCTGGAGAGCCTTGCGGTTGAGGGCGGTGCAGCTGCCGTACCAGGCTGTGATACAGCCCAACAGGATGCTCTCGATTGTGCATCTGTAAAAGTTTGTCAGGGTTTTGGGTGACAAGCCAAATCTCTTCAGCCTCCTGAGGTTGAAGAGGCGCTGTTGCGCCTTCTTCACCACACTGTCTGTGTGGGTGGACCATTTCAGTTTGTCTGTGATGTGTACGCCTTCTCCACTGCTGTCCCTTCGGTGCATCAAAGCTGGGACCGAGAGACTGAAAAACAGCTTCTATGTCAAGGCCATCAGACTGTTAAACAGCCATCACTAACACTTTAGAGGCTGCTGCCAATAGGCACAGACTAGGAATCACTCGACACTAAGGAATGGGTCACTAGTCACTTTAATAATGTTTACATATCTGGCGTTACTCATCTCATATATATATATATATACTGTATTCTATACTATTCTACAGTATCTTAGTCACTTAATGTTTACGTCTGGCATTACTCATCTCATGTGTATTTTTTTTTTTTTTTTACCTTTATATAACTAGGCAAGTCAGTTAAGAACAAATTCTTATTTTCAATGACGGCCTAGGAACAGTGGGTTAACTGCCTTGTTCAGGGGCAGAACGTCAGCTCGGGGATTCGATCTCGCAACCTTTCGGTTACTAGTCCAACACTCTAACAGCTAGGCTATCTGCTGCCCCATATATATACTGTTATATACACTTATATTATAGTATATTATATATACTGTTTTCTATACTATTCTACGGTATCTCATTCACTTAATAATGCTTACATATCTTGCATTACTAATCCCATAGGTATATACTGTTTTTCTATACTATTCTACTGTATCTTAGTCCGTTCCGCTCTGACATCGCTCGTCCATATGTACAGTATATAGTCTTAATTCATTCCTACTTTGTTGTGTAATTTGTTAGATATTACTTGTTAGATATTAATGCACTGTCGGAGCTAGAAGCATTTCGCTACACCTGAAATAACATCTGCTAATCACGTGTATGTGACCAATGAAATTTGATTCGATCATGTGTGAGGTCATAGTGTCAGAACATTAAGCAGCGGTTGTGCAATGGAGACTGTCAATTGGGATTGCAGAGAGCGTCCTGCTAGAGGAAGGCTGGGAGGGCACTAAACAGAGAAAAAGAGCTGCTGTGGTTGCTAGGCAGCCGAGCAGAGGAGAGAGAGCATATCTTTCTGTTTTTGGGCTCTGTTCATTCCCTCACTTCCTCTCAAGAGCGCAGTACCATAGCCAGCCAGAGGTGGCAGCTTCAGCATGTGTTTTCTCCTCCTCTTCCCACTATCTCCCAATAAGGGAAGAACCCAGGACGGCACAAATAATCTCCTTTAATACCCTTCTGCGCTTGATTTCCCCATCTGGGATTGGATGGTAATGTTCTTGCTGTTGTTTGGGGTAGCCGATTGATTGTGTCCACTGTGCAGTGAGAGAGGGTTTGTCTGGTTGGGCCTTGGGGTATCCTCTTTAGAATAATGACCCATGAGGTGCCTGGGCAGAGTCCCAGTGTCAGCTTACAAAAAAAATGATGGAGAAAGACAGCAACAGAGCAGGGAGGAATGAGCAGGGGGAGGCCACAGCCAGACAGAACCTCATTTGACCTTGTCACCTTCAATCATGGCTTCTCATCAGCTGTGGGGAGATTGGCTGGCTGTGTGTGTGTGGGGGGGGGGGGGTGCTAAAAGGACATATGGACATATCCACTCTCTGTAATTGGAGAGAGTAAAGAGGAAGAGAGAGAAATTACAGTGATTTAAGGCAGCAACTGAGCGCCATCCTAGAGAGAGTGCTGCTGTGTACTGCACTGCCTCTGCACCCCTGCGTGCCTATGTCTGTGTGAGTAAGCGTGTGTGTGAGAGAGAGCGAGAGGGAGAGAGGGGGGCGTGTAGATGTGTGTGCTCTGCTGCACAGCCACGGTAGTGTGAGCTGAATGATGCTCTCTGGCTGTCTCTCTCCACACTGCCTGGCTGTGCCGCTCTCTGATGCCGCGCAGCGCTGATGAACCATTTTAAGCTGCAGCGGACACACACAGCCTGACCAACCACCCGCTTCCCTGCCACGGCCATCGTCCTGGTTCTACCACCTGCTGATGGTCTGACACAGTAGGACACTGCTGCCTCTGCACCGTTCCTACAACAGGCAAATAAAGCGACAGGACTGCTGCTCGTGAGGTACTGTCAAGCCCCCTCTGTTTTTCTCTACAGGCTGCACTGTACTGGCATTTTTTCTACTGCTGCTGATGTTGCTGCAGAAGCACTGTGCTGCTGGGGGAATGATGATCATAACATGCCTCTGTGTCACGGCTCAGCTGCTCTGCAGTGCTCTACATGGATCTCTGCTATATCTGGAGCCAAGAAGAAGAAGGATGCAGAGTATTCCAGCAGGACCAAACAGAATGCTAGCAGTCAGAGGATGTACTGTAGAATAGCTTGAGTATGTCAGGAGAGGATCTGGAGGGATGTTCTATAAGATTCCTGTGCTCTGGAGTTGAAATGTTTGGAGGACACTAGTATTTGTAGTGTGGTAGTGAAGACTTTAGGGACTGTAGTGTTCGTGCTAGTAGTGTTTGGTGCTAATATGCTAGGGAAGACACATTGCGTTCGTGTGCTGGGGAAGTTGATTAGGAGACTGTGTATTAGTTGTGTTTATTTGTAGGGGACATATAGTGTGCGGATGATTTGAATGGGAAACAGTCTAAGTGTGTAGGTGGAATCAACATGGGATATGACAATTAGGGGAAAGCCTATTGGTCAGTTTTAGTGGATGATTTGGGAAATGCTTGTTTTATTTGTGGTCAATGTGTTAGTGTTCATCACTTGTGAGAAATCAGAGGATTCCTGGTATTACAGTTTGTGTTAAAGGGGTTGAATAATTAGCGGGTTGACGTTTGTCATGAATCTTGCCCTGGAGGCTGCAGAACTGGGCGATTCCCGCTACATGTTCCAGCTGCAAATATTCATGAAAACAAAAAGGTACTTTTTGGTCTTAATTTAAGGTTAGGGTTAGCATTGTGGTTAAGGTTAGGATAAGGTGTAAAATTGTGGCTGTGCCAGCTAGTGAACACTCTGCAGAGCTGCCTCCAGAACAATATTCATGACAATAAATACCACCCTGCGAATAATTAAGGGGTAGGATGTGAGTGTTTCATTTGTACTTACTGAATTAGGGCACAACCGCGTTTGGTTGGTAGGTTGATCGTTAGAGGACATAGCTTTAATGGGGTGGCACTGGGGCTGGCATTGGTCCCACTGGGAACACATTGGTCCCACTGGGCACACGTCATTTCAATGAATTTATGTTGAGCCAACGTGGAATAGACGTGGGGTGTGTCTTCTCAGGGATTCATTCAGTGTCGAGCAGCACTTTTTTTTCAAGCGATAGCAGAGATGAGAGAGAAAAAGGAAAGAAGAACTGTATTTTAGTGTGTGTGCGATAGAGAGAATGTGTGTGTGCGTGTGTGTGTGTGTGAATGAGTTCTGTCTGCCTCCCAAGGTCGCTTCTCTGAAGAGGTCCCATAATTAGGGCTGTCACTCTCCACCAATCACCTGGGGCATGAGAGAGTAGCCCTCCACCTCTCAGCCTCATTCATAGCTCCACCTGCCCACTTTGACAAGGAAACATGGTCATCTATCATCCCAGTTACTATCCCCGAAATGCTATCAAGCTGGTTTTCATTACAGTGCATCCGGAAAGTATTCAGATCCCTTGACTTTTCTACATTTTGTCACGTTACAGCCTTATTCTGAAATTGATTAAATAATATTTTTTTCTCATCAATTTACACTCAATACCCCATAATGACTTATTGAAAACAGATTTTTAGACATTTTTGCAAATGCATTAAACATTTAAACAGAAATACCTTATAAGTATTCAGACCCTTTGGTATGAGACTCGAAATTGAGCTCGGGTGCATCCTGTTTCCATAAATCATCCTTGAGATGTTTCTACAACTTAATTGGAGTCCACCTTTGGTAAATTCAATTGATTGGACATGATTTGGAAAGGTAAGTACAGAGAGGTCCTTGATGAAAACCTGCTCCAGAGCACTCAGGACCTCAGACTTGGGCAAAGGTTCACCTTCCAACAGGACAACAACCCTAAGCACACAGCCAAGACAACGCAGGAGTGGCTTCGGGACAAGTCTCTGAATGTCTTTATGTGGCACAACCAGAGCCAGGACTTGAACCTGATCGAACATCTCTGAAGAGACCTGAAAATAGCTGTGTAGCAACGCTCCCTATCCAACCTGACACAGCTTGAGAGGATCGGCAGAGAAGAATGTGAAAAAACCCACAGGTGTGCCAAGCTTGTAGGGTCATACCCAAGAAGACTCGAGGCTGTAATCGCTGCCAAAGGTGCTTCAACAAAGACTAAAGGGTCTGAATACTTATGGAAATGTGATATTTCATTTTTATATTATTCATAATTTAGCTACATTCTTTTTTTTTAAACAGTTTTTGCTTTGTCATTATGGGATTTTGTATCTAGATTGATGAGGGAAAAAAACAATTTCATCAGTTTCAGAATAAGGCTGTAACGTCACAAAATGTGGAAAAAGTCAAGGGGTCTGAATACTTTCCGAAGGCACTGTATGTACTGTAGTACACACTGGTACACACTGGTAGCTGTTTGATGACAGAAAGGACTTGTGATTACCAATCTTCAAAATCAGATTACTCAAATAGAATTTTCCAGTTCCGATCACAACAAATGAGAATTTATGCCAACAACATGACATTGATTCAATGATAATTTTGTGGGAAGGGTTTTTCTAGCTTCAATTCTATAAAAATCTTTAATATGCCCCTCTTTCAGTGATGAAACGACTGCATCGCTAGAGGCACGGTGGTGCTTCCAAGCTGACTGAAATAAAATGGTTGACCCTACCAGACCTATATCATGCAGCCTAATGCAGCCGGTGAAGCCAGCAGCGGAACAGCAGTACGTGTAGAGGTTTTGTCCTGCTTACTTCTTAGCGGTAGATGCATTATGTAAGCGTGCCAGGGTCAGTGCTCCTCCTCCACTGACGAGGATGCTGTGGTGGTGTGGTGTGCAGTAGTAACAGCTGGAGCAGTGCTGAGTGAGTCTGAGACTGATGCGGAGGCATGGGTCAGGACTGGCCCCTCAGTAGAGGAGAAAGGATGGGTTATGCAAGAGGAGCGAAGCGTGGCCCTGTGCACTAAATGCTCTCTCTGGTGACAGAGCTGAGGCTGTAGTAACAGCTGGAGCCTTCTATTACTGCTGCTGCTGTGAGGGGCTGGCCTGTACTGGCTGCAGCATGTGACCAGCGCTAGCTACCACGGTGGGAGGTATCAGTGATATGAACAGCAGGGTCTGTGTCCAGGATTACGCAACAGCATCTTCTCTGCCTGGGAAGGCAGGTCTATAAAGATGCCAGTAGTAGACGGCCCAGTGACAGTGCGTCATCATCACCCCCGTCATTGTTGCCGTGAGCCTGTCTGGTGCATAAGGCAAGCATGTGATTTTTCTCTTCCCTTCCGCCTGCTGCTGAAAAGCGATGTGTTTCAGGGCTTTTCCAAAGTATGCGAGCAGATTTAGTTGTACCGTATATTTGCAAACCCAGTTCATCCATGATTTGTAATTCCTCTCTACACACTTGATCCTAAGCTACCAGATACACAAGTGTGTGTCTGTTTGTACGTTTACACAACATATCACAGTGCACACACACACATTTGCGTTATGCTCTAGCTCCCCCGAGCATATAGCGTGTTTATTGTTCTTTTTTATTTAACCTTTATTTAACTCGGCAAGTCAGTTAAGAACAAATTCTTATTTACAATGACGGCCAAACCCTCCCCTAACCCGGACAACACTGGGCCAATTGTGCACCGCTCTATGGGACTCCCGATCATGGCTGGTTTTGATACAGACCAGGATCGAACCCGAGTCTGTAGTGACGCCACTCAGGATCCCTCATGTAAATGGGATGTAAGTGGAAATGTTGTGCCAGCTGTAGGTCGTTGTAGCCACAGGGCTGCTGGGTTTGTGTGTTTGTGTGTTTGCTGCAGGCTCGAGGAGAGGCGGGGAGAGCCGCTAGTAAACTACCTCAGGGATCTGGTCTGATCCCATTCATAATTGATTCGTTTGGAGTTAATCTGGGGGTATACACTCGGTCAGAGGGCTACACTGATTGTGCTGTTGGGACAGACAATCTGATGGATGCTCTGTAAACCTTACGTGGAGGGTCATTTGTGTGTTTTCTTTTGATTAAAGGTGATTATGCAGCTCTGTGTTACTTCACCCAGTAATCAGGGGTCCTATTCAATCAAACCTGGTCTGGAATAAGTCAAATAACATCATTATTGTATTGCTAGAATGTGTTTAGATGCATATACTAAAACAAGGTTAACAGAACAGTGTGATAGAAAAAGACAATCAAATGCATATCACTCATGTCTTCTACAAAGTCAGTATTGGGTTGAATTGTTTGGACTGGTCTGTGGTGGTGTGGTCTGGCTGCACACAGAGGCTGCTACTGATGCTGCTCTATCGCTGGCACTATGTCCTCGTCAGGCCATTGATTGTCTTAATTTCGGGCGGCAGGTAAACTAGTGGTTAGAGCGTTGGGCCAGTAACCGAAAGGTTGCTGGATTGAGTCTCCGAGCTGGTAAAAAAAGGTAAAAATCTGTTGTTCTGCCACTGAACAAGGCACTTATCCCACTGTTCCTAGGCCGTCATTGTAAATAAGACTTTGTTCTAAACTGACTTGCCTAGTTAAATAAAGGTTAAATAAAAATAAAACATTTGAAATGAATGAGGAGATGGGTGGAGACGAGGCTGCCCGGGGGGTGGAGACGAGGCTGCCCGGGGTGTGGAGAAGAGACTTCCCGGGAAGGAGAGGGCTCCTGAGGCAAGGCTATGTAATGGCTGCAAGGGACCACTGTGGTGAACAAGGGTTCACTCAGAGGGAAAGCACAGGCAGCACCCACATTCTCATCTGCAACAGTAAGATATACATTATATGAAAATCACATTTAAACTGAAGATAGGGTGACGTGACTACATCTGACTCAAAACCAACATTTTGGTAATAGCAACAGCTTCTTTGGTGCTTGTCAAAGTGCAGGTGATCTTTTTTTTAAAGGTTGGGGTTCAGTTCCATAGAGCTTCTCTCAGTCAGCAGTGTTGGCTTTTCCCTTAACTTTCAACAGATTAGTGAAGATTGTCACAGGTTGGAGAAGTCGGGTCTGTCTGCTGGTCCGGTATGTCTGTCCAGGGCTCCAGTCACAACAGACAGGATGAATGGGACAGCCTTAGTTTGGGCAGCCTGTCAGGGTTCACTAGAGATGGCACATCACTCCAGTCCAGATCAGGGGAGGTGCATGATTACGTTGGTCTCTAGGGTCTGGCCAAAATCCAGCGGAGGCAGCGGCGATTAGAGCCAGGATTTGCATTGTAATGAAAAAGCTTATCTCTGCAGGTTCAATCTCTATCTCTGTCCCCGGCCGGCTCGGTTTGGTTGATATTCTCCCTGATCTGATCACTCTCTGCTATGGTGTACTGTGTTAGAGCAACTATGAATGAAGTGGATCTGCATTTCTCACAGCATCAAGTTAGCTTGGCATGTTTTCCTAGGCCTTTCTGATATGCATCATGTATAACAATGTCTTGTTCGATGTTGCTTCTATATGCTTAGTTTCATATTCTTACAGTTATCTACACATTAACCAGACAGGTGCTTCCAATTTTTTTTGCGGGGGTCTGAATTCAGAAAGAATCTCTCAGATCCTTCTTCTGATACTTGCGGTATGAGACTATAAGATTGGCCAGTGGAATCGATTGATATACCACTGCCTGCTTCCAATGGAAACCCACAAGAACATGATACACTAGACTAGAGCAAGTAAGGACATGTGTGATGTGAGAGACATAGGATCCAGTGTATGGTATAGTTCTTTTGTCCATAGTGACATGCTGCAGCTCCTCTCAGTGTACGCTGTCCACCCTCCCCTGTCTGTCTGAGGTTAATGGGAGTAACTGGCCGCTGATTACAGCATAGTATTGGCGGGAAGCAGAGCAGACACACACTGCCAGTCTGCTGCTCGTGGCACGCTGGCTGTCTGGCTGGTTCCACAACATTTTTTAATTCTGACTAGAATTAATGGATTGCTAATGTGCTGTGGTGTTAAATGCTTTGTGTTTGTGTGGGGGAATTAATTCGTAGGCCCTGATCAAGTGGAGTTTCACACATTACGAGGAATAGCTTTTTTTCCTCACTGGGATACTATATGATCATTCTCATTTCTTAGGGATTCATCTTAAAGTAACTGTCCAGTCAAAATCTCCCTTTTAAAAGTACATATTATATTAACTCACTCAAATAATGTTGTTGACTCTTGCTATACTCGTATGTGGATAAAAGCAGAACTTGTAGAAAAAACACAAAAAACCCCACCTCAAACTTGTGTCTAACAGAGACCATTGCAAAAATGCTTGCTATTTCCTCATAGAGGATGATGTCATTATCATGAGGATGAGCTGGCCAATTAGAGGTCTACTCGTATGAATATTTTTAATGAGCGGTATACGACCACACCATTCTGTTGTTTGGGTACGCCCACACCATTCCAACACAGAAAAGCTGCTTTTTAAAATACTTAATTACCATTTTTGGTAAGTAAAACTATTTCACTCATATTGTCATTAATTACAGGTCATAGAAATCTGTAAACACTGGATAGTTACTTTAACCATTTGTTTGGTAGGCTCTCTTCAGGGATGCAGTGTCTGTAATGTGGAGTCTATAGGTTGGGTATAAGCCTCCTCTCCCGTCTCCAGTCTCCATGCACAAGTCACAATGAGCAGGGGCACAGGGTCATTTCATAAAAAATCTCTAATAAGATGGATTGAATCAGCCTTGTTCTGGCTAAAATGAATTAAAAAGATAGACATGACATACAGACTCCTAAATTGAGTCATTATACCTGCTGAACTCAAGCTAAATATGACGTGTTCCTATTTCAACAAGTAAATATTTACTAACCCTGGGCCACAGTCCAGGTTGAGCTCTGTACAAATGGTCCTCCACTGGAAATTACATTTACATTACATTACATTTAAGTCATTTAGCAGATGCTCTTATCCAGAGCGACTTACAAATTGGTGCATTCACCTTAAGATATCCAGTGGAACAACCACTTTACAATAGTGCATCTAAATCTTTTGGTGGGGGGGGGTTAGAAGGATTACTTTATCCTATCCCAGGTATTCCTTAAAGAGGTGGGGTTTCAGGTGTCTCCGGAAGGTGGTGATTGACTCCGCTGTCCTGGCGTCGTGAGGGAGCTTGTTCCACCATTGGGGTGCCAGAGCAGCGAACAGTTTTGACTGGGCTGAGCGGGAGCTGTGCTTCCTCAGAGGTAGGGAGGCGAGCAGGCCAGAGGTGGATGAACGCAGTGCCCTTGTTTGGGTGTAGGGCCTGATCAGAGCCTGAAGGTACGGAGGTGCCGTTCCCCTCACAGCTCCGTAGGCAAGCACCATGGACTTGTAGCGGATGCGAGCTTCAACTGGAAGCCAGTGGAGAGAGCGGAGGAGCGGGGTGACGTGAGAGAACTTGGGAAGGTTGAACACCAGACGGGCTGCGGCGTTCTGGATGAGTTGTAGGGGTTTAATGGCACAGGCAGGGAGCCCAGCCAACAGCGAGTTGCAGTAATCCAGACGGGAGATGACAAGTGCCTGGACTAGGACCTGCGCCGCTTCCTGTGTGAGGCAGGGTCGTACTCTGCAAATGTTGTAGAGCATGAACCTACAGGATCGGGTCACCGCCTTGATGTTATATAGTATACCATACTATATTATAACTGTCCATACTATACCTTACTATACCGTACTATGCCTGTCTATACTATACCTGTCTATACCTTGCAATACTACACCGTGCTATACTATACAATCCATGTCTATACTATCCCTGTCTATACTATACCATACCTTACTATACATGTCTATACTATACTATACTTAACGAAACTATACCTTTCTATACTATCCCTGTCTACACTATACCGGTCTACACTATCCCTCAAATGGAGAATTTGATTGAGACTGCCTGAGCCAGAAATGCAAATACAGTGCTGCTTGAAAGTATGTTGTGCATTTACAGATTTTTTTTGTTTTTAACCATGAAATCTTAATTTAATCAGAACCAGTCTTTTGATCTGACATAACAGGTTTATATTTACCAATACCATATGTTGGTGTATAGGAAATCATGTTTGTAGTATAATTGAAAAAAAATAAAGGAATTAGTGCAGTTGCAAAAATAAGTGAACCCCAAGTTGCGTTGGTTAAATCAAGTAGGTAAGTAGAATCAGGTGGGTAAATAATTGGGTACCAAATGAACCAATCAAAGGAGAGATCGTTTGGAAAGCGTTTGGGCGGGGCTCTGATAAATAGAGATAAGAAACCTGGTTAGTTTGGTGTGACCCATCCATGTGAATGCAAAGCACACCATGCCGAGAGGAAAGGAGATCTCAGAGGACATCAGGACGAGGGTAGGGAGAGCACATCAGTCTTGTGAAGGCTATAAAATCATCTAAAAAAGATTTGATCTCTATCAGCACTGTGAGGCAAAAGAATTACAAATGGAGAGCATTTACCATGACAGCAACTTGGCCTGAAAGTGGACGCCCTTCCAAAATATCCCCAAGAGCCACAAGAACAATAATAAATCAGGTAAAAGCCAACCCAAACATAACATCTAGAGATTTGCAGTCCTCGGTGCACCTCAGGTAACTGCATGCTTCAACAAGAACACTGAATCGAAATGCGTTCATGGGAGGGTTGCTAGGAAGAAGCCTCTGCTGTCAAAAAAAAAAAAAACTGCCCATCTTAACTTTGCCAGAGACCACCTGGACAAACCTGAAGGTTTGTGGAAGTCCATTCTCTGGACCGATGAGTACAATATTGACGTTTTTGGTCACTATCAACACCGCTATGTTTGGCGAAAACCCAACACTGCCTACCACCAAAATAACCTTATCCCAACAGTCAAGCATGGTGATGGGAATGACAAGATCTCAGGCTGATTTCCCCCCTCTGGACCTGGACGACTCTGCATCATTAAGGGAACCATGAATTCTGAGGTATACCAGGAGATTCTTGAACAGAACGTTAGGCCATTAGTCAAGGAGCTAAAGCTGGGGATGAAAATGGGTCTTCCAACAAGACAACGACCCAAAGGATTCAAGAAAATCTACCAAACAATGGCTCAGGAAAAATAAGATTGTTTTGGATTGGACAAGTCAAATTCCTGACCCAAATCCAATCGAGATGCTGCGGCAGGACCTGAAGCAGCCAGTTCATACCAGACACCCCTCCTATAAGGAGGAGTAGGCAAAAATCCCTCAAAACTGATGTCAGAGACTGATTAGTGGCTATAAGAGACGTTTAATCCAAGTTATCACTGCTAATGGAGGTGCCACAAGCTATTGATGTCACGACTTCCGCCGGAGTCGGTCCCTCTCCTTGTTCGAGCAGCGTTCAGCGGTCGACGTCACCGGCCTTCTAGCCATCACCGATGCACTTTTCATTTTCCAATTGTTTTGTCTTTGTTTTTTACACACCTAGTTCCAATTCCCCCATTACATATTCATTATTTAACCCTCTGGTTTCCCCCATGTTTGTGTGCGTGTTTGTTTTATTGTAAGGCTGTATCTGACGGCTGGTAATTTGTTACCGGGTTTTGTATTTACACCCGTTTATTTCGTGGTACCGGTATTTTTCCAGCACCATAGTATTGTGTTTATACTGATGTTTTCTTGAATTAAATAATTAAATATGCATCTCACCTCTCCTGCGCCTGACTCCTTTCACCAGTTACCCACAGCCTTGACAATTGACTGAAGGGTTTTGCACATATCAAATCTGAGTTTCTGTAAAATAAACCACTTTCGTTATATAAACAATGAAAATATATATTTTTTTAGTTTCTGTCATTTACTTGGAATGTTTTTATTACGAATTGGGGTTTAGATAAGGATTTTGTTAATTTTAATATTTTATAGCAAAATAATGACCAGCCCTATAGGGATCAGATAGTTTCAAGCAGCACTGTACATATTGATCTTGATATAGCATGTCTATGACTTAATTCATTCTGATTAAGGTATATAGGGAGACCTACCCTTCAGTCCTGGCAATCACAGTTGACAGAATCATTTTTCTTTATGGTCCAGGAATACGACACTCTCACATACATCCCTTGCCTATTGCCTACACTTACAGTGAGTGAGTGCTACACTACCTTTCAACAAAAATGCACTTATGAATCATTCCTGAACGTATAAATGTTCTCAACCACATTTCAGGTTGTCCATGAATGTGGCTACTGACAAGCATAAGTATCTGATGAAAAAAAACAAGTCAGTGTTGCTCAAATTTATGGAGCATTTATAGAGCAGAAATATTTCATCTCAAGGCTATTGGACAGGGGCATGCGGTGGGGTAAGAACAACCTGGGTCCAGATGTCCGTTTGTGTTATGGAGGTAGGCGAGCTGCCTCCTGCCAAAAGAAACAAACACTAATTGCCCGTTGGCCTCTGATTGGAGATGTGCAGCTGGGGACTAGTGGTAAAAATATCCCTGTCTGTTCCATTCCCATGAGCGGCAGGCAGGCATACAGCACCATTGCATTAGTATGCAGTGGCAGAGGATGGCACCGGCACAGACATCTTCCGGCCATTTCCACAAATGTCAGGGCAGAGGAGGGAGCGACACCAACACTGGGGCCGGTAAATTGCCAGCAACCCCTTTGGGTGAGCTGCTCCATATGGACTGGCCTACTGAACCATCGTCCTCTATACACTGGGAGGGAATGTCACATATAAACAGCAAAGCTGCTGGTGTCATGACATGGTAGTGTTGTGTTTCTGTCCCCAGCTAGCTAAAGCCAGGCTGTGTTCCCATGATGTAGGCATTTCCCCCTCTCCCATGCAGAGATGGCCTTCCCCGGCTGGCCTTCCCCGGCTGGCCTTCCCCGGCTGGCCTGCCCTGGCTGAGTCGAGTTACAGCTCTTTCTCTAGTCTATGACACAGAAGCAGCATCTGGTTCCACCTGACTGAAATCATGAATAATTCAAGAGGGCATTATTATTTTTGAGCTAGCTTCACTGGCTTGGCAATAATAAGTAGTTTAGCTACTGCTATCAGCACCGCCTGCTAAGCGGTCCAACATGGAGAGAGGATGTTATTTTACCACGTCGTTGGCAACTTATACTTGTGTGGGTTTGTAAGAATTAGGTTGAGTGAGTGTTGCGGTGCTTTGTTACCTAGATATGTAGATGTTTCCTTTGCCTGGTGTTGGAATGGAGGGAATTGTATGTAAACAGCCTTGGACCATCTGTGTGTTTGTGGATTGCTTTCCTACCTTCATATCTCTGTCCCTGAGCTCAGTATTGTACAGTATGTTTCAGTTTATGTTTTATGGACAATATCTGCATGACGTTACAAGCATGTTACAGACTTGACCTAGTATTATCAATGATCAACAAATATTATTTTTTCTTAGCCTGCAGTAGACCTACATCTCTGTAGATTATGCCTTCATGGACAATTGCTTACGATTTCTCTTTTAGTGAGCTTTTGCTTGTCTATGTGTGTGTGTGTGTGTGTTTTTCTGTCTGTGTGTGTGTGTGTGTGTTTGCATGTATAGTCCGATCTCTTTAGAGCTGTATGTTTGCTCAAGGCAACAGATGTGCAGGTGGTCTAGTCTACACAATCCTTTGTATGCTGTAACTGGAGCCTTACTGGAGCATCAGGGGGAAAAGTGCTCATAATTAGCCCAGCATCAGCAGCAAGACAGGTTGTTTTTCCACTCAGACCACCTGCTAGTCCTGTTCTGGGTTACTCTATAACCCACTGGGCGGACACAGGGAAACTAACATGGTGAATAGTGTAGCTATATGTCAGCAACACTCAACTGTAATATCTTAGAAAACGAACAGGAACTTGGCATGAATATGAACAGCGTAGGCTATACTAAAATATGAAAATACTACATGTCATGTCTCAAAATCGATATCTACAGTATCTTACCTCTATATTGTTTTATGTCCTCCGGATTTGAGAAGATGACGAGTTCAATGGTAAGCCTGTCCGGTAGCTTTAATTCTCACACAGCATCCAGCCTATCTGACGCCATGTTATTTTCCTGATTTATGGCCCCAAAATGTATCTGGCTTCCATTGATTTAGTCACCCTAATTTTGACCATCCTACAAGGGTAAAAACGATAATACATTTTGATCAGATTATGATAAAGACATTAGGTTTGGACCATTGGTTTTCTTAGGGTGTTATCTATCTACCCAATTGGTCAACAGATGCGTTTTTGACTGGACACCTTAAACATTAGCAACGTTTTGTGTAAGTTGAATAGATGCTTATAGGCAGGTCATAACCTAGCTGAGGAACGCTCAACCCCGTTCTCTTATATTAAGGTGGGGGTGAGTATTGATAACTGGTCGCACAATTTGCTACCAACAACATTGAATCACCATCAGTCGATAAAAATGTCAATTCTGAAAACATTTACTTGTACATATGTTTGTCCTGTACATCTCTGGGCCTTCCACAGGGTTCTGAAAGTCATACTTTTAATAAAAACGTATAGAATACAACCACTGACTTTTTCCTAATTTTGTTGCTCAACTGGAGATGTTCTACAGCAGGGGGGAAACTCCTTCCATGGAGGGCCTAGTGTCTGCAAGTTTTTGATTTGAACTTTTAATTAATCCCTAGACAACCAGGTGTGGGGAGTTACTTACTAATTAGTGACCTTAATTCATCAATGAAGTACAAGGGAGGAGCGAAAACCCGCAGACACTCTGCCCTCCGTGGAATGAGTTTGACAGCTGTGTTCTACAGTATGTAAACTGAGATTCAATTGGTACAAGTCAGTAGTATTTGAAAAAGGTTTTTATTAAAAGGATGAATTTCAACACCCTGTGGAAGGATCACAGTTACAAAGGTACAGGTAAGCCGTTTCAGATTATATATATATATATATTTTTTTTACAAGTATCAACTGATGGTGACTAAATGTTGTTGCTAGTGAATCGCGCGACCAGTTATTAATATTAAACTTCCCCTCAAAATAAGAGAATGGAGTTGAGCGTTCCTCAGCTAGTCAAAACCATTTCAGGTCATTGATAATGACTCGCTGAAATAATTCAGATGACCATGACAGAATTTTAAACTTATCTCATGTTTACTCCACAGTTGAGAAAGGAAGTTGTGCCCCTCCACTTCCCAGATGTAGCGCCCCAGTGTCAGCGGGGGGATAGACTACATCTTCTAGAGGACAATAGAGCCCTGAAACTGAAGCCTGGGGCTTTCAACCAACACAAGCTACAGCATATACTGCTGGTGAGTCATTGCCTCTCTATCTCTATCTGTCTGAGGCTGTAGTGATGGATATTATTTTCAGTGGCAAGAGGCTGCTGTCTTCTTGGCAAGGTAAGGCAGTCACCCATAGCAGTCAGAAGCTGTATTTTCCCCCTTTGTTTCCTGCTCTGGAATGTGAACCTGTGAACCATAAATAATTGTTCCTACAGCTAGACTGCTAATTCTGCTAAAGATTTAAATAAGTTGACTGTCTGTTCGTTTGTCTGTTTGGAGTAGTAGGCTGACGGATTAATTGGGGACAGTTTGAATAGTTACTGGTGATGTCACTGCTGCTGATGGACAAAGCTTTAAGATGTTGTGGCTCTAGACCCAACCTCTGAAGCCTAATAAAAATCCTCTATGCAAAAACTATTCTCATGAAAGTGAAGGCTAAGATCTGTTTGGAAGCCACAGTCTACCACTCTCCTTATTTAGCCAACAGTTTCCAGCCCTAACAAGTGGAAGCTGCAGTAGCCGATTACACTAGCCATATGCTACTGGCCTGTATGCAGCAGGGCAATGGCATTGGGACTAAACAGGTTATTGGAGGGAGGGGAGGGGGGCAAGCATGTAATGTATCCTCCTGTCCTCAGGCTGATCCCAAGCTGTGTCTTCACAGCGGAGACTGCGTGTAATTCCCCAGGCTTCCCCTGATGTCTTCATGTTGTTTAATATGAATGAGCTACATCGATTAGCTTTCAGGGCACTGCTTGTGTTGAGGGGATGGGGATTAGCTGTGTGTGCGTGTGTGCACGTGTGTGTGATTTTATAACTTGCTGTACTGTTACTTTGAAATCTTGAACGATAGCTAGATTGGTGTACAACCGTTTCTTGTCAGTGGATGTTTGTACTATCAGTTTGATTTCTCTGTTTGTAAGATTCCATCAATTGCGTGTGCTGAATGGAAATAGAGAAAAGGTCTAACAGCTTTCAAGGTTATTCACAAACTTGAATAGTGTTGAGATATAATGAGATATTGTGGCTTTCAGTCTGACAGCTACAGTCTAAGGGTGTGAGGTCGGGGGTTCTGTGTGTTGTTTGCAAAGACAGGAAGGTGTTAAATTGTATTTTTCAATTCTCAGCTATGTGATACTTAGCCTTCAAAGAAATAGTCTGTCTTTTCACCATTCTTCTGTCAGCTATTTAATCCCACTGCCGAATCAAACTGAATTATTTTGAACACATTCTCGGCCCTAGACTCATGTAATATTCAGTTGAAACCTCATTCTCCTAGAGCCTCTAACTAGCAATGTAGATTTGGCCAATGTTATAAAACACGACTTTTACCCACACGATATAGTGCTAGAGAAAGCTGTCCAGCAGGCTATTAGCCGCCAGCCAGGTGTTGTCTTCATTTGTTCTGTGATTTGTCCTGTTTCGGTGACATGGTTAGACTAGCTCTGGTCACACAAACCCCTGCCCCCTCTACCTGGAAGTTGCTAGGAAACGAGTGCTTCTGAAGTCAACTTACATCCTAGAATTTCATTAAGCTGTTGTTTTACATTTCTCAGTCAACAGAGAAATGGGATGGGAGGAACGGGAAAGAGACAAGGGGAGGAATGTTAGTCCCCTGAAGTGAGAGAACTGCAGATTATGGTTTCTGAAATGATTGTCGTGGCATCGGTAATTACTGATACTGGATGCTCCCATGGAAGACTGAGTGAAGTGGTAATGAAAAACTAACAGAGCGTGTGGTACTTCTGTAGCAAGCCCCATTAGCCTCCAACTCTGTTATCTTCTAATGGAGATACAATCAGCAAAGCCGCAGACTCATGTTAGCAAAGGTATCACTTTTCATGTACATGGCTGTCTGCTAACATTAACATGTGACCACCACAAAACATTCCTGTCATGTTTAATGCTAGCTCGATAAGGAAGGATGTCTTGTGTATATTACATTTTTTGACAATAAACAAAAAGGTACATAGACAAAAACAATAGACATTTACTTACATACATTTCCACCAACATGAATGACATCACACTTGCTTACACCCACATGTTCCCACCGTATTCACACCCAATGTTATTTTTAATGCTTGTAAGACTGCCCCATATGATTTCAAATTGTGTTATGTTTGTCTGTAGCCAGATTTTGTTCAATATTTAAATAAAGCATTTGATTCTTCCATTCTCTTAATGTTGGAGTATCCAACGTTTAACTTCCTGTCACGTCCTGACCAGTGAGAAGGGTCATTTTGCCATAGTAGTATGGTCAGGGCGTGGCAGGAGGGTTGTTTTGTGTGTTTTGGGGTGGGTTTGTTTCTAGGGGAATTTGTTCTAGTTTTCTGTTTCTATGTTTCATTTTCCTTGTGTGGCCGAGTATGGTTTCCAATCAGAGGCAGGTGTCTTTCGTTGTCTCTGATTGGAAGCCATACTTAGGCAGCCTGTTTTTCTTTGGGCTTTGTGGGTGTTTATTTTCTGTTTAGTTATTGTACCTGACGGAACTGTTGGTCGCGTTTGTTATTTTGTTGTTTCAAGTGCATTCATTAAAATTCTAAAGATGAGCACTATACACGCTGCACCTTGGTCTAATCCTTTCGACGCCTGTGACACTTCCAGTATTTAAGTAATAGCTTCTTTAATATTGTCCAACCCATTGCCATGTCTTGAAATAGACAAATGAAAGAATGTCTTTGGTGGGGTAATTGGTATTACTGAAAATAAATATTAAACATTTGAGAGCCATGCCATTCTAAAGAGATTTATTCTACCTGGAAGATTTATGGGGAGATTGTTTAATTTAGTTAGATATGCTTTCATGTTGTTGAGTAATGGGAGAAAGTTATCTTTACATGTTTGTCACTTATTAAGCATCCTGTGTATTTCATCTTTTTTTGTGGTCCTCTTAAAGGATTGCTGTAGATCAAGTGTCAAACTCATTCCACGGAGGGCCAAGTGTCTGTGGGTTTTTGCTCCACCCTTGTACTTGATTGAGGAATTAAAGTCACTAATTACTAAGGAACTCCCCTCACCTGGTTGTCTAAGTCTTAATTGAAAAGTAAAAAATAAAACTTGCGGACGCTAAGCCCTCCATGGTATGAGGTTGACACCCCTGCTGTAGATCATGAGTTATTATTTGTGTTTTTCCCATTGCCATCACGTTCATTTTATATCCTGAGATAAGAGAGTATTCACAAAATATTTTTAACAAGGGGGGCATTGGGTTTTCTATTTTAGACGCTTGACGTGCTGCAAGCGCTCATTGTTTTTTATGAGCATACTAACCCACATGGGTGATTGAAAGACACACTCCAGTCCAGTTGGTGGCGGTAATGCAAGTTAAAGTTGGTTGCCAACTGCTATATAAAATCCACAGATGAAGAAGAAACAGGATGACCTAGGAGAGATTCATTTAAAAAACTAACTAAAACCTTAATCAAAGAAAACTAACTAAAACGTGGTCAAAGGACCACATTTGGGAAACCCTGAACTAGCTAGGTAGGTAGCTGTTTAGCTTTCAAGCATATTCACTAATTTGTTTTGTAAACAGTTAACAAGCTAGTTAGCTACTACATGTTCTTGACAAACTGTCAACAGAGTAGCTGGCAAGCAACAAGATATACCAAATAATAGTCTAAAAACCACTTTAGGATAAATAAATCAGATTTGACCGTTCAGAGACACGTTGCATGGCCAGGAATCAGATTTGTACCTGACTTCAAACCACCTACAAAGGTGGTTGGAAATGTGGCTCGAAAGATCTGATTTGAATCGGATAAGATTTGAATCGGATATGCCACAAATTGGATTTGAGTCACAACTGGCATTGTGAACGAGGCATAAGAGCATGTCAGTCTCACAGTAATCACACTACTACTACTGCTCACAATCATGTTCATCATCAACCTCTGAATAACTCCCCATGATAAAGCAACAGTTAGGAATGCAAAGGAAGGAGGACTCCTGTCTAAAAGGCATCCTGTTGTATACAGTGGTTGTGAATATATATTTTAGAATAGGAGAACAGAGGATGGTGAAAGCGCTGACACCACTGCTCTGCTCAAGCAGTGACGCAGCCTGAAGGTGTGTGTGTTTCTGCTCTTCCTGTTCCACGCTCCTCTGCATTTATTCCCTCTGATCTCTCTTTATTGCGGCATCAGAACCCGAACAAACACACACAGGAATATTCAGATGGGGTTAGGGTGATGATGCTACACAATCCTCACAAAAACTGTGTGTGTGATGCAGCAGGGCAGGCTGCTGTACTGGGGGGCTGCCTCCCCATGCCCATGTTTACTAGAGTAGTAATGAAATTAGAGCGGCGTGGCGCCCACACTACAGGCCTCCACCGCTGCCGTAATTCAATTAGCCTTCTTATTAACGCTCTGGAGCAGCCGGCCAACCCAGCCGACCTGGGACCCGGGACTATGCTGCTGCTCTGAGTCTGAAGATAAACACACCATTCACTCCGTAGTACTCCTCACTGACTCTAGAACCTTTACATTCTCAACATTTGTTTTCACTCTAGAATGTTCAAAATACTGACTGCTTTGTATTCAGAACTGTGTCTTTGTATTCATTAATGCTTTGTGCTGTACTGGGCAGTATTAGCTAGTACTTTATGACTTTGGTTGGAACAAGGCCCATTCTTGTGTTGTAACAGGTTAAGTGCATTGCAGGAGTTGACATGTGTGCCATACTTGTACTGTACAGGGAGATAAAAGGAGAGGTTGGAGTTGAGCCAGATAAAGAAAACACACATGTACACACACGCTCACACACACACACAGCTAGTGCAAGAGTCTTTACTAGATTACATTGAAGATGCTGAGATAACACTCCCCCAGGATCAGGTTCAGTTCGGTTGTGAAAGCCAACTGACATTTACTCCTGAGGTGCTGAACTGTTGCACCCTCTACATACACTGTGATTATTATTTGACCCTGCTGATCTTCTATGAACGTTTGAACATCTTGAAGAACGATCTGGCCTTAATGGCCATGTAGTCTTATAATCTCAACCCGGCACAGCGAGAAGAGGACTGGCCACCCCTCAGAGCCTGGTTCCTCTCTAGGTTTCTTCCCAGGTTCCTGCCTTTCTAGGGTGTTTTCCTAGCCACCATGCGTCTACATCTGCATTGCTTGCTCTTTAGGGCTGGGTTTCTGTATTAGCACTTTGTGACAACTGCTGATGTAAAAAGGGATTTATAAATACATTTGAGTTAATTCCAGCCTGCTAATACTACAACACTGTCATGACCATACACCTGAATCATTAGTTATCTGATAAAACATATACTATCTATGTGGTACAATCAGTGGACGTATCAACGGTTCATGTAAAAATCTTTGGCTTTTATTTACCTTGTGTGTGTGTATTTGTTCTAGAGAGAGTGGACAAAGTCACCACAGTGCCCATATAACTGGGTGGTAGAGTTAAAGCTCTGCTAAGTTTCTCAATCACTGTATTGAGGTTATTAAAATTCCAATCTGCTGGAGGCTCCCTTTCTTGCCTTCTCAGAATGAATGTGCCCTTTTAATAATGTAACTGGTTTTAACAAGATCGTATAACGTTCATCTAACTTTCATAAGCCTGTTAGCCCAGTGACGAATTCATGCCATGGCATCCGAGGCTATTACGGTGCCACAGAGAAGAGCAATGAGTAAGAGTGAGAAGCCCCTATGGAGGCTGGAGAGTTGTACTGTACATACTGTAGCGGTTTCAGGGGTTGTGTTGTGGATATGTACCTGCGAGGTTTCTTTGTTTTTGGCTGCCAGGACCACGGACAGCAATGCGAAGTATTCCCCAGAGGCAGGACCACGGACAGCTCAGGGGAAACTTCTAGCCAAATTGATATATCAGGAACACGGCCAAAGCCTGATGATGATGATGATGATGATGATGATGATGATGATAATAATAATAAACAGGTTTAACCCTTTACTCGGACTGGTGTTGTGTGGCTGTATGTGTAAAACCCAACTTACAAAGAACCCGGTACCGAAAACCCTACATTGGTGGAGAATGCGGGCAAGGCAGTGAGGATAATCACTCACCAATTTTTATTTTATTTTTTGTAACAAGCGGAAACCAATCGCTTGTTATTGAAGGAACAAAGGGAGTGTCAACTGCAGATCAATATGGACATGCAGAAGTTACCTGCTGAAATCACTGTGGTGAAAATTGCTCAACAGACCGTTGGTTTACCCATGATGGCCACTCGGTATCTGCAGAAAATGATGCCAAATGATGACGTTGAGACTTTCCTAAAGACATTTGAACACACGGAAGAATGAGCGGCATGGCCACAGATAAAGTGGGCAGGAATACTGGCTCCTTTTCTTTGTGGGGAAGCACAACAGGCGTGATCTGATCTGGAAGCAACAGAAGCCAATGACTATGACACACTGAAGAAGGAAATATTCGCACGGTTGGGAGTCACTGTCTCTTTGAGGGCACAGTGGTTCCATACTTGGACGTATAAACCCGAGAAGGCACCCAGGTCACAGATGTTTTACCTGGTCCACCTAGCCAAAAAATGTCTGGAGCCTGCGACCCTCAGTACTGGGGCCATCGTGGAAAGAATAGTGATTGACCACTACATCCGGGGCTTACCTTACACGCTAAAGAAGGTTGTCAGCCAGGGCAGTCCCACCACAGCGGACGGAGTGGTGGACCTCGTTGAGAGATGTCGAGCAACTGACAAACTGCTTAAACCCAGCCGTCTGGACAGAACCACCCAGGAAAAGGGAGGCCTCAAAGAAGGAGGAAGAAAGACATCCCAACTACAGACTCCCCAGGTTTGGAAAGAAAGAATCCAAAGGGCAGAGGGGGAACGTGGGCGCCCGGACCGCTGTGGTGAAATAAGACACACCACATGGAACTGTCCCAAGAAGGAGGAACCCATGAAGGTTGACATTTCCAATCTACACCACTGCCATGTCATTTCTGCCCATGTCCAAGCCCACCGCCACCCACCGCACCTGTCGGGTACAGGTCCAAGGGAAAGAAGTAGATGCTCTTGTAGACTCCGGGAGCAGGGTCTCCCTCATCATGCCTTCACTACTAACCCAGCTGAGGAAGGACTGCCACTCCAAACATGGACATCACCTGTGTACATAGGGACACCAAAAACGTGCCCAACTGCAGATGTAGAAAGGTAACCTACTGTAGGGTTGATTGAAAATCTGCCATATCCCGTGAAAGTGGGTCACGACTGTTCATATTTTCAAGAATTGTGGAAAAGACTACAGGACAAAAGATGGCTGTGCCAGTAATAGGACATGCCAGGTACCATTTACATTTTCCAGTGAAAAGAAAATGAAACCGCTACCAAAGAGAACTCCCTGTCCTATGAAAGGAAAACTAACAAATTGGTACTTACCTGCCCGACTTCCGTAGCCGACATTCGAGTTCTCCTGGGAGAAGAAGGGGAAGGAAACGACGAAGAGACAGGAAACCCAGAAGGGATAAATGGAAGAAGAGGAACAGGAAGAGCAGGGCAAGGGGCCTGGAAATTCCTCCTGAGTTAACACAGTATAGGGGAAAGTTTGGTACTGCTCAGCTGGAAGACCCCACACTACAGAACGCAAGACAGAATGTCAAGGTAGTAGATGGTATATCTATAAGTCCTGCTAATGTACTCACTTTTCCTAATTTTTCCATTATAAATAATCTCTTATACCAGGTCACGAAGTCGAATGACGTCACAGTGGAGCAGCTGTTGGTTCCAACCCTGTTTCGGCAAACAGTGCTGTGCCGGGCCCATAGCCATTTGTTGGGAGGACATATACGGAGAGAAAAAACACAACAGGTGTTACAATGTTTCTGCTGGCCGGGGTTGCAGTTTTATGCAGGTATGCAGTTTTGGTAAGGTATTGCCACGGGTGTCCTGACTGTCAGAGAACCTCATCCCTTCCTGAAATCCAATAATCCCGTTGCCAGTGATAGACACGCCATTCGATAGAATTGCTATGGATTTAATTGGACCATTACCACGGTCTGCGAAAGGCTTTCAACATATATTGGTTGTGGTAGATTATGCCACTAGGTATCCCGAGGCCATTCCCCTGCGTAGTGCTAACACCAAGAGCATCGCCAGAGAGCTGCTACAGATGCTCTCCCAGGTACCCCGAGAAATCCTGATGGACCAAGGTACGGTGTTCATGTCCAAGGTGATGAAAGATTTATGTAAATTGCTTCAAATCAAACAACTGCACACTTCTGTATATCACCCCCAGACCGATGGCCTAGTCAAGAGATTTAATAGAACCCTGAAATCCATGCTCAGACAGATCATGGAGCGGGATGGGCGAAACTGGGATCAGCTGCTGCCATTTTTTAAATGTTTACCATAAGAGAGCAGGCGTCCACTGGTTTTTCAGCATTTGAGCTATTGTTTTCCCACAGGCCCAGGGGATTGTTAGATGTGACAAAGTAGAACTGGGAACAACAGACCAGTCCCCACAACACTGTCATAGAACACATAGAAGAAATGAGAGAACGCATAAACAGTGCAATGCCCATTGTGAAGGAACATTTACAGCAGGCCCAAGAAGCCCAGAGTCGAGTGTATAATCGTCCTGCTCAACCCCGAGAGTTCGCCCCCAGGGGAACGGGTTATGGAGTTAGTACTCACAACTGAATGTAAATTCCTGGCCACATGACAGGGTCCCTTTTGAGGTGTTATAGAAAATGGGGCCTGTGAACTACCTCATCCGTCAGCCAGGGAGAAGGAAGCCAGAACAGATGTATCATGTTAACCTGTTAAAAAAGTGGGTGAGTCAAGAAGCACTGTGGGGGGAACAAACATATAGACTTCAGTATTTTCGGGCCACTTCCTGCTGGAAAAGGTTGCCCTCAAAGATGTATCGCCTTCCCAGACCTAGGAGTTACGTGAGTTGGTTGTGAAAAATAAAATGTGATTTCAACAAAGATTAAACTCCCAAAGACAAAGCTTGGAGGATCATCCACTGGTTGCAAAGTGTTTACTTTTGTTTGTTTTGGGTTTTGGATATCAAGAACTGCAAAGCCTGATAATAATAAACAGGTTTAATCCTTTACTTGGACTGGTGTTGTGTGGCTGTATGTGTAAAATCTGTCTTACAAAGAACCCGGCACCAAAAACGCTACAATATGTTTAGCCTGCTGAGAGGGAGGGAGTTGGGGAGAGAGGGAGAGATTAGCCTCGTGGTAGGCCTAACTGATAGCATTCCACTGAACACTCACCCTCTCCTCTGCCTCATCTATACTGAACAAAAATATAAACGTGACATGCAACAATTTGAAAGATTTTTAAACTTATTATACACTGCTGAAAAAAATAAAGGGAACACTAAAATAACACATCCTAGATCTGAATGAATGAAATAATCTTATTAAATACTTTTTTTTTTACATAGTTGAATGTGCTGACAACAGAATCACACAAAAATAATCAATGGAAATCCAATTTATCAACCCATGGAGGTCTGGATTTGGAGTCACACTCAAAGTTAAAGTGGAAAACCACACTACAGGCTGATCCAACTTTGATGTAATGTCCTTAAAACAAGTCAAAATGAGGCTCAGTAGTGTGTGTGGCCTCCACGTGCCTGTATGACCTCCCTACAATGCCTGGGCATGCTCCTGATGAGGTGGCGGATGGTTTCCTGAGGGATCTCCTCCCAGACCTGGACTAAAGCATCCGCCAAGTCCTGGACAGTCTGTGGTGCAACGTGGCGTTGGTGGATGGAGCGAGACATGATGTCCCAGATGTGCTCAATTGGATTCAGGTCTGGGGAACGGGCGGGCCAGTACATAGCATCAATGCCTTCCTCTTGCAGGAACTGCTGACACACTCCAGCCACATGAGGTCTAGCATTGTCTTGCATTAGGAGGAACCCAGGGCCAACCGCACCAGCATATGGTCTCACAAGGGGTCTGAGGATCTCATCTCGGTACCTAATGGCAGTCAGGCTACCTCTGGCGAACACATGGAGGGCTGTGCGGCCCCCAAAGAAATGCCACCCCACACCATGACTGACCCACCGCCAAACCGGTCATGCTGGAGGATGTTGCAGGCAGCAGAACGGTCTCCACGGCGTCTCCAGACTCTGTCACGTCTGTCACATGTGCTCAGTGTGAACCTGCTTTCATCTGTGAAGAGCACAGGGCGCCAGTGGCGAATTTGCCAATCTTGGTGTTCTCTGGCAAATGCCAAACGTCCTGCACGGTGTTGGGCTGTAAGCACAACCCCCAACTGTGGATGTCGGGCCCTCATACCACCCTCATGGAGTCTGTTTCTGACAGTTTGAGCAGACACGTGCACATTTGTGGCCTGCTGGAGGTCATTTTGCAGGGTTCTGGCAGTGCTCCTCCTGCTCCTCCTTGCACAAAGGCGGAGGTAGCGGTCCTGCTGCTGGGTTGTTGCCCTCCTACGGCCTCCTCCACGTCTCCTGATGTACTGGCCTGTCTCCTGGTAGCGCCTCCATGCTCTGGACACTACGCTGATGACACAGCAAACCTTCTTGCCACAGCTCGCATTGATGTGCCATCCTGGATGAGCTGCACTACCTGAGCCACTTGTGTGGGTTGTAGACTCCGTCTCATGCTACCACTAGAGTGAAAGCACTGCCAGCATTCAAAAGTGACCAAAACATCAGCCAGGAAGCATTGGAACTGAGAAGTGGCCTGTGGTCACCACCTGCAGAACCACTCCTTTATTGGGGGTGTCTTGCTAATTGCCTATAATTTCCAACTGTTGTCTATTCTATTTGCACAACAGCATGTGAAATGTATTGTCAATCAGTGTTTCTTCCTAAGTGGAAAGTTTGATTTCACAGAAGTGTGATTGACTTGGAGTTACATTGTGTTGTTTAAGTGTTCCCTTTCTTTTTTTGAGCAGTATACTTTACCTACCCACTGGGGAGCCGTACCCAGCCAATCAGAATGAGTTTTTCACCACAAAAGGGCTTGATTACTGACAGAAATACTTCTCAGCACCCCACCCCTTCCTCAGACGATTCCGCAGGTGAAGAAACCGGATGTGGAGGTCCTGGGCTGGCATGGTTACACGGTAGAGAAATTAACATTAAATTCTCTGGCAACAGCTCTGGTGGACATTCCTACAGTCAGCATGCCAATTGCACGCTCCCTCAAAACTTGACACATCTGTGGTATTGTGTTGTGACAAAATTGCAAATTTTTTAAGTGGCCTTTTATTGTCCCAGGACAAGGTGCACCTGTGTAATTATCATGCTGTTTAATCAGCTTCTTGATATGCCACACTTGTCAGGTGGATGGATTATCTTGGCAAATGAGAAATGCTCACTAACAGGGATGTAAACAAATTTGTGCACAAAACTTGACAGAAATAAACTTTTTGTGTGCATATGTCAAATTTTGGGGATCTTTTTTTATTTCAGCTCATTAAACATGGGACCAACACTTTACATGTTCTGTTGAATTTTGTTTCAGTCAGTGTATAATGCACATGTGTTACACAGGGATCAACCCTGAAAAGTCTTGCTTAAGCATGGCAAGAGGGCCTATCATGTTAGGTAAAGTCTATTTGTGGCTGGTTTTTACACATCTAGATTGGTGGTAGAGCATCAGTGTGGGTTGAATGGAGCTGGGGCCAATGTAGGGGCAGGATAAATAAAAGTTATCCTGGGTGATTTAGCCTACTGCATGCCTTGTCCTCCCAGCCTCTGCTGGAGTAATGTGACCTTCATAAGCAGATTCAAATATGTAGCAGGCGTGCATTGATTTTTGGACCAGTCACTAAGATTTATGGACTCAGCCAGTACATAAATATTGATACTTGCTCTCTCAAAGAAGATCTGATGCTGTGTGTGTGTGTGTGTGTGTGTGTGTGTGTGTGTGTGTGTGTGTGTGTGTGTGTGTGTGTGCGTACACATTTTATTATACTTGTGGGTACCAGAAGTCCTCACAAGAATAGTAAACAAACTCAAATTCAGAGAAGTGAGGACATTTTGCTTGTCCACTTGTAAAAAGGATATTTTCGTCTTAGGGGTTAGGGTTAGGGGTTTGGTTTAGGTTTAAGGGTTTGGGAAAATAGGATTTTGAATGGGAATCAATTGTTGGTCCCCAAAAAGTCCTCCAAAGTATATTAAGACATAGACGTGAAAGTGTACTGGACTTTCTTAAGACAGAAAAAAGTAGGAGCCACAGCAGTCACCTCATAAAAACAACTACTGGTATGAAATGAGAATGCTGTTGGTAACGTAAATGGGCTTCTGTAGCAGCAAAATGGGTAATTCCCATTAAGTGACGCCGATTACATTTTTTTGTGTGTTTGATGGTGGTCCCCAAGCTGGATTGATGGCTTTAAAATACAGTGATGACTTCAATATATTTTCCTTGGTTTTCCTATGTCAAGTCCTCAACATGTAACCTTTTCTCTCCTTATGTATGCACATACATGTAGTGTAGCATCACTATACAGTTTTAAATGCAAACTCTTTCTTTCTCTCTCTCTCTCTCTCTCTCTCTCTCTCTCTCACACACCCCTCCCTTACTCGAGACACCCTACACAATTCTCTATCGCCAGCAGACAGAACACAACGTCACAGTTAGATTGCTTTTCCAAATCTGTAACATCTAATTTAACGCCATCAGAAGGTGGGATGGGTTCAATCTAGCGTTCCTTAATTAGATTGCTGTCTGTGTGGAGGGAAAGGGCGAAGACGGCTGCTAGCGTTTCTCCTTGGGAGAGAGAGGAGCTGACTATAAGAAGAGTCACTCCAGGTATCAGAGGTGTTGTGCTGACTGTGGCTCTGCTCACAGACTGTGAGAAAGGTTGAAGAGTTTACTTTTGTTCCAGTGTGTGGCTCACCAAGCCATTCACTCAGAGCCTTTAAGATGAACCGTTCACCTGACTGTTACCAGTCTTACTGCTCTACTTGTTTATTGCACTGTTGTTTCAGAGAGGTTGTGGGGAGCTGGCCCATTGTTTTTGTTCCTAAGCTCTTGAAGTTGTGACAGTGAGGCTTTTTTCTCTCTGCAGTTTCTAGACAGCAATGGGTTCTGGACGTTTTCCTTTGTGACGTTTGCTCTTTGGAGACTGCAGAGGAAAAGCGTGAAGACCGAGTGGTCCTGACAGGCAGACTCAGGATGACTCAGAATGCTGATATCTTTTCGTCCCAGGAATTCACCAAGAAAAGATTGTTTTCTGGGTCATTTGCTTCGATTCCACACCCCCCCCCCCTGTCCTCTCCTGCTGAAACTCAACTGATGGCTTAGATGTCACACTGCTTTCCAGTGAAATGATCTCTGAGCATGAAAGTGTGGGTGGTTGTGTCTGTGTGTGGTTGTGTGGTTGTGTCTGTGTCTGTGTGTGATTGGGTGTGTGTGGGGTTGGGTCGTGTGTGTGTGTGGGCAAATTATAGAGTGAATGACCATGTAAATCTACATTCAAAAGAAACGTCAAAGAAACAATCATGCTTTTTCCCAGAACAGTGTCTCAGTCGACACAACACAGAGCTGAGCAGTAAGAGAACTAAATGAAATAGCATGACAAACTTGCAGAGCCAGGAATTGTGTTTGCTTGTACTTTTGTTATTTCTTTCTCTCTCTGTCTATCTCTCTCAAACACAGTGGGATGAGTCACTCTAAATTGAATTGCTGGTTGAGAGGCCTGGCTCTAGCTTTGAGTGACAATGGGGAGTTAGAGAAAAGACATGCAGTAGCAAGACAAAGGGATAGTTAAAATCAGACAATATGAAAAAAAAGTACATTTCCAGAAAACCTGACCAGAAGGTTGAAATACCTTTTTGACCAGAAGGTTGAAATACCTTTTTGACCAGAAGGTTGAAATACCTTTTTGACCAGAAGGTTGAAATACCTTTTTGACCAGAAGGTTGAAACACCTTTTTGACCAGAAGGTTGAAACACCTTTTTGACCAGAAGGTTGAAACACCTTTTTAACCCATTATCTTCCATTATCGCAGTGATACAATAACACAGAGGTTCCCAAACTAGGGGTCGCATGGGGTCGCCTGATATAAAAATGGTGTCGTGGGAGAATTTCCAAAATCCTCCCAAAAATAATTATAAATAATATATGTTTTTTGTATCTCAAAATCATTGTATTGTGGTCAACCTTAAAAATTTAAATCAATGTTAAAAAAATATAAAAAATCAACAACAGAGTGCACTTGTATCGTGGGAAAAGGCAGCACTTGACCATTGCGCTTGAATCAGGGTATTCCCTTTGAGTCAGCTGTCATGTGACCGAAATGTTGCAGACAATGCATTCACGGGTCACTACAGAGGAGTTTTTGTTCCTGACTCAAAGGGAATACCCTGCCGTCTCCCTCAGAGTATTAAAACTCATGGTACCCTTCGCCAGGTCATATCTGTGTGTAGCTGGATTCAGCAGTGCTCTCGTCTGCATTAAAACCAAATATTGATCCAGGTTGGATATGACAGCAGAGATGAGGTGCGCACTGTTGTCCACACCCTCTGACTTTGAGAAGCTCTGACGCGACATGCATCAAGCACACCCATCTCATTAGTGGTGGTGAGATAATGGTGCTTTCAAGGTAACTGGGAACTCGGAAAGAAAACAAGGTCCAATCATGACACCAGTGATCTTCAGGTCGGAAAGTCAGAGCTTTAGAAAGAAGCCAGAATTCCCGACTTGGAATTCCGAGTTGGGTGACAGTTCAAAACGGTCGGAAGTCTGAGAATTCCGAGTTCCCAATCATTTTGAATGCGGCATTAGAGACATGTCAGACTAATTTGCAATTGACTGTCATAGACCCACATTAAAAGTATGTGATCGTGAGTTGAGAAGGCAGTCAGAAATACTGTTGGAATGTTTGCAATTGACTGCCATATCCCCCCCCCCAAAAGTAAACATTGGCTGTTAATTACATAATTTTTTTCACATGGTTGGGGTCGTGAGAATTTTCAGATATCAAAATGGTGTCGTAGACTAAAAAAGTTTGGGAAACCCTTCAATAAGACCTCATCATTGAAGTTAGCTCATATTAGATGAGGAGGAAAGTTATTTGTGGCCTTATATAGTAGAAGTCAGAAATGTACATACACTTTACCCAAATACATTTAAACTCAGTTTTTCACAATTCCTGACATTTAATCAGAGTAAAATTCCCTGTCTTAGGTCAGTTAGGATCACCACTTTATTTTAAGAATGTGAAATGTCAGAATAATAGTACAGAATTATTTATTTCAGCTTTTATTTCTTTCATCACATTCCCAGTGGGTCAGAAGTTTACATACACTCAATTAGTATTTGGTAGCATTGCCTTTAAATTGTTTAACTTGGGTCAAACGTTTCGGGGAGCCTTCCACAAGCTTCCCACAATAAGTTGGGTGAATTTTGACCCATTCCTCCTGAGAGAGCTGATGTAACTGAGTCAGGTTTGTATGCCTCCTTGCTTGCCCACGCTTTTTCAGTTCTGCCCACACATTTTCTATAGGATTGAGGATTGTGATGGCCACTCCAATACCTTGACTTTGTTGTCCTTAAGCCATTTTGCCACAATTTTGGAAGTATGCTTGGGGTCATTGCCCATTTGGAAGACCCATTTGCGAACAAGCTTTAACTTCCTGACTGATGTCTTGAGATGTTGTTTCAATATATCCACATAATTTTCCTGCCTCATGATGCCATCTATTTTGTGAAGTGCACCAGTCCCTCCTGCAGCAATGCACCCCCACAACATGATGCTACCACCCCCGTGCTTCACGGTTTGGATGGTGTTCTTTGGCTTGCAAGCCTCCCCCTTATTCCTCCAAACATAACGATGGTCATTATGGCCAAACAGTTCTATTTTTGTTTCATCAGACCAGAAGACATTTCTACAAAGGGTACGATCTTTGTCCCCATGTGCAGTTGCAAACCGTAGTCTGGCTTTTTTATGGCGGTTTTGGAGCAGTGGCTTCTTCCTTGCTGAGCGGCCTTTCAGGTTATGTCGATATAGGACTCGTTTTACTGTGGATATAGATACTTTTGTACCTGTTTCCTCCAGCATCTTCACAAGGTCCTTTGCTGTTGTTCTGGGATTGATTTGCACTTTTCGCACCAAAGTACGTTCATCTCTAGGAGACAGAACGCGTCTCCTTCCTGAGAGGTATGCCGGCTGTGTGGTCCCATGGTGTTTATACTTGTACAGATGGTGTTTATACTTGTACTTTATACTTGTGCTATTATTTGTACAGATGAACGTGGTACCTTCAGGCTTTTGGAAATTGCTCCCAAGGATGAACCAGAGTTGTGGAGGTCTACTATTTGTTTTCTGCGGTCTTGACTGATTTCTTTTGATTTTCCCATGATGTCAAGTAAAGAGGCAGAGAGTTTGAAGGTAGACCTTGAAATACGTCCACAGGTACACCTCCAATTGACTCAAATTATGTGAATTACCCTATCAGAAGCTTCTAAAGCCATTACATAATTTTCTGAAATTTTCCAAGCTGTTTAAAGGCACAGTCAACTTAGTGTATGTAAACTTCTGTCCCACTGGAATTGTGATACAATGAATTATAAGTGAAATAATCTGTCTGTAAACAATTGTTGGAAAAATTACTTGTGTCATGCACAAAGTAGCTGTCCTAACCGACTTGCCAAAACTATAGTTCGTTAACAAGAAATGTGTGTAGTGGTTGAATAACGAGTTTTAATGACTCCAACCTAAGAGTATGTAAACTTCCGACTTCAACTGTATGTCCAGCTCTGAAAGTTACTCTATGGTCCATGCGATAACTCTTGAGATCTAAATACATTCCCTAGGAAAGAGTACACTTCACCACTCAGACTTCTATTGTGAGTCTAAATTAATTTGCTGTGTCAAACACAGTCTTCATCTGATAGGGCATGTCCACTGGTGGGGCTCTGGTGTATTGTGGGATGTCTGGACAGCAGGCATCATGCAATAATTTCATCAATGGGCTTAGATGAGAGACTCAAAAACAGCTTCTATCTCAAGGCCATCAGACTGTTAAACAACCATCACTAACATTGAGTGGCTGCTGCCAACATACTGACTCAAATCTCTAGCCACTTTAATAATAAAAAATTGGATGTAATAAATGTATCACTAGCCACTTTAAACAATGCCACTTTATACACTGCTCAAAAAAATAAAGGGAACACTTAAACAACACAATGTAACTCCAAGTCAATCACACTTCTGTGAAATCAAACTGTCCACTTAGGAAGCAACACTGATTGACAATACATTTCACATGCTGTTGTGCAAATGGAATAGACAACAGGTGGAAATTATAGGCAATTAGCAAGACACCCCCAATAAAGGAGTGGTTCTGCAGGTGGTAACCACAGACCACTTCTCAGTTCCTATGCTTCCTGGCTGATGTTTTGGTCACTTTTGAATGCTGGCGGTGCTTTCACTCTAGTGGTAGCATGAGACGGAGTCTACTACCCACACAAGTGGCTCAGGTAGTGCAGCTCATCCAGGATGGCACATCAATGCGAGCTGTGGCAAGAAGGTTTGCTGTGTCTGTCAGCGTAGTGTCCAGAGCATGGAGGCGCTACCAGGAGACAGGCCAGTACATCAGGAGACGTGGAGGAGGCCGTAGGAGGGCAACAACCCAGCAGCAGGACCGCTACCTCCGCCTTTGTGCAAGGAGGAGCAGGAGAAGCACTGCCAGAGCCCTGTGAGACCATATGCTGGTGCGGTTGGCCCTGGGTTCCTCCTAATGCAAGACAATGCTAGACCTCATGTGGCTGGAGTGTGTCAGCAGTTCCTGCAAGAGGAAGGCATTGATGCTATGGACTGGCCCGCCCGTTCCCCAGACCTGAATCCAATTGAGCACATCTGGGACATCATGTCTCGCTCCATCCACCAACGTCACATTGCACCACAGACTGTCCAGGAGTTGGCGGATGCTTTAGTCCAGGTCTGGGAGGAGATCCCTCAGGAGACCATCCGCCACCTCATCAGGAGCATGCCCAGGCGTTGTAGAGAGGTCATACAGGCACGTGGACGCCACACACACTACTGAGCCTCATTTTGACTTGTTTTAAGGACATTACATCAAAGTTGGATCAGCCTGTAGTGTGGTTTTCCACTTTAATTTTGAGTGTGACTCCAAATCCAGACCTCCATGGGTTGATAAATTGGATTTCCATTGATTATTTTTGTGTGATTTTGTTGTCAGCACATTCAACTATGTAAAGAAAAAAGTATTTAATAAGATTATTTCTTTCATTCAGATCTAGGATGTGTTGTTTAAGTGTTCCCTTTATTTTTTTGAGCAGTATATAATGTTTACATACCCATCTCATATGTATATACTGTACTCTATACCATCAACCTATGCCGTTCAGCCATCGCTCATCCATATATTTTTATGTACATTTTCTTATTCATTCCTTTACACTTGTGTGTATAAGGTAGTTGTTGTGAAATTGTTAGATCACTTGTTAGATATTACTGCATGGTCGGAACTAGAAGCACAAGCATTTCGCTAGACTCGCATTAACATCTGCTAACCATGTGTATGTGACCAATAAAACTGGATTTGATTTGATGGCAACATGGCAGACTTCATTTGATCTCCAGGATTACGTTACAGACCTCTGTGTTGGTTTCAAGCTGACGTGAACAGGGGTGTACAGATAGCTACAGTTTTTCCTCTCCATCTCTATGCTCTGGCTGTCACGACTTCTGCCGAAGTTGGTCCCTCTCCTTGTTCTTGCGGCGTTCGGCGGTCAACGTCACCGACCTTCTAGCCATCGCCGATCCCCTTTTCATTTTCCATTGGTCTTGTCTTGTCTTCCAGCACACCTGGTTCCAATTCCATCAATTACATGTTGTGTATTTAACCCTCTGTTCCCCCCCATGTCCTTGTCCGTAATTGTTTGTTGTAGTGCTGGTGCACGGTATGCTGGTATTTAACGGGTTTTGTTTGACCCATTTATTTTATTGTTCTGTTGACGGTGGTTTATGGTTATTAAACACAACCGTTGTAAATCAGTTTCCGCTCTCCTGCGCCTGACTTCTCTGCCGCCAGTAGCATCACATTACAGAATTACGGACCAATACTATGGAGTCAGCAGGAGCAGGTACCCCGGGTATAGGGGTGGAGGAGCGTGTCCGGGAGCATGCAGCAATACTCCAACATCTTGGCACCACCATGGACCGCGTTGTCCAGACAATGGACCGCTGGGAGAGACAGGGAGTTCTTCCAGCGCCTCCACCAGCACAACCGGGGTCTCCACTGAGCGCCCCTCTTCATCTTAGTCGCAGTGCGATTCGTCTCTCCCTGCCCCAGGAATACGATGGGAAGGCTGCGAACTGCCAGGGGTTCCTTTTACAACTGGACCTATACGTGGCCACCGTCCACCCTGCTCCGTTGGGCCGTGAGAGGGTGTCCGCCCTCGTCTCGTGCCTCACCGGGAAAGCCCTGGAGTGGGCCAACACCGTATGGAGAGAGGGAGATGCGGCATTGGACCAGTTTGAGGAGTTCACCCGCCGTTTCCGGGCGGTCTTCGACCACCTGCCCGAGGGTAGAGTGGCGGGTGAGCGCCTCTTCCATCTGAGGCAGGAGACAAGGAGCGCCCAGGAGTTCGCCCTGGAGTTTAGCACCCTGGCTGCCGGCGCGGGATGGAATGACAGGGCCCTGATCGACCATTACTGCTGCAGTCTGTGCGAGGACATCCGTCAGGAGTTGGCCTGCAGAGACCCCACCCTTACGTTCGAACAGCTGGTGGACCTGTCCATCCGGCTGGACAACCTGCTGACAGACATTCAGATCGGGGTCTGGTGGTTCCATCCCCCCGCACCCCCTCTCCAATACCTATGGAGCTGGGAGGGGCGGTGCGCAGGGAGACCGGAGGGGGGGTCCAGCTCGTGCACCATCTGTGGCCGCAGAGGTCACACTGCCGGTCGGTGCCGGGTTGGTTCCTCTGGGGATCGAGGCAGCAGGCAGGGCGCTCTGGCGTCACCCCAGCTGAGCCGGCACCATTCTCACTCAGAGCCCTCTGTTGCGCATATGTTTGTCTATGTCACTTTTCCTGAGTTTTCCCCGCATTCCCAGCATAAGGTGCTCGTCGATTCAGGCGAGGCTGGGAATTTTATTGATAGAGCGTTCGCCCATAGTTTAGGGATCCCCATTGTTCCTGTGGCTGTACCCTTCCCCGTTCACGCCTTAGATAGTCAACCATTAGGGTCAGGGTTGATTAGGGAGGTCACCGCTCCTCTGGGCATGGTGACGCAGGGGGGGCACAAGGAGAGAATTAGTCTCTTCCTTATTGACTCTCCTAAGTTCCCCGTGGTGCTAGGCCTACCCTGGTTAGTTTGTCATGACCCCACTGTTTCTTGGCCACAGAGTGCTCTCACAGGGTGGTCGCGGGAGTGCTCGGGGAGGTGTTTAGGGGTTTCCGTTGGTGCTACTATGGTGGAAAGTCCAGACCAGGTCTCCACCGTGCGCATTCCCCCTGAATATGCCGATTTGGCTCTCGCCTTCTCTAAAAAGAAGGCGACTCAATTACCACCTCATCGACGGGGCGATTGTGCGATAAATCTCCAGGTAGATGCTGCACTTCCCAGGAGTCACGTGTATCCCCTCTCACAGGCGGAGACGGAGGCTATGGAAACATATGTCTCCGAATCCCTGCGTCAGGGGTACATTCGGTCCTCCACTTCACCCGCCTCTTCGAGTTTCTTTTTTGTGAAGAAGGAGGGAGGTCTGCGCCCGTGTATTGACTATCGGGGTCTGAACCAGATCACTGTGAGGTATAGTTACCCGCTACCCCTCATAGCCACAGCGATTGAGTCAATGCACAGTGATCAGTGGTGGCCTACCTTGGCCAAGGACGTGAGGGTTTATGTTTCCTCCTGCTCGGTGTGTGCCCAGTGTAAGGCTCCTAGGCACCTGCCCAGAGGTAAGCTACACCCCTTACCCGTTCCACAGCGGCCTTGGTCGCACCTGTCGGTGGATTTTCTGACTGATCTTCCACTCTCACAGGGTAACACCGCGATCTTGGTCATTGTGGATCGTTTCTCTAAGTCCTGTCGTCTCCTCCCTCTGCCGGGTCTGACTTCTCTGCCGCCAGTAGCATCGCATTACACTGGCCACTGACAGACAGCCCTTGGGAGACAGTCCTGCTGTGCTGTTGCAACCTGGCTTACTGTATCTGTCTGAGGAGGACAATAGGGAACTAGTCTTCCAGTCCTGCACTATATGTGTTTAGGTGAAGGTAAGGGGAAAGGGCTGATTTGGGAGGAAAACTAGGTAGATCATTAAGTGTGTGTAATGGTTAGGGTTGTAATTTTCTGGGAAATGTCAATAAATTCAACCAGGAATGCTGGAAAACAAGGGAATTCATTGAAAGTTTTTTGCAACCCTACTGATGATGGATAAGGAGAGGTAGGAGGGATATATGATGTATAAAGGAGGAGAGGAAGAGGGAGAATGGAGTGACTAACAGTCATAAACTTACAGTAACTTCACACTCCCTTTCAGAGAAGTCATTAAGAATTTTAGACTGGGAATATTTTTCATGAAAAAAATAGTTGCCAATCCATTCTTCACAATATAGCACATAACCCATTATGTGATTGCCTGTATACTGTACTATGATCATGTTATAAAACAATTGTGCTCCCAGGGAAATCATAACACTTACAAAGGGCTAGTTTGTAGTACAGTACTTGCACCCTAAGCAGTGTGTACCGTGTGGTGGTGACTCACCAGGGCTATCTTCATTACAGTAATCTGAGCACAGGCGTCAGTCTCATTCTGCCCTGCCCAGTGGTGTCTAATGATGCTCTGATCACCCAATCCATGGATCTATGGTGCCATGTGCTGTAACATAACTCTGAGCTTGCACATATTCTCACCTTCAGGGCTCCATTATTACTGTATCTTTCTACAGACTTTTGATAAGACTGTATTGGTCGTTTAGATTGGGATTTTGGGTGTTTCCTTGCTGCATTGCTGCTCTGAGCTCCCTCTTGGACTTGAAGAATACATCTCTCTCTCTTTCTCTCCCTCTGCACTACTGATGACTCACACTCTACACACCCTTGCAGAAATCTCTACTCCAGTGCCCCAGAGAAAGGGGGAGATAGAGGGAGATAAACGTGTTTTCTGCCTCTCTTCTGACACAGGATATCTTACATGAAACATGCTCTTTTCTACCTGCTCTCTCTGTGTGTGTCTCCGTGTTTAACAGAACACACACACACAAACACACACACACACACACACACACATTCTGTGTAGTTCCCTATGACTTCCTCCAGGGCTGGAATGCAGCTGGTGTTTTTCTACTATAAACCCCAGTACATTTACATCCATTCGCTCATTCAGTTAGCAGATGCTCTTATCTGCAGTTGAGCACCTTACACATGTGTTAACATTTAATCAGGTACGTTTAGTGCTTATGAGGAGGAAGAGTTAAGTAACTGCAGTTGACGCATAAGGGTAATTCTCTGCCATAGAAAATTCTGTGTCAACTTAAAGAATTAACCAGCATCACATATGAAGATGTGAAGATGCAATGCGTACAGTAGTGTCCTCTGGATTGCCATTACACTGATCCCATCCCCACAGTTGTCACTGTAGGGTCCCCTCCCTCCAGTGGGCTAGCTAACCTAACACAGTGTGACATTCACAGTGACTGCTAGCTGCCGCAGCCAGCCACACGGTCCACACGTGCTCTAGTGTAGTGCTGTTGTGGATTGTCTGCCCTCTGGCTTCTGCACTGCCTCTCTTTCTGGAAATAGATAGAGAAAAGTAGCTGAGGGTGATTAATGGTCATACTGTATGTGCAGCAGAAAACACACTACCAGGCCTGGCCAGGCCACAATTTCCCTACCCTACCACACAGCATAGTCAGACCCCACAGGCTTTACATTATATTATATAGCATAATATATCTTACTTAAATCATCCTGATACCTTCTGGCTTACTTCATGTATTTCACCCATTTCATCATGGTTTTAATGCAGCTGACATGTCAGGGGAAAGCGCTGCCTTTGATATAGTGTTGAGTTGTGCCTGGTCTGTTCTGGCACTGTGGCTTGTACATCCTCCCAGTTGTTTACTGCGCCCTTGGCTTCACCCTCACTGCCTTCTCTCTTTAACTGAAATACTTAATTTCCTCCTCATCTGCCTCCTCCTGCTCCTCCCCCACCTGCTCCTCTGCTCCTCCCTCATGCCAGTTAGGATTTGACTGGCACTCTGTTTTTTTCTATTAAGATAGGGCTATTTTTAGTACATTGTGTCACAACAAGGCAGTCTCATCCTGTGCATGCCCTCTGAAATAACTCCACTTCCCTATCTTCCCCTCAAGGCTTCGAGTGGTCTCTTCAGCTACATGTGCACTAGCCCTGGCTGGGTTTCACACAGTGATGTGAGCAGGCCCATTACGCAACCCTGTGTGTGCATTCAGCCACTGGGCTGCAGGGCCAGAATGGGAGCTACAGTCCCACTCTCACATTCTCTCTCTCTCTGTTCATGTGCAGCTAGTCTTTTGGATTGTATTGACAGACAGTGTTTGTCTTTTCTTATTCCATGTTGTGTTGATCAGAGAGGTGCGGGGCACTGAGATGCAGTACCTTAGACCGCTGCACCACTCAGGTAGTATTACAACACCCCTGGAGCAAATTAGGTTGAAGAGCCTTGCTCAAGGGCACATCAACAGCTTTTTTCACCTTGTCGGCTTGGGTATTTGAACCAGCAACCTTTCGGTTACTGGCCAAACGCTCTAAATGATAGGCTACCTGCCACCCAGACCTGGGTTATTGTGGCCAGCAGATGATGATGATGGGAGGGGAGGAATGCATTTATCTGTTCTCTAAATGATGTACTTCCCCCTCCCAGTGAGGACTGGACAGGTCCAGTGTCCAGCAGCATCATGGATGTCCAGTCAGATCTCTGCAGCTCGGCCATAATGGGCGCTCCTCTCCTCAGCTAATCCCATCATCTGCCATGTCATTGCCAGCAATGTTCAGGTTAAAAGGAAATACATTAATCATAAGTTCTTATGTGCTGTCTATCGGGTATCATCATGAAATTAGATAATCAGGTTTAGAGTAAAATGGTTTGGATATCAATGTATGCATCCATTTGAGTAGTTTCTACGAGCCTAATACTATTTTGGTGGCTGTTCATTGATCGCAATCCGTTCAGGCCTTTAGTGAGAAGTTTGATGACTCTGGCTGTGAGAGAGAGTGGATGGTACAGTACACCGGGAGGCTCGGTTTGGGACTTCTCTCAGTAAATTCTACTGACCGTTCATTATTGTGCTGAAGATTCCTCCTTTGACATCTCACACTACCTCAGCGCGTGATGACGACACAACAGTGGTAGGCCTGATCACCGACAACAATGAGACGGCCTATAGGGAGGAGGTCAGATAACTGGAAGTGTGGTGCCTGGACAACAACCTCTCCCTCAATGTGAGCAAGACAAAGGAGCTGATCATGGACTACAGGAAAAGGCGGGCCGAATAGGCCCCTATTAACATTGACAGGGCTGTAGTGGAGCGGGTCGAGAGTTTCAAGTTCCTTGGTGTCCACATCACCAACGAACTATCATGGTCCAAACATACCAAGACAGTCGTGAAGAGGGCACGACAAAACCTTTTCCCCCTCAGGAGCCTGAAAAGATTTGGCATGGGTCCTCAGATCCTGAAAAGGTTATACAGCTGCACCATCGAGAGCATCCTGACTGGTTTCATCACCGACTGGTATGGCAACTGCTCCGGATCTGACCATAAGGCGCTACAGAGGGTAGTGGGAACGGCCCAGTACATCACTGGGGCCAAGCTTCCTGCCATCCAGGACCTATATAATAGGCGGTGTCAGAGGAAATCCCATAAAATTGTCAGCGACTCCAGTCACCCAAGTTATAGACTGTTTTCTCTGGTACCGCACGGCAAGCGGTACCGAAGCGCCAAGTCTAGGACCAAAAGGCTCCTCAACAGCTTCTACCCCCAAGCCATAACACTGCTGAACAATTAATAAAATCGCCACCGGACAATTTACATTGACTCCCCCTCCCTTTTGTACACTGCTGCTACTCGCTGTTTATCTATGCAGTCACTTCACCCCTACCTACAAATTACCTCAAATGACCTGTACCCCCGCACACTGACTCAGTACCGGTGCCCCCGTGTATAGCCTCGTTATTGTTATTCTTATTGTGTTACTTTTTATTATTACTATTTATTTTAGTCTACTTGTTAAATATTTTCTTAACTCTTCTTGAACTGCACTGTTGTAAGTAAGCATTTCATGGTAAAGTCTACACTTGTTGTATTCAGTGCATGTGACAAATACAGTTTGATTTGATCATTTATCCTTTCTAGTGGGGAAGGATTTAATATCTTATCCACTGTCGTTACTTCCAGAGGTAGGACGATGTGAAGTGAAGGGCTTGGCTTCAGAGCGGAAGCAGTGGGGAGACACACACACTCCCGTGCACACTCAGCGTCTCTGGTACAGAGTGTCTGGTCTAGGGAAAGTCAGACAGATCAGAGGATGGGGGTTGTGTTCCGGCCACACAGTCACATCACATTGTGGACCAACTTTGAGAACACTCCTCTCACAGTGAGGCTAAATGAGATCCTGTGTCTCTGGACTCTGAGTTCACCCACAGAGACTCTGCTTTGACAATCTAAGGATTGGTTGCTAACAGATTTTGTGCTTTTTCTTGTGAGGGAGCATTATTTTGATGATATTGGGGTCTGTATACTGGTTGATCGGTGTAGGTCTGGCTGGCTCTGGGCCTGAGGTCCCCACCCACCTAATACACACATAGTTAAATAAATAAAAAAATACATGCATATACACACACACACTAGCTATGGTGTAATCCGCTAATATCCACTGCATGATACAATAAGGCACGTTCCCTTGCTATCAACCAGGTCCGTTGGGTCCCATGGTCTACAAACCTATACTGTCTCCTTTTTATTACCGTCAACATTAAAACAGAAACCATTCACCAAGGCACAAAGAGTGTGAAAACAGAGTAGGTTGGAACATATTTTTAAATGTATCTTAGATGTGTTTTTTTCTCCTGTCAAGGACATAACTGCAATATAATTAGTCTCACCACCTGTTCGTATCCAACGAGGAAGGGAAGAAAGCCTTATCTAGCAAAGGTCAACATTCTCACTCGCCAGCTGACCTTATTTTACTACCCCCTACTCTACCCTCTCTCTCTCTCTCTCTCACTCACTCACTCACTCACTCACTCACTCACTCACTCACTCACTCACTCACTCACTATTTCCCAACCTGTTTCTCAATTCAAATGTTCTTTCTCAACCCTCTCTTGTAAATCTTCTTCTGTTCATAAAACTGGATGTGACATGTGAATAGTGTTGTGAAGGGTGCCATTATCGGAGTGAGTGACAGGCGAGGTGGTGGTCATGTTTTTATTGTTTATCCCCTCCCGGTGTGCAGAAATCAAAGCTCTGTCAACCCCTCTCTGATCTTTGGATAAGGACCAGAGCATGTTGACAACTGAGTCCTTAGCAATAACAACAACAGCAGCCATCTAGCCATTCACTGACGCTTATAGTTTATGCTGTTGGACTGTGACTCCTGCGTGACTGACTCTGCCTTTGCTATCCTATTGGTCTTGCATACAAAGCATTGCCTCTTTATGTAAATCTCAACTAAGGATCCTATCTGTGCCGGACATAATTTTTTTGTCTCATGCATGGCCGTAGCTCCATAAGAGGACACCATGGTCAGGACATTTGTCTTTTTTTTTCAAATGTAAAAAATAAATAATAATAATTTATTATTGTTGAGAGGTAGAATACACAAGGTGCAATTTTGAAAAACTGGTTTTGCATCAGTAATTTTCCTCTTGTTATATGTCACTCACCGACACTCACTTAGCCCATGTCAGTTAAATTTGTTTTGATTAGTTCATTTGTCTAGCCATCTATCTAAACTTGTAGTAATCATGGCCGAATTACCTACCGGGCACGCAGGGCACGTGCCCAGGTGCCCCAATTGATTTTGTTAGTAATTTTCACTCACAATCATATTGACATGGCATAGGTAATGACTAGATTTGTAGAATTGCAGGACATTAGCTGTACAACTGTACACATATTTCTTCTTCTGTAAACTTATTTGTTTACCTTTTTGTTTATAAAACACTTTTCTGCTAACAGATCCCTCTGTATGTATTCAATTATAGTTTTTAATCCTGGCTACAGCCCTGGTCTCATGATAATCATATTCTCTTTTATATGTCGGTGAGATCATGAAGGCTTGTTACAATACCTACTAAATTTAGTTGCCAGTCGAGATCTTTTGATTGCAAATGTTGTTTCCCTGTGGCTTACGGAGAAAACATGCAGGCCGAGAGAATTTGATTCCGATTAGCAATCCTCAAATACCCTGGAGATACAGGGCTCTGTTGTAGAAAATAAAGTCATTTGTTTTCAATTGAGCCTCAGCAGGGACGCTTCCTCAGTTGTTCCACTCTGCCGTGTGTGTGTGTGTGTGTGTGTGATGCGTGTTTGTGGCCATGTGTGTTGCTCTTTCATTTGTGCAATGTTCTGTGTATGCTTCACTCCATTAATTTAATTGGCCCAGCTCCTTTCTCTTTTAGTTTTTGTTAAGAGGACTGATGAGGAAAATGACTGGAAGCACCTTTGAACAACTCAAATCATACACCCACACAGGGTTGTGTTGGTTAATAACGCCATATGTACTTCAAATTGTGTAAAGTGCATATTGTGATATCTGTATTATTGCATACAGGCTGACAGATTAAGTAGTTGCATACTACTAGTTGCATACTACTCTCAGATTAAGTAGTTGAAAATTGAATGAAGTCTGGTTGTCACCTGAGTAGCTAACTTTTGGGTTTGTCTGTCTGTGTGATTTGGCTCAGAGGAAGCAGTGGACACTCACTGTCCTCTGCTAAGGTAATGTCTGTCCAGTAACGGAGTGTCCTGTAGTAAATTGGCAGTTCCAGGGAGTGGAGAGAGGGAGCGTCTCAGTCTGGCCAGGCTCAGATGGGCTGGAGTTGGTGGCGGTGGCGTCTGTTTCTCATGCTCCTGTGCCAGGCTCCAGAGGGGTGAAAGTGTAGCTCTTTATGTCCTCCTGAGCACCACCTGCTTCCCATTACAGGCCCTACTACATGGACTGGTCTCTCCTCCCAGACCCAGACCGCTCACCCAGCACCCATTAACGGGCCCTGCCTGCTTCTAGCTACTACCATCTCCTCTGATACTATACTATAAGTAGGACCCAGTGTTTTCCCAGGTCAAATCATATCGTCAAAGAAATATTCCAGGCCCTTCCTCCCTCTCTTTCCCTTCAAACCCCCCTTCTCGCTCTCCTTCCCCCTGTCTCTCGCTCTCCCTCCCCCTGTCTCTTTCTGGTGGGTCATTGTTGATGGTTCCACTAATAGAGAACAGTGTGAGGGCGCAGGCAGGCTGCCGATTGGGTTGATGCAGGCAGGGATGTGAATGCCTGGTCTGTCCTAGCCTAGCCTGGCCTGGCTGCCACTAAAACTGAGACTCAGGATAGACTCAGCCAGGGACTTCCCTCTGACTATTCACTCATGCCTTTAGTGAAACTGTGAGACAGTTTGCCCAAAGCTGCAAGTTGATCATCTGCAAAAAATATACCAGCATTGCGGCATTGGCACTGTAGTTTTTTAGTTGATTCATGACAATACCAATGTGAAAACGACAGAAGCTGTCCCTGCAAGTCTGAACAGGTGATGGGTACTGTACTGTAGTGTAGGCCAATGTGATGTTTGTTCAGCATTCTCGAGAGTGCCTTTCTAATAAGCCATAAACAAATAGTGGATTGGGTATAATTGGGTATATTCAAATTGGATATTCTTCCTCACATCTGTCTCCTCCCTGTAGAGTTGAACAGCAGAACATAAGTCTGTAGCTCTAACTGGATCAAGATCAAAGGGAGACACTGCCTACCTCCGCCATGCAGTCGCAGTACTGTACCTCCACTCTGCCTGGAAGAGCCCCTGCTCTCTCTCTCTGTCTCTCTCTCTCTCTCTGGGGCTGGAAGAAAACACAGCAAATGATTGCAGGGAGAGACATCAGTGAATTAGCCTTTGCTAGTGTTCAAGTGTTTCATCCTGAGGAGCGGACCTTCATCTGAGGCAGAGGAAGGGGATGAGGATAGACCAGCGGAGAAGCATACATTAGTTAGAGCAGATTCCACTTCAAAAGCTAGCTGCCGCTCTCGTGATGTGAATTTCAATACTACAGAATGTTCTATCACAGAGAGAGGTCTGCTGCTGGAGTGAGACAGGCATTAACAGATCAAAATCAGATAGTGAGTGGGTGGAAAAGTGTACTACGTTGTATAAAAATGGTGAATTTGTGTTAGCTACCTTAGTAAATGTGAGGTTAATTAAGACGGTCTTATCTTCCCGGTTTGATGGGTCAGTGATTTTACATTACCAGAGACATTGTGATAACACTGGATCAGAACAAATAGGACAGCATGTAATATTTTGTGTCATAATCAGCTTATCTGGGCAGAGCCCAAGTGTCCAGCCAGACAAACAGGCCTGGATGTGAATGAATGTGTTCATGGCAGGGCTTGTAATGTTTCCTCTCTCTAAGTCTCTCCACGGGCCTGTGATGAGAGAGAGAGGGACTCAGATGAAGGGACAGACCAGACACACTGTCTGTCTGCAGAACAGAATGAGGGAGGCTGCCAACCTCACTGACGGACCATGGAAAATATGTGCCCTGAGTCCCCCTGAATAATGGACAACATGGACACTGTTATGTGGGTGAGAGATGGGTGAGAGATCTGAGAGTGATTGTGTGTCATTCTGGCTTGTATTTAGAATGTGTGGGTGGGTGTGTTATGACTATGTAGTGGCAGCCTGGTAATGATTTTGTGACGTCACTCTCTAGGTCACTTGTGGACGTCTGTGTTGAGATGCAGCCTTAGGCTCCCTCTGTCCCCTCACTCACACATCATCCACACATGCTCAGTGCTCCCCACACATACCTGGAGGTTCTACTCTCCTATCTTCTCTCCTCTGGCTGGGCTGATGTGATGAACACTGAGTCCTTCCTGCTCAGAAAGAGAACAGTGAGTGAATACCTACCTAGCTCCCCTCCGCAGCTGGCTGTCTACCTGGCTGTCTGGCTACTGCCCACTCTAACGTACTGACCCGCTGGCACAATGATTGAGTCCGCCTCAGCCTGAGCTGGGGAACTGTGAACACTGGAGAATGGAGATAATTCAGTGGTGTGTATTGGTTATGTGAATACCGGAGATGTTTACTGTGCACAGGTAAATGATCTGAAATTGGAGGCGAGTGTTACCATGTGAACAGATAGTGCATCTGCAGAGGTTTGAATTGTCATGGTCTGAGAGTGAGTAAGCCTCTGAGTACTTGAGTGGGTAGCAGAGGCAGGAGGGAGTGGGAACAAGGCTATAATGATGCTAGTCATCAGATTCTCTCTGTGTGAGCCTTACTCCACAAAACTTGTTCACATACAAAAACACTCAAACATCCTCAGTTGCCTATGCTTCCAACCTTAAAGAAGAAGTTTACCCAAAATCCAGAAACTCCCAAGTGATTCCAACATTGAAACTAGTTCAGTGGACTTTGCCCTCTCCTCCTCTCTCTCCCTGTAGTGCTGTACGGAAACAGATGCAAAAACGGGTCAAAAACAGCATGATGTTGCTGGATGCAGGCCTCGCTCTGCTCCGTTGCCAGTGAATTCAGAAATTTGCGAAGTGTGGACAAGTTTGTTGTTTTATTAAAAGCTTACGGCCTTAAGATCTCTTTTAGTCGAAAGTATTGTTAGTTTTTCACCAAATAAAGTGTGATTATTTTATGTAATTTTTGTAGCGGAATGCCACAGCAGCAGAGATGGGTAACAAGTGAGCATGTGCGTCCTCTTGGGGAGACCCTGCTGTAATATTCATATATGTAAACATACTGAATTATAATTGGATGCATTTTACCGTCGTATCATACTGTGCTATGATTGGTTAAGACCACCCAGATGGTTAGGTCATGGTCAAGTTGATCATGGTTGGAGATAAGTGAACATGCCCGTTGTAGCTAGCTAATAAAGAGCTACGTTAAGAAATATCCTGTAGTACTGCATTTTATTATTATGTACAAAGCGTGCAAAACAAGACATGGTGTCAGAGTAAAAGGTTTTAAAAGATGGATTTTTCTGGAGTTCCTTCACCTCGAATGGACTGGGAGTCTTCAAACTTACCCGATGCATGGCTTAAGTACAAACAGCATGTGGAGCTAATGTTCGCGGGTCCTCTGAAGGACAGAGAAGAGGAAAAATGTAGCTACCTGCTCCTCTGGATCGGTGAAAAAGGGAGAGATATTTACAACACATGGACACTTACCGAGGCTGAATCAAAGGTACTGAAAACATACTACGATCGTTTTGAAGAATATGTTGTGCCGAAGACCAATACGATTTTCGCTAGGTACAAATTCCATGAGAAAGTACAGGGAGCTAGCGAGTCTTTTGAACAGTTTGTGACTGAGCTGCGTCTGCTTGTGAAAGACTGTGATTATGCAAACAAGGATGAGATGGTCAGGGACCGTATTGTATTTGGAATACAATCACCGCGAGTGCGAGAGAAACTTTTGAATGTTGGGTCTGAGCTAACGCTGGACAAAGCTATTGACATAGCCAGATCTCACGAGCTAGCACAGGCTCAGATGAAAAGCATTTCGCACAGCAGCACGAGCGCATCACGTGAACAAGCAGTGCACACAGTCAGGCAGACATCAAAGCACACCTCCGGTGCACAGAGAGCGCGTTTAAGAACGGAGAGAGACATAACTCCAAAACAGAGAGAGACAGACTCAAAATGCCCCAAAACATGTGGATATTGTGGATACAAAGTGCATGGCGAACAAGGAAATTGCCCAGCTAAAGGCAAACAGTGTACTAAATGTGGTAAATGGAATCACTTTGCAAAAGTGTGCAGAGTTTACCGTGGAAAAACAGTACACACAGTGAGTGAAGATGAAATGTCAATCAAAGAGTCAAATGCTGATGAACTGTTTATTGATTCAGTGACACAGAAAAGTCAAATATCAGAGACAGAGCAAGCCTTTGCTGACATTGAGATAGGAACACAAGGCACAAAGCTAAAGTTCAAACTAGACACTGGTGCACAGGTAAACATTATTCCTCTGAATAAGTACCGCAGCTTGACATCTGAGTGCGAGCTACAGCCCACCACGCGCAGACTGCTGGAAGCCAGCAGTCGTCATCCAGCCAGCTGACACTGAACGTTCATATCATGTCTGCACTGCAGATGGAGCGGTGTACCGCCGCAATCGTCGTCACTTACTGAACACAAAAGAACAACACACTGATGAGATTAACTGTTCCACTGACAGAGAAAGTGATGGACTAAACACACATACAACACAACATACACCATACTTACCTGCAACACCACAAGAGCTGTTGACTGACACAGAAGCATGCTCAGCATCATATCGCACAAGGTCAGGAAGAGAGGTCAAGCCCAGAGCTGTCCTTGACATGTGAAATGTCAAAGGGTGTAGGCGGCTCGCTGCCCTAAAAGAGTTCCAGACTGTAAACTTGTTATTGAAAGTTCACTTGAAATGCTTTGGTATTGTATTTGTTGAAATGTTAAGATGTCATTTCTACAGTGAAAGCTGAGTTGCTGAGAATCCCTTGTTCGAAAAGAAACAGTATGTTGGATCATTGTTTCAGAGTCTATGTTGATTCAGTTGGTGTAGTATGCAATATAAATGGTTACTTACCTTGAGTTCAAACTGCAGAGCATGTATTCAAAAGAAACGCTTAGAATATGTAAACATTTTCTTTTGTTTTAAAAGAAGGGGGATGTAATATTCATATGTGTAAACATACTGAATTATAATTAGATGCATTTTACTGCCATATCATACTGTGCTATGATTGGTTAAGACCACCCAGAGGGTTAGGTCATGGTCAGTTGATCATGGTTGGAGATAAGTGAACATGCCCGTTGTAGCTAGCTAATAAAGAGCTACGTTAAAAAATATCCTGTAGTACTGCATTTTATTATTTTGTACAAAGCGTGCAAAACAAGATACCTGCTACGTAGAAACGTCATGAAATGCCCTTATATGGAGCTTGACGTCACCGATTCAAGTTGTAATTTTTGGGGGGGAGAACGAGCTGGTGCGAAAGTTGATAGTTAGGCTTATGTAACCGATGTGAAATGGCTAGTTAGTTAGCGGTAGTGCGCGCTAATAGCGTTTCAACCAGTGACGTCACTCGCTCTGAGACTTGAAGTAGGGTTTCCTCTTGCGTTGCAAGGGCCGTGGCTTTTGTGGCGCGATGGGTAACGATGCTTCGTGGGTGTCAGTTGTTGATGTGTGCAAGGGTCCCTGGTTCGAGCCCAGGTTGGGGCGAAGAGAGGGACGGAACCTACACTGTTACACTTATCGCATGTAAAAAGTGAGTTACGCAAAGTGGACAAATAGATGGCAGCAAGAGCAAGCTGGTGTTCGGTCCCTGGCTGCACTTTATACAGGAAATCAAGGGAAGAAGGCACCACATGTAGCTGTTGTCCTATAAAAGGTACGGAGAGTTGCAGGAGATGGTTAGTAGCAATTCAAAATAGTAAATTAGATTTACTGTAAATAATCCAGCAGCCAACCTTGCATCGCTGCATGTGTGTAGCAAGTACTTCGGCGACGATGCATATGAACGAGAGATGCAATCGGAAAGGACAAGGTACAACTGTTGCTACTGTATTTCCATGGACTGGATCTGGCGCAGTGCCAAAAAATCGCGTTTGAGAAGAGAAAGCGTCAAAGCAAACGTGCGAAGGTATGTAGCCTAACCTGATTCTTGAAGTTTGAGGTGTTCTTATTGGGTTATTACCAGTGCATCATAAATGTAGATGTAGAGGCCGAGGTGCTCTACAGGTTAGCATGGGTCCTATGTATTTATGACAGGGGGGTTGAGAGACAATAGACATTGTGTCACCTTACATTGCAGAATAGAACATCCCACAGACATTGTGATAAATAAACATAGGCTTTATAGTGTTTTGGGCTAATGTGAAAACATAAACCCACTAACGGTCGTTCTCATAGAGGTTTATGATAAGCGATCATTCAATAAATGTAAAGTTTAGCTACTTACTCGTTACTGTAGATAATTCATTTTTGGAGTAAATACAAAGTTTATGTGGAGGGGGAGGGGGTCAGTCCTGTCGCTGCAGAACTACTGCTACTACTACTGCTGCTGCTGCTACTGCTATGGCTACTGCTGTTGCTATGGCTGCTGCTACTGCTGCCACTCTGTGCAGGGGAGAGAGGGACCAGAGCCCAGGAGAGCATACTACTGATTCTGGGGCTACTGCTGCCACTGTGCAGGGGAGAGAGGGACCAGAGCCCAGGAGAGCATACTGCTGATTCTGGGGCTACTGCTGCCACTGTGCAGGGGAGAGAGGGACCAGAGCCCAGGAGAGCATACTGCTGATTCTGGGGCTACTGCTGCCACTGTGCAGGGGAGAGAGGGACCAGAGCCCAGGAGAGCATACTGCTGATTCTGGGGCTACTGCTGCCACTGTGCAGGGGAGAGAGGGACCAGAGCCCAGGAGAGCATACTGCTGATTCTGGGACTACTGCTGCCACTCTGTGCAGGGGAGAGAGGGACCAGAGCCCAGGAGAGCATACTGCTGATTCTGGGGCTACTGCTGCCACTCTGTGCAGGGGAGAGAGGGACCAGAGCCCAGGAGAGCATACTGCTGATTCTGGGGCTACTGCTGCCACTATTGCTACTGCTGCATGACACTTAATACTGGACGTCTAGTATAGAAGACCTCGATAAGGGCTAAAGCTATACTGATACCCAGCACAAAATGCTGCAGAGCTGAGGAGCTTATACGGTAAATCCTGCCTCCCACCATTTCTCTATTTCTCCCATCTCCATTTCCCTCCTTTTCATGCTTTACCCTCCTCTTTCTCTCTCTCTCTCTCTCTCTCTCTCTCACACACTGACACTCTTGCTGTCACTCTTTCACCCTGTCTCATTGTTTTTTCTCTCACTTTTTCTCTTTCTGTCCATCTCTCTTTCTGTCTCTGTGTCTTTCTTCATATTGTCAAGGAAATACTCACTCCCTCACTCACTCACTCACTCACTCACTCACTCACTCACTCACTCACTCACTCACTCACTCACTCACTCACTCACTCGCACTCTTGCTGTCACTCTTTCACCCTCTCTCATCGCTCCTTTTCTCTCTCACTCTGTCTCATCTCTCACTCTCTCTTTGCTCCAGGCTGTGTGAGTATCACTGTGTGTGTCTCTGCATGTGAGAGGAGTGTTGTCAGTGTGCTCTGAGCAGCTGAGGGGAGGTTGCCACAGGACTCACAGGGGAGCAGGGAGGGGCTGAGGGTGTCTGAGAGTTGCACTGTCTGTTCTGTGATTCAGTAGGCACACAACACACACACACACACGCGCGCCAGACGAGTAGAGTGTTAACAGCGCAGGCATCTGCGCCTGCGCACACAGACTAAAGCTGTGCAGTTATGTAACTTACTCTGCCATTTCAAATGATTTCTGATCATAACTGCTTTATGTGCTGGGTTGGATTACTGTGTAATTGGGCTGGGGTTACAGTATGAGACGTGTAGTCAGTGCTGCTCTGCGGATCCTGAGTGTAGCTGCCTGGGCTGGGGTGTAGGTAAAAGAGGGAGATTCTTTTTGAGGTTGTTTAGAGCCAAGTGCAGCGCAGTCGCACGCTAACGCTAAGCAGTTCTAGGCTACTGCCTCCCCTCAGAGCCAACTCTGTCTCCCATCCTCACTGTGGAGTTAGCGCATACAGAGCTTCCCTAACCCTGCCCTCCCAGATGGAGAGGGAAAGCAGGGATACAAAGAACAACAAGGAGTCTCCTGGTCACTTCCGTTGTGTGTGTGTGTGTATATATCTTCGGCTGGCATTTTGAGAGGCAACAAATTAGCTGGAAAGCTCTGCTCTCCTGTCACAGATGATGTACTGTGTGTTTCTGTGTGTTACTCCCTCAGTAAAAGGTAAAATGTTCTGGCACTGTGTGACTGCCTGCCTCAGTACATTTGAATGACTACCGCTGAATGGTCTTTTTGACAGTATATTTGTCAATAGGAGGGAGGGAGGGACATATCCTCTGAAAGATGTGTCCAGGCCACTGCAGCCCAACCAGAAGCTGAGAGCCTGAGGAAACTACCACAGGATAGCAAGTGTTTTTCCCTGTTCTGTCAACATGAGTGCTCTCTATGGTGCTGAACACTCTACAGACCATTATGTCAGGTCACTGTTGTGGCATCATGCTCTGTTATGAGTGTTCTGCTCTGATTCAACCCTACTTGCCACAATACTCTTCATACTGTGTATGAGCGTCCTATACAATATGATTCAAGCCATGACAACAGTTGACTATTTTGCTATTCATTATTTTGGTTGCCTGTACTGTAGTGTCTGTAGCAATCCCAGTGCCTCTCTCCCCTCCTCCATGTCTCTCAGTACTGGAGTGGTCCCATATGATTCACAATTAAGACACATGGTTCCTGGATGCAACAGGAGACTCACACTGGAGACTCAACCCTTCCATGTCTATCTTTTTCCTGGCTCACATTCTAACACAGTCTGGAGAACACATGACTCCCACACACACTGTAGTTAGTACATGTGGGTGGACACGGAGGAAGTAGTTCACTATACTGTTTAACCCTCCTCTGTTGTGATTGTATGTATATTCATGTTATTGTGGCCCAAACAATATATCCAGTTTAAGGGGGTTCGTCGCCCTCATCTGTCTTCATTTAATGTGCAGTAAACGCCTATACACTTTATCCTGGAGCTCATTACTCACAATGGCAGCCATTTGAATCTTTTATCGGAGGGCTTTTTAATTGAACATTGGCTTGTGCGTTCCAAACAAATGGGCCTGAGCAGCTTGGGAGCTATGTATGTATGTGCGTGCGTGTGTGTGAAATATTCATAGGAATGCTTAGCCCGATGTCAAGCTGTCTGGTTCTAAAAACTGTACAAATTGTACCGGCACACCAGGGACACAGGCGGAGAGAGAGATGTTTGTGGTGGGTGTGTGCAATTGACTTATGGTTAATAATGTAGGTGGAAAAATGTAACCCTCTACTCATAACCACGTACAGCATACACACACGCATAATTGAACTTGATCACAGTCTGGTAGACTGGTTGTGAGAGAGAAGGCTGGTCAAAGATGCAGTCATAGCAACTGTCAGTTGCCTGGGGTTAAGCAGCACAAGGTCAAAGAGCAAAGCTGGTCCCTCCCCCTCCATCCGCTCTCGTTCTGCCTCTGACATATTGCTGGAGAACCCCTGTGCCAACTCAAAAGCACAACCAACATAGCATCATATTGATATAAAAAAATCAAATAAGTTACTTTCTATTACAAAGACAGTGACAGTATATGTATTTTTCAGAAATATTGGGAAAATCCCACCTTGAAATGACTGATGTGCATATGAATGTGTTTTCATATGCATTGTGTGCTGTGGTCTATACTGATGCTTATTGTGGTCCTGTCTAGGGATCTAGCTCAATGACATCTCTCTATCTCTCTATCTCTATTAAAGCCAAATGAAGTCTGTTAAGATGGCGTCTCTTGGAGACATAACATGCACAGATCTCATTGAGTAGCTCCAGTTGAAGGCTGGCCGGGGTACTGCAGGCTGCCATTAGCAACTCAATTATCCTTATAACTTCTTCTGGAAGTACATACATCTGGTGTATTAGAAGCAATTATTGGTACCATGATTTTCTTCTAATGTCTGTTTATTTACATGAAGATTGCAGTTTTTCCATTCACTATAATGGAGGATCCAGTTTTCTCCTAACAATGCCTGTAGTACCATGGTCGGTCTTGAACTGTCGTGGCTTCAATGAGAGGGGGCAGTCATTCTCCCCTGGTCTAGCTCCATTCCACCAGGGAGTGTACAGTAGTGGACCACATTGACACAGTTAAAATCCCTTTTAATTCTACACACTAATCTTAATATCCAGCTGCACTTCCTCTGCACCCGTTCACTCTCAGCATGCCTAGCAAGGGCATTCCATATTTATGCTTCACAGCAATCTGTTGGCTGGAGCGCAATCTTTATTTTTATTTATTTAACCTTTATTTAACTAGGCAAGTCAGCTAAGAACAAATTCTTATTTACAATGACGGCCTACCCCGCCCAAAGCCTAACCCGGACAATGCTGTGCCAATTGTGCACTGCCCTATGGGAGTCCCAATCACGGCCGGTTGTGATACAGCCTGGAATCGAACCAGGGTCTGTAGTGCGCCTCCAGCACTGAGATGCAGTGCCTTAGACCGCTGCGCCACTCGGGAGCCCAAAATCTACTGAAGACCAGAAGGAAACAATATTGACACAAGCCAGTTGCTGTTCACAGTTAGGACATGTGTTTTGATAGGTTCCTATAAAATGTGTCAATTCATCGTGGATAAAGACATTGAAATGGTAACTCTAGATCTGATTAAATCTGCAGCTAGAAATAACACCACTAGGGCTTTCAAGGTCTCCTCATTTGTTTTATGGGGACTTAGTTTGAGGTGACACCTGGACCCAGTAAAAGCTGTCAATGCTGATATTAAAATGTTATATTGTACCAGGCAGTCCACCTGAGAATTCATCCCATTGTTTCTGTCATTATACATCTATATTTGTGGATCCTGGGACCACTTATGGGAGGCTGGCTTTCATCCCACCTATTTTCTCTAACTACGTATTCCCTGGAAGACTTCCTATTCAATTGACAACTCAATTAAACAGCTGATCGATAGATGGGTGTTGTGAAAACCAGAGGCTTGGTTGGGAAACGCATCTCATTACATGTGGGGAAGGAGTATCAGCAGCTTTCATGTGGACCCTGCCTGGCCTGGTGGCAGAGGGGCTGCTGGGAAAGGAGGCTCTGAGCTTGTGTTTTATAGGAGTGACTCTAAAGACAGCATGTTATTATAACCCAGCCCTCTCTCTGGAGTGTTAAATAACAGCTCAGTATTGATCACTGAAAATGAGGACAGGATATGGGTCATTGGGTTTTAATTTAAATGCTTATTGTATATCACAGATCTTTTGAATGAGGCTTTTTACAAGTGAAAAAGTGAAGGGCTTTTTTAATTTTTCTCTTCAATCGGAACTGCACTTATGCTGAACATTGAGGCTCCCAGAATTGAGAGGCAGGTGGTTGACACCTTTTTATAGTGGCATTGGGATTGCAATGAAGAAGAAAAGAGTTGAATGGAGTCTTTCTCCCTCTTATCTCTCTAGCCCGCCCTCTCACATGCGCACACACTCACACACGCCGAGACAGCACTGAATAAATGAAAAGCTCTGTCCCCCACTGACAAGTCTCGTTGTCAGACCGTGTTCTCTCTCAGGACACTGTGTTGTCATACTGTGGCATGACAACATTTAAGTCATTGTCCCTGCCAAAGCAGAAAAGCCATCCACAGTCTTTTCTTTTTCTCAGGAGACTGAGAGCAGCAGGAAAAGGGAGGAGTGTGAAGATCTAGACGAGGCAGTGAAGAAAAATAATCAAACATGTCAGACTTTGGTAAGTGCTCTAAAAATACAGTACATCTGGCTGAGAGAGAGAGAGAGAGAGAGAGAGAGAGAGAGAGAGGAGAGAGAGAGAGAGAGAGAGAGAGAGAGAGAGAGAGAGAGAGAGAGAGAGAGAGAGAGAGAGAGAGAGAGAGAGAGAGAGAGAGAGAGAGAGAGAGAGAGAGAGAGAGAGAGAGAGATAGAGAGAGAGAGAGAGAGAGAGAGAGAGAGAGAGAGAGAGAGAGAGAGAGGAGAGAGAGAGAGAGAGAGAGAGAGAGAGAGAGAGAGAGAGAGGAGAGAGAGAGAGAGAGAGAGAGAGGTTTGTCACACTGCTGGCTTTCTGGAGGTGATTGTAGAAATGGACAAATAGACTCACATTAATTGTATTTGCTTGTCTAGCATTACAACAAAAAAATCCATTGATCATCTCTGTGCTACATTCTGATAATGCTAGGCTGTACAGTATTAATGCATTCCTGTTTACACTGCTCTTTCCACAGATGACAATATCCACACACATTATTCTAGATGTGATACATTATAGAGATACACTTAGCTAGTAAAATGTATCCTTGGGGCCTGGCTATGTTGGCACAGGTGTACAGTACCAGTCAAAAGTTTGGACACACCTACTCATTCAAGGGTTTTTCTTCATTTTTACTATTTTCTGCATTGTAGAATAATAGTGAAGACATCAAAACTATGAAATAACACATATGGAATCATGTAGTAACCAACAAAGTGCGAAGAATCTCAAATATAAAATATATTTTGATTTGTTTAAAAGTAGCCAGCCTTTGCCTTGATGACAGCTTTGCACTCTCTTGGCATTTTCTCAACCAAGGAGTTGCCACATATGCTGAGCACTTGTTGGCTGCTTTTCCTTCACTCTGTGGTCCAACTCATCCCAAACCATCTCAATTGGGTTGAGGTCGGGTGATTGTGGAGGCCAGGTCATCTGAAGCAGCACTCATCACTCTCCTTCTTGGTCAAATAGCTCTTACACAGCCTGGAGGTGTGTTGGGTCATTGTCCTATTGATGCACAAATGATAGTCCCACTGAGCGCAAACCAGATGGGATGGCGTATTGCTGCAGAATGCTGTGGTAGCCATGATGGTTAAGTGTGCCTTGATTTCTAAATAAATCACGACAGTGTCACCAGAAAAGCACCATCCCAACACCTCCTCCATGCTTCACGGCAGGAACCACACATGTGGAGATCATCCGTTCACCTACTCTGCGTCTCACAAAGACACAGTGGTTGGAACCAATAATCTCAAATTTAGACTCATCAGACCAAAGGACAGCTTTCCACTGTTCTAATGTCCATTGTTCGTGTTTCTTGGCCCAAGCATGTCTCTTCTTATTATTGGTGTCCTTTAGTAGTGGTTTCTTTGCAGCAATTTGACCATGAAGGCCTGATTCACGCAGTCTCCTCTGAACAGTTGATGTTGAGATGTCTGTTACTTGAACTCTGAAGTAGAGGTCGACTTATTAATCGGAATGGCCAATTAATTAGGGCCGATTTCAAGTTTTCATAACAATCGGAAATCGGTATTTTTGGACACCGATTTGCCGATAAAAAATGTATTATTATTATTTATTTATACACCTTTATTTAACTAGGTAAGTCAGTTAAGAACACATTCTTATTTTCAATGACGGCCTAGGAATGGTGGGTTAACTGCCTTGTTCAGGGGCAGAACGACAGATTTTTACCTTGTCAGCTCAGGGATTCAATCTTGCAACCTTACGGTTAACTAGTCTAACACTCTAACCACCTGCTTTACATTGTACTCCACGAGGAGCCTGCCTGTTACGCGAATGCAGTAAGAGGCCAAGGTAAGTTGCTAGCTAGCATTAAACTTATCTTATAAAAAACAATCAATCAATCAATCATAATCACTAGTTAACTACACATGGTTGATGATATTACTAGTTTATCTAGCCTGTCCTGCGTTGCATATAATCGTTGCGGTGCGCATTCGCGAAAAAGGACTGTCATTGCTCCAATGTGTACCTAACCATAAACATCAATGTCTTTCTTAAAATCAATACACAAGTATATATTTTTAAACCTGCATATTTAGCTAAAAGAAATCCAGGTTAGCAGGCAATATTAACCAGGTGAAATTGTGTCACTTCTCTTGCGTTCATTGCACGCAGAGTCAGGATATATGCAACAGTTTGGGCCACCTGGCTCGTTGCGAACTAATTTGCCAGAATTTTACTTAATTATGACATAACATTGAAGGTTGTGCAATGTAACAGGAATATTTAGACGTTTTGTTTTCGAGATGATAGTTTCCGGATTCGACCATATTAATGACCTAAGGCTCGTATTTCTGTGTGTTTATTATATTATAATTAAGTCTATGATTTGATAGAGCAGTCTGACTGAGCGGTGGTAGGCACCAGCAGGCTCGTAAGCATTCATTCAAACAGCACCTTCGTGCGTTTTGCCAGCAGCTCTTCGCAATGCTTCAAGGATTGCGCTGTTTATGACTTCAAGCCTATCAACTCCCAAGATTAGGCTGGTGTAACTGATGTGAAATGGCTAGCTAGTTAGCGGGTGCGCGCTAATAGCGTTTCAAACGTCACTCGCTCTGAGACTTGGAGTAGTTGTTCCCCTTGCTCTGCAAGGGCCGCGGCTTTTGTGGAGCGATGGGTAACGCTGCTTCGAGGGTGGCTGTTGTCGATGTGTTCCTGGTTCGAGCCCAGGTAGGAGCGAGGAGAGGGACGGAAGCTATACTGTTACACTGGCAATACTAAAGTGCCTATAAGAACAACCAATAGTCAAAGGTATATGAAATACAAATCGTATAGAGAGAAATAGTCCTATAATAACTACAAGCTAAAACTTCTTACCTGGGAATATTGAAGACTCATGTTAAAAGGAACCACCAGCTTTCATATGTTCTCATGTTCTGAGCAAGGAACTTAAACGTTAGCTTTCTTACATGGCACATATTGCACTATTACTTTCTTCTCCAACACTTTGTTTATGCATTATTTAAACCAAATTGAACATGTTTCATTATTTATTTGAGGCTAAATTGATTTTATTGACGTATTATATTAAGTTAAAATAAGTGTTCATTCAGTATTGTTGTAATTGTCATTGTTACAAATATATATATTTTTAAATCAGCCGATGAATTGTTATCGGCTTTTTTTGGTCCTCCAATAATCGATATTGGTATCGACGTTGAAAAATCATCATCGGTCGACCTCTACTCTGAAGCATTTATTTGTGCTGCAATTTCTGAGGCTGGTAACTCTAATAAACGTATCCTATGCAGCAGAGGTAACTCTGGATCTTCCTTTCCTGTGGCGGTCGTCATGAGAGCCAGTTTCATTATAGCGCTTGATGGTTTTTTGACTGCATTTGAAGAAACATTCAAAGTTATTGACATTTTTCAGATTGACTGACCTTCATGTCTTAAAGTAGTGATGGACTGTTGTTTCTCTTTGTTTATTTGAGCTGTTCTTATAAGGCTATCTTCTGTATACCACCCCTACCTTGTCACAACACAACTGATTGGCTCAAACGCATTAAATGGATAGAAATTCCACAAATGTACTTCTAATAAGGCACACCTGTTAATTGAAATGCATTCCAGGTGACTACCTCATGAAGTTGGTTGAGAGGATGCCAAGAGTGTGCAAAGCTGTCATCATGGCAAAGGGTGGCTACTTTGAAGAATCTGAAATATAAAATATATTTAACACTTTTTTGATTACTACATGATTCCATATGTGTTATTTCATAGTTGTGATGTCTTCACTATTATTCTACAATGCATAAAATAGTAAAAATAAATATATATATTGAATGGGTAGGTTTTTCCAGACTTTTGAGTGGTATTGTGTACAGTTCAGGTTGTGTAGATGTCATGGTTGTTCACAGGAGGTCAGCTGTGTGTTACACAAGCCCTCTGCTCCCATGTGCTGCTCTCTGCCTCTCCTCTGCTGCCTCTCTCCTACCTCTGCACCCCAAGGACCGTTTCTCAGAAAGTAGCAGAAATGTCAGTGTGCCTTCTGGGCTGCATGGCCTTGGCTCTATACAAAGGGTCAGGAAGAGAAGAAAGGACAAGGCAGAAAGCAGCTAGTGCTGAGAGTAATCCACTCTGACTACTCTGGAAGGCGTTTTAAAGAGGAGCTTTTCTCCCTTTGTGCTCGCCTTTCCATGACATTTTAAAACATATACAGTATTTCATCAGGATGGATAATGCTGGGGCTCTCTCTCTCTCTGTCCCGCTCACTTTCTCTCTCTCTCTCTCCCGCTCACTTTCTCTCTCTCTCTCTCCCGCTCACTTTCTCTCTCTCTCTGTCCCGCTCACTTTCTCTCTCTCTCTCTCTCCCGCTCTCCTCTCTCGCTCTCTCTCCCGCTCTCCTCTCGCTCTCTCTCGCTCTCTCTCCCGCTCTCCGCTCTCTCTCGCTCTCTCTCCCACTCTCCTCTCTCTCCTCTTTCTCTCTCGCTCTCTCTCTCGCTCTCTTTCCCGCTCTCCTCTCTCTCTCGCTCTCTCTCCCACTCTCCTCTCTCTCTCGCTCTCTCTCCCACTCTCCTCTCTCTCCTCTCTCTCTGTCCCGCTCACTTTCTCTCTCTCTCTCTCCCGCTCTCCTCTCTCGCTCTCTCTCCCGCACTCCTCTCGCTCTCTCTCTCTCTCTCTCTCTGTCCCGCTCACTTTCTCTCTCTCTCTCTTCCGCTCTCCTCTCTTGCTCTCTCTCCCGCTCTCCTCTCTCTCTCTCTGTCCCGCTCACTTTCTCTCTCTCTCTCCCGCTCTCCTCTCTCGCTCTCTCTCCCGCTCTCCTCTCTCTCTCGCTCTCTCTCCCACTCTCCTCTCTCTCCTCTTTCTCTCTCGCTCTCTCTCCCGCTCTCCTCTCTCTCTCGCTCTCTCTCCCGCTCTCCTCTCTCTCTCTCTCTCCCGCTCTCCTCTCTCTCTCTCCCGCTCTCCTCTCAATTCACTTTATTGGCAGACACTGTCCCTCAACTTATGGCAGGCAGCAATGTAGTGCGCTGCCAACCCACAGCTCTCTGTGTCCTCCCCCAACAGGACGGGTAGCCTATCCTCATCAGAGAGGTCTTTGAAACCTTGAATAAGTGTTTAAAATTTGGGAAAATGACACTATCTAATTGTTTTATATTTTTTACATTTTGTCAGGAAATGAAGCTACGTCTCAGGTTCTGCTGTTGTGCAGTGGTTGCACAGCCTTACCGCCTACAGGGAGCCAGGTTTTCCTGTGTCTACCCTTCTCAATGGCAAGGCTGTGCTCACTGAGCCTGTACTTTGTCAAGGTTTTTCGAAGGTTTTGATCAGTAACCATCGTCAAATAGTTAGCCACGGTGTACTGTCGATTTAGGGCCAGATAGCACTGCATTTTGCTTTGTGTTTGTGCTTGTGTTTCCCACTAAGCAATGTCGTTTTGTTTTGACTGTGTTGTAATTTGGTTTATTCTGATTGATTGGATGTTCTGGTCCTGAGGCTTCAGTGTGTTAGTAGAACAGGTTTGTGAACTCAGCCCCAGGACCAGCTGGATGAGGGTCCTGTGGCTTCAGTGTGTTAGCAGGACAGGTTTGTGAACTCAGCCCCAGGACCAGCTGGATGAGGGGACTCTTTTCTTTGCTCAGCTCTTGGCATTGCAGGGCTTGGTAATGATATGAGAGGGGGTCACTGTATATTAGATGTTTCCAAAACTTAATTGCTCTTTTTTTAGTTTTTATTATTAGTGGATATTGGCCTAATTCTGCCCTGCATGCATTGTTTGTAGTTTTTCTCTGGACATGTAGGAGAATCTTACAGAACTCTGCATGCAGGGTTTCAATGGGGTGTTTGTCCCATTTGATGAAATCTTGTTTTGCAAGTGGACCCCACACCTCGCTGCCATAAAGTGCAATTGGTTCAATTACATATTCAACTAGTTTTAGCCAAATTTTAATAGGTATTTCAATTTGAATTTGCTTTTTAATGGCGTAGAATGCCCTGCGTGCTTTCTCTCTCAGTTCATTCACTGCATCAGTAAGGTGTCCAGTTGAGCTTATTTTTAAACGTAAGTAATTGTAGTGTGTACAGTACTCTATATATTTTGTACCAATTGAGAACTTTGGTCTAATTCCCTGAGATCTGGAAAATCATTATTTTAGTATTTTTGGGGTTTACTGCCAGGGCCCAGGTCTGGCAGTACAGCGCTAGCAGGTTCAGGCTCTGCTGTAGGCCATGTGCTGTGGGTGACAGCAGGCATAGGTCATCTGCGAAGAGTAGGCATTTAACTTCTGAATTGTGGAGACTAACACCAGGGGCTGAGGATTTTTCTAGAATAGTGGCCAATTCGTTAATGTAAATATTGAAGAGTGCAGGGCTCAGATTGCAACCCTGGCGAAGGCCCCGCCCCTGGTTAAAGAATTCTGTTCTTTTCTTACCAATTTTAATGCTGCACGTATTGCCAGTATACATTGATTTAATTATGTCATATGTTTTACCCCCTACACCACTTTCAATAACTTTGTAGAACAGTCCTGTATGCCAAATAGAATCAAATGCTTTTTGGAAGTCGATAAAGCAAGCGTATATTTTGATATTATTTTGGTGGACATGTTTATCTATCAGGGTGTGTAGGGTGTAAATATGATCAGTTGTGCGATGTTTTGGTATAAATCCAATTTGGCTTTTACTCAAGACATTGTGCTTATTAAGGAAGTTTAGAACTCTTACATTGATAATACTACAGAAAACCTTGACCAGGTTACTGTTCACACAAATGCCTCTGTAATTGTTAGGGTCAAATTTGTCTCCGTTCTTAAAGATTGGGGTTATGGGTCCTTGATTCCAGATGTCAGGGAAATAACCTACACTCAGGATCAAATTAAACAGTTTTAATATAGCCAATTGATATTTTGCGCTAGTGAGTTTGAGCATCTCATTTAGGATGCCATCAGGTCCGCATGCTTTTTTAAATTTGAGAGCCTGAAGTTTCTTATAGAGCTCCTGGTCAGTAATTGGGGAGTCCAATGGATTTTGATTGTCCTTTATAGCTTTTTCTAATCCCTTCAACTTCTCATGAATTTGGCGTTGTTCTGTGTTTGTGTCAATTTGAACGGTGTTGTAGAGTGGTTTAAAATGGGTTGTCCATATGTCACCATTTTGAATCGCTAATTCCTCTTGTTTAGATTTTTTACGTTTTTTCCAATTTTGCCAGAAGTTGTTTGTGTTTATGGACTCCTCAATTAGTGTCAGCTGCTTTCTGTTGTACTGTGCTTTTTTGGTTCTAAGTGTACGTTTATAGAGTTTAAGTCTCACAGTAATGAAGGTGTAATTCACCATTATTTGGGTCTCTGTGCTTTTGGTTGGATAGTGTTCTAAGTTTTTTCCTTATAATTTTACAATCTGCATCAAACCAGTTGTCATCTGTGATCTTTTTTGTTTAGTTTTTTATCAATTTCAATTATGCTTCTTTTGCCGTTTGCCTGAATATATAGTTGATGTTTTGTACTGCTAGATTGATGCCTTTTTTACTGTGAGTGAATGTGGTATCCAGAAAATTATCTAAGAGTGTTTGGATATTTTGGTTCCAGGTTGCTTTCTGGTATTCTTCTGTGCTGTTTTGGGCCCATCTGTATGAATTGCTGATGTTGTACAGCTTACTGGGCTGTGAATGTGTGGTTGTTTCCATGTCTGTTATTTTGAGGAACAATGTAATTTGGCTGTGATCAGACAGAGGTGTTAGTGGCTTGACAGTGAATGAGCTGAGAGAGAAAGGGTCAATGTCTGTGATCATATAGTCTACTGTACTGTGGCCAAGAGGTGAGCAGTAGGTGAATCTCCCCAAAGAGTCCCCCGTAACCTACCATTGACAAAGTACAGACCCAGGCTTCTACAGAGCTGCAAAAGATCCCTTCCGTTTTTGTTAACGATGCTGTCACTGTTGTTTCTATGGGGGAGATTAAGACAGTTAGAAACAGTATGGCCTGTAATAAAGCTGTCCCCTCGTGTGCTCGTTAGATCAGGTAGTGTTCCTGTGCGCGCATTTGTGTCCCAACAGATGAGCACATTTCCCTGGGCCTGGAAATGGCACGTCTCTTCCTCTCTCTCTCTCTCTCTCAATTCAATTCAATTCAATTCAATTCAATTCAATTCGCTTTATTGGCATGACGTAACAATGTACATATTGCCAAAGCTTACTTTGGATATTTACAATATAAAAATAAATTAAAATGAGAATCAAAAATTGTCAACGGGACAACAGTAACAACAATAACCAACGGTCAATATAACCATACATTCAACAATAATCATACAGTTGAGGACATGTGCAGGTTTATTGGTCTGTCAGACACTGTCCCTCAACTTATGGCAGGCAGCAATGTAGTGCGCTGCCAACCCACAGCTCTCTGCGTCCTCCCCCAACAGGATGGGTAGCCTATCCTCATCAGAGAGGTCTTTGAAACCTTGAATAAGGGTTTCAAATTTGGGGAAATGACACTCTCTAATTGTTTTATATTTTTGACATTTTGTCAGGAAATGCAGCTCCGTCTCAGGTTCTGCTGTTGTGCAGTGGTTGCACAGCCTTTCCTCTACAGGGAGCCAGGTTTTCCTGTGTCTACCCTTCTCAATGGCAAGGCTGTGCTCACTGAGCCTGTACTTTGTCAAGGTTTTTCTAAGGTTTTGATCAGTAACCATGGTCAAATATTTAGCCATAGTGTACTGTCGATTTAGGGCCAGATAGCACTGCATTTTGCTTTGTGTTTGTGCTTGTGTTTCACAATAGGCAATGTAGTTTTGTTTTGACTGTGTTGTAATTTGGTTTATTCTGATTGATTGGATGTTCTGGTCCTGAGGCTTCAGTGTGTTAGTAGAACAGGTTTGTGAACTCAGCCCCAGGACCAGCTGGATGAGGGGACTCTTTTCTTTGCTCAGCTCTTGGCATTGCAGGGCTTGGTAATGATATGAGAGGGGGTCACTGTATTTTAGATGTTTCCAAAACTTAATTGCTCTTTTTTGAGTTTTTATTATTAGTGGATATTGGCCTAATTCTGCCCTGCATGCATTGTTTGTAGTTTTCCTCTGGACACGTAGGAGAATCTTACAGAACTCTGCATGTAGGGTTTCAATGGGGTGTTTGTCCCATTTGATGAAATCTTGTTTTGCAAGTGGACCCCACACCTCGCTGCCATAAAGTGCAATTGGTTCAATGACATATTCAATTAGTTTTAGCCAAATTTTAATAGGTATTTCAATTTGAATTTGCTTTTTAATGGCGTAGAATGCCCTGCGTGCTTTCTCTCTCAGTTCATTCACTGCCTCATTAAGGTGTCCAGTTGAGCTTATTTTTAAACCTAAGTAATTGTAGTGTGTACAGTACTCTATATATTTTGTACCAATTGAAAACTTTGGTCTAATTCCCTGAGATCTGGATCTTCTCTGGAAAATCATTATTTTAGTCTTTTTGGGGTTTACTGCCAGGGCCCAGGTCTGGCAGTACTGCTCTAGCAGGTCCAGGCTCTGCTGTAGGCCAGGTGCTGTGGGTGACAGCAGGCATAGGTCATCTGCGAAGAGTAGGCATTTAACTTCTGAATTGTGGAGACTAACACCAGGGGCTGAGGATTTTTCTAGAATAGTGGCCAATTCGTTAATGTAAATATTGAAGAGTGCAGGGCTCAGATTGCAACCCTGACGAAGGCCCCGCCCCTGGTTAAAGAATTCTGTTCTTTTCTTACCAATTTGAATGCTGCACGTATTGCCAGTATACATTGATTTAATTATGTCATATGTTTTACCCCCTACACCACTTTCAATAACTTTGTAGAACAGTCCTCTATGCCAAATAGAATCAAATGCTTTTTGGAAGTCGATAAAGCAAGTGTATATTTTGGTATTATTTTGGTGGACATGTTTATCTATCAGGGTGTGTAAGGTGTAAATATGATCAGTTGTGCGATGTTTTGGTATAAATCCAATTTGGCTTTTACTCAAGACATTGTGCTTATTAAGGAAGTTTAGAACTCTTACATTGATGATACTACAGAAAACCTTCCCCAGGTTACTGTTCACACAAATGCCTCTGTAATTATTAGGGTCAAATTTGTCTCCATTCTTAAAGATTGGGGTTATGAGTCCTTGATTCCAGATGTCAGGGAAATAACCTACACTCAGGATCAAATTAAACAGTTTTAATATAGCCAATTGAAATTTTGCACTAGTGAGTTTGAGCATCTCATTTAGGATGCCATCAGGTCCGCAGGCTGATGGCATCTCCTCTCTTGCTCTCTCTCCTGCTCTCCTCTCTCCCACTCTCCTCTCTCTCTCCCGCTCTTCTCTTGCTCTCTCTCCCGCTCTTCTCTTGCTCTCTCTCCCGCTCTCCTCTCTTGTTCTCTCTCCCGCTCTCCTCTCTTCCTCTCTCCTGCTCTCCTTTCTCTCTCTTCCGCTCTCCTCTCTCTCTCTTCCGCTCTCCTCTCTCTCTTCTGCTCTCCTCACTCTCTCTCTCTCCTGCTCTCCTCTCTCTCCTGCTCTCCTCTCTCTCTCTCCCGCTCTCCTCTCTCTCTCCCGCTTTCCTCTCTCTTTCCCGCTTTCCTCTCTCTCTCCCGCTTTCCTCTCTCTCTCTCCCGCTCTCCTCTTGCTCTCTCTCCCACTCTCCTCTCTTGTTCTCTCTCCCGCTCTCCTCTCTGGCTCTCTCTCCGCTCTCTCTCCTCTCTCCCGCTCTCTCCTCTCTCCCGCTTTCCTCTCTCTCTCCCGCTCTCTCCTCTCTCCCGCTTTCCTCTCTCTCTCCCGCTTTCCTCTCTCTCTCCCTCCTGCTCTTCTCTTGCTCTCTCTCTCCCGCTCTCCTCTCTCTCTCTTCCGCTCTCCTCTCTCTCTCCCGCTCTCCTCTCTCTCTCCCTCCTGCTCTTCTCTTGCTCTCTCTCTCCCGCTCTCCTCTCTCTCTTCCACTCTCCTCTCTCCCGCTCTCCTCTCTCTCTCTCCCACTCTCCTCTCTTGCTCTCTCTCCCGCTCTCCTCTCTCTCTCCCACTCTCCTCTCTCTCTCCCACTCTCCTCTCCCGCTCTCCTTTCTCTCTCTCCCACTCTCCTCTCTCTCCCGCTCTCCTCTCTCTGTCTCTTGCTCTCTCTCCCACTCTCTTCTCCCGCTCTCTTCTCCCGCTCTCCTCTCCCGCTCTCTCTCCCGCTCATCTCCCTCTCTCCCGCTCTCTCTCTCCCGCTCATCTCTCTCTCTCCTGCTCATCTCCCTCTCTCCCGCTCTCTCTCTCCCCCGCTCTCTCGCTCTCCTCTCTCCTCTCGCTCTCCTCTCTGTCTCTCCCACTCTCCTCTCTCCCGCTCTCCTCTCTTTCAATTCAGAGGGCTTTATTGGCATGGGAAACATATGTTTACATTGCCAAAGCAAGTGATATAGATAATAAACAAAAGTTAAATGAACAATAAAAAATGAACAGTAAACATTACACTCACAAAAGTTTCAAAAGAATAGAGACATTTCAAATGTCATATTATGGCTATGTACAGTGTTATAACAATGTGCAAATAGTTAACGTACAAATGGGAAAATAAATAAACATAAATATGGCTTGTATTTACAATGGTGTTTGTTCTTTTACTGGTTGCCCTTTTCTTGTGGCACAAATCTTGCTGATGTGATGGCACGCTGTGGTATTTCATGTCGTTTATGGTCCAGTTCCTTCTGCATATTTCACATGTAATTACATAGTAGGTTTTTGTGCTTTGGAATAAGCTGTAAAATGGAGATATAGTGCATGGACATTTTGTTTTGATTTAGCTATGGCTCATTGGTTGTATTGCAGTGTTCTATTGTTTTACATTGCTTGAGTCTAACACACAATATCTTAGATTTAAAGGAAGCCATGATGAGCTGTCAGTACGTCCCCGCACCCATTCTGTCTTTCACTGCATGAGAAAAGGGGAGCAGTGAGTCACAGCACAGCTAACTGGATGTGTGCGGTGGTGGGGTTTCCCCATCAGAACCACAGGGGGGCCTGCATGGTCTACAGTAGGTAATCACTCCATAAGTACTGAGCTGAGTCCCCTTTCAGCCCCAATATCCGACACAGAAGAATTGAAAGGAACAGTGCCACCTCTGAAGGGACTTTTATGTGGAGGGCCGCATGTGTTATGAGTATTGAATATTCTGTTTTCACTCTGCTATGGGATTGTATTTGAGTAGGGCTGTTGCGGTGACCGTATTACTGCCACACCGGGGGTTACTGTCACGGATCCCCCCGGTACTGCTGCTCATTCTGTTCACCAGTTCCGGAGGTCTTTGTCACCGGCTTTCTAGGCTTCACTGAACGGGATTCATTATCATCAACCCCGGACTGTCTTGTCTGTTTACACACACCTGGTTCCCATTTCCCCTGATTAGTATGTTATATATGTGCCCTCTGTTCCCTCTGTCGGTTATTGTTCCCATGTCCGTTGGTGGTGTGAGTACCTATGTGTTGGTGCAGCTGTTATGCTGCGTGCTTTATATGTTGCGTATTACGGGTATCGTCCCGTGTCATTCAACGAGGTTTACCCTCGCTCTTTTGTTTGGGTACAGCCCAGTGTTTTTGTATACGTGTTTGATTTGGGTGTATTAAAACCCCTATTGTGTATTCCTGTGCCTGTCTCCAAATCCTTTATACCAGTGTGACAGTTACGAGTCATGAAGGCAGTCAAATTCCACGTGACCATTTACTCACGGTAATTATGCTTCTCCAAGCTCTGATGCTGCTGATGGTCATTAGTAGCCTACCAAACTTGCTAACTGCCTGGAACTCAGCACTATTGTCCCTCTAATCAGTCTGACATCAATTCAAATGTAATCAAAAATCTAATCAAACACTTCATGATAGCTCATGTTGCACAACATTTCAATAGGCTATGAAATTGTGTGAGAAAACAGTGATGGCCTTTACTAAAAAGTGGATCCCATCAGCTTTCTATAGGCTAGGCCTACTATATTTATTTCTCAACTTTCCTAATATTAAGCACATTGCTTCTCTTTACAACAGGAGTATAGCTTACCTGGCTGGCATGAAAATGAACCACTGGGAAAAGCATCCTCCATTCAGTATTTAACTGCATAGATCACATGTGAGAAAGGCTTGCTCACAGAAAGCCTGTGAGAAAGACCCGATCAAGTGATGGAGCGCTCAGCACTCAGGGAGAAGGGCACAAAGGCCACTGGCTGCAAAAGGAATGGATTTTTTTAGGGTGCATTACGTGAAATTCCAGGCATTATCAAGTGCTTGTCAAATTGCGAGTGACTGATGTAGTGTGTACAGCCTGCACAGAAAACTAAGCAGAACTCTTTTTTTCAAATCATAATTTAGAGTCGCATCATGCAGCCTTACAATGAATTAAAAATCTAAACATATAGCTCAACATTTGTAGAACAACTAAAGTTACATTAATAACTCTAAATTAAGCATATAGGAGTACCTATTTCTTTGTTAACCACTCAACACAGAATAGCCGTATGTGCGCACTCCCTCAAATCGCTTGGGGAAAAAATCCTTTCTATTTAATTCAGCTTTGTTCAGTTGTATTCTTCATACTATAAAATATTGCCACGGAATTCTAAGCAAATCATGTCTGCTAAATGAACTAGTGTTGCCCACAGCCATTTAGCATAGCCAGATCAGGACCTAACATAATGACAACTCTATGCTATTCTGTTCTTCTGAAATAGACTACATTTTCTTCATATCATGATTCTTTCTTAAATAATGCATTTATTGTGAAGGTGTAGGCTATATTACATGGATTTATTGTGAAGGTGTAGGCTATATTACATGGATTTATTGTGAAGGTGTAGGCTATATTACATGGATTTATTGTGAAGGTGTAGGCTATAATACATGGATTTATTGTGAAGGTGTAGGCTATATTACATGGATTTATTGTGAAGGTGTAGGCTATATTACATGGATTTATTGTGAAGGTGTAGGCCATATTACATGGATTTATTGTGATGGTGTAGGCTATATTCCATGCATTTATTGTGAAGGTGTAGGCTATATTACATGGATTTATTGTGAAGTTTTAGGCTATATTACATGGATTTATTGTGATGGTGTAGGCTATATTACATGGATTTATTGTGAAGGTGTAGGCTATATTACATGGATTTATTGTGATGGTGTAGGCTATATTCCATGCATTTATTGTGAAGGTGTAGGCTATATTACATGGATTTATTGTGAAGTTTTAGGCTATATTACATGGATTTATTGTGATGGTGTAGGCTATATTACATGGATTTATTGTGAAGGTGTAGGCTATATTACATGGATTTATTGTGATGGTGTAGGCTATATTCCATGCATTTATTGTGAAGGTGTAGGCTATATTACATGGATTTATTGTGAAGGTGTAGGCTATATTACATGGATTTATTGTGATGGTGTAGGCTATATTCCATGCATTTATTGTGAAGGTGTAGGCTATATTACATGGATTTATTGTGAAGGTGTAGGCTATATTACATGGATTTATTGTGAAGGTGTAGGCTATATTACATGGATTTATTGTGAAGGTGTAGGCTATATTACATGGATTTATTGTGAAGGTGTAGGCTATATTACATGGATTTATTGTGAAGGTGTAGGCCATATTACATGGATTTATTGTGAAGGTGTAGGCTATATTACATGGATTTATTGTGAAGGTGTAGGCTATATTACATGGATTTATTGTGAAGGTGTAGGCTATATTACATGGATTTATTGTGATGGTGTAGGCTATATTATATGGATTTATTAGACTTTAAAATGTAGATGTTCCAAAGGTCAGAATGAGTGGCTTGTAGGTGACGTGTGGAAGCCAGGAGATTCTAAATGTGTTTGTTAATTAACTGTCAATTACCGTGAGACCGACACTTATTTGCTTGACAATCACCAGCTGACGAAAATGTGTGACCTCCACATCCCTAGTGCTGAGGCTTTGTTACCAAGAGAACGCTCACAGTAAGACTTGCAGTATTTCAGCTCTTGTCACGTGCAACTGAGTGGATGTCTGACTACAGCGCATGTCTCATCATATCAGTTTAAGCATCATTCCTTAGCCCAGAACCAAATGTTGCATGCGCAAGCTACTCAATTTGATAACATTTGTTTACATTTATGCTAAGTCTGTCACAAGAGACTAGTTTAAGCATGACATTTGTACTGACATTGTATTTGCTATTCATATTATTATATAGCAATTGTTATAATTTTGTCATTGTCAGATGTATTATTCATTCCAACCTGTTTAGATAGTAAGCCTAGAATAATGTAGATAGACTGATTCAAGCAACACTTTGTGTGCATTATTTTCTTGTGGAAGTCTGCAGAGTGCTGCAAGGGTAAGGTTTCATCAGTAAGCTAAATGGCGCTGCCTTTGCAGCTGGACCATTAGAATTCACAATTCGTTGCCCCAAGGGCCTCCTCCTCCTCTCTTTAGAGGGGCTGACTTTGTATGTGGTGCTCTGCCCCAAATAATCACTCCATTAAGGCTGTGTGCTTTCTGTACTCCTCTCATATTCCGTCCCCACAGCACAGCAGCACACCACTCCACTGCGCTGCTCCCCTGTTCTGTCCTGTCTGTCCCCATTGTCAACCTCCTGAGTCCCCAGGAATTACCCAGAGGAGAAACTGTCCCCAAATAACTTGCAGAATGGCAGGCAGGCTAGCCTCTACAGAGACTGCAGCGCTGCTCTTATCTCCCTATGGACTGAGCTCAGAGAGAAACAGAAACACAGCCATGCAGCCAGGCAGACACGGAGACAGGACCAGAGGCAGTAGTGAGAAACACTGTGTCCATGTGAGAGGAGTGAGGATAGGGGGAAGGCATTAGTGTCAGTCTGTTTGGCCTATACTGGCTGACCTCTCTGTGTTTCTCTCCAGGTGAATGTAAATGCAGAGCCAGGGTCATGTCAGTGCACTAGCCAAACCATGCCAGCCTCGCTTTTCTTAGTTTTTTGTGTCGGTTTGATAAGGTATGTCTGATTAGTGTTTTTTTCTTTTTTTTCTGGCAAGGTGCCATATGAAAGACTGCATAAACATTATTTTAGTAAAGACTGCATAAACACATTTCAGTAAAAACGAAACACTTGATGTTAGAGTGTGTAGTGAGTGGCAGGACCATCTGTCACATCATCCTACCCAGTAGTACCCAGGGACAAAGTGTGTATTTTGCTGCTGCCCTGATCACTGATGTGGAATAAAGCATGGCACAGCTCATGCCAGTCACCTTGGTGATGGCATTAGCCATACTAACACCTCTACAATATTCTTCTCTTCACACATAGTTGTTTTAACAGCCTACTGTACTATCTATGAGGCAGCTTGTCTTATCAACTACTGGATAACTAAGAAGTAAAAACACTAGACTGCGTTTAGTTCAACGGAGATAAACAATAATATAGTCATTTGCTCAGTGGAGGGTCATTCCATATGATTTCAATCACTTTCTGACTGCACTCCTTTTGATTTGAACCAAACCTTCCATACATGTTTGTCCCTGGTGGAAGTGGTCAGAATGTTTTTGGACCTAAATGCTAAATCATTCAGGAGATAGAGGTGATCAAAGTTGACACATGTTGCATACCCCACCCCACAATGAGATATCCATGTCTTTATCATTGATATAATTTGAAAGCTTTAATGTCAATTATCTAAAAACGTCTAAACTCAGATTTTTTTAATCTTCATAGAATTTTTTTCATGTTCATATAGGTTGTATCTTAGACCCTGTTTTACGTCATCTGAGGTGTTTGTGTTGTGTGTGCCATTGGTTGAGACATACTCGTGGATTTCAACTTTTAAATGCTATCACAAAGATGGTAGGAGGTCCACACATTAGAGAATGTTGACTTAAGTGGGAATATCCATTGTTATAAATTAAATTATCCATAGTAAACCTATTGCAATAATAGACATATAGGTAATAGAATAGACATTCACATTCAATTTCAATATCCGTGAACACTACCATTTTAAGTAATTGTATGTTAGTTTCGAATCAATTTATATTTCAATAGTGTTCCAGCATAATTGCAGTGGTCTGAAGGGATAGGTCAATTCTATTAATAATATTTCTATGATTAAAATGACACCCAGCCTGTATTTAAGAGTATACTATGTCTCAATCGATGATGGGCCCAACACAAACACCCCAGATGATGTAAAATAGTAAAAACTAAAACATTTGTGAAAATATGAGTTTACGTGTTTTAAGATAATTGACGATAAAGGTAAAAAAAGGACGTAATTATTTTTCAAGAAATCATTGAATAGTTTGACAACAATGTTTGTAAGCGTTGAAATGATATCAAACTCAACTGTTTATCTTTTTCAGTGATGAAGACATGGATATCTCATGGTGGGGTATGAAAAATGTGTCAACTTTGATCACCTCTATCTCCTGAATGTTTTGGCATTTAGGTCCCAAAAGTCCCTTTCTGACCACTTCTATATTGGGCAAACATGAATGGAAGGTTTCGTTCAAATCAAAAGGGATACATTCCAGTGGCGATTTGAACATGTAAATCTTAGTGGGGCAAACAAAACCAAAAAATTGGGGAGGCATGCCAGCAAAGCCACTACACAACACAACACTAAACAATAAATTAATTGTACTATAACAGTGAAAAACGGTGCCCACAAACTGTTAGGGCCTACATAAATGTCACGCACTTCTTCATCATCCGATGATATAGCGAAATCGTCGTCTGAAAGTGTGGATCAATACGCAGTAGAGTTGGTGTTCATTTTCTTAATTTATTAAAGAACGTTGAACACGAGAAAACAAGAAAACAATAAGCACGACAAATGACAGTTTTGCAGGCTCACAAAAACACGCAATGCAAAAACAATCTCCCACAAATCCCAAACACAAACACACCCTAATATATGGGACTCTCAATCAAAGACAAAGAGAAAACACCTGCCTTCAATTGAGAGTCCCAACCCCAATTAATCAACCATAGAAACACAGACTACCTAGACTAGACATAGAATTACCTAAACATAGATCATAAACCAAAAACCCGGAAATACTAAATCAAACGCCCTTTTCCCAAAACACCACCCTGAACCACATAAAACAAATACCCTCTGCCACGTCCTGAGCAAACTACAATACCAATTAACCCTTATAGTGGCCAGGACGTGACAATAAAGTTGTCCCAATAGCAGAGTCCCAACAGCAGTCCCAACACCTTACTACTCCTACACCTGGCTATCAGCGGAGCCTTGTCTGGCAGTGAAACAGTTCATTCAGCCTCATAAACAAATGTGGTTTCTACTTACTATTGAGATGTACAAATTATGGCATAAGGGTATGACGAGCGGATAAGAGGCAATTTTGATAAAGACATTAATGAGTGAGCTAGGACGAATGTTGTCAATATAACTATTTGTTCAGCACTTTTGAAATGTACAGCGGCAGAATTTAGAACATGGGCCGTTCTTAGTGTTCTCCCTGCACACCAAGTCAGAACCATAGAATATATAAAGTGGGCATATAAGCAGACAATGAACGCTCTTACAATATTCAATGATCACATTTCTCGAAAACAGGTTATAGGCTAGATGTGCACCAAGTCAAAACAGTAGGCAAAATTAAGAGGGGAAAATAGACCAAATTATTAGGGTGAGGCACATGGGCTACTAATAGCTTACTACACAACATAGACTTAGTATTTCTTAGCTACAGTATACATATCTCTCTGGCATATTACATAATTTAGGCAGAGGCATACAATACATTTTTGGACTCACCTTGAACAGGAAGGTGGCGCGGCGGTCCTTCGTGGGCAAATTTTGTCATCAAAGTCTAGCATTCTCTAGATTTATGGTGCTTTCAAGACAACTGGGAACTTGGGGAAAAAATAAGGTTGAATCATGATGACATCAGTGATCTTCAGGGCGTACGTAACTCTAGAAAGAGGCCCGAGTTCCAATATGAACTCAGGCCTCAGCTTCATTAAATAGTACCCACAAAACACCAGTCTCAATGTCAACACTGAAGAGGTGACTCTGGGATGATGGCCTTCTAGGCAGAGTTGCAAAGAAAAAGCCATATCTCAGACTGGCCAATAAAAATAAAAGATTAAGATGGGCAAAAGAACACTGTATTTCTGATCAATTTGATATTTTAATGGACAAAAAAATGTGCTTTTCTTTCAAAAACAAGGACATTTCTAAGTGATCCCTAACTTTTGAACGGTAGTGTGTGTGTATATATATATATATTTTTTTTTACATTGTTTGCAAACTGATATGTGACATGTATTAATGCCAAAATAACATGCGAAACAGGCAACCCCCTTGTTTTATTATTTTTGTTTGCTGAAAATCTGGGGCTCTGCCGCGCCTGCCCTGAATGACAGGTTGCCACTGGTACAGTCAAAGTGATTTGAAATGATATGGAATGACCCTGAACTGAGGGAAATGTGCGAGGTATCTGGGCTGATAATTCCATTTAATCCAGCTATTGGCCTCATACGCTTGTTATCTTCTTGGTGAGGGTTTGTAATGTCGCCACGGTTGGGTGTGTACAGCATACAGACTGGAAACGGGAATTGGTTTTCTCCTCCAGGTATATTTCTCTTTCTCAGATGAACTGATATGTTGTTTCTGTGTTCATGAAAGCCCCAGAACATCTGAACTAGAGCAATAATGTTAAATATTACAATACGTTTATTACATTAATGTGCACCACATTTTGTGTATTGTCTTTTTTTATGATCCTTTAAACTACTACTAGTTTGATTGTAGGCATCAATTGTTCCATTTAATAATCACACATATTAGCAAACATATTTCATTTCAAACTTCACATTTCTATGGTACAGGCACGATATCAGCAAAATGCCTGCGTTAAGTTTAGATAATTTTCCTTTTATCATCCCAGCTCTAATCTGAACACTCATTGATTCTTTTCAGGGATTGTTTACAAATACAAATAACGAAGTCAACATCTAATTTTCTCTTGTTGCCTAGTGATCGCACGTACAGTCCTTTCGGAAAGTATTCAGACCCCTTGATTTTTTTTCCCACATTTTGTTACGTTTCACCAGTATTCTAAAATGGATTAAATTATTTTTTTTCCTCATCAATCTACACACAACACCCCATAATCACAAAAACAAAAGCAGTTTTGGGGGAATTTTAGCAAATGTATTAAAAATATAGAACAAATACCTTATTTACATAAGTATTCAGACCCTTTGCTATGAGACTCGAAGTTGAGCTCAGGTGCATCCTGTTGCATCCTTGAGATGTTTCTACAACTTGATTGGAGTCCACCTGTGGTAAATTCAATTGATTGGACATGATTTGGAAAGGCACACACCTGTCCTGTCTTGGTCCCACAGTTGACAGTGCACGTTAGAGCAAAAACCAAGCCATGAGGTTGAAGGAATTGTCTGTAGAGCTCCGAGACAGGATTGTGTCAAAGCACAGATCTGGGGAAGGGTACCAAAACATTTCTGCAGCATTGAAGGTCCCCAAGAACACAGTGGACTCCATCATTCTTAAATGGAAGAAGTTTGGAGCCACTAAGACTCTTCCTAGAGCTGGCCGCCCGGCCAAACTGAGCAATCGGGGGAGAAGGGCCTTGGTCAGGGAAGTGACTAAGAAACCGATTTTCACTCTGACAGAGCTCCAGAGTTCCTCTGTGGAGATGGGAGAACCTTCCAGAAGGACAACCATCTCTGCAGCACTCCACCAATCAGGCCTTTATGGTAGAGTGGTCAGGCAGAAGCCACTTCTCAGTAAAAGGCACATGACAGTCCGCTTGTAGTTTGCCAAAAGGCACCTAAAGTCTCTCATACCATGACAAACAAGATTCTCTGGTCTGATGAAACCAAGATTGAACTCTTTGGCCTGAATGCCAAGTGTCACGTCTGGAGGAAACCTGGTACCATCCCATTGGTGAAACATGGTGGTGGCAGCTTGTTTCAGCGGCAGGGACTGGGAGACAAGTCGTGATCGAGGGAAAGATGAATGGAGCAAAGTACGGAGATATCCTTGATGAAAACCAGCTCCAGAGCGCTGAGGACCTCAGACTGGGGCGAAGGTTCACCTTCCAACAGGACAACGACCCAAAGCACACAACCAAGACAATGCAGGAGTGGCTTCGGGAAAAGTCTCTGAATGTCTTTGAATGGCCCAGGCAGAGCCTGGACTGGAACCTGGTCGAACATCTCTGGAGAGACCTGAAAATGGCTGTGCAGCAATGCTCCCCATCCAACCTGACAGAGCTTAAGAGGATCTGCAGAGAAGAATGGGAGAAACGCCCCAAATACAGGTGTACCAAGCTTGTAGCATCATACCCAAGAAGACTCCAGGTTGTAATCGCTGCCAAAGGTGTTTCAACAAAGTACTGATTAAAAGGTCTGTGTACTTATGTAAATGTGAAATTTCCATTATATATTTTCTATAAATTTGCTAAAATGTATAAAAACCTGTTTTTACCACAGGTGGTGCACCTGAGCTCAACTTGTTTTATATTTTTAATACATTTGCTAAAATTCCCCCAAAACTGTTTGTTTTGTCATTATGGGTTATTGTGTGTAGATTGGTGAAGGAAAAAATATGTTAAATACATTTTAGAATAATTCTGTAACATAACAAAATGTCAAGGGGTCTGAATACTTTCCGAATGCACTTTAATTGTTTCGACACACATTCTGTATGTACATACAACCATTGCAATCACATTTCAAGACAGTCACAGATGCTCTCTTGTATTGCCTCATTCTTGACTTGTTCTATTCATATATTGGAATTGCACAATATCAGTTTCAGTTTCTCCCAGCGGATGCATGAAGTTTTCTATGTAAGGGAGGTGCTGAAGAGTAAACAGTCATCTGAATGAGAACACAGGAGGAGAACACAGTGTCTCTCTTAAAAAGGTTAGTGGTGCCTGCTTGGCTGCTTGGAGGAGATTGGGAGAGAATCCACTCCTCAGTCCTGGTCTAATTAGCCACCCAGCAGTGTCCAGCCCCAGACCCATACCAAGCCCCTGCACCAGCCCAGCTGGACCCAGACTCTCTCTCTCTCTGTCTGGTCCAACACATAACCGGCTGGCTGGCTCCTCTCTGATAGTCTTTTAACAGGAGAGAAGATTCAGGTATTCTGCACATGTACCTAATTACCCACTGGCCACAGTCCAAATACATTATTCACAAGGCTTCCCTGGATCCACCCTGAATAATTAATAGAATACATTTGAATGACCTCCCCATTGGCAAAGCATCAAATACCTTATTTATTTTTCCTCAGACTTTTGTGTTGCGGAGTAGGAGTTTTCACATTTTCTTGCCCAGGGACCCCTGCCCAGGAAAAGCAGTGACCCAGGGACACCCATCACACAGTGCATTTGGAAAGTATTTAGACCCCTTGACTTTTTCCACATTTTGTTACGTAACAGCTTTATTCTAAAATAGATTTAACAAAAAGATAGTCCTTATCAATTTACACACAATACCCCATAATGAAAAACTTCCCCACAGCATGATGCTGCCACCACCATGCTTCACTGTAGGGATGGTATTGGCCTGGTGTTGAGCAGTGCCTGGTTTCCTCCAGACGTAACTCTTGGCATTCAGGCCAAAGAGTTAAATCTTGGCTTCATCAGACCGGAGAATCTTGTTTCTCATGGTCTGAGAATCCTTTAGGTGCCTTTTGGCAAACTCCAAGCAGGCTGTCGTGCCTTTTACTTATGGGTGGCTTCAATCTGGCCAATCAACCGTGAAGGCCTGATTGGTGGAGTGCTGCAGAGATGGTTGTCCTTCTGGAAGGTTCTTCCATCTCCACAGAGGAACTCTGGAGCTCTGTCAGAGTGACCGTCAGGTTCTTGGTCACCTCCTTGGCCAAGGCCCTTCTCCCCCGATTGCTCAGTTTGAGTGGGCGGCCAGCTCTAGGAAGAGTCTTAGTGTTTCCAAACTTCTTCCACTTTAAGAATGATGGAGGCCACTGGGTTCTTGGGGACCTTCAATGTTGCAGACATTTTTTGGTACCCTTCCACAGATCTGTGCTTCAACACAATCCTGTCTCGGAGCTCTCTGGACAATTCCTTCGACCTCATGACGTGGTTTTTGCTCTAACATACACTGTCAACTGTGGGACCTTATATAGACAGGTGCGTGCCTTTCAATATCATGTCCAATCAGTTGAATGTACCACAGGTGGATTCCAATCAAGTTGTAGAAACATCTCAAGGAGGATCAATGGAAACAGTATGCACCTGAGCACAATTTCGAGTCTAATGCCAAATGGTCTGAATACTTATGTAAAAATGTGTGAATATTTCTAAAAACCAGTTTTCGCTTTGTCATTATGGGGTATTGTGTGTAGATTGATGAGGAAATCTATTTTATTTATTGCATTTTAGAATAAGGCTGTAACGTAACAAAATGTAGATAAAGTCAAGGGGTCTGAATACTTTCTGAATGCACAGTACATCAGATAGGTGCAGTGAAATGTGTTGTTTTACAGGGTCAGCCATAGTATTTTTTTATTTAACCTTTTAACTAGGCAAGTCAGTTAAGAACAAATTCTTATTTACAATGACGGCCTACCCCGGCCAAACCCGGACGATGCTGGGCCAATTGTGCGCTGCACTATGGGACTCCCAATCACGGCCGGTTGTGATACAGCCTGGAATCGAACCAGGGCCTGTAGTGAAGCCTCTAGCACTGAGATGCAGTGCCTTAGACCGCTGCACCACTCAGGTAGTATTACAACACCCCCTGGAGCAAATTAGGTTGAAGAGCCTTGCTCAAGGGCACATCAACAGCTTTTTTCACCTTGTCGGCTGGTATATTTGAACCAGCAACCTTTTGGTTACTGGCCCAACGCTCTTAATGATTGGCTACCTGCCACCCAGACCTGGGTTATTGTGGCCAGCAGATGATGATGATGATGGGAGGGGAGGAATGCATTTATCTGTTCTCTAAATGATGTACTTCCCCCTCCCAGTGAGGACTGGACAGGTCCAGTGTCCAGCAGCATCATGGATGTCCAGTCAGATCTCTGCAGCTCGGCCATAATGGGCGCTCCTCTCCTTAGCTAATCCCATCATCTGCCATGTCATTGCCAGCAATTTTCGGGTTAAAATGAAATACATGAATCATAAGTTCTAATGTGTTGTCTATCGGGTATCATCATGACGTGAAATTAGATAATCAGGTTTAGAGTAAAATGGTTTGGATATCCATGTATGCATCCATTTGAGTAGTTTCTATGTTGTAGAAACATCTCAACGATGATCAATGGAAACAGGATGCACCTGAACTCAATTTCGAGTCTCATAGCAAAGGGTCTGAATACTTATGTAAATAAGGTATTTTAGCTTTATTTTTAATGCATTTGCAAACATTTCTAAAAACCGGTTTTCACTTTGTCATTATGGGGTACTGTGTATAGATTGATGAGAAAAACAAAGATTTAATCCGTTTTTGAATAAGGCTGTAATGTCACAATGTGGAAAAAGTGAATGGGTCTGAATACTTTCCGAATGCACTGTATGTTAGCAAAAAATAGTAATAGTCACGTCTTGTCAGCTGAATAATAATAGCAAGTACTGTAGTAATCAACATTTTAAAATACTAGATTTGGTAGACAGTTTCATTATTTTGACAATTCATTGGAAGAGGAAACTCTAACATAGTCCATTAGCTATAAAGGTAATGGTATGGAGAGGCAGAGAGAGACACACACCTGCATGTGAGTTCTCACATTTTTCAACATGTTTTTTTTTACAAAAGGATAGATATATCAGGATGCTACCCTCTACAGCATGGCCTTCGCTCCAGATAAAAACTCCAAACCTACAACCTAAGTTTGGTCAAAATGAACCGGATAGATTACTGCTACCAAGGTTTCCTGCCTTCTAGGCAGAGTTGCAAAGAAAAAGCCATATCTCAGACTGGCCAATAAAAAGAAAATATTAAGATGGGCAAAAGAGCACTGGCCTTCTAGAACTCTGTCTAGAAGGCCAGCATCCCGGGAGTCACCTCTTCACTGTTGACGTAGAGACTGGTGTTTTGCGGGTACTATTTAATGAAGCTGCCAGCTGAGGACTTGTGAGGCGTCTGTTTCTCAAACTAGACACTAATGTACTAGTCCTCTTGCTCAGTTGTGCACCGGAGCCTCCCACTCCTTTTTCTATTCTGGTTAGAGCCAGTTTGCGCTGTTTTGTGAAGGGAGTAGTACACAGCGTTGTATGAGATCTTCAGTTTCTTGGCAATTTCTCACATGTAATAGTATTCGTTTCTCAAACAAGAATAGACTGACAAGTTTCAGAAGAAAGTTATTTGTTTCAGGCCATTTTGAGCATGTAATCGAACCCAAAAATGCTGATGCTCTAGATACTCAACTAGTCTAAAGAAGGCCAGTTTTATTGCTTTAATCAGAACAACAGTTTTCAGCTGTGCTAACATATAGTTGAAGTCGGAAGTTTACATACACTTAGGTTGGAGTCATTAAAATGAGTTTTTCAACCACTCCACAAATTTCTTGTTATCAAACTATAGTTTTGGCAAGTCGGTTAGGACATCTACTTTGTGCATGACACAAGTAATTTTTCCAACAATTGTTTACAGACAGATTATTTCACTTATAATTCACTGTATCACAATTCCAGTGGGTCAGAAGTTTACATACACTAAGTTGACTGTGGGAAAATGGGAAAATCAAAAGACATCAGCCAAGAACTCAGAAAATATTCACCCAATTTATTGTGGGAAGCTTGTGGAAGGCTACCTGAAACGTTTGACCCAAGTTAAATAATTTAAAGGCAATGCTACCAAATACTAATTAATTGTATGTAAACTTCTGACCCACTGGGAATGTAATGAAAGAAATAAAAGCTGAAATAAATCATTCTCTCTACTATTATTCTGACATTTCACATTCTTAAAATTAAGTGGTGATCCTAACTGACCTAAGACAAGGAATGTTTACTAGGATTAAATGTCAGGAATTGCGAAAAACTGAGTTTAAATGTATTTGGCTAAGGTGTATGTAAACTTCCGACTTCAACTGTTACTGCAAAAGGGTTTTCTTAAAATTAAATACAAAATCTGCCGTTTCCAGCTACAGTAGTCATTTACAACATTAATAATGTCTACACTGTATTTCTGATCAATTTGATGTTATTTTAATGGACAAAAAATAGTATTTTCTTTCAAAAACAAGGACATTTCTAAGTGACCTCAAACTTTTGAACGGTAGTGTGTATATATTTTTTTTATCCCAGCCCCTGTCCCCAGGAGGCCTTTTGCCTTTTGGTAGGCCGTCATTGTAACTAAGAATTTGTTCTTAACTGACTTGCCTAATTAAATAAAGGTTGAATAAAAATGTAATTAAGGTGTCTTGTCGGCGTAGAGAAAATGTAGCTTTTCTTTAGCAAATTTCCAGCAATTTTATGAATTTTGCCATGGCTAATGCTGTGTTCCTCTGGTCAAACATTCTACAAATTAATGGGAATGCGCCCTGAATGCCCAATTTGAGGAATTTTCAATTCTCCTGACTGTCTTGCAAAATAAATATGAGATGAAGTATAAATTATTACTGTTAAGCAGCATTAAACAGTCTCACAAAGTAAGGCATAGGGCTGTTGTAGTATTTGTCAGTCTGAGTAGGGGATAGTTTCAGTTTGTGACTGGATCGGGTAGATCTGACATGGCATCTCATCAGAGGCAGCCATTTGTTGTAATCCTGGGATTTTGCAAGTTTCTGGACAAAGGATCTGCAGAGTTGAAGTGGTGAAGATGGTTCATCATGAAGAGCCTTTGGTGGTAATGTCAGAGATCTCTGTGTGTGTGTGTGTCCCATTTTAGGTTGACTTGGAATATCACACTGAGTGCTTTGATGCTGGACACCACCTCAAGTGTGTGGCCGTAGATGGATAATGGCGGAGGTTGGTCAGGATTGTCGTCGAAACAGGTGTACATGACTTTGCATTTTGTTGGATTGAGGTTCATCTTGTGTTTTTCTGACCAGTCAGCTAGTTGGTTGAGGTCCTGCTGTATGGTTGTTGTGTCACATACAGTACCAGTCTAAAGTTTGGACACACCTATTCAAGGGTTCTTATTTATTTTTTACTATTTTCTACATTGTAGAATAACAGTGAAGACATCAAAATTATGAAATAACACATATGGAGTCATGTAGTAACCAAAAAAGTGTTAAATCAAAATATATTTTATATTTGAGATTCTTCCAAGTAGCCACCCTTTGCCTTGACGACAGCTTTGCACACTCTTGGCATTCTCTCAAACAGCTTCACGAGGAATTATTTTCAAACAGTTTTGAAGGAGTTCCCGCATATGCTGAGCACTTGTTGGCTGCTCTTCCTTCACTCTGTGGTCCAACTCATCCCAAACCATCTCAATTGGGTTGAGGTTAGGTGATTGTGGAGGCCAGGTTATCTGATGCAGCACATCTTATGCAGCACTCCATCACTCTCCTTCTTGGTCAAACAGCCCTTACACTGCCTTGAGGTGTGTTGGTTCATTGTCCTGTTGAAAAACAAATGATAGTCCCACTAAGTGCAAACCAGATCGAATGGCGTATCGCTGCAGAATGCTGTGGTAGCCATGCTGGTTAAGTGTGCCATGAATTATAAATAAATCACTGTTAGTGTCACCAGCAAAGCACCATCACACCTTCTCCTCCATGCTTCACAGTGGGAACCACACATGCAGAGATCCATTCACCTACTGCGTCTCACAAAGACACGGCGGTTGGAACCAAAAATCTCAAATTTGGACTCATCAGACCAAAGGACAGATTTCCACCGGTCTAATGTCGATTGCTTGTGTTTCTTGGCCCAAGCAATTCTCTTCAATTCTCTTCTTCTTATTGGTGCAATTTCTGAGGCTGGTAACTCTAATAAACATATCCTATGCAGCAGAGGTAACTCTGGGTCTTCCTTTCCTGTGGCGGTCGTCATGAGAGCCAGTTTCATCATAGTGCTTGATGGTTTTTGTGACTGCACTTGAAGAAACATTCAAACTTCTTGACATTTTCCGGATTGACTGTCCTTCATGTCTTAAAGTAATGATGGACTGTCGTTTCTCTTTGCTTATTTGAGCTGTTCTTGTCATGATATGGACTTGGTCTTTTACCAAATCTTCTGTATACCAACCCTACCTTATCACAACACAACTGATTGACTCAAAAGCATTAAACGAAAAGAAATTCCACAAATAACATCTTAACAAGGCACACCTCTTAATTGAAATGCATTCCAGGTGGCTACGTCATGAAGCTGTTTGAGAGAATGCCAACAGTGTGCAAAGCTGTCATCAAGGCAAAGGATGGCTACTTTGAAGAATCTAATATCTAAAATATATTTTGATTTGTTTAACACTTTTTTGGTTACTACAAGATTCCATATGTGTTTTGATGTCTTCACTATTATTCTACAATGTAGAAAATAGTAAAAATAAAGAAAAACCCTGGAATGTGTCCAAACTTTTGACTGGTACTGTATGTGTATCGCTTCGGTGAGGTTCAGGTCATCCACAAAGGCCCAGGAGTTGGATAGAGTACCCTCTGATGCGTCATTTTCATCCCACTGTGTTTCGCTGCTAAAACGAGTTTTGTTAAGCTGATCAGATGAATACATTACTTCAATCTACTTTTGACTACGCTGTTAACATTTTAAGCACATTCAAATCCATGTCTTAAACGTTTCTATGCTTCGAATAGCAAAGAAACGTGTAAACTGAACATTAACTTACATTTCAGATCGCAAAGTGAGCTCCTATGCAGCTATTATCACTTAATTAAAGTGCAAATCAGTTCAATACATACATTGGCTCAGCTGGCTGGCATGTTTTTCTTTTGAGCTTCACTCACATCGTCTTGTCTTACACTAACGTATGCTATTAGTCCTTTTATGATCTCCCTTCCTCCACCACATGGCATAGGTGTAGCTCAGTACTACAGGGTGTAGTACACGTGTGGTTAATGTAATGAATATCATCAATTAAATGAACACCCTGTGAACCAACCAGGCAATATTTAAACGTTGCTCTTTTTGTGGAACAGGTGTGTCATGAACTTGTTTATTTTATTGAATATACCCACATGGCAGTTATAGACTGAAGTATATGGGTATAGGCTAACATCAACACATAAACAATAAAATACCATTTAGTTGCGAAAACAGAAGTAAAGTACATAATTTGAGAGAGGGGGATCCTTAGAGTCTTGACAGAAGTAGAGGATGGGTGATTTATTTATATTTTCTGGCGTGTTGGATAGAGAGAAGGTGGGTGCCACGGGTGGTTCTGCCCGTAACTTTCCCTCGACAAGCAGCCAGTCTCAGAAGGGGGACTTGAAGAGGGAGATTGCGTAGTGCAGGCACAGCTGCTCTTGGAGTGTTTGCAGTGCTAGTGTATGTAGTGCATCTATCTCACTGTGCCCAGGATGATAAGGCAAACACAGTTTGTTAGCAGATTTAGATGAAACAACATGCCAATAACAGTAGCTGTAGATAATGTAATGAAAGTGGGGTGTTGGAGGGTGGTTGGTCATGAGGACATCAGGTGGATCCAGGTTTGGGAAAGGGATATGGTAGGCTTCTTGGAGCATGGCAGAACCCCTACTGTAGCTCCTGGAGAACAGGAGCAGAGTAGCAAGGGAAGAGGCAGAGGTGTAGAAGGATGCAGAAAGCAACCACACAGGTTACAGGTAGATCAGGGGCGCCTTCAGCAGGACTCAACGTTTTGGAAGGTTCAGATAGAAATATATGTTATATAGAACCAACATGCCTCTCCAACATGTAGAACATCCCAGTCCTTGGAGGCAGTAGTAAGTACACTCACATACGCTGGGCTACAGTAGCTCCATCTTGCCCTCTGATAGACCAGGTAGAATTGTCACCATATTGCTTACACCTATCGAACCCACTCAGGTCAACACAAGTGCATAGGGTGTAAGGGCTAGGGCTTGATTTGGGATTTAGGGATAGGCTCTTTCTGAATTTGTCTGTTTTCGATTCCTCACGTCCTCTCGCTTTGCCCCCGTTTCAAAACGGATTGGAGGAGAATATCTGAGGTTCCTCCCCTCAAACATTCTCCTCCAATGCATTCTGAGGAGGTGAAGAGAGAGGATACGAGGGAGAAAAATAAAATAAGAGCCACATAATCACATAATTACTGACTGCTGTTGCACATCAGGTTGCAGGAGAATGAGGAAAAACTCCTGTGCACATGTGCAGATGCTTACCATTATCTGTATGGGTGCTGACAAGTGTAGCCATTTACTTTTCCCTCAGTTTGCAATATCTCACACTACAGCTTGTGGTCACGTCATATCACTGAGTCTGCATTTAAGTATATGCAAAATGTACATAAACACATGCATTCACTGACTCGTTTATCAGATGACTGCAGAATTTGGCAAGCTCTAGCAACGGCCCTAATGACGGACACTAATAGCTAATTGAATCCCATTGTGACGCGGGGGTGGACACATTTTGGCAAGTGGACACTATTTGGCATGACATGCCCACTTAGAATGTTCACTCTAATGACTGTGCTTTCTTCCATATTAAAGGGATAGTTTGAGATTTTGGCAATGAAGCCATTTGTCTTCTTCCCTAGAGTCAGATGAACAGGAACAGCTAGTATAGTTAGCATTGGCTCGTGAAACTACCTCAAACTTCTTTCATACTGGACACAAAGACATAATCTACAAAATAGCTTCCAATACTCTACTCAGACTGCATCCAGTTTGCTATCACAGTGCCATCCGTTTTGTTACCAAATCAACCTTATACCACCCACCTCTGCGACCTGTATTCTCTAGTCGGCTGGCACTCACTATATATTCGTCGCCAAACCCACTGGTTCCAGGTCATCTATAAGTCTTTGCTAGGTAAAGCCCGCCTTATCTCAGCTCACTGGTCACCATAGCAACACCCACCCGTAGCACGCGCTCCAGCAGGTGTATTTCACTGGTCATCCCCAAAGCCAACACCTAATTTGGCCGCCTTTCCTTCCAGTTCTCTGCTGCAAATGACTGGAACGAATTGCAAAAATCACTGAAGCTGGAGAGTTACATTTCCCTCACTAACTTTAAGCATCAGCTATCTGAGCAGCTAACCAATTGCTGCAGCTGTACATAGTCCATCTGTAAATAGCCCACTCAATCTACCTACCTCATCCCCATACTGTTTTTATTTACTTTTCTGCTCTTTTGAAAACCAGTATCTCTACTTGCACGTCATCATCTGCTCATTTATCACTCCAGTGTTAATCTGCTAAATTGCAATTCTTCGCTACTATGGCCTATTTATTGCCATACCTCCTCATGCCTTTTGCACACACTATATATAGACTTTCTTTTTTCTACTGTGTCCTTGACTTGTTTATTGTGTTATTGGCTTGTTTATTGTTTATTCCATGTTATTCCATGTGTAACTCTGTGTTGTTGTCTGTGTCCCACTGCTTTGCTTTATCTTGGCCAGGTTGCAGTTGTAAATGAGAACTTGTTCTCAACTGGCCTACCTGGTTAAATAAAGGTGAAATAAAATAAAATAAAAAAAATAATGGTATCCATGGTGGTATTCTGTTGCAGTTAGCGATGTTCATAAAATGTATAATTTTTCCCACAAATCCCCAAAAGAATTTGTCCAAAAACATTTTAGAAAATGTGCGGACCCCCTGAAGTACCTTAGTGGACCCCAGTTCGAAAATCCTTGTTTCTTAAGTAGTTACTTGTTGCATAGATATTCCCAGCCTCATTATCTTCATAATTTATATCTGTCCTTGTAGTTTTATACAGTTATTAGTCAAGCCAAAGATGATGGGAGATTGACAACTGTTCGGCTTTCCCATCTCAAAAGTTGCTTGCAAATTCCATCTAAGCGTTGTGAGACGACAGGGTATTCTAGCTATTGTCTGGTTTGCACGTTCACTACGGTATTTTTCAAACAAACTACAAACATTACAAATCGTTCAGTGAAATGAATTGTCAGAGTGTGGGGAGTAGCATCTCACTTTGCCTTTCTCTCTCTGGGTTTGCTAGCCTCAGCTTGGCAGAGATAAAGTTAGTGCATGTTGTGCATTCAGAGCATAAAGTATGTCTTATTGTTATGATGACTCCCCTCAGCAGTCTGACGTAGCAGCATCTCTGTTTTAGTTTTTTAGTTGGTCTCACTTCATATACATGTACACCTGGACCTGTGTCCTTTAGAAAACCAACCTACATCAGCATGAATTGAAATGCCAATGCAGTCATGTGCTTATACAGGAGGGATTGACTCAAGTGAAGTGATGCAGTTTGAAGCGCCAATGGGTTTTTGACAGGGAATGTAAATGAATGGAAGTACTGTACAGCCAGCCCTCTCGCAGAGCTGTGTCTTTTGAGACTGTTTCATATGTCTCTTTGATGTGTGGCCCCTCTGCGCTGAGAGAACCATTTCTGCTGTCTGATATGTTATGACATGTTCTAGGTGTGATATCTCTCTGTTAGGCTGTTTGTGGCTGCGTGCGTGCCTGTGTGCATTTGTGCCTCAGTGCTGGTATGTGTGTGTGTGTGTGTGTGTGTGTGTGTGTGTGTGTGTGTGTGTGTCTTCACACTTGTCCTCTATACCAACATGTCTGACCTTCATAATTAAAACATCCGAAAATACCAGGGCAACACAGTGAGTTAGCAGTCAGTTAGCCAATAAAAGACACATTGTACTTACAGTAAATGTATCATGCATGAGCGGCAAAGGCTTCTTAGATTCTTTCAGAACAACACTGCCTTTGCTTTGCCTGCCGCCGTAGCAGAAAGAAGCTCTGCAGATTGCATCTGCGGCACGCCTTGTGGCTGTTGATTGTATGTAATTAAGTTTTCCTCCTCTGCAATGAAGGGATGTTTTTTTTTAATCTCCCACTGACACACATGGTGGGAAGAAGGGCAGAGGAGGATGCCATGAGGGGGTCTAAAAATGCAACTCTTATTTGCATTCAGTGTAAATGGATGCATTACTCTTCCCACCAACTGTATCTAACGTATTGCAGTAAGATCAGATTTTTTATGCAAGCTGTCATAGACCCCTTGACTTTTCCACATTTTGTTATGTTGCAGCCTTATTCTAAAATGGATTACATGAAGAAAAAATATCCGCAGCAATCTACACACAGTACCCCATAATGACAAAGCGAAAACAGGCTTTTAGAAATGTTTGCATAAAATAATTAACACAAATATCTTATTTACATAAGTATAAAGACCCTTTGCTATGAGACTCGAAATTGAACTCAGGTGCATCCTGTTTCCATTGATCATCCTTGAGGTTTCTACAACTTGATTGGAGTCCACCTGTGGTACATTCAATTGATTGGACATGATTTGGAAAGGCACACACCTGTCTATATAAGGTCCCACAGTTGACAGTGTATGTCAGAGCAAAAACCACGTCATGAGCTCGAAGGAATTGTCCGTATAGCCACTCCTCAGTAGAAGGCACATTGCAGCCCGCTTGGAGTTTGCCAAAAGGTACCCAAAGACTCTCAGACCATGAGGAACAAGATTCTCTGGTCTGATGAAACCAAGATTGAACTCTGTCCTGAATGCCAAGCGTCACGTCCGGAGGAAATCTGGCACCATCCCTATGGTGAAGCATCATGCTGTGGGGATGTTTTTCAGCTGCAGGTGTAACAGTGTAGGTTCCGTCCCTCTCTTCGCCCCAACCCGGGCTCGAACCAGGGACCCTCTGCACACATCAACAACTGACACCCCACGAAGCAACGTTACCCATCGCGCCACAAAAGCCGCGGCCCTTGCAACGCAAGGGGAAACCCTACTTCAAGTCTCAGAGCGAGTGACGTCACCGATTTGAAACACTATTAGCGCGCACCACCGCTAACTAACTAGCCATTTCACATCGGTTACACTCACCCCCCCCCTTTGACCTCCTCCTTTTTCCGCAGCAACCAATGATCCGGGTCAACAGCATCAATGTAACAGTGTAGGTTCCGTCCCTCTCTTCTCTTCGCCCCAACCCGGGCTCAAACCAGGGACCCTTGCACACATCAACAACTGACACCCACCGAAGCATCGTTACCCATCGCGCCACAAGAGCCACGACCCTTGCAACGCAAGGGGAAACCCTACTTCAAGTCTCAGAGCGAGTGACGTCGCCGACTGAAACGCTATTAGCGCGCACCACCGCTAACTAACTAGCCATTTCACATCGGTTACACAGGGTCTGGGAGACTAGTCAGGATCGAGGCAAAGATGAACGGAGCAAAGTACAGAGAGATCCTTGATGAAAACCTTCTCCAGAGCACTCATGACATGACTGGGGCGAAGGTTCATCGTCCAACAGGACAACGACCCTAAGCACACAGCCAAGACAATGCAGGTGTGGCTTCTCCACAAGTCTCTGAATGTCCTTGAGTGGCCCAGCCAGAGCTTGGACTTGAACCCAATCGAACATCTCTGAAGAGGCCACCTTAAAATGGCTGTGCAGCGATGCTCCCCATCCAACCTGACAGAGCTTGAGGGGATCTGCAGAGAAGAATGGGAGAAACTCCCCAAATACAGGTGTGCCAAGCTTGTAGCGTCATACCCAAGAAGACTCTAGGCTGTAATCGCTGCCAAAGGTGCTTCAACAAAGTACTGAGAAAAGGGTCTGAATTCCTATGTAAGTGTGTTATTTCAGTTTTTTATTTTGTATAAATTTGCTAAACTTGTCATTACAGGGTATTAATGAGGAAAAAATAACGAGTTAAACAATTTTAGAATAAGGCTGTAACATAACAAAAAGTGGAAAAGGTCAAGGGGTCTGAATACTTTCCGAATGCACAGTATAAATGTTGTTTTTTGATGCCGGCATCTTGTTACTTTAGTCATGCTTTCTATCACAGATGAGCAACCCTCATTTGGATGAATAATGCAGCACCTATGGCTGCAACATGTCTGCTTTGTTGAGTGCAGTTGCAGCATTACCTTACTCAGGAGCTCCTCTCCTGAGGTCTTAACACTGTTCACTATCTGTTCTATGTCGTCCCTCTCTCTCCAGGAGAATGAGCTTCAAGATGTTCTCCAGGAGAAGAAGCACTTGAGTCTCCACTTGTTCAACAATAGCCAGAACACAGTCCAATATGAACAGGTAGGTAGTGTAGAAGAGAGCACTGAGCTGCACAATGAAACCCCTTATCTGCACACCCCATCTTAGGGGTTCACTCCATTTTCACTCTGCCCTTCCTCTCTCTCTCTCCTGTTATATATACTGAACAAAAATATAAATGCAACATGTAAAGTGTTGGTCCCATGTTTGAGCTGAAATCAAATGTTCCATACGTACAAAAAGATTATTGCAGTCAAATTTTGTGCACAAATTTGTTTACATCCTTGTTAGTGAGCGTTTCTCCTTTGCCAACATAATCCATCCACCTGACAGGTGTGGCACATCAGGAAGCTGATTAAACAGTATGATCATTATACAGGTGCACCTTGTGCTGGAGACAAAAGCCACTCTAAAATGTGCAGCTTTGTGACACAACAGTGCCACAGATGTTTTAAGTTGAGGTGACGTGCAATTGGCATGCTTACTGCAGGATCGTCCACCAGAGCTGTTGCCAGAAAATGTAATGTTCATTTCTTTACCATAAGCCGCCTCCAACATCATTTTAGCAAATTTGGCAGTACGTCCAATCAGCCTCATAACGGCAGACCACGTGTAACCACGCCAACCTAGGACCTCCACATCCGGCTTCTTCACCTGCACCAGCCACCCGGAAAGCTGATGAAAATGAGGAGTATTTGTAATAAAGCCATTTTGTGGTGAAACTCATTATTTTTGTCTGGACCTGGCTCCCCAGTGGGTGAGCCTGGCTCCCAAGCTGGTGGGCCTATGCCCTCCCAGGCCCACCCATGGCTGTGCCCCTGTCCAGTCATGTGAAATCCATAGATTAGGGCCTAATGAATTTATTTAAATTGACTGATTTCCTTACATGAACTGTAACTCAGAAAAATAATTGAAATTGTTGCATGCTGCGTTAATATTTTTGTTCAGTATAGATGAATGTGTGTCTTTTTTATTTATTTTATTTCACCTTTATTTAAACAGGTAGGCCAGTTGATATTTACCATTTCTCATTTACAACTGCGACCTGGCCAAGATAAAGCAAAGCAGTGCAACACAAACAACAGAATTACACACAGAATATACAAACGTACAGTCAATAACATAATATAAAAAAATCTATATACAGTGTGTGCAAATGAGGTAAGATTAGGGAGGTATAGCAATAAATAGGCCATAGTAGCGAAGATACTACGGAAGATATGAGGCTCCAGCTTCAGTGATTTTTGCAATTCGTTCCAGTCATTGGCAGCAGAGAACTGGAAGGAAAGGCGGCCAAAGGAGGAGTTGGCTTTGGGGGTGACCAGTAAAATATACCTGCTGGAGCGCGTGCTACGTGTGGGTGCTGCTATGGTGACCAGTGAGCTGAGATAAGGTGGGGCTTTTAAAGGAAAAATCCACTCAAACTATATGTTGGTATTTTTGTCATTAGTTCACTATTAATACAGTCCAACAATGTTTTGCATGTCAGCAGTCAAGTTTTCAAGATATTGGACTTTCAAGAAGCAAAGTGACACATGCAAAATGCATCATCATCATGATGTGGCAAGTAAAACTTCCTATATCTTGAAAACAAGACTGCTGACATGCAAAACATTTTGGGACTGTATCAACAGTGGACTAATGAAAAATAGTGTTTGAGTGGATTTTTCCTTTAAGCGCAGTGCTGATGTTGAAGCTGCTAGTGTCTCCAGCCTCATCTGGATCATGGGGTGGCAGGTAGCCTAGTGGTTAGAGCGTTGGACTAGTAATTGAAAGGTTGCAAGATCGAATCCATGAGCTGACAAGGTAAACATCTGTCAGTCTGCCCCTGAACAAGGCAGTTAACCCACTGTTCCTAGGCCGTCATTGAAAATAAGAATTTGTTCTTAACTTGCCAAGTTAAATAAAGGTACAAACAATTAAATGGCTAGGACTCTGAGCCTCTGATTGTATTATCACCTTCCTGTTGGCCCCTCACACCTCACAGACCTTCCTTCCTGCCCAGCTGATGACACCAAGACAAGGGAGATCATCAGATCACGCTAGGAAGCATAAAGCCTGATTGGCAGGTAGCTGCTGGGAGTCAAGGGAGTTCAGGATTTGAACAGAGGATGCTGGTTATTAATGTCTTATCAGGACACTGGGCTCTCAAACAAGTCAGCCATCTGCCAGTGTTATCACTGAGGCTGATATGAGAGCAGCACTTTGCTAGCTGCATGGGTGGATATTAGACCCCTTGCTACACCTGTACCTCTGCGTTCTGATCATTATCTCTGAGTGGACTAATGAGGAGGGGCGGAGCATGGTAACAACACCTCTCATCAGCCTGTCTGTCTGAGTTGGCTCCCCTTCTACACCATACTGTTCAGTCCTATCTGGCCACATTAGCTGAGACACAACAATGCCTTTTCTTCCTACTACAGACAGATCCCCCCCACACACAGTGTGGAGGTGGACCACTCTGAATGTAGCTCTGTGTGTTGCTGTTGTAACAGTTATGGATGCACTGAAGAAAGGCTCCACTAGTCACCACTACCTTTGTTTGAGAAAATGATCAGGGGATGAGACGGCTTCACTGCTGTCTGTGTGAGTCACAGTATAAATGGTGTGATTGCATGGCAGCCATCCCTTTTCTAGTTGTATTTTACAGGAGCAGTAGCTATAGTAGTACATTAGAAACTTCCTAGTGGGCACATACGTCAGTTCAACGTCTAGTTTTGATTTACATTTGGTTGTCAACTAAAGTGAATTCAATGTGAAATCAACAAGAAATATCACAATCTCATTGGATTTAGGTTCAAAGTTGGGTGGAATAAATACGGAATTCCTTTACGTTGATGATTTCTTTCCCCAAATACAATCAGTTTTCCACGTTGATTCAACGTCACCACGTTTAATTTATTGGTTACAATGACGTGGAAACAACGTTGATTCAACCAATTTTTGCCCAGTGCGTTGATTCATTCAACTCTGTTTCATTGTTGGACAACAACTGAGCAAATGCATAGATACAGTAGTTGATCCCAGACCCAGTTGAATGCTACAGTACACATCTATGACAGTTAGAACATGTTGTTCTGTTACTCCCTCATTATTATACTGTAGCTGCCAGCCAGCCAGCCCTCCTGTCTGCCCATTAAGCACTCCGGCCTGTACCCTGATATCTCCTCCCTTAGAGCAGAGGTGTACGTGTGTGTGTTCTGTTTGTCTCACTGTGGTTCCCCGTGTTGTGTTCTGTGTGATCAGGTGAAGTCAGAGTATGCGCAGCTCAAAGAGACCCTTGGTGCTGTGACTCAGGAGAGAGATTCAGCCCTGCGGGAGAAGACCCAGCTCCAAGGCAAACTGGAGAACCTAGAGCAGGTGCTAAAGGTGAGAGTCTGGAGACACACTGTAGAGAACCTTACCTTTTGTCTACTGTATGTTTACTGTATGTTTACTGTATGTCTGTGTACTCCTGTGAATAATGAGAAGCGGAGCCCAAGCTCCGGTTCCTTTACAGAGCCTGATTCTCTGCCAGCCTCTACCCTTTCAGCACCATCACTTCTCTACCTTCCTCTCCTTTCTCCCTCTCTCTAATATCCCTGACCTGTCTGTTGCCTTCCAGTGCCGATGTGGGAGGAAGCTTAACCAGAAGCTGTGAAAGACTAGGAAGCTTGGAGCAGTCGGTCCTCCCCTCTCTTACCCTGGCCCCACCCCCTCCATCCCCTCTCTCCCTCCCTCCCCTCTCTCCCTCCCCTCCATCCCCTCTCTCCCTCCCCTCCATCCCCTCTGTCCCTCCCCTCCATCCCCTCACTCCCCTGCTAGATTGATCAGGTATCACTGCTATGCCCATCTGTATGGGGAGCAGTCCACTGTAGCCCCATTTTGAATGCTTTTCTCCACCGCAGTAGCCATGCTAGCTCTCCTCATTTCTCTGGGCTGCTTTCCTATGACATGAATGGGCACCTGGCTAGGACCAGTCCAGCGCACTGTGGAATGTGGATGTGCATGAGGCGAGTCTATTGGTTCAGTGGGTATGTGGGACCAGGGGGGTTAGAGAGCCGGGGTAGAGATCACTGTTCATGATGACAATGAAAGGAAAGGAAACTAGGGGATAGATGGGTTGTTCCACGGAATAAGTGCCTTTTGCATCCCTTTGATATTTTAAGTAGAAATTGTGCAGCCATATTGAATTTTAAAAGCATGTTATACTAAATGAAGTTCCCTTTAATATAGATTTTTTTTTATATGAATAAAGACTTGCTAAAGTGCCAAAATGCATCATTTTGACATGTCCCTCTGTGCGCTCTGTGACTTCCAGGATGATTTTAACCCACTTAACCCCAAAATGTCTCCAAGTTTTCACCATTATTGTAAAGCCCTAGTTATTTTGTTGCTTTGACAAATTATTTTCTGAAGATTATTTGTTTCATGTGATTCATAAAAAATGCAACTATACTATCCCTCATTTTAATGTGAACTCTGTTATGTGAACTGAACTCTCATTTGATAATGGTGAAACTATTTTACTAAAAAAACATTGAACATCTAAAAGTAAAATCATAGCGTAAAGGAGGTGATCTGGTTCTAGTCTTTTTTGCCCATTTTCTGGTGTTTTATGGTGGGAAACTAAGTGGGTCAAGCATAACACGTCAACCCTGTTACCCGTAGATGGACAGGCTAGAATGTTTTAACAACTTCATATTTTTTCCAAAACTTGTCTTCAATTGCCCCTCCCTGAGGTACACAACAAGCTTCCATTTCCCCTGTCACGAGAGGGGGCTGATTTAATAGGAAATCATCAACCCTGATACTTTATTTGGCACTTAATAGGTACTAAGTCTTTTATTATTTTTCATTTAACCTCTTTAGATGAGAACATGTTTTTATTAAGTTGAACATGTGCCCTTTGTGACAGAATGTTAAAATTAAGTGAAATTTTTACACATCTCAAAAGGCACCGAATTGGTGGAATGACCCAGATGTATATCGGGCGGCATGAAAATGTCCTTTGCTTTCTCCCCTCTATCAACTCTGGAACTCTGATTCTTTACATTTAAATGAAAGCAATACGATAATTGGATGGCACTTTGACATAATGGTTGAGGAAGGCTTTACATTAAGCCTTGGTTTTGTTTGGCTTCTTTTGTTGTTATGGATGACCACGGACAAGTGAGCATGCCTTGGAGTTTGCTAACCCTTTTCATGTAACTAAAAACCATGTATTGATCATGCAAACACAACATTGATGAGGACCGCTCTTCTGTAATGAGACTTCAAACAGAGGTATTGTGTTACCGAAAGGGGACAGCAAACTTAAAATGGTTGATTGATGATTGATTGATCATGCACAGCAAAGCTTCTCCAGTTCCCGTCCTTAAAGTCTGTTCCAACATACTGTACATTCTAGTATGGATTTGGAAGTTAATATCCAGGATTTGGGGGGTACACCTTAACTTGATCTCTGTAATTTAGATAATTTGATACCAGCTGTAAATTGACATTTGTTTTTGACATTGGTCACATTGGTGTTTTGACAGGCTAACATCTGCCTGAAGTGTGTAAGACTTGGAGGTCCAGTAAAATGTCAACAAGCTCATTATTTGTAATTTATAAGCTAGGAGTTTTTTTAGGACAGAGGACTGGAGACTTGTGGTATGTAATCCTGATGTCAAGGGTTTTTAGTTCTACTAACAGCAGCCCTTTCTATGCCCCTCCCCCCACGCCCTCCTCGGACAGCATATGCGCGAGGCTGCAGAGCGGAGGCAGCAGCTAGAGTTGGAGCATGAGCAAGCCTTGGCTGTACTCAATGCAAAGCAGCAGGAAATTGACCTTCTGCAGAAGGTAAGGCACACCAGGTCCCCATGCCATTGCTAGCTGCACAGGGAGGGGGGTGACCCATCTTGTTAGCCCAGTGCTGGGTCAGAGGTCAAAGAGCTTTGCGTTGAGCACTATTACGGTTACAGAGTATCCTCTTAAATCCCCTCCTTCAGATGTCTGTCTGCCTGTCTGTCTGCCTGTCTGTCAGCCCCCCAGGCAGTGGCGAGAGAGTCCTGGAGCCAAGTAACTCAGTAACAGGCTCTTACTCTGCTATGGGGAGCAGATTAGCACAGTGAAAACTTAGATCAGACTTGACGTTTTTTGGTGGCTTGCTAAAAGGCTGGCCCGGATGATTTGATGTTTTGCCGGCCTCCTCTGAGCAGAGGAGCTGACGTCAAGCAAGCGCAGCAATTACAGGAGAGTGTGAACGTGATAGGAAGTGTCATATAAACACCTCATCTGGAATCATCAGCCCCTTTCGCTCGCTCTCTTGCTCTCTCTCACGCTCTCTCTCACGCTCTCTCTCGCTCTCTCTGTGTATGTGTCTTGCCGTTTGTGCTGCTTATTTTCAAGTTGGCCATAAATATGCATGCAGTCTCTGTTTTCTCTCAAGGAGCAAAATGAGCTCATTACAGCGTTCTCTTTCTATAGACACTGGCTACTTTCTGCATTCGCTATACAATTAATTGCCTGCGAAGTGGATTCATGAAATTGTAAAGTGTGCAGATGTTCTCCTATTCATGTGGAACGTTAGTTTTCTCAACAGATGTTCCCAGTCACATTAAGTAAACTAGCAAGCATTATTTTATGTTGTATTATACAGTGCAATGGGTTTATATCACACAAAGATGAATCTTCTAGAATAGCCCTGCAGTCTAGTTTCAGGAGAGCACTACAGATGTATATTGAAGATACATTATGAATAGTTTGTTATAATGGTTTGAATGTTTACACACCATTGTTGTCATAAATGGCCTTTGTAACAGCTCAAACAGTGTCTTCCAACTTGTTGAGTGTTTTTCAGTGCTGTCCAGCCAGGTCCTAGTTGTCCACTTGTAGAGGTCATTTGTTGTGTGTGTGTGCTGAATGGAACACAGCCTCCCCATGTTATGTTTTACAGGCTCAGGTTGAGGCTAAGAAGGAGCATGAGGGTGCCGTCCATCTGTTAGAGGTGAGTGTCGGGGCACTGGGGGGTGACGGGAGGTTGGCTGGCCGTGTTGTCACGTGTGTGTGTGTGTGTCTGACATTTTCTACTCCTCTTAACTCTACTAGCTCAGTGTGTGAGACCATGTGCGCTCTGTTGAAGGTTGTGAATGTGGCATGCATAAAGACCAAAGGCCAGATGGAATAACAGATTCTTGCTCATTTTCACGTGATAACTCTATTGTGATGATTTGAAGTCTATAACGTATACCCATGTAACTAGCAAGTGCAAAGTAAGAACATAACAGTGCTTTTGATATGACAAATTAGCTATTGTGTTTTTGTAAATGTGTATGCAGTATATTCAAACAGTATATCCACATGCTGTATATCGTTATTGATCATTATATTATTTGATATTTGTTGTTGTTTATTGTTAATAACAAATTATTTTGCTTGAGTGCTACTGAAAATCTTCTGTTTTGTGGAATTGTGCTTAATTTCTTTTCACTGTGTTATTGGTGTGTGTTTTATGCATATACAGAACCACTTGGACAGCATGCAGGTATTTCAGAAGAGTTTTTATTTACTTGATATTTTAATCTCTGCCTGTACACTAATCAGGGGTATATCCCCCCTTTCCTTTGGCCCTCTGGAAATAAATGTTAATGGAATGACAGTTCAGAATTAAAAGTGGTAATGATTTGGGATTAAATTGCTTGTGATATTTTATGCATAAGTCAAACCAAGGTGGCAGTCCATCAAGAGGTCATGCTGATTTTGATGGGAGATATTGCTTTAGATTTATTTTCATTTTAAAACATGAGATTCAAGAGCTGAACAATGTCGTATAGTGGACGTGAAACAATGGCCAGTCATTTATTCATTGCTGAGGTTTTGCTGTTGTAGCTAGCTGCAGTGTTGTATCAGTGCAGACCGAATTCTTTTCCGGTTCTTGAATGTTTGCTTTTCAAAGGCAAGGCTGTCCTTTCCAAACAGTGATGACTCATACTCGCCTCCTCCATTCAGCTTGACATCAAAGCATGTGCAAGCATCCACACTCCACTTGGCTCGTAGCCCGCACTGCTTACCGGACAGATGCTGGGGATATGGGTTGTCACAGGACAGAGCAGGACAGAAGGGCTGGCTGGGACACAGGAGAGGCTCTTATCATCCCTGACTTTAGTTATGGCTTCATTCTAATGTCTGAGGGGATTCTGCTTAGATGCTGGCATAATGGAAACTATTTCAATTATGAGGACGTTCTAACATTCTGATTTGACAAAAATAAGCAGACTTCCAGACGTAAAGAGGGAAAGACCAATTTGATCCTATCATCCTGCTCTGACGAGTTCATTCTGGTTGGCGTTGCATGCGGTGTGTTTCACTAGGCTGCTACAGTACTGGTCATACACACCCAGGGGAGGGCTTTGAGATGGTGATAGGCTAACCACCCTCTGTGCTAATGCACAAACCCATTGAATCATATGCAGCGATTGCAAAGGTCACTCCTCTGATAGCATGTTCACGCGCTGGCAAACAGTAACTTGTCTGTATGAAAGTCAGAGCTGAACGAAACGCCACAGACATTGTGCATTAGGCATCACTTTGCTTTGGGGAGTGCATGCAGGAAATGACATGGTAACTTTAGCAAACCTCTCAGGAATCTGATGAAGGGGCTGATTTGGGTTTATGTGATAAGGGGTTGTCTACATTTGATGGTTAACACTCAACACTTACCCCTGCCCAAGAGAAGATCATGAGCTGGGCATATCTGGGGTTTCTGCTAGGCCTGCCCATGCTCCCACTGCACTGTAGTCTCCTATCAATGGGCCGGTGTGTGGTTACAGACAGTATTTCACTGTAGAAAGCCAAGGAATTGACTGCATGGTTCTATGATGTTTTGAATTGCTCTTGCCCCTCTTTTGTCAGCTTCGTAACTCATGATGACTCTTGCCTTTATTTTACTATCTCTGTGCAATGAAGTTGAGGAGCATTCCCCGCGCTTTGAACACAGTGCAGTTTTTGGTATGCATACTTCCTCTTAGCAAGAGGCTGCTCTATAGAATAATGTGCATTAACTGTAGTCCTGCATGTGATCTGCTTACTGTCACTAGTTTAGGTGTTTATGACTGGACTGTATTTTGCCTGATAGGAACTTTAAGGCGTCAACTCCCTTTTCTCTGTAAGGAATGAAACCCACGTTTTTAAAGTCCAATATCTCATCCTACCTCATGTTGTGTGTGTGTATTTAGACAAGTATACCGATTTTTCTCCTTCTCTCACTTTCTTTCCTTCTGTTACTTTCTCTTTTGTCTCTCTCTACCTCTTTATCCCTCTTTCTTTCTCTATAAATCGCTCTCTGTCGCCAGGCAAAAGTCCGAGAGCTGGAGGAGAAATGTCGGACACAGAGTGAGCAGTTCAACCTCCTGTCCAAAGAGCTGGAGAAGTTCCGGCTACAGACTGGAAAGCTTGATATCCTTGGCAGTGGCACCAATCCCTTAACAGCGCGTGAAACCCCCGGCTCTCCCAACAAATCCCTCTCCCAGCTCCTCAATGGGCTAGCTGCCCCCACAGTGAAAGGTTAGAGGAATCCCAGAAGAACTTTGTTTTAGCTTGCCTGTGTACTGTACGTCATAGACCACAGCCCATAGACAACAATATCACCGTTATTTCAGTTATCTGTGAGCTGTATGTGGGAGGTTTGAACGGTTGAATCAGACAGTGGGAGCAGTAGAGCAAAACGACTCCAGAGCACATTTTAAATAAACAGTCCAGTATTATGAGGATGGAAAGAGAAACGTGCAGCTGCTACTGAAATTGGAGATCTGGAAGGCAACGCTTGTGACGTACATGGATGAACATAGAGCAAGTAATGAAATAATCAATCATGATACTGTGTGACATAGCCTTTACCACAGCTTGGCAAAAGCTTGTTGTTAACTTAAATAACTAAATACATGCCAATAATACTGACCTTTACATTGGGCCTGTGCCTGGGATCTGACTCTCCTTCTGATTACATAAGGATCTGTATTTTAGACCATGTTTTTTATAACACTAATACAATTCTGATTATTATTTCTCTAATTGTTAATGGGTTGTATCCTGTGGTTTCTTGCAATGTTATATGGTATCATGTATTACATGTATCTTATCAAATGAAGTATGGATGATGAATGGTGATGATAACAAATTACCATCACATGACGGATAGTCAGTGATATATAGCACTCCATTTTGGACATTATTATTACTACTCACAGATAGAAGTATGATTTTAGCAGGCGCGGTCATGTGTCAGATCGGCGCTGTTCCTTTGTTTTGCCCGCAGGCAATGAGAGTCCGCTGAGCAGATCTGTGATCTCTGAGTTCATCCGACCGCTCCAGATCAGTGGGGACAAGCCGGAGCTCCTGTCTGTAAAGCCAACATTACTCACCCGCAGCAGCAGCCAAGCTGGGAGCTCCCAACGGGCCCTCCTCACCGAGGTGGGCCCTACTAGGTCCCCTACTAACAGCGTCCATCTGCATGTCCCTCCCTCCACTCATTCCAACTCAATCTAACCACTCATTCAGTGTCATTCCATTTTAAGCCTCTGACATGAAATATACTGTTCTTGAAATAGGAGAGTGCATGGATGGCCCTGCTTGTATAGGCCTAATGGGGATGGACCTAAATAGTTTGCTCGCTCTTTCTAACGACTCCTCTGAAGATGGAAAAGAATGTATTACACTAATGTTTCATAATTACAGCATTTATTACATGTTTGCAAAATAGCTTCCTGTCATGAAAGTGTAAGCTGAAGTCCCACTCCTGTCGAGAGGCAGGACTGAGGAAACAGTGAGGCAGAGAGGATGGGGTGTGAAATGGCCGATCTGTTTACTTTTACTCTCCTCTGCTGGGAGGATTGGCAGGTTTACACAGTGTTTAAAGGAGAAGATTATAGTCTCAGCTATCATGAAAGACCAAATCAGTCTCACTGATTTCCACAATAGAGAGCATAACATGTATTTAAATTGCATAAGGAAAACCTAGGGTCATCCTAAGAAAATAATATGATAAGTGGAAAAAAATAAATCGATTATATTTGGCTGTTAATTCTCTCAAGGTTTGCTCTCTCACCAGATGGACAAAGAACTGAGCTCAACGACTAGGACCAAGAAGAGGTTCACAGGCAAGGTCCGTCTGTGCATCGCCCGGTACAGGTGAGAGGCGGGAGCTGCTTTGAGATGCCTTACACTACAGAGTCATATAAAAATGCATCCCTGCACAGCCCATTTCAACAGTGTGTCCCACTGAGGTTTGAACTCACCGCTTAATAATGATGCCGTGCTCTGCTCTCACCAAAGAAAATGAACTGGCAGCAGAAAAAAAACGGAATCCCCCAGAACAAAGGCATATACATTAATGAAACCCAGTGCTGTCCACCCACGCTGCTTCTCTCTTTTAGTATGTTGGAAAATGTTATATTTTGCATTTGTTTTTTAATGCAGCTTTCAGCAATTCCCCTTTCACAGAGTCACATACGTGTACTGCAGGGTTTGTGGCAAAACTTAAGACTGTGCTTGGATTTGAACCTGAATTCATCATCTAGCTTGAGATAATTAGCCAGAGATATTTCCACTTGTGATGGGTTCAGAGGAGCAACACAGTGAGTTCATCAGTTTGACTCTATTGCACTCTGCTCTTTATTTCCCCTAGTTATAACCCCTGTAATGGGCCCAATGAGCATCCTGAGGCAGAGCTCCCCCTGGTGGCAGGGAAATACCTCTATGTGTACGGCACCATGGATGATGACGGCTTCTATGAAGGTTTGATATCTCACTGTATTTTACCCTCTCTTGGTTACAAACCGATCCACATGATTTAAAAATAATAATAATAATTTCAGAACAGAATGATGTTGCTAAGAGACGGCATGGATTATGGTATGTATTTACTGTAAGGGCATTAGATGAGACGAGGATTAGGCAGTTGTGGATCAATCAGTGCTAATATGGCTTTTACGATTGTTATCTCCTCTTCACTGTACTGTGAGTGTTGTTGTCAATACTACTTACTGCTCTTCACAGTGAGTGTTGTTGTCAATACTACTTACTGCTCTCTCTCTCTCTCTCTCTCTCTCTCTCTCTCTCTGTTCCTCAGGAGAGCTGCTGGATGGACAGCAGGGCCTTGTCCCTTCCAACTTTGTGGACTTTGTTAAGGATGAGGAAATGCCCTCTGCTCAGCACAGGGACGGGGCCAAAGAGTCAGGCTACCTCAGTAGTAACCACAGCAGCCTGGGCTCCACAGGGCTGGGCAGCATGTGCCTGAGCAGCATCAGCAGCCTGCTGTCTGACAGTAAGCTGGACCTGGAGACCAGCCTAGAGAGAAATATGGAGAGAAACCTGGGGAGCAACCTCAGTTCCACTTTTGGTTCTACTCACTGTTCCACTCTTGGCAGCCACATGGGTTCCACTCACAGTTCCACTCTGGGCAGCCACATGGGTTCCACTCTGGGCAGCCACGTGGGTTCCACTCTGGGCAGCCACGTGGGTTCCACTCTGGGCAGCCACGTGGGTTCCACTCTGGGCAGCCACATGGGTTCCACTCTGGGCAGCCACATGGGTTCCACTCTGGGCAGCCACATGGGTTCCACTCACGGTTCCACTCTAGGCAACCACATGGGTTCCACTCTGGGTTCCAGTCACGGTTCCAGTCACGGTTCCACTGGCCTGGGTTCCAGTCTGAGCAGCACTCTGACTAGCCTGGGCAGCAGCAGCCTGGGCATGGACTTTCTGGGCTCCATGGGTTCCTGCAGTAACGGGACGGGGACCCTGGATGTCAGCATTGACGAGATTGGTGAAAACATCGTGCCTTACCCTCGCCGCATCAATCTGATCAAACAGCTGGCCAAGAGTGTGATCGTGTGCTGGGACCCACCGGTGGTGCCGCCCGGCTGGGGCTCCATCAGTGGCTACAACGTCCTGGTGGACAAGGAGGTGAGGATGAGCGTGCCTTTTGGAGGCAGGACAAAGTCGCTCATTGAAAAGCTCAACCTGGCCACCAACACCTACCGCATCTCGGTGCAGAGCATCACGGAGCAAGGCCCGTCTGACGAGCTACGCTGCACTCTGCTGGTGGGGAGGGACGTGGTGGTGGCTCCTTACTACCTGAGGGTGGACAACATCACACAGACCTCTGCTGAGCTCTCCTGGCAGCCTAGCAACAGCAACTACAGCCACACCATCTTCCTGAACGAGGCTGAGTATGACATGGTGAAGGCAGGGGCCTACAAGTACCAGTTCTTCCAACTGAAGCCCATGACCGTTTACAAGGTGAAGGCTGTGGCGCGGACACACCAGATGCCTTGGCAGCTGCCCTTGGAGCACAGGGACAAGAGGGAGATCTCTGTGGAGTTCTGCACCCAGCCTGCAGGTCAGCCCTCCTACTACCTCTCCCCCATCATTAAAACCCAAACTTAGTCATCAGGTGACATTTTGCATAATTGTAAGAATTGCTTGGTGTAATGGATAGGTGTGTTGATGGATCGGTCTGCTTTCATTTCTCCAAAAGAGGTGTACTCAGCATAACTGGCCTGGTTGTTTGTCTCTTCATGGGGTATCGAGGAGGCTGTGCAAGTGTAGCTAGTTCCTGCTGCTTCTGCTGTCTTTTGTATATCCAGCCTGCACAGCCCTATACACTGAGTTCTCCTGCTCTCAAAACCATTTCTGTCTGGAAAGCATCAGGCAATGTAGGGTAAACACAGCAATCTATTTACTTTATCTCTGACAAGCTTTGAGGCCATTATATTTACAGCCTTGTACCTGACAGACATCAAAAGGCTCGCTTTCATATTTCTGTCACTTTTTTTGATTGCCCTCAAGGATTTGTATGCTCTGGCTTTGATAAGAGATGCACATGCTAAAGATGGAGGGAAAAACAAAGTGTGATGAATAGACGTCCAAGAAGCGTTTGCCGCAGGAGGCTGCATATCATCAGTGGACTAGAGAGGAAACCGATTCGGGAGGGAAACTCTAGATGCCTAATGGGTGTAAATAGTGTGTTCTGTAGCTCTATGGGATTGGTCCCCTGAGACCCCCCTCTTGATGAGAGAGAGAAGGACTCTTCCTGCTCGGCTTTCAATTTATAAGAAAATCACTTTACAACCACCTAAAAAGAATACTACCAATGATTTCCCTCTGTCTGGACTTTAGTAATCAATCCTACTAAAAAAAGACTGAGTGCGTCTAAAATACTGATCAACTAAAGAACAAGCTTGCTAAGTCCAACTGTACATTTTTGCAATCCTGAAATGAATTGAGCTGACTTATTGTACTGTCTAGCCGTGCTGTGTGTGAGGGAGTTGGTTAGGAAGAGGAGGATAAGGTTTGAGGGAGAGGACAGCACAGGAGGGACAGTGTGAAGACAGCTGCAGCAGGGAGGGGGGCTTATTGCCGCAAACACAGTGGGCCTTCACCTCACAATGTGATGGTGGTGCTTGATAAAGACAGCATTTGTGAGGCTTTCAATTACTGGGGATTGATCTTGTTCCTGAGGATAAAGTCACCAGTTACATGATCCACTTTGTGCTCTCTGCCGTGACATAAGGTATTACAGTCCTCTCTCCGTTGATGTATTTGATGCCACCGTCCCACCTTTGTCTTTACGTTCAGTCATTTCCATTGTAATACTGGAGCTTGGAACATGTTAGAATCAATAGTAATGTCTGTCCACAGTGTGACTGGGTGTGAGCTCATCACATGGTCCGTTAAACTCATTGAACACAGAGAGTCACCTGGAGCAGACTGTCTCAGCATCAGCCTCCAACACTAGTGTCTAGGAGGTTGGTTCTATGCATGGAATTGTTCTCTTCAAAAGTACTCTGTGTGTTGACTTTTGTTACGCTGTTGTATTTGAGTATAAAGCATGCCACATGTGGAGTTCTAACCAGGACCACTGCTTAACCAGAGATGGTTAGAAATAAGTGGATGTATCATGCAGTCTAAATGTCATACAAGGGTTATTCATCTTAGTTGTTTTTCTCTGCATGAATGTACATAGATGGATGGGTTACACTGACAGGATTTAAATGCACATTTGAGCTCTCACTGACACTAATGATTTATAATAGTCATAGTTTAATGACTAAAATAGCTGAACGCTCAGAATGTCTACTGCTGAATCCTCTTCAGAAAGGGGTGTACAAGGTAGGTATATATCTTATGACACTCATCTAGTGGAGAGATGTGATTTAAGACGTATTGACGCACATTATCAGACTGTGCTCTTCACTGCTCTGCTCTTCACTGCTCTGCACTGCTCTTCGCTGCTCTGCACTGCTCTTCGCTGCTCTGCTCTGCCTTTCACTGCTCTGCTCTGCTCTGCACTGCTCATCGCTGCTCTGCACTGCTCTTCGCTGCTCTGCTCTGCCCTTCGCTGCTCTGCTCTGCCTTTCACTGCTCTGCTCTGCTCTTCACTGCTCTTCGCTGCTCTGCACTGCTCTTCGCTGCTCTGCTCTGCCTTTCACTGCTCTGCTCTGCTCTGCACTGCTCATCGCTGCTCTGCACTGCTCTTCGCTGCTCTGCTCTGCCCTTCGCTGCTCTGCTCTGCCTTTCACTGCTCTGCTCTGCTCTTCACTGCTCTGCACTGCTTTTCTCTGCTCTGTCTTTCACTGCTCTGCTCTTCACTGATCTTCACTGCTCTGCGCTTCACTGCTCTGCTCTGCTCTTCACTGCTCTGCACTGCTCTTCTCTGCTCTGCTCTTCACTGCTCTGCTCTGCCCTTTACTGCTCTGCTCTTCACTGCTCTACTCTGCACTTTACTGCTCTGCTCTTCACTGCTCTGCACTGCTCTGCTCTTCGCTGCTCTGCACTGCTCTTCGCTGCTCTGCACTGCTCTTCTCTGCTCTGCTCTTCACTGCTCTGCTCTTCACTGCTCTGCTCTGCACTTTACTGCTCTGCTCTTCACTGCGCTGCTCTTTACTGCACTTCACTGCTCTGCCCTTCACTGCTCTACTCTGCCCTTTACTGCTCTGCTCTGCTCTGCACTGCTCATCGCTGCTCTGCACTGCTCTTCGCTGCTCTGCACTGCTCTTCTCTGCTCTGCTCTTCACTGCTCTGCTCTTCACTGCTCTGCTCTGCACTTTACTGCTCTGCTCTTCACTGCGCTGCTCTTTACTGCTCTTCACTGCTCTGCCCTTCACTGCTCTACTCTGCCCTTTACTGCTCTGCTCTTCACTGTTCTACTCTGCCCTTTACTGCTCTGCTCTTCACTGCTCTACTCTGCCCTTTACTGCTCTGCTCTTCACTGCTCTGCTCTTTGCTGCTCTGCACTGCTCTTCGCTGATCTGCTCTGCCCTTCGCTGCTCTGCTCTGCCTTTCACTGCTCTTCACTGCTCTGCACTACTCATCACTGCTCTGCACTGCTCTTCGCTGCTCTGCTCTGCCTTTCACTGCTCTGCTCTGCTCATCGCTGCTCTGCACTGCTCTTCGCTGCTCTGCTCTGCCCTTCGCTGCTCTGCTCTGTCTTTCACTGCTCTGCTCTGCTCTTCACTGCTCTGCACTGCTCATCACTGCTCTGCACTGCTCTTCTCTGCTCTGTCTTTCACTGCTCTGCGCTTCACTGCCCTTCACTGCTCTGCTCTGCTCTTCACTGCTCTGCCCTTTACTGCTCTGCCCTTCACTGCTCTACTCTGCCCTTTACTGCTCTGCTCTTCACTGCGCTGCTCTTCACTGCTCTTCACTGCTCTGCTCTTCACTGCTCTACTCTGCCCTTTACTGCTTTGCCCTTCACTGCTCTACTCTTCCCTTTACTGCTCTGCTCTTCACTGCTCTGCTCTGCTCTTCACTGCTCTTCACTGCTCTTCACTGCTCTACTCTTCCCTTTACTGCTCTACTCTGCCCTTCACTGCTCTTCGCTGCTCTTCTCTGCTCTGTCTTTCACTGCACTGCTCATGCTCTTCACTGCTCTGGTCTTCACTGCTCTGCTCTTCACTGCTCTGCTCTGCTCTTCACTGCTCTGCTCTCCTTTTCACTGCTCTGCTCTTCACTGCTCTGCGCTTCACTGCTCTGCTCTGCCCTTTACTGCTCTTCACTGCTCTGCTCTTCACTGCTCTGCTCTTCACTGCTCTGCTCTGCTCTTCACTGCTCTGCTCTCCTCTTCACTGCTCTGCTCTTCACTGCTCTGCGCTTCACTGCTTTGCTCTGCCCTTTACTGCTCTTCACTGCTCTGCTCTTCACTGCTCTGCCCTTTACTGTTCTGCTCTTCACTGCACTGCTCTGCTCTTCACTGCTCTGCTCTTCACTGCTCTGCTCTTCACTGCTCTGCGCTTCACTGTTCTACTATTCATTGCTCTGCTCTTCACTGCTCTACTATTCATTGCTCTGCCTTTCACTGCTCTACTGTGCATTTCACTGCTTTTCTCTGCCCTTCACTGCCCTTCACTGCTCTGCCCTTCAAGGCTCTGCTCTGCCCTTCACTGCTCTGCACTTCACTGCTCTGCTCTGTCCTTCACTGCTCTGCTCTGTACTTCACTGCTCTGCTCTGCTCTGCCCTTCACTGCTCTACTATTCACTGCTTTGCTTTGCACTTCACTGCTCTGTTCTGCTCTGCCCTTCACTGCTCTACTATTCACTGCTCTGCTCTGGGATAGATGGTACTGAATGGGCAGCTGACTACATCTGCTGCCTCTGTATGAGTGTGCGCGTGTGTGTGCATGTGTAAGCGCGCACACATGTGTGTGTGTCAATGTCTGCGGGGCACTGTCAGCTCAGCACAGATGGGTCATGTTGGTTAGCACACAGCAGAGATAGACGGACTGTGGAAACCAACTTGACTGCTCTGAGGAATACACTATCAAAAGTATGTGGACATCCCTTCAAATTAGTGGATTCGGCTAGTTCAGCCACACCCGTTGCTGACAGAGTTATACAATCGAGCACACAGCCATGCAATCTCCATAGACAAATATTGACAGTAGAATGGCCGTACTGAAGCTCTCAGTGACTATCAAAGTGACACCTTCCAACAAGTCAGTTTGTAAAATGTCTGCACTGCTAGAGCTACCCCGGTCAACTGTGCTGTCAACTGTGCTGTTGTCAAGTGGAAACGTCTAGAAGCAACAACGGCTCAGCCGCAAAGTGGTAGACGACACAAGCTCACAGAGCGGGACTGCCGAGTGCTGAAGCTTGTGTCGCCTAAAAATCTTCTTTCCTCGGTTGCAACTCTCACTACTGAGTTCCAAACTGCCTCTGGAAGCAATATCAACACAAGAACTGTTCGTCGGGGGAGCTTCATGAAATGGGTTTCCATGGCCGAGCAGACGCACAGAAGCCTAAGTTCACAATGCGCCAATGCCAAGCGTCAGCTGGAGTGGTGTCAAGCTCGTCGCCATTGGACTCTGGAGCAGTGGAAACTCGTTCTCTGGACTGATGAATCACGCGTCATTGTCTGGTAGTCCGACGGACAAATCTGGATCTGTGCTTCAAACTTTGTGGCAAAAGTTTGGGGAATGCCCCATCCTGTATCTTCATGACAATGCCCCTATGCACAAAGCGAGGTCCATACAGAAATGGTTTGTCGAGATCAGTGTGGAAGAACTTGACTGGCCTGCACAGAGCTATGACCTCAACCCCATCGAACATCTTTGGGATTAGTTGAAACGCAGACTGTGAGCCTGGCCAAATCGCCCAACAGTCCCTGCAGCAATGTTCCAACATCTAGTGCAAAGCCTTCCCAGAAATGTGGAGGATGTTATAGCAGCAAACATAAATGCAATGGTTCATTGGATCAGTCTAAAACTTTACACATACACTGCTGCCGTCTAGTGGCCAAAATCTAAATTGCACCTGGGCTGGAATAATGCATTATGGCCTTTCTCTTGCATTTGAAAGATTATGGTACAAAATAACATTTCTTTTTATTTTCTTTGTATTATCTTTTACCAGATCTATTGTGTTATATTCTCATACATTCCTTTCACATTTCCACAAACTTCGAAGTGTTTCCTTTCACATAGTACTAAGAATATGCATATCCTTGCTTCAGGGCCTGAGCTACGGGCAGTTAGATTTGGGTATGTCATTTTAGGCGAAAATTGAAAAAAAGGGGCAGATCCTTAAGAGGTTTTAATTGCTTTTTTAACTAACAACCCACACAGGTGTGGTTCCTAAGATGGCACCAATAAATATGGCAGCTCTGCTTCTAGCTCCTTTGCAGTATTTCATTTTTTGGTGTTATTTCTGTATTGCCGTATTACCTCTCAAGAGAATTCTCTTCGGTTATAGTCACAGTCGTGTATATTCCCCCTCAAGCCGATACCACAACGACCCTCAAAGAACTACACTGGACTTTATGCAAACTGGAAACCACATGTCCTGAGGCCACATTTATTGTAGCTGGGGATATTAACAAAGCAAATTTGAGGAAAACGCTACCAAAGTTCTACTAACACATTTTACTGTAGTACTCGCTCTGGGAAAACATTGGACCACTGCTACTCAACTTTTCAAAATGCCTACCCCTCCTCCGCCCTCCCTTCGGCAAATCTGATCACGACTCCATTTTTCTTCTCCCTTCCTATAGGCAGAAACTCAAACAAAAAGCACCCGTGCTCAGGTCTATTCAACGCTGGTCTGACGAATCGGAATCCATGCTTCAAGATTGTTTTGATCATGCGGACTGGGATATGTTCCGGGTAGCCTCTGAGAATATCATTGACGAATACACAGACACGGTGACTGAGTTCATCAGGAAGTGTATAGAGGATGTTGTACCCACTGTGTCTATTTAAACCTTCCCAAACCAGAAACCATGGATAAATGGCATCATTCACACAAAACTGAAAGCACAAACCACAAACTGAAAGCATTTAACCATGGCATGGTGACTGGGAATATAGCTGAATACAAACAGTATAGTTATTCCCTCCGCAAGGCAATCAAACAGTTAAAACGCCAGTACAGAGACAAAGTGGAGTTGTAAATCAATGGCTCAGACACGAGACGTATGTGGCAGGGTCACCGACAATCATGGACTAGAAAGGGAAAACCAGCCACGTCGTGGACACCGACATCTTGCTTCCAGACAAGCTAAACACCTTCTTTGCCCACTTTGAGGATAACACAGTGCCACCTATGTGGCCCACTACCAAGGACTGTGGGCTCTCCTTCTCCGTAGCTGACGTGAGTAAGATATTTAAGCGTGTTAACCCTCGCAAGACTGCTGGCCCAGACGGCATCCCTAGCCGTGTTCTCAGAGCATGTGCAGACCAGCTGGCTGGAGTGTTTATGGACATATTCAATCTCTCCCTATCCCAGTCTGCTGTTTCCACTTGCTTCAAGATGTCCACCATTGTTCCTGTACCCAAGAAAGCAAAGGTAACTGAATTAAATGACTATTGCCCCGTAGCACTCTCTTCTTTCAGCATGAAGAGCTTTGAGAGGCTAATTAAGGATCATATCACCTCTACCTTACCTGACACCCTAGACCCACTTCAATTTGCTTACCGCCCTAATAGATCTACAGACGATGCAATCACCATTGCACTGCACCCTGCCCTATCCATAGGGCGGCGCACAATTGGCCCAGCGTCGTCTGGGTTTTGCCGGGGTAGGGCGTCATTGTAAATAAGATTTTGTTCTTAACTGACTTGCCTAGTTAAATAAAGGTTAAAAAGAGGAATACCTATGTAAGAATGCTGTTCATTGACTATAGCTCAGCATTCAACACCTTAGTTCCCTCCAAGCTCATCATTAAGCTCGGGGCCCTGGGTCTGAACCCTGCCCTGTGCAACTGGGTTCTGGACTTCCTGACGGGCCACCCCCAGGTGGTGAAGGTAGGAAACAACACATCCATTTCGGTGATCCTCAGCACTGGGACCCCACAAGGGTGCGTTCTCTTCCCCCTCCTGTACTCCCTGTTCACCCATGACTGCGTGGCCACACACGCCTCTAACTCAATCATAAAGTTTGCAGACGACACAACAGTAGTAGGCCTGATTACCAACAATGACGAGACAGCCTACGGGGAGGAGGTGAGAGCCCTGGGAGAGTGGAGGCAGGAAAATAACCTCTCACTCAACGTCAACAAAACGAAGGAGCTGATCATGGGCTTCAGAAAACAGCAGAGGGAGCACGCCCCTATGCACATCGATGGGACTGCAGTGGAGAAGGTGGAAAGATTTAAGTTCCTCGGCGTACACATCATTGATGATCTGAAATGGTCCACCCACACAGACAGTGTGGTGAAGAAGGCGCAACAGCCCCTCTTCAACCTCAGGAGGCTGAAGAAATTTGGCTTGGCCACTAAAACCCTCACAAACTTTTACAGATGCACTTGAGAGCATCCTGTCGGGCTGTATCAACTGTAGCAACTGCACTGCCCGCAACCGCTGGGCTATCTAGAGGGTGGTGTGGTCTGCCCAACAAATCACTAAGGGCAAACTAGCTGCCCTCAGGACACCTACAGCACCCGATGTCACAGGAAGTTAAAAAAGATCATCAAAAATGTTCACCCCGCTATCATCCAGAAGGCGAGGTCAGTACAGGTGCATCAAAGCTGTGACCGAGAGACTGAAAAACAGCTTGTTTGCATACTGCTTTTCTCATCTCATATGTATATACTGTATTTTATTGTACTGTATTTTAATCAATGCCACTCCAACATTGCTCAATCTAATATTTATATATTTCTTAATTCCGTTCTTTTACTTTTAGATTTGTGTGTATTGTTAGATATTACTGCACTGTTGGAGGTAGGAACTTAAGCATTTCGCTACACCCGTAACAACAACTGCTAAATATGTGTGTGACCAATAAAATTTGATTTGATTTGTGGAAGCACCTGCTTTAATTAAATATACAGTACTTTGTATCCCTCATTTACTCGTGTTTCCATTATTTTGGCAATTACCTGTACAATACAATACACATCATATTGTTTCCTAATTGCCTCATTACACACTTTCATTGCTTAAATAATCAAATTAAACATTAACTATCGAGTGCCTCTCAGGCATTGTATGGAATCAGGTCAAGACATTATTCTCCTTTAATGGAATATACTGACATCTCAGCTGATATTGTATTGTTTTTGAAGTGTTATAATGTATTGTGTTAAATCCTTACACTCCTGTGTTTCTGCTGTCCTCCCTAGGTCCTCCCTTCCCACCCCAGGAGGTGCAGGTCCAGTTGGGCCAGAACCCTGGGGTGCTGCAGGTACGATGGAAGCCCCCCCTCCTCACCCCCACTGGAACCTCCAACGGAGCCAACGTGATTGGCTATGCCGTGTGCACAAAGGGACAAAAGGTGCGTTTGAATGATGTATTATGCAGAACCTCATGTTCAACCCTGTGAAAGGGAGTGAATGCTGCAACCTCTAACCTTCAATGCTGTGAGTTGTGTGTAATACTCTACCGCCATCTGGTGGATGAAACAGGGATGTTCAGTCTGGTTTCTGCAGGGCTTTTGTCATGCAGTGATTTGCAAGCAGATGTTAACCAGACTCCATTTTGCCTGAAATAATATATTATGTTTGTTACATAAGATATGTGTATTGAAGAGGTGTGTGTATGTGTGTGTGTGTGGTCCCTGTCCTGTGTGTGTCCAGATAGCGGAGGTGATGTACCCTACGGCAGACTATGTGACAGTGGAGCTGAACAGGATCCAGTGTCTGGAGGCCAGGGAGGTCATTGTCAGGACGTTATCAGCAGAAGGAGAGTCTCAGGACTCCCCCGTGGCCACCATACCGTACAATATCCTGGGGCCTCCCCATCACTCACCCCACCATCACCCCCATCCTATGCCCCAGCACCACCCGCCACACACACAAACACACCCGCCCTACCCCCAGACCTACCCCTTGTCACACCCCCAACCTCAGGTCCACCCTCAATCCCAGCCCTACACCCTGCCCCATGGTCAGCCCCTGCGCCACCCACCCCCTCACCCCCACCCCCAACACCAGCCTTACCCCATGTCTAAGCCCAAACTAGTAAGTGCCAGAGAGTCAGAAACCAAAGAGCATGAGGCAGGCCTGCGGCCTGGCCTGCCCTGGGAACGCTCCCTCTCGCCCCTCCCTCCTCCCATGTGTGGACACACTCTGGAGCCGCCCCACTTCCAGGGACGCCGTTCGCCCTCTCCTCAGAGGATCCTGCCCCAGCCTCAGGGAGCCCCCATCCCGAACACCATTGCCAAGGCCATGGCCAGGGAAGCTGCACAGAGAGTGTTCGCTGAGAGTAACCGGGTAAGCAGCCACAGAGCCACTATACATACAGTATACTTAAGTAATAAGGCCCAAGGGGGTGTGGTATATAGCCAATATACAACGGCTAAGGGCTGTTCTTAGGCACGACGCAACGCGGAGCAGTAAATTAGAGCAGTAAAAATACATGTTTTGTCATACCCGTGGTATACGGTCTGATATACCACAGCTGTCAGCCAATCAGCATTCAGGGCTCGAACCACCAAGTTTATAATTCAGATTGACCTATGGCATGATGATGTACAGCGCCAACAGAGCTTGATTTGTGTGCCAAGTGCCTTCGAGACTCTCAACACTACATGGTACTACTGAGTCAATACTATAGAGAACTAATATCATGTATCATTGAGATGGTGTGATGCATCTGCAGCAGAGGAGGCTGGTGGGAGGAGCTATAGGAGGACGGGCTCATTGTAATGGCTGGAATGGAATAAATGGAATGTCGAACGTGGTTTCCATATGTTTGATGTGTTTGATACGTTCCATTTATCCCATTCCAGCCATTACAATGAGCCCGTCCTCCTATAGCACCTCAAACCATCCTCCTCTGACCTGCAGCTATATGTAAGGTTTTCTTGTCTCTGTTTTCCTGTCAGATTGAGAAGAGGAACATCTTCAGTGAGCGGAGCATAAACTCTGATGAGGAGGAGGATGGTTATGACTCTCCCCACACCAGGAGGAGAGGGGCTTCTGTGGACGAGTTCCTCAGAGGCTCTGAACTAGGGAGACATGTACGGGTAATACAAAACAACAACCCTGTCACATGTTAAATACAGAATAACACACCCACTGGGCACAGACGTCAATTCAACGTGTATTCCACGTTGGTTCAATGTAATTTCATTGGAATGATGTGGAAACAACGTTTATTCAACCAGTGTGTGCCCAGTGGGCAGTTTGTATCTCTCCCCATCATCACTCTGGAGATGTTCCTCCAGGCAAAAATGCATTCTATTCTATTCTGTGTAGAGTTAAAGTGATGTGGGACAAAGAAAAATGAATAAAGACCTTATAAGTTTGAAAATAAGGTGTTACTTTAACCTGTGGCTCATGTTAAAGCTGGTCCTACCCCCCTTTCTCCCAGCACCACTACAGCCACAGTGAAGATTACCAGACAGAGAGCAGCCGCGGCTCAGACCTGTCTGACATCATGGAGGAGGACGAGGACGACCTGTACTCTGAGATGCAGCTGGAGGAGGGCCGTCGACGCAGCATCAACTCTCACAACACTCTCAAGGTACAGCACACACACATACCACATCTAATGGGGGTCTGACCTGGAGAGGAGAGTACGGAGGGGGGTTGGGTGAAAGGGAGGGTCATCCCATCTACCGTGGCCCAGACTGCCCTGTCTCTCACTGTCAGGCTTTACATGCAGGCCCGCTGTGGCTTTGCCTGCTGAGTGCTCCAGCCTTGTCGGAGCTGAACAGCACATTGCATCAGCTTTATCATCCAAGTCTTAACTTACCCATCTGAATGGCTGTAATACACACACAGCATGTACTGTATGAAGAGGTGAACACAATATGCGTTGTCTTACTGAGCTTGGTATTGATCGAAACATGGAATGTTGTTTTGTCTCAATATGTATTGCATTTTAATGTACAGTTTAAGAATGTCCATATTTTGTAATCATTATTGTTCATGAATACTCTGTTAATACTCTGTGTTTTAACAGAATATCTCAGTGGCCAAACATTTACCTTGTAAAATGTACTGTACCATCAGCTAGAAGTGTCATCATGGTACATCGAATGCATAGGGGAATCTCATTTAAGTGAGTTTAGGCTACTTAAATGGAATAATTCACTTTTGGTTGTGTTCGTCTCATTTTCTACCTTTAGTGTTTGAGTTCTTTTTCTTCGTGATGTGTAGATGGTTACCTTTGTGGATGTGTGGACCTGTCTCCATTGAGTATGTTGAAGGGACACGTGGATGTGTAGCCAGTAGTCATTGTGTAACAAGATCTACTGAGGGACATTATTAGTAGTGAAACAGGCAATTTGTACTGCGTTGATCATAAATACGAAGTAAAGTGTTCAGATGTATTCATTTGGATTGTCGATGTATGAAAGGCTTCCGAGTCGCTTCCAAAGAAACATGTTTATATTTCAGCTGTGAGTAGACTTTCAGTTGATAAGTCAGCCAAATATGATGCCTTACAGTGTATGAATCCAACCTTGTACTCAACAGAACAGTGTTTTTAGGCCTAGTATCAATATGCCGATACTGAATCTGCCTATGTTTCATATGACAGTACCTCATGTCATCCATCATTATGTCTCATGTCTGTGCAACAAATGAATGTCCTGTATGTATTCATGTCTTTGTATTATGTTCTTGAAATAGAGTAGAGTTCTGTGCAGTAGTGCATGCAATAAGGGTCAAAAAGCAGAAGCAAGCACAGCTGAGATTTAGCAAATAGTCATTATTGGAAAATTTAAATCTGTCATAAGAACAGACCTCGGGTCATATCTGAAAATGTTAGAACAGACTGAGATACTTTTAACATGTCTTATTTTGCTTATGCAAGTGCTTTGCTCAGTTTGCTGCCTTATTCCTCTTGGTTAGTATATATATTTCTTATTCACTAGCCCAGGCTGTGCTTGGTGCGATGTGTTTTAAGGCTTTTATTAATTAGTTCATTCACTTATATGTTTCGTGAGTTTGTCACCTGTTTCATTTATCTGTGAGGATTTCTCATATGGCAGATTTACTAATCTGTCCTGGCTACCGAAATCCTCTCCCAGACCCATCCTCAGTGTGGCTGTCTATCACTGCCTTTGGTTCCTCCCACAGATTCCCGTTTCCATTTCCCCAAGCTCACAGAATGACACTGCATGCCTTACATCTGGCCATTCTGCCACAAATAACTAATTATGTTCTTATTTTGTCTTTTTTCTCCCATTTTATTTTTTATTCACACACTGTGTTGTTTCCTGCCTGTTCTAACACCTTCAAAAACTAAACGAACCTCCTGAAATTTAAACAAAACTCTTCATTCAAATGCCAATCCAAACCAATCAACTCTGCGCTCCGCTCTGTGGCTGGTCCGTTCTGGTCCTACAGAAGTATTACAGGCGTCAGGACCTGGGAGAGGAGAGGGACTGCTGGAACCTACAGAGGGAGGTGGTGAGACAGAAGTCCCTACGTCGTAAACGGCTCCACAGCATCCCTGAGGTGGCCGAGGACGAGCCTGACGGAGTCAATGGGATGGGTCATCATCATCAGCGCCTGCGCTTTGACGACGAAGGCAGGCCTGGTACACCCCGCATGCATCGCAGGGGCCCCCGTATCTACCAGCAGGACCCCCATCAGCACAACCACCTCTCCCCCAGCAAGAACCACCGTCGCCTGCTGCAGCGTCAGCACTCCTCTCCCCGCTATGCCTACGCTTTCGAGGAGCGCAGTCTGCGCCGGCTCACCAAGAGTCCTGACAGTGGCCTGGACTGTGGCAGCGAGGAGGAGGGCTCTTTGGGGTACAGGGGTTACCCCCACGGCAGCCCCATGAGGGGCCATATCCGCTACATCCACAGTGAGGGGCCGGTAGAACGAAGGGCCCTGGCTGCTGGCAGGAAGAAGCAGCTGACACGGCAGTGCAGCATGGATGAGGACTACTGTGACAGCCCTAAGACGGGCCACCTGTCTGACCTGAGGAACAGGGAGGTGCACTACGGGCCAACGCGGGAGCCAGGGCAAAGCCCCAGACACGGAGCCCTGAGCGAGGGCAGGCTCCACGAGCTGGACAGGGCCTATCACAGGGACCTTAGGGCCAGCTATGTGAACAGGCTCAACAGGGTCTCGGACCAGCCGCTGGTGTGTGTGACTCAGACTCTTATCTGCTGTATATTCCATCAGCAAGCAGTAAAACCATACCTTTTTTCTTGGTGTTTTTTTTATCTCTATGGGTCTCCCACCTTTACATTGATTTATTTTTGTTTTGTGCAGTATTCTGGCAAGTTATTCGTACATGTTCATGGTGATTCTTATTTGTAGTTTTTCATGTGTGTAGTTTGTTCGTTTTTAGAACGTTCAGTGAGTTTTTAAGTGAAGCTTTTTTGATTACCTAAAGGCCATTTCAAAACGTTTTTGTGTCTGATGTCTCTGAGGAGAAAGATTCATTTTAAAACAAAATGGCAGCTCAACCATAATAGTTTGCATGGGGATGCGCTATCCCTATTCTGCTCCGCCCTCCTCTCTCAACCAGCCAATGGAGTTGATATGCAGCTCTGACAGACATCTTGCCCATCCTATCCCACCTTTGACTTTACCATGATTGCTCCACCTTCCACAGGGGATCTCAATTCCAGCATGTCCTGGCTCTCATTGCTCGTAAAGGCTGGAGTCCTATGACAAATCAAGCCTTTCCTAGTGGGACTACATCGAGGGTAGTCTCTCATAGCCTTTAGCTGATTTAGCCATCAGTCCATCTGCATCATGTTAGTGCTTGGCAGACAATGAACTCTCCCCTCTTCATGTTTTCCCCCAAATTTTTTCAGCAGAATATCCTCTCCTACTCCCATACCACACACAGCAGTGGTCAGCTTGTTGCTCGATTCCCCTGCCCCCATCTCTGTCCCATATATCCTGTATGACTAACTGGATGAGAAGCCTTTGGGCCTCAGTCTCTCTCTCTGGTTTGGGCCCCAGGCTGAAACCATTCTGGTTGTGCTCCGCTAACCATGCCTTTCTCCATTCTATTTTCTTTCCTCTACTCGCTCACTCCCTCTTCTCATTAAGGAGCTGACATGAGCAGAACAAAAAAAACAAATGGTCTTTAGCTAAACATCTGATCCTGTTGTGGTGTCTGGGGTTGATTTACTTTGGTTCTGTTGATGGTTTATTTATTTGTTTGTTCTCTTTATTTTATGGGTTTATTTGTTACTCTTATTTTGCCTCCTTAAGGACAAATGGAAGTGACGTCATTTGCTCTTATAGTTTTGCGATCCTTTTGAATGGCTGGTTCGTTCTGTGAGGAAGGCAGTTTATTTTAACTTAAGCTGTATTTTCTCTCCCTCTAAAGATTATAGGGAACTCCCCCTCCCATGGATGCTCCCATGGTGACCGGCTGGACCATTCAGGGAGGAGGCCGGTCCACGGCGGCAACCCCCCACAGCGACGGCCCATGATGGTTCCTTCCATTGGTTAGTGCGGTCACCAAATGACGAGAGGCCCCGTCCTCCTCTGCAGGGACTGTTGTTGTGTATTTATTTATCCCATGTGTCGCCTTACTCATGTGAGCTGAGCTGAACATCTCTCCCATAGACACATGACCTTAAACAACCATGTAGTTCTCTGTGGTGGTGTGCCCTACACCTGTAGTTTAGTCCATCTTCATACCTCTTTATGGTGTTTCTGACTTGGCATAAGCAGGTCGGGGGAGGGGCTGCTACTGTTTACTTGGTGCTTCTAACAGAAGAAATGAAGAGATGTGTGGTTGTAGGTCTATAGACTTTATATACTGTGATCCTAGAGGCTCACCGCTTTAACCCTTCCCTCTATCTCACACAGTGCAAAGCATTGCTGTTTTACATTGAAGAACTCCAGAGTACAACCTGTTTCCTTATCCCACCACCTGACCCCCCCCCCCCCCCCCAGCAGCATGTCCAGCCAAGCCGTGGGCCAGAGCAGTGTGGGGGGGTCCCTAACAGTAACACTGTGATCTGATTGGTATCGTCTGTAGAGATCACCATGATGGAGAGTAACAGTGAGCGGAGTGAGGGGAACCTCTCACCTGGCAAGGAGAATGTTTACTATCACGGCAGTGTAGCTCGGCACAGGACATACCATCATAATGGTATGTGGCCCAGCTTCTCTCTAGAACAAAATGAATAAACCTTGCAAATGACAGAAAAGACAGTGTTAAGAACCCTAATTGATATTAGAGGTCAATGGTAGTCTAAAGCTTGAGTGTGAATTTTACACTAGGCTGACCGGGAAGACGAGATGTACACTTTTTCTGTAGCTGAAGAATGAGTGTCCCCTTCCTGTATGTCTGCCTGCAGCCTCAATTCCAGGCCTCCCCTTCCTTCCTTCCTTCCTTCCTTCCTTCCTTCCTTCCTTCCTTCCTTCCTTCCTTCCTTCCTTCCTTCCTTCCTTCCTTCCTTCCTTCCTTCCTTCCTTCCTTCCTTCCTTCCTTCTTTTCACCCTCCCTCTGCTCCTCCTTGGCCCTCCTCCCAGGGCGAATAGCCTCCCCCTGTTGACTCTGTGATTTTCCATGACTGATTGTTTACAGTCCAGTGAGAAGGAAAACCATTGGATGTGTAAGTGGACTGGTGTCTTGTTGGTATCACTCCATTGCACAGTGATGAAACTGCTGTCATCTAAACCAAACATTAGTATTGTATCATGAAAACATCATTTAACAGAAATGTTCACAGAATTGTGCTATTGAAGCATTTGGTTGGTTCGTGCCAGGAAATCCATGAGTGAATGAATATCAGGGTGATTCTTTTCCCCTCCCTGTCCCTGATATGCTCCTGATGAGTCAGGTTTCTGCTATGGCATTTGATGTTCTAATTTCTTTCGGGAATGTTAATTTGCCCTTTACCTTTACTTTATTTCTAATGTGAGCATGGTTTTACCCCTCTTGTATTGATAATGAAGCATACTTCCTCATTTTGGAGAGTGGAACGCATGCATCTGTTGAGCTCTGTGAGACGGTGAAGTAAAACAGCAATGAACAGTCAGTCTGTTTCCCTCCATTATTTTCATGTGCATTGTCATCTAGTTACCTCTGCATCCCATAGCTTGGCTTGACATGTGCTGGCGTCTCTCCTACTTGACCTCTAACTGTATCTGTGAGTGTTATAAAGGTACTCTGTTTGTTGTTTTGCTGTCTGTCATACCAGCATTCAGAGATGTGTGAAAAAACTGCCAATCTGTGCTATCTGTCAATTATAAAATAAGTATCTTGCTAACATATTGTCATTAAATTCAAATTTGTAGATTTTGCTCTGTAATTAGGGTCTTATAAAAAAACCTTGAGCCAGGTGCTCTTTGAGAGGATGATGAACTTCGCAATGGACACAATAGTGTAGAATTACCATTCTTCAAACCCCTTTAAAGCTGTTTTTCACACATACATTTCATGGCCCTCTCCCCTGTCTATCAGCTCTGACAAAGTGACATCTTCTCGTCCCCCTACCCTCCACTCCGCTCTGCTCCCCAGCCTGTCCTGGGCTGGCAGTAGCAGGGCTGGCAGTAGCAGCAGTGCCCTCTCCTATGTTTCAGATGGGTACGGCGGGCAGGGCCGCGGGCGCCGGTCGCCAGAGTACTACGAAGAGTCAGAGCCAGAGGACCTGGCGCGTATATTTGTGGCCCTGTTTGACTACGACCCTCTGTCCATGTCCCCCAACCCTGATGCTGCTGACGAGGAGCTGCCCTTCAAAGAGGGCCAGATCATCAAGGTGTTTGCCTGAGCCACACAGTGCTGTAGTCCAATCTGCTTCACTCAGACTAACAACAATAGGGCCTAGTGATGACTTACAGCAGGGTTCACCAACTGGCGGCCCACGGGCCAAATTCGGGTGGTTTTACATAGAAGACTGTAAAAACACCAGGGAATCGGCTCCAAGTGATTCTAATTTAGGAAATCTGTTCCCACATATTCCCATGCATAATAGAGAGATGTGATCTTATACCAAAGCAAGCAAGGTTTGAAATGATTATATTTTAGTCAAATATATCTGTTTGGGCTTCTTACATTCAATTTGTCTACAATTCAAACAGTCTACAAATGATTATGTTCCTGCCCCCCAACCATCTGCTGAAGAGAAAAATCGTCCCGTGGCTGAATCTAAGTTGATGATCCCTGACTTACAGCATTATGGTCATTAAATTTCACTAAAAGGGACAGGCCCAGAATTTGATATAATTCTGCATTTACACTTTGAATTTGCTATTAAAACAGTAATGGTGGTGGCAGTCTCTTTCTCTCCCCCCTGCTAACATTGTTCTCTGTGCTGGTCAGGTGTTTGGGGATAAGGACACGGATGGTTTTTACAGGGCAGAGATCCGTGACCGTCCAGGTCTGATCCCCTGTAACATGGTGTCAGAGATCCAGACTGAGGATGATGAGATGATGGACCAGCTACTCAAACAGGGCTTCCTCCCACTCAACACTCCTGTAGAGAAATTAGGTAGTGCAGCACCTGGACTCCCACTTTCTCTATTTTCTTTTCTCTGCTACTCTTTCGCTCTCTACTTTGCAGTTGAGTGTCTCTATCCTTTCTCTTCTCTTCTTTCTCTAACTTTCTTTTTCTACACTGATGTCTTTTGCTGATGGTACTCTAATTTCTCTGTCTCTACAATCGTTTCCCTCGTTCTTTTTTCTCTCTCTGCTTTCCTGTGAAGTGAACTGCGACCGCTTCAAAGATGGCCGCTCAATAAACCGAAGGTCCCGAAAATCCAAGCGAGGTCTGTGTTCTCTATAGATGCACTCTTCCTTCATCTTCAAGCTTTTCTTCTTCCACCCTTTCTTCACTTTTCTTATGAGTGTTTGAGTAGGGAATTATGGGTATTTTCTGTCAGTCTCCAAAATGCTCGTCTCCAGTAAAGTGGTGGGGGTGTTCATTATGGCTTTCACCTTCCTGTACCATGTATCATTGAAACGGAATCATTCATTCAGCCTTTGCCATGGTAATAGACGGTCATTCATGCCAAATCATAAGGCATTACATACTGTCATTTTAGTGTGGGAATTTACAACTGTAAGGTGAGTATTTCTAGTGTGTTACTTATCATTCTTATTGATTCAGAGAGGAACAGGCGGAGTGGGCGTCAGCACCCCTCGTCCACACGTAGAATGGTGGCCCTGTATGACTACGACCCCAGGGAGAGCTCCCCCAACGTGGATGTGGAGGTACTGTACTGCTAGACCTCTAGCTTGATATCCTCTTCTCCACGGCTCCACCCCCATTTACAGACCAGATACCATCAGGATGCATGTGACTCAATGCCTCTGTCCCTGCCCTTGATTGTATAACATGATATAAACAGAAATAGACAGTCAATTCTTTATAAACTGAGAAAAAGGATATGATCAGGAGTACATTTTGTCCAGGTCACACAGTATTTCCTGTATGCACACCTCAGTTTTTCCTATATTAGACGTCTCACAGCTCATCAGAGAATAATTCAACTGTATGCTATATGCTGTACTGTGTGTATGATGCTTTTGGAGAACCAGCCTTGTTGAAGACTATTACTGCTGTTATGGAGTCAGGTGTAGAGGTAGTTCTATCCTGTTACTAACCACTTACCTGCTTGCCTTGCCAACATTGCACAAATACACCAGCCGTACTTGCTCCCTAGATTTACTCCCAGTCTGTACCATTATTTAGTCCCCATTTATTAGTAGCTTAACCTTTTCCTGTTGTACTTATGGCCCTTCCCCCTGGTTTCACTCACTCTCACCTTTCTATTGGCACGGCCACACAGTATGGGAGAGACAGGCTGAATGAGCAGGTGAGTTAGAGGAGCGTCCGCTCTCTGTGTTTTCTCTGTAACTGTTGGTGGAGTGTTCAGAAGAGGTGGGCTTCACATGGTGGATTAGGCTACAGTGTACCCCTCTCATGAACACAGCCCCTCACTCATAGCCTGCGCTGGCATCCTTCCTCGGGTTGGTCTGTGTGTTGAGCAGTCTCCTATGTTTGGTTTGTGTGTTTTGGAGAGGCCTGTAGGAGTGGATAGTAGATAGTAGTATGGTATGCCTTTTTGTCTGTGCTGCAATCCTGTTTTCAAACATCCAACACTAGATGCATTTGATAGTTGCAACAGTCTGCCAAGACTGCATTGACACTTCTAGATTTACAATGCATCTCAGTGATTGGAATAGGAAGTACAGCATTTCACACATATTAAAACCTAATAATATCCCATGTGGTCGGGTTGTAGAGACAATCTTCAAAAGATTCAAGCTGCTTTGTTGTAGAGAAAGCAGGTCAAACTTAATTCAAACATCTCACTGTTTTGACAGGCTGAACTGACATTCTGCGCTGGTGACGTCATAACAGTTTTTGGTGAAATTGATGAAGATGGGTTTCATTATGTAAGTATGTGAGATGTGACTTACACATAATGATATTTAAGGAGCAAATTGTCTTCAACCAGCTTTGCGCAAATAAACACCAGTGGAAATGACAGTGATAGTAATAGTAGTCATATGATAAACAATTAATGATCATTTTGTAACCCTTTTGTCTAGTCTGCTATATTGTGGAATCCGATGTACATTCTATGCGAGTCACCCTGTGTGTTTGTGATCCCTCAGGGCGAGCTCAATGGACACAAAGGTCTTGTTCCCTCCAACTTTCTAGAAGAAGTGCCTGATGATGTTGAGGTTTTTCTCACTGACACTCCATGTGGAGATTCTCGATACCCGCAGGACGCTGCAGCGCGGATAAAGACCAAAAGGGTACATGCTCTCTCGCAGTACTAGCCCTCTGTCATCCATTTACTCTTTTCCGTTCCCTTTGCCTCCTTACTCCTTTAGTTTTCTGTCTGTGCTTGTGAGTGTTTCATTTCTGAACGTATGATGGGAATTCAGACTTTGGAGCATTATGCTGTAAACGTTGTTGATGTCTCAGAAATATAACGAAAACTATTAATACTTGACAGAGGTACTTTTATTTTTAATGTTGACTGCTGTGAAGGATTTTAAAATGTGGACATATTCATATAGCGTTCTCAAAGAGAATAAACAGAAACAATAAAATAAATGCAGAATTGTAACTTTAACTGTTTTTTTGCACATGCACATTTAGCATTGCAATAAATGCTTTATGAGTATTACCTGTGTTTAATCTAAAATAGGTTCTAATAGAGGAAATCGTTTTGATGTACTGGAGGGATGAAATATGTAGACTAGCACCGCATGTTTTCTCTTTAAGATGCATGAATTCCCCTTGAATCTTTTTATAGTGAAAAATAAGTCTAGTACAGTAGAACTTTTGTATTTGCTTCCGAAGCCTTGTTTTTGTATATTGCTTACTTGTAAAATAGCATGCAAGATATCAAGAAGGTTATGTTGCTCTTTGAGAGTATAATTTCGAAAGTAATCATAATGCTAGCTGGAAAATAATGTGACTATAATTCTTGTTTAACAAATAATTGCAAGTTAATGTTTGAATAACAACAGGTTTCATCTGAAGTTTCTTGGCTGGTATTCTAGTTTGTCATTCTCATAGTGCAGACTATTGAAATGCCATCACTGCATTTTTCTTTTCCTCACCCGCTTGGCAAAACAGAAGAAGAGTGTTCATTTCACACCTTAGAGGCTCTGTTTCCATCACGTAAGTGAGCAACTGAGGATACCAAGGTTACGCTCCCCTCGTCTAATGCAGATGACATGGGTTCCCTTAGTTTCCGGTACGCAACACACACACACACACACACACATTTTATGACCTTTATTATGCCAGTTTATGTTTCAGTTAATTCATTTTGAATGGATGTAAATATATATATTTTTTTTAATTAACCAGAACATTAGTGATAGAATACTGTGGAACACACCAGGATGACACATTTGACCCCAGTTTACATACTTTACAGTTTTTATTTACATTTTAGTCATTTAGCAGATGCTCTTATCCAGAGCAAATTACAATTAGTGCATTCATCTTAAGATAGCTAGCTGAGACAACCACATATCACAGTCGTAGTAATACATGTTCCCTCAGTAAAGTAGTTATCAGCGAAGTCCTTGCTAATATTTGACATGAGTTTATTGTAAAAGCATTCAGGTTGTTGTGTTAACTTATAAATAATATATGCCATTTAGCAGACACTTTCATCCAAAGCAACTTAGTCACGCGTGCATTCATTTTACGTATGTGTGGTCCCGGGAATCAAACCCACTATCCTGGCGTTGCAATGCCATGCTCTACCAACTGAGCAAGTTAAGGAAGACCACCCTAGCCAATGCATTAGACAAGAAGCATGGTATCTTCAGTTGTTTCTCTGGGTGTTGTACATTACAATGTCAGTCTCTCAAGATAAGCCTCCTGCTGTAAATCATGGTAAGCTAAAAGGCCATTGTTGCACGTCTAGGTTGCCTCCCCGTAGTACTAGTGGTAACATTCAATCAGACTCTATAGCTAACATTCTGATAGAACCTCCTCTCTCCTTGAAGCAGTGCACCCTGCCACACTTAATCTAATCAAACTGCTCGAAACAAGTCAATGGTAATCAAATGTCTGCCAGACAGGCAATCCAGTCAATCAGATACAAATATAATTGGTATTTCTTTACCCATAGATGCCCAAGATAGTGGTCCGCTCCACAATGCCCTTGTTAAGTTGTTAGTGGGGTGCACTTTTTCTTTCACATAAGGAATGATGCGAAATGGCAAAAAGAGCTATTAACATGTTTTTCTCATAGAAAGTGGCATCAATTAGATTTTCTAACCATATTTTTAATGTCTAATATGTAGTTATATACTACAGCCATATACTACTGTGCTAGAGACTACAGTCTCATGTTAATGGGATCTTAAGGATAGAGACTACAGTCTCATGTTAATGGAATCTTAAGGTTACATCTTTCCTAAGTGCAATTGAAAAGAAGCCTTTTAGCTCATGATTACAATTAAGGAATATGTAGATATTAGATGTTTACTGTAACCTAGTTGAATATGAATGCCCTTTATATTTAAAAAGAAAATCTGCTGTCATATGTTGTCCCATAATGTTAATACAATATTGCATCTCTTGTTTTTGTGTGAAAGGCATGGCCTTTGCCACTGATAGCCATTCTGGAGAATCTCAGCATAAAATGTGCTATTGGTAAAGAGAGCAGTAGTATGTGGACATATTCTTTGGCATTGAAGTCTTTATCTTTTAAACCAGCTTGATGACAGACTGTGTCTACATGGCAGTGGGGGAGGGGGGTATACAGCACCTCAGTACACTAAAGAGACGACATCCGAGCATTGACAAGTTGAACTGGGCTGCACTATAAGGGAGCTAGACTGATGAAGCCAAAGGTATGGTGGCCCTGCTGAGACAGAATGGACTGAGTGGAAGGGAGTAGTGACTGGGGTGCAAGAGGGCTGGCTTTTTAACCCCCCTGAACTGTCCCTTACGGGTCTTCCATTAGGTTCCGTTGGAAAAATCGAGTCCGCCCAGAAGAGCTGCCTACCCCAAAGTGCGCCAACACATCCCCGGCACTGGCCCTGCTACCGTGGGGCCTGGCAGTCCCATCAGGGGCCCCCGCGACTTGTCCTCCAAAAAGAAAAAGGGACTACTCTCCAAAGGGAAGAAACTATTGAAAAGACTTGGCACTGTAAAATAACCCCTTCATATACTTGAAGTATATTACCAACCACATCATAGAGGGCTCTATTCAATCTGTAATTCTGAAGCGGTACAGATTCCGTGATAGAAATGTAAAGGTCATTTCTGATTGCGGTGCAAGAGGGCTGGCTTTTTAACCCCCCTACCATGAATGCAGTCTCCGCTAAAGCGGGTACATTGCCTTTAAATTTCAATCACGCTGAAAAGCTGAATTTCCTCGATGCGGATTGAATAGAGCCCTAAATCTCAAACACTTCCATTACTGTAAATTCAGTCCTGTGAGAAGAAGAAATCCAGTGGTCAAAGATTTTGATGGCATTTGATAACCAGTCAGATGCTGTACTCTTACACATCTGTTGTTGTCTACTAGAAACCATTTATTTTTTAATTGAAGTATGTATTTTGAATACAGTCCAGGGAACTCATAGTTTGACATTTAATGTCATAAGCCAACCTCTGGTCATGTATATTTTGCTATCTGAAGCACAGGATTGCAATGCAATGGGATAAAATATTCTCAATTTTGAATTGGACAATAGTACGTAGGTGTGTGTTTGACTGAAGACAACAATGTCCCCCAGAATATGAGGTGTTTAAACCAGTCTCTTTATGGCTGAGATCAAACAATAGAGCTCAGAATGGCCAGTCAACATCATACTTGATGAGACTACTACTGGTGGCCCATCCTAACCATACACTTCATGTTGTAGTACCCAAAATGAGGGAAGGAAAAGAGCAGTTTTATGGCCAGGCAGCTGAGGTCCTTGTATGGGAACTGTATGGGAGGTTTGCATGTTTTACCTGAAAGCACATCCAGAATGATCATTCCCACCCAACGTTTGAATCAGCTAACTGATGGCCTTTTCTATCAGAACATGTTAGCAAGGCACATGTGCATGCTTTGTCGGTGCATTTGATGACAGAATCTACACTGTTTGAGCAAAATGTACTAAATGAATTGCAGTAGTGAAAAGCATGTCATCGTTTTCTTTACCTCCATACAGAATATTCCATACAAACCTAATTGTCAGATTGGTTCTCAGTTCAACTCAAGCCCAGGTACACATTTGACTAGTCACGACCAGGATCTGAGCAGTGGTAAAATATGCTACATCTCCAGAAAGACCGAAGTCAGATAAGCAAATATCAATTCCTAACAGCAAGTATTAGTTCTTCAAACACACCAAAAGACCTCTGGACAAGCACATTAGATAGGAAAGGGTTTCAAGATTCAGTTTCTTTATTTTTTAAGTAGTTGAATGGTCATGAAATGCCTAGTTGAAACCAACCTCCATGTATTTGCCTTATAAATGCACAATTGTTTGTGTCCAGTCAGTGGAGAGTTTTTATGTCCTGTATGCATTCATGTCATTGCAATACTTCTGAAAATGAAATATTTTTGCAAAAGATGTTTATCAAAGCTCGTGATGTGCATTTTATTACTTGTAAGAGTGTCATGTTTTCCGGAGGACCTGAGCATTATTAGCTTGTTTGAAACTTCAGAAGGCCCAACTTTACATTCTTCATGTTCTGTCCACATTAAAATGACAAAAAGAAAAAAAAGAAAGAAGTGTGGTGAAAATGTAAAGGTGTGTTTAATGTTTTTTTTGTCAGTACATTGTCACTATTTTGGCACAAAAAATTCAAGGCACTTTTATTTTGTTCTTCATGTTATATACAGTACTTGCAATGTGTTCGTTCTGCATTCACCATTTTGACATAGGTTTGTGTACAAGACAATGGACAAGAAGGAAATGCAATTGAAGGCCGGTTCAATCAAAACTGTTTCCAGGATAAGTTTAAATCAGCATTCTTCCTGTGCAACAACAAAGCATGGTGTGAATTAATGTGCAGTTGGTTTTCATTTTGTTTAAAACAAAACATTTTTGTAGGGTACACTTCAAAGGTGCATTTTTGCAGTAGGAGAATGTTGTTTTTGACTTATCCCAGACGCAAGGTTTGATAGAATAACCTTTTTTGGTTGTAAGTCATATTAAGTTATTTTTGTTTCATAGAAATTGTGATTTCAACAAAACAAGTCTACCTCCATAATGACCCCTAGAATTCCAACTAATTTGACTACATGTTCACAGAAGCCAACTCCATTTCATTTATGAAACTGAGCTCTTTCTGTTTGCCCAGAAGTACTGCGTTTGTGTCAGCCCCCAACATAGAGTAGTGAATGTATGATTCATTGAAAGCCAATGTATTATATTTATCAAAACTATCCATGATGAGTATGCAGATATCCAGCGTTTTCTGGTCCAGTTTGTATGTGAAATGAAACCTTTTTCCATCTGTTAATAACTACTTACACTATTTTGTTAATCATTTCATCCTTCCATTCAATTTACATCACTGTTTTTTTTAACTACTACTTACATGAGATTTGAACTGAGACTGCCAAAAAAGAATGTATCAAAAGCATTCTGTATAACTTTCTGTACAATTCTCAGCCAAATAGGCATTTCAATCTACAGTTTATAGATGTACATTTTTTCCATAATAAGTTGTCCGTCATTGCTTCTATACATATTGTTTGAGTGACTTGCTCTTTTTGTACTTTGTCCATTTGTAAATTGTTTTTAAATGTTTATACTTGATTTTCAGACTGCCTTTTTTGTACATAAAAATTTATAATCAAACAGTGCAAAGCTTTCCCCATGGTGTCTTCAAAACCATGTTTTAAAAGTCTGCAGTTGTGTGCTAGCTTTATGAAAAGAAATAGCCTATATTGGGGGTTACAAAATATTGTGTGGGTGTGCATGTGCAAATTTTTTTATAAAACAAATTTGATATTTTGTAATGCTGGTTGTGCCGTGTTTTATTCCCCAAATGCCATGGTGCAACAGCAAAGTCAGAGGATGGACAGAATTGAGCACCTCTTAAACAGGCCTAGGCCTGAATAAGGATTGGGATATGTGTAAGTATCACAACTTAAAATACTTACTGCTAGACAGTAATGCAATTACACCAGTACTACAAAGTACTGAAGGGTAATCAAATTACAGAACATGATTCACACAATTATTGAACTGCATTTTTAGGTCCTAAATGCAACTTTGCTCCAAAGTTTGAACAATTATTTTTTTCAAGCAAGACAACTTGCATAATATTGTTTTATTAAGTAAAATGGAAAAGGAAACCTTCACTCTGATAGTGAACAAAGGAGAACAGCCAGAAAAACAGCAGAGGTAGCACACTTCTCAAAACAGTCTCATGCAACTTGATCATTGTAATACCATGATACATTTAAAAACAGGTTGTAACCAAAACTATTTTACAAAAGTTTAGTTCTGAACATAACCACTTTTGTTTTCTTCCACTGTTCCGACCAGCAAAATAAAGTTCTGAACAAGTTTGAACCCCAAAAAAGTACAGGTTTATATTGTTCCTTTCTGATCTTTTTTTTACTTTTGAAATCAACAGGTTGTTACATTTAGCTCATTTAATTACTTCACCAATAAGTGCAGATAGAGCAGGCAAGCCAGTTGTTAACATATGTGATGGACAGACAAGTGTAGCCTTTGGCACGACTGAAATTTTGTCGGTGGGGAGAGCGCAAGAGGAATAGGCTTGAAGCGCTGGGCATCTTGTTATGACATGAATTAGGTCCACAGAATTATACCTAGAAAGAGCGGCTTCTATGGAGGAACTTTGAATGTCCTTTGAGCTAGCTAGCTAACAAGCTTGTGTGTGTAGTGCGGCACCAGAATTAAAAACATGTCTTACCTTTTTGTAGTTAATAAATCCCAAGTGAAACGTGAGAACTTGGCCTATAGTATCCTTAACTAGCATTGAAAAAGTTAATCCATTCTTCTCTAGCGAATAAAAAATGAGTGTTGTGGGACTAGAAAACAATGCCTTGAATGTAACGTTATTAACCGGTTCTCATGCTTTAAAAATAGCAGTTCTGTTCCGGAACAGTATGGATCACTTTCGGTCCTGGTTCTGTTTCTATTCCTTGAAAACGTTTGTTATTTTCTGGTTTTGTTCCCTGAACCGGTTCCAACCTGTTTTAAAATGTACACTACATGTCTAAAAGTATGTGGAGACCTGCTCGTTGAACATCTCATTCCAAAATCATGGGCATTAATATGGAGTTGGTCCCCCCTTTGCTGCTACAACAGCCTCCAGTCTTCTGGGAAGGCTTTCCACTAGATGTTGGAACATTGCTGTGGGGACTTGCTTCCATTCAGCCACAAGAGCATTAGTGAGGTCAGGCATTGATGTTGGGTGATAAGGCCTGGCTCACAGTCGGTGTTCCAATTCATCCCAAAGGTGTTTGATGGGGTTGAGGTCAGGGCTCTGTGTAGGCCAGTCAAGTTATTCCACACCAATCTCTACAAACCATTTCAGTATGGACCTTTCTTTGTGCACAAAGGCATTGACATACTGAAAGAGGAAAGGACCTTCCCCCAAACTGTTGCCACAAAGTTGGAAGCACAGAATTGTCTAGAATATAATTTATTCTATAGCTTTAAGATTTCCCTTCACTGGAACTAAGGGGCCTAGCCCGAATCATGAAAAACAGCTCCAGACCATTATTCCTCCTCCACCAAACATTACAGTTGGCACTTTGCATTGGGGCAGGTAGCATTCTCCTGGCATCCCCAGATTTGTCTGTTGGACTGCCAGATGGTGAAGAGTGATTCATCACTCCAGAGAACGCTTTTCCACTGCTCTAGAGTCCAATAGCGGCAAGCTTTACACTACTCCAGCCGATGCTTGGCATTGTGCATGGTGATCTTAGTCTTCTGTGCGGCTGCTCGGCCATGGAAAACCATTTCATGAAGCTCCCGACAAACAATTATTGTGCTGATGTTGCTTCCAGAGGAAATTTGGAACCTAGTAGTGAGTGTTGCAACCGAGGACAGACGATTTTTACACACTTCGTACTTCAGTACTCGGCGGTCCCGTTCTATGAGCTTGTGTGGCCTACCATTTCGTCGCTGAGCTGTTGTTGCTCCTAGATGTTTCCACTTTACAATATCAGCACTTAAAGTTGACCAGGGCAGCTTTAGCAGGGCACAAATTTGACGAACTGACTTGTTGGAAAGGTGGCATTCTATGACGGTGCCTTCTTGAAAGTCACTGAGCTCTTCAGTAAGGCCATTCTACTACCAATGTTTATCTTTGGCGAATGCATGGCCGTGTGCTCGATTTTATACACCTGTCAGCAACGGTGTGGCTGAAATAGCCGAATCCACTAATTTGAATCCTTTTGTATATACTTAATAGTATATTTCTGATGCTTCTGATATCCTTATTAGGGAATATAGAAAGATTTCTTCTCTGTGGAGAAAAGAAAACACAGTGTATGTTTACATTTATAGGTTTATTCATTTTCCAATTAAAAGTGAAAACAATTAATACAAGGAAGTAATTGATGCAGAGGCCTGCGATGGCTATCCTATTGGGACTCGCATGCCAAAGTGACGATTAGAGTCTGCCTGATGTTGCAACAAACTAGCCGAGTCCGACCATCCTGATATCGTGACTTTACAGTGCGAGACAAATATATTGACACCCTTGCACTTTTCAGAAATAGTTTCCTATTTCTTCTAAAGTAGCTTGATATTTACCTTTTTGTTGGATTTTCAACATTGCAGAGACATTTAAATTTTTGCAAATTTAAGTATTTTTTGTCTATAAAGACAAATCTTTATAGACCCCAAACCAGGTGCTTTCCAATGGACGAGCAGGTTTCTGATAATGATGATGCTCCTGTTTAAGGAAGAGGAAGGACTTCTAAGGATAAAAAATACATAGTTGTTCTAAAGTACGGCATAATTCTATATCAAATCAAACTTTATTTATAGAGCACATTTCTTACAAGTTGATGCATTTCAAAGTCCTTAAAACAAAAATTCAATAATAAATAAATAAAATTGACAAATATAAGATAGATATTAAAATGAAACTAAACATATTAAAATAATAATAGGGCAATGAAAAACCAGTGAAACCAGTGAGACTGATGGAAGTAAAATAAATAAGATAAACACAATTTTATAAAGCAAATAAAATTACATCCGATTGATAAAATAGCACAATAACATCACCCTATGTAAAAGCCTGGCTTTTGTCTTGAGCTCTGAAACTTGTGTCTTGAGCTCTCTCTTAAAAATGTCTATTGTCTCTGACGCCCTCAGCTGCTGCAGCAGACTGTTCCAACAGCCTGGTCTCATAGACTAGATGTAACATAGTCAATGTAAATCTGGGACACTCAAATTAGTATGATATGTTACATTTGATATGGTTACATAAGACATATGTTTACTTAAGGCAAAACAAAAGTAGGGTGGTTGTTCAGGGTGGGTGGACCTGTAACACGAAAGTTTGCGAGTTCAAATCCCATCAGGGACAAATTCAGCTTATTAGCAACTTTTTAACTACTTTGTAGCCAATTTGCAACTACTTAGCATGTTAGTTAACCCTAACCTTAACCCTTTTAGATAACCCTTCCCCTAGCCAACCTAACTCCTAAATTTACACTAACCTTAACCCAAAACCCTAATCCTAACCCCTAACCTAGGTAACATTAGCCAGCTATCTAATGTTAGCCACCTGGATAGAATTCGTAACATACAGTGCATTTGGAAAGTATTCAGACCCCTTGACTTTTTCCAAATTTTGTTACTTTAAAGCTGTATTCTAAAATGGATTAAATAATTGTTTTCCCTCATCAATCTACACACAATACCACATAACAACAAAGGGAAAACCGTTTTTTCAATGTTTTTGCAAATGTATTAAAAAATAAAAACAGAAATACCTTATTTACAGAAGTATTCAGAGCTTTTGCTATGAGACTCGAAATTGAGCTCAGGCGCATCCTGTTTCTATTGACCATCCTTGATATGTTTCTACAACTTGAGTGGAGTCCACCTGGGGTAAATTCAATTGACTGGACATCAATTGGAAAGGCACACACCTGTCAAAATAAGGTCCCACAGTTGACAGTGTATGTCAGAGCAAAAACCAAGCCATGAGGTTGAAGGAATTGTCTGTAGAGATCCGAGACAGGATTGTGTCGAGGCACAGATCTGGGGAAGGATACCAAAACATTTCTGCAGCATTGAAGGTCCTCAAGAACACAGTGGCCTCCATCATTCATAAATGGAATAAGTTTGGAACCACCAAGACTCTTCCTAGAGCTGGCCGCCTGGCCAAACTGAGCAATTGGCAGAGAAGGGCCTTGGTCAGGGAGGTGACCAAGAACCCGAAGGTCACTCGGACAGAGCTCCAGAGTTCCTCTGTGGAGATGGGAGAAACTTCCAGAAGGACAACCATCTTTGCAGCACTCCACAAATCAGGCCTTTATGGCAGAGTGGCCAGACCGAAGCCACTCCTTAGTAAAAGGCACATGACAGTCTTCTTGGAGTTTGCCAAAATCCCCAAAAGGACTCTCAGGCCATGAGAAACAAGATTCTCTGTTCTGATGAAACCAAAATTGAACTTTTTGGCCTTATTGCCAAGCGTCACGTCTGGAGGAAACCTGGCACCATCCCTACGGTGAAGCATGATGGTGGCAGGGACGTTTTTTCAGCGGCAGGAACTGGGAGACTAGTCAGGGTAAAGGAAAAGATGAACGGAGCAAAGTACAGAAAGATCCTTGATGAAAACCTGCTCCAGAGCGCTCAGGACCTCAGACTGGGGCAAAGGTTCACCTTCCAACAGGACAACAACCCTAAGCATGAAGCCAAGACAATGCATGAGTGGCTTCAGGACAAGTCTCTGAATGTCCTTGAGTGGCCCAGCCAGAGCCCGGACTTGAACCCGATCCAACATCTCTAGAGAGACCTGAAAATAGTTGTCCAGCGACGCTTCCCTGACAAAGCTTGAGAGGATCTACAGAGAAGAATGGGAGAAACAAATACAGGTGTGCCAAGCTTGTCGCGTCATACCCAAGAAGACTCGAGACTGTAAACACTGTTAAAGGTGCTTCAGACCCTTTACTTATGTACACGTGATATTTCCGTTTTTTAAAATTTTTATACATCTGCAAAAAAATCTAAAATACTGTTTTTGCTTTGTCATTATGGGATATTGTGTGTAGATTGATGAAAAAAACTATTTAATAAAGTTTTGAATAAAGCTGAAACGCAACAAAATGTGGAAAAAGTCAAGGGGTGTGAATACTTTGCACTGTATCATACATTTTACAAATTCGTAACATATTGTATGGTTTTCAATTTAGTGATATATAATATAAATTGCAATTTGTAACACATCATACGAAATGGGTGATGGACATCCACAACTTAATACATACCATACAAATCATAACATATCGTACTAAGTGTCTCGGATATACATTACCAGTCAAAAGTTTGGACACGGCTTCCCGAGTGGCTCAGTGGTCTAAGGGACTGCATTGCAGTGATAGCTGTGCCACTAGAGATCCTGGTTCGAGTCCAGGCTCTGTTGCAGCTGGACGTGACCGGGAGACCCATGGAGCGGCGCACAATTGGCCCAGCGTCGTCCAGGTTAGGGGAGGGTTTGTCCGGCAGGGATGTTCTTGTCCCATCGCGCTCTAGTGACTCCTGTGGCGGGCCAGGTGCAACGCATGCTGACACGGTTCTCCAGGTGTACGGTGTTTCCTCCTACACATTGGTGCGGCTGGCTTCCAGGTTAAACGAGTGTTGTGTCAAGAAGCAGTGCGGCTTGGCTGGGTTGTGTTTCGGAGTACGCACGGCTCTTGACCTTTGCCTCTCCTGAGTTCGTACGGGAGTTGCAGCGATGAGAAAAGACTCTAACTACCAGTTGGATACCATGAAAAAAGGGGTATAACAATTATAATATAAACATTTTATAAAGTTTGAACTCACTTACTCAAAGGTTTTTCTTTATTTTTACTATTTTCGAAACTATAAAATAACACATACGGAATCATGTAGTGACCAAAAAAGTGTTAAACAAATGAAAATAGATTCTTCAAAGTAGTCACCCTTTGCCTTGATGACAGCTTTGCACACTTTTTTTTGATTACTACATGATTCCACGTGTGTTATTTCATAGTTTTGATGTCTTCACTATTATTCTACAATGTAGAAAAAGGTAAAAATAAAGAAAAACCCTGGAATGAGTAGGTGTGGCCAAACCTTTGCCTAGTACTGTATGTACAGAATAATATGAAATGCCCTGAGACCAGGTTGGTTCTAAAGGCCAGGACCATAAAGACAATACAGCCACACCAAATGTTTTAAAACAAATGTTTTTAAACGTTGCATCCTGCTGAACTTTCCCGAGAACAGCAGAGTGGAGGAGAAGAGTCGGGATGTCATAAGAGATCAAGTCAAATCACCAAAACAAACACACTCCAGAACACATGGAGGTAGAATAATGAAATGTTGATATTTTATCTGAACATATTTTATAGAAGAGAAATGTACATAAAAAAATGTACAGTAAATATGATGAAATGTACAAAAAGAACACCCTGCTGTTGTCATGCTCTGACCTAGGAGAGCTGTGTTTTCTCTGTTTAGTTAGGTCAGGGTGTGATAGGTGGGTGGGCATTCTATGTTTTGTGTTCCATGTTTTGGTCGGGTATGGTTTCCAATTAGAGGCAGCTGTCATTCGTTGTCTCTGATTGGAAGCCATACTTAGGCAGCCTGTTTTTCCCTGTGTTTTCGTGGGATCATGTTTTTGTGCAGCTGTGTGTGAGCAGCCCCAGAACGTCACGTTTGTTTCAGTTTCACGTGTTTCTTGTTTTGTTCGGGTTCACAAATAAAATATATGCAACTACTGGCATGCTGCGCCTTGGCTGATTTATGACAGGGAATTTCAAGATAACACCCGTGACAGCTGTTGCTTTAGTGTGATTTTTTATTTGTAAACGGATTGTATTGCTGACTGATAGTAATTCTTCAATTAGGATATTTCCATTGAGATTAATGCATTGTACACTTGTAGGCAGAGTGACAACAGATACAGAACTTTATAAATACAGTTGAAGTCGGAAGTTTACATACACCTTTACCAAATACATGTAAACTCAGTTTTTCACAATTCCTGACATTTAATCCTAGTAAAAATTCCCTGTCTTAGGTCAGTAAGGATCACCATTTAATTTTAAGAATGTGAAATGTCAGAATAATAGTAGAGAGTGATTTATTTCAGCTTTTATTTCTATCATCACATTCCCAGTGGGTCAGAAGTTTACATACACTCAATTAGTATTTGGTAGCATTGCCTTTAGTGTAACTGAGTCAGGTTTGTAGGCCTCCATGCTTGCACACGCTTTTTCAGTTCTACCCACAAATTTTCTATAGATTTGAGGTCAGGGCTTTGTGATGGCCACTCCAATACCTTGACTTTGTTTTCCTTAAGTCATTTTGCCACAACCTTGGAAGTATGCTTGGGGTCATTGTCCATTTGGAAGACCCATTTGCGACCAAGCTTTAACTTCCTGACTGATGTCTTGAGATGTTGCTTCAATATATCCACATCATTTTCCTGCCTCATGATGCCATCTATTTTGTGACGTGCACCAGTCCCTCCTGCAGCAAAGCACCCCCACAACATGACGTGCTTCACGGTTGGGATGGTGTTCTTCGGCTTGCAAGCTTCCCCCTTTTTCCTCCAAACATAACGGTGGTCATTATGTCCAAACAGTTCTATTTTTGTTTCATCAGACCAGTTGACATTTTCCAAAAAGTACGATCTTTGTCCCCATGTGCAGTTGCAAACCGTAGTCTGACTTTTTTATGGCGGTTTTGGAGCAGTGGCTTCTTCCTTGCTGAGTGGTTTCAGGTTATGTTGATATAGGACTCGTTTTACTGTGGATATAGATACTTTTGTACCTGTTTCCTCCAGCATCTTCACAAGGTCCTTTGCTGTTGTTCTGGGATTGATTTGCATTTTTCACACCAAAGTACGTTCATCTCTAGGAGACAGAACTCATCTCCTTCCTGAGCAGTATGACGGCTGCGTGGTCCCATGGTGTTTATACTTGCGTACTATTGTTTGTACAGATGAACGTGGTACCTTCAGACGTTTGGAAATTGTTCCCAAGGATGAACCAGACTTGTGGAGGTCTAAAAAATGTTTTCTAAGGTCTTGGCTGATTTCTTTTGATTTTCCCATGATGTCAAGCAAAGAGGCACTGAGTTTGAAGGTAGGCCTTGAAATACATCCACAGGTACACCTCCAATTGAGTAAAATTATGTCAATTAGCCTATCAGAAGCTTCTAAAGCCAGGACATCATTTTCTGGAATTTTCCAAGCTGTTTAAAGGCACAGTCAACTTAATGTATGTAAACTTCTGACCCACTGGAATTGTGATTCAGTGAATTATAAGTGAAATAATCTGTCTGTAAACAATTGTTGGAAAAATGACTTGTGTCATGCACAAAGTAGATGTCCTAACCGACTTGCCAAAACTATAGTTTGTTAACAAGAAATTTGTGGAGTGGTTGAAAAACGAGTTCTAATGACTCCAACCTAAGTGTACAACTGTATGTATACAACTGTAAGTATATTTAAAACCAAATACTTTTACTCAAGTAGTACTTGAGTAGTAGTTTACTTTTACTCATTATGACAATTGAGTACTTTTTCCACCACTGCATGATAGGGCCTGGACTGTGTTTAGGCACGTATTTGACAACAATAGTCTTAGATTTACGCTGAACAAAAATAGAAATGCAACATGTAAAGTGTTGGTCCCATGTTTCATGAGCTGAAATAAAAGATACCAGAAATGTTCCATATGCACAAAAAACTTATTTTGCTCAAATTTTGTTCACAAATTTGTTTACATCCCTGTTAGTGAGCATTTCTCCTTTGCCAAGATAATCCATCCACCTGAATGGTGCGGCAACTCAAGAAGATGATTCAATATCATGATCATTACACTTGTGCTTTGGACAATAAAAGGCCACTCTAAAATATGCAGTTTTGTCACACAACACAATGCCACAGATGTCTCAAGTTTTGAGGGAGTGTGCAATTGTCATACTGACTACAGGAATGTCCACCAGAGCTATTGCCAGAGAATTGAATGTTCATAAGTCGCCTCCAATGTCATTTTAGAGAATTTGGCAGCACGTACAACTGGCCTCACAACCGCAGACCATGTGTAACCACGCGAGCCCAGGACTTCCACATCCGGCTTCTTCACCTGTGGGATCGTCTGAGACCAGACACCTGGACAGCTGATGAAACTGTGGGTTTGCACAACTGAAGAATTTCTGCAAAAAATGTCAGAAACCATCTCAGGGAAGCTCATCTGCTTGCTCGTCATCCTCACCATAGTCTTAACCTGACTGCAGTTCAGCGTTGTACCGACTTCATTGGACAAATGCTCACCTTCGATGGCCACTGGCACACTAGAGAAATGTGGTGTTCACGGATGAATCCCAGTTTCAGCTGTACCGTGCAGATGGCAGACAGCGTGTGCGGCGTTGTGTGGGCAAGCTGATTGCTGATGTCAACATTGTGAACAGAGTGCTCCATGGTGGCGGTGGGGTTTTGGTATGGGCAGACATAAGCTACGGACAACGAACACAATTGCATTTTATTTATTATAATTTGATTGCACAGAGATACTGTGACAAGATCCTGAGGCCCATTGTCATGCCATTCATCCTCCGCCATCACTTAATGTTTCAGCAAGATAATGCAAGGCCCAATTTTGCAAGGATCTGTACACAATTCCTGGAAGCTGAAAATGTCCCAGTTTTTCCATGGCCTGCATACTCACCAGACGTGTCGCCCATTGAGCATGTTTTGGATGTTCTGAATCGATATATACAACAGCGTGTTCCAGATCCCGCCAACATCCAGCAACTTCTCACAGCCATTGAAGAGGAGTGGAACAACATTCCAAAGACCACAATCAACAGCCTGATCAACTCTATGTGAAGGAGATGTGTCGGGCTGCATGAGGCAAATGGTGGACACACCAGATACTGACTGTTTTTCTAATCCACGCCCCTACCTTTTTCTTAAGGTATTCGTGACCAACAGATTCCCAGTCATGTGAAATCTATAGATTAGGACCTAATAAACTTGAATGAAATTGACAGATTTTCTTATATGAACTACAACTCAGTAAAATATTAGAAATTGTTGCATGTTGGGTTTATATTTTTGTTCAGTGTAGATTCCTTGTACTTAAGGAGCAGCTGCTAAAGGTTTTTCTGGTAGATTGAGATGGCTGCTAGCACTATGTGGCTGTCACCCCCCTCCTCCAGTCGAGCTAGGTGAATCAACAACTGGACATGGAAGGCTGCTCCGTTGACCCAGACCTTGAGAGAACGAGTCCTCATGTGGGCAACTAGCATGGAGTTCTTCAGAGTTGTCAACGCAAAATTAAGTCTGTGCTCCACATACACAATGTCGCTCTTCATCTTTGCCTCATTATGTATGTTCATTGTACATCTCTTGAGGGCTTACTCCATTTCATTGTACACTTTGGACGCCTTCTTCTGCAAACACGCGGCACAGAATGTGTGTGCTGTTCTCTACTGGGATAAGGTTCTTGATGGAAGCTGTGGCTATGTCAATCACTATAGACATGACTAAAGCCCCGAAGCCTGCTGCCTTTGGTAAATGCTCCTGAGTGGCGCAGTGGTCTAAGGCACTGCATCTCAGCACAAGAGGCATCACTACAGTCTCTGGTTCAAATCCAGGCTGTATCACATCTGGCTGTGATTGGGAGTCCCATAGGGTGGTGCACAATTGGCCCACTGTCATCTGGGGTGGGCTGCCATTGTAAATAAGAACTTGTTCTTAACTGACTTGCCTAGTTAAATAAAGGTTTGTCGCTAGTCCTGTAGTCCAAATTGGTGCATAGCTGGTTCAGATTATCCAGGGTGTTTGGGCTGAAGAACATCTGGAAAGTAAGGTCAAATCTCAGGGATTGGTGTTGACAATCTGTGTGGCTGATGCAGCCATCTCTGGGCTTTATGATGAGCTTCCCATTGTTTCTGAGAAAAGTTTCTAATAAGTCACCTCCAAATAAGGCTACTGTGTGCTTTTCTTGATGTTGTTAAGAGAATGTGACTGTGGAAGAGTGGCTGTTACTGTCTCTCTCTTTATGTAAATGTGATGTTTTAACAGGGCTGGACTTGGCAGGGTTTTACTGGAAACCCTGTGGGTAAACATGATGGGGCCATTGACAACTAAATGCCTGCTTATGTTCGCAAGTATGGCCCCGGTGTGTTTACCGATAGGGTAAACACACACACTCACTCACTCACTCACTAACACACACACACACACTCACGCACACCCACACACACACATACGCACGCACACACACAAGCCCACACACACTAATACAAGTGGTGTCTCCTAGGCTGCGTGTCACCCCCAAGAGGAACAACTTTTCATCCATCGGGCCACATTCAAACAGAGCTGGACAGACAGGTTCCAATCCAAGTACCAATGCATTTTAGCAACCTCCAGGGGGTTTAGATTTGTTGGATGATTTGAAAATAGCTTTTTGTCCTCACACACCAGTGGTGGGTTTTGCGTTGAAAGAGAGATACATATGAAGAAGAGAACCCCATACCTACTGTGAAATATGGTGGTGGATCTTTGATGTTATGCGGCTATTTTACTTCCACTGGTCTTGGGGCCCTTGTTAAGGGGCTTTACCAAGTACCAGGTCATTTTAGCCAAAAACCTGGTTGCCTTGGCTGCAAGTGGATCTTCTAGCAAGGATATAACGCCAAGCATACATCAAAATCAAAATGTTGCAATGGCCATTTCAATGTTCAGACTTGAACCCCATTGAAAACCTGTGGTGTGAATTAAAAGGGGCAGTCCATAAGCGCAGACGAGTTAAAATATTCTGTATGGAGGAATGGTCTAAGATCACCTCCCAATGTGTTCTCCCATCTCATTAAAAAATTTTGTTAATGAGGAAGATTAGTGTGAGAAGGGGCGAAGAGTGTGTCTGTCTGTGTGTGTGTCATCTTTCGGACATTGTAATTACTCAACTTGTAAGTATATGTCACACACACACACACACCATAATGCTCCATAACTCTATCTGACTCCTCCGGCAGCACAGCAGCAAGATTCACACACAAATGACAATTGACGAAGAGGAAAAATCAATGTCTTAATTGACCATTAGACAAAGAGGAAATTCCCTCCTGGGCCGCGGGCAGACGCTGATTTTGAAATCACAGTTGGGGCTACACCTTCACGTGACCATGAGCAACTATTCCTCTTCCCACCACACACACACACACACACACACACACACACACACACACACACACACACACACACACACACACACTGTCAGTAAGACAGGAACAGAAATATTCTTCAACCTGGCACACCGACACCCGTGGGACTGGAATCAGCAGCCATGAGAAAACTGCATGTGTTTGCATCCCAAATAGCACCTTATTCCATCTATAGTGCACTACTTTTGACAAGGGCCCATATATAGGGCTCTGGTCAAAAGTAGTGCACTATATAGGAAATAGGATGCCATTTGGGACGCAGACAGTGATTAACCTGTGATACCCCCAACTCAGGTTGAAGGCAGGGAAGTCAGGCTGTGCAGCCCTTAGGGTTAGCAGCAGTAAGCTTGGTATACTGAATCCACTTAGTGTTGTTTCAGTTGTAAAACGGAGAGATACAGTATATAGTTGTCGTTTCAGGCTATCCAGGCTATCAGTACAGTAGGTCATATAGACAACTTCCGTCCGAATGTATCTTCTGTGTAACCAACATTATTGCAGAGCAGGACACCTATAAATCTATCAGAAATAGATATACCACACTAGGTGTCAATTCAGAAAGCAAACCAAAACCCTCATTCATAACAATGAAAAGAGTTTGAATTTCAATGTACTTCCTGAATTGACTGGAATTTAAATTAAGTTTGTGCTATAAGGAAAATGTGTTTCTATGAGTGAGTGGCTGTTGCTTTTCTCTTAAAAGATTTGCCTTTACAATGGCCGAGAAAGGGGATGTCTTTTCTTGGGCCCTCATGCATTTGCCTACAGTGCTTTCTAATTCAGCTAGTACTTCTTGTGCAGACTACTGATCCCTTGGGAGGAGAGAAGAGCGTTACATCTAACCATCATTTCTGTGTTTAGAGTGCCACCCTGTGGTAATTTAGTGTTAGTTATGTGTTATGAATTCTCTGCATGAAAACCTATAACTAGTAAGACTGGTTAGAGTAACAATTCTGCAGGACAACATTTATTTTATTTTTTATTAGTGCATGGAAAGCCTGGACAATAAACAGCTCCATAAGACATTGAGGTAGAATAATATCAGGTTGTCACTCCTTTTTTCTGTGTGTGTGTGTATGTGTATGTGTATGTGTATGTGTGTGTGTGTGTGTGTGTGTGTGTGTGTGTGTGTGTGTGTGTGTGTGTGTGTGTGTGTGTGTGTGTGTGTGTGTGCGCACACACCAGGCAAAACCTTATGGTGAAATCTGTGATGAACTTAAAATGGAGGTAATTTCCAACTGAGCCAACATATGCAGCGTTCACCGCAAATGCAGTCTCCGCTATAACAGTAGCATTGCCTTTACACTTCAATCACGCTGTAAAACTGAATTTGCGAGGTGTGGATTGAATAGAGCCCTTAGTAGGCTAGTCTAGATTTACACTTAAAATAATTCAGGAGGTAATCAAAACAGCATAGGCCTACATTTAAATTCACTGGTTTATGATCCTATCAGTAATGTTTTCTAATAACGTAACGTGTCATTCATTTACAATAATCAAATCAATAAGAAAAAAAAATATCTTAAAAGGGGATTAAAATAAATTCCCATTAAAGCTACTAAGATACAAAAATATAAAATGGCAGTGAAATATCCTTGTACTATATGAATTATATTGTAGTTTGACGAATGCTACTGCTACAGTAGATTGCTGACCTCTAAGGGCAGGTTTGACATCTAAGCAGTTATTATCTGGAGGAAAATGGGGGAGAGTCATGCTTTTTCAATTTCAGGGGAGAATTTTTTATTTGTATTATTTTTTAATCCAGGGGAGGGTCATGTAATTTGTTATCGATTAAGTGTCAACATTTTGGAATTGACTTATTGAATTCGACTATGTGTAACTTTGGTTTACAACCCTGCTCTCTCTCTCTCTCTCTCTCTCTCTCATTCTCCTCACTGAGCCCGGCTGGGTGGGCATTAAACTTTTGGCTTTGATTTGGCTGTTCGATGAGTCCCTCTTTGTGCCTGGCGTATCCAGAATGTGGGTGTGTAGAGTATCTGGCGAATAAAATAGCGCTTGTCGTGATGACATAGGGAGCTAGCACGCAACAGAAATACTGCATTCAAAACAACTGGGAAATCATTGACTTCCAACTTCAGTGTGTTCAAGACAACTAAGAACTCTGGAAACAAAAACCTCTGACTGGGAAAATCGTTTTGAACGGTTATCCAACTGATTGAAAAGTTGGAAACTCTGGCATCTTCCTAAAGCTCCGACTTTCCGACCTGAAGATCACAGATGTCAGTATTTTACCTAGGCTATTTACTGCAGTATTATTCCTAATAATTCCTCTTTAGCTCTTGGAGTCCCAGGAAAAGCTAGACTAGGCCTACAATAGCTTGTTATACACTTATTTTGAACATTTGATTTATTACTACAGCTTGCTCTTGCTTAATGAATGTAAAATACAGAAACCAAAAGAACTGGGGCGTATTCATTACACAGTTTCTATTGCAAAACATTTCTTAAATGGAATGAAATGAGGAGAGACCTACCTGAATTTGTCCTATAGAAACTCTCATTTTGTTCTGTTTGCTTCCATTTGGTTATAAACAGTAAATTGTTTATGTAAGGAATACGCCCCTGGCTAGGAGTAAGCTGAGCGAGAGAGCGCATGCGATGGTGTGATCAAAATACACCATGTGAGTAGCCTGCTAATGCACCTTTCTGGACCTTGTACTCTGTCGAGACTAGACCCATAACTGATGCAAATGGTCGGATAATCAGGCCTAGTGCATATAGCATAAGCTGCATATAAGCACAATTCTTGTGTATTTTATTTTATTCCTCTTGTGTTACCATATTTTTATTCGTAATATTTAAAAAATCTGCATAGTTGGGATTTGCTTGTCAGCAAGCATTTCAAGGTAAAGTCTACACCAGTTGTATTCGGCGCATGTGACAAATAAAAATGTATTTGAATTTATGCCATTCATTTGGCATGAAGCATTCAAAACTGGATGTTTGAGTGGTTATTGTCTTGCTCTTCACTGTAATCAGAGGGCTAAAATCAATATTATGCATGCCAGTCTCTCTTGGCTAAAAGTTGAGGAAAGACTGACTGCATCACTTTTTGTTTTATTATAAGAAGCATTAGTGTGTTAAATTCCAAATTGTTTGCATAGTCAACTTACATACAGCACTGACACACCCATCTTGTCTAATGATGTTCTGTATTATGTCATGTTTCATGTTTTGAGTGGACCCCAGGAAGAGTATCTGCTGCTTTAGAAACAGCTAATGGGGATTCTAATAAAATACCCCAATACATATTAGCCTAAATCACTGCAGTTTACAGCCAGAGACAATAATTGTGTACTCACTTGATAACAATAATACTTTCCTCATTGCACTGTGTTGTTGTAGCCTAGGTAGAATAATGTTATTGTCTAAATACGTAGGACTAATCGATAGTAGAGCTTTGCGTGCCTGACTGCTGCAAAGTGTAGTCTTGATGAATGCACAGATCTACCATTTTATAATCTAACTTTTTTTCTTCCACTTTGACAGGTAAATATTTAGAGCCGTAATATTTAGGTAACGGGTGGCTTAATATCAAGCTAATATTTAGCTTCTTCGGCTACACAACTCTAGCCTCACTCTTCCAGCTATTCCCGTGTGCAATAGGATATATGGACGCAAGGCTCTCCGCTTTTTCTCTTCTCAGGAAATCCCAGGAAAAGTTATGGGCTACAAATCTATAGATGTATTATTATACTAGGCTTAATAGACTTTTCATGGAGAGAAGCAGGCTTGCTCTTGCTAATTGCTGAATGTAAAATAAACCTAGGCCAAAATGAACTGTTGGGGAAAGTTGCAGAGAGAGAGTGTATCAATGCCCAGTGATGATAACATTATTGCACTGATGTATTAAATGGGTGAACAGGACAGACAGTGATGAGCACAGTGAAAAAGATGATTCAAATGAATTGACATCCATTAGAAAAATGGAAATCACTTGCAAACCACTTCAGCAACGAGGCAAGAAATGACATGATGTAAAAGATACGCAGGCTAAACAGCGTTTCTTGTTGAATATCTACATTTAACTATAGTTTTGGCAAGTTGGTTAGGACATTTACTTTGTGCATGACACAAGTAATTTTTCCACAACTGTTTACAGACAGATTATTTAACTTATAATTCACTGAATCACAATTCCAGTGGGTCAGAAGTTTACATACATTAAGTTGACTGTGCCTTTAAACAGCTTGGAAAATTCCAGAAAATTATGTCATGGCTTTAGAAGCTTCTGATGGGCTAATTGGCATAATTTGAGTCAATTGTACCAATTGTACCTGTGGATGTATTTCAAGGCCTACCTTCAAACTCAGTGCCTCTTTGCTTGACATCATTGGAAAATCAAAAGAAATCAGCCAAGACCTTAGAAAAAACATTGTAGACCTCCACAAGTCTGGTTCATCCTTGGGAGCAATTTCCAAACACCTGAAGGTACCATGTTCATCTGTACAAACAATAGTACGCAAGTATAAACACCATGGGACCACGCAGCGGTCATACCGCTCAGGAAGGAGACGAGTTCTGTCTCCTAGAGATGAATGTACTTTGGTGTGAAAAATGCAAACCAATCCCAGGACCTTGTGAAGATGCTGGAGGAAACAGGTACAAAAGTATCTATATCCACAGTAAAACGAGTCCTATATCGACATAACCTGAAACCACTCAGCAAGGAAGAAGCCACTGCTCCAAAACCGCCATAAAAAAAGCCAGACTGCGGTTTGCAACTGCACATGGGGACAAAGATCGTACTTTTTGGAGAAATGTCCTCTGGTCTGATGAAACAAAAATAGAACTGTTTGGCCATAATGACCATCATTATGTTTGGAGGAAAAAGGGGGAGTCTTGCAAGCCGAAGAACACCATCCCAACCGTGCAACACGGTGGTGGCAGCATCATGTTGTGGGGGTGCTTTGCTGCAGGAGGGACTAGTGCACTTCACAAAATAGATGGCATCATGAGGCAGGAAAATTAGGTGGATATATTGAAGCAACATCTCAAGACATCAGTCAGAAAGTTAAAGCTTGGTCGCAAATGGGTCTTCCAAATGGACAATGACCCCAAGCATACTTCCAAAGTTGTGGCAAAATGGCTTAAGGAAAACAAAGTCAGGGTATTGGAGTGGCCATCACAAAGCCCTGACCTCAATCCTATAGAAAATGTGTGGGCAGAACTGAAAAAGCATGTGCAAGCGTGGAGGCCTACAAACCTTACTCAGTTACACCAGCTCTGTCAAGAGGAATGGGCCAAAATTCACCCAACTTATTGTGGGAAGCTTGTGGAAGGCTACCCGAAACATTTGACCCAAGTTAAACAATTTAAAGGCAATGCTACCAAATACGAATTGAGTGTATGTAAACTTCTGACCCACTGGGAATGTGGAAATAGAAATAAAAACTGAAATAAATCATTCTCTCTGCTATTATTCTGACATTTCACATTCTTAAAATAAAGTGGTGATCCTAACTGACGAAAGACAGGGAATTTTTACTAGGATTAAATGTCAGGAATTGTGAAAAACTGAGTTAAAATGTATTTGGCTAAGGTGTATGTAAACTTCCGACTTGAACTGTACCAATTTAAGTGTTAAGGGCCATTCACACCAGGGATGATAACTATAATGTAAAATTATACATGAAAGGCAGATTGTCCCCAGGTCTCAATACCACTGTGAAGTGCACAGCCAAGCTCTTTGTCAACAAGTTTGTAACCTATTATAGCTGGTACCCCTCACATCATTTCATATTTGAGAGAAATGGTGTTCGATGTATACTCTTTGTACTTAAGGAGAAGCTCTTCCAGGATGTTCAGGTAGGTTGAGATAGCTGCTTGCGCTGTGAAGCCATCACCCCTCTCCTCCATTTGTGCCTGGTGTATAAGCATCTGGACAGGGAAGGCTGCTCTGTTGATCTAGATCTTGAGAGAACGAGAGCTCATATGGACATCTACCAGCATGGAGTTCTTCAGTTGCGTCAGCGCAAAACTATGTTTGCGCTCCCTGTGCTTGATGTCACTCTTCATCTTTGCCACATCATGCATGTTCATCATGTCTCTTCAGGCCTTCCTCCATGTTTATCATCTGTCTCTTCAGGCCTTCCTCCATGTTCATCATCTGTCTCTTCAGGCCTTCCTCCATGTTCATCATCTGTCTCTTCAGGCCTTCCTCCATGGTCTTCATCTGTCTCTTCAGGCCTTCCTCCATGTTCATCGTCTGTCTCTTCAGGCCTTCTTCCATGTTCATCATCTGTCTCTTCAGGCCTTCCTCCATGTTCATCATCTGTCTCTTCAGGCCTTCCTCCATGTTCATCGTCTGTCTCTTCAGGCCTTCTTCCATGTTCATCATCTGTCTCTTCAGGCCTTCCCTCCATGTTCATCGTCTGTCTCTTCAGGCCTTCTTCCATGTTCATCATCTGTCTCTTCAGGCCTTCCTCCATGTTCATCATCTGTCTCTTCAGGCCTTCCTCCATGTTCATCGTCTGTCTCTTCAGGCCTTCTTCCATGTTTATCATCTGTCTCTTCAGGCCTTCCTCCATGTTCATCATCTGTCTCTTCAGGCCTTCCTCCATGTTCATCGTCTGTCTCTTCAGGCCTTCCCTCCATGTTCATCATCTGTCTCTTCAGGCCTTCCTCCATGTTCATAATCTGTCTCTTCAGGCCTTCCTCCATGTTCATCGTCTGTCTCTTCAGGCCTTCCTCCATGAGATTGTGCACAGTAGACGCCTCATCTGCAAACACACAGCGCAGAACATCTGCGTTGCTCACTTGGGGGGGTCAGGGTCTATCAAGTATAGATATTGCTAAAGCCCCAAATCCTCCTACCTTTGGTCCAGTGGTGAGTCCTCCTAGTTTACTCACTAGTTCCTTAGTCCAAACTGGTGTGTAGGTAGATTATTCCAGTTTCTGCTCATGGGACTGCTTGTTCAAATTATCCAGATAGTTTTGGCTGAAGAATGTCAGGAAAGTATTGTCAATTCCCAAATCCCAGGGATTGGTGTTGAAAATCAGTTGTCATATTTTCTGCAGCCACTTTTGCTTGTGTCTGTGGGTTTGTGTGACATGTACCAATTACAATATCAGACACACACATACACACTGTAATCTTCCTTAACTGGTTTTGACATCTCTCTCTGGCCCCTCAGCACAGCAGAGCAGCTGGATTCACCCAGCCTTACAACACAGTCAGTAGAACAAGACCGTTCAGTATAAACAGTAGAAACACAGTCAGTAGAACACAGTCAGTAGCCAAGACAGTAAAAACAGTCAGTATAAACACAGTCAGCAGAAACACAGTCAGTAGGCCAAGACAGTAGAAACAGTCATTAGGACAAGACAGTAGAAACACAGTCAGTGGAAACACAGTCAGTAGGATAAGACGTGTCATATTCTTCAGTCTTCAGACACCTGTCACACAGGCATCCATGAGAGAACTGCATGGGGTTACATACCAAATGGGACCATATTCCCTATATAGTGCACTACTTTTGACCAGGGCCCAAAGTAGTGCACTACATAGGGAATAGGTTGTCATTCGGGATTCACACAGTAATTTACCTGTGACAACCCCAACTAAGATTGAAGGTCATGATCAGGGCTGTGCAGTACTCAAGAATTAGCAAAAATGTATGACATAAGTCAAAATGATAAATCCAGATTCATGCCACACATTGTTTTGGTGATGTGTTTTTAAAACCAAAAAGATTCCACTGAATTTAAGCTAGTACTATGTACTATGTATTGAAGTCGGACTTGATAGTCATTGAACTACTTGTAAGTCCTACCAATCATTTCCTCTTCTATTCTTGTCTAAAAAGCTATACTGGAAAAAATATAAACGCAACATGAAAAGTGTTGGTCCCATGTTTCATGAGATGAAATAAAAGATCCTAGGAATTTTCAATACGCACAAAAAGCTTATTTTCCCAAATTCTGTTCCCAAATTTGTTTACATCCCTGTTAGTCAGCATTTCTCCTTTGCCAAGATAATCCATCCACGTCGCAGGTATGGTATATCAAGAAGCCTATTAAACAGCATGATCATTACACAGGTGTACCTTGTGCTGGGGACAACAAAAGGCCACTCTAAATGTGTTCAGTTTTTTTCACACAACACAGATGTCTCAAGTTGTGAGGGAGCATGCAATTGGCATGCTGACTGCAGGAATGCCCACCAGAGCTGTTGACAGAGAATGTAATGTTAATTTCTCTACCATAATCCGCCTTCGTCGTTTTAGAGAAATTAGCAGTACGTCCAACTTGCCTCACAACCGCAGACCACGTGTAACCATGCCAGCCCAGGACCTCCACATCTGGCTTCTTCACCTGATGAAACTGAGGAGTATTTCTGTCTGCAATAAAGCTATTTCATTGGGAAGAACTGATTGGCTGGACCTGGCTCCCCAGTGGCTGGGCTTGGCTCCCAAGTGGGTTGGCCTATGCCCTCCCAGGCCCACCGATGGCCGTGCCCCTGCCCAGTCATGTAAAATTCATAGATTAGGGCCTAATGAATTTATTTCAATTGACAGCTATTATATGAACTGTATCTCAGTAAAATCATTGAAATTGTTGCATGTTGCGTTTATATTTTTGTTCAGTATACATGATATCTGTATGCACCATTGTTTGTCATACTTTTCTGCTTATTTATATTTATCATTTTACTGAAAGTATTGATTATATAAAAGACGTACTATTGTCTGCACTGTTTAGGGCCAAAGAGAGTGTTGCCTCTTCTGCTGTAGTTGAGGAGTGAATCACCAATGAGATATTTCTATGTAAATCCCAAGCTGTACTGAGAAATTAGATCAAATGTAGAATGACAGTTTTACTATGTCTACTTTAAATAGATTCATGTTATTTCTCTGCTCAAGTTCCATGGTCTGTGCTGGTTAAATGAGATAAAATAAAACACAGAATGCACTGTACCTTTGAAATGGTCCAATCTCTTGTTAATGTAATCTGTTTTCAGAACCAGAAAATGTTGTAATAATAAATGTACACTAGTCATGTAATCAAACACCATTGTGTGTGGTACACTTGCAATAAGATCAATAGGCAAGCTGTAATAGTCAACAAATTGATTACAGAAAGGAAACACCACGTGCATGTTTAACCATTTATTAGAAAATATAACAATGCATAGTCTTGGCGTTAGGGCTCTGCTCCTTCAGGGTAGCTCACTGCCAGAGCCAAACATCTTATGAAGATGATAATATAACGACAGGCAATGAGCATGATATGCTATATCAAATCCCCTGAAGGAAGAAACACAGAACCCAGACAGATGGAGGCTGGGGTGGTGGTGGGATATCAGAAACAGTGATCTGACACAATCATGATCATATTAGCAATACTGCAGGAACTCATGTAGGCTCCACACTATCAGAATTCCAATAGAGTGAAACTCATCACTGCTCTGGTTTCTTCGTCAGCGCTGTGGGCTAGCCCCGAGCTATGTTCCGCCCACTCCTGCATCGGAGCTGCTACTGCTTCTCAATCCTCAACAGAGGATGATGGGGCAATAATCTTGAGGGTGAAGCTGTGACCAATTGAGAAGCAGTAGCAGCTCCAATGAGGTCCTTTACCAGATTGGACCGGTCGGTCGGCCAGATAGTACGAGTCGGCCAGACTAGATGGAACCAGTTGGCCGGCCGGCCAGATGGGACCAGTTTCAACTTCCTGTGTATTTGTCTGCTCACAGTGAACCACAAAGTCCAGCATTCATAGTGAATGCAGATATCGCCCCGCTTGGTACAGTAGATGGGGCGTGCCCACAAGCTTGGTTCATGGTGTTGTTTAATTAAAACGACCGACAAATGACTGATGATTGGTTGAGAGAAATGTATGATAAAAAGATTGTGTGGGTTGTTTTGTTAGACTTCAGTGCGGCTTTTGTCATTGTCGATCATAATCTGTCGCTGGAAAAGTGTATGTGTTAAGGCTTTACACCCCCTGCTATATTGTGGATAAAGAGTTAATTGTCTAATATAACACAGAGGGTGTTCTTTAATGGAAGAATTAGGAATTCCCCAGGGCAGCTGTCTAGGCCCCTTACTTTTTAAAATCTTTACTAACGACATGCCACTGGCTTTGGGTGTGTCTACATATGCGGCTGATTCAATACTATACACGTCAGCAACCATAGCAACTGAAATGATAGCAACACTTAACAAAGAGCTGCAGTTAGTTTCAGAATGGTTGGCAAGGAATAAGTTAGTCTTAAATATTTCAAAAACTAAAAGCCTTGTATTTGGGACAAATCATTCACTAAACCCTAAACCTCAACTAAATCTTGTAATGAATAATATGGAAATTGAGCAAGTTGAGGAGACTAAACTGCTTAGAGTAACTCTGGATTGTAAACTGTCATGGTCAAAACATATTGATACAACAGTAGCTAGGATGAGGAGAAGTCTGTCTATAATAAAGCACTGATCTGCATTCTTAACAGCACTATCAACAAGGCAGGTCATACAGGCCCTAGTTTTGTCGCACCTGGACTAGTGTTCAGTCATGTGGTCAGGTGCCACAAAGAGGGACTTAGGAAAATTGCAATTGGCTCAGAACAGGGCAGCACGGCTGGCCCTTGGATGTACACAGAGAGCTAGCATTAATAATATGCATGGCTCAAAGTGGAGGAGAGATTGACTTCATCACTACTTGTATTTGTGAGAGGTATTGACATGTTGAATGCACCGAGCTGTCTGTTTAAACTACTGGCACACAGCTCAGACACCCATGCGTACCCCACAAGACATGGCACCAGAGATCTCTTTACAGTCCCCAAGTCCAGAACAGACTATGAGAGGCGCACAGTACTACATAGAGCCATGACTACATGGAACTCTATTCCCCATCAAGTAACTCATGCCAGCAGTAAAATTTGATTTAAAAAAACAGATAGAAATACACCTTATGGAGCAGCGGGGACTGTGAATCAACACAAACATAGACACATGCATAAAAAACACATTATAACATATGCACTCACACATGTACACATGGATTCTGTGTTATATATATGTGGTAGTACAGTAGAGGTCTGAGTGCACACACTTAATCTGTTATGAATGTATTGTCATGTTTTTAAAATGTATAACTGCCTTAATTTTGCTGGACCCCAGGAAGAGGAGCTGCTGCCTTGGCATAATAAAAAAATACAACTACAAAGTATTCTCAGAATTTTTCTAGACATTTTTTTTTTTTTACAGTTGTTTGTAACGAATGTTTGTCATCATGTCCATGTTCTCTCAGGCCGTGCATATTATAAACAAGCACGGAAATGTGATATTTTTCATTGTTCTATCTACCATTTATCCAGATGCTGCCAGTGGTTTAGGCTATCAAGAATGATGCTTACGGTGACCAAAGACTATCAGATGGATTTTCTGGCTGAAAAGATTTTAGCCGACAGCTGAGAAGTGATACGATACCATCGTTTTCAACCTTCACAACAAAGCGGAAGATTCTCGATTAGAGGTAACGTAATGTTTGCTGGACTAGGTAAATTAGCTACCTTAGCTAATCTTACAGTCCTGGTAGTCAATGCTAGACTGGTAGCTACCTTCAGCAGAGTAAACATGTTTGTCTGTTCATTCCATATTTGACTAATGTTAGCTAACATAAGCTAGCTAACTTTAGCGAACAAGATTATCTCAATCTGGTAGCCATCTATTCCACCCTTGTCTGAAAAAAACTGTTACTAAAAATACAATTGTCGATATAGCCAACTCACTCTCGGTGTGGGTAGTAATGATGAATGTGTATAAATTGTCTATGGTTGGTTAGTTGGTTCTCAGCTGGCTAGCAATCTTGCTGCCAATTTAGTGATGCTAACAAGCTAACAGCAAGCTGACAATATTGAAATGTCCATGCTAGGTGTGCTAAGCTTACCAGTCTAACAGAGATCGATGCAATTAGCTGGGTGGTTAAATTGTGTATTGTTATGTGTTTTGTTATTTTCTCTTTTGAGGGCGGCAGCATAGCCTAGTGGTTAGAGCATTGGACTAGTAACTGAAAGGTTGCAAGTTCAAATCCCTGAGCTGACAAGGTACAAATTGTTTGTTCTGAACAAGGCAGTTAACCCACTGTTCCTAGGCCATCATTGAAAATATGAATTTGTTCTTAACTGACTTGCCAGTTAAATAAAATAAATAAATAAATTGTTGACGGCGGTACATAATCTGATTCCACCAGCATGTTTTTCCAACCCCAAGCTTTGCACAAGGTGAAGGTTATTTGGCAAAAATATTTACACGCTGATGGCTAAAATAGCTAAATTAACAGAAAGCATGGCATAAACATGAATTTGGTAGTGTTTGTATGGGTTTGTGTGATGGGGTTTCAAGTGGTTAGGTGCAGCCAGAGGACCACAGAGTAGCTTCCAGACCATGTGATCAATTTAGTCTACCTTTTTCTCTTTTGACCTTTTCTCTTTTTAAAACTTGGGTTATCTGGAGTCATTCCACAGGCCTTGCTGAAAAATACCCCAAAGTGGCAGCATGAGGGAGGGGACACACCTTGCGGTTATGGAGCACAACACGATTATGGGAGAAAAAAACAAACAAACACTGAAAGGTACAAAACCGAGACAACCTTCATGACACAACCACCTCATTCTTCTCTCTAAATATTCTCAAATAACAATACAAAGACAGGTCGACAAAAATTCCCTGCTACTATTGACAAGAATGATCTGTCAAGGTCTTTGAGGAAGGGGTGTCACGCCGTGACTATAGAGAGCCATTGTTTCTCTATGGTGTAGTAGGTCAGGGCGTGACTAGGGGGTGATCTAGTATATCTATGTTGTGTTCTAGTTTCTTTTTCTATATTGCTGTTTTGTATGATTCCCAATTAGAGGCAGCTGGTAATCGTTGTCTCTAATTGGGGATCATATTTAAGTTGTTATTTTTCCCACCTGTGTTTGTGGGATCTTGTTTGTGTGTAGTTGCCTGTGAGCACTCCATAGATTCACATGTTCGTCTATTCTTTGTTGTTTTTGTGCGTTTCACTTTAATTAAATATGTGGAACCCAGATCACGCTGCACGTTGGTCCAAGTATGCTTCCAATTCGTACGACGCGCGTGACAAGGGGGTTGTGCTTAGAGACAGTAAATGTATTGTTGTGTATGAGTACGCTTGAAAGGTGCCATTTCTCTTCAATCTCCTATACACAGCAATATCCACAGTGCCTTCGGAAAATATTGAGACCCCAAGGCTTGTTGCATATTTTGTTACATTATAGCCTTATTTTAAAATGTATAAAATATCTTTTTTTACTCATCAATCTATCCACAATACCTCATAATGACAAAGCAAAAACAGGTTTGATTACAAATAAAATTGATGACAAATAAAAAACAGATATGACATTAAGCATTCAGACCTTTTCCTCAGTACTTTGTTGAAGTGCCTTTGGCAGCGATTAAAGTCTTCTTGGGTATGACGCTACAAGCTTGGCACACCTGTATTTGGGGAGTTTTTCCCATTCTTCTCTGCAGATCCTCTCAAGCTCTGTCAGGTTGGATGGGGAGCATTGCTGCACAGCTATTTTCAGGTCTCTACAGAGATGTTAGATCGGATTCAAGTCCAGGCTCTGGTTGGGCCACTCAAGGACATTCAGAAACTTGTCCCGAAGCCACTCCTGCGTTGTCTTGGCTGTGTGCTTAGGGTCGTTGTCCTGTTGGAAGGTGAACCTTAGCCCCAGTCTGAGGTCCTGAGCGCTCTGGAGCAGGTTTTCATCAAGGACCTCTCTGTACTTTGCTCCGTTCATCTTTCTCTCAATCCTGACTAGTCTCCTGACACTGAAAAACATCCACACAGCATGACGCTGCCACCACCATACCTCATCGTAGAGATGGTGCCAGGTTTCCTCCAGAAGGGACACTTGGCATACAGGCCAGAGTTCAATCTTGGTTTCTTCAAACCAGACATTCTTGTTTCTCTTGGTATGAGAGTCTTTAGGTGCCTTTGGAAAACTCCAAGCGGGCTGTCATGTACCTTTTACTGAGGAGTGGCTTCCATCTGGCCACTCTACCATAAAGGCCTGATTGGTGGAGAGCTGCCGAGATGGTTGTTCTTCTGGAAGGTTCTCCCATCTCCACAGAGGAACTAGAGCTCTGTCAGAGTGACCATCAGGTTCTTGGTCACCTCCCTGGCCATGTCCCTTCTACCCCGATTGCTCAGCTCTAGGAAGAGTCTTGGTAGTTCCAAACATCTTCCATTTAAGAATGATCTGTGCCTCGACACAAACCCGTCTCGGAGCTCTATGGACAATTCCTTCGACTTCATCGCTTGGGTTTTGCTATGACATACACTGTCAACTGTGGGACCTTATATAGACAGGTGTGTGCCTTACCAATTCATGTCCAATCAATTGAATGTACCACAGGTGGACTCCAATCAACTTGTAGAAACAAGGATGATAAATGAAAACAGGATGCACCTGAGCTCAATTTCAAGTCTCATAGCAAAGGGGCTGAATACTTATGTAAATAAGGTATTTTATTTTCTTTATTTTTAATACATTTGCAAAAAAACTTAAACCTGTTTATTCGCTTTGTCATGTATTGTGTATAGATTGTTGAGGATTTTTATTTATTTAACCCATTATAGAATAAGGCTGTAACTTAACAAAATGGGGAAAAAGTCAAGGGGTCTGAATATTTTCAGTAGGCACTGTACTGTGTAAAAACTGCCCCGTAAGACTTTTCACACCTTCTGCAGCCCCCCAGATGTTCACTGATCTTTCCTTAAAAAAGTAGCTCCCAATGTCGCTCATTGTCCCTAAAAAAATACACTAGTCTATTTCTAAACACTTAAGTCCAATTCGGTTGACACCTTTACCAACAGCGACATGTTACCCTACATCCCTCCACAAAAAGTGTAAAATGGTAACCCCACAACCAAGTCTTTCCAGGTGACGTGCAGTACCAGCAAATGTTCTGCAAGAGGTCCAAACAGTTGGTGGTTAAGGTCTACAAGCCCTACACCACTTCTGGCAGTCTTATCCAGCTGGCCGCACACCGCAAACAGGACAAGACCAGCACTCTGCTTCCACAGCCCACCATCGCCAGGGTACTTATACTGGATAAAGGACCAATACATTTATATGGAGCTTTTTGATCAATCCTCAAAATCTGTCTGCCTTTATGGATACACAGAAGATATTTATAAAAGCTGTACAGGGCTCTGTAGCGTCAAACAGATGTTTGACATTCAGATATATCCAAACAATGTTTATTTGTCAAAATCTAAAATACAGGGGAGAGTACAATATTTAATGCTAACACAAAAATAGCTGGGTATTCAGCAAGAATGTTATATGGTAAAAGTAACGTGTAGTACAGTTCAGTGTGTCTCAGGTGTAGTTAAGTACTGAGAACTTTAGCTACAGATTGTTACAACAGATAATGTGATTTAACATAAGATTTTGGTATCCATTACTGGGAGTTACAGGATAGGTACTGTTTTGTGTAGCACAGAGAATTTTCAACCAACCTTAGCTTGGTGATGCTGTCTTCATTCTCGATTTGTGGAAACAGGAGTCTCAAGATGTCTGTGTCCAGTTGCAGGGGGTCAGTTTGAATTTAGAAAATGCTCCGTTTGTTGCTTCATGAAGTAATCCAACAATGTGAACACCGCCATATTGTCTATTTCAAGTTTTCTCTCATTGATCGAGACATGTATATGTCATCATGACATGAGGCACTTTCGTGTGGACACTCACCTGTCTCAATCAATGAGAGAAGACTTGAAATAGATAAGATAGCGGGGTACACTATTGGTTGGATTACCTCATGGAGCAAAAAAGTTTTTATTTTAAAAACTGAGCATTTTTGGCCTCCCGGGTGGCGCAGTGGTCTAAGGCTAGCTGTGCCACCAGAGATTCTGGGTTCGCAACCGGGAGGCCCATGGGGCGGCGCACAATTGGCCCAGCGTCGTCCGGGTTAGGGAGGGTTTGGCCGGCAGGGATATCCTTGTCTCATCGCGCACTAGCGACTCCTGTGGCGGGCCGGGCGCAGTGCACGCTGACCAGGTTGCCAGGTGTATGGTGTTTCCTCCGACACATTGGTACGGCTGGCTTCTGGGTTGGATGTGCATTGTGTCAAGATGCAGTGCAGCTTGGCTGGGTTGTGTTTCGGGGGACGCATGGCTCTCAACCTTCGCCTCTCCCGAGTCCGTACGGGAGTTGCAGCGATGACACAAGACAGTAACTACTACCAATTGGATACCACGAAATTGGGGAGAAAAAAGGGGTAAAAATTATAAATTCAAACAGCTCTACCCCAAACAGTAACTTCCAGTAATAGATACCATAAATTGGTTAAATAATATTATCTGGTGTAACAATTTGTAGCTAAAAAAACAGGTGATCAGCAGATGATGGAGAGGTGGTCGTGATGAAATTGACATTCCAAAGAAACATACAGTAAGTTCAAGGAACACTTGTACAGCAGTGGGAGGAGTGTTGCCATGATCAAACTGCCATTCAGCACCACCATTCTTCTGCTTGAAATCCAGGATAATGTCCAATCTATCGAGAGGGGTACAGTTCACATGATACAGTTATGCTACAATGACACACGTACACATTTTTTCTTAAATGAATCGGAGGCCAAATTTTTTCCACCCCATCCCGGTATCAAGGCGAGACCCAGATGCAGACACAGGAAGCAGATGGTTGGAGTCTTACATTGTTTATTAATCCAAAAGGACTAGGCAAGAGAATGGTTGTGGACAGGCAAAAGTTCAAAACCAGATCAGAGTCCAGGAGGTACAGAGTGGCAGACAGGCTCGTGGTCAAGGCAGACAGAATGGTCAGGTAGGCGGGTACAGAGTCCAGAAACAGGCAAGGGTCAAAACCGGGAAGAGTAGAATGAACTGGATGAGCTCCGTTCAAGACTATCCTACCAACTGGACATTAAAAACTATAATACCTTATATTTCTCAGAGTCGTGGCTGAACGAGGACATGGATAATATACAGTTGGCTGGGTTTTCAGTGCATCGGCAAGACAGAACAGCAACCTCCGAAAAGACGAGGGGTGGTGGTCTGTGTCTTTTTGTCAATAACAGCTGATGAGCAATTTCTAATATTAAGGAAGTCTCAAGGTTTTGCTCGTCTGAGGTAGAGTACCTCATGATAAGCTGTAGACCACACTATTTACCAAGAGTTTTCATATATATTTTTCGTAGCTGTCCATTTACCACCACAAACCGATGCAGGCACTAAGGCCGCACTCAACAAACTGTATAAGGCCATAAGCAAACAAGAGAATGCTCACCCAGAAGCGGCACTCCTAGTGGCCGGGGACTTTAATGCAGGAAAACTTATATCTGTTTTATCTCATTTCTACCAGCATGTCACATGTGCAACCACGGGGAAAAAAACTCTAGACCACCTTTACAACACACAGAGTCTAGTACAACACTCTCCCTCACCCTCCAATTGGCAAATCTGATGATAATTCCATCCTCCTGATTCCTGCTTACAAGCAACAACTCAAGCAGGAAGTACCAGTTACTCGCTCAATACGGAAGTGGTCAGATGACGCAAATGCTAAGCTACAGGACTGTTTTGCTAGCACAGACTGGAACATGTTCTGGGATTCATCAGATGGCATTGAGTGCATCTACGATGTCGTCCCCACAGTGACAGTACGTACATATTCCAACTAGAAGCCATGGATTACAGGCAACATCCGCACTGAGGTAAAGACTAGAGCTGCCGCTTTCAAGGAGTGGGACACTAATCCGGACGCTAATAAGAAATCCCGCTATGCCCTCCGACGAACCATCAAACAGGCAAAGCGTCAATACAGGACTAAGCTTGAATCCTACTACACTGGCTCTGACGCTCGTTGGATGTGGCAGGGTTTGAAAACTACACTGAACAAAAATATAAATGCAACATGTAAAGTATTGGTCCCATGTTTCATGAGCTGAAATAAAAGATCCCAGAAATGTTCCATACGCACAAAAAAACGTATTTCTCAAAAACAATTGGCACAAATTTGTTTACATCCCTGTAAGTGAGCATTTCCTATTTGCCAAGATAATCCATCCACGTGACAGGTGTGATGTATCAAGAAGCTCATTAAACAGCCTGATCATTACACAGGTGCACCTTGTGCTGAGGGCAATAAAATGGCACTCTAAAATGTGCATTTTTGCCACACAGCACAATGCCACAGATGTCTCAAGTCGAGGGAGCATGCAATTGACATGCTGACTGCAGGAATGCCCACCAGAATTGAATGTTTATTTCGCTACAATAAGCTGCCTCCAACGTCATTTTAGAGAATTTGGCAGTATGTCCAACCGGCCTCACAACCACATACCATGTGTATGACGTTGTGACATCACGGTTTGCTGATGTCAACGTTGTGGTGGTGGGGTTATGGTATGGGCAGGCATAAGTTAAGGACAATGAACACAATTGCATTTTATTGATGGCAATTAGAATGCACAAGAAATACCGTGACAAGATTGTGCAGCCCATTTTTTTTAAAGGTATCTGCGACCAACAGATAAATGTCTGTATTCCCAGTCTTGTGAAATCAATAGATTAGGGCGTAATTACAGATTTCCTCATATAAACTGTAATTCAGTAAAATCAATTAAATTGTTAGGTATAAATGTTGCATTTATACCCAGCCACGAGTTGTCCAGTGACGGGAGCCTACCAGACGAGCTAAATGCCTTCTATGCTTGCTTCGAGGCAAGCAACACTGAACCATGCATGAGAGCACTAGATGTCAACATTCACAAGGCCGCAGGGCCAGACGGATTACCAGGATGCGTACTCAGAGCATGCGCTAACAAACGGGCAAGTGTCTTCACTGACATTTTCAACTTCTACCTGACTGAGTCTGTAATACCTACATGTTTCAAGCCCAAGAATGCCAAGGTAACCTGCTTAAATTACTACCACCCAGTAGCACTCACGTCTGTAGCCATGAAGTGCTTTGAAAGGCTGGTCATGGCTCACATCAACACCATCATCCCAGAAACCCTAGACCCACTACAATTGGCATGCCACCAAAACAGATCCACATATGATGCAATCTCTATTGGACTCCACATTGCCCTTTCCCACCTGAACAAAAGGAACACCTACGTGAGAATGCTGTTCGTTGACTACAGCTCAGCGTTCAACACCATAGTGCCCTCAAAGCTCATCACTAAGCTAAGGACACTGAGACTAAACACCTCCCTCTGCAACCGGATGCTGGACTTCCTGCAGGCTGCCCCCAGGTGGTAATCGTAGGAAACAATACATCTGCCATGTTGATCCTCAACACTGGGGCGCCTTAGGGGTGCATGCATAGTCCCCTCCTCTCTGTTCACACACAACTCAGACACCATCATTAAGTTTTCCGACGACACAACGGCGGTAGGCCTGATCATCGAGAATGATGAGATAGCCTATAGGGAGGTCAGAGAACAGACAGTGTGGTTCCAGGACAACAATCTCTCCCTCAACTCGAGTAAGACAAAGAAGCTGATCGTGGACTACAAGAAAAGGAGTGCCAAGCACACCCCCATTCACATCGAAAGGGCTGTAGTGGAGTGGGTTGAGAGCTTCAAGTACCTTGGGGTCCACATTACTAACACACTATCATTGTCCAAACACACCAAGATAGTCGTGAAAAGGGCATGACAATGCCTATCCCCCTCAGGAGACTGAAAAGATTTGGCATGGGTCTTCAGATCCTCAAAAAGTTATCCAGCTCTACCATCGAGAGCATCCTGACTGGTTGCATCACCGCTTGGTATGGCAACTGCTCGGCCTCCAACCACAAGGCACTAAAGAGGGTAGTGCGTACGGCCAAGTACATCACCGGGGCCAAGTTTCCTGCCATCCATGACCTCTATACCAGGCAGTGTCAGAGGAAGGCCATAAAAGTTGTCAAAGACTCCAGCCACCCAAGTCATAGACTGTTCTTTATGCTACCCCACGGCAAGCAGTATTGGACCACCAAGTCTAGGTCCAAAAGGCTCCTTAACAGCTTCTACCCCGAAGCCATTAGAATGCTAAACAGTTAATCAAATGACCACCGGACTATTTGCATTGACCCCTTTTCATGCTGCTGCTACTCGCTGTTTATTATCTACAGTATGTGTAGTCACTTTACCTCTACCTACGTGTACATATTACCTCAATGACCTCGACTAACCTGTTCCCCCGCACATTGACTCGGTACCGGTTCCCCCTGTATATAGCCTCGTTATTGTTCTTTTATTGTGTTACTTATTATTATTTAATACAAATAAATATAAATTGGGGGTGGTTCAACTTTAATATTGTAAATAGATTGTGGCTTCTATCAATGCAATTGTCTGCAAAACATATAGTTTTTTACTTTAGTTGATTTAAAAAAAAAAAATTTGTTGTTGCAATTTTGTTCTTACTTAAAAAAAACTGCGTTGTTGGTTAAGGGCTTGTAAGTACGTTTTTCACTGTAAGGCCTACACCTGTTGTGTTCGGGGCATGTGACAAATAACATTTGATTTGATTATATTTAGAACCATATCTAGCCTAATAGAAAGAAAAATAGCACAACCCTCAACCTTTGCACAGTGACCAGACCGTACAAATGTACCTAGGTAGGTAGGGAGACAATATCCAGCTACAGCCATGTCTAACAGGCATGCTTAGGCACATATTTTTAAAGTCAAACCAGCTTATTAGTTTTAGAGATTTACAACAGTTAAATTGTTGTATTATTGTCTGTCCTCACTGTTAGTAAACTTAGCTAGCTAGCTAGCTGGAATGCCAATAATTGTTATTTACATCTCTTTGGAATGCTATCATGCGTCATGTCTATAATTTATATATTTTTTAAACGGATCCACAAACGGGTCATAATCATAACCAATGTCAACCGTTGTCACTTATGTTACATACCTATTTAGTATTCAAAAGGCACTCGCACATCTGAGCTATCTTTTTTGCAGGTGCATGGTAACAGTTGAATAAAATGTTCCTTCTGTTTTTCCACATAGCTATTTAGTAAAACTATGTATTGTTGTTGATGTTACGCGTTTGCTAAAAAGTCACAAACGGGAGGCCTGGCGCATAGTAACAGTTAGCAGGTGCCAGGCTAACTAGCTAGCCAACAGCTAACGTTTGCTGGTAGCCTTAGGTGGCTAGTTGTAACGTTATAACTTGCTGTTTAGTAGCCATATCTACGACTAAAACGATAATAGGTTTTAGAATTGATTTACAATAGATCTGATTGTAAAACCTCTTCTATTTTTAGTTATAGATATCGCTACCTGTAGTTGTTTAGCTAATTTAGCTAGCTAGACACGTTGGTAAGCAAACAGAAAAATGATTTCATTTCCCCCCACTGTAACACAGTAGTATGTTAGCTAGCAATACACAATATGAGTTTCAGTAGATAAACTAAAGTTAGCTAGCTAGGTGGTTTGCAGGAAAATTTATTTTTGACTCACTTAGCTAGCTAGCCACCATATTTGGCATCTGCCCTCTTGTTAGGTTGCCCAAAGTACCTGTTTGTACTGGTCATGAGAACGGTGGGTGTCTTTCAGGTCACAGTTGTTGATAGAGATCTGAAAATAAATGTCTTGCTGTTTTAAATGTTTTCAGTAGACCTCATGCACCAGTGCCAGCTGAAATCTTACAAATATCCACCAGATGGTGATAAACGTACAGGCCCGGCAGCTACATAAATCCATGTCTATGGATTTGTCAGCCTTGCATGTTTAGGCTACCTGATTATAATCTAGACATAATGTTATAATCTCTCTTATCTTGATAACGTCATAAAATACTTTACTTTTTTTTTCATACACAAGATAGTTTAATTCAAAAGCCCAAAGAATACACATCATCTTAAATTATATCTGGCCTGCAGGTCCTATTAATAACATCAGAATTGTCTTGCTTGGTCTCTCATTTTTGGTAAGCGAAGAATAATGAGGAAGTAAGTGTATAATTCAATGTTTAACAGAGTCTGATGTGTTTTTCCCTGCAGCCCAGCCACTCAAATCATCTAGCTGTGATACCTAACATTTGCCTCTGTCATTACAACTCATTTTGTATGCCCATTGTTCTTTTCAAAGAAGAAATCTGTCTTGCTTTTGTCAAAAATGAATGTGCAGTATTTGTTTAGACTAGCTTCTTACATTGGTTTTTACATGCACTTAGGTGGCACACAGATCATCACGGACTAAGCACTCACCCATAGTTATTGGAGGCCAGAAGTTTCCTAAAGGCTGGAATGGACCAATCTCTTTCTTGTTGACTTTGATGAAAGATTAATGATTCAGATGTTAATGATTCTGTGACAAAGTCACTTTCTTCTCTTTCACATTCTTTTAAGAGGGCTAAACTAAGATTCACCATTTCTTCTTCCTCCCTCTTCCATCTCACCCTTCCTCCTTTCGAAAACAAGTTGGCACCTTGGAGGGCATTTTGAGGAAGATGTAAGCAAGTCTTTCATGTCTGAGATCTAAGAGTGATTACTGATTCAGACCTGAGGGACCAGTCTGAGAGGAATCGCTCCAGTCACTGTTTACCTGCCTGAGAAAGGGAGAGAGAGACGAGGGAGAGGGGGCATCAGTGTCATCAGCATGAATGTTATATCCTACAATGCAATCGTATGTTTGTATGTGTTATGTATTTTATGTATCATATTTGTTTTAAGTATTAAGTATTACAACTTCCTTTTGTCAATCACTCATTATAAATTAACTAAAAAGCAATACTGGACCACAAAATGGACAACAAACAAGAGAAAGACAATACACAAACGTAACCCTGTACAGTGTTTTTCTGCAAAAAGACTGCAAGTAATGTGTAAATGTTTATGACTATTCAGTTAAATGCAAATGAAAGGTAAATACTCCATATAAAGTGCTAATTGAACACCTGGACATGTAAAGCTGGCTATCTTGGAAGATGCCATACATCTCCCTTCTCCCTTGAGTAACAAAATACTTTTGTTTTAGAGGACAGTTCAGGTGGTCTCTTGTCTTTAGGACTTTTTCACTTGGAGTAACAAAGTAAATTATTACAAGATCATAATCACATCCTACATCTGAGACCAAGGAGGAATGCCCTTCTTCGCAATGAGCATTATACCAGTAAATACAGCGTTTCCTCAAATTCTATTTGATATTCGGGGTAGCTAGGTTGGGAGCCAACCATGAGACAGACAACGATACTTCAATGAGAAGCTGGAATCTATTTCAATCAGTAGCTCCAAGTGATAAAACAGTGGTGTGGCTTCTGAAAATATTTGTATCTATCATACCACCTTTCACTCCAATAATAAGACATTGGACACATACTATAAAGGCCTTCTTTGGGGAGAAAAAGTTTCCTTCAAACACCACCCCTTCCCTTAAAAAAATACAACAAAGGCCAAAGCCAAGAAGAGAAAGGAAAATGAAAGAGAAAAGAAGAAAAGCGAGGCAGAGAGCGAGCTGCAAGCTGAGCAGTGCGAGGCAGAGAAAGGTGCCCCCTGCCAGGGACGTTGATGAATGCGCTTCAGGCTTTAAGCTCGCCCAGCAGCCCCCAGCAGTGTGGATCCCATACTTACACTAATCAACCACTGCGAGACATCCTGGCCCAACACAAATGAGTGGGTGCCTTCCTCCAAAAGAAAAACGGAATGTACTTTAGGACTGCATATGCAATTGGTTGTGTTGTTTAAAAATGTATGTTCATCGTGATCATTATCGTCATTATGATCGTCATTTTGGGTATTTCTGACTCAAAACATGCAAAAACGGTGTATGTCTGTCTAATACATCATGGTCAGCACTATTACCCCCCCAACTCACTGTCCCATTTTAACAAAGATATGCTAACAAACAAAGCAGGATCAAAGCCTTCATAGGAATAGCAGTGGACCTATTACGCTCCTACACTTGATTGGAAAAGTAGAACATGAGGGGATTCTAAATAATAGGGATACCATGGCATGATATCAGTAAGTGGGTTAGGGAAATTAGATTACTTTATTGCCTGCTGTGGAACTTAATCTGCTCAGCATCAACGCAACCCCATAGTAAAATGGTGCACAAACACACACACCACTGTGTTTCTCACGTTATGGAAATTGTGCAGGATGAGCAAAATTCTTTCTTTTTTTACCTGACTTGACCTCACTTGCATTGCCTACACACCCATGTCCTCTAAACCCATGGATTCATAAAATATCACCATATAGTATAGTATACCTTTAATGTACCTCACCACAAAAAGTACTACAGTGATTTATATAAGGCTTTACATACACTGAGTGTACAAAACAGCTCTTGCCATTACATAGACTGACCAGGTGCATCCAGGTGAAGCTATGATCCCTTATTGATGTCACAGGTTAAAGAAGGATGTTTAAGCCTTGAGACAGTTGAGATACGGATTGTGTGTTTATGTGTGCCATTCAGAGGGTGAATGGAAAGACAAAATATTTAAGTGCCTTTGAACAGGGTATGGAAGTAGGTACCTGGCACACCGGTTTGAGAACTGCAATGCTGCTGGGTTTTTCACGCTCAACAGTTTCTCTTGTGTATCAAGAATGTTCCACCACCCAAAGGAAATCCAGCCAACTTGACACAACTGTGGGAAGCACTGGAGTCAACATGGGCCAGCATCCCTGTGGAATGCTTTCAACACCGTGCAGAGTCCATAACCCAACGAATTGAGGCTATTCTTGGAGCAAAAGGGGGTGCAACTCAATAATAGGAAGGTGTTCCTAATGTTTTGTACACTCAGGGTATGTCTTGAATCCTCCAGCCTTACTTATCTCAGTTCTTCTACAAAGCCACAATCAAGCTGAGTCATCACGTACAACAATGCTGAAAGATGGCTTCTTCCCCCAAAAGAGTAAAGTTTTTGCCTTTAAACGTTAATAAGCACTAAATTGTACCATTATCTCCATTAAATGCAGCCTTGACCAAAAAGTGGGAACTTATTTGAATTACAGTAAGTGTAAACAAATGGAAAGCGAGATAAAGATCCCCCTAGAGGATAATAACTGATGGACATTCTTTCCACATTTCCCCCTGAAAACATTTGAAGTTGTCCCATTCAGCAACACTGCCACACATCTCAATCAATGGAAGAGTACATGAAAGCATCAGAACAATGAGAACAAATATGAGGGAATCAAAGACAAATGGGAAGGAACAGACTTTCTGTTCCCTGGCAGTCAGAGTTAAACACAATCAGCACCACTATTACTAGTTACTTGCTGTAATCTTATCATATTCATTATCTTGTGATGATAAACACCTCTGCATTTGTTCTCATCAAGATACTCAAACGGATCGCAGATTCATTGTAACAAGGTTTCTGATGCATGTGATCATTATGACGGAGGGCCATAGAGATACCCTCGAGTATCATGGCGCCAGAGAAGATGGCTGAAGTTTTACGTGCTCCTAACCTACTGTGTTTTTTTGTTAGTTTTTTTTGCGTTATTTGTAACTTCTTTTTAAACTTCTTTTGTACATAATGTTGCTGCTACTGTCTCTTATGACTGAAAATAACTTCTGGACATCAGAACAGCGATTACTCACCACGAACTGGCAGAAGCTTTTTTTTCCTTTAACGAGTCCGATGTAAAGGATATTACTGCTTTCCCAGGAACAGGCCCAAATCCCCATCATTTGCATGAAGAGATGACGGAGAAAAAGAGGGCGAAGATCGGGCTGCCTTCTGAGAATTCGTAGGCGATCGAATAAACCCCCATTGCCTTCCATTCAACTAGCTAACATGCAATCATTGGAAAATAAAATCGACGAGCTACGAGGAAGATTAAACTACCAACGGGACATTAAAAACTGTAATATCTTATGCTTCACGGAGTCGTGGCTGAACAACGACATTATCAACATACAGCTGGCTGGTTATACGCTGTATCGGCAGGATAGAACAGCGGCGTCTGGTAAGGCAAGGGCTGGCGGACTATGTATATTTGTAAACAACAGCTGGTGCAAGATATCTAAGGAAGTCTCAAGGTTTTGCTCGCCTGAGGTAGAGTATCTCATGATAAGCTGTAGGCCACACTATCTACCTAGAGAGTTTTCATCTATATTTTTCGTAGCTGTCTACATACCACCACAGACCAATGCTGCCACTAAGACTGCACTCAATGAGCTGTATTCCGCCATAAGCAAATAGGAAAATGGTCATCCAGAGACGGTTCTCCTAGTGGCCGGGGACTTTAATGCAGGGAAACTTAAATTCCTTTTACCAAATTTCTATCAGCATGTTAAATGTGAACCAGAAGTAAAACAAACTCTAGACCACCTTTACTCCACACACAGAGACGCATACAAAGCTCTCCCTCGCCCTCCATTTGGCAAATCTGACCATAATTCTATCCTCCTGATTCCTGCTTAAAAGCAAAAATTATAGCAGGAAGAACTAGTGACTAGGTCAATAAAAACGTGGTCAGAGGAAGCAGATGCTAAGCTACAGGACTGTTTTGCTAGCACAGATTGGAGTATGTTCTGGGATTCTTCCGATGGCATTGAGGAGTACACCACATCAGTCATAGGCTTCATCAATAAGTGCATCGATGACGTTGTCCCCATCAATAAGCTAAGGACCCTGGGACTAAACACATCCCTCTGTAACTGGATCCTGGACTTCCTGATGGACTGCCCCAGGTGGTAAGGGTAGGTAACTACACATCTGCCACGCTGATCCTCAACCCAGGGGCCCCTCAGGGGTGCATGCTCAGTCCCCTCATGTACTCCCTGTTCACTCATGACTGCACGGCCAGGCACGACTCCAACAACATCATTAAGTTTGCCGATGACACAACAGCCTGATCACCGACAACAACGAGACAGCCTATAGGGAGGAGGTCAGACACCTGGCCATGTGGTGCCAGGACAGCAGCCTCTCCCTCAACGTGATCAAGACAAAGGGTATGATTGTGGACTACAGGAAAAGGAGGACCAAGCAAGTTGAGAGCTTCAAGTTCCCTGGTGTCCACATCACCAACAAACTAACATGGTCCAAGGATACCAAAACAGTCTTCAAGAGGGAACGACAATACCTTTTCCCCTCAGGAGACTGAAAATATTTGGCATGCGTCTCCACATCCTCAAAAGGTTCTACAGCTGCACCATCGAGAGCATCCTGACTGTTTGCATCACTGCCTGGTATGGCAACTGCTCATCCTCCGACCGCAAGGCACTACAGAGTGTAGTGTGTACGGCCCAGTACATCACTGGGGCCAAGCTTCCTGCTATCCAGGACTTCTATACCAGGCGGTGTCAGAGGAAGGCCCTAAAAATTGTCAAAGACTCCAGCCACCCTAGTCATAGACTGGTCTCTCTGCTACCGCACATCAAGTGGTACCGGAGCGCCAAGTTTTGGTCCAAGAGGCTTCGAAGACTCCTGAACATCTAATAAAATGGCTACCCAGACTATTTGCATTGCCCACCCCCTCTTTTACGTCGCTGCTACTCTCTGTTATTACAGTTGAAGTCAGAAGTTTACATACACTTAGGTTGGAGTCATTAAAACTCATTTTTCATCCACTCCACAAATTTCTTGTTAACAAACTGTAGTTTTGGCAAGTCGGTTAGGACATCTACTTTGTGCATGACACAAGTCATTTTTCCAACAATTGTCTACAGACAGATTATTTAACTTATTTCACTTGTGTCACAATTCCAGTGGGTCAGAAGTTTACATACATTAAGTTGACTATGCCTTTAAACAACTTGTAAAATTCCAGAAAATGGGGTCATGGCTTTAGAAGCTTCTGATGGGCTAATTGACATCATCTGAGTCAATTGGAGGTGTACCTGTGGATGTATTTCAAGGCCTACCTTCAAACTCAGTGCCTCTTTGCTTGACATCATGGGAAAATCAAAAGAAATCAGCCAAGACCTCAGAAAATAATTGTAGACCTCCACAAGTCTGGTTCATCCTTGGGAGCAATTTCCAAATGCCGGAAGGTACCACGTTTATCTGTACAAACAATAGTATAAACACCATGGGACCACGCAGCTGTCATACCGCTCAGGAAGGAGACGCATTCTGTCTCCTAGAGATGAACGTACTTTGGTGCAAAAAGTGAAAATCAATCCCAGAACAACAGCAAAGGACCTTGTGAAGATGCCAGAAGAAACAGGTACAAAAGTATCTATATCCATAGTAAGAGTCCTATTTCGACATAACCTGAAAGGCTGCTCAGCAAGGAAGAAGCCACTGCTCCAAATCCGCCATAAAAAAGCCAGACTATGGTTTGCAACTGCACATGGGGACAAAGATCATACTTTTTGGAGAAATGTCCTCTGGTCTGATGAAACAAAAATAGAACTGTTCGGCCATCATGACCATTGTTATGTTTGGAGGAAAAAGGGGGAGGCTTGCAAGTCAGAGAACACCATTCCAACCGTGAAGCACAGAGGTGGCAGCAGCATCATGTTGTGTGTGTGCTTTGCTGCAGGAGGGACTGGTGCACTTCACAAAATAAATGGCATCATGAGGTAGGAAAATTATGTGGATATATTGAAGCAACATCTGAAGACATCAGTCAGGAAGTTAAAGCTTGGTTGCAAATGGGTCTTCCAAATGGACAATGACCCCAAGCATACTTCCAAAGTTGTGGCAAAATGGCTTAAGGACAACAAAGTCAAGGTATTGGAGTGGCCATCACAAAGCCCTGACATCAATCCCATAGAAAATGTATGGGCAGAACTGAAAAAGCGTGTGCGAGCAAGGAGGCCTACAAACCTGACTCCGTTACACCAGCTCTGTCAGGAGGAATGGGCCAAAATTCACCCAACTTATTGTGGGAAGCTTGTGAAAGGCTACCTTGAAACGTTTGACCCAAGTTAAACATTTTAACGGCAATGCTACCAAATACTTATTGAGGGTATGTAAACTTCTGACCCACTGGGAATGTGACGATAGAAATAAAAGCTGAAATAAATCATTCTCTCTTCTATTATTCTGACATTTCACATTCTTAAAATAAAGTGGTGATCCTAACTGACCAAAGACAGGGATCTTTACTAGGATTAAATGTAAGGAATTGTGAAAAACTGAGTTTAAATGTTTTTGGCTGTGGTGTATGTAAACTTCCGACTTCAACTGTATCTATGCGTCACTTTAATAACTCTACCTACATGTACATATTACCTCAATTACCTTGTCTAACCGGTGCCCCCGCACATTGACTCTGAACCGGTACCCCCTGTACAGTATATAGTCTCGCTATTGTTATTTTACTGCTGCTCTTTAATTACTTGTTCCTTTTATTTCTTATTCTTATTCATATTTCTTAAACTGCATTGTTGGTTAGGGGCTTATAAGTAAGCATTTCACTATAAGGTCTGTTGTATTCGGCGCATTTGACAAATAATATTGTATTTGATTTGATTTGAGTTACATTTAATTATCGGAGGCCATTTTGAAATACAGTATAACACACTTACAGAGTCCAATTCTATTAACTTTTTTTCTAGATGAAATGGGGCTTTGAAGTGATTTATCGAATGTGTAAATAGGGTTAATTTCCCACTTTTGACATGGTGCTGCTGTTAATTATACTTAACATGGCTCATGAGCAACAAGGGCAAGACTCAGGTCTAGTAACAGGGCTGTTTATGAGGGTCTGAAGCTGAGCTCATATGTAAAAACAAAAGGACTTACAGCATGTGAAGTTTAAGCCTGAGTTTGCCATGCAAGTTGGCAGGCCAGACCCACTGGGCACAAACTGGTTGAATCAATGTTGCTTTTCATAATTTGTCAACATATTGTGATATGGAATCACCGTGTAAAATACATTGGATTTGCAAAACGTCATCAACAGTTGTTTTGAGGGTAATTTTCAACCACAGGATTATGTCATCCTGGTAACCAACTTTCAACATAGACTAACCTTGTATATAATATGTTGAATTTGCCCCTTTGAAACAACTTCAGATTTCCAACATTATATCCACTGTCAGAAGAAAAGAAAGAAGCTGGGCAGCACTTCCTACTGATGAGTTGATCTATCTACATCCAAGGTTTTAAGTAAGGCCAGCCCTGCTTAACATTTATATTTGTCACTGACTACAGTACTACCAATGTGCTATAGTGAGAATGCTTATTAAGAGATCTCTTAATAACTAAATAGGTTCACTGTTGCTATTGAAGTTGTTCAAATGTTAGATTTAACAGAGCAAGTCAGAAAGTATATCATCAATGATACTATGCCTATATAGCATTTGTGAAGTCATAAATGGCTATTGTTTAAATTCAACCCAGGATTGAACTAAAAATGTAAACTGGGTGGTTCGAGCCCTGAATGCTGATTTGCTGACAGACGTGGTATATCAGACTGTATACCACAGGTATAACAAAACATTCATTTTTACTGCTCTAATTACGTTGGTAACCAGTTTATGATTGCAATAAGGCACCTCTGGGGTTTGTGGTATATAGCCAATATACCATGGCTAAAGGCTGTGTCCAGGCACGCCGCGTTGCGTCGTGCATAAGAACAGCCCTTAGCCGTGGTATATTGGTTAAATAGACATTACATATGGACCTAGGGTTTCAAGGTTTGCTTGATAACAAATGTAATCTTCAAGTTAATAAAGAATAAGTTGTGTTCACTTCTCTAACTCAAACAAAAATGTGTTCAACAATAGGACTAAATTAAATCAAACTTTATCTAAAATGCATTTAAAGTTTTATTTGATATGATTTAGTCCTATTCTTTAACTTAGATTTTTGGTTGAGATGGATCCACAAATCCAACACATCAATTATTAATTTGTATACAAATTGACTACAAAACCCACAATGCAATGCCTCATCTATGGGCTGGATGGCTAGCTAGCTAGCTAGAAAACATAGCAACACACAATAATACCAAAGTCAATATCAGTTAGCTGTAAAATCGCCTAAACAAATTGAACTATCAATTTAGGAGTCTACAATCTCACCATGTTCAACCTGCAGATCGATGTGCCTCGCAGAGTGGATTCTGGCATTCACAACGCCCATGCAACGGCATCATGCAATGGACCGTGGACTGAAGAGACTGATAAATAGGAACAATGTAGTGGACCCTCTGTTAAATTACACATTTCTTGAAGCAGGAATATTACAAAAATATGATGAATGGCTCATTGGAGAGAAGACTCTCTATGGGGGTGCCACAGGGTTCAATTCTCAGGCCAACTCTTTTCTCTGTATATATCAATGATGTTGCTCTTGCTGGGGTGATTCTTTGATCCACCTCTACGCAGACGACACTATTCTGTACACATCTGGCCCTTCTTTGGACACTGTGTTAACTAACCTCCAGACGAGCTTCAACGCCATACAACACTCCTTCCGTGGCCTCCAACTGCTCTTAAATGCTAGCAAAACGAAATGCATGCTCTTCAACCGATCACTGCCCGCACCCGCCCGCTCGACTAGCATCACTACTCTGGACGGTTCTGACTTAGAATATGTGGACAACTATAAATACCTAGGTGTCTGGCTAGACTGTAAACTCTCCTTCCAGACTCATATTGAGCATCTCCAATCCAAAATTAAATCTAGAATCGGCTTCCTATTTCGCAACAAAGCCTCCTTCACTCATGCTGCCAAACATACCCTCGTAAAACTGACTATCTTACCGATCCTTGACTTCGGCGATGTCATTTACAAAATTGCCTCCAACACTCTACTCAGCAAATTGGATGCAGTCTATCACAGTGGCATCTGTTTTGTCACCAAAGCCCCATATACTACCCACCACTGTGACCTGTATGCTCTCGTTGGCTGGCCTTCACTTCGTATTCGTCGCCAAACCCACTGGCTCCAGGTCATCTACAAGTCTTTGCTAGGTAAAGCTCCACCTTATCTCAGCTCACTGGTCACCATGGCAACACCCACCCGCAGCACGCGCTCCAGCAGGTATATTTCACTGGTCATCCCCAAAGCCAACACCTCATTTGGCCGCCTCTCCTTCCAGTTCTCTGCTGCCATTGACTGGAACAAATTGCAAAAATCACTGAAGTTGGAGACATATCTCCCTCACTAACTTTAAGCGTCAGCTGTCAGAGCAGCTTACCGATCACTGCAGCTGTCCACAGCCCATCTGTAAATAGCCCATCCAACCACCTACCTACCTCATCCCCATATTTGTTTTTGTTTTTCTGCTCTTTTGCACACCAGTATTTCTACTTGCACATCCTCATCTGCACATCTATCACTCCAGTGTAAGTTGCTAAATTGTAATTACTTCGCCACTATGGCCTATTTATTGCCTTACCTCCTTACTTCATTTGCACACACTGTATACATATTTTTCTATTGTGTTATTGACTGTATGTTTGTTTATCCCATGTGTAACTCTGTGTTGTTGTTTTTGTCACACTGCTTTGCTTTATCTTGGCCAGGTCGCAGTTGTAAATGAGAACTTGTTCTCAACTGGCCTACCTGGTTAAATAAAGGTGAAATAAAAAATGTTAAAAAAAAGACGAAACTCCCATGTTATGACATCATCCAGTATTGAAATCTGACATGTATGATAGACATTTTTGCGATCTACAAGTCGTATTCCTATTAACTTCCAGTGTAATGAGAGCGACTTTATCACAATGCTACGTCATACTGGCCAAATTTCTGCCTGCTTGAACGGCAATAGCTCAGATGCATATGAACACATGAAATGTTTGCTTGCTCAATGGTGTTTCATTTTGCTCGACAGCGCCATCTCGTGCACAATGAACTTCAGAGGCTGATTTGATGCCATAAATGACCCCAGGAATCAATAGAACATCGCTCAGAGATGCACAAAAACAATATAGTATTCAAATTGGGTGAATCTTTAAGGCGATCTTGCAAACTAATGTAACAGTGTTTATTCAACCTTAAAATGAATAACACATCCATGAGCACATTTTGAGGTTACTGTAACTATAAATGTCTTCTTATGTAATCATAAAAAGCGGCTTGTTCAAAATAGCATGCGAAGGTGGTAGGTCTGTATAGATCTTCATAATTGCTATAATAACATATGTGCAAAATCTCAAACAGCATTGATCACTTGCACAATGTACTTTTAATGTAATCTCAACTGCAATCCAGGCCATTTTGGTTGTGGTATTAGATGAAGTATATTGATAACACATTAAGTTGTTGTATAAATACAAAATATCTGACATTGTATTCCCATTTGAATCTTGGGCTTGATTCTAACAGATCTGAGCTAGCCGATACATGCACAGTGGTTGTTTTGGCGGTGTCTGAGGTGGAGCTGCATTAGAGCTGTCAAATCCACAAGCTGCTCCCGGCATTATACCTAAAGTGGACATTGCCAATGGGTGCAGGGAGTTACATTAAGAGAAATCCAATGCAGCCTTGTTTACAAGTTCGAACACTGGAATGTGAGATGTAATCGAATCTACACCTCGATAGAAATCCTCATTACTGATTTTCAATTTGAGTGTTATTATTTCTATATAACCTACACTTTTACGTGTTGAACTTCTAACACAAGTGGGACAGGTGTGGCTTTGTGACAATGATCACACGAGCAGCCGCTCTGGTTAGACAGCTCTAACGCAGTTACACCTTCCATACCGCAAAAGCACCAGCTTTGTGGGTGTCGAATATTGCCAGTTAACGCTTGATCTGATCTATACCTTTCTTGTTCTTTTAGATGGTTGAAAGCATAATGATAACACATTGGGAATTCAACAAACTTCTGGCTGTCTTTTTGAGTGGGTGAATAAAGGTTGAAATCTCATTGATCAACGTCTCAACCAAATAATTCTGCTATTAGCACACACTCAGGGTGACATGCTGATTGGTTATGCACTGAGCAGAAAGGTTGGTTGGAGGTCACATGCATCCTCATATTATCCTTTATTTTGAAATGGTTCAGGAAGAAGGAAACAAAACGAAATAGATCATGATTGTTCAATTGACTGGGAGATTGTGTGTCACTGTCTTATGTTGTTAATAGGTTGCAGCGAGCACACATACCGTAGCGAAAGCCTTTAAAAGACGTGTGAACTACCTTGGTGTGAGAGCCATGTCAGGAAGAGGTTGTCAGCTACCTGACTTCAATTCATTTGCCCCTCCCTGAACATCATTGTAGCTAAAAGACCTTGAATTGCACAAATTAAAGTGATTAAAACTATTAGAGACCGACTGGACTTGGACGTGGCAAGCCTAGGCAAGTAAAGGCATAATTCATAAACAGTGTATTGGTGTATTTCTAAAAAGGGAAGGGCAGTATTTTATACAATTGTCTACAGACATTTGTATGGAAAGTATAGTACTGAAATTGGGTGTATGTGTAAGGCAAGACACTATACCAAATCTGATAATTCCTTATTTTCTGTTTTCTCTTCTCTTGTTGAAATAAAGACTGGCCCTTACCGACACTTCCCCTTACCCAGATAAGTGCCAAGGACACTCTCCCCTTCAAGTTCAAGTTCCTTATTATTTGGCAAATGCTGTTTCCTCTGGTTTTGATAACAAAGATATCACTCAACCAAGAGGCATGACTCACTTCAGGACTGAACAACATGTTTTGGAGGTTATTTTTGAATGGAGAGACCCAGTTCAGCAAATGAAATAACACTTGGAAACTTATAGAAAAAATTGTGCTATATCTAGTACCTAAAAGGGTTCTTTGGCTGTCCCCATAGGAGAACCCTTTGAAGAGCTGTTTTTGGTTCCAGGTAGAAACCTTTTGAGTTCCATGTAGAACCTTTTACACAGAGGGTTCTACCTGGAACCCAAAAGGGTTCTACCTGGAACCAAAAAGGGTTCTCCAAGGGGCACAGCCGAAGAACCCTAAGAGTGTATCATCAGATAATTGTCATGTGTCTGCGAAAATGTGAAATGTTAACATCACACACTTCTGTCATTATTTAGTTTGTTCCACCTGTCATGCTACTAGTCAGACACCAAAGCCAAGGAAGTGTCTGACTGATTTCATAGATACCAAACAACTGTTAGTAACAGGAGCTAAAGGCTTTAGTGAGTCTTCTGTTTTTATCTTGGCTCCACATCTGTAAACATTAGCCAGCTCGGCTGTTGTCTTTTGTGTGTAGGAGGAGGGGGCTCATGCTGACCAGAGTAGTGTCCTACAGAGGCTTTGTCCCTCGGAGCGAGCCTCAGAGAGGATGCCATTTGATCTTTCAAAAGTCAACAAAGGGTTGGGCCACAGCTGGGCTTCAGGGGAACAGAGAGCAGACGCATAGCAACACCCTCCTGCTGGGCTCCTGGAGAGGAGAGGGTTGGTGGATTCACATGGCCTGCCTGCCTTTGCATGTACAGTATGCTACTCTCTTATAGGTGTGTCTTGAATATATCAACCACATGGAAAAAGTGGTAAACAAGTTACTTCCAAAAAACGGATTCATGTATTGTGTTAGAGGTTTCATGATGCTTGTATCTAAACGAAAGTAGATAATTGTAAGATTGTTCTATATATCAGTTGGGGTCTCTTTAAGCTTCAATATGAGGTCCTAAACCTAGCATGAAAGTGCATCTTTGTAGCTGTGTGGGCTAATATAGGCAAAGCATTTTCAAAGGGGTAAGGTAGAGCCAATGGTTGTGCCAATGGCAACTTGAGCAAATTCAAGTGTTTTCTTCCCAGGTGTAATGCAAGGTATTATCGCTGGGATATGAGGTAACAACAGGGCCTGGCCTACGTTAAAAAGTGTTTTAAAAAAAGTGCAAAGTGTTTGTTAGTTTTTAAAAGAAGCTTTAAATGATTGAAAGACAAAAAAGCACTTGTGATTGTGTTGAATTGTGTTTGGAATATAATGATAGACATGGTTTTAAAAAGGTAGCATAATATTTCATTCAAAACAGAAATTTGTTGGCAGCTTGACTTACCCTGTCCCTGGGCTCAACTTACCCCATACCTGGGGTAAGTTGTGCCAAGAGACCACTTTTTTTGGAGAAGCTATCCCACTGGATAAAAACGGGTTGAATCAACGCTGTTTCTAAGTCATTTCAACCAAAACATTCAAAGTGATGACAATGAATCAACATGAAAAACGAATTGGATTGCAAAAAGTCATCAGCATAAAGGCATTTTGTATTTTTTTCCACCTAACTTTTTACCTAAATACAATGACATGGCAATTGTGTTGGTTGATTTCACGTTGAAATCATGTTTGTTAACAACTCAACAAAATGTAAATCAAAACTAGACGTTGAACTGACGTCTGTGCCCAGTCGGATGTTTTCAGAGCTGTAATGTTTACATGAACTCTAATTATTTCCAGGGATACACAACATCCTGAAATATATGTAGATATCTTTGTTAGAAAGAATACTATATTTCCCTTGACAGAGTGATGCTGAATGTAAAAAATGGCTCAACTTACCCCACTCTCCCCTACCCAAACATACACACAATTAATCTCATCTCCCCTCCTCGGGAGTCAGCCATAAACCGTCACACAATGGGAGTGCCACTGATTTCATTTCCACAAAAGATTAAGTTGCTATCCGCACTGCTGAAACTGTCTAGGGGTTTGAAGTTGAAATTTCAGTCGTTATGCCTCTCTTTGTCCAAAGCATTGGCTTGAACAAAGGTGCACTGAAGCATCGTGCTGCAAGAATCTAATAAGCAGGAGGGGGGAAGAAAAGCCCAGTGAAGTGAGCATCAAAGGCGGGCAGCCACAGCATGACTGGCATGGGCCTGAACTCCCAACCTAAGACACACAGCATGCTCTTCAGCAATCCCCCCTTTGGATGATTCCTGGGCAGTAATTAAAAGCATCATTCCCACTACCTCAGTATCTCATTAGCCACAGGACCCTGGGCTTTCATCCCTGTTTGTCCCAAAACATCACAACTACTCCACATTAACAAAGAGGAGCTATACTGTACAAACTACCAAAACATATGGTTGGTTGTAGCATCGCTAAGCCAATTAAAGTATTATTATCCATATCGAAAATAGACACACTTGTAGCTGCTCCTTCCCACTCCTGTTGTGAAAAAAGAAACAAATGATCAAGCAATCCATGTTGGACCAACCTTCTCTCAAACATCTATTCTTACTTCAATGCCTCCATCATCCATGTTCAGAGAGTTTGAGCTGTATGATATCATGTTTTGATTTGGTGTTGATTGGGCAGCTCTGGAAATCTCAGTTGCCTTCATTATTGATAAACATTTCTGTTGCATGCAAACATTTTCACTCCACAAGACTCAACAAAATGACGTTTTTCTTCAGAGAGCATGTTAACAGGATCATATTGCATACAGTCTGAGAAAGTAAGCCTATAGCCAATTAGTTACATAATATGTGCATCAGTGAACGTTTGCTACAGGAGCCCTTAGAAAATGAGGGCAAATTGATACATTTGAAGCTCATAGGCCCGCAGTATCAAAGGAAACATTTGAAACGGGCAAGTATCAAGAGCAGTGGTCAGATTTAGCACTTTGGCTGTAGATAAAAAGAAACTCATCTTGCCATATTTAATTCAGTAAGAGGCATGACTAACTCATGTATCACACTAGGCCTGTGAAGTATATTGGGAGCCACTTCCCTGACTTAATGAATATGACCCCATATGCTGATTCTGTTTCCCACTTGAGATGCAGGTCACCATGTGTGTTGTTGGGATAGGTTTTACTTGCTATTTTACCCCTTAGTAAATCAGCTCCACTCCAATTGAGCAGAGAGAAGCCATACTGAAACCTTAATCCACCGCATGTTATTAACCTACTTGACACCACTGCCAAGCTTTTCAATACGTTTAAAAGACAACAAGAAAACAAAGAGAGTATAAAAGCTATCACCGTGGTTGCTTCTCTACATAGATCCAGGTCAAAGCAAGCTTCATAAGAAAACTACAGACTGAATGAAATCAACATGATTATCAGGAATATTCGGTCATGGCAGTACCACCGTTTCACAGCCACTATGCTGCCTGCCTGCCTGCCTGCCCACCTGCCTACATCTACCTATATCTGCACACCTAAATGGCACAGTAGCAAAGGGAGTACTAGAAGAGTCTATGACTTACAGTAAAGCATATGACTTACAGTAAAGATGTTACCTTCTGTCAATTAGACTTATCTGTTTTCTGATATCCAGTAGTTTGATTCACATATTTTATGGTGTTAATTTGAAAAAGCTATGCCCATGTAGGTTCAAAATTCATCTGTTCCTAAATTGTCCTCTTTACATACCCCTCACAAACATCCCGTACCCTCCTCCTCCATATGTGGAATGCCTGTGTGTCTGTGCAGGGCCAGGGAGGGCATAAGGAATGCAGTTAAGCCTGTCTCTGGCCATAGGGATCCTATTCTCTTGCTGATCATGGTGGCTTACTGTATTAGGACTCATCCCTGGCCAGTACACCGAGTCTATAACCACGTAACCCTCAGAGCAGCAATGCATGGTCTATGGGTGTGTTTGTTTGGAAAGGCTTGCTGCCTTGATGCCACTCCTAAAAACTATCATAGCCCCCATTTCCTCTTCGATGTCGTTATGAGTCAGACGAAATTAAAACTGAACCACAAGCTGGTTCTCAGCCAAATTCTCTCCCTCTCTGTTTCTTTGATAAGCCTTTGATGTTCGCAGGGGGGCTTCTTCACTCGCAGTGATGGTAACGAATGATACTTTAAGCGATTCTTTTTTATCCGGCTAGCTTAATGAAAGATTAATGGGTTTGATATTTTCTCTTGTTTATGTTTTATTTAAAAAGTAAGCCATGGTCCTTGGAACCTGTTAAAAGCTCCTCTGCAGATTCTGTAATGATTTTATGTATCAGTGGAGCCTGTATATTCTCCCTGGCTCTAGATGCGAACAAAATACAATCACAAGAGCTGATTGTCTTCTTAGACACACTGTCTTTACTTTGGGGGATGTTGAACTTGAGAGCACTGCCACTTTATCTCAGTCTTAGTAGGACATTTTAATGGAAACCGCTATCGCAGCTACAGTAATGTTCATTTCTATATGTCCTATTTCAACTGTCAGTAGCTTCACTGTATTTTCTCCATTTTTATGCATCATTTCAAAGGATAAAGAGAAATTCTGCCCATGTAAAGTTGGTGTGTATAGCTGTGCAGCCCTGGCATTTCTAACACAGCAGCCCATTTTTTTTCCTAGAGGCCCCCACACGGCAATTTTTTTTATTAAGCCCCCCATTATCAGCCAGATAAGGATAGTTTTGCACAAAAAAAAAGAGTTACACAAGCCCATTTGCCCGAAATGCCAGATGGCCAGTCCGCCCCTGTAGCTGTGTATAAAGTATAGCTTGTCTAGTCTAGATGATCTCAGTAATCACCACCACCCATTGTCCAAAGCATGCTCAATGTGTACATTGATTGAGAGAAGCTTATGCAGGTGTGCCTGGTCAAAACAGGTTTAAAACACTGTCCTTGCGTGCATCTGTGTTAGAGAGTGAACAAAGGTAAAGGTATGGAAAGTAATTGGAGAAAAGTTCAAAGGAGGAGAGGGGTGGTGCTCAATATGTATATATCCTATGTGCGGTCCATAGCCTTTAAAGTAAGGCTCCGAGACACACATGATTCTGCCTAAAATTCAATATGAAAGGCAAATGTATAATTTATTTAAGTGATAATGCCCTAGATGCCAGTGTTTGGAGGATATATTGTCACGGATATATTGTCATGTTGTTAGGCCCGAGTTGAGGGCATTATCACTTTTATTCATACTATTTCATCCTTCCACAAGATATAGTCCCAACTCCCGACACGTTCATTACTACGGTGGGACAGCTGGAGATTGAATTTGAATATTGAAACAATGTTGCAAATGTCGGTGAGACAGACAGGAAGGTTTATACAAATATCCGCTGTTGAAAACTAAATGTTAGTCTAAAAGACGTGACATTTTAACGTCATAGATTTAGCCAGTGGTAACTTGTGGAATAGACACCGGCTGGAATGCGGTTTTAACCAATATTACATGAAATCTTACACCATTGTCACCGGGAGATGAACTTTTACACTAAAGTTTGTCATTGGCGACTGCTCCACTCTATAATCTATTTGATGGGTTATCCTGTCAGGTTTGCCATACCAAGTGTCTCAGATCATCTCCTCCATGGGGCTGCGAGCCAACAGAGAGAAGAATGGTGTTATTTCACATCAGCAGTTGCCACCATTGTTTCCTTTTGGCAGGTGCTATAACTCCTTTAAAGTGCTCAGAATGTAGGAGTGCAGGATGCACATGTGGTATGCGCTGTCTGCCAGAGAGAGAGAGAGCTGAACTCGTTGGACCGGTGCGGGCCGGGCCCCTCTATGGCCGGCTCCCATGGCCAGGGGAGGTCGTGAAGTGAAGAGAGTGCTGGCTGGGTGTTAGTGCAGGAGGGAACAGTTTCTCTTTCTCTGATGGTGATTGCCTCCTGTCAGGCGGGGCCTCCTAAGGCCCATGGGCCCTGATGTCTCTCTCCCTCTCTGATTTATGTCTGACTAGTATAATAATAGTGTCATGAGGCAGCCGCAGCAGGCATGTACAGCTACAGGTTCAGTCAGGGTGAGGCACAGACATGCCCCATCACTTGAGAGAGAGGAGCTACTCCCTCCTGCTCTCCTGGATGTTCCTCCTCATCTTAAATAGCACTGCTGCAATTTTTTACTCAGCCTAATCTCCCTGACATTTGTTCTTGAAACATATTTGTATGACAAGACAGCGCAGAGGCTTGTTTCTAAACATCACTCATTTGTTTTTTGATTTGATCCAAGAGTGGTATGAGGAATATGTCTTTGGTAGGTAAATGAAATTAATTTGTGTTGATTGCTGTTATGCACCTTTCAATGAAATGCATATATACACTATTATTTATTGAATTGAACTGTCATAGGAGCTCATGTTTGTAAGTGTGCAATAATAAAATGTGTGTGTGATTACATTCAGTGGTCTGTTTGGCAAAGGACATAATCAGCACAGATAGTATCCACTCTTCAGGTAATCTGAGGAATTTAACTGGCTGGTATATTTTTATTTAACCTTTATTTAACTAGGCAGGTCAGTTAAGAAAAAAGTATTATTTACAATGACGGCCTAACCCAGCCAAACCCTAATCCGGACGACGCTGGGCCAATTGCGCACCGCCCTATGGGACTCCCAATCACAGCCGGTTGTGATACAGCCTGGAATCGAACCAGGGTCTGTAGTGACGCCCCTAGCACTGAGATGCATTGCCTTAGACCGCTGCGCCACTTCTTGGCACCCTATTGCTTGTCTTCTCATGCAACCCCTATTCTGCTGTGGACCCCCACAAAGATATCTCATCCACACACATCCTGTCCCTCTCTCCTGAAATATATATTATGTTTTAGTTGGTGTTTCAGATAAATAGTTTTGTGTTACTGTGTTCTTTTGGTTGAGGGTAATCTAGGAACCCTACAGCTTGTGTGTCTGTGTAAATACAGGGATGTCTATGACTCACTAAGCATTGTCAGTGGACATAAACCTCCCTTTTCCAGGGCCTTGGTGAGGCAGATGGAAAGAAAGACAGACGGAAAAGGAAGAAAAAGAGGAAGAAGGGGAGAATGTGCTCACATGACTGTGACAAAGTGCTGCAGGCTTGATTTGCTCACTATGACAACCTTGTGGAGGAGGGTGGGGGGAGTGACTTGGAGACCCCTCTGCTTTTAGCCAACGCACAATAAGCAGAGGCAACCTTAATGACATCCCTGTTGTCACTGGGTCAAATCCTTGAATATCAATGAACTGACTCAGTGCCCCCTGCGAAAGTCCTCAAAAGTGACCGGTTCTCATGAGAGCCCCTGCCTTTCCTCTACTGACCTACTCCAGCCACTTAGTTAATTCAGCTCCGAAGCCTATATCCTTAATTAACCTCTTAAGAATCCGCCCCTTTTCCCCCATTTTTGCCTAAAATGACATACCCAAATCTCTGCTTCCTTCATCTCAATTCCCAACTTCAGACGAAAAAATGAGAGGAGCTTGATATGCTGTAGTTTCTCTGAACTCTATTCTATCCTTTGAAAAACTAAATTAGAGGCTGCTTGTCATGTCAGTTTTGCCCATGCCCTGATATAACGATCAAATGCTAGTGCTATGTTTAGCACTTCACTTCAATGGTGGCCATTGTTGCATGTATTTGCGAACCCACAAACACTAACATGCAAATGGTATAGTGGTTAGAGCGTTGGGCCAGCAACCGAAAGGTTGCTGGATCGAATCCCTGAGCTGTTCTGCCCCTGAGCAAGGCAGTTAACCCACTGTTCTTGGGGTGCTGAAGACATGGATGTTGATTAAGGCAGCCCCCTGCACCTCTCTGATTCAGAGGGGTTGGGTTAAATGCAGAAGACACATTGAATGCATTCAGTTGTGCATCTGACTAGGTATCCCCCTTCCTTATGCTGTAGACATTGAAATTATAGTTGAGTGCACTACATACCTTCACAGAGTGTATACAGGACATACCTTCACAGAGTGTATACAGTACATACCTTCACAATACCTTCAGAGTGTATACAGTACATACCTTCACAGTGTATACAGTTCATACCTTCATAAAGTGTATACAGTACAGTGGTGTTGTAGAAGCCAGCGGGCATGCCTATTGGCCTCACTCATTCATGACTGCTGTCATCCAGACAGACTTTAATTGGGTCTTGGATTTTCCACTCAGGGCAGATAAATGGGTCCGGACCCCCTCTCTCTGTAGATTACCCACTCCTGCTATCACAGTCATTACCACTATCAGGATCAAGCAATCTGGACCAACCTCAGTGTCCGGGAAACTGAGATCCCTTTCCCAAGCTTTAGCTTGATTATTCAAAAGGACAGATGCACTATCTGGTAGAGACACAGTAAGAACCAAAACAATACAGCCATTTATCAACTCCTCAGACGTTTTTCTGTGTTTGGCTTAAATTGCTTCCAGTCCTGTCACTGCCTAGAGTAAACTACGGAGCGAAACGGGACATTGTTGTCGACCACTGAGGGGTAACACATGTTATGTGTTGTACATGCCAGTTTGAATTAACTACTTTCCTGAGAGAAAAAAAGGAACTCTCCAGGGATACAGGCAGGTTCCGATTACAATCCCTGTGGACAGAAACACATATGTTGCATGTACCAGACCTGGAAGGTGGAAATTAGAACAGACCAATTATAGTAGGCTATACATTTGTAATGGAGTAAAAATACAGATACTTCACATGGAGCTAAACAGGATTTGGCACACTTATGGTTGTAATCAAAATACAAAGACGAGATGTTATATACAATGACAAGAACACGTTTATTCCTTTGTTTGCTTCTGTTGCTGTTCTCTGGATGTCTTCCTGTTCAATTTCAAAAGTAAATAGCCTCTTTAACGTGTCTTATATGCTGTGCAATACATAATGTTGTTTTGGAACTGATACAGAATCTAGTTTTGTAAAATGTTGTAGAATGTCTGTATATTTTCTGGTAGTAGGCCGAGAGGTTTTCCAGAAGTTTAAGTGACAATTGATTGTGTAGATTCCTTTCCTACACTCCCCCTCTGAGCCATCTTTCTTTCTTAAGTTTGTTTAGAGCATCTTTGAACCACAGGCATTTTCTCTCAGTGGTGTTCGTGAGCCTTGTCAGTTCATCCCTCTCGCTATTTTCTGTCCCTATATCTTTCTGATACACAAACACTCACAAACGTACACACGCATACGAACACAAATGCACAAACATACTGACAGTCTCCTGGTGTGCTTGCTCTCTCCACCCCTGCACCTCTTTCCATCAATCCTGTCACTGCCTTACCAACATCACACAAACACACACACACACACACACATATAAACACACAAACACATCATATCAGTGACAACATTCCAATGCACCAATGCACTAAAGAAAAGGGAGATCCAAAATAGCACCTCCACCACATTCACTATGACTGTGTGTGTGTGTGTGTGTGTGTGTGTGTGTGTGTGTGTGTGTGTGTGTGTGTGTGTGTGTGTGTGTGTGTGTGTATGTGCATATGTGTCTGTTTGTGTATGTGTGTGTGAGAGGGAATGCGTTCAGAGAGAGGGAACACATCCCCTCCACAGGGCAACAATGGGATTCTTGGCGCTGAAATTCTGATGGGTTTTATTATCTGAACACTTTGCTGTGAGGATTAGGAAGGTGGCAGATTAGAGCGTCACAATCTGGCGCTGCTAAATCACCATGGCAAAAACCCTGCTTGTAGCTGACACCAGACTATTCACCCCCTCACCCCCCTCCATGCACAATCTCCTCTCAACCGTCTTTGTAGATTCAGCCTCGTTTCAGCCATATGGGTGCCATGAGTATTAGTTATACTTCCCTATTTTTGATGCTGCATTTCAGTTTAATGTTTAATATCCCTGTGCCTTTGTGATCATATGAAACAAGCGTGGTGCCATGCCGAGTTAGCCCAGACCTCATAATGTGGATTGATCTTCCCGTTCAGGCCGGTGAGTCTTGTTATGCTTTAGTAACGGGGAATTATATGATAGTTAAGTCCCTGTTCTGATGTCTGTTATGACAGGAATCCAAATAAATGACAAAGAAGTGGAGGTTGCAGTGTAACATGAAGGCATGAAAAAGGCTAGTGTTTGTGTATTAGAGTAACGTGACGGTATTTGCTGTTGTACTACAAATGATATGTAACCTTTTTTCTGCTAGTGTTTGCTTTTGCTCAGGTGCATGCCCATTCAGTTAACAAACTAAACAAAGACACAGAAAACAAAGGAAACTGTTTGCACTTTGCAGTGGCTGCTTTTAACAGAGGTCTGTCTCAATTAATACTAATCTACCTGATCTCTAGCTCAGTCATTCCCTCCTAAACATGCAAATAAACATATTCCGCTCTCTTTCTAACCAAAGCTCCTATCAAACACTTGTCTCATCAGGAGAGGGCCTGAAAGGCACATCATTATCCATTTGAAAAAGGTGCCCTTCCCCTGCCTTACAGGGAAGGCTTTCATTGTTGCCAGATTCTTATTAATTACTCTCACCTTCAATAGTCAAGGGGAACATTGCCTCTCCTGCAGCCCAAATGCAAACAGATGTGTGTGTGTGTGTGTTTGCTATTGATGTGGAGAACTATCCTTACTCTACTACCGGCCATTGTACATACGTCTAGATGTTTATTGATACTATTCTTGCCCCATAGAAGGATTTAATACCTGTGGCCTTCCAATGCTTCCTTATACAGTAATCTTTTGATCTCAAGGATTTGAGCCGTGAGGGATGAGAAGGTACTTTCATTACATGCCAAAATACTTTTTTATTTTTTATAGTTTGCTATTCACTGTACTGAATGTTAAATATGATGATGATGCCAAAGTTTTAAATAATTCTCAGAAAAAATATAAATAAGTGTACTTTATTCCATAGGTAAATTGTCAAATTCAGAACTATTGCAAATTCTGACAATTCTGACCTTTCACTTTTATTCTGTAAACTGTTCCTCTTCTTTCCCACTAAAACCTATCGAAGTGCAAAATCTTTTGTGTGTGTGTGTGTGTAATGGGTCTGAGAGAGAGAGAGAGCGAGGGAGAGAGGGCCATCACCAACATAGAGATTAACTTGGAGAATAGTCCCCTAAGCAAGCTGGGCCTGGGGCTCTGTTCACAAACACAAACAGATCCCACAGAGCCCCAGGACAGCAACACAAGTTGACCGAAACAAATCATGTGAAAAAAAAAGATAATTACTTGACACATTGGAAAGAATTAACAAAAAAACTGAGCAAACTAGAATGCTATTTGGCCCTAAACAGAAAGTACACAGTGGTAGAATACCTGACCACTGTGACTGACCCAAACTCAAGGACTATGTACAGAGTCAGTGAGCATAGCCTTGCTATTGAGAAAGGCCACCATAGGCAGACCTGGCTCTCAAGAGAAGACAGGCTATGTGCACACTGCCCACAAAATGAGGTGGAAATTGAGCTGCACTTCCTGACCTCCTGCCAAATGTATGACCGTATTAGAGACATATATTTCCCTCAGATTACACAGACCCACAAAGAATTCAAAAACAAACCCAATTTTGATAAACTCCCATATCTATTGGGTGAAATACCACAGTGTACCATCACAGCAGCAAGATTTGTGACCTGTTGCCACAAGAAAAGGGCAACCAGTGAAGAACAAACACCATTGTAAATACAACCCATATTTATATTTATTTATTTCCCCTTTTGTACTTTAACTATTTGCACATAATATGACATTTGAAATGTCTTTATTCTTTTGGAGCTTTTGTGAGTGTAATGTTTACTGTTCATTTGTATTTTTTATACTTGCTTTGGCAATGTTAACATATGTTTCATTGAGAGAGAGAGTGCGAGAGAGAGAGAGAGAGAGAGAGAGAGAGAGAGAGAGAGAGAGAGAGAGAAAGAGAGAGAGAGAGAGAGAGAGAGAGAGAAAGAGAGAGAGAGAGAGAGAGAGAGAAGAGAGAGAGAGAGAGAGAGAGAGAGAGAGAGAGAGAGGGGGGGGGGGGGTTGAGTCCTGCACTCCAAACAGACAGGCCTGGACTGGTAAACAGGTGGTGCTGGGGCAGCTGAGGATGAGTACATGGGGCGTCTTCAGAAAGCCTGATCAAAGGGAAGCTGCCTTAGCCGCCAGTCAACCAGACAGCCTGATTTATGTCACTGTGTCAGAGCACTTTATGACTGCTGGTAACAGCAGCAGCCAATGCACAGGTAGCAAGGCAGGATTCCAGTTCCACCACACCTTCATACACAATGGGAGAAAAGCTATGCAATAAGAGTAGGGGCAAGGAAATAGGAATTGGGTCATCGTTTTTACAGGTGTATGACTATATCTTAACTTGTTGTCCTGGTTTTAAGGGATCAGCTGAAGTGATGATGTTACCCTGATGGGTTTTCCTCTCCCTGAATGTGAGTCAGAGACTGTCAGAGACTGACTTCCAGAAGGCCTGTTCTGTCACATTAACTGTATGTTTACAGCACCCGGCCACACAGACTCTTCCCACTGTGCAAAAGTTGGTTGAATCAACATTTTTTCCGAATCATTTCAACAAAAAAGTTCAATGTGATGACATTGAATCAACGTGGAAAACTGATTGAATTTGCAAAAAGTCATCAGGTAAGTCCCCCAAAAGACTGTTGCTACATTAACTGCTGTAGAGGACTATGCGAGTTGTATTAGCAGGACATTGAGAGGAGAAGTTGCAAGGAAGGGAAGGGTGAGAGAATGAGAGTGTGTGTGAGAGGGGCTGTGGGGGATGAGTTGGTCCTTTCAAATTGGGGCCATGGTTGGCTTTAAGATATGGTGATCTGAAGACCCTCAGCCTGTCACATGCCGGCTGCCAGATTCCCCACTGGGACAAACAAAACATGCCGTCTACCACACCATCGCTAGGGACAACAACTGGGCAATGAGAGGGGCTATGTGGCACACACATTATATAATGAGACACTCAGCTGATTGGAATGAGACACTTGGCTGATTAGATCATAGCAGCTTCAGACCATACCCAGTTAATAATAAAGCCTTTGCACTGGCAGTGACGTGGAATAACAGGTCTAATCATTTCTGATATAGTGGCTGCAAACCACAAACTTTACCTCAGAAAAACAGTTTTATATCAAAATTCAGAAGCATGTGTAGTTTATTCCAAAACATTTTGGGCTGACACTACTGTGCCCTTGCTTGCATACTTCAGAGTGTTTCCCTTTGAAAAGAGCAACTGAAGCATACTTGGAAGAATAAGCCCCAGAGGAGAGGGTGGTAACTGTCATTTATGTTTACAGCCTTGGGGGGCTGTTATCCAGGTGGCCTCTGTTGAAGCCTTCGAAAACACTCACCTTTTTTTGCAACACAGAGTATCAATAGACACTGCTTGACTTTGATTCAGCTGTGAGTCATGTGCTTTTCGCTGTTAAAACCGGTTGGGCTGATGCTGGAACTTGAATGCCCTCGGGGGAGAGCACATCATTTACACTCAACCTGCAACATTATTAGGGTCTGGGAGTTCTCATGCATAAGCCATAACACCTTCAAGTTAAAACAAAAAGTGCACAATGTTCCTTGTTTTTGGTGGTTTCCAAAATGGTCCATTCTGTTATAAACTAATGGAATTGGGGGTAGATGAGCTCATATTAGTGTTGCTTCCACTCAAGACTTGACTTGTAGTTGGAAGGGGATGTGCAATTAATTGTTTACAATGTGAGAGCATTTAACTCCCACCCAAATGAGTATGCTACCAGATATATTAGTTTCAGTCAATAGCCTACCATGCTATTGAAAACTAGTCTTAGTCAATATGACAGCCGCCTGAAATCCAGGCCAGATGTGTCTTTAGAAATATCACTATGCCTGGGTGATAAGAGGAGGGTAGATGACAGATATTGTGTATTTTGTTTGCAGTTATAAATCTCTTCTCAAAGCCAAACCCTTCAAACAGCCTAATCCTGTCCTGAATGACTATAGGATTATTGCATAACCCCCATCCCTGAAATACACACACATGAAAACACACGTGATTAAATCAGTGGCCTGACAAAAAAGCACAAAAACTAAATTATTATCTTTGTGTTATCTCAACTTAACTGCATAGACGTTCATCTATAGGCCTACTGAGTCTGAGCGGACCCCGTAATTAGAGAAAAAAAATGAAAGCTGTGGACTGATCATCTCAGTAACATAATCAAAGCCTGACTTGAGTGAGTTCTTAGAGTGAAAGGATCATACCAGACGCTTATTTGCACATTTGCGCTCTGAACTTAATCACAAGAAAAAAAGGTACTAAAATCAAAGGCTCTAGATAAAAAAATGACCTGATTAGATGTTGCAAATGGGATGAAAACTGGGAAACAAAAACAAAACAAATGTAAAAGCCTTTGTTGCTGTATGGAACATGGAAGTGAATACATTTTAATAGGAGTGGAATATAAAAGCCTCACTTTAAAAAATGGTTGACACTACAATAATAAAAAAAAGTGCTTTGTTCGTAATCTCTTTGATGTCATCAAACTTTTTTCTTTTAGTCATCTCTAATAAATGGCCATGGAGGGAGTGGGCTCTGGATTACCCATGATGCCTTCCTTTTCAACAATTACAACAGAAGTGTACAGATGCCATTGTTCTTCCTCCTGTAGGTACTTCACTGAGAGCTCACTCCATTGTATCAGGTATCAACAGAAGTCTGAGTATTCATAAGGCTAACTTCAAACACCAATTTGTCTTTATGTAATTAAATGCATAAATCTCTCAAAAGAGAGAGGTAAGTCAAGTGTCAAGCACACACTCAGTGGATGATTGAAATACACCATAACTTTACATCAAAGGTTAGCGAGGACTATCTTCAAATGTCCAATGTAATAATTTGTCATACAAATTGAGAAATGTGCTTTTTGTAAAGCCAATGGTGAACTCATTCACACTACAGATAAACCCCATACAGTTATAATATACAATTCCAGTTTTTAGGACATTAACACTGGAATGTTTTATTTATTTTTTTATAAAATATTAACTTTAAGAAATATATGCAAATGTTCCCCTGTGCTATAAAACAGCAAAGCAAAAGCAACAGGAAAACTGTCTGTACAAATTATTACTTTTGCGATGTCTAGTGCTTGTTGATTTATGGAATGAATTTGCTTCACAATAGGCAGTCAATGCGGTCCTGAGCCCTTTTCAACAGCTGCTTTCTCACTTCAGTTCAGTCCAAACATGTGTGGCACTGCTTTGACTTCCATTTAAAAGCCACACAACGCAACACTAAAGGGTCTCGATCTCCCAGACCATTCACTCCCTTTGTCAGTGGATTCACTTTCATTGTCTTTAATCTGTTTCTACAATACTTGTGTATTTTTTGCCATTAAGAAAAACATATATTGCACATTATTCAAGCAACCCAATGACACATCCAAATGGTTAATTCCACTTTCTTTGTCTTGGAAAGAAAAATACTTTTTTCTCTATCATGTTCTTAAACAGATAAGTGGTTCCAGGAGTAGCAGATATTTTAAACAAAGGCAGTTATTTCTTGTAGCTTGAGATTGATCAAAATAATACTTTAAATAAATATGAACATTGTTGTGTCTTTTGTTGGCACTCTGATTATAAAGTCTGTTTTAGGTAAGGGCTTTAGAATGGTTTTGGTTTCGCAGACTGTCTGGGAGAGCGCCAGCTCATACGCATGTTGGAGGGGGCCTGGTAGGCTCATACTTCGTGTTGTGCCCTTTAAGTGCTGGGTGAGGCTTGATGTAAGGCCCACTGCTTGTGAACACACTGGCAGGCTTCCTCCTCGTCCTCTTCTTCAACTTCCTGCTAAACACATTCTGCCACGACTGCAGTGTCTTTGAGGTCCATATCCACATGCCACTCGTGATTCCCACAACTAGCAGCATGAAGATCTTAACCATGAAGATCTCCACAGCCGGGATGGAGCTCTTCATACCACACTCCTCAGACTCTGCATTGTTCCTGCTGCTGTCAACACACTTCTGCTCCATGGCCAGGCTCCTCCAGTAGTCCATGTTGAGCCTCTCGTAGAAGTAGCAGGCGATAACGCAGGTGGCCGGTACAGTGTAGAGGACTGAGAACACACCGATCCGCACCATCAGCTTCTCCAGTTTATCCGTGTTCTCCCCCTCCGTCTTCATGACCTTGCGGATGTGGAACAGGGCCACGAAGCCCGACAGCAGGAAGGAGGTGCCGATGATGAGGTAGCAGGAGAGTGGGATGAGCACGAAGCATGTGAGAGCTTTCACGTCCATGCTGCCCACGTAGCACACCCCCGTCAGCTCGTCCCCCGCCACCTTCCTCATCACCAGGATCATGATGGTCTTGACGGCCGGGATGGCCCAGGCCGCCAGGTGGAAGTAGCTGCTGTTGGCCTCGATGGCCTCGTGACCCCACTTCTTCCCTGCAGCCAGGAACCAGGTGAGTGTGAGGATGACCCACCAGAGGGAGCTGGCCATGCCAAAGTAGTAGAGGATGAGGAAGACGATGGTGCAGCCCGTGCTTTCCAGACCCTCCTGAATGATGTACTGGACCCCACTGTCCCGGTCACAGGCAATGTTGTCTGCCCCCACAAACAGACGGATCAGGTAGCCCACAGAGTAGACACAGTAGGACATAGAGAGGAAGATAATGGGCCTCTCAGGGTATTTGAAGCGCTGCGGGTCGATAAGGAAGGTGAGGACAGTGAATGAGCTGGAGACGAAGCAAAGGATGGACCAGATGGCCATCCACACCAGAGAAAACTGCTTATCTCCCTGACTCCAGTACACATCCACTTTGGGATAGCACTTGGGAGCACAGGACTCACTCTTCTGTACATAGTGGAACTTGCCTGGGTTACTACAGGTCTCCTTGCTCTCCTTGTCCTTCAAGTGCAGGTCCTGGCCTTTTATGGGCCTCTGAAGCCTGAAGTCAGGAGGCTGGGTGTGGGAGCCTTTTTGGGACTCATCTGAGCCGTTGTTGGGGGCCTCCATGCATAGGTTGTTTGGGTCATTTTTGTTGGGTAGTCTGGAGCAGTCCAGGGAGTCAGGCCAGTGGAAGTTGAACTGTTCCATGATGGGGGAGCACTTTTGCCTGGCCTGCTCACACATCACTCTGCAGGCAGGTATGGGGGTGGACACCTGCTCCGTGCACATGGGTGCATACAGCGAACAGAGAAAAAACTTGAGGTGAGTGTGGCATCCAAACTCTATGAGAGGGACAAACTCATGTATCTTGATGGCTGCCTCATTCTGGTCCTCGTGACCCATCAGATTGGGCATCCTAGTCATGTTGTAACCAATGTCCTTACACAGGGAGATGACAATCTGTTGACATCTCCCCTCACCTGGCCGGTCTGGGTCTATGGAGCTAATGGCTGTGCAGCCACAACTCAGACAGACCAGCAGCACATTGACAAGGGTCAGTTTGGCAACGGAATGCATAGTCTCTCCTCTTTGATCCCTTTAGTGGCAAACAATTGAAGATAAAATGTAACTTCTTAGGATAACGTAGAAGTTGCGTCTCCTAAAGGCAAAGCCTACTAAAAAACCTTTCTGTAGACTATTTTTATGAATGAGCCAAGCAGTGGATGAACTCACAATTGTCTACGAAAGACCATAGTTTCTCAGTTTTTACTTGTAATTCCTTTGATTCGAATTTAACTCTAGAGAGAATTCCTAACAAGTGTGAATCATTTTCTCGCAAAATAATTGTGGCTTACCATAATGTCCATGCTTTGAAGTGTATACATTTGTTTCAGAATAATCCAACATGTTCAGAGAATAAACGGGTTTGCAGTAGTTGTTGTGTCTAGTCCGTCGCACAGTTCATTTTTTTCTGTCCGCCTCGATGTTTTTTTTGTTATTGGCTAAAAGTGTTCAGTTCCAGACAAACGTTCCAGCGGTTATCAAAGCGCGTTCAGGGACAGTACTCAACCACGTTCAGGACGGATTCCTTCTGCCTCTGTCCTGCAGCACGAGTGGAACCAGTCTGTTATAACTTCAATGTTTAGGCTACCAACTTAACTAAATTGTTCTTCCTTTTGCTCCGCGTTGGGGTTTCGTTGGGGGTATGTGCATACTCACCGCAAATCCACGCAAACTGTGTAATAACCTAATAATAACTAAAACAGAGCGAGCAGAGATCTATTCCTAACTGCACTCCAGAGAAGGAGCAAATCAGTTTGGAGTGGTTGGTGGCACCGCTCGTTTGAGTTGGTCGTCGCCACAGTCCTGGGCTAACCTGCCAAAAGATCCGCCTTCAAAGACAGCTACTTTGCATAAGAAAGATGAAAATGACACGGTGATTATTTTCAAATCGTGCGTAACAGCGTGCATGTTATTTTTTAGAGCTTGTTCGCAGCAATCTACTCATTGGTCATTTGTTCTATTTCTGACTAAAACTTTAGATCCAAAAGTGTCCGAATTTAGCACATTCCAGCGCAGGTAGTATGCAGACACCAAATACAACCCAACTGACTCTCTGGTACTCTCCAATCGAGATATGTTCGTTTCTTTGCCACAACGGACAATTTTCACGGTCCTGGTATTGTGGGAAAATAGAATTAGTTGAGAGAACAGTTTTTCTCTCCCAAATTCCCCTTATGTATTCTGTGAGTCGGGTAGTGCGTTAAATTGCGGTCAAAAAGTAGGCTAATGACTAGGCCTATCAATGCCACTCAGAAGCAACAAGTTAAAAACCACTGTAAAGGAACCACTCACAATGCTTTTCTCTCTATTTCCAACATAATTGTAGGCTATGGAAATCCCCATTTCATCACATAATAGCCAATTCATATTTGCTTCAGGAATAGGCTACATTGTACAGTAAAATGCATATTCATAAGGGAATTATTTATATTTTAGTCATTTAGCAGACACTCTTATCCAGAGCAACTTACAGTAGTGAATGCATACATTTCATGCATTTATAATTTTTTTTTTTTTTTTGTACTGGCCCCCCGTGGGAATCAAACCCACAACCCTGGCGTTGCACACACCATGCTGGCGTTGCAAACACCATGCTCTACCAACTGAGCCACAGGGATGAATTATGCTCAGAAGGTACTTAGAATGACCTGCATCATTTAGCATTAAGTAGGTTATTAGTACTGACTCAGACATCACATCTATTTATACTATTCTCCATATAGCCACCATCAGGCATAATATTCACAATTGTCCTCAGGGATCTCGTCTTCCTTTAATGTCTGCACATGTATGGCCATCACGAAGTGCAGTAATATTTCCACTTAACCAGTTAAAGTCTAAAAGCTGCTCACTACCTTCCACTGAATACACATGCTCCATTCTAACCAAATAGGAACATTTTCACAATCTACCACTAAATAATTTACAACTCTTGTTAATTTACCACTCTAATACATTTTACCAGACACTTTTCACAATCCACCAATAAAATATTTTATAAGATACTTTCAAACCAATTATCACACTTATTTAGACCTAGAGTGTTTTTTCTTTAAAAAATGGTTGAATGTTTCAAGCTTTCCCCCCATGATTAGAATCAACATATAGGCCTACAGCTTTGACATCATGATTGACTTGAAATCAATCTTCTTTCTGTAAGAACGTACTATCATAACAAATGTCTGATTATTTGCACATTTATTTCACAAACTGATGCTGTTTTATTCTTTAAGTAAAATATGTCTGAAAATATGTTATATAATAAGCTTCACCACGTACCTGTATTAATAAACACACAATGTTTCAATCCTGATCTTCGCAACCATTGTATAACCTATGAGAACATTACATTTGAATCTTTCAATTGTGTATGGGCGGATTATGATGAAAGTAAAACACCTGAAGGAGGAACACTGAGACAAATCCATTTCAGTCTTGTTGGAGATGACTAATCATCTGCATCCGATGCAGGCCTAGCCACGGCAGTAATCCTCTGGTAGTGTCATAGTGGCACTGAGTGGCCTGAGGCAGGCCTAGCCACAGCAGTAATCCTCTGGTAGTGTCATAGTGGCACTGAGTGGCCTGATGCAGGCCTAGCCACGGCAGTAATCCTCTGGTAGTGTCATAGTGGCACTGAGTGGCCTGAGGCAGGCCTAGCCACGGCAGTAATCCTCTGGTAGTGTCATAGTGGCACTGAGTGGCCTGAGGCAGGCCTAGCCACGGCAGTAATCCTCTGGTAGTGTCATAGTGGCACTGAATGGCCTGAGGCAGGCCTAGCCACGGCAGTAATCCTCTGGTGGTGTCATAGTGGCACTGAGTGGCCTGATGCAGGCCTAGCCACGGCAGTAATCCTCTGGTAGTGTCATAGTGGCACTGAGTGGCCTGAGGCAGGCCTAGCCATGGCAGTAATCCTCTGGTAGTGTCATAGTGTCATTGAGTGGCCTGATGCAGGCCTAGCCACAGCAGTAATTAGCCTGGAGCTAGCCTTGCTAGGCACATCTCCCGGCTAGCCAAAGAGGTCCATCACCCACTCCTTGGGCTACAATACCAATTTTGCTATCTGGCCTGGACCCCCGCCGACCCATCACGACTGGACCACCGACGTGATTTGTCCGATGGGGTTTACTCAACTGGCTCCGCCATTGCGTCGTCCCCTGAATGCCCATCCGCTAGCCTGCTAGCCGCGGCCCGCTAGCTGTCCAGACCACATCGGACTGTTAGCTTAAGAGGCCCATCGGACAAATTCTTTGGCCACTATACCTATTTTGCCAATTGGCCTGGTTTACCACATGGAGCCCTGCTGATCCGTCTGCCGATGTAATAGCACGAGGGGGCCACAACAGACTTTCTTCTGTCATGACGTCCCTCCAAGGCCCTTCTGCTAACTTGCTAGCCCCGGGCCGCTAGCTGCCTGAAGCCACTCACTGGACTCCTATGATCACTCGGCTACGCATGCTTTTCGCTAACGTCAATATGCCTTGTCCATTGCTGTTTTAGTTAGTAATTATTGCCTTATTTCACTGTAGAGCCTCTAGCCATGCTCAATACGCCTTATTTAACACTTTAGTTCCACCTACCACACATGTGGTGACATCACCTGGTTTAAATTATATTTCTAGATATTTCTTCTGTCCTGCAGTGTCTGAATCCTGGCTTAGGAAGACCACCAAAATCACAGAAATTTCCATCCCTAACTATAACATTTTCCGACAAGATAGAACTGCCAAAGGGGGCAGTGTTGTAATCTACTGCAGAGATAGCCTGCAGAGTTCTGTCTTACTTTTCAGGTCTGTACCCAAACAATTTGAGCTTCTACTTTTAAAAATCCACCTTTCCAAAAACAAGTCTCTCACCGTTGCCACTTGCTATAGACCACCCTCTGCCCGCAGCTGTGCCCTGGACACCATCTGTGAACTGATTGCCCCCCATCTATCTTCAGAGCTCGTGCTGCTAGGTGACCTAAACTGGGACATGCTTAACACACCGATCATCCTACAATCTAAGCTTGATGCCCTCAATCTCACACAAATTATCAATGAACCCATCGGGTACAACCCCAAATCCGTAAACACGGGCACCCTCATAGATATCATCCTAACCAACTTGCCCTGCAAATATACCTCTGCTGTTTTCAACCAAGATCTCAGCGATCACTGCCTCATTGCCTGCGTCCTTAATGGGTCTGAGGTCAAACGACCACCCCTCATCATTGTCAAACGCTCCCTAAAACACTTCAGCGAGCAGTCCTCTCTAATCGACCTGGCCCGGGTATCCTGGAAGGATATTGACCTCATCCCGTCAGTAGAGGATGCCTGGTCATTCTTTAAAAGTGCCTTCCTCACTATCTTAAATAAGCATGCCCCTTCCAAAAAATGTACAACCAGGAACAGATATAGCCCTTGGTTCTCTCCAGACCTGACTGCCCTTGACCAGCACAAAAACATCCTGTGGCGTTCTGCATTAGCATCGAATAGCCCTCGTGATATACAACTTTTCAGGGAAGTTAGGAACCAATATACACAGGCAGTTAGAAAAGCTAAGGCTAGCTTTTTCAAGCAGAAATTTGCATCATGTAGCACAAACTCAAAAAAGTTCTGGGACACTGTAAATACCATGGAGAATAAGAGCACCTCCTCCCAGCTGCCCACTACACTGAGGCTAGGAAACACTGTCACCACCGATAAATCCACTATAATTGAGAATTTCAATAAGCATTTTTCTACGGCTGGCCATGCTTTCCACCTGGCTACCCCTACCCCGGTCAACAGCCCTGCACTCCCCACAGCAACTCACCCAAGCCTCCCCCATTTCTCCTTCACCCAAATCCAGATATCTGATGCTCTGAAAGAGCGGCAAAGTCTGGACCCCTACAAATCAGCCGGGCTAGACAATCTGGACCCTCTCTTTTTAAAATTATCTGCCGAAATTGTTGCAACCCCTATTACTAACCTGTTCAACCTCTCTTTCATATCGTCTGAGATTCCCAAAGATTGGAAAGCTGCCGCGGTCATCCCCCTCTTCAAAGGGGGAGACGCTCTAGACCCAAACTGCTACAGACCTATATCTATCCTACCCTGCCTTTCTAAGGTCTTCAAAAGCCAAGTTAACAAACAGATTACCGACTATTTCGAATCCCACCATACCTTCTCCTCTATGCAATCTGGTTTCAGAGCTGGTCATGGGTGCACCTCAGCCACGCTCAAGGTCCTAAATGATATCATAACTGCCATCGATAAGAGACATTACTGTGCACCCGTATTCATCGACCTGGCCAAGGCCTTCGACTCTGTCAATCACCACATTCTTTTTGGCAGACTCAACAGCATTGGTTTCTCAAATGACTGCCTCGCCTGGTTCACCAACTGCTTCTCTGATAGAGTTCAGTGTGTCAAATCGGAGGGCCTGTTGTCCAGACCTCTGGCAGTCTCTATGGGGGTGCCACAGGGTTCAAGTCTCGGGGCGACTCTCTTCTCTGTATACATCAATGATGTCGCTCTTGCTGCTGGTGATTCTCTGATCCACCTCTACGTAGACGACACTATTCTGTATACTTCTGGCCCTTCTTTGGACACTGTGTTAACTAACCTCCAGACGAGCTTCAATGCCATACAACTCTCCTTCCGTGGCCTCCAACTGCTCTTAAATGCAAAACTAAATGCATGCTCTTCAACCGATCACTGCCTGCACCTGCCCGCCTGTCCAGCATCACTACTCTGGACGGTTCTGACGTAGAATATGTGGACAAATACAAATACCTAGGTGTCTGGCTAGACTGTAAACTCTCCTTCCAGACTCACATTATGCATCTCCAATCCAAAATTAAATCTAGAATCGGCTTCCTATATCGCAACAAAGCATCCTTCACTTATGCTGCCAAACATACCCTCGTAAAACTGACCATCCTACCGATCCTCGACTTCAGCAGTGTCATTTATAAAATAGCCTCCAACACTCTACTCAACAAATTGGATGCAGTCTATCACAGTGCCATCCGTTTTGTCACCAAAGCCCCATATACTACCCACCACTGCGACCTGTACGCTCTCGTCTGCTGGCCCTCGCTTCATACTCGTCACCAAACACACTGGCTCCAGGTCATCTACAAGTCTCTGCTAGGTAAAGCCCCGCCTTATCTCAGCTCACTGGTCACCATAGCAGCACCCACCCGTAGCATGCGCTCCAGCAGGTATATCTCACTGGTCACCGCCAAAGCCAATTTCTGCTTTGGCCGCCTTTCCTTCCAGTTCTCTGCTGCCAATGACTGGAACGAACAGCAAAAATCACTGAAGCTGGAGACTCATATCTCCCTCACTAGCTTTAAGCACCAGCTGTCAGAGCAGCTCACAGATCACTGCACCTGTACATAGCCCATCTGTAAACAGCCCATCCAACTACCTCATCCACATACTGTATTTATTTATTTATTTATTTATCTTGCTCCTTTGCACCGCAGAATCTCTTTGCACATTCATCTTTTGCACATCTACCATTCCAGTGTTTGATTGCTATATTGTATTACTTCGCCACCATGGCCTATTTATTGCCTTAACTCCCTTATCTTACCTCATTTGCACTCACTGTATATAGACTGTTCTTTTTCTACTCTATTATTGACTGTAATGTTTGTTTATTCCATGTGTAACTCTGTGTTGTTGTATCTGTTGAACTGTTGTGCTTTATCTTGGCCCGGTCGCAGTTGTAAATGAGAACATGTTCTCAACTAGCCTACCTGGTTAAATAAAGGTGAAATAAATTTAAAAAAATTAAAATCCTCTGGTAGTGTCATAGTGGCAATGAGTGGTGTGGGTATGGTATTACTCTTTCTTGAATGAGTCCGATGCGAAGGATATACTGCTTCTCCAAGACCAAGCCCAAATCCCCATCATTTGCGTGAAGAAAAGACGGAAATACAGGGGGTGGAGATCGGGGTGCCTTGTGAGAATTCGTTGGCGAGTGGGTAACCCGCCTCTACCATCTGTTCTATTGGCCAACGTGCAATCACTGGAAAATAAACTGGATGATCTCCGTTCGAGACTATCCTTCCAACGGGACATTAAGAACTGTAATATCTTATGTTTCACCGAGTCGTGGCTGAACGACGACACAGATAATATAGAGTTGGCTGGGTTTTCCGTGAATCGGTGTAACGGCCGTCTGAAGGAGTAGACCAAGGCGCAGCGTGGTTAGTGCTCATCATGGCTCTCCATGCCAAACGCTCCCCATAATAAGCACGAGGAGTTGGCTCAGGTCTATTGCCTGACTTACCCCAACTCCCCGTGTGCCCCCCCAAAACATTTTCTGGGGCTGCCTCTCAGGTTCCCGTAGCTCCCTTAACTTGTCCTCCCAGAATCTATGTTCCGTGTTTAGTGCTCATTATGTATTTATTTTGATCTGAACACTGAAACAAAGAAACCAATAACGACAGCCAAACAGTTCTGTCAGGTAAGTAATACAAAACAGAAATTAACCACCCACAAAACACAATGAGAAAACCCCTACATAAATATGGGCTCTAATCAGAGTCAATGAGATTCAGCTGCCTCCAATTAGAGGCCAGCCCCAAACAATTCCAACATAGAAACAGAAAAACTAGATATTTAAACATAGAAATAGAATAACATAGATCAACCCAAAAACCCAAAACACACAAAACAAACACCCCCTGCCACGCCCTGACCAAACTATCATAACAAAATGACCCCTTACTGGTCAGGACGTGACAATCGGCAGAAAAAAACATCTACGTCTGGTAAGACGAGGGGTGTGGGTGTGTGTCTATTTGTCAACACCTGGTGCACGATGTCTAATATTAAGGCAGTCTTGAGGTATTGCTCGCTTGAGGTAGAGTACCTTATGATAAGCTGTAGACCACACTATTTACCAAGAAATGTTTTATCTATATTTTTTGTAGCTATCTATTTACCACCTCAAACCAATATGGATATGGAGGGCCCCTCCACAGTGTCTGTGACACCAGATCCCTCATAGCTCAACTCACATTATCTTGTAAAAGTCTTTAGTTGTGAGATGTATACCCTCGTCTGTCCATGGTTTCCACCAAGGGTGAAATCCCGGATCACAAGTAAACAGGGAATCTTTTAGTATATTTTTACTAGAGTCACCAAAGCGCTTTTTGAAATATTTCAGAAATGTGTTTGAGCAAGATGACAAACGTGGCTCCAGCATACCTAAATGGTTTAGCATTGCATATCTCACTAGTAGCATTTCAGCTGTTGGTGCACAATGTCCGGACGGACCAGGAAAATAAATACAGGTTATGAATACACTCTGGACACAATACTCTTTTTTATATGTGCCACATATGTGCAGGTTAGCTGTTTCTACTCATCTAACTACAGTTACTACATTTGCCTGTGTCTCACATCTGAGCACTTCTTCCTCTTCTTAACACATGTAAATCTTTAAGACTTTTATTTAATACCTTCTCTGTCACAATGACTCCTGCGAGGACAACAGCTGCCATGCCTGATCAGTCACTCTCATTCAGAATGACTTTTACTGTGTAACTGATGCTTAAAAAGATGACATCTCTAATGTGGAGAGATTTATTTGATAGCATTGTATAGAATTCCCAGGTCCATAGCAATTGGGTTCTCCATTTACTGATCATCTGGTGTTCAGAAAACACAGTCTGACATATTTTTTAAGCAGACATCTACCCTCATTATGTGTCTGGCTTTTTTAATGAAACATACAACAAGATAACATTGTCACATAGTCTAATAAGAATACACAGTCTACTGGGTTGTTGTAATTCAGGCATCTTTGTTCTTGCTCTCTTCTTTCTTCTAGTTCTCCCCTTCTCTTTTATGATTGTTTTGCTGGTCATGATGATATCTCTTTGAAAATGAGAAGAAAAGGGCAGGAATCAGTGTTCAATCTTTAGCATCTGTAGCTTCTGTAGCTACTACTGTCTCTTTTATGTATTTTTCCTGTCCACCTCCCCCCTCCTCCTTTTCATATATTCACCCCTGCCCCAGTATACTTACACGCACACGCACACACGCACACACACACACACACACACACAATCTCATCTTTCCAACCACAACAACTATAAAGCAAGCAGTGCATTGCAGTTCCATCTCTGAGAAATCAGCAACTGTGAGATAATTCTGTAACTAATAAAGTGAAAGGGGCCCTTTGATGGCTGGAGCTGAAAAGATATTTTATTTTTTGTGTGTGGGATTTGAGATGTGCGATTCTATGGAGCGAGCTGGCTCCCCTGCTGCTAGGCTCTGGCTAGAAGCTGGCCCCCCTCTGGCTAATGTTATGGAGAATCGGAGGAATTTTATGGCTGTCTTTTCCCTCAGCCCCCTTTTTTCTTTTGTTCCCCTTTGAAGAATGACTTTAGACATTTTATTTACATATTTAACCATGGATGAAAGAAACGCAGGGTGAAAAAAGAAAGCTCATTGGGTCCTTGTGTGATTTTTGATACGTTTAAATGAATGGAAATCTTATTAGCTATTTTATAAAATAATTGAAGTTAATGTTTTTGGTTTATGAAGTCTCAAATATCTGCCTTAATTACTTGTGCTTAAGTTGCAGCCTAGTCTGTTACAACATGTGAGGATTGTCATGGGAGAGAGAGGGGGACGTTTTAGACATGTTTTGTATTGTTGGCAGAGCTGAAAGGGCATGTTGATTAAACGTACGGGTGGGGTCGGGGTATAATCTTCTTAACCAAGGGCCTCCTCTCCTCATTCATGGCCCACAATAAGAAGAAACAACACTCCGTTGGAAGTGAGACTATTTATCCAGATGCCCTGCGCATTGTTCAGGGCTCCTCTTCACCCTCACGATCACATGCATTTATTTAGCATTAGATTTTAGTTCATTTTTCTCCAATTATCAAATGTAACCTTTATTTAACTAGGTAAGTCAGTTTAGAACAAATTCTTCTTTACAATGCGGCCTACTGGGGAACAGTGGGTTTTCTGCCTTGTTCAGGGGAAGAACGACAGATTTTAACCTTGTCAGCTTGGGGATTTGATCCAGCAGCCTTTTGGTTACTGGGACCAACACTCTAACCACTAGGCTATATTATGCCAATGAGGCTTAGGTGTTTGTAAACTAAATGGCCATCATTTTTTGGGGTCAGTCATAAGTAATAACAAACTTATTTCAGAAAAAGTTTATTCAGAAAATGTGGTCAAATATTGCTTCTCTCCGACCCAGAGTGGAAAGAGATGAAGGAATGACAAAAGAAATGTAGAGGAATATAAATGGTAGAGTATTGAGTGAGACTCCATAACTGTCTGCAAGAATAATCCCCTAGAAAACACTTTCTTTCCTATTTGAAATGCAAGGGCTTTAATAAGAGCATCAGTTTTAGTAAAGGGTCAGACGTTTTGAGGAAATGCATATGAATCCGGTAATTCATTATTTAAGAGCCCTGCAAAACATCAAAGCCGACAGTATTCTTTACACATATGGTTTTAATAGCTCAATAAAAATGAATTATTAATGAGTGCTAATTTGTCACATTTCCTCTTCACGCAGCTCCAAGAAAGTATATCTCAGTCACAAGCGGCTATCCTTATATATAGGCTATTGTAGTGGCGCAGTGGTGTCGTGGATACAGTGAGTCAAACAGCCCATAGTGGAAACCCAACCCACTCGTGGTATCTATCCACTGTGTTAGTGGTTGATTAAATGGAGCTAATAAGGCCACCTCACTGCTAGTGTTTATAGTGTGGATTAGCAAGGAGATGATGATGACGCATATGTCCACACAACAGGGAAAGTGTCACCGCCCTGTGACAGTCCTGCAATAAACACAGTTGTGTAATTAATTATGTTTGTTATGCATCAGATCCAATAACATCTGAGGCTCTTTTGAAAATGGCAATATTAGTTTAGTAGTTTGTTCTTACATCACCCTCCTTTCAAGTGGTCGCCATTTAACAGCCATATGAAGAAGAGGAGGGGAAGACATCCCCTTTGAGTTTGCTCACCAGCTCCAGACTGAGCACTGAACCAAAACAGTTACAGTCAACTGCTTGCAAAACACATTTTTGTTGGATAAGTCATTTTGGATCCGATGGGAATCTGTGATGCTAAAATTTGTTCGCTATTTAACAGCTTTTCTCCGAACACAGAGGTTCAACATACGCATTCATTTACATTTAAACAGGTTCCCCAGGACAAAATGCGTAGCCTATCAGCCAATTAATATCGTCGATTTACTTGCACGTGACAGAACGCTAAATTGTTTCTGGTCTCATCATATAACATGGCACACGTCAGCCCTATGCTAACCTCAACAGGTAGCACTGATTATATCCTGGAACAAATTCTTCATCAGCCTATCAAATATTTTAGACTTTATGTCCTTCTAACGGCATTACTTAAAATAGGTCAACCCTTGCCACCAGAGGGATTTTCTAAACCTACAAATTCAAGGTTTACTTTTATTCTGTTGGTCGGTGGACCAGTGACCACTGTTTGGAAAGCTGTGGCTAGCGATCAATTGTTGATAAATGAACAATCAAATTACACGGTGTGGCGGCGGTTCGGTACTGCTGTGCTGTGACTGGGTCAGAGATGGTAGGAGATGGAAAAGAAAGTGAAGCAAGTATGGAGCATAGCGGTACAAATAAAGGAGGGAGTAAGAAAGAGAAAAATAAAGCGGGAAAGAAAGGGAGTAGGGGTTTGAAGGGGAGCGAGAGATCTATGGAGGCAGAAAGGAGGCAGAAAATGAAGTTTGAGGAGAGCAACATAGTTTCCAATGCTAGCGGCAGTTCGGAGGTAGAAAGTGCAGAGGAAGGGCAAGATAAGACGTGAGGAGAGCATGGAGGTGAGGAGGAGCAGAAAGTGATTCTGAAGTTTAGGGAGGAAGGGGGAGTTGGGGCGATGAGTCTGATAAGCTTGGCGGCTGTGATAAACGAGTTGATTGGGGAAGTTGTCAATGCTAAGTGTTAAGAGACGTGAACTTGTTGGTGTTCTGTAAGGACATGGCGCAGAGGGAAAAAACTCTCAGAGGGAAGCAAATAGGGAAGTGTAAGATTGTGTAGAGCAGCTGGACTGATCAAGCAGGGAAGCAGTGGATTAAAGGGGTGATAATAGGAGTGCCTGTGAGTGTTAGCACTAAAGAGGTAAGCGACAATTTGAGAGGAGGCGTTTTAGTGGATGCTCAAAGACTGCAAGCAACAAGGGGTGGAGTTAGGGTAGATAGTCTGTCTATTCTGTTACACTTCAAGGACAGGGTACTGCCAAATAAAGTAATTATTATGTGAGGGCTTATGTACCAAAGCCTTTAAGATGTTATAACTGCCAGAGGTTGGAAAAACGATATGAACCCCTAGGCTAATGACTTCTCCAAAAGCTAATTGGAGTCAGGAGTCAGCTAACCTGGAGAACAATCATTGCGACAAGTTTGGAGATGTTGGTTAGAGCTGCCCTGCCCTATAAAAACACTCACAAAATTTGAGTTTGCTATTCACAAGAAGCATTGCCTGATGTGAATCATGCTTCGAACAAAAGAGATCACAGAAGACCTAAGATTAAGGATTGTTGACTTGAATAAAGCTGTAAAGGGTTACAAAAGTATATCTAAAAGCCTTGATGTTCATCAGTCCACGGTAAGACAAATTGTCTATAAATGGAGAAAGTTCAGCACTGTTTCTAGTCTCCCTAGGAGTGGCCGTCCTGCAAAGATGACTGCAAGAGCACAGCACCGAATGCTCAATAAGGTTAAGAAGAATCTTAGAGTGTCAGCTAAAGACTTAAAGAAATCTATGGAACATGCCAACATCTCTGTTGATGAGTCTACGATATGTAAAAAACTAAACAAGAATGGTGTTCATGGGAGGACACCACGGAAGAAGCCACTGCTGTCCAAAAAAAACATTGCTTTACTTCTGAAGTTTGCAAAATAAAATCTGGATGTTCCACGGTGCTACTGGAAAAATATTCTGTAGACAGATGAAACTAAAGTTGAGTTGTTTGGAAGGAAGGAACACACAACACTATGTGTGGAGAAAAAAAGGCACAGCACACCAACATCAAAACCTCATCCCAACTGTAAAGTATGGTGAAGGGAGCATCATGGTTTGGGGCTGATTTGCTGCCTCAGGGCCTGGACAGCTTGTTATCATCGACGGAAAAATGAATTCCTAAGTTTATCAAGATATTTTGCAGGAGAATGTAACACCCTGACTACACCGCTCGCATTGCATGCGGAGCGTTACAAAATAAATGTAGAAATCTATATTATTCAATTATTGCACCCACACTGCTCACGCGCGACAATGAGCAACTGCGTTGCCAAGGGCTAAACGAGAAGTCAGTTCTATTTGTGACGCAAATCGTGCTGAAAGTCCTGCCTCTCCCATCTCCTCATTGGTTTATACAAGCAGACACCCACGTGCCATCTCCTCATTGGTTATCCTGTTGAGGCCACGGGTTAGCAATGAACCCTGAGACGGGATTGCTAGCAAGGCTGGAAATTCAAAACATCAAAAATCTAATAATTTCAATTTCTCAAACAATCAACTATTTTACACCATTTAAAAGATAAACATCTCCTTAATCTAACCACATTGTTCGATTTTCAAAGAGGCTTTACGGCAAAATCATAAAGTTAGATTATGTTAGGACAGAACATAGCCACAAAAGTACAAACATCCATTTTCAATTCAAGGTCAGGCGTCACCAAAAGCAGAAACCAGCTAAAATTATGCACCAACCTTTGACAATCTCCATCAGATGACACTCCTAGGACATTATGTTATACAATACATGCATTTTTTGTTCCATCAAGTTCATATTTATATCCAAAAACCGCATTTTACAGTAGCGGTGAAATTCTGATTTTTTTCTTCTCTGAAATGCTTCTGGTGAACAACGTTACAATTTTCAAAATTACTATTCGAAAACATTGGTAAATTATAATATTGTCATTCAAATAATTATAGTTTAACATTTCGTAAATGATACTGTCTTGCCAGATTTCAAAATAACTTTACTGGGAAATCACAAGTTGCAATAAACCGGGTGCTGTGCTAAGAACAATAAGCTAGCCTAATTAGCTTAGCATCATCTTGTAACCATGTAATATCAATAATACTATTGTCAATAATCCATTACCTTTGATTATCTTCATCCATTGGCAGTTCCAGGAATTCCAGGTCCACAACAAATGTGGTTTCTTTTGACAAAGTTCATAATTGATGTCCAAATAACTCCAAGTTGTTCCATGTTGTTAGCGCTTCGGTGGCTACTAAAAAGTAGCGCGGGGGGGGTGTGTGAAGTCACGGCGAAAAGTTAAAAAAGTTACAAAAATAATCTATTTATGTTTGTTCAAACATGTCAAACGTTGTTTAGCATCAATCTTTAGAGCCATTTTTAACGTGAAACATCAGTAATGTTTCAACCCGACCTCACCTGTGTCTAGAAAAACGTTTTTTAAAAATGTCTCGTGTCTCATGATTGCGCAGGTGCAGGCCATAATGGAAGTGACGACATCCCAGGGACGTCAACTTCAATGCATTCTAATTTGCTCCCTGTTAATCATAGAAACTTCAAACAACTGTATAAAGATCGCTGACATCTAGTGGAAGCCGTAGGAGTTGCGAACTGAATCCTTTCTCACTATGGTATCTAATAAACAATGACACTAAATAGTACAGCCACAAAATTCAAATTTTTTTAAATCAATTTTTCTCAGGTTTTTGCCTGCAATATGAGTTTTGTTATACTTACAGACACCATTCAAACTGTTTTAGAAAATTCAGAGTGTTTTCTATCCGAATGTGTTAATAATATGCATATCCTAGCTTCTGAGTTGGTGTAGGAGGCAGTTAAAAATGGGCACATATTTTTTCAAAATTCTCAATACTGCCACCGTGGCCCGTAGAGGTTATACCCATGGGGGTGATTGAAAGACGAAATGGTGTCGGTCGTCATGGTAATATGCTAATCACCATATAAGTTCAAAGAAGAAAAAGCTTGGAAGGAGGAGAGATGAGTAGAAACGATTCAGTTGACCGTTTTATGTGTGGATTAATTGTCGGAGTAGATGACCTTGTGCATTTCAGGTAAAATAAGAACTCAATGTTTATGTCCCAGGACAAATTAGCAAGCAAGTGCAAGCTAGCTAACTAAATTGCAATAAATGTTTAATGCTTTTTGACCTGTCCCTGAATTAATGTAATTGGTTCAGAGTTTGTTTTGATATCTTAACCTGCGTGTCGTGATCGCGTTTGGTGTGTGGGGACAAAATACATGTATGCACGAGGGCACACGCGCACAGCCGGTTTTGGTTCCATGTAAGGCTATCTGTCCACCAATTTAAGCTCAACAGAAGTTAGATGATGCAACAGGACAATGACCCAAAACACAGAAGTAAATGAACAACAGAATGGCTTCAACAGAAGAAAATACGCCTTCTGGAGTGGCCTAGTCAGAGTCCTGACCTCAACCCGTTTGAGATGCTGTGGCATGACCTCAAGAGAGCAGTTCACACCAGACATCCCAAGAATATTGCTGAACTGAAACAGTTTTGTAAAGAGGAATGGTCCAAAATTCCTCCTGACCATTGTGCAGGTCTGATCCGCAACTACAGATAAGGTTTGGTTGAGGTTATTGCTGCCAAAGTAGGGTCAACCAGTTATAAAAACCAAGGGTTCACATACTTTTCCCACTCTGCACTGTGAATGTTTACACGGTGTGTTCAATAAAGACATGAGAACATAGAATTGTTTGTATGTTATTAGTTTAAGCAGACTGTGTTTGTTTACTGTTGTGACTTAGATGAAGATCAGATCAAATTTTATGACCAATTTATGCAGAAGTCCAGGTAATTCCAAAGGGTTCACATACTTCTTCTTGCCACTGTATGTAAGATTATGGAATGCATGATTACGGAGAGGCTATCTTACTTCCTGGAGTGCAGGGGGCTAGTATCGCATCAGAGTGGGTTCAGGAAGGGAAGGGGAACTATGGACCAAGTGCTTTGCTTAGAAGCAGAGGTCAGGAAGGCTCAGGTGAACAAGGAGACTGTTGTAGCTGTCTTTTTTGATGTGGAGAAGGCGTATGATATGATGTGGAAGGAGGGATTGTTAATCAAGCTTGATATTATGGGTGTAGGAGGAAGAACATACAACTGGATAAAGGATTTCCTGTTTGGAACGTCTATCCAGGTGAGGGTGGAAAGTCACTATCAGGCAGCGACCTGGTGGATAATGGTACACTTCAGAGGAGCGTGATTAGTCCTCTGTTGTTCTCAATCATGATCAATGACGTTTACTCTCAGGTACAGTCGGATATTGCCGGATATGGGGCGGCAGGTAGCCTAGTGGTTAGAGCATTGGGCCAGTAACCGAAAGGTTGCTAGATAGAATCCCCGACCTGACAAGGTCAAAAAAATCTGTTGTTCTGCCCCTGAACGAGCCACTTAACCCACTGTTCGTAGGCAGTCATTGTAAATAAGAATTTGTTCATAACTGACTTGCCTAGTTAAATAAAGGTAAAAAAAAAAGTATATTTGCAGATGATGGGGCCTTATGGAAGAGGGGAAGAAATGTGCCATACACAGTCAGGAAGCTACAGGAAGCAATTGATGAGGTAGAGCGGTGGGCATTAATGTGGGGATTTCTCTGTGGAGAAACCTCAGACAGTGTTCTTTGCCAGGAGGAAGGTGGAAGATGAGGTATGCTTGAGGTTTTATATATATATATCCCACTGCACTGAGGATAGGAAACTCTATCACCACCAATAAACCCACTATAACTGAGAATTTCAATAAGCATTTTTCTACGGCTGGCCATGCTTTCCACCTGGCTACCCCTACCGCAGTCAACAGCACTGCACCCCCCACAGCTACTCGCCCAAGCCTTCCCCATTTCTCCTTCTCCCAAATCCATTCAGCTGATGTTCTGAAAGAGCTGCAAAATCTGGACCCCTACAAATCAGCCGGGCTAGACAATCTGGACCCTTTCTTTTTAAAATTATCTGCCAAAATTGTTGCAACCCCTATTACTAGCCTGTTCAACCTCTCTTTCGTGTCGTCTGAGATTCCCAAAGATTGGAAAGCAGCTGCTGTCATCCCCCTCTTCAAAGGAGGGGACACTCTTGACCCAAACTTCTACAGACCTATATCTATCCTACCCTGCCTTTCTAAGGTCTTCGAAAGCCAAGTCAACAAGCAGATTACCGACCATTTCGAATCCCACCGCATCTTCTCCGCTATGCAATCTGGTTTCAGAGCTGGTCATGGGTGCACCTCAGCCACGCTCAAGGTCCTAAACGATATCGTAACCGCCATCGATAAGAAACAATACTGTGCTGCCATATTCATTGACCTGGCCAAAGTCTTTGACTTTGTCAATCACCCAATCCCCTTCGGCAGACTCAATAGCCTTAGTTTCTCAAATGATTGCCTCGCCTGGTTCACCAACTACGTCTCTGATAGAGTTCAGTGTGTCAAATCGGAGGGCCTGTTGTCCGGACCTCTGGCAGTCTCTATGGGGGTGCCACAGGGTTCAATTCTTGGGCCAAATTGTTTCTCTGTATACCTCAATGATGTCGCTCTTGCTGCTGGTGAGTCTCTGATCCACCTCTACGCAGACGACACCATTCTGTATACTTCTGGCCCTTCTTTGGACACTGTGTTAACTACCCTCCAGATGAGCTTCAATGCCATACAACTCTCCTTCCGTGGCCTCCAACTGCTCTTAAATACAAGTAAAACTAAACGCATGCTCTTCAACCGATTGCTGCCTGCACTTTCCCGCCTGTCCAGCATCACTACTCTGGACGGTTCTGACTTAGAATATGTGGACAACTACAAATACCTAGGTGTCTGGTTAGACTGTAAACTCTCCTTCCAGACTCACATCAAACATCTCCAATCCAAAGTTAAATCTAGAATTGGCTTCCTATTTCGCAACAAAGCATCCTTCACTCATGCTGCCAAACATACCCTCATAAAACTGACCATCCTACCGATCCTCGACTCCGGCAATGTCATTAACAAAATAGCCTCCAATACCCTACTCAACAAACTGGATGCAGTCTATCACAGTGCCATCCGTTTTGTCAACAAAGCCCCATATACTACCCACCACTGCGACCTGTACACTCTCGTTGGCTGGCCCTCGCTTCATTCTCATCGCCAAACCCACTGGCTCCAGGTCATCTACAAGATCCTGCTAGCTAAAGTCCCCCCTTATCTCCGCTCACTGGTCACCTTAGCAGCACCCACCTGTAGCACGTGCTCCAGCAGGTATATCTCTCTGGTCACCCCCAAAGCCAACTCCTCCTTTGGCCGTCTCTCCTTCCAGTTCTCTGCTGCCAATGACTGGAACGAACTACAAAAATCTCTGAAACTGGAAACACTTATCTCCCTCACTAGCTTTAAGCACCAGCTGTCAGAGCAGCTCACAGATCACTGCACCTGTACATAGCCCATCTATAATTTAGCCCAAACAACTACCTCTTCCCCTACTGTATTTATTTATTTATTTTGCTCCTTTGCACCCCATTATTTCTATTTCTAATTTGCACTTTCTTCCACTACAAATCTACCATTCCAGTGTTTTACTTGCTATATTTTATTTACTTTGCCACCATGGCCTTTTTGCCTTTACCTCCCTTATCTCACCTCATTTGCTCACATTGTATATAGACTTATTTTTCTACTGTATTATTGACTGTATGTTTGTTTTACTCCATGTGTAACTCTGTGTTGTTGTATGTTGTCGAACTGCTTTGCCTTATCTTGGCCAGGTCGCAATTGTAAATGAGAACTTGTTCTCAGCTTGCCTACCTGGTTAAATAAAGGTGAAATAAAAATGTAAAAAATATATAGGCATGCTGGGAACATGAGCGAGGACAGAACACAAGCTTTGGGTGGGTAATACCCAGGCGAAGAAGATGGGACTGTATGGAAGGGAGTTTAGTCCAAGGGTAGCTATTTCTGTAAACCCAACATGGCTACTCCCGCCTCCAGTAGTTAATCTAGAAATGTTGGACAGACTACAGAAAGATAGGGTGGATGTTGAACCATCTGATTTGTTTAAGCGACGTCTGGATTCTGTGTATCAGGATTTTGTGACCATTTACACAGATGGTTCAAAGATCCAAGGCAGGACGTACAGGGTCAGCATTTGTAGTGCAGGAATGTGGGGTGGAATTCAGGAAAAGTATTACAGATCATCTGGCTGTATATACAGCAGAGCTGATGGCCATACTGTTTGCATTGCAGTAGATGGAGGAAGTCAAGCCAGACAGAGTAGTTATTTGCTCTGATTCATGTGCAATGTTAATGAGTCTCCAGTCCTTTAGTTCACATAGCAGACAAGACCTCCTTTATGAGGTGCTACAAACCCATGGCAGGATTAGACAGATGGGTATACAGATAAGATTAACTTGGGTCCCAGCCAATGTGGGGGTGGAGGGGAATGAGGCAGTTGATGTACTGGCTAAACAAACACTTAGAAGTGGGGATGTTGATGTCGTAGTTTCAATGAGCAAGGCAGAGGAAAAAAGTCTGATATGGACAGTGATGGTGCAGAGATGGCAGGAGCAGTGGAATAGAGATACTAAGGGCAGGCATTTATTTCAAGTACAGAGGAAAGTTGAGGGGGGGGAGGACGGCAGGAAGGGATAGAAGAGAGGAGGCTATTTTTACAAGATTAAAGGTGGGACACAGCCAGTTGAATAAGTCCTTAAATGTGATAGGAAAGCATCCAACAGGAAAGTGTGATTATTTCCAGGAAACAGAGACTGTGGAACATGTATTGTTACAGTGTGGGCAGTATCAGAGGGAAAGAGAGAGGCTGAGATCTAATATGAGGGAGAAGGGGATACAGGAAATTAGTTTAAAGAGTACAGTATATTTAGTAGAACCTCATTCGAAATAGTCTCAAATATTTTGTTATATATTTTTAAGAGCAACGACGCTGGTAGGTAGGAATTAGTTTCCCCCTGTATCTGGCCCACACTCCAGTACAGTAGGTGGTGGTAATGCCGATAAACCCCACCGAAGAAGTTCCGTTGGTCTATAACAAAATGCAGTGTGCCAATTTGCATTGATGTATTCTTCATTATTATAAAATAACAGTAGTGGGGAGTACCGGTACAGAGTCAATGAGCGGGGTCACAGGTTAGTCGAGGTAATAGAGGTATGTACAGTTGAAGTCGGAAGTTTACATACATCGTAGCCAAATACGTTTAAACTCCGTTTTTCACAGTTCCTGACATTTAATCCTAGTAAAAATTCCCTGTCTTACATTTACATTTACGTCATTTAGCAGATGCTCTTATCCAGAGCGACTTACAAACTGGTGCATTCACCTTAAGATATCCAGTGGAACAACCACTTTACAATAGTACATCTATATCTTTTTTTGGGGGGGGGGTTAGAAGGATTACTATATCCTATCCCAGGTATTCCTTAAAGAGGTGGGGTTTCAGGTGTCTACGGAAGGTGGTGATTGACTCCGCTGTCCTGGCATCGTGAGGGAGCTTGTTCCACCATTGGGGTGCCAGAGCAGCGAACAGTTTTGACTGGGCTGAGCGGGAACTGTGCTTCGGCAGAGGTAGGGGGGCCAGCAGGCCAGAGGTGGATGAACGCAGTGCCCTTGTTTGGGTGTAGGGCCTGATCAGAGCCTGAAGGTACGGAGGTGGCGCTCCCCTCACAGCTCCGTAGGCAAGCACCATGGTCTTGTAGCAGATGCGAGCTTCAACTGGAAGCCAGTGGAGTGTGCGGAGGAGCGGAGTGACGTGAAAGAACTTGGGAAGGTTGAACACCAGACGGGCTGCGGCGTTCTGGATGAGTTGTAGGGGTTTAATGGCACAGGCAGGGAGCCCCGCCAACAGGGAGTTGCAGTAATCCAGACGGGAGATGACAAGTGCCTGGATTAGGACCTGCGCTGCTTCCTGTGTGAGGCAGGGTCGTACTCTGCGAATGTTGTATAGCATGAACCTACAGGATCGGGTCACCGTCTTGATGTTAGCGGAGAACGACACGGTGTTGTCCAGGGTCACGCCGAGGCTCTTAGCACTCTGGGAGAAGGACACAATGGAGTTGTCCACCGTGATGGCGAGATCAAGGAAAGGGCAGTCCTTCCCCGGGAGGAAGAGCAGCTCCATCTTGTCGAGGTTCAGCTTGAGGTGGTGATCCGTCATCCACACTGATATGTCTGCCAGACATGCAGAGATGCGATTCGCCACCTGGTTATCAGAAGGGGGAAAGGAGAAGATTAATTGTGTGTCGTCTGCGTAGCAATGATAGGAGAGACCATGTGAGGATATGACAGAGCCAAGTGACTTGGTGTATAGCGAGAATAGGAGAGGGCCTAGAACTGAGCCCTGGGGGACACCAGTGGTGAGAGCACGTGGTGCGGAGACGGATTCTCGCCACGCCACCTGGTAGGAGCGACCTGTCAGGTAGGACGCAATCCAAGAGTGAGCCGCGCCGGAGATACCCAACTCGGAGAGGGTGGAGAGGAGGATCTGATGGTTCACAGTATCAAAGGCAGCAGATAGGTCTAGAAGGATGAGAGCAGAGGAGAGTTAGCTTTAGCAGTGCGGAGAGCCTCCGTGACACAGAGAAGAGCAGTCTCAGTTGAATGACCAGCCTTGAAACCTGACTGATTTGGATCGAGAAGGTCATTCTGAGAGAGATAGCAGGAGAGCTGGCCAAGGACGGCACGTTCAAGAGTTTTGGAGAGAAAAGAAAGAAGGGATACTGGTCTGTAGTTGTTGACATCGGAGGGATCGAGTGTAGGTTTTTTGAGAAAGGGTGCAACTCTCGCTCTCTTGAACATGGAAGGGACGTAGCCAGCGGTCAAGGATGAGTTGATGAGCGAGGTGAGGTAAGGGAGAAGGTCTCCGGAAATGGTCTGGAGAAGAGAGGAGGGGATAGGGTCAAGCGGGCAGGTTGTTGGGCGGCCGGCCGTTACAAGACGCAAGATTTCATCTGGAGAGAGAGGGGAGAAAGAGGTCAAAGCATAGGGTAGGGCAGTGTGAGCAGGACCAGCGGTGTCATTTGACTTAACAAACGAGGATCGGATGTCAATTAGGATCACCACTTTGTTTTAAGAATGTGAAATGTCAGAATAATAGTAGAGAGAATTATTTATTTCAGCTTTTATTTCTTTCATCACATTCCCAGTGGGTCAGAAGTTTACATACACTCACTTAGTATTTGGTAGCATTGCCTTTAAATTGTTTAACTTGGGTCAAACGTTTCTGGTAGCCTTCCACAAGCTTCCCACAATAAGTTGGGTGAATTTTGTCCCATTCCTCCTGACAGAGCTGGTGTAACAGAGTCAGGTTTGTAGGCCTCCTTGCTCGCACATGCTTTTTCAGTTTTGCCCACACATTTTCTATAGGATTGATGTCAGGGCTTTGTGTTGGCCACTCCAATACCTTGCCTTTGTGGCCCTTAAGCCATTTTGCCACAACTGTGGAAGTATGCTTGGGGTCATTATTCATTTGGAAGACCCATTTGCGACCAAGCTTTAACTTCCTGACTGATGTCTTGAGATGTTGCTTCAATATATCCACCTAATTTTCCTACCTCATGATGCCATCTATTTTGTGAAGTGCACCCGTTCCTCCTGCAGCAAAGCACCCTCACAACATGATGCTGCCACCCCCGTGCTTCACAGTTGGGATGGTGTCCCTTGGCATGCAAGCCTCCCCCTTTTTCCTCCAAACATAACGATGGTCTTTATGGCCATTTTTGTTTCATCAGACCAGAAGACATTTCTCCAAAAAGAACGATCTTTGTCCCCATTTGCAGTTGCAAACCGTAGTCTGGCTTTTTTATGGCGGTTTTGAAGCAGTGGCTTCTTCCTTGCTGAGCAGTCTTTCAGGTTATGTTGATATAGGACTGGTTTTACTGTAGATATAGATACTGTTGTACATGTTTCCTCCAGCATCTTCACAAGGTCATTTGCTGTTGTTCTGGGATTGATTTGCACTTTTTGCATCAAAGTACATTAATCTCTAGGAGACAGAACACATCTCCTTCCTGAGCGGTATGAAGGCTGTGTGGTCCCATGGTGTTTATACTTGCGTACTATTATTTGTACAGATGAACGTGGTACCTTTAGGCGTTTGGAAATTGCTCCCAAGGATGATCCAGACTTGTGGAGGCCTACAATGTTTTTTCTGAGGTCTTGGCTGATTTCTTTTGATTTTCCCATGATGTCAAGCAAAGAGGCACTGAGTTTGAAGGTAGGCCTTGAAATACATCCACAGGTACACCTCCAATTGACTCAAATGATGCCAATTAGCCCATCAGAAGCTTCTAAAGCCATGACATCATTTTCTGGAATTTTCCAAGCTGTTTAAAGGCACAGTCAATTTAGTGTATGTTAACTTCTGACACACTGGAATTGTGATGCAGTGAATTATAAGTAAAATAATCTGTCTGTAAACAACTGTTGGAAAAATGACTTGTGTCATGCACAAAGTAGATGTCCTAACCGACTTGCAAAAACTACAGTTTGTTAACAAGAAATTTGTGGAGTGGTTGAAAAATGAGTTTTAATGACTCCAACCTAAGTGAATGTAAACTTCCGACTTCAACTGTACATGTAGGTAGAGGTAAAGTGACTATGCATAGATAATAAACAGAGAATAGCAGCAGTGTAAAAATGGGGGGGGGGGGGGGGTCAATGCAAATTGTCCGGGTAGCAATTTGATTAGCTGATCAGGTGTTTTATGGCTTGGGATTAGAAGCTGTTAAGAAGCCTTTTGGACCTAGACTTGGAGCTCCATTACCGCTTGCCGTGTTGTAGCAAAGAGAACAGTCTATGACTAGGGTGGCTGGAGTCTTTGGCAATTTTTAGGGCCTTCCTCTGACACCGCCTGGTATAGAGGTCCTGAATGGCATGAAGCTTGGCCCCATTGATGTACTGGGCCGCATGCACTATCCTCTGTAGTAGCTTGCAGTTGGAGGCTGAGCAGTTGCCATACCAGGCGGTGATGCAACCACTCATGATGCTCTTGATGGTGCAGCTGTAGAACCTTTTGAGGATCTGAGGACCCATGCCAAATCTTTTCAGTCTCATGAGGGGGAATAGGCATTGTCGTGCCCTCTTCATGACTGTCTTGGTGTGTTTGGACCATGATATTTCGTTGGTGATGTGGACACCAAGGAACTTGAAGCTCTCAACCTGCCCCGTCGATGAGGATGGGGGCGTGCTCAGTCCTCCTTTTCCTGTAGTCCACGATCATCTCCTTTGTCTTGATCACGTTGAGGGAGAGGTTGTTACACTGGCACCACACTGCCAGGTCTCTGACCTCCTCCCTATAGGCTGTCTCATCGTTATTGGTGATCAGGCCTAACAACGTTGTGTCGTCGGCAACTTAATGATGGTGTTGGAGCCGTGCTTGGCAATGCAATCATGGGTGAACAGGAAGTACAGGAGGAGACTGAGCATGCACCCCTGAGGGGCCCTCGTGTTGAGGATCAGCGTGCCAGATTTTTTTTGTACCTACCCTTACCACCTGGGGGCAGCTCCTCAGGAAGTCTGTGATCCAGTTGCAAAGGCAACTGCAAAGGTGTTTAGCCCCAAGGTCCTTAGCTTAGTGATGAGATTTGAGGGCACTATGGTGTTGAACGCTGAGCTGTAATCAATGAATAGCATTATCACGTAGGTGTTCCTTTTGTCCAGATGGGAAAGGGCAGTGTGGAGTGCAATATAGATTTGGTAATCTGGTGGTCTGTTGGGGCGGTATGCAAATTAGGGTGGGTCTAGGGTTTCTGGGATAATGGTGTTGTCACACCCTGATCTGTTTCACCTGTCCTTGTGATTGTCTCCACCCTCTCCAGGTGTAGCTTATTTTCTCCAGTGTATTTATCCCTTTTTTTCCTGTCCCTATGTGCCAGTTAGTCTCGTATGTTTGTCAAGTCAACAAGGGTGTTTTTTCCCGTACTCCTTTTTCTCTTCTCTTTGCTAGTCCTCCGGGTTTTGACCCTTGCCTGTTTTCTGGACTCCATTCCCGCCTGCCTGACCATTCTGTCTGCCCTGACCTCGAGCCTGCCTGCCCTTCGGTACCTACTGGACTCTGAACTGGGTTTGACCTTTTGTCTGTACACAACCAATCTCTTGCCTACCTCTTTTGGATTAATAAACATTTAATACTCCAACCATCTGCCTTCTGTGTCTGCATCTGGGTCTCGCCTTGTGCCCTTATAGGTGTTGATGTGAGCCATGACCAGCCTTTCAAAGCACTTCATGGCTGCAGATGTGAGTGCTAAGGGTCGGTAGTCATTTAGGCAGGTTACCTTACAGACTCGGTCAGGGACAGGTTGAAAATGTCAGTGAAGACACTTGCCAGTTGGTCATGCTCAGAGTACATGTCCTGGTAATCCGTGTGGCCCTGCGGCTTTGTGAATGTTGACCTGTTTAAAGATCTTACTCACATCGGCTACGGAGAGCGTGATCACACAGTCGTCCGGAAAAGCTGGTGCTCTCATGCATATTTCAGTGTTGCTTGCCTCGAAGCGAGCATAGAAGTCATTTAGCTCGTCTGGTAGGCTCGTGGCACTGGGCAGCTCGCATCTGTACTTCCCTTTGTTGACTGTAATAGTTTGCAAGCCCTGCCATATCTGACGAGCGTCAGAGCCTGTGTAGTAGGATTCAATCTTAGTCCTGTATTGACGTTTTGCCTGTTTGATGGTTCGTCAGAGGGCATAGCGGGATTTCTTATAAGCATCCGGGTTAGAGTCCCACTCCTTGAAAGTGGCAGCTCTACCCTTTAGCTCAGTGCAGATGTTCCCTGTAATCCATGGCTTCTGGTTGGGGTATGTATGTACAATCACTGTGGGGACGACGTCATCGATGCACTTGATGAAGCCAGTGACTGATGTGGTGTACTCCTCAATGCCATCGGCAGAATCCCAGAACCTATTCCAGTCTATGCTAGCAAAACAGTCCTGTAGTTTAGCATCTGCGTCATCTGACCACTTCCGTGTTGAGGGAGTCACTGGTACTTCCTGCTTTAGTTTTTGCTTGTAAGCAGGAATCAGGAGGATAGAGTTATGTTTAGATTTGCCAAATGGAGGGCAGGGCGAGCTTTGTACGTGTCTTTGTGTGTGGAGTAAAGGTGGTCTAGAGTTTTTTTTAACATGCTGGTAGAAATGAGGTAAAACGGATTTAAGTTTCCCTGCATTAAAATCCCCGGCCACTAGGAGCGCCACCTTTGGATGAGCATTTTCTTGCTTGCTTATGGCCTTACATAGCGTTGAGTGTGGTCTTAGTGGCAGCATTGGTTTGTGGTGGTAAATAGACAGTAAATAGTGTGGTCTACAGCTTATCAGGAGATCCTACTCTACCTCAAGCGAGCAAAACCTTGAGACTTCCTTAATATTAGATTTCGTGCACCAGCTGTTATTTACAAACAGACACAGACTGCACCCTTTGTCTTACCAGAGGCAGCTGTTCTATCTTGCCGATGCATGGAAAACCCAGCCAGCTGTATGTTATCCATGTCGTCGTTCAGCCACGACTCGGTGAAACACAAGATATTACAGTTTTTAATGTCCCGGTGGCAGGATAGTCTTGATCGGAGCTCATCCAATTTACTATCCAATGATTGCATGTTGGCTAAGAGGACTGATGGTAGAGGCGGATTACCCATTCGTCGTCGGATTCTTACAAGGCAATATAAGTTACAAATAACGCAAAAAAACGCAAACAATAGCACAATAGCACAATTGGTTAGGAGCCCGTAAAACGGCAGCTTGGATGCTGGATGCTTCCATTAACAAGTGTTGGAACACCTCCAACCACATCAACGATTTTAATTGACTGATGCAGAATTTGTGCCAGGATTAGGGTTGCAAATCTACTGGTTATTTACCAAAATTACCAGAATCTTCAAAATTTTGGAAATTAAAAGATAATCTATGGCAATGTATCATAACTTTGGTAATTTATATTTGAATAACATTTTAGTACATAGTATTTGTTAGATCTGTGTCCATATTGTCCATGCATTTCTAGTAATAAAGACTAAATGGTTCAAGAGAAAATAGCCAAATAATGAAAAAAAGTATCTAATCAACAATGGCAATATTTTCAATTAACACTGCAACTCTTCCAACTGTTTACTTTTTTCACAACTGCCACCATTTTGACACCAAAACATTCACAACAAATACGTATTGACAGTAAAATAAATAAAAGTTTGTAAAAGGAAACATTTATATTTCATGCTGAAACCCTCATATTAAACACCAATGGCACGTGTCAAACTCATTCCACGGAGGGCCGAGTGTTAGCGGGTTTTTACTTGTGATTGATGAATTAAGGTCACTAATTAGTAAGGAACTCTCCTCACCTGGTTGTCTAAGTCTTAGTTGAAAGTAAAAAACAAAACCCGTAGACACTCGGCCCCCCGTGGAAAGAGTTTCACACCCCTGACCAATGGTATTCCCTAAATTGATGGTTTATAATTAGGATGTTTGTGATACTCTGAAGTACCCAAAAGGGCCACTAGATAGATTACATAAAATCACGTGACAGAACGCAAAATTGTAGCTGGTCCCATCAGATAACATGACCTTTGATAGCTCAGTTGGTAGAGCGGAGGACTGTAGGTGAAAATTGCAGCAATCCTTAGGTCGCTGGTTCAAATCCGGCTCAAAGGAGTGTATATTTTCCAATTTGTAAGTCGCTCTGGATAAGAGCGTCTGCTAAATGACTTAAATGTAAATGTAATGTAAAATACCATCGCTTTGCAACCCTAGCCAGGATATAATCAGTGGTGAGGTTAGCATAGGTCTAATGTTTGTCATGTTATCTGATGGGACCAGTTACAATTTTGCATTCTGTCACGTGAAATTAAATGTACAATTTTAAATGGCTAATACATATTTCTGTGCCGGAGAACCTGTTTTAAATTGAAATGGTTGCTTATGTTTGCAAGTATGGACCCAGAGAGGTTAACAGTTTTGATGGAGCAACGAACATGGAGGAAAATGGTTAAAAACAGAGTAAACAACTTAAGGCTCCCATTGGAGAAGATAATTGATGGAAATATTAGCCAGGGTCCTTATGGGGCCCTTGAGTGTGAATTGCTAATCAGGAAGGCCTCTTTTCTAATCCCTCTTTGAGTGGCCAGCCTGGAATCAACGCATTTGGGGAGACTCCCCACTGCTTCTGGCTCTGGAGGTTCCATTCAGAGCCACAGCCCTCCTGTACCATTCCCACAGTCCCCTCACACTGTGCGGCACAGCCACGCGCACATACACAGGCATGTATGTGCACACACACCCCCCCCCCCCCACACACACACACACACACACACACACACACACACACACACACACACACACACACACACACACACACACACACACACACACACACACACACACACACACATCCTGCTCCAACCAAATTAGATTAGACCATTCCCTTTCTCCCCAGCAAGGCACTGGCCTTTTCTCGGGTTAGACCTTTATCTTACCCTTTTGTCTCTCTTCCAAAAAAGAGAAACAAATTCCCAAACAACTACCCCTTATGAAAGCACTGGTGTAGAAACGGGGCAGGGAAGGGCAGCCATCTTTAAACCGACCTTAGGTGATTTCATAATATCACTCCCCCATTCATCCCACTGCTCTAATGATGTGTAGAGCAGTGAGAACAAGGTCAGCTGTGCTGCATGTCAACCTGTTATTTCACAATAGCAAGGAGCCACCTTATTTCACCAACATTGAGGATCTCTTTATACCAGCCCCTCGCTAACATTGTCTTACTTTAGCTCTGCTTGCTCGTAAATCCTCCCATAGATAGAATTCAGCTAATTCTTTACAATCTGTCCACAACAGAGCTGTTTGTGACTGATAAACGTGTACCTCTATACACCTCTGTGATGTGTTCCTTTCCTTGTTCATCAGTTGGGGACACTCACACAAGCAAAATATACATTTGGGTTTTAGAGAGCCTTTTATAGGAAAAGCCTGTTTGCAGCCAAAGCCATCCCAAAAGCAGCAAATTGAGATCAAAGCAAAATTAAAGCTGACTCGTTCAAAGCCAGATAAAAATGTGTGAGCCTGCAGCAATTTTTTCGCTATTGATTTCATCCTTGCCTGCAGTCCCTGGGACTGAGCTGACTGTATGTGGGGCTTCGAGACTCCTGTGCTGCCTGGTGCAGAGAGAGAGGAAATGAGTATCGATAAAGACAAACAGCCGTAATGATGAGGACTAGATAGATATCATGCTTGATTGAAATGCCTGTGCTATTTATAAGTGAGATGTATGGCACACATCTTTCCTTCATTTTGTTATAATTGTGTATCGGTTGCCATATGTTGGATGTGTGTCCCTATGGTTAGTGATAGCACTGTGCCAATGATTCAGGTATTCATTGATCTTCAAACTGTTTTTTTCTTCACATCAGCAAATTTAACCATGGTATTTAACCATATTATTTAACCATAGTATTCTAAAAAATAGAAATATATGTATCTGAATGCACTGTTTTCTGTTTATTTGTTTGCCACTGAGATTTGAATAACTGTTCATATGAGTGGACAACCAAACGCATTGGGAAAAAGTTATCTTTTGCTGTTATTAGTTGTGATTTTGTAAAGAAAATAAATAAGGGAACAAAGCTGTTTTCTCATGTTTTCTTTCCACCGGAGGCATGGCGCTCTCTTTTAAGGAACCACATGTGGAGCCTCTCTTTCTGAAGTTCGTTTAGATTTGAGAGGCCATTTAAGTGCTCTTTCCCAGACATTTTCCTTTGCAGTAGTTATGACTGTGCCATGGTACTAAGAAGGAACCCAGCTTGAATGAAACCCTCCCAATGGTGTGCTGTTGCAGCTCATTTCATATTAGAAAGATGTCAGTTTTAATGCAAAAGAGAACTTGAACTTTATGTTCCAATAATAACACAACACCAAACAAAAAAGCCTCTGTTATGTGTGAGGCTGAAATCAGGATAATTATGGGTCACTCTGTGCGTTGCTTTGCACTGCGGGTTGTCGGCGAGGTGTGAAGGAAGGGATGAGTGGCGGTGCAGGTGAAGGAATCTAGTGTTCGTTTGAAGTCGGGGGTGGTGGTGGTGGTGGTGGTGGTGGTGGGGGAGGGACAAGCCTTGCAGTGAAACCTGAACAGGTATGAAGACAAGCCAGAACAATCAGCGTCTAGATTCTAATCATCATCAGCAGAGAACACCTCAGACTCTCTGTTTCCTTTTCCTCAAGCTGTGCCTTTCCACAGGCTCACAGCCAACTGTTTGTCTGTCTCTCTGTCTATCTGCAGCACTGAGGTTTGACGTTTGAAAAGTTGTTTTAATACTTTACAGAGCTGAAATAACCATTCTTATGGGTGCGAAGCATATTAGCTGTAGGCATACCATGGCGAGTCGAAAATCCAGGAAGCACAGTGTGCCTGAATATACTACAATACAGACCCAAACACAGATACTGTAAGCACACACCCGCTACTGTACAGACGTGCACGCAGGCAGGCAGGCAGGCACGCACACACACACAGCCTTTCTTTCTTGCCCTCTCTTGTAAGATATAGCACCTGGGAAGGCTGAAAGGAACATGAATCAAGCAGACAAAAATGCCTTTTAATCTGTTTCAGATATTGTTTCATAGCTGTGAGCAGTCCTACCTATCCTATGAAGCTTTCTCCTTACACAGAAGGATTACTGTATCTTTAGGCATTCCTCAGGCTCAAATATCAAAACAGATCTAAATAACCTGTCACTCTCGTCCCCAGAACTGACTACTTGCACGTGATGGAGCTTGTGGTACAATTTTTTTGGGGGGGTGGGGGGGAATACCCTGCAACAATAGCTATTACCTGAAGACGAAACGGCATTTAAGGCATTTAAACAATTTCCGAATGTTGAGCTGTGCTACAACATGAGCACTATGATTGTTCTGGGGTTCTGGGGTGTGTCATTTGAAACTAAATCAAAGTGTTAATAAGATACTTGATGAAACGGGGTTAGATATAAGTTATGGGGGGGGGGGGGTGACAGAAATACTCAACATATTTGAACCTTTGACAATGTGACAGCTGTTGGCAATCTCGTAGAGGAATGTTCCTTTGGGCTTGTCATTATTACACTGTCAAATGAGTGCTATTATTACTTGTTTTTTTGTTCTGATTATATGCTACAAGAAGTGTTAGGTCCAAGCAAATATCTTATGATTTTATACTTTGCATTTGTTGTTCAGTTTCTGAACCAGGGCACAGGAAAAGCAGTGACATTTGACATGGTATCAAAAACAATCCTACTGAGAGCTGTTTGAAATGCACGTTTCATACATCCTGTTTGATATGCATGTTTTTATCTCTGAAGTAAGGGTATCTTTGGGGAATGGCTGTTTTCCCTCTGATTAAACAGCATAGGAAACAATATGCACTCTTTCTCTTCCTTCCTTTATGTTTTGCTGCAGACATGATTATTGCTGCCTCTTCTCACAAAAGTTTGAGGATGTTGATATGGTGCACACACTATACACACACAAACATCTTTTGTTGAGGGATTTGAAAGCAATTTTAAGGGTGGTAGCGCTTGTATGAAGTCACTGACTGAGGCAAAGAAAAGAAAATGGGTGCATTGAATGTTTAAATATAATTTGTATGGAACTCTGTGGCTGTGTCTGACTCTGTGTCTGAGTGTATATCTGTGTGTAAGTCAAATCCAAAAGCATGTCTGAGCTTTGAACATCTTCAGTTTCCTACATGACCGAACTAAACTGTGAAATACTAGCTCATAGTACATGTTAGACACAGTTCATGATGAAGAAATGAAGCAGTCTTAGCTGATTATGGCCGTATGACAATATCTGGAGGTCTTATTCCACCAGAGACGATTCATTATTAAATTAATAGTTTGCAAATATATATTTAGAAGTGTTGCCCCTTTGTGTCCTTGAAGCCACTTGGACCCCACTCTGACTGTTCTTTCTTCTTTATCTCGTTTGATGCCAAACTACAATTGTGTTCGGTTGCACATGTGCCTCACAAGGACTGCAGACTTTCACGTGATTGCATCCAATTATTATTCGGTTTCATCTCTGCTACAGATGTTGAGTAATCTATGCTTTCAAGCTCCGGAGACGGAGAGAGACGAAAAGGAGTAAACACAACTTCTGTTGTCTCCTTTGGGCAGTGTGTCAAGTGCTGTTGATGGTCCAGGTATGAATAGACTGTTAGCTGTGTAAACAAGGTGACAGCGGGCGGCCCACTGCAGTTCAAACAGGCCGGCAGGAGTGAGGAGTGTAAGACAACACTATCCTTGTTTCCTCTGCGAGATGACACAGCCTTGTTGGCAGCTCCCCTCCCCTCTGGCGAGTGACGCCACCGTCCCCATCCTCCACCCCTCACTACAAAGGACAGGCCATGTTTTCACCACAACCCTCTGCACTCTGCTCTGTATCTGGGCAAACAACCCCTCTCCCTATGTTCCTCTCTTTCACTTCCTTTCTCCCTCCCTCCCATTCTCTTTCTCACACACACACAGAAACACACACACACACTCCTTATTCCCCTGTCTTCTATCTCTCACCTCTGTTGGTGGTTTAACATGGTGGAAGGTGTCTCAGGGTCAGGAGGTTTCCATTAACACCTTTTGGTGAGGGCCTTTCATGTTGCACTGCCAGCCACTGTGATCTATTGAGGGAGGCTATTAAAGTGCCACTGTGACAACGTCAAAGCAGACAGGCCCAATAACACCAAGGGGAAGTCCCCAGGGAACAAAAATTCCCAGCTGTAATTGTTATGTTTGCTGTTTGCCTGTGTTTTTTTTTACAAAAAGTTGACATTTAGCTTCAGACAGGCCTTTGACATGTGGCTTGGGATGCTGGCTCCAGTCTGTAGTCAAGGAGTGTAGGACCGTCTTACATTAGGCTCTGTATAATGTAAGACATATGTTGTTGACTTATTTAACCTTTATTTAACTAGGCAAGTCAGTTATGAACAAATTCTTATTTACAATGACGGCCTACCCCGGCCAAACCCTAACCCGGACAACGCTGGGCCAATTGTGTGCCACCCTATGGGACTCCCAATCACAGCCTGTTATGATACAGCTTGGAATCAAACCATGGTCTGTAGTGACGCCTCTAGCACTGAGATGCAGTGCCTTAGACCGCTGTGCCACTCGGGAGCTCCCCCTTGAACAATGCACATTTCATTTAATACTCATACTTAGTATATCCAGCACACTACTATAAGAGGTTATCCTGTTAGTTAATGGATGGTTTACCGTACTGTGTTATGGTGTTCAATAAGCCTGTGCTCTGAAAAGTTGTATTCCTTGAAACCAGTGATTTCAGAGCTGCCAGACTATTCATCTGTCTTCATTTTCACCGATTTAGTCAAACCCACAAAACGATGAATTTAATTCTCATTGAATATCCAGGAACATACTTCAATTGATGGGGTCAACAATGAATGCCATCCTGTTTATTTGAACAGATTATATTTAATTTGTTCCCTGGTCTATCTCCTGGGAGGAAGCAGAGTCCCTGTTGCAGATGCTGTTCGTCAGAAGTAAGAACGGTTCTGGAGAGAGCCAACACACAGAAGAGACTCAAACAAACGGAAATGGAACAATGCCTCTCCCAAGCCTGCGTCTTATTTCATAGGGAACAATGCTCAGTTTGTGGAACTTTTCCATCCAAATGAAAGACATGGCCTGCTCCTATAGGGCCACACACTTCACATGTTTTGTTGTGATATTTAGGATTTTTTTTTGGTTGAATTGTGAAATTCTCAGGCATATGGACAAAGTTTCCGATGTTTCGGTGGTAAAGGCCTATCAGTTAGTTTAAGATGACGTTACAATCTGAAATACATTAGTTTGTCTCCTGAACTCTGGTTGTTTCTATTCAGTACAACAAGTGAGTGGGAGTAAACACAAGCTGGTGGGACTCTCATACAAAAGTAATTATCATACCCAAACTCCACATGAGACTTTCATTTCATTACAAGCATATACATTCATCTTCCAGACGGCATCTCCTAACCGGCCAAACTAAGAGTGGAGGGAACTCTTATCTACTGTCTCTTGGGGTAATTGTTTGTTGTCATTATTGTTCTGTATTCATTGTCACTATTTGATCTTCAATGTGTTTTATGGCCCCAGATATTGGAAGAGATGTTTTCCCTCAGCAGACCAATGGTGGAAAAAGTACCCAATTGTCATTTTTTTAAAGATACCTTAATGGAAAATTACTGTCACTCAGTAAAAAACTACTTGAGTAAAAGTCTAAAAGTATTTGGTTTTAAATATACTTAAGTATCAGAAGTAAATGTAATTGCTAAAATATACTTAAGTATTGAAAATAGATCATTTCAAATTCCTTATATTAAACAAAACAGATGGCACCATTTTATTTTTTATTTTTATTTACGGATAACCAGGGGCACACTCCAATACAAAGAAAGCATTTGTGTTTAGTGAGTCCGCCAGATCAGAGGCAGTAGGGATGACCACAGATGTTCTCTTGATAAGTGTGTGAACTGGACCATTTTCCTGTTATGCTAGCCATTTAAAATGGAACGAGTACTCTTGAGTTTCAGGGATAATGTATGGAGTAAAAAGTACATTATTTTCTTTAGGAATGTAGTGAAGTAAAAGTAACATTGTCAAAAATATAAATAGTAAAGTACGGATACCCCAAAAAACGACTTAAGTAGTAGTTTAAAGTATTTTTACTTAAGTACTTTACACCTCTGCATCAGACCCATCTCTCTGTGATGTTCCCTGTGGTTTCTGGCTCTCACACAATAAACAACAAGGCCTCTGTTCTGTTTCTTACACAAACATAAGAGGACCTGGTAGCTTATTCTACTTATTGCACTTTTGTGACCCCGTTGTCTGCAGATCTACCAGATCTACCTCAGCTCCTGTAGCTCCAGCCTGAGGGGCTCCAGTGGCCACCCTGTCTGTCCCTATCCTCCTCTGCCTCTGTAAAGGTTAGTCCATGTGAATGAATCAGCTCTGTGTGTACAGAGTATAGGGAACAAGAAGCACAAAAGCCTTTTGTGGGGGGGTGAGATGGCCCCAGCATAGCTTCTTACCACCAATCAAGAGTGACAAAATAGAGGAGAGAAATCCAAAGGCAGCAGGGGGACCGACCAGGGCTCCTCTGTAATTACAAAATGGTCTTAAAATCCAAATACCAAGCCCTAGCAACCCCAGCCAGGGGACGGACAGAGAGAAAAGAGAAGAAGTGGAGAGAAAAAAAGTCTAGGGGAGTTAAGAAGCGCCACAGAGAGTGACCCTGCATTGACCTCGGCTCCTCAACAATCGTTCCCTGCCAGCTGGAGCCAGGGTTAGGGGGTGAGAGAGAGGGGCCGGTCAGGATCCCCTCCAATTTATGACTGACTACAAGGCCTCTGAAAGAAACCCAATCACCCAGGATTCCTGCACAGCATGGCTCTTGATGGAGATAATAGATAGCCGAAGAGAGTGTGGGACTGAGGCTTTGGGCGGCAATGCTAACAGCTTGGACACAGGGTCTCTGGGACTGAGGGACACTTTACTGAGGGAGGGGTGGTGGGCACTGACCGACTCCATTATCTCTAGCTCTCTGTGTTGTAGCGTGATATCATTACACTACACCAGGCCTGAGCCACAGTCCCTTTCACCAAGTCCCACACCTCTCTACTGCACTCTTTTTGTCCAACATATTTAAAAACCTAGCTTTACATGCACCAAGCTAATTACTCTCTCTATCTAATTAGTAGAAATTAAATGGTTATTACATTTCAACCTGGTATTAATGTAGAGTGCGAATGAGAGAGGGAGGGTGAGAGGGGGGTATGAAAAGAAAGGGAGAAGGCAGCTGTCTATTTAAAGCGGGGTAAGCCATGCTCGGAGCTACCCTGCTGATACATTAGCATATCTGAATTATCCTGCTCCTGCGCCGCCACCACCACGCTGCAAGGTGGCACATCTGAAGAAGAAGGCCTTTGAATACGCTCACAAGCTGAGGAAACTCTTATTTTTCAACCCGTTTGAAAATCTGGAGACAACTTGATGTTGGAGCAGCCTACGAAAAGAAAAGAGGAGAGAAAAGGAGAGAGAGAAAGTCTGAGAGAAAGAAAAAAGTTTCACATTTCTTTGAGGAGGACAGAGTTTTACACGCTATTTGAAGCCGGATGCTTAATAATTCACTTGATTCTACAAGCTAGCAGCAAGGCAGTATGGGAACACAGTCATGAGTGATGTGATCCATTATAGCCTGCCCTCAAAGCTGCCACAAACCACCATTGTTTAAAACTTTACAGTTATGACCCTAAACGTTTTTTTTATCAATAAAAAAAGATTGGAATAGATAAATCAGAACCTTTCTACATGCCTTTCAGACTGTTAATCATTCTACATTTCAAGTAGTCGATTATCCACTCCATTTACGGTGTGAACATGAATACATGATCACCAGTGCATGAAAGTTAAATTAAAGGAATAGTTCAGCTTATCATGGTACTGTGGATGATGAGAATTTATAATAATGCTTTTAAGAGTAATTAGCTCAAACAAACATATTATTCAAAAAAAATCAAAATGGAATTCTATTCCCCACATCATACCGTAACTCTTTATTACTTCTTCACAATCTATACTGCTCAGTCGTAAGAGTATTCACTATGTTTTGAATCTGACATGAACTCTCATCCATATTTCAGGTCACTAATCCTAGTAGGAAACCACAACAAAGTACCAAATTCCCTCCTTTTACAGTAGAGCTGTTTCGATATAGTAAATGCTTTAACAATACGTGTTCATATAACACTGTTTTATTTCTACCAGTTTAATTTCACAATATATCTGTAGATCCTGATCTTATCTGGTAAATGTGTCCGTTTTTTTCTTCTTCCAGATTAGCCTTGAAGTTGGTCTCCCCTCAGCCACAAAGCGCTGTTCTATTGACTGGTTCCAGGGAGAGTATTGATGGCTCCAAAATTTGGGCAAGGGAACACAAAAAGGCTGACCCCCGCTGGGCTCAGCACGACAGCCGAGTCAGCAGGGAGGCTTGCATTTATTAGCCTGGGAGAGGAGCTCCTGCAGAATTAAAGCACATTCACCCATCCATTGATCTCTGTCACGAAAACAATACCCGCCCCTCTCTGGCAGCGAGCTAGGCGCTGCACGGCTCTGAGGTAATGTACTGTAGCAGCCATTGAAAATAAGATGCCTCACACCCTCGGGCTCCAAGTAAACTGTCTGAAAAGTGAGAGGAATGGGATGAGAATAACACATTGGATTATCAATCCACCTGTCCAATTGTGTTTTGCAGTGAATGGTGAATAAAATGTGGAGGGATGTGAATATGGGCCCTTTGTGTGCTTACTGAGAGGAGAGAACAGTCTTTGGGTTTTTGCGTTGTGACATGTTTTGTGACTTGTTGTTTGAATGCTTCCATGCATACTAGTTCCCAGGTTCTGTCTATGGAAGTGGAGTGCTGAGGCGTGCCTGTGGATGATATCCTTGACATAACTGGCTGTACTGGCTGTGTCTAACCTTCTGTACGGCTTAAGGCCCGCATGGGCTGTAAGATTTTAGCCGTCTTATGCCATGATTTTGCCGTCCTTGACAACATTTCCACGTCGTGAGTAAATTCTTAGGTCGTTAACGACTGCCGGACGTCTTGGCTCGTTTAGTGTGACAGGTCTGCCGATTAAGTAACACTACGTGCGGTCTTAGGCGCCGACAAAGTTCTGTCAGTGTCAGAAATGTTGAGCCTTTATGTGGCTGGTGTAACGAACCAATCCTGGTGCATTTTTTATTCAAAATTTGACTATAAAACTCATACAGTGCCTACAGAAAGTATTCACACCCCTTGACTTTTTCCACATTTTGTTGTGTTGTAGCCTAAATTTCAAATGGATTCAAATTAGATTTTTTGGTTGCTGGCCGACACACAATACCCCATAACGTCAAAGTACAATTATGTTTTTAGAAATGTTAACAAATTAATTAAAAATGAAAAGCTGAAATGTCTTGAGTCAATAAGTATTCAACCTCTTTCTTATGACAAACCTAAATAAGTTCAGGAGTAGTCAAAAAATAAGTTGCTTGGACTTAGTAATAGCGCTTAACATTATTTTTGAATTGCTACCTCATCCCTGTACCCCGCACATACAATTATCTGTAAGGTCCCTCAGTCAAGCAGTGAATTTCAAACACAGATTCAACCACAAAGACCAGGGAGTTTATTTTTATTTAACCTTTATTTTACTAGTCAAGTCAGTTAAGAACAAATTCTTATTTACAATGACGGCCTACCAAACCCGGACGACGCTGGGCCAATTGTGCGCCGCCCTATGGGACTCCCAATCACGGCCGGATGTGATACTGCCTGGAATCAAACAAGGGACTGTAGCGACGCCTCTTGCGCTGACATGCAGTGCTTGAGCCTGCTGCACCACTAGGGAGCCCAAAGAAGTGCACCTTTAAAAAAATATATATATTTCACCTTTATTTTACCAGGTCGGCTAGTTGAGAACAAGTTCTCATTTACAACTGCGACCTGGCCAAGATAAAGCAAAGCAGTGCAACACAAACAACAACACAGAGTTACACATGGAATAAACAAACATACAGTCAATAATACAATAGAAAAAGTCTATATACAGCGTGTGTAAATGAGGTAGGATAACGGAGGTAAGGCAATACATAGGCCATAGTGGCGAAATAATTACAATATAGCAATTAAACACTGGAGTGATAGATGTGCAGAAGATGAGTGTACAAGTAGAGATACTGGGGTGCAAAGGAGCAAAATAAATAAAATAGATAACAGTATGGGGATGAGGTAGTTGGATGGGCTAATTACAGGTGGGCTATGTACCAACAATGCAGAAAATACCCAAAAAATGTAAGAGATAAAAGTAACAAATAATTAAAGAGCAGCTACCTTCAAGTTCCTTGGTGTCCACATCACCAACAAACTAACATGGTCCAAGCATACCAAGACAGTCATGAAGAAGGCACGACAAAACCTATTCCCCCTCAGGAGACTGAAAAAATTTGGCATGGGTCCTCAGATCCTCAAAAGGTTTTACAGCTGCACCATCGAGAGCATCCTGACGGGTTGCATCACTGCCTGGTATGGCAACTGTTCGGCCTCCGACCGCAAAGCACTACAGAGGGTAGTGTGAATGGCCCAGAACATCACCAGGGCCAAGCTTCCTGCCTTCCAGGACCTCTATACCAGGCAGTGTCAGAGGAAGGCCCTAAAAATTATCAAAGACTCCAGCAACCCTAGTGGACTGTTCTCTCTGCTACCGCACGGCAAGCGGTACCGGAGCGCCAAGTCTAGGTCCAAGAGGCTTCTAAACAGCTTCTACCCCCAAGCCATAAGACTCCGGAACAACTAATCAAATGGCTACCCAGACTATTTGCATTGCCCACCCCCCCTTCTACGTTGCTGCTCTCTCTGTTATTATCTATGCATTGTCACTTTAATAACTCTATTTACATGTACATATTACCTCAATTACCTCGACACTGGTGCCCCCGCAAATTGACTCTGTACCGATACTCCCTGTATATAGGCTCACTATTGTTATTTTACTGCTGCTCTTTAAATATTTGTTACTTTTATCTCTTTCATTTATTGGATATTTTCTTAAAACTGCATTGGTTAAGGGCTTGTAAGTATTTCACTGTAAGGTCTACACCGGCACATGTGACAAATACAATTTGATTTGATTTAATTTATTGGTAGATGGGTTAAAATTTAAAAGCAGACATCGAATTTTTTTATTTTAAATACTTTTTTTAATTTAACCTTTATTTAACTAGGCAAGTCAGTTAAGAACAAATTGTTATTTACAATGACGGCTTACACCGGCCAAACCCGGACAACACTGGGCCAATTGTGCACCGCCCTATGGGACTCCCAATCACGGCCGGTTGTGATACAGCCTGAATATCCCTTTGAGCATGGTGAAGTTATTAATTGCACTTTGGATGGTGTATCAATACACCCAGTCACTACACAGATACAGGCGTCCTTCATACTCAGTAGCCACAGAGGAAGGAAACCGCTCAGGGATTTCACCATGAGGCCAATGGTGACTTTAAAGTAGTTACAGAGTTTAACAGCTGTCATAGGAGAAAACTACAAAACATTGTAGTTAATCCACAATACCAACCTAATTGACAGAGTGAAAAGAATGAAGCCTGTACAGAATAAAAATACTCTAAAACAAGCATCTTTTTTGCACTAAATTAATACTGCAAAAAATGTGTCAAAGTAATTCACATTTTGTTATGTTTGGGCCAAATCCAATACTACATATTACTGAGTATGACTCTCCATATTTTCAAGCATAGTGGTAGCTGCATCATGTTACACGTATGCTTGTAATCGTTAAGGACTGGGGAGATTTTCAGGATAAATAAGAAACGGAATTTAGCTAAGCACAGGAAAAATCTGGTTTACTATGCTCGGAGATGAATTCACCTTTCAGCAGGACAGTAACCTAAAACACAAGGCCAAATCTACACTAGAGTTGCTAAGTAAGAAGACAGTTAATGGAAAGACTCAGCTGTAATCGCTTCCAAAGGTGCTTCTACAAAGTTTGGACTCAGGGATGTGAATACTTATGTAGATGAGATATTTCAATTTGCTAAAATTTCTAAAAACATGTTTTCACCTTGCCATTATGGGGTATTGTTTGTAGATTCTTTTAAAAATCCATTTTGAATTCTGGCTGTAACACAACACAATTGTGAAGAATTCAAGGGGTATGAATACTTTACAGAGACTTTACAGTTTACATTCAAAACATCAACATGTAGTGTGCGTACAGTATGTGTACATCTATCTATCGGTTATACATACTGTACATCCGTACATATACCCAAAAACTAGGTCACATGGGGGAGAGGTGTTGCTTTATTTGTTTTTTGAAACCAGGTTTGCTGTTCAGTTGTGCTATATGAGATGAAAGGGAGTCACATGCAATCATGGCTCTGTGTAATACTGTATTTTTCCTTGAATTTGTTCTGGACCTGGGGACTGTGAAAAGACTCCTGGTGGCATGTCTGGTTGGGTAAGTGTGGTGTCAGTGCTGTGTGTAAGTTGACTGTGCAAACAATTTGGAATTTCCAACACCTGGGGACTGTGAAAGACCCCTGGTGGCATGTCCGGTGGGGTAAGTATGTGTGTCAGGCTGTGTGTAAGTTATAAAAACAAGAAGCGATGCAGCCAGTCTTCCCTCAACTTTTAGCCAAGAGAGACTGTCATGCATAGTATTGATATTAGCCCTCTGATTACAATGAAGAGTACGACATGCCACTCTGTTCTGGTCCAGCTGCAGCTTAACAAGGTCCTTCTTTGCAGCACATGAGCATATGACTGGACAATAATCAAGATAAGACAAAACTAAAGCCTGAAGGACTTGCTTTGTGGAGTGTGATGTCAAATAGGCAGAGCATCTCATTATCACGGACAGACCTCTCCCAAAATTTACAACCATTGAATCAATATGTTTTGACCATGACAGTTTACAATCTAAGGTAACATCAGGTTATTTAGTCTCCTCAACTGGATCAACAGCCACACAGTTACTGGCCACCTATTCTAAAACCAACTAACTCTTTGTTTAACTGTGGTTGCTGACGCATATAGAGTTGAATCATCAGCATACATGGACACACAGGCTTTGTTTGATGCCAGTGGCAGGTCATTGGTAAAAATGTAAAAGAGTACAGGGTCAATAGAGATGCCCTGCGGTACACCACACTTTACATGTTTAACATTAGAGAAGCCTCCATTAAAGAAAACCCTCGGTGTTCTATTAGATAGATAGCTCTGAATCCACAATATGGCGGAGGTTGAAAAGCCATAACACATACTGTAAGTTTGTTCAACATCAGGTTATGGTCAATAACATCAAAGGCTGCACTAAAATCTAACAGGACAGCTCCCACAATCTTCTTATTAAACATTTCTTTCAACCAATCATCAGTCATTTGTGTGAGCGCAGTACATGTTGATTGCCCTTCTCTATAAGCATGATGAAAGTCTGTTCATTTGTTTCCAAGGAAAAAGCATTGGGCCAAGCACAATTGTTTTCCAACAGTTTGTTAAGATCTGGCAGCAAGCTGATAGGTGGGCTGCTAGAACCAGTAAAGCCCAGTTTACCATTGTTGGGTAGAGGAATTACTTCCCTCCAGGCCTGAGACAAACACTTTCCTCTAGTCTCAGATTAAAGGTATGACAGATAGGAGTGGCTATAGAGTAAGTTACCATACTCAGTAGGTTTCCATCTGTTTTCAATGCCAGGACGTTTGTTAATACTGATAGATAACAATACTTTTTCCACCTCTCCCACTGTCACGTTCTTGAAAATGATCGGACCAAGGCGCAGCGTGAGTATAGTTCCACATATTTATTTAAGTGAAACTAACAAAACAAAATAACAAAACTTACAAAGACCGTGAGGACGTAGTGCCCAAACACACTAACAATCAATATCCCACAAAACACAGGTGGGGAAATAACTACCTAAATATGATCCCCAATCAGCGGCAACGATAAACAGCTGCCTCTAATTGGGAACCATATTAGCACCAACATAGAAATACTAGATCACCCCCTAGTCACGCCCTGAACCAAGGGCTCTCTATGGTCAGGGCGTGACAGTAACACCCCCCCAAAGGTGCGGACTCTGGCCGCAAAACCTGAAACCAAATGGGGAGGGTAGGGGGGGTGATTAGTGTCAGTGGCGGCTCCGTTGCAGGTCGTAGCCCCCGCCCAGACACCGGATCCGGCCACCGCGCCGGGCTGAACGCCGTGCCTGGACTGGGCATTTGCACAAAGGAAGACTCCGGCCATGGAGCTGGGTTGGACGCTGTGCCTGGACTGGGCACCGGCGCAGAAGAAGGCTCCCGCCCTGGAGCTGGACTGGACGCCGTACCTGGACTGAGCACTGGCGCAGAAGAAGGCTCTGGCCATGGAGCAGGACTGGACACCGTGCCTGGAGGCTCCGGACTGGGAAACTTCGCCGGAGGCTCCGGACCGTTGACCGTCACCGGAGGTTCCGGACCGTTGACCGTCGCCAGAGGTTCCGGACCATTGACCGTCGCCGGAGGTTCCGGACCATTGACTGTCGCCGGAGGTTCCGGACCGTTGACCGTCGCCGGAGGTTCCGGATCGTTGACCGTCGCCGGAGGTTCCGGACCGTTGACCGTAGCCGGAGGTTCCGGACTGGGAAACGTCGCCGGAAGCTCTGGACTGTGAATGCGCACTGGAGGCCTAGTGCATAGAGCCGGTACAGGTGGCACCGGACTGGTGACACGCACTTCAGGGCGAGTGCGGGGAATAGGCACAGGACGTACCGGACTGGGGAGGCGCACTGGAGGCCTGATGCGTCGGGCAGACACAGGTTTCACCAGACTGCTAACCGGATCTTCTGGTCGAATGTTGAGCAGAACACACTTGCACACAGAACACACTTGCACAACATCTCTCTCAACATCTTGCACAACATCTCTCTCATCTCTCTCGCTCTCCCCCAACTTCTCCATTGCCTCCTGACAGTCTCTGGCTCTTACATTTACATTTACATTTAAGTCATTTAGCAGACGCTCTTATCCAGAGCGACTTACAAATTGGTGCCGCCAGCCGCCAGCTCCATGTGCCCCCCCCAAAAAAAAAATCTTGGGGTTTCTGTGGCCGTGGACTGATGTCACGCTCCTCCAGATTTTGCCATTTGGGCTCTGGCACTCTCCTCCGCTCGACCCCACCAAAAAAAAATCCTTGGGCTTTCTGTGGCCTCGAACCCTGGCGTCGTCGCTGTCCTCCATTATTACCTTCCGTCTGCCGCCAAGGAAGGGTTTCGCGTCTACCCATCACTTCTTCCCATGTCCAAAACTCCTTTACCTGATGAACACGCTGCTTGGTCCTGGTTTAGTGCAATATTCTGTCACGTTCTTGAAAATGATCGGACCAAGGCGTAGCGTGAGCATAGTTACACATATTTATTTAAGTGAAACTAACAAAACAAAATAACAAAACTTACAAAGACCGTGAGGACGTAGTGCCCAAACACACTAACAATCAATATCCCACAAAACACAGGTGGGGAAATAACTACCTAAATATGATCCCCAATCAGAGGCAACGATAAACAGCTGCCTCTAATTGGGAACCATATTAGCACCAACATAGAAATAGACATACTAGATCACCCCCTAGTCACGCTCTGACCTACTTCACCATAGAGAACCAAGGGCTCTCTATGGTCAGGGTGTGACACCCACACTACCTTTACAAAATTCAAACTTACAATGCTTTTCTTTCATTATTTTTTTTATTTTTATGCATGAATACAATGGCTCACTGTTCATTGTTGGCCACTTTGCCAATGAAGTAATCATTAAAATGATTGGCAACATCAAATGGTTTTGTGATGAATAAGTCATCTGATTGGATAAAATATGGAGTTGAATTTGTCTTTCTGCCCATAATTTTATTTAAAGTACTCCAATGTTTTTTTCCATCATTGATCTTGGCTATCTTTGATCTTGGAGAGGTGGAGAGGTGGAGGAGGGCGGTACCATGTCAGCCTGGCCACACACCCACTGTATGCTCTTCTCTGTTCTCCCCTGAAGGGTGATCTTACATGGGGAACAGGAAAGGGAGACATAGGGCAGCATGCTCTAAGGCCATTGGCATCTCACTGTTTACTAATCCTCTGATAGGGCCCCTCATACCTTCTAAAATACACGACAGGCAACTTCCATGTTCCCCTGTCTGAGAGGGGTCTATCTTACACAGGGGAGTTGGTACTGCAGAAGTTAGTGATGCAGAGAGTGGATGTTGTCCATGGAGCAGGGGGTTGATCAGCACTTTTGTTTCACTGTCCAGGCAGCTCCAGGCCCAGAACTGAGCTGAGGCTGAGTGTCAAGTAAGAGACAGAGAGCCTCTCACTCCACACACAGTTGAAAGGAGCAGTGCATCTCATTATGCCAACTATAGCTCCTTTTGTCAGGAGGGTTTTGATCTGCAGAGGGCCGGGCTCAGCGAGACAGTGTGGCCCGATATGGGGGCTGCCACATTTCAAGTGACAATGGTGATGAGGCCTTTCATATTTACAAAAACATTTAACTCATGGGATGGCCTTGATTGGCAAACTTTTTTGATTACTTAGTAAGTGGCATGGTACTAATCACCGCTTGCAGCCGCCCTGTTTGTCAACCCAATCGCAGCCCCAGGAGAGTTTGGGAAAAAAACACTGCTTTTCATGCACTATCTGGACCTCAAACATGGAACTTCCTTTAATATATTCTCTCTCAAAAAGCCATTCAAACATCTTAAATAAATTATGCTCTTAGCATTAAAATCAAAGGGCAACACTGTCACTCCTAGAGCTGTGTGAGAACAACTTTTTGATGGACAGATACAGATGCACTTACTTTATGGATAGCATGTACCACAAATCTTTTGATTGTTATTTGATAAATTACTCAGTAGCCAGAAAGGCTCCAAAACCACCACAGGCAACACCACTTTATTCTCATCATCTGTAGAGAATATAGTTCAATATGTTTCAATTATTTTTATATGACAAGAGGTATAATAAAACAAACTGCTTAAGATAAATAAATGACATGTTTGAGAGCTTCACATGAATAGAGATTTGATAGTTTAAGGTCACCAGAGTCAGGTTGCAGGTTGTGGCTAGTTTTTTTTTCTCATCAGGAAAAACCCCTGAAGGAAACACGTTTAAAACTGTGTCAACCTCTCGGCAGACTTGCCTGACAAAGGAAGAAACATTTGAGTGAAACACTTATTGACTTGTACAGTTTAAACAGTGCTAGGAGGGTCATGGTTAAGTCAAGGGCCTTTCCTGTATAACATTTACAAGGTTTCTTTCATAGACAAAGAGAACAAGTTCTGTTGTGAGAGAGAAAGGGAGAGCAAGTGTGTGTGTGTGCGTGCATGCGTGCGTGTGTGTGAGAGAGAGACAGAGAACAAGAGAGCGTGCTTATCTTTGTTCAAATAGTGCATGACAGGAAACACAAAGGGTAGAAAAGAGTGAAGAAACAAGACCAGGTACAGGATAATGACAAGGTCAAGTGTGTACTCAATGCCTCAATTCAGCCGGTGCTAGATAAGGCCCTACCTGCTGACAAGGTGTGTGCAACATAGGGGAACGGGAGGTCAGGTACTGCTCTGAGGATGGATTCCCTCTTTACACACCCCCTCTAGAGTCCACTGTTCTGTTAGACTGAGACCCTGCTCTGTCTATGAAGAAATTGGCTCTCTCACTCCCTCTTGAGGACCAACTATAAAACATTATTTCGCTTTCAACTACAGTGCATGAGAACAAAGCAGAACTTAGCCAGGAAAAGTAAATAGGAGGGGTCCAATTCCATCTGATCCACCTGAGAAGCTGCACAGCTTAAATAACAACTACAGATTATTATCATAGCTAAATACATAGGTGAATGAATGAATATGAAATGAACATGAAAGTTGGTAAGTCTGATGCCTGCTTGTGACATCTATAAGTCCCATACTGCTCTTTGCTAGACCAGTGTTATATAATGGTTCTGGGAAGCTTGGGAAACTACCCAGCTAGTGACAGTGAAGTATTGTACGTTGCCAACGTGCATTTATCTATTGGTTCCTGCAGCAAGTCTTACAATGACTTCTTGATTAAAATGCATTATTGAATATCTATGTTATCTTGCAGCCCTTCCTATAAATCATTTTGGCAAAGATTGGCACATGAAAGCCAAAAACCTTATAAGAACCTCCTATTAAAGCATAAGGTGAGGGTTCATAAGGACGTGGCCGTCTGATAGAGGTCCAATGTGATGAATCAGTCACGACATGAGCGAAAATCTCTAGGCTCAAAACAAGATGATACATCTTTAGAGGACTTGAGGAGGGAGATGTGAGATGAGGTGTTTGAATCCAGATAGGACTGATCCTAATCTTGACCCTGATGCTGAGCCTGGATAAAGGTTGAAGTGAGCTGGGAGGTGAACCGGAGGCCTTGCATGGGGAGGCCTTGTTGGGGTCTGCTGGGAGGTGGGTTGGCCTGGTTGGGGGATTTCTAAACAGGCAGCACTTTGACCAGATCAAACTCAGGAGTTCTGAGGGGCCGAGGCAAGGACTAGCTTGGCTTGATCTGATAGAGCTGGGCTGAGCACAGTGTGGCATGGGAAGGAGGAGCTGTGAGTGTGTTTTTTATAAAGCAGACAGCAGGTTTCATTTTTTTAAATTAATAATGAAGAGATTCAAAAGTGCAACCCTTCCACCACCGAGAACAGGGCTTTAAACTAGACAAATGCTGTCCAATTCCAGGAGGCATCAAAGACTGTGTTTGTGTGACTGTGACTGTGAAATATGGTTCATGATGGATATCTGTCAATGTTATTTTTTGTATTTTGTTTATTTTTATGTTCCTCTCCCCATTGTGATCTAATCAAAGAGTAAAGTTAAATCATTAAGCCAGAATACATTTCCCCCACACATTTATTTGATGCTAAGAACCCACACCTGTCTCAAACCTATCTTCAGGTAAGTGTTATATGATGCAGCACCTCTTTTATTTTTCTTCCACTGTTCATTGGATCTTATTGCCATCTGGTGGTGTTAATAAGGTATTACACAACCTATGAAGAGCTCTGCATGAAATACTACATTCTTATACAAAACCATTCACTACTGAATATTCTGCTTTCCAAATACATTTATTTTAAATATAATTATAGCTTATTTGAATACCATCTGAAATGGCATTTTCACCTATGAAATTTAATTGATCATATTATATGATAGGCTGGTGGCTAAAAATGACTGCATGCTCTCTGTGCTTACTCATGTATGCACATACGAGTGCAATGGGTAAGGATTTAGCCCTGGATGTGTTGCTAGGTGTATATATACAGTTGAAGTTGGAAGTTTACATACACCTTAGCCAAATGCATTTAAACTCAGTTTTTCACAATTCCTGTCATTTAATCCTAGTAAGAATTCCCTGTTTTAGGTCAGTTAGGATCACGATCTTTATTTTAAGAATGTGAAATGTCAGAATAATAGTAGAGCGAATGATTTATTTCAGCTTTTATTTCTTTCATCACATTCCCAGTGGGTCAGAAGTTTACATACACTCATTTAGTATTTGGTAGCATCGCCTTTAAATTGTTTAACTTGGGGTTTAAAAAATATATATATTTAACCTTTATTTAACCAGGTAGGCCAGTTGAGAACAAGTTCTCATTTACAACTGCGACCTGGCCGAGATAAAGCAAAGCAGTGAAACAAAAACAACAACACAGAGATACACATAAACAAACGTACAGTCAATAACACCATAGAAAAAAATAGAAAGAAATCTATGTACAGTGTGTGCAAATGTAAAACAGTAGGGAGGTAAGCAATAAATAGGCCATAGAGGTGAAATAATTACAATTTAGCATTAACAGTGGAGTGAAAGATGTGCAGAAGATGATGTGCAAGTAAAGATACTGGGGTGCAAAAGAGCGAGAGGGTAAGTAATAATATGGGGATGAGGTAGTTGGGTGTGCTATTTACAGATTGGCTGTGTAAAGGTACAGTGATCGGTAAGCTGCTCTGACAGCTGATGCTTAAAGTTAGAGAGGGAGATATAAGACTCCAGCTTCAGTGGTTTTTGGGTAAAACGTTTCAGGTAGCCTTCCACAAGCTTCCCAAAATAAGTTGGGTGAATTTTGGCCCATTCCCCCTGACAAAGCTGGTGTAACTGAGTCAGGTTTGTAGGCCTCCTTGCTCGCACACACTTTTTCAGTTCTGCCCACAAATTTTCTATAGGATTGAGGTCAGGGCTTTGTGATGGCCACTCCAATACCTTGACTTTGTTGTCCTTAAGCCATTTTTCCATAACTTTGGAAGTATGCTTGAGGTCATTGTCCATTTGGATAACCCATTTGTGACCAAGCTTTAACTTCCTGACTGATGTCTTGAGATGTTGCTTTAATATATCCACCTAATTTTCCTACCTCATGATGCCATCTATTTTGTGACGTGCACCAGTCCCTCCTGCAGCAAAGCACCCCCACAACATGATACTGCCACCCCCGTGCTTCACGGTTGGGATGGTGTTCTCTGGCTTGCAAGCATCCCCCTTTTTCCTCCAAACATAACGATGGTCATTATGGCCAAACAGTTCTATTTTTGTTTCATCAGACCAGAGGACAATTCTCCAAAAAGTGCGCTCTTTGTCCCCATGTGCAGTTGTAAACCGTAGTCTGCCTTTTTTATGGCAGTTTTGGAGCACTGGCACTGTCAATAGTGGACTTGTTTTACTGTGGATATAGATACTTTTATACCTGTTTCCTCCAGCATCTTCACAAGGTCCTTTGCTGTTGTTCTGGGATTGATTTGCACTTTTTGCACCAAAGTATGTTCATCTCTAGGAGACAGGACGCGTCTCTTTCCAGAGTGGTATGATGGCTGCGTGGTCCCATGGTGTTTATACTTGCGTACTATTGTTTGTACAGCTGAACGTGGTACCTTCAGGCGTTTGGAAATTGCTCCCAAGTATGAACCAGACTTGTGGAGGGCAACAATTTATTTTCTGAGGTCTTGGCTGATTTCTTTTGATTTTCCCCTGATGTCAAGCAAAGAAGCACTGAGTTTGAAGGTAGGACTTGAAATACATTCACAGGTACACCTGCAATTGACTGAAATGATGTCAATTAGCCTATCAGAAGCTTCTAAAGCCATGACTGTCACAAAATCCTTCGTTGTGTTGCAGGGAAGACCAAAATGCAGCGGAGTTGTGGATACTCATATTTTAATTAACAAAAAAAGAGTAAAGCATCCACTTGACAAAACAATAAATGATACCCACAACACTAAACAGTTTTGCAGGCTCACCAACGCAGTGCAAAAAACAACTACCCACAAAACCAAGTGACAAACATACTCCTACATATATGACTCCCAATCAGGAACAACGATCCCCAGCTGTTCCTGATCAGGAGTCACAAGACCAACACAGAACAATCACACACATACAAGACTGCCACGTCCTGACCCCAAAACTACTACAACAGCTCCATCTGCTGGTCAGGACGTGACAGTACCCCCCCTCAAGGTGCAGACCCCGGAATGCACCTAACAACAAAAAACACCAACAAACAAAATCCCCAACAAAACCCATAAACAATAACCCCTAAACAATAAGGGAGGGAAGGGAGGGTGGCTGCCGTCAACGACGGCACTGTGCTACACCCTCCCTCCCCAATCCACCTATCCTGGAGGTGGCTCAGGTGCAGGACGTGGACCTTGCTCCACCCTCGGCGTCGCCCACTTCGGGGGCGCCGATAGCTGCGCCAGGCAGACGGGCCCCTCGGGCTGGGCCGGGGGGCAGGAGGGCCCCTCGGGCTGGGCCGGGGGGCAGTCTGGCCACTCGGGCTGGGCCGGGGGGCAGTCTGGCCACTCGGGCTGGGCCGGGGGGCAGTCTGGCCACTCTGGCAGCTCGGGGCAGTCTGGCAGCTCGGGGCAGTCTGGCAGCTCGGGGCAGTCTGGCAGCTCGGGGCAGTCTGGCAGCTCGGGGCAGTCTGGCCACTCTGGCAGCTCGGGGCAGTCTGGCCACTCTGGCAGCTCGGGGCAGTCTGGCCACTCTGGCAGCTCGGGGCAGTCTGGCCACTCTGGCAGCTCGGGGCAGTCTGGCCACTTTGGCAGCTCCTGACTAGTGGGTGGCTCTGGCGACTCCTCACTGACGGGCGGCTCTGGCGATTCCTCACTGGCGGGCAGCTCTGGTGACTGTTGACTGGCGGGCAGCTCTGGTGACTGTTGACTGGCGGGCAGCTCTGGTGACTGTTGACTGGCGGGCAGCTCTGGTGACTGTTGACTGGCGGGCAGCTCTGGTGACTGTTGACTGGCGAGGCTGGGTTTACGCACTTGAAGCTTGATGCGTGGTGCTGGTACTGGGCGTACCAGATTGGGAACACGCACCTCCATGCTAGTGTGTCTAGCGGGAAACACCGGACCGAAAGGGCGCACTGGCGGTCTTGAGCGCAGGGTTGGCATCACCCCTTCCGGCTCGATGCCTACTTCGCCCTGGCACATGCGGGGCGCTGGTACCTTGCCTACCGGCCTGAAAATCCCAGGCCTCACCACAGCCCCAACCCCAAAGCACGGGACCTGTCCAGTCTGCCCTACAAGGGTACGTGGAGCTGGCCTGGGGCTGTAATCTCGCCCCGCCAAATAGCCCTTGTGCCCCCCCCTAAAAAATTCTTGGGGCTGCCTCTCAGGTTCTACCTGCCTCCCAGGCAGGTTGTCACAGTGGACCCGCAACTGCTCCCATGTCCAGTCAATCCTCTCCGTCAACACCTCCAGCGACCAGGAATCCATCACCTCCCGAGCGCGCTGCTTCCAACATTCCTCCCTCACTTGCATCTGTCGTCTTCTACGCTGCTTGGTCCGTTGGTGGTGGGTAGTTCTGTCACAAAATCCTTCGTTGTGTTGCAGGGAAGACCAAAATGCAGCGGAGTTGTGTATACTCATATTTTAATTAACAAAAAAAGAGTAAAGCATCCACTTGACAAAACAATAAATGATACCCACAACACTAAACAGTTTTGCAGGCTCACCAACGCAGTGCAAAAAACAACTACCCACAAAACCAAGTGACAAACATACTCCTACATATATGACTCCCAATCAGGAACAACGATCCCCAGCTGTTCCTGATCAGGAGTCACAAGACCAACACAGAACAATCACACACATACAAGACTGCCACGTCCTGACCCCAAAACTACTACAACAGCTCCATCTGCTGGTCAGGACGTGACAATGACATCAATTTCTGGAATTTTCCAAGCTGTTTAAATGCACAGTCAACTTAGTAAACTTCTGACCCACTGGAATTGTGATACAGTGAATTATAAATTAAATAATCTGTCTGTAAACAGTTGTTGGAAAAATTACTTGTGTCATGCACAAAGTAGATGTTCTAACTGACTTGCCAAAACTATAGTTTGTTAACAAGACATTTGTGGAGTGGTTGAAAAACGAGTTTTAATGACTCCAACCTAAGTGTATTAAACTTCCAACTTCAACTGTACCTGTGTATATTATTATGGTTAGGGATAGGGTTATGGCTAGGGTTACGGCTAGGGTCTAGACGGGTTGTAGACATTAAAGCAACATTTCACTCAAAAACTATTTTGGTATTTTTTTATTAGTCCGGGGTGTGGACATAAACCTATGGTTAGGGTTATGGCTTACAGCCAGGAAACTGGCTCTATCGGTAAGATAAGGACAAAAGGTTCAGTCATGGGAGAAGCTAGTAGCCTACTGGCATGCAGGATAAAATTGACCATGATGTATTACTTTTCTTGTACTTGTTTAAAACAAAAGAGGATCCTTCCTTACATGATTGGTCACACAAAGTCTCACTCCAGCAGCCGATCTTCTGGCAGAAAAAGGGTGAGGCCTCTCCTGGGCTCATTGAGCAGCAGTGGCCCGGTCTCTGGCTGGCTGGCCTGACACTGCAGCAGCAAACTCAGGCTGCTCTCCCCTCAGTGCATCTCTGTGTGCAGTGGATTAATTGGCTATTCCAGGACCAGTGATGGAGAGGGAGTGGAGCGTGGAGAACACGTAGGGCCCCAACTCTTATAAATCTGAGAGGCCCCTCTTCCTCTCCCCAAACCAAATTGACCTGCCCATGCACCGTCCACATCCAAGTTACTGTGGAAATAAATCACATCAGACGTATGTACCCGTCCAGCACCAACACACCAACCCTCCTCTATCCCCCTCCCTCTGTCCCTCTCCCTCTGTCATGAGCTGTGCTCAGAGTTGTGTGAGAATACACCGGCCAGAGAGAATATGTCAGTACAGTTCACTGGTCCATGGACTTGCCCGACTGCTCATAACTGGCTGTTGCATTTACTCAGATGAGCATATTATTAATCAAAATGAAAATAGGCCTACATGTCGTCTGCCACATTTGGTATTGTTTCAAAGAGATTTAAATTCTATTCTGCAGCGTGAGGGTACAATTGTTTATAAAGCAGTTTCTAGCTTGCCTCACCAAAATCACCTTGACGTTGATGGAAGGGCTGGATGGGAGCATGTCGTAGGGACCGGATGATGGAGCAGCCTTAAGGACAGTTAGTAGCAGGTGGCAACAGAATCAGTTGCAAAATAGTGTCCAGTTTATTCACAGTGAAAATGAGGTACATATGAAAGATGATGGATATTTAATAATAATAGATAATAATAATAAAATCATAGATCTACAAAAATATTCAATAAAATAGGTGGCAAAACATACCAATGGAGCCGCGCACCCTCACATGCTCTCATAGCGCACGGACATGGAGCAGAGAGGCACGAATTACAAACAAAGGAAACATGGCTATATGGAAATGGACAAAACCTCTGTCTCGTAAGTGTAGCATCCACTTGGAGGATTGCAAACGGGTGAACTACTGCGTTTAATTAAATATGAAACTGAAACGCGCCATTCATTTGACCAAACATTTCCTCAACATATGAATAGACTTGGACACAGTAAATAGGCCTAGTGATGATACTGGCAAAACAGAAAAATAACAACAACCTGTAATGCATCTGAGGCACTAATGAGAATAATGGGAAGGTCACATGGTCTTGGATTATCCCTGGGGTTTGTCCTATACTGTTTTGTGCCACACTGTGTTGTTGGTTCTAGCTCTACGCTGACCATAGATAGGCGGCTGCATGGCCTGTTCTCATCATTCATTGTACTTCATTTCACAGGTTCTTAAAGTCTGTGCCCATAACTCTTAACCCAAGAGAACCTGAGTGATGGTCTGAAAGGAGGTGAAAGGAGGAGAAGAGGATGGGGGCTCTAAATCTTTAGCCTGCTCATCTTCTGTCCTGCCTGCCTGGTTCACCTGGGTGGCTGCCTGGCTGACGGATGGAAGACACAGTGTGTGGCTCAGCTCAGGGGCATCTCTGTTTCCTGGACACCCATTGCTCTTGCGTACAGTGATGACCAGTGGGCCATTGCCCCTCCCTGCTCCACTAATCTCTGTTTGTGTATATACATCACAGCTACAGAACAGGGTCCATGGAGGACAGAAGAATACTGGTAAGCCCTCTAGAACAAGTTGGAAGTTTACATACACTTAGGTTGGAGTCATTAAAATCATTTTTCAACCACTCCACGCATTTCTTGTTAACAAACTATAGTTTTGGCAAGTCGGTTAGGACATTTACTTAGTGCATGACACAAGTCATTTTCCCAACAATTGTTTACAGACAGATAATTCACTTAGAATTAACTGTAACACAATTCCAGTGGGTCAGAAGTTTACATACACTAACTTGACTTGTGCATTTAAACATCTTGGAAAATTCCAGAAAATGATGTCATGGCTTTAGAAGCTTCTGATAGGCTAATTGACATCATGGGAAAATCAAAAGAAATCAGCCAAGACCTCAGAAAAACTATTGTAGACCTCCACAAGTCTGGTTCATCCTTGGGAGCAATTTCCAAACACCTGAAGGTACCATGTTCATCTGTACAAACAATAGTACGCAAGTATAAACACCATGGGACCATGCAGCCGTCATACCGCTCAGGAAGGAGACACGTTCTGTTACATCAGCGTTGTGAAGAGGAATGGGTCAAGATTCACCCAACTTATTGTGGGAAGCTTGTGGAAGGCTACCCAAAACGTTTGACCAAGTTAAACAATTTAAAGGCAATGCAACGAAATACTTATTGAGTGAATGTAAACTTCTGACCCACTGGGAATGTGATGAAAGAAATAAAAGCTGAAATAAATAATTCTCTCTAATTTTATTCTGACATTTCACATTCTTAAAATAAAGTGGTGATCCTAACTGACCTAAGACAGGGAATGTTTACTAGTATTAAATGTCAGGAATTGTGAAAAACTGAGTTTAAATGTATTTGGCTAAGGTGTATGTAAACTTCCGACTTCAACTGTATACCTACCCGTGAAGCTATAGGGCCTTTGTGCATACAGTATATGCATAAGCAAACATATGCTGACAAAGATCAAACACGCATGCATACACACTGGGGTAGTCATTGATTGCAACATCCTGTCAGAGTATAAATCAAATCAAATTTTAAAATCAAATCAAATTTTATTTGTCACATGCGCCGAATACAGCAGGTGTAGACCTTACAGTGAAATGCTTACTTAGAAGTCCTTAACTAACAATGCAGTTTTAGGAAAATACAAAAAAAAGTGAGATAAGAATGACAAGTTATTAAAGAGCAGCAGTAAATAACAATAATGGGGCTATATACAGGGGGTACCGGTACAGAGTCAATGTGCGTATCACCGGTGTCGAGGTAATTGAGGTAATATGTACATGTTGGTAGAACTAGCCTTGATTGCGTTAGTTTTGACTCAACTGCTTTTTAAATCATCAATGATTTCAAGGATCTGTGTGGAACATGTACAACTGCACATTTGCAGGACAAGAGACAGGCCAATGTATATATTTACCACTAGATGGCAGTTTTTACTCAATACAATTATATTTCTGTGCATGTAAAAATTGAGGACCATCATTATTTGTTTGAACACACCTATATATTGCTTTGGTGCTCACATCATTGCCAAGGTCTGTCCATTAGCTCATTGCATGATTGTCATATTAAATTACCCAGAACTCATCATCTGCCCTGCAAACACATCCATCCAGAGCAAGAAAATGAATAACATGGATGACTAACTGCCTGGCAAAAAATCATAAATGATGGTTACGCTCTGACACCCACCCTTCGCACATTGTGTGTTGAATGCCACTGTCTGGTAATCCCTTGGACCTGGTAGCTGCTTGCCAGGTAATTCCTTCTGGTAAGTAGCTTCCTGTCTATCTGCTGGGGGCAAACTGGGTTTAAGATTAGAGACCCTACAGTCCTACAGAGTACAGTAGCTACTCCTAGTGAGAGGATAAATCCAAGAGATAGTCCTGGAATGAACAAGTTTGATTCTTACAGACGAAACCTACACACTACAGTACATTCTATAAGTAGCACTGTTACATAAAAGTTTCATGAAACCCATACAGTACTACTGTAACTCTGAGTCCAGTTTATTTCAAATGAAAAACTGCAATGTTTCCATCCAGCTTGTGTTGCTGACAATGACAAGGAATCCCTGTAGATGACAAACACATATCTACACAGCAGTACAGTAACCAAGAGAGTTAGAGTATGCACTTACATACAGTACATTCTACAGACCCTATTTATTTTTAACATTTTATTTCACCTTTATTTAACCAAGTAGGCTAGTTGAGAACAAGTTCTCATTTACAACTGCGACCTGGCCAAGATAAAGCAAAGCAGTGCGACAAAAACAACAACACAGAGTTACACATGGAATAAAGCGTACAGTCAATAACACAATAGAAAAAAATGTAAGTCTATATACAGTGTGTACAAATGGCGTGAAGATGTAAGGCAATAAATAGGCCATGGTAGCGAAGTAATTACAATTTAGCAAATGAACACTGGAGTGATAGATGTGCAGATCATGATGTGCAAGTAGAAATACTGGTGTGCAAAAGAGCAGAAAAGTAAATAAAAACGATATGGGGATGAGGTAGGTATGTTGGATGGGCTATTTACAGATGGACTATGTACAGCAGCAGCGATCGGTTAGCTACTCAGAGAGGTGATGTTTAAAGTTAGTGAGGGAAATATAAGTCTCCAGCTTCAGCCATTTTTGCAATTCGTTCCAGTCATTGGCAGCAGAGAACTGGAAGGAAAGGCGGCTGAAGGGGGTGTTGGCTTTGGGGATGACCAGTGAGATATACCTGCTGGAGCGCATGCTACGGGTGGGTGTTGTTATCGTGATCAGTGAGCTGAGATAAGGCGGAGCTTTACCTAGCAAAGACTTATAGATGACCTGGAGCCAGTGGGTCTGGCGATGAATATGTAGCGAGGGCCAGCCGACTAGAGCATACAGGTCGCAGTGGTGGGTGGTATCAGGGGCTTTGGTGACAAAACGGATGGCACTGGGATAGACTGCATCCAGTTTGCTGAGTAGAGTGTTGGAGGCTATTTTGTAAATGACATTGCCGAAGTCGTGGATCAGTAGGATATTCAGTTTTACTAGGGTATGTTTGGCGGCGTGGGTGAAGGAGGCTTTGTTGCGAAATAGAAAGCCGATTCTAGATTTAATTTTGGATTGGAGATGTTTAATATGAGTCTGGAAGGAGAGTTTACAGTCTAGCCAGACACCTAGGTATTTGTAGTTGTCCCCATATTCTAAGTCAGAACCGTCCAGAGTAGTGATGCTAGTCGGACGGGTGGGTGCGGGCAGCGAACGGTTGAAAAGTATGCATTTAGTTTTACTAGGGTTTAAGAGCAGTTGGAGGCCACGGAAGGAGTGCTGTATGGCATTGAAGCTTGTTTGGAGGTTTATTAACACAGTGTCCAAAGAAGGGCCAGATGTATACAGAATGGTGTCGTCTGCGTAGAGGTGGATCAGGGAATCACCCGCAGCAAGAGCGACATCGTTGATATATACAGAGAAAAGAGTCAGCCCGAGAATTGAACCCTGTGGCACCCCCATAGAGACTGCCAGAGGTCTGGACAATAGGCCCTCCAATTTGACACACTGAACTCTGTCTGAGAAGTAGTTGGTGAACCAGGCGAGGCAGTCATTTGAGAAATCAAGGCTGTTAAGTCTACCGATAAGAATACAGTGATTGACAGAGTCGAAAGCCTTGGCCAGGTCTATGAAGACGGCTGCACAGTACAATCTTTTATCGATGGCGGTAATGATATCGTTTAGTACCTTGAGCATGGCTGAGGTGCACCCGTGACCAGCTCGGAAACAGGATTGCACAGCGGAGAAGGTACGGTGAGATTCGAAATTGTCAGTGATCTGTTTATTAACTTGGCTTTCGAAAGACTTTAGAAAGGCAGGGCAGGATGGATATAGGTCTATAACAGTTTGGGTCTAGAGTGTCACCCCCATTGAAGAGGGGGAGGACTACGGCAGCTTTCCAATCTTTAGGGATCTTGGACGATACGAAAGAGAGGTTGAACAGACTGGTAATAGGGGTTGCAACAATGGCGGCAGATAATTTTAGAAAGAGAGGGTCCAGATTGTCTAGCCCAGCTGATTTGAACATGTCCAGGTTTTGCAGCTCTTTCAGAACATCTGCTATCTGGATTTCGGTGAAGGACAAGCTGGGGAGGCTTGGGCAAGTAGCTGCGAGGGGTGCGGATCTGTTGGCCGGGGTTGGGGTAGCCAGGAGGAAAGCATGGCCAGCCGTAGAGAAATGCTTATTGAAATTCTCGATTATCGTGTGAGTATTCTCTACAATACTTTTACTGCGGCACCCAGAATAGTTCTTGCTCTAAGCCAATATGTATTCCAAATACAGTGATTTGCATTGGGAGCATTTATTTAACCTTGGAATATATTTTAAATCCCATATGTAATGTATATGTCACTTAAATCTGAATAAATAGTAATAATTGTTCATGTTTAGACAATTATGAATAGTTAACACTTTTCTACTATTACGTGGGGGACTTTTACTATTTAGTGTTGCTGACAAGACGCTGATCATGTGATGAGTTCGCAAATCAAATGCCCACTTGTGCGAAAAACAAGTTAACCTTTATTTATTGTCTCTGCTAGCTCAGGGACAAGCTACACTTTTCACATCACTGTGTAATGTTCAATGTAATTGCATTGCTGGACGTTTTGAAACTTCATGTATTTGTATAATTAAAAAAATGTACAACTGAAAGGAATTGGTCCTCATTGCAGATTTTGAAAAGGCATTTGTTAAAGTACGATTAGAATTTATATATAAATGCCTGGATTACTTTAATTTTGGTGAATCTCTTGTACAATGGGTTAACGTTATGTACAGCAACCCCAGATGTAAAATAGTAAATAATGGTTACTTCTCAGAAAGTATTGAGCTTTTAAGAGGAGTAAAACAAGGCTGTCCGTTGTCTCCATATCTATGTATTATGGCCATTGAAATGCTAGCTATTAAAATTAAATCCAACAAGAACATCAAGGGGTTAGAAATCCAGGGGATAAAAACAAAAGTGCCCATGTATGCCGATGGCTCCAGTTTTTAATTAAGTCCTGCACATCCCTGCACAGTCTCATTGAAGATCTTGATCACTTTTCTAGCCTCTCTGGATTAAATCCTAATTATGACAAGTGTACCATATTACATATTGGATTGTTAAAAAATACAGTGTTTACACTACCTTGTAGTTTACCAATAAAATGGGCGGTAGACATACTTGCTATTCACATCTAAAAATATATAAATTAACTTACCAGAATTAATTTCAATAGAAAGTTAGCAAAAATAGATGAGATTCTGCAACCATGGAGAGGTAAATACTTGTCTATTTATGGAAAAATCACATTGATTAACTCTTTGGTCCTATCACAGTTTACTTACTTACTAATGTTTTTTTAAATCATATGAGCAAAAAATGTGTTAATTTATTTGGAATGCTAAGCCAGACAAAATGAAACGTGTCTATTTATATAATGAATATGAGTTTGGGGGGCTAAAATTATTAAATATTAAAGCTTTTAACCTCTACTAAAAGCTTCACTCATACATAAGTTATACTTAAACCCAAAATGGTTCTCCAGTAGGTTATTAAGAAAGGCTCATCCTTTGTTCAAAAATAGCCTTTTTGCCTTCCTACAGATTACAACTTCTCATGTCCGACTAATTGAAAATTAAATTTTGTTTAAAGTATCGCCCTTTCTTAAACAATCCATACAAAGCTGGTTACAATTTCAGTTTTATCCTCTAGAAAATATAGAAGAAATATTACAACAAATGTTATGGTTAAACTGAAATATACTGATTAATAAAAAAACATTCTTTATGGAAAAAATGTTTAAAAATTGTATTATATTTATTAATGATATTATGAATAGAAACAGAGGAGTTATGTCACATATGCAGTTATCGATAATATATGGGAATATCTGCTCAATTCAAACTTAGAACCAACCGATTGCAGCACTACCACAAAAATGGAGGAGGCAAGTGGAAAAGGGAGAAGGTAGGGAACTTGTTTGCCTGCCATATATTAAAGATATAAATTGGCTGAAAGGTACTGGCATGAATAGAAAAATATACCAGTTTCATCTGAGGACAAAAATGTTGACAGCTGCGCCATACAGGTTGCAAAATAAATGGGAGGAGATTTTCGATGTACCAATTCCATGGCATATGGTTTATGAACTGGTACAAAAATCTACACTTGATTCAACACTTAGAGTTTTTCAATATAAAATATTAAGTAAAATGATTGCCACCAAAAGAATGCTATATATATAGGACATACAACAATATCAGCTCTGTAGATTTTGCTGCGAAGAGACAGAATCAATAGATAATTTATTGAGGTATTGCCCCTGTATAGCTTGTTTCTGGTCACAGCTTCAAGAATGGTTAAAAAATCATAACATGCACTTAAAATTAACCTAGAAATAGCAGTGTTGGGAGATTTGGAAAGCCATAGTCAGTCAATAAATAATATAATAATACTTGCAGGAAATCACAATCTGAGGATAATATACGACTAGATAGGTTCAAACATTTTGTAAAACATCACAGCACAATTGAAAAATATATGGCACATGGAAACCAAACGAGGGTGGTCTGTGGTGATAGGTGGGATGTGCTGAGAGTGGCTGAGGGTTGGGATTTAAGAGCTTATGTTTGGTAATGTATTATTGTTATGTGACTGCTTTATATAAAAGTGCCATGTTTGTAAAATGTATATGTAAAATGCATGTATATGTAGTAAAAAAGCTGTAAAAAAAAGTAAGATATTTGTCCTCCAAAGAGGGGGGTTGTGGAGGGGTTAATAATAAAAAATATATACAGCTGAAGTCGGAAGTTTACATACACTTAGGTTGGAGTCATTAAAACTCATTTTTCAACCACTCCACACATTTTTTGTTAACAAACTATAGTTTTGGCAAGTCAGTTAGGACATCTACTTTGTGCATGACACAAGTAATTTTTCCAACAATTGTTTACAGACAGATTATTTCACTTTTAATTCACTCTATCACAATTCCAGTGGGTCAGAAGTTTACATACACTAAGTTGACTGTTCATTTAAACAGCTTGGAAAATTCCAGAAAATTATGTCATGGCTTTAGAAGCTTCTGATAGGCTAATTGACATCATTTGAGTCAATTGGAGGTGTAAAAGTGGATGTATTTCAAGGCCTACCTTCAAATTCAGTGCCTCTTTGCTTGACATCATGGGAAAATCAAAAGAAATCAGCCAAGACCTCAGAAAATAAATTGTAGACCTCCACAAGTCTGGTTCATCCTTGGGAGCAATTTCCGAACACCTGAAGGAACCATGTTCATCTGTACAAATAATAGTACGCAACTATAAACACCATGGGACCATGCAGCCGTCATACCGCTCAGGAAGGAGACGCGTTCTGTCTCTTAGAGATGAACGTACTTTGGTGCGAAATGTGCAAATCAATCACAGAACAAGAGCAAAGGACCTTGTAAAGATGCTGGAGGAAACAGGTACAAAAGTATCTATATCCACAGTAAAACGAGTTCTATATCAACATAACCTGAAAGACCGTTCAGCAAGGAAGAAGCCACTGCTCCAAAACCACCATAAAAAAGCCAGACTACGGTTTGCAACTGCACCTGGGGACAAAAATCGTACTTCTTGGAGAAATGTCCTCTGGTCTGATGAAACAAAAATAGAACAGTTTGGGCATAATGACCAGCGTTATGTTTGGAGGATAAAAGGAGAGGCTTGCAAGCCGAAGAATACCATCCCAAGCGTGAAGCACGGAGGTGGCAACATCATGTTGTGGGGTTGCTTTGCTGCAGGAGGGACTGGTGCACATCACAAAATAAATGGCATAATGACGAAGGATAATTCAAATCAAATCAAATGTATTTATAAAGCCCTTCTTACATCAGCTGATATCTCAAAGTGCTGTACAGAAACCCAGCCTAAAACCCCAAACAGAAAGCAATGCAGGTGTAGAAGCACGGTGGCTAGGAAAAACTCCCTAGAAAGGCCAGAACCTAGGAAGAAGCCTAGAGAGGAACCAGGCTATGAGGGGTGGCCAGTCCTCTTCTGGCTGTGCCGGGTGGAGAGTATAACAGAACATGGCCAAGATGTTCATAGATGACCAGCAGGGTCAAATAATAATAATCACAGTGGTTGTCGAGGGTGCAACAGGTCAGCACCTCAGGAGTAAATGTCAGTTGGCTTTTCATAGCCGATCATTCAGAGTATCTCTACCGCTCCTGCTGTCTCTAGTGAGTTGAAAACAGCAGGTCTGGGACAGGTCGCACGTCCGGTGAACAGGTCAGGGTTCCATAGCCGCAGGGAGAACAGTTGAAACTGGAGCAGCAGCACGGCCAGGTGGACTGGGGACAGCAAGGGGTCATCGGCATGGTCCTAGGGCTCAGGTCCTCCAAGAGAGAGAAAGAAAGAAAGAATTAGAGAGAGCATACTTAAATTCACACAGGACACCGGATAAGACAGGAGAAATACTCCAGATATAACAGACTGACCCTAGCCCCCTGACACATAAACTACTGCAGCATAAATACTGGAGGCTGAGACAGGAGGGGTCAGGAGACACTGTGGCCCCATCCGACGATACCCCCGGACAGGGCCAAACAGGCAGGATATAACCCCACCCACTTTGCCAAAGCACAGCCCCCACACCGCTAGAGGGATATCTTCATCCACAAACTTACCATCCCGAGACAAGGCCGAGTATAGCCCACAAAGATCTCCGCAACGGCACAACCCAAGGGGGGCGCCAACCCAGACAGAAAGATCACGTCAGTGACTTAACCCACTCAAGTGACGCACCCCTCCTAGGGACGGTATGATTATGTGGATATATTGAAGTAACATCTCAAGACATCAGTCAGGAAGTTAAAGCTTGGTCGCAAATGGGTCTTCCAAATGGACAATGACCTCAAGCATACTTCCAAAGTTGTGGTAAAATGGCTTAAGGACAACAAAGTCAAGGTATTGGAGTGGCCATTACAAAGCCCTGACCTCAATCCTATAGAAAATTTGTGGGCAGAACTGAAAAAGCGTGTGCAAGCGTGGAGGCCTACAAACCTGACTCAGTCACACCAGCTCTGTCAGGAGGAATGGGTCAAGATTCACCCAACTTATTGTGGGAAGGTTGTGGAAGGGTACCCAAAACATTTAACCGAAGTTAAACAATTTAAAGGCAATGCTACCAAATACTAATTAAGTGTATGTAAACTTCTGACACATGATGAAAGAAATAAAAGCTGAAATAAATAATTCTCTCTACTATTATTCTGACATTTCACATTCTTAAAATAAAGTGGTGATCCTAACTGACCTAAGACAGGGAATGTTTACTAGGATTAAATGTCAGCAATTGTGAAAAACTGGGTTTAAATGTATTTGGCTAAGGTGTATGTAAACTTCCGACTTCAACTGTACATACAAAAAAATAAGAAATTAATAAAAGGAAATGTATGGTTTAAACATGTCTTTAATGATTTCTGTTTTTAGCTGTTAGTGATAATTCCCTGAGTGTTAATACAGTTGTGTTTACATCATTAAGCCATTATGTATGTGTTACGAATGACCAAAGGTGTCTGACTTTATAGTAAATACGGCATAATTTCATTTAAGGCATTTATGTATGTGTTATGAATGGCCAAAGCAAAAGCGTTTTTATTTATTAAAAAATAAAAAACTGAAATATCACATTTACATAAGTATTCAGACCCTTTACTCAGTACTTTGTTGAAGCACCTTTGGCAGCAATTACAGCCTTGAGTCTTCTTGGGTATGAAGCTACAAGCTTGGCACATCTGGATTTGGGGAGTTTCTCCCATTTCTCTCTGCAGATTCACTCAAACTCTGTCAGGTTGGATGGGGAGCATCGCTGCACAGCTGTTTTCAGGTATCTCCAGAGATGTTCAATCAGGTTCAAGTCCGGGCTCTTGCTGGGCCACTAAAGTGTGGTTCCAAACTTCTTTCATTTAAGAAAGATGGAGGCCACTGTGTTCTTGGGGACCTTCAATGCTGCAGAAATGTTTTTGTACCCTTCCCCAGATCTGTGCCTCAACACAATCCTGTCTCGGAGCTCGGACAATTCCTTCGACCTCATGGCTTAGTTTTTGCTCTGACATGCACTGTCAACTGTGGGACCTTATATTAGACAGGTGTGTGCCTTTCCAAATCATGTCCAATCAATTGAATTTACCACAGGTGGACTCCAATAAAGTTGTAGAAACATCTCAAGGGTGATCAGTGGAAACAGGATGTACCTGAGCTCAATTTCACGTCTCATAGCAAAGGGTCTGAATACTTATGTAAGTAAGGTATTTCTGTTTCTAAAAACCTATTTTCACTTTGTCATTATGGGGTATTGTGTGTAGATTGATGAGGATTTATTTTTTAACAAGGCTGTAATGCAACAAAATGTGGAAAAAGTCAAGGGTTCTGAATACTTTCCGAATGCACTGTATAAGCCTGGGATATCAACCATTCAAAGTTTGCCTTAGCGGGAGTGACCACAGAATTCTATAGGAGTGACCTTACTGAGTAAAGTATTTGTCATTGTCACTACTTAACACAGTCAAAAAGTCATAATTATAGCTAAACCCTGCCCATTTCCACAATTTATCTTCTTAAATATGTTATTTTAAACCTAACCCTAACTAATGAAAACCAAGTTTGAGGCATTGGTCCACCAGACCATTTGGGCGTTAATGTCTGGGAATGAGATTAGGTGTGATGTGATTAACATGACATCACTTTAGGGCATATGCCTTCCTTCAGTACAACATGTCATCCTTTATAAAGCACATGTTTAAATCATATTCGACAATTGGGTTATGTCACATTTGACATAGGTGATTATGTAACACAGTTATGCCACATTTATGAACCCTTTATAAAGCATGCCATATGGTTATAGATGCTTTGTAACACATTTATGTAGTGCTTATGAAGGTATTATGAAGGCTTTATGAAGGATTTATAAGCTAAATGTAATTTAAAGCGGGATCAATTAGGTCAACAATAGCGCTCATAAGCTTCCATGCATTTTAAACGAACGCTGGGCCTGGACATCAGACTCCAGAGCCCTTTATAGCAAAGTTGTGTCAATGAGGTGGTTTGTTTTCAATTGGCTAACACTTATAATGTGGTTTGTGCAGGCTGAAAAATTGAAAACTTGAACATTTGTAACAAGCAAGGTAACAAGCCTTCGTTGTTATATGTCTGTAATTACAGACTGTAATTTCCACCAGTTACATGTTGTTAGTACAGTGTAACTATGAGTTGTTACAATACTTGTTACAGTGTAATTAAAATGAAGTGTTATTCTCACTCCTTATAGAGATGATTTACATGTGGATGCCAAATGAGGTCATGGCCTCGTCCTCCTCAGAACATTGACAACATCACACCAGAGAATGATGTCTGTTGTGGACTACAGTACCAAGACTCAGATGCTTCCAGTCAGGAGTCAGACAATGATACAGTAAGTAAGTTATCTCATTACTGATCTACTGAGAGGTCAGGACCCAGATTTTGTTTACACAAGCTGAAGCGACACTGCCCCCCCTCCCCCTCAGAATGAGTGGGACCCTAAGACCAGAGGATACAATTATGTTTGGCATTGTCTCCAATCTGTTGATCAAATCACAGAGGGTGTACAACAGTTTGATTCCTAGCAAGGATCAGCAGCACATGCAGCTGAAATATAAATGTTAGACTATGCTATCTCTTGAAAGTGGTGGGATATGGCCATTGAAGGGCGAGGGTTTCAATGAATCTGACCACCCTATAAAGGGAACATTAAGGACTGTCGGGTGGTAATCGGAATCACATACCCAAGGCTGAGTGAAGCCAGGGGCATGAATTCAGTAAAACATGTGAGCAATCTTCTCACCGGGAGAGAGAACTGCCTTCCTGGCTGGCGGGTGAATGGTTGAACTTTAGGCAGGCCTGTGAGACAGATTTCCCCCTTGCTGCTTATCTCCTACAGAAAAATGCATGGTGCTGCTCCAGTGTAAGCCGGTCCTATAGGTTACAGTAAGGTCATCTGTTTAAATCATTCTCCCATTATATGGTGTGATTTGACAAAGCTCAACTACTAATGCAGTAATGTAAAATATGTCTTGCTTGGGTTGTTTGTCAAGAGTGTAGTTTTCCATCAAGGCAAAGGGGATAGGCTATGTATAGGACACTTGTATATGATCAATTCTCATGATAGATGTATGACAGTACTGCCCATAATGGTCTGTCTGGCAGTAGCTCCATAAGTGACGTGTGTGTGCATCCTAAATTTGCAGCATTAGATTAGACTGCTGCGGGGCGTGAAGCGACAAGACAGATTAGAAGCTTTTCCCTCACACTTCAGGGGACAGAGTCAGCCATGACGGAGTGAGCCATGAGGGCATGCCATCCCCATGGTGATATCCATGGATACACATCCATACACAACCTGACCCTCGATACTGCAACAGATGATCACTCTTTGTTTAAAGTAAGATTGAAGACTACAGTTAAACAAGATACTGTATATGAGGTGTCATTTCATGGGTCTCCGAATATTACGGAGTATTCCTGGCCTTTTACTCCGCCCATTCCATTGGTGGCCGAATCAGATCACTTGTGTGCTTACTGCACTATAGAATACTTGCTAAACAAACAACAGTCCAGGGCATGCTCACTGAATTAAAGGGAAACTGCACAAAAAAATGTACGTTTCTTAGATTTTTCCCAGACATCAAAAGTCATCCCCTGATATGGTTTAAGCATTGTTGTGAACACATTTTGTTCTTTTTCTATTAAAAAAGTGTGAAAAAGCAGAGGTAAATCAGAAAAAAATGGGGAAATCCGAAACCTGGAAAAAAGAAACCAAGAAATGGAATTTGGGAAAGTAGGCAACAAAAAACAAAAAGATTTTAAAAGGCCCTACCAAAGTTTTTTTGCTGTACGACTGCACTTTAGAATGTGTGTCATCCTGCAGCGCAGCATTTTCTAGTTTTTCCCCCCTTTCCAACAATGGATATTTTTTCTATAATTTCCCACCCGTACAGTAGGTGGAGGCATGCACCTCAAATGATTGTTTTCAGACCGCCATAATACCATAGAAGAAAAACAACAACAAAGTGTTGTAGAAGAGACAAAAGCATCCACACGGTGGGAAGATGGCGGAAGCGGATGTTGTGTTTGAAACTGATGGGTAGAGTGGAGATGAGAGTGAGAGGGAATCGATAAAAAAAGGAAATAAGAGAAGTAAAGTGGTCGTGGAATTTAGTAAATCCAAGCCTAGTTCTGACTCGTCACTGTAGTTGGAGTGAAGGTTCTGGACTGATGGAGTTACCTGGGAGATCCGTTTGACGTCTCGATGAAAAAATCGTAGATGCATTGGATGAGGTTGTGTAGGTGAAGATAACAAGAAGCAGGCCTTTTATATATTTTTTTGTCCAAGGAGCAGAAGGAGCGTGCTTTGCACCTGAAAAAAATATCGGATTGGAATATATGCACCAATTTGTAAGTCCCTCTGGATAAGAGCGTCTGCTAAATGACGTAAATGTAAATGTAAATATGTTGTGTGTGGATCTGCAAAGCAGGGCGCCTAACAAGGGGGTTATCTCTGGAGTGGCGCTAGAAGGGGGTGCAAAGGATGTAACTGAAGAAGTAGATGCAGTGGTTGGTACATACTGACTGACCCGTATGGTTAATGGAGTGGTTGGTGCACACCGACTGACCCGTATGGTTGATGGAGTGACGAAGCCAACTCTATCCATTCTGTAGTTCTTTGAAGAAGAGTCTCTCCCTTCACACGTATATTTGGGTTATGACGAAGCCAATTCTATCCATTATTTTGTTCTTTGAAGAAGAGTCTCTCCCTTCACACGTATATTTGGGTTATATACCCTGTACGAGCCTTCATGTCAAACCCATGCAGTGTGATAAAAGTAAAATATTTGGATATGTGTCAAGTGTATGTAGACGGAAGGAGTATCGTATTCCAGTTGAGGCGAAATGCTGTATTTGTGGTGGAGAACATGCGCCCAAATTCCTGAAGTTCCTTGTTAGGGTGAAGGAGACAGAGGTGGCAAGAGTAAGGGCTGTCCAGCTTGTCTCCTATCCGGAAGCAGTGAGAAGAGTGGAAGAAGGCGGTCACGTTGAAGGTAGTTGAATGAGTGACACCAGTAAATGTTCCTCGCCAACAGAATCCTGACATGGTACTTTTTAAAAAGGTGGACTTTGTATCGTTTATTGCATTGGTCATAAACTGCACAGCACAAACCAGAGACATAGGCAGAAATGGACTTATGGCTGGGCCTGAGTAAAAGTGACTGGGCCAACATTTTCCAGCAAGAATACAGCAAAAATACTCAGACATCAGCGGTGTAGTCGTGGTGCATGAAGAAGTCGGTATATTCTAATTTTGCCCCAAATTTCCCAAACGTGAAAAATTCAATGAGAAACTACTCTGAATGACCTAAAATCATGGCAATGCTAAATCCACCATGATATTCAGAATTAAATAATAAGCCCTTGTGGCTGATATGTTAGGCTAAGGGGCCAGATAAGCGCAGAGGTAAGAAATGGAACAGATTTCTGTGGTAGTGCGTTACATGAGAACAGGATACTCAAGGAGCTCCTACAATTCACAAGAGCTGAAGGCTTGGATTCTAGACGCTGCTGTATTTATTGTGCGTTTTGCTAGAGGATATTTATGGGTTACAAAAAAAGGCACAGGCTACATTCAATTATATACACCATGGTTTCCACATATTTCTACCCTAATATTACTTTTTTTGTACAACTTTTCGAGGCTGTAGTCTTTGCCACATTATTTCTGTAGGCCGAGGCTATTTTGTCTATAGGCCCTACCGGATCGAACCAGGACCCTGGCCTAAACCTCATAACATGTCCCTAAAGCTCTTTTATTGAGAAGCAAAATAAAGAGGTTAAACTTTAGAACTCATGAGACATGGGAATAAATGCACAATTCTTGTTGTGGATTCGAATATCAGGAGTCAGAGAACAGAACGGAATGTGCTGAAATCTTTGATCTGACTTTCGCAGGCTCAGCTAGTGCCAGGCAAGATGCATAACCGGCCCCTGGTGTTGAATAATATATAGCTATGCTATATATACATATGCTAGATATATAATAATATATACATATGCTATGATTTCACACTCACACTTTTCAAACCCATATTGCCAAATAGTTCACATGATGTGTTTGTGTAGGCTACTTCGTGCATGATTTCTCTATTGTGCTAAGTGGCGACCCATCAATCATGGCAGGTGAGACAGAGCCCCACCTGTTTTGAGCCTCACATGTTTCGCTATTTTTTTTATTGTGCCGTACAGCAGGTCAGCCACCAGGGGGAGACTTGTCGAGGCCTGGTGACAGACGGAGTATACATCACGAGGCGATGGCTCCCTCTGCTGGACGAGCCAGGTTTCGACGGGCTCTCCGGGCCAGGACTAATTGGGGCTGATTGGGGTTGGTGAGTAATCAAGGGCGGATTGCTCACCAGCTGTACGAGTTCCATAAAGCTGCCAGAAGGGCAGCACACAGGGGAGCGACAGGGGGAAGAAGGGACTCCCGTATAGTTGGGGACGGTTCCAGACGTAACAGGAGGGAGTTCAGTTTTTGATTGATCCCCACAGGATACAGCAAGACCCGAAGCCCAGAAGACGGTATCCCGGAGAGGGTCTCATGGGGGAGACCTATTTTTTTCTTTGAATTATTAGTTTAATAAACACCTTTGAAATTGAGCAAATCCTACTCTGTCCGTGTCTGATCTGTGTAAATGTTTTGAACCAACCCCCTGGTCTACCACAAGTGGTGGAGAATGCGTGCAATCTGATAACGTGGTCAGATCAGGGTTGACGTTTACGCAGCATCAGCACGGACGAGTTGATAGCTCAGTTCATCCAGGCCCAACAAGCCCAACAGGCGGTTCAGGAACGAACGCTGGAGGAACAGCGGCTACAAAACAGCCGCTTCATTGAGGAAATTAGAAAGCTACAAGGAGGAGCGTCTACTGAATCACATCCAAAACAGTTTTTAATCAAGCAGAAGATGACGACATCGAAACCTACCTCTGTACGTTTGAATGGACAGCACTACGGGAAGGACGGCCAAGGCAGAAGTGGGCCAGTCTGCTAGCCCCGTTCCTCTATGGGAATACCCAAAAGGCGTATTGGGACCTGAACAATGAACAGGAGGCTAACTACGACGGACTCAAACGGGAGATACTCAGTCGCTACGGGTACAGCCTGGCCCATCGGGCTCAACTCTTCTACAACTGGAGGTTTGTAGCCGACGCATCCCCACGAGCCCAGATGAGCGACCTACTGCGCGTCACCAGGGGATGGCTACTAACCGACGTATCCACCCTCTCCATCCTAGACAAAGTGGTCCTGGATCGCTTCCTACGGGCACTACCCCACGACAGGGCAGTGAGTCTATGCGCGCCCCAGACCTTGGAGGGCCTCCTGGAAGCAGTGGAGACGCATCAGAACACTCAGGCTCTGCTGAGTGGGAGCCGGGCCGAGTCGGCGACCTGTTCGAGGAGTCGGAAGGGACAGCCACACTGCTGTGTTCCTCGAACCAACAGTCGGCAGGGCCAAAGGACAGCAAACCCCTGGAGAGACGGTTGGAGTAGGGCCGACCCGCCACCGACGACCCCAGGTAGATGGAGACCAAAGTAGGGGTTTTGAGTGTGGCGCCCGGGGGCACATTGCCTGGAATTGCCCGGCTCGAGAGGAGTTGATGCCATCAGCAAGCCCCGGAGGCAAGGTGGGTCACGCAGTGAACTACATCACCTCCTGTTGGGCATACCATGAATCAACTGCACCCATGGTCCCGGTGAAGGTTGACGGACACAACACGGAAGCTCTATTAGACTCTGGAAGTATGGTTACCCTCGTAACCACGAGCCTGCTGAACCAGGAGACCGAACGTGGTAGGGAGATGTCCATTTCCGTGTCCACGGGGACACAAAGCGGTATCCAACCGTATGGGCCAACATCGTGATGCCACAAGTGAGCTCCCAGATGATGGTGGGTGCAGTACCAGAGTTGCCGGTACCTCTCCTAGTGGGACGAGATTGTCCGCTGTTCCTGGAAGGGCACGAGCTGAGGGGGAGAGCTGAGGAAGAAGGTACGAGCCGGCCGAAGACGAGAGCGAGGATGACCCATCGCCTGTGTGGCCCGGAGGCAAACGGTTGTCCAACCTGTATCTACGGGTCCGGAGTCGGTGCCGGAATCCGACCCCCCCAGGGGAACCACGGGAGGAAGAGCCCAGCTTCCCCCTCCTCGATTTCGAGGGACCAGTCAAGACACCCTCTGGGGGCCAACTGAGGGGACAATTCGAGATGGCCCAGTGGGAGGATCCTAACTTGAAAGCCGCCACAGCCCAAGTGATAGCGATGGATAGACAGCTACTTCCGGGGGTGAGTGACTGGCAATACCCCCATTTCCAAATCAAGAATAACCTTTTGTATCAGGTGTTGCGCCAACAGGGGGAACTTCGAGAGGTATTGTTGCTGCCCCGACGGTACGTCAGAACCGTTCTTCAGCTGGCCCACACCCACCTGTTTGGGGCACACCTGGGAATGGAGAAGACCCGGAAACGGATCGCCGCCCGGATCCACTGGCCCGGGATGAGGAGGGCCGTGGAAGACTACTGTCGCAGCTGCCCGGAGTGTCAAATGAGTGCCCCAAAGGCCCACTTCCGAAACCCACTGGTCCCCCTACCGATCATCGGGGTGCCCTTTGAACGCATCGCCATGGACATAGTGGGTCCCCTGGTAAAAACAGCACGAGGACACCAATACCACCTGGTAATAGTAGACTATGCCACCCGGTATCCCGAGGCCCTTCCCCTACGGGCAGCGGTATCCAAGGTAATCGCCCGGGAGCTGTTCCACCTCTTTAGCCGGGTGGGCATCCCGAACGAGATTCTGACAGACCAAGGTACTGAGTTTATGTCCCGCCTAATGAAAGATTTGTGTGCTCTCCTGCAGATCAAGCAGATCCGGACCGCCGTCTTTCACCCGCAGACGGATGGGCTCGTCGAGCTGTTCAATAAAACGCTCAAACAAATGCTGCAGAAGGTCATCGAGCAGGACCTTAAGAACTGGGACCAACTACTACCCCACCTAATGTTCTCAATTCGAGAAGTACCCCAGTCCTCCACTGGGGTTTCCCCTTTCAAACCCCGCTACGAGAGGAGGCTGCGCGGCCTACTGGACCTCGCCAAGGAGGTGTGGGAAGCCCAACCAACCCCCTTAAGCAGCACGTGGAGACGATGAGGGAGCGGATGACAGCCATATGGCCAATCGTGAGGGAACATATGGAGAAGGCCCAGGTCTACAATCGGGGAGCCCAGCACCGAGAATTCCAGGGGGGAGACAGGGTGTTGGTCTTACTCTCCACGGCCGAAAGTAAGTTCCTGGCAACAGGGCACGAGGTGATCGACAAGCTGGGACCTGTCAATTACCGCGTACGGCAACCAGGGAAACCCCAACAGATTTACCACGTGAACCTGTTGAAGAAGTGGCACGAGAGGACAGCCTTGGCTATGTTATGGTCAGAACCCAGGATGCTAACGGGACCAGTGGTGGTCCCGAGCAATGAGCACCTCGACCCGGCTCAGAAGCAAGAGCTCAGGGAGCTCGTCGATCGGAACACGGCGACGTTCTCCGAGAAGCCGGGCCGCATGACCCTCATTGAACACCACATCTGTACCCGGCCCGGGGAAACGGTACGAAAGAGGCCATATCGGATTCCGTAGGCCCGAAGGAAGTGGAGGCTATGCTGAGGATGCGGGTCGTTGAAGAGTCCCACAGTGCATGGTGCAGCCCCATCGTGTTGGTGCCCAAACCGGACGGTAGCCTACGCTCCTGTAATGATTTTCGGGGTGTGAACGACATAAGCTCATCGACCGATTGGGAAAGGCCCAGTACATCAGCACCCTTGACCTGACCAAAGGATATTGGCAGGTACCGTTGTCAGTCACCTCTCGGGAGAAAACGGCTTTTTTGACACCAGACGGATTGTATCATGGAGGGAGACCTATTTTTTGCTTTTGAATTATTAGTTGAATAAACACCTTTGAAACTGAGCTAATCCTACTCTGTCCGTGTCTGATCTGTGTAAACGTTTTGACGCAACCCCCTGGTCTGCCACCATATATATATATATATATACTGCTCAAAAAAATAAAGGGAACACTAAAATAACACATCCTAGATCTGAATGAATGAAATAATCTTATTAAATACTTTTTTCTTTACATAGTTGAATGTGCTGACAACAAAATCACACAAAAATAATCAATGGAAATCCAATTTATCAACCCATGGAGGTCTGGATTTGGAGTCACACTCAAAATTAAAGTGGAAAACCACACTACAGGCTGATCCAACTTTGATGTAATGTCCTTAAAACAAGTCAAAATGAGGCTCAGTAGTGTGTGTGGCCTCCACGTGCCTGTATGACCTCCCTACAATGCCTGGGCATGCTCCTGATGAGGTGGCGGATGGTCTCCTGAGGGATCTCCTCCCAGACCTGGACTAAAGCATCCGCCAAGTCCTGGACAGTCTGTGGTGCAACGTGGCGTTGGTGGATGGAGCGAGACATGATGTCCCAGATGTGCTCTAAAACAAGTCAAAATGAGGCTCAGTAGTGTGTGTGGCCTCCACATGCCTGTATGATCTCCCTACAACGCCTGGGCATGCTCCTGATGAGGTTGGCAGATGGTCTCCTGAGGGATCTCCTCCCAGACCTGGACTAAAGCATCCGCCAACTCCTGGACAGTCTGTGGTGCTACGTGGCATTGGTGGATGGAGCGAGACATGATGTCCCAGATGTGCTCAATTGGATTCAGGTCTGGGGAACGGGCGGGCCAGTCCATAGCATCAATGCCTTCCTCTTGCAGGAACTGCTGACACACTCCAGACACATGAGGTCTAGCATTGTCTTGCATTAGGAGGAACCCAGGGCCAACCGCACCAGCATATGGTCTCACAAGGGGTCTGAGGATCTCATCTCGGTACCTAATGGCAGTCAGGCTACCTCGGGCGAGCACATGGAGGGCGGTGCGGCCCCCCAAAGAAATGCCACCCCACACCATGACTGACCCACTGCCAAACCGGTCATGCTGGAGGATGTTGCAGGCAGCAGAACGTTCTCCACGGCGTCTCCAGACTCTGTCACATCTGTCACGTGCTCAGTGTGAACATGCGTTTCATCTGTGAAGAGCACAGGGCGCCAGTGGCGAATATGCCAATCTTGGTGTTCTCTGGCAAATGCCAAACGTCCTGCACGGTGTTGGGCTGTAAGCACAAACCCCACCTGTGGACGTCAGGCCCTCATACCACCCTCATGGAGTCTGTTTCTGACCGTTTGAGCAGACAGATGCACATTTGTGGCCTGCTGGAGGTCATTTTGCAGTGTTCTGGCAGTGATTCTCCTGCTCCTCCTTGCACAAAGGCGGAGGTAGCGGTCCTGCTGCTGGGTTGTTGGTCTCCTACGGCCTCCTCCACATCTCCTGATGTACTGGCCTGTCTCCTTGTAGCGCCTCCATGCTCTGGACACTACGCTGACAGACACAGCAAACCTTCTTGCCACAGCTCGCATTGATGTGCCATCCTGGATGAGCTGCACTACCTGATCCACTTGTGTGGGTTGTAGACTCCGTCTCATGCTACCACTAGAGTGAAAGCACCGCCAGCATTCAAAAGTGGCCAAAACATCAGCCAGGAAGCATAGGAACTGAGAAGTGGTCTGTGGTCCCCACCTGCAGAACCACTTCTTTATTGGGGGTGTCTTGCTAATTGCCTATAATTTCCACCTGTTGTCTATTCCATTTGCACAACAGCATGTGAAATTTATTGTCAATCAGTGTTGCTTCCTAAGTGGACAGTTTGATTTCACAGAAGTGTGATTGACTTGGAGTTACATTGTGTTGTTTAAGTGTTCCCTTTATTTTTTTGAGCAGTGTATATATGTGTGTGCCTGTCTTGCATGTTATTTTGGCATTATTAAGTGTCACATATCAGTTTGCAAACAATGTAAAAACAATTATAATCATTGAGTTAATAAGACTGCATACAAACATGGTCTCTTTTCTTCTTTCTTGATTGAGCAGCTCTAAAATGCAGGTGTTTCAACCCAGCTCAGTGCTTTCTGTGCTGGTGAGGCAGCCAGTGGAAAATACGGAGCATAGGGGTTGGTAATGTTCTCTAGTTGCGTCGTGATTGGCTCAGTGTTTGGTCACTCATGGGGACACTACGTCACTGCAAAATCTACGGGGAGAGCTCGAAAATTCAAACCTCTTGGGTGCTGCCATAGAGTTACATTAGAAGTGCCCATCCAAGAAGTCTCAAGGTCATTGGCCACAGATAAAATGGCGCCAAATCAAGTTATATCTACCGTAGCACTGATCAGGTCAACATCATATCATCAAAATCTTAGCTTGCAACCAAGCAGTCATCATTATGAATCACGTCGACAATCTACTGGCAAATCCTATCACGTTTCAGATGGGAGCTGTGGTGAAACAATGTTTGAGATCTCGGAACGCCCGGTCATCAGCTGGGGACCACGTGAAAGAACCTTGGGAAAGGTGAGTGCAGTAAGCGGGGAAGCCAGGGTGCTGTAACCCCGGATAAAGCGGCAATAAAAGTTGAATCCTAGGAAACGTTGCAGTTGCACTCTGGACGTAGGCTGGGGCCAATCCACCACCGCTCTCACCTTCCCGGGATCCATCTGTACACTCCCTGTAGCGATGATGTAACCCAGGAAGGGGATGGTGCGGGATGGTGGAGTGATGGAATTTGCAGTTCTCTGCTTTCACAAAAAGCTGTTTCTCCAGGAGGTGCTTTAGAACCTGTTGTGTGTGGAACACGTGTTCTGGGCAGAGCGGGAGAAAACGAGGATGTCATTGAGGTAGACAAAGACAAACCAGTGTCACGGAGAACATCATTCACCAGAGCCTGGAACACATCAGGGGTGTTGGTAAGGCCAAATGGCATGAGCAGATACCAGTGAACTCTGGCCGTGTTGAAGGCAGTCTTCCACTAGTCCCCTTCCCATATCTGCACCAGGTGGTAGGCGTTCCATAGGTCCAGCCTGGAGAACACGGTGGCCCCCTGGAGAGGCTCGAAGGCCGAGGAGATGATTGGTAGCAGGTAGCGGTTCTTCACCGTGATGTTGTTGAGGTCCCGGTAGTTGATGCATGGGCGCAGGGTTCTGTCCTTCTTCTCCACAAAGAAGAACCCTGCGCTGGCGAGGGAGGCAGAAGTACAGATGAACCTTGCAGTTAGGGAGTCTTGAATGTAGGTTTCCATAGCCTTAGTCTCCGGACCCGACAGAAAGTACAGTCATCCCCGGGGCGGAGTGGTGCCTGGGAGAAGGTCGATCCCGCAGTCATAGGGTGGTGCGGCGGAAGCGAAGTGGTCCGGGCCTTACTGAACACCTCCCGGAGGTCCTGGTTCTCCGCGGGATTGGCGGAGAGGTCCGGGGAAACTTCCGAACCCCCAGGTAGACGTCCCGGGGCTGGCTGCGCTAACTTCAGGCAATGAGTGTGACAGAATGGGCTCCAGCCCATGATGGCACCAGCAGACCAGTCAATAAGGCGACTGTGTCGCTGGCGCCAAGAGAATCCAAATGGTCAATGTCAAGGTGATGAGTGAGTCGAGATCCATCGGTAGTTCCCGGGCTGCAAGCTCGTCCTTTACTACCTCCGATAGTCCGTGCAGGAACATGTCAAACAGCGCTTCTGGGTTCTAGGCACTCTCAGCTGCCAACGTACGGAAATCCACCGCATAGTCTGCCACACTGCGGGAGTCTTGCCGAAGCTAGAGTAGTTCTGGGCAGCCTCTCTCCCGGACAATGGAGATTCTAAAACTTTCTTCACCTCCGCCATGAACTCCTCCAGATTGAAGCATACGGCCGACTGTTGTTCCCATACTACCCTAGCCCAGGCGAGAGCTCTCCTGGACATCAGCGTGATGAGGTACGCTATCTTAGAGCGGTCCAAGAGGAAGGAGAAGGGCTGCAGCTCGATTATGAGGGAACACTGAGTGTGAAACGCACGACATGTGCCTGACACTCCATCGAAGCATTCCAGGGGAGGTAAGCAGTGTTCCTGGGGAATTGGGGTGGCCGGGGAGGCGGCGCTGCTAATAGCCGGGTTACTGAGAGGCTGGGAAGTTACCTTCATGGTAGGCTGCCTAACAGACAACACACGGAATTGCTCCAGCAATGTGTTCAACACTCGTTCATGGCGTTCGGCCAAGGTCTAGAATCCTTCCATAAGACCACAAAGCAACTCCTAGTGCCTTCCAATGGTGGCTCCTTGGGAGGAGATGGTGTTGCAAAGCTGGTCTGAGTCTGCTGGCTCAGTCATGGCCAGTTCGTACTCTCACGTTTCAGAAGACCCAGATCAGACAGTGTCGAAGTAACAAAAGTTTTGATACTAGAACAGGGGGCAGGCAAAACGACAGGTCAAGGGCAGGGAGAGGTCAGTAATCCAGATCAGAGTCCATAAGGTACAGAATGGCAGGCAGTCTCGGGGTCAGGGCAGGCAGAGGTCAATAATCCAGGGTGGTGTGACAAGGTACAGAACGGCAGGCAGGCTCAGGGTCAGGGAAGACAGAAAGGTCAAAACGGGGAAAACTACAAAACAGGAACTAGAAGAAGACAGGAGCATAGGGAAAACGCTGGTAGGCTTGACGAACAAAACGAACTGGCAACAGACAAACAGAGAACACAGGTATAAACACACTGTGGATAATGGGGAAGATAGGCGACACCTGGAGGGGGGTGGAGACAAGCACAAAGACAGGTGAAACAGATCAGGGTGTGACAAATCATTTTCAATACTGGTCATATGAAGACAAATTATAGATTAAATATATAGGTGAACATCGGCCACTGGACATAAACATTACACAGCAAGTTGGAAATCGCAAATTCAACAATGACGGTTTGGAAGGAATCAGTGGCTAACTGCAACCATTGCAAAGCAATCGCTAGCCTGATATTCAATGGAGTGGGTGTGTGGTCCAAGTCTGGGTTTAAGGGTCTCTTTTCCAAGTTTAAAAGGATAAACATTCAACATTGGCCATGCTGTCAATCCAGCATGACTTCTGCCACATTCAAAACAACTGGAAACTCGGAACTGGGAAATCTAAGACTTCAGTGAATACAAGACAACTGGGAAACGAACTCCAACTGGGAAAATACGTTTTGAACAGTCATCCAACTCAGAAATCCCAAGTCGGGAACTCAGGCCTCTTTCTAGAGATATGACCTGAAGATCCCTGACGTCCTTATTTGAGTTTCCAAGTCCCAATTGTCTTGAAAGCACCATAAATCCAGAGAATGCCAGACTTTGATGACAAAATTTGCCTGATCGAGTGAGCACAACAAGGTGAGTCCAAAACTGTCTTGTATGCTGCTGCATAAATGATGTAATATGCCAGGGAGATATGTAAATTGTAGCTAAAAAAGTAATACTAAGTGTATGTTGTGTAATAAGTTCTTAGTAGCCCATGTGCCTCACTCTAATAATTTGGTCTATTTTCCCCTCTTAATTTTGCCTACTGTTCTGACTTGGTGCACATGTCGCCTATAACTGTAATGCGTGCATACTGGCGGCAGAGAAGTCAGGTGCAGGAGAGCAAAGGCTGTGTTACAAAGGTGCAGTTTAATAATAAAAATCACCGTGAACAAAAACAATAAATAAATACAATGGGACGAAACCCTTCGCACGCCAGACATAACGTGCACAAACTCTTACAATCAACAATTCCGGACAAGGACATGGGGGGAACAGAGGGTTAAATAAACAACATGTAATTGATGGAATTGAAACTAGGTGTGAGGGAAGACAAGACAAAACCAATGGAAAATGAAAGGTGGATCGGCGATGGTTAGAAGGCCGGTGACGTCGACCGCCGAATGCCGCCCGAACTAGGAGAGAGACCGACTTCGGTGGAAGTCCTGACAGTACCCCCCCCCCCCCTTGACGCGCGGCTCCATCAGCGAGCCGACACCGGCCTCGGGGACAACCCGGAGGGCAAGGCGCAGGGCGATCCAGACGAAGACAGTGGAACTCCTGCAGTATTGAAGGGTCCAACACGTCCTCGACCGGAACCCAGCACCTCTCCTCTAGACCATGGCCCTCCTACTCCATGAGATACTGAAGGACCCACACCCGGCACCTCAAATCCAGTATGGAGCGAACGGAGTACGCCGGGGCCCCCGCGATGTCCAGAGGGGGTGGAGGAACCTCCCGCACCTCAGACTCCTGGAGCGGACCAGCCACCACCGGCCTGAGGAGAGACACATGGAACGAGGGGTTAATACGGTAATCGGGTGGAAGTTGTAACCTGTAACAAACCTCGTTCACTCTCCTCAGGACTTTAACCTCTCAGGGCTTGCGTCCCACCCACTCAACAGCCAGTTGAATCCTGTGGCGCGTACCCCCCGCAAACTTCTGGGGAATTTACTAACAATTTACTAAATTACTCACGATAAACGTTCACAAAAAGCATAACAATTATTTTAAGAATTATAGATACAGAACTCCTCTATGCACTCGATATGTCCGATTTTAAAATAGCTTTTTGGTGAAAGCACATTTTGCAATATTCTAAGTACATAGCCCAGCCATCACGGGCTAGCTATTTAGACACCCGGCAAGTTTAGCCTTCACCAAAATCAGATTTACTATAAGAAAAATGTTATTACCTTTCCTGTTCTTCGTCAGAATGCACTCCCAGGACTTCTACTTCAATAACAAATGTTGGTTTGGTCCCAAATAATCCATCGTTATATCCAAACAGCGGCGTTTTGTTCGTGCGTTCTAGACACTATCCGAAATGTGCACCTGAACCAGTCGTCCACCGCAGGAACCTCAGTCTGACTCTGATGCCAAGGCGCCAGAAACGGCTGGTACCCCAGTACGCACTGGAAGGGAGAGAGGTTAGTGGAGGAGTGGAAGATCGGTCAGAAAATCTACCGACAGGTGCGACCAAGGCCGTTGTGGAACGGGTAAGAGGTGTAGCTTACCTCTGGGCAGGTGCCTAGGAGCCTTACACTGGGCGCACACCAAGCAGGAGGAAACATTAACCCTCATGTCCTTAGCCAAGGCAGGCCACCAGTACCTCCCGCTCAATCAGTGCACTGTCTGACCGATCCCAGGATGACCAGAGGAGGGTGACGTGTGGGCCCAATAGATCAACCAGTCACAAACAGCAGACGGGGCCTACAGACGACCAGCGGGACACTGGACGGGAGCGGGCTCTGCACGTAACGCCTGCTCAATGTTCGTGTCCAGCTCCCACACTACCGGCGCCACCAGGCAGGAGGCGGGGAGTATGGGAGTGGGATCCATGGGACGCTCATCTGTATCAAACAGCCGAGACAATGCTTCTGCCTTCACGTTCTGGGAGCCTTGTCTGTAGGAAAGGGTAAACACAAAACGGGTGAAAAACATAGCCCACCTTGCCTGGTGAGGGTTCAGTCTCCTCGTCGCCCGGATGTACTCCAGATTGTGGTGGTCAGTCCAGATGAGAAAAGGGTGTCTAGCCCCCTCAAGCCAATGTCTCCACTCCTTCAAGGCCTTGACGACAGCCAACAGCTCCCGGTCCCCTACGTCATAGTTTTGCTCCCCTGGGCTGAGCTTCTTCGAGAAGAAGGCACAGGGGCGGAGCTTCGTTGGCGTACCCAAGCGCTGAGAGAGCACAGCTCCTATCCCAGCCTGGGACGTGTCCACCTCCACTATGAACGCCAAAGAAGGATCCGGATGGGCCAGCACGGGAGCCCTCAGGTGACTAAAAGCCCTGTCCGCCTCAGCCGACCACTGCAAGCGTAACTCTTACAATCAACATTTCCAGACAAGGACATGGGGGGAACAGAGGGTTAAATACACAACATGGAATTGATGGAATTGAAACCAGGTGTGAGGGAAGACAAGACAAAACCAATGGAAAATGAAAGGTGGATTGGCGATGGCTAGAAGGCCGGTGACGTCGACCGCCGAACGCCGCCCAATCTAGGAGAGGGACCGACTTCATCGGAAGTCGTGACAATAACCTGTTTTGGAGAAATGTGATCACTGAATATTGTAAGAGCTTTCATTGTCTGCTTATATGCCCCCTTTATATATGCTACGGTTCTGACTTGGTGTGCAAGGAGAACACTAAGAATGGCTCATGTTCTGAATTCTGTCACTGTACATTTCAGAAGTGCTGAAGAAATAGTTATTTTGGCTACATTTGTCTTAGCTCACTCATTAATATCTTAATCGAAATGACAGATGGTCTCTTATCCGCTTGTAGTCCCCTTATGCCATAGTTTGTATATCCCAACTGTTAGTAGAAACAACATTTCTATAAGCAAGTCAGCCATATTAGCAATGTTTTTTTTAAAGGCAGTAAATGAGGCTGAATAAACTGTTTCACTGACAGACAAGGCTCCACTGATTGGCAGGTGTAGCAGTGGTAAGGTGTTGGGACTACTGTTGGGACTCTGCTGTTGGGCCAGTTTTATATAGGCTCTAACAGTTTGTGGGCACTGTTTGGCACCGTTATAGTGCAATTAATGTATTGTTTAGTGTTGTGTTGTGTTTTCCCCACCAAGACTTACATGCTAAAATTGCCACTGCTACATAACTGATATGGCTATACCTCCGCTACACTACTTGGATACACAGTGAGTATAAGCACTGAAAAAAGTGGGTATAATCTCCACTACACCACTGCTCGACATATTTATGTGAAAATGTGTGCAATCACATTGCATCATTTAACACATAACACAGGATAAATGTGACAAAAAAACACAACAAACAAGCCCGTTATTATTGCCAAGTATGCAGCACAAGTGCACAAGTACACAACCGCTTACAACAACACCGATGACATAACAGGCCGACTGTCCGACAGTAAACAAACAACTGAAATACACGTCTATCATCTAAATATTCAGAGAGAAAGAGAGCTAGAACGAGAATGAGAAAGAGAGATATTCTACAGCAGCAGACAAGTGCAGTGATAAAATGGGAACAATTATACTGTCACAAAAAATACAGATTATGGATGAACTGTTCCAACAGTCCAACCTCATGAAATAATCAACATATTATCAGATCAGATCGACCACTCCCACTCAAAGGATCGATCCACAGTCGGGACCATGGTCAGCGCGTCGGCCGGACACCAGCTTGGCACTGGATTGCAATATGCACAAACAAACAGCTTATTTCAATACTGCACAAAGAAGCAAGGAAGAATAGAAAGACCTGAAAGTGTTTTCATTATGAAGACAGCCACACACAATACAATGGAAACACTTTAGGCCTATATCTTGAACTGTATGCCGGGTATGAAAGGAATAGCTTACTTTGAATAAGTAAACGCTACTGTATAGGCATTCAGGCATGAAAACATGAAATCATTATACATAATAGCTCACTTGAATCATAAACCTGGCCTACCAAGCCAGGCATGAAAAGAGGAAATCCTCATGCATAACCTAAGAAAACGGTGGGTAGCTCACTTTGAATCGAACACAATAGGCCTGGCCTACCAAGGCAGGCATGAAATCATGAATAAACAGTATTCAGGCTTACCTTTCTTGTGTGTTTCATGTTTTACAGCACAAAGCGTAGATTCCTAGGTTTAGTGTCGAAGATGGAGCTTATTTCATAGTCCAAGAGTCACCAAGTTCCCTTTCAAAGGACAACAGAGCTAAAAAGTTGAGACCTGCAGTCAACATACAAGATCTGACAGATGTTTTGATACGACCTGTTGTGGAGAAGAGTTTCTCAACAGTACATGAAGTAATAGGAAGGGTGATGATGACCCTAGTTGTCTATTGATGTTAGGGAAATGTCAGGGCTGCAGCTGTCCAAAACTTCAATAAGGGATGGCAATTGTTGGTTGTGTGGGTGGTTCATCAATTGCAGACAAATCCGTAGGTGGACTCATAATGAGATGCTCACCATGACGAGGCGGGGCTGGGCGATGGTGAGCTAGCTGGGCTGTGGAAGTCGAAGCAGTAGCCATGCGAACCTCCTCATTGAGAAATTTAGAATTTTTTTTTTATTGGTCAAATATTTGGGGAAGCCTGGCTTCCCTTGGCTTCCATGAATACATTCCACTGGTAAAGTACAGTACTGCACAGCACAGAATAGTAGAGAAGAGTTCAGTACAGTTCATTATAGTACGGTAGAGTACAGTCGAGTACAGTAAAGTAGAATATAGTTTAGTACAGTACAATACTGTACATTATAGTTTACTCAACTCTAGCGTGCTCTACTGTGTACTGTATTGAACTCTACAGCACTGTACTGAACTAGTTTGAATCACTTAATTCATAAACAAAATCAGTAAAATCACAAACTAATTGATAGGTCTACCTTTACTTGTTACTTCTGTGAACTTTAATTATCCTTTTTCCTCATGAGGGAGAGAAATTTGAAAAAATCTTATGATATGTGGGTTTTTGGTAACGGAATTTCAAGGCAAAAGGCAATGTTTCTTAAACTTACAGAAGGCAGGACTAAGTGTCTTCAAGACTAAATATAATTGTTGATATTAGTTGGCAGGGATCATTCCTTCAACATTATTTTGCTTTGTTCAACACTTTTATGGTTACTACATGATTCCATTTGTGTTTTTTCAGTTTCGATGTCTTCACTATTATTCTACAATGTAGAAAATAGTAAAAATAAAGAAACACCTTCGAATGAGTAGGTGTTCTAAAACTTTGGCCCAGTAGTGTATATATATATATATATAAACTGAAGTTTGAGAAACAAGGGTAAAATAATGTATTTTTCTATAACTCTAATCCCCTTGGAACGAGCTAAACCAAAACAATACTCATCTCCAAAATGGCAAAACGGAAGTCCAGACGTTAAAAATCATTTCATCAGGGCCTTAACAATACTGGAAGCAGTGATTTTCCTCAGTGGAATGGCCTCAGGAAAACGACTGGCAGCACACGTTATGGTTAAGAGAAACTGGTTTCCACACTTGGCTTTGGGCAAAGGACCACCACAGTCCACCAGAATCCTGCTGAAAGGTTCGTGAAAAGCAGGAATAGGCTGCAAAAGTGCAACCGATACAGCTTTGTTTGGTTTACCCAACCGCTGGCAAACGCGACAGGATTTACAGTAGGCCACAATATCCTGTTTCAGACCAGGCCAGACAAAGTTACGGTCATATGTCTTGTTGACCCCAAGATGGCCTGCCATACTATCATCGTGAGCCAACCTCAGTATCTCTTGTCAAAGAGTAACTGGAACGACAATTTGAGATACACTGGGCCAATCGTCTTTCCTAGAAGTGGCGTTTCCTCATTGGAACACTATCTCTCTCAAAGTAACCCACATGAACTTCAAATTCCTTCACTGGACGTATCTCAGAAAAAAGGGGAGAAGGAAACATCTTTACTCTGTTCCGCAATCAGCTGTTTCCTAGACATCGAAGTGTCAACTGTAGGGACCCTCTCTTCCTTCAGCGGTACTACAAACTCGCTCACCTTTAGGGTTTTCAAATGAGAGATCAACTTAGGTTTAGCGAAATCAGGATCAGCCATAACCATCTTGGACAGATCGACCAGGGTGGGATCGCTGACATTCTCCTCAACACTAGACTTTCTTAGACACAGGTCGTTTAATGGCACACACTGGGAACACTCCAGGCTTCTTTTTTGATAGCCCATCAGGTTCCTTTACTCTGGGTTCCTTACAAACGACAGGATTTGGCACAACCTTCCCTCCAGCCAAATCTTTACCCAAAATGAATGAGACACCCTTCACCGGTATGCAAGGCCTTACTCCAACAACAACAGAACCAGAAATAAGATCAGACTCGAGTTCCACATTATACAAAGGAACTTCCATGCAACCCATCTTTACACTTTGTACTAACAAACTGTAACCAGTTGCTGAAGTGTCAGACAAAGGCAAAATACCCTCCAAAATGAAGGACTGGGCTGCCCCAGTGTTTCGCAGTATCTTCACCGGCTGTTTAACATCATTGCCACTCTGCAGATGGCAGACCCATCTGAAACAAAGGGTTCATACACATCTGATCCAAAATCTTGCTTAGGAGATTCACCAGTCCCAACCAGAGACTTAATGGGCTGGAGTGCTCCCACAAGAAAGGGCTTTTTCTCTCTCTCATTTTTCTGTTTCAACTTAGGACACAGAGACAATGTGTCGTTTCTCTTTTGGCAATGTAGAAATGGACTGAAACCGCGCAGTAGGAGGCGATTTCTGTGGATTGCTTTTTCTGTGTAAGGATAACTACTAGATGCTTTGTTTGTAAAGGTAGTTTTATGTGTAAAGACAAACTAATCTGCAATGAAAAGTAGCTTTCTCAAGAGTGAAATCCTTGTGCTCAATGTAGGTCGCAACCCTTTCGTGAAGGCAATTCTTGAACTCAAATCAAATCAAATTTATTTATATAGCCCTTCTTACATCAGCTGATATCTCAAAGTGCTGTACAGAAACCCAGCCTAAAACCCCAAACAGCAAGCAATGCAGGTGTAGAAGCACGGTGGCTAAGAAAAACTCCCTAGAAAGGCCAAAACCTAGGAAGAAACCTAGAGAGGAACCAGGCTATGAGGGGTGGCCAGTCCTCTTCTGGCTGTGCCGGGTGGAGATTATAACAGCACATGGCCAAGATGTTCAAATGTTCATAAATGACCAGCATGGTCAAATAATAATAATCATAGTAGTTGTCGAGGGTGCAACAAGTCAGTAACACAAGAGTAAGTGTCAGTTGGCTTTGTCATAGCCGATCTTTGAGAGTATCTCTACAGCCCCTGCAGTCTCTAGAGAGTTGAAAACAGCAAGTCTGGGACAGGTAGCACGTACGGTGAACAGGTCAGGGTTCTAGCAGGTCTGGGACAGCAGGTCTGGGACAGGTAGCACGTTCGGTGAACAGGTCAGGGTTCCATAGCCGCAGGCAGAACAGTTGGAACTGGAGCAGCAGCACGGCCAGGTGAACTGGGGACAGCAAGGAGTCATCAAGCCAGGTAGTCCTGAGGCATGGTCCTAGGGCTCAGGTCCTCCGAGAGAGAGAAAGAAAGAAAGAGAGAATTAGAGAGAGCATATTTAAATTCACACAGGACACCGGAAAAGACAAGAGAAATACTCCAGATGTGACAGACTGACCCTAGCCCCCCGACACATAAACTACTGCAGCATAAATACTGGAGGCTGAGACAGGAGGGATCAGGAGACACTGTGGCCCCATCCAATGATACCCCCGGACAGGGCCAAACAGGTAGGATATAACCCCACTCACTTTGCCAAAGCACAGCCCCCACACCACTGGAGGGATATCTCCAACCACCAACATACCATCCCGAGACAAGGCCGAGTATAGCCCACAAAGATCTCAAGCCACGGCACAACCCAAAGGGGGGCGCCAACCCAGATAGGAAGACCACGTCAGTAACTCAACCCACTCAAGTGACACACCCCTCCCAGGGACGGCATGGAAGAACACCAGTAAGCCAGTGACTCAGCCCATGTAATAGGGGTAGAGGCAGAGAATCCCAGTGGAGAGAGGGGAAACCGGCCAGGCAGAGACAGCAAGGGCGGTTCGTTGCTCCAGCCTTTCCGTTCACCTTCACACCCCTGGGCCAGACTACACGTAATCATAGGACCTACTGAAGAGATGTGTCTTCAGTAAAGACTTAAAGGTTGAGACTGAGTCTGCGTCTCTCACATGGGTAGGCAGACTATTCCATAAAAATGGAGCTCTATAGGAGAAAGCCCTGCCTCCAGCTGTTTGCTTGGAAATTCTAGGAACAATTAGGAGGCCCGCGTCTTGTGACCGTAGCGTACGTGTAGGTATGTACGGCAGGACCAAATCGGAAAGATAGGTAGGAGCAAACCCATGTAATGCTTTGTAGGTTAGCAGTAAAACCTTGAAATCAGCCCTTGCCTTAACAGGAAGCCAGTGTAGGGAGGCTAGCACTGGAGTAATATGATCAATTTTTTTGGTTCTAGTCAGGATTCTAGCAGCCGTATTTAGCACTAACTGAAGTTTATTTAGTGCTTTATCCGGGTAGCCGGAAAGTAGAGCATTGCAGTAGTTCAACCTAGAAGTAACAAAGGCATGGATTAATTTTTCTGCGTCATTTTTGGACAGAAAGTTTCTGATTTTTGCAATGTTACGTAGATGGAAAAAAGCTGTCCTTGAAACAGTCTTGATATGTTCTTCAAAAGAGAGATCAGGGTCCAGAGTAACGCCGAGGTCCTTCACAGTTTTATTTGAGACGACTGTACAACCATCCAGATTAATTGTCAGATTCAACAGAAGATCTCTTTGTTTCTTGGGACCTAGAACAAGCATCTCTGTTTTGTCCGAGTTTAAAAGTAGAAAGTTTGCAGCCATCCACTTCCTTATGTCTGAGACACAGGCTTCTAGCGAGGGCAATTTTGGGACTTCACCATGTTTCATTGAAATGTACAGCTGTGTGTCGTCCGCATAGCAGTGAAATTTAACATTTTGTTTTCGAATGACATCCCCAAGAGGTAAAATATATAGTGAAAACAATAGTGGTCCTAAAACGGAACCTTGAGGAACACCGAAATTTACAGTTGATTTGTCAGAGGACAAACCATTCACAGAGACAAACTGATATCTTTCCGACAGATAAGATCTAAACCAGGCCAGAACTTGTCCATGTAGACCAATTTGGGTTTCCAATCTCTCCAAAAGAATGTGGTGATCGATGGTATCAAAAGCAGCACTAAGATCTAGGAGCACGAGGACAGATGCAGAGCCTCGGTCTGACGTCATTAAAAGGTAATTTACCACCTTCACAAGTGCAGTCTCAGTGCTATGATGGGGTCTAAAACCAGACTGAAGCGTTTCGTATACATTGTTTGTCTTCAGGAAGGCAGTGAGTTGCTGCGCAACAGCTTTTTCTAAAATTTTTGAGAGGAAGCTCACTAAAAGTGGCAGTAATAAAGCCTCTCTTGAAAAAGCCGAATCTTGACCCAGAAATTATAAAAAACTATCGGCCTATATCGAATCTTCCATTCCTCTCAAACATTTTAGAAAAAGCTGTTGCACAGCAACTCACTGCCTTCCTGAAGACAAACAATGTATACGAAACGCTTCAGTCTGGTTTTAGACCCCATCATAGCACTGAGACTGCACTTGTGAAGGTGGTAAATTACCTTTTAATGACGTCAGACCGAGGCTCTGCATCTGTCCTCGTGCTCCTAGATCTTAGTGCTGCTTTTGATACCATCGATCACCACATTCTTTTGGAGAGATTGGAAACCCAAATTGGTCTACATGGACAAGTTCTGGTCTGGTTTAGATCTTATCTGTAGGAAAGATATCAGTTTGTCTCTGTGAATGGTTTGTCCTCTGACAAATCAATTGTAAATTTCGGTGTTCCTCAAGGTTCCGTTTTAGGACCACTATTGTTTTCACTATATATTTTACCTCTTGGGGATGTCATTCGAAAACATAATGTTAAATTTCACTGCTATGCGGACGACACACAGCTGTACATTTCAATGAAACATGGTGAAGCCCCAAAATTGCCCTCGCTAGAAGCCTGTGTTTCAGACATAAAGAAGTGGATGGCTGCAAACTTTCTACTTTTAAACTCGGACAAAACAGAGATGCTTGTTCTAGGTCCCAAGAAACAAAGAGATCTTCTGTTGAATTTGACAATTAATCTGGATGGTTGTACAGTCGTCTCAAATAAAACTGTGAAGGACCTCGGCGTTACTCTGGACCCTGATCTCTCTTTTGAAGAACCTATCAAGACTGTTTCAAGGACAGCTTTTTTCCATCTACGTAACATTGCAAAAATCAGAAAGTTTCTGTCCAAAAATGATGCAGAAAAATGTATCCATGCTTTTGTTACTTCTAGGCTGGACTACTGCAATGCTCTACTTTCCAGCTACCCGGATAAAGCACTAAACAAACTTCAGTTAGTGCTAAATACGGCTGCTAGAATCCTGACTAGAACCCAAAAATTTGATCATATTACTCCAGTGCTAGCCTCCCTACACTGGCTTCCTGTTAAGGCAAGGGCTGATTTCAAGGTTTTACTGCTAACCTACAAAGCATTACATGGGCTTGCTCCTACCTATCTTTCCGATTTGGTCCTGCCGTACATACCTACACGTACGCTACGGTCACAAGACGCAGGCCTCCTAATTATCCCTAGAATTTCTAAGCAAACGGCTGGAGGTAGGGCTTTCTCCTATAGAGCTCCATTTTTATGGAATGGTCTGCCTACCCATGTGAGAGACGCAGACTCAGTCTCAACCTTTAAGTCTTTACTGAAGACTTATCTCTTCAGTAGGTCCTATGATTAAGTATAGTCTGGCCCAGGAGTGTGAAGGTGAACGGAAAGGCTGGAGCAACGAACCGCCCTTGCTGTCTCTGCCTTGCCGGTTCCCCTCTCTCCACTGGGATTCTCTGCCTCTAACCCTATTACATGGGCTGAGTCACTGGCTTACTGGTGTTCTTCCATGCCGTCCATGGGAGGGGTGCGTCACTTGAGTGGGTTGAGTCACTGACGTGGTCTTCCTGTCTGGGTTGGCGCCCCCCCCTTGGGTTGTGCCATAGCGGAGATCTTTGTGGGCTATACTCGGCCTTGTCTTAGGACGGTAAGTTGGTGGTTGGAGACATCCCTCTAGTGGTGTGGGGGCTGTGCTTTGGCAAAGTGGGTGGGGTTATATCCTGCCTGTTTGGCCCTGTCCGGGGGTATCATCGGATGGGGCCACAGTGTCTTCTGATCCCTCCTGTCTCAGCATCCAGTATTTATGCTGCAGTAGTTTATGTGTCGGGGGGCTAGGGTCAGTCTGTTACATCTGGAGTATTTCTCTCGTCTTATCCGGTGTCCTGTGTGAATTTAAATATGCTCTCTCTAATTCTCTCTTTCTTTCTTTCTCTCGGAGGACCTGAGCCCTAGGACCATGCCTCAGGACTACCTGGCATGATGACTCCTTGCTGTCCCCAGTCCACCTGGCCGTGCTGCTGCTCCAGTTTCAACTGTTCTGCCTGCGGCTATGGAACCCTGACCTGTTCACCGGACGTGCTTGTTGCACCCTCGACAACTACTATGATTATTATTATTTGACCATGCTGGTCATTTATGAACATTTTAACATCTTGACCATGTTCTGTTATAATATCCACCCGGCACAGCCAGAAGAGGACTGGCCACCCCTCATAGCCTGGTTCCTCTCTAGGTTTCCTATTAGGTTTTTGGCCTTTCTAGGGAGTTTTTCCTAGCCACCGTGCTTCTTTCACATGCATTGCTTGCTGTTTGGGGTTTTAGGCTGGGTTTCTGTACAGCACTTTGAGATATCAGCTGATGTACGAAGGGCTATATAAATACATTTGATTTGATTTGATTTGAACTGTTCCGGAGAAAAATCAGGTACATGAGACATTTGGTCTCTGCAGATGGAGTTCTCCTCCGATTGCCCAGTTTGGCCGGGCAGCCAACTCGGTTCCAAACTTCTTCCATTTAAGAATGATGGAGGCCACTGTGTTCTTGGGGACCTTCAATGCTGCAGAAATGTTTTGGTACCCTTCCCCATATCTGTGCCTTGACACAAGCTCTACGGACAATTATTTCAACCTCATGGCTTGGCTTTTGCTCTGACATGCACTGTCAACTGTGGGACCTTATATAGACAGGTGTGTGCCTTTCCAAATCATGTCCAATCAATTGAATTTACCACAGGTGGACTCCAATCAAGTTGTAGAAACATCTCAAGGATGATCAATGGAAACAGGATGCACCTGAGCTCAATTGTGAGTCTCATAGCAAAGGGTCTGAATACTTATTTAAATAAGGTATCTGATTTAAATGTTTTATACATTTGCAAAAAAAAATTAAATCTGTTTTCACTTTGTCATCACGGGGTATTGTGTGTAGATTGCTGAGGATGTTTTTAAATGTAATCAATTATAGAACAAGGCTGTAACATAACAAAATGTGGAAAAAGTCAAGGGGTCTGAATACTTTCCGAAGGCACTGTATATGACATAAACAGAGAGGTATATTTTCTGGGTGACCTTAATATTGACTGGCTTTCATCAAGCTGCCCACTCAAGAAAAAGCTTGAAACTGTAACCAGTGCCTGCAACCTGGTTCAAGTTATGAGTCATCCTACCAAGGTATTTACAAACAGCACAGGAATGAAATCATCAGCATGTACTAATCACATCTTTACTGCAAAAATCTTCTTTATTATTATATATATTTTTTGCCCTTTTTCGTGATATCCATTTGATAGTTACAGTCTTGTCCCAATGCTGCAACTCCCGTATGGACACGGAAGAGGCGAAGGTTGAGAGCCATGCGTCCTTCGAAACACAACCCTGCCAAGGCGTACTGCTTCTTGACACACTGCTCGCTTAACCTAGAAGCCAGCCACAGCAATGTGTCGGAGGAAACACCATACAACTGGCGACCATGTCGAAATCTTCTTTAAAGCTGTATCCAAATCATTTCTAAAAATCTGTTTTCGCTTTGTCATTATGGGGTATTGTTTGTTAAAAAGAAACATCCTCTCACTGTCAACTGCGTTTATTTTCAGCAAACTTAACATGTGTAAATATTTGTATGAACATAACAAGATTCAACAACTGAGAGATAAACTGAACAAGTTCCACAGACATGTGACTAACAGAAATGGAATAATGTGTCCCTGAACAAAGGGGGGGGGTCGAAATCAAAAGTAACAGTCAGTATCTGGTGTGGCCACCAGCTGCATTATGTACTGCAGTGTATCTCCTCCTCATGGACTGCAGCAGATTTGCCAGTTCTTGCTGTGAGATGTTACCCCACTCTTCCACCAAGGCACCTGCAAGGTCCCGGACATTTCTGGGGGGAATGTCCCTAGCCCTCACCCTCCGATCCAACAGGTCCCAGACGTGCTCAATGGGATTGAGATCTGGGCTCTTCGCTGGCCATGGCAGAACACTGACATTCCTGTCTTGCAGGAAATCCCACACAGAATGAGCAGTATGGCTGGTGGCATTGTCATGCTGGAGGGTCATGTCAGGATGAGCCTGCAGGAAGGGTACCACATGAGGGAGGAGGATGTCTTCCCTGTAATGCACAGCATTGAGATTGCCTGCAATGACAACAAGCTCAGTTCGATGATGCTGTGACACACCGCCCCAGACCATGACGGACCCTCCACCTCCAAATCAATCCCGCTCCAGAGTACAGGCCTCGCTGTAACGCTCATTCCTTAGACAATAAACGTGAATCCGACCATCTTCCTGGTGAGACAAAACATCAACTCGTCAGTGAAAAGCACTTTTTGCCAGTCCTGTCTGGTCCAGTGACGGTGGGTTTGTGCCCATGGGCGACGTTGTTGCCGGTGATGTCTGGTGAGGACTTGCCTTACAACAGGCCTACAAGCCATCAGTCCAGCCTCTCTCAGCCTATTGCGGACAGTCTGAGCACTGATGGAGGGATTGTGCATTCCTGGTGTAAATCGGGCAGTTGTTGTTGCCATCCCGTACCTGTCCCGCAGGTGTGATGTTCGGATGTACCGATCCTGTGAAGGTGTTGTTACACGTGGTCTGCCACTGCGAGGACAATCAGCTCTCCGTCCTGTCTCCCTGTAGCGCTGTCTTAGGCGTCTCACAGTACGGACTTTGCAATTTATTGCCCTGGCCACATCTGCAGTCCTCATGCCTCCTTGCAGCATGCCTAAGGCACGTTCACGCAGATTAGCAGGGACCCTGGACATCTTTCTTTGATGTTTTTCAGAGTCAGTAGAAAGGTCTCTTTAGTGTCCTAAGTTTTCATAACTGTGACCTTAATTGCGTACCATCTGTAAGCTGTTAGTGTCTTAACGACCGTTCCACAGGCGCATGTTCATTAATTGTTTATGGTTCATTGAACAAGCATGGGAAACAGTGTTTAACCCCCCCCCCCCCCACACACACACACACACACACACACACACACACAATATCAGCATTGACTGTAGTTATTGTTGTATTTCATGAGTAAGAAATAGCAATGCAAAGGGACAGATAGGAAACCATTTTGCTCTAACTGGAGTTCATTATTAGCCTACTCAGTCAATAAACACAAGCCAGAAGGAAGATCTAGCTAAATTAGCCACAGAAAGTACTATAGAAATCTCACATTTCTGCAGCAGGTACCTCTTGCCGGGCCACTTCATTTTATAACAGGTTGAGGGACTAACGTTAACTTACTTCCGCTAGCTACTACTAGCTAGCATGAGGGACTAACTTACTTCCAGTAGCTAGCATGACTGTAGTCAGGTAGGGCTAGCTAGCAAGCAGTAACGTTAGCTGGCTAATGCTAACTAGCCAGGTAGTGCAAGCCAACTTTGTTCGGTTGTTGTTGAATTTGTTCTGTTGGCATGCTAACTACGTGATAAATTAAAGTCCTGTCACACAAATCGACCTGGCCCGGGTATCCTGGAAGGATATTGACCTCATCCCGTCAGTAGAAGATGCCTGGTTGTTCTTTAAAAGTGCTTTCCTCACCATCCTAAGTAAGCATGCCCCTTTCAAAAAACTGCATTGAGACTAGGAAACACTGTCACCACTGATATATCCACGATAATCGAGAATTTCAATAAGCATTTCTCTACGGCTGGCCATGCTTTCCACCTGGTTACCCCAACCCCGGCCAACAGCTCTGCACCACCCACAACAACTGGCCCAAGCCCCGCCCCGCTTCTCCTTCACCCAAATCCAGATAGCTGATGTTCTGAAAGAGCTGCAAAATCTGGATCCCTACAAATCAGCTGGGCTAGACAATCTGGAACCTCTCTTCCTAAAATTATCCCCCGCCATTGTTGCAACCCCTATTACTAGTCTGTTCAACCTCTCTTTCATATCGTCTGAGATTCCTAAAGATTGGAAAGCGGCCGCAGTCATCCCCCTCTTCAAAGGCGGAGACACTCTAGACCCAAACTGTTATAGACCTATATCCATCCTGCCCTGCCTTTCTAAAAGTCTTCAAAAGCCAAGTGAACAAACAGATCACCGACCATTTCGAATCCCACCGTACCTTCTCCGCTATGCAATCTGGTTTCCAAGCTGGTCACAGGTGCACCTCAGCCACACTCAAGGTCCTAAACGATATCATAACCGCCATTGATAAAAGACAGTACTGTGCAGCCGTCTTCATCGACCTGGCCAAGGCTTTCGACCGTATTCTTATCGGCAGATGTTGAATCAATTAATGAGCCTTGGTTTCAATTAATGAAACCAACAATTAATGAGCCTTGGTTTCTCTAATGACTGCCTTGCCTGGTTCACTAACTACTTCTCAGATAGAGTTCAGTGTGTCAAATCAGAGGGCCTGTTGTCCGGAACTCTGGCAGTCTCTATGGGGTTGCCACAGGTTTCAATTCTAGGCCGACTCTTTTCTCTGTATATACACTGCTCAAAAAAATAAAGGGAACACTTAAACAACACATCCTAGATCTGAATGAAAGAAATAATCTTATTAAATACTTTTTTCTTTACATAGTTGAATGTGCTGACAACAAAATCACACAAAAATAATCAATGGAAATCCAATTTATCAACCCATGGAGGTCTGGATTTGGAGTCACACTCAAAATTAAAGTGGAAAACCACACTACAGGCTGATCCAACTTTGATGTAATGTCCTTAAAACAAGTCAAAATGAGGCTCAGTAGTGTGTGTGGCCTCCACGTGCCTGTATGACCTCCCTACAACGCCTGGGCATGCTCCTGATGAGGTGGCGGATGGTCTCCTGAGGGATCTCCTCCCAGACCTGGACTAAAGCATCCGCCAACTCCTGGACAGTCTGTGGTGCAACGTGGCATTGGTGGATGGAGCGAGACATGATGTCCCAGATGTGCTCCATTGGATTCAGGTCTGGGGAACGGGCGGGCCAGTCCATAGCATCAATGCCTTCTTCTTGCAGGAACTGCTGACACACTCCAGCCACATGAGGTCTAGCATTGTCTTGCATTAGGAGGAACCCAGGGCCAACCGCACCAGCATATGGTCTCACAAGGGGTCTGAGGATCTCATCTCGGTACCTAATGGCAGTCAGGCTACTTCTGGCGAGCACATGGAGGGCTGTGCGGCCCCCCAAAGAAATGCCACCCCACACCATGACTGAACCACCGCCAAACCGGTCATGCTGGAGAATGTTGCAGGCAGCAGAACGTTCTCCACGGCGTCTCCAGACTCTGTCACATCTGTCACGTGCTCAGTGTGAACCTGCTTTCATCTGTGAAGAGCACAGGGCACCAGTGGCGAATTTGCCAATCTTGGTGTTCTCTGGCAAATGCCAAACGTCCTGCACGGTGTTGGGCTGTAAGCACAACCCCCACCTGTGGACGTCGGGCCCTCATACCACCCTCATGTAGTCTGTTTCTGACCGTTTGAGCAGACACATACACATTTGTGGCCTGCTGGAGGTCATTTTGCAGGGCTCTGGCAGTGCTCCTCCTGCTCCTCCTTGCACAAAGGCGGCGGTAGCGGTCCTGCTGCTGGGTTGTTGCCCTCCTACGGCCTCCTCCACGTCTCCTGATGTACTGGCCTGTCTCCTGGTAGCGCCTCCATGCTCTGGACACTACGCTGACAGACACAGCAAACCTTCTTGCCACAGCTCGCATTGATGTGCCATCCTGGATGAGCTGCACTACCTGAGCCACTTGTGTGGGTTGTAGACTCCGTCTCATGCTACCACTAGAGTGAAAGCACCGCCAGCATTCAAAAGTGACCAAAACATCAGCCAGGAAGCATAGGAACTGAGAAGGGGTCTGTGGTCACCACCTGCTGAACCTCTCCTTTATTGGGGGTGTCTTGCTTATTGCCTATAATTTCCACCTGTTATCTATTCCATTTGCACAACAGCATGTGAAATGTATTGTCAATCAGTGTTGCTTCCTAAGTGGACAGTTTGATTTCACAGAAGTGTGATTGACTTGGAGTTACATTGTGTTGTTTAAGTGTTCCCTTTATTTTTTTGAGCAGTGTATCAATGATGTCGCTCTTGCTGCGGGGGATTATTTGATCCACCTCTACGCAGACGACACCCTTCTGTATACATCTGGCTCTTCTTTGGACATTGTGTTAACAAACCTTCAAACGAGTTTGAACGCCACACAACACTCCTTCAGTGGCCTCCAACTGCTCTTGAATGCTATTAAAACAAAATGCATGCTCTTCAACCGATCGCTGCCCGCTCCCGCCAGCCCGACTAGCATCATTATTCTGGATAGATCTGACTTAGAATATGTGGACAACTATAAATACCTAGGTGTCTGACTAGACTGTAAATTCTCCTTCCAGACTCACATTAAGCATCTCCAATCCAAAGTTAAATCTAGAATCGGCTTCCTATTTCGCAACAAAGCCTCCTTCACTCATGCTGCCAAACATACCCTCGTAAAACTGACTATCCTACCGATCCTTGACTTCGGCGATGTCATTTACAAAATAGCCTCCAACACTCTACTCAGCAAATTGGATGCAGTCTATCACCATCCGTTTCGTCACCAAAGACCCATATACTACCCACCACTGCAACCTGTATGCTCTCATTGGCTGGTCCTCGCTACATATTCGTCGCCAAACCATCTATAAGTCTTTGCTAGGTAAAGCTCCGCCTTATCTCAGCTTACTGGTCACCATAGCAACACCCACCCGTAGCACGCGCTCCAGAAGTTATATTTCACTGGTCATCCCCAAAGCTAACACCTGCTTTGGCCGCCTTTCCTTCCAGTTCTCTGCTGCCAATGACTGGAACGAATTGCAAAAATCACTGAATTTGGAGACATATCTCCCTCACTAACTTTATAAGCGTCAGCTGTCAGAGCAGCTTACCGATCGCTGCAGCTGTCCACAGCCCATCTGTAAATAGCCCATCCAACCAACTGCCTATCTCATATCCATATTTGTTTTTGTTTTTCTGCTCTTTTGCACACCAGTATTTCTACTTGCACATTCTCATCTGCACATATATCTCTCCAGTGTAAATTGCTAAATTGTAATTACTTCGCCACTATTGGCCTATTTATTGACTTACCTCCTTACTTCATTTGTACACACTGTATACAGATTTTTCTATTGTGTTACTGACTGTACGTTTGTTTATCCCATGTGTAACTCTGTGTTGTTGTTTTTGTCGCACTGCTTTGCTTTATCTTGGCCAGGTCGCAGTTGTAAACGAGAACTTGTTCTCAACCGGCTTAAAAATAAAATAAAAATGTGTAATCCTTTCTCTGTGCTACTGACACTGCAGCTCAACCCAGACTGTAAACACACCCTCTATGCATCATGGATATTATATTATTTGTAATACTTTTTTTTCTGTTACTCGAGGCCAAATTTGGAAACCATAAATGAGAAAACGAGTTCATATGCAATTTGGTTTTTGGCTTTCAACTAGAAAAATTTGAAAAAGATTTATCTCCTGGTTATTAAGAGATCTTTCTTTATCTGGATGTGTACTTTTATCAAAATCTGAAGGTCTGTCCAGATTAGTTTATACCTCCCTTACCTTGGATGTTCCTCTGTCAGTAACTAAAATACTAAATTATTTAACTTCATATGGAGGAATAAACCTCATTATTTGAGAAAAGTGGTAATATGTAGCACCCAAAGTGAGGGAGGTTTGAATGCTCTGGATTTTAAAACCTGTAATATAATCTTTAAGATAAAATGGATACAGAACTATTTAAGAAATAAGGATTGCATTTGGAATATAATCCCTAATTTAATATTCCAACAGATTGGTGGTCTAGAATTCTTACTCAAATGCAACTTTGATATGGGTAAAATCCCTATTAAGCTTGCTAACTTTGATAAACAAGTACTTCTAACTTGGAACCTCATGTACAAACAATACAAAAACAAGTCTTTATTTTTCCAGAACTGGTTTGACAACAACATTATTTGGGTTAAACATTTATTGAATAATGATGGCTAACTATATGATTATCCAGCATTTATGAGAACACACAATGTTACATTCACTCCTGGGGAGTATCAAATTGTTGTTAGAGCTGTCCCTAAAGGTGCTATTCTTCTTTTAGGAGAATATAACAATACTCCAAGGGCAACATACCCTCGTAAAACTGACCATCCTACCAATCCTCGACTTCGGCGATGTCATTTACAAAATAGCCTCCAATACCCTACTCAACAAGCTGGATGCAGTCTATCACAGCCATCCGTTTTGTCACCAAAGCCCCATATACTACCCACCACTGCGACCTGTACGCTCTCGTTGGCTGGCCTTCGCTTCATAATCGTCGCCAAACACATTGGCTCCAGGTCATCTACAAGACCCTGCTAGGTAAAGTCCCCCCTTATCTCCGCTCACTGGTCACCATAGCAGCACCCACCTGTAGCACGCGCTCCAGCAGGTATATCTCTCTGGTCACCCCTAAAGCCAACTCCTCCTTTGGTCGTCTCTCCTTCCAGTTCTCTGCTGCCAATGACTGGAACGAACTACAAAAATCTCTGAAACTGGAAACACTTATCTCTCTCACTAGCTTTAAGCACCAGCTATCAGAGAAGCTCCCAGATCACTGCACCTGTACATAGCCCATCTATAATTTAGCCCAAACTACTACCTCTTCCCCTACTGTATTTATTTATTAGATTTATTTTGCTCCTTTGCACCATATTATTTATATTTTAACTTTGAACTTTCTTCAAATAACAAATCTACCATTCCAGTGTTTTACTTGCTATACTTTATTTACTTTGCCACCATGGCCTTTTTTGCCTTTACCTCCCTTATCTCACATCATTTGCTCACATTGTATATAGTCTTATTTTTTTTCCTACTGTATCATTGATTGTATGTTGTTTTACTCCATGTGTAACTCTGTGTTTTTGTATGTTGTCGAACTGCTTTGCTTTATCTTGGCCAGGTCGCAATTGTAAATGAGAACTTGTTCTCAACTTGCCTACCTGGTTAAATAAAGGTGAAATAAAATAAAATAAAAAACTGTTGAGGATTTTGTAGCCTCAATACAATTAGAAGGAATTGACATTTTAAACTATAAATGTAATAACATGTATATAAGGAAACTATGTCAATATGTTACCATTCCCTCTGCTAAAATGTACTGGAAAGCAGCCATAGGACAAGTGAACTGGAACAAAGTTTTGTTGTTGTCTGGTAAATATTGTATATCTAATAAGGTGAAAGTAGTATCATACAAACTCATTCATAGAATCTACCCTGTAAAGACCTTTATTATACACATATTTAAAATAACTATTGATAGCAAATGTGTGGCTGTGACCCAGAAACTCTTGACCAATTTTTTGGGACTGTTCTTATGTCAGAAGATTTTGGAGTGAGTTAGAAGATTTTGTTTTAAAATAAATGACTATTAATGTTAATCTGAGAGACTCTGATATTATGTTTTATTTTGATCCAAATGATATGGACCCTGACTTAACTTTAAATGTTAATTTGTTTGTCTTTCATGGAAGATTCTTTATCCATAAAATGAAGTGGGCAGAGAACAAACCCCGCTTCACATTATTTCTTCACATTATTTAAGATATAATTTAAATATTATTTTGAAATGATCCGTAAATGTAAAAACAAAAAAGCAATACCACCATAAAAGTATTTAACAAATTGAAAATTAATCTTGATATGTAATACCCCTGTCTGTTAGGTTTATGTATTCTTGTTTGTATATTTCAGTTTTTTTGTATTTGTTGTGTTCATAATAATAAAATAATATAAATAAATAAAAAATACAAATACAAATAAAAAACATGGGCTTGCTGGCTATGCTCAGACAGAAATACCGGTAACTTAATTTCTGGATCAGAGAGAAAGATGCGAAACTACTATATACTGATTAACTTTGATAGATAATCTTTAATATGCTGGCTTGGACAGCCGGTGAGCAAGGAGTTCGCGGGAGGAGACAGAATGGTCATAGTGTTTGCTGCAAGCTACTAGCAATGATGGCTATCGCACACACTTGAAAATGTCAAAGATGTGTATAAACCAAGACAGACCACAGCCTGTCGTTTCCATGGGGAACATAGAGTCATAGGCAGATAAAGAAAGCAGGTGGGCAGAGCCAAGCACGAGCTAGCGAGATCCTATTGGCGTGTTCTAGCATCCTCTGCATATTTCCGTTAGAGAAACGCCTCCTATGAAGTGCGCGTGTGCAATAAATACATTCTCATTTCCACTCCTAAACAACACGATTTTTTTAAAGTATGCAAAGGATACAGTCTAGAAAACTTAGTCCACTCTGTTCATAACAGATTATAGTTTTGGGAACAGAAAACTGTATTGAGATCAAATGTTTCATCGATAAGAACATTTGCAGAATGTCGGCCCAAACCCATATCGTTCCGTCTTCTCCCACTGCCGGACAGTGGGCTTCCATATTTGGTAGTGAGTGGAAACGCCGAACGGTTATTCATATTTATACATCCTGTGACATATCTGTCTCATTGTTCTATCTGTGTTACTGTTCTTCTTCTTCTGTGGGGTTTCATACTGTCTGTTGTTGCCCGGACAGTTAAAACACGCCCCATCGATACAGCCACCACCGAAAGAGACTGCTGCTAGCAGTTCTTATATAATATACACCTTACCGCCTCATGTTACCAAACTCCCCCCCCCCCCCCCCCCCCCCGTGTTTGATTGACAGTTCTAACACATCGAAAACGCCACGGAGCAATGAGGAAACGAAATAGCAAAATGGTGATTGATTTATTGAATTTGACAGTTTTAAACCACATACAGTATGGAAATGCATTATCAATTGCCAATAATTCTTTCTGTCACAATTATTGCTATTACAACAAGGTAGTCATTCGCATTTTTATATTTTAGTCATTTAGCAGATGCTCTTATCTAGAGCAACTTACAGTAGTGAATGCATACATTTCATCTCATACTGGTCCCCAGTGGGAATCAAACCCACAATATTAAACCCACCACCCTGGCAGTTGCAAACACCATGCTCTACCAACTGAGCCACACAGGATTTTACCTTCATTTAACTAGGGAAGTCAGTTAAGAGCAACTTCTTATTTACAATGACAGCTTACCGGGAACAGTGGCTTAACTGCCTTGTTCAGGGACATAACAACAGATTTTTACTTTCTCAGCTCAGGGATTCAATCCAGCAACCTTTCAGTTACTGGCCCAACACTAACCACTAGCCTAACTGCTGCCCCAAATGTAACAAGGCTACCTGCCACACCATAAATGTAATAAGCTTTTACGTTTCATTTTTAAATGTGTCAGTGTTGTACTGGATAGTACCATGGAAATTAATGGATCATACTCAATCATGAAAATGCTATATATTTTTTTGCATTTCAATTTGAATTCTGTCACAAAGGAATTGCAAACATATTAATTTAACATTTGCCCATTTGCATTACCAATTGAGTTTCGGCAGCTAAATGCTTCCATAGGCTGTAAAGTATGTTCTTAACTAAATTGGCCACTGTGTTAGATTTTACTTTTCCAAACCATTGTTTTTATTAACAATTAAAGTGAATAGACTCAGCCATTGATATTACAGTTAAAACATATTTGGAGTCATATAAAAAAAAAGAATATAGTAAAAATATGATTGTTCCATGCTGTTGATTTTCAAAAATAATTCAGTTACATAAAAAAAATGACCTACAGTCATTTTAGTTTCTGCATAAGAACATCCAAATCCATTCCCACACCTTGCATATATTGTACTTATACTATAGTTTAACTGTTGTTCCACTGTTGGAGATCGAGACAGTATCATATTTCATATCATATCTTCATCGTCTTCTTCGTCTTTGTCTTCATAATCATCTTCTTCGTCTTTATAATCATCTTCGTCATAATCATAAACATCTTCGTCTTCATAATCATCTTCTTCGTCTTTGTCTTCATAATCATCTTCTTCATCGAAAAACTCAACATCATTGTCGTTGTTCACTGTTAAGCCTCTGATACTTGTTTCCTGTAAGAAGGTCTCATTGGGCTTTTCCACTGTCACACAGGCCTTCACTGGTAAAATCCTCACAGGGTGGAGTTTACAGCCATTAAGGCAAAAAGGAAAGACTTTCTCAGTGAAAGTGTGTGTGAATGTGTGTAGAACTGTCTTATTATCAGGGTCAGAGAATGACAGCTTACCTCCATCCCAGTCCAGCTGCACTCTGATCCTCAGGGGTTTCTGTCTCACAGTAAGGAGAGTGTCTGACCCTGATGGAGAATGTGTATCATATTTACCACCAGTGAATCGAATTTGCCAGTATCCATTCTTTACTTCTCCCTTCCTCTGGACAGATTCTGTCATCACACCCAGTGACCAGTGAGTATTGTCCCCAACCTCAATGTCCCAGTTGTGTGTCCCTGAATTAAAGCCTTCGGAGCCTAGGACCATTCTAAAGGTATCAAACCTCTCTGGGTTGTCAGGAAGCTGCAGTGTTTCATCACTGTCATTGATGCTGTCTTCATCACGGTGTCTCACACTGGTCAGATCATCAGACAGGATGAGATGTGGTTGGGAAGTATTGGGGTTCAGAATCACAGGAGTGTATTTCACAATCTCATGCATTTTCTCCCAGACTCTAAATTGCAGGTTGCCCAAGTATTTAGCCACATTAATCAGCACTCCTGAGACCAGCATTGGATCTGGCAGTTTCCATTGGGCTCTTTCCATTGTGGACTCATAGTTCTGCAGAAATGAGATGTCTTCAGCTTTCAGCTCCTCCTCTAAGAATCTGATTGTGTTCGCAAGTGATGAAATCTCTCTGCTCATTTCTTCAATCTTCTCTTTCATCACTCGATTCTTGTGCTCTTCTTCCTCCTTTAGTTCAGCTATCCTGGCTGCCTCTTCCTCTCGTAGAAACTGGTGAAGCTTCTCAAACTGCCCCTTAATTTGACCCTCTGTGTGCTGGGCCTGGCTCAAAATGTGTTCAGCACAGGTTTGGCTAATTTTACTAAAGACACCAAGCTTCTCCTTTAAGGAATTCACTGCTGTCTGGAGGTCTTCCTTCTGTTCCTGTGCAGCTTCATCTATGGGGCTACAGTTATGATTTTTGTGTTTTTTTGAAGTCTGACATACCACACAGATTAGCTTTTTATCCTCCAGGCAGAAGAGTTTGAATTTCTCACTGTGCAAACTGCAGAGCACCTCAGACCTTGCTGTATCCATTAAGATCCTCTTCTTGCACACAGGGCATTGCTGAGAATTGTTCTGGTTCCAGCATTCATGTATACAGACTGTGCAGACTTTGTGGTGGCATGACAGTGTAACAGCATCCCTGAGGATGTCATGGCACACAGGACAATATGTTTGGCTGTCTCTCTGTAGCTTCTCAGCGAGATTGTGGTGGTTCATCTTCCTCAGGATCTCTAGTGACACCTTCACAGCTCCCTCATAGCTTGAGGTCTTAATCATCTTATCCACAGTGGTTAGCCTGTCCGTGTTCTCCAGCTTGCTCTTAGGGAAGGGAGGAAAATCGTTGAGCACAACCTGAGTCAGGTACCACTGGAATATCTTAAGGTCTTCAGTGACTAGCTGTTCTAAAATGGCCAACAGCAGCTCAGGAACAGGAATGGATGTCGCCATCATCAATCTGCAGATACAGGACTACAGAATGATTTACTTGCCTTTTTAATAACCTTCCCTTCTAACAGTCCGTTATTGGCGTTTCCAATTTTCTATCTGTTACTACTACAAATGTAAATCCCAGTCTTGCGTCGTGTGTCACCTCGTGTGTCAGAAATGGAAAGTGAAACTTAACTCCTGTGAGAGATGAGCTTGTCTTCCTGTATTCTGATATCAAGTCAAGGGGTGGAGCTTAGAGAAACTAGGTCACATAAAGGTGGTGTACAGTTTTCTTCCCCATTCTGAATGACAGATAAATAAGGTGGGGTATTGATATGTCAGGGCTGCAATAAGCAGGGCACACATTGATGAATGTTGACATAAATATATTGTGTATAACAGACTGGTACTGTATATACACACAGTCAGGGACGTCACTAGAGATTCATGGACAGGGGGGCTAAGCCTCTTTTAGGGGGGTCTGGGCATACTCCCCCAGGATTTGTTTTAAAGCCCCCAAAACGTCTTTTCATCATGTATTTTTAGAGTAACAACGGGTGCAAAACCGATCAAAATAAGGTTATTTTTGGTCAAAGTTGGCTAAAAGTATACCTGTCTCATAGTTTGTGTTAGACACTGATCTAATATGACTTACTTAAATTCTATCCAAATAAAGAAATGAAAGTCCACTAAGTCCACTCTGTCCCCATCCATCCAACACCAATAAAAGGCACAAAAATGGCTGTACGATCTAGCCAAAATACTTTTTGGATGTTATTTTGAGAGAGAGAGAAATATGAAGACATGCAGGTCATATTATATCATTAGAAAAAAATCTTTATTTAAATTTGTTGCTCAAAATTAACCCAATAATTCAGACACATGGAACATCTTAAACAGTATCATCCACAATGGGGCAAAACTAAATTCAACTAATGAGCTAAATACGAAAAATAATTAGGAATAAAATCAGATAAAAAAGTAAGATCCCAAACAAATATTACTACCTATATTACAGAACTTATCCTCCTGCTTCTCTCTTTTGATGCTTATTTTGTGGGTAGACGCATCAAAGTGTACCTCCTATTTTTAAAGGTGGCAAAGCGGTCAATAACACTAGTGGCTTAGTGGCCTAAGCACTTCACCCTCAATGGACATGGCTGCAAGACTTGCAAGCCTTTTCTGACCCATTGTCTTACGCAACCAGGAGTGCAGCCGGCGCAGTGCACTAAAGGACCTTTCACAGGAGCAGCTGCTCACAGGAATTGTGAGGGCAACCTGAATTATTTTCTTCAGAGAAGGAAACATCATCATCCAGGAGGTTATGGACAGCAAGCATTTCTTTGGGAGGACATCCAGTCTCTCTTTTCCGGGCAAGAAAGATTCTTGCCACCAACATCTCTTCTGTTTTAACATCAATACCGTAGTGCTTGGCAAACTCAGTTAAGCATGATGTATCTAGGAAGTTTTTTGAGTTGGGGCTGCATGCCTGTATGCCTTTGAGCAGACCTGCATCTACAGTCGAGAATTGCCGGTCAAGCTCACAAACCATCCTGTCCAAGCAGCTGAGCAACAGCTCTGTTTTCATTGTTTGGGAACTTGACAATTCTGTGCCTAAATTTAAAAGTAATGCTACCAAATACTAATTGAGTGTATGTAAACTTCTGACCCACTGGGAATGTGATGAAATAAATAAAAGCTGAAGTAAATCATTCTCTCAACTATTATTCTGACATTTCACATTCTTAAAATAAAGTGGTAATCCTAACTGACCTAAGACAGTGATTTTTTACTAGGATTAAATGTCAGGAATTGTGAAAAACGAAGTTTAAATATATTTGGCTAAGGTGTATGTCAACTTCAGACTTCAACTGTACATATGATATGAGCAATGTAAGACATGTAAACATTATTTAAAGTGGAATTGTTTAAAGTGACTAGTGATCAATTTATTAAAGTGGACAGTGATTGGGTCTCCATGTAGGCAGCAGCCTCTCTGAGTTAGTGATTGCTGTTTAGCAGTCTGATGGCCTTGAGATAGAAGCTGTTTTTCAGTCTCTCGATCCCAGCTTTGATGCACCTGTACTGACCTCGCCTTCTGGATGGTAGCGGTGTGAACAGGCAGTGGCTCGGGTTGTTGTTGTCCGTCCTTGATGATCTTTTTGGCCATCCTGTGACATTGGGTGCTGTACGTGTCATGGAGGGCAGGTAGTTTGCACCCGGTGATGCTTTGGGCAGACCGCATCACCCTCTGGAGAGCCTTGTGGTTGAGGGCGGTGCAGTTGCCGTACCAGCCCGACAGGATGATCTCGATTGTGCATCTGTAAAACTTTGTCAGGGTTTTGGATGACAAGCCAAATTTCTTCAGCCTCCTGAGGCTGTTGCGCCTTCTTCACCACACTGTCTGTGTGGGTGGACCATTTCAGTTTGTCTGTGATGTGTACGCCCAGGAACTTAAAACTTTTCACATTCTCCACTGCTGTCCATTCGATGTGGATAGGGGGGTTCTCCCTCTGCTTTTTCCTGAAGTCCACAATCATCTCCTTTGTTGCTTTGACGTTGAGTGAGAGGTTGTTTTCCTGACACCTCCTCCCTGTAGGCTGTCTCGTCGTTGTTGGTTATCAAGCCCACTACTTGAAGTAGAGTTTGAAGTAGAGTTTCTGGCAGACTGTTCTTTGTGGACGTACAATCATCGCGAATTGAACTATGGGGCGTTTCAGGCGCCGAGTGAACAGAATTGTACACTCGCAAACTCTGTCAATAACGAGGGCTGAGGGGTTTACTTTGCGAAGTTCCCTTGTTTGGTTAATCATTTCGACCAACGGCAGGGATTCCCCCAAGGTCATAAAGCGATTGTAAATGGAGCCCAGATCAACCCGAATGGCCTCATTGACTGCCGGCCCGTGATTGGTCTGTGTAGGCACGTGGTCCTGCGTGATTACAAATTTAGTCAGAATGGATCACTATTTAATTCAATGTCTCGATTTGTTTCGAACTTTAAAATAATTCACCATGGAGATCGAACTTGATCACAGTAAACAAATTTTATAGCCAAAAACAGGCGTCTATTTTTTTTTGATTGTTTGGGTATTCTGGCGATCGTAATTTACATATGCTTTCTATGGCAGACAGGGCTTTTGGCACGGCTACTGTAGGGTAGCTAAGCAGTATCCAACCAGCAGAGCTCGTGACTTCACGCTGCAGACCGGACACTGGGGTTTGAGCCTAACATAATACCTGTACGCCCGAGCAAACCGTTTGTTGAGTTCATCTTCAGTTTGAAACTCTTGCCAAAGTGTTAGAAGGGGAATATTAACATTTACTGTTGTTGATACAAATGTTGAAATTCCATGCATTATGGCAACGACATGTCTTACTCTTGACAACTTTTCATTCTAATGATAAGATAACCCTTTTCTCATTTAACTTGCTGCAAGAAATATAGGGACGTAAAAAGACTCAAATTCCACCAACATACAGTAGACTATTCTTATAATTCCTTATTTTTAGCCATCAGGGGGCACTATAATTCCACCCCTTTAGCTTTAACAGTAGGTGTTCATAACAACATGGGTTCAGCCTCATTTACCTAATGCTAATTTATAGATGCGCCAATCACAGATGGAGAGCATGATGTCCACCATGCCCATCACATTCTTTTTGCTGTCACTTACAAAATCATGCACCTTTGATATCCCAATATTCCAAATTTAAATTAATATGGGTTAAATGGAATAGTAACTGAAATGTGGACACTGACTGTAGGCCTATCACCTCTGACATGTAGCGTGATTTAATATTAACTCCTGCAGAATTATGCGTTTCTTGCAGTGAAATTATACAACAAATGTCAATTTTGTTTCGGGAACAGGAGTGGAGAAATATGACTTCTTTCTTTCAGCATCTCTTGTCAAAATTCAATGCTTGTGTTATGTATTATCTTCTACACTTTTATGCAAGCAGACAGTATTTCAACCAAACAAAATATGCACCCAAGACGAACTGAAGTGTTATCATAAACATGTTTTCTCAGCTTTTCATTTCCTTAAAATCGGTCAAACTGATGACATTCAGACATTTTGCACAGGACCAAACATAATCACACAACACTCATGATATGCGAAACTGAGCTTGCACAGACCGCAAAAAAAACTGTAAATAAGATAAGATATTTACATGTATCCTGTCTTAGATCACCACAAACCAGGCATCTGATCTGGGTTTCTTATATCCGGGATACAAGCTTTTTCGGGTTATTGTAAACTGGATATGATGTTTATATGTGTCAACTCAAACAGAATAATTGCGTATGCAGAATAATAACGGTATATTGGTGTGCATGTAAATGTGGTCATTGATGGCATAATGGGTGTGAGTGTACCCATAGAGCAAAGCAAAAGTAAAAGCAGGAAGAGTAACCATCAATATGTGCTGTGATTTGATTAAACTCAATTGACATTACAAAAAATACATTCCATTGCATGAGCCTCAATAATTGGAGAAAAGTTGCATTCGTGAGCATCTTTAAATGAATGGGTAGACTACCCTAAACACTTTTAAAATGCCCCATGTAGATTGTGAGAGCCTCAAATAAGTTATGTGTGTTCTTGAATAACACAAACTATAGCCAACTAATCACTATAATTAGCAGCATGTACAGTAGTGGCTGTTTGTTTACACCATCCTCTTATCGTCTCTTTCTCACGCTGGATTTAGAATCACATGAAATCGTCATGGTCTCCTGCTTAATTTACTGGACGAGACGTGCTTTGGCCGGATTGAGTAGTGACAGTTGACTTTAGTGCCCCAAGGGATTGCGCACAAGGCAGTTGGTGATCTGTGAACACACATGGAACATTTCAGCGCAGTCAGTCCCAACGATGGTCAAAGTTGGGTAAATGTCTGAGAGCTGATGCAAGGACTTCAAAATGAATCAGATGGAGTTGCTGTATCAAATAATCGTATTCGGTATGGCGGTATAAGGGATAAAAGAAAAAACAAAAGCACATCGAAACTTGGCTGATCGCAATCTGATCAACCGGACGTCTCCAAGTTCGTTAAGCAAAACCGTTCCACCATCGAGACAGTTTCTGATAGCTCAATGTATAGTGTATGTGACGCACGGAGTGCACAAGACAAGGCTGTATTCTTACAGGTGCGATTTTGTAGCCTACACTAGTCAAGCTACTCTTCTTGGGTTGTTGAAACTCACGAAACTCCGAGACTGGAAGTTACATGGAATAAAGTGACAGCCAAAATGAGAATTTACTCTCATATCTGGAGGTTGTTACAGATATTCCTAGCGACGATTGTCACAGTTGTCACCCAAGGTATGTGCCTTTTATTGTAAGTGAAAACTAGCCTGAGTGATTTTCTGCATATACCTATATTCATTTAGATTCTATTTTGCTCTATTCCATGGATGTTTTTGATTGGTATAGCCTACATTTAATTATAGACTCTTTATGGTGTTGTTCGAATGGTCTAGACGTGTATTCTAGTTTATTTCCTATAAAATAATATCAAACTAGTAGCCTCTTAATAATGTTTGTGTTGTCTCTTTATAATATAATTATGATCGAGATGTTGATGACACAACATAGACCAGCGTTTCCCAAACTCGGTCCTGGAGACCCCAAGGCGTTCACGTCTTGGTTTTTGCCCCAGCACTACACAGCTGATTCAAATAATCAAAGCTTGATGATGAGTTGATTATTTGAATCAGCTGTGTAGTGCTATGGCAAAAAACAAAACGTGCACCCCTTTGGGTCCCCTGGACCGAGTTTGTGAAACGCTGAAATAACCACTGTTGCCCTTGTGGTTCAAAATGTATTTAACTTATAGTTTCCTTTGAAATTATATACCATACATTTATGACTACAACTGACATACACACTGACCAAGCCATCAGTCAAATGGCCTACCAAGATACAGTAGGCCAAAGAGGTCCACTTTAGCCTAATTAGCCTACTCCAAAGAGCATGGTAAACAAACGTTTTTTTTAAATTTGGGGTTGATCTTATTGATTTGTACTGATGTAACATTGCTGGTGTGAATTTTGTTTTTTTGCAAACCTCTATTTCTGTCTGGCGTTATGGCGGCGCCAATTGCATGCTCTGGCAATTTCGACTTGTAAAAGCCAGCACTCCACGGTGGCGCCAGGGTCGCTAATTTGCCTGTTTTATATAAACTCAATAGCGCTAGGTTGGAAAGGTGTGTCCTTAAAAACATGCGCCAATGTGCCAATTTCAAGCAGCGCTACTGGTGATATTTAAACTGGTCTTAGCAGTAACGCAATTGGTTATGCCATCGATTTTGCCAGCAGAGGAGCACAATAGCCTAATCAGTAGCATATAACCAATGTTTTATTAAAATATAATTAGCAGCAAAACAGTCAACAGACATTCCTGTTTTTTCTTTATGCTGGACGTAATTATTTGTCCATGCAGCTTCTGTGCAAAGTTTGGACTCATTGGGCCTATCTGTGATGCACATTGAATGAAAGGTGTCAGTGACTGTAGGAAGGCTTTTTAGGAACATAAACGTATAACAATAGACTGCTTATTGTTTTTCCTTTTATCATTTAAAAAATAATGTAGCACCCAACTGTAAAATCGCGGGAATTCCGATCCCTGGCCTTGGTGCTGAATCCTTTTGTAGTTTAGGCTATTTGCCTGTTCATTTGTTTATCTTTCACGTGGCAAAGTCCAAAGTCACTAACAGGCCATATCAGGCGATGGTACTGTAAGCTAATCTTATTATAATGTTTGGCCAATGTCCAATTGTCCATGGCTCTAACATGTAGTGCATTTTCGAAATGCTATGTGTGTAGAGGAATATTTTCATGTTGAAGCCAATTGCTTCTATGTTGAAGCCTGACAGACCACTGAACCTATACCACCAGCACTAAGATGTACTATTGCGTTAAGTAGCGCTGAGATTTACCATTATGTTAGGTTTGTAAAAATAGAGCCCTAGAGTATGTGTTGGATGTACTGTGTACCAGTACCTCTGTTACATTGGAGTATCACCAGTTTATGCACTTTAAATCATATAAAATGTTATTTGTCACATGCTTCATAAACAACAGGTGTAGACTAACAGTGAAATTCTTACTTATTGCCCTTCCTAACAATGCAGAGAAAACAATTGAATAATAATAGAAGGACAATAACATGATAAATAAATACACAATGAGTAAAGATAACTTGGCTATATACATGGGGTACCAGTACACAGTCAATGTGACGAGGCGAAAGGATAGATAATAAGCAGTAACAGCATATGTGATAAGTTAAACGAGTTAGTGCAAGGGAGGGGCAATGCAGATAGTCCAGGTAGCTATTTGATTAACTATTTAGCAAGTTCCACTCATGAAATGGACACACATGAAACATTTATATTGCTTTCATTCCCTAAGTTTAGTGACAGTGTCCAGCAGAGCTAGTCCAGAACTCATCATTGTGCTCATTCACATCACCTCAGTAATGAAATGGACAAGACCCTGTGGACTTTAATTACAAACCCAGCAATATTCCACATCACAAAGGCATTTGCTAAAAAGCTTTTAACTGCCTCAAATTCCGCTATTTCCAGGCGATGTGGCCCTCCTGAATTATAATAAACAGACTGGATAAAGAGATAATAAAAAGGAGAAATCCTGATAAAACAGATTTTTAAAAGCAGCTTTAAGAGTCTCATTGGATATAGCAATCTCTACCAATCCCCACACAGGCCTAAGCATCTCCCTCCCTCCCTCCCTCCCTCCCTCCCTCCCTCCCTCCCTCCCTTTCTGTACAAATCTGATCAGTGCTCTATCTCGTGTGTATGTTTATGTAGCAGTTGCAGGGACATAGGGTCTTTTCAAGAGTAAACCACCATTTCTATTAGGAGAGCTTTGTCCCTGAAATGCTTAGCTCATGCCTGACCTTTCCCCTGGGTAGAGGGCACTGCCATTATGGAAGTAAACAACATCTTGACCTAAACACAGGCTCTCTTCACCACTTCATGTGGAATAAGTGAGATATCTGTGTCATGGCTCCATTCAAGTCATTGGAAATCAGATCACTTACAGGCTGTTCTGCATATATGGAAATGGCAGGTAGCCTAGCGGTTAAGAGTGTTGGACCAGTAACCGAAAGGTTGCTCGTTCAAATCCCCAAACTGACTAGATGAAAAACCTGTTTGTGCTCTTGAGCATGGCACTTAACCATAATTGCTACTGTAAGTCGCTTTGGATAAGAGTGTCTGCTAAATTACTGAATTGTATTTTAGCACATTAGAATGCATGGGGGTTGCACACACAATGTACTTAGTGATGGAGGAACAGACACTTACCTGTATACAAACATGATATTATTGCAGAAGAAAAGGAACAGGCAAACTGTTACTGGCCATTCAAACACCATGCATCATAAGCCAGGTTTGTTTGGTGTGTGGTCAACCCAAATTAGTGGGTTCCATCAAGACAAACTCAAGTTGAATAGCTTGTCAGAGCGTGACAGATAATTCTGTATTAAAAGAGACAATGTATTGTATGCTAGTTGGTCTCAATATAATGCTGACAATAGCATGCAATGACAGCATGGGTAATGTTTTGTTTCCTAGTAACAACCAATAGCCTACTGTAATAGCACAGTACTGTAAGTAAAGATAGCTTGTACTCATGACTGAGCAGTACTGTGCTGTCCAGAAATTGGTCAGCTGACAGCTTTACCTCTACTGGGAACAATGCCAAGCAGACCTAAACACACTTATAGCCATGTCATTAATTAGCTTTTGCCTTAGTCTCCTCACTTTTTTTAATCAACCTTACATGTTTCACTGTGTCCAGTGATGCTAATGGTACTGTGGTACTGTTTTTACCCCCAACATTAGAACACAGGACCATATGTAGTCCTGTCGGGCTCCCTGTTCCTAGCGTTCTGATGCCCTTATTATTTGCTGTATCTAACAGGCTCACAAGTAGTGACTTATTCTGAAAAAAGAGACACATTATGTTTAAAGGTTGCCTTAGTCTTATTTAATCAGTTCTGAAAATCTCTCTCTCTCTGCTTTTTCATATCTAATATATTATATTTAAATTGTTATTACTATTGCTTAATGCAAGTGCTTATTCCCTAAAGATAGACTCCCACTGTACAAATCTAACCTATTCACAGATATTTTCATTTGGAATCAACTAGAGAATTTGGAAAATAAATTTGATTAACAGCATATCATTTTGCGCTCGGTATATGGATTCAGTTGTGCATTGTTTTTCCTTTTGCATTTGAAGAGCAAAGCAGTTGATCCTTGTAAGAACGAAAACAACAATGTCAATGGAGACATTAGAGAAGTACATTTCTATATACCAGAAAATATATTGTTTAGGTGGACAGGGAAATAGAAAAGTGAAAGGTCTCAGTCTCCAAGTTGAGTGATTGGCGCAGCTCTGTGCTGAAACAGCTGGTGGAGGGATTTGGCATTGTGCTTAACAGCTGGATGCAATGCTTTCATCATGGGTAGTGAGGATGGATATACAGTATAGGCGCAGCATATACACTATATATACAGAAGTATGTGGACACTACTTCAAATTAGTGGATTCGTCTATTTCAGCCACACCCGTTGCTGACAGGTGTATACTGTAAAATCGAGCACACAGCCATGCAATCTCCATAGACAAACATTGGCAGTAGAATGAAGTGCTCAGTGACTTTCAATGTGGCACCATCATAGGATGCCACCTTTCCAATTTCTGCCCTGTTAGAGCTTCCCCGGTCAACTGTACGTGCTGTTATTGTGAACTGGAAACGTCTAGGAGCAACAATGGCTCAGCCACGAAGTGTTAAGCCACACAAACTCACAAAATGGGACCGACGAGTGCAGAAGCGCGTAAAAAACGGTTGCAACACTCACTAACGAGTTCCAAACTGCGTCTGGAAGCAACGTCAGCACAATAACTGTTCGTCGGGAGCTTCATGAAATGGGTTTCCATGGCTGAGTTGCCGCACACAAGACTAAGATCACCATGCACAATGCCAATCGTTGGCTGGAGTGGTGTAAAGCTCATCGCCATTGGACTCTGGAGCGGTGAATCACACTTCACCGTCTGTCAGTCTTATGGACGAATATGGGTTTGGCGGATGCCAGGAGAACGCTACCTGCTAGAATGCATAGTGCAAACTGTAAAGTGTAAAGTTTGGTGGAGGAGGAATCATGGTCTGGACTGTTTTTCATGGTTTGGGCCAGGCCGCTTAGTTCCAGTGAAGGGAAATCTTAATGCCGCAGCATACAATGACATTCTAGAAGATTCTGTGCTTCCAACTTTGTGGCAACAGTTTGGGGAAGGCTCTTTCATGTTTCAAATGTTTTATTTAACTAGGCAAGTCAGTTAAGAACAAATTCTTATTTACAATGACGGCCTACCCTTGCCAAACCCTCATGACGCTGGGCCGATTGTGCTCCGCCCTATGGGACTCCTAATCACAGCCGGTTGTGATACAGGCTGGAATCGAACCAGGGTCTGTAGTGATGCCTCTAGCACTGAGATGCAGTGCCTTAGACCACTGTGCCACTCAGGAGCTCTGGAGCTTGACAATGCCCTAGTGCGCAAAGCGATGTCCATACAGAAATGGTTTGTCGAGATCGGTGTGGAAGAACAGTTGCAGCACATCTCCCTCCTGCAAAGATGCAGAAGCAGAAAAGGCCCAGTGAGTGTTTATTCACAGCGGTAGGAGATGTTGCCAGCTCTGGTATTAAGCAGCACATCTGTCAGTGGCCACTGGTGGAGACAGCCCAAGCCCAGGCCCCAGACCCAGCCTTCTCCTACTGAAAATGATTGAGACACATGTCTGTGTGAGAGAGAAAAAACAGATCCATTTGTGTTTCTCTTTGGGTTGTGGCTACGTAGACATGGCTCCGTTGTGGTTCCCTGACTGTGTAAAGCTTTCTAACGAGTCCACAGCCTCAGTACGAGGGCTGCTCAGCGATAAAAGCAGGCAAAGGAGGGATGATGTCACACACCACAGACCATGAGGGACAAGACTCAGTTAAATTTACGAAAAGCTCCAAGCCCTTCTTATCAGGATAAGGTAAGACCCAGATGCAGACCGTGTCAAAGTAACAATGTTTATTACAGCAACAGAAGCAAAGGTACAGGACGGCAGGCAGGCTCAGGGTCAGGGGCAGGCAGAGTGGTTGGGCGGGTTCAGGGTCAGGACAGGCAAGGGTCAAAAACCAGGAGGGCAAGAAAAACAGGCTGGGAAAAGACAGGCGCTGACAGGACAAACGCTGGTAAACTTGACAAACAAGACGAACTGGCAACAGACAAACAGAGAACACAGGTATAAATACACAGGGGATAATGGGGAAGATGGGCGACACCTGGAGGAGGATGGAAACAATCACAAAGACCTGTGAAAGAGATCAGGGTGTGACACTCCTCCTCAGGAAAAAAGCCATCAATAATCCAGTGACAGATGTGCCGTTCTCTCTGCCATCTTTTGTCATAGTTTGACAAATGGAATTAAAACATATGTGTCTCTACAGATGCAGATATTTATGTCTGTAATCTTAGTCAACTCTGTGGTAAGCACACGTTTATGACAGTTATGGGATCAAAAATAGTTGTGAAGAGGGACATTGTTGATGATATCTACAAATAGTTGGCTTGTCACTGGGGTATGTGATACATGCATTGTGTATTCTTAGTTTGTCATAGTTCATGATGAGTAGAATCATTACATTGCAGGGCTCATAGGCTAGTCTTTGGATGAGGTTGTCCTCTAAGCAGAACGAATGTGCCCATTTTTCATGAACAAGCATCTGACTTTATTCTGCAATGCTAGCTACAGGCCTACCCTTAAGAGGATAATAGACTTGGTTTCATTATTTTTGAACAGACAGTTTATTAACTGACAGTTTGTGAGATAATCTCCAGTAATGAGCACATACCAGGCAGTTGGTGCCTCTCTCTCTCTCTCTCTCTCACACACACACACACACACACACACACACACACACACACACACACACACACACACACACACACACACACACACACACACACACACACACACACACACGAAGTAGGCCAATTAGCCTCCCATTGACAGTGCAGCCTCAGGTCAACTGCCATAATCTGTGTAATCTATCAAAATGGACGCAAAATGAGAGTGGATGCTGGCCTGCGGACCTGTGCCCAGTTCACTTCCAGAGAGACAGACATGCCGCATGTCACGCCCTGGCCAGTAGAAGGGTAATTGTCATTGTAGTTTGGTCAGGACGTGACAGAGGGTATTCATTTTATGTGGTTCGGGGTGGTGTGTTTGTTGAAGGGGCATTTGATTTAAGTATTCCGGGGTTTGTTGGGCACTGTCTGATATTCATGTATTCTATGTTTAGTCTAGTGAGTCTGTTTCTATGTTTGGTTAATTGGGGTTGGGACTCTCAGTTGAAGGCAGGTGTTGTCTATTTGCCTTTGATTGAGAGTCCCATATATTAGGGTGTGTTTGTGTTTGTCATTTATGGGAGATTGTTCTGTGTTTAGCCTTGTGCCTTGCCAGACTGTTTTGGTGATCGTTCGTTCTTTTGTTATTTTGGTGTTCATTCTGAATTTATTAAACGTCAAGATGAGCATACACATACCTGCTGCATTTTAGTCCTCCTTTACCAACGACAACCGTGACACCGCAACCCTCATGCTTTTAGGCCGGATCAAAGGGCTCTCATGCTGTTGTCTCTTTCGACATCCTCACGCTACTCCAAACACCCAAAATTACAATTCTGCCCTGTGTGGGAAACAAAGGCAATAACATACAGAAAACAAAGGCAATAACTATACTGAATAAAAATATAAACACAACATGTAAAGTGTTGGTCCCATGTTTCATGATCTGAAATAAAATATTGCCAAATTGGTTTACATCCCTGTTAGTGAACATTTCACATTTGCCAAGATAACCCACCTGACAGGTGTGGCATATCAAGAAGCTGATTAAACAGCATGATCATTACACAGGTGCACCTTGTGCTGGGAACAATAAAAGGCCACTCTAAAATGTGTCCCGTTTTGTCACACAATACAATGCCACAGGTGTCTCCAACGTTGTTTTAGAGAATTTGGCAGTACATCCAACCAGCCTCACATCCGCAGATCACTTGTAACCACGCCAGCCCAGGACCCCTACATCCCGCTTCTATACCTATGGGGTTGTTTGAGACCAGCCACCCATTTCTGTCTGTAATAAAACCCATTCTGATTGGCTGGGCCGGGCTCCCAAGTGGGTGGGCCTATGCCATCCCAGGCCCACCCATGGCTGCTCCCCTGCCCAGTCATGTGAAATACATAGATTCGGGCTTAATTTATTTATTTCAATTGACTGATTTCCTTATATGAACTGTAACTCAGTAAAATCGTTGAAGTTGTTGCATATTGCGTTTGTATTTTTGTTCAGTATAATTTGTTTTGTTTTCACCTCATCAGATCATGTAGATGTTATTGCTTGCTACTTTACCATTTTGTTTTACGTTAATGGTTTGAGCTGAAATCACACTGATAATGGGATTGACTTGATCTAGATGATGGATGATATAATGGCAATGGAGTCTGTTCTGATGCTGTCACACCAGTGTCCCGGGCCACTGCCTCACACAGTAATAACCTTAAGCTGCTCCTGCTATAATTTGTAATATAAAGGCCCTATTGTCTACTGTGTCATGGGAATTCAAAGATTAAGTAAAAGGTCAGTGCTAGCCCTTTCACTTTAATGAAGAGGTCACATCCAGTTGATCAGCTTGCCTCAAGTCTAGTTCCTGGACTTTTCTGGATGGTTTCTTGTTAATATTTCCTGTTGAACCAATATTTTTATAGGATATTTTTGTATTCAGATTAATAATGACAAAGGCCAGGAATTATTCCTGACCTCTTGATATAACCAAGAAGCAATGGACCATGTTATAGAACTCCTGACCCTGATCATGAAGGGGTGTTAGATAGAGTTTAGAGAAGCAGGACAGTAGCCAGAAGGTTGTGAATTCCAAGGCGTAGGCTATTAGGAGAGTCTAAGGGTCTAGGTACTGATTAGTCCATCCAAAATGATAAACATGAATTTCCTCTACATGTCTTCAAAACAACACTGTCTGTTAACCTGGGATAATGTTTTGTCTCTTGCTTTCCCACAGAGTTGGACAGTCAGGAGATGTCAGACAACACCAAGAGCTCCCTGCCATTCCCTGTGTTCCTTCCAGTCAACTACCAGGTGCGAGATGCAGATTGCTTCTTCCTGAAGGAGACCGGTCAGGACATCATGAGGAACTCCAGCCTGCAGACACAGACACAGCCATTTGTCATCCTGAGAGCCAGCCGGCCACCTGTTGTCAACGCCAGCTATGGGTCCCTGTCCAAAGAGCAGCCTGTCCCTCTAGACCTGATCCAGTCTGTGCAGCTGTTCCGGGCACCGGGGGTATTCACCTATAACTGGAAGGTCCAGTTCTTTGTGCTGACCCCCCGGGTCTACTCCTCCATGCCTAAGGTGCAGGTGTTGTTCTATGTGGCTGGGAGGGACTGGGACAGGGGAGCAGAGGGGTTAAATGATGAGTTGCCCTGTGTGATGTTGTTTGCCTTCTGGCAGACCCAGGAGGTAAGGGGCTCCTGTGCCCTTGGAGGTCAGCGGGGCACCTGCATGGCTGAGCTGGAGCCTGTAGCCAGCTGGTTTAGTCCCGCAGCAGAGAGTTCTAGCCGGGAGAGGCTGTACCTAACAGAGGGCAACACAGTAGAGCTGTACTACCAGGCCCGGCCCAGTGCCTACGGGAAGTGCAGGGAGTGGGATGGGGGCCGCTGGGGTAGCTCAGAGCAGCAGCAGCAGGCTGAGTACGTCCCTGTTACTCCAATGCAGAGAATCGGCAGTGTACGCCTCTTTCAGGTGACCAAGGGAGCTGCATCTCTGTCTCAACTCAAGCTGGGAAAGGCCGTTGTCATTCAGACCTCCTCCAAACCCCTGAAAAAAGATATCGCCACTTTCATCATCCTCACGGCCAGCTCCTCCTCCCTGGAGAACTTCACTCTGCGGTGAGTCTCATATGACATGATTGATGTTTTCACTCATACTTAACCTACTTTACTTTTTATTATGTCAAGTCACGTATTCTAAAACAATAAGTTATCTTAAAAATGCATAATTCCAAATGCCAATGCAACTATTTCCCTATAACATATAGGAAACAACTATAGTGAAGTGCTTATCAGACCAATAACTGTCCTGCAGCACACTGTGGTTATAATTGGTCAATAACAACTAACCCTATTTTCTGATGTATTGCACAGTAGCCCAATTTATCTTCTAAATTTAGCCACACGTTCCCAAACTGTCCATTAGAAATAAGGGAATATTGGAGGAAATTAGATTTGATGTGGATTAAAGCATTTCTCGGAAAATATCATAGATGTTAGCAGTCTTCCTGGGAATTGAGGCAGATTATTAAAGTTAAATTGAAAAATACATGTCTTTGCTAGTGGAGAGTAATGATATTCAGAGCTATTTCAACTTCCCATGCCGTCATCAAGAGACTATTTCTTTTGCATTAACCTACTATATTCCAGCATTTTCATAATTCAGTTAATCATAACTAAGGTGAGTTTTCCTCTCTCTGCGCTTTTTCTAGGCCCAATGGCTATTTCCTCGTCTCCTCACTCACTCTTTCTTTTTTCAGGTTCGGGTTCATTTAACTTCTGTAATGTCGGACCAGGCCTGGGCTCGGGGTACAGTTCACCGGGCTTGGGTCTGACCGGGATCAAATGTTAAGTTCTGATGAGAACTGAGAACGGCAGTGTCAATTATGCGTGTGCTTTGAATTCATGGTGACTTTGTGTGAAGTAAATACGCTAGGCCAACGGCTTCCATGAGACAACCTGTTTGGATAAAGTGCAATTTTATTTTGGCAAATTTTCTGCTGCACATGTTGTGTATTTTGTGGAATTGCATTACTGCGACATTGGGGGGAAATTTTGTAATTTTCCGGTAATATTACACCAACGGTAATATTTTCTATATACAAATGTATATACAGTACCAGTCAAAAGTTTGGACACACCTACTCATTCTGGGATTTTTCTTAATTTTTACTATATTCTACATTGTAGAATAGTAGTGAAGACATCAAAACTATTAAATAACACATATGGAATCATGTAGTAACCAAGAAAGCGTTAAACAAATCAAAATATATTTTATATTTGAGATTCTTCAAAGTAGCCACTCTTTCCCTTGATGACAGCTTTGCACACTCTTGGCATTCTCTCAACCAGCTTCATGAGGTAGTCACCTGGAATGCATTTCAATTAACAGATGTGTTAATTAAAAGTGTTAGTTAAAAGTTAATTTGTCGAATTTCTTTCCTCCTTAATGCATTTTTAGCCAATCAGTAAGGGTGGTATTCAGAAGCTAGCCCTATGTGGTAAAAGACCAAGTCCATATGTGAACATTTGAAATTGTGTTTTTTTACATTGGATGAAAGGAGAGACACAGAGCGACAAAATGGTATAGCATACACTGCATTTGAGGAACAATGGGAAAGTAATTCTGCTTTGAAAGTTGATGAACTTGTAACTTCACTTTTGAGAAAATGGCCTTTGAATGTTTTAGTACACTACCTACTGAAGAGCTCTTCTTTGTCTACACCCATTCAGCATCGTTCACACCCTCTTAAACTTTAGTCCCACCCATCTCTTCAAGGGTTGATCTGAGCGTTCTGTCCTAACAACAACAGTCAAGCACTCGAGCTAACTGACTAACGTGAGAGAACAGTTCACTGACCATTTTACTCGCCCTAGCAGAGCTGGTTAGGCAGTTTCTATGTTATCCAGAGCGTTGGTGACTGCAACTGTGCTGCTGGCAACAATTTTAGTTTTTTTGGCAATGTTTACCGACACCGGCCATATTCAACAGGTGTTGAGCGTTCGTAAATTTGCCATTTATTCTGCACTCTGGCACACTCAGACGAGTGCTCTGAAATTGGAGTAATCAAATCAAATTTTATTACTCACATGCGACGAATACAACAGGTGTAGACCTTACAGTGAAATGCTTACTTACGAGCCCCTAACCAACAATTTACATTTACATTTTAGTCATTTAGCAGACGCTCTTATCCAGAGCAACTTACAGTAGTGAATACATACATTTCATTTTCATTTCATGCATTTTTTGTTGTTGTTGTTATTATTATTTTTTGTTGTTGTTGTTATTATTATTATTTTTTTTGGTACTGGCCCCCCGTGGGAATCGAATCCACAACCCTGGCGTTGCACACACCATGCTGGCGTTGCAAACACCATGCTCTACCAACTGAGCCACAGGGAATGCAGTAAAAAAAAATACAGATAAGAATAAGAAATAAAAGTAACAAGTAATTAAAGAGCAGCAGTAAAATAACAATAGCGAGACTATATACAGGGGGGTAGCGGTACAGAGTCAATGTGCGGGGGCACCGGTTAGTTAATATGCACATGTAGGTAGAGTTATTAAAGTGACTATGCATAGATGATAACAACAGAGAGTAGCAGCGGCGTAACAGGGGGGAGCGATGCAAATAGTCTGGGTAGCCATTTGATTAGGTGTTCAGGACTCTTATGACTTGGGGGAAGAAGCTGTTTAGAAACCTCTTCAACTTAGACTTAGCGCTCCGGTACCGCTTGCCATGCGGTAGCAGAGAGCACAGTCTATGACTAGGGTGGATGGAGATTTGACAATTTTTAGGGCCTTCCTCTGACACCACCTGGTATAGAGGTCCTGGGTGGCAGGAAGCTTGGCCCCAGTGATGTACTGGGCCGTTCGCACTACCCTCTGTAGTGCCTTGCGGTCGGAGGCCGAGCAGTTGCCATACCAGGCAGTGATACAACCAGTCAGGATGCTCTCGATGGTGCAGCTGTAGAACCTTTTGAGGATCTGAGGACCCATGCCAAATCTTTTCAGTCTCCTGAGGGGAATAGGTTTTGTCGTGCCCTCTTCACAACTGTCTTGATGTGCTTGGACCATGTTAGTTTGTTGGTGATGTAGACACGAGGAACTTGAAGCTCTCAACCTGCTCCACTGCAACCCCGTCAATGAGAATGGGGCGTGCTCAAAACCTGCTCGGTCCTCATTTTCCTGTAGTCCACAATCATCTCCTTTGTCTTGATCACGTTGAGGGAGAGGTTGTTGTCCTTGCACCACACGGTCAGGTCTCTGACCTCCTCCCTATAGGCTCTCTCATCGTTGTCGGTGATCAGGCCTACCACTGTTGTGTCATCAGCAAACTTAATGATGGTGTTGGAGTTGTGCCTGGTCTTGCTGTCATGAGTAAACAGGGAGTACAGGAGGGGACTGAGCATTCACCCCTGTGGGGCCCTCGTTTTGAGGATCAGCGTGGCGGATGTGTTGTTATCTACCCTTACCCCCTGAGGGCGGCGGGTCAGGAAGTCCAGGATCCAGTTGCAGAGGGAGGTGTTTAGTCCCAGGGTCCTTAGCTTAGTGATGAACTTTGAGGGCACTATGGTGTTGAACACTGAGTTGTAGTCAATGAATAGCATTCTCACATAGGTGTTCCTTTTGTCCAGGTGGGAAAGGGAAGTGTGGAGTGCAATAGAGATTGCATCATCTGTGGATCTGTTGGGGCGGTATGCAAATTGGAGTGGGCCTAGGGTTTCTGGGATAATGCCGTTAATGTGAGCCATGACCAGCCTTTCAAAGCATTTCATGGCTACAGACGTGAGTGCTACAGGTCGGTAGTCATTTAGGCAGGTTACATTCGTTTTCTAGGGCACAGGGATTATGGTGGTCTGCTTGAAACATGTTGATATTACAGACTCAGACAGGGAGAGGTTGAAAATGTCAGTGAAGACACGTGCCAGTCGGTCAGTGCATGCTCGGAGTACATGTCCTGGTAATCCGTCTGGCCCAGCAGCCTTGTGAATGTTGACCTGTTTAAAGGTCTTACTCACATCGGCTGAGGAGAGCGTGATCACACAGTTGTCCAGAGCAGCTGGCGCTCTCATGCATGTTTCAGTGTTATTTGCCTCGAAGCGAGTATAAAAGTAGTTTAGCTCTTCAGGTAGGCTTGTGTCACTGGGCAGCTCTCGGCTTTGCTTCCCTTTGAAGTAGAGATCAACCGATTTATGATTTTTCATCGCCGATACAACGCCGATACCGATTATTGGAGGACCAAAAAAAGCCGATATCGATTAATCGGACGATTTTTATATATATATTTGTAATAATGACAATTACAACAATACTGAATGAACAATGAAGACTTTTATTTTAACTTAATATAATACATCAACAAAATCTATTTAGTATGTTCAATTTGGTTTAAATAATGGAAAAACAAAGTGTTGGAGAAGAAAGTAAAAGTGCAACATGTGCCATGTAAAAAGCTAACGTTTAAGTTCCTTGCTCAGAACATGAGAACATATGAAAGCTGGTGGTTCCTTTTAACACGAGTCTTCAATATTCCCAGGTAAGAAGTTTTATGTTGTAGTTATTATAGAACTATTTCTCTCTATACCATTTGTATTTCATGTACCTTTGACTGACTATTGGATGTTCTAATAGATACTTTATTATTGCCAGCCTAATCTCGGGAGTTGATAGGCTTGAAGTCATAAACAGCACAATGCTTGAAGCATTGCGAAGAGCTGCTGGCAAACGCAGGAAAGTGTTCTTTGAATGAATACTTACGAGCCTGCTGCTGCCTACCACCACTCAGTCAGGCTGCTCTATCAAATCATAGACTTAATTATAATATAATAACACACAGAAATACGAGCCTTAGGTCATTAATATGGTCAAATCCGGAAACTATCATTTCGAAAACAAAACGTTTATTCTTTCAGTGAAATACGGAACCGTTCCGTATTTTATCTAACGGTGGCATCCATAAGTCTAAATATTGCTGTTACATTGCACAACCTTAAATGTTTTCTGATAATTATGTACAATTCTGGCAAATTAGTTCGCATCGAGCCAGGCGGCCTAAACTGTTGCATATACCCTGACTCTGCGTGCAATGAACGCAAGAGAAGTGACACAATATTGCCTGCTAACATTAATTTCTTTTAACTAAATATACAGGTTTAAAAATATATACTTCTGTGTATTGATTTTAAGAAAGGCATTAATGTTTATGGTTAGGTACATTCGTGCAACGATTGTGCTTTTTTCCGCAAATGCGCTTTTGTTAAATCATCCCCCGTTTGGCGATGTTGGCTGTCTTTGTTAGGAAGAAATGGTCTTCACACAGTTCCCAGCGAGCCAGGCGGTCCAAACTGCTGCATATACCCTAACTCTGTTACACAGAACACAAGAGAAGTGACACAATTTCCATAGTTAAAATAAATTCATGTTAGCAGGCAATATTAACTAAATATGCAGGTTTAAAAATATATACTTGTGTATTGATTTTAAGAAAGACATTGATGTTTATGGTTAGGTACACATTGGTGCAACAACAGTGCTTTTTTCGCGAATGCGCTTGTTAAATCACCCGTTTGGCAAAGTAGGCTGTGATTGAATGATAAATTAACAGGCACCACATCGATTATATGCAACGCAGGACAAGCTAGATAAACTAGTAATATCATCAACCATGTGTAGTTAACTAGTGATTATGTTAAGATTGATTGTTTTTTCTAAGATACGTTTAATGCTAGCTAGCACCTTACCTTGGCTCCTTGCTGCACTCGCATAACAGCTAGTCAGCCTGCCACGCAGTCTCCTTGTGGAGTGCGTGGCAAGGAGCCCCGTGTCTTACCAGAGGCTGCTGTTCTGTCTTGCCGATAGAGTGTATAACCCGCCAGCTGTACTGTATGTTCTTAATGTCATCGTTCAGTCACGACTCAGTGAAGTATAACATATTACAGTTTTTAATGTCCCGTAGGATATACGTGCTTTCAGTTTGTCACATTTATTTTCCAGCGATTGAACGGTTGCTAGCAGAACGGAGGGTAAGGGCAGATTAGCCACTCGTCGCCTGATCCTTGTAAGGCACCCTGATCTTTTGCCTCAAAATTTCCGTTTCCTTCTCCAGCGAATCACGGGGATCGGGCCTGGTCGGGTGTCTGCAGTATATCCCTCGCGTTTGACTCATTGAAGAAGAACTCCTCATCCAATTTGAGGTGAAAAGTCCCAGTTCTGATGTCCAGAAGCTCTTTTCGGTCATAAGAGACAGTAGCAGCAACATTATGTACAAAACAAGTTACGAACAATGCAAAAAAAACTCAAAAGTAGCATGGCTGGTTGAGAACCAATAAGACGGCAGCCCTACCCTCCGGCACCATCAATTTACGGTTAAGGTTATGACTTAGGTTCAAGGGTTAATGTTATGGGAAGGGTTAGCTAACATGCTAAGTAGTTGCAAAGTAGCAAGTAGTTGCAAAGTTCCTGAAATGCTAAAGTTGTCTGTGATGAGATTTGAACACACAACCTTTGAGTACCAGACGTTCATGTTATATACCTATCCATTCACCCCAACCAACCACCCTCCTTTCATATTTGCCTTAAGTAACCTTCTATCTTATGTAACAATACCAAACGTAACATATCATACTAATTTGAGTGACCTAGATTTGTTTACTATTTTATGTCTAGTCTATGAGACCAGTCTATTATACCAGATCTGACTTATTTGTTTGTGTTCAAAATCAATTTTTGACCAATCCACAAACCAAACCAAAGATAGATAAACTAAGATATCCAATCATATCAAACCAGAAAACATCCTCTTGGAAGGGGGTCACATCAATATGTGATGACCTTAGGGGGTTGGCTGAGTAGGACAATTGCATACAGTGTCATCAGAGTTCACTCTGAACAACTACAAGTAACCACAGAGTTCATATATCCATATAGATAGCGTCGGAGTTCTATTCAGAAGACAAGATTTAGATAAATACCAAACGTGGCTGCAATAGTGTTATTTTATCACACATTTAATAGTCAGTCCTCTGCATACTGTAGAGAGATAGATACATGTTGAGCACATCAATTAGGGCTTAGCCAACAGGAGTATAGGGAGGTTAAAGGGTGTGTGTGTGTGTGTGTGTGTGTGTGTGTGTGTGTGTGTGTGTGTGTGTGTCAGTCACCAGATCTCAACCTAATTTAACACTTATGGGAGATTCTAGACTGCTTTTTCCACCTCCATCAACAAAACACCAAATTATGGAATTTCTTGTGTAAGAATAGTGTCACATTCCTCCAATAGAGTTCCAGACACTTTTAGAATCTATGCCAAGGAGCATTGAAGCTGTTCTTGCAGCTCGTCATGGCCCAATGCCCTAATAAGAAACTTTATGTTGGTGTTTCCTTTGCCTTCAACATAGACAGGTGGAGATTTATGTTGTCTTGCTTAGAGATAATACTTGTTCTACTGCTACTATATTTCCTCCAAACTACAGTATGTGGTGAATGATTGTCCTGTCTGGGGTTCCAGAATCCATTTTCTCTATATGCCGCAATTATTTATTTGGCTTGCATGTATTCTGTTATCCATTTGATGGTATCAGGAAGAAATGTATATCAAATTGCCTATCGTTTTTATGACATACTGTACATCTCTTACCTAGAGATCTTATTCCCCCTGAAGTTGAAAGGTAAACTCTGCAAACACAGGCGCCACAGTCACAGGGGCTTTGTCTATTCTGTAGGTGGGATTCAATAGGCTAAAAAGGGGATGACCCAAAAAGCAGGACAACCGGAATGCATTATTCAGCATATCCTTTGTTCAGCCATTCGTATACCCAAATGGGAATGGTACCTGGAGGAGACCAATATTAAGTCAGTCAGTGGTGAGCGTTGCATGGATGCACCTCACCTCCTTTTTTGAGAATATCAAATTAAGTGGAGATGGAAGGTCTAGCTGAAGGAGCTGGTCTCTCCCTCAACCTCAATAGGTCCATCTGCACTTACAGTGCTGATATGCCCAGAGCACACTGGCAGGCACATGCACTGTTCTGATTTAATGCTTTAGCTGGGATTTCTCACCGTCAACAGGCTATACAGTAGCTTCTCATCCCATAGTGTTTGCTGTGTGTCTTAGTAATGTAAATGTTTTCATGTTTTCAAGTTATTTCGATAAAGTACTAGAATATGTAGCAACTTATTTGAATGAGATTGATTTAAATCAAGTTGGCAGCCGTCTCTCTCTTCCTGTTCCACTCCCCTGTGTTGGAATCTATGTTTACCTAAGCAGTGGGGCTGAAAATAAGCCTTTTCCCTTGGCTCTCTTCATCTGTCACCCCAGTGCCCATGTATCTTAATCACTGTTGCTTTAAATCCATTTGAAATTGCCTCTCACTCACAGTCTCTCCTCAGTCGCTCTGCCTCATGGGGTCAATGGCCACATAATAACAACAAGGAGAGCAAAGGAAGAGGATTGATGGCAGAATCTCCTCTCCTCAAGAAGTCTTATTACCTTGCCTCTCATAAACAGAGGAGTACATCTGTGTGTATGTTCAGTATCTGTGTACTGTTCACCTCCCTGCCCACACACACAGCCGGTGTTCTAGCCCTCCTCTTCACCACCATGCGGCCAGTTAATTAAGGGGTCCTGTGTGTCTCTTCTGGTCTGGGCCTCAGCAGCTGTCTGGCTGTTTTATCACTGTTCAAGAGTACCATTAAGTCAGGCTTAACACTTAGTCGTCAACATAATGAGCCCAGTGGTGGTGATCGCTAGTGACCAGGGGACCAGAGATCCAGTCAGAGTGTGATAACATGGTCAAACCACACCTGATAGTTTCATTAGCTTTCCATTAGATTGTTTTTGCAGGTTTCATTCTCTATTACAGATGTATTACTGCTCATATTGATGTAGTGCCATCACCTCCGTAGCTGCATGGTCAATTACATGAGGGGGAATCAGATTTCTGTAGAAAATGTGTTTAGTCTGTGTTCCATTAGCTGGCTAATGTACAGATTGAGTTAGCAAAACCCCAGATCACAGCCTCAGTTTTTAGGCAACGATGAAATTATTAAATCGTGAGGATATTTGATCAAACACCATTTGTAGTTAATTCAATTCTCTCTGATAACATTTGTTTTAATCACAGACAGTATCATGAATAAAACCAATAAGCTTTGCTATACGCCGGATACTGTGTCAGTGGGCTACTGCCAAGAAGTCTGATCATTCATCCGTGTGACAAACACAACTTTTTCATCCCATTTGATGTGTTTTTAGTCCTGTCCTGCAAACAATGAGTTGTAAGGATGTCCCCGGAACGTCACGAAATGGTCACCTGAAGTCATCAGGACGTTGTGGTGTCATGGTCCCCTGGAGGTTTTGTCTAGTTCCCGGTTGTTCCCGGGGATGTCCCCAAGGACGTTTTCAGGACTTTCTTGGGATGTTGTGTCATGCTGCACTGGAGGTTTTTGTCTAATTCCGGTTTGTCACGGGGACGTCACCTGATGGTCACAAAAAAAGGGACGTGCACCCTAGTTTCATTACACATCATCCCTTTTTACTGTTGCTAAGTCCATCAAGGCACTGATAGGTGAACCACTGATCCAATCACAGCTCTTTGTGTTTTGGTAATGCTAGGGACATCCATACACACAAACAGTGCTTTCAACTTAAATAAAAAAGTCTGTGCTATCAAAACAGTCCTGTAGTCAGTTGTACTTCCTGCTTTACTTTTTGCTTGTAAGCCGGAATCAGCAGGATAGAATTCTGGTCAGATTTGCCAAATGGAGGGTGAGGTAAAGCTTTGTATGCGTCTTTGTGTGTGGAGTAAAGGTGGTCTAGAGTTTTTTTTCCTCTGGTTGCACATGCTGGTAGAAATGAGGTAAAACGTATTTAAGTTTGCCAGCATTAAAGTCCCCGGCCATTAGGGGTGCCACTTCTGGATGAGCATTTCTTGTTTGCTTATGACCTTATACAGCTTGTTGAGTCCTGTCTCAGTGGTAAATAGACGGCTACAAAAAATATAGATAAACTCTCTTGGTAGATAGTGTGGTCTACAGTTTATCATGAGGTACTCTACCTCAGGCGAGAAGTACCTCAAGAATTCTTTAATATTAGACATCATGTACCAGCTGTTATTGACAAATAGACACGAACCACCACCCCTCGTCTTACCGGATGTAGCTGTTCTGTCCTGCCGATGCATGGAAAACCCAGCCAACTTTATATTATCTGTGTCATCGTTCAGCCACGACTCGATGAAACATAAGATATTACAGTTTTTAATGTCTCGTCGGTAGGATAGTCTCAAACGGAGCTCATCCAGTTTATTCTCCATGGATTGCACGTTGGTCAATAGAACAGATGGTACGAATTCTCACAAGGCACCCAGATCTCCGCTGTATCTTCATCTATTCTTCATGCGAATGATGGGGATTTGGGCCTGGTCCGGGAGAAACAGTATATCCTTTGCGTCAGTCTCATTAAAGAAAAAATCTTCATCCAGTTCGAGGTGAGTAATCGCTGTTCTGATATCCAGAAGCTATTTTCGGTCATAAGAGACAGTAGCAGCAACATTATGTACAAAATAAGTTACATACAATACACAATTGGTTAGGAGCCTGTAAAACAGCAGCCATCCCCTCCGGCACCATTATTTCAATACAAGGCATGTATCAAATCCTCGCTTATACTGAAACTCCCAAGCGGAAACTGATTTACAACGGCTGTGTTTAATAACCATAAACCACCATCAACAGAACAATACAATAAATGGGTCAAACAAAACCCGGTAAATACCAGCATGTCGTGCACAAGCACTACAACAAACAATTATGGACAAGGACATGGGGGGGAACAGAGGGTTAAATACACAACATGTAATTGATGGAATTGGAACCAGGTGTGATGGAAGAAGACAAAACCAATGGAAAATGAAAAGTGGATCGGCGATGGCTAGAAGGTCGGTGACGTCGACTGCCGAACGCCGCCCGAACAAGGAGAGGGATCAACTTCAGCGGAAGTCGTGACAGGGGAACTCGTCTAGATAAAGCAATCAATGTCAGATTTTTGTTTTCACTGAATCTCCATTTGGATATTTGGTAAAAATTAGGCTGGGGAAATGTTAGCTAAGTTGAGGTGAGTGTTAATGACAATTTTTATTTTAGTTTGCTTATATATTAGCTGATAAGAACATTTTGCTAGCCTGTCCTACTCCCGACCAAAAACCTGTGACTTGGCTGATAATCAATCAATGTGATTTTGTTTCACTGAATCTCTGTCTGTATATTTGTTTAATTGATCTCTAGCTGGACAAGTGGAAGTGGTAGCTAATTTATTTGTTTGCTCATCTATCACTGATCATAAACATTTAGCATGCAATACTTGAGCCTAAATCAAGTGTATTCTTTGTTCTATTGACTCACGTAGTAGCTTTATATAGACTTATATAGAGCCTAGGCTATTTTCCTAACGTCCCAATCCCACTGAAACTCCAAATCCTGTCTCACGAAAATTCCTAACTTTATATTGTAATCTATTGGTTGCATTATCAAAGCACGTCCCACCTATGCATGCAGAAATACCGCTATAAAATATACCCCACTTCTCTGCGCTGTCTCGTGTTGCTGCCCATATGAGAGCTTTGGTAGAGAATGTGTGATCAATTATCAGGTAAGAAGGTAAGACCCAGATACAGACCACGTCGAATAAACAATAGTTTCATATCTCAACAGGGGCAGGCGATAGACAGGTCCAGGCAGGCAGGGGTCAGCAAACCAGAGGTGGGCCAATGGTACTGGACAGCAGGCTGGCTCAGGGTCAGGGTAAGGCAGAGGTCGATAATCCAGAGAGGGGGCAAAGGTACAGGTTGGCAGGCAGGCAGGCTCAGGATCAGGGGCAGGCAGAGTGGCCAGGCAGGCGGGCTCGGAGTCAGGACTGGCAAAGGTCAAAACCAGGAGGGAGAGAGACTGGAGAGAGACTGGAAAAAGCAGGAGCTGAGACACAAAATGCTGGTTGACTCAAACAAACAAGATGAACTGGCAACAGACAAACAGAGAACCCAGGTATAAATACACAGAGGATAATGGGGAAGAGGGGCGACACCTGGAGGGGGGTGGAGACAATCACAAAGACAAATGAAACAGATCAGGGTGTTACGTCAACAAACGATATGAGAGTAGATATATGGACATTATTTTTTTATACAGGGTTGGCCCAGTTAAGATACCTTGATATTTAAACAATTTCCTCTCTTCAACTCCCCATTATTCATGAGCTGATCTGCTATCTGTATAATCAGTCACTCAATTTTGCCAAATAGGAGATACAGTGCATTCGGCAAGTATTCAGACCCCTAGACTTTTTCCACATTTTCATACATCACAGTCTTATTCTAAAATGGATTAAATTATTTTTTTCCTCATCAATCTCTACATGCAATACCACATAATGACAAAGCGAAAACAGAAATACCTTATTTACATAAGTATTCAGACCCTTCACTATGAGACTCAAAATTGAGCTCAGGTGCATCCTGTTTCCATTGACCATCCTTGATGTTTCTACAACTTGACTGGAGTCCACCTGTGGTAAATTAAATTAATTGGACATGACTTGGAAAGGCATACACCTGTCTATATAAGGTCCCACGGTTGACAGTGCATGTCAGAGCAAATACCAAGCCATGAGGTCAAATTAATTGTCCGTAGAGCTCCGATACAGGATTGTGCCGAGGCACAGATCTGGAGAAGGGTACCAAAAAATGTCTGCAGCATTGAAGGTCCTCCATCATTCTTAAATGGAAGACGTTTGGAACCCCCAAGACTCTTCCTAGAGCTGGCCGCCCAGCCAAATGGAGCAATCTGCGGAGAAGGGCCTTGGTCACGGAGGTGACCAAGAACCCGATGGTCACTATGACCAAGCTCCAGAGTTCCTCTGTGGAGATGGAAGAACAACAATCTCTGCAGCACTCCACCAATCAGGCCTTTTATGGTAGAGTGGCCAGACAGAAGCCACTCCTCAGTAAAAGGCACATGACAGCCCACTTGGAGTTTGCCAAAAGGCACCTAAAGGACTCTCAGATCATGAGAAACAAGATTCTCTGGTCTGATGAAACAAAGATTGTACTCTTTGGCCTGAATGCCAAGCATCACGTCTGGAGGAAACCAGGCTCCATCCCTATGATGAAGCGTGGTGGTGGCAGTATCATGCTGTGGGGATTCTTTTCAGCGGCAGGGACTGAGACACTTCAGGATCAGGATCGAGGGAAAGATGAACGGAGCAAAGTGCTAAGAGATCCTTGATGAAAACCTGCTCCAGAATTCTCAGGACCTCAGACTGGGGCAAAGACCGGACAACGACCCTAAGCACACAGCCAAGACAACACAGAACTTGAATACAAGTCTTGGAATGTCCTGTGGCCCAGCCAGTGCCCGGACTTGAAACCGATCTCTGGAGAGACGTGAAAATAGCTGTGTAGCAATGCTCCCAATCCAACCTGACCAAGCTTGAGAGGATCTGCAGAGAAGAATGAAGAAACTCCCCCAGATTCAGGTGTACCAAGCTTGTAGAGTCATACCAAAGAAGACTCAAGGATTTAATCGCTGCCAAAAGATGCTTCAACAAAGTACTGAGTAAAGGGTCTGAATACTTATGTAAATGTGATATTTCGTTTTTTATTTTGAATTAGCAGACATTTAAAATCATTTTTTTGCTATCATTATGGCGTATTGTGTTTAGATTGATGAGGAAAAAACTATTTTATCAATTTTAGAATAAGGCTGTAATGTAACAAAATGTGGAAAAAGTCAAGCGGTCTGAATACTTACCAAATGCACTGTATTCTGTCATTCTTTCGAGGTTATCTAGCAAGCTTTGCAACTTTGGTCATTTGACTTTTGTTTGACTGCCGTTACAATGTTTGTATGATTCAACAGTGCTACTCGAGGTTTGCTCTGTGCGTCCTGAGCGTGCTCTGTGTCGAGATAACCTAGACCTACTGATGAAATGTGCTGAATTAATTGAGGAACATGATAACGCTCAGAATTTATGAACGGCCTGTTTTGCAATTCACAGCAATGTCATTGGCGATAAAAGTTACTCTGAGTTTGAGTTTGAGTTTATTTGTATTTTTACAGGGACTGTGCACATTAATCAACGTTTCAGTAAAAGTGACGGTTTTAGCCAGCCGGCTAATTTTCAACCGCAGTCCGCAACCGCAGGTTATTAAAAACAATTACAATACAGATAATTAATGAGCAGTGAGCACACGCAGAGCAACATAGAAACAAGCAAGACATAGCATTCAGACAGAGCAACATGGCACAAAAAGCAACAAGACAAAATCCATAAAAGCAACAGCGTGTTTCCACACCTCACAAGCTACAGACAACAGACAACATGGAAAGCGGCAATACACAGCTAGGGATTATGTTCACAAATCTGATTGACCTTTAGCAATGTCTTCATGTGAAAGTGTGATAGGTGGTGCAGTTATGTGTGTCTGATGGCAGTGTATTCCAGACATGGGAAGCTCTCACAGAGAAAGCTTTTCCTTAAGGGAACTATACAGTCACCTCTCATGGCAGACCTTGTGGATCTGCTGCCATATGTTTGGGTTTTCTGTTTAACAAAAATACTGAGTGGAGGGGGAGCCAGGCCATTTAGGATCTTGAATACAAGACATTCATCGGTGTATTGCACAAGATTTTCCAAACTCAGGAGCTCATGCTTTCTGAGGATGTAACAGTGATGATGGCTATTGGGCTTCCTATCAACCACTTTGAGAGCCTGTTTGTAGACAGACTGAATAGGTTTTAATGTTCTACAGCAAGCTTGGGCCCAACTAGTCAAGCAGTATGTTAAGTGGGGGAGTATCATAGATTTGAAGTACAGTTTTGCTACCTCTGTAATCAAGCAATTTCGTATAAATCGGAAATTAGCTAGGTTGAATTTGGTTATTTAAATTACCTTTTTCACCTGCTTTTTAAAAGAGAGGTTGGAATCAAGTATGTTGCCAAGGTACTTAAAGTCAGATACCACATGGAGCTTCTCCCCTGACACATAGACATCTGGCTCAGTAGCATCTGTTGCCCTCTTTGAGAAGAACATGCAGACAGTTCTTTTCACATTGAGATGCAAACACGAGTCACTGAGCCACTTTGTAACCTGGACCATTACAGTAGTGAGTTCTTGTGCAGCTTGTTGTTTGCTCTTTGCATGCACATATATCACTGTATCATCTCCATACATTTGAACTTCAGACCCAGTACAGACAGAAGGCAGATCATTAATGTACAGGCTGAACAGGAGGGGCCCCAGTATTGACCCTTGGGGCACGCCCACATCATAGCTAAGAGTGGGTGACAGCTCATTGCTCACTCTGACACACTGAGTTCTGCCTTCAAGATATGATTTCATCCATCTCAAGGCATCGGGGGAAAAGTTGAACTTGGGCAATTTTGTGCTGATAACTTTATTTTGGGAGAACCCTGGCATAGTGACCTTGGTTTTAAACGCTTTAAATGGGCACTTCCGAATTTTGTTGTATTTCCCGGGACTCTGGATAAATATGAATTATTCCCACTATGGAAACTTGGTAGATTTTCAGGAAAATATTAATCCCTACCTGACATCCTCAGTGGCGTCCTGGGAATGTACAGCGAACAAGACACAGGTCCCCTAGAGAACGTTCCCTTGGGACAATCACGCAGCCTTCTTAGAACGTTCTCAGAAAGTCAGTGGGATAACGTTGCGCAAAAACCCTTAAGAGACCTAATGGAAACGTCACTGAATGTCCTCATGACATCTCCTGTTTGCTGGGTGGCCATCTGGCATTAACATTGCCCTAAAGAACTCCCTAAACTGCCACATAAGTATGACAAGCATGTCATTGATGAATGACGGAACATCAGACTGGCTGAACGATGGTTATTTGCTTGCATAACGAAAGGTTGCATCTGTTTGAGATTGCATTTGTAGTATTACAGTTTTCAGTATTTGTGCCATGTCTCTGCAGTGATTCATCTGTACGGAGCCAGAGATGTAAAGGAAAAGTGCATCAGGGGCCTGATTGTAACCCCTGAACAGGTGGGCCTGCCTGTGGAGTGGGTCTTACTGGGAATAGGGCACTGGGTTGCCCTCAAAACCAGGTCAAATTAGGATGGGGAGCCTCATGACTATGCCGACGGCAGTATTATCAAATCAAATACAATTTTATTTGCTGCGTACACATAGCTTGCGGATATTATCCCGAGTGTAGTGAAAATCTTATCTTCCTTGCTCCAACAGTGCAGTAATACCTAACAATACACGCAAATCCCCAAAATAAAAAAATACAGTATATACAGTAACACTTTACTTGACACCTGGTCATAACCATGTCATAATATGTCGTAACAGCTGACATAACTTGTCCTAACCTGTCATAATATTGTCATAACACTGTCATGACCCATATTTACACCTGTTGTGACATATATTGCACTATTTTAAGGCTGGTTATGGCACCTACATAAGAGTGTCAAAACCCACATTTATTCAAATTCGTTTTTTCATTGCCAAGAAGTTTCCTTTTGTTTGAAAGTTTGTCTATTATATCCTTCCTATTATCAGCATTTTTTAAATAACTTATAGAAAATACGCTTTATGACACTGTCATGAAGCATTATGACCATCCTGTGTCCCTTTACTTGGACTAAGAAAATACACTTTATGACACCGTCAATAAGCATTATGACCACCATAATCATATAAGCCAGATAGGCCTATCACGTACATGCACTTATATCAGTCATCATTCACAAAGAGGGTGTCTTGTCCTGCTCATGAAATCTGATCCTGCATTCAGCCCAGTCATCAGCAACAGAGCATTGGGGTAGGACAATGTCTGACATAAATGTGTGCACAATTACAATGATAATTTAACATGGTCAATAAAAAGATCTATTTCATAAACACTGTTGACACACAGACTAATGGAATGTTTATCCTTGTGTAATAGGTTTTGTGTGTTTTGACACTCTTATGTAGGTGTCATAACCAGCCATAAAATAACTACCATGGTGGGTTTTGTGGGTTTTTACAGTCTTATGTACGTGTCATAACCAGCCATAAAATAACACAGTATACTATATGGCACAACAGGTCTCAACAAATGTGTCATGACAGTGCTATGACCATAAATTATTAAGTTATTTTAACCCTTATGACATGGTATGATGCTGGGTGTCAAGTAAAGTGTTACCGTCTATACTGTATGTATGTATGTATGTATGTATGTATGTATGTATGTATGTATGTATGTATGTATATATATATATATATATATATATATATATATATATATATATATATATATATGAAGTAGGTAAAACAGTATGTAAACATTATTTATGTGACCAGTGTTCAATGACTATGTACATAGGGCAGCAGTCTCTAAGGTGCAGGGTAAAGTACGGGGTTGCAGGCAGCTAGTAACAGAGACTAAAGGTCAGGGCAGTGAACTGGGCAGAGGGCGGCTAGTGGTGACTATAAGTTGTTTTTCAGTCTCTCTGTCCCAGCTTTGAAGCACCTGTACTGTCTCCGCCTTGTAGGTGGTAGCAGGGTAAACAGGCCGTGGTTTGGGAGTGACCAAGCAAAAATTCTTCAGCCTCCTGAGGTTGAAGTGGCGCTGATGCACCTTCTACACGTCACTGCCTGTGTGGGTGGACCATTTCAGGTTATCAGTGATGTGCATGCAGAGGAACTTGAAGGTTTTTACCCTCTCCACTGCGGCCCTGTGGATGGGGGTATGCATGCTCCCTCTGCTGTCTCCTGAAGTCCACAATCAGTGAGAGGTTTTTTTCCAGGCACCACTGCCAGGGCCCTCACCTCCTCCCTGCAGGCTGTCTCGTTGTTGTTGGTAATCAGGCCTACCACTGTTGTATCGTCTGCGATGATTGCGTTGGAGACGTGCGTAGCCACGCAGTCATGGGTGAACAGGGAGTGCAGGAGGGGCCAGAGCACATACCTTTGTGGGGGCCCCCTGTTGAGGATCAGCGTGGTGCTTTCACCACCTGGTGTCGGCCCGTCTGGAAGTCCAGGACACAGTTGCGCACTGGGTGTGGTTCAGACCCAGGGCCCCAAGCTTAGTGATAATCTTAGGGGGCACTGTGGTGTTGAAGGCTGAGTTGTAGTCGATGAGGGGAAGGGAAGTATAATGTGTCTTCCATATTTAACCCAGCCCCTCTGAATCAGAGAGGTGCAGGGGTCTGCCTTAATAGACGTCCACGTCATTGGCACCCGGAGCAGTTGTTGTTGAACAGCATTCTTACATAGGTATTCCTCTTGTCCAGATGGGATAGGGCAGTGTGCAGAGCGATGGTAATTGCGTCATCCATGGATCTGTTGGGGCGGTATGCAAATTGTGACGGGTCAAGGGTGTTTTGTACGGTGGAGGTGATATGATCCTTAACTAGCCTCTCAAAGCAGTTCATGATGACAGAAGTGAGTGCTACGGGGCGATTGTCATTTAGCTCAGTGACCTTTGCTTTCTTGTGTACAGGAACAATGGTGGCCATCTTGAAGCAACGGGGAACAACAGACTGGGATAGGGAGAGATTGAATATGTCCATAAACACTCCAGCCAGCTGGTTTGCACATGCTCTGAGGACACGGTTAGGGATGCCATCTGGGCCAGCTGCCTTGTGAGGGTTAACACACTTAAATGTCTTACTCATGTCGGCCCGGGAGAATGAAAGGTCAGTTCTCATGAGCGGCGGTGGCCCGCCTCGGCGGCGCTATGTTTTCTTCGAAGTGGGCGAAGAAGCTGTTTAGCTTGTCCGGGAGCAAGGTGTTGGTGTCCTCGATGTGGCTGGTTTTCGCTTTATAATCTGGGTCCATGACATGGCTGGTTTTCCCTTTATTATCTGTGGAATTATTTTTCATCTTCATACAATCATCGATACAATCATTCACTTTACATTGGATGATTGCTTTTTTTGTTTTTTTAACTATCATAGTGGTACTTGTCCACAAATGGTATTTTATTATCACAGAAAATGCACTAATATGGTGAATTAAAGTCAGGCTAATCTACATTTAAGACTGTTTACTTGATTTTTAGGGTCTGCCATTATTCACTCAGTTATGACTGAAATAAATAAGGCTTAGAGAGAAGATCAAACAAGCACAGGGGAGGAGGTTGCTGACTGGAGCGGGCCAGGGGGCAGGGGCTGCCATGAGTGTGTGTGACAGAAATAAGAGAGGCCATGGCTTCCTGTGGCAGTGTGGGGTGGAGGTGGTCAGGTGGTGGGGCATCGGTATGCAAAATACACGTTAGTTCGACACTCAAACCTTGCCTGGAGAGAAGTGAGATGGATGGCAGGTGCAGCACCTGAGAGCTGCTTTTCTCACACACTGTCAGCTCCAGTCTCTGGGCCAATCCATCTTCCCTGCCCTGGTGCCTCGATACCTCCTCCTCCTGCCTCCACAGCCAGCACTGCCTAAGCACAGTCACTGACCGCTATGGTTCTTGCTCTGAACCACTGTTAAGAAAAATCCCTCCTCCCATCACCGTGGGGTGTCCCCCTTAGATCCCAGAGGGCCCGGGGGAGAAAAGGCAGATAGGTACTCTTGTAACAGTTAGTTTTGATTAGGTAAACCCTACACCACCAGGCTCAACACTAGCATGAGTGGGTATATTTAGAATGCCATTACCAGATGAACTGTTCTCAGATATTTTCTCATTACTTATTACAAGAAGCGTGTCATCAGGGTTACACCTTTTTTCATTATAGATGCCAATTCATTGATGGAAAATAATAGCATTGTTCTGTTTACCACTATGACCCCAGCAAATCCTTATAAGTCAGAATAAGGATTATGCTGTGACCTGCCCCTATAGTAACTGCTAAACTAGTTCATGTGAAGACAGGATATTATAGCTTTTATAACATCTCCTGGTACTGTTGGTATATTACTATACCTTTATCCCAGAGGTTGTAGAGGCCTCAAGGTTACCTGTCATCCTGGCTCCAGGAGTGTTGTTGTGGTCAGGAGAGATGGGTGGTGACAGGCATGTCCCCTTCTACCCAGTCACCTCCACCCCCACTCACAGTCCCTGTCCCACTGTTAATCTGTGGCTGCTGCTCCACTCCCGTTCTCCCGTTCTCCCCTCAGAGCCTGTCAGTCCTGCTCCCCTCAGAGCCTGTCCGTCTCCTGTGCATTTGCTCCTGCTTTCCCCCTGGGAACCTGCTGGTTGTTGCTAACAATATAGTGAGGGCCCCTTCCTGTCCCCTCTGTGCCACTTACTCTAATGGATGAACAGTACAGAGAGAGGCAGGTCACCTTCACACACACACACACACACACACACACACACACACACACACACACACACACACACACACACACACACACACACACACACACACACACACACACACACACACACACACACACACACACACACACACACACACACATACACACGACGTTGAGCACTGTGTTAGTTACTCCACCATCAGCCTGTACTACTGTACTGCCCGGAATTGACATTTCTACTGCTTGCAACTCTTTTTAGATTATCCCAAGATATTTCCTGATTTACATCCATCCAGCCCCTTTGGGGATGTGTAATTCTCCTGTGATCGCCAAACTTTCCTTTGCCAGCCTAGTAAGTACTGTTAGCACTTTTGTCGGATCGAGATTGTAGCAGTAACATGGCAGGATCAGTGAAATCTTACTGAAATGTCTGAGTCCCTGTCTCACACGTGCCACAAGTATGTCCCATCATGTTGGGAGAGAGAAGGAGCGAGAGGAGAGAGAGGAGAGAGAGAGAAGGAGAGAGCGAGAGGGAGAGGAGACAGAGGGAGAGCCGAAGGCATTGGGTCATTTCTGTGCGCCATGTGGCAGCATCACAGGACGATTTCAGCAACCTCCGTGCCAAGATTAGTGCTCCCTTGAGCCTTCAAACCAGTACTCCTGATTACATCTTGGAAGAGCTGTATGTGCAGATGTTCAAGCACACATATACAAACACACACCACACATGCACACTTACAAAACACCCACAACTACACACATAGGCAAATAACATTAACTAAAACAAATGTGTTTTTAAATGGGATGAGTACATACGCATGGCAGTAGCATGAGTATAGCATCTGTCCATATGACCTTGGATGTCCCACAGGAGGGGGAGTAGAGAGGATCAGATGGATGCTCATATCATAGATTACCTCCCCCCAGAGACACATAATGTGCTCACTGTTGTTTTACTGCCAGAATGTATGTCTGAAAGAGTCAGGGATAAACCCATGAGCAGCATTAGGCTACACATGACATGCATGCACATGATAATACTACACGGACGATGTTACGCACTATTAGGAATATTTTTATGAAGAAACAACTTGGTGGTGCTCCGTTTTTCTAGAACATTAAGCTGGAAGAATTGTATTTGAAAAATACTTTGAGTGGCTCTAAAGAAAGACGAGATCAACGAGTGCAGTGTTGTTATCCTGTACATTGGCAGAGGATGGAAATTAGGATGCCTCTCCAGTACAACACCATGGATGTTTTCATGTATATATCTGACCTCTCTCCACTCATACGCTACGCTAACTCCCGGTAGGACCTTCTACACTAGCCATTAATAGCAGGGTAATATTTTCAATTAGCATTCAGCTCTCTGTTGTTGTACTCTGTGTTCAGCTGCATTAGATAATGCTTATCATTTACAAATGAGAGGCCAGCAGGCCAACAAGCGATTAGTACACTACGAATAATTTGTGTATGAGACAGGACCAAAGATGCCCATAGTATGTGAGGAATACTAAACACTCAAAATGCATTTTTACTCTGGCTATTGAAACCTATCCTATGAGGTTTGCTCAAGCCTCTTAAATGATAGGGATTTGCAATGAGCAAAGTGGTCTTTGATTGACCGAAGGGCTTAGGAATGAATAATTTCATGGCCCCAAGCTATGGGAGGCCAACATCATACTAGCTAGGTCCAGTGGAGATGGACTTACTGCTAGGTGTACAATTTAGAGTTGGCGGTATTTGTCTTATACATTTTTCTTGTCTTCATTCACAGAGCGATTGTAAAGAAGGGAGTGTCGTTTCGAGCAGCAACACCTAGTAACTCGTTGCTGTGGGATATCACTCTGGACGCTGGAGCAGATGGCACCATCGCTGTTGTTTGTCAGAGGAAATCTGCCATACCGGGAAAAAGGCAAGTTTGCTGAAAATACACAACAATCCCCAAATGTACTGTCAGTGAACTCCATTAAACTCACCGTGTTCAACCACTGGACCATGGATGGACCCTTCACGTCTGGGTTGGGCTGCTCATAGACAGCTTTAAACACACTTCTGAATGCTAAGAAGTTATATTATGTCATGGGTTGTTAGATAATGTATTGTAATAATAGTGTACATGCTACTGGGGCTTAATGATTTCAATTTTGCCTGAGGGAGTGAAAAATAGTCTGCAAAGTAGTATGAGTAGGATAATCCCTCAGAATAAATACCACCCACACACGATGCCATTTTGACCGAGGCTTAGCCTATCTGACCTGACAAGACACCGTATGCTATCCAAGCACAAAACTGCTGCTGGGAAAAGCTTAAGTAAATCTGCTTTTAAAAAGGCCACTGTCCTCACACCTTATTAAGTAGAGCTACCTCTTAACCTTTAATGCAGTGGGCTAAATCAGGGTCACGCAGAGTGTTTCTTGGTAGTCTTAAACAAATCTACTTTGAAACAAAAGTATACACCTCACACACATGGTTATGGAAGACACCTACCATGTCAGATATAGAGTTGAAATGTATTCCATTTTGAGTTTGCAATTTGGTCATTTGACTGCAGGAAAGGGCTATGTCAATCTCTGGAAATTTCTAATTGCTTATCTATAGTTCACATGAAATCGTTGAAAAGTATTTCTGTCCCCTATTTAGAATATAAAATGTTTTTGTATCCTGTACAGTATGTTGTTAGTGCTTTTGGAAAACAATTAAACAATGATTAACATTAAACATTAGCTAGCCCCAGTCAATGTGAAGATGTGGCTTTGTTGATAATACCCCTTCAGCTCCTAGAAGCTAAATTTGTATGTCCTTTTAAGTCTGTAGGGATATTTTTCTGGTACCATTGCTGCTGTCACAAATATGTCTAGAGTCATGGTCCTCTTTCTGAAGTGTAACCTTTTCCTTGCTTGAGGACAATACACCAGATGTAGGAACCTGTCCATGCTGGAACAGGACCTTCAATTGACATTCCATGTAACTGACCAACTCTGTGGCTTGGATGACCTTTAGATGATCTGGTGTGGCTCCAGGTATTTATAGTCTATGAGAAGTTCCCATGAAATCAAAAGTGGCACTTCATTTGTCGTTTGTAATTTTAGTTGAAGCATTTTGGTGTCCATGATTGAATTGAGCTGGGTTGACCTCATTTTCTTATTTTCCCCATGTGATGGTATTCGTTCATTGTTTATCAAACCCGTTTTGGGGAAAATATTTGTGGATGCAAAATCGTTTGTTAGGGCTAATCCATCTTAAAATGTCATAATTTACTAGACCCCCTGTAGGGGCTGTCTAATGTCACACTACTTTGGGGATTTCATGGACTTTGTCTCTCAGTTTCCTATAGTGTCAGTAAGTACTGTGAGTGTTTATGTAGCTATCTGGATATTAAGACATTTTTTGCCTCGGTTTGACAATAGACTGCAATGGATCTTCCGACTTAAAACAGCTGCTTATTGAGAGTGCTGTCCCTTTAATAATCTGGGGGTTGGAGTACTTCACTGCTTCACCCACAAGAATGGCAGAAGGCTATAATGGTGTCCCCCATTTCAATGTAATGCCAGATTAAACTGGCAAAATCTGTTTTAATGTGGGATAGAGACCCTCTTTTAATCGGGCACATCTTGTTTTGATACTTGACTGAAACATTTATGATTTGTTTGTGTTTCAGTGTTTTTGTGCAATATACTAAGATTATTTAATTAAAGTAAATCTCTCTTTTTTGTGCTTGCACATATGGTGTGCAGAATTAAAGAAGATCTTAAAGAATAAATGATAGAGAACTCATCAGATTAGCTTTGTGCTTGCATTTGACTTTGTGTGCTTAGTCCCCTCCTGTACTCCCTGTTTACCCACAACTGCGTGGCCACGCACTCCAACACCATCTTGAAGTTTGCTGACGACACGACGGTGGTAGGCCGGATCACCGACGCCGATGACTCAGCCTACAGGGAGGAGGTCAGAGACTTAGCAGTGTGGTGCCAGGACAATAACCTCTCCCTCAACATCAGTAAGACCAAGGAGCTGATCATGGACTATAGGAGAAAGAGGGCAGAGCACGCCCCCATCCACATCGACAGGGTTGTTGTGGAGCGGGTCGAGACCTTCAAGTTCCTTGGCGTCCACATCACTAAGGACTTAACATGGTCCACACACACCCACACAGTCATGAAGTGGGCACGGTAGCGTCTCTTCCCCCTCAGAAGGCTGAAAAGATTTGACATGGGCCCTCGGATCCTCAAAAAGTTATGCAGCTACACTGTCAAGAGCATCTTGACTGGCTGCAGCACCGCTTAGTATGGCAAATGCACCACTCTTGACCACAAAGCGCTACAGGGGGTTGTGCGGACAACCCAGTACATCACACGGGCCGAGCTCCCTGCTATCCAGGACCTATATATCAGGCAGTGTCAGAGGAAGGCCCTAAAAATTGCCAAAGACTCCAGCCACCCAAGCCATAGACTGTTCACTCTGCTATAGTCTGGCAAACCCCTAAAAAGGGTTCCACCTGGAACAAAAAAGGTTATCCTATGGGGACAGCTGAAGAACCCTTTTTTCAAAGAGTGTACCCAAACTATCTGCACTGACCCTACGCACACTCACTAGACCAGTGGTTCCCAAACCTTTTATAGTCACATACCCCTTCAAACATTTAACCTCCAGCTGCGTACCCCCTCTAGCACCAGGGTCAGCGCACTCTCAAATGTTACTTTTTGCCATCATTGTAAGCCTGCACACACTATACAAAACATTTATTAAACATAAGAATGAGTGTGAGTTTTTGTCACAACCTGGCTCGTGGGAAGTGACAAAGAGCTCTTATAGGATTAGGGCACAAATAATAATATAATAATAATCAATCATTTTGCTCTTTATTTAACCATCCTACATATAAAACCCTATTTGAAAAATGTGAATAACTCACCACAGGTTAATGAGAAGGGTGTGCTTGAAAGGATGCAAATAAGTCTCAGTCTTAAAAATCATTTTGCACAAACGGTCCGTGCCTGTATTTAGTTTTCATGCTAGTGAGGGCCGAGAATCCACTCTCACATAGGTACGTGGTTGCAAAGGGCATCAGTGTCTTAACAGTGCGATTTGCCAAGGCAGGATACTCTGAGCGCAGCACAATCCAGAAATCTGGCAGTGGCTTCTGATTAAATTACATTTTCCCAGAACCGCTTGTTGCAATTTCAATGAGGCTCTCTTGTTCAGATATCGGTAAGTGGACTGGAGGCAGAGCATGAAAGGGATAAGAATCCAGTTATTTGTGTCATCCGTTTCGGGAAAGTACCTGCGTAATTGCGCACTCAACTCACTCAGATGCTTCGCTATATCACATTTTACATTATCTGTAAGCTTGAGTTAATTTGCACACAAAAAAATCATACAATGACGCAAAGACCTGTGTGTTGTCCATCTTCTTAATCATAGCCTCAATTTTGTCCCGCACATTGAATATAGATGCGGAGAGTCACTGTAATCGTAGATTCAGATCATTCAAGTGAGAAAAAACATCACCCAGATAGGCCAGTCGTGTGAGAAACTCGTCATCATGCAAGCGGTCAGACAAGTGAAAATGATGGTCAGTAAAGAAAACGTTAAGCTCATCTCTCAATTTAAAAAAAAACTTGTCAATACTTTGCCCCTTGATAACCAGCTCCCTTATGTATGTTATAAAAGCGTTACATGGTCACTGCCCATATCATTGCATAATGTAAAAAATACACAAGAGTTCAGGGGCTTGCATTAACAAAGTTGACCATTTTCACTTTAGTGTCCAAAATGCCTTTTAAGCTGTCAGGCATTCCCTTGGTAGCAAGAGCCTCTCGGTGGATGCTGCAGTGTACTCAAGTGGCGTCGGGAGCAACTGCTTGCATGCGCGTTACAATTCCACTATGTCTCCCTGTCATGGCTTTTGCGCCATCAGTACAGATACCAACATGAGCAGCAGCTCCATTTGGCTACATACGGACCATTAGTGGAATTCCCGTGAGAGAGTAACGGTTAATGTGATTGGATGTTAATTATTTGACTAGGGTACCTGTATTTGACATTGTGTTCATATTTCGCTGAACACTAGATGGTTTATGTCACGCCCTGGCCATAGAGAGGGTTTTGTTCTCTATTTTGGTTAGGCCAGGGTGTGACTGGGGTGGGCGTTCTATGTTCCTTTTTCTATGTTTTTGTATTTCTTTGTTTTGGGCCGAGTATGGTTCCTAATCAGAGGCAGCTGTCTATCGTTGTCTCCGATTAGGAATCATACTTAGGCAGCCTTTTCCCACCTGTGTTTTGTGGGATCTTGTGTTGTGTAGCTGCATGTGCTTTGTGTGATCTTGTGTAGCTGCATGTGAGCAGCCCAGAACGTCACGCTTTGTTTTCGTCTGTATTGTTTTGGTGAGTTTCATATTTATTAAACATGTGGAACTCCAAGTACGCTGCGCCTTGGTCTACTCCTTTAGACGATCGTGACAGAAGATCCCACCAAAGAAGGACCAAGCAGCGTGCCCAGGAGGAGCAAGGATCCTGGGCCAGGGAGAGAAAGGACTGGACATGGGAGGACATCCTGGACGGCAAGGGATCCTACACTTGGGAAGAGATCCTGGTCGGAAGGGATCGCCTCCCATGGGAACAGGTAGAGGCACTCAGAAGAGCGGAGGCAGCAGGAGAAAAGGACCAACGGCAACGGTATGAGGGAACACGGCTGGCAAGGAAGCCCGAGAGGCAGCCCCCCAAAAAATGTTGGGGGGGCACACGGGGAGTGTGGCAGAGTCAGGTTGGAGACCTGAGCCAGCTCCCCGTGCTTACCGGAAGCAGCGTGGTACTGGTCAGGCACCGTGTTATGCCGTGAAGCGCACGGTGTCTCCAGTGCGCGCTCATAGCCCGGTGCGCTATAGGCCAGCCCCCCGCAAGTGCCATGCTAGAGTGGGCATCGAGCCAGGACGGGTTGTGCAGGCCGTGCGCTCCAGACCTCCAGTGCGTCTCCAGGACCCGGTCTATCCTGTGCCTGCTCCCAGAGCCAGGCCTCCTGCATGTCTCCCCAGCCTGGTGAGTCCTGTGCCTGCGCCCAGAGCCAGGCCTCCTGCATGTCTCCCCAGCCTGGTGAGTCCTGTGTCTGCGCCCAGAGCTAGACCTCCTGCATGTCTCCCCAGGCTGGTGAGTCCTGTGCCTGCGCCCAGAGCCAGGCCTCCTGCAGGTCTCCCCAGCCTGGTGAGTCCTGTGCCTGCACCCAGAGCCAGGCCTCCTGCAAGTCTCCCCAGCCTGGTGCGTCCTGTGCCTGCGCCCAGAGCCAGGCCTCCTTCAAGTCTCCCCAGGCTGGTGCATCCTGTGCCTGCTCCCAGAGCCAGGCCTCCTGCAAGTCTCCCCAGCCTGGTGCATCCTGTGCCTGCTCCCAGATCCAGGCCTCCTGCGAGTCTCCCCAGCCTGGTGCGTCCTGTGCCTGCTCCCAGAGCCAGGCCTCCTGCATGTCTCCCCAGCCTGGTGAGTCCTGTGCCTGCTCCCAGAGTCAGGCCTACGGAAAGTCCCGCCTGTCCAGAGCTGCCAGAGTCACTCGCCTGTCCGGAGCTGCCAGAGTCGCCCGTCTGTCCGGAGCTGCCAGAGTCGCCCGCCTGTCCGGAGCTGCCAGAGTCGCCCGCCTGTCCGGAGCTGCCAGAGTCGCCCGCCTGTCCGGGGCCCGCGGCGAGGGTCCCCAGTCCGGGGTCGGCGGCGAGGGTCCCCACTCCAGAGGCGCCACCTAAGTGGGCCAAGCCGAAGGTGGAGCGGGGTCCACGTCCCGCAACCAGAGCCGCCTGTGCTTTGTGGGGTCTTGTGTTTGTGTAGCTGCATGTGAGCAGCCCAGAATGTCACACTTTGTTTTCGTCTGTATTGTTTTGGTGAGTTTCATATTTATTAAACATGTGGAACTCTAAGTACGCTGCGCCTTGGTCTACTCCTTTAGACGATCGTGACAGTTTAACTTTATTTTTGGCAGTGAAACGAGGCTACCCAGGCGGGGGGAAAAAACTCACCCAAATATATAGCCCCATTGGAAAATATAAATTGACTGTTTGAAAATGTGAGAAAAGAAAATGTCCCAAAAATCACATTTGTATTTGGCGTACCCCCGACGGCATTGTGCGTACCCCTGGGGGTACCCAGTTTGAGAATACCTGCACTAGACTATATACAAACTATATACAGTGCCTTATTCCACCTGTTTTTGTGTTACAGCCTGAATTAAAAATACATTAAAAAAAATTGTGTAAAAGCCGTTTTCAAGTCTTGCCATAGATTTTAAAGCCGATTTAAGCCAAAACTGTAATTAGGCCACTCATGAACATTCAATGTTATCTTGGTAAGCAACTCCTGCGTATATTTGGCATTGTGTTTTAGGTTATTGTCATGCTGAAGGTGAATTTGTCTCCCAGTGTCTGTTAGAAAGCAGACTAAAGGACGTTTAGTTCTAGGATTTTGCTCGTGCTTAGCTCTATTCCGTTTCTTTTTATCCTAAAAGGCCCCCTAGTCCTTGCCGATGAAAAGCATACCTATAACATGATGCAGCCTACAGCCTGCTTAGAAATATGAAGAGTGGTACTCAGTGATGTATTAGATTTGGCTCAAACATAACGCTTTGTATTCAGGACATAAAGTACATTTCTTTACCACATTTTTTGAAGTTTTACTTAAGTGGCTTATTGCAAATCGGGTGCATGTTTTGGAATATTTTATTCTGTACAGGCTTCCTTCTTTTCACTCTGTCATTGAGGTCAGTATTGTGGAGTATTTGTATTTATTAAGGATCCCCATTAGATGCTGCCAAGGCAGCAGCTACTCTTCCTGGGGTCCAGCAACATTAAGGTAGAATTTAAAATATTACATGACATTACATTTCATATTACTTTTCACAACACATGAAGTTTGTGTCCTCAGGCCACTACTCTGCTACCACATATCTACAATACACAATCCATATGTACATGTGTGTAGAGTGCGTGTCTTATCATGTGTTTGTGTAAGTGTGTGTCTGTGCCTGTGTATGTTTCTTCACTGTCCCCTTTATTTTTTTTCTTCAGATTTTGCTGCTTGCATCATGTGGAATAGAGTTCCAGGTAGCCATTGCTCTATATAGTACTGTACGCCTCCCATAGTCTGTTCTGTACTTTGGGATTGTGAAGAGACCTCTGATGGCATGTCTTATGGGGTATGTATGGGTGTCCGAGCTGTGTTAGTAGTTTAAACAGACAACTCAGTGCATTCAGCATGCCAATGCCTCTTACAAAAAAAGTACTGAGACAGTTCGGGCCAGCCGTGCTGCCCTGTTCTGAGGCAATTGGGATTTTCCTAAATCCCTCTTTGTGGCACCTGACCACACAACTGGACAGTAGTCCAAGTGCAACAAAACTAGGGCCTCTAGGACCGGCCTTGTTGATAGTGTTGTTAAGAAGGCAGAGCAGCGCTTTATTATGGACAGACCTCTCCCCATCTTAGCAACTGTGGTTTTCATGTTTTGCCCATGACAGTTTACAATCCAGGGTTACCCCAAGCAGTTTAGTCTCCTCAAGTTGCTCAAATTCCACATGATTCATTACAAGATTTAGTTGAGATTTAGGGTTTAGTGAATAGTTTGTTTTAGAAATACTTACTTCTTGCCACCCATTCTGAAACTGACAGCAGCTCATTGTTAATTGTTGCAGTGACTTCACTCACTGTAGTAGCTGACATGTATAGTGCTGAGTCATCCTCATACAAGTAAGGGGCCTAGACAGCTGCCTGGGGATTTCCTGATTTTAGCTGGATTATGTTGGAGAGGCTTCCATTAAAGAACACCCTCTGTGTTCTGTTAGACAGGTAACTCTTTATCCAAAATATAGCATGGGGTGTAAAGCCATAACACATACGTTTTTCCAGCAACAGACTGTGATCGATAATGTCAAAAGCCGCAATGAAGTCTAACAAAACAGCTCCCACAATCTTTTTATCATCAATTTCTCTGTCATTTGTGTAAGTGCCTTGTATGTTGAATGTCCGTCCCTATAAGCGTGCTAAAAGTCTGTTATCAATTTGTTTACCGTAAAATAGAATTGTATCTGGCTTATTGAGGGTTGGTAATAAGCTGGTTGGTCGGCTATTTGAGCCAGTAAAGGGGGTTTTACTATTCTTGGTTAGCAGAATTACTTTGCTTCCCTCCAGGTCTGAGAGCACAAACTTTCTTGTAGGCTTAGATTGAAGATATGGAAAATAAGAGTGGCAATATCATCCGCTATTATCCTCAGTAGTTTTCCATCCAAGTTGTCAGACCCAGGTGGCTTGTCATTGTTGATAGACAACAATAATGTTTTCACCTCTTCCACACTCACTTTTCGGAAATCAAAATTACAATGCTTGTCTTTCAGATTTTGGTCAGTTATACTTGGATGTGTAGTGTCGGCATTTGTTGCTGGCATGTCATGCCTACGTTTGCTAGTCTTGCCCATAAAAAAATCATTAAATTAGTTGCCAATATCAGTGGGTTTTGGAATGAATGAGCCATATGATTCAATGAATGATGGAGCTGAGTTTGTCTTTTTCCCCAAAATTTCAAGTAAGGTGCTCCAAAGCTTTTTACTATCATTCTTTATATCATTTATCTTTGTTTCATAGTATAGTTTCTTATTTTTATTCAGTTTAGTCACATGATTTCTCAGTTTGCAGTATGTTTGCCAATCGGTCATGCAGCCAGACTTATTTGCCATTCCTTTTTGCCTCATCCCTCTCAACCATACAATTGTTTAATTCCTCATCAATCCTCTGGGATGTAACAGTTTTTCAGTCATTTTCTTAATGGGTGCATACTTATTAGTAACTGGAATAAGCAAATTCATAAATGTGTCAAGTGCAGCGTCTGGCTGCTCCTCAATACACACCACCGACTAACAAATATTCTTCATATCATCAACATAGGAATCACTACAAAACGTATTGTATGACCTCTTAAACACTATATTAGGCCCAGCCTTTGGAACTTTGGTTATCCTGGATATGGCTACTATATTGTGATCACTACATTCGATGGATTTGGATACAGCTTTAACGAAGATTTCGACACGTTCGCCGGTTATACGGTGTTTCCTCCGACACATTGATGCGGCTGGCTTCCGGGTTAAGCAAGCAGTGTGTCAAGAAGCAATGCGGCTTGGCAGGGTCGTGTTTCGGAGGACACATGGCTCTCAACCTTCGCGTCTCCTGAGTCCATACGGGAGTTGCAGCGATGGGACAAGACTGTAACTACCAATTGGATATCACGAAATTGGGGCGAAAAAAGGGGTACATTTTTTTAAATAATAATAAAGAATATTTCTGCAGCATTAGTAAAGATGTGATCAGTACATGATGATGATTTCATTCCTGTGTTGTTTGTAAATACCCTGCTAGGTTGACTGATAACCTGAACCAGGTTGCAGGCATTGGTTACAGTTTCAAGCTTTTTCTTGAGTGGGCAGCTTGATGAAAGCCAGTCAATATTAAGGTCACCCAGAAAATATACCGTTCTGTTAATATCACATACAGTGCCTTCGGAAAGTATTCAGACCCCTTGACTTTTTCTACATTTTGTTACGTTACAGTCTTATTTTAAAAAATCTACACATAATACCCCATAATGACAAAGCGAAAACAGATTTTAGAATCTTTTGCAAAACTTTTCAAAAACAGAAATACCTTATTTACCTAAGTATTCAGACCCTTTGCTATGAGACTCGAAATTGAGCTCAGGTGCATCCTGTTTCCATTGATCATCCTTGAGATGTTTCTACAACTTAATTGGAGTCCACCTGTGGTAAATTCAATTGATTGGACATGATTTGGAAAGGCACACACCTGTCTAAATAAAGTCCCACAGGTGACAGTGCATGTCAGAGCACAAACTAAGCCATGACGTTGAAGGAATTGTTCGTAGAGCTCCGAAACAGGATTGTGTCGAGGCACAGATCTGGGGAGAGGTACCAAAACATTTCTGCAGCATTGAAGGTCCCCAGGAACACAGTGGCCACGATCATTCTTAAATGGAAGAAGTTTGTAACCCCCAAGACTCTTCCTAGAGCTGGCCGCCCGGCCAAACGGAGCAGTCTGGGAAGAAGGGCCTTGGTCAAGGAGGTGACCAAGAACCCGATGATCACTATGACAGAGCTCCAGCGTTCCTCTGTGGAGATGGAAGAACCTTCCAAAAGGACAACATCTCTGCAGCATTCCACCAATCAGGCCTTTTTTGGTAGAGTGGCCAGACGGAAACCACTCCTCAGTAAAACACACATGACAGCCCACCTGGAGTTTGCCAAAGGCACCTAAAGGAATCTCAGACCATGAGAAGCAAGATTATCTGGTCTGATGAAACAAAGATTGAACTCTTTGGCCTGAATGCCAAGCGTCACGTCTGGACGCTTGGCAAACCCCTCGAGGACCGAAGGGCAGCTAGCTGTAGTATCCATCGTGGATGATGAATGGGCCAGAGTCTTAGACAGCCTCATGGTCCAATGACGGGGGAGCTCTGAGGATCTGAACCCAGGGTAGAAACCATCGGAGAGGGAGACAGAACAGAGGATGACGGTGCAGGTACATTCGAGATCTGATCTCTAATCAGAAGCCACCAGGGAAGAAGTCGCCGGAACCTCTGGATCCAGGGTGACAAAGTTGTTTCTGGTCTGAGTCCGGTCTTGGCTTACCTTCGCCAAGGAGGCCACCGTTGCCAGAGGTTGCTCTTTTTGACTTCCATGGCGAGTGACATATCTCCATGGCTGGTTGGTTAGGTCAGATCAAGAACATCCACCAAGTCATCCAGGAGCATCCTACTAACTCCATTCTCCAGGGAAGGGGGTAACCCCTTCGGGAAGGGATCCTTGCAGAGTACTGGCCAGTCGGCTGTGGAGAGCCGACACGGCTGACACACTTCTACCAGGCCAGAGCGGCATCCGGCTACAGCGGTAGAAGAGGAAGAAAAAGTAGGCGGGCATGGATTCCTCAGTAGCTTGTGTAAGTTCACTACTTGTTTGCTAAGAGTAGTCACTTCGCTCCTGTAGTCCTCTGCAAGCAAACAGCTGCTACATTGATAGTCCGGGTGGTCCACATTGTCCCGGAATAAAGCAAAAATAAACACAGCTCCTGCAGCATTGAAAACATTTGTTAGTGTCCTCCATTTTATTTTATTCCTCCTTTAAACTCTGTGTTGTTGGGAAGGGCTCATAAGCAAGCATTTCACGGTAAACTACACCAGTTGTATTTGGCAAACAGTAACATAAAACACAAGGCCAAGTATACACTGAGTGTACATAACATTAGGAACACCTGCTCTTTCCATGACATAGAATGACCGGATGAATCCAGGTGAAAGCTATGATTCCTTATTGATGTCACCTAATGTGTTGTACACTCATTTGCTTACCAAGATGACATTGAATGTTTCTGAGTGGCCTAGTTACAGTTTTTACTTAATTTGGCTTAGAAATCAATGGCAAATCTTGAAAATGGCTGTCTAGTAATGATCAACAACTTGACAGAGCTTGAAGAATGAAAAAAATAATAATGTGCAACTATTGTACAATCCAGGTGTGCAAAGATCTTAAAGACTTACCCAGAATGACTCACAGCTGTAATTGCAGCCAAAGATGATTCTAACATGTATTGAATGAGGGGGTTATATACTTACAGTATCTAATCAAGGTTCACTGCATTTGGAAAGTATTCAGACCACTTTACTTTTTCCACATTTTGTTACATTACAGCCTTATTCAAAAATGGATTACATTTTTTTTCCCCCTCATCAATCTTTACACAATACCCCATAATGACAAAGAGATAACTGGTTTGTAGACGTTTTTGCAAATTACTAAATGTCACATTTACATACATTTTCAGACCCTTTACTCAGTACTTTGTTGAAGCACCTTTGGCAGCGATTACAGCCTCGAATCTTCTTGGGAATAACAATACAAGTTTGGAACACCTGTATTTGGGGAGTTTATCCCATTCTTCTCTGCAGATCCTCTTAAGCTCTGTCAGGTTGAATGGGGAGTGTCGCTGCACAGCTATTTTCAGGTCTCTCGTGAGATGTTCAATCGGGTTCAAGTCCAGGCTCTGGCTGGGCCACTCAAGGACATTCAGAGACTTGTCCTGAAGCCACTCCTGCGTTGTCTTGGCTGTGTGCTTAGGGTCATTGTCCTGTTGGAAGGTGAATCCTTGGCCCTAGTCTTAGGTCCTGAGAACTCTAGAGCAGATTTTCATCAAGGGTTGCTCTGTACTTTGCTCGGTTCATCTTTCCCTCAATCCTGACTAGTCTCCCAGCCCCTGCCGCTGAAAAATATCCTCACAGCATGATGCTGCCACCAGGAGTGGCTTCCGTCTGGCCACTCTACCAAGGCCTGAATGGTGGAGTGCTGCTTCCTTCTGGAAGGTTCTCCCATCTCCACAGAGGAACTGGAGCTCTGTCAGAGTGACCATTGGGTTCTTGGTCACCTCCCTGACCAAGGCCCTTCCCTCCCAATTGCTCAGTTTGGCCAGTTGTCCAGCTCTCGGAAGAGTCTTGGTGGTTCCAAACTTCTTCCATTTAAGAATGATGAAGGCCACTGTATTCTTGGACCTTCAATGCTGAAGACATTTTTTGGTACCCTTCCTCAGATCTGTGCCTCGACACAACCCTGTCTCGGAGCTCTACGAACAATTCCTTCGACGTCATTGCTTGTTTTTTTCTCTGACATGCACTGTCAACTGAGGGACCTCATATAGACCGGTGTGTGCCTTTCCAAATCATGTCCAATCAATTTAATTTACCACAGGTGGACTCCAATTAAGTTGTAGAAACATCTCAAGGATGATCAATGGAAACAGGATGCACCTGACCTTAATGTTGTGAATTTTGATCAAATGTTAGAATTGTTCTTCCATTGTTCTTGCGCTTTGACATTACAGAGTATTTTGTGTAGATTGTTAACAGAAAATGACAATTAAATTAATTTTTGTCCCACTTTGTCACACAACAAAATGTGGAAAAAGTCAAAGGGTGTGAATACTTTCTGAAGGCCCTGTAAGTGCTTGATGTGTGAAAGGGAGGGTGTGTGCCAGATAAAGATGTCAGATCTTAATTTGACCCCTTTCATAGCAGCAGGAAAATAATCCTGCAACAGGAGGATTTTAAGAATATTGAATAGTTAGAATCACTGTCAGGGGGCAACTGGAAGCGGTGTTTGTAGGCTATACAATAATTTGGACAACAGGTCCGCTGGGTGTCAGTTCAAGTAGCCTATGGCAAGTCTCGTGTGAATTCTTATATTTGTAGGCATTAGACTTATTTCTTTGTGAGGGTAAATCAGTGTTTTTGATAAATTGTTGTATTATATGTTCAAGTCAGGGAATAGGCCGATTTAAATTTCGGTGCTTGTGTAGTTCAGTGGTTACCGCTGCTGACCCCAGAAGACATATGCCAGACACTGCCCTTTGAATTTTTGGAGGAACTAGTACTTTTTTTAGATACTCTTTGTGGGCTGTACTTGTAAGCTACTGACACCGTAGCGAAACCGGCCGCGCGTGTGCACCATCGTGCGTAAATTGATTTTGTCCCCCCGCACCAAACGTGATCACAACACGCAGGTTAAAATATCAAATCAAACTCTGAACCAATTATATTAATTTGGGGACAGGTCGAAAAGCATTAAACATTTATGGAAATTTAGCTAGCTAGCTTGCAGTTGTTAGCTAATTTGTCCTATATAGCTAGCTTGCTGTTGCTAGCAAATTTGTCCTGGGATTTAAACGTTGAGTTGTTATTTTACCTGAAATGCACAAGGTCTTCTACTGTGACAGTTAATCCACACATAAAACTGTCAATCAAATCGTTTCTTGTCATCTCTCCTCCTTCCAGACTTTTTCTTCTTTGGACTTTACATGGCAATTGGCATCTAACTTTCATAGTTACCACGACGACTGAATGAACTCAGTTCATCTTTCAATCACTCACGTGGGTATAACCAATGAGGAGATGGCACGTGAGTATCTGCTTCTATGAACCAATGAGGAGATGTGAGAGGCAGGACTTGCACCGCATTCAGCGTCACAAATAGAACTGACTTCTATTTTAGCGCTTGGCAACGCAGACGTTCATTGGCGCGCGCGAGCAGTGTGGGTGCAATAATTGAATAACATGTATGTTTAAATTTATTTTGCGACGCGAGCGTGTGGTCAGCATGTTAATCAAGTAATTTCTGAAGGAACTAACTTACTTTTTACTCCATTACATTTTACCAATCACTTCAGTTACATAGATTTATATCATTATATCATCGCTGTCGGATTATTAAATTTTTGTACATGGATCGATACTATTGGTTCCCCTTTACGTCTCTATGAATGTTTCATGACCCCTTGACCAATGAAATGTGTTCAAACCCTGTATCTCCACCACAGCTCTTGAAGTGAAGGGCACGTCTTCACTCCTGACGATAATTTTGTTTGTGTGTTCGTAGTCAGATGTGATCAGAGGTAAGTTACACTTTAATGGCTGTCTGCCTTTGTAATAGTATATACAGTTGAAGACGGAAGTTTACATACACTTAGGTTGGAGTCATTAAAACTCATTTTTCAATCACCAACCAAATTTCTTGTTAACAAACTATAGTTTTGGCAAGTTGGTTAGGACATCTACTTTGTGCGTGACACAAGTAATTTTTCCAACAATTGTTTACAGACAGATTATTTCGCTTATAATTCACTGTATCACAATTCCAGTGGGTCAGAAGTTTACATATGCTAAGTTGACTGTGCCTTTAAACTGCTTGAAAGATTCCAGAAAATGATGTAATGGCTTTAGAAGCTTCTGATTGGCTAATTGACATCATTTGAGTCAATTGGAGGTGTACCTGTGGATGTATTTCAAGGCCTACCTTCAAACTCAGTGCCTCTTTGCTTGACATCATAGGAAAATCAAAAGAAATCAGCCAAGACCTCAGAAAACACTTGTAGACCTCCACAAGTCTGGTTCATCCTTGGTAGCAATTTCGAAACACCTGAAGGTACCACGTTCATCTGTACAAACAATAGTACGCAAGTATAAACACCATGGGACCACGCAGCTGTCAAACCGCTCAGGAAGGAGACGTGTTCTGTCTCCTAGAGATGAACGTACTTTGGTGCGAAAAGTGCAAATCAATCCCAGAACAACAGCAAAGGACCTGCAGGAAACAGGTACAAAGGTATCTATATCCACAGTAAAACGAGTCCTATATCGACGTAACCTGAAAGGCCGCTCAGCAAGGAAGAAGCCATTGCTCCAAAACCGCCATAAAAAGCCAGACTACGGTTTGCAACTGCACATGGGGACAAAGATTGTACTTTTTGGAGAAATGTCCTCTGGTCTGATGAAACAAAAATAGAACTGTTTGGCCATAATGACCATCGTTATGCTTGGAGGAAAAAAGGGGGTGTCACGGCTGTTATAAGGAGTGGACCAAGATGCAACGTTTGTGTTTCACATATTTATTATAGTGAAACAGGATGAAATACATAAATACTTTAACTAACAAAAAACAACAAACCGTGATGCAGAGAGGATTACACACTACTCACAAGATAATCACCCACAAACAACATGAAGAAACACCCCTACTAAATATGACCTCCAATTAGAGGCAACAAGGACCAGCTGACTCCAATTGGAGGTCAACCCAATAAACCCCAACATAGAAATAGGCAAACTAGAACTACAACATAGAAATAGAAAACATAGAACACAAAAACACATCAACACCCCCTGTCATGCCCTGACCACTCTACCAGAGAAAATAACAACTTATTATGGTCAGGACGTGACAGGGGGAGACTTGCAAGCCGAAGAACATCATTCCAACCGTGAAGCACGGGGGAGGCAGCATCATGTTGCCGGAGTGCTTTGCTGCAGGAGGGACTGGTGCACTTCACAAAATAGATGGCATCATGAGGCAGGAAAATTATGTGGATATATTGAAGCAACATCTCAAGACATCAGTCAGGAAGTCAAAGCTTGGTCGCAAATGGGTCTTCCAAATGGACAATGACCCCAAGCATACTTCCAAAGATGTGGCAAAATGGTTTAAGGACAACAAAGTCAAGGTATTGGAGTGGCCGTCACAAAGCCCTGACCTCAATCCTATAGAAAATGTGTGGGCAGAACTGAAAAAGCGTGTGCGAGCAAGGAGGCCTACAAACCTGACTCAGTTTCACCAGCTCTGTAAGTAGGAATGGGCCAAAATTCACCCAACTTATTGTGGGAAGCTTGTGGAAGGCTACCCAAAACGTTTGGCCCAAGTTAAACAATTTAACGGCAATGCTACCAAATACTAATTGAGTGTATGTAAACTTCTGATCCACTGGGAATGTGATGAAAGAAATAAAAGCTGAAATAAATCATTCTCTCTACTATTATTCTGACATTTCACATTCTTAAAATAAAGTGGTGATCCTAACTGACCTAAGACAGGGAATTTTTACGAGGATTTAATGTTAGGAATTGTGAAAAACTGAGTTTAAATGTATTTGGCTAAGGTGTATGTAAACTTCCGACTTCAACTGTATTTCTGGTGTATGATAAGTATTTATTTTATCTAATTCTGCTGTTGAAATTGTGTTTTGAGGGCGAGCGCAATTCAAATGCAGAGGTAGCTAGTTAGCTTTGGATAACCCAGACAAAGTTTAATCTCCTGTTTTTAGCTCCCCATTTGATCTCTGCCTGTTGGCTAGCTAGCCACCTTGTCATTGGCATAAAGAGTGAACAGATTAATCAGATGTGTGTGGCAATAGCTAACTAGCTAGCTATCATATTAGCTAGCTATCAAATTAGGTTGCTGCAGTTTCAACCATGTAGCTAGCTAACATTAGCCAGATCAACTTAGTTCAGGGCATCATCCTCCCACTCCATTGCTCTCCCATTCTGTGTGTGTGTGTGTATCTAAATGTCATTCTGTTTTCATGACAAGGCCTATAAACACATCTGTCATACAGTCATTGATGTCATCTCTGTAAGCTTTTTGTGCCAAATGGTATACTTGAAATAAATGTTTTTTGTGTCTTTTTATTTATAGCTTGTAGCAGCAGAATGGGGAGAATGCGCCAGTCAAGCAAAAAAAATACCCTTCAAAGAGGAAAGGAGAGGTTCGGAAGCGAAAGAGGATGGAGGTAGAGGTCTTCACGGGCCTATTCCGAAATGGATCTGGACCTTTCCCACCCGGACCCGAGGACAACTAGAACCATTCCGTATAGGCCTGGTCGGATCCAGACCCGATCGAGTGAATTGGTTAAGCTACTTTATTAACCGAAGCTGATAAAGCGCGAGTGGCGGGAGATAGAGGTGCCATTCTAGCAGGTGGGGAAGGGGCAGTACTGTGCATTAGCGACACGGGGCGCAGGGAGGGAGAGATGAGAGACCGCAACCGACCAAGCCGACTCGCGCTATAGTAGACTAAAAGATGCCATAGCTAGGTTATTTATCATCAAATATTATTAGGAAGTACCTGTCTTGACTGCATCAAACCGGGAGAAGCTAGTTAATCTAGCTAACGTTAACTAGCTAGGCTAACTGATGCTGCAGTGCATGCGCTTTCTCATTCTACAGTTACAAACAACAACAAGTAGCGGCCTACCTGTTGGCTCGTTGTCCTTGTAGCCTATCCTTCTCCTTTAACTTTTAATTCTGTCATTTTAATTTAATCTGCCATTGATTAGATATCTCCTAACTTTTGCCACACAAAGGGGCTCAATGACTGTAGCCTATTACCGCTTTGATGATTTATGATTGGCCAACAACATCAACACGCTACAAGTGCCAAGCTCTACTCTATTGAAAAGCAAGAGCAGAAGCATAAATTATAACATTTCTCTCTCTCTACTGAAGCAATTGTATTCGTCTCTGAATGGGCCCTTCAGGACAAGTCAGTTAAATGTACACATACCCAAGCCCCATGACAATCATATCAGATTGGACCCACCCGTGACATTATTTAGAATTCTGGATCCAGTCCTGGGTCGGGTCTCTGGTATTTTGGGTACAGGCGGATCCGTGAAGACCTCTAGGAGGGTGTTTTTTTATTTATCCTTTATTTAACTAGGCAAGTCAGTTAAGAACAAAGTCTTATTTACAATGATGGCCTACCAAAAGGCAAAAGACCTCCTGCGGGGATGGAGGCTGGGATAAAAAATATAAATAAATTAAATGAAAATATAGGACAAAACACACATCGCGACAAGAGAGACAACAGTACATAAAGAGAGACCTAAGACAACAGCATAGCATGACAGCAACACATGACAACACAGCATGTTACAGTAGCAACACAACATGACAACAACATGGCAGCAGCACAAAACAGTGTACAAACATTATTGGGCACAGACAACAGCACAATGGGCAAGAAGGTAGAGACAACAATACATCACGCAAAGCAGCCACAACTGTCAGTAAGAGTGTCCATGATTGAGTCTTTGAATGTAGAGATTGAGATAAAACTGTCCAGTTTGAGTGTTTGTTGCAGCTCGTTCCAGTCACTAGCTGCAGCGAAATGAAAAGACGAGCGACCCAGGGATGTGTGTGCTTTGGGGACCTTTAACAGGATGTGACTGTCAGAACGGCTGTTGTATGTGGAGGATGAGGGCTGCAGTAGATATCTCAGATGGGGGGAGTGAGGCCTAAGAGGGTTTTATAAATGAGCATTAACCAGTGGGTCTTGCGACGGGTATACAGAGATGACCCGTTTACAGAGGAGTATAGAGTGCAGTGATGTGTGCTATAAGGAGCATTGGTGGCAAATCTGATGGCCGAATGGTAAAGAACATCGAGCTGCTCGAGAGCACCCTTACCTGCCGATCTATAAATTACGTCTCCGTAATCTAGCATGGGTAGGATGGTCATCTGAATCAGGGTTAGTTTGGCAGCTGGGGTGAAAGAGGAGTGATTGCGATAGAGGAAACCAAGTCTAGATTTCATTTTAGCCTGCAGCTTTGATATGTGCTGAGAGAAGGATAGTGTACCGTCTAGCCATACTCCCAAGTACTTGTATGAGGTGACTACCTCAAGCTCTAAACCCTCAGTAGTAATCACACCGATGGGGAGATGGGTGTTCTTCTTACTAAACCACATGACCTTTGTTTAGGAGGTGTTCAGAACAAGGTTATGGGCAGAGAAAGCTTGTTGTAGAGTGTTTAACACAAAATCCGTGGAGGGGCCAGCTGAGTATAAGACTGTATCATCTGCATATAAATGGATGAGAGAGCTTCCTACTGCCTGGGCTAAGTTGTTGATGTAAATTGAGAAGAGTGTGGGGCCTAGGATTGAGCCTTGGGGTACACCCTTGGTGACAGGCAGTGGCTGAGATAGCAGGTTCTGACTTTATACACTGCACTCTTGGAGAGAGGTAGTTAGCAATCCAGGCCAAAGACCCCTCAGAGACACCAATACTCCTTAGCCGGCCCACAAGAATGGAATGGTTTACCGTATCAAAAGCTTTGGCCAAGTCAATAAAAATAGCAGCACAACATTGCTTAGAATCAAGGGCAATGGTGACATCATTTAGGACCTTTAAGGTTGCAGTGACACATCCATAACCTGAGCTGGAAACCAGATTGCATACCAGAGAGAATACTATAGACATCAAAAAAGCCAGTCTGTTGATTATTGACAAGTTTTTCTAACACTTGATAAACAGAGCAAAATAGAAATAGGCCTATAACAGTTAGGATCAGCTTGATCTCCCCCTTTAAATAAAGGACCAACTGTGGCTGCCTTTCAAGCAAGGGGAACCTCCTCAGAGAGGCTAGACAGGTTAAAAAGGTCAGTGATAGGCTTGGCGATTATAGGGGCAGGGTAAATCATTCCATGGCAGGAAAAAAATGATTGAGTGGGAATTGGAAATTGATATCTGCACTGTATGATTATTTATTGCTTACATGATTCTTACCTGAATACTTACCTTGATGTTTAATTCCATGCAAAAATGTGTCTGATTTGCATACTTGTAAAATGACTGATATTGATTGTTGTTTGACTGTTGTAACACTTACCTGATCCTTCTTGATATTTCATTCTGAGTGGAAAATGAAAAATCACAATTGGTGTATATCTTTTTAGTACGCATTCACCATCACATGTACTTGAAATTATATTTAAAAAATGACTTGTATTAATGCTATTGAAATTGTAACATTCCAATGTCTCAAGTACCGTTTACCTTTTTATAAAATTGAGCACATTGATACATATTAAGTCAACTTGTAATAAGACTGTAAGTTAAACTGTATAGCCTACAAACTTTGTTTGATGTCATTCTTCATTGGAGAATACCTGTGCTGGAAGAGATCTGCAAGATGGTGCTGGCATGCTTAACTAATTTGCACTAAGTTGTTGTCCTTTTTGTTTGCTGTCACAGTTTATCATAAGGTAGAAAAAATTACTGTACTAAATTTGTAACTAGTACTTTTACTTGACTAAATTACAATCAGACTTTCAATATTCTACACACCTCCGATCCACAACAACCAGGACTGTGGTGTTTCCCTGTGAGAGGGGGGAGGTCGGTAAGAAAATCCACCGACAGGTGCGACCAAGGCCGCTGTGGAACGGGTAAGGGGTGTAGCTTCCCTCTGGGCAGGTGACTTGGAGCCTCACACTGGGCGCACACCGAGCAGGAGGAAACATAAACCCTCACGTCCTTGGCCAAGGTAGGCCACCAGTACTTCCCAACCAAACAGTGCACCGTCTGACTGATCCCAGGATGACAAGAGGAGGGTGACGTGTGGGCCCAATAGATCAACCGGTCACGGACAGCAGATGGAACGTACAGACGCCCAGCGGGACACTGGAGGGGAGCGGGCTCTGCACATAACGCCTGCTCAATGTCCACGTCCAGCTCCCACACTACCGGCGCCACCAGGCAGGAGGCGGGGAGTATGGGAGTGGGATCCATGGGCCGCTCCTCTGTGTCATACAGTCGGGACAGTGCGTCTGCCTTCACGTTTTGGGAACCTGGTCTATAGGAAAGGGAAAAAACAAAATGGGTGAAAAAAATTGCTCACCTTGCCTTGCGAGGGTTTGGTCTCCTCGCTGCCTGGATGTACTCCAGATTGCGGTGGTCAGTCCAGATGAGAAAAGGGTGTTTAGCCCCCTCAAGCCAATGTCTCCACGCTTTCAGAGCCTTGACGACAGCAAACAGCTCCCGGTCCCACACGTCATAGATTCGCTCCGCCAGGCTGAGCTTCTTTGAGAAGAAGGCACAGGGGTGGAGATTCGGTGGCATACACGAGCGCTGAGAGAGCACGGCTCCTATCCCAGCCTCAGACGCGTCCACCTCCACTATGAACGCCAAAGAGGGATCCGGGTTGGGCCAGCACGGGGAGCCGATGTAAACAGAGCCCTCAGGTGACCAAAAGCCCTGTCCGCCTCAGCCGACCACTGCAAACGTACCGGGCCCCCCTTCAGCAGTGATGTAATGGGAGCCGTTACCTGACCAAAACCCCGGATAAACCTCCGGTAGTAATTGGCAAACCCTAGGAACCGCTGCACTTCCTTTACCGTGGTGGGAGTCGGCCAATTACACACGGCTGAAATGCGGTCACTCTCCATCTCCACCCCCGAGGTGGAAATGCGGTACCCTAGGAAGGAGATGGACTGCTGGAAGAACAGGCATTTCCCAGCCTTGACGTACAGGTCATGCTCCAACAGTCGACCAAGCATCCTGCGCACCAGGGACACATGCTCGATGCGTGTAGCGGAGTATATCAGAATGTCATCAATATGCACCACTACACCCTGCCCGTGCAGGTCCCTGAAAATCTCATCTACAAAGGCATGGAAGACTGATGGAGCATTCATCAACCTGTACGGCATGCCAAGGTACTCATAATGCCCTGAGGTTGTACTGAACGCCGTCTTCCACTCGTCTCCCTCCCGGATATGCACCAGGTTGTAAGCACTCCTGAGATCTAGTTTGGTGAAGAAGCGCACCCCTGGTGCATTGACTTGACGCGGTGGCGATAAAAGGTAGCGGGTAACTGTACCTCACCTTGATCTGATTTAGGCCTCGGTAGTCAATACAGGGGCGCAGACCTCCCTCCTTCTTCTTCACAAAAAATAAACTTGAGGAGGCGGGTGAAGTGGAGGACCGAATGTACCCCTGACGCAGGGATTCGGAGACATAGGTTTTCATAGCTGCCGTCTCCGCCTGTGAGAGGGGATACACATGACTCCTGGGAAGTGCAGCGTCTACCAGGAGATTTATCGCACAATCACCCCGTCGATGGGGTGATAATTGAGTCGCCTTCTTTTTGGAGAAGGCGAGAGCCAAATCGGCATATTCAGGGGGAATGCGCACGGTGGGGACCTGGTCTGGACTTTCCACCATAGTAGCACCAACGGAAACCCCTAAACACCTCCCCGAGCACTCTCGCGACCACCCCGTGAGAGCCCTCCGTTGCCAAGAAACAGTGGGGTCATGACAAGCTAACCAGGGTAGGCCTAGCACCACGGGAAACGCAGGAGAGTCAATGAGGAAGAGACTGATTCTCTACTTGTGACACCCCTGCGTCACCATACCCAGAGGAGCGGTGGCCTCCCTAATCAACCCTGACCCTAATGGTCGACTGTCTAACGCGTGAACGGGGAAGGGCACAGCCACGGGAACAATGGGGATCCCTAAACTAAGGGCGAACGATCTGTCTATAAAATTCCCAGCCACGCCTGAATCGACGAGCGTCTTATGCTGGGAATGCGGGGAAAACTCAGGAAAAGAAACATACAAAAACATGTGTGCAACAGAGGGCTATGGGTGAGAAGGGTGCCGGCTCACCTGGGATGATGCCAGAGTGCCCTGCCTGCTGCCTCGATCCCCAGAGGAACCAACCCGGCACCGACCGGCAGTGTGACCTCTGCGGCCACAGATGGTGCACGAGCCGGAACCTCCTCCAGTCTCCCTACGCACAGCACCTCCCAGCTCCATGGGCACCGGAGCGGCGGTGCTGGGGGATGGAACCGACAAAACCCGATCTGAACGTCCGCGGGTGGCCAGCAGGTTATCCAGCCAAATGGACAGGTCCACCAGCTGATCGAAGTTGAGGGTGGTGTCCCTGCAGGCCAACTCCCGACGGGCGTCCTCACGCAAACTGCAGTGATAGTGGTTGATCAGGGCCCTATCGTTCCATCCCGTGCCGGCGGCCAGGGTCCGAAAATCCATGGCGAACTCCTGGGCGCTCCTCGTCCCCTGCCTCAGATGGAAGAGATGTTCACCCGCCGCCCTACCCTCGGGTGGATGGTTGAAATCCTCAAAATGGTCCAGCGCCGCATCTCCTTCTCCCCACACGGCATTGGCCCACTCCAAGGCTTTCCCAGAGAGGCACGAGATGAGAGCGGACACCTTCTCACGACCTGAAGGAGCCGGGTGGACGGTTGCCAGGTAGAGGTCGAGCTGCAACAGGAAACTCTGGCAGCGTGCAGCTGTCCCGTCATACTCCCGGGGAAGGGCGAGACGAATCCCACTGGGACTGGGTGAAGGGGGGGCGAGAAGTGGAGACCCTGGTTGTGCTGGTGGAGGCGCTGGAGGAACTCCCAGTCTCTCCCAGCGGTCCATAGTTTGGACAACGCGGTCCATGGCGGCGCCGAGATGGTGGAGCATCGCCGCATGCTCCCGGACGCGCTCCTCCACCCATATTCCAGGGGCACCTGCTCCTGCTGACTCTATATGTGAGGTGTGGGATTCTGTAGCGGGGTGCATAATTGGCGGCAGAGAAGCCAGGCGCAGGAGAGCAGAACTGGGTAATAACTGGAGATTTATTAAGCAAAACCAACGGCATCCAGAACAACAAGATAAATGGGCACAAAAATAACCTGTTGTGCGCTCACAGGGAACGTGCACAAGCACTGCAATAAACAATCCCACACAAAGACATGGGGGGAATAGAGGGTTAAATACACAACAAGTAATTGAGGGAATCGAAACCAGGTGTGAGGAAAAACAATACAAAACACATGGAAAATGAAAAATTGATCGATGATGGCTAGAAGACCGGCGACGCCGATCGCCAAGCGCCGCCCGAACAAGGAGAGGACCCGACTTCGGTGGAAGTCGTGACAGACCGCTAGACCACCCCAGGCCATGATTGGACAAAATGTAGTATACACTCCACACTTGTATGTTGTAGCCTAGTGGTGACCAATATCTGTGTTATTAAGCTATATAAATCAACGGAGGTTGAAGTCGGAAGTATACATACACTTAGGTTGGAGTCATTTAAAGTCGTTTTACAACCACTCCACAAATGTCTTGTTAACAAACTATAGTTTTGGCAAGTCGGTTAGGACATTACTTTGTGCATGACACAAGTAATTTTTCCAACAATTGTTTACAGACAGATTATTTCACTTAAAATTCACTGTATCACAATTCCAGTGGGTCAGAAGTTTACATACACTAAGTTGACTGTGCCTTTAATTAAACAGCTTGGGAAAATCCGGAAAATGATGTCATGGCTTTAGAAGCTTCTGATAGGCTAATTGACATCATTTGAGTCAATTGGAGGTGTACCTGTGGATGTCTTTCAAGGCCTACCTTCAAACTCAGTGCCTCTTTGCTTGACATCATGGGAAAATCAAAAGAAGTCAGCCAAGACTCTTGTAGACCTCCACAAGTCTAGTTCATCTTTGGGAGCAATTCCCAAATGCCTGAAGGTACCACGTTCATCTGTACAAACAATAGTATGCAAGTATAAACACCATGGTTGTCACGTCCTGACCCTAGTAAGATTACATGTTCTATAGTAGAGTAGGTCAGGGCGTGACGGGGGGTTTTGGGTTGTTCTATGTTTTCTATTTCTATGTTTAAGTTCTAGTTTTTCTATTTCTATGTTGGGATTGTTTGGGTTGATCTCTAATTGGAGGTAGCTGATCCTCGTTGCCTCTGATTGGAGATCATATTTAAGTAGGGGTTTTTCTTCCTGGGTTTTTTGGGTAGTTGTTTTCTGTTTAGTGTATGTCACCTGACGGAACTGTTGTCGGTCATTTTGTCGTTTTGTTGTTTTGTTAAAAAGTCTTCATTAAAAGTAAATATGAGCACTCTACACGCTGCGCCTTGGTCCCCTTTAGACGACCCACGTTACAATGGGACCGCGCAGCCGTCAAACCGCTCAGGAGGAGACGCGTTCTGTCTCCTAGAGATGAACGTACTTTGGTGCAAAAAGTGCAAATCAATCCCAGAACAACAGCAAAGGACCTTGTGAAGATGCTGGAGAAAATAGGCACAAAAGAATCTATATCCACAGTAAAACGAGTCCTATATCGGCATAACCTGAAAGGCCGCTCAACATGGAAGAAGCCACTGCTCCAAAGCCACCATAAAAAAGCCAGACTACGGTTTGCAACTGCACATGGGGACAAAGATCATACTTTTTAGAGAAATGTCCTCTGGTCTGATGAAACAAAAATATAACTGTTTGGCCATAATGACCATCGTTATGTTTGGAGGAAAAAGGGGGAGGCTTGCAAGCCGAAGAACACCATCCCAACTGTGAAGCATGGGGGTGGCAGCATCATGCTGTGGGGGTGCTTTGCTGCAGGTGCAGCAAGTGACTGGTGCACTTCACAAAATAGATGGCATCATGAGGCAAGAAAATGATGTGGCTATATTGAAGCAACATCTCAAGACATCAGTCAGGAAGTTAAAGCTTGGTCGCAAATGGGTCTTCCAAATGGACAATGACCCCAAGCTTACTTCCAAAGTTGTGGCAAAATGGCTTAAGGACAACAAAGTCAAGGTATTGGAGTGGCCATCACAAAGCCCTGACCTCAATCCCATAGAACATTTGTGGGCAGAACTGAAAAAGTGTGTGCGAGAAAGGAGGCCTACAAACCTGACTCCGTTACACCAGCTCTGTAAGGAGGAATGGGCCAAAATTCACCCAACTTATTGTGGGGAGCTTGTGGAAGGCTACCCAAAACGTTTGACCCAAGTTCAACACTTTAAAGGGAATGCTACTAAATACTAATTGAGTGTATGTAAACTTCCGACTTCAACTGTGTATGGCTGAGTTTCAGATCCATGTTTGTGCATTTGAATGTTGCAGTAATAGGATCTAGGCCTAGCGTTTGAGAGAGCGAGAGAGAACATTATTTTGATATCAGGCCTGATCCCAATGTCTTGACTGCCCCCACATTGAGAGAAAGAGAACTGCTCATTTTTAAGAAATCATGAGGCTCATTTGAATTTTCTGATGCAACAGGAAAATTCTCTGTGACAAGAGTGATCAAGTTAAGATCCAACATCTGTACTGGACTGCCTTACTTGAGAGTAAGTGGACCTGTTCCAATTCAGTAGTGTGTTTCACAGGGAGTTGCAATGACAAAGAATAAAATGGAGACTTTGTATTGTCGAAGTTCCAGCAGCACAATATTCCAGCTGGGCAATATTATGAGTTTAGGGAGATCTCATGAGTTCATGACAGCTCGCTTGACTCTGTGTTCAAAGTCCATAGTTAAAAGCTATGTTAACACCATCACTGCACTTACCCATTCTTGTCAATCCCTGTTAATGATGATGATCTAATATAATTTCAATTAAAACAGGCCTAACTCTCTCTGTAACGCTTTAAAGATGTTTCACTTTAGAGACTTTGGACAGATTCATCAGATTAGAGGGGATCCTATCCTAGTCCTATTCAAGGCATTCTAGTGTACATTGAGAGGATCAGGCTATCAGAAAAATGTACTGCTATGAGCTATCGTATTTAGCCCAATGCGTACATCCACCTTTAGCCTTGCGCCTGCAGTGGCACGTGTGTCTGTTTAGAGTTAATAGGTTTCAGTGGAGGGAGATTGTTCATCTCATTAATCTGTTGTCTCACACAATCAAATCCCTGATGCTCAATTGCCATGCTCGACTGGTCATATCTTACATGTGCACAAACAAAGTGATTACTTTAGAGTAACAGGACATTTATGTTAGAGCATTATTTGACACCCTCGGTGTGGATAATCTTGTTTCATGCTACCGATGGCTTTGGAAGGAAAATCCCATCTTTTGTTGTTATTTGGATGAAGGACAAAAGACCAAAGAATTAAGTCATTATTATTATTGCATGACGAAAGAGGCAACAATTAAATTAGTGTTTTCTTATTATCCATATTGTTAAGGAATAGGTAGTTTAGACAGCACACTACAGCTCACTACCACTTCCACACTTCATTCCCCCAGGGGGCAGCACCAACCTTGTCCAGGTCCTGAGCCTGGTTGATAAGCACATCAGGTACTGCCAAATAGGTGATCGTCACTCAGTGTCCCAGCTTACAAGCCGTGAGCCTGCTAGGGCTGTTGCGGTGAAGGTATTACCACCACACTGGTGGTCACGAGTCATGAAGGCAGTCAAATTCCACGTGACCATTTACTCACGGTAATTATGCTTCTCCAAGCTTTGATGCTGCTGATGGTCATTAGTAGCCTACCAAACTTGCTAACTGCCTGGAACTCAGCACTCTATTGTCCCTCTAATCACTCTGACATCAATGAAAATGTATTTGAAATCTAATCAAACACTTCATGATAGCCCATGAGCTCATTTTGCGCTACATTTCAATAGCCTATGCAATTGCAGGAGAAAACAGTTATGGCCTCTACTAAAAAGAGAAGGATCAGCTTTCTATAGACTAGGCCTACTATATTTATTTCTCATCTTTCCTAATATTAAGCTCATTGCTTATATTTACAACAGGAGTATAGCCTACCGTGCTGGCATGAAAATAAACCACGGGGAAAAGCGTACTCCATTCACTATTTAAGTGCAGAAATGACATGCATGTTCTGATACCGGTGCTTGTTAATGGTCCATTCTAAATCAAAACAAATTGTACACATATATTATTTAGTATATGTAAAGACAAGATTAAATCAAGAATAGTCTGATGGGTGAAAATATTAGCCTATCACTTGTGAATAATATATTATCACTTGTGAATGATGCCCGTCATAAGAAACAATGCCTTTTTATGCGCGACTTTTTAGAATCATAGTCACACACCTCATGAATCATAGTCGCACACCTCATGTAGCCTAGCCCATAGGCCTATATGTTTTAATAAGGTTTGTATCACAACTAAAGTGGCCAAATAACTTCTTAAAATAAAGCACATTAATCGGCTTTACAAGGGGTGTTGAGCCTAACTGGCATACTTAAGCAGCGTGTGAGGTTCAAGTTTGGGAAGATCCTTTTCACCATAAAAATGCACCTTTATAACGGAAGCATTACATGCATAATTGCATTTGCTTTCACTTTTGATAATGGTGTTTTCTGCTAATGAAACAATCACGCTTATAGCCTACCACTATGTGTGCATTGCTGCGCTTATAATGTGAAGAAATAGCCTAATAGTTTATCAACATTTTAAGCTAAACGTTCTGATCTGTTGCCTCAGCCACACTGCATAAAAAGTTTTTTTTTTAATGTTATTGGTTGCATTCATTTGGGATCCATCGCATCCCACAGCCTCAGGCTGCTAGTTTGTTTGTTTTTTAGTTTGCGCATTCCTTTGATATTTTTCATTTTTGTACATACAGTATTTATGTTTTGTCACCAGCTGAACAAATAATAATCCGCTTAGACTGACCGACCAAGAGATCAACAGAGACAGGGCTGGCCCTGGACCAATGTAAGGTTGCTGTCTCCCTGGGAACATATACATTGAACACCTAGGCACATACGCTGATTTCTCCCATAGCTGCACATCTTAAAACAGGTTACAGAGTAGTTAAATAGGACCAAGACCCCTAGACTTTGCGAGTGCAACCATATGAACAGGATAGTTAATGGTTTCTTAACAATATGTATGACAACACTTTGACAATGCTGATCTTTTTTCTGTAGTTGGTACAATTATTGTAATGTGTACAATTCAATGTAATCCATTTTAATGTATACTTTAGAGCAGAGTGCCCCAACTGGCAGGCCACTGGGATTTTATTTGGCCACCCAAGTCATAATTATTTTGGGGGGTATAAAGTGCTTTCAGAAAGTATTCATACCTATTGACTTATTCCACATTTTGTGTTACAGCCCTAATTCAAAATTGATTAAACACAATCCCCCATGATGTCAGAGTGAAAATATATTTTTAGGAATTGTAGCAAATGTATTGAAAACTAAATAAAGAAATATCTCATTTACATAAGTATTCACACCACTGAGTCAATACTTTGTAGAAGCACATTTTGGTAGTGATTACAGCTGTGAGTCTTTCTGGGTAAGTCTTTATGAGCTTTCCTCACCATTCATTATTTTAAAAATTCTTCAAGCTCTGTCAACCATTTTCAGGTCTTGCCATAGATTTTCAAGAAGATTTAAGTCAAACCTGTAACTTGGTCGCTCATGAACATTCACTGTTTTCTTGGTTAGCAACTCCTGTGTAGATTTGGCCTCGTTTTTAGATTATTGTCTTGCTGAAAGGTGAATTCATCTCCCAGTGTCTGGTGGAAAGCAAACTGAACCAGGTTTTCCTCTAGAATTTAGCTTGTGCTTAGCTCCATTCAACCACAAAGAATGTGTCCTGGAAAAACTCCCCAGTCCTTAACAATTACAAACATATGCACAACTTGATCCAGCCACTACTATACATGGAAATATGAAGAGTGGTATGTGCTTTATTGGATTTGCCCCATAATAGAGAGATACTGTATATGTGATTGTATAGAAATATAAGCAAGGTTTAAAATAATTATATTTTAATACATTTTTATATATTCTTGCGTTCAAGTTAGTCTACAAATGATATGTAATTATGTTCAGGCCCCATGACCATCCGCTCAATAAACTTTTTACCCACGGCTGAATCTAGTTGATGATCCCTGCTTTAGGGGATAGAGACCACCTTTTAAATCATGCACATCTTGTTTTGATACTTGACTAAAATACTGTTATAGTTTGTTTGTGTCTCTATTTTTGTTTAATTTGCTAAGATTATTCAATTACAGTAAATCAATTTTTTTGATGTCTTTACATATGGTGTGTAGAATTTTTAAAAAGCTCTTAGAGAACTCATTAGAAGGTGCTTTGTGCTTGCATTTGACTTTGAAGGCGACACACACGGTACATTTGTAAAGATTTGACAGTTGGTTGTGTGCAAATGTAAGGGTTGATGTGGGGAGCAGGGGGTGTGCTGGATACAGGACTGTCTTACTTGAGAGTGAGTGGAGCAGGTTCTATTCAGTAGTGTGTTTCATAGGGAGATGCAAAGGAATAGAAATTATACTTTGTATTGTCAAAGTTCCAGCTGCGCAATATTATGAGACAAGTGAGATCTCATGAGTTCATGACACCTCACTTGACTCTGTGTTCAAAGTCCATAGTTAAAAGCTGTCTAAACCCATTCACTGCACTCACCCATTACTGTCAATCCCCATGTTAATGATGATGATCTAACATAATTTCAGTTAAAACAGGCCTAACACTCTCTGTAATGCTTTACAGATGTTTCACTTTAGAGACTTTGGACAGATTCATCAGATTAGAGGGGATCCTATCCTAGTCCTATTCAAGGCATTCTAGTGTACATTGCGAGCATCAGGCTATCAGAGAACTTTACTGCTACAGGTATGAGCTATCTATCCTATTTTGCTCATGCTTCAATCCTCCCTCTGCCTGGCGCCTGCAGTGGCACATGTGTCTTTTTAGAGGTAATAGGTTTCAGGGGAGGAGGATTGTTCATCTCATTAATCTGGTGTCTCACACACAATCAAATCCCTGATGCTCATTTGTCATGCTCGGCTGGTCATGCCCTACAGGAAATGATTGTGGGGAAGAACATTAAATGACCCCCTTGTGTGGATAATCTTGTTTTATGCTTCTGACGACTTTGGAAGGAAGATACATTTTTGTTGTTATTTTGATGGAATTAAATCATTATTATTGCATGATGAAACAGACAATCAAATGAGTATTTCCTTATTTCTCTTGAGTGTAAACAATGCTATCCATACACTAATGATAACAGCCTCCTAGTGTTCCAGGGCATATTTGACTGAGGAACCCAGATCCTCCCACCCTCTATCAATTCTTTATTGCTTTTCTTGTCTCTGTTTACACTGTGGCTGCTGTGTCAGGATCACTGCTGTGCCATCTTGATTACTTTAGGCTTTGCTGTCCGACCTTGACTGTTTATGGTAGCACCATTCTTCTCCTTTCTTTTAAAATTGTTTACTTTCCGGCCATGAATAATGTTTATCTGCGCTTACCGAAACAACCACATATAATAGCTTGAGTTAAGACGCGCTGAATGAGTTCCTCTGGCAGTGACAGTCCCACTCTGATCCTGTTTCTTCTATCTTCTCTCAGGCTGGACAGCAGTCTACTGGAGGTCCTACAGATGGACTTTGAGGTGGAGGAGCAGAGCAGCCAATCAGACAGCCAGGTGATCACATGGCGCCTGGAGTTGCCCGCAGACACCAGGGATGGGGGGAAGGAGGGTTCCATGAGGATCTACACCACCCAGAGAGACTTTGTGGGCCTGGCCACACTCGTCATGGTGAGCACCGACTGACAACTCATCTCTAGCATCTACAGTCAGGCCCAAGATTATTGGCACCATTGATAAAGATTTGCAAAAAAAATTGAAGAAATTATATTATTTAATACTAATACAATTGCTCAGAGAAATATATTTTGTTTAACAAGTAACACAAATCTGAAAAAGATAAGGTTCCGAATTATTGGCACCCCTGTTCTCAATACTCTGTCACCCTCCCCTTGCCAGGATAACGGCTATTGAGACTTTTTTCTAAAAGGTTTTATGAGATTGGAGAACACGTTGGGAGGAATCTTAAACCATTCCTTCATACATCTTTCCAGATCCTTGATATCCTTCATCTGCGCTTATGCACTGCCCTTTCCAAGGTTTTCAAAGTCCGGAGACTGAAATGGCCATTGCAAAACATTTTGCTTTGACCATCTCAGTCTCTGGACTTAAACCCCATTGAAAACCTGTGGTTTCAATTGAAGAGGGTAGTCCATAAGTGCAGATGAAAGATATGTACGATTCTGTATGAAGGAATGGTCTAAGATCCCTCCCAATTAGCCTGGGCAGACTCGAGTGTGCTTTATGGATCTCCACTATCGTCTGGGCTTGATGTGGCCAGCCGATAATACACTTGTTAGCCCCGGCGACCAGTTCGTACATAAAACAATCTCCATTCAGGCTGCAAAGGCTTTGATATCCTCCTTAACTTTATTTAATGGCGAGAAGGCGGAAAATATGCGTAGCTTTTTTATGAAACACCATTTTCCACCACCCTGCTAGAGTGGCTGAATGCTAATTCTTGATGCATTTAGAATTTAGCCACTCTAGCATGGTGGTAGAAAATGGTGTTTCATAACAAAGGTATGGATATTTTCCACTTTCTCACCATTAAATAAGGTTAGCGTACAATAAAGCTCAGTATTTGTATAATTTTATACCGTTTTTTTTCTTCTCATCTTTATCAAGCGTGCCAATGATTTTATACCTGATTTGAATATGCATGTATTATTTTCACCTGTGAAATGTGCTATTGTAAATTATGTTTGCCTTGAACAAGGCATCCAACAACAATTGTATATATGAGATCTATTGTTGGTAACCGGACCTAATTCACTGTGTACTCATGACATTGATGCCTCTGTGTCATAATGATGTACAAGGAGGTTGCCAGTCTCTGACCGATGCTTCACAATTGTTTTTTTTTTTGTGTGTGTTTTCTTTCTCTTACTATAGGATCTCTGCAATTAATACATCATATAATCTCTATACCGTAACTAAATAAGAAATGTAATGAGCAATTGTCATTACAATATTCTATCTGCTCTTAGCCCTTTGTGCTACTGCAATCAAGAGGCCCTGCTGACCTCTTAAACCACTATTGTTTGTTGTCATGGGAGATTTAGCATTTCTGTGTAGTAATACTTTTTTCAAAACCATATCTTCCCCAAAGAAATCTTATTTTGTGATACATCTTTTGACCATTTTGTTCATAAATGTATTTAATGGCTTCATGTAAAATTAATGTTTGTGAACAGGAAAAACCTTGATTGATTGAAAGACAATCTTGTCATATCATACAATAAACAGTATCTGAAAATATAATACAGATAAAAGGCACTGAAATATGAAGGTATTGGTACTGTGATTTTTTTCAGGACTTTGACTTCCTTCATCTCAATCACGGATTAGATGGTGACCTCAGGCTGAGAGCCAAACATGAGGATAATAGATGTTTGGCAAGAGGGCCATTAGGTCTGTACTGATCTAGCACTCAGCACTATGAGCTGCTGAAAATTGTGAAATATTGGTTGGAGCTACAGTTATATTGCCAATAAAAGAAGGATTATATATATTTACAGTACCAGTCAAAGGTTTGGACACACCTACTCATTCAAGGGTTTTTCTTATATTTTTACTATTTTCTACATTGTAGAATAATAGCGAAGACATCACAACTATGAAATAATACATATGGAATCATGTAGTAACCAAAAACGTGTTAAATAAAGCAAAATGTATTTTATATTTGAGATTCTTTAAAGTAGCCACCCTTTGCCTTGATGATAGCTTTGCACACTCTTGGCATTCTCTCAACCAGCTTCATGAGGTAGTCACCTGTGTTATGTCATAGCTTTGATGTCTTCACTATTATTCTACAATGTAGAAAATAGTAATAATAAAGAAAAACCCTTGAATGAGTAGGTGTGTCCAAACCTTTGACTGGTACTGTACATATCTACCTAAATTACCTCGTACCCCTGCACATCAACTTGGTACTTGTACCCCATGTATATAGCCAAGTTATCATTACTCACTGCGTATTGATTATTGCTTCTATTATTTCTCTATTTTCTTTCTCTCCGCATTGTTGGGAAATGCATTTCACTGTTAGTCCACACCTGTTGTTTACAAAGCATGTGACTAATAACATTTCATTTGACAGTTTAATTAATCAAATATGTATTTGTACTAGCGATGGGAAATGACAACTTCAGGTCATGTTGTTTCCACTCACAATTTCTCCCCGGCTCCCCCTGCCTACAACAAGTTTATATCTTAACCATTAATGGTTCCATTAGGTTGATAACTTATTAAACCTATATCCAGACTGATGATGTCTTCCCTTTAGGACACAGAGATCCTGAACACGGCGGTGCTGACTGGGAAGAAGGTGGTGTTGCCTGTCAGGACTGTGGCTGTGGAGGAGGACGGGTCAGTCACTGACGTCTCAGACTTCACCAACTGCAGCTCCACTGACGAGGACATCCTGAAGGTACTGCGGGCTGCCTGCCGCTTGATGCCACATTGTCCCCTGGAATTTATCCTTGGGTAAAGGGTGTATGTGTGCTAAAACCATGGCTTAGTGGTGGAGGTACTTAGCACTTTGACACACAAATAAGGTGAGTGTGTTTCTCTAAGGTGTTGATATGAAGCTGTCAGACTCAGTTGCTAAACACAGAGCATTCCAACACCGAGATTATGGGGCTACTCTAACGTTCACCTTCACTTCTTTCACTGAAAGCTTCCTTACTTTACACACAGGTGTCACTGCCAGGATACTTTGCAGATCTGCGGTGTGAATTAACATGTCCAACAACCAAGGAGATTTCTAGTCATGTGGTTACCAGCCTGTTTTGACTGTGGTTAGAGTGCCGGTAGAGTGTGTGTCCTGTCTAGCTGCCCCAAGACTATGAGACAGGAGGAGGGCCATTTAGTGTGGGTGGAAGAGGGGGGAGTGACTGCTAAAGGCAAAGAAGTTGTACCAAAGTCACCTCTGCACATGCTCTCTTCCACATCACAAAACAAACAGTGAGTGACTCTCCAGTGATGTCCTCCATCATGCCCATCAGCTGCTGAACTGAAATGAACACATAACAGGACATGACAGGGAAACAAAGGAAGAACAAACACTTCACGGTGCTTATTGTTGTTGCACAATATCCCTTTGTTATTACAGCCATTGATCTACATTCGGCCAATGTAAGTGTAATTATACAACTTGCTCTGTGTACTAACATAAGTTTAACATAAACAAAGGCTTATCCACCCATTTGTCTGTTGTTGTTTTGTTTTTGAAGAAATCCATTAGTACATGACCCCAGGAAATAAGTGATGTCTGTTTTGTAAAGTAATGGAATAGATACGAGAGCATTGGGATTATGATAGTGACAACAAAATGTAAATCACTATTCATGCATTTAAAAGATGAATGACCCTTTATAGTTGGCCCAAGCTTAGACTTAAAGCTTATAGTGTTTGTTTGCTGATCAGATGTATAAGTAAGCTTTAGTAGCAAAAATTCTCCCTAAGCTTCTTAGTTTAGCGGCTGTACTCAGATATCTTTGCTCTTATGACGCATGTGAAAAGAGTATGAAATCTGCCGATGATAGATGGCAAGGCTTTATTCCATTTTATTTTCTCTGGTCTGAAATGCTAAAACAAAGTAAAATCTGCCATGATGAAAAGGCTTTTCAGAGGTATAGAAACATTTGCTTTGTCAGTTGTGAGCAATGGACACTTGGGTACTTGTGTGAAATGCCTTGAGATTAAGATGAATCTGGCACGTCAAATATCAAAACCAGTTATCTTTAAAATAGGTATTAATAAAAGTCTATTCTCTGTCAATTTGTAGCTTCTTGTGTAATGAATACAGTATACTCACTGCTACCTTAGATTTTTTGGGGGTGGAGATCACTTATCCATGCAGTTGGTATTCACTCTGTCAGCACAGTTACTGATAAATGTTTGTGAGTCAAGAGAAAGATGCAAATGAAATGAATCTTGTTGACCTGACCTTGATACTGCATGAAGTGATGAAAGACAAATGGCATAGATCAAATGAAACGTACATTTCAGACATGTTTTCATGGTAGAACACTGAGTGATATTCTGTGCTCCATGCTGAGATTATGTCTTTGGAGACTTGCAAGAGACTTGGATCAGCACTTCAAAACACCTTTTGAAGTAAATATCTTTGGAAAATGATTTGGTTATTTTGCCATGTAAACATGGAAGAGTTTGAGGCTGTCAGTGAGATTGAACTAATATGGAGTAGCTTGGAGATGGGAGGACGAGAACTCTTACCTCAGAAAGTAACTGGGCTCTTAGATTAGGGATGTCTGACCTTGTCTACTGTCTATGGATGAAAACTATTGATGAAAACTCTTCATGATCTCATTGGAAAAAGATCAGTGCATACTAGCACGGGCAATTAAGTGATAATGCCTGAGGATACATTAGCACTGGTGTTGTTAGGCCCAAAACGAAGTTACCAACATATTCAAATAATGGTTGACATATTTTCATTAAAAATGTTATTTTGATGAATTTATTTCATCCTTCTACAAGATATAGTCCCGACACAAATCTAAGAATGCTACCCAAGCTGGCAGGTCGTTCATTCTATCGGTACGGTTGCCAGAAACGCGACCAGTCGTTCAGTTTTTTTGTTCTGTATCTATTGACACAAACCAGTCATTCAGTCTTTTTGTTCTGTATCTATGGACGTGACCCAGTCATTCGTTCTAAATGTTCGATTGCCATACTGGCTGGCAACGTTCCTATCCCTTGCTTGCTAGCTAGCCAACAATGGCTAACTTACAGTCAAGTCAAACAGTGCAGCCAGAATAACAACAGTAGCAGCCTTTGCATTTGTTTAAAGCTGTTTTCTAGAGACATTTATTTGGATACATCCATAACAATGAGCTAATGAGGCGCGATTTTGCCTGGCATAGAAAATGTGCTCTCTCGTCAGGACACTGTTGTTCAGAAGAGCTAGCCAACAACACAGCTAACATAATCACTTCAAACTGAAGCTGGAAAGACTGCAAACTAGCTGCACTTTGTTTCGTTTGACCCTTTTTCAATTGACATTTCTTTGTATATATCCTTAAAAATGATGCCAATTGATTAATGATTTCGACTGACTGAGAAACGCTGTCTACCTGTCTCTCGTCCCGACACGTTCATTACTATGGGACAGCTGGAGATCGAATTTGAATATTGAAACAATGTTGCAAATGTCGGAGAGACAGACAGCAAGGTTTATGCAAATCTCCACTGTTGAAAACTAAATGCTAGTCTAAAAGAAATGTGAGATAATGTCTAGATGCTTTTTATAGTGGAGATCAAGTTGATAAATTGCTTGGCTGGGCTGATGAGACAGTGGATTGCGCCGTCAGATGGAACAGAGTAAATAGCCATTTTAACATCATAGATTTAGCCGGTGGTAACTTGTGGAATAGACACCCGCTGGATTATGGTTTTAACCAATCAGCATTCAGGATTAGAACCACCCGTTGTACAATTGTTCATAAATTTGCTTGGATGAGAAACTGCAGCAACACACTTTTACTCCCCTTCCAACTCAATTTTCCATGTGGAACATTCGATAATCTTTTAACCAAACCAGAGTTTTAGTTAGTGTGCAAGGTAATTGTTGTCAGCTACTTGCTGACTATGATATCACAGGATCGCCCACAACAAACAGGACATTACTCTGACAATGCATCTTCTAACTGCTGAGTTCATGGATAGGTAGAGTAGGAATCTCTTCCATTTGCATTCCTCCCTTGAGTCTGTCAAAGTCAAGGCCATTTTTCTTTACTCCCCTGAGCACTTACGGGAGCCAATGATAACTGAATTTCAATGCTCCATAAATGATCCAATTCCTTCAAGCAAGGAACTTTGATAGAACCGGGCTGAACCTGCAGTATGTTTTCCATGGTTTAGAAAAAAACATGACATTTCTCAATGGGCTGACAGAAACTACTTACCAAGGTTACATAAGAAATGAAAATGTAATGAATATAGCACAGTGTGTTTATTGGATTAACATACATTTCAATGTTATATCTTATTATGGCCTTCGCCTTGTGTTCAGTGTAGCAGTTTCTTACAGCTGATTGACTATATTACCATAGTGGGGCATGCACTGCTAAGATACGGCAGAGACATTTGTTGAGTTCATTAAAGATCTGGGAACTATTTGTCCTCGGTTAAGGATAACTTAATGTCTGGTTTCATTATCTCTCCTTTTCATTGGTGTAACTTAGCATCATATAAGATCTCTCTATCATTTAAAGACCAAGAGAGTCCCACTTTCACACCACTGATTTACAAATAAATGCTATATTTCATGTGTAATAGAACAAATCTGTACATACAGTAGTTTAATTTAGAAGCTGGTCACATGCTTAATCTGAATATATAGTATAACATATTCACCCCTAAATAGCATAAATGACAGGGAATGTATGTTTTGGTAAGGCCTGTTCTGATGTTTAACTATTGCTGTTATTTCTGCTCGTCCCCTGTCCAGGTGTCAGACAGGTGTGACTACGTGTTTGTGAATGGGAAGGAGATGAAGGGCAAGGTGAGGATGATGGTGAACTTCACCTACAGCTACCTGAGTGCCCAGCTGGAGATGAACGTGTGGATCCCACGGCTGCCCCTCCAGATCGAGGTGTCTGACACAGAGCTCAGCCAGATCAAGGGATGGAGGGTGCCCATCATGACCAGCAAGAGGTACATTAGAGCCCACCAGTAACCCCCATTCCTGGCACACAGTGAAGTCTAGTGGCTTAAAAGGAAGCCCTAACTCTAAAATTAGTATATGTTTTTATCACAAATAATATTTTTCAACAAGATCAGGCTTGTGTTTTAATACCATTACATAATGTATTAAAATACCTCAATGTGATCCAATCTACAGAGTGAGAGAATTAAAATGGGAAACAGTGATTAGGGACAGGGCACAGAATATGTGTATGTGCATGCTTGCGTGTGTGTTTTGTGACAGGTGTGACGTGTGCTGTAGCCTAATTCAGAGTGTTTCTATTAATTCCCTAGGCTCAGCTGGAACAGTGATGAGGAGGATAAGAAGGGTAAAGGCTGCATGTTGCAGTTCCAGCATGCCCTTGTGCGTGTGATCACACACTTCATAGCCAAGCAGTCGGACCCCCGGGAGCCCCAGGTCTACTTTCTGGGCTCAGACTGGCAGGTGGACGTCACCAGGCTTGTGCGCCATTTCCTCAAGGTGGAGGACCCTCGCATCGCCAGACTGCAGGCAGGCAGGGTGCTGTCAGGACAAGACATGGGGACCACCTCCATCCAGGTAACCATCAGGCCTGGTGGGAAGCCTGACTGACTGCATGTTTAAATGGGCCTTTATCTATAGAGGCGACATTGGATATTATAATGACGTGATATTTACATTATGTGATATTTAATGCAATCTGTTTTTTGTGCCCGCGAAGGTGTTCTCCCCCCTGTCTGACTCCATCCTGGCAGAGAAGACGGTGACGGTAGTGAATGACAAAGTGACCATCACAGAGCTGGGGGTGCAGCTGGTCACCGGCCTGGCTCTGTCCCTGCAGCTCAGCCCAGGAAGCAACAGGGCCATCCTCGCCACGGCAACCATACAGGAAGTGCTGCAGAGCCCCAAACAGGTGCTGTTTATGATCTTCTTGAATGACAATCAGATCAGACACAGGTATACTTTAGATTGAGTTTAATAATATTACATATTGTTTGTTATTTTGTCTCCTCAGGAGGCTATGGTTAGTTCCTGGGTCCAGTTCAGCGATGGCTCCCTGACCCCTCTGGACATTTATGACCCAACCTACTACCGTGTGACACTGACCTCTCTGGACCAGGGCGTGGTTTCGGTGCAGGGCTCCCCGCCTGCAGTGGTGGCGGAGGGCGAGGGACAGGGTGTGCTGGTCAGGGTGGAGATGGCCATCTGTGAGGCTTGCCAGAAGTCCAAACGGAAGAGCTCGCTGGCCGTGGGCAGCGTCAGCCTCAAGGTCAAGTTCCAGGTCAACAGCCGGCGCTTTTCCAGCAATAATAGCAGCAACAGTAGCAGCAGTAGTGGAGGTGGGGTTGGCAGTGGCAGCAGTAAGGACAGCAGCAGTGACTATGGGAATGATGGGGAGGAGGTGGACAGTGACAGGAAGCAGCAGCAGCCCCAGCAGCCCCTGCCCAGCAGCTCAGCCTCAGAGCGGGAGGAGAGCGCCATGCGCAAGGTCTCCACAACAGCCAAATCCAGTGAGCCAGACACCGCTCCAGGGAGCATGTCCAGCGGTGGCAGCAGCCAGGGCGGAATGGCCAGGGCGAGTGAATCAGGAAGCTTCTTAAATGCAGCAACCATCAACAGTCCTGCCAGCCCCATCAATGACAGTGATGTTAGCAGCCCTAGTGACTATGGCACAGCTGAGGGGACAGACAATGGGCTAATTGGAGGTATAGGTAGTGTTGCAGTCAGTAGCACTGTGAAGACACTTGGTAACCTGATCAACTACAATAACTTCCCCTCTCAGGTGGAGGTGCCTGACCAGGAGCAAGTCGAGATGGACATGGGCAATGAGGATATGCTGTCTAACCGGCCTCTCTCAGACTTGGAGATCGGCATGTACGCTCTGCTGGGGGTCTTCTGCTTGGCCATCCTGGTCTTCTTGGTGAACTGCATCTCTTACGTAGTAAAGTTCAGGCACAAACATCCCTCCTCTCATGGCCAGGAGCCCACGGGGCACAGGCACGACTGGGTGTGGCTAGGCACTGATGCAGAGCTGGTGATGAACGTGCCTAGCACTCCCCTCCAGCAAGACGACCACAGCACCACAACAGTCATAGACATTGGGCCTGATAAGACTGCCTCTCTGCCCAGGCAGCCCAGCTGCCTAGCCTCCTCCAGACCCTCCTCTCCTTTGGTCTGTGGGGGCTCCCTCGGGGCCAAGCCCATGAACCGCACTGAGTCCCTCCACTCCCCCACAAGCAAGAGGAAGAGGGTCCAGTTCACCACCTTTGCCTCTCTGGACCGTGAGCACTCCCCACACCTCCCCAGAGAGAACGGCCATGGCATCCACTGGGTGGGGAAGGAGGAGAACTATGTTGAACCCCAAGTGCCCATCACAGAACCTGTGGACAATTTATAATACATAAAGGGTCCGTTTCACCCCAACTGTGAGTGTGTATGTGGCGTTGATTGCCTCAATGCCTTTATTTATGGATAAAAGCAGACACAACATAATGAGCATCACCACAAGTGGTTATACTTATTCATTATCTGTGGTTAGTTTTAAATATCTGTCAAGGCGTCTTACATGTAAATATCTCAAATGCTTTGTGAGAGACATTTTTTATATTAGATATTAGAGAAAACACTGTGAATACATGTGAGGATGCTTCTCATCAACCTACTGATGGCACTTTGTGTGGTGGAGAGGATAAAACGTTTGACTCAGGCCAGTTGAAATATATTTTTTTACAAAAAAACACATGCATGTGAAAAATGTAATTATCTTACCTTTTACACTCACATGGTGGTACCCCCTAAAGCAGGGATCATCAACTAGATTCAGCCACCGGCCAATTCTTTTCTTTGTAGACTGCAAATTGACCGCAAGAAGCCAAAACAGATATAGTACTTGACTATAGCATAATAATTTCAAACCTTGCTTACATTTGTACACAATCACATACACTACATGACCACTCGTCAAACATCTCATTCTAAAATCATGGGAATTAATATGGAGTTGGTCCCCCTTTGCTGCTATAACAACCTCCACTCTTCTGGGAAGGCTTTCCACTTGATGTGGGAACATTGCTGTGGGGTCTTGCTTCCATTCAGCCTCAACAACATTAGTGAGGTCAGGCACTGATGTTGGGCAATTACGCATGGCTCGCAGTCGGCGTTCCAATTCATTGTCATGCTGAAACAGGAAAGGGCCTTCCCCAAACTGTTGCCACAAAGTTGGAAGAAGCACAGAATCATCTATAATGTCATTGTATGCTGTAGTGTTAAGATTTACCTTCATTGGAACTAAGGGGCCTAGCCCGAACCATGAAAAACAGCCCCAGACCACCTCTACCAAACTTTATAGTTGGCACTATGCATTGGGGCAGGTAGCGTTCTCCTGGCATCCGCCAAACCCAGATTCGTCCGTCAGACTGCCAGATGGTGAAGCGTGATTCATCACTCCAGAGAACGCGTTTTCACTGCTCCAGAGTCCAATGGCGGCGAGCTTTACACCACTCCTGCAGACGCTTGGCATTGCCCATGGTGATCTTAGGCTTGTGTGCAACTGCTTGGCCATGGAAACCCATTTCATGAAGATCCCAACAAACAGTTTGTGTGCTGACGTTTCTTCCAGAGGCAGTTTGGAACTCGGTAGTGAGTGTTTCAACCGAGGACAGACAATTTATATTCGCTTCAGCAATCGGTGTGCCCGTTCTGTTAGCTTGTGTGGCCTACCACTTCGCAGCTGAGTCGTTGTTGCTCCTAGACGTTTCCACTTCACAATAACAGCACTTACCGTTGACCGCGGCAGCTCTAGCAGGGCAGATATTTGACAAACTGACTTGTTGGAAAGGTAGCATCCTATGATGGTGCCACTTTGAAATTCCCTGAGCTCTTCGGTAAGGCCATTCTACTGCCAATGTTTGTCTATGGAGATTGCATGGCTGTGTGCTCGATTTTATACACTTGTCAGCAACGGGTGTGGCTGAAATAGCCAAATCCACTAATTTTAAGGGGTATCCACATACCTTTGTGTATATATAGTTTCTATCTATAATGCATGGGAGTACTTTGGAAATAAAAATCACCTGCGGGCCGCCAGTAAACAAACATAACATCGCTGTCTGATGAAAACCTCATAACTCAAATTGACATGTATTGAAAGCAGTAACTCCCTTCAATGTTTTCTGAAAATATTCTAGGAACAATAAAATGTATTCAAAATAGCCTCTGTCATTTCATAACTGTATGTTTGTTAATGAGACAATATGGCTTTTTTCAATTTCCTGAAACATTTCTGTTGGATATGAGATTTTCATCCGACAACGACGCAACCTAACAAGGATTTTTTGTATATGCACTGTTTGTCTTTATATTGTGTACATTTATGTTTGATTTGATTTTTGATAATGTCTGATATGATTTTTTATTAAACATACAGTACCAGGACTCATTCACGGGTTTTTCTTAATTTGTTTACTATTTTCTACATTGTAGAATAATAGTATAGACATCAAAACTATGAAATAACACATATGGAATCATGCAGTAACCGAAAAGGGTTAAACAAATTAAACAGTCTAGAAGGAGTCTCCACATATGCTGAGCACTTGTTGGCTATTTTCCCTTCACCCAGCAGTCCAACTCATCCCAAACCATCTCAATTGGGTTGAGGTTGGGTGATTGTGGAGGCCAGGTCATCTGATGCAGCACTCAATCACTCTCCTTCTTGGTCAAATAGCCCTTACACAGCCTGGAGGTGTGTTGGGTCATTGTCCTGTTGAAAAACAAATGATAGTCCCACTAAGCACAAACCAGATGGGATAGTGTATTGCTGCAGAATGATGTGGTAGCCATGCTGGTTAAGTGTGCCTTGAATTCTAAATACATTACTGACAGTGTCACCAGCAAAGCACCACCACACCATTTTTTTATTTAACAAGGCAAGCCAGTTAAGAACAAATTCTTATTTACAATGACGGTTTACCAAAAGGCAAATAGGCCTCCTGCGGTGACATGGGCTGGGATTAAAAATTAAAATAAATCCAATATAGGACAAAACACACATCACGACAAGAGAGACAACACTACATAAAGAGAGACCTAAGACAACAACATAGCAAGGCAGCAACACATGACAACACAGCATGGTAGCAACACAACATGACAACAACATAACATGGCAGCAGCACAACATGGTAGCAGCACAAAACAGGACAAAACACACATCGCGACAAGAGACAACAGTACATAAAGAGAGACCTAAGACAACAACATAGCATGACAGCAACACATGACAACACAGCTTGTTACAGTAGCAACACAACATGACAACACCATGGCAGTAGCACAAAACAGTGTACAAACATTATTGGGCACAGACAACAGCACAATGGGCAAGAAGGTAGACACAACAATACATCATGCAAAGCAGCCACAACTGTCAGTAAGAGTGTCCATGGTTGAGTCTTTGAATGTAGAGATTGAGATAAAACTGTCCAGTTTGAGTGTTTTTTGCTGCTAGTTCCAGTCACTAGCTGCAGGGAACTGAAAAGACGAGCGACCCAGGGATGTGTGTGCTTTGGGGACCTTTAACAGAATGTGACTGGCAGAACAGTGTTGTATATGGAGGATGAGGGCTGCAGTAGATATCTCAGATAGGGGGGAGTGAGGCCTAAGAGGGTTTTTATAAATGAGCATCAACCACACCTCTTCCTCCATGCTTCACGGTGGTCTCACAAAGACACAGCGGTTGGAACCAAAAATCAAACATTTGGACAGATTTCCACCGGTCTAATGTCCTTTGCTCGTGTTTCTTGGCCCAAGCAAGTATCTTCTTCTTATTGGTGTCCTTTGGTAGTGGTTTCTTTGCATCAATTCGACCATGAAGGCTTGATTCATGCAGTCTCCTCTGAACAGTTGATGTTGAGATGTGTCTGTTACTTGAACTCTGTGAAGCATTTATTTGGGCTGCAATCTGAGGTGCAGTTAACTCTATTGAACTTACCCTCTGCAGCAGAGGTAACTCTGGGTCTTCCTTTCCTGTGGCAGTCCTCTTGAGAGCCAGTTTCATCATAGCACTTGATGGTTTTTGCAACTGCACTTGAAGAAACTTTCAAAGTTCTTGAAATGTTTTGTATTGACTGACCTTCATGTCTTAAAGTAATGATGGACTGTCGTTTCCGTTTTCTTATTTGAGCTGTTCTTGCAATAATATGGACTTGGTCTTTTACCAAATAGGGCTATCTTCTGTTTACCACCCCTACCTTGAATCAATACAACTGATTGGCTCAAATGTATTAAGAAGGAAAGAAATTCCACAAAATAATTTAAATGCATTCCAGGTGGCTACCTCATGAAGCTGGTTGAGAGAATGCCAAGAGTGTGCAAAGCTGTCATCATGGCAAAAGGTGGCTACTTTAAATTATAAAATATATTTTGATTTGTTCAACACTTTTTTTGGTTACTACATGATTCCCTATGTGTTATTTCATAGTTTTGATGTCTTCACAATTATTCTACAATGTAGAAAATAGTACAAATAAAGAAAAACCCTTGAATAAGTAGGTGTGTCCAAACTTTTGACTGGTACTGTATATCTGAATGATGCTTGTATTCAATAGTTCCACTGTTGCATATGTAGTTCTATGGTACTGATCATGTGAAATGTTTGATTGTAGACTAGACATTTTGACTAATCTGTTATAGAGCTCTGCTACCCAACCAGAGCCGACAGGCCCCAAACTTATACACCGGGTGAGGGATGGGTAGGGCCTATTTTTTTCATCAATAACGAGTGTAAGGGCAGGGCTCCGTTATTGCAAAATTGATTTACATTTTGATTTATTACATTTTGAAGCTGAGCCATTTGCCCGTGTTCTGCTGCGCAGTAGTCATATCTGACTAAGATCATAACACGGTGTCAGAAGTGTTCCTTAAGTTTTGTCTGAGTTTACAGTTATATAGTTAGCTAACTGCTCTCATGTCAATTCATTGAGCCGAGCAGCCCAAGTGGAGCCGTTGCTATGGATACTCAGACTCAGAGCGCCATGAGCAGAGCGCCATGAGCAGAGCGCATGCAGAGCGAGTTGGCCACAGGGATATTTTTTCCAGTAATTGGTCTTTTGACCAATCACATGAGCTCTTTTTCAGAGCTGATCTGATTGGTCAAAAGACCAAAAAAAGGTCAAAATTGGGGTGCCTTTCTAAAAGTAGCCTCAGTCACCAGCTCTCAACCCAATTGAACACTTATGGGAGATTCTGGAGTGGTGCCTGAGACAGCATTTTCTACCACCTTCAACAAAACACAGAATTATGGAATTTGTGGAAGAATGGTGTCGCATCCCTCGAATAGAGTTCCAAACACTTCTATGAATCTATGCCAGGGCGCTTTGAAGCTGTTCTGGCTTATGGTGGCCTAATGCTCTATTCAAGAGATTCTCTGGTACTTTTGTATACTTTCTGTTTTATGATTCATTTTGAAGGATACCTTAACAGTAGCAAAACACCATTTAACCATATTTTATTGAAAATGATACATAAATAATCAGCATGTACATATTTTTCATTGATCAACTTTCATTACAAAAATGTAATTAATCCATTTCAAAATGTTTTTCTCTAGGCAGTTTGGAAAATATCAAGTAGAGTAAACGTAACAGAGTAACAGCACAGCACCTACTTATTTTATTGGACACCAATTCACCATTCATTCAATGAGACTACATCTGTGCTTTGAATTAAAGTAACTTCCACCTCCAGCACTTAAAGTACATTTCGCTAATCAACTTCAATCGTGCTGCGTAGATTGGTCCGCATAGAATTAAAGGTAGACTCAACGATATGACATGGATGCCGAAAGTAAACCGCATAGTAGGTCAATTTCCTCAACAACTAAGAGCGTCGAAGCGCGAGGCTCAATTTCTCCGCTGTTTTGGAGCCCTGGCTACCACGGTGCAACAGCGTGAAGAGCACCCATGCAGATACTGTGTCGCACTGGGCACAGACGTCAATTCAACGTCTATTCCACGTTTGTAAAACGTAATTTAATTGAAATTAAGTGGAAACAACGTTGATTCAACCAGTGTGTGCCCAGTGGGGTGTGATCGCTCATCTCAATATCTGCGGTGTTGCTCGTGGCAATGTCATTTCGCTGAGTCTGCCTTTAAAGCTTGAGAGCTAGAAAATACTTGTAGAAAATTCAGAAATGATACCTGATCATTAAAGCTATTTATCCCTTTATGGACGCAAGCACCACTTTAGGCCTTTCCCACTGGGCACAAACTGGTTGCATCAATGTTGTTTCAAGGTAATGTGTATTGTGACATGGAATCTATGTGGAAAATACATGGATTTGAAAAAAGTCATATGTAAACAGTTGTTTTGAGGGTGGAATTTCAACCACAGGATTATGTCATCATTGTTGCCAATTTTCAACATACACCAACCGTGTATAAAATATGTTGAATTTGTACCTTTGAAACAACGTCAGATCTTCAACATTATATCCACTATCAGAAAAAGAACTATAGGCTGGGCAGCACCTCTTACTGGAGAGTTGATCTATCTATAGCTATTCATTTGGTCTCCAATCCAGGGTTTTAACCAAGCTCAGCCCTGCTTAGCTTTGATATGTCACTGACTACTACCAATATGCTATCATGAGAATGATTGTTGAGATCTCTTAATAATTAAATATATCCACTGTTGTTATCGAAGTCATTCCAAAGGGTAGGTTTAACAGAGTAAATTAAATGTAACCATACTTTATAAGTCATATAGCATCAATGATACAATTTGGGCCAATACATATAGCAGTCATCAACAGATATTGTTTCAATTCAACCCTGGGTTCAACTAAATATAGACAAAACATATAGGCCTAGGGTTTCAAGCTTTGGTTGATTTCAAATGGAATCTTCAAGTTAATCATTAACATTTTGGATTCACGCCTCCATCTCAACCAAAAATACTAAAAAGTTTGAATGTTTTCCTTTTTTAAGTAGCACTTATTTTGCTGATAGCTATTTTATTGAGCAAAAATTTACTTACTATGACTTGAGAAATATGGTTGTCCCACCTAGCTATCTTACGATGAATGCACCAACTGTAAGTCACTCTGGATAAGAGCATCTGATAAATGACTGAAATGTAAAGGACTAAACCAAATCAAACCTTGTTTAAAGTGCATTTCAAGTTTGATTAGATTTAATAGTATTCTTTAAACGTAGATTTTTTGTTGATGTCTAGACGTGAAGCCAACATATCAATTATTAATTTGTAGACAAACTGGATGGTCCTTGCTATCCGGGATCCTTGGAACATCCCAACCCCATTGAAGTTGAAATGTAAAATGGTTAAAGAGGGACAGCCTTTGAAAAGCAACAAATCCCTTTAAAAACATGGCATCGATATGAGTCAGAAACAGTTATTCTAGTGTCAAAATCAAATAAAAATAATAAATAGGATCATTTTGGCCATTAAGTCAGTCTCGTCTAAAACAAAGTCTGGAACATCGGTGTGTCAAAATGGTTGGAAGTTGGGTTATCGGTGCGTCAAAACGGTTGGAAGTTGGGTTTTGATTTGACAATGCCCATTTTTCCATTAATATGGGATGAACAGCTGCGGTGAATGCGCTCTATCCAATAGCATAGACAGTGAGACAGACCTGCCCCGCGGCTCCGACTTTGCTTACATGAGACAACACATTGCCCATTTTATTTTTATTTAAGACTGCACCAAACACCTTAGTTAGATGTAAAATTGAACAAGTAAAACATCCTCGGCAAAAACGTCAAAATGAATGAAAGATTTCTGAAGTTATCTTAGATTCATTCTGGGGATTTTGAGGAAATGTCTCATGAGGGACAAGGATCATTAACCAAACTGAATCGGTCAGGAAACATACCTCCAAGACTGAAATCTTGTTTTTCTAATGAGCAACAGAAAAACATGTGCCAATCGGCGTGTTCAGTGGCTCTTTAAGGTAAGGGTTAAGGTTAGGGTAAATGTTATGGCTAGGTAACGGTTAAGGTTAGGGTAGGTATGTCCCAAGGATACAAGATAGCACTAACCCAAACTGGATATGGATTTGTATCTTCTGCTCGTGTAGTTCCGTCTGTGTCACTAACTTAGGACTCTATTCAACCGGTATTGATGAATCGTATACAGATTGAATGGAGCCCTTGGAGTTGTTCCTGAGAGAAAGGAAGGTTGAGACAGAGGATCTGGTTATTCTGTGCAGCCTTAGTGCAGTGTGTCCACCAGCCTCTGGTAGGCCTCCCTCTCATGGTCCAGGCTGTGGTGCTCCTCAACGTAGCGCTTCCCGTTCGCCACCACACGTTCCCGCAGCTCCCCGTCTACCAGCAGCCTCTGAGATACACGCACAAATTCCTGGAGGAGGTGGGGCAAGGACAATCAATGCTTCAGAAGTTACTGAATGAAGCATACATCTGTACTAGTATTTTACCCCAAAAGAAAAATTCAACTTGTTAACATTTTTTCAAATTTAACAAGCCTCTAAGAACCCATTAAAGCAGTGAGTTAATGAGGTGTAACCAACCACAGCAGTGAATGACATGAGGGAGTGTTGCTATTCTGACTTGTAAACACTCATTGAATGTGCTCTGCCTTGCTAATTGATGGAGACATCTGTGACCGGTTTCAAATAGGCAGGTGCAATGGCCCTTTCCAACCTACTCTGATGGCTGCTGCTTCCTATTTGCTTATGAAGGGAGTGGAACACAAACAGTGTCTGTCTGCTGCTATTTAATGGCCCTGCCACACCAGCTGTCAGGATGAGATGGGGAGAAATATATCAAGCAATTACAAAATGAGTAATGACATTCTCCCTGAGCGCCAGTGGGAATGTTTGGAGCCCATAAGGTCCTTCTTGAATTCTGGCAGTTCTTTTAGTGGCCTGGGCGGCTGTAATAACACAGAATCACACAGCCTTTCAGTGAGGGCTCCAGCACAGCATCCAAGATCTCCTGGAGCAGAGAGCCTTGTGGGTAAACAGAGCTGCAGCCAACGCCAGAGCATCAGGCCGTTTCACTTCACTCAAGTGATGTGACCATGTTTGGAGTGCCTCTTCACTTGAGATTAAGCCATATGAGAGAGCCATGAAGTCCCAGCAAAACCACTAAAAGTCAAGTTATTCTATAATCAATGGACTCCATAAAAAATATACTACAGTCGTTCTGAAAATTCCATACTGGTTATAGTGCTACAGGCATTCAAGTGCTTGATCTTTTGACAGCCTTTGTATTACATTTTCAATACTCTTGAGAAGTTATGTAGAGTATCAAATGAAAAAGGCACCACCACAAACGGATGAATGGCCAATAACACATTATCAGCCCTGGGAAATGCTTGTGCACCATGTACATTATCCTGTGTGAAAAAGTTGTGTCAGCCAGAGAGTTTCAGTTGACATTTTTACATTTTACATTTTAGTTGAAACAGCTGAAGCTGTTAGCTAGAAGCCATGATTTAGCTAACCCTCGTCTCTTCAGCCTACTGTGTGAGGTTCCCCCTTGGAGGGATTTCTCCACGGCTCAGCTGAGCACACGTGACACGACCTCCCCTGGAGAGAAGAGGACTGACTTATCTCTCGGCATCACAGCAGCATTACACTAATGTCACCCTGCTGCCTGCCACCATACCATGCCGAGGACGTACCCCCTGCCGGCTGACACCTACTGCTGCTCTCACATAAAACCTCTCTGAGCAGTTAGTTAAAGAGACCCTCCAAGGACCTCTGCTTTCTCCACATGCCTGGTTGCTGCCGTGTACCATTATACAGTTCACTGGATACGGTTGTATCTGGACTCTTTCCCCTGAGGTCTACATTCTCACTAAAGTCTAGGCCCCTAGGACATGTTGAATCCCTTTTACCGACTTACGCACCACCAAACTATTATGTCATTTTCAGTTGTTATTTTAAGCCTTACAAAAAACAACAGCATAAAGAGTGTGTCTAGCACAGTAGGTTAATACTCAGAAACAGCAGGCTGTGTCAGGGGAAAGACAGTCGCATTCCGTGGTCCTTTGTAGCTCAGTTGGTAGAGTATGGCGCTTTTAATGCCAGAGTAGTGGGTTTGATTCCCGGGACCACCCATACGTAAAATGTATGCACGCATGACTAAGTTGCTTTAGATAAAAGTGTCTGCTAAGTGGCATATTATTATTTTAAGTGGGTCTAATACACCTCAGTTGTAGGCTCAGTTACGTTGCTACTGCTGGTGGCTGTCTTTCTTCTGCATCAGCCTCTTACACAGTGGATATGAAAGCCATCTTACAGCTTTGACTGGTAACCACAGGAAGGGTTCTTACCTGAGGGGACGAGTAGAGCAGACCAGTGACCTCATGTTGCACCACCGCTGTGTTGCCTGGGATGTCACGAGCCACCACCGGTACCTCCAGATCCATTGCCTGAACACAATACATGACACAGACATAGCTACATCAAACTCCACACACACGTGACTAGCTGGCATCTTCTAGCCCTTAATTTACTTTACTTGTTGGTATCCCCTTGGGACTTAACAGTCATTCATTCAGGTAATACGTCATCAGCAGGTTGTGGAAGTGAAACATGCTAATCAGTGTTTAAGCCTTCTGTGGATTGTTTTAATCTACAGTGTTTAAAATAGATTAACAGGTTTACATCCAATTCTGGAAAGATAGTATGACAAGCTAGTCATTCTCATAATTGCTCTGGTACAAATAATAAAAAGGTTCCCAGGGTGGAATGTTGGTGCCTTGAAAGAGCTGCATGTGACACCAACATATTATATTCTGAGCTGAATTAAAAATATACATTGTGATATATTTTGTGGGCGGGGCATGCCAGTGGAAATAATGACAATGATGACTGTAATGATAAAAAGGTGATTGCTTACTTTGCCCGATTTAGTGATCCCTCACCCCTCACCTCTAAAATGGCAGCGGACATCCCCTCGGAGACTGAACTGTTAACCAGGGCAGCTGACCTCCTCATAGCAGCATGGAGCTCCTCTTGGCTTCTCTCCTGGGCCAGGTAAACCCCTGCTGACCTTGAGAAACACAGCAGTAGCAGCACTCTGCGTGACACAGGGCTCACCACAGGGCGCACACAGCTGTGAATGATGGGCAGAAGTAACAGGTGCAGGGTATGACACACAGACTGCTGGCGCCACGATGCAGTATGATTGACATGACATGCTCTGAAAGTACATGAAGTCCTAACCAGAGAGAGACAGGGCTGTTTCCTGACTGTCTGAAACCACATTGACCAGGAGGTGAATCCCTTTGGTTATTATCTCTCAGATCTGAGCCATGCCTCTGTCTGGGGGTGGAAAGATAACAAGCTAGACTACATATTTTTAATTTACATTCTGCTAACTCTACTGAAGACATAAGCAAAGTTAGTTTACATGCTCTCTTGGGCCACATGGGATAAAGCGTTAGATAAGCCAGGTGTCTTTTGAATTTCTCACAAGAGCGATAGGGTCCAGATCAGTTTGGCAGATCTTTAGTCAGCAATAATGCAGGGTCCAGATCAGTTTGGCAGATCTTTAGTCAGCGATAACACAGGGTCCAGATCAGTTTGGCAGATCTTTAGTCAGCGATAACACAGGGTCCAGATCAGTTTGGCAGATCTTTAGTCAGCGATAATGCAGGGTCCAGATCAGTTTGGCAGATCTTTAGTCAGCGATAATGCAGGGTCCAGATCAGTTTGGCAGATCTTTAGTCAGCGATAACACAGGGTCCAGATCAGTTTGGCAGATCTTTAGTCAGCGATAACACAGGGTCCAGATCAGTTTGGCAGATCTTTAGTCAGCGATAATGCAGGGTCCAGATCAGTTTGGCAGATCTTTAGTCAGCGATAATGCAGGGTCCAGATCAGTTTGGCAGATCTTTAGTCAGCGATAATGTTCTACTAAACTAATAACCATGAAAGAAAAGTTTGAAAGGTTTTACCTTTTACTGATTGCTTCTACTTCTTCAGTAAACACAGGATCAATCTAAGAGAAGAATCAGTGAAAACAACTACTTTAAAATACACACACATACAGTTGAAGTGGGAAGTTTACATACACCTTAGCCAAATACATTTAAACTCCATTTTTCACAATTCCTGACATTAAATTCTAGTACAAATTCCCTATCTTAGGTTAGTTAGGATCACTTTATTTTAAGAATGTGAAATGTCAGAATAATAGTAGAATAAATGATTTATTTCAGCTTTTATTTCTTTCATCACATTCCCAGTGGGTCAGAAGTTTACATACACTCAATTAGTATTTGGTAGCATTGCCTTTAAATTGTTTAACTTGGGTCAAACGTTTCTGAATTTTGGCCCATTACTCCTGACAGAGCTGGTGTAACTGAGTCAGGTTTGTAGGCATCCTTGCTCGCACACGCTTTTTCAGATCTGCCCACACATTTTCTATAGGATTGAGGTCAGGGCGTTGTGATGGCCACTCCATTACCTTGACTTTGTTGTCCTTAAGCCATTTTGCCACAACTTTGGAAGTATGCTTGGGGTCATTGTCCATTTGGAAGACACATTTGCGTCCAAGCTTTAACTTCCTGACTGATGTCTTGAGATATTGCTTCAATATATCCACATACTTTTCCTGCCTCGTGATGACATCTATTTTGTGATGTGCACCAGTCCCTCCTGCAGCAAAGCACCCCCACAACATGATGCTACCACCCCCATGCTTCACATTTGGGATGGTGTTCTTTGGCTTGCAAGCCTCCCCCTTTTTCCTCCAAACATAACGATGGTCATTATGGCCAAACAGTTCTATTTTTGTTTAATCAGACAAGAGGACATTTCTCCAAAAAGTACGATCTTTGTCCCTATGTGCAGTTGCAAACCGTAGTCTGGCTTTTTTATGGCGGTTTTGGAGCAGTGGCTTCTTCCTTGCTGAGCAGCCTTGGTCCTTTGCTGTTGTTCTGGGATTGATTTACACTTTTCGCACCAAAGTACGTTCATCTCTAGGAGACAGAATGCATCTCCTTCCTGAGCGGTATGACGGATCCGTGGTCCCATGGTGTTTATACTTGCGTACTATTGTTTGTACAGATGAACGTGGTACCTTCAGGCATTTGGAAATTGCTCCCAAGGATGAACCAGACTTGTGGAGGTCTACAATTTTTTTTCTGAGGTCTTGGTTGATTTATTTTGATTTTCCCATGATGTCAAGCCAAGTTTGAAGGTAAACCTTGAAATACATCCACAGGTACACCTCCAACTGATTGAAATTATGTCAGTTAGCCTATCAGAAGCTTCTAAAGCCATGACATAATTTTCTGGAATTGTCCAAGCTGTTTAAAAGCACAGTCAACTTAGCGTATGTAAACTTCTGACACACTGAAATTGTGTTACAGTAAATTATAAGTGAAATAACCTGTCTAAACAATTGTTGGAAAGTAGATGTCCTAACCAACTTTGTTAACAGGAAATGTGTGGAGTGGTTGAAAAACAAGTTTTAATGACTCCAACCTTAGTGTATGTAACCTTCCGACTTCAACTGTATACATATATAATATATATATATACACACAAATATATATACATCTGTTGGTAAAAAGTGTATGTTCCACTCAAAGCACATTAGACTTTATGCTGTTTAACTGCACTGAACAAAAATATGAACGCAACATGCAACAATTTCAAACATTTTACTGAGTCACAGGTCATAAGGAAATCAGTCAATTGAAAAAAAATAGGGGTGTGGATCAGAACTAGTGAGTATTTGGTGTGACCACCATTTGTCTCATGCAGCACGACATCTCCTTCGTATAGAGTTGATCAGGCTGTTGATTGTGGCCTGTGGAAGGTTGTCCCACTCCTTTTCAATGGCTGTGCTAAGTTGCTGGATATTGGTGGGAACTGGAACACTGTCGTACACGTCGATCCAGAGAATCCCAAACATGCTCAATGGGTAACATGTCTGGTGAGTATACAGGCCTTGGAAGAACTGGGGAATGTTCAGCTTCCAGAAATTTTGTACAGATCCTTGTGGCATGGGGCCGTGTATTATCATCCTGAAGCATGAGGTGATGGCAGTGGATGAATGGCACGACAATGGGCCTCAGGATCTCATCACGGTATCTCTTGCCATCGATAAAATGCAATTGCGTTCGTTGTCCATAGCTTATGCCTGTCCATACCATAACCCTACCGGCACCATTGGGCACTTTGTTCAATGTTGACATCAGCAAACCGCTCACCCACACAACACCATATACGCTGTCTTCCATCTGCCCGGTACAGTTGAAACCGGGATTCATCTGTTAACGAGCACACTTCTCCAACTTGCCAGTGGCCATCGAAGGTGAGCATTTAACCATTGAAGTTGATTACGATGCCGAACTGCAGTTAGTTCAAGACCCTGGTGAGAACGATGAGCACGGAGATGGGCTTCCCTGAGACGGTTCTTCGATTGTGCAAACCCACAGTTTCATCAGCGGTCCGGGTGGCTGGTCTCAGATGATCCCGCAGGTGAAGAAGCCGGATGTAGAGGTCCTGTGCTGGCATGGTTACACGTGGTCTGCGGTTGTGAGACCGGTTGGACATACTGCCAAATTCCTGCAGTCAGCATGTCAATTGCACTCTGTGGCTTTGTTTTGTGTGACAAAACTGCATATTTTAGAGTGGCCTTTTATTGTCCCCAGCTCAAGGTGCACCTGTTTAATGATCATGCTTCTTGATATGCCACAACTTTCAGGTGGATGGATTATCTTGGCAAAGGAGAAATGCTCACTAACAGGGATGTAAGGAAATTGGTGCACAACATTTTAGAGAAATAAGCTTTTTGTGAATATGGAACATTTCTGGGATCTTTTATTTCAGCTCATGAAACATGGGACCAACACTTTACATGTGGCGTTTATATTTTTGTTCACTATATTTAATGAGCTTGAGCATTCGTTTCTATTTCAAGAATGTATTGAAATATACAATGCCTTCAGAAAGTATTTACACCCCTTGACTTTTTCCAGATTGTGTTGTGTTACAGCCTGAATTGGCCAACACACAATACCCCATAATATCAAAGTGGAAATTTTACAAATTAATAAACAATGAAAAGCTAAAATAGGTATTCAACCCATTTGTCACGGCAAGCCTAAATATGTTCAGGATTAAAAATGTGCTTAACAAGTCACATAAGTTGCATGGACTCCCTCTGTGTGCAATAGTAGTGTTTAACATGATTTTTGAATGACTACCTCATCTCTGTACCCCACACATACAATTATCTGTAAGGTCCCTCAGTCGAGCAGTAACTTTCAAACACAGATTCAACCACAAAGACCAGGGAGGTTTTGGCTTGGTTATTGGATCGAATCCCCAAGCTGACAAAGTAGAAATCTGTCGTTCTGCACCTGGGCAAGACAGTTAACCCACTGTTCCCCGGGCACCGAAGACGTGGCTGTCGATTAAGGCAGCCCCCCCACCTCTCTGATTCAGAGGGGTTGGGTTAAATGCAGAATATACATTTCAGTTGAAGGCATTCAGTTGTACAACTGACTAGGTATCCCCTTTCCCTTTTCCAATGCCTCACAAAGAAGAAGGGTACCTACTGGTAGATGGGTAAAAAATAAATAAAGCAGACACTGAATATCCCTTTGAGCATGGTGAAGTTATTAATTACACTTTAGATGGTGTATCAATACACCCAGTCACTACAAGGATAAAGTCACCTTCCTAACTCAGTTGCCGGAGAGGAAGGAAACCACCCTGGGATTTCACCATGAGGCCAATGGTGACTTTAAAACAGTTACTGCGTTTAGTGGCTGTGATAGGAGAAAACTGAAGATGGATCAACAACATTGTACTGTAGTTACTTCACATTACTAACTTAATTGACACACTGAAATGAAGGAAGCATGTACAGAATAAAAATATTCCAAAACATGCATCCTGTTTGCAACAAGGCAATAAAGTAATACTGCAAAATAAATCCTGAATATGAAAGAGTTATGTTAAGGGCATTACTGAGTACCACTCTTCATATATTCAAGCAGAGTTGTGGCTGCATCATGTTATGGGTATGCTTGTAATCGATATGGTCTGGGAAATTTCAGGGTAAAAAATAAACAGAATGGAGCTAAGAACAAGCAAAATACTAGAGGAAAACCTGGTTCAGTCTGCTTTCCACCAGACACTGGGAGATGAATTCACCTTTCAGCAGGACAATAACCTAAAACACAAGACCAAATCCCCACTGGAGTTGTTCCCAAGTGGCCGAGTTACAGTTGACTTAAACATGCTTGAAAATCTATGGCAATGACTAACAACCAATTTGACAGAGGTTGAATAATTATTTAAAGAATAAAATGGGCAAATATTGTACAATCTAGGTGTGCAAAGCTCTTGGAGACTTACCCAGAAAGACTCACAGACTCACTGCCAAAGGTGATTGTAACATGTAATGACTCAGGGGTGTTTTTATTCTGTACATGATTGTAAAATGTATTGACTCCTGAATGTATTTGAGCTTGCCATAAGAAAGGGGTTGAATACTCATTGACTCTTGATTTTTTTACTAATTTGTAAACATTTCTAAAAACATTATTCCACTTTGACATTATGTGGTATTGTGTGTAGGCCAGTGACTAAATCTTTTAAATATTCAGGCTGTAAGGGAGTGAACATTATTTATAATAAGGGTTACATGAAGTAGGCCGTCATTGTAAATAAGAATTTGTTCTTAACTGACTTGCCTAGTTAAATAAAAACATTTTAAAAAATCAGACCTTTCTGAAATGAAAATTGATGGCCCTCCTTCCAGCAAAATATATTTTGACCTACCCCCCCCCCAAAAAAAAGTGACCCTCCCCTATACCCAAAATAGTAATTAAAACAAAATGGATAGCAGAGAACATGTCTACTGTTTACCCTCAATTCTTGGACAGACCAGAGCCGTAGATATGCAGTTCTAGAAACTGTTTTTCGTCCTGTAAGCATTACATGGCAACGCAGGAAGGGCTGCGGGCCAGGTTGTGGGTTCGCAGACCATCGTGGACAAGAGTAGGGGTGGAAATATCTCCTTCATAGTAAACACAATGCATGAACCTATCATCGTATTTGGAAGTCTGAGAAAAGAAAATAATCTTTAAAACATTTCATGCAATTCTACGTCATTTTACACATTAGCAGAATATTATTTAATACCACACAAATTACCGAAATGACAAGCTAAGAATGGACAGAGAGATAGGCCTGTGTTCATCTTATATTGTTCCAATGCCAAATAAGTGTCTTGTTTGCAACAAAACTGTCCCTGTTTGCAAATACTTAGGAATCTGAGCATGGTATTTTCAAAAGTTAGGCCTATCTTCCACCCCCCCAGACTGAGTAGGCCTACTGATGCAGAAAAATGTAAGCTTTAACTGCTGGCTACTCTTCTTCTGTTGCTTAACCCAAGTGTTTTCCTAAAAGCTGTCTGGGTTAAACATATTCTATTGTACCAAAAGTGAACAGCTTAATCAATTGATAGAATTTAATTACTTCCCAAGCAAAGTATCCTCAGCTATAGAAGGTTGTAGCTTCTGAATGTCAAATAAGAAAAAAAAGGATATCCTCATATGCAATGGAGTCACATTTTCCTGGTTATTTTACAGCTTGTTTCTAGCATCACGGACCAAAGCGCTGTTATACTGTCGATCACTTTATACACTGCTCAAAAAAATAAAGGGAACACTTAAACAACACAATGTAACTCCAAGTCAATCACACTTCTGTGAAATCAAACTGTCCACTTTAGGAAGCAACACCGATTGACAATAAATTTCACATGCTGTTGTGCAAATGGAATAGACAACAGGTGGAAATTATAGGCAATTAGCAAGACACCCCCAATAAAGGAGTGGTTCAGCAGGTGGTGAGAGCATAGAGGCGCTACCAGGAGACAGGCCAGTACATCAGGAGACGTGGAGGAGGCCGTAGGAGGGCAACAACCCAGCAGCAGGACCGCTACCTCCGCCTTTGTGCAAGGAGGAGCAGGAGAAGCACTGCCAGAGCCCTGCAAAATGACCTCCAGCAGGCCACAAATGTGCATGTGTCTGCTCAAACGGTCAGAAACAGACTCCATGAGGGTGGTATGAGGGCCCGACGTCCACAGGTGGGGGTTGTGCTTACAGCCCAACACCGTTTGGCATTTGCCAGAGAACACCAAGATTGGCAAATTCGCCACTGGCGCCCTGTGCTCTTCACAGATGAAAGCAGGTTCACACTGAGCACGTGACAGACATGACAGAGTCTGGAGATGCCATGGAGAACGTTCTGCTGCCTGCAACATCTTCCAGCATGACCGGTTTGGCGGTGTGTCAGTCATGGTGTGGGGTGGCATTTCTTTGGGGGGGCCGCACAGCCCTCCATGTGCTCGCCAGAGGTAGCCTGACTGCCATTAGGTACCGAGATGAGATCCTCAGACCCCTTATGAGACCATATGCTGGTGCGGTTGGCCCTGGGTTCCTCCTAATGCAAGACAATGCTAGACCTCATGTGGCTGGAGTGTGTCAGCAGTTCCTGCAAGAGGAAGGCATTGATGCTATGGACTGGCCCGCCCGTTCCCCAGACCTGAATCCAATTGAGCACATCTGGGACATCATGTCTCGCTCCATCCACCAACGCCACGTTGCACCACAGACTGTCCAGGAGTTGGCGGATGCTTTAGTCCAGGTCTGGGAGGAGATCCCTCAGGAGACCATCCGCCACCTCATCAGGAGCATGCCCAGGCGTTGTAGGGAGGTCATACAGGCACGTGGAGGCCACACACACTACTGAGACTAATTTTGACTTGTTTTAAGGACATTACATCAAAGTTGGATCAGCCTGTAGTGTGGTTTTCCACTTTAATTTTGAGTCTGACTCCAAATCCAGACCTCCATGGGTTGATAAATTGGATTTCCATTGATTTATTTTTGTGTGATTTTGTTGTCAGCACATTCAACTATGTAAAGAAAAAAGTATTTAATAAGATTATTTCTTTCATTCAGATCTAGGATGTGTTGTTTAAGTGTTCCCTTTATTTTTTTGAGCAGTATATAATCGGATCCTTTTCATTTTCTTTAAAATCTTAAGCTAACAAGGGGTAGGCCTGTGCTTTTTGCCATTTTCTTAAATAAAAAGGTAGGCCCATGGCATACCCTCTCATACTCCCTCAATTTGAGCCTTGGTTTTAACTTAACAGACATTCACTGACACAGAGGTAGGCTATTTAAAGAGTGCATTGTGGGTGCATTGCTGCTGCTTCAAGTTTCAGCATGACAATTAAAGTTACTCGAATCTGGCTTATTGTCAATAACTCTGATATATACACACATCATGGGCAAGAAACATTGTTTTTAATAAAATCATTTATAGTAGTAGCTAGCTATCCAAGTTGTGCTCCGGTCCTCCTTTTCATCTGCGCTCTCCTTCTCAAACTGAACAGAACATAGGCTATAGGCTAGTCCGCGTGCAAGACAGTGAATTTTTGGGATGAAGCCTAATCAAAATACAATTCAGAAGAAGCCTTTGACTCTCCTCCTGAAAATGCCACTGTAGGCCTACACAGCATTGGTTAGGCAACAAAAGTTTTTGATCAGCAAGAGCAGAGCAGGCTGGGCTCAGTATTCGAATATCCATTGCAGTGTTTAATACAGCCTAGTTTTATTTACAGCATCCCAGCAGCTATCTTAGAAATATAACTTTACTCTGTGCTTCTCTGAGCATGCACTTCGTAGCCTATAGTGCATTTGATTGAGACCACACTACAGTGGCAAGAAAAAGTATGTGGACCCTTTGGAATGACCTGGATTTCTGCATAAATTGGTCAAACAATTTGATCTAATCTTCATCTAAGTCACAACAATAGACAAACACAGTCTGCTTAAACTAATAACACACAAACAATTATACGTTTTCATGTCTTTATTGAACACACCGTGTAAACATTCACAGTGTAGGGTGTTAAAAGTATGTGAACCCTTGGACTTAATAACTGGTTGACCCTCTTTTGGCAGCAATAACCTCAACCAAACATTTTCTGTAGTTGCGGATCAAACCTGCACAACGGTCAGGAAGAATTTTGGACCATTCCTCTTTACAAAAACTGTTTCAGTTCAGCAATATTCTTAGGATCACTGGTGTGAACAGCTCTCGACGTCATGCCACAACGTTTTAAAATCAACTGACTGGGCCACTCCAGAAAGCGTAATTTCTTCTGTTGAAGCCATTCTGTTGATTTACTTCTGTGTTTTGGGTCGTTGTCCTGTTGCATCAGCCAACTTCTGTTGAGCTTCAATCGGCGGACAGATAGCCTTACATTCTTCTGCAAAATGTCTTGATAAACTTGGGAATTCATTTTTCCGTCGATGATAGCAAGCTGTCCAGGCCCTGAGGCAGCCCCAAACCATGATGCTCCCTCCACCATAGTTTACATTTGGGATGAGGTTTTGATGTTGGTGTGATGTGCCTTTTTTTCTCCACACATAGTGTTGTGTGTTCCTTCCAAACAACTCAACAGAATATTGTGCCAGAAGTGCGGTGGAACATCCAGGTTCTCTTTTGCGAACTTCAGACGTGCAGCAATGTTTTTGTTGGACAGCAGTGGCTTCTCCGTGGTGTCCTCCCATGAACACCATTCTTGTTTAGTGTTTTACGTATCGTAGACTCGTCAACAGAGATGTTAGCATGTTCCAGAGATTTCTGTAAGTCTTTAGCTGACACTCTAGGATTCTTCTTAACCTCATTGAGCATTCTGCGCTGTGCTCTTGCAGTCATCGTTGCAGGACGGCCACTTCTAGGGAGAGTAGCAACAGTGCTGAACTTTCTCCATCTTTAGACAAGTTATCTTACCGTGGCCTGATGAACACCAAGAGATACTTTTGTAACCCTTTCCAGCTTTATGCAAGTCAACAATTCTTAATCTTAGGTCTTCTGAGATCTCTTGCTCAAGACATGGTTCACATCAGGCAATGCTTCTTGTGAATAGCAAACTCAAATTTTGTAAGTGTTTTTTATGGGGCAGGGCAGCTCTAACCAACATCTCCAATCTCGTCTCATTGATTGGACTCCAGGTTAGCTGACTCCTGACTCCAATTAGCTTTAGGAGAAGTCATTAGCCTAGGGGTTCACATACTTTTTCCAACCTACACTGTGAATATTTAAATGATGTATTCAATATAGACAAGAAAAATACAATAATTTGTGTGTTATTAGTTTAACCACACTATGTTTGTTTATTGTTGTGACTTAGATGCAGATCAGATCAAATTTGATGACCAATTTATGCAAAAATCCAGGTAATTCCAAAGGGTTCACATACTTTTGCTTGCCACTGTAAATAGCCTATAGGCACACTTGATATTGCACCCCCAGCAGAGCATCAGAGATGAGGGGTGGCATCGGGCACACATCGATATATAGCCTAAAACAGAGAAATATAGACATTTCATCAATTACAAATTACATGACCCTCCACTGAACTAGATTTAAAAAAATACTAAAGCCTCCACTTAACTGAAATTGAAAAACCATGACCCTCCCCCATTTTCCTCCAGGTAACCATTCTGTAAATTTCGATCCATCCCTAACATAACAAAAAGTGGAAAAAGTCAAGGTTTGTCAATACTTTCTGAAGGCACTGTATGTAAATGAGATATTTCTGTATTTCAATACATTTGTCAAAATTTCTAAAAACATGTTTTCACTTTGTCATTATAGGGTAGTGTGTGTAGATGGGTGAGAAAGAACATCTATTTAATCCATTTTGAATTCAGGCTGTAACGCAACAAAATGTGGAATAATTCTCAAGGGGTGTGAATATTTTCTGAAGGCTCTGTACCTCTACCCTCCATGACATACGACAGCCATACCTTAATCATGACCATACATGATACAACAATGTTACAGCTTATCATTTCTATCATGTCCAAATCATTATCTGAAAATCCTGTATTTTCAGAGATTGGGGTCAGGATGGGGTGGGTGCCCAATCTGATTAATTGCGCTGTGGGATTTGCGTGCATTAGCTGGCCCACCGCAAAGTCCTAGCATCATAGCAATTTAGGTCAAAGATGCTGCACGCAAGTTGCTGTTTCATTTTTGGGGTTTTATTGTCATGCTTATCGCTTTTCAGAATTTAAATGCGATATTTAATGCGCATTTGTGTTTCACATGCAAATAATCTTACTTGAGAATACTCAACATCCAGAAACAAAGCTAGGATTTACAAAGATAAAAAAGGGTCAGGGAGACAATATAAGTATGACATCAGTGATTGCTAGTTCTTGATATAGTACTGACACAGAGATCAATAAATGAAGGGATTACTGGTAATATAATCAATTTAACAAACTAGACAGAATAACAGAACCTGTGTGAAATTGTTTGGACAGAGACATCATACCTTCATATCTTCCCTTAAACAACTACATTATATTGCGTTTAATAATTAGCAATACATCTCCAGCTTACTGTTCATTTAACGTAGGAAGGATGGATATTTTGTTGCCTTCATATCTTAGCGAACACAAATACATTTGAGCACAGACTGTTTCATTTGATGTCGTCTACATTAAATCACTAAAAGGCTCTGCTTTCACTGAATCTTCTTATCAAACAACACAAACCATAGCAGAGCAGGAAGAACATGTAAAACATCAGCCTAGACTGTGTGCCCCTGGTCAATTCTACTCAAAGACGCCTTTGAACAATGCAAAAACACAACATACCTTTAATGATACTGCCGTTTGAGAGACAGTTAATCACTTAAAATAACATTTGAGTCGGAAAAAAATATATAAAAAAAATATTATTTGACGGCGTGATTAAAGCAGTCTGTGGGAGGAGGCCCACACAGAATCAAAAGGAAAATGCCAATGGCGGAGAACACACAGAAAAAGAGAGAAGGAGTAAAAGCAACAAGGTGGCCATTGACAGCTAAGATACAGCCTCTCTTTGGCAGCACTTCTCAGAAGATCAATACTCATCCACGGAAAGTAGACTGCAATCAAATCAGTGGAAAAGGTTTGTGTTTTAGTGCTAGAGGTGAGACCACCTTCTTCCTGCTACTATGCAGTAATGGTGATGTCATCGGGCATTCTGGCACTACTCTTTATGACCAGGTTTTATCAACTATCATGTCAATGCAACACAGAGACTGAAAAATAGCAACAAAAGAATCACGACAGTGAAAGTGCATTTTGAAATCAATGCTATTTCATAAGCTGGTCATAATAATTGTAAATATAATCTAGAAATGAATAATTGTTTTGAAATTACTGCCCTCTGTTAACACACAATATGTGACAGAGAGAGAGAGACATCAGTGGCCTGATCCCATGCTGGCCTCTATGACACCGGGGCCCAGTGGAGTGTGACCGTACACCTGGCAGGGTGGAAACCCCTGGGTGGCCCAGACTAGCCCAGCAGATGTGTTGGTGCTGGGGCTCGTCCAGCGTCTGCACTGCAGCAGCACAGTGGGCTGGCTGCTATGAGAGAACAGGAAGGCAGAGAGTCAGGTGGGTGGGGCCAGCCCAGCACTGAAACTGTAACTCCCACTGGCTCCTAAGGCTGCGGCTCGCGAGCCGCTCGTTATTCCAGCTTATGCCGGCTAATGCTGTTATCTCTGCTACATCCAATTAGAGGAACCTTTGACCTACCTCCGGAGGCAGGTTGCTGGCCATGCACTGATCTGCTTTAACAGACATATGCAGACAGTAAAGGAGGTAAAGAAGGCTTGACCTCAGCTGTACAATCACCCTGATCCTATTATGGTCACTCACCTTAGGCCCGATGATGATGAGCACTACCAGGGGATTCTCAGTGTGCCACTCTGAAAGACATCAACCAGAGACAGTGACTGACAGCAAACCAGAATTAAATGTACTTTCTCCGAGTGCTTCTGTGTGGCAATACAAATGTAATATTAGCTCAAATACAAGACCAGAGCATGTAATTGTAGCAGGGCTTGTGTCCAGTGAAAGTGATGGCAGAGGATGTAGTTAGGACACCATATTGGGGCTAGGGGGTAATCCCTGTACCTGAGAATGCCTCCAGCAGATAGAGAGGATCCTTCACTCTTCTCAGGCCACAGACCAGTAGGAATACATGCAGGTCCTCCACATCCTCCCCACTCACACCTGGGAACAGACAGATAGGCAGGTAGCTAGAGCAGTGTATGACACAGACAGACAGCAGTGTATCACAATCCATTATAATGTACAGGGAAACTACCACAGCAGATAATGACAGCCATTCATCAGCCAATGGGAATGAGGAAGAGACAGCAGTGACTAAGGCTCTAACATATCTTTCACATCACAGCAGAAACATTGACGGAGAACAGAAGCGGTGGTTTATTGAAAAGCATTGGGAAGTTGTACTGTAAACTGAGGCATACAGACAGATCAGTTTCAATGAAATGTGCAATACAGCAGCTGGGAGTCACATGGGTGCATTTCTAAATTGAAATTGACTGACTAAATATCAGACTAACCACATCAGTGCTTTTATACTGTAGAAGCAACATTAATTGAGAGACAGACAAACTAAATATGTTCTTTTCTCAGATCATCCACCTTCTATGCCCCCCTCCCCCAGATTAGTGAGGGACTGGCTGGCTGCAGTGGGACTGGACCTCCTTGCCAGCTACAACTACACCTGACCTGCCAAGCAGATCAAAACACAATCTCCCCAGCTAACCCTGCCCCTAATAACACACTTTGTCCTACTAGGCACAGCAGTGTGACTCACTGTCAACAGTATGACACTCCTAGTGGCATCACCCACCTGTCATTCAACGTAATAGAAGGGACCAACAGAGGTGGAAATACTGCTACAGTAAGTATGATCTGCAGGATAGTGTAGGTAGGGAGTTACAGCTGTGTCAAGGTGTAGGTAGGGAGTTACAGCTGTGTCAAGGTGTAGGTAGGGAGTTACAGCTGTGTCAAGGTGTAGGTAGGGAGTTACAGCTGTGTCAAGGTGTAGGTAGGGAGTTACAGCTGTGTCAAGGTGTAGGTAGGGAGTTACAGCTGTGTCAAGGTGAGTTACAACTGTGTGTAAGTAGGGGGGTTCAGCTGTGTCAAGGTGGGTTTCAGCTGTGTCAAGGTGGGTTACAGCTGTGTCAAGGTGGGTTACAGCTGTGTGTAGGTAGGGGGTTACAGCTGTGTCAAGGTGGGTTACAGCTGTGTCAAGGTGGGTTACAGCTGTGTGTAGGTAGGGGGTTTCAGCTGTGTCAAGGTGGGTTACAGCTGTGTGTAGGTATAGGGTTGCAGCTGTGTGTAGGTAGGGGGTTACAGCTGTGTGTAGGTAGGGAGTTACAGCTGTGTCAAGGTGGGTTACAGCTGTGTGCAGGTAGGGGGGTTACAGCTGTGTCAAGGTGGGTTACAGCTGTATGTAGGTAGGGGATTACAGCTGTGTGTAGGTAGGGAGTTACAGCTGTGTCAAGGTGGGTTACAGCTGTGTGTAGGTAGGGGGTCACAGCTGTGTCAAGGTGGGTTACAGCTGTGTGTAGGTAGGGGGTTACAGCTGTGTCAAGGTGGATTACAGCTGTGTGTAGGTAGGGGGTTACAGCTGTGTCAAGGTGGATTACAGCTGTGTGTAGGTAGGGAGTTACAGCTGTGTCAAGGTGGGTTACAGCTGTGTGTAGGTAGGGGGTTACAGCTGTGTCAAGGTGGATTACAGCTGTGTGTAGGTAGGGGGTTACAGCTGTGTGTAGGTAGGGGGTTGCAGCTGTGTGTAGGTAGGGGGTTACAGCTGTGTCAAGGTCTGAACGAATATGGAGGCATGTGGAAAGTTTATACCACTATCTATTGTTACAGGCACTCAGGATACAACTTACCGGAGACAACCCATAGAAAATCACAGAATTCCATTTCTGTGTCAAAGTATTCTGGAATTCTTTCCAACCTCTAAGAAGAATAGGAGGTTTAATAATGACCCTTACCTTAGCTGATGGTTCATGTGCTGTGCACCACAGATTTAAACTCATCCTAAAATGGCTGCTTAATATAAGCGCTCAAGTAAACAATAACATATACAGACAGCTTCTTGGAATGAAACAGGGGTGATACAATTACTTCAAAAGGTCTACAATTATGAAGTGTGTTAGCAATCTGGCCAACCAGCAATTAATGACATAGTTTACGAAAGTGGCAACTACAGCAACTAAAAAGGGTTGACCATAGGGAAAAAATAATACAGGTTGTCAACAAACCAGGACTATGTTAGACCAACATGCAACTGATGCATTAAAGTAACCAGAGCCTTCTCACGTTAGGTCGGGCAACAATTCTAACTTAAGAGTCTGTAAATCAACATTAGTCTCTGACATTGTGTAATTGTCATTGACCTAACAGGTGCCGTCAGCACACCCAGAAAAATCTGACTGATAGTATTATCCTCCATTGTGTAATGGCTATGTACTATTATTACCTATGTCTAATTGTCTACAATTGTTTGATTGGCATGGTCAGTAAATTAGACTTAAAATCATGTATACTTGTCTATAGTTTCTCATTTAGAAAATAATAATAATAATAATAATAATAATAATAATAATATGGATATTAGATAATAATAGCTACCAATCAATTCGTAACAAATCTCTACCTCAATTACACATACTATACATACCCACGCTTGACGTGGACTCTAGAAAATATAATCCCACTCACAAGCAAATAAAATTGCTTGCACACAGAGCCTGTAAACATGTGACAGTGCTGCAGTGGCAGACAGTGAAATCCCTTCCTGACAGATAAGGCCAGCTCAGGAGGATAAGGCAGCCCTTTAATACTATTACAGAGCATCTTAAAATGACAGCGCACAGAGTGTGTGACAGTCAGGCCACTGACCCCAGGTCTGCTGGAGCATAGGGAGGAAGCAAGCACTTGAATCCCAGCCTAAACCAATACAAAATAAAATACAAAAACAATGCACTGTTCACAAAGGGATGATTAAAGACATAAGCAGCACCAGGTGAGGTAGGGAACGGGGCCCTACTGTATCACAGCTTCTATTAATATAAAACAAAGCAGTATAAAAGATGTGGAGCCCTTTGGGGTATTGGTTACTTTTGTGAGATCAGCAAAATCTCCCATCCACCCCATACAGGCTCTGCAGCATAAGACTCTGCAGCACAGACATGGAAACCTGATACTTCAGCATTCCCTGTTTTCCCCTTCCGTCCTCTCTTAACCAAACAGCCCTATGGGACTTGGAGGAATACCACAACTAGGAACCTGTTTTTGTGACTTCCTTACCTGCCTTGTGAAATGTCCACATGTCTATGATGCAACAGAGAAATAATACAATTATGTTTAATTTAAACTGAATTTCCTCGCACCAATTCAGGGGCGGACAAAGGGTGTCAGTTAGGATGCAACCTTTTCACGACTTCAGATCTAAATGGAGACAGAGGAAGAATGGAGGAGTGCTGGAAAAATAGTTCACAGGCCTGTCAAAGTGGGCAAAAGAATCCAATACAAATAGAGAAAATAAAACCCTCTGGAGACTTAGAAACAATTCATCTTTCTTGAGGGGAGAAACTGAATTGGACAAATTGTCTGTTTTGCCAGCAGCATTTGTTTTTTGCCTGTCTCCTGTCCCTTATATCGCAGAAACACTTTTTTGTTCTTCTGCCTTTGATGTTGAGGGGCACATTGCATAGCTCCCTGTCATTGTTGAGTGTGTGTGTGTTCCGTGGCTCCTGTCAGTACGTCTGGAGACCGCCACAGTGTAAAACATACTGAACACAGAGGCTAAATAAGAGCTTCTGAAACATTGAAGCTTTCAAACTTAATTTAAACGGAATTTAGGGAAAACCATAGGGAGTTAGACTTGGGACTGCCATTGCCACCAAGGATATTCCTAACGACTGCAATGAAATCTACTATTCCTACACACTTCGGCAGCACTAGAGAAAATAAACACGATATTGTTTATAATTGTGGCCTCTTTCAGCTTAACTAATGCCGCACACCCCATGCCTTTCTAGAAGAGACGGTGTAGTTTAGTTATGCCTCTAGAGGAGGTTGGTGCCAGCGTATTCCCTCTGGACAGACTCAGAAACCCCCTTCCCCACAGTGCAAAACCTGCCCTACCTCAGAAGACCCCTGCCTATACCCGTCCCTCACCCCCTCCCCTAAACTCTCACTGGTCACCATAGCAGCACCCACCTGTAGCACGCGCTCCAGCAGGTATATCTCTCTGGTTACACCCAAAGCCAATTCCTCCTTTGGCCGTCTCTCCTTCCAGTTCTCTGCTGCCAATGACTGAAACGAACTACAAAAATCTCTGAAACTGGAAACACTTATCTCCCTCACTAGCTTTAAGCACCAGCTGTCAGAGCAGCTCACAGATCACTGCACCTGTACATAGCCCATCTATAATTTAGCCCATACATCTACCTCTTCCCCTACTGTATTTATTTATTTATTTTTGCTCCTTTGCACCCCATTATTTCTATTGCTACTTTGCACTTTCTTCCACTACAAATCTACCATTCCAGTGTTTTACTTGCTATATTGTATTTACTTTGCCACCATGGCCTTTTTTGCCTTTACCTCCCTTATATCACCTCATTTGCTCACATTGTGTATACATACATACATACATACATACATACATACATACATACATACATACATACATACATACATACATACATACATACATACATACATACATACATTACATACATTACATACATACATACATACATACATACATACATATTATAGCCAGCAGCATACCACCCTGCATCCCACTGCTGGCTTGCTTCTGAAGCTAAGCAGGGTTGGTTGTGGTCAGTCCCTGGATGGGAGACCAGATGCTGCTGTAAGTGGTGTTGGAGGGCCAGTAGGAAGCACTCTTTCATCTGGTCTAAAAAAATATCCCAATACCCCAGGGCAGTGATTGGGGACACTTCCCTGTGTAGGGTGCTGCCTTTTGGATGGGACATGAAATGGGTGTTCTGAGGTCATTAAAGATCCCATTGCACTTTTTGTAAGAGTAGGGGTGCTAACCCCGGTGTCCTGGCTAAATTCCCAATCTGCCCCTAATACCATCACGGCCATCTAATCATCCCCAGCTTACAATTGGCTCATTCATCCCCCTCCTCTCCCCTGTAACTATTCCCCAGGTTGTTGCTGTAAATGAGAATGTGTTCTCAGTCAACTTACCTGGTAAAATAAATACTTATTTTTCTACTGTATTATTGACTGTATGTTTGTTTTACTCCATGTCTAACTGTGTTGTTGTATGTGTCGAACTGCTTTGCTTTATCTTAGCCAGGTCGCAATTGTAAATGACAACTTGTTCTCAACTGGCTCTCAACTGTTCTCAACTGGTTAAATAAAGGTGAAATAAAAAAATATATAAATAAAAACCCTCCGTGATCCCCCAGGGCTGTCTGTCACTCACCAGCCTGCTGTCATTGGCCCTGCACCTGCCTACACCCTCAACCCCACAGCGCACACAGCAGTGGGGCAACACTCTACTGATACTCTGCCTTTGATGGAGCTGCAGCCTCAGGATCTTCCTAACACTACACTCTCTGCCCTTGGCTGTTTCACCACAACCAAAGGGTAATACAGAGAGAAGCAACTTCAATCAGACAGCTGGGTTGCCTGGGCCTCTCATGTTCCACTGAGGAGGTACACTACACGACCAAAAGTCATGCTCGGCGAACATCTCATTCCAAAATCATGGGCATTAATATGGAGTTGGTCCCCCCTTTGCTGCTATAACGGCCTCCACTCTTCTGGAAAGGCTTTCCACTAGATGTTGGAACATTGCTGTGGGGACTTGCTTCCATTCAGCCACAAGAGCATTAGTGAGGTTGGACACTGATGTTGGGCGATTAGGCCTGGCTCACAGTCGGTGTTCCAATTCAGCCCAAAGGTGTTCGGTGGAGTTGAGGTCAGGGCTCTGTGCAGGCCAGTCAAGTTCTTCCACACCTATCTCGATAAACCATTTCCGTATGGACCTCGCTTTGGGCACGGGGGCATTGTCATGCTGAAACAGGAAAGGGCCTTCCCCAAACTGTTGGCACAAAGGTGGAAGCACAGAATCGTCTAGAATGTCATTGTATGCTGTAGCGTTAAGATTTTCCTTCACTGGAACTAAGGGGCCCGAACCATGAAAAACAGCTCCAGACTAATATTCCTCCTCCACCAAAACTTACAATTGGCAGTATGCATTGGGGCAGGTAACGTTCTCCTGGCATCCGCCAAATCCAGATTAGTCCGTCGGACTGCCAGATGTAGAAAAGTGATTAATCACTCCAGAGAACGCGTTTCCAACGGCGATGAGCTTTACACCACTCCAGTCAATTCTTGGCATTGCGCATGGTGATCTTAGGCTTGTGTGAGGCTGCTCGGTCAACAAAACATTTCGTGAAGCTCCCAATGAACAGTTCTTGTACGGACATTGCTTCCAGAGGCAGTTTGGAATGCGGTAGTGAGTGTTGCAACCGAGGACAAACGATTTTTACATGCTACACGCTTCAGCATTCGGCAGGCCCGTTCTGTGAGTTTGTGAGGCCTACCACTTCGCGGCTGAGCTGTTGTTGCTCCTAGACGTTTCCACTTCACAATAACAGCACTTACAATTGACCGGGGCAGCTCTAGCAGGGCAGAAATTTGACAAACTGACTTGCTGGAAAGGTGGCATCCTTTGACAGTGCCACGTTGAAAGTCACTGAGCTCCTCAGTAAGGCCAGTCTTCTGCCAATGTTTGTCTAGGGAGATTGCATGGCAGTGTGCTCGATTTTATAAACCTGACAGCAACGGGTGTCGCTGAAATGGCCAAATCCACTAATTTGAAGGGGTGTCCACATACACTATATGTACAAAAGTATCTTGGAGCGCGCTCACTGGGCCATGACTCTCCCTTCGATTAACATTCTACCCTCAAAGCCCCCCACACACATTTTGAGCTGAAAATGGCCTACTCTAACCTACATACAATAGGAGAGTTTTAGTTATCTGCCATTCTCACTGTGTGTCATGGTGCAATTGCATGGGAGGGCACAACAAGCCTTGTTTGGCAGAACGAACATGTTCTGATTTACTTTGAGACAAAACAAAAGGAAAGAAAAAAAGTGTGATATTGAAAAGGAAAACAGGCAGATGAGAAAGGGTCCCCCGCTGTGCCTGAGTGTGTGTGAAGACATGGAGGGGACAAGTGTTGACAGGAAAGGCTAAAGGATTGATCTCTTTCTGACGCTGGAGGCGTTGATTCTGCCAGCGCGTTTTGTTGTGTCTGAGAAGAGCCGAGAATTAAAGTTATGAAGATTGAATAATTATTATTCTGGGAGTAGAAATAGGACCTCAGTGTGTGTCAAAGTACAAAAGAGGGAATATAACAACTAATCTGGTAAACAACATGGAAACAAAGGCATCCAACAAGAATCTATTAACCGTAAGACTGCATGAAAATCAAGTATTTTTCAAAAACACTAAAAGGAGCCTACAATTTGTAACTGTTAATTAATTCTGGTTTACATGTTACAAGGTAGTTAAAGTTGTACTAGATGGATATACAGGATACACATAGTATACGCCGTCCAACATCCAGGTAGCCAGGCTATTGTATGCTTTCTCACACACAGACATGCAGAGAAAAACAGCACAGGCGGTCTATATATTAGAAAGTAGTAAACTACAAAGAATCATACAGAAGCTGTATTAGATAGAAAACACAACAGCTGAGCAGCCACTCTTATCTCATGTATACTGAATGGGGAAGTGAACGTTGGCAATCAGTATTACTGGCACCAGTGTAGAAACCTGGTTAGGAATGGCCCTGTACGGGAGAGCTATTAATCATAGGGTGTTGGAGAGCTGCATCCCTGAACTGCCCTGAACTCTGATATACCTGGGATGGAAATCTTCCTACAATGTTCAATTTAAAGTCAGGGCTGTGTGTGGGGAAGCTACTTTGAGTAATGACATACATTTAATATGGAGGTGGCGGGATAGAGACAGAGGAGTAGATCAAGCAAGCGAGGAGAGGGAAGAGGGGGAAATGGGTGAGAGCGAGAGAGAGAGAGAGAGAAAAGGGCTAATGTGCATGTCCTCCAGGTCTTCTTCAGTTTGTTGCTTAAAAACCTGTCATCTCTGGTTTATTTCCTTTATTTCTTTCCATGTTATCTTTTGTGAAAAAAGTACCTGAGCGCCTTAGAAATTCACTCCAGCAGAAACTCTGAGCCGCCTCAGTCTTGATCCCTTCAAAACCAAAGAAAATAAACAGTGTGTCTGTGAGATAGGTCATTGTATTTTCCAAGAAAGAGTTAAGTCATATTAATGGTCCAATGCAGCCATTTTTATCTCAATATCAAATAATTTCTGGGTAACAATTAAGTTCCTTACTGTGAGTGTTTTGAATGTAAGCAGAGGGCTAAACTCACTTTTTTACACCATTTCACAGTAAGGTCTACACCTGTTGTATTTGGTGCATGTGTCAAATACAATTTGATTTGATTTGACCAGACAGTTCAAAAACCCCACCCAGCCAAACATGATGAAATCTCAGACGGTTATTTCAAACAGCTCAGAAACTAAAAGTGCATTATAATCATTTTCACAATATTATTCCAACCTCATAGTGTGGAAAGATAAAACACAGAAAAATCTCATTTTTTGACTGCACTGCCCCGAATACGGACATACAGTAGGTCATCTGTGGGAGGTAAGTGCGGGGGTCATAGGATTAATTATCATTTACTGACAACCCTGACTTTCTTTAAGGTCATATCTATCATTAGGTTGGCCTCCATATGAACACGCTAATGTGCTCTGCATCTCCATGGAACTTACCACACATACTCCACATTGGGTGATGACAATGAGCCACTCTGTGTGACATTTGAGGTAAGATAACACATCTGGGATGGCTACCTGCTGACATGTTACATCCTTCACAGCTGGGTGCATGGATCATTACTGTACTTCTCCGGGGGGGTTTTGTCACCGACATGTTTAGTGGGTAATACAGTTGGTTAGCACATCTCTCTGTAACCAGGCTTTGCTGAGGACACTGGCAGCAGTCTGGTCCGTTTTGCTGGGGCTGGGCACTATTGGCTGAGCAGACATGCAGCTTGGAGACCTCCAGTACACCTCTCTGTGCTGCTTTGTGCTGACCCATGTGGTGTGACAGATAGCCAATGGCAAGAGCGACTCAAAATACTCTACTGCAGCATGTTGTGGTGGGAGAACTGCCAAAGCTGCTTAATGCAACAGCAAATACTGCCACAGACACACAGGGAAGCACAACTATGGGCAGTGAATATTTCATCCTACAGAGCTTACCTTGAGGCTGGACGTAGATTTTGCTGCTTTGGGACAGCTGGGGGAATGAAAACAGAGAATATGATATTGGAAAAAATCCTGAACGTTTAATGCAGCAATTTAAACATACACAATTATTTGCATGGTAAGATATACCCCATTAAGGAGAACTAACACGTATGGTGACAGGCAGTTTCATAAGATCATTTTTTCTCCCACAGATAACTGTAAGCAATAATATGTTAACATAAAGTGTACGTTATCTTTTTTTCTCTTTTTTTTCCGGTCAATTTGCAGTGTACAAATGATGTGCTGTATGTTATGGCCACTCAAGGAAAAGGGGATGGTCAGGGGGCCGGAATATACAGCAGTAAATAATTTATACACTGAAAATTGACCGCAATAATCACAAACAGATATAGTATTTGACAAAAACAGAATCATTTCAAATCTTGATTACATTGGGATACGATCACATATACCTCTCTATGTGTGGGAATATTTGGGAACAGATTTCCTAAATTAAAAATCATTTTGAGCTAATTTCCACAGCAAATCTATCTTTCCTGGTAGTCTAATTTAACCTTGGCATATTTTTATACAGTGCCTTCAAAAAGTATTCATACACCTTGAATTATTCAAAATGTATTTGTGTTACAGCCGGAATTCAAAATGGTGAAAAGTGAAAACATGTTTTTAGAAATGTTTGCAGATGTATTATTTTTAAAATTCTTAAAGCTCTGTCGAGTTGGTTGTTGATCATTGCTGGACAGCCATTTAACTCTTGCCATAGATTTCAAGCCAATTTAAGTCAAAACTGTAACTAGGCCACTCAGGAACATTCAATGAATGTCATCTTGGTAAGCAACTCCAGTGTATATTTGTCCTTCTTTTTTTAGGTTATTGTGCTGCTGAAAAGGTGAATTTGCCTCCCAGTGTCTGTTGGAAAGCAGACAATCAGGTTTTCCTCTAGGATTTTGTCTGTGCTTAGCTCTATTACGTTTATTTTTATCCTAAAAGACTCCCGAGTCCTTGACGATGACACACATACCCATAACATGATGTAGCCACCACAATGCTTGAAAAATTAAGAGTGGTACTCAGTGATGTTTTTGTTGTTTTCAATTGGCCCCAAACATAACGCTTTGTAATCAGGACATAAAGTTAATTTATTTGGCACATTTTTGCAGGTTTACTTTATTGACCTATTGCAAACAGGATGCATGATTTTTAATATTTTTATTCTGTACAGAGTTCCTTCTTTTCACTTTGTCAATTAGGTTAATATTGTGGAGTAACTACAATGTTATTGATCCAACCTCAGGTTTCTCCTATCACAGCCATTAAACTCTGTAACTGTTTTAAAGTCACCATTGGCCTCATGGTGAAATCCCTGAGCGGTTTCCTTCCTCTCCGGCAACTGAGTTAGTCAGGACGCGTTTATCTTTGTAGTGACTGGGTGTATTGATACACCATCCAAAATGTAATGAATAACTTCAACATGCTCAAAGGGATATTCAATGTCTGCTTTTAATTTTTTTTTTTACCCATCTACCAACATGTGCCCTGACTTAAGCAAATTTTTACTCCTGAACTTATTTAGGCTTGCCATAACAAAGGGGTTGAATACTTATTGACTCAAGATATTGGAGCTTTTCATTTTTCATTAATTAGTAAAAATGTCTAAACATAACTCCACATTGACATTATGGGGTATTAAAGGCCAGTGACACAAAATATCAATTTAATAAATGTTAAATTCAGGTTGTAACACAAAATATGGAAAAAGTCAAGGGGTTGTGAAAACTTTCTGAAGACACTGTGCATCACCACCGCAAAATAAGCATAAACAGTCATCACCAAGTAAAACGGGTGAGCCCAAGCCAATAATTCACAGTTGATGGAAAGGTAATTGACTGGATGTTATCACACAGTTAGACTTGATCTATCCCCCATGTGTTTTCTGTCTCAATAAAAAGCGTGGCACAGTCTCCCTGCGCCTGCCCTGATTGCATGCTGTCACTGCTAGATGACAGCGATAAAGCTTGCCATTCGCCTTAATCTGGAAATAAAACATGGTAATATTGTTGTATTGCCACACTATTATGGGACGGGCCAGGATATTGTGTTTTGGTTAGTAAAACCATTCTGTTTTATTTACTGTGGCTGTCAGGTTCCTGCTGTCTCTTGATGTGCTGTAAATTGGAAGTGAAAAATATTTAACTCGCTTCCACAATGACCTCTGAGATGGCTTGCCCCTTTAGACTGCCATCATTACACATATCACACACATCATTTGGCACAATATTTGCAGAAATGTCCTTTATGACTGCCATGTTCTCAACACAGATTTATATGAACATTTCAATTAACCAGCTACTATATAACTGAGAGACATATTGTAATTAAACACTATGGTAGACATAAAACACACCTGGCCATGTACTTGAATGAGCCATCTTTGAACCCCCACTTTACAGTAAGTGTGCTTGCTCGGTTTAAAATGGTCATATGTGAGCACTACTACAAGCAGAGTTAAAACTGATGAATTAATCATAGCTACCAGAAATACTTCAGCCTCTGCTTTCAGTTTGTCAGTAAATGCAACAGCAAATCTGTAAAAAAAAGAAAATCCATTACTTCAGTTAATGGTCATGGACAGTATGATAACACAATTGTCTTTCAGGGTTGGCATCCGTCACTCCTTTCCAAACAATAACAGTTGAGAAAATATCAGAGCAGAAATCAAAGGCATATGACAGGAACTCCACAAAAACCTCCTAACTGAGGATGCGTAGGTGAGGGTGGAGAAGTTGCTGCTGCTGGTTTGAGGAAGGGTTTGTGCGTAAATCAGTATGTTCTTTTGGGTGGGTCTGATAACAATTCACATTTTTTGGGAGACAAACCTAACTGATACCACAGCAGGGACATGAAAAAGTGACATTTACCACACAGCCTTTCAAAGGAGCAATTGTCCAATATGAGAATGGCCACAAGTGTTCAGAGAAGCATGACATTCCCTTTTCTCACCCTACTTAATGTATATTGTGGAATAGAATTATCGCCGATATCGATAAAAGGCCAATATCGGCTGATAACGTCGGTGAAACGATATATCGGTCGGGCCTTACTAAGAATACAAAGGAAATGTTGAACAAAAGGCAGTAATGTGCTATATTTCGTAAGGATTGGGAATTGGGCCAACAGGCCTAGTTATGGGTGACTGAATTTCATGATCAAGGTTTGTGAGGAGAGGCGGTAACAGCAGGAGGCGCCATGACTGAGACGTTTGAAGTCATGTGACCCAGATTACACCAGTGTTCCCCAGAAGCAATTATCCCTTAGACTCATACTAGATGGGTGTCTTACGGGCTGTAAAATCAAAACAACACCCTTGAAAATAAAGACACAAAGTTCTCTGTGAAATAAGACGTATAGCCTAGGCTCAGATACTGAGCCAATGCACCACTAGCCAGCAGCATTAGAGGCAGGGCGGGATCCCACGAAGATAGAACACATAACCAGCCCAGCTGGGGTTAGCTTCACTGGTAAGACAGTTCAACCTCACTGTTTCATGCCAGTAATAAAGACCCAGAAGGTCTCCTAGTGGTAGCTCATAGTAATCTTGCCTTTATTTTCCCACACATTCTCACTGTACTTCAGCCAAACCTCTATGGTGCACTATCCACTACTGAGACAATATATAGAAACATAGTGCAGTCAAGGCAGCAATTATACAATTGTTATTTGTGTGAGTGGTCTTAAAATGTGATACTGTAAATTATAACGCATTCATTCAATAGCAAGTTTATTGGTGTTATATTTTTCAGAATGGGCTTTTTGGTAATGTGTTCAGGGGTAGACATTTAAAATTGCAAAAAAGCAAGGGAACTGTCCAGAGTACAGTAGTTGAAAATTGTTAGCACGCATTCTGTATGTATGGTCAAGTCCTGGCCGGGCGGAAATATATCAGTTTGTCTCTGTGGATGGTTTGTCCTCTGACAAATCAACTGTAAATTTCAGTGTTCCTCAAGGCTCCGTTTTAGGACCACTATTGTTTTCACAATATATTTTAACTCTTGGTGATGTCATTCGGAAACATAATGTTAAGTTTCACTGCTATGCGGATGACAAACAGCTGTACACTTTGATGAAACATGGTAAAGCCCCAAAATTGCCCTCCCTGGAAGCCTGTGTTTCAGACATAAGGAAGTGGATGGCTGCAAATGTTCTACTTTTAAACTCGGACAAAACAGAGATGCTTGTTCTAGGTCCCAAGAAACAAAGAGATCTTCTGTTGAATCTGACAATTAATCTTGATGGTTGTACAATTGTCTCAAATAAAACTATGAAGGACCTCAGCGTTACTCTGGACCCTGATCTCTCTTTTGACGAACATATCAAGACTGTTTCAAGGACAGCTTTTTTCCATCTACGTAACATTGCAAAAATCAGAAACGTTCTGTCCAAAAATGACGCAGAAAAATTAATCCATGCTTTTGTCACTTCTAGGTTAGACTACTGCAATGCTCTACTTTCCAGCTACCCGGATAAAGCACTAAATGAACTTCAGTTAGTGCTAAACACGGCTGCTAGAATCTTGACTAGAACCAAAAAATGTGATCATATTACTCCAGTGCTAGCCTCCCTACACTGGCTTCCTGTTAAGGCAAGGGCTGATTTCAAGATTTTACTGCTAACCTACAAAGCATTACATGGGCTTGCTCCTACCTATCATTCCGATTTGGTCCTGCCGTACATACCTAAACGTACGCTACGGTCACAAGACGCAGGCCTACTTACTGTCCCTAGAATTTCTAAGCGAACATCCAGAGGCAGGGCTTTCTCCTACAGAGCTCCATTTTTATGGAATGGTCTGCCTACCCATGTGAGAGCTGCAGACTCGGTCTCAGCCTTTAAGTCTTTATTGAAGACTCATCTCTTCAGTAGGTCCTATGATTGAGTGTAGTCTGGCCCAGGAGTGTGTAGGTGAACGGAAAGGCACTGGAGCAACGAACCGCCCTTGCTGTCTCTGCCTGGCCGGTTCCCCTCTCTCCACTGGGATTCTCTGCCTCTAACCCTATTACAGGGGCTGAGTCACTGGCTTACTGGTGCTCTTCCATGCCGTCCCTAGGAGGGGTGCATCACTTGAGTGGGCTGAGTCACTGACGTGATCTACCTGTCCGGGTTGGCGCCCCCCCTTGGGTTGTGCCGTGGCGGAGATCTTTGTGGGCTATACTCAGCCTTGTCTCAGGATGGTAAGTTGGTGGTTGAAGATATCCCTCTAGTGGTGTGGGGGCTGTGCTTTGGCAAAGTGGGTGGGGTTATATCCTACCTGTTTGGCCCTGTCCGGGGGTATCGTCGGATGGGGCCAGTGTCTCCCGACCCCTCCTGTCTCAGCCTCCAGTATTTTGTGTATCAGGGTGCTAGGGTCAGTCTGTTATATCTGAAGTATTTCTCCTGTCTTATCCGGTGTCCTGTGTGAATTTAAGTCTCTCTCTCTCTCTCTCTCTCTCAGCCCTAGGACCATGCCTCAGGACTACCTGGCCCGATGACTCCTTGCTGTCCCCAGTCCACCTGGCCGTGCTGCTGCTCCAGTTTCAACTGTTCTGCCTGTGGCTATGGAACCCCTGACCTGTTCACCGGACGTGCTACCTGTCCCAGACCTGCTGTTTTCAACTCTCTAGAGACAGCAGGAGCGGTAGAGATACTCTGAATGATCGGCTATGAAAAGCCAACTGACATTTACTCCTGAGGTGCTGACCTGTTGCACCCTCGACAACCACTATGATTATTATTATTATTTGACCCTGCTGGTCATCTATGAACATTTGAACATCTTGGCCATGTTCTGTTATAATCTCCACCCGGCACAGCCAGAAGAGGACTGGCCACCCCTCATAGCCTGGTTCCTCTCTAGGCTTCTTCCTAGGTTCTGGCCTTTCTAAGGAGTTTTTCCCTAGCCACTGTGCTTCTACACCTGCATCGCTTGCTGTTTGGGGTTTTAGGCTGGGTTTCTGTACAGCACTTTGTGACATCAGCTGATGTAAGAAGGGCTATATAAAGACATTGGATTTGAGTCTGTGGTTCAACTGGACATTAATGGTTTCCAAATCTAGAGTCTGAGAGGCTTGACTTCACCTGGCTTTCAGCAACACCTGCTCCATAACTGCACGCTTCTGCTCCACTTTCACATCTTCATTAATGTCTGTTCCTCCGAAGACTACTCCAAAGGGCACTTGAGTATCTGGTATAAAAGAGCAGAAAAGGGGGGATGTTGATCAAGTTGGAACCTTTATCCTTCTATTATTAGCTAGTTAAGCTACTATCAATTACATTATCGGTACAATTCACCTCAAAGAAAGGGTGAATCAATAAGGGAATAAGAAAAGCTGATAAGACGCAAATATACAGTGGCTTCAAAAAGTATTCATTACCGACTTATTCCACATTTTATAGTTAAAGACAGAATTCAACACACACAATACCCCATAATGACAGTTATTTTAGTTTTTGTTTACATTTTTGCAAATGTATTGAAAATGAAATACATAAATATCTAATTTACATAAGTATTCAAACCCGAGTCTATACTTTGTAGAAGCAACTTTGGCGACGATTAGAGCTTTGAGCCAAATTAAGTATGTCTATCAGCCTTGCAAGTCAGATTTTCTCAAACTCTGTTAAGTTAGATGGGGAGCGGCAGTGAACAGCGATCTTAGAGTCTTTCCAAATATTTTCAATGGGATTCAAGTCCAGGCTTTGACTTGGCCACCCAAGGACTTTCCCATTCTTGTTCTGAAGCCATTCCAGCATTGCTTTGGCTGTATGCTTGGGGTCAATGTACTGTTGGAACATACATTTTCGCCCAGTCTAAGGTTGTTTGCACTCAGAAGCAGGTTCTCATCAAGGATTTGCCTGTATTTGGCTTAATTCATTGTTCCCCCTAACCTTACCAGTCTCCCAGACCCTGCTGCTGAAAAGCATCCACAGACTACCGACCCGTAGCACTCACGTCTGTAGCCATGAAATGCTTTGAAAGGCTGGTCATGGCTCACATCAACACCATTATCCCAGAAACCCTAGACCCACTCCAATTTGCATACCGCACCAACAGATCCACAGATGATGCAATCGCTATTGCACTCCCTCTCCCACCTGGACAAAAGCAAGACCTATGTGAGAATGCTATTCATTGACTACAGCTCAGCTCAACACCATAGTGCCCTCAAAGCTCATCATTAAGCTAAGGACCCTGAGACTAAACACCTCTCTCTGCATCTGGATCCTAGACTTCCTGATGGGCCGCCCTCAGGTGGTAAGGGTAGGTAACAACACATCAGCCATGCTGATCCTCAACACATTTAAGTCATTTAGCAGACGCTCTTATCCAGAGCGACTTACAAATTGGGGGCCCCTCAGGGGTGCGTGCTCAGTCCCCTCCTGTACTCCCTGTTCACTCATGACTGCACGGCCAGGCACGACTCCAACCCCATCATTACATTTTCTGATGACACAACAGTGGTGGGCCTGATTACCGACAACGACGAGACAGCCTATAGGGAGGTCAGAGACCTGACCGTGTGGTGCAAGGACAACAACCTCTCCCTCAACGTGATCAAGACAAAGGAGATGATTGTGGACTACAGAAAAAGGATGACCGAGGACACCCCCATTCTCATGGACGGAGCTTTAGTGGTGCAGGTTGACAGCTTCAAGTTCCTTGGTGTGCACATCACCAACAAACTAACATGGTCCAAGCACACCAAGACAGTCGTGAAGAGGGCACGACAAAACCTGTTCCCCCTCAGGAGACTGAAAAGATTTGGCATGGGTCCTCAAAAGGTTTTATAGCTGCACCATCGAGAGCATCCTGATGGGTTGCATCACTCGGCATCCAACCGCAAGGCACTACAGAGGGTAGTGCGTACGGCCCAGTACATCACCGGGGCCAAGCTTCCTGCCATCCAGGACCTCTATACCAGACGGTGTCAGAGGAAGGCCCTAAAAATTGTCCAAGACTCCAGCTACCCTAGTTCTATCTGCTACCGCACGGCAAGCGGTACCGGAGCACCAAGTCTAGGTCCAAGAGGCTTCTAAACAGTTTCTACCCCCAAGCCATAAGACTCCTGAACAGCTAATCAAATGGCTACCCAGACTATTTGCATTGCCCCCCCCCCCACACTGTTGCTACTCTCTGTTATTATCTATGCATAGCCACTAATAACTCTACCTACATGTACATAATTACCTCAATACGGTGCCCCCCGCACATTGACTCTGTACTGGTACCCCTGTATATAGCCCCACTATTGTTAAAATGTAAATGTAAAAATGTTATTTTCTGCTGCTCTTTAATTATTTGTTATTCTTATCTCTTACTTTTTGGGGGATTTTCTTAAAACTGCATTGTTGGTTAAGGGCTTGTAAGTAAGCATTTCACTGTAAGGTCGGAGCATGTGACAAATAAAATTTGATTTGAGCATGATGCTGCCACCCCCATAATTCACGGTAGGGATGGTGTTAGACGAGTGATGAGCTGTGCCTGGTTCTCCAGACATAGTGCTTTGCATTCAGGCCAAAGAGTTCAATTTATGTCTCGTCAGACCACATAATCTTTTGCCTTATGCTCTCAGAGTCTTTCTGCAAAGTCCAGGTGTGCCGTCATGTGCCTTTTTCTCAGGAATGGCATCCGTCTGGTAACTCTCCCATAAACTCTAGATTGGTGAAGTGCTGTAGAGACTGTTATCCTTCTGGCAGGTTCCCCCATCTCAGCCAAGGAACTCTGTAGTTCTGTCAGAGTTGTCATTGGGTTCCCTGACCAAGGTTCTTCTTGCCCAGTTGGCCAGCTTTAGGCAGAGTCTGTGTAGTTCCATATTTTTCCATTTCCCAATGATGGAGACCACTGTGCTCTTGGAAACTTTCGACACTCTAGAAATTGTTTTATACCCTTCCCCAGATATATGCCTCATCACAATTATATCTCGACGATCTATGGACAGTTTGCCGAGATATAGTTTGGTTTAGTTTCGGCTCTGTCAACTGTCGGACCTTATATTGACAGGTGTGTTTCTTTCTAAATCACATCCAAACAATTGAATTGGTCACAGGTAAGGTTGCAAAGGGTCAAAAACTTTCCCGTAAATTTCCGGAATTGTTCTGGAAATTTTCCATGGTAAGTTAAGTCTGGGAATTTGGGGAATTTTCCTTTAATTCATCAAAAAAAAGTTAACTTATAACAGTGAACCTTTTTCGTGGGATACACATAAACCAATTCTAGGTCTTGTGTCATATTTTGATGAAACTAGCCCCAATTCAATGGAATTGCAACCCTCTGCATGCACAGTGCACTCTTCCATCACATGTACAGCTGATTCTCAAGATCTTGCACACTGGTGAGATGCTATTGAGCCCACACTACTACACTGTCTGAGCCAAGGACTACATGCTTTCTGGTAAGTTTTGATTACAATCCTGGGTGGGGTGAATATATGTTAAATGTGAAGAGTCAACTAATTTCATTAAAGTTCAATTCGTAACTAAATAGTTTTTTAACATTTATATTGGAAGGATTTATTCATTTGCAATTATGTCTACTTATGATAAGGTAAAAGGTTTATGTTTCTGTCTCCATATGATATGGTAAATACAGTTGAAGTCAGAAGTTAACATACACTTAGGTTGGAGTCATTAAAACCCGTTTTTCAACCACTCCACAAATTTCTTGTTAACAAACTATAGTTTTGGCAAGTCAGTTAAGACATCTACTTTGTGCATGACACAAGTCATTTTTCCAACAATTGTTTACAGACAGATTATTTCACTTATAATTCACTGCATCACAAATCCAGCAGGTCAGAAGTTTACATACACTAAGTTGACTGTGCCTTTAAACAGCTTGGAAAATTCCTGAAAATTATGTCATGGATTTAATCGCTTCTGATAGACTAATTGACATCATTTGAGTCAATTGGAGGTGTATCTGTGGATGTATTTCAAGGCCTACCTTCAAACTCAGTGCTTCTTGGCTTGACATCATAAGAAAATCAAAAGAAATCAGTCAAGACATCAGAAAAAAATGATAGTCCTCCACAAGTCTGGTTTATCCTTGGGAGCAATTTCCAAATGCCAGAAGGTACCACGTTCATCTGTACAAACAATAGTAGGCAAGTATAAACACCATGGAACCACGCACCCGTCATACCGCTCAGGAAGGAGACGCGTTCTGTCTCCTAGAGATGAACGTACTTTGGTGCAAAAAGTGCAAATCAATCCCAGAACAACAGCAAAGGACATTGTGAAGATGCTGGAGGAAACAGGTACAAAAGTATCTATATCCATGTAAAATGAGTCCTATCGACATAACCTGAAAGACTGCTCAGCAAGGAAGAAGCCACTGCTCCAAAACCGCCATTAAAAAGCTAGACTACAGTTTGCAACTGCACATGGGGACAAAGATCGTACTTTTTGGAGAAATGTCCTCTGGTCTGAACTGTTTGGCCATAAAGACCATTGTAATGTTTGGAGGAAAAAGGGGGAGGCTTGCAAGCCGAAGAACACCATCCCAACCATGAAGCACAGAGGTGGCAGCATCATGTTGTGGGGATGCTTTGCTGCAGGAGGGACTGGTGCACTTCACAAAATAGATGGCATCATGAGGGAGGAAAATTATGTAGATATATTGAAGCAACATCTCAAGACATCAGTCAGGAAGTTAAAGCTTGGTCGCAAATGGGTCTTCCAAATGAACAATGACCCCAAGCATACTTCCAAAGTTGTGACAAAATGGCTTAAGGACAACAGTCAAGGTATTGGAGTGGCCATCACAAATACCTGACCTCAATCCTATAGCACATTTGTGGGCAGAACTGGAAAAGCGTGTGCAAGCAAGGAGGCCTACAACCTGACACAGTTACACCAGCTCTGTCAGGAGGAATAGGCCAAAATTCACCCAACTTATTGTGGGAACCTTGTGGAAGGCTACCCAAAACTTTGACCCAAGTTAAACAATTTAAAGGCAATGCTACCAAATACTAATTGAGTATATGTAAACTTCTGACCCACTGGGAATGTGATGAAAGAAATAAAAGCTGAAATAAATAATTTATTCTACTATTATTCTGACATTTCACATTCTTAAAATAAAGTGGTGATCCTAACTGACCTAAGACAGGGAATTTTTACTTGGATTAAATGTCAGGAATTGTGAAAAACTGAGTTTAAATGTATTTGGCTAAGATGTATGTAAACTTCCGACTTCAACCGTAAATCAATGCAAAAAAACATCTACATTTAAATGGTATTAATATTAATTTGCATACATTTCCGTTAATTCACATATATTCCCGTTAATTCCCACGGAAAGTTTCGACCTCTGAATATTCCCCAAATTGTGCATCCCTAGTCACAGGTGGACTCCAATCAAATTGTATTGACATCTCAAGGATGATCAAAGGAAACGGGATGCATCTGAGCTCAATTTGAAGTGTCATAGCAAAGGGGTTTGAATACTGATATTTTCAATAAATAAGCAAACATTTATAAAAAAATGTTGTCACTTTGTTATTATGGGGAATTGTGTGCAAAAAATAGATTTAATCAATTCAGAATTCAGGCTGTAACATAACAAAATGTGGAATAAGTCAACGGGAATGAATACTTTCTGAAGGTACTGTAGCTTCACCTAGAAGGAGCCTGCCTCCTTTGAACAGGTGAATGGCAATAGCACCCTCGAAGGGTGGCTTCTGTTCTATCAAACTGGCCACCTCTGCCGATGACTTGAAATCCGCAGCATCTCGAAGCTCACAGGTGTGACCCGCTGATTCAATGTGTGCCCTGAAATGAAAAGATTGTAGCTTACAGTTAGCTAGCACTATAGCTATATCTCGATGTGTAGGTTAACTGGATAGCTAGCTAGTTGGGAGCACTACTTCTTCTATGGTATATTGGCAACCATTTAAATGTGCATTCTGCCACCTACTGTGCGGGATGGAAACAGAATTCCCCCCCCAAAAACGGAACTACTAGCAAAAAACTACTTAAAATAAATAAAACAACTTCACTGGTATAAAAATAAACCGATCTGATCCCTACAGAGGCTAAAGGGGAGCCTGGGAGGGCGGGCGGGCCGTCTTCTGGCGCCAGTACCCCTTGCTAGTCTTCAGATGTAAAATTCTTAAGTCCTAAAAACATTTCTGCCGCAGCCACAATAATGTCCAGTTTCTTAGACTTCTTTGAGAATTGAGCCATACAGTTTATAACTGTGGCAATGAACGCCACAAAAATCTTCCCTTTTAACACAGGGTATCTTTTGACTAACAGCAAACATTTACAACAGGCTGTGGTGGATCCACTACCTAGGATTACTTCAGTAGGATTACTTGTCTTCTCCAATCTTTTAATCGCCTCCGCATACGAGATTCGATTGGTCGCTCTAACTTTTGCCACCTCAAACTCCTTCACCCCAGGAACTCGGGATCATGATCCCCACCACAATTGCAAGTCCGTCGTCCTTCTACACAACGTTTTTCAGTATACTCCATCTGTCTACACACACTTGAAACATTGCCAAAACCTTTACAGTTCTTACACTGCAGTAGTTTGGGAACAAAAGCTCTTACAACGCATCTTACATAACCAAGCTTCACATGCATAGGTAGATGCTCTTTATCAAAAAACAAAAGGACCGCCAGAGACTTTCTTCTTTTTCTCGTCACCCAGCAGGTCAAACGCCGGGCACCAACCACACCAGGAATTCTCTTCAGGTATTCAACCTGAACATCCGTGGTCACCACTGAGATGACTCCTTTGACAGGTGCTCTACTCTGAAGTTCAAAGCACAAAACTTCTGTTGTCGGGATCATTTTGAGGCCCAATGCAATCTTCCTCTGTTCTTCAGAAATACAATGAATCAAAATAAGACCACTCCTGGTCACTCTGACAGAGTTCTGGTCACTCTGACACTTTTCCCAGCATATACTTCACCATTTGACACCTCAAATGGGTTTCCCACATACGCATCCTTACTCAACAAACGCATCCAAAGAAGATATGAATCATTATCATTTATAGACGTATCCTCCACTCATTTTAGACAATTTCCTTTTTGATCCAGTTTTCAAAACTATGGTTGTCCATTCAGGACATTCATCTTCACCAACTTTACTGAACTCTCTGCTTGATTTGAACTCAGCATCCACTTCCGCCATTTTACTCCACCTCCAATCAAACAAATACTTTAATTCATGTATTGTTATGTTCGCTTCATCGGCAGTTCGGCACTGACATTTCTCCGGAAACGAACCCCCCTCTACCTCCACATGTTAATTAACAACAGTCTCTACACGTTAATGTTTTTGATTGATCACGACTGATTCCCCGATGGGAGCGTTGATCCAGCTGAAGTTAGCCAATAGATTTGACAACCAATGACAGGTGAGGTGGGTACTGCCCAGAGTCGTGCATTTCGATAAATACATGGCTCTGGCACTGACCATTGAATGGGAATCATTGGCCAATACTGGGCATGTATTGCAGATCCAACATGCTATGATTCCTTATTGTATGCTAGGTAAATTAATTGCGCTCCGGTTTCCAATATTTAATGATCCACATCTTCCTGACAGTGAGCTAGCTAGCACGTTAACGTTACTTCCTTATTTTCAAGACAACCCAAAAACTAGCTCGCTAACGTTACCTTATTCTCTCGGCTGTGGTGCAGTTTCCCGTTTTTGGACTGAGGCATGCAAGAAATAGCAATTTCATAGCTACACCCAGGGCTGTCTCTACATTTACAATTTGAATAGAGGTTAGATATAAAAAGAATATTCAATTAGTGTAGAGTTGCCTGAGTTACAGGCTGTTTATAGCTCATCCTGTTGACACCATGAGCTACGTCATCGTTGGCACACGTGGGACTGTTTACAAATGACAGTCCGTCTTTCATAATGTTCCCCTGGACACGAGGAACGCTCTCTCTGCCCCCTCCAGAAAAAGCCTAGCGACCATTTAAAAAAAACAATATAGCTATATAATTATTTATATGGCTATGTTTATTAATTTGTTTCATTCCATTTTGAGTAATCTGATCTTCATTCATGACACTCTCTACTCAAAAGAAAGAGGAACTGCAAGCCCTGCAGGAAGTGTTAGTATTGAATGGCTTCCTTTTCGACCAATAGATTATAAGCATGTTACCATTCTGGCCAATGGATCTAGGCTAAAATACGACAGTGGGAGGAATTAAGATGACTCAACTATGTGCATCTAAACAACGCAACAACTGCACGAATCACAAATTTGTAAAATGTAGGGATTGACTGCCTCAGTCGCTCAAACTGTCAGTAGTGGTATGTGAAGTCGTTTAATCTGTTTATGTTATTCGGGAACAAGCACAATTTAGACTGCTGAAGGAGCTTACAGTCACGCGCCAGTGCTGTGACAGGCAGTGTGAGTGTCAGGTTCATTACAGTTACGCGAGTAGCAAGCTAGCTTGCTAGATATTATCTTTTCTGATCACATTGATTTTGTGTCAGGTCGAGCAAGAAAACTGTTAGGATAGGAGGCTAAATGGCAGACGTTGGAACGTGTGTCATTCATTAAAGGTACTGTATGCTACTTCTCAGTTTTATGATGCGAATCATCGTGCTAGCATGCCGATGTCATGAACCACACCAAACTTTGTAAACTAGCAAATATTCCATGCCTTATTTAGCTATCTAAGAAAACAAGAAGCTCTCAAACTGAACCACCCTGTTGTAATCTCTCCAACATCTTAACACCTAGTATCGTTGTATTTTTATCATCCTGTGTTCATTTTGTTTAGGTTTGACGTTTTTCCAGTGAACATTTCAAGTCAACAAGTCAGCAGAAGATGGCCAGCAGGAATGCCAGTGAGAGCACCCCTCTTTTGGACAGCAGCTCTGTGACTGTGAACAGGCCTGTGTCAGTGTTCCAGGGCAGAAGACTGGCATGTGCGACTATTCTGCTGGCAGAATCATTGGAACGAGTGGCATTCTATGGCATCACTTCCAACCTGGTCCTTTTCCTCAACAGTAGCCCATTTTATTGGGAGGGAACTCAGGCCAGCCAGGCACCACTGATGTTCATGGGGGTTACATACCTGATCTCACCATTCGGTGGTTGGCTGGCTGATGCATATCTGGGAAAGTTCTGGACCATTGCTGGCAGTTTGATCCTGTACTTTCTTGGCATACTGTTTTTCCCATTTATCGCAAGTACAGACCCCCGGAATACCCTGTGTGGTGATGAAATGGCATTTCCAGTGCAACCGGCTGAGTGTTTGAGCACAAACGGTACCCTTCCAAGCAATGTGACCTGCCCCACACGGGCACCTTACTGTGGGCCAGTGATCTACACTGCCCTTGTTCTCATTGCCCTTGGTGTGGGAACAGTGAAATCTAACATCACTCCATTTGGGGCAGACCAGGTACAGTATATCTTATGACTGAACAAAGCAATCTCTCTAAGATCTCTTATGAAAACTTAATGAATGCTCAATGTATTATGCTTAACACTGTTGCTAATGCGATCCCGTCTAACACAGCCTAATTTATAACACCTGAAAGGTTCTAACAAGATCTTACTTTGGTCAGCCTTGTATATGGACTGAAAGGGTAATCGTGGAATAGGAAAATGTTTGATGTACTATGCCTGTCATCTCTCTAGGTTTACCATGATCACTCAATCCGTAAGACCCCTGCTAGTTGTAGCCATTGGCAATTTGTATCATGAGGTTTACATTTGGGTAATGCCATCAATCAGGTCAACACACCAGTCATCTAAGGCTGAGAAGAATGCTAGATGAGTAATTTTACATAAGCATAGGAAGCGAAACTCACATGTGTCTCATTCTTTTTCTCATCGAAATGAAGTATTAGGCCTACCTATAAGACCCGTCATGAAGGAGGAAAGCCCATTTCAGTGGGAAATCTCTGAAAGGGGTCATTGTTATTCAAATCTAGCTAAACCAGGCTGGCCAAAATAGTTTTCAAAGAGGTGGTGACTTTGATTAGCACAGATTTCAATTCCATCGTCATATGATTTTCAATTGTTTTTGCTTGCCACATTTTTAGTGTGTGATTGGTTTAGACACTTTCATTTTGATTGTTAAATGTTTCATGTGGGATACAAAAGTAATATTTGGGTAAAATGGTCATGCCATTGAGTAGAATGAGTTGTTCACCTTCAAAACATTATTAGATTAACCCAGTCATGATTTAGTGGACAGTCATTGCTTTTCACAAGGTTACTTCCCCTTTTTTGAAGCACGGAATAGAAGGAATATATTAGCACTGTAGGCTGCATCACATGGTAGTTATACACTCTATTTTATTTTTATTTTACCTTTTATTTAACTAGGCAAGTCAGTTAAGAACAAATTCTTATTTAATGGTCCAAGATTGAATGATTATTAGGCCTACTGTTTATTTTAGATGGCCATGCATGGCCATTTTAGGTCTAGCCTATTGAGTTTGATTATAATACTACAATTCAGTTTTTTTTCTTAAGGATGCTGATGGATTGCAGAGGTTGAATGATATTGGTTGCCGTGACAACCCCTTTTGCCTCACAGGTAAAAGATCGTGGCCCAGAGGCCACTCGCAGGTTCTTCAACTGGTTCTACTGGTGCATCAACCTAGGGGCCATCTTGTCCCTAGGTGGCGTGGCTTATATCCAGCAGAACATCAACTTCCAGTTGGGGTACATCATCCCAGCCGTGTGCCTGGGTGTCTCCTTCCTGGTGTTCCTGCTGGGGCGTACAGTCTTCATCAACAAGCCAGCTGACGGTAGTGCCTTCACTGATATGTTCAAGATCCTGGGTTACGCCTGCTGCACTGCACAGCCCAAAGAGCCCAACCTGCTACGGTAAGAGGGGCCAGCCAGATCACCATTGTGTTGCTCTTACTTAGTAGTACTATATCAGTAGCTGGATGTGGGCTAGATCAAGGGTGTGAATGAGGCTGGGCTCTCTCTGATCTCGATGGACACCCAATACTCTTAACTTTATAGCAAACATCTTCAAATCTGCTTTAGGATAAAAAAAAATAAGGCTCTGCGCTCCTGTTTGGCTAAGTTAGTAGAGTATGGCGCTTGCAACGCCAGGGTTGTGGGTTCCATTCCCAGCACCCCCCATATGTAAAATGACTAAGTCGCTTTGGATAAAAGCGTGTGTGTCTGTGTATGGTATGGTGCTTCTCTGGTCCAAGATCGCACCACTTGGTTTTGCTGGTAGCCCTTTATGTTAAACCTTTCTTTGATCCCCAGCCTGTACTGTAGAAGTATTTTTTATTTTTTTCTGGCGTTCATCATCATTCGTTGTGGAGGAAAGTTATTCCAAAGTTCTGTTGCTTGACTTTGAACCTAAGTAGCACAATCAGTCCAAAAACTTGACATTGAATATTTTAAGTTGGTCAATCCTGCAGCCTTTCAAGAATTCCTTATTAAGGCTTTTTATCCAGAGATGGGGATTATAGGCTTTAGTATAACATTTCTGCCCTTTCACTAGAAGTGCTGTTATTTTAAAGGAGAGACATTCACAAAAAATGCCAAATTTAAGTCTCTTAACTCCAGAATTTAGTTGAATTGTAGCTGAGTTTGTTTATGGGATATTTACTAAATTGTACGGCCCTTATCAAAACATGCAGTAGCAACTTTGTATGTCTTTTAAAGTTGTTAAAATGTGTTGTATTTCTTCTCTTGTTAAGGGCTAAACCGACCATGCTGGACAGTGCCAAGGTGACATATGGAGGGAGATTCCCTGAGGAGAAGGTGGAGGAGGTGAAAGCAATGCTTAAAGTTCTCCCGGTGTTCTTTGCTCTTATCCCATACTGGACTGTATACTTTCAGGTGAGAGATTTATTTATCTATTCCCCTCCTTTCGTTTTCATAGATCTAAGCAACATTAATTACATCAGGATCAAGTACAGTAGGTTTTTTTCAGTGTTTTTGCAGTCAAAATGGCATCAGTTAAGAAATAGGAATTTTCTTTTCACTGTTCTGTAGATGCAGACAACATATTTCCTCCAGAGCCTACATCTAAGGATTCCTGACACCAGCACAGGCACCAACAGCAGTGACGGCACCCTCCAGGTAATCTCAAATTGAACCCCAGCTGATTTGCCTGCATGTGTGCTATGATTATTCCCACTAGGCAGAGATGTAATTTCAATATCTAGTTTTGATTTACATTTGGTTGAACTGACAACTAATGTGAAATCAGCAAAAACATTCACCATGTCATTGGATCTAGGTTACAAGTTAGGTGAAAAAACGACTGAATCCCTTCCGTTGACGACTTTTTGCAAATCCAATCAGTTTTCCACGTTGATTCAACGGCATCACATTGAATTGTTTTGTTGAAATGACGTGGAAACAACATTGATTCAACCAGTCTTTGCCCAGTGGGTAGTAAATGTTTTGCTCTGAACAAATGCTAGAAAACAGTCTGTCACATTTTGGACATTACTCAAACTTGAAGGTTAAATATCACGTTTTGTTTGTTGGCAGACAGCCCACAGGTCCAGTTGGCTGTCTCTGTCTCACCTGATTTAGAATGGGAAGGATTCGTTTCCCTGTAGAGTAGAGATGAGTCAGTAGGCCAGTGAAAAAAGCATCAGAGACAACAGCTGGAAGCAGTCAAGGTTGCTAAAACCCCTGAGGATTAAATCAAAAGTTTGACCCACTCCCTAATCACAGATAAACAACCTGGTTTTCCGTTGTCTCTTGTGCTTCGGTCAGACATTTTTTTTCCTGGGTGATGCCTCTGACTAGACTAGGCCATATATATTCTGTTGTAGTGTGTGTCCCATTATCTCCCAGGGAGTAGCTTATGTGAAGTGTTTGGTTAATCCACATCACATACTTTGACTACAAATGGTTAAGAGACTAGCACCTGTTTGGGTTTGTTGCTACTTTTAGATTCAAAGTCTGTCAGGCATTTGAACATACACATGCATAGGGTGGTAAGGGAAGTATGTAGGCTAAAATGTGAACTGAAACTCTTTAACCACACATTCTATGGTGTTAAAACATCCACCATCTTAAAGGGGGAAATCCGCAGTTGAAACAATAACAAAACCCCTCCCTGCCACTGTTTCGGTAAAAAGTCGAGGGATGGGGCTTGAGAAACGTAACCACTCTCAAATTCATACAGAGCTATGGATGCAAGGACTTACCATGCATGATATCAACACTATAGTTTTAACCATGTTTTGAGGCAATAGTGTTTGTTTACTTTTACTTTGTTTACAAACATTGGAGACCAATAGTCCTATATTTTGTGTTCTGATGGGGTACGACTTTTGAACTAAGCTCATGAGGCATTTATAAGTTATATTCTTCCAGATTCAATGGGTAGGTATACATTTTTATGTCCAAAAATGTATGTAGCAACTGCAGGTTGCCCCTTTTTTTACAGATCTAAAAAGAGCAAAAACATGCCACTTATTCTGTTTTTCATTTGTATTTCAATACTATCTGTCAAAACAGTTTTCAGGTGAAATGGCCATTTCTCAGCAAGTGATTTTATGAAATGGTCTTTACATTCAAGTATCATTTAAACAGGAAATGTTATTGCTTATTTTCATTCTCAGCATGTAGTATTTCTGTTTCCAAAAAAAAGGAAGTGCTTTTACCATACTCTAAGCAGTCATCAAATTGAAAATGGAAGTGAGATTAGATATCTTTACCACAGTGATGTTGTGCACCTTTAATTCTGGAGATACATTTGAGCTGTACAGAGAATATATTTTTTCAGGAAATCATATCCTACTCTGATGATAGCTGAGAGCACGTAGCCAGGGTAAGCTTGGCAAAGCAAGGGCAAGCAGTGATGACATCAAAGCGGAAATGGAAGATTTTATATTACTGGCCAGAATATAACCCTAAATAATAAATAAATAAATAATTTAATTTAGTATTTTCCCCTCCCAGTTAGTTTTAATGTGTAAGTGTTGAGGCAAGGCCAAATGGGTACAGTAGAGAGGCAGTCATGTGTATTCTTTCTGGTTCAATTACTTTCTTGACAATTGCACATTGTAAGGTAATGGACAGAAAAGTCCAAAAGTGTAATAAGTAATTATTTCATTAATCCTAGTCTTCCAAAGTGCAGAGACTTCTTGAGTAAAAACCAACACTCTCAAAAGTTTGGTCCACCTGTGTTTTTAGGGTCACTTCTCTGCATACTCAGTCCAAGGGAAGAGTAGCTGCAGGATGAAGAGCCATCCCACTGTGGAAAGTTTTTCTGCTTAATTAACACTTACCGATATTAATGTGCTCCCCCTCTGGTTGCTACTGAGTCGTGGCTACTGGGGCACCTCTGCCAATCAAACTCCTCTCACCCGTGTGCAAAAACTTAGCACACTTTCATGTTTTGGATATGATAATGAGGGAGGGGGGGCAGACATACTCTCAAACCTCAAAGGCACAATTTATAAATGACCAGCGGTTAGTCTAAGAAATGTAAATTCAATCAGGGAATAAACGGGACCGTCAGATGTTTAAAACTAGAGATGTTTTGGGAGATCAGGAGGCACTTAACATTTGAATTGCAAAATAAATAAGGACTACGCCTTGCAGTTTCCTGTAGCCTACAATTGAAAGAAAATGCTGTTTCAAATAAAACATTTTGTTTTCCATGTTGATTAATTTGTTATCCAGTGTATTTGTATGTATAATTTCAAAGAATGTTCTGCCAATGGACTTCTTGATGATGATAATAATTTCTCCATCTCTGGTCTTTTGCTAACGCTAATTGCCACTGCAACAGTCTGTTTATCATTTCACCCTAACACACTTGCTGCTGGGACAATATGTTACCCACGTAACTCTGAATTATTCTAATACATGATTCATTGTTCATTAGATGGTCTTACCACATTTAGTTTGTGTGCAATAGATTTTGTGAAATTTAAATTATACTTTCATTTTTTTATTTGAATATATTTAACTTCAGTTTTGGTTCAGTTTTAGTTCTGTCCAGCTGAGGGCGCCAACACGGTGTCAAGGCCATCAGCACAGCACTCCCTCACCCCTGAGGAACTGGACAGGAGTGCACTGACATTCTCTGTATTGTTTTCCATGCCTTGTGCACTTCTTGTAAGTAGTTTCTCATGTTTGTCTTCTTCTGGATTCCTGACAGATCACATTCCGCTTCCCTGCTGCCTGGCTGACAATGTTCGACGCAGTGCTTATTCTCATGCTGATCCCCCTTAAGGACAAAGTGGTGGACCCCATCCTCAAACGCAGAGGCCTGCTGCCCTCCTCCCTCAAAAGGATTGCAGTGGGGATGTTCTTTGTCATGTGGTCAGCTGTAGCGGCTGGTGAGTGGAGTGCAGCAGCTAATCCTTACTGTGTCTATGGCATGTCTTGAGAGCCTGTCATGGTAGATCATGCTAGTAAATCTTCCATTTAAACCACCCCTCATCCTCTTCAACCCACAGTTTCACAATGTCACAGTCATACTGTTCACCATAATAAATGTCACACATTTCAAATGTCACATGTTAGGGGAAAACCCATCTCCTTGATCTCATCTCTCAATGAGATGTGTTGCTGTTCCTTATTCTGTCGCTGAGAAGATGATGTCAGGGTCAGGAGTCATGACTCACGAGGCAAACAGGACAAGCAAGCCAATGTTGCTTTGTTTTGCTTAAGCAGTATGTCACGCTTGTTTAACATGTTCAATGACTTTTGAGAAGGGAAAGGATAGCAAGACGGGGATCATTTGTAAAAATTCAACATTCGTACAACTTTTAAAAAATATGTAATTTGAGTGAAAGGGAAGTGGGATACCTAGTCAGTTGTACAACTGAATGCATTCAACTGAAATGTGTCTTCCGCATTTAACCCAACCCCTCTGAATCAGAGAGGTGCGCGGAGCTGCCTTAATCGACCTCCATGTCATCGGTGCCCGGGGAGCAGTTGTTGTTGGGGGTTAATTTAGGGGCAGAACAACAGATTTTTTTCTTCAAAAACGACTTTTTCCACATTTTGTTGGTGCAGCCTGAATTTAAAATTGATCAAATAGAGATTGTGTCGCTGATCTACACACAATACCCCATAATGTAGATTATTATTAATTTTTTTACAAATTATTTAACAATTAAAAGCTGAAATGTCTTGAGTCAATAAGTATTCAACCTCTTTATTATGGCAAGCCTAAATAAGTTGCATGGACTGTGTGCAATAGTGATTAACATGATTTTTGAATTACTACCCCATCTCTATACCCCACACGTACAATTATCTGTAAGGTCCCTCAATCATGAAGTGAATTTCAACCACAAAGACCAGGGAGGTTTTCCAATGCCTCCCTGACTGGATTTGACCTATTGGTAGATGGGTTAAAAAAAAGCTGAAAGGACACCGAATGTCCCTCTGATCATGGTGAAGTAATCAATTATGCTTTGGATGATGTATCAATACTTTGTTGCCGGAGAGGAAGGAAAATGCTCAGAGATTTCACCATGAGGCCAAACAGTTACCGAGTTGAATGGCTGTGATAGGAGAACTGAGGATGGATTAACAACATTGTAGTTACTCCACAATACTAACCTAACTGACAGAGAGAAAAGGAAGCCTGTACAGAATAAAAATCATCCAAAACATGCATCCTGTTTGCAATAAGCCACTAAACTAATACTGCAAAAATGTGGCAAAGAAAATATATATTTTTGTCCTGAATACAACACATCACTGAGTACCACACTTCATATTCCTATATTGCTCCCGAGTAGCACAGCATCTCAGTGCAAGAGGTGTCACTACAGTCCCTGGTTCGAATCCAGGCTATATCACATCCGGCCGTGACTGTGCGCCGCCCTATGGGACTCCCAATTGGCCCAGCGTCATCCGGGTTTGGCCCGGGGAAGGCCGTCATTGTAAATAAGAATTTGTTCTTAACTGACTTAAAGGTTAAATGTAAAAAAATAAAGGCGGCGTGGGATGTTCCTCAATTCCGGAAGGGGGGCCTGAGTGAAAATGTTTGGCGTTTTAGGATAAAAAATGAATAGAATACAGCTAAGCATAGGCAAAATCCTTGAGGGAAAAACTGGGAGATATTTACCATTCAGCAGGAATATATCGTAAAGCACAAGGCCAAATTTACACTGGAGTTTACCAAGACGACATTGAATGTTCCTGAGTGGCCTAGTTAAAGTTTTGACTTAAATTGGCTTAAATCTATAGTAATACTTAAATGGCTGTCTAGCAATGATCAACAACCAACTTGACAGAGATTGAAGAATTTTAAAAAGAATAATGGGCAAATGTACAATTCAGGTATACAAAGCTCATACACGGAACCCAAACCGGCTGCGCGCGTGCGCTATCGTGCATAAATGTATTTTGTCCCCCTACACCAAACGTGGTCATGACAGCAGGTTAAAATATCAAAACAAACTCTGAATCAATGACATTAATTTGGGGACAGGTTGAAAAGCATTAAACATGTATGGCAATTTAGCTAGTTAGTTTGCCCTTGCTAGCTAATTTTTCCTATTTAGCTAGCTTGCTGTTGCTAGCTAATCTGTCCTGGGATATAAACATTGTTATTTTACCTGAAATTCACAAGGTCCTCTACTCAGACAATTAATCCACACAAAACGGTCAACCGAATCGTTTCTAGTCATCTCTCCTCCTTCCAGGCTTTTTCCCATCTTTGAACTTATATGGTGATTGGCATCTACACTTTCATAGTATTACCACGACAACCGGCAAAACAGTTAGTCTTTCAATCACCCACGTGGGTATAACCAATGAGGAGATGGCACGTGGGTACCTGCTTCTATAAACCAATGAGGAGATGGGAGAGGCAGGACTTGCAGCACGATCTGCGTCAGAATTAGGAATGACTTCTATTTTAGTCCTTGGCAACGCAGACGCTCGTTGGCGCATGCGAGCAGTGTGGGTGCAATAATTGAATAACATGGATTTCTAAATTTATTTTGCAACGCTCCCGCACGCCATGTGTCCGGTCTGGTCAGCCTGTTAGACTTACCCAAAAACACTCACAGCTGTAATTGCTGCAAAGGTGATTCTAACACGTATTGACTCAGTGTTGAATACTTATCTAATCAAGATTTGAGTGTTTCTGTTTTTCATTAATAAATATTTTTCTTCCACTTTGACAGAGTTGACAGTGTGGATTGTTGACAAAAGGACAATTAAATCCATTTTAATCCCACTTTGTAACAACAAAATGTTTAAAGTTTTTGAAGGTATTGTATATTTGACCAGCCCCACTGTCCTCTACAAAGAGGAGCTGACCTTCACAGGGCTGTTTGTTCTTCAAGTTGCTGCAGGTAGTCTGTCAAAGGTATTCATATTCTTTGCCTCAAAACACAGCTCTCTGGTAAGATGGTATCATACAGACTTGGAAAATAAAAAAAGCCCCAAAGGTGTACTTTGTTTTCTCATCCTTATATAGCAAAGAGAGTAGATAGGATGCCATTTATCTTCTACTCTAGTTCTGTTTGACTGCACCCATAGAGCACTGCTCAGTCCAGTTCCAGCCTGTGGATTATCTTTGAAATAGACCCAGCCTAGCCTGTCACTGGCTGCTGCATTGATGTATTCAGGCTAAAATATTTTGAGTGAGACAAGCCTTTTCTCAAATCAGTGGTACACTTGAGAACCAATGCACATATTGTCACAAATCAAATTTTATTTGTCACATGTGCAGAGTACAACAGGTGTAGAACTTTAGTGAAATGCTTACTTACAAGTCCTTAACCAACAATGCAGTTAAGAAAAAAAGTTAAGTATTTACTAAAATAAACAGTAATAAAATACAAAATAAGAAGCAACAATAAAATAGCGGAAGCGAGGCTATATACAGGGGCTACCAGTACAGAGTCAATGGGCGGGGGCACTGGTTAGATGAGGTAATATGTACATGTAGGTAGAGAGAAAGTGACTATGCATGGATAATAAACAGTAGCACCAGTGTAAAACTGGGGGGTGGGGACAATGCAAATAGTCCGGGTAGCCATTTGATTAGCTGTTCAGGAGTCTTATGGCTTGGGGGTAGAAGCTGTTAAGAAGCCTTTTGGACCTAGACTTGGCGCTCCGGTAACACTTGCCATGCGGTAACAGAGAGAACAGTCTATGACTAGGGTGGCTGGAGTTTGACAATTTAAGGCCTTCCTCTGACACCACTTGGTATAGAGGTCCTGGATGGCAGGAAGCTTGGCCCCAGTGATGTATTGGGCCGTACGCACTACCCTCTGTTCTGCCATGCGGCTGGAGGCCGAGCAGTTGCCATACCAGGCGGTGAAGCAACCAGTCAGGATGGTCTCGATGGTGCAGCTGACAAATCTTTTCAGTCTCCTGAGGGGGAATAGGCGTTGTCGTGCCCTCTTCACGATTGTCTTGGTGTGTTTGGACCATTATAGTTTGTTGGTGATGTGGACGCCAAGGAACTTGGAGCTCTCAACCTGCTCCACAACAGCCCTGTCAATGAGAATGGGGGCGAGCTCTTTCCTCCTTTTTCTGTAGTCTACAATAATCTCCTTTGTCTTGATCACGTTGAGGGAGAGGTTGTTATCCTGGCACCACACTGCCAGGTCTCTGACCGCCGCCCTATAGGCTGTCTCATCGTTGTTGGTGATCAGACCTACCACTTGTGTCACCGGCAATCTTAATGATGGTGTTGGAGTCGTGCCTGGCCGTGCAATCATGAGTGAACAGGGAGTACAGGAGGGGACTGAGCACGCACCCCTGAGGTGCCCCCGTGTTGAGGATCAGCATGGCGGATGTGTTGTCAAATACCCTTACCACCTGGGTGGCGGCCCGTCAGGAAGTCTAGGATCCAGTTGCAGAGGGAGGTGTTTAGTTCCAAGGTCCTTAGCTTAGTAATGAGCTTTAAGGGCACTATGGTGTTGAACGCTGTGCTGTAGTCAATGAATAGCATTCTCACATAGGTGTTCCTTTTGTCCAGGTGGGAAAGGGCAGTGTGGAGTGCAATAGAGATTGCATCATCTGTGGATCTGTTGGGGTGGTATGCAAATTGGAGTGGGTCTAGGGTTTCTGGGATAATGGTGTTGATGTGAGCCATGACCAGCCTTTCAAAGCACTTCTTGGCTACCGACGTGAGTGCTACAGGACGGTACCTTTGCTTTCTTGGGCACAGGGACCATGGTGGTCTGCTTGAAACATGTAGGTATTACACACTCGGTCAGGGAGAGGTTGAAAATGTCAGTGAAGACATTTACCAGTTATTCAGCGCATGCTCGAGTACACGTCCTGGTAATCTGTCTGGCCCTACGGCCTTGTGAATGTTGACCTGTTTAAAGGTCTTACTCACATCGGCTATGGAGAGCATGGTCACAGTTGCCTGGAACAGCTGATGCTCTCATGCATGCTTCAGTGTTGCTTGCCTCAATGCGAGCATAGAAGTTATTTAACTCGTCTGGTAGGCTTGTGTCAATGGGCAGCTTGCGGCTGTGCTTCCCTCTGTAGTCCGTAATAGTTTGCCACATCCGACGGGTGTCGGAGCCGGTGTAGTACGATTCAATCTTCGTCCTCTATTTGCCTGTGATGGTTCATTGGAGGGCATAGCGGGATTTCTTATAAGTGTCCGGGTTAGAGTCCCGCTCCTTGAAAGCGGCATCTCTACTCTTTAGCTCAGTGCAGATGTTGCCTGTAATCCATGGCTTCTGGTTGGGGAATGTACTGTGGGGATGATGTCATCGATTCACTTATTGATGAAGCCAGTGACTGATGTGGTGTACTCTTCAACATGTTCCAGTCTGTGCTAGCAAAACAATCCTGTAGCTTAGCATCTGGGTCATCTGGTACTTCCTTATTGAGCGAGTCACTGGTACTTCCTGCTTTCGTCCCGTGGTACTGGTACTTCCTGACTTCTGGTCCCGTGTGGCTCAGTTGGTAGAGCATGGTGTTTGCAATGCCAGGGTTGTGGGTTCGATTCCCACGGGGGACCAGTACGGGGGAAAAAATACAAAAATAAATGTATGCACTCACTACTGTAAGTCGCTCTGGATAAGAGCGTCTGCTAAATGACAATTTAAAAAAATAAATAAAAAATAGTTTGCTTGTAAGCAGGAATCAGGAGGATAGAGTTAGTCGGATTTGCCAAATGGAGAGCGAGGGAGAGCTTTGTACACTACGTATCTGTGTGGAGTAAAGGTGGTCTAGAGTTTTTATTTAAATTTTATTTCTCTGGTTGCACATTAATATGCTGGTAGAAATGAGGTAAAATGTATACGTTTCCTGGCATTAAAGTCCCCGGCCACTTGGAGCGCCGCCTTTTGATGAGCATTTTCTTCTTTGCTTATGGCGTTATACAGCTCTTTGAGTGCCGTCTTAGTGCCGGCATCGGTTTGCGGTGGGAAATGGATAAACTCTTGGTAAATAGTGTGGTCTACAGCTTATCATGAGATGCTCTTCCTCAGGCGGGCCAAACCTCGAGACAGTCTGAATATTAGATTTTGTGCACCAGCTGTTATTTACAAATAGACACAGACCGCCACCCATCGTCTTACAGGGGGCAGCTGTTCTATCTTGCCGATGGACTGAAAACCCCGCCAGCTGTATGTTATCCATGTCGTCGTTCAGCCACAACTTGGTGAAACATAACATTACAGTTTTTAATGTCCCGTTGGTAGGATAGTCTTGATCAGAGCTCATCCATTTTGTTATCCAATGATTGCACATTGGCTAATAGCAGTGGTGTAAAGTACTTAAGTAAAAATACTTTAAAGTACTACGTAAGTAGTTTTTTTGTTAGCTGTACTTTACTATTTATATATTTGACTACTTGTACTTCTACATTCCTTAAAATATTGTACTTTTTACTCCATACATTTTCTTTGAATGTTTAGCAGGACAGGAAAATAGTCAAATTCACACACTTATCAGCTGAACATCCCTGGTCAGCCCTACTACCTCAGATCTGGCGGACTCACTTAAAACATACATGCTGTTGGAGTGTGCCCCTGGCTTTCCGTAAATTTAAAAACCAATAAAATGGTGCCATCTGGTTTGCTTAATATGTGACCGACCGGCTCAAATTGGTCTTATGTAGCAACATTTTATAAATTGTGTTTTTTACATTGGATAAAAGTGGAGACTCTTAGCTACAAAATTGTATATCATACACTACAGTTGAGGAACAGTGGGAAAGTAATTTTGCTTTGAAAGTTGATAAACTTGTAAACTCACTTTTGAGGAAATGGCCTTTGAATGTTTTGGTACTACTATTGGAGAGCCCTTTGTCTACACCCATTCAGCATCGTTCACACCCTCTTAAGCTTTAGCAGCACCCATCTCTTTAAGGGTTGATCCGAATGTACTAACAGCAGCAGTCAAGCACCCAAGCTAACTTGCTAGCTACTTCCAGACATCTAAGTGAGAGAGAACAGCTCACTGAACATTACATGCCCAAGCAGAGCTGGTTAGGCTGTTATGTTATGTTATCCAGAGCGTTGGTGACTGCAACTGTGCTGTCAGATTGTCCATTTGTAAATTCAGAGCGTTTCGCGTTTACAGACACTGGCCATATTCAATCGTGTTGTGTAAATACATTGGTTATTCTGCGCTCTCTGGCATACTCAGACGAGAGTGCTCTGAAATCGGAGTTGATGGCCAGACTGAATTTACGAATGCACGCAAAATGGTTACTTGCATAGTGTAGCTAGATAGGTAAACAATGAACCATAATCACAACTCAAGACATTACTACCCTGCATGAATCTGCAGGTAGCTAACAACCAGGTTCGATGTTAGCTAGCCAAGTAAATGGCTCTGTCAAAATTAGAAAACTAATATCTGATATTGTAGCTAGCCAGACTCTTACCCGTATACATCATTCATGGTTGGACGCATCTCCTGTCGGATGCCATGGTTGCCCTTAGTTTGAAGATGTAATCCGGAAACTATCATACTCGAATTCCACTGATTTCAAAACTCAGTTCTCCAGAAAGTGGAGAGCAACACTTATACAGTTTTAATACACAATACATTAGTTTTTTTACGCATTAGACAGGATTACCTAGACATACTGACCAGCTCAAATAGACAGAAGTGTGCTAAATGGTAGACCAATCCGTACTCATCTCAGCATATCATGGCAAGTGGGACGGTTGCCGCTTTTTCTTTGGCTAAACCAACTAGGCTCGTAATTGAACAATTTTATTCGTATTTACAGATGGCATACGAGTTTGTTTTTAAGGCACATGAAAGTTCACATATTCAAGAAGGCATTTCTGCCAAAAATCACATTTTGATTAAAAAAAAAACTTTGCTCAAATGGCTCTCCTGTGAAGTAGTGACCCGCGACATACGCCTAGTTTCCTGAAACGGGTCACATAAGGAATTAAAATGACGCTACAAGCTTGGCACACCTGTATTTGGGGAGTTTCTCACATTCTTCTCTGCAGATCCTCTCAAGCTCTGTCAGGGTGGATGGGGTGCGTCACTGCACAGCTATTTTCAGGTCTCCCCTGTGATGTTCGATCGGGTTCAAGTCCGGGCTCTGGCTGGGCCAGTCAAGGTCATTCAGAGACTTGTCCTGAAGCCAATCCTGCATTGTCTTGGCAGTGTGCTTAGAGTCGTTGTGTGCTTAGTCGTTTTCCTGTTAGGTAAGGTCCTGAGCGCTCTGGAGCAGGTTTTCATCAAGGATCTCTCTCTGTACTTTGCTCTGTTCATCTTTCCCTCAATCCTGACTGGTCTCCCAGTCCCTGCCCTTGTAAAACATCCCCACAGCATGGTGCTGCCACCACCATGCTTCACCGTAGGGATGGTGCGAGGTTTCCTCCAGACGTGACACTTGGCATTCAGGCCAAGTTCAATGTTGGTTTCATCAGACCATAGAATCTTGTTTCTCATGGTTTGAGAGTCCTTTAGATGCCTTTTAGCAATCTCCAAGTGAGCTGTCATGCCTTTTACTGAGGAGTGGCTTCCGTCTGGCCACTCTACTATATAGGCCTGATTGGTGGAGTGCTGCAGAAATGGTTGTCCTTCTAGAAGGTTCTCCCATCTCCACAGAGGAACTCTGGACCTCTTTCAGAGTGTTGGGTTCTTGGTCACCTTCCTGACCAAAGCCCTTCTCCCCCGATTGCTCAGTTTTGCCGGGCGGCCAGCTCTATGAAGAGTCTTGATGTTTCCAAACTTCTTCCATTCTAAGAATCATGGAGGCCACTGTGTTCTTGGGGAATTGCAATGCTGCAGACATTTTTTGGTGCACTTCCCCAGATCTGTGCAGTCTCGGAGCTCTACGGACAATTCCTTCAACCTCATGGCTTGGTTTTTGCTCTGACATGCACTATCAACTGTGGGACCTTGTATAAGACAGGTGTGCCTTTCCAAATCATGTCCAATCAATTGAATTTACCACAGGTGGACTCCAAGCAAGTTGTAGAAACATCTCAAGGATGATCAATGGAAACAGGATGCACCTGAACTCAATTTCGAGGCTCATAGCAAAGGGTCTGAATACTCATGTAATACTGTTTTTAATTTTTAATACATTTGCAAAAATTTGTCATTATGGGGTATTGTGTGTAGATTAATGGACTTTTTTATTTATATTTTTTTGAATCCATTAGAATTGGACTGTAACGTAACAAAATGTGGAAAAAGGGGTCTGAATTCTTTTCTGAATGCACTGCATTTTCTTTATGCAGATTGTAGTATATTTGCATGAAAATGTTTTGCCAATTGAAACATCTACTGTAAATGTTTTAAATTAAAATATTCAAAAATAAAGAAAATAGCTTCTAAGCAAATAGCAATTTCTCAAGCAAGAAATTTGTTTGGACTGTCTGGGAGTGGTATGACTGGGGAGGGGAAAACTGAAAATTAGCTGGTATTGGCAGAGAGGTTTGGAACTCTTATTGGTCTATTAACTAATTTACCGCCTGTTGATGTCATAAGGTAGGCCAAAACTCCACCCCACCAAAACAGGCTGAAATTGCAGGCGTTCTTTTGAACCTGCTCTTATACTAAAAGGGCATTATCATTTTCACAGTATTATTCCAACCTCTGTGTGGAAATGTGTATAATTGTGTGTAGATCAATGAGGATTTTTTATGTTATTTAATCAATTTTAGAATAAGGCTGTAACGTAACAAAATGGAATAAGTGAAGGGGTCTGAGTACTTTTTGAATGCAGTGTATAGCTATTGCATTACATTCTACTGTATGAGGCGTATGACTGTGTGATAGAGGGATAGTGATCCAGAGGCTTTAGCTAGCTGGTAGCTGGTGCCCCGTGTGGGGATGTCATCAGAGCCTAATGAAGACCCCAGAGACACAGCCCTCCCTCCCCATGGACAGACCAGCTCGGCTGGATCCCACTCAGCCAACCACAGGCACCCTGCAGAAGGAATTACTTACCAACTTACTGTCTAAACATGGGTGTGTGTGTGCATGTGTGTGCATCTATACTAGGTAGTGTAGGTAGGTGGGGATGTGTATTTGTGTGAGAAAGGCTAAATGAAAAATCTGTCTGATAAAGAACCTATATACACTAGATTTTTTGCTATTGTATCGTTTATATTAACCACCTCTAATGATACTATTCTTTGGACACAGACGATGCTGTCTAGATGCTCACTATTGCCACTACTATTGCAAAAAGGAAATGTATTTAGTGTATGTTTGTTTCATATGGTCAAAGACTTTTCTTGCCATTTATTTACCATAAGAACATTTTAAAAGAAAATTGCAGCACTTGAAAGTAGGGAGAAGAAAAAGTTTGATTATTATTATTTGACCATGCTGGTCATTTATGAACATTTGAACATCTTGGCCATGTGCTGTTATAATCTCCACCCGGCACAGCCAGAAGAGGACTGGCCACCCCTCATAGCCTGGTTCCTCTCTAGGTTTCTTCCTAGGTTTTGGCCTTTCTAGGGAGTTTTTCCTAGCCACCGTGCTTCTACACCTGCATTGCTTGCTGTTTGGTGTTTTAGGCTGGGTTTCTGTACAGCACTTTGAGATATCAGCTGATGTAAGAAGGGCTATATAAATACATTCGAATATATATTTTTTAAAGCAATTTGAACTCACAGTAATGATGATAAAGGGTTTATGGCAGTACAGCAGCCTCTACTGTGGCCATTGGTCACACAGTGGACAAGTAGGGGGTGAATGCTGCATAACTCCTTTACTCTACTCTTGCATGCCCCCACCTCGTCACACACTGATTTAGTTGTGAAATGCTCTCTTTAATGTGTAAGGCAGCAAATCACATAGCTATTATAGTATAATAATTCGTTTCGGAAACACTGATTTATGTCCTATACATTTCAGTGTATGTAATGTGCTATGGGCTACTTTGGAGAGTGCCTTTATAGTTAATTGATGGTCTGTACTCTTACTCCTGCTAACTACTATATTAAAGAGGCCTTAATCCTCTGCTGCGCAGTAACTGACCTAATGGTCTATAGGGAACACACACCGTAGGACACAGATTGGCAGCTGTGCGTCTGCCATAGTGGTATCTGTTGCCTAGGGCACAGCAAGCATCAACACTGTCTTGCACGCCTGCTATCCTCAGTTCACAGGGTTGACATCTATGGCTATGCGGACCTGCCCTTGTTGAGTGGTGGAGCACAAAGCTGGCCCTCACCACATGGTGTGGGAAACATGGCAAAGCTGCGTTGACATTGCCTTTGAAGGTCATTGACGTTGCCTTTTATCAGTTTTGACAATCTGTTAAACTGAATTCTAATCTGCTTCAGCTAGTGCTGAATGTGTTCTATAATTGATATGCAAAAGTAGCTCTAGTTAGATTTTTTTGAAGCACCCAGGGATAGAGCTTAAATGCCTGATATGATGTTGTAAAAGCAGTATATGTGTGTTTTATGGCGAGTGTAAGAAGTTGCTCTGGGCAGGCAGTATTATAGGATAGCTGGATTAGAAGGCCCCATCCCCTCTCAAATACAGCATTAAGTGTGGGGCGACGATAGGAGGCTGTCTCTGGGTGTTATCTGGAAATAGCTGCTGGTTCCATGATAATGGTTATCGATTTAAAGCTTTTAGGAAGCAGCTGCTGATGACGACTGCTGGGGGTGTTATTGTTGAGTTGTCGGCTCTCTCCTCCATTACTATCTGCTGTAATGTCTGAGTGTGAGCATGCAGATGTGATCTTAATTAAGCGCTGGCTTTGACTTGACACTTAAGCCCTAATGGACTTTTACAAGTATTCTGTTTTTATGACTGTTGAATATTGAGGGCAAAAGTGTTGCATCTCGGCATAGAAAGTTGAAAGTCCTCATCTTTTAGATGGTGCCGATCAATAATAACAATGGGTGATAGCCATTGCTTTATCTTGTAGTGTTTACAAACTAAATTAACCATTTACGTATTTTCATAATCCATAAAAACAAGAGTTGTTCAAGTTTTTGTTCCCATTGGTTTTTGTGCACTGACATAATTCGAGCATCTAGGCCAAATTACATTATATACACATTTTGTGCCTCCTTCACTACAGGTATACTGGAGACAAAACGACTTGAGATCATCAAATCTAATGGCACCATCGACCAGGTCTTTGGCGACGTCATCTATTACGCAGCAGATCTACCCATATGGTGGCAGGTGCCCCAGTATGTGCTCATCGGAATCAGCGAAATCTTTGCCAGCATCGCAGGTGAGTGGAATGCTGTTCTGTTGCCCAGAGGATATAGAAATGTCTAAAGGAAGCGTATATAGCATTACAAAGAGATGCAGAGATCTGATAATGACAATGATTGTCTTAACAGATTTGGTTACAAGTGATAATTTGGTCTTGCAGTCATACAGTCAGTACTAATAGATGTTGATTTAATTGATTTAATTGTTAAAATGTATCTTGATTGCACCACCACTATTATCCAGTAGCCAATGATATAATGTTTTGTTAAAGGGGAAGTTGAAGTGCAGTAGTCTATGTAATGGTAAAGTAACCTTTTAGTATGCATTGTGATTAATAGTCCTCTCCTCCAGCCTTTGAACAACTTGACATTGTTTTCATTCTTATGGCTCATCTTAATGGCTCATCCAATCAATGGTTTTCTGTTCTAAAACACAAAACCCTTCCTGCATCCTTACACATGTATAGCAACTGTTGCCTGTGCTATTGTTGAAATAGCTAGGTGAGGGATACATTAGTAGGGATAGAGTTTGCCCCAAAGAGATTTAGCATTGGACTTTTCTGAGCAGCATGATCTGCAGCCTCTACAGACAATGGACAACCACATTCATATAGTTTGATTGTTCTCTGTAACCACCACCAGTGCTGGCATGCTACATTAGTGTTACCTCTAGTACCTGTACGGCTACTAAGGGTAACATTACATTCTATAACATTTTTTATTATTATTATTATTTTTTTACCTTTATTTAACTAGGCAAGTCAGTTAAGAACAAATTCTTATTTTCAATGATGGCCTAGGAACAGTGGGTTAACTGCCCTGTTCAGGGGCAAAAATACATTGTGCATTTGGTTCAAGTATTTTGAACACATCGTATAGGCTACTAGAGCTCTTCTCAGAAGTTCACCCACACTAGTTGACACCCTCACACAGTGAATTGGACCTGCAGTGAATGGTGCCGTCTGAGTAAATGGCAAAAATACATACATGAATTGCTATCTGAGTGAATGGAATACGTTGTGTAGTAAACAAGGATTTTGGTCTTGAGCATTTGATTCAAATTACTTTGTATGTATGCTATTTTGAACACAGCATGTAGGCTGCAATCATAGAATTAGGAGGATCTCTTCTCTATGGCTGCAAGAGCTCTCCTCAGAAGGTCATCCTGGTTCATACCCTCTCACAGTGAATAGGACCTGCAGGAATTATGCTTTCCTTACCCTTCCCAACGACATTTATTAAGTTATAGTTTTAGCTTGTTGTGGTATGCTGTCCAAATTGTATTTCCCAGTTTTTCCCCTGAGAGAAAATAAAACCCTATGATTTCTGTAGCATTTTCATCATGATGGTTGATGGTAAGCAGGTAAGTGTCACTCAATTTCTAGCATACAGTCTTTACTCTCCCTCAGTGATTGCAGAGAGCCATTATATGGTTGATGACAAAGTCAAAGCAGTAACACAATAGTATGAGACAAATACATGGGCTCTGTGCATGGGCATGGCAAAGCTAAAAGAAGAGCTAACAATATGGATCTATAGATAACTATTATGCCAACAATCATATTTGTTGTTTGGAAATTAAACCAATTCACGCTGATCCACTCATCGAAAGTAAAGGAAAATGATGCTTTGAATTGTGGATATGAATTGTCAGTTGTGCAGAAAGCATTTGTACACTTAATGTATAAAACATTAATATTTTACTGACACAAAAAGATCCCACCATGTCGAATGAAAACATTTTCTATCGGATTTTATAAAATTATAGCTGTCATTATTTTTTTTTATACGATATGACTTTACTCGCATAAAATGTGTGGATGGAAACGTGGTTAGTAAGGTACGTAATCGTTACCCGGAAATGATTTGATATTGAGATAACATTGGCATTGGACCTTGGTGGTGAAATGCAAACTTTGAACTTCAATTTACACAACTATATTAGATGTACAGTGGTTCTTCCTTTTAAAAGTTGCGTCATACTGCAGCACAGCTTGCGGGGTGCCGCAGAATTCTATGGCATGGGGCCTCCCGAGTGGCGCAGTGGTCTAAGGCACTGCATCGCAGTTGCTAGCTGTGTCACTAGATACTGGTTCGTGTCCAGGCTCTGTCGCAGCAGACCGGGAGACCCATGGGGTGGCGCACAATTGGCCCAGCATCGTCCGGGTTAGGGGAGGGTTAAAAATAAATAAAGAATTATATGGCACGTTATTTGTCAGCTATTGTTGCTGTTAATACTAGTTTGACCACCAGAGGGCATCTTTGAGAAGTTAATTTATTGAAATGACATGGAGCTGTAGACATACAGTAAGAGTCCTGTTTAACTAACTTATTGGCATACAGGCCTACTTCGATTTACAGTATATCTATCATTCATTCATTCATTTGTGCATGTCAGCACACAGCATACAAGTCGTACATGTCTTCTAAACACATTCAAGCATTTTAGTTATAAAATAAAAGAACAAAGGGAGCCTTGACTATTTAAACAATAAATGAATGTCAACATGTCGGCAAAAGCGATTGAAATCAGGAATGTATTTGACTGTTTTTAATAGTAGGAAAATATGGCGCTTTACCACGTGACTGGTCGGGAGTAGGCCTAGGCCACTAAGTGACTGCAAGTGAAGAGCAAAATAATCCACACCCTAATTGTAGGCTAACCAATAGCCAATCGAGAATCTGTGAAAATAAAAATCTCATTGATTTATCAACACCAGTCCCCATTCTGTGCCTGGTGAGCAGTTCGTCAAGTTCTAATGTCAGAAGAGGAATGGAAATGTCAGGGTGAACCGACGACCTGACGAACCTGCCACATATGTTGACTCTGCCTGTCGGAGGTGGAATTCCAGACTGGCCTGGCATGGATTGTGACTCCATCTCTTTCCTCGCCCTCTTCAACTCGTCATTCTCCACTTGGCTCTCCGCCAATGCCGCCTGGCTCTGAACCAATGCATCAGCTGTCGCCTGTATCTCTGCCCCCAGAGAATGTTTCTCTTTCTGCTGGTCTGCCTTCAATGACTCCATCTCGGTCTTCAAAGTTTGAATCTGATCCATGTGCACCTTCATCAGATGATCAGAATGGTATCGCCCTGAGCCCCCATCAATTACAGTGGCCTATGATAGAAACGGTAGATCAATTAAGAATTAAGTGACTCCAACACACATGCTACGTACAGAAACACATTTTTAAGAATCTGCTTTCTTGGGGACCATGCATTTTTTTGGTGCAGCCCGTTGTCCAGCCCTTTGTCCACTGAGCTCCACGGATGGTTGTCGGCATGCTTGTATGTTCTGCAAAACACATTCACGTTTTTAGTACACAATTATCTATTGTATTACACAGTATACCTACACATTGATAGGCTATACCATTTTGTTTTTAAAGAAAATGCACTGAAACCAAAATACCTTTTTAGTTTTGGTGATCCTCTCAGCTCCGGCTCATTTTCAAGTCCTCTGGTGGTTAGTTCTAACCTTGGAACGGGTAGCACCATAGTTTTCATCAAGCCAGCTTTCTATGTCCATTTCGTCTCTTCTCTTTGGTCGCAATGTTTTTTTTGTTTGTTTTTTAGATAAACTGCTAGTTTTTTTAATGGTAAGGGTAGAGTTTGGGGCGCTGTGAGGAGTAGTGTTAAAGGTGTTACAATAGGCCATAACTATACAGCAGTTCGCCGATTTGTCCTCACTCTGATTATGCTGTAACAACATACTGTAGTAGCACCATGACCAGTATTAGCAAATCTTGTCTAGCATATAATCTCTCCTCCCTCACATCTTTGAAGGTTAAGCTATTGTGAGATATTGCATAAGCTGTTCATCTTGGCTCTTTGAGCAGAGCACCATTTGAAATCAATAGAATCCTACCTCATTATTATTTTCTTTCTATTTCTCCTGCAGTCATGATCATTACCAGGCTAAGGCTTCTGTTTGGGACAGATTTCAATTACCAGGATGACTGGGGCTGTTGAGACATCGGTCCATGATTGAGCCATCCTCCCGTCTGTCTATTTGGCTCGTCGTCACTTCCTCACTATATTTTACATTGCATACAAAAATATATTTTGTAAGTCTTCAAGGTCTAGTGTTTCATATAAGAGGAATGCTTTTTTTCCTCATTTTCTTCAACATGTCTTTCATGCATAACCTCTCTATAAGTTAGTGCTAGTTGTTACTGAAGATTGTGTTTCTCCTCCTCAGCCCAACAATGGCGTCGCCACATAGGAGACCCTTAGCAACTTAGTGTTTAGTCTTTTGTATTGTGCCTAGGCGACTAGACTGAAATGTAAGCCAGAGGACTGACTGTTCAAGACCTGTCTTGAGTAAAACCTCCAGCATCCACTTAGCCACTTACTCCTGGCACCCTTAGCTACTGACTCATTCTAAGGAAGTGTATATGACTGGCTGTCTGCAGCTGATGTCCTCATCAGGTGCCCTGTCTTGTTATGGTCATAATCTCTGTGGATCCCCTACCATGACACAGGTCAACCATATTGACTGTTGTGGAGGGATTGGTGCCAATGGCAGCTCTTCCACATTATGGCCCCTGGAGGCATTACTGCTAACAACTGCAACCAGGACAAACCCTAACCAGGGAAAAATACACTGTAGGTACAGTAGCTGTTGTGTGGCTGAGGGCAGATAATTTATTCACCTGAAGTAATGTACTCACAATTATTTTTTTTAGATCCACATTATCAGTTAAATTGAACATAACTTTATTATGTTTGGAACAGTGTACACACTGGTTTGCCCAAGTGTCTATTAAAAACAACTGGCAGTCACACTTTATTTCTGTACTAGTACACCCATGAAATTCAAATACAGACAGAATAAAGCTGTGGGGAGCCCTTAAATAAACTTCCTCTGCACTTTTTCCACACCACCCCACTGGGGATATCTTCAAGGAAAATTTGATGACAGAATTGTGACATATGTCTGGAAAAAACTGTTTTCCCCTGGTCTTATTCTGTTTGAATACATCCTTTTTAATACATCTAGGGCCCACCTCCTACCCCATTACAATTCCTTTATCCTTGGAGGGACTATGGTAATTCTTTCCTTATGCACCACCCGCAGTTTGCCTGCTTTCGGGCATTAAGGATATGCAAAAACAGTGTACAATGATCCCTCTGGGATTGATCTTTTGAATTTTTTTTAAAGCTAATGTTATTTCTCAAGAAAAAAAAATCTACCCCTCCAACATAGCCCTCGGGAGAAGGCAAAATAAAATATTTTAACTTTGTTTGTTTTGCGTGTGGTAGGGAAGCGGACATTATTATTATAATTAAATCTCAACTCATTCTATCTACCTCCACATAGACAAGTAAGGGATTGAAAATTAGGGATGTGACAAATGTCAAATGTTTTGTTTTTTTTAACTATAAGAAAAAAAATCGTAAAATGACATGTGAATTCACACTTCAGATTTGGTCTTGCGTATGACCACTAGGGGGCAATGCAGTTCAATCTACTGCAGTCATGGCTACCAGACAGCGCTGACCTTACTGCTGTCCCCACCCACTCAGCAATGATGGTAGTTAATGCCATTTTTAGGTTCTCTGTGTGCCTGTCCTCCATGTTGGGACTTCATGTCCCACTTCTCATCAATGTGATGTCTCGTTGCAGTGATGTATGACTGTGTTCTTTGACATCCAACAATCTGTTGTTAAAGCCACGTATGGTGTTTGAGAGCTTGCACTTTATACTTTGAGCGATCATTGTACATTTTCTTCATCCGGACTATCACAGTTTTTCACATGGCATCCTGTAGTCTGCTTCTATATATGCCATCAGGGCAGCGAGCCAACATCCTCTACCATTGACAATGGCTGCATATCAACTGCAATCATTTTTGTAGTCAGCTCTGTGATTTTCTCACTCCGTCCCTTACTGCACTGCTGCCAGCAACGGGTTGGGTCTCACGGTGCCTCCCTTTCAGACGGTTAAGCTTTGCACCTGTACCGCCACTGTAGCTCAATTCCACCTCGCAAAGTTTGTATTTCACCACCTTCTCTTTTAACCTCAAAGTATTAGCAGACAGGACTTTGCTGCTGTCACTTCCCTGTCTCACTCTCTGCCATTTTCCCAACTGTTAATGAAGATGACGTGCGGAGGACTTTATATCCGTGGCAAATCATTTTTAAAAAGGATATCTTCTAATGTTATGGAATTGTTGCGTTAGGTATTTGTAGAATTTTTATTTTTCACTTGATGATGATCTGGACCTGTTAGTGGTAGTTTTGTTATCTGCACTGTGATGTACACTACCATTCAAAAGTTTGGGATCACTTAGAAATGTCCTTGTTTTTGAAAGAAAAGTGACTTTTTGTCCCTTTTTAAAATAATATCAAATTGATCAGAAATACAGTGGTGACAATGTTAATGTTGTAAATGACTATTGTAGCTGGAAACGGCATATTTTTAATGGACTATCTACATAGGCGTACAGACACCCATTATCAGCAACCATCACTCCTGTGTTCCAATGGCACGTTGTATTAGCTAATCCAAGTTGATCGTTTTAAAAGGATAATTGATCATTAGAAAACTGTTTTGTAATTATGTTAGCACAGCTGAAAACAGAAGCAATAAAACTGGCCGCCTTTAGACTAGTTGAGTATCTGGAGCATCAGCATTTGTGGGTTTGATTACAGGCTCAAAATGGCCAGAAACAAATAACTTTCTCCTGAAACTCGTCAGTCTATTCTTGTTCTGAGAAATTAAAGCTATTCCAGGTGAGAAATTGCCAAGAAACTGAAGATCTCATACAACGCTGTGTACTACTCCCGTCACAGAACCACGCAAACTGGCATTAATCAGAATAGAAAGAGGAGTGAGAATCCCCAGTGCACAACTGAGCAAGAGGACAAGTACATTCGTGGGTCTAGTTTGAGAAACCGACGCCTCACAAGTCCTCAACTGGCAGCTTCATTAAATGGTACTCGGAAAAACACCAGTCTCAACTTCAACAGTGAAGAGGCAACTCCAGGATGCTGGCCTTCTAGGCAGAGTTGCAAAGAAAAAGACATAACTCAGACTGGCCAATGAGAAGAAAATATTAAGATGGGCTAAAGAACACAAGACACTGGACAGAGAAACTCTGCCTGGAAGGCCAGCATCCCGGAGTTGCCTCTTCACTGTTGACGTTGAGACTGGTGTTTTGCGGATACTATTTAATGAAACAAGGACATTTCTAAGTAACCCCGAACTTTTGAACGGTATTGTACATTTTGTAAAAAAAAATACATCGGTTAGGGATTTTTTTCTAAACCATCCCAATTTTGTTTAACCGTTCACACCCCTATTGAAAATAGTCCTGCAAATTCCTCTGTTCACAACATGTCCCATTGTACTGCTGTGCATTGTCAGAGAGAACTAATGCATTCACCCTATATGTATTTCATTAAATAGTAACCAAGCCCAGAGCTTTTTTTATTGGCTGTCAAAAGGTTACCTGACGATATAACTAAATGTTTTCAGGTGGAAACAAATGGAAAGGTCAGGTGTGTTGTGGCAGAGCGTTTGACACCGTATAATAAAATTTCCACACCAGACAATTTTTTTCTATTAGGAAAGTGTTTTGTATCGTAACAAGCTAAATTAGTCTCAGACCAGGTAGCTGTACGAGGAGTTGTGTCACATGGATTTCTTGTAATGTTCCCCTCGGAGGAATGCCTAAAAAGGCATCCGTACTTAAGAGGCTCCTTTATCTCTCCTGACAGCTGCAGCTATAGGGCCTTATTTGAAAAATCACAAGTTTGAGGCACCATGAAATTATCAATGTCAGCTAGCAGGCAGCTCTTATGGCAAAAGAAAAATGATTTTATCTTTTTTTTTTTTTTTTTTTACTCGTTCTCCTTCCCCCTCAACCCCCTCCTCTCTCATGGCACATAAAATATTGAGAGACCTTTTCCAGAAACAATTGCAGCTGAATAGGTACTTGAGATGGTCCCCTGCTGCTGTAAGGTAGCCTGCGGGTGTAGGAGGAGAGGACAGCCCTATGTTTCACTGATATTTAGCAGTCAAACAGTGCAGCGGCAGGCCAAGTCTCTCATGTATATAAATTGATCACATTGTAGTTATGGATGAAAGGCCTGTTATTGTGATGCAAATCTAATCTCCTGTAAGTGGAGTTCTACAGTGTTACATGAGAGGTGTTTCCATAGTGATCGCCCCCTGGCTACTTTGTCTGGGTGGGACCCATGGATAATAAGTCATCCTCACTGTAACACACACTGTCTGCTGCTGACCACTACACTACTTACTAGGCTTGGACGGTATACCGTATATAGCGAGGTATTTGGAAAAAGCCACGGGATGGTTTTTCAATACCGTTGAAACTATTTATTTGACGTTTTTAAATCAGTTTGTATATTTGTAGATACAAATAGTTACCTGCAGTTAACTTAAATCATTAGGAAATAAAGAACAATTGCTTTCTTCATTTCACCTGGTAGTCCCCCGTCACGTGGTGTTTGTTTAAAAGCGCACAGCGAACCCGTTAGCCTTGTGAGTCACTCACTGTTGTGTAGCATGCACCAGGTGATCTAATTACAGTATGGAACTGTTTGCCAGCTAGATGTCTAAGTTAACTGTCCAAAATGTGCTAAATGCTCTGCAGTTGTGCATTTGGTTTGCTAATTTAGTAGCCAATTAGTTATCTAGCAAAGTGGTTAGCTTCTTCCAAAATCAAGCATTTGCTTGGTAACAGCAGAGAATCCTCTTCTGGTTCAAGAGCCTTGCTGGCTAATATTTGTTTTGTGTGTGCAGCAAACTTTAAGGTTACTTGTATAGTTTAGGTCGAACTGTACAAAATGTCTGCAATGCGCTCCTTAGCATTTAGTTAGCATACTCTATGGGATTTTACATGTACTTGTTAGCAATGCTAACCTACGGATTTCAGAGTATCATTGAGTTTGAAAACAACACCCTTTGTGTTCAGTGCCATTATTACCGAATACCCCGGTATAGCACAAGGTCGGTATGACAATCTGGATAACTCCCAAGCCTACTACATATACACACACCACACAGCCAATGGACTAAAAACAATTTGAACTGTTCCTCACCCCAGCCAGGATGTGCCATGGTTGGAACATGGACATTGTTTGCCCAGAGTCTAGAAATGTGTTTGGATCAGTGTTAGCATCTGTCAATGTTTACTCTGTATGACCGGATGTACTGCATGAATGTGTTTGTTTACTTGTTAGTATTTCTTGTTTATTCCTTGTTTTTTCTATGGATCTCTGTTGAGTTCAGTGTCCGTCTCCTCTCCCAGGTCTGGAGTTTGCCTACTCAGCCGCCCCCAGGTCCATGCAGAGTGCCATCATGGGACTGTTCTTCTTCTTCTCTGGGATTGGTTCCTTCGTGGGCTCCGGCCTACTGGCCATCGTCTCCCTCAAGGGGATTGGCTGGATGTCCTCCCACAAGGACTTTGGTAAGAGAGAGAAAACACTCATCCAATACAAGTTCTTAATGTAGGTTCTTGATATGAGACAATGTTCATTACTCATATAATAGGAGTTGGACAGGCTCTTCAGGGAGAAAAAATGTGAATGAGAATGAAGGTGCATTGTGTTGCCTCAGCCTGCATAATGATCTGTATACGGACTCTAGGGAGGCCTGCCATCACAATCAGCCTTAAACATGGCCTCTGAAAACTACCTTCAACTCCCTGGCCATTGATCTGTGTGAACACAGTTTTCCAGGGATGAGGAATAGTATAATGTTCTGTCTCCACTCATGCACACTGTCTAGAGTTTTTATAGATGTTACTGTAAAATTGGTGTGACAAAAACATCAGCAGTGTGTCATAGCTTACTGTTGTCCTCGTATAGAAGAACACAGTATTGACATTTGGATTCCCTCTGCAGTATTTACTTTCACATCAACAGAAATGTATTTCCTGGGGGGACGCGTCACAAGAATTGTCATGTCGTCCTGATTTAAAATCCACTTAAGGAGTTTGTAAATTGGTTGCACCAAAGCAGGAAAAAATGATCCTGGTGCAATTGTCTTATTTTAAGTGTTTCCTGTAATAAATAGAGATGTCAGACTCTACGGCAAAAGGTTTGTGTAAATCTGTCGTAGTGCAGGAATAAATAGTGTGGCGGTGGCAGCAGATGGATGTGTTCCCTGGTGAAAGGAGCCCCCCGGCCCAGATGCACTTTCCAGGGAGCATGCGGAAAATACGCTGCACTGTAAATTGTTTAACCCCAAACACCTAATAGCTCATTAATACAGTGTGCCGACAGGTTGGGAGGTATTTTTGATGACATTAGCACTTGGAGATGCTTGGCACGGCTTCATAAATCCATCCTTCGACTTGCCTAGCCTCGCCCGAGGAGCCGTTTGTTTAGTAAGCATAATTTGATTGTTAAACGAGAGCCTGGTTTGCCTGCAAGCTTTCTTGCTCTCTTTCGCTCTATCTCGCGCTGCTTTTTGAAAAAGTAATTTTAAAGAAAAACCGCACAGAGTAGGGGTGGGTGAACAAACAGAATAAAACATCCAGGTGGCCAAAGCTTTGGCCTCAAAGCCTGTCAGTTTGTTGTGCAGTTGCTTGTTGTCTTTCCTTCACATACTTTGCTGGGCTTTACCTGTCTTTATCCCCCCCCACCCCCCTTGGCTCAGCGCTCTGCAGGAGCGATGGAAGCGCATCCTCCTCATTTCCATGGCTGAGGGCTGTGTGATGTGGAGGCAGAGCGAAGCATGGCGTAAACAGGAGGTTTGGTGAGCAAAGTGGTGCAGACCTGGGGATAGACACCCAGTATTAATGACAAGCTGGGGGCCTGATTACACAGCCCTCTCCTCTTAAGTAAAACTGCCCCATAGAGCTGCCACAGCCAGCCAGCTAGCTAGCTACCTTGGCAGCTGGAGGCTACTACTCACCTCTCTGTCTCACTACACCACCTTCTCTCTTCACGTCTTGTCCTCACAAACTAGCAGCAGGCATGCACAGGTAGAGAAGCAATGTAAGATACAACGATACAGTCCGTCTGTCCAAATGTAAAGGCATATGCCTTTGGGAACTGTAGTGCACTCACAACCAAAATTATTGGCACCCTTGATAAAGATGAGAAAATAAAACGGTACAATAAATAATACCAATACTATGGTATGCTCAAAACAATGATGAACTTTACCCAGTACCTGGACTTTTTTAGCCCAAAACCCGGTTGCCTCTACCGGGAAGCTGTAACTTGGCTGTGGATCTTCCAGCAAGACAATGACCCCAAACACACATCAAAATCCATAAAAAAAATGGTTAATTGACCAAGAAATCAACACTTTGCAATGGCCATCTGTCTCCGGACTTGAAACTCATTGAAAACCTGTGGTTTGAATTGAAGAGGGTAGTCCATAAGCGCAAATGAAGGATATCAACGATCTGGGAAGATTCTGTGTAGAGGAATGGTCTAAGATCCCTCCCAATGTGTTCTCCAATCTCATAAAATATTTTATAAAATGGGTCTGTGACATTTTCCTCGCAAGGGGAGGGTGCTGGAGTATTGAAAACAGGGGTACCAATAATTTTGACCCCCAATTTGTATTTTTTTTTTATAAGTATTAGTTGTTAAACAACAAAAACAATTGTGGCCAATTGTATCAGTATAAAATATATATATTTTGTATTATCTTACTGTATACAGTATTTTTTTTTGCTCCTTTTTGTCAAGGGTGTCAGTTATTCTGGTCGTGACTGTATTTGTATTATGTTTTCGACTTGGTGACTCTTAACTCTCCTGCTGTGTTCTGGTCAAATTGGACTGAGTTTTCTCTCTGAAAAATGTAGTTCCTTTAATCTGATTGTCATAAGGTTCCATGACTTTGTCCACACAGGGCATCTGAACACACAAAATACATTTTGATGATTTTCATTACATTTTGGGTGTTTTATTTAACTTTTGTACACCCGTGGTGTTCCCTGTCAAAAATGACCTGTCATTAGAAATGAATGGGTGAGACTACAAAATCTCAACATTGTTTCAATAATGTATACAACCTTTTCTCGCAGCTCTCGTATATAAAGCTTTTTTGAGGCCTTGCTCACAATTCATTCTGTGGCAGCACAATGACCAAACGATATACTGTATGTGAGGATCTTGATCATGACACTGGTGAGGAGGAAAGAGTCCTTGTTAAACTTTGACACAAAGTAGTCTGCGATAAATAGCACAATATGTTTCATCTGAGTATTTGTTATAGTCAAAATAATCCATACATTATGCTTTTTTTACTCAAAAACAAGTTGTATGAGTTCAGGTCAATGAGGCCTACAGGCCATAAATAGCAAATAGAAGTTCAAAACTTGTAATGTTCACAATAACTTAAGTTGATAAAAAGATCTAACACAACATGAGGTGATCTTATATGTATTATTATGGATTTATAATCAGCTATAATGGGGCGGTCATTTTGGACCGGGAACACAGAATTATTTAACATGAAACAACCACAACAGGAGGGTTAAAATCCCAATGGGCTTTTTCCACAGTCAGGCTGACATCGCATCTGACTGGTCATTCATCACAATCCTTTTATTTGGTCCTAGAAAAGGCAGCCATCTCACCTCCGCTTTCACAGAGACTGCATTGTGCGGAGTTAACCCCACGGTCAGTCAATGAAAGGTCAACCTTCTCTCCTTCTGCCTCATGAGTTGGCTTGTATACATAAAGATGTTTTGTTCTGCTGAAACGTGTGCTCCTTTGAATTGTTGCTCAATGTATTCATCCACCATTGACTTTAAGGAACACAAAGCTTGAGCTCTGAGTTGGTAGCTGCAGTCACAGACCAGGAAATGGCCTTTTTATTTTAATTGTACTTGGTTCAAGTCCTGACTGGTCCAGGATCAGATGTCGGGATCTTTTAGACATTCACAGTTTGGGTTGAGACCCACATATCCTGCTCAAGACTCCTTTGATGATACTTCATGAAAATACTGTTTTTAATGGAGGGCAACGGTGCCAAAGCAGGAAAAATGGTCACATGAGCTCTTCTTATAAGGAGCTCTTCTTGAGATTGGTGCTCAAGTCTTCCTGCTTAATGTAATACATGTACTGTATAAGGGAAGGTATTTCTTTAAATGAAAGAATAATCAATGTGAGATGTATGTTTTAAATACTGTAAACGGCAGCTTTTCAACTGACTAAGGATATTTCCAGCCTATCTAGCTAACAGCAGACGCTTGTTCTTTCCTTTTAATGGTGTCAGAGTTCAGGGTAGTGATTTATCCATTGATAAGTTAATAATGGTATTGATAGATAGTTATCAATGCATTTACAATTACCGGTACTCAATATTGATCAACTGCTTCCATTTCGTCTCTAGTCCATCCAGAAGTTTTACAGTACAAGAAAGGGAAGTCAGACCAAGTATGTTAATGTCCACAGCTGGGGCAGAAGATCATTGGAGGTCTGTGTGTTTCAGAGTTGTTGTTATTATTGCAGCAGCTCTCTGCCTAAATGAATGCATCATGGTGGCTAATATTATTCAGTTAGAGGCAAACAGACATAGAAGTTCCCTTCAGTGTCCCACCTCTGGATAGCGCTGCATTCCTCCATATCGATCGAGTTCCCTAAATACCTGTCAAATATGTATGGGGTTCGTTAATGGTTTGTACAACAAGTCCTTGTTTTGTTTTTGCTGCTGTAATTACCAGCCAAGTGGGCCCTGGGGAGGCATGAGTGGGAAGGAGGTAAGCAGAGGCAGACATAATGAAATTAAGAAGGTACCATTACAAAAATGTAAACCCCGCACAATTTTTCAAACGTACTCCATAAACTGAGATGTAAAGACTTATTTTAATTTGATTTCATCAGTCGTCCCCTGATATTTCTCAGGATCCAGTTATATTACTTATTCTCTGGTGATGTTTATTGAATCTATAAAACACTACACAATTAAGGTCAATGAACGGGTGGCTCTTTCCCCTCAACATGCATTTATTCAGCTGCAGTTCTGTCATGCCCTCTCTCCTCTCCCATTCTCCTTCAGGCCAACTCCCCTGTGTTAATTAAGGCTGTGCTTGCAGACTGAGTGTCGGTTAAAGCGAATTATCGATTTGAAAGGCAAGCAGCAGACTCTGCCGGCATAACCCCCCCCCCCCCCCCCCGTGAACATTATCCTGCCGGTCTTCTCCTTTTCCAATTATCCATAAAGAGCACAGACCGAGGCAGTGAGACACATCTCTGGGTTTGGATATGATATGGATTCAGATGTGCTAGTGACAGGAGATGCAGTACTGCACCACTCATATAAAGGTGAAAACAATCGTATGATGAACTGCAAAGGACACTATTTAGACGGCCTGCAGAGTGAGTCCTCCGTTACGTTTTGGAGGTTCTTTACGGTTAAAATATCCCAACTTGCATACCTTCTGCCTCCCCTGGTGAAGTGCTGCTAGCAGCGATCTGTTGAGTTGTAGGCGTGATTTATTGTCAGTTTAGGCTTTGAGTGAGTATAGTTTATAGGTTTTGTGTTTTGGAAATTAATGAGATATCAGGGGTCTTGGCACTGCGTTTAAATCATGTCTCCTTTTTACTGCTCTGGTCAGATGGTAGACTATACAGTCTTCCCTACCATGGAGGATCAACTTTGTATAGATTGGTTTGCGTATTTGGCCATATTGTCACCAATAAGTGAATTGTTAGTGAAAATTATGCACACAAAAAATATATATGCAATCCAACGGTATATGTATTAGTGTCATATTTTGGTCATGCCTCGTGACTCAAATTGTCAAAATGATTTCAGCAAATTCCAAAGCATGTCCAGTCAAAAGTTCAAGCCCTTGGTTAATTGGGGTCATGTTGATGACCGCACCAGTATCATGTGTGAGTTTGACCTCTTCCCCCTGTCGTGTACATGGTGACTGTGTGAGTCCTTGTGTTCTCCTGGCCCCAGGGCCCCCAGCTCTGGATGGACCGGTATAATTGGACGGTCTCTGAACCCCAGGGTCCGGAGGGCCGTCAGACCACTCTCCCTGTTCACTCTCTCCCAGCCCGCCTGCGCCGCCCACCCTCACCATGGGAAATGACAAGACTTCTGTGGGATTACCCCCTTCTCCAATTAAAATCAAGCCTGGTCCTCCTCTAGGTCGTTATTCACTGTGACAGTCCCACGTGGAGAACTTAATAGGTGCATTTTGACAGCACACTGTCCTGGAGCTTAGGACTTCCTCATTTGAAGATGCAGTATGTAGGCTAGCTAGCTGAGCGCTGTCCGTTCTCCCATGTATCCTTCCGGGCTAAGAAACCGTGCCATGCTGTGTGCCTATTGTATAAACTCAAACCCTTTTTTAATAAACGTGAGAAAAACCCTATGCTGGGTACTCTGATTGGGAAGCCGTTAAAAGAATAGCTGTGATTTGCGTCAGATGTGCTGCTGGTTAAACATTAAGGCCAGTAAACCACTGCTTAACATGGCCAGGGGTGGAAGGCTTCTCTAACGCCAACACAATTGTCAAACAAAGCACTGTTTTAGTTTGCAAAATCATTGATTTAGTGCAGCTGTCGGCTTTTCCCTTCATGTGAAACTGTAGTGGGTGGGGGGGGGGGCTAGATTTTGTTTAGAATTGCCCTCCGGTGTTTGTTTGATGAATAGGGACAACCACTCCAATCAGCAGTGCCAGCATTCAGAAGCAGACAGCAATAGCTGGGTGCAAGCATAAACCTTGGAAAGAGGCTTGTTCGTAACAATGCACTGCGGAGACTGGTGATGTTACCTGAGAAAGGAGGGTGACAATTTTATATCTCATGAAGACAGAAGGGTCATCATGGACAGTTTGAATAGATTTTTTTTTCACAGTACAGTATTATAGATTATAAGGTGGTGATATGACTTAAGGTTACGGAGTTGCTCTATTGCGGGTCTTTGTTAAGGAGATGGTGTTTGTACTGTAAACGGTCAAATAGCTTTTCTATAACATACGATGCCAGTATCTCCAATCCATATCAAGCGTGAGACACAAACTCATTATTTCAATCCCGCTAAGCCAGAATGAAGGCAAACAATTAAGTGCGCATCATTGTGTTTTTACGCCTTGTTATTGAATCCGTTCCCCCAAGGAAACAAACAATCCTTTCATAGTATTGAGACTCCTTGCCTGTCCTCACAGCTGAGGGTCCAGAATGTTCTGTTATTTTCTCATGCTTCAATCCCAGATAATCAATAATGCAATTCATATGATCATTGAAGTGTGGGGTCAAACTGCGTTAAGCATCTCATAGTAATAAGACAAGAAGTGGCTTCCAGCTACACTGACAGAGCTGTCTTTTTTTTCTCAAGCATAAGCCACATCAGACAGATTTAATTTCTCTTAAAAGAACGAGCTAAACATGGAGACAAAGCAACTGTCGTTGCCATGTGACATTGCCAGGTTATGCGAATGAACAGTTGTATGTATCCCTTTAATGTGGAATGCTGCTTTGTGATGTTGGTGTCATGCTCCCATCCCTCTCTACCTCTTTTTCCCTCTGCAGGATGCATCAACCACTGCTGTTTGTCATTTATTTTACCCTTTCTTTCTAATAATTTCTATATGCCTCTTTATTTTGACCCATCTCTTCCTCCCTACAGCTTTTTGTGGTGTCTCTTTCTGAGGTGTGGCACTTGAATTCTGTCATAACAATGGCACTGTTCCTACCACCTCCCTCTCTCCATCCCTCTTTCCAGGTAACATCAATGACTCCCAGCTCAACTACTACTTCTTCCTGCTAGCGGGGATCCAGTGTGTTACCCTGCTGGTCTTCCTCATCGTGTCGGTCAAATACGACAAACAGAAGAGTAGTAGAGCAGGAAGCCAAAGGCTGGGCATCACTCCCTCTTAACCCCAGGACTGTCCATGTCCATCTGACTTCACCCTACCTGCCTTAGTGCATAGTGGGTCATGCCAAAACACCTCTGTGATCTGGTATGGGATAGAGTTTTTATTTTTCCTCCTCGATGGGTTTGTAAGACTATTACATTTTAATGCAACAAAAAAAACAGTACCAGTCAAAGTTTGGACACACCTATTCATTTAAGGGTTTTTCTTTATTTTTACTATTTTCTACATTGTAGAATAGTGAAGACATCCTAAAACTATAAAGAAATAACACATTAAATAATTTAGTAACCAAACAAGTGTTTAAACAAATATTTTAGGTTCTTCAAAGTAGCTACCATTCGCCTTGATGACAGCTTTGCACAGACTTGGCATTCTCTCAACCAGCTTCACCTGGAATGATTTTCAACAGTCTTGAAGGAGTTCCCACATATGCTGAGCACTTGTTGGCTGCTTTTCCTTCACTCTGCGGTCCAACTCATCCCAAACCATCTCAATTTGGTTGAGGTCGTGTGATTGTGGAGACCAGGTCATCTGATGCAGCACTCATCACTCTCCTTCTTGTTCAAATAGCGCTTACACCACCTGGAGGTGTGTTGGGTTATTGTCCTGTTGAAAAACAAATGATAGTCTCACTAAGTGCAAACCAGATGGGATGGCGTATCGCTGCAGAATGCTGTGTTAGCCATGCTGGTTAAGTGTGCCTTGAATTCTAAATAAATTACTGACAGTGTCACCAGCAAAGCACCACCAGACCATCACACCACCTCCTCCATGCTTCATGGTGGGAACCACACATGCGGTGATCATCCGTTCACCTCTGCGTCACACAAAGACACTGCGGATAGAATCAAAAATCTCAAATTTGGACTCATCAGACCAAAGGACCGATTTCCACCGGTATAATGTCCATTGCTCGTGTTTCTTGGCCTAAGCAAGTATCTTATTTTTATTGGTGTCCTTCAGTAGTGGTTTCTCTGCATCACGTCGACCATGAAGGCCTGATTCACGCAGTCTCCTCTGAACAGTTGTTGAGATGTCTGTTACTTGAACTCTGTGAAGCATTTATTTGGGCTGCAATTTCTGAGGCTGGTAACTAATGAATTTATCCTCTGCAGCAGAGGTAACTCTGGGTCTTCCTTTCCTGTGGTGGTCCTCATGAGAGCCAGTTTCATCATGGCGCTTAATGGTTTTTGCGACTGCACTTGAAGAAACTTTCAAAGTTCTTTGTTCTGGATTGACTGACCTTCATGTATTAAAGTAATGATGGACTGTCATTTCTCTTTTCTTATTTGAGCTGTTCTTGTCATAAAATGGCAAGCTCTTTTACCAAATATGGCTATCTTCTGTTTACCACCCATACCATGTCACAACACAACTGATTGGCTCAAACAGATTAAGAAGGAAAGAAATTTGACAAATTAACTTAACAAGGCGCACCTGTTAACAAAAATACATCGTGGATCTTGCTGTTTAAACATAGATCAACCTCTTGAAGCTGGTTGAGAGAATGCTAGATTGCCCAAAGCGTTCATCAAGGCAATGTGTGGCTACTTTGAAGAATCTCAGTTATAAAATGTATTTGGTTTAACACTCTTTTTTTTTTTTTACTGTATGATTCCAAATGTGTTATTTCTTTACAGTTTGGATGTCTTCACTATAATTCTACAATGTAAAACAAAGAGAAACCCTTGAATGAGTAGGTGTGTCCAAACCTTTGACTGGTACTGTACATTTACTGTACACTCACACATCCTCACATGAGATCAAGTTCATCTTAATGTTTATTTATTGTACAGTAACCTTATTTAAGTGATCATTACTGTGTCTGAACCTGTTCTATCTGCAGAGGTCGGGTTGCCCTTGAATACGAATGGTGTAATTTATAATCATTTAAACCAATTATTTAATGTAAGCTGCTCAAATAACTCACTCCTGTTGTCAGATAAGTATGGCATTATACAACTGAGTGGCCTTTTCACTCTGATCATAGATCAATGAACAATTTAAAACAAACCCCCCAGACACACAACTTTGAAAAACCTTAGAGGCTTCATCGACTTGTTATTGACTGATCTGGTTTGTACTTGTTTGTTTGCTCTTAAAGCCTTTCTTCTTGTAGAGGAATTGTGCCATATTCAAACTGTATTGAACATTACTCAAAATTGTGATTAGGGCCTTGGTGTTTGACATTTGCTATATTGCTTTTTTTTTAACTTGTGGTTATGATTGACATGTATGGGTTAACTAGAACAGGGGCTTTTACTAACCATGGTACTATGTATTCCGTCTCATAATTTTGAACAATGTCATGCTGTTCATATATACATACACTTTGTTTTCAGATCGAGAGGTACTTAAATATTAAAGGTATTTATTGAATTACATTTGTCTGCTAAATCCATAAATAAGGCTTAGACTTACTTTTCCACTATGCAATGATTTTAAATCACTCTTTTAATCTGATTACGGAAAAAAACTATTACATATTAAATGGATGTAGTGCCAGCTGTTTGAACTTGTATACCATTTTGGTTTATTTACCATCATTTACTCCTAGACTAACCACCCTTAGCCTGCAGAAGCACAACATGGTGTTCCTGAAACGGGATGTTCTGGGTCGTTCCACCGATTTGGTGCCTTTTGGTGTCGTTCCAGAACACATTTATTACATTACCTGGAAACCTATTAAAAACCTTAGGGGAATGTTCTGTGGTGGTTGTTATAGATATTGTGCAAAAGAGTTTAAGGAATGTTTGGAGGACATTTCATTTAAAACATTTTCTGAAAAACATTATTTGAATGTTTTTGGGATGTTATCCTAATGTTCGGTAAACCACTTAAACTTAATGGGAACGTTCGCTAATGTCCTGGGAATGTTCCAGGTTTTCTGAGTGTTTTGTTAAGCAGCAAGATCCACAATGTATTTTTGTTTGACCCAACAAGTGATTTTTTTGGGGGGGAGTGATCTGCATTTTTGCTTTATCTAGAAGTGAAAGCTGAAAGTAAGGTATTTTATAAACCAAAATCCACTCTGGGCTCAAGGGATGTGGAATAATTAATTATTAAAGACTACCAATACAATTGTTCAGAAGAGTTAGTATACTACTTTTGAGATCTTATGACATAGCTGTTTACAGATTTATCAGGTATGTGGCTTGAGTTTACCTTTAGCTATCACATTGGAACCACTTACTAACTCAATGACAGTCGCTGAAAACAACCATTTTGGTCGTTATTACAGTGTTTGTTGGAAGAATGGTGTTTTTTTGTGGTTTGTTATTTTTGCCAATAAAGTCTATTACAATCCTTTAAATTGGTAATTTTCTACATTTGAAACTCTAAATGAAACACTATTTTAATCCTATCCTTTAGGACTTGACATGCAATGATTGACATTAATTCTTGCATGACTTTTAAACCTGGGCAAAAGCCAAACTTTCAGCATTTTAGGCATATTGATGCTATAAGTTACCGTAGTTGTAAAACATATGTTTGCGTATATCTGCCATAATCAGGGTTATGTTATGTGGCTATTACGACATGCCACTTCTAGTCCCCTTGGCAGGTTGTCATATAATAGTTTGCATAACACAGCGGTATGAGATCTTATTGTGATCTTATTGTGACTCATGAGACAAGTTTAGCATTTTCAGTGAAGAGGAGGCATATTTCTTCATAGTTTCGTCAGACTGGGATTGAAATCGCCACATCACAAATCATGCGGTAATGCTGAGGCCTTACAGCCGAGGCAACAGCGCCAGGCCGTTTCCTATATAGTACAGTTGATAGAGGCTGGTGGTTGGATTCAAACCACACAAGCGTGACGGAACAGGCGGCTCGAAGTTTGAACTTAACACAACGCCTCCAGGTTATACTGTACAGAAGCTGTGTGGCCGCTTGTTTCTCATATTTAGATGCATTTTTGGCAGATATGAGTGGTTATGTAGGAAGTCTTGAAGGGCAATAACATTGAAAAATACAGAATAATTTAGATATTTCTTTTAAGGTTCAGAGTTCAGGTCAGATTTATAAACCAGGCTTTACAAAGCAGTGGAGCTGGAGAAATGTTTGCTATTTATGACAATTGTTTCTTATGTGTATTTCTATTCATTATCTAGACTAATAGATGTACAACAGGGTGTGAAGTAAGTCATTTAGATCGTAGTTTAAAAGCAGGTTATTGAACAAGATTAATCAAGCTAAACATCAGTATTGACTATCATAAACTTATCAAACAGCCTCACTAACGATAATTGAGTCAATCAGTTATAATACAGGCTTATTTAAATAATTACATCTCATTTCCTCACAATATTCATTAAAACTATATCTATATTTGATGAAACATTGAATTTGGCCTTACTACTATTAGCCAATAGAAACACACTGAATAACAGATTCATGCATGGAAAAACAGATTAGTAAAAAACAATCTAAAGGAAGTTTGTTTTTAAAGTGTCTGTCCTATCTGAGAGATATAAAAAAGATCAGGAAACAATGGACATTTTTTGACACATTTCACCCCTTTTTTAAGCACTAAACTACTTCCATATCCTCTTATGGATCCTTTAAGCGCGAATCCCGCTCGATTCCCGTTAGCATCAAAATAAAGCTTAACTTCTTGTTAATCCAGCCTCTGTGTCAGATTTCAAAAAGTCTTTACAGCGAAAGCAAACCATGCGATTATCTGAGGACAGCGCCCTGCATACAAACACATAAATAATTTTTCAACCAGGCAGGTGCGACACAAAAGTCAGAAATAGCCATATAATAAATGCCTTACCTTTGAAGATCTTCTTTTTGCAATATCAAATGTCCCAGTGACACAATGAATGGTTGTTTTGTTCGATAAGTTCCTTCTTTATATCCCCAAAATGTCCATTTATTTGGAGCGTTTGATTCAGAAATGCACCGGTTCCAACATGACTACAAAGTATCTAAGTTACCTGTAAACTTGGTCCAAACATTTCAAACAATGTTCCTAATCCAACCTCAGGTATCCTAAAATGTAAATAAATGATCAAATTTAAGACGGAATAAACTGTTTCTAATACCGGATAAAAACAACGTGAAGCGCACTCCACTTCACACGCAACAAAAGACTAAAGCCCTTCAGAGTGACATCTACAAAGAACAGCCCTACTTCTTCATTTCTCAAAAGAAAAACATCGAACAATTTCTAAAGACTGTTGACATCTAGTGGAAGCCATAGGAACTGCAATCTGGGCCCTAATAAATCAGGTCTCCCATAGAAACCTATTGGAGAAAACAGTGAACTCAAAAAAACTTTCCCTGGATGGATTGTGCTCGGGGTTTTGCCTGCCAAATCAGTTCTGTTATACTTACAGACATTATTGTAACAGTTTTAGAAACTTCAGAGTGTTTTTTTATATCCAAATCTACTAATTATATGCATATCCTAGCTTCTGGGCCTGAGTAGCAGGCAGTTTACTTTGGGCACGCTTTTCATCCAGATGTGAAAATACTGCCCCTATCCCAGAGAGGATATATACTTCAATAAAAACATTTAACCGTTACCGGGCTATCTTTAGACGAATGCGTGACGCTTGTGGGAGTCGTAGAGCAAAATGGAGAACACAAACAGAGTCTTTCCATAGAGATGAGGCCAAACCGTTCAGAAGCTACAGATGTTTTTGTGAGAAGACCAATTTTTCGGGATGTCTCATGGTCTGACAAACACCGATTGTAGCTTAACCACTTCCACCATAGATGTGGAAGGCTGCCATTGGCGAATGCGGTTGATTGAGACCCAGCCCATGCAACAAAAAAAACATTACTCTAGATTAAACAGACGTATTTTGATGGGGATTTTTTTATTATGCTAATTAAATCTAGGGAGTTGTTTAAGATAAGTTATTGCATCCATTAAAACATGTTCATTGTTTTATCCTTAAAGGTACCCAGATCATTCATAGAGTAATTACTAGTGTTTATACATATGCATTTGGAAACTATTCAGACCCCTTCCCTTCTTCCACATTTTGTTATTGTACAGCCTTATTCTAAAATTGATTTACTGTTTAAAGGCCCACATCAATCTACACACAATACCCCATAATGACAAAGCGTAAACAGTTTTTGAAATTTTTGCAGATTTATTTAAACAAAAAAACTGAAATAACTTATTTACATAAGTATTCAGACCCTTTGCTATGAGACTCAAAATTGAGCTCCGTTGCATCCTGTTTCCATTGATCATCCTTGAGATGTTTCTACAACTTGATTGGAGTCCACCTGTGGTAAATCCAATTGATTGGACATGATTTCGAAAGGCACACACCTGTCTATATAAGGTCCCACAGTTGACAGTGCATGTCAGAGCAAAAACCAAGCTATGAGGTCGAAGGAATTCTCTGGTCTGATGAAACCAAGATTGGGCTCTTTGGCCTGAATGCCAGGCATCACGTCTGGAGGGAACCTGGCACCATCCCTACAGTGAAGCATGGTGGGGGCAGCATCATGCTGTGGGGATATTTTTCAGCGGCAGGGACTGGGAGACTAGTCAGGATCGAGGGAAAGATGAATGGAGCAAAGTACAGAGAGATCCTTGATGAAAACCTGCTCCTGTAGACCACACTGTAGACCGCCAAAATTCAGCATTTTGACATGTTCCTCCGTCAACCATGGGTGTGTTCGTAAATTCAATCTGGAGTGCTCAGAGTGTGCTCTGGGTGTTCGTAAATTCAGAGCGTTGTCAGATTGTCCATTCGTAAATTCAGAGTGTTTCGCTCTCAGAGCGTTCAGAGCTCACACTGGACGCTCTGGCCAAGGAGTTAGGTTCATCCGAGCATTCTGACCTCAGAACGGCAGTCAAGCACCCAGGCTAACTGGCTAACGTTGGCTAGCTGGCTAGCTACTTCCAGACAGAAATGAGAGGACGCCTCACACTGACCATTTTACTCGCCCTAGCAGAGCTGGTTAGGCTGTTTTCATGTTATCAAGAGTGTTGGTGGCAGTAACTGTGCTGCTGGCAACAATTTAATTACTCTTCTTTGCCGACGTTTACTGACACCGGCCATATTCAACGGGTGTTGAGCTTTCGTAAATTCATCAGTTATTCTGCATTCTGGCACACTCGGATGAGAGTGCTCTGAAATCGAAGTAGAGAGCCAGAGTGAATTTACAAACGCACCCCACGTGTCAGTTCCAGGAAGATTTTAACCCACTAGTTCCAAAATGTCTCCAAGTTTCCCCATCATTGTAGGTATTTTGTTGCTTTGACAAACACATTTCTGAAGATTATTATTTATTTTGTGTGATTAGTGATTCATTCATGTCTGTCCCTCAATTTAAGGTCAACCTTGTTACATGAACTGAACTCTCGTTTTAATATGGTGAAACTATTCCTTTAAAACAAACATTGAACATCTAATAGTCAAATCATAGAGTAAAAGGAGGTGAGCTGGTTCTACTTATTGGCCATTTTCTGGTGTTTTGTGGTGGAAAACCGAGCAGGTCGATAGACAGGCTAGAAATGTTTTAACAATAACATTTGTTGGTGGAAGCTTGCATTCAATTGCCACTCCCTGTTGCACACAAGCTTCCATTACCCCTGTTACAAGGAGATTTATGGCTAATTTAAGAAATCAGCAACCCTGTTATGGTCAACGCTGGTACTTTATTTGGAACTTTAATAGGCACTTACTATAGTAATTGTTTTATTTAAACTTTTGATATGGGTAGACGTTTTTTATGAAGTTGAAAGTGTGCTCTTTATGACAATGTTAAAATTAGGTGAAATTTAATTAAAGTTTATTTTTACCAAGCTACACTTTTCAAAAGGCGTCGAATTAGTGAAACGACCCAGGTATATACAGGTAACTGGCAAATAAAGGAAACACCAACATGAAGTGTCTAAATAGGGTGTTGGGCCACCACATGCCAGAACAGCTTCAATGCACCTCAGCATAGATTCTATAAGAGTCTGGAACTCTATCGGAGGGATGCGACTCCATTCTCCCATGAGAAATTGTTAATGGTGGTGGAAAACGCTTTCTCAGACACTGCTCCCGAATCTCCCATAAGTGTTCAGTTGGGTTGAGATCTGGTGACTGAGACAGCCATGGCATATGGTTTACATCATTTTCATGCTCATCAAACCATTCAGTGACCACTCGTGCCCTGAGGATGGGGAAATAGTCATCCTATGGAGGCATAGCCATGGTAGCCAAAATAATTGCCTGCCCAGCATTTTATACATGACCCTAAGCATGATGGGATGTTAATTGCTTAATTAACTCAGGAACCACACCTGTGTGGAAGCACCTGCTTTCAATATACTTTGTATCCCTCATTTACTTAAGTGTTTCCATTATTTTGGCAGTTACCTGTATCCTCTGGCCCTGTGACCTTCACTTGTTTTCAAACAGGCATAAAAATGCCTCACCCTGTCTTGGAGTGGTGGCTGATATGCCGCTCTGCCACATTTTCCCACAAGCCTCACTATATATCTATATGACATGGTTGGGTGCACCCCTCATGTTGCAGCTGAAGGCTTTTTGCCAGCCAGTCTTTCATTGCCTTTGGGTGTTTGAGTCATTACTGCTATTTTCTGCAATGGATCCAGGGGGTGGGGAAGAGAGGGGAATGTTGTTGTTTGTTTCCCGCTGAGGTGCACAGGTCAGGCGGGAGACTTTGTTTACAAGGCGTAGCTACTTGGCTCAGGCACCAGAGTTGTGTTTATGAACAATGTAGTCTGCAGTTCCCTGCGGCTCCATCTGTAAAAAAATATGTTTGAGCAGAATGTCAAGCTGACCTCGACAGCTACTCCTCTAACTCAAATTATATGCAGTGTGTGTGTTTGTGTGTGTGTTAACTGTGTTTGGTTTGAGTGTTTAAGAGTTTAGTATAAGGCGGTGCACATTCTTTTTACAAAGCATATGAAAATATTTTCCAGATTAGATATAAAACAAACTACATAAGTCAATCAGTGAATTCAGAGAGAGAAAATACAGGCCCTGCACGTCACTAGCACAGGGACAACAGAACAGCTAATCATTTACTGTGAGTGTACTGCTGGTCTCACATGATCAACTCAGTTAAGTCTAATCAAGTGGAGTCCTTGGGAGTTTTATTTCCGTTTTGCCTGGAATACAAAGCAAATAAAAACAAGCCTCACATCCCTCATTCCAAAGACTAGAAAACCCTGAGTACACTCAATATATCTTCAATGTCATGTAGGTATTCCTGTTTCCAAACACAAGGCCGAAGCCACCACTGGGCAGTGTGCACAGAAAAGAAAGTCATAGTGGTGTGTTAATTACAGATGGCCCTCTATCAATCATGCCCCTTGTGGCTGACAATTCAATTCCTACTAGGCCTGGCTGGCTTTCTGCGCCCTTCACAGTCCGCAGGCTGTGCACAGCGTTCACAGTCCCAGCGCACTGCATTGCACACAACCCCCACATCAATCCCCCTCTGCTGCACAGCACAGGCATAAATCACATGGGGGAAGAAAAAAGAAAGAATCATTCATCAGGACAGTGGAGAAACAGACAAAGAGGGAGATAGAGAAACAGGGAGGAAGGGAGAGAAATAGAGATGGTAAGGTAAGGCCGTTATTTAATCTGGTGTTTTCATTCAACATAAAGCGTAAGAATAGAAGAACTGCAGGAGCTGCAGGGAATCAAGTAGGCAAGCTACTTGAACTAAATGAATAAAGGAATGAGGAGGGTCCCTATCAGGAACAGCACAGGAGGCTCTTGAAGGAAGGACGGCTCATAATAATGGGCCGGAACGGAGCGAATGGAATGGCATCAAAGATATGGAAACCATGTGTCTGATGTATTTGATACCGTTCCAGTTAATCTGCTCCAGCCATTACCACGAGCCTGTCCTCCCCAATTAAGGTGCCACCAACCTCCTGTGGTGCACAGGAGCTTTCAGGAAAGCACTATTCAACGGGCCTTGTAGACACTGACACAACTAGCAGCGCTTTTAATGAAGCAGTGTAAAGGATATTTCTGTAATTTGCTGGCTCATCTGTCTGTTTTAGAGGAGTGTTTGTTCGTTGTCTGACTAGCGTCTACTCCCCAGCAACAGATATTGCAACATGACCTCACAAACTAGCATTGATTATTGACCTCAAGTTCATATTATGACTGTTCTGGTTAGCTAACGGACTCATATATGAAGTAACTCCAACATAAATGTTTTTTCTGAACCTCTTTCCTCCCACCACTTTCGTAGGCTTTTTGTTCATTTATTAGGGTTCATGATGGGAATTTTCCATTTCAAAAGAGCGAGAGGAAATCCCATTCCACTTTGTCCTAAACCGAGCATTTCTGCAGGCTCCAAGACAAGGGTTAATTAGACTATAATTGGTCATTTAATTTGAGTTGTAGTCCAATCATTAATCAAAGTAATCACTATCAGTGTTAATTGGAATCATTCTGACATTCTTGATTTCTTGTTTCTATTTTTTATTGTGTGCTTGTTTGACATTTTACTGCACTGTTAGGAGCTAGGAACACAAGCATTTTGCTGCACCTGCTATAACATCTGCTAAACTGTTTACACGACCAGTAAACTTTGATTTGAGAAGCACTAATAGTTGCTGGCAGAATAATTGGTGACAGCCTTATCCTTTGTCCAAATCTAGCGGTTGTGCTACCAAGTTTAATAAATTGGTCAAATATATTGTTGAGTTCACTCTAATTGAAGTATGTTTGGCTAAATTCTGAAAATAGAAGAACAGCAAATGACTTCCAGTGGCTTCATTTTTCTTCACCATGGAAATGTAATATGTGTGAAATGATTCAATTTGCTGGTAATTTTTGTAGTCAATTACAACTCTTACACCATATTAGGGTACGACCAGGTTTGTGCTGTGTGGCTTATATGAAGACATAACCTGGAAAAGCACTAATCTCCATTCAGTCATTGAAGATAGTGGGTAGCAAAAAGGAAGACATGTTGGCATGTGTAATGTATTCCCATGTGGTTGGTGGATTGAAGTGGACACGCACCTCTACACTGTTGTATGTTCTTTAAATGACAGTTATGAAAATACAATATACAGAGCAACAATACAATGCCTTGTAGAAGGACTGTTCAGTATATACATAGCCATTTCTCTGTGCCTTCTGGTAAAGATGAACATAAAATGTGTGCCTTTATTTCAAACCACATGCAGGACGTTCTGTAGGCTCTGGTCTATCCTGGGGGCCCAGACATTTATCAAAAAAACAAAAAAACGACAGGATGTGGAATAGGAAATCAATATTCAAAATGCTACAAAACTTCCAAAACCTTTCAATGAGTACTTCATATACATCTTGAATATTTGTTCATTTACATTCTTAAATCTACATGTCATCATCTGCATAACATTTTGTAGTTTTGTCAGTAATGCAGAGCTAGTCTGGGGGCTTGAGTCTACCTACAAAAGAACCATCACAAAATAATGATTAAAAGGTAGGAAGATATTAAGAGAAACAAATTATCAAAAAATTATGTTTCTTTTCAAGTTAACGATTTGCCATTAGTCCTGTGTGGTATCATTACTATTTTTGTCCTCTTGTATTCATTTTCCCTTTGGCAGTCCCATGTGATTCACAAAATGTTGCTTCCAGATTTCAACCTCTTCTAGGTTCAGCATTAGGTGCTGTCCAGGCCCAGCTCACTGTGAAAGGCATAAGGGTGAGTTATAAGTGCACTGAGCACACAGATTACGCCACCTCTTTTAAAGCACTGTCATTTAACCTCTCCATGTAGTTCCGAAGCTCCTTGGAGTCCCCCAGCTCTACATCTTGGCACACCCACTTAATGTCCTGGCTGTGGCTCATGCTCAGTGTGCTGACAGTGGGGCAGCCATTGTCTGGCGGGATGGTGGTGAACGTGGTGAACTTCACACGCTTCCTCTTTGTGGTAGGCGAGTCTCCTTTGCTGTCCTTGGCTGTGCAGCTCGCCCTGTCTGCTGCCCGGTGTACCTGGCCCTGCACGTTCTTCTGGGAAGAGGCCCCGTTGAGCAGGTGGCTGCCCTCTTCCAGCCCGGCACTGCAGTCCACCATGGAGGTGAGCTCGTCCTGCTGTGGGGACAGGCTCATGTGGCTCTCCAGCAGCTCTGCCTCGTTCCCCAGCCACACCCAGTCGTGGGCGTGGTTCATGCTCTCCTGGCCCTCGATGGACAGCTCCTTGTGGCGGTACTTGAGGGTGTAGGAAATGCAGTTGATGAGGAAGACCAGGATGGCCAGGCAGAAGACCCCCAGCAGGGCGTACATGCCGATCTCCAGGTCAGTGAGGCCCCGGGCTGTCTGGATCAGATCATCCTCCATGTTGTGGCTGCGAGGGAGATCCACCTGGGCAGGGAAGTCTGGCATGTTCTGGACCTGGTTCCCATCGTCTGACAGCTTGTCTCCATTGGGCCTCCTGATGATGGTACTCTTAGTGGTGGTGGTGACCTTCCTCATGACACCGTCCTCCATGTCGGAGATGGAGCTGCCGTAGTAGTGGGCTTCTAATCCAGTCCTGTCCTGGGAGGGGGACTGCTGCCTGCGATCGCTGGCCCTGTTCTCCAGCTCCTCGCCCTCTGGCCCATAGTCACTGTTTCTGGAGGTGCCACCGTCGCTCTGGCCAAACTTCACCTTGACGTTGCAGTTCCCTGCAGCCAAAACGCTGCGACGCTTGAACTTCTGGCAGAGCTCACAGACGGTCATCTCCACCCTGACCAGCAGGCCCTGGCCCTCAGCCTCGGTCACGATCACAGGCCACTTCCAGGAGGGGTCCTGCTGCACCGTCACCACCTCCTCATCCAGAGACGTGGCCGTCAGGACAAAGTAGTCTGAGTTGTACAGGTCCAGAGGAGCCATGGAACCATCACTGAAGTGCAGCCACGCGCTGATCAGGGCCTCCTGGACAAAGACACACACACAGTGAGTAGGTAACACACACACACACAAACAAGAGCAAAGAAAATAACAAACAAAGAAAAATAATCTCATGTAACACTGACAGAGACCTCAAGCAGGGTCACATTACCACAATTTCGTAGAGCAGCAACCTCGCCATTAGTAGAGAATAATGAAGGGTTGAAAAATACCTATTTAAAACCTATTTATTTATTAGTTCTAAGAATGTAGAAATAAGACAGAGCCTATTTCAGAAATGTTCCTGTGCTATTATTTCATTAGGCAAGCTTATCGTATACATCACTGTACATAGTAATTGGTAACTGCCAAAATTAAAGAAATCAAACTATTTCCATGAGGGAAACATTTCTATCACAGGAACAAGAAAGCAAACAAGACTTCAAACGTACAAGGTTCAAAGGATCAGAATGTAAAATTACAACAACAAAATATACTTTTATACTCTTTTTTGCATTTTTAGAAATGTAGGCCTCCAGCACTGTGGGTCATAAAAGCCATATACAAAAGTATGTGGACACCCCTTGAAATTAGTGGATTCAGATATTTCAGCTACACCTGTTGCTGACAGGTGGACGGCTGAGTACTGAAGCGCGTAAAAATCGTCTGTCCCCAGTCCAACAATCACTAGCGAGTTTGAAACTGCCTCTGGAAGCAACGTCAGCACAATAACTGTTTGTCGGGAGCTTCATGAAATGGGTTTTCATGGCCGAGCAGCTGCACACAAGCCTAAGATCACCATGCGCAATGCCAAGCGTTGGCTGGAGTGGTGTAAAGCTGCCTTCATTTGAATCTGGAGCAGTGGAAACGCGTTCTCTGGAGTGAAGAATCACGCTTCACCATCTGGCAGTCTGTGTTTGGCAGATGCCAGGAGAACGCTACCTGCCCCAATGCATAGTGCACACTGTAAAGTTTGGTGAAGGAGAAATAATGGTCTGGGGCTGTTTTTCATGGTTAGGGCTATGCCACTTAGTTCCAGTGAAGGGAAATCTTAACGCTACAGCATTCAATGACATTCTAGACAATTCTGTGCTTCCAACTTTCTGGCAACAGTTTGGGCAAGGCCCTTTCCTGTACAAAGCAAGATCCATACAGAAATGGTTTGTCGAGATCGGTGTGGAAGAACTTGACTGGCCTGCATAGAGCCCTGACCTCGACTCCATCGGATGAATTGGAACGCCGGCTGTGAGCCAGGCCTAAAGCCTTCCCAGAAGAGTGGAGGCTGTTATAGCAGCAAAGGGGGGACCAACTCCATATTAATGCCCATGATTTTGGAATGAGATGTTCGACGAGCAGGTGTCCACATACTTTTAGTCATATAGTGTATTAAACTAGTGGGAATCATAAGGTAGAGGATAGCTCACTAAAGTGCCATTGTTTTGTTACCTCAGCTGCTGTGCTCAGCAGTGGGGCTGCTGAGGGGAAGACAGCTCATGATAATGGCTGGAATGGAGCCAATGGAATGGCATCAAACACATGGAAACCATGTGTTTGATGTTTATTTGATACCATTCCACTGATTCCGCTCCAGCCATTACCACGAGCCGTCCTCCACCAATTAAGGTACCATCCACCACCTCCTGTGGTGCTGAGACAGCTGAAGGGACACAGATTAAAAGATAGGGAAAATACAGTATCAGACAGTCACATTAAAGACAGCAAATGGGGATTTGCCACAGACAAGCATCTTAAGTCCCTTTCTTGCTGTGATGTTGCTTTTTAATATGGCCACAGGACAAATCACCGGGAGCAGGGAAGGAGATCCATCAGTGGGCTGCAATTGCGCTCTAATTACATATCCTCTAGGGGAATTCCTGCACGCTTATCCCCGCACGGACATTATACCTACAGAGATAGGACTGATAAAACTAGCCTGTCCTCCATCTGTCCTTCTCTAGAAAGAGAAAGGGATCAAAGTGTTCATGAGAGAAGGAGAGCAAGGGAGAAAGGAATGCATAAGACGATAGGACAGCTAGAGTTTGGCCTGTAAATTGTGTTTTCTTACAGAAACTTGCAGTGTTGCTTTTACACGCTCTGAGATTAAGCTTCCCTTTCTATTAGATGCCCAAGGAAACACATTCTGTCACACTCTGCCTTTCAAGAGTTGGAGTTAAGAGGGTTAGGAATGCAGTGGAACAAACAAACAAGCGCAGGCATTCACACACACACACACACACACACACACGTTCACAGTACTTACTGAATGTTCACATTAAAGGACTGCAATTGTGTGAAATGGGATCCAAACAGACAAGGCTTACATTAAATAAACTACTATAAACTGTTTCTTAAATCCTAATTTTAATGAAAGGGGCTGCTAACTGATCGTTTTCAAAGATCTGCAGTATGTTGCACAGACCTGTTTTGGGCTCTGCAGCACTTCCTGTGTGGTTGCCGTGGCGAGGATTGCCTTGTTGCTTCCTGGGCTGAGCTGCAGGGACAGAGCCAGGCCGGTGACCAGCTGCACCCCCAGCTCTGTGATGGTTACTTTGTTATTCACTACCGTCACCGTCTTCTCTGCCAGGATGGAGTCAGACAGGGGGGACAGGACCTGGGACAACACAAGGGAGATGGAGAGAGAGAAACCCTTGGGATTAATCCAGATTATGGACGGGACATGAAAAGCATTACTCTTTGAAATAAACAATTATTACATTATTCCAGGATGCTCTGTAAATCCTGCAGTGATTCTCAGCTCTGACCTTGATGCCTTCCAACATTATGCTGGCTTCCATTTAATTTGATGAGTATATAGATTGAGTTATTTGATGGTAAATGGAGTGACCTGAACAAGCCCTTCCACTATTCATTGTCAGGTGTTTATCCAGGAAACATTAATCAAATGATGATGTGGAGAGAAATCCACCAGCAATACACACTGGAGTAGGCAAGGACCGATCAAGGACACATTTCTGCTGTTAATGGACCGTTCCTAGTAATCCAATTAGTGCAAACCTAATTTCATTAATCTCATTTTGAAAATCAAAGAGATCTTTCCATGCGTGCCCAATCATTGAGACCCCTCTATAGCTGTATCGCAGAATAGAACAGCAGCGTCTGGTAAGACAAGGGGCGGCGGACTATGTATTTTTGTAAATAACAGCTGGTGCACAATATCTCAGGAAGTCTCAAGGTTTTACTCGCCTGAGGTAGAGTATCTCATGATAAAATGTAGACCACACTACCTACCTAGATAGTTTTCATCTGTATTTTTCGTAGCTGTCTACATACCACCACAGACAGAGGCTGGCACTATGACCGCACTCAATGAACTGTATTCCGCGATATGCAAACAGGAAAACGCTCATCCAAAGGCGGCGCTCTTCGTGGCCGGGGACTTTAATGCAGGGAAACTTAAATCGGTCTTACCAAATTTATATCAGCATGTTAAATGTGCAACCAGAGGGAAAAAACATAAAAAGCTCTCCCTCGCCCTCCGTTTGGCAAATCTGACCATAATTCTATCCTCCTGATTCCTGCTTACAAGAAAACATTTAAGCAGGAAGCACCAGTGACTCGATGAATAAAAAAGTGGTAAGATGAAGCAGATGCTAAGCTACAGGACCGTTTTGCTAGCACAGACTGGAATATGTTCCGGGATTCCTCTGATGGCATTGAGGACTACACCACATCAGTCTTTGGCTTCATCAATAAGTGCATCAATGACGTCGTCCCCACAGTGACTGTACGTACATACCCCAACCAGAAGCCATGGATTACAGGCAACATCCGCACTGAGCTAAAGGCGACTCTAACCCGGAAGCTCATAAGAAATCCTGCTATACCCTCCGACGAACAATCAAACAGGCAAAGCGTCAATACAGGACTAAGATCGAATCGTACTACACCGGCTCTGACGCTGGTCAGATGTGGCAGGGCTTGCAAACCATTACAGACTACAAAGGGAAGCACAGCCGAGAGCTGCCCAGTGACATGAGCCTACCAGACGAGCTAAACTACTTCTATGCTCGCTTCAAGGTAAATAACACTGAAACATGCATGAGAGCACCAGCTGTTCTGGAAGACTGTGTGATCACACTCTCCGCAGCCGATGTGAGTAAGACCTTTAAACAGGTCAACATTCACATGGCCGCAGGGCCAGACGGATTAGGTGTTACTGCGAGCATGCACTGACCAACTGGCAAGTGTCTTCACTGACATTTTCAATCTCTCCCTGTCCAAGTCTGTAATACCAACATGTTTGAAGCAGTCCCTGTGCCCAAGAACACTAAGGTAACCTGCCTAAATGACCACTGACCCGTAGCACTCTGTAGCCATGAAGTGCTTTGAAAGGCTGATATTGGCTCACAACACCATTATCCCAGAAACCCTAGACCCACTCCAATTTGCATACCGCCCTAACAGATCCACAGATGATGCAATCTCTATTGCACTCCACATTGCCCTTTCCCACCTGGACAATACAATAACTACGTAAGAATGCTGTTTATTGAGAATGCTATTCATTGACTACAGCTCAGTGTTCAACACCATAGTGCCCTCAAAGTTCATCAAAAAGTCTGGGACATAACACCTCTCTCTGCAACTGGATCCTGGACTTCCTGATGGCCACCCCCAGGTGGAAAGGGTAGGTAACAACACATCCGCCACGCTGATCCTCAACACAGGGGCCCCTCAAGGGTAGGTGCTCAGGCCCCTCCTGTACTCCCTGTTCACTCATGACTACACGGCCAGGCACGACTCCAACACCATCATTAAGTTTGCAGATGACACAACAGTGGTAGGCCTGATCACCGACAACAATGAGACAGCCTATAGGGAGGAGGTCAGAGACCTGTCCGTGTGGTGCCAGGACAACAACCTCTCCCTCAACGTGATCAGGACTGGCCACCCCTCATTGCCTGGTTCCTCTCTAGGTTTCTTCCTAGGTTTTGGCCTTTCTAGGGAGTTTTTCCTAGCCACCGTGCTTCTACACCTGCATTGCTTGCTATTTGGGGTTTTAGGCTGGGTTTCTGTACAGCACTTTGAGATATCAGCTGATGTAAGAAGGGCTATATAAATACATTTGATTTGATCAAGACAAAGGAGATGATTGTGGACTACAGGAAAAAGAGGACCGAGCACGCCCCCATTCTCATCGACGGGGCTTTAGTGGAGTAGGTTGAGAGCTTCAAGTTCCTTGGTGTCCATATCACCAACAAACTAACATGGTCCAAGCCGACCAAGAAAGTTATGACGATGGCACGACAAAACCTATTCCCCCTCAGGAGACTGAAAAGATTTGGCTTGGGTCCTCAGATCCTCAAAAGGTTCCACAGCTGCACCATCGAGAGCATCCTGACTGTTTGTGTCACTGCCTGGTATGGCAACTGCTCGGCCTCCGATGACAAGGCACTACGGAGGGTAGTGCCACTGGGGCAAAGATTCCTGCCATCCAGGACAGTGACACACACACACACACACACACACACACACACACACACACACACACATATATATATATATATATACATATGATTCCTGCCATCCTGGACAGTGACACACACACACATACATATACACACACATACATATATATATATATATATACACATATATATATATATATCCACACACACACACATATATATATATCCACACTACGATTCAAAAGTTTGGGGTCACTAAGAAATGTCCTTGTTTTTGAAAGAAGAGCAAGTTTTTTGTCCATTAAAATAACATCAAATTGATCATAAATACAGTGTAGACATTGTTAATGTTTTAAATGACTGAAGAGGTGACTCTGGGATTGTAACAATCGTCGTAGAGAGGTGACCAAGATGCAGCGTGGCACGTGTTCATGATTATTTATTTCAATCAAACAAACACTTGAAAAAATAACAAAGGGAAACGAAAGCGCACAGTTCTGTCAGGTACAGAAACACAAAACAGAAAACAACTACCCACAAACACAGGTGGGAAAAGGCTGCCTAAGTATGATTCCTAATCAGAGACAACGATAGACAGCTGCCTCTGATTAGGAACCATACTCGGCCCAAAACAAGGAAATACAAAACAGAATGCCCACCCCACACCCTGACCTAACAAAATAGAGAAATAAACCGTCTCTCTCAGGTCAGGGCGTGACCGGGATGCTGGCCTTCTAGGCAGAGTTGCAAAGAAAAAGCCATATCTCAGACTGGCCAATAAAAATAAAAGATTAAGATGGGCAAATGAACACAGACACTGGACAGAGGAACTCTGCCTAGAAGGCCCGCATCCCGGAGTCGCCTCTTCACTGTTGATATTATTTTTTTTGCGGGTATATTTAATGAAGCTGTCAGTTGAGGAATTGTGAGGCGTCTGTTTCTCAAACGAAACACTCTAATGTACTTGTCCTCTTGCTCAGTTGTGCACCGGGGCCTCCCACTCCTCTTTCTATTCTGGTTAGAGCCAGTTTGCCCTGTTCTGTGAAGGGAGTAGTACACAGCGTTGTACGAGATCTTCAGTTTCTTGGCAATTTCTCACATGGAATAACCTTCATGTCTCAGAACAAGAATAGACTGACGCGTTTCAGAAGAAAGTTATTTGTTTCTGGTCATTTTGAGCCTGAAAATCAGCACAACAGTTTTAAGCTGTGCTAACATAATTGCAAAAGGGTTTTCTAATGGTCAATTAGTCTTTTAAAATGATCAACTTGGATTAGCTAACACAACGTGCCATTGGAACACAGGAGTGATGTTTTCTGATAATCGGTGTCTGTACGCCTATGTAGATATTCCATTAAAAATCAGCCGTTTCCATCTACAATAGTCATTTACAACATTAACAATGTCTACACTCAATTTGAGATTATTTTAATGGACCAAAAAATGTGCTTTTCTTTCAAAAACAAGGATATTTCCAAGTGTCCCCAAACTTTTGAACGGTAGTGTATATTATTATTTTTTAAAACTGCATTGTTGTTTAGCGGCTTGATTATAAGCATTTCACTGTTGTATTCGGCGCATGTGACTAATACAATTTGATTTGATTTTAGCTCTTTGTGAAGGAATGGGTGTGACAGACCGGTAGTTTGGCCTGTCTCATCTCGTGCTTTTGGGCTGGGGAGTATTGTCCTCTGTGCCCAGCCTAACGGGAGGCAGGAGCCAGAGGACGGGTAGTGATGAGTGTGGAGGTGAGGGTACATCTGCCTGCAAGACAGATGGATGAGTCCACACTGTCAAGATGCTGATCGGTTTCACACAGATATCATTAACTGACTGCTATTTATCCAGTTAGCCTGTTTAGACTGACAAATGAAAGGACTCTGCTAGTGAGAGATGGCATGCTTACGCTCTGCACCAGGGTGAGGCCCCATTTACTGTAACCACAGCCCAGACCTGGAGACATGGGACCATTGATAACCACCTGTTTGGCTGACTGAATGCACAAATATAGATTTTATCTCCTCCACTCGACATTTGCACATCCCATTGTTATGACTGACTTAAGATGACTGGTATTTTCAGCCCTAATATTAAAACAGACAGCGATGTTTTACTGTTCTATTTTCCAACTCCTTTCACCTCCCCTTACTCCTCTCTCTATTCACACTTGTTCTGTTTATTCTTTCTCATCCGTTGTACTGAAACACCTTATTATAACACACATACTGTACTGTACACGCATGCAGACACATACAGCGTACCTGGATGGTGGTCATCCCCATGTCCAGTCCCACTAGTATGCGTCTGTCCTGTAGCTGAGCTATCTGGGGGTCCTCCACCTTCAAGAAGTCCCACACCAGCCCAGTGATGTCTGCCTGCCAATCACTGCCCAGCATAAAGGTCAGCTGACCACGGGGGTCGGCAGCTTCGGCCACAAAGTGTGTCAACACTCGAACCATGGCATTCTGGTACTGTAACGTGCAGCTCCTTCCTCTCCGGTCTTCATCATCCTCATCATCACTGTCCAGTGCAGACCTGCCATTACAAACAAAGCCAGTCATATAACATGAGAAACTAACCCCAAAACTGGACAAGTCTAACATGAACATCTCTAACACCCACCCACTGATAGCAAATTCTGTTCAGGATGCTGTAGGCAACCAATCATCTTCTCAAAGAAGGGAGTGTGTCTCAATGAGAATAGTTATTGCAGTGTGAAAACAAGGCTTACAAGGTTACAATGTTGCTTTTAAACAAATAACTGTATGTCATACATACACAGCACACTTTTAGTAAGATAAATATCAGTGTTTGCTCTGTAGAAGTAAATGCTGCCCCAGTAGCACTGGTGTCAAGCAGTGGGACAGGACAGGCGTGCCTCTGATAAACACCAGTGCTTTGTCAACAGTGTGCTAATCAGAGCACTGCAAAAAGTTACATCTAAGCAAGCCTAAATATCTTATATTGACTGATAATTCAATTTTTTCTTACCAAAATAAGCTAATAATTTTGCTTATTTTAATCTTAAATGGCAACTCCAACAATTTTAAATCTAATTTTCATGATCTCCAGCACAATACCAGTGTCTACATATGTGAAAACAGCATATTTTTATGTTTTGTAAAACAAATGAAAAGTTGGCCCGATGACATCATCAAAAGTTAAATCAGTGATTTTCAAACACCGAGATTCACGGTGACGTAGGGAACAAAAAAAAGTACTCTCGCTCTGTCTAGAAACTCGTTGCAGGTTTTCAAAATCACAGTTTTTCTTACTTTTAATCCTATGCTGTGAGCATTTTGTAGGACCTTATCTTTTTAACCACAGATCATAGAAATGTGCCGTTTCCATATGCACTGCTGTGAAAAAGTATTTCCCCCCTTTCAGATTGTCTCTACTTTTGCATATTTTTTATACTGAACATTATCAGATCTTCAACCAAAACCTAATATTAGATAAAGGGAACATGAGTGAACAAATAACACAACAATTACATACTTATTTCATAAACAATACCCAATGCCCCTGTGTGAAAAAGTAATTGCCCCCTTACACTCAATAACTGGTTGTGCCACCTTTAGCTGCAATAACTCCAAACAAATGCTTCCTGTAGTTGTTGATCAGTCTCTCACATCGCTGTGGAGGAATTGTGTCCCACTCGTAGACTTGATTGTATTTTGGATCATTGTCTTGCTGCATGACCCACCTGCTCTTCAGCTTCACCTCACAGATGGATGGCCTGACATTCTCCTGTATAATTCTCTGATACAGAGCAGAATTCATGGTTCCTTCTATTTAGACAAGTTGTCCAGTTCCTGAGAAAGCAAAGCATCCCCAAACCATCACACTACCACCACCACAGGTTCTTACTGTGGAATGCAGTGTTTGGTTTTCGCCAGGCATAATGGGACCCATGTCATCCAAAAAGAATGTCAGGCCATCCATCTGTGAGCTGAAGCTGAAGAGCAGCTGGGTCATGCAGCAAGACAATGATCCAAAACACACAATCAAGTCTACATGAAAATGGTTAAAAAGCTATTTTTAAAATATATTTTACCTTAAATTGTCTTTAAAAAAAATGTAAGTGAATTATCACTCAATATAAGATATTTAGGCTTTCTTTGATTTCACTTTTTGCAGTGAGGGCCTTGCTTATCCTATTGCCTCATCACCTCACATCTGGCAATAAACACACACACCTACAAGGTTTGATATTATAATGGGAGAGAAAAGAGTGAAAGTTAATCTCTTGAAATGTAATTATTCTGATTATCCTCTCTCATTGTATTTTTTCCTGTCCGATACCGTTAATAAGTATCCCTCGATGTGTGGCAGAATGGGGTCTGGCAATGAAGAGTGAAGACGCTAGCTAAGCTGGTTAGAGATCAGCCTTAAGGCTCAGGATTTCCACTGACAAGATAAAAAGGATTTCAGAACGAGGGTTATTTTGACAAGTACTCACAGCGATTAATTAGTCTTCAGTAAAACATAATAAAACAAGTAAAGTGAATAAAGAATTGCAAATGCCTGTCTGCGTTTATTACACTGCGGTGGGACATTTCCAACTTAACTGTAGTTTGGGTTTAGCAGCCCTTAGTAATATGAAATATGCCTTGAGGTGCCGATTCAGCAGATACCAGATTACATTTGGACCTGGCAAAATGTGGAAGCTATACCATCCACTAGGGGCAACATGAGTGCCTATTACCATCTAGTAGGTTTGCAGCTTGCTAAGGTGTTGTGGATGGGGATAGTGGATGGGCGTTTAAGCCGCTGACTCTAGTTCCGAGGGTCACGTGCTCGGCACCCGTTTTAGTTTTTTGGTTTTAAGCCTTTCCCAAAACCTTAAACCTTAACCACTCAGAATTAATGCCTAAACTTAAGTTTAACCCTATCACTAACCTTAACCCTAAACTTAACCATTCGAAATGAATGCCTAAATGTAAGTTTTTGTTTAACTTTTGCAGAGTTTGGCTGACAACTAAGATATGCCACTAAGGCATAATTAGAACGTCAAGCCATGGCATAATTCTATGACAACTAATATACAGCTCCACATGGCATAATTCTGTTGCTGCAGTTACGCCACGGGTTGGCGTTTTATTTGGAGATTGGGTTTGGGTTTAGCTGATCTAGTTTACAAATACTGTAGTGAGGGTCTTCCCTTGACATGTCCTTTACAGCAGAGCTCCCAGCTCCTATAGGCCAGGGTATGGGTAGTGGACAGGTCCAGTCCAGGGGGATTATTCCAAGTATGGGTAGAGGGAGAGCATGTGATTGGGGCAGAGCGAGAGAATGTGATTGGGAAAGAGTGAGAGCATGTGATTGGAAACCGAGTGAGAGCATGTGATTGGGGCAGAGTGAGAGCATGTGATTGGGGCAGAGTAAGATAATTTGAAAGGGCAGAGTGAGCGCATGTGATTGGGGCAGAGAGAGCAAATGTGATTGGGACAGAATGAGCAGACAACAGAGGTCCTGTGTGCATTTTCAGCTGATGGCTCCCAATCCCTATTGCTAGTATTTTACTCCTGACATAAATCTAATCTGCAGGAAGGCACGATGCAGCGATCTCCAATCTAATCGAAGATTAAAGGTCCAGGGCAGTCAAAAACGTGATTTCCTGTGTTTTATATACTTTTCCACACTATGTGGTTGTAATGATACTCTGAAATTGTGAAATTTATGATAATGCCCTTTTAGTGTAAGTGCTGTTTGAGAAGACTGCCAGAAATTTCACCCTGTTTTGGTGGGATGGAGTTTTGGCATTCCATGGGGACATCACCATGCGGTAAATGAATCTAATAGACAAATAAGAAGAGTTCAAACCTCTCTGCCAATAACAGCAAATATTCAGTTTTCCCCTCCCCACTCAGACCACTCCCAGACAGTCCTAGCAAAAACCTTGCTTGATAAATTGCCCGTTGCTAAAAAGCTTTTTTTTTTACCATTTTAATTGAAAACAATCACTATAACCAGGTCTCCATCCAACCTTTTTATGCTAATAAAGTACATGTCGGATAAAAAAATGTCACGGCAGGCCTGATGGAAACAGCAAATTTTTTGGTAAACTTTTTGAAATGTCGACAAAATATAATACACTAGACAAGGTGGGATATTTGTGTGTTGGTAAAATTCATTATGGGAGAAATGGCGGTATATTGGCAAATGTATAAAAAAAACAGAAATATCACATTTACATAAGTATTCAGACCCTTTACTCAGTACTTTATTGAAGCACCTTTGGCAGCGATTACAGCCTCGAGTCTTCTTGGGTATGATGCGACAAGCTTGGCACATCTGTATTTGGGGAGTTTCTTACATTCTTCTCTGCAGATCCTCTCAAGCTCTGTCAGGTTGGATGGGGAGCGTCGCTGCACAGCTATTTTCAGGTCTCTCCAGAGATGTACAATCGGGTTCAAGTCCGGGCTCTGGCTGGACCACTCAAGGACATTTGGAGACTTGTCCTGAAGCCACTCCTGCATTGTCTTGGCTGTGTGCTTAGGGTTGTTGTCCTATTGGAAGGGGAACCTTTGTCCCAGTCTGAGGTCCTGAGCACTCTGGAGCAGGTTTTCATCAAGGATCTCTCTGTACCAGTGTTTCCTCTGCGTTCATTTATGTGTGGCGATACACCACGACAGAATCATTCCCACCACACCAAAAGAACCATAGTTTCAATAAAGTTCTGTAAAGCACATTCACTTTTCTTGGTAAATAGATCATCTCAAGAAAGTGAGCAGTGCCCGGGTGACCAGTGTTCGATACAGACGCTCTGCAGCACGAAACACAATTCACTTGAATCACTTCAGAATGCACCTGCGCGAGAAACGGATCACCAGGGACCAGTGCGTGAGTGACCAGTAGGCAATACATAAGCTCTGCGGTGCGAAACACAATTCACGTGAATCACCTCAGAGTGCTCCTGCGTGAGAAACTGCAAGAAAGGTACGTTAGCTTGTTTGTTTGACTAACGTTAGCTAGCCAACTAGTCGAAGACACTTGGACCTTTTATCTATATTTTCAGTGGAAAAACGCCCCCATAAAGAAAATTACAATTAAAAACAGGTTCAGCCCCTGGTTTGACCGTGATCTGGCAGAGTTACTTCACCTCAAGAATTTCATTTGGCGAAAGGCTCGGCACACACACTCAGGCTGACTGGCTCTCGTTCAGGCAAATGAGAAATAAGTGCACTCAGGCTATCCGGAAGGCCAAAGTTAGATACTTTAAGGAGCATTTCTCTCTCTATGGGTCAAACCCCAAGAAGTTATGGAAAACGGTTAAAAACCTGGAGAATAAACCCTCCTCCTCACAGCTGCCCATGTCCCTTAAAGGTGATGTGGTTGTTACTGAAAAGAAGCACATGGCTGAGCTTTTTAAATCACCACTTCATTAAGTCAGGATTCCTATTTGACTCAGCCATGCCTTCTTGCCCATCCAACATTTCCTCATCTCCCACCCCATTCTAATGTGACTAGCCCCGATGCTCCTCCCTCTTTTCCCCTGCCCCGCTACGAAGTTTCTCCCTGCAGGCAGTCACTGAGTCCGAGGTGCTCAAGGAGCTCCTTAAAATTGATCCCAAAAAAACATCTGGGTCAGATGGTTTGGACCCTTTCTTCTTTAAGGTTGCAGCCCCTATCATCACCAAGCCTATCTCTGACCTCTTTAACCTCTCTCCTCTCTGGGGAGGTTCCCATTGCGTGGAAGGCCGCCATGGTGCGTCCTTTATTTAAAGGGGGAGATCAAGCTGATCCTAACTGTTATAGGCCAATTTCTATTTTGCCCTGTTTATCGAAAGTGTTGGAAAAACTTGTCAATAATCAACTCACTGGCTATATTGATGTCTATAGTATTCTCCCTGGTATGAAATCTGGTTTTCAGCTCAGGTTATGGATGTGTCACTGCAACCTTAATGGTCCTAAATGATGTCACCATTGTCCTTGATTCTAAGCAATGTTGTGCTGCTATTTTTATTGACTTGGCCAAAGCTTTTGATACAGTAGACCATTCCATTCTTGTGGGCCGGCTAAGGAGTATTGGTGTCTCTGAGGAGTCTTTGGCTTGGTTTGCTAACTACCTCTCTCAAAGAGTGCAGTGTATAAAGTCAGAACATCTGCTGTCTCAGCCACTGCCTGTCACCAAGGGAATACCCCAAAGCTCGATCCTAGGCCCCTCCCGGATTTTGTGTTAAACGCTCTACAACAAAGCTTTCTTAGTGTACAACAAGCTTTCTCTGCCCTTAACCTTGTTCTGAACATCTCGAAAACAGAGGTCATGTGGTTTGGTAAGAAGAATGCTCCTCTCCCCACTGGTGTGATTACTACCTCTGAGGGTTTAGAGCTTGAGGTAGTCACTCATCTCTGCATACCCATCGCAAGACCCACTGGTTGATGCTTATTTATAAAACCCTTTTAGGCCTCACTCCCCCCTATCTGAGATACCTACTACAGCCCTCATCCTCCACATACAACACCCGTTCTGCCATTCACAATCTATTAAAGGTCCCCAAAGCACACACATCCCTGGGTCGCTCGTCTTTTCAGTTCCCTGCAGTTAGTGACTGGAACGAGCTCCAAAAAAAACACTCAAACTGGACAGTTTTATCTCCATCTCTTCATTCAAAGACTCAATCATGGACACTCTTACTGACAGTTGTGGCTGCTTCGCGTGATGTATTGTTGTCTCTACCTTTTTGCCCTTTGGGATGTTGTCTGTGCCCAATAATGTTTGTACCATGTTTTGTGCTGCTACCATTTGTGCTGCTGCCATGTTATGTTGCTACCATATTGTTGTCATGTTGTGTTGCTACCATGCTGTGTTGTCATGTGTTTCTGCTATGCTCTGTTGTTGTTTAAAGTCTCTCTTTATGTAGTATTGTGGTGTCATATATATGATATATATTTATTTATTTATTTATTTTATCCCAACCTCCATCCCCGCAGGAGGCCTTTTACCTTTTGGTAAATAAAGGTTAAATAAATGAGTTAAATAAATAAACTAGTTAACTACATAAGCTAGCTATAACCTAAAAACTCTACTACCATAATTTAGATCTATAATATGGCTGCCACAATTGTAAAGGCAATTAGCTATCCAATATCCTCGAGTATGTTGATGATAGAAACATGGTTAACTAACGTTACTAGTCTAGCAAGTTAGCTAGTTAGTTTGTTTGGAACTGTATCAAGTGCAAACAAGATAGATAAATGGAGCTGTCTTCGATTTGATATTTATTTTCTCAGAATAGTTTATTGAAATATTTTCAGCCACAGCAGCGAACGAGAAAGGGAGAGAAGTGACAATAGTGTCAGGTAATGTTAACTTAGCTAGCTAGCATCAAATCCGCCTGAATTAAATGAAACTTTATTTCGTTAGTTAACTCTTTAAAAGCTTAAGCTATCGTTTTTAGAACAAGTGTGATCGATGCTTGGCTGCTGTTTGACAAACAAAAATAATCTTGCTCTTTTGTCTATAATAATCTTATCATGTAGGCTATAACCGCACTGTATATGCAAGCTGTTAGCTAGAGCACGTGTGCCAATACCAGAGTGGGCACTTACGCTATATAACGCAAACATTTTTTGTGACAAAACCATCAGTAGAATTAATTTGCACATCGGAATTTAACCGCAAAAGTTATTTTAATGTGCACTATGTCATCATGCACAGCCTTTTATCCACAACAAGTTAATTTGATGGAAAAACATCTCTGGTGGAAAAATGTGCATATTGTTTTTATGCACATTTTTGAATATTCGCATGAAAATTGGTCGGCAATTGGGTGAAAACCTAGCTAATAATGTACTTACTTGTTCCCCAGAATTTTTTGATATTGAGATAAAACGGCTGCATTGGACCTTTAATCTAATAGGTAAATCCAACTCGGGGAACAACTTACATCTGAAAGAAATTTCTCTCTCTCCTTCATTCACTCTCATTCCCAGATTGAGCTTCGGAAGAAATGTTTGTGTCATGCTGATTTTCCACTGCCCCGTGGACTCTGTTAGGTATTTGTTTTGGCATTTTGCTGCATGTTGTTTTTCTATTACAAAGACCTAATGAAGGTCATTTGAGGAGAGATGGACGGAACTGCAGCTGCATTTTCTCTTCCAAGAAAATCTATAGCTTTTTATGGTCTATATTTCTGAACAGCATTCAAGTGCGGGTGCACAATGTAATGTCAAAGGAGGCCAATTAGTGTCATTGTTTTGGAGAGGTCAGCATTTGAGGATAACACACAAGCACTTTTTTTCCTTTTTTTCACACAAGCCCTTACAGTGGGAAGAAAAAGTATGTGGCAGCAAAGCAGCCCCAAACCATGGTATCCCTCCATAGTTTACAGTTGGGATGAGGTTTTGATGTTGGTGTGCTGTGCCTTTTTTCTCCACACATAGTGTTGTGTGTTCCATTCAAACAACACAACTTTAGTTTCATCTGTCCGCAGAATATTTTGCCAGTAGCTCTGTGGAACATCCAGGTGCTCTTTTGCGACTTCAGATGTGCAGCAATGTTTTTTTTGGACAGCAGTGGTTTCTCTGTCCTCCCATGAACACCATTCTTGTTTAGTGTTTTACGTATTGTAGACCTGTCAACAGAGATGTTAGGATCTTCCAGAGATTTAGCTGACACTCTAGGATTCTTCTTAACCTTATTGAGCATTCTGCGCTGTGCTCTTGCAGTCATCTTTGCAGGACGGCCACTCCTAGGGAGAGTAGCAACAGCGCTGAAATTTCTGCATTTATAGACAACTTGTCTTACCGTGGACTGACTTTTAGAGATAATTTTGTAAACCTTACCAGCTTTATGCAAGGCAACAATTCTTAATCTTAGGTCTTCTGAGATCTTTTTTGTTCGAGGCATGGTTCACATCAAGCAATGCTTCTTGTGAATAGCAAACTCATCTTTTGTGAGTGTTTTTTATGGGGCAGGGCAGCTCTAACCAAAATCTCCAATCTCGTCTCATTGATTCAACTCCAGGTTAGTTGACTTCTGACTCCAATTAGCTTTTGGAGAAGTCATTAGCCTAGGGGTTCACATAGTTTTTCCAACCTACACAATTCTATATTTAATATAGACAAGAAAAATACAATAATTTGTGTGTTATTAGTTTAAGCACACTGAGTTTGTCTATTGTTGTGACTTAGATGAAGATCAAATCAAATTTATGCAGAAATCCAGGTAATTCCAAAGGGTTCACATACTTTTTCTTGCCACTGTATATTATAAGAAACATGCAGATGTTCTAAAAACAACATAAGAAGCACTTCCCAAATGCAACCTGTAACAAAGGAAACATAGCCATGATAAGAAAAGCATCATGACATGTTGCGCATCCCTCACAGAGAGCACACTTGTATCCCTGAGCGAGGGGAATGAATTAATGTGCCTGCTTGTAAATGGTTATCTTGGAGGGGGCTGGGTGGGGGGTAAGCAAACCTTGCAAATGAAACACTGAAGCTAGCGTTCTGGCAAGCACCCCACTCCCAAGGCCTGGACACTGTCGCCAGGGCCGGCTCCAGGCATAAGCGGTCACTTAGACCATAAAAAGCTATAGATTTTCTTGGAAGAGAAAATGCAGATAACCGTTTACAAGCAGGCACATTAATTAATCCCCCTCGCTCAGGGATACAAGTGTGCTCTCTGTCTCAACTTACTATTGAGAGTTAGAATAGTAGAATACACCAGGTGCAATTTCAATATTTGGTTGTACATCAGCAGTTTTTCTCTTGTTATGTCAGTCACTCGAATAAGGTGACAGTTAGCCATGTACATTTTTTGATTGGTAGTTAGTCTAGCCAGCTATTTAAACTTCTAGTAATCATGGCCGAATACTGGCCAAGCACGCAGGGTGCGTGCCCAGGGGTCTTGACTTCCAGGGGGCTGCCATTGATTTTGTTAGTCAGTCTCACTCAGATATCATATGAACATGGCGTAAGTCATGGCAAAATTTGTAGAATTGTAGGAATTTAGCTTTAAAGGCCCCCACCAGAGGGCACCCCTATTTCGATGTAATGCCTGTCCTATAGCATTAAGTCTCGTTTAGGTTCCACCTTCGAAGAATGATGCAGGCTTCTAATACATTTTCAGAAATTGGGGGTGGGAACGTTGTGGTGATTTCCACGTGTAGCAGAGAAAAAACAACAAGTAGGGCTGTCAGTGCAGCTAGCTAGCATTATCGAGCTAGCAATCTGTTACACCGTATTCAAAAGACTAGCCAGCTGGCTAAGCTATGGCAGGTTCTGGAGATGGATTTGTCATAAGCATTTAGGGAAAACTTTGCCACAGATGGATAGGAAAAAACTTTGACTTTGCCATCTATTGTTATCTCCAAAGTTTTGGCATGTTCCATTCGGCCGCAAATCCGCCATAGAAATAGAAAGAATAAGATGAAGCTCTGGTAATATGGATAGCCTAACTACTGAAAGGTTTGGACTAGAGATGCACCGTGTTCATTATATTACATTGTAATGAACACGGTGAAACCTTTGGTAGGCTACTGGCAGTCTATTCGGCTAAATTCAATTTAAAACTAAAACATTCCTCTCCACCGTCAAGAAAAGAGGCCACTAAAATGTTTTGCCACAAGGTGGCGGCCCCCCAACCAGAAGCTAGAGCCGGCCCTGACTGTCACTCCCCCTCCCTCTCTCTTTGTCTCTCTCTTTCTTTCTCTCTCTCCCCCGTGTCTGTGTGGAACACTTGGCAGCCTATCAGACGGAGGCAGGTCCCTTCTCTTGGTATTGTGGCTCTGAGTGGCCCCCTGCTCGGTGGACGGGTGCCGGTGCCGCTCTTGTCACCAGTCACGCTGCTACTTTGCAAGGTCACGCCTGTTATTCCCTGATAAACAAAGATGGTCCGTCTCCCAGAGATCTGTCGGCAGCCATGCCAGACCGGACACACACTCATCAACAACAACAGAAATGGGCTGTCCCAACACACATTTGGATAACAACATCGCACATAACACAACAAGCCCCCACAAATCCAAACTACAGTGAGCTCCAAAAGTATTGGGACAGTGACACATGTTGTTTTGTCTTTGTACTCCAGCACTTTGGATTTGAAATGATTCAATGGCTACGAGGTTAAAATGCAGACTGTCAGCTTTAATTTGAGGGTATTTTTATCCATATCGGGTGAAACATTTAGAAATTACAGCACTTTTTGTACATAGTCCCCCCATGTTAGGTGATCAAAAGTATTGGGACAAATTCCCTTATAAACTCAACAAAAAAAGAAGCGTCCTCTCACTGTCAACTGCGTTTATTTTCAGCAAACGTAACATGTGTAAATATTTGTATGAACATAACAAGATTCAACAACTGAGACATAAACTAAACAAGTTCCACAGACATGTGACTAACAGAAATGGAATAATGTGTCCCTGAACAAAGGGGGGGTCAACATCAAAAGTAACAGTCAGTATCCGGTGTGGCCACCAGCTGTGCATCTCCTCATGGACTGCACCAGATTTGCCAGTTCTTGCTGTGACATGTTACCCCACTCTTCCACCAAGGCACCTGCAAGTTCTCGGACATTTCTGGGGGGAATGGCCCTAGCCCTCACCCTTCGATCTAACAGGTCCCAGACGTGCTCAATAGGATTGAGATCCGGGCTCTTCGCTGGCCATGACAGAACACTGACATTCCTATCTTGCAGGAAATCACACACAGAACGAGCAGTATGGCTGGTGGCATTGTCATGCTGGAGGGTCATGTCAGGATGAGCCTGCAGGAAGGGTACCACATGAGGGAGGAGGATGTCTTCCCTGTAACGCACAGCGTTGAGATTGCCTGCAATGACAACAAGCTCAGTCCGATGATGCTGTGACACACTGCCCCAGACCATGACGGACCCTCCACCTCCAAATCGATCTCGCTCCAGAGTACAGGCCTCGGTGTAACGCTCATTCCTTCGACGATAAACGCGAATCCAACCATCACCCCTGGTGAGACAAAACCGCGACTCGTCAGTGAAGAGCACTTTTTGCCAGTTCTGTCTGGTCCAGCGACGGTGGGTTTGTACCGTCTGTAAGCTGTTAGTGTCTTAACGACCGGTGCATGTTCATTCATTGTTTATGGTTCATTGAATAAGCATGGGAAACAGTGTTTAAACCCTTTACAATGAAGATCTGTGAAGTTATTTGTATTTTTACGAATCATCTTTGAAAGACAGGGTCCTGTAAAAAGGGACGTTTCTTTTTTTGTTGAGTTTATGTGTATTAAAGTAGTCAAAAGTGTATTATTTCGTCCCATATTCCTAGCACTCAATGATTACATCAAACTTGTGATGCAGTGTTGGATGCATTTGCTGTTTGTTTTGGTACAATAGTGAATATGTCCAGTACTAATTCCAGTAGGTAGACCTGAGGTCTGCTCCCATCATTGGAGTGTGAGGAGAGCAGCACAAAGAGTGTGAGGCAAGCAGAATAAGGTGTTGGTGGATAAGGTGTTAGAGGAGACGAGGTCTCGGGTCCGGGGGGAGATGTGTGACCTGCACAAAGTGCAGAACAATATGATATGTTGAAAATAAGAGCTTTTGTGCATGCTCTTTCGATCATCTCCATTCTCTGTCCACTTACCTGGCGAGGACTGCATGGGTGAAGAGTCTGTCTATGTGATTCTATGGAGGGGGACGAGGGACACATACCTTTGGCTGCTGGTCATGATGGGCACCCTCCATCCCTTGATTTGGCTGAGCTCTGTGTCAGACACCTCGATCTGGAGGGGCAGCCGTGGGATCCACACGTTCATCTCCAGCTGGGCACTCAGGTAGCTGTAGGTGAAGTTCACCATCATCCTCACCTTGCCCTTCATCTCCTTCCCATTCACAAACACGTAGTCACACCTGTCTGACACCTGGACAGGAATTGGAGAGGAGGGGAGAGAAGCATGTGTAAGTGTCACCTAAAGAGATCCCCAACCAGCACCATCAGAACCAGACAAATCCAACTCAATGGACAAGGCTGGACACAAGCATGCACGTGGACACACACAGCTTTATTTTCATGACATTTCTGGACTTTTTGGGGAGTAAAAATGTTTCAACATTAAAAATCCTATTTTCCCTAACCCCTAACCTAACTTTAACCCTATCCTTAACCCCCAAAACCCTAACCTTAACCTTAAGTCTTACCCTAACCTTAGCCCCGAAACCTAACCCTTAAGCTTAAAATAACATTTGAACAAATTTAGGACATGGAAAAAGTCCAGACTTTTTTAGTTCTTGTTTTCCTAACTTGTCAGGATATTGGGGTCATGATAAGGTAGGAGAACAAGTACACACACACACACACACACACTTTTCAAACTGTAATGTACTGTACTGTATTGTACTGTAGGTTGTCTTTTATTTTGACCCTACAATGGACCAATATGAGATGCACTACAGTGTTGTGTGTCCCTCTGATACATTTTATCTAGCGTTTGTCCTTTGAAAAATAAGATGAAAGCTTCACTGTTCATCCATAATCTTTATTCCCAACTACAAAAGGAGAAAGGAGGAGGGCGGGGGCACATCTTAAATGTGTGGAGGGAGGGTTGCAATACAGGTCCTTAGATTACCAATGCATCTGCCCAGGGCTACATAGTACCAACAGAACGTAGAACCAACAGATGGCAGCAAGAGAAAGGAAGGCAGGTCTCCACTGATAACATGAAAATTCAAAACCATCTGTTTTACAAATGGCCTTTCAGAGGAAATCACTGGGCCAATTGCATGACATTGAAAGAGGCAGGGCTTCACAGCTCGTCATCGCTTTAGCTGGCTGACTCGCCCCTTCACTAGCAACTACTCTGATCCACACTCAGCCTCTATTTCTCAAAGCCTTATAATGAAGCCAGTTTAGCACCACAAATACAAAACACACACACACACAACCAAACACAACCACGAAGGTCATTCAGAGGTGTGGCCGGCAGCTGCAGGAGTGCATCAAACACAAAAACACATGCACACACACACAAAGATTCTAAAAGCATATGGAGTAGACAATATTAACCTATTTTTAAAGCAGATATTATGAGCAAACTCCCAATAGCAGTTTACTACTTCAATGAGACGAATTGAGATTAGTTCATAAAATATGTTTTTCAATTTCAAAGTTGTTTCTTTACTGTCAGATATAAAATACATGAATAAGCATTTATCATTCACAGAACAGAGAGTGTATCCTCAAGTAAAAGGGTTTGTGTGACAGATAGCCAAGCTCCTCCGGAGCTCTCTTTCCTGCATCACTGCTTGTCTGATGCAGTTTAAGAACCAGTGGCGTAGCTTCAGCCGGTGTGGTCACACCAGGGCCCGCGACGTACATGGGCCCGGTGACAAGCCCCATATGTAATATGAATACCGTCCCACCATCCTCAAGTATTAATTGTTGACGCAGGTCCATCATGTCTACGATTTGACGAGAAGATCTTCCTTAACGTAGGCTATATGATAAATGACCTCATTGATGGTTTCGCCAACAAAATGATATTAATTTGCTAAATAAATCATATTATTCAATAGTTTCAATACCATGTTAAGATAATGAAATGCATTCTGGGATTCATTGTGCAAATACTCTCCAAAGCGTTGTTCTTATTTATTTATTTTTCAAGAAAACAACAATGCAAGAAAAAAAAACTAAGGATATCAAGGACAACTAAAATCATAACAGCAAGGCCAACTGTATATGTTTGAGTGCATGTCTGGCACTATTTACATATGCGTGTGTCCATGTATGTGTGCATTTGAATGAGAGTATGTGTATATGCATGTGTACAAACACCTGCACGGCATCAGCCTCAGGCAAACCGGCATTAGCTGTAAAAACATTGCCCCTCAGTGTCATTCAAACTTACTTTTGATTATTTTTATACTTTTTATACTTTATCTTTGACCATCATTCCACTCCCAATTCCACATCCCAACCCTCAGCTTCCCTCAATCCATCCCACTTATCTCTGCTGGCCACCCTCTCCCAATTTCTACGCAACATAAACTATTTAATCCATCTAAACTTAGCAAAAAAAGAAACGGCCCTTTTTCAAGACCCTGTCTTTCAAAGATAATTCATAAAAATCCAAATAACTTCACAAATCTTCATTGTAAAGGGTTTAAACACTGTTTCCCATGCTTGTTCAATGAACCATAAACAATTAATGAACATGCACCTGTGGAACGGTCATTAAGACACTAACAGCTTACAGAGGGTAGGCAATTAAGGTCACAGTTATGAAAACGTAGGACACTAAAGAGGCCTTTCTACTGACTCTGAAAAACACCAAAAGAAAGATGCCCAGGGTCCCTGCTCATCTGTGTGAACGTGCCTTAGGCATGCTGCAAGGAGGCATGAGGACTGCAAATGTGGCCAGGGCAAGAAATTGCAATGTCCGTACTGTGAGACAGCACTACAGGGAGACAGGACGGACAACTGATCGTCCTCACAGTGGCAGACCACGTGTAACAACACCTGCACAGGATCGATACATCCGAGCATCACACCTGTGGGACAGGTACAGGATGGCAACAACAACTACCCGAGTTACACCAGGAATGCACAATCCCTCCATCAGTGCTCAGACTGTCCGCAATAGGCTGAGAGAGGCTGGACTGAAGGCTTGTAGGCTTGTTGTAAGGCAGGTCCTCACCAGACATCACCGGCAACAACATCGCCTATGGGCACAAACCCACTGTCGCTGGACCAGACAGGACTGGCAAAAAGTGCTCTTCACTGACGAGTTGCGGTTTTGTCTCACCAGGGGTGATGGTCGGATTCGCATTTATCGTCGAAGGAATGAGTGTTACACCGAGGCCTGTACTCTGGAGCGGGATCGATTTGGAGGTGGAGGGTCCGTCATGGTCTGGCGCAGTGTGTCACAGCATCATCAAGTACAGATCAGGGTTGGGTTCTAAAAAAATATCTGAAACTTTGAACATCCCACGGAGCACCATTAAATCCATTATTAAAAAATTGAAAGAATATGGCACCACAACAAACCTGCCAAGAGAGGGCCGCCCACCAAAACTCACGGACCAGGCAAGGAGGGCATTAATCAGAGAGGCAACAAAGAGACCAAAGATAACACTGAAGGAGCTGCAAAGCTCCACAGCAGAGATTGGAGTATCTGTCCATAGGACCACTTTAAGCCATACACTCCACAGAGCTAGGCTTTATGGAAGAGTGGCCAGAAAAAAGACATTGCTTCAAGAAAAAAATAAGCAAACACGTTTGGTGTTCGCCAAAAGGCATGTGGGAGACTCCCCAAACATATGGAAAAAGGTACTCTGGTCAGATGAGACAAAAATGTAGCTTTTTGGCCATCAAGGAAAATGCTAGTCTGGCGCAAACCCAACACCTTTCATCACCCCGAGGACACCATCCCCACAGTGAAGGATGGTGGTGGCAGCATCATGCTGTGGGGATGTTTTTCATCGGCAGGGACTGGGAAACTGGTCAGAATTGAAGGAATTATGGATGGTGCTAAATACAGGGAAATTCTTGAGGGAAACCTGTTTCAGTCTTCCAGAAATTTGAGACTGGGATGGAGGTTCACCTTCCAGCAGGACAATGACCCTAAGCATACTGCTAAAGCAACACTCGAGTGGTTTATTAAGGGAAAACATGTACATGTCTTGGAATGGCCTAGTCAAAGGCTAGACCTCAATCCAATTGAGAATCTGTGGTATAACTTAAAGATTGTTATACACCAGAGGAACCCATCCAACTTGAAGGAGCTGGAGCAGTTTTGCCTTGAAGAATGGGCAAAAATCCCAGTGGCTAGGTGTGCCAAGCTTATAGAGACATACTCCAAGAGACTTGCAGCTCTATTTGCTGCAAAAGGTGTCCCTACAAAGTATTGACTTTGGGGGGGAGGGGGTGAATAGTTATGCACGCTCAAGTTTTATGTTTTTGTTGTCTTATTTCTTGTTTGTTTCACAATAAAACATATTTTGCATCTTCAAAGTGTTAGGCATGTTGTGTAAATCAAATGATACAACCCCCCCAAAAAATCTATTTTAATTACAGGTTGTAAGGCAACAAAATAGGAAAAATGCCAAGGGGGGTGAATACTTTTGCAAGCCACTGTAGATGATGATCTGATTGCACTCTGTTTCCTATTAAAACTTTTTAAAGCTTTGATGAAAGAGAGGAAGAGACAAGAAAGTCATCATGACGACTAGCTTGATTAAGTCTCCTCTATGTATATCTCACTAGGTCGGGGTTTTTTTAGTCTCCAAATATTCACTATTTCTAATGTGTCCATAATATTTGTGATTTCCTTAAGGGCACAGTGATGATAGTTTGTAGAGTGATTTCCTTTACGGTCCATTGAGGTACTTAACACTGTGTTATAGTCTCCTACCATAATGATTTGATCATTTGTTGTCTGTAAGTTCAATAAATTGGTATAAATATTTTCGAAGTATGGATCATCCTGATTTGGACCATATAGATTAATGAGCCAAATCTCTTTTTCGTCCACTTTCATATTAAAAAAGATCCACCTTCCATGCGAATCATTCCTAACTATTTGCACATTCAGATTTAAATTTTTGTTAATTAATATCATCACACCTTTTGAGTTCCTTTGTCCATGACAGAAAAGTATTTCACCACCCCATTCATTTTTCACGTAACTTCATCTAAGGATGTAAAGTGAGTTTCCTGTAAACAGTATATTTTATATTCCTTTTCTTTTAGCCACGTAAAGACTTATCTTCTTTTTTTATAATCTGCTAAACCATTACAATTATAACTGGCTATACTTATTTCACCCCTTACCATAACTAGGTACTATTCCAGTCTAAATTGACCATAATTAGTGCTTGTAAAGTTACTGCCATCAGAGGTATTATGACAGTCAAAATTAGCGCTTTCAAATGTCTGATATTTAGAATTCAAGAAATAGGTTCTAGCAATAAATTTTTTATTCCCTTGCCTGTTTGCCTGTGAGCCAATACCACAGATGTTCGAAAATTGAGACAAGATATTATGTGTGTAGTAAATCTGAGTAAGTTGATGTGTATGATATTGGATGTGATTTAGTGATAGTGTGTACAATGTCTGTATAAGAGTAAGACTATAATGTGTGATGTCCAAATAAATAATAACCCCGCCAATTTGCATGGTTAAGTGTCTATGTGTGTAACATGTAGTGCATATAGCCTTAATATTCATGACGATAATTGTCATCCTATATCGTATCACCATCATAGTTGCATCATAATTACCTTTAACATCATTGAAATTACACATCCCAGCATTTCCATAGCAATTGACATTTCACATGATCATGAAAGAGACCTTGCATTACTATGAGACGACATCACTACAGTACAAATGTATCCCGTACAATATGTTATTATTCCCCAATGTCCCTATTCTGATATCTTCCCCTTGCTTGTTGTAAACATATATAAACATGTAGACAAAGACATAGAAAAGATAGACAAACAAGAAACATTAAATTATAGAACAGTTCTCGACAAAAGAAAGAGAAGTGAGAGAGGGAGAGAAGAAAAGAGAGAAAGCGGGAGTGAGAGAAGAGAGCGAGATCAAGTGTGTATGTGTATGTATAAGTCCATATGTGTAAGTGAACATGTAATTGAGTACCTGTGTGTTCATATCCACTTCATAGTGTTCAGATATTTTTACAGTTCCCATACTTTCTTTTTTTCGTAACCTGAAGTCCCTGTAAAAGTTTGTACAGCCATGGTGTTATGGAACTGTCTCAGAATAGCTGTCCATCTATAAAGAGTTTATCCACAATGAGAAAGGCACGCTTACCCCTCTCCCTCTGTTGCCTCTGTACAGGATTTCAGTCTCTTGCGACGTTAGTTTATCTCCCGTGGAAATTGGTCATTGAGACCGAATTTGGTGCCTTTAAGCTCCCTTCCCCTGCTTTTGATCAGCTTCTTTTGTTGGTAGTGATCAAATTTTGTGATGATCAGTTGGGGACCCTTGGCCCTCCGAGCTCCAAATCTGTGTACACGGTGGAAAGCCACCTTGTTTACAGTCTCTTACAGTCTCAAGAAGGATTGCATGAATTCTCTGATCGCGCACAATGGATTATTGGATGTGTCCTCAGGAATCCCAGAAAATATTTGATTTTCACGCATGCTACAACTTTGTTTGTCTAGCAGCGACTCCTTCATCACCCTGTTTTCCCTGAGGCGACAATCCATGTTGGAATCGTGGATTTTTACCTTGGCTGTGAGTGCCTTGTTTTCTCCTTGGAGCGTGAGAATTTTACTCTGGCTAAATTCCAAACTCCCCCTCAGCCTTGCTACCTCCTCACATAACTTTTCCAGTGTTGCATGAATTCCAGTCACAGTACTAGCCTCTACTTCAACAGTAAGTAAACCGTCCGTGTCTGTAGATTAATCTGTTTTTCATTTTTTTGTCGGGTTAGAGTTCTTTTGTGAGGTAGTCGGATCTTTCCATGATGGAGTATGTTGTTCCTTCATAGCGTAAAGCTGTTGGTACTCGTCGATTTCCCTCAGGATCTCCTTAGTATCCAGGTTGGCTCTTTACTGCAACCAGTTGTTTTTCAAGAGTTTTTAACAATGCGTCTTTCCCATGACGACAACCGGTGTCTGTAGTACAGCCAACTCGCGCTGTTGTTTTGTTAGCGGTGTTTCTTAATTGTTAAAAGCTAAACGCGTTACGGAGTCCACACAAAAATAAGGTTGGTATTCTTATTTAATAGCAGTTTTGTTTTAAACAAAAATAACAAACTGGGAGTTTTCCAGCATACAGTGTTCAGCTGCGCACTCTGATGACATGCTGCACAACAGTGAGTGACTCAGCGATAGAAAGTTGTTTTTGAGATGTTTGTTTTAAGACTATCTAGGGCTGTCCCCGACCAAAAAATATATTGGTCGATCAAGAGTCGTCTGTTCTTTTGACCAATTGATTGGTCCAAAGCGTTGTTGTTTCTGTCATCGTTTTAAGCAACAGTTGAGTTAGCTATCAAGAGACAATGGCCAACAAAGATAAAATAAAGAGAGAAAGTTGAGAATAGAAAATACAGCTTTTAAATCAGCAATGTATCAACACAAAAGTGGAGCCTAAAAGAGGAAGGCCAAAAATTAGAAAGCAAAGGAGGTATCAAAATGTGTTAAATTAGATTCCTTTTTCAAATGCAGTTCAAGTGCAGGCATCGCTAGCACAAGCAATGTAGCGGGACCAGAAGAGGATGTAGGTTTATCATTGCCAGCAGCAGCTTTTAGCGGGTCAAGTGAGCCAAGGCCAAGCTGTTCCATTGTGCCAGAAGAAGCAACTTTGAACAGAGGAGGATACAGGTTGTCAGGTACCGGGGGATACAACCCTGAGCACAAGCCAGGCCATACTACCACGGACAAGCTATCCTCGGACCGGGCAGGGTTCGAAGAGGAGCAGGCGAGGCTAGAATCGTGGCAGCTGAGGAAACAGGTGGAAGTGGGACAGACGGCGTTTTTACCTATCCAACTGACGGGGCATTATGCAACAAATGTGGATGCAAAAGTTAAATGGCACGTTATTGCATTAGGCTCGTGTAAGCCTACTGGCCCATTCCCAAGCAATCACGAAAGGCTGTGTTTTTCAGAGTCATATTACACCACTTCAACCAAGGCTGGAATCAAATGACCACTTACATGGCTATGTTATTTGGCCAAGCTAGATTGCGCGTATTGTGAGCCTTGCTGGCTGTTCGGAAATCGGAGTGCCCCTTTCTTCTCTGATGCGTGGGTCAATGGGGTGAGAGATTGGAGCCATCTAACATCCAAAATAGCATGTCATGAGACATCCCAGATTCACATGGGTGCCTGTTTGGTATTTGAGCAATGGAAGCTCAATGGCACTATTGACGCAAATGGAGAGGCGTGCGTAACAAGATTTCTGGCGACAGGTGTTGGAACGCATAGTTAATGTATCTTTCACACTTGGTCATGTAATTTGGCGTTCAGATGGCACCGTGAAAGGCTGGGGCAGGCCAACCGTGTGAATTTTCTCAGTATAATTGAACTGCTGTCATTTTATGACCCAGTTCTGAAATAACTTTTATAACGCCCCGCAGGATCCGTTAACTATCTCAGTTCTCAAAATGAGCTGATTTATATCTTAGCCAGCGAGAGAAGTATGACATTCAGGGAGAGATGCAGGACACCACACTGGATGTATCCAAAGTAGACCAGTTAAGCCAGGTTTATTGCTATGTGAAAGTGATAAGGGATGCAAATAATGTTGCCACAGATCTGACCATCACAGAGTCGTTTGGGCATTTCTGGAGACTGCTGACACATCAGCAGCTGAGCTTCAACATAAAATCCTGTGCAGCATAGAAGATAGTGGGCTGGATATTTCAAAATGTTGTGGGCAGGCGTATGATGCAGGCGTAACATGAGCGGGGTCTATTCGGGTGTGCAGGCCAGAATATCCGAAAAAGAGACGCTTGCTGTTTATGTGCATTGCGCAGCGCACAATCTTAACCTGGCTCTATATGACTCTGTCAAAAATGTGCCAGAGATTAAACAGTTTTATGATACTGTTGAACTGTTATACACCTTTTTCAGGCATAGCATAAAGAGATGGTCAATGTTGAGTGGTATATTCGATTTTGCATCAGAAAATGTATTTTAAAAATGTAGTCGTTCTGCAGACTGAGGTTTTAGAAAATGTGAACGTTGTCTCCAAAATGCTACAGGCCAAAGACGCAGACCTGCACAGGGCAGTCAGCCTACTCAAGGACATGATAGAGGTCCTGTCCGGATTCCGACAGGATTTTGAGAAGGCCAAAGTCACTGCAGAGACCCTTACTGACAAATGGGGAGCTCAGAACACATTTGAAGACACTCGGAAAAGGAAGGTGAGGCGTCATTTTGATGAGCTATGCGAGGACGAGTGACTGTCTGATGAGGAGAGTAGTTTTAGAGTCAACATCTTTAATGCACACCTTGACATCGTTATCCACCAGCTGTCAAACAAATGTAAAACTCTGGGCAACATCGAGTCTGTTTGACTCCATCCATCCCACTAGCCTGGCCAACGCAGATGATGATGTGCTCTATGAGACCACCAGCCGGCTGGCTGAACATTACATCAAAGGTATATCAGCAAGCTTCCCTAGCCAATTACTCTCTTTCAGGGCCTGTTTTAAGAAGGAAATAGCAAAGCACAATACACTGAGAGACATGGCCAAGATGCTCATTGTGGACTACAATTAAGTCACTGCTACAATTGGGGAAGTAGTTACAGCAATGCTCCTTTTTATGACTCTGCCTGTAACGGTAGCCAGTGCCGAGTGCTCCTTTTCCAAACTGAAAATAATTAAATCATACCTGAGGAGCAGCATGGGACAGGAGAGACTGAGTTGGCCATTCTGCTCATTGAAAACACCAGGGCCAGGACCATGGATTTGAATGCCATAGTCAACGACTTCGCAGAGCGCAAGGCCTGTCGAATGCCAATCAAATGAGTGAGTAAGCTTATATTTTTACAGGGCAGGCTACCCAGACAGCCTATATAAATCAAGATTTATTGAGATTAATTTACATTGCTTGTCAATCTACGACTATGCTCGATCTGTCTTTGGAACCATGTTCTGGTGCACGGCCGCTGAGCCATTTCATTGTCATCATAGCCTATACGTTTAACTAGGCTATAACATAATAGTTAGCACATACGCATCATATACTGTTAAAAGGCATGCTGCAATTTAAGCAATCTGTTTGAATGCTCCACTTGATTGATTTGCTGGTGTTTTTGATATAGGCCTCTGCAGGAGGCAGGTCATTTGAAATACCGGTATGGCAGTTTTGACGCTGTGCATAACTTCGGCGAGCATGTACTGGGTCATTAGCTGTGTTTCGGTGTTTTTGTCAAGACATTGATCTATATATTTATGTTTTATAATATAGGCTATTGCCTATTATTTGCAGATAAAGTAGGGTGTTTTTTGACCGCTTTGCACTTTCCGTGGTGTTGATAGACTTATACGGGTTAATTTCTGACCGCCGTCCATGGTGCTGAATGTATTGGCTATATTGCGGCTTCTCTGGTAACAGCTTCAAATGTGCCCTTAGATTAGGTTCTGCTCTGCTGTTACAATACTTAGTAATATTAACACACAGCCTTACCAACAAAATTATTTCAATTTTAAGGGAAATATGGGTGGTGATAGGGGCCCGTAATTTTTTTGGGCACTTGGGCCCATCATGATTAAGCTATGCTATTGTTAAGAACCCCAGACTCCCAGCTGCTCAAGTAGAACTTTCCATCTTTCCTGTTCACCAAACAAAAGAACAAGGCTTTCTGGTTTCTTGGCCCTTATTACTTATTTTCTCTCTCCCTGACATGAGTCTCTATAAGAAGGTCTGGAGTACACTGTGTAGGGTAGCCCAAGGGCTACAGTCAAGCATCAGAGCTCTCTTCATCCTCTGATATCAATGACTGCTTTAGACTTCAATTCCCAAATGGATTTCTTTCTACTGGTTCTCTTTCAAATACTTGTTTCGATGTCTCACATTGGGATTCACTGATAGGCGGATTCACTATAGGAAGAACCAATCACACAACGTCTGTTGGAGACAGACAAGTTGAGTGGCGAAAGAGGTGAGCCCCTCCCTTTTAATAAGGCGCCACTCATCCTGCCCTCTGGTTATTCTCTCTCTCTCTTCCTTGCGAAGATCACTACATTCGTAAAGCTCTCCTCAGCACGACTTGATCCCTGTCTTCCTGATCAACTGTTCTCAGGTGAACCACAAGGTTAACGCTGCCAAACGGTAAACCTCAGCGCTTGTCTTTTTGTGTTGAACAACTAACGAAAGGAATGTTTTTGTGTAGAATTAGCTCTTCTGCTTTTTCTACTCCCTAATTCTCCTGTAGTAGCTAGCATCACATGGCTAGCTACTGAGACTTGGCTAGCTAACTCGGGTTGGTCACTGAAAGGCCAGCTATACTACCACAATTCGCTTTTATACCTGGCCAAATTGTAGAATTGCTAACTCTCCTCACTCATTTAGTGCAACCCACATCCCCTTGTGTCGTGTTGACTAGACTGACTGTCCTATCGTCACAGTTGGAAGGTCGACAGAAACACTTTGTTCGTCGAGAGACTAAGAAAGCACACACTTTCTCTGGCTAGCACTGTGCTAAATAGCTACCACGTGGCGAAAGCTAGCTAGTTTATGCTTTACCCGAGGCCCTTCTCACCTACGATGGGATTGCCAGCTTGCCATGGTCAATTGAGACTCTCAGGACCGAAGAAGCAACACTATTCTCACATTTTCTTTGGCTAACGCAGTGCTAGCTATAGCTAGGCTATTAGCCCACTGCGTGAACATTAGCTAGCTAACACAAAAGTCTCATAGCAATGCGTTGACTAGCACATGCATAAACTGGTTCGAAATGAATAAAGAGTTATTATGGGCCCTCATACCACATGGGAAACATACACGCTCAGGCAGCCCTCAAACGAATCCTGCAAGTTTAGTAAGGTTGAAACATGTACCGGCCCATGCTAGCTTAAGCTACGCTACTAGCCCTCACACGAACGCTAGCTATCTAATCACCATCTAGCTATTTCTAGATTAGCTCCCATATTTAGTTCACCTAGCATTAAGTTGCTTTGTGCCTACTAACTGAACCAGTCCCACCATGTGGTGATCCGGTCCACAAGACAGCCTTAAACAGGTTAGCTAACATGGCAAGGCTGGCTGTAGCACTGCTAACCTAGGCAAAACTCTCACGTGGCCTACCTCAGCTAGCACACCGCTAGGTCTTCTCTCTTGCATAGTTCACACAACGTTCAGGCGTTTTTGTGCTTACTTACTTAACTGGCCCCACCTACGAGGTTCTCCAGTCCAAGAGACTCAAAAACCAGGTCAACTACCGCATCAAGGCTAGCCTTGACACCACCTGCCCCGCAGAACCAAGAGCCTTAGAGTATTTGTTTCAGTCTCCTCCATCTCCAAAGCTTTATTTCTATTAATAATGTAGAAATAACAGCCATACAGAAAGACTCATGTGAAGGTAAAATTACAGAGCAGGAACTTCTTGATGCAATTAAAGCCTTAAAGCCTTTAAGAAACTCCAGGGCTGGATGGCATACCAGTTGAGGTATACCAAACCTTTTTTGATATACTCAGAGGACCGTTATTAACGTGTTTTAACCACTCCAATGTTAATGGTAGATTATCAGACACTCAACAAGAAGGTCTAATTGAATTATTACTGAAACAGGATACAAGTGGGAAAAATAAAGATCCAGTCCATTTAAAAAAATTGGAGGCCCCTTACACTTCAGTGTTGTGATGTAAAAAGTCTAGCAAAATGTATAGCGCGTAGAATTAAAAAGGTATTGTCAGACATTATTCATTCTAAACAGACAGTTTTTTTTTACATGGACGATACATTGGAGATAATATAACGCAAGTACTGGAAACAATCGAACACTATGAAAAATCTGGGAAACCAGGTCTGCTATTCATACCGGACTTTGAAAAGGCTTTTGGGAGATTAGAGATTCTGGGTTCGAGTCCAGGCTCTGTCACAGCTGGCCGTGACCGGGAGACGCATAGGGCGGCGCACAATTGTCCCAGCGTCGTCTGGGTTAGGGGAGGGTTTGGGATGTCCTTGCCCCCACCCCCGCGCACTAGTGACTCCTGTGGCGGGCCGGGCGCAGTGCATACTGACACGGTCGCCAGGTGTGCGATGTTTCCTCCAAAACATTGGTGCAGCTGGCTTCCGGGATAAGTTGGCATTGTGTCAAGTAGCAGTGCGGCTTGGCTGGGTTGTGTTTCGGAGGACGCACGGCTCTCGGCCTTCGCTTCTCCCGAGTGAATACGGGAGTTGCAGCGATGAGACAAGACTGTAACTACCAATTGGATACCACGAAATTGGGGAGAAAAAAATGGCAAAAAAAATCGAAATCTAATAAAAAATATTAATATCAATTTGGAGGTGGAGGGTCCGTCATGGAGGGTCCGTCATGGTCTGGGGCAGTGTGTCACAGCATCATCGGACTGAGCTTGTTGTCATTGCAGGCAATCTCAACGCTGTGCGTTACAGGGAAGACATCCTCCTCCCTCATGTGGTACCCTTCCTGCAGGCTCATCCTGACATGATCCCCCAGCATGTCAATGCCACCAGTACGTCTGGGACCTGTTGGATCGGAGGGTGAGGGCTAGGGCCATTCCCCCCAGAAATGTCCTCATGCAGTCCATGAGGAGGAGATGCACTGCAATACTTAATTCAGCTGGTGGCCACACCAGATACTGACTATTACTTTTAACAACTCAGTTGTTTAAACTTATGTTCATACAAATATTTACACATGTTACGTTTGCTGAAAATAAACGCAGTTGACAGTGAGAGGACATTTATTTTTTTGCTGAGTTTAATTGCAGCATTGCCGCAAAAATAGAAGAGGAAAGTCGTACCGATTCCATGGCACATGGTTTATGAACTGATACACAAAACGACTTCAAATTTCAGAATTTTTCAATATAAATTATTATATGGGGGATACAACCTTCCCAGCTCTGCAGATTTTGTTGCGAAGAGGCAGAATCATTAGATCATTTGTTTTGGTATTGTATGTAGCTTGTTTTTGCTCACAGGTCCAGGAATGGCTGAAGAATTGTAATATTTACCTGGAGCTAACCCTGCTGATAGCACTACTGGGCGAACTGAAAAGTCATAGTCAATCGATCAATAATATGATACTTTTAGCAACAAAAAAAAAAATTCAATTTACAATCTGTAGAAAGAAAGAGAATAGTAAGGTTCAGAACATTTGTGAAAAATCACAGATCAGTTGAAAAATATATGGCAAATAGAAATCCAATATGGATGGTGTTAAGAGATAGATGGGAAGGGTTGAATGGAGCTGAAGGTTGGGACTAATTACAACTAATAACAACAAGATAACTAATGTAAAACATACTGTGTGTATGTATGTACAGTATATGTGTGTATATATATTTTTTTTTTTGCCAAAAAATATATGGGGGATTGGAAGTGATGCAGACAATTACATTGATGGAATATTAAAGCTGATCTACCCCCTTAAAAAAATAAAATAAGAGTCTTTGTGTATATTGTTTGTAGCTGTCTATTTACCACTACAAACTTTTGCTGGCACTAAGACCACACTCAATGAGCTGTATAGGGCTATAAGCAAAGTAGGAACATGCTCACCCAGAGGCAACGCTCCTAGTAGCCTGTGATTTTAATGCAGGAAAACTGAAATCCGTCATATCTAATTCATACCAGCATGTCACCTATGCAACTTCAGGCGAAAGAACTCTAGATCACCTTTACGCCACACACAGAGATGCATACAAAGCTCTCCCTCACTCTCCATTTGTCAAAAATGACCATAACTCTATCCTCCTGAGTTCTGATACAAGCAAATACTCAAACAGGAAGTACAAGTGATGCGCTCAATATGGAAGTGGTCTGATGAAGCAGATACTAAGCTACAGGACTGTTTTGCTAGCACAGACTGGAATATGTTCCTGGGATTGATCTGATAACATTGAGGAGTTTACCACGAGTCACTGGTTTCATTAATAAGTGCATCGACTTCGTCGTCCCCACAGTGACCATACATACATACCCCAACCAACAGGATTACAGGCAACATCAGCACTGAGCTAAATACTACAGCTGCCACGTTCAAGGAGTGGACACTAATCTGAAAGCTTATAAGAGATCCCGCTACGACCTCCGACGAGCCATTAAACAGGCAACGTGTCAATACAGGACTAAGATTGAATCCTACTATGCCAGCTTTGACGCTCGACGGATGTGGCAGGGCTAGCAAATTATCACGGATTACGAAGGGAAACAAAGCCGCGAGCTGCCCAGACGAGTTAAATGCCTTCTATGTTCGCTTCGAGGCAAGCAACACTGAAACATGCATGATAGCACGGCTGTTCTGGACGACTGTGTGATCTCGCCCTCCGTAGCCAATGTGACTAAGACCTTTAAACAGGTTAACCAACTTTCAAGTGTCTTCACTGACATTTTCAACCTCTCCCTGACCCAATCTTTAGTACCAATAGGTTTTAAGCAGACCACCATAGTCCCCGTGCCCAAGAACAACAAGGTAACCTGCTTAAATAACTATCGCCCCATAGCACTCACATTTGTAGCCATGAAATGCTTTGAAAGGCTGGTCATGGCTCACATCAACACCATCATCCCAGACCCCCACTCCAATTCGCCAACAGCCCCAACAGATCCACAGATGATGCAATCTCTATTGCACTCCACACTGCCCTGACCCACCTGGATAATACAATAACTTTGTAAGAATGCTGTTTATTGACTACAGCTCAACATTCCACACTATAATCCTCTCCAAACTCATCACCAAGCTCAGGACCCTGGGACTGAACACCTCCAACTGCTTCGCTGCTTGAACCCCTAATTATGACTACTATGACTTAAGATGACAGGAATAATTAAGATAATGATGATGATGACAATGGAATGGTTTTATTGTAAAGACAGGCAGAATTGCTATTTCTACTGCTTTTTAATAAACTTCTTTAGAACTCCATTTGAGCAGATTGTTCTCTGTCAAAACTTAAACTGGTACCAGGCTACCTTCAGGGGAGTCTTGTGAGGCTTGTGGGCATCCTAGAACAAAACGTGTGTGTGTTTGTGAGAGACTCACCTTGCTACAGTTGCAGCCCAAACTGTTTGGACGCTACAGACATTTTCGTGAGAAGACTGATTTTTGGGATTTCTCATGGTCTGACAAACAGCTCTGCCACCTTTCACCACAGATGCGGAAGGCCGGTATTGGTGGATGCGTTAGATTGAGACGCAGCCCATGCAAAAAAAAGCTTAACGTTGCACTATGCAGAAATATATACAGAAACCGCTCCACAATTTCCTGGGTGTTAAAACTCATTCAATTTATGTGACAAAATAAGCTAGTATAGTGTAGAGAACTATTGTACCATCTAAATCACTGTGAAATACAGTGCCATCGGAAAGTATTCAGACACCTTAACTTTTTCCACATTTTGTTACGTTACAGCCTTATTAAAAAAATTATTAAATAACTACACATTCTCAGTTATCTACACACAATACCCATTAATGACAAAGCGAAAACTGGTTTTTAGATTTTTTGAAAATGTATAAAACAAATGTAAAAAATGATTTACAGTTGAAGTTGGAAGTTAACATACACCTTAGCCAAATACATTTAAACTCATTTTTCCCAATTCCTGACATTTAATCCTAGTAAAAATTCCTTGTCATAAGGTCAGTTAGGAACCCCACTTTATTTTAAGAATGTGAAATGTCAGAACAATAGTAGAGAGAATGATTTATTTCAACTTTTATTTCTTTCATCAAATTCCCAGTGGGTCAGAGGTTTACATATACTCAATTAGTATTTGGTAGCATTGCCTTTAAATTGTTTAACTTGGGTCAAATGTTTCGGGTAGCCTTCCACAAGCTTCCCACAGTAAGTTGGGTGAATTGCGGCCCCTTCCTCCTGACAGAGCTGGTGTAACTGAGTCAGGTTTATAGGCCTCCTTGCTCGCACACGCTTTTTCGGTTCTGCCCACAAATGTTCCATAGGATTGAGGTCAGGGCTTTGTTATGGCCACTCCAATACCTTGACTTTGTTGTCCTTAAGGCATTTTGTCACAACTTTGGAAGTATGCTTGGGGTCATTGTCCATTTGGAAGACCCATTTGCGACCAAGCTTTAACTTCCTGACTGATGTCTTGAGATGTTGCTTCAATATAGCCACATAATTTTCCGTCCTCATGATGCCATCTATGTTGTGAAGTGCACCAGTCCCTCCTGCAGCAAAGCACTCCCACAACATGATGCTACCACCCCTGTGTTTCATGGTTGGGATGGTGTTCTTCGGCTTGCAACAATGGTAATAATGGTCATTATGGCCAATTTTTGTTTCATCAGACCAGAGGACATTTCTCCAAAAGTACGATCTTTGTCCCTATGTGGAGCTGCAAACAGCAGTCTGGCTTTTTTATGGCGGTTTTGGAGCAGTGGCTTCTTCCTTGCTGAGTGGCCTTTCAAGTTATGTCGATATAGGACTCGTTTACTGTGGATATAGATCATTTTGTACCTGTTTCCTCCAGCATCTTCACAAGGTCCTTTGCTGTTGTTCTGGGATTGATTTGCACTTTTCGCACCAAAGTACGTTCATCTCTAGGAGACAGAACGCGTCTCCTTCCTGAGCAGTATGACGTTTTCTGAGATCTTGGCTGATTTCTTTTGATTTTCCCATGATGTCAAGCAAAGAGACACTGAGTTTGAAGGTAGGCCTTGAAATACATCCACAGGTACACCTCCAAGTGACTCAAATGATGTCAATTAGCCTATCAGAAGCTTCTAAAGCCATGACATCATTTTCTGGAATTTCCCAAGCTGTTTAAATGCACAGTCAACTTAGTGTATGTAAACTTCTGGCCCACTGGAATTGTGATACAGTGAATTATAAGTGAAATAATCTGTCTGTTAACAATTGTTAGAAAAATTACTTGTGTCATGCACAAAGTAGATGTCCTAACCGACTTGCCAAAACTATAGTTTGTTAACAAGACATTTGTGGAGTGGTTGGAAAACGAGTTATAATGACTCCAACCTAAGTGTATGTAAACTTCCGACTTCAACTGTACACAAGTATTCAGAACCTTTGCTATGAGACTCAAAATGAAACTCAAGTGCATCCTTTTTCCATTGATCATCCTTGAGATGTTTCTAGTACTTGGAGTCCACCAGTTGTAAATTCAATTGATTGGACATGATTTGGAAAAGTACACACCTGTATATATATATATATATATATATAAGGTTTCACAGTTGACAGTGCATGTCAGAGCAAAACCCAAGCCGTGAGGTTGAAGGAATTTTACGTAGAGCTGCGAGACATAATTGTGTTGAGATACAGATCTGGGGAAGGGTACCAAAACATTTCTGCAGCATTGAAGGTCCCCAATAACACAATGGCCTCCATCATTATTAAATGGAAGAAGATTGGAACCACCAATACTCTTCCTAGAGCTGGCCGCTCAGCCAAACTGAGCAATCTGGGGAGAAGGGCCTTGGTCAGGGAGGTGACCAAGAACCCGATGGTCACTCTGACAGACCTCTAGAGTTCCTCTGTGGAGATGGGAGAACCTTCCAGAAGGACAACCATCTCTGCAGCACTCCACCAATCAGGCCTTTAAGGTAGAGTGGCCAGACGGAAGCCACTCCTCAGTAAAAGGCACATGACAGCCCGCTTGAAGTTTCTGACTACGAGAAACAAGATTCTCTGGTCTGATGAAAACAAGATTGAACTCTTTGGCCTAAGACCAAGCATCACGTCTGGATGAAACCTGGGACCATCCCTACAGTGAAGCATGGTGGTGGCAGCATCATGCTGTGGGGATGTTTTTCAGCGGCAGGGACTGCTAGACTAGTTTGAGGGAAAGATGAATGGAGCAAAGTACAGAGAGATCCTTGATGAAAACCTGCTCCAGAGTGCTCAGGACCACAGACTGGGGCGAAGGTTCACCTTCCAACAGGACAACGTCCCTAAGCACACAGCCAATACGACGCAGGATTGGCTTCAGGACAAGTCTCTGAATATCCTTGAGAGGCCCACAAGAGTCCAGACTTGAACCCGATCGAACATCTCTGGAGAGACCTGAAAATAGTTGTGCATCAATGCTCCCCCATCCAATCTGACAGAGCTTGAAAGGATCTGCATAGAAGAATGGGAGAAACTCCCCAATACAGGTGTGCCAAGCTTATAGTGTCATACCTAAGAAGACTCGATGCCATTATCGCTGCCAAAGGTGCTTCAACAAAGTACTGAGTAAAGCATCTGAATGCTTATCTAAATGTGATATTTCCATTTAAAAAATGTATAAACAAGCAATTATGGGGTATTGAGTGTAGATTGATTAAGAAAAAAACCAATTTAATCAATTTTAGAATAAGGCTGTAACATAACAAAATGTGGGAAAAGTCAAGGGGTCTGAATACTTTCTGAAGGCACTGTATACTGTAGTTTCCATAACTAAAGATAATGTTGTTTCAGCTGTTTGAAACCAAAAGTAAAAGACACAAAAACAAAATGTAAGTACAGGAAGCATAGAAATAGTGCACATGCACTTGCTTTCAAGTAGAATGATAGATTTATAACTCACATTTCTATGTGAATTTGGTCGGGTCCCCAAAAAGTTACATATTGCCACTTTAAAAAGACAGATTTTTATATTACGCTAATTATATTTCAGCGGGGCCACAGACATTTACTCGAGGGTTAACATTTATGTTTTAGTAGTCGCTCTTATCCAGAGCGACTTACAGGAGTAATTAAGGTTAAGTGCCTTGCTCCAGGACACATCAACAAATTTTTCACCTAGTAGGCTGAGGATTTGAACCAGTAACCTTTTGTTTACTGGCCCAGGGATCTTAGCCACTAGGCTAGCTGCCAGTGTGATATCAGGCTCTATTGTTTGCTTCCTCCTCTCCCTTTTTTCTCTCTGTCTATAGAGTTAACGGAATGTTAACAGAATCTTCAGTAACAGAAAACCTATGGCAATCTATTGTAACTTTGGCAATTTATACTTGAATAACTTTTAAAAAATGTATTCATATACAGTATTCATTTATTATATCTGTAATATTGTCCATGAGTTTTAATAGCTAGACCATATGGTTCAAGAGAAAATAGCCTCATTAATAAAAAAAAGCATCTAATCAACAATGTAATTATTTTTAATTAACTCTGCAACTCTTCCAACTATTAACTTTTTCACAACTGCCACCAGTTTGAAGACAAAACATAGTAAATAAATACAAGTTTTAAAAAATGTATAAAGGATATTTCATGCTGAAACCCTCATACAGTATTACACATCAATGGTATTAACTAAGTTGATGGTTTATATTCAGGATAATGTTTTAAAGGGTCACTAGACATTTTGTGATAGACTACTTAAAATCCTCGAAGATCTGGTAGTTTCAGTATATACCCTCCCTTTGCAACCCTTTCTTTGACAGAAAAATGTAAAAGCCACTTTTATAGAGTTTGAACTACAACAGGTCGGCACAGCCCATCACATTCAGATTAGAAATACCCAAAATGACTTAACAGTGATCATTGATGGTGTATTGTAGGGACATTACTGGTAAACAAAATGGCAAACATCTCTTCAAGTAAAAAAGCAACATCTCTTCAAGTACCATCTATCCATGTTTTTCACCAAAACGGTCACAGCTCCAAAGCGCTCAGGTGTGGCCACCACAATGCAACACTGTTTTGGATTCACAGCAGTGCTGTGGCCGCGAAGATAATCACTGTCAAAGATATTATATTACACCTACATCTGTCAGGACTGAGTGTGGAGGAAAGCAACATGGTCTGACAGCGTGTCTGAGTGCTTGGGTTGATTAACATACAACACTATGGCACCTGACAGCCAAATGAACTGCCTGCTGGCACTTCTCTAATCCACTCACAATAATCTGAGCAGAAACAATTATGGAGGACATGGCAGATGAAGTCCAGCCATCCTAACACTTTACACTGATGGGCTAACACTGGCCCCCAGTGGCACATTATCGGCTAGCTTAACTCACAATCAATACTTTAACATACACACTCACCTTCCTCCTCAGTAGCCTGACTGGGGAAGGCTGGTATTGTATAGAGGACTGGAGTGGAGCGACCACATCACTGTGAGTTATACAGTCTCTGTCAAACTCATCCCTCAAGGTATCATAAACGTCCATGAGGCTCAAGAGGCACATTAATCAGACAAATTAGGCAGCTAACTGGAGAATACTTACAGAGGACATTAAGGCTGTCTCGAGATCAAGCCCAGGAAATTAACGACTCGCCCAACAGATACAATCAGTGGCAGATATGAGGGATGGGATTTGAGAGCATGAAGGTGTGCAGGCCTAGGTGATGAATAGAGATGGCTTGACAGAACCAATTAAGCGGCCCACATCAGCCCAGCCTGGTCTCAGAGCAAAACACATAATGTACTAAAATCCGTGAAACTTCATTTAGTATGATATGTTACTTTACGCCAGGTAACATTACATTGGCCTACGTAAATCCAGGATACTCAAATGAGTATAATATGTTACGTTTGGTATGACAGTAGGTCACTTAAGGCAAAAACGAAAGGAGGGTGGTTGGTCATACAAAAGCAGTCAAACGTAATATATCATACTAAACGGGTCAAAGCAAACTGGTGCGATTAAGATGTGGGATAGTATACGTCCTACAACTCATATTATATTATATGGTGCTATTACATTGGTATGCCAATGTAATGCATCCTAAGGTAAAGGAACATATCATACTAAATGGAGTGGCACAGACTTTAGTAAAATATCATATGTTTTGCTCTGAGACCAGGTTGGTCAGCCATGCCACTTACTGTACATCAGCACCGCACTGATGCCTAGTGGGAAAAACTTGAATTCTCACAGGTTGACGTCTATTGGGTTTAATCTTGTTCTGGAGGCAGAGCTGAGCAATTTCCACTAGATGGGCCAGCTGCAAGGTCAAAATTGGCCATATATTGTAAAAATGTATGAAAACAAAAGCTAGGTTTTTGCTCTTAATTTAAGGTTACATGGGAGGTTTTTATTGAAGCTAGGTCTAGCAGAGCGGCTACAGCGATTGAATGTGAGCAATCAGTCTCCCACCACTATCATCAATGAGTGATGTCAGAGGCTGGCTGAGAGGGCCCTGGGACACACATAACCCTAAAATCAATGATGAAGGCACTGTAATGCACAGAGTCTAAATTAGTCAAGAGTTAGAGCAGAACGTGTGGCTAGTGCTGTTGCGGTGACTGTATTACCGCCACACCTGCGGTCACGAGTCATGAAGTCAGTCAAACTCCACGTGACCGCTTAGTCACGGTAATTAGGCTTCTCCAAGCTCTGATGCTGCTGACAGTCATTAGTAGCCTACCAAACTTGCTAAATGCCTGGAACTCAGCACTCTATTGTCGCTCTAATCACTCTGACATCAATACAAATATGTTCAAAAATTGAATCAAACACTTCATGAAAGCCCATGAGCTCATGTTGCGCAACATTTCTATAGTCTATGCAATTGCGCGAGAAAACAAAGTGATGGCCTCTACTAAAAAGTGGAGGATCCCATCAGCCTTCTATAGGCTAGGCGTACTATATTTATTTCTCAACTTTCCTAATATTAAGCACATTGTTTATCTTTACAACATGAGTATAGCCTAACTGGCTGGCATGAAAATTAACCATGGGTAAAGTGTCCTCCATTCTTTATTTAAGTGCATAGATGACATGTATTTTTCCCGCTGCCCCTGTTTTGAGACAAGTGCATGATAATGGTCCATTCTAAATCAAAACAAATTTCACACATATATTATTTAGTATGTAAAGATGAGATTAAATCAAGAAAAGTCTGATGGGTGACAATATTAGCCTATCACTTGTGAATTATATATTATCACTTGTCAATGATGCCCAGCATAAGAAACTGCCTTTTTTGTGACTTTTCCGATTCATAGTCGCACACCTCATGTAGCCTAGCCCATAGGCCTATATGTTTTGATAGGGTTTGTATAACAACTAAAGTGGACAAATAACTTCTTAAAATTAAGCACATTAATCTACTTTACAAGGGGTTTAAAGCCTATCTGGCATACATTAGCATCGAGTGAGCTTCAAATTTGGGGAAGATCATTTTCACCATTAAAATGCACCTTTTATAATAAAAGCATTACATGCATAATTGCATTTGCGGTCACTTATAATATTTATTTCTCACACAGAATAGAATAGGTCGACTTCTGTACTATGGGGGAAAGTAGATTAACATAGGCTAGTGCGTTTGCTGTTCGTTAGGCCTACTCATCTTGCTGGCTGGCAAAAAGTACATGTGGACTGTTCTTCCAATATCTTCAATATGCACCTCGGAATTGGATAAGGACGTGCGCAGTTGCATCCCCAATGTGTCTGTCTTCACTTGTAGCCTGTGAGAAAGAGCTGATCAAGTGATGGAGAGTCATGTGAGTGCGAGGTGCTTAGGAGCATGCAGCACTCGGGGAGAAGGGCACAACGCAGCACTCCGGGCCAAGGGCACAATGGCCACTGGCTTCAAAAGGCATGTATTTTTTTAGGGTGCATTTGCATTATGGCCACAAAGGGGATGCCACCGTGAAATTTGAGGCATTATCAAGTGCTTTTTAAAAATCATCATTGGAGTCGCATCATGCAGCCTTAAAATGAACAACTAAAGTTACATTAATAACTCTAAATTAAGCGTATAGGAGTACCTATTTCGTTGTTAACCGCTCAACACAGAATAGCCGCATGTGCGCACTCCCTCAAATCGTTTGGAGAAAATATTCGTATTTTATTCAGCTTGTTCAATTGTATTATTCATACTATAAAATAAAATAAAACAATGCCATGGAATTCCAAGCAAATCTTGTCTGCTAAATGAACTAGTGTAACCACAGCAATTTAGCATTGCCAGATCAGACCCTAACTGTCACGTCCTGACCAGTAAAGGGGTTATTTGTTATTGTAGTTTGGTCAGGACGTGGCAGGGGGTGTTTGTTTTATGTGGTTCGGGGTTTGTTGGGCTATGTACTTATGTAAAAGCGGTGTTTGTTTTATGTGTTCCGGGGTTTTTTGGTCTATGTTCTATGTTAGTGTATTTCTATGTTCAGTCTAGTCTATCTATTTCTATGTTTAGTTCATTGGATTGACCTTCAATTGGAGGCAGCTGTTCCTCGTTGCCTCTGATTGAAGGTCCTATGTATAGGGGTGTTTTTGTAATGGGATTTGTGGATAGTTGTCTCCTGTTTTGTGTCTGTGCACCTGACAGGACTGTTTAGTGTCGTTAGTTGTTTTGTATACGTGATTTGTTTGTTTTTCCTTCTTTTGATTTAATAAAGAAGATGAGTATACACGTTCCCGCTGCACCTTGGTCTAATCCTTACCATGCCCGTTACACTAACATAACGACAAGAGTACTGTATTCTGTTCTTCTGAAATAGACCACATTTTCTTCATATCATATCATTATTTTGAAGGTGTAGGCTATATTACATGGATTTATTAGACTTTTTAGAATGTAGATGTTCCAAAGGTCTGTATCAGTGGCTTGTAGGCTATGTGTGGAAGCAAGGAGATTCTAAATGTGTTTCTGTTAATTAACAGTCAATTACCGTGAGACCGACGCTTATTTGCTTGACAATCACTGGCTGACAAAATTTTGTGACCGCCACAGCCCTACGCGTGGGACTGCCTAACTCCTCCTAGAGAGGGTGACTCACCTACCGACTTCAGGGGCTAATAACCTCAGCGAACTGACAAACACCACACAGAGTGGGATATCAAACTGATCTGGGACCAGGGGAGAGTATGGACATCTCACATACAGTGCACTCTACACATCCTGGCACATTTGCTGCATTTGGTATCATCTGTCCTTTTTCACCTACAAAAATGATTGACTATATATACATGCTATGACAGAGCCTAATTTCTGCCTGTACCTGTCAACACAGATTTGTTTAAGTAGCATTGTTCTCTAGCATGGGGTTAAGGGAGAAGCATGTCAGTTGAGGTATCCTTTTAAAAACATGCAGTGTAATCATAAATATACTTAAAACTGCCTTTAATTCCCCAGGCCCAAATTATATGAATTAGTCATGTTTACACTGATGAGCCACGGCTATGATTAGAAATGAACTGATACAATCTAGGTCTTCTTCACCAAACTGGTTTATGCAAGAATAAACATAGTTATTTCTACTCAAAGCACTAACATCCTCTGTCAGCAACCACTTTATCTGAGGTTGCTCCCTTTTCTCTGAAAGTCACTCTGGCGTGGAGGGACATCAGTTCTCAATATATAACCCAATGCTAATGTGGTAGAGTAGGCTACAGAAAAAGTTTCCTCCTAAACACACTTTAAGAAAATCATCTTTAAGATGTTGAGCGCAAAAACGAGGCCAAAGTTCCTTCCTCACTATAGCTCATTAGTGTAGACAGAGTAGCTACCTGTAATTAGGATGGCCCAGGTTTTTGTCTCCTTGGCTGAATTCATCGTCATGACATGTTCAAAGAGAGTGAAACAGACATCAATTGGCGGAGTCTTTGGCACATAATGGACCTGTCTATAGATAGCTCAGCCAGTTAGGATGGGAAACAGACTGTGGACAGATTGAAGTCTCTGTACTCCAGTTGGAGAGTTAGCCATTCCATGGATAATTTACCAGTCATTGTCACGAGTCAGAAGGAGGATTTCTCAGAGAACAGAAGTGAGCCATTGATGTGGAGGCTCTGCCTGAATCCCACTGTACTGTTTTGGGTTTGGTGTTGTGTTTTGTGCGGTGTAGCCTCGGTTTGAGAGAGGCACAGAAAAGAAAAGAAAACTCAAGCGACCTGTCATTGATGTTTCCATATCAAATGCCTTCTTTCGCTGAGTGTTTGTTTATCCTGTCTTTAGGCTTAAATCTGAAAATAGATACTCTAAAAATAGAATCTTCTTATCTGTTCCGGATTTGTTTGTTGATTTAACACAAGCGGTTATGTAGAATGTACAAATGCCTGTATATTGTCAATCAACACAGATGTACTCTCATTCAATCCTATTTGGTTCAAATCAATTATTCCCAGTGTCTTAGTTGTTTCATAATCAGGCACACCTACAGTATATGCTTTCTTGTTCTCCCTTTACTGCTGTGCAAATTAGACAATTATGTGTGCCTGCTACCGGCATTTGTCACCTGTCAGTGACTAACCTGAGTAGCAGTGCTTGACTTGGGCTGGAGCTCACCGGAGCTCACTACCGGCACCTCACATGTTCTACTGCTTGAGCTCATTTTCCTCTTATAGAATATTAGCTCAAAAGTATCGTGGAGCTCCTGCACCTAAATGTAAACATTACCGGCACCCAAAATGAGTACCGGCACCTGTTTCAGTCCAAGTCAAGCGTTGATCCCAAGGCACAATACAGCCTGTATATAGCAATTGAGATTATAATGAAACTATAGATGAACACTAGCAGGACACTTAGACAAAAAGAAACAGAAGTCAATAGCCAAAGTATTTTCATCACCAGAAGGTTGAAAAGAATTCTGACAAAATTAAACACAAATCAATGTTTCAAAATGTACTTGAGTTTTATCCCTTCTTGCAACTGGCAATGAGTCAGGCTTGGACTGTGCCAGCAGTCAATACAACAATAAATGGCCATGCAACTGAGTGCACTTGGCCATTCTTCATTATGCTCCACCTTCCATGAAATGGCTTAAACCCATCTCACTGGAAACTCCATCTCAATCAGTCACCATCCAACCACTAAACATGGGTCACTGGAACAATGGTCAATGGAATTCAATTAAGTCATCGGCACACTCAAATAATACCAACATGTAAATAAACAGCAATTGCATGAGCTTCGTGCAAACAATTTTTTTCCGACCATATGAAAACCATATGTAAACCTACAATAAAATCCCTTTCATTGGAATTTCTTTTTAAATTTTGATGATAAAAAGTTGTTTTGTCTATAAATCTAATAATTTCTTTCTGATTAGTCTCTACTGACTGACCTTGACCACATCTTCATCTGTGGAATGACAGTCCACTGCCTCTGAGACGTCAGTAACCATGCCGTCCGCTCCGATGGTCACCACCTTAACTGGGACAGCCACAGTCTTCCCTGTCAGCACGGCAGTATTCAGGATCTCTGTGTCCTGAGAGAAAGAGAGAGAGGACCAGCAACAGTCATACACAGGGTAATATCAGTACATTACACACCATGGAGAAAAACAGCTCTATAATCAGAACCGTTACTGAGTGGACAGCTCCAGAATCAGCACCATTACTGAGTGGACAGTTCTAGAATAAGCACCATTACTGAGTGGACAGTGCTCGAATCAGCACTATTACTGAGTGGACAGCTCCAGAATCAGCACCATTACTGAGTGGACAGTTCTAGAATCAGCACCATTACTGAGTGGACAGTTCTAGAATCAGCACCATTACTGAGTTGACAGCTCCAGAATCAGCACCATTACTGAGTGGACAGTTCTAGAATAAGCACCATTACTGAGTGGACAGTGCTCGAATCAGCACTATTACTGAGTGAACAGCTCTAGAATCAGCACTGCTACTGGGTGGACAACTCTAGAATCAGCACTATTACTGAGTGGACAGCTCTAGAATCAGCACCATTACTGAGTGGACAGCTCTAGAATCAGCACCATTACTGGGTGGACAGCTCTAGAATCAGCACCATTACTGGGTGGACAGCTTTATAGTGAACATCTCTAGAATCAGCACCATTACTGAGTGGATAGATCTGTTACTGTTAGTGAGTTCACAGCTCTGGGTAGAGAAACAAGCTCAGTTCTATTAGTGAGTGGGCAGCTGTGTCTGACCTCAGTATTGTTATTAAATGGAAACCCTGGTGGAGAGAGAGGATCAGCAGGGGTTCATTACTCCCAATAAAGCCCCTAACCTTTCATTACACAGCCATCACACTGTCAGAGGAGATAATTGGGCCAATTAAGACAGGCCTGGGAAGGGCTTTACTGTCTTAGCCAGACATGAACATGAAATTGTCTGTTATAGCCATTCACTTCATTACAGTTTGATTTCAATTAGACAGCTAAGCAAGCTGAACCAGCACGAGAAAGGCCTTGGAGCCAAGGTACACAGCCTTTAGATCATTGAGGACTGTCTGCTCTTTGCTTTATTGAGGACCCCATATGACATTATTTAATCCGATAGTGAAAAATGTCATTCCAAGCAAGGTCTTCTCATTTAATTGCTACTACAAAACCATGGTTAAAGCTGTGTCTGTACTGAAGACTTGGCTTTCAAATGTTTCTGAGATGGCATGACATTATGCAGAATTAAGGTATGGTTATTAACCTAATTCCAAAATGATGTCTATAGAAGACATTGACATATATTTTCATATCACTAATACTGACACCTTGTAACAGGCTCTATCTGCTGTGTGTATGACTTCCTGTCAACATATTCCTTTCTCTGCATGAGGGAAGAACACATTAATTGTATACTGCTCCGTATACTGCCAGTATGGGTCCTTAATACTTTTACTTATGTCTGTGTGCTTGTGAAAAAAAGAGAGAAAAGGGGGATTAAGTTCCGTTAAAAGGAGCCTGGACTTTTGTAAGCGTCAATTACCCAGTCCATTCAGGCTTTGGAGTGAAATGATTATTAGCTGTGCCAAAAGATACCAAGGAATCACAAAAACACTTAATGTGGCACCATCTTCAAATAGCTTTTCATTACATTTTTATTGACTGTGACAGTGTTACATAGCATATAAACCCCTCTCTCTCACTCTCTCTGGTGCTGAGTTTGCTTCAATTTCCCTTAAAATAGGGGCTGCAGGAAATTAATTCTATCTCTGCTGCTATTCCTCCCATTTCCAGAGGGTGTTTTATAATAGATGGGGTAAATGGTTGAGACCTGCTGAAACACAGGGCAGGGTTACATTACAGCTGTTGGAAGTGACCCAGTAGGCTGGGATGCTTCAATGGCCCACACAGCCAACCACACACACACACACACACACACACACACACACACACACACACACACACACACACACACACACACACACACACACACACACACACACACAGAAAGCGCGATTATTGGCAAAATGGAGAGATGTGGTGCACAAGGATTATTAGAAGGATTACTTTATCCTATCCCAGGTATTCCTTAAAGAGGTGGGGTTTCAGGTGTCTACGGCAGGTGGTGATTGACTCCGCTGTCCTGGCGTCATGAGGGAGCTTGTTCCACCATTGGGGTGCCAGAGCAGCGAACAGTTTTGACTGGGCTGAGTGGGAACTGTGCTTCCGCAGAGGTAGGGGGGCCAGCAGGCCAGAGGTGGATGAACGCAGTGCCCTTGTTTGGGTGTAGGGACTGATCAGAGCCTGAAGGTACGGAGGTGCCGTTCCCCTCACAGCTCCGTAGGCAAGCACCATAGTCTTGTAGCAGATGCGAGCTTCAACTGGAAGCCAGTGGAGTGTGCGGAGGAGTGGGGTGACGTGAGAGAACTTGGGAAGGTTGAACACCAGACGGGCTGCGGCGTTCTGGATGAGTTGTAGGGGTTTAATGGCACAGGCAGGGAGCCCAGCCAACAGCGAGTTGCAGTAATCCAGACGGGAGATGACAAGTGCCTGGATTAGGACCTGCGCCGCTTCCTGTGTAAGGCAGGGTCATACTCTGTTGTAGAGCATGAACCTACAGGATCGGGTCACCGCCTTGATGTTAGCGTAGAACGACAGGGTGTTGTCCAGGGTCACGCCAAGGCTCTTAGCACTCTGGGAGGAGGACACAATGGAGTTGTCAACCGTGATGGCGAGATCATGGAACGGGCAGTCCTTCCCCGGGAGGAAGAGCAGCTCCGTCTTGCCGAGGTTCACCTTGAGGTGGTGATCCGTCATCCACACTGATATGTCTGCCAGACATGCAGAGATGCGATTCGCCACCTGGTTATCAGAAGGGGGAAAGGAGAAGATTAATTGTGTGTCGTCTGCGTAGCAATGATAGGAGAGACCATGTGAGGATATGACAGAGCCAAGTGACTTGGTTTATAGCGAGAATAGGAGAGGGCCTAGAACTGAGCCCTGGGGGACACCAGTGGTGAGAGCACGTGGTGCGGAGACAGATTCTCGCCACGCCACCTGGTAGGAGCGACCTGTCAGGTAGGACGCAATCCAAGAGTGAGCCGCGCCGGAGATCTGGTGTTTGGAGGGTGTTTGAATGTAAACCCAATGCAAGTGTTATGATACATTGAAGGTTTTCTTAAACATAATGGAAGTACTCTGAAACACCCAAAGTGGTTCTTCAATCTGAATATTGGTGTTTTTAAGAGAGTGTTGTGAAAACACTTTTTGGTGTTTCGGTGCATGTAAAAGGCATCATCAAAACACAAAAATTATGTTTTGGCAGACTGTGTCTCTCATATAATCAAATATTTTTTAATTACAAATGATTTATTGCATAAATATTGATTGATTATAAATATTGATTGAATTTTCTGTCAATATTTTGATAAACATTTTAAAGAAGACACTGGGAATGTAATACTTTTCCTAGGGTAGACTTTGGCACTAATTATAGCTACAGTTGCCAGGAATTTATAAATAAATGTTACAATCAAAACATTTAGGGCTATGCAAGTTATATCAGAGGTAACAGATATAATGACGTGGGCCTTCATCACTGATATTCACGTGGAGGTGAACTCAGGTCTCCTACTTGTCAAAACACTGCCTTAGGACACTCAGCCATTCTTCAGGACTAAATTGTTGTACACAATCCAAGAAAGTATGTCAATAAAAATGTGAGTACAAAATGTTATCACATTGAAAAAGGAAACAGAAAAATAATGAACTCAATAAGAACATTTGTTTTGTGTAGGACGTTGGCCTTTAATGCTAAACAGTCTGAGTAAAACAGCCATTTTGATTCATTGATCAGTGTTCTTGATGCTACATTTCCTGGAGTTAATTGACACCTCATTGTTTGCGAATAAGCCACTGCCATTTTTGCCTGCTCTAGCTTTGGCCTAACACACCACGTTATTGCATCCCACTTTTGACGTTCATTTTGTTATCTTGATGCTATCTATATTTGCAAAGCTTAATCAGGTATATGCTTTCTGCATATTGGTATTGATATGTTTAATAATTGTATTCATATTGCAATTTAATATTATAGTATTTTATAACGTCATTATACTTTCATGTACTGTCATTATTGCTTGTCATTATTTGTTTTTTCTCTGTCTCCCTGCAGAAAAACATACATACATACATACATACATACATACATACATACATACATACATACATACATACATACATACATACATACATACATACATACATACATACATACATACATACATACATACATACATACATACATACATACATACAATGTTACCCACAGGCTGGCCAATCCTAAACACAACCAATCAAGACCTGGATCACAGACTACTGCCAAATGTCAATCATATTCTCTATCTCAACTGTATTGTGATTCAATTCATCTGAACAACCTTCCATGCCATGTATCATGATCTGAATATAAAGACTCAGGTCAGGACATTCGCATAACGGATGACCGGTGGATCACATTGAGCCCTGGGCTGAAGTTTTGTATGACTGCTACTTCTAACGTTAGCAGTCATTGCCTGTATTTCTTTCCATGAATGTGAAATATAATGCCACATTTCTATTGATTTTGAAGAATATTATACATATCTTTATCAATATAAAAATGTGAATGTTACGATGTGCCCTGAGAGTCGGGAAGCAAGTTCTGGGAGAGAGGGATTTAATAAAAAAAAAAACATAATACAAAACAAGAAACACGAACACCGCACAGACATGAAACTGAAACAGAAACAATGACACCTGGGGAAGGAACCAAAGGGAGTGACATATATAGGGCAGGTAATCAAGGAGGTGATGGAGTCCAGATGAGTGTCATTATGCAAAGATGCGCATAACGATGGTGACAGGTGTGCGCCATAACGAGCAGCCTGGTGGCCTAGAGGCCGGAGAGGGAGCACACGTGACAGTGAAAGACCTGTTAATGTTTTGTAATTTAATCATTTGCAAATAGCATTTGAAGCTTCAATCATGTATTGAAAAAGTAATTTTGTACTCATTAGTTATTATCCTGGACAAACATAATCATTTATTTTCACAAAACAATATTTTCTGGTGTCATTTGTTTGAGCATAGTACTGTACATTTGAGCTTTTGGAATTACCGATGAGCAGTTAATCAACACCACATCAGAGCAGGGAATATACAATAAGAGGTACTCCCATTTACAGTATTTGGAGACTCTAGAAGAATGGATCTAATTCTGCACTAGACATGATTCAAAACACCTTCATAGTGTTTAGGAGCTTTAGACAGAGGGAACAACACCGAAAGAGAAGGGATCTAATTCTGCACTGGACATGACTTTCCGGGTTAGTGCTCCCAGTCTCTGGCAAGGTGGTGCACTACTCTTGATTAAGTGGTGTTAGAACAAACCATGTCATGTTTCAGAACACCTCAGGATGAATGTTTCAGTACACTTTAAATCTGTTCCAATACCCTCACAACCATGTGTTTCAATATTCCAGCAAAGATAAGGTTTTGTCTCCTTTAAGGTGGTGGCAGCTCAGTTGCCACTAGTTTTAGTGTTACAATGCACTTCGTTTTAACAGTGTAATGCTACCACCTGGCTGGGAGACTTAGACATTTTAGGAATGTGATACATTTTTGTCACCCTTATACCTGAGAAACCATATACCTAAAACTCACTTATTTTGAGTGACTCCTTAACACTATTACCTTGCATGGCCTTGATGCGGGTTGCTCTGTGACCCAGGAGCAAATAGCTACCAGTTCTGGAGACCCTATTTGATAGCCAATCAGCCCTATCTCAGCCACACAGATTGAGTGTTTTTCGGCCTTTGCCTTATAACATCTGTGAGAAGTGGCTGCCCCGTTTATCATGTGCCTCTGTTAGCATTCAGCACGGTGCGGTCGCTGCTTGGAGATGTGGTCTGGGCCATAATTTCTGCCCGCATCTGGCTTGTATCTGAAAATAAGTGAGACTTATAGTGTCAGCCAGAGTGACACAGCCAGCATGAGAAGCAGCCAGCCAAGCTCCCAGTGCTGTCCCAGGCTACAGGCTAGTGATCCGCTCGCCACATCTGCCTCTGCCTGCCCTAAAACATTCACATTCTAACCCAGCCACCTTGACCACTGCTCCCACTAGAGCAGGTCAAGCACAACGTTGAGCCGGGGATTTGAAAGGCTTGTATTATTCATAAAGCACCGGTGAAAGCGAGAGAGAAAGCGGTAAAAACACATCTGGTATGGAGAGGGAGAGAGACCCATCTGTCCTTATACTTATGTCAACACCACTGGGGCAGTTTGAAACCCAGCTTAATGTGCCTTGCTCACGTAGCCTACCGTATGAATAAGTAGGAGCACATCATTGACCAATGCAATCTTATCTACTCAATAATATTTTACTTGATTGTTGTGTGCATAACCTACTTTAATACTGGGCGTGCTGGCGCACTCATATTCTTTTTCTCAATTTGAGCAGATGATTAATTAATATGACGGACGCACAAAAAAATGTGATAGCCCCTTCAACAGTCAAGCAATTTAAGTTAATTATTTATAAAAAAGCGTAGATAACCCACTACTCTGAGATAAACAAATGTTTTCTACCTTTCACATTATTTGTGTACAGGGAGACAGTAAAAAGGGCATAAGAAGATGACAAATATGTTTCAGAAAATAAATGACAATCCATCTGTGTCATGAAGCTATTAAAGTGGAACTGACAACGTTTTAGCAACATGAAATCTTATTCAAATCTATTGATATACACCCCCAGGGAGAATAACACCTTTTAAAATAAAAAATTGACAAGTGAGCACTTACAGAGCATTCAGAAAGTATTCAGACCCCTTGACTTTTTCCACATTGTTACATTTACAGCCTTTTTCTAAAATTGATTAACACTGGAGCATGTTTTCATCAAGGATCTCTCTGTACTTTGCTCCGTTCATCTTTCCCTCGATTCAGACTAGTCTCCCAGTCCCTGCCGCTGAAAAACATCCCCACAGTATGATGCTGCCACCACCATTCTTCACTGTAGCAATGATGCCAGGTTTCCTCCAGATGTGACGCTTGGTATTCAGGCCAAAATAGTTCAATGTTGGTTTCATCAGACCAGAGAATCTTGTTTCTCATGGTCTGAGAGTCTTTAGGTGCCTTTTGGCAAACTCCAAGTGGGCTGTCATGTGCCTTTTACTGAGGAGTGGCTTCCGTCTGGCCACTCTACCATAAAGACCTAATTGGTGGAATGCTGCAGAGATGGTTGTCCTTTTGGAAGGTTTTCCCATCTCCACAGAGGAACTCTGGAGCTCTGTCAGAGTGACCATCGGGTTCTTGGTCACCTCCATGACCAAGGCCATTTTCCCCCAATTACTCAGTTTGGCTGGGAGGCCAGCTCTTGGTGGTTCCAAACTTTTTCCATTTAAGAAAGACAGAGGCCACTGTGTTTTTGGGGACGTCAATGATGCAGACAATTTTTGGTACACTTCACAAGATCTGTGCCTCGACACAATCCTGTCTCAGCTCTACGGACAATTCCTTCGACCTCATGGCTTGGTTTTTGCTCTGACATGCACTGTCAACTGTGGGACCTTATATAGACAGGTGTGTGCCTTTCCAATTTTGTCCAATCAATTGAATTTACTACTGGTGGACTCCAATCAAGTTGTAAAAACATCTCAAGGATGATCAATGGAAACAGGATGCACCTGAGCTCAATTTTGAGTCTCATTGCAAAGGGTCTGAATACTTATTTTTTTTACATTTACATTTTAGTCATTTAGCAGACGCTCTTATCCAGAGCGACTTAAAGTAGTGAGTGCATACATTTCATTCCATGCATTTTTTTTTTTTTGTACTTATGTAAATAAGGTAGTTCTGTTTTTTATTTTTATTACATTTCAAAAAATTTCAAAAAATCACTTTTTGCTTTGTCATTATGGGGTATTGTGTGTAGATTTCTTAGGACTTTTTTTATTTAACACATTTTAGAATAAGACTAATGTAACAAAATGTGAAAAAAGTCAAAGGGTCTGAATACTTTCCGTAGAAATTGTCATTTTAACATTTTCTTAAATTCATAGAATGTTTGGGAATGACGTAGAGTAAGGCATTTGTGAAAATTCTATAGCAGTATAGAGTCGGGAAGCAGCCATGCGGTTGTACAATTATTAAACACTGCAGGAAATAAAACCTAGTAAAAATGTGTCAGTCTTGTCCAGGACCGGACAATACACAGACTGGTGCGCCATAGCCAATCAGAACTACATTAGGCCTTTATGCAAATAAGCCATTTGCCACACCGGCCTGCCATCATTCACTTTGAACTGGACTGTGTGTTTACAGGCAGTAGCAACAGCATGACATTAGATCATTGGAACACATTCGCCAAAAGCTACAAAATACTGAATGGATTTCTGCAAATATGTGACTCGTTTCAGGAAACTAGGCGTATGTCGCGCATCACTACTTCACAGGAGAGGCATTCGAACATACATTAAAAACAAATCTAAATGTGTTTTTTTTGCCAGAAATTAAATTACTGTAGTTGGTTTAGCCACGAAAAATGACAGGAACCTTCCCGTTAGCCATGATTGGCTGCGATAATAGATGGGCTGGACATGCCGAGACATGAGTTCGGATTGGTCTGCCAATAACATGAGCTGTGTAGGTAATCCTTTCTAATGCAGCTTTTTTTTTTAAAGCTATCACATAGTAGAACTGCAAAAGTGTTGCTCTCCAAAATTCTGGCATTTGATTGCAAATATGCAGAGGGAGTTGAAAAGAGAACACACAGGCTGTTGTATAAAACACCTGTCTCCGGATTAAATCTTCAAACTACGGGCAACCATGGCATCCGTGACCGAGAGTGGAGAAACATCCATCCATGTTTCTGGGTAAGAGAGTCTAGCTAGCTACATTTTCAGATATTATACGTTTCAAATGTTGTTTTCATTGCAAGTTAAAGTGTACTGTTAGCTAGCTATCTAATGTTAGCTGGCTGGCTCGCTAGCTAATGTTGCGTGTATGATCTGTGTAGTAATATTATTTGTATCTCAGAGCCATTTTAATTGCTAGTTATTGCCTAATGTTAGCTAGCTAGCTGATATTGAACCTGGTTGGTTAGCTACCTGCAGATTCATACAGGGTAGTAACGTTAAATTGGGATTATCGTTCATTGTTTAGCTAGCTAGCTACACGTCTAAACAAAGGAGTCCACTATGCAAGCAACCATCTCACTGTACCGTTAGATTTTATTTTATATAGTATGTGTTTACCAGAGATGGTAATGTGAAGAACAACATGACCTGCAACAAAGTAAATTGGGATATAACGTTAGGCCAACGAGACAGTGTCCAAGTTCAAAAGTTCTCAGGTAGAAAGCCCTGCTTTTATTTTGTCACACTCACAAGCTATATTCTGTAATTGGCTAGCCACGGATGATGGCGCAGACAGAGATGGTCGCCTCGCTTCAGGTCCTTAGAAAACTATGCAGTTATTTGTTTTTTAACCTCTCTAGGGTAGGTGGGACGAAATCGTCCCACCTACTCAACAGCCAGTGGAATCCCGTGGCGCGTTATTCAAATACCTTAGAAATGCTATTACTTCAATTTCTCAAACATATGACTATTTTACACCATTTTTAAAGACAAGTCTCTCGTTAATCTAACCACACTGTCCGATTTCAAAAAGGCTTTACAACGAAAGCAAAACATTAGATTATGTCAGCAGAGTACCCAGCCAGAAATAATCAGACACCCATTTTTCAAGCTAGCATATAATGTCACATAAACCCAAACCACAGCTAAATGCAGCACTGATCTTCATCAGATGACAATCCTAGGACATTATGTTATACAATACATGCATGTTTTGTTCAATCAAGTTCATATTTATATCAAAAACCAGCTTTTTACATTAGCATGTGACGTTCAGAACTAGCATACCCACCGCAAACTTCCGGTGAATTTACTAAATTACTCACGATAAACGTTCACAAAAAACATAACAATTATTTTAAGAATTATAGATACAGAACTCCTTTATGCAATCGCTATGTCCGATTTTAAAATAGCTTTTCGGTGAAAGCACATTTTGCAATATTCTGAGTAGATAGCCCAGCCATCACGGGCTAGCTATTTAGACACCCACCAAGTTTAGCCCTCACCAAAGTCAGATTTACTATAAGAAGAATTTGATTACCTTTGCTGTTCTTCGTCAGAATGCACTCCCAGGACTTCTACTTCAATAACAAATGTTGGTTTGGTTCAAAATAATCCATAGTTATGTTCAAATATCCTCTGTTTTGTTCGTGCGTTCAAGACACTATCCGAAGGGTAAAGAAGGGTGACGCACCCGACGCGTTTCGTGACAAAAAAATTCTAAATATTCCATTACCGTACTTCGAAGCATGTCAACCGCTGTTTAAAATAAATTTTTATGCCATTTTTCTCGTAAAAAAAGCGATAATATTCCGACCGGGAAACCCTGTTTTAGTTCAAAGACAGAGAAAATAAAAACATGGGGTCGCCTCGTGCACGCGCCTCAGTCTCATTGTACTCTGATCGACCACTTACCAAAGGCGCTAATGTTTTTCAGCCAGGGGCTCCAAAGACATCATTCAGCTTTTTCCCGCCTTCTGAGAGCCTATGGGAGCCGTAGGAAGTGTCACATTACAGCAGAGATCCTCAGTTTTCAATAAAGAGAGTGAAGAAGCCCAAGAAATTGTCAGACAGGCCACTTCCTGTAAGGAATCTTCTCAGGTTTTTGCCTGCCATATGAGTTCTGTTATACTCACAGACACCATTCAAACAGTTTTAGAAACTTTAGGGTGTTTTCTATCCAAAGCCAATAATTATATGCATATTCTAGTTTCTGGGCAGTAGTAATAACCAGATTAAATCGGGTACGTTTTTTATCCGGCCGTGCAAATACTACCCCCTACCCCCAACAGTTTGTATTATTTCTTATATTGTTAGCCCAGAAAGTCTCAAGTGTTATTACATACAGCTGGGAAGAACTATTGGATATAAAAGCGATGTCAACTTACCATCATTATGACCAGGAATATGTCTTTCCCGAAGCGGATCCTTTGTTCGGACCTCCACCCTGGACATGCAATCTTATCCCAGAGGCCGACACAAAACAACGCGGTCGCCGCAGGAGAGGCAGACGGAGCAGCCTACTTGTCAGATTCAGAAGGCGAGCACACCATCCACCGCTTCCGAGCATATTACTTGCCAATGTCCAATCTCCAGATAACAAGGTGGACGAAATTATGTCACGTGTTGCCTTCCAGAGAGACATTAGAGATTGTAACATTCTCTGTTTCACGCAAATATGGCTCACTCGGGATACGTTGTCAGAGTCGGTACAGCCACCTGATTTCTTCACGCATTGTGCAGACAGAAACAAACATCTCTCTGGTAAGAAGAAGGGCGGGGGTGTATGCCTTATGATTAACAACTCATGGTGCATACAGGAACTCAAGTCCTTTTGTTCACCTGACCTAGAATTCCTTACAATCAAATGCCGACCGCATTATCTTCCAAGAGAATTCTCTTTGATTATAGTCACAGTCGTGTATATCCGCCCCAAGCAGATACCTCGTTGGCCCTGAAAGAACTTCACTGGACTTTAAGAAAACTGGAAACCATACATCCTGAGGCTGCATTTATTGTAGCTGGGGATTTTAACAAAGCTATCCTAAGATTAATACCCCCTAAATTCTATCAGCATATCGAATGCGCAAAACGAGCTGGCAGAATTCTGGATCATTGCTACTCTAACTTCCGCGATGCATACAAAGCCCTCCCACACCCTGTCTTTGGCAATTCTGACCATGAATCTATTTTGTTGCTCCCATCCTATAGACATAAACTCAAACAGGAAACGCCCATGCTCAGGTCAATACAACGCTGGCCTGACCAATCGGATTCCACGCTTCAAGATTGCTTCGATCACATGGACTGGGATATGTTGCGGATAGCCTCAGACAACAACATTCATGTATACGCTGACTCAGGGAGCGAGTTTATTAGCAAGTGCATCGGGGATGTCATACCCGCTGTGTCTATTAAAACCTTCCCTAACCAGAAACCGTGGATTAATGGCAGCTTTCGCGCAAAACTGAAAGCGTGAACCACCGCTTTTAATCATGGCAAGGCGACCGGAAACATGACCGAATACAAATAGTGCAGCTATTCCCTTCACAAGGCAATCCAACTAGCAAAGCGTCAGTATAGAGACAGATAAGAGTCGCAATTCAACACAAGACGTATGTGGACGGATTAAAAAAAGAAAACCAGCCCTGTCGCGGACATCGACATCTTGCTCCCAGACAAATTAAACAACTTCTTTGCTCGCTTTGAGGACAATAAGTGCCACTGACACGGCCCGCTACCAACGCCTGTGGGCTCTCTTTCTCCGTGGCCAACGTGAGTAAAACATTTAAACCTGTTAACCCTCGCAAGGCTGCCGGCCCAGACAGCATCCCTAGCCGCGTCCTCAGAGCATGCACAGACCAGCTGGCTGGTGTGTTTATGGACGTATTCAACCAATCCCTATCCCAGTCTGCTGTTCCCACATGCTTCAAGATGGCCACCATTGTTCCTGTTCCCAAGTAAGCTAAGGTAACTGAACTAAATGACTATCGCCCCATTGCTCTCACTTCTGTCATCATGAAGTGCTTTGAGAGACTAGTCAAGGATCATATTACCTCCACCCTACCTGATACCCTAGATCCACTCCAATTTGCTTACCGCCCCAATAGGTCCACTGACGACGCAATCGCCATCACACTGCACACTGCCCTATCCCATCTGGACAAGAGGAAAACCTATGTAAGAATGTTATTCATTGACTACAGCTCTGCATTTAACACCATAGTACCCTCCAAACTCGTCATTAAGCTCAAGACCCTGGGTCTTGACCCCGCCCTGTGCAACTGGGTCCTGGACTTTGATGGGCCGCCCCCAGGTGGTGAAGGTAGGAAACAACATCTCTACCCCGCTGATCCTGAACACTGGGGCTCCACAAGGGTGCATTCTCAGCCCTCTCCTGTACTCTCTGTTCACCCATGACTGCGTGGCCATGCACGCTTCCAACTCAATCGTCAAGTTTGCAGACGACACTACAGTGGTAGGCCCGATTACCAACAACAACGAGACGGCCTACAGGGAGGAGGTGAGGGCCCTCGGAGTGTGGTGTCAGGAAAATAACCTCTCACTCAACGTCAAAAAAACAAAGGAGATGCTCGTGGACGACAGGAAACAGCAGAGGGAGTACCCCCCATCCACATCAACGGGACAGTAGTGGAGAAGGTGGAAAGTTTTATCGGACAAACTGAAATGGTCCACCCACACAGACAGCGTGGTGAGGAAGGTGCAACAACGCCTCTTCAACCTCAGGAGGCTGAAGGAATTTGGCTTGTCATCTAAAACACTCACAAACTTTTACAGATGCACAATCGAGAGCATCCTGTCAGGCTGTATCACCGCCTGGTACGGCAATTGCACCGCCCTCAACCTCAAGGCTCTCCAGAGGGTAGTGCGGTCTGCATAACGTATCACCAGGGGTAAACTACCTGCCCCCCAGGACACCTACAGCCCTCGATGTCACAGGAAGGCAAAAAATATCATCAATGACAACAATCACCCGAGCCACTGCCTGTTCACACCGCTATCATCCAGAAGGCGAGGTCAGTACAGGTGCATCAAAGCTGGGACCAAGAGACTGAAAAACAGCTTCTATCTCAAGGCCATCAGACTGTTAAACAGCCATCACTAACATAGAGAGGCTGCTGCCAACATACAGACTCAAATCTCTGGCCACTTAAATAAATGGACTCAATAAAGGTATCACTAGTCACTTTAAATAACGACACTTTAATAATGTTTACATATCCTACATTACTCATCTCATATGTATATACTGTGTTCTATACCATCTACTGCATCTTGCCTATGCCGCACGCCATCACTCATCCATATATTAATATGTACATAATCTGTTCATCCCTTTACATTTGTGTGTATAAGGTAGTTGTTGTGAATGTTAGATTACTGTTAAATATTATTGCATAGTCGGAACTAGAAGCACAAGCATTTCGCTACACTCGAATTAACATCTGCTAACCATATGTATGTGACCAATAAAATTGATCTGATTTGATTAACTTGTAAATAAGGATCTTGTTTAGAGTTGTTTTCCTGAAATAATGAATACAAATGAGCTAAAGTGAAGACGTTGTTAGCTTTATGACATGGTCATCATTTTAACTGGCTAGCCAGCTAAGGTAACATTAGCTAGCTAGCTAATAAGCTAGAAACGAACCAAAACATTGTTTAGAAAGTAGCTTTCAGTTGCCTGGTTTGCTAAATTGACATATCCTAAATTAATTTTTAAACAGGTGGGTTTATTGGTGTTGAAATACACCAGTTATGCAACTTTGGACCACCAGGCTGCTGATGTCATGCAGCCTGTAGTTTCTGTTTATACTTTTTCATAACGACAACTACAAGTTTGATGTTGGACGACAACAGAATGTTCATGATATCACTGTGACAACTGTCGATAGACGTAGTATAAACCAACCTTTAGTCTTGAAATCTTTGCTTGTTTAGTACATGGCCTCATGTGGATCCTTAAAGAGATGGGTGGAGCTAAGGCTTAAGAGGGTGGGAACAATGCTGAATGGGTGTAGACAAAGAAGAGCTCTCCAGTATGTATACCAAAAATCATTCAAGGGCCATTTTCTCAAAAGTGGGGTTACAAGTTTAGCAACTTTCAGAATTGCAGAATTACTTTCCCGTTGTTCCTCAACTGTAGTGTATGATATACCATTTTCTAGCTCTGAGTCTACTTTTATCCAATGTAAAAAAAAAAAACCGGCATTTCAAATGTTGCTACATAATACCGAATCGAGCCGGTCGGTCACATATGTAAATACCGCAGGAGTCCTCTTACATTTGGGAACTTTACAAACCTATTGATCAAACAACCATGAAAAGGTAGGTGCTTTCTCCCTCAGTTATGCACATCAACAAGAACAAGATCAACAACTAATGCTAGCCAGAGCAAAATGAGCTCAAATCTAACGAGGGGATATTAGCTAAACCCTCTCAAACGTTTTCTGTTTGTTTCTTTTCTGTTTGTTTGTTTCATATCTACAAAGTAGTTAAAACACTGTCAGTTCCACTTTAAGCAGGCTAAGAGAGACTTTCAAAGCAGAATTACTTTCCCATGTCCTTTCATCCACTCCACTCCACTCTCCTCTCTGTGTAGTGCCCAGTGTGCTCTCTCTTCCTCAGTCCAATGGGCATTTAATTGGGAGGAAGTGAACATGGTGGAGGAGAAGAGAATAAAGGCCTGGTTTGCACCACGCAGAACAATTTATCACTGCATGACAACTCATTGAAGTGTTGGGGACGTTTGTGAAATGAACACTCCCTTTTAATGAGGGTCTCTCCATTTCACACTCTTTTTCTCCACCTGAGACCGAGCCACCTCTCTCTCTACTATTTTTCTCTCTCCCTTCTTTCCCCTCAGAGAGGTTGTAACAGGGGGGACTGCTGTGTGTGTGTGTGTGTGTGTGTGTGTGTGTGTGTGTGTGTGTGTGTGTGTGTGTGTGTGTGTGTGTGTGTGTGTGTGTGTGTGTGTGTGTGTGTGTGTGTGTGTGTGTGTGTGTGTGTCACCGGGAACAGGTCATACAGTCTCTCCACCAGGCAGTCATCCCTCACTGCCTCCTAAAACAACACTAACCACTTTCCAATAGTGTCAGCTGGACTTCCAGAGCCCGCTCATCTCAGAGCTTATCTTCTTATTAGAACAGGCCAGTGCAGGGGAGGCAGGGTGAGAAGTGCTGCTGGATTCAATGGCTACTTTGATAGTGGAGATCTCCACTGAGTGCCAGCTTGGGTACAGAGCATGCTGGGAATCCCATGGCCAGGGTCTGTTGGTGTTGGAAATTACACACAACTATCACGACGGAGGCCTCAGGGCCATTATATAGAGAGTTGGTTGTTTCCTGGAAAGCACTGAACTCACTGTTCATTCACTCATTAACTAACTGCAAAGCCCTAAAGAAAGGAGGAATGGGATTGAAGAGAGAAGATCCAGGATCATTTTTAGGAGAGATAACATTCAGACACAAGTGTATGTCACAAGTAAATATTATAATTTGAACAAACATTTTTAAGGAAAGTGCAGTATTCACTGATTATGAGGTTCCTATATTCATAGATGACCCTATACTGTAAGGAAAATGACATGATGCTCTGACAGACAATACATACAGTCTGTCTGTCATGGATGTGTATAAGGGGGTTGCTGGGGCATGGGAATACATATGACAGCTCATGGATATTATTGACCCTTTGGTCTCGTTGAATTGCTCTAGTTCTACATTATTTATGAGTACACATGATTTATGGGTAAACCTCTCCTACACCAACTGAAGTTTCTCAATGGCACACTGGTGACTGGACAAATCCTTCCCTAAAATATTAATTACATTATGGAGTTTACAATAAAAAAAGAAAATACCTTGATGTGAGTTGAGAGGTGTAAAATACAAGGTGGACAAATCACAAAACTACAGAAGCACTTTGAAGCTGCAAAAACAACAGCATCAAACATGGATTAAAAATAAAAAAATTTTAGTTTGTGATGTTTTTGTGATTATGTTTCTCAAAAGCTTTCTGGTGATTTCTTGCTCTCTCCACGGTCTTAAAGAACGTATTTGTCTGCGAGCTCTTCATACTTCTGGTTGATTTCTCCAAGGGAATCACTTTCAAATCTTAGGACATAAAACCTTTTAAATTACAATACTATTCTATCTTTAATATGTACCCATGTTCAACTTATTCACCAGCATGCTCTCTCATTAGACTGCCTCCTTCCCACATGTACTGTAGGTTTACAAATGAGTGTTCTTTACAGGTAAACACAAGAACTCTGAGTTAGTACAAATTAACTTCCTTTTAGAAGGTAGTTTTGAGTAGTTATTGAATATTGGCTCTTACAGTGAACAGACAGGAAGTAAACCACCTTCTGGAGTACAGTGGCCAGGAATTGCTTCTTCTCATGCGGGGCTAGGAAGCTGGTGAATAAAACATGTCTAGAAGTAGAACCACTATATTTTAACTTTATAGGACAAATCGCCTGCAAGGCTCATGAATACCACACCTGCAATATCTGCATCAATTGATCAGGTGGGTGGGAGGAGCCTGTATCCCTGATTAATACAAATGACAGCGAGTTTCAACACTCCAGGAGAGGAGACACCAAGGTCAGGCACCAGGGACACAATGGGCTCTCTGCCTGCCCCAAAACACAGGCAGGGTTTGTGGAGGGATGAGGGCAGCAGCGGGGGGGCTAATGCATCTGGATGGGCTGGTGATGGTATAGCGATGCCCTGCTGATATTCTGCTTCTGCCTGCTCATCTGTGGAGTCTGGGCTGGGCCTCAGGGCTATAGGAATGCAGCCAGGGATGCAGCGCTGTCAGTATCAGCCTGCTCTATGTCAGCCTCAAATCTATCACTTTCAGCCGATCAATAGAGAGCTCTTCCCCTACTCGGGTACAGGCCTGGTAGGGATGACCTGATCTCTCTGACTGATTTTCTCACCCGGCTCTGATCAAGATCCATATAGTCAGCTTAGCTTGGCTTAGCTGACCTCTGGACAGAAACCTCCCTATTCAGGCTCAAAGGTCAACTCCACTGCTAAATGCATTACCACCACCAAAATCCTCCCACCCGGTTCTCTCTCAAGCCTCACAGGGTCACGTTTGCTTTCAGATAGAAGACCAAAACAGACCATCTGTGAAAATACTGCCTTAGTGATATGTCAAGAAATTAATCTTTTTGACAATCCTCTCTATCCAATGTTTTAGGGATTTGATCTATTAGTTTTACACAGGGGAATAAAACAACACATTTTGTATCAATGGGGCATCTACACTTTGGCCAGATGTGGAGAGCAAAACTTGGTATACACCAATAAAATAGCGAACTTTAAAGGAAGCCACAATCACAACACCTTTTTTAGCCTTTCAATTATGTAGATATTTTAAGACCGTCTGTATTTTACGTCTGACACCAAAATAATACACCATTAAAATAAGCACTTCCACTCTTTTGAAAATGGAAAACTCCCAAACTTAGTTCCGCACAAGTGCAGTTCCCACCCACACTAGGCTTGCCGCTTTATCAAAAACAAGTGGGAATTGCCTATCTCTTCCAGTCTATTGTACAAAAAGGCTTTGTAGAGAAGGAACAAGGATGGATAGAACAGATCCTTCTAATTTAGAAAGCAGTTTAAATAGGTATTTAAACAGAGTCCTATGTGTCAAGGAGAGTGGCTCCGGATCAGAGGACCGTTCATTACATGTGTTGTACTCATTAACATTACATGTATTATGACACACGTGAACACCGCAATAGACTCAATTAGCTAGTGCTATCTCTCATCAGCCTCCCAGCTCTACTGTACCAGCATCTAATGGATTGCCACTTCAGGATTCATACATCAGCCTCAATTGTAGACTCTGAGTCATGCTATGCAAAGAAATGCTATGCGTTGCCCTAGCAAGGCAATCAGCTAGAGTAGTGCATGAGTGCCATTCGATAATGGGAGGAAAATACAGGTCCCTGTAGTGTAGTGTAGTGTAATGCAGGGGTTCCCAACTGTTTTTCCACAGGGCCCCCTTTTTCACATTTGAAATGTTTTGTTTATTGACAGTCTACAGTATATTAAATACAACACTAGCATGATTTTGTATAATTTGAGGGACCTTTTTTTAAGCTAATTTCCTGCAATTCTATGTAGTTTAATAAGACTCCTGAAATCTTTTAGGTAGGCTATTTAAATAATAATAATAATAATAATAATAATAATACTTTTTTAGACCCGATTTCCCCAAATTATTGCATTACCAAATATTTATTAACCTTTATTTAAACAGGGGAAACAAACTGAGTAAGAGTCTCTTTTACAGTTGTGCCCTATGATACAACAATAAAAACAACACAGCAATTAATAAAAATGTAAAAACAAACAAAATTAAAACATATAAAAAGTACAAGATGGAGATAAAAAATATTAAAATAAATAAACTTCTATAAGAAAAACACACATTACAAAACACAATCACAGTTTACAGTTAATGTAATCAGTTAATGTAATGTGCATTTAAACTGTCTTACAGGCACCAAAACATCTAACTGGAATTCTCTCTGCAATCATTCGATGAGTATGGAGCAGGATATTCAAATGCTGTTTTGCCTAACTCAGAGTGAATCCGGGGTATCTCTAGCACTAGCATGTCCTGTGACCGAGTCTGATAAATACTGTCTGACCACTGGATTTTTGAGTTAAGATAATTAGGATTAAGATACGTTTCTGTAAGACAGGTTTATAGACAAATATCAACCAGTGTCTGGCCCTTCTAAAAGTCAGGGAGTCCCAGCCAACTGAAGTGTGCAAAAGGCAATGACGTGTGCAAAAGTTTGCACCAGCAACAAAGCGCAATGCTGCATGATACATTGCTTCCAATTTCTTCAGTACTGATGCTGATCCATGCATATATAAAACATCACCATAATCAAGCACTGACATGAAAGTGGCCTGTACAATTTCCTTTCTGTCCTGTGATGACAGACAAGATTGTTTTCTATAAAAAAATATATTTCTCAATGTCAGCTTCTTTACCAGCTCAGTTATATGAGTTTTGAAAGAGAGATTATCATCTAACCAAGGTATTTATAGGTGGGAACACGTTCCAAAAGACAGTCATTGTAGCAATGTTAAAATTTTACAATTGTATACTTTTGGATTGTGAAAATACTATATACTTAGTTTTACTTGAATTAAGCACCAGCCTAAGATCTACAAGTTCATCTTGAAGCAATTGAAAGTCAAACTGCAGGAATGTAAATGCTTGATGGAGTGATGGGGCTGTGGCATATAGTACTGTGTCATCAGCATAGAAATGAAAGTTGTATTTTTTCACTGAGTTACAGATATCATTTATGTATATAGTGAATAATAAAGGACCTAAAATCGAACCTTGCGGGACTCCTTTGTGAACAGTGACAAAACCTGATTTTTCTCCATCTGCAATAATAGCCTGAGATCTATCACTGAGATAATTATGAAACTACAAACATGTATCTGAGGCCAACCCCAATGAGGTCAGTCTATTCAGTGGAAGAGAATTATCAACTGTATTGAAAGCCTTCGACAGATCAACAAACAAAGCAACACAGTTCAACTTCTTATCCAAAGCTCTTACAATATCATTTACAACCAGTGTGGTGGCTGTGATAGTACTGTGCCCCAGTCAGTCTAAAACCGGACTGAAATTTATTCAGTATGCAGTTGTCAGACAAGAAAGAGTGCAGCTGTACATTTACCAATGACTAACATTTTTGCAAGACAAGACAGCTTAGAGATTGGTCGATAATTATCAAGGTCCCCAGTTTCCCCATCTTTGTGCACAGGCAGCACATAGGCAGTTTTCCAAATCTTAGGTATGACCCCAGAGGTCAACGTGAGGTTAAAAATATGAGTAAGAGCACCAGAGATAAGTGGTGCAGCTCTAGCCAGAAACCCTGGGTCAAGTTTGTCAGCCCCTGTTGCTTTCTTAGTGTCTATGGCTAGCAAGGCATCAATAACTTTATCCTCTGTGAAGAGGCTTAGTGAGAAACTCTGACCATCAGCATCAGCATACTCATGCATAATCCCTTCATATGTATATTTTCTTCCTTCATTTGTGGTTGACATTTTCTCCAAAAGACTGCCTGCTGCAATGAAGTGATTGTTAAAGGCATTTTCAATGGCGTTCTTATCAGTAATGAGTCCAGTATCCAGCCCTATCTGATTTGGGAGTGTGGAGTGCATATTGTTCTTTAATGTTTTAACTACTTTCCAGAATTTGGCAGGATTCCTGAAACAGTCATTTAAATTGGTCACATAGTAATCCAATTTTGTTCTTCTAACAAGTCTGATGCACAGGTTTCTCAGCTGCCTAATAGTCAGCCAGTCGGAACTAGAATACGTTTCTCTTGCCTTAGCCCATGCTACATCTCTTTTACCAATAGCATCAGAAATGTCTGAACTAAACTATGGGTTTGATCTATTCTTTGCTCTAACCTTAGTGTATGGAGTGTGTTAATCGGCATTGGAATAAAAACACTAGTACATTTTTCGAACGCCAACTCGGCTCCATTTATATTACAAATAGATTCAAGATTACTATGGGAAAGATCCTATAAGAAAGCTTGTTCACTAAAGTTTCTATCATTTATTTTCGTGATAATATAAGGTTTGGCCCTATGAATTTTGACATCTCTAATACATGCAATGGGGCAGTGATCTCGGACACCTAGTGGAAATACTCCCCTAGCTCTATATTTCTCAGGTGCATTTGTTAGTATATAATCAAGCAATGAGGACTTTGTAGGCACCTTAAGATTTGGCCTTGTTGGCTCAGTGATTAATTGTGTGAGATTTACCTCAGTACAAAAGTCTTTAAAACTGTCTGAGTCCTGTGTTTTCCAATCAAAGTTAAAATCTCCTAGGAAAATGACTTCAGTTGATATAAAAGTGGCTAATAATTCTGTTAAATGGCTAAGCATATTCTTACTAGAAGAAGGTGGGCAATATACTCTAACAATTGTAACTTTACAGTTGTTACCTAATGTGAGACTTAGAGCTAACACTTCAAACTGATTTGGAATGGAGACAGATTGAATTAGTGCAATGGAGAGGTCATTTTTCCATAGATAGCCACTCCTCCCCCTCTACTCATCCTGTCAGCTCTAAAAACATTGTACCATCTTAATAAAATGTTAAAAAATGGACAATATACTATGTATATTCAAATGTAAAAACCCAAGTCCCTTACAGTTTTAATATGTTTAATTATGATAATTTAAATGAACCCTCAATTTAATTATACAAATTCAGTTTTACAGAAAGTGATTTTATCAATTGATAGCGACAGAGTCACACATTGTATAAGATTACTTCCTAAGCAAAGTCCAATTTCTTTGACTCCTCGACTTTAGAAGGTCGTAGCTCAGCTTCTCACTGTTACAGAGATAAACAAAGATATTCCCATGTGCATCAAGTTTTACCGCTTGTTTCTAGCCTAAAGCATTGGGGATTTATGTGTCGCTTTAGATCGGTATAAACAATCGCAAATTGTTAATGTGGATAAGATAACTTTGCCCTCAAAACCCTTGGTGTAGTGTATTGTTGCATCGTGTCGTGTGCTGCTCAGACACTGATTGAGACCAGAGTACTCTGACATCTCTACTTACAGGTATACCTTAATACATAGAATAATATACAACTGAATATTCTATCTGCACCCAGCCCCTGATATTAAAACAATGCACAAACTTCAAACTTCACTGTGATGTATGTGTGCTCATGTCTGACAGGGTGCTGGATACATGCTCTACTCACATACCTGTGTGTCTGGCGATGTGTTTGATAAATCACTTTCCTGCTATTTCACTTGCCTGGCACTAAGGTGCAAGGAATTAAATGAATGTTGGAAAATAACACATCAATAAGGAAACATTATGAATGCATGCATAAGGAAATCTACAGTAAAGTGTTACCAAACATTCATCTGAGTATCATTGATGGATTACTGTATCATTTGGGAGAGGAAGTGGCTGGAGAAGGCCAGGGTGGTGATGTATTGTTAACGATACCATTCAGAAAGCACATGAATACAAACCACTTCTTTAATTTCTCCTCATCTCCATGCTGTTTGAATGAGCTGTGTTTAAGTGAGCACAGTTTGCTGCCGATGCTGGAGCAGGAAGACATACGAGTGGTGATATGATGCATGCCTAGTCTTCTCACTCGCTCTTCATCCCTGGAGTAGAGCAGCGTGGGTAATGATCATGAGGCTGGGCAGGAGCGTATTACTTCAGGATAGTAAAGGATAATGGGCCAGCCTCCTGCTGCGTTGCTGAGAAATCAGCTCAGCCACCAATTACTGCCTTTAAGATCCATCCATCACCCAAAAAACACACAGCTACTTACCACTATAGGGTCAGAAGGGACGCCATTGGGAGGAGGTGAGGAGAGATACTACTGTATATTAAGGTATGTTTGTCGGAAGTAAACAAAAGAAGGGAGGGAAGAAGGAGGGAAAATGGTGTGGGAGGGAAAGCTCTTCTGAAAGTGAGAAAAGGACAGCTGTAGACAAGAGGAGAGAGAAAAGTGTTTACGGTGTTTCTCTGCTCTTTCTTCTCCGATACTTCTGAATTCCCTTTTTTTATAAAGTCTTTTAAAATAATTGCAGCATTTGCAGAAATCCTGCTTCAAGATTTGAAATGTGTGACAAACCATTGAACAGTGCTGGGAGCTGGCAGTGTGCAGATGTCCCTGCTACAGGAGGACGTTGCTTCAAAGAGGAACGAAAGAGAGCTCATCTTTCAAAAAATTCCTCTCTCTCAGAGGTGTCACCTACAGTGGAGCCCTATCACTTGACTCCGGAAGTGCAATAAAAAGGCCTTTTTTTGTTATAACCAATTAGAACAAGTGCACAGTCATTTAGAGCATGCCGTAAATGGGTTGAGGAGCAACTGAGGTAATAAGCCACGAATGTTATCCAACCCTGAATAAGCTTGCCATTATTAATAATCATTAGCTTTATTACATTATAACCTTTAAGGCATGGTCACTTATGGATTACCCCTTTCTGTTTAAGGGATTATTTCTGGCCTAAACTCAATTAGCTTCTCTGTCATGGCAAAAGACAATCTAGCCTATTAGCCTAATTAGTCCTAATTACAGATGAAAGCCTCTTCTTAACCAAAGCGACAGCGCTGTTGTGTCAACAGATGCCTTCAGTATGCTCTCTGAAGTCTCCCCACTCAACTCGATTAAAGAGATTTAAGCAGCCCACTTTCTTTCTTTCTCTGTCACCCATCACTGATAATAATGCTCTTCTATTCTCCCTGGCCTGTAAAGAGCTGCCTGCTCTTCTCTCTGAACCCTCTACATCCCCGAACATAAGGGATCAACAGCTGGAAGACATCATTGTTGTGTCACTGATACAGGTCTTTGTCCAGTCTCCTGTCCTGTCCTACCACAGAGACACAATGTAACACTGTCTTTGTCTCAGAAACACAGTTATGTTCTTGTTTTCCCCACTGCAGGGGGGAAGTGGGGCTGATCAGTAGGGTGAGGAGGGGAGGATGAGAGGAGAGGAAGTAATCTATGGGCTTTTCATGCCAGAGTGATCCCAAGTAATCTAATTCAGCCTTCCTCACTGGTTTGCCTTCTCTTGCAATGACGCATGCAGATTGCACAAACACATTTACAGACACATTCTCAAGTTGCTCTCTCTGTGTGCGTGTGTGTGTGTGTGTGTGAGTGAGGGTACTGTATGTGCTCTGTAACAATGTCCGAGGTTGTGTGTGTGAGTTGTGTACACAATGTGAGCCTACTGTGTGTCGTTTTTTTTCTCTAGGGGTTTAGTGATGAAGAAGGTGAGGCAGCAAGGGAAAACCAGTATACTGACCAAGGAAATGGTCTGACGAGTCTGTACTTTACAGGCCAGGATATTTCCCTCTCAAGCTATTGATTATAGGACTGGAGTAAGGCTGAACACCAACAGCCCTATATCCTATCAACCGTATGGGTTGCTCATGTCAAAATGTCAATATCAGCAATGGAAATGTCAATCGTGCATTGACCAGGTGTAGTCCTGAGATATGCATTGAAATGTTAAGTCCCTCCATTACATGTAGTGTTATGACCATAGAAATATAATTACTAGAATGGAAATCTATATCTACTAGAAAGGGCATCTATTGCTAAGGTCATCACTGGCTTAATGGAAAGCTTCCTGAATAGAATACTGAATCAGGACAGGATAACTAAACATAAGAGGTTACATAGCACATCCATACAGTACACATCTGTAATCTGTTCTAATGTATTTGAATACACCATTCATCTTCTCACATGAGCCTCGCACCATAATGTTTATGCCTTAATTGATTTAGCCAAGTTTATCAAATTATTCTAATAGCAGGTTAAATATGATGGATCTTTGTCGCTATAGAAAAGCCTTTATAATCAGCCTTGAACCATAAATCCTTATTCCACTCAAAATGTATAATGATTTCATCATAATACAAGGCACTATTAGTGATGGATTAGTACATGGGCGTAGAAGTGTACAGTACTTTCACAGAGATCCCAAGTCAGTCTATAATTCTGACGGCCACAAAAACACCTTAAAATGTATTTCCTCATTTATAATTTTGCAAATACTGTATACCAAAATATGAGCAAATGTATCTGCAAATGATCAGAGAAAAGACTGAGCCTTACATGGATATCGTGCTCATTCTCGTACCCACATAAAGCTCCCTCAGAGACAGTATGGAATACTGATGTTAAAAAAATACATGCTATTTATAATGTGTGTCAATGCAAAGCGTGGGTGCAAATATCCCTTTGATATGGCAGGCACATTATTATCACGTCAGAATAATGAAAGGAATATCAAAAGGAAACTATATGTATAATCTACCTCTGTAAAAAAATAAATAAAAAAAAAGCATAAATTATTTTGGAAATTGATCTGTGGAGTACAAGAGTAGCTGCATTCCTCTCAGCACAGCAACACAGGCAAATACAGCCACCCACAGGCACCTATTATGAAGCTATAGGCGCTGCTAATATGGAATTATTTATACTCGACAGTGCACTCACAACATTCATTATGCATACCGCAAACATAGAAATAAAGCGCTTACAGAAAATCACATATCTCAACACTGGCAAGCAACATGTCATGCTTGTAAGTGGGCGTAATTGATCTCTCTGGTATCTTTCTGTTGCTTTTCTGGATCTAACTCTGTTTAGAAAGCCAAGGCAAATGAGGTGAGAGATGTTCTGTGAAGTTCAATGGAGTAGCTTTGGTGAATCCATCCAATAGAGAGGCTAATCTGTATAGCAGCCTAAAGAGAGAAACACACCTGCAGGCCTACCCTCAGGCCACAGAGAGCCTCCAGGCCCCACACAGGGCCTGCTGAGGGCCACATGCACCCACTCCTCCTCCATGCCAAAACACACACTCCACAGGCAAAACACTGAAGCTAAAGGTCTGCGATTTCAGTGTAGTTACATCAGGAATCAAAGATCTAAGATTTCTTAGATGTATAATGTACAAGACCTATAAACATATTATTCCACAATAATAATATACAGTAAGTGATTATACAAAATATGCAATAGATGTACAAAAGTCAAAGTTGTGAATAGAAAAACAATTATGTGAAGCATCGTCACTGCTGTGAACAGCAGGATGCACAGTGTGTAACCGACAAAACTGAGTGAACTTTGTGCTCTTCAGATCTCTGGCACAGTCCATCTGCTCTGTGTGTTGTAGTGATTGTGACTGACTGGCACCACTCACCATGGCCAGGGGCACAATGCCCCCCAGGTCCTTCTGGGCCAGTCGGATCTCTGTCTCTGCCTCCTGCGTGGTGGCACGGCTGCCCGGGTACTCCACCTGCCACGTGATCCAGCGGCTGCCCAGTGGACCCAGGAAGCTGTCCACCTCCAGGTCCACCTGTAGGACCCTCTGCACACCCTCCTCAGACCTGCAGCACAGACAGAGAGAAAGAGATGGGAGAGGATCAGTATTTTATTAGAAAGTAATAGTGTGTCCGTCCATGAGCTCTACCAACACACAGTCCTAATCGAATTATTAAAAATAGTGGAGTCTGATGACTAAATCAATGTCCCTGACATTTTAGACTGTGCTTCTACAAAAAGGTCAACTCTGGTCCGTGGTATGATATGCACTGTTAATAGCTATTTCTCACAGCTCTATATTGACATTCTTCATACTGCCCATATGGCTACAGTTGCTCTGTACAGTACTGTAATACATATTCATCTTTATCTCAGAGGGAGGCTACAAGTAACTGTCACCCCCTGCTCTGGACATGAAGGCTTGGGTGTTAACCACTGCCCTCGTTTGCAGCAGCAGCACAGTATAAATATATAGCATTACAGTATATGCAATGTAGGGAGAATGTACGGCGGGGCTGCATTATGGCAGACAAATGGAGAGCGTTGATAATATCATTTCCTGGTGACACCATAAGTCTCTGGTGCTCAGAGTTTAAATAAATAGCCAGGAGGCAGCAAAGGTCAGCTTTACACAGAAGCAGGAAATGGAAATGGCACAAGATCTGTTAGCCTTGTCTGGCGTGTCAAATGGCAGGGCTCAGGGCCAATACATTTCACACACTGTCGCCGAGGCCCAACGGCACTAAACAGCATCTCCTTCATTTGAGGCTGACCAGAAAGAAAGAGAACAAGAGAGAAAGAGAGAAATATGCACCCTCTCTGAATCTCTCCTGGTGCTGCTTGGCCTCAGGACAACGACGGCAGTTTGTCTACTGTACCTATGGCACATGGCAGATACAGTATGGCACCCTACAGTACAAATCAACACATCTAATTACTTTCCCAGCTACATTCCAAGACCGCAAATCAATTTGCCCCTTTTTTTATTGTTGTGGTGAACAAAGAACAACATGCGTAGTACTTCGAGAAAAGACATCTGAGCAAATACATAATGTTCTCAATTATGAATGTGACTCAGAAAACAGGAAAACTATGAATAATAGACCAGGCGTTTTATTTGCTGAACCCTGGGTTTTTGTAAGGCACATACTCACTTCCCATTCTCTTATTTATTTTCAATCAGAGAGAATGAGTGATTTGTTGTGTCCTAGCACACAACAACCCAATTTCTACAAGAAACGGAAGTGAGTATAAATATTTAAAATGACAACCAACCAAATAACTTGTGCCGCATTCCATAACAGAGTAGCAATCAGTGTGGAGAGAGATGGGTTGTGCTGGGCTGTCAGAGCAGTGGCATGGTAGAAAACGGCCTTACATAACTGCTACATCCACAGTCCCTCTGACAAAACAGATGCCAATTTGGGTTGGAAGACCAATAAAAGCCGTGAGGTCATCAACCAAACAACGATGACAGCTGATGAACAGACTGACCAGAGTTTATAACCTTTGAACAGTGTGTACACTCACAGGACTGCACTTTGGGCTATGTCACTGGTAATCTGAAAAATGCCCTAGTTTCCTCACCCACTCAGATTTCAGTGCAAACATGATCCTCTGGTAACATCAAATTCAGAATACAATAGAATATACAAAGTACAGAGTCAAACTAATGAAGGTGTCTAAGGAGCAGCAGGATTTAGCTGTGCATGGTATGACGTGAACTCAAACACTGAAATTATTTCACCATTTGTCTCTTCTCTGAGCAAATTCTTCTGCATAGGAACAGAGAATCCATTCAGGTTTTTGATTTAGGGATGTCAATTATTGCCCTCCCTACGGCATCATAGGTGGCATTTTTTAATAACTGACGTGAAAATGAAGGACTTTATGAGGTTTCAAATTTCATCTGAATATAGAACACCAGCTCCTGAGATATCAGGGAGATACAATTGCAGATGACAATTTTCTTTGTTCTATGAGCGTAACCTTAACACAGACATTCTGCTAATTTTGCAATTTTGAAAACTGAAAAATCTGACTGCAATAAAATGTTTGAATAATGAAGACAGTAGAAAATGAGATAGGAGGTAAGAGGGGAGGATATGGGAGGAGATTGTGAAGAATGAGGAAATATCTAGGAGAAGAGGAATTCACATAGCTACATGTGCATATTATTTTGGCCCTTTGACGACATCACCTTGTTCATGAGAGCAGTAGCTTGTGTTAGATAAGTCCTGGTGAGAAGCCACAGTAATGCATATTAAATGATAATTTAACTTTTTTACAACCAAACCAAAGGGTCCAGACACCTTTTTTGCAATTTCACTTTTTTTTGCGAAATTTACCCCAACCAGCAATTCACTTCCTCATTGTTGTTGTGCAGTACGGGGGGGGATCTGAAAGAACATGAACGAAGGCTCCAAAAACACTCAAATATTTCCTTTTAGAAATGGAAACACTCAGTACAGTGATGCATGTCTTTAAATGTTGTACATGAAATTGTTTCATTCTGAATTTTATCCTCAACGTTATATTGCATTTTGTTGCAGCTTAGAGATTTGGTTGTAAAAAAGCAAACTTCTTCTTTAACACTTCATGGACTGGTGTGGGAGTTCTACCATGCAGGTAGGGATAGACAAGCCTGGAAAAAACATTATTCTACAGCATAGTAACACTCACTGTGAGTCACTGAATAGGAACAGGTCCTATAGGTAAAATACAGCGTGAACGTCTGAGTGTCTTAGTGCTTCTATTCAACAGACCATGTAAGCCGTCAGAATGTGATGCATTTAATAAAATGAAGTTGTCACACCCTGATCTGTTTCACCTGTCTTTGTGCTTGTCTCCACCCCCCTCCAGGTGTCGCCCATCTTCCCCGTTAGCCCCTGTGTATTTATACCTATGTTCTCTGTTTGTCTGTTGCCAGTTCGTTTTGTTCGTAGAACCTACCAGCATTTTTACCTTTGCCGCACTATTCTGGATTGCCGACCTCTGCCTGACCTGACCCTGCCTGCCGTCCTGTACCTTTGCCCCTGTTGTTGTAATAAACATTGTTACTTCAACACAGTCTGCATCTGGGTCTTACCTTGAAATGTGATAGTACGAACTGGCCATGACTGACCCAGCAGACTTGGACCAGCTCCGCTATGCCATCTCCTCCCAAGGAGCCACCATTGGTAGGCACGAGGAGTTGCTTCGCGGTCCGATGGAGGGGTTCCAGGCTGTGGTCAAACGTCACGACCAAGCATTGGGCACATTGCGGGAGCAATTCCATGGGTTGTCTACTAGGCAGCCTATCATGATGGTAACCTCCCGCCCCTCAGTAACCCGGCTGGTAGCAGCGCCACCACCTCGGTTTCCCGGGAATCCCACTTACCTCCCCCGGAGCGCTTCGATGGAGAGTCGGGTGTTCCCTCGTCATGGAGCTGCAGCCTTCCTCCATCCCCTCGTACCCCTCTAAGATAGCATACCTCATCACGCTGATGTCCGGGAGGGCCCTTGCCAGGGCTATGGCTGTTTGGGAACAACAGTCGGCCGTATGCTTCAGTCTGGAGGGATTCGTGGTGGAGGTGAAAAATGTTTGAGGCTCCGGTGTCCGGGAGATAGGCTGTTCGGAAGTTACCACAGCTTCGGCAGGACTCCCTCAGTGTGGCAGACTATGTGGTGGATTTCCGCACGCAAGCAGCGGAGTGTGCCTGGAACCCGGAAGTGCTGTTCGACACGTTCCTGCACAGATTATCGGAAGAAGTAAAGGACGAGCTTGCAGCCCAGGAACTACTGATGGATCTCGACTCGCTCATCGCTTTAACCATCCGGCTCGATGGTCGGCTATGGGAATGTAGGCGGGAGAAGAGGTCTGATTGCGGTCCCAATCGCTCACTCAAAGATCCCAGCTTTCATCTGATAAACTCCGGAAGCCCCCGGTGTCTACGTCCCCGAGAGGATCTGAGCTGACCCGAGTTCCTCCAAGTGCCCCCGAAGACTACCGATTCACCTCTTCCCGAGCCAAGACAGCTCGGCAGGGCTAGGCTGTCTCCAGAGTTGTCTGTATTGCGGTACTGCCGGTCATTTTGTGTCTACCTGTCCCTTCAAGAGACCTAGCTCATTCGTTAGAGTGAGTACTCTGGTGGGGCTTAAAGAAACATTTTCTCCCCCCTCTCCACGCCATTCTGCTGTGGGGAAACCAGTCCACGTCTCTCCAGGTACTGATCGACTCGGGGGGCCGATGTAAGTCTTATGGACATTACCCTGGCGTCCGAGCTGGGCATCCCCACTCAACCCCTCTCCATTCCCATGGATGTTAGACTGCTGGACGTGCGCTCTATAGGCCAGGTCATCAACCATACCACCCCCATCAACCGACGAGTGTCAGGGAACCACAGCGAGATGATCCAATTCCTGCTTGTTGAGTCTCCGCAGGTTCCCGTGGTATTGGGATTATTTTGGCTCTTGGCCACTTCACTTCCGCAGCACCAACCGTTATCCAAGAAGGTCAAGCCAGATGCGCTGGCACGTCGCTATAGTCCCGCGGCTACATCCCCAGAAGCCCCTCTGCTGTTCGTCCTCTGTTACCCCGTACCCTCCGTATATTTCCTACCTTTCCTGTGTCTAGAATTAAAACCATGTCTTACAGCCCTTTGTCTCCTGTTACCAGCGTTTTTACCTTTACCCCACTACTCTGGATTACTGACCTCTGCCTGATCTTACCCTGAGCCTGCCTGCCATCCTGTACCTTTGCCCCTGTTGTAATAAACATTGTTACTTCGACACAGTCTGCATCTGGGTCTTACCTTGAAATGTGATAGAAGTAGACTGAAGGTGTTGAGACAACTGTTGCTATGGAGTCTATCTGACCTTTTGGGGGATCAAATTAAGCTAATCAACGTCTGAAGCTGCTAATGTTACTGTAGAGAAGAGACTTTACTTAATTTAGCCAATAAACTAGTAGAAAGGCTGAAAAGACTCTTCTATTTTTTCAAAACACTTGTCTCATCACAGGGGAAGCAGGTCTGTCCCTCCAGCCCCTGGGACCGACAATCTCTCAGACTTCCAGCATGGACTCTAATTCAATTACACCAAAGGCCTCTGGATGTGTTCTATGCGGCTGGGTTGATAATCACCTGTAAACTGTCTGTGTTGTTCTACTGAGGCAGGGATGGGGGACAGGTCTCACAGACAGACAGCTAAGTCAACAGCACCACAGAGAGAAGTTGGGGTAGAGCTAGATAAAGACTGTGGAGGAGTGAGGAAAGAGCATCTGGCAGGCTGGCTGAGATGGGAGGCTGGAGAGGGACCTGACAATACTGAGAGTCCTGACTCTGGCATGGAGAGAAGGAGCAGACAGGCTACACACATGAGATGCCATCTCAAACCTCTCAATCGCCACAACACAGCATTACCAGCAGGGGTGAAATAAACACATTGATAAGACCCAGCGATCAAATAATAAAACATTCTGACATTTGCAATGAGAGGTACTCATTTAATACTAAGTCCTTTACATACAGCAGGATGTGGTTCATGCGGTATTGTTTTAGTATTTCTGATACGGTCTGAAACTCACATTTGAGATACCTGAGCTACTTCAGTCACACAGAGCTAACAAAAGCCCACCTTGGTAAGATCAGTCTAGCTATTACGTTTTAAGCCCCAAGGAGTCTAAAGAAATAAAGATTTCAATGTCACAGAGAATAAACTGACAGAAAAAATAAAACAGACCTTCCTGAGGTAATTCCTTTCTTGCAGTCCTCTCTAGAGGAAGACTATAATTGAAACTGGCTCTATTGTCCTATTATCAGAGCCAATGTTTCACTGTGACACTGTCATTTAATCTCTGGAAGATGTGATAGGGGCTTCTGTGTCCTCTCCCTTACACCGCTGGGGCTTACACTGCGACACAACCATCAGGGGTGTGTGTGTGTGTGTGTGTGTGAGTGTCTTTGGAGGGGGTAGGTTTACATTTGGAGTGTCAATATCTCTATTTCCAGATCTTGAAGACAGAGCACTTCCATCCCTCTCTTGGTTTTGTGATATTAGAGAAAGATTGACTTTCCCTATGTCTGACACAATCATCTTGAACATGTGTAAAACATACATAGCAAATTGGACATGGAGAAGCCAGGATGCAGACACACACAGCACCACACAGTCTGAAAGATGAGGAAATGAGTTGGGGCCAGTGTGGGATGTGGGGATGGACATATCCTGCACACAGCCAGTAGAATAAATGCACTACATTATACTGCACTACAAGGAGGCTTTGCAGGGAGGGTGCAAACTCCCCCAAAAATAATCAAATTTAGGGCTCCAGTGGTGCTTGAAAACAGTACCCTGAATGTCTGCTGTTCCCCTGCTCCTCGGGGTAGAACAGTGATATACCAGCCCTATGCATATCACACACACACACACACACACACACACACACACACACACACACACACACACACACACACACACACACACACACACACACACACACACACACACACACACACACACACACACACACACACACACACACAGTAACTTATTTACTCTGAGAGGAGGGCTCGTCACGCATGCAAGATAACCAGTCATATTATATCAGGAATCATTAGTTCATAAACATCAAACTGCTTTACTGAAGTTCTATACATCCCAAATGTAATACATCAACAGATTAAATAAAGACATTACGGGAATGATATTATGTATATAACTAATACAGAGACTATAGAACATGCTCAAAACTGTGTAGACCACATTTTTTGAAATTCCTGGATGCAGTGTAAAGTATACCCTGAGGCTAAGAAGGTAATTTTATTGCACATAAATTATGCAATACGCTAACTGCCAATTTCCCACTACTGCCATTCACCTGTTTGCTGAGTGATTTTGTGTTTCAGTGTCATCTGGCTTGTCTCGAAGCAAAGCTATCGGCAGTCATAAATATACAAACAACCCTAGCACACCCATAATATTTTGTCTCCTTACATCCCTCGGCAAATTAAAGCCATGGAAGTCACACATGAAAAGAACCAGAGCAGTATACGCTTGTCTGTGCTGGGAAGAAGATTTGTGCTGTGCTGAAAAGCTTTGCCGACTCTTTTCAAATGTGGCTGCAATTTGGTTAGCCGTGACAATAACAATATATCAAAGGGATAGAATCAATTGACCTTACAAAGCCCTTTAAGTCAAACCACAACTACGAGGGACCAGGAGGGTGAGGAGGGAACAGGGTGAGGGGTGGGGGGAGGAAATAGGACGAGCAGGAGCTTCAGAGGTAATAGCCAGCAAAGCCTAGCTGAAATTTCACTAAGCTGTGGGGGAATTTCATTTCACAGCCATGGGGGAGCCCGTCAGAAGTATATTACCCCAGGCCGCTCTCGCCACGCACACCCAACCCCGAGGTGAGAGTCTGTTGTCAGGTCTGCATTGTGAGAACGGACCCCAATAGTCAGAGCATGAAACCCAATCTAGGAGCTGATATGGGAGCACCGTACGGACAGGAGGTTGTTCATTCAGAGTGTATATACACCCCCACCTAACAATCTCCTAACCTACCCCTTCACCAGATCCCTCAATGCTTGGCTACTGCCAGGGAAATACCGTGCAATACAAAAGCCAAGAGATAGAGCCAAGAGTAATGTTGAAAAGGAAAACAATATTATGAAAAAGAAAAAAAATGGAAAGCTGTGTTACAACCATGACAAGATTTAAGATGTGCATATGGCAACCTGAGGTGTATTGTTGCCATGGATACATCATTGTCAGTACATTTGGCTGGGTATTTGACATGGCCTCTCAAGTGTATTCACTACTGACAGTAGGCAAAGAAGGTGTCGGGAAAAAGTATTTGGAAATATGAGGAGAAAAAAATATACAAATGTCTAATAGGGCTGTGGGTTTGATTCCTGTGACCACCCATATGTAAAATGGAATATATTATTATATATAGGCTTTCCAGTTGTCTTACTATTCCGTGGAAACATTTTAGTGATACTAGCTAGGTTGCCATCCAATTGGCGACAGATTTTCATGTGAATATTTTAAAAATCCGCAAAAGAAAATATCCGCATTATCCCAGCAGTGGTGTGTTTCCACCAAACTGACTTGTTGCAGATAAAAAATAAATAAATCAGTGTGTGATGACGTAGTGCAGACAAAATGTACTTTTTGGCTTTCATGTAACAAATACAAATCTAAAGTTCAATGTTTCTCCACTGCATTTTCAACTCTATGGTTGTGTTCAATAGAAAATGTGCCTGCACTGTTCTTGGCACGTGTGCTCTAGCCAACAGCTAACATATACAGTGTGGGTAGGCTAGTATACTTGATGAGATTATTATGGATAAGAGCAAGAATATTTGTATTTGTCAAATGGCAGTCAAGCATCGATCATAATGTCACCAGAATAAGACCCTCGATATTTATTGTAAAGGAGCATCAAGATCACCACAATCCTGTGAAGTTCATCGCAGCTTATTTAATCTGTAGCTTAAATAAACTGCATGGTTTCCCGAGTCATAGTGGGAGAACCACACACCATGTCATCGTGTGACTCCAAGTTTACTTCGATATGATGGTTGTTATATCAATATTTGCACATAAAGGTGTTTCCACTGCCATTTCTTGTATAATTAATTTTACCAACACAAAAAGATCCCACCATGTCAAATGAACAAATGATCTGTCAGCACTTACAAAATTGTACCGAAACTTTTCCATCACAGCTGTTGTGATTTTTTTTATATGGTATGACTTTACTCACATAAAAACTGTGGATGGAAACATTGTTAGAGAGAGAAAAACTGACGGAGAGAGAAACGGAGAGAGAGAGAGGATGGAGAAGAGAAAGAGCGAGAGAATGAGAAAGAGAGGAGAACAAGAAAGAGAGCGAGAAAGAGAGAGAGAGACGAGGAGCTAGCCGAGTCCCCTGTGAGACCTATACCCAACAGAGCTTTTCAATTCAGCCTGTCCAGAAAATAACAGAGATAGCGACAGGAGGAGAAAAGACAAACTTCCACTAAAACACTGTCAAATTTAATGGAAGACAAGAATAAGAATAATAGAGATGAATGTCCGGGAGATGTTGCTTGGCATTTGTTCTGGGATATTCATGGTTATGCAGTGACATGTATGGGTTACTGAAGTGGCCACTGGAGAGATGAAGCTAGCCTGGCTAAAGAAAAGGCTGAGGAGCAAATAGAGGCGTTGGTTCGTCATGTTTTAGAAAACAACAGTAACCAAGCCAAACACACCCATAATATTTGTATTCAGCGTGTCGTATTAGTCTTTTGCATAATGTTGTTCAGGAGTGGTTGTGCAAGAGAGTGTTTTATAGTATGTTCCATGGTGAAAGCAGAGAGGTTGAGTACTGTTGAGTGGTGAAGGTTACCAGACTGTTATCTTTCCATCTGTTTGAACTGAGAGATGTTGAGCAGAGGTTATCTGCGGTCACAGGGTCACAATTCCCCACTAAGTGCTTCTTGACTGCAGTTCATGAGTAGCAGGACCTAACATTCACTCTATAAAGCTGTTGCTATTCTCTAATGGCATGAAAGTCAAGCAGCCTTTGAATTCACAAGTACCACTGCCAGCAAAATTCTGGCTGAAACATTAATACAGACCCAGCTAAGAAAAGAAGGCAAATTGTCCATGTGATTAAGCAGTGGGAAGGAATGAGAATTGCTATTGCAATATGGCGCGCGTGTGTGTGTGTGTGTGTGTGTGTGTGAGACAGAGAGAGAGAGATTAAATGTGCAAAAAATATTTGCCAGTTGGATTTGGAATAACTTACTGTTCTTTTTATTAATTAAATAACTGTTTTAATATGCATCAGATTATTTTAAATGAATCATTTATTCTTCAACCTTTTCTAGTGCGGCACACAGAGAAAAGGCTGAGCGGTATTAATTATACCATTATAATGAACCGTGGGCAAAAACCAAAGGCTTCTCGCTAGTGTGTATCAAACCCAGGGAGGGGATCACATTCCTATTAGCCTAACAGCATTCCGCAGCATTCATTAGCTAACAAACCCCAGCTCTCACACACTCCCTATCTCGCACACACACACACACACACACACACACACACACACACACACACACACACACACACACACACAAAAGAAGACTACCCTTTATATTCAGTGTCATGTTCTCTGCTAAGAATGATGCCTATGTAGGTGGCCATGCACCTGGGAAGAAGGACACACAAGCAGAGGTAGTCTCTTTACTTAGGAGGCATGCTAGGTATTTACTTTGAGCCTCACAGGGCCATGCATTCAGTTAGCAGTTATGTTGTCATAGGTTGCTATACAAACAGTATAATTCGTTGCTCTATTGAGGAAGCACGAATACCAACTAATTATTCAAAGTGCTGCCAGTTTATATTTTTCTCTCCCCCACATCTTTCTGGAAAAAAATCCAAATACATTTAAGGCAAAACTATTTGATTCCAAAATCATCTATATTCATAAGGAGAACATATTTAGCGAGTAAGCTACTGTACCACTTTGTACAAAGCAGACAGGCAGTTTAAAGTGAATCTCTGAGATGCTGCAGACAGAAAGAAGTAGTGGATATTATTCAGTACACAGCAGAAGTACAACGGTGCAGTAATACCTAGCAATACACACATTATCCAAAAAGTCAAAAGAAGGAAATTAAGATATGTCGGAATGACTTAAATTAACAACCCAAATAGCATTGTAACAGTAATCCAAATGCAATCTATATGCATCTACACCAGATTAATTTATACAAGATACAGTATACTAGGAATGATATGTACAGCAGTAGATACAGTATAAAGTAGGTAAAACAGTATGTAAACATTATTTATGTGACCAGTGTTCAATGACTCCACATACATAGGGCAACAGTCTCTAACATACATGGTAGAGTACCGGGTGGTAGCTGGCTAGTAACAGTGTCTGAGGTTTAGTGGGCAGAGGCCGGCTAGTTGTGACTGTTTAACAGTCTGATGGCCTGGAGATAAACAGCTTCTATCAGTCTCCCGTTCCCAGTTTTGATGAACCTGTACTGTCTCTGCCTTCTAGATGGTAGCCTGGTGAACAGGCCATGGCTTGGGTGGCTGAGGTCCTTAATGATCTTCTTGACCTTTCTGTAACACCGGGTAGTGTAGATTTCCTGGAGGGAAGGCAGTGTGCCCCCGATGATGCGTTGGGGTGACCGCACCACCCTCTGGAGAGCCCCGCGGTTGTGGACGGTGAATTTGCCATACCAGTTGGTGATACAGCCCGACAGGATGCTCTCAATGGTGCATCAGTAGATGTTTGTCCCGTAAGGGAGAGTAGCAATGGTCAAGAACGCTTTCGCCACGAATAGCAACATTTCAGGAGCGTTTTCTTCAGATTTCCTTTATTAACGCCCCCAGCTACAATGAATGCGGCCTCAGAATATGCGGTTTCCAGTTTGCACAAAGTCCAGTGTAGTTCCTTTAGAGCCGTCATCGTGTCAGCTTATGTGGAATTGTACACGGAAGTGACTATAACCAAAGCAAATTACCTCGAGAGGTAATGTGGTCGTTAAGAGGAGAAGAAAATGCCCTGTGCCACCAGGTGTCCTATCAGAAATACATTTCTACAGAAGAACATCATTAGCACCATTAGTGGAAGCAACCCTGCTGTTTTAATATACCCAAAATGACTACGCTAATCATCAACAGCCACCCCTTAACCTCAGTTTTATTTTTATGGTTTTGTGCTTGTTTTAGGCTACTGTTCCAAAGGTATTGTTGCTCTTCTCCAAATCATTCCATTCCAACTCTCTCACTTCAAACCCCACAAATTCCTTTCACCCAAAGAGATAAGATCATAACATCTCAACCCCGCCCTTTCACATTCTGCAACAAACTGTAGCTTGAGTTGACCACAGCTGACCAATGGAGCAGTGGTTGGGCAGTGGGCATAGCACTCATCCACACACTAGGGGGCAGTAGATACAAACCCCAGCTGTCTGCAGCAATGATGCCTGTGCCGATAAGCTGATATCCTTTTCCTTGCTCTCTTGGGGTGTTTAGTAACTGACATGATGTGATGGCCACCTGCAGCTCAGAGACTGGGAGAGCCTGTCCTCCTCTACAGCCTAATGAGACTGGACCTTGGAAGTCCACCATTGTTGGCACGGCAACCGCACCCAGGGCACACACACACAAGGTCCATTGACAAGGGGCCCAGAGTGTCCGATCAATGGCACTCCATCAAAACCACTCTTTAGTTGAGGCAAAATGCAAAAGGAAAAGGTTAACAACCTCCCTGTTAGTTAAGGCTCCCTAAGTTGGAGAGTGGAGAGAATACGGTGGGAATCAGTTTTAGTTCAACAAGGATGTGCTCCTCAATTAGGTCAGTGGTAAACAAGGCAAATGCACCCATCCATGTAATTTGCCTTAACAGGGACACAGAAATGTTCCAACATCTTATGAATAGTGGTATCAAGAACTAAATGGAGCCTATTCAGACACAATAGTACCATATAGATTTAAGATGCTATTTTATATATTTGTTTTACATACACCGTTTAACAATGTGTTGTTTTACAAGGCCAGCCATAGTAGTATGGCATCACTGGAGCAAATTAGGCTTAAGTGCCTTGCTCAGGAGGACATTGACAGATTTTTCACCATGCCCGCTCGGGTATTCAAACAAACAACCTTTTGTTTCCTGGCCCAACGCTTTAACCGCTAGGCTACCTGCCTCCCTTACCTGTATAACAGTTATTGTTAAGGCAGACAATAACAGTGATTCACACAATGATTCAGAATGATGCACATGCACACACTGCACCAAATACCCTAGTTTCAGACTTCAAATTATCCTTACACCTCTGAAGACTCTAGCCACTTCCATGGCAGTCGTAAAAAAACGTAGGTGTTTTATCTCTGAACACTCAAAAGCTTGTTTCTCTACCACCAGTTGGATAAGGGGAAGCATAGCGTGTTAACACCAGAGATCCTCACCCTCCCATGGGTGCTAATTCTGTCACCAAATCACGGAAAGGCCATGCTTTTATTCGTGAAAAAAAGTGTTAAAAAGTTAAATGATAAAATAGGTCTAATGACATTTAAAAAATCAAAAAGTGTACAAGATAAGCCAAGTAAAAAAAAAAAGAGAATGTCAAGAGTGTGCAAACCTGTCATCAGGCAAAGTGTAGCTACTTTGAAGAATCTCAGATATAAAATATATTTTGATTTGTTTGACACTTTTTTGGTTACTGCTGTACATGATTTCATGTCTTCACTATTATTCTACAATGTAGAAAATTGTAAAAATAAAGAAAAACCCTGGAGTAGGTGTGTCCAAACATTTCACTGGTTCTGTATATAAAAATAAGTGTACAACACATTTGCAAAGAAATATACAATAGAGACATTTATAAAAATTAAAAATAAATGTATAAAGGGTAGTAAAAAGAATAGGGTAATGTTCTGTGTGTGTATGTGTAATGGTGGGTGAGTGAGTGGGAGTCGGTACAAAACGTTTTTAGAAGTACAGTTGAAGTCGGAAGTTTACATACACTTAGGTTGGAGTCATTCAAAGTCATTTTTCAACCACTCCCCAAATTTCAAACTATAGTTTTGGCAAGTCGGTTAGGACATTACTTTGTGCATGACACAAGTAATTTTTCCAACGATTGTTTACAGACATTATTTTACTTATAATTCACTGTATCACAATTCCAGTGGGTCAGAAGTTTACATACACTAAGTGGACTGTGCCTTTAAACAGCTTGGAAAATTCCACAAAATGATGTCACGGCTTTAGTAGCTTCTGATAGGCTAATAGACATCATGTGAGTCAATTGTAGGTGTACCTGTGGATGCATTTCAAGGCCTACCATCAAACTCAGTGCCTATTTGGTTGACATCATGGGAAAATCAAAAGAAATCAGCCAAGACCTCCACAAGTCTGGTTCATCCATGGGAGCAATTTCCAAACGCCTGAAGGTACCACGTTCATCTGTACAAACAATAGTACGCAAGTATAAACACCATGAGACCACGCAGCCGACATACCGCTCAGGAAGGAGACGCGTTCTGTCTCCTAGAGATGTTTGGTGCGAAAAGTGCAAATCAATCCCAGAACAACAGCAAAGGACTTGTGAAGATGCTAGAGGAAACAGGTACAAAAGTATCTACACCCAGTATCTATACCACAGTAAAACAAAAAAAAGTATCTATACCACAGTAAAATGAGTCCTATATCGTCATAACCTGAAAGGACGCTCAGAAAGGAAGAAGCCACTGCTCAAAAACCGGCATAAAAAAAGCCAGACAACGGTTTGCAACTGCACATGGGGACAAAGATCGTACAAGCCGAAGAACACCATCCCGACCATGAAACACGGGGGTGGCAGCATCATGTTGTGGGGGTGCTTTGCTGCAGGAGGGACTGGTGCACTTCACAAAATAGATGGCATCACGAGGAAGGAAAATGATGTGGATATATTGAAGCAACATCTCAAGACATCAGTCAGGAAGTTAAAGCTTGGTTACAAATGGGTCTTCCAAATGGACAATGACCCCAAGCATACTTCCAAAGTTGTGGATAAATGGCTTAAGGACAACAAAGTCAAGGTATTGGAGTGGCCATCACAAAGTCCTGATCTCAATCCTATAGAACATTTGTGGGCAGAACTGAAAAAGCGTGTGCAAGCAAGGAGGCCTACAAACCTGACTCAGTTACACCAGCTCTGTCAGGAGGAATGGGCCAAAATTCACCCAACTTATTGTGGGAAGCTTGTGGTTGGCTACCTGAAACGTTTAACCCAAGTTAAACAATTTAAAGGCAATGCACTAAATACTAATTGAGTGTATGTCAATTTCTGACCCACTGGGAATGTGATAAAAGAAATAAAAGCTGAAATAAATCATTCTCTCTATTATTCTGACATTTCACATTCTTAAAATAAAGTGGTGATCCTAACTGACCTAAGACAGGAAATGTTTACTATAATTAAATGTCAGGAATTGTGAAAATCAGAGTTTAAATGTATTTGGCTAAGGTGTATGTAAACTTCCAACTTCAACTGTAGGTGTAAAGAGTTTGTGAAAAGAGTAAAGAGTTTGTGAGTTTGTGAAAAGTCTCTGGTCAAGTAACGTTTTATTGTATGCTTCGTAAACCGGTGTAGACTAACAGTGAAATGCTTACTTACATGTCCTTTTCCAACAGAGTTAAATATAAATATATTTGATTATTGAAATAGTGACATGAGGAACAAATACACAGTGAATAATGAATAACAATAAACAAGTAAAAAATAACATGGCTATGTATAGGGAGTACCAGTAGCTAGTCGATGTGCAGGGGTATGACATAATTGAGGTAGAAATGTACATATAGTAGAGGTTAACAGGATAGATAATAGACAGTGGTGAGTGGAAGTGTGTGCATGTGTGAGTGGTGTCAGTATGCATGTGTGAACTTTTTATGTGCGTATGGGCATTTGTAGTGTGTGTGTGTATAGAGTCAGTGCAAGAGAGTTGTGGCTTGGATGGCATGGAACTCGGCCCCAGTGATGTACTGGGCCGTACTCACCACCCTCTGTAGCGCCTTGCAGTCGCGTGCCTTGCAGTTGCAGTACCAAGCGGTGATGCAGCCAGTCAAGATGCTCTCAATTTTGCAGGTGTAGAACTCTGAGGATCTGAGAGCCCATGCTAAAATCTTTTAAGCCTCCTTTAAGCCTCCTGAGGGGGAAGAGGTGCTGTCATGCCCTCTTCACAACTGTGTGGGTGTGTGTGGACCATGTTCATTCCTTAGTGATGTACACACAGAGGCACTTTGCAGGTGATTGCGTAATAGACCACAGACAATCAGATGTTCTGGTAGGGCTGCGGTAGGTGTGGACCATTGCTCCAGTTTTTGTTCTGACTGAGCCTTGTCTCCCCATAAGCACTCTTGGCCCTTTTCCAGTCTGCTGACTCAGATCCTCAAAAACTCAGGGAAGCGCCAGGGTGGGGAGGTTATTAAAAATGAATCGGGGTCCTCTGGCTCTGTCTCCACATCAGACATCATGTCTCATCTTGCTCGACGAAGGCCTGCCCTTCTGGTGCAGGCGCTAGATGAGTGCTCTGCTGTAGCTGCTGCTGTTGGAATAGTTGCGCTACTTGTGTCATCAGCCTTCGTTCATATCAGACAACGTGTTGTAGTCCAGCATATGATTCAGTTTGGCCATGAGTTGTTGGAAATACATGCTCACATTTGGTGATGCATTGTTCCCTAGCACAACAAGGCTCCAGGGGGGTGCACAGGTCCCACAAACAAATTATATATAAAAAAATATAAATATTGCTCCTGGTCTTCTTTGCTGTATTTTATAAGGCTTGTAAGAATAGCTAGATATGAAGCTATAGCCAACTATGATTTGTTAGCTAGCTAGCTAATGTCAGCTTGTTTTAGTCAAAACAGCAACGTTACATTTCTTACTCCTAGAACTAAAATCCATGTAACATGATCATGTTATCTACAACCTTTGTTAACTAGCTAGCCAGCTAGTAACGCTTGTCATTGACTATATTGGCTGTAGTAATTTAACTTGGATAACTAACGTTAGCTAGCTACCTCTGCTAACGTTACAGCTGCTACAGTGCTAGCTAGCAGAGATAGATAGCTATGCTAGCTATGCTAGCCACCTAGTTAGATTGCTTTGTCAACAAATAATAGGACCGCTTCTTATTTTGTTGTGGAGGGGCATTCAGAATGTTGTAGAAATTCTGGGAGTTCTTCATTGTTAGCTACAGGATTTTTTTTATTTTTTATAATCAACAATAGCAAACATCCCCAATGAATTGTTGTGCCTTATAAAGGGCAGTGATATGGCAGAGTTTTCAAATCGTGTTCATTTGATTGAACTTTTGATTGAACATTTGGATTGTCATTTTCAACCGTCACGCCCTCACTTCTGGTTTTGTTTGTTTGATTGGATTATTTACCTTTCAATCACTATGCCCTCCCTTCTATTCCCATGGCTAATGAGTTTTTGCCAATGTTTCATGAAAATACACTTCCTGTCCATTAAAATCAGAAACTCTACACTTCCGTCTCTGCAGAGACAGAAGAAGAAGTGAGACATCTCACTGTAGACCAGATCCAGCTGCTATCGCATTGGCGTCTATGGGAGAGCCACCCCTTAAAGGAAAGGTTCACTCATTTTGAATGATATATTGTTTTTGTGCATCTCTGAGTGATGTTCTATCGATTCCCTGGGACATTTCATGTTATGAAGTGTAAGTGAGTTATTGATGTTCAAGCAGGCAGAAATCCGTCCAGTATGACGTAGCACTGGGATAAAGTCGCTGTCACTACACTGGAAGTTAATAGGAATATGACTTTTAGATTGCGAAAATGTCTATCATACATGTGTGATAGGTTTCAATACTGGCAAATGTCATAATTCTAGAGGTTGTATTTTTCCTACCTCAAGAAATGTGTAATTTAACGGAAGGTCTAGCACCTTTTTCCTATTTGTATGTCTCTTTAGTCCAGGGTGCATTGCATGGTGCCATTGCCAGAGATATTGTAGAAAGGAGAAAGGAATCCATTGAATGAAGGAGCGTGTGACCCCCCCCCCCCCCCCCCAGCAGAATGTCAACCAATCGCGTTCACGTTGTCATGCTGCATCACGTGGTTGCTAAGCTAATCGTCAGGAAATCCCTTCTCTAAGTCAGTGTATATATATGTCGAGAAACATGCCTAATTTCCTCGAAAGTACGCAATGTCAATATTCCAAAGATATTCAATACTACAGATGGCAGGTTCACATCTCGGAAAAGATTTGTAATGTTGTACCTCTTGTTGACGAAATTTGTGCTCATGTTTCTTTTTTAACTAGTGCCCAATAGTCTCCCATTCACTCCTTGAAGGAGAGCACTCCTTGTCCCAGAATCGCCTAGAATGCACCGCGCGGGCCCATTAACGTAGCATGGGAAACGTTTCCCATCTCCTCCAAAGTATATCTGCCGTTGCAAATGTCAGGCACATCAATCTGCAGGTTGAACATGGTTAGACTGTAGACTCCTAAATTGAGAGTGCAGTTTGTTTTGGCAATTTTACAGCTAACTAGCTACATTACATGCTCATATTGTCTTTGGTATTATTGTGTGTAGCTAGCTGGCAAACGTAGCTACCCACAATAATAGCTAGCTAGCCAGCCAGCCCATAAAGAAAGCATTGCATTGTGGATTTTGTAGTTGACTTGAGCTGCAACAGATTTCCACAACGATTTTCCATGTTGCTACCAACCTTATTATAATGCCAAAATGAAACATTTGTATACAAAAAACATTGTTCTCACATAATATATTAGTGTTATTTAACACTGTAAATTAAAGGAATGAGTGGTTTTGGGTGTCTTTTTCCTTTAAGTAGACCAGAATTGTTAGAACATTTTTTTGTAGTAATTTGCCTGAGTAAGACATCTTAATTTATCCACCATCTTTGTCAAGCAGCCTTTTTAGCTTGGCCTTTAATCAATGAGGCCTTTGTGTTTTATGTTCTTTGATAACATTACATCTATTCTATTGCAGTGTTTATAATTTTTCATTTTATTGTTTTAAATGTGTTGCTATTTTAAATGCACTTAAAATAAAGTTTGAATTGAAGTTTGATTTGATATTGGATCTTTCATTGATGATTGTATAAATATAGACTTCATTCACTTTATAGTCTATCATTCTTTTTTAATTATTATTAATTAGATTATAGGTCTACTAAATAAATATTTGGAGTAGATTGCATGTTGAACTGGTGGTGGTGGAGGAGGGGGGGGACAGTAGACAAGGTGTTAGAGGCTATTAGCATGTGTAAAAATCCATGTCCTTCCAGAGCTGACTAATCAAGACTGGTCAAGCTCTGTTCGTATTATGACTTTACACAACTGAGCTACTACTTTTGATCATTAAAGATATTCTAACTTACAAGTACACACTCGGAAACAGGCCATTTTACTCAGTGAAACACACACACACACACACACACACACACACACACACACACACACACACACACACACACACACACACACACACACACACACACACACACACACACACACACACACCCTTTGGGTTATGGATAATGGCAGTGGTAGTGAGGGGCTGCTGTACTGCTGAGGCTGAGGAGAGACTCTAGTCCCATGCTGGCTCTGGTGCCTCACAGCCCACAGGCTCACTGCAGTCAGTCAGGGCTCAGAGGACAGAGAATCACCAGCCCCGCCCCGCCCTGCCCGCAGACCCTTATCCCTTTACCCCCCTCTCAGACAGGAGCATTATACACACACACAGTCACGCGTGCACATACAGTACAGGCAGACAAACAAACGCATGAATGCACACTGACAAACACAAACACGCACACATGCACGCACATGCACGCTCACACACATGCTCAGATCCTCTTTCGATTGCAGTGTGACCCCTGAGATGGGATGTTAACACACACAGAGAGGACATGTTCAATAACAATACAAGTGTATTCAGTGTTCTAGGCTCCATGTACTGTACAGAGGTCATTGGGAGAAATTGTACCTGTACATGTTACTACAACAACTATGATTACCTAACATGGCATCACCTTTAGACATTAATAGTAATATAGCCTATCCGTATACTCCTATACATCATCCATCCATGGACATTAATGGCAGTGGTTTACAGCACTACAGTATTTTATAGCACTACAGTGGTCCATGTTTGTGAGCACAACCCACATCACAGCTGAATCTCTCTCCCACAGTGTGTCAGGAGTATGCTTAAGTATTTAGAAGAATTTAGCCCACTCTGTGGTACACCAGTTAATGAGCTCAGTGCTAAATTACAGCCAGAGCAATTAAACACATGCATGTCACACTCGCACACACACACACACACACACACACACACACACACACACACACACACACACACACACACACACACACACACACACACACACACACACACACACACACACACACACACACACACACACACACACACACACACACACACACACACACACACCATCATACAAACCTACTCATACACATACAAAAACAACCTCATTTGCACGCACACATTCAGTTTGCAGGAGCCTGTGCAACTTTCCATCGATCAGATAATCGGTCTGGTGTGAGCTGAGCACTCTTCTCAGCAGAGGAGAAATTATGAAGCATTTCATAACTGCTTAACTACCTCCACTCACCCAGGGGTCCATCTGCAGAAATGAGCCATTGATCCCTAATTGGAAGCAGTCAGTCATGAAAACTGAAAACTAATTAAAGAAAGTGAACTTAATGGCAAATATTTACATATTCACACTGATATAACATTGGTTATATTGCCAGAGAGCTATGAGAGAAAGGGTAAGTCATGGAAAGGAGGGGCAAACCAGGTATACTGACCATATAATGTTATTGATGATGGATTTAGGCACATTTTAAATTATATACATTTTTGCAGCACTATAGTAATAAACCAAATGTGTCTTGGATATACTGTACATGTACTAATTGCTAATTCGGAGGCTTTCCTCAATTGGCCTAGACCAGGCTGTGTGCAACTGCTTTAAAAATAACTTCAAAACAAATCAAATAACTTTTTATTTGTCACATGCGCAGAATACAACAGGTGTAGACATTACCGTGAAATGCTTACTTACAAGCCCTTAACCAACAATGCAGTTCATGAAATACAATTAAGAAAATATTTACTAAATAAACTCAAGTAAAAAATGTAATGAAAAGTAACACAATAAAATAACAATAACGAGGCTATATACAGGGGGTACCGAGTCAATGTGCGGGGGTACAGGTTAGTCGAGGTAATTTGTACATGTAGGTAGGGGTAAAGTGACTACGCATAAATAGTAAACAGCAAGTAGCGGCAATGTAAAACAATGTAAACAGTCCGGGTGGCCGTTTGATTAATTGTTCAGCAGTCTTATGGCTTGGGGGTAGAAGCTGTTAAGGAGCCTTTTGGATCTAGACTTGACGCTCCGGTACAGCTTGTCGTGTGGTAGCAGAGAGAACAGTCTATGACTTGGGTGACTCGACAGTGGATATTAAAATTCAGTCTGTTAGCTTTGTTAATAAATATATATTTAGCCCCTATTTTGTTTTGTATTCAGCGGATTTCATTTAGAAAAAGACAAATGTTTTCACTCATGATCCTGCAGCCACTAGTTAGCTTGTCAATTAATGTTTGATGTTAGCACCGTTCTGCCGTGGAGCAGCGCCACATAGTTCTATTGAGCAGTGACCACATCCTGGTAATCCGTCTGGCCCCGCAGCCTTGTGAATGTTGACCTGTTTAAAAGTCTTGCTCACATCGGCTACGGAGAGCGTGATCACACAGTTGTTCTGAAAAGCTGGTGCTCTCATTCATGCTTCAGTGTTGCTTGACTCGAAGTGAGCATAAAATGCATTTAGCCCGTCTGGTAGGCTCACGTCACTTTTCAGCCCGTGGCTGGGTTTCCCTTTGTAGTCCGTAATAGTTTGCAAGCCCTGCCACATCCGACAAGCTTCAGAGCCGGTGTAGTAGGATTCTCTCTTTGTCCTGTATTGACGCTTTGCCTGTTTGATGGTTTGTCAGAGGGCATAGCGGGATTTCTTATAAGCGTTTAGTACACACTAATTTGTAATTTGTAAAAATGTATTTAACCTTTATTTAATTATCGATTTTATTACACAGTATACCTACACATTGATAGGCTTTATACATTTTTTTTAAGAAAATGCACTGAAACCAAAATACCTTTTTAGTTTTGGTGATCCTCTCAGCTCCGGCTCATTTTCAAATCCTCACGTGGTTACGGTCCTAACCCTGGAACGGGTAGCACCATAGAAAGAAGCTGGCTTGATGAAAACAATGTCCATTTTGTCTGTTCTCTTTGGTCGCAATGTCATTTTTTGCAGGTAGGGGGGATGTTCACACCTACAGTAGCTGGGCTATAAAGAGTCTATTCCGCTAATCAGGAATCTATTCCGTTAAAGAGTCTATCCTGCTAATCGGGCTACAAATATTTGAAAACCTGTTTTCAACACGCCACCAGCTGCCCATCACTACTGTAAATAAAAACACAGCATCTTGTTTACATTCTTTATTGTAACCACAATGTCACAAATCATTTTTATCTACCTTTCCAATTACTTTTAGTAATTGGGATTTACTTTTACTTTTAGTCATTTGGGATTTACAAATGTGTGCTTTTCATGTCATTTTTCGTTAAATCCAATTCGGATTTAAATATAACTTTTGACTGACGCCTTTAGTGAGAGGTCTAATGCTTTAATATTTAATAATATCTTCCCTCCGAATTCAAATCTAAGGGGCATTTTTAGTTACATTGTTTTAGTTTGAATGTGCAGACTGGCACTAAGAACAGCGGGAACGTTTCCCTAGTCAGCGCCATTATTAGTGCAATGTCCCTTAACTTCTCTAGGGTAGGGGGCAGTATTTTCACGGCCGGATGAAAAACGTACCCAAATTAAACGACCTACTAGTCGGGCCCAGGAACTAGAATATGCATATTATTAGTATGAGATTTGAATAGAAAACACTCAGAAGTTTCTAAAACTGTTTGAATGGTGTCTGTGAGTATAACAGAACTCATATGGCAGGCAAAAACATGAGAAAAATCTAACCAGGAAGTGGGAAGTCTGGTGCTTGTAGTCCTTTCAAGTCATTACCTATCGAACACACAGTGACTTAGGGTTCATTTTGCACTTCCTAAGGCTTCCACTAGATGTCAATAGTCTTTAGAAAGTTGTTTGAGGCGTCTATGATGAACAGAGAGCGAACAGAGGAAGTTGGAAGTTGTTGACTCAGGAAAGCAAATGAGTTCATTGGCGCGCATTCACGTGAGAGTTAGCTGTGTTCCAAAACGTTTTTCAAGACACTGGAATCGTCCGGTTGGAATATTATTGAAGTTCTAAGTTAAAAAGGCCCTAAAGATTGATGCTATACAACGTTTGACATGTTTGAACGAACGTAAATATAACTTTTTTTGACTTTTCGTAGTGACATTTTGGCCGCGCTTCCTACACTTGGAGTAGCTTACTGAACGTGGAAACAACAAGGAGTTATTTGGACATAAATTATGGACTTTATCGAACAAAACAACATTTATTATGGACCTGGGTTACCTGGAAGTGCCTTCTGATGAAGATCATCAAAGGTAAGTGAATATTTATAATGCTATTTATGATTTTAGATGACTCCAAAATGGCGGGTATCTGTATTGCCTAGTGTATTTTTCTGAGCACAGTACTCAGATTATTGCAAAGTGTGCTTTCCCCGTGAAGCTTTTTTGAAATCGGTCAGAGCGGTTGCATAAAGGAGATGTTCATCTATAATTCTTTGAATTACAGTTTAATATTTTATCAACATTTATGATGAGTATTTTTGTAAATTGTTGTGCTGATTCACCGGCAGTATTGGAGGCAAAATATTTTCTGAACATCCCGCACCAATGGCTGTTTTTGGATATAAATATCAACTTGATCGAACAAAAAATGCATGTATTGTGTAACATGATGTCCTAGGAGTGTCATCTGATGAAGCTCGTCAAAGGTTAGTGCATAATTTTAGCTGAATTTCTGGTATTTGTGATGTCTGTCCTTGCTAGGAAAATGGCTGTGTGGTTTTACTTGTGTTGGAACTGTCCTAACATAATCTAACTTTATGCTTTCGCCGTAAAGCCTTTTTGAAATCGGACAACGTGGTTACATTAAGGAGACGTGTATCTTTAAAATGGTGTAAAATAGTCGTATGTTTGAGAACTTTGAATTATGACATTTTGTGGTTTTGAATTAGGCGCTCTGATTTTTCACTGGCTGTTGACGCTAGCGTCCCACCTGCCCAAGAGAGGTTAAAGTGTTGCTCTGTGCTACCCAGTGGGGTGGGGCCGGCCTCCTCCCTTCCCCATGGGTTAGGTCCGTCTTCTGTGCGCGGCTCTGCGGCCCATCCCGTGCCCCCTGCCCTCGTGCCTTGAACTGCGTGCGCCTACCGCTGTTTCAGTGGATACAGCTGGAGAACTGCAAGACAATCCCATTGTGCGCCATTCGGGAGCCATGACCAATATATATTGTCCTGCTAATAACAGGGTTAATAATATATCTGTGAGAAAGCCAAGGAGCTTTTATATCATTCTAAATTAATATAATAATCGCTTTGTTTACAAAATAACAATATTTTGGAGATGATTTCATTTTCAAATAACATAAAATGAGCGAGAAAAAGGCCATTCTTGAACATGGGTTGAGACATTGTTACTAATTCGTAAATAAAGCCAGTTTGTTATTTAGAATTATTTATTTCTGTTTTTAGTGGGAGAAACCAAAAACCTACAGGTATTGAACCAACATCTGTTGCAACAGCATCTGAAGCAACACAGCTTGCACTGTCTTAGACCGTTGCGCCACTCAGGCGCTGTACAATGTGACTGGTTGGGAGTGGGCTACAGTAAGAGCAAAATAATCCTAACAAAATAAAATATTAAAAGCCTTAGTGTAACAACAGTCTTAGTAAGTAGTACTGAAGTCGTGCACAATTATCAGTTTCTATTTAGGTTTATGTCGCCTGTTCATTATCAGTTAGAGACACAGTAGGACCGAAAAGCATAATCAGTGCTCCACAGTAACTCCACCTTGCGCTGGTCTGGAGCAATGAAGTAGTGTCGCAGGGTAGTGTACTAAACCACAAATTACCTCTAAGCCCCGCAGCATAATCACACAACTTTTAGTGGAGCAACCACTGTACGGTCACTGTCGGGACGATGTCGTCGATGCACATATTGATGAAGCCGGTGAATGAGGTTGTATACACCTCAATGCCATTGGATGAATCCCGGAACATATTCAAGTCGGTGCTAGCAAAACCATCCTGTAGCGTAGCATCCACGTCATCTGACCACTTCCATATTGAGCGAGTCACTGGTACTTCCTGCTTTAGTTTTTGCTTGTAAGCCGGAATCAGGAGGATATAATTATGGTCAGATTTGCCAAATGGATGGCGAGGGAGAACTTTGTATGCATCTCTGTTTGTGGAGTAAAGGTGGTCTAGGGTTTTTTTTCCTCTGGTTGCACATGTGACATGCTGGTAGAAAGTAGGTAAAACGGATTTAGGTTTGCCTGCATTAAAGTCCCCGGCCACTAAGAGCGGCACTTCTGGATGAGCATTTTCTTGCTTGCTTAGGGGCTTATTTTTATTTATTTATTTTATTTCACCCTTATTTAACCAGGTAGGCAAGTTGAGAACAAGTTCTCATTTACAATTGCGACCTGGCCAAGATAAAGCAAAGCAGTTCGACAACATACAACAACACAGAGTTACACATGGAGTAAACAACATACAGTCAATAATACAGTAGAAAAAAAAATTATAATAATAAAAAATAAGACTATATACAATGTGAGCAAATGATGTGAGATAAGGGAGGTAAAAGCAAAAAAATGCCATGGTGGCAAAGTAAATAAAGTATAGCAAGAAAAACACTGGAATGGTAGATTTGTAGTTTGAAGAAAGTTCAAAGTTCAAATATAAATAATATGGTGCAAATGAGCAAAATAAATAAAATAAATAAATACAGTAGGGGAAGAGGTAGTAGTTTGGGCTAAATTATAGATGGGCTATGTACAGGTGCAGTGATCTGTGAGCTGCTCTGACAGCTGGTGCTTAAAGCTAGTGAGGGAGATAAGTGTTTCCAATTTCAGAGATTTTTGTAGTTCGTTCCAGTCGTTGGCAGCAGAGAACTGGAAGGAGAGACGACCAAAGGAGGAGTTGGCTTTAGGGGTGACCAGAGAGATATACCTGCTGGAGCGCGTGCTACAGGTGGGTGCTGCTATGGTGACCAGTGAGCGGAGATAAGGGGGGACTTTACCTAGCAGGGTCTTGTAGATGACCTGGAGCCAATGTGTTTGGCGACGATTATGAAGTGAAGGCCAGCCAACGAGAGCATACAGATCGCAGTGGTGGGTTGTATATGGGGCTTTGGTGACAAAACGGATGGCACTGTGATAGACTGCATCCAGCTTGTTGAGTAGGGTATTGGAGGCTATTTTGTAAATGACATCGCCGAAGTCGAGGATTGGTAGGATGGTCAGTTTTACGAGGGTATGTTTGGCAGCATGAGTGAAGGATGCTTTGTTGCGAAATAGGAAGCCAATTCTAGATTTCACTTTGGATTGGAGATGATTGATGTGAGTCTGGAAGGAGAGTTTACAGTCTAACTTCCCTAAAAAGTTGCATATCGCGGGGGCAGTTCGATGCTAATGCAGAACGCCACAGGATATTTTTGTGTTGGTTAAGGGCAGTCAGGTCTGGGGAGAACCAAGGGCTATATCTGTTCCTGGTTCTAAATTTCTTGAAAGGGGCATGCTTATTTAAGATGGAGAGGAAGGCATTTTTAAAATATAACCAGGCATCCTCTACTGACGGGATGAGGTCAATATCCTTCCAGGATACCAGGGCCAGGTCGATTAGAAAGGCTTGCTCGTTGAAATGTTTCAGGGAGCGTTTGACAGTGATGAGTGGAGGTCGTTTGACCGCTGACCCATTACGGGTGCAGGCAATGAGGCAGTGATCGCTGAGATCTTGGTTGAAAACAGCAGAGGTGTAATTAGAGGGCACATTGGTTAGGATGATATCTATGAGGGTGCCAGAGTTTGCGGCTTTGGGGTTGTACCTGGTGGGTTCATTAATAATTTGTGTGAGATTGAGGGCATCAAGCTTGGATTGTAGAATGGCTGGGGTGTTAAGCATGTCCCAGTTTAGGTCGCCTAGTAGCACGAGCTCTGAAGATAGATGGGGGGCAATCAGTTCACATATGGTGTCCAGAGCACAGCTAGGGGCCGAGGGGGGTCTATAGCAGGCGGCAACGGTGAGAGACTTGTTTTTGGAGAGATGGATTTTTAGAAGTAGAAGTTCAAATTGTTTGGGTACAGACCTGGATAGCAGGACAGAACTCTGCAGGCTATCTCTGCAGTAGATTGCAACACCGCCCCCTTTGGTCGTTCTATCTTGTCTGAAAACGTTGTAGTTAGGGATGATGATTTCACAGTTTTTGGTGGACTTCCTAAGCCAAGATTCAGACACAGCTAGGACATCCGGGTTTGAAACCAGAAGATGTCATAGCATGTGTGGGTGGAGGAACTGAGAGGTTGGATAAGGTATAATGAGCAGGGCTAGAGGCTCTACAATGAAATAAGCCAATAAACACTAACCAGAACAGCAATGGACAAGGCATATTGACATTAAGGAGAGGCATGCTTAGCCGAGTGATCAGAGGGTCCAGTGAGATTCAGACAGCTAGCCGGGCCATAGGTAGCAAGCTGGTGGAAGATGGGAGGGAGGTCTGTTTTTAGCCACCTCGTGCGTTTCCGTCTGTGGGTTAGTGGGGTTCCGTGTGGAAGGGGGGACCTGTCCAAGTTGGCAAAATATCGTTGAGTGCTGATGAAAACTCTCTTGGTAGATAGTGTGGTCTACAGTTTATCATGAGGTACTCTACCTCAGGCGAGCAATACCTCAAGACTTCCTTAATATTAGACACCGTCACCCCTCGTCTTATCGGACATAGCTTTTCTGTCCTGCCGATGCACGGAAAACCCAGCCAACTGTATGTTATCCGTGTCGCCGTTCAGCCACGACTCGGTGAAACATAAGATATTATAGTTTTTAATGTCCCATTGGCAGGATAGTCTCGAACGGAGCTCATCCAGTTTATTCTCCAGTGATTGCACGTTGTCCAATAGAACAGATGGTAGAGAAGTTACAAACAATGTGAAAAAAACACAACATAGCACAGTTGGTTAGGAGCCCGTAAAATGGCAGCCATCCCCTCCGGTGCCATTGTCTTGACTGACAGATCTCAATGTTCATCCACTAATGGTGTTAAATCAGATTTTCTGAACATAACAAAAGGTGTCCAGCGTGGGTCTATTCTGGGTCCAGTGCTTTTTACTGTATATATTAACAATATTGGATTGTATGTTAAAAATTGTATCCTGCATCTGTATGCTGACAATACTGTTATGTATGCCATTGGCCCCGTTGTTGACCAGGCGCTATCTGAGTTACAGTCTACTTTCTTTGTTTTGCAGAAAAACCTTTACTGACCTTAAATTAGTATTGAATGCAGGTAAAATTAAGTATCCAGAATGCATAAAAATCATGCAAATGTTTAAGCATATGTACTCTGGATGGTGCCCACGTTAACCGCGTTCCTGCTTTCAAATATTTGGGCATCTGTATAGATGATAAGCTGTCTTTCAAAAAGCATAATGATGAGTTATCTGAGGATAAACATAGGCTTCTACTTTAGAAATAGGTCATGCCTATCAGAAAATAAATAAATAAATACAGATCATTCAATCAACCTTTCTTCCTGTCCTAGACTATGGTGACATCATCTATTTCAGGGCTTTCCAACCATGTTCCTGGAGAGCTACTATACCGTCCTGTAGGTTTTCGCTCCAACCCTAATCTAGTGCACTTGATTCTAATAATTAGCTTGTTGATTAGCTGAATAAGGTTAGTTACAACTGGGTTGGATTGATAAGAGGGTAGCTCTTCAGAAACAGGGTTGGAGAGCCCTGATCTATATGAATGCAGCTGCCACTTCATTAAAACCGTTAGATGCAGTCTACCACAGCGTACTTCCTTTCATAACGGGCGACTGGTTTAGGACACATCGCTGCATTCTTTACCAAAAAGTGGGTTGGCTCTCTTTGATGTTGCATAGTTCGATACGTTGCTATGTTTTCATTTATAAAGCCCTTTTACAAAAATTCCCACTGTCCCATCATTACTAACCTTCAGACATATTATAGGGCATTCACCTACTGCTCTAGAATGTAGAAAAAAACGGGGCAATTCAAGAGCGAACTATGAAATGAATGTCAAAACGTAGTTTCCTTTGCCCTATGTCATTATAAATCACATTTAATTAATCATTAGATCGTTCTAACCTTCATACACTGGTACTTGACAGTGTTGATGAAATAAGAACGTTCATTTGCTTTGACCATTGCTAGTTTAGACCGTGCCGCTCTTGGTTGTATCTCTTCCATATTTAGCGTTGCGAGGTGGTACCATCTGGAGGTGTTTCGGCGTGTTGGACCAATCAAAGTCAACTTGTCATTTTCATCTCCAGATCCTTGGCTTTCATTGGATATACAGTACCAGACAAAAGTTTGGACACACCTACTCATTCCAAGGTTTTTCTTTATTTTTTACTATTTTCTACATTGTAGAGTAGTATTGAAGACATCAAAACTATGAAATAACACATGGAATCATGTTGTAACCAAAAAAGTGTTAAACAAATCAAAATATATTTTAGATTTTAGATTCTTCAAAGTAGCCACCCTTTGCTTTGATGACAGCTTTTCACACACTTGGCATTCTCTCAACCAGCTTTGTGAGGTAGTAGTCAAGAGCTAGCCCTAAACCTAACCCTTATTCCAAACACTAACCTTAGCAAGCATTTGCTTATCAACAGAGAGTTTGTTAAATTTTTAATCATTTAGCAGACTCTCTTATCCAGAGCGACTTATAGTAGTGAATGCATACATTGTTTTTCTCCGTACCGGTCCCCGTGGGAATCGAACCCACAACCCTGGCATTGCAAACACCATGCTCTACCAACTGAGCCACACGGAACCACTGGTTTAAAAAATAAATAAATAAATAAGTAAATAAATAAATAAATGTAAACAGAGAGTTTGTTAATAGTTTGACCATCTGTAGAGCATTTACTGTTGGACAATCCGCACTATCCAAATAAAGTGTGACCCTTTTATCATCAAGCACTTGCATTCTTGTGAGTTGCTTAATTAAAAGCCATACATTTCCCATTAATCACACCCGTGAAACACTAAGTTCTTTGATTGTCCAATAACACATCCGGTCACAGAAGTAGCCTGGTGCTCCAAAAACAACACACAGTGTTCCTCAGGCTAACACCCTGCTACAGGAGACTTGTCTCTGAATGACGCTGGCGTCTCCTGTTGGGGCAGCAGTTGACATGAACAGAGTATGGCATCTCATCTAGCTGTGGTGAATGTTGCTGGGGGGACGAGGCCAGTGAGAGGCCCTGCTAATGACGGGGTCCGGGGCCTGGGTTGGACGTACTTATACCCCAGTGGCCAGAGACTCACAGCTGGGGAGAGCGTGACGGCTGATTACATGTCAGCGCTGGTAAATGACTGCTAAAGGGGAGTCAGGCAGCAGCACAGACAAGGAGTGCTTAGTGTTTTAGTTGTTACTGCATTCCATCAAGCAGACACCTATTTTACCTTTTAACCTTGGCTTGGTGCAGGAATGGGATGAGAGAGGAGGGGGACACAACTAGGGGGAGGCCATGAACCTGCTGCTCTCAGTTAGCACACACCATGGAAAAGACACTCTCACAAAGAGCCTGGACTTGGCAATCCATTTATCACTTGGCAATCCATTTATCTTTTCTCCCTGTTTCATTCCCCTCTAGCTGATAGATTCTGTAAGCTTTTTGACTGAGAAGAGCAAGAAGAGCTGCTACCAGCTCTGTGTGACAAGGGCTCCAGTGGCCCAACACTCAGCCGCATAAAAATGTCTCTCTCTCTCTCTTCTTCACAATCTCAGTTCTTGTATTTTCTCAGCCCATACTACAGTGAGGGAAAAAAGTATTTGATCCCCTGCTGATTTTGTACGTTTGCCCACTGACAAATAAATTATCAGTCTATAATTTTAATGGTAGGTTTATTTGAACAGTGAGAGACAGAATAACAACAAAAAATCCTGAAAAACGCATGTCAAAAATGTATTTGCATTTTAATGAGGGAAATAAGTATTTGACCCCCTCTCAATCAGAAAGATTTCTGGCTCCCAGGTGTCTTTTATACAGGTAACGAGCTGAGATTAGGAGCACACTCTTAAAACCTCTTACATCTAGATGTTCCGCTAGCGGAATGCCTTGCCAATATCCAATGATAGAGCGTGGCGCGAATTACAAACACCTCAGAAATCCCCAAACTTCAATTTTTCAAACATATGACTATTTTACACCATTTTAAAGACAAGACTCTCCTTTATCTAACCACATTGTCCGATTTCAAAAAGGCTTTACAACGAAAGCAAAACATTAGATTATGTCAGGAGAGTACCCAGCCAGAAATAATCACACACCCATTTTTCAAGCTAGCATATAATGTCACAAAAACCAAAACCACAGCTAAATGCAGCACTAACCTTTGATGATCTTCATCAGATGACACTCCTAGGACATTATGTTATACAATACATGCATGTTTTGTTCAATCAAGTTCATATTTATATCAAAAACCAGCTTTTTACATTAGCATTTGACGTTCAGAACTAGCATACCCACCGAAAACTTCCGGTGAATTTACTAAATTACTCACGATAAACGTTCACAAAAAAACATAACAATTATTTTAAGAATTATAGATACAGAACTCCTTTATGCAATCGCGGTGTCCGATTTTAAAATAGCTTTCCGGTGAAAGCACATTTTGCAATATTCTACGTAGATAGCCCGGCCATCATGGCTAGCTATTTTGACACCCACCAAGTTTGGCACTCACCAAACTCAGATTTACTATAAGAAAAATTGGATTACCTTTGCTGTTCTTCGTCAGAATGCACTCCCAGGGTTTCTACTTCAACACCCAATGTTGTTTTGGTTCCAAATAATCCATAGTTATATCCAAATAGCTGCGTTTTGTTCTTGCGTTCAAGACACTATCCGAAGGGTGAAGCGCCAGCACATATCGTGACAAAAAAATTCTAAATATTCCATTACCGTACTTCGAAGCATGTCAAACGCTGTTTAAATTCAATTTTTATGCGATTTTTCTCGTAAAATAGCGATAATATTCCGACCGGGAGACCTTGTTTTCGTTTAAACACTGAAAATAGAAAATGGAGTCTTTACATGCACGCGCGGCCAGTGTCATTGTTCTCAGAACGACCACTTTCCAAAACCCCTACTGTTTTTCGCCCAGGGACTGCAGAGTCATCATTCCCCATTCTGGCGCCTTCTGAGAGCCTATGGGAGCCTTAGAAAATGTCATGTTACAGCAGAGATCCTCTATTTTTGATAAAGAGGCTGTAGAAGGACAAGAAATGGTCAGACAGGGCACTTCCCATATATGAGTTCTGTTATACTCACAGACACCATTCAAACAGTTTTAGAAACTTTAGGGTGTTTTCTATCCAAATAAAATAATTAATTTCTGGGCAGGAGTAATAACCAGGCCGTGAAAATACTGCCCCCTATCCTAAATAGGTTGAAGGGAGTGCTCCTAATCTCAGCTTGTTACCTGTATAAAAGACACCTGTCCACAGAAGCAATCAATCAATCAGATTCCAAACTCTCCACCAACTCTCCACCATGGCCAAGACCAAAGAGCTCTCCAAGGATGTCAGGGACAAGATTGTAGACCTACACAAGGCTGGAATGGGCTATAAGACCATCGCCAACAGTTGGTGCGATTATTCGCAAATGGAAGAAACACAAAAGAACTGTCAATCTCCCGCGGCCTGGGGGCTCCATGCAAGATCTCACCTCGTGGAGTTGCAATGATCATGAGAACGGTGAGGAATCAGCCCAGAACTACATGGGAGGATCTTGTCAATGATCTCAAGGCAGCTGGGACCATAGTCACCAAGAAAACAATTGGTAACACACTACGCCGTGAAGGACTGAAATCCTGCAGCGCCCGCAAGGTCCCCCTGCTCAAGAAAGCAGATATACATGCCCATCTGAAGTTTGCCAATGAACATCTGGGTGAAAGTGTTGTGGTCAGATGAGACCAAAATGGAGCTCTTTGGCATCAACGCAACTCGCCGTGTTTGGAGAAGGAGGAATGCTGCCTATGACCCCAAGAATACCATCCCCACCGTCAAACATGGAGGTGGAAACATTATGCTTTGGGGTGTTTTTCTGCTAAGGGGACAGGACAACTTCACCGCATCAAAGGGACGATGGACGGGGCCATGTACCGTCAAATCTTGGGTGAGAACCTCCTTCCCTCAGCCAGGGCATTGAAAATGGGTCGTGGATGGGTATTCCAGCATGACAATGACCCAAAACACACGGCCAAGGCAACAAAGGAGTGGCTCAAGAAGAAGCACATTAAGGTCCTGGAGTGGCCTAGCCAGTCTCCAGACCTTAATCCCATAGAAAATCTGTAGAGGGAGCTGAAGGTTCGAGTTGCCAAACGTCAGCCTCGAAACCTTAATGACTTGGAGAAGATCTGCAAAGAGGAGTGGGACAAAATCCCTCCTGAGATGTGTGCAAACCGGTGGCCAACTACAAGAAACGTCTGACCGCTGTGATTGCCAACAAAGGTTTTTCCACCAAGTACTAAGTCATGCTTTGCAGAGGGGTCAAATACTTATTTCCCTCATTAAAATGCAAATCATTTTAGAACATTTTTGACATGCGTTTTTCTAGATTTTTTTGTTGTTATTCTGTCTCTCACTGTTCAAATAAACCTACCATGAAAATTATAGACTGATCATTTCTTTGTCAGTGGGCAAACGTACAAAATCAGCAGGGGATTAAATCATTTTTTCCCTCACTGTATGTCCCTCATTCCACTCCTCCACCTTGCTGCAGAACTTAGGCCTTCATTTAATAGGGTCATTTGAATATCTCTCTTGCACAGGTTACAGAAATGAGACAGCCTAGTGCCAGACAAGCAATCTTAAAGTCATATACTCTTGGAATATGCATTATAAAAACCAATAATCTCAAAAGTGAGGGCGAGAGGAATTAATTGGAATCAACTGGAAGCCAAGGTTCTTTTGTAACATCAATAAAGTAAGGAATTATCCCGATTATTTCGAAAACTTTAAGGAGTTTTCATAGCACAAAGTTATGTCGAAGTCTTGAGGAAAACGGAAGAGGTAATTTTGCTGGACTGCATCACAATTTAATCATCACCTTTAGGGAATGGATTATAAATGTACCAAGGTAAGGAAAGGTACACCGGTCATACAATATACTCTAAATACAGAACAAATGTAATAAGTAAAAATTAGAATATGTTTATGTTAATAGTAATAGTATATGACTCATAATGGTGCATTAATAGAACATTTCCTTCTAGGAAATCCTTCCACAGTCAACTACAGACGGATGACTGTGTATGCAGAAGACCACTTTGTCTTCCAAGCTTAGTGCCACATGTAGCTAACACAGCAAAGTACTCATTTTAGCAGACTCATTCCAAAACAACAAGATTGCCTCACCACAGGTCTAATTTAAAGAAAATTGTGTTTGGCTTTTCAGACAACATGAGGAACTGCCTGCAGGGGTAGGTAGTCATAAATCTGGGCAAAATGGAGGAGTAATACATCTATGCAGGCTTATGCAGACCATGCTGTGCTTATTTATGTCATTTTGTTTTGTATGGCAGTATTTGCAACAAAACCAAAGCTCCTCTGTAGAGTGCTGAATCTAGGTCTATGCTGCAGTACTGTGGCAGGGAGGAGTTTGGATATCACTGTGTGTTGTTAGAGACAACACTGTACACCAATGTGGAGCAGCCACATTCAAATCCTTTGGGGATTAACCTCTAAGAGCAGGATATTCAGTCACATAAACTCATAAACCCTTATAAATCTGAAACACATGAACCCATGGGCCAGGGAGATCACATGCAAACTTCAATATGTCAGTCTGTCCTCTGGCTCACAATGCAGCCTGGACCATATTTACCATTTACTGTTTAAGGCACAAATGAATTCCAACAACAATGTTCAGTGTCACACACAAGCTATTGAATCAGTAATGAGCATGGGAGCTGGAATCAGAATTGATATGGATTTGTGTAATCATGATGGGTGACACACATCCTCATTGGTTCTCTGGCTTAATGGTAGTTATTACCTCCTGATTTCTGTAAACATTGTGTCACATTGTGTCACATTGTGTAAACATTGTGACACACCAGGACATTTTGTTCAATCTCCATATTGTTTACTTGGCTTTGCCAGGTAACAGAAGTAGAAAGAGCACTGTGCTACTCAGGTGTAATCTACAGTGATTAGTGTAATCACCAGGGTGTCAAAAGACATTGTAGACACCATATCAGCTCTTTCTCAAGGAGGGCTGATTCCCTGCATAACACACCATCTCTGCCTTGACAAAAACCCAGCAGTAAAGAGCTCTGACGTGATTGGCTGCAGCAGAGAAGAACAGCATTGATCACGTCATTCCAATTGTGAGAGGAGCATATAAATCGAGCAGCGGCGACTCAATTATGCATTGGTGGAAAGGTCAATGAGCCTCCTCTGAGGCTGCATGAATGAAGGCCATGGGAAAAAGAGCAGCTTCATTATTAAGGGTGTTATCATTAGGACAGTCCTGTTAACAGCCAACTCTGGGCTTAATGTAATAGACCCATTTCATGTCTGCCTTGATTTATGCTACAATAAGCATATTGCATGCTGCTCATTCTCTACTGTTGTTACAGTGCTATTGTAGAGGCCTTGATGATCCCTTCTCTCTGGGATACAGCGTTGAGAGACCCACAGGAGAAATGGGCTTTAGGGGTTATGGATAATTGCATATACATTTAAAGATGTGCTTTCCCTTTCACCACATTTTTCCAATTTAAACACACATAATCTGGAATCCAAGTCAATGCAATCATAATGTGTTAGAAAATGAGTGAAGGGTGAGGGAAATGTAAAAGAAGACATGCTTGAGTCCTACACTCTGCTCAATCATGTAAGTGTCAATCTCAGTCTGGGTGACAGTGTCTCTTCACTGAAGGATAGGAATGGGCTATAATGACTGAGCTAGTTCTGTAAAGAGCCTGTTACCGCTCTACATGAGGTCTCTCCCAATGGCCAGTCAGGCTGGGGGATTAATGAAGCTGGTTCTACCTGAGGGGATATCCATCTGGACTGAGACAGTCTTCATTAACTTGGGCCAGACATGGCACTTTTACTGAGAAGAGAAGCGTCCACTTAGACTGGGTTATGACATGCTGAGGAAGCAGGACTGCTGTTGTTTTAAATGTGCTGCTGGTCTTTAATGGCACTGGTGGTGAATTTCCAATCTCCCAGAGTGCTCTTTTAGCTGATATCAGGTACATGTAACGGTTCTGTGCGTTTCTATAGGAGCTTATTCTGATATTTCTGTGACGTGCTGAATTAGAAAAGAAATCTGAAACTAAAAAAGCCAACTCTATCAAATTGTGTGTTTTCTCATAATAAAATAAAATCGTAATTGTCACGTGCCAAATACAACAGGGTTAGACCTTACAGTGAAATGCTTACAAGCCCTTAACCAACAATGCAGTTTTAAGAAAATACCCCCCAAAAAGTAAGAAATAAAAGTAACAATTAATTCAAGAGCAGTAGTAAAATAACAATAGCGAGGCTATATACAGGGGGTACCGGTAAAGAGTCAATTTGCAGGAGCACCGATTAGTCGAGGTAATTGAGGTAATATGTACATGTAGGAGTTGTTAAAGTGACTATGCATAGATAATAACAGAGAGTAGCAGCAGCGTAGAAGGGGGGGGCAATGCAAATAGTCTGGGTAGCCATTTGATTAGATGTTCAGGAGTCTTATGGCTTGGGGGTAGAAGCTGTTTAGAAGCCTCTTGGACCTAGACTTGGCACTCCGGTACCGCTTGCCGTGCGGTAGCAGAGAGAACAGTCTATGACTAGGGTGGTTGGAGTCTTCGACAATTTTTAGGGCCTTCCTCTGACACCGCATGGTATAGAGGCATGGTATAGAGGTCATGGATAGTAGGAAGCTTGGCCATGGTGATTTACTGGGCCGTTCGCACTACCCTCTGTAGTGCTTTGCGGTCGGAGGCCGAACAGTTGCCATACCAGGCAGTGATGCAACCCGTCAGGATGCTCTCGATGGTGCAGCTGTAGAACCTTTTGAGGATCTGAGGACCCATGCCAAATCTTTTCAGTCTCCAAAATAGGTTTTGTTGTGCCCTCTTCACGACTGCCTTGGTGTGTTTAGACCATGTTAGTTTGTTGGTGATGTGGACGCCAAGGGACTTGAAGCTCTCAACCTGCTCCACTACAGCCCCGTCGATGAGAATAGGGGTGTGCTCGGTCCTCTTTTTGTGTCATCGGCAAACTTAAAGATGGTGTTGGAGTCGTGCCTGGCCGTGCAGTCATGAGTGAACAGGGAATACAGGAGGGGACTGAGGGGCCCGCGTGTTGAGGATCAGTGTGGCGGATGTGTTGTTGTAGGTGACTAAAAATGTAGAAGTTGGCACATTATTATGTTGAGTTAGCAGTTGTGTCTTGGCGAATGAAGTCCGATTCTGTTCATTAGAACAAATGAATGTACAGATATAGGATCATAATTTGAGATCGTTTGCTACAGAAGGAAAATAATCCTGCAGAAATAGGAAATCATTAGGAAACTAAATTATTATGTGGGTTCTAATTAATGGAGACTTTTGTATGGGTTGATACATCAAGTCTGAGATTGTAAAGTAGAAGTTACAAACCTCAGAAGTCTTTTAAAACCTCAAATATGCTACACGTTTTACATTTCAAAATCAGTCATTCTGGTTTTGAGAACATCCCATTGAAGGAGAAGTGTACGTTTTACAGCTGTGGTGTCTTTGGAAATACAAATCTGTCAGCCTACCAGACAGCACCTAGGCCTATATACACTACAACTTCCACATACGGTAGAGCCGGATGTGGCTAGACTACCTGGTGGAGAATTGAGGACAATTCCATTTGACCTCAGTTCATAGATTTTAAAATGTTTTATTATTTACTTCAGAAATGTAGTATTCAATCATTGACTCATTATATTAGTTTCAATCAATCTAAATTTGCCTGAATTGAAATTATATTGTCACTATTCCTGATTTTGTGACTCCTTAAACTCACATATAATATTCCCTTTAATACACCATAGAAAAGAGTCAACAACAATATGCCTGCTGCTGCTGGGCATAAAAATACATCATAAACACAAGGTTAAAGGTGCTAGTAAACAGGTAATAACGTGGGTAATCAAATTCCCGCTGGTAAAAGAGCTGGAGATTGACCTGCAGTACTCACATCCACTCATTGTGGATGGAGGAAAAGAGAGAACAGGGGAGGGAGAAACGGAGAACAAACATTACAGTCACTGTGAGCCTGAGAAATTGGATGACAGCTCAAAAAATTTGATGGCTTTGTCTAATCCCTCCAAAGGGGCTCCAGTGAAAAGATTGGGGGTGGGCAGGGGGGTGGAGGGGTTGAGGGACAATACAGAAAAATGTATCATTGTTGTATATTATAGACACGGCTGAGCTTCTTAGGGATTCTTTATGGAGTGACTTGGACAGCTGGGGGATTAGGGAGAAGTAGTCCATCCGACACAGCCCGACAGGATAGCCAGGGATTAGACAGAATATGCTCGCTCTTGTCTCTGACTCCCTCACTTAAATCAATAAAAACAGATTTAACTACGCACTCATGTGAGAGAGACTCAGCCCATGGTGGTGTTGCTGAGACAGAGCGCTGAGAGTGTTCTCACTGCGCTGTGGGTTTTTGTTTTTTCCTTTCAATTAAGACCTACACAATCAGGTGAGGGGAGTTCTTTACTAATTAGTGACCTAAATTCATCAATCAAGTACAAGGGAGGAGCAAAAACCCTCAGGCACTCAGCCCTCCGTGGAATGAGATTGACATATGTGTTATACACAACGCTTGCTAGTCAGTGTTGTAGTACTTCTTAAGACCATGCAGGGGTAACTCCCAAGATGATTATACAACAGGCCTGAACATTCAAAGTCTCTAGACTCCACGAGGTTGGAATAGCGATCACTCTTCACCTCTTTTGAGCTCTCTCCATTGAACTAACCAAAGTAACCAAGGGTTACTGCCCTAATATAACATTTTTAGGAATTGTTTTATACAACACTTCAAAAAAGAACACTTCAAAATGAAACAGAATTACACAAGTACATTTAAAAGGCTAAAGTCAAACAGCCTCGGGGCATGCTTTCAATTGAATTTCACAGAGTCAAACTCTTAAGTCTTGTATTTCCTTTAAAAGTAAGTAGTCAGTGGAATGATGCTGATGGACTTAATACGCAGAGCTTTCCAACCTCCCAATCATTCTCTAATCCGTAAAATTACACCTGTCACTAGAAAGTTAGATTTATTAACCCAACTTCCTGATCCATGGAAGAAAACCATTAGGACACACAAAGGGCCTGGATCAGAACTTAATTAACGTAAGCAGCAACCTTTTTCGCATCCCGAGAATCCGTTTCCTATTTACTAGATTAATTTAAGTACGTAATACAGATAGGAAATGACCAAAACAACTTTAAGGCTATTTCATTTGGGGAAATGAATATGCTAATCAAAAGAGAGCTGGAGATGGGCTGTTAACCTCTTCCTTGCTAGAGGAACAACCACAGACATTATGCTTCACTCCAGCCAACACTGTGATATTGGAGTCAAGAGTTATAAGGCAGGCAGCGGTCCTTCAGGGAAAGGTTGTAGATGGTTGTGTGAAGGTCGTAGATGGTTGTGCGTACAGTATACCAGTGATGTCCAATAGGACACAGTGGGGAGATCCAGTATTGCTAACTGACCTTTGTCCGTAGCTGGACTCTTTCCTGCGGCAATGGAGGGTGACCACCCTGTGCCCCTCGCTCCTCACATCCTGGCTCACCATCCACAGGGTGGGGTTGCTGGGCCGGGCACCCAGAAACGCCATGCCCTCTTTCAACTTGACCCTAGGGAAGTAGAAACAACACACACAAGCTCAGGACGAGAGTGTGATAGATAGCAGTGCAGCATGGGTTGGTTAAACATGTGGTTATATCAAACAGATCTTTCAGGTATTGAATCATTGAATGCATCCATCTGAACCTGCTTCAAACAGCTGAGGCCAAACAGACCATGACGTCTTCACTATAGAAATACACAAAACAGGATCAGATGGTTTCAAATTCCTTTTTCTCAATATGTGTCTCATTTGTCTTTTATTTTATTCCTATAACAGGGGTTTTTCTTAATCAAAAAGGGTCTTAGGTTGTGGGCATGGCAGGGGCATGGCAGGGGGCGTGTTCATGGAGTTGTGTTAAATGTTTGCAGTTTTAAAGCAAATTTAATGTGATTTTACATATTCTGCCATGGAGATGAGAACATTTTGCAGTTTTTAAGCCAATTTCATGCAATTCTATGCATTGTACCATGGCTAATCCTGTATTATTTTGCTCAAACGCAATAGCAAAATGGATACTAAATACATTTTCAATTCCCCCAGACTGTATCTTTTATTTTTGTGATTATTAGTTGTCAAAGATTATATTATAGAAAAATATATAGATCCAGTCTCTTTTCTACATATTTTATATCTGGTTTTAGTCATTAAGTGCTTTTCCATCTCAAAAATATATATATACTGTACCAGTCAAAAGTTTGGACACACATACTCAATCCAGGAGTTCTTTATATTTAGAATAATTGTGAAGACATCAAAACAATGAAATAAGACATATGCAATCATGTAGTAACTAAAAAAAGTGTTTAACAAATCAAAATATACACTGCTCAAAAAAATAAAGGGAACACTTAAACAACACATCCTAGATCTGAATGAAAGAAATAATCTTATTAAATACTTTTTTCTTTACATAGTTGAATGTGCTGACAACAAAATCACACAAATAATCAATGGAAATCCAATTTATCAACCCATGGAGGTCTGGATTTGGAGTCACACTCAAAATTAAAGTGGAAAACCACACTACAGGCTGATCCAACTTTGATGTAATGTCCTTAAAACAAGTCAAAATGAGGCTCAGTAGTGTGTGTGGCCTCCACGTGCCTGTATGACCTCCCTACAACGCCTGGGCATGCGCCTGATGAGGTGGCGGATGGTCTCCTGAGGGATCTCTTGCCAGACCTGGACTAAAGCATTCGCCAACTCCTGGACAGTCTGTGGTGCAACGTGGCGTTGGTGGATGGAGCGAGACATAATGTCCCAGATGTGCTCAATTGGATTCAGGTCTGGGGAACGGGCGGGCCAGTCCATAGCATCAATGCCTTCCTCTTGCAGGAACTGCTGACACACTCAAGCCACATGAGGTCTAGCATTGTCTTGCATTAGGAGGAACCCAGGGCCAACCGCACCAGCATATGGTCTCACAAGGGGACTGAGGATCTCATCTCGGTACCTAATGGCAGTCAGGCTACCTCTGGCGAGCTCATGGAGGGCTGTGCGGCCCCCCAAAGAAATGCCACCCCACACCATGACTGACCCACCGCTAAACCGGTCATGCTGGAGGATGTTGCAGGCAGCAGAACGTTCTCCACGGCGTCTCCAGACTCTGTCACGTGCACAGTGTGAACCTGCTTTCATCTGTGAAGAGCACAGGGCGCCAGTGGCGAATTTGCCAATCTTGGTGTTCTCTGGCAAATGCCAAACGTCCTGCACGGTGTTGGGCTGTAAGCACAACCCCCACCTGTGGATGTCAGGTCCTCATACCACCCTCATGGAGTCTGTTTCTGACCGTTTGAGCAGACACATGCACATTTGTGGCCTGCTGGAGGTCATTTTGCAAGGCACGGGCAGTGCTCCTCCTGCTCCTCCTTGCACAAAGGCGGAGGTAGCGGTCCTGCTGCTGGGTTGTTGCCCTCCTACGGCCTCCTCCACGTCTCCTGATGTACTGGCCTGTCTCCTGGTAGCGCCTCCATGCGCTGGACACTACGCTGACAGACACAGCAAACCTTCTTGCCACAGCTCGCATTGATGTGACATCCTGGATGAGCTGCACTACCTGAGCCACTTGTGTGGGTTGTAGACTCCGTCTCATGCTACCACTAGAGTGAAAGCACTGCCAGCATTCAAAAGTGACCAAAACATCAGCCAGGAAGCATAGGAACTGAGAAGTGGTCTGTGGTCCCCACCTGCAGAACCACTCCTTTATTGGGGGTGTCTTGCTAATTGCCTATAATTTCCACCTGTTGTCTATTCCATTTGCACAACAGCATGTGAAATTTATTGTCAATCAGTGTTGCTTCCTAAGTGGACAGTTTGATTTCACAGAAGTGTGATTGACTTGGAGTTACATTGTGTTGTTTAAGTGTTCCCTTTATTTTTTTGAGCAGTATATTTTATATTTGAGATTCTTCAAAGTAGTCACCCTTTGCCTTGATGACAGCTTTGCACACCCTTGGCATTCTCTCAACTAACTTCACCTGGAATGCTTTTCCAACAGTCTTGAAGGAGTTCCCACATATGCAGAGCACTTGTGGGCTGCTTTTCCTTCACTCTCCGGTCCAACTCATCCCAAACCATCTCAATTGCGTTGAGGACAGGTGATTGTGGAGGCCAGGTCATCTGATGCATCACTCTGTCAGTCTCCAGACACTTTTTTTGGTTACTACATGATTCCATATGTGCTATTTCATAGTTTTGATGTCTTCACTATTATACAATGTAGAAAATAGTAAAAATAAAGAAACACTAGTATAAAGGATTTGGAGACAGGCACAGGAATACACAATAGGGTCTGCGGTTGTGAGGCTGGTTGGATGTACTGCCAAATTCTCTAAAACGATGTTGGGTGTGGCTTATGGTAGATAAATGAACATTAAATTATCTGACAACAGCTCTGTTGGACATTCCTGCAGTCAGCATGACAATTGCACACTCCCTCAAAACTTGAGACATCTGTGGCATTGTGTTGTGTGACAAAACTGCACATTTTAGAGTGGCCTTTTATTGTCCCCAGCGCATGGTGCACCTGTGTAATGATCATGCTCTTTAATCAGCTTCTTGATATGCCACACCTGTCAGGTGGATGGTTTATCTTGGCAAAGGAGAACTACTCACAAACAGGGATGTAAAGAAATGTGTGCACAACATTTGAGAGAAATAAACTTTGGGTGCGTGTCAAAAATTTCTGAATCTAAAAAGGCCAGAATGATAGATGTTCAGTGACTGCAGCAAATTACAGTAGCCAATGTCCTTGGCACAAAAGAAAAAGTGATTACGTTCAAAGGGAAAATCTGCAATTGAAAAGCTCTGTCTTTAGTGCATTCACTACACAGAGCAGTGTAGTTTAAAAGGGGAAAATGAGGTCAAGAAACTGAAAAGATTGCCTTTCTTTACATTATGAATAAGGCTGAGGCAGTGTAGTGCAGTCAGGAACAACCACCCATGTCCTCTCACACCCTTCCAACACCACACACCTCCCCAACAACGCACACCTTCCAACACCGCACATCTTCCCAACACCACAAACCTTCCCAATACTGCACACATTCCAACACCGTCCAACACCACACACCTTCCAACACCGTCCAACACCACACACCTTCCCAACACCACACACCTTCCCAACACCACACACCTTCCCAACACCACACACCTTCCCAACACCACACATCTTCCCAACACCACAAACCTTCCCAATACTGCACACATTCCAACACCGTCCAACACCACACACCTTCCAACACCGTCCAACACCACACACCTTCCCAACACCACACACCTTCCCAACACCACACACCTTCACAACACCACACACCTTCCAACACCGTCCAACACCACACACCTTCCCAACACCACACACCTTCCCAACACCACACACCTTCACAACACCACACACCTTCGCAACACCACACACCTTCCAACACTCTCCAACACCACACACCTTTCCAACACCATAAACCTTCCCAACACCACACACCATCCCAACACCACCCCAACACCACAAACCTTCCCAACACCACAAACCTTCCCAATACCGCACACATTCCAACACCGTCCAACTCTTGATTGCTGACATGCAAAACGTTTTGGGACTGTATCAACAGTGGGCTAATGAAAAAAATACCAACATTTTTTGGGGTTAAATTTCCCTTTAAAAAAGGCTGATTCGCCTCCCGAGTGGCGCGGTGGTCTAAGGCACTGCATCACAGTCATAGAGGCGTCACTACAGATCCGGGTTCAATCCCAGGCTGTGTCGCAGCCAGCCGCGACCGGGAGACCCATGAGGTGGCACACAATTGGCCCAGCGCCGTCCGGGTTAGGGGAGGGTTTGGCTGGCCGGGATGTCCTTGTCCCATCGTGCTCTAGTGACTCTGTGTGGCGGCCGGGTGCATGCACTCTTACTTTGGTCGCCAGCTGTACGGTGTTTCCTTCGACATATTGGTGGTGCTGGATTCCGGGTTAAGCGAGTAGTATGTCAAGAAGCAGTGTGGCTTTGCGGGGTTGTGTTTCGAAGGACGCATGGCTCTCGACCTTTGCCTCTTCCGAGTCTGTACAGGAGTTGCAGCATTGGGCCAAGACTGTAACTACCAATTGGATATCACGAATTTGGGGAGAGAAAAGAAGGGGTAAAAAGTACAAAATAAATAAATAAGGCTGATTCTCAAACAAGGGAGGGACCAGACCCAGTCCAAAGACCTGCAAATGTGAGGGACTGTAGAGAAAGCAGCAGACAGGATATGTCTATAGGAGACTGATAATGTAGTGGCATAGGTGAGACTTTGTTGTCGGATTAAAGTGAGTTTTGACCATAATAACCCTACTTTACTGATCCTTTGTGCCTTGAGACCCTGTCTAGTATAGCAGCTGCCCACTACCACAACAGCAGTAAGAAACATATTATATCACCAGACACATATGCAATGACAAGACCCTCACTGGCCAGTCAAAAGGAATACTTTGATGTGAAATCTTATTAGCATGTGACAGGAACAATGATTGGAGCGGGGGATCCGTAATAAGACAGCAGCACAGATGGTATGGTGTGCTTCCACTCTCTACAGGATTGGGGATGCACTCCAGGGCTAATGCTCACTCAGAATGCATGGCTGCGTGTTACTTTCTAGAAATTTGAGGTCTCTTGACCAGCTGGTTTGTTCTCTTGGATGTTCATGTGGGCATCAGGCTCCCTTTGGATGTAAAACAGTGAAGCCCGACAGATAAGCCTAATGTGACAGGACCATATGAAAAAGAGGGTGGAACATCATGTTAAACTTGAAAGCTTAAGATGAAGCAAACCCACTGAATGCCATACCCACTGAATGCTCAATTTGAATGAATTAAGCTAATATTACAGGTAAACATGTTCATCTCAGGTGGCTCTCGCCTCGCACACATTTTAGAGATGCTTAATACACTATAGAGGTACGTTCCAAGGCCTCTTTGTCTGTCTGTCTCTCTCTCTCTCTGTTTCTCCCAGAGGAGGCAGAGACTGGCCTTGCATCCAGTTACAGATGTAGGATCTTAATTTGAACCAGTTTGTTACAGCAGGAAAATAATCCTGCAGCAACAGGAAATGTGAATTACTCTGTGGATTATAATTAATGGACATTTTTATAGGGGTTGATACATTTTCGTAAGGGAAAATCAAGTCAAAATTACAAACTTCAGAAGCCTTTCTTGAATACACTACAAGTTTTACATTTCCTGTATCTGTAGTTGAGGAACTTCCTGCAGCTCTGTAGGCCCATCAGAGTTCCTCTAATGTTGATCATCTAACACCCCATGTGGATATACTGTTTCAAATACCATAGCTTTTCAACTTAACAAAACTTTTAAACTGGCATATTGCATTTATAACACAATTATAGAAAACATGCTTTTCATGTATGTTTCAGCTAGGGAGGTAGTCCAGTGCACAGCTGAATACTCATAACATACAAATTGACTATGAATATGAAAACAACTCCTGAGAGACTCATGAGGTGTTACACCTTAGCCCTACTGCCAATGATGCACTATTACAGTGTGAGGGAAAGAGTGGGATTGCCATGGTGCTCTAAGTGATTGCTAGTACAACTATTCTAAAGTATATTCTTATGAAACATGAAAAGTAAAAACAATTTTGTGGCCTTCATGCCTCAACAATACACACTGGACTCTTGAAAATGCTATACTTACATAATTGAAAGAAGCTCAGCTGATTCACCAATAAACAGCATGCAGACAGAGTGGACAGCTGTGACAAGAAATGTTTCATATGTCCTTTTCGAGCTCTCCTTGTACATCTCCATCTCACAAAGGAACTCTAATGAATGCAGTATCACACTCTGTACTATTGGGAATCAGCACCCAAATAGTGAGTGAAGTCAAGGGCCAATCTGAGACTCACAGAACAGAATGCAGCAATCGTGTGTTGCTCTCAACAAAGTAAAGCTGTGAGCTGAAATATAACACAGAAATGAAAGGTGGAGGCTTATTATGTATATCCATACTTGTGGGCTCCAATCCATTGTGGAATAGATTTTCTATGAACTTATTGAGCTACGTGCCAGATTGAATGTCCTGAATATCAAATAATGCATAGTAACAAATGAATAAAGAAAATACAATACCCACAACAACATGTACAGAGGAAACGTCATGTATATGTTTTTAAATGTTTAAAACTGACAATACATCATGAACAATAAGTTACTCTCTAATACTGCATGGTAGACACAATATGCTACTTCAGAAAGCTGTCAGCATCTATAATGAAAGTTGTAAGTTCCTCTTTATTGCCCAAGTCGGAAACAAAATGGAGCTGACCATAGCAAAATGGACACTGCAATCAAAAAGCTGCTAGTGCAGTCCATTCTCAATTCTAACACCATTTCAGCTCATCATGGTTCTTTTAATGGGTGCAGAGGAATAACATCAGGGCTCCCTCACCACCAGCCAACCCCCTCTCCTACCCCCTATCCCTCCTCACTGATTGCTTGCAGAAGCCACACTTGGCCTCCTTGGCGTTTCCCTCAATAAATAATGATGAGATAACTAGAAATTGAGCGCTGTCCTTCAGTGAGACAGTGAAGGAAACAAACATCTTCAGAGGAAATCCAATAAGTTGGACGCTGAGCGACAGTGGTAGTCCCCAGCCGGCAGTCCCCTGCATGCGCCTGGGCATCTCTTGCTCCCCTCTCCCTCTGCTCACCTCTCTCCGGTCTGCCTGGCTCCAGGATGCAGCACGGGCCTTTGGAGAGGACAGGGATAGCACTCTGTTTCCCTCCATTACTCTGCTGACACCCATCTGCATCGTCCAACACCAGGCTAGGCGCTGCATGCAAGAGGCCATGTTTCACTGTTCCCTTGGTCAAGCCCATCCAACACACACAATGTGGGGGGAATGAGGCAACTCAGAAGGGAGGGAGACAGAGTAAGTTTGGCATCAGTGGTCAGCAGAGCCCCCCCCCCCCCCACCTGTTTTGAGCCCCACCAGTTAAAAAAAAAAAAATCCTTGACTTAATAAAGCAGCACACAAACTTGGTCTCTTTCTTTGAGTAACGCATCTCCAGCCTACCTCAGTTTTTTATGTGGTGGAGGGGCAGCAAGCGAAAGCATAGAGTGTAGGCATTGTTAATCTTCTCTGGTTGAACAGTGATTGGCACAAGGTTCTGTCACTCTTCGGGACACTACGTCACCATAGAATCTACGATAGAGCTAGGCAGTTCAAGACCCCCCTTGGGTGCTGCTATAGATTTACAGTAGAAGTGCCCCTCCAAGAATGCTCAATGTCATTGGCCACAGATAAAAAGACGTCAAATCACGTTATATTTCCTGTAGCTTTGATTGGACTGATCAGGTCAACATCATATTTTCAAATCTTAGCTAGCAAGCTAGCTAGCTAGATAAGCAGTCATGATCATGAACCACGTCGACAATCTATTGTCAAATCTTTTTCAATCCTTGTCATATCAAGAGAAATTAGAGATAAAACGTCTTGGTGCTCATCGGCCATTGGACATAAACATTACACAAGTCAGAAATCAGAACCTTGTGCCAACCACGGAAGACAGCAGTGGCTAACTGCGAGAGTCGCAAACCAATCACTATTTTGCTTCCCCTGTCTGCTATTCAATGGAGAGGGTGTGTGGTCCAAGTCTGGGTTTAAGGATTTAAAACATCTGTCTGAAAGGGTCTCAACACATGACAATTGTGCATCACATGTAGACAATGCTGTTACTGGGGGAAATTAAACATTGTGGCTCACCAGACACTGCATATACTGTAGACGAGCCATGACCTTCACAACCAACAAACGGAGGAGAATAGGTACGTGCTTGCCAGAATTATAGCATTCATTAAATTGTGTGGTAATTGTGAGACAGCACTGCAGGGCCATGACGAGTCGGCTGACTCCTGCCCAGGCATTTTCAGATGCATTTTTGAGACCATGCGTGAAGGAGATTACAGGCTACAAAGGCATTATACTGGGGAAATCAAACAATGTAGCTCAACTAGACACCGCATATACTGTAGATGAGCCATGACCTTCACAACCAACAAATGGAGGAGAATAGGTAAGTGCTTGCCAGAATTATAGCATATTGTGTGGCAATTGTGAGACAGCACTGCGAGGCCATGATGAGTTGGTCGACTCCTGCCCAGGCATTTTAAGGTGCGTTTTTGCGACCATGCGTGAAGGTGATTACAGGCCACAAGGCATTATGACAACCAACGCCTTTAAGTGTACATGAAGCATAATCCAAAACAAACACCCTTAAAAGTATAAAAACCTTCACACACAACACCATGGGCCAGAAAAGGTTGAATGCATTGGCCATGCTATCAGAGAATTCCAGACTTTGATGAAAAAGTAATTGAGAGGTTTGCCCACAGGTTCGCCGCGCCACCTTCCTGCACAACAATGGTGAGTCCAAAAATGTGATGTAATATGCCAGGGAGATAGTGTTACTTTCTTAGCTACAGTATACCTAAGTGTAAGCTATGTTGTGTAGTACGTGTATGTTATGTAGAATGTGTATGTTGTGTAGTATGTGTATGTTGTGTAGTACGTGTATGTTGTGTAGTACGTGTATGTTGTGTAGTACGTGTATGTTATGTAGAACGTGTATGTTGTGTAGTACGTGTATGTTGTGTAGTACGTGTATGTTGTGTAGTACGTGTATGTTGTGTAGTACGTGTATGTTGTGTAGTACGTGTATGTTGTGTAGTATGTGTATGTTGTGTAGTACGTGTATGTTGTGTAGTACGTGTATGTTGTGTAGTACGTGTATGTTGTGTAGCACGTGTATGTTGTGTAGTACGTGTATGTTGTGTAGCACGTGTATGTTGTGTAGCACGTGTATGTTGTGTAGTATGTGTATGTTGTGTAGTACGTGTATGTTGCGTAGTACGTGTATGTTGTGTAGCACGTGTATGTTGTGTAGTACGTGTATGTTGTGTAGTACGTGTATGTTGTGTAGCACGTGTATGTTGTGTAGTATGTGTATGTTGTGTAGTAAGCTGTTAGTAGCCTATGTGTCTCACCCTAAGAATTTGGTCCCTCTCCCCCTTCCCCTACTGTTCTGACTTGGTGGTGCACATGTAGCCTATAGCCTGTTTTAGAGAAACATCATCATCAAATATTGTAAGAGCTTTCATTGTCTGCTTATGTGCCACTGTTATTTATCCTACTGTTCTGACTTGATATACAGGGAGAACACTGTAAGAACGGCCCATGTTCTGAATTATGTCGCTGTCCATACCAAAAATGCTCAATGAACAGGCATATAGGCTACGTCCTTTTCAGCTCGCTCATGTCTTAATCGAAATGACGGCTTGCCTCTTATCCGCTCGTTGTTCCGTTATGCCATAGTTAGTTTGTACATCTCCATTGTTATATTGCTTATATAGGTCTATCTCATTAGTATCTTACTCTTCATTTTAGGCAAAGGTAGAATTATGTATTTCATTGTTTTGCTTACTTTGTGTATTATAATTAGTTAATGTGCTTTCTTTCAGAAGATGGAATACTATATAATGTTTTGGGGTCTGTAACCATGTTTGCCAGTGAATGTCTATTCCAATATTTTGTTAAACAAAAGGTTCAGTAATAGACCCATGTAATTCCAGTTCATATTGCAAGGGTTGTTTTGTTTGCACAATGCGCTGTTTGTGTGTCGGTATATTCTTTATAAAAGTGGATCCTTGTGATTGTATTTTCCTTCCTTTTTAGACCACATAATAAAATACTTCAAATGGTAGGCTGTTGAGTCCTCTCTTTCTCTCTCTCTCTCTATGACGTGACTTAAAGAAGAGTAAAGTTAAGGTCTCAACATCTTGCTGAAATGATCTGAACTAAAATTTATCTGAATTTCTGTCGCTGTCCATTTCGAAAATGCTGAACAAACAGGCCTACCTCATTGCAGATTGTTTGCTTGCACTTGCTTATACTTAGAGCTAAGTGGTAATGATATAAGAACAAACATGAGGACATTACTGAACATGAATGTAATAATGTTTGTGTGTGGTCCAGAAGTCATAACTCATGTTGGCGTTCGTTATTACTGAAGGAGAATGCAGTTCTTATCGAGTTACACAAATCCGCAATGAGTCAGTGGAAACCATATTTATTTAAACAAGTCAGCAATATCAGCTATGGTTTTTAAAAGGCATAAAAGTATGCTGAATGAACTGATTTGCTGCCAGATGAGGCTCCACTGATAGCCAGGTGTAGCGGTCGTAAGGATTCACTCCATGGTACTAAAAGGAAAGGTCTGCTGTCGGGAAAGCTTCATGTAGGCACTAACAGTTTGTGGGCAACATTTGTCACCGTCATAGTGCATGAAATATATTGTTTAGTGTTGTGTTGTGGCTTCGCTGGCATGCATTTGCCCTACCAAGATTTACATGCTAAAATGTCCACTGATTATCATCACTATTATTACCATAGAAGCAGACAAAAATGTAGGCTATCCTCTACCTATTGGCTTCTTTGCAAATTCAAGCCTGTCTCAAAATACAATACTGCCCCTTTAAGGCTCTCCTGGGGGGGATGGTTGGCCACCCTTAGTAGCCTATAAAATATTGCAACATTACAATTACAACCAAATACTTGTTATGTCTTTATAAAATAATTCCATCACTGAATGAATCAGGGATCAGGTGGCTAAGGTAGGCTACTTCAAAGCAAGATAACTAACAAAGACATGTTTATCTTTAACCTTGTGAGGCTAAAATATTCAGGTTCCAGGGGAGATCTATAGACAGTATGTGAGTTATTTGTCAATAATTTTTTGTGCTGTAGGAATTAAACATTGGCCAATGTTGAATAAAGGGGATTCCCAGCTCTCCAACAGTGTCAAATCTATGCGAGCACTTGAGAGGTGGTTTACAACAAATAGCGTACCCATTCATCAACTGCGGACATTTGCGTTAATGAGTGCAGGTGAAACGTCTTTTAGGACATCAGATGTGAAATTATGAAATGAATACATGCTAATAGCTGAATAGTTAACTACCGAGATAGCTAGCCAGGCTACAGAATATGTTTTGAATTGGCTATGTAGTTAGTCTGTTAGTCTGTTGTCTCTTATTAATTATAGGCTACCTACAGCTGTCTCTCCCTCCTCAATGCCCCCCCTCGCACTGGCACACACGCAGGTGATTCATACACCAAGACTTTTCCAGGATTTTCATGACCGTACGAACTCTGTTTGATGACCAAAAAATTGCTATAAATGGGCACCTACCCACAAACTAGTAAGGAATATCTACAAATGTGCACATGCCTTTCAATGCAATACAGTTATGTGATGCAGCCAGTCAAGATGCTGTCGATGATGCAGCTGTAGAACTTTTTGAGGATCTGAGGGCCCATGCCAAATTCTTTCAGCCTCCTAAGGGTGAAGAGGAGTTGTCGTTGTCACGACTTCCGCCGAAGTTGGTGCCTCTCCTTGTTCGGGCGGCGTTCGGCGGTCATCGTCACCGGCTTTCTAGCTGCCACCGATCCATGTTTCTTTGTCGATTGGTTATGTCTTGATTGTTCACACCTGGTTCCCATTTGGTTATGATTACTTCCCTATTTAAACCCTCTGGTCATCATGATGTTTTGTGTGTTATTGTTTTACTGTTGGTATTGTTCGTTGTGTTTGTAGTTCTTGTTTTCCCTGCGTGGATTTTGTATACTGAATTTTTATTTGAGTAAATTATTTATTTTTTACTCAGTTCGCTGTCCTGCGATTGACTCCTTTCCTCATCACCTATACACGGACACTGACAGAATAACACACCATTATGGAGTCAGCAGGCGCATCGGTTCTTCTGGACCCAGTCGAGGAACAAGTCCAGCAGCACACGACAATGTTACACCAGCTTGGATCAGCAATGGATCGTGTGCTGCTCACCATGGAACGTTTGGATACATCGGTTTTTACGACGACTACATCCACATCACCTCAACTAACACCACCGCTGCCCACCCCTCCGTCAAGTGGACCCAGTGGGATTAGGCTCTCGCTTCCGGGTGCTTATGATGGAACAGTGGCCGGGTGCAAGGGTTTCCTGCTTCAGATGGAACTATACCTGGCGACCGTTCACCCAGTGCCCTCGGGATACGAGAGTGTGTCTGCCTTCATCTCCTGTCTGTCTGGGAAAGCCCTTGAGTGTTCCAACGCGGAGTGGGGGAATATAGACGCTACGCTGGTTCGCTACGAAGATTTCATCTGCCGCTTTCGGGCTGTCTCCGATCATCCACCTGAGGGGAGAGCGGCGGGTGAGAGATTGTTCCATCTCAGACAGGGGATGAGGAGTGTTCAAGATTTCGCACTGGACTTTAGGACCCTGGCTGCCAGCGCGGGATGGAGTGAGAAGGCCCTGATCGACCAGTACAGATGTAGTCTACGAGAGGATGTCCGGCGGGAGATGGCATGCAGGGATAACACTCTTACCCTTGACCAGCTGGTGGATTTATCCATCCGGCTGGATAACCTGTTGGCCACCCGCGGACGTCCAGATCTGGGTCCGTTCGTTCCATCCCCCAGTACCTCCGAGTCTACACCGATGGAGCTCGGGGGTACTGCTCATAGGGAGACCGGAAGGGGAGCTATTTCCTGCACCAACTGTGGCCGCAGAGGACACACTGCTGGTCGGTGCTGGAGAGGTAAACCCAGGTAATCGAGGCAGCAGGCAGGGTGCTGGTGGATCATCCCAGGTGAGTAAGCATAAAACTCACCCAGAGCTTCCTGTTGCGTATATATCTATAGAGTTCCCGGAGTTTTCCCCGAATTCTCAGCATAAGGCGCTAGTAGATTCAGGCGCAGCTGGGAACTTTATTGATTGTGTGTTTGCTCGTAGTTTAGGGATTCCTATTGTTCCTGTTGATGTGCCCTTCCCTGTACATTCTTTAGATAGTCGTCCTTTAGGATCGGGTATTATAAGGGAGGTCACGGTTCCACTGTGTATGAGAACGCAGGGGGATCATAAGGAGAGAATTAGTCTTTTCCTGATTGATTCTCCTGCGTTTCCAGTGGTATTGGGATTTCCCTGGTTGGCTAATCATGACCCTACTATCTCATGGCAACAGAAGGCTCTTACAGGATGGTCGCATCAGTGTTCAGGGAGATGTATCGGTGTTTCCATAGGTGCAACTACGGTGGAGAGTCCAAACCAGGTCTCCACCATGCACATCCCCTCTGAATATGCCGATTTGGCTCTCGCCTTCTGTAAAAAGAAGGCGACCCAATTACCATCCCATCGACGGGGGGACTGTGCGATAAATCTCTTGGCAGACGCTGCACTTCCCAGGAGTCACGTGTATCCTCTGTCACAGACCTTCCATTTCACCTGCCTCCTCGAGTTTCTTTTTTGTGAAGAAAAAAGATGGAGGTTTGCGCCCGTGCATTGACTATAGAGGTCTTAATCAGATTACTGTGAAGTATAGTTACCCTCTGCCTCTTATAGCCAGTGTAACTGAGTCATTGCATGGGGCGGGTTTCTTCACCAAATTGGATCTCAGGAGCGCTTACAACCTGGTGCGTATCCGGAAAGGGGATGAATGGAAGATGGCATTTAGTACTACCTCTGGGCACTATGAGTACCTGGTCATGCCATATGGGTTGATGAATGCTCCATCCGTGTTCCAATCATTTGTTGACGAGATCTTCAGGGACCTGTATGGGCAGGGATTAGTGGTATATATAGATGACATTCTAATATACTCCGCTACTCACGCCGAGCATGTGGCTATGGTGCGCAAGGTGCTTGGTAGACTGCTGGAGCATGACCTGTATGTGAAGGCTGAAAAATGTTTGTTCTTCCAACAGTCCGTCTCCTTTCTAGGGTATCATCTGTCAGAGTCAGGGGTGGAGATGGAGAATGACCGCATTTTAGCCGTGCGTAATTGGCCGACTCCAACCACGGTTAAGGAGGTGCAGCGGTTCTTAGGGTTTGCCAACTACTACCGGAGATTTATCTGGGTTTGGGCAGGTAGCGGCTCCCATTACCTCACCGCTTAAGGGGGGACCGGTGCGGCTGCAGTGGTCAGCTGGGGCAGACAGGGCTTTTAATCAACTGAAGGCTCTGTTTACTTCGGTTCCTGTGTTGGCTCATCCTGATCCCTCCTTACAGTTCATAGTAGAGGTTGACGCGTCCGGGGCTGGGATAGTAGCTGTGCTGTCTCAGCGCTCGGGTACGCCACCGAAACTCCGTCCTTGTGCGTTCTTCTCAAAGAAGCTCAGCCCTACGGAGAGAAACTATGATGTGGGGGATCGGGAGTTGTTGGCTGTAGTTGGAGCTCTGAAAGCATGGAGGAATTGGCTTGAGGGGGCTAAACACCCTTTTCTCATTTGGACTGACCACTGCAATCTGGAGTACATCCGGGCGGCGAGGAGAATGAATCCTCGCCAGGCAAGGTGGGCTATGTTTTTCACCCGTTTTGTGTTTACTCTATCCTACGACCAGGTTCCCAGAACGCTAAGGCAGACGCACTGTCTCGCATGTATGACACAGAGGAACGAGCCATGGATCCCACTCCCATAATCCCGGCTTCTTGCCTGGTGGCACCGGTGGTATGGGAGGTTGGCACGGACATCGAACGGGTGTTACGTGCAGAACCCACTCCCACCCACTGCCCAGTTGGACTTAAGTACGTTCCCCTTGATGTTCGTGATCGATTGATCTGTTGGGCTCATACGTCACCTTCCTCCGGTCATCCTGGTATCAATCAGACAGTGCGCTGTCTTAGTGGGAAGTACTGGTGGCCCACTTTAGCCAAGGACGTGAGGGTGTATGTTTCCTCCTGCTCGGTGTGCGTTCAGTGTAAGGCACCTAGACATCTGCCCAGAGGGAAATTACAACCCCTACCCGTTCCACAACAACCATGGTCACATCTGTCCGTCACAAGGAAACACCACGATTCTGGTAGGTGTGGATCGGTTTTCTAAGTCCTGCTGTCTCATTCCATTGCCCGGTCTCCCTACGGCCCTACAGACTGCGGAGGCCCTATTTACACACGTTTTCGACACTACGGGGTGCCTGAGGATATAGTGTCTGATTGGGGTCCCCAGTTCACATCTAGGGTCTGGAGGGCGTTCATGGAACGTCTGGGGATCTCGGTCAGCCTGACTTCGGGGTTTCACCCCGAGAGTAATGGGCAGGTGGAGAGAGTTAACCAGGATGTGGGTAGGTTTCTGCAGTCTTATTGCCAGGACCGGCCGGGGGAGTGGTCGGTGTTTATACCCTGGGCAGAGATGGCCCAAAATTCCCTCCGCCACTCCTCCACTAACCTGTCTCCATTTCAGTGTGTACTAGGTTATCAGCCGGTTCTGGCACCATGGCATCAGAGCCAGATCGAGGTACCTGCAGTGGATGATTGGTTTAGGTGCTCGGAAGACACCTGGAATGCTGCCCATGTACGCCTGCAACGGGCCATCAGGAGACAGAAGGCGAGCGCCGATCGCCACCGTAGTGAGGCCCCGGTATACGTACCGGGAGACAGGGTCTGGCTCTCGACCCGAAACCTGCCCCTTCAACTGCCCTGCCGGAAGCTGGGTTCGCGGTTTGTGGGGCCATTTAAAGTCCTGAGGAGACTGAACGAGGTATGTTATAGGTTACAGCTTCCCACTAATTATCGCATTAACCCCTCGTTCCATGTGTCTCTCCTCAGGCTGGTCCTCTCCAACAATCTGAGGTATGGGAGGTTCCCCCGCCCCCTCTGGACATCGAGGGGGCCCCGGCGTATACTGTGAGAATGATCATGGACTCCAGGCGTCGGGCTAGGGGTCTTCAGTACCTCGTGGATTGGGAGGGGTACAGTCCTGAGGAGAGAAGCTGGGTGTCGGCGGATGACATACTGGACCCTTCCTTACTGCAGGATTTCCACCGTCGCCGCCCAGATCGCCCTGCGCCTCGTCCTCCAAGTCGTCCCCGAAGCCGGTGTCGTCGCACTGCTGGAGCCGCGCGTCGGGGGGGGGGGGGGGGGTACTGTCACAACTTCCGCCGAAGTTGGTGGCTCTCCTTGTTCGGGCGACGTTCGGCGGTCATCGTCACCGGCTTTCTAGCTGCCACCGATCCATGTTTCTTTGTCGATTGGTTATGTCTTGATTGTTCACACCTGGTTCCCATTTGGTTATGATTACTTCCCTATTTAAACCCTCTGGTCATCATGATGTTTTGTGCGTTATTGTTTTACTGTTGGTATTGTTCGTTGTGTTTGTAGTTCTTGTTTTCCCTGCGTGGATTTTGTATACTGAATTTTTATTTGAGTAAATTACTTATTTTTTACTTAGTTCGGTGTCCTGCGATTGACTCCTTTCCTCATCACTTATACACGGACACTATTTGCGACTGTGTTGGTGTGTGACCTCCTCGCTATTGGCTGTCTCATCGTCATCTGTAATTAGTCCTACTTCAGTCATATTACCAGTGCTAGCATCTCTTCACTGGCTTACTGTTAAGGCTAGCTAACCTTCAAAGCATTAGATGGACTACCTATCTCGCCGATGTTAGGATTTTGAAAGTCGTGTAGTGTAAGACCGGCATAAGTGTTAGAACTCTGTCTTTGAGATATAAGAAAGCTAAGGAAAACATCAACAACGATCACAATCTAATATGTCTGTATGATCTTCTAGATATATAAAAACCCTTACCTTCTAACGAGTCCTGTGCGGCTTGTAAGCATTGTACAGCAAAACAGACTACATGTTTGTGAGAGTCTCAGACTTTCAGGATGCTTTGTAGCTCATAATAGTTTGTAGCTCAAACCCTTTTCAGGTTATCGTGAGAAGAACCGTTTTCAGCATAGTCTCTTCTCTCACTAACACCGCTTTAGCTCAGCCCCCATAGACCGCACAGGAAAATGACTGATATGGTCGGATTCAGAACAAATCCCTGAAGTCTGTTGTTCAAACACATGATTAGTTACGGGTGTTAGAAGCTGGTTAGAAGCACTAAAAGGTTGCCCACAAGCTGGTGGTATCCAATTAAAGACATGCTCCGGAACTTTGCCACTACTAAGTATTTTCTTTGGGTGGGGGAATGGGAGTTGTGTCGTTCACACATGCATTATCTATGAGCAGAATTACTGTCTTACCTCAATTATCCACAAAATCCTTAGTTTGAATGCAACTGTTCTTCTGAAAGCTGTGCTGCACCATTTTCCCTACATTTTCTCCCACGCAGGCCAGCCCCCTAGCAATTTGAGTTCAACCAATGAGCTTCAACCCCTCGCCATATGAGTGACAGCTAGTAACACACACACACACACACACACACACACACACACACACACACACACACACACACACACACACACACACACACACACACACACACACACACACACACACACACTTACCCTGCAATACACAACAACATGAATCCATTTACACACTCTCTTAGCCCAGACTGCACAAAAACATCTTTATACTGCAATTCACAACAAGAAATTGGATGTTTTACCAACTCTACTATTTGGATACTAAACAGAACAAACATCAGGCACTAAGAGACCCACAAAGACAGATGCTTCGTTCAGGATTACATGGAAGTTGTTAAGGGTTGTCTGAGACCAGTTGAGTTAATGTTAGTAAATCATATATTTGGTATTCAGGGCTTGCAGGTTTCTGGAATGCACAGATGTCTCATTCAACACACATATGTTACAGTAATGTGTGTTTACACATACTGTATGTGTGTGAGTTTACTACATGGGCATGCTAGCCAGTCAGTTCTCTTCGTCAGTTCTCTGTGGGCCACTGGGGTGTGACATAAACAGTATGGTCTGCCGTCTCCCATCTGACAAGTCAATAAGTCACAGTGTGTGTGTGTGTGTGTGTGTGTGTGTGTGTGTGTGTGTGTGTGTGTGTGTGTGTGTGTGTGTGTGTGAGTGTGAGTATTTGCAGTCAGTGCTGTGCACTCCGTTGCTAGTTAAATCAATCTGTTGTGCCACTCATCTCTTGCATTCAGCAGGGATGGGAAACAGCTGCTATACTATGAGAGACAACAGCAACTACCGGCTGGAAATGTTCTTTCGTAAGCAGTTTTTAATCATAATAAATGTTAATAGGATGACAACAAAACAAATCGAACATTCTGTCACAAATTGCATACTTCTATAAAAATGATTAAATATGAACTCCCAGTGTAAACAGCTTAGCCTCAGAAAGGTGGAATATACTGTCTGTCTACAGCACATCACCCTCACCTTAGGAAAGCAGCGTAAACTAAATATTTCCAGGACAGTCATTTTATCAGAGCCACATCAGCCCCCACTTTTCATCTTACCATGAATTATTCATCTAGTGTCTATTTTAACCATCACAATGTCAACATGAATGATAAGAAAGCATTTGGAATTCCCCACCTGCGCCCATGTCAGTATTTGATTCCATTATATAGCCTCATGTATTTGTGTCATTTTACACATACTGACAGGGGCATGGCAGGCTGGAACAGCAGACGACCTGAGTGACTCAGTAAACAGAAAGGGCTGCGACCAATATGACTATGGCGCATAACAGTGAACATGTGGCTCCCTGGCCTATGTAGCCTATTGCAACTATATACCAAGAACTGCAAGTGTCTACAACATCACCTCAGTGGTCGGCCATTCCATTGCACAGAGGGGACATTTTTCATTGGCGTTTCGTTTCAGAATCACACAGCAGAGATTACGTTTGGACACTGTTCTCCTGAGTGCCTGTACAGGATAGGGGGAAATTGTTGTGTATGCATATCTGTGTGCCAATTACACCACCCTCTGTGTCAACACACTATGTGCAAAAAGGAAGCATTACAAACCCATATTGAGAATTCATATGCCTGCTATCATGGTGTGCGGTTCTGTAGTTTCCTCACAAATTTGTATCCTAATTGGATTTTGACAACAGTCGGGGACAGAGAAAGAGAGCGAGAGAGAGAGAGAGGCGGGGTGCACAAAACAGAAAGTGAGAGATTGGGAACACAACTTTGATGGCTCTAACTCCTTGCCTCAACTACTCCAAAAGGAAATCATTGATTTGGACGGCAGTTAGGCCGTGATTACGGTTACTAATTTACATAGAGGATTAGTTCAACTGCTCCTCTATCCTGTATATGGTAGTATCTTCCCAGGTCCCAGGACATAATAGTGTCACTCTATTTGAGAGGAGCTGATTTAAGGAGAGAGAGAGAGAGAGAGAGAGAGAGAGAGAGAGAGAGAGAGAGAGAGAGAGAGAGAGAGAGAGAGAGAGAGAGAGAGAGAGAGAGAGAGAGAGAGAGAGAACAGCTCAGTTTAGGAAGAGAGAGGCTGCTGTGCTGCATGAGAGGACAGAAGTGTGGATTTCCACTGATTCCTACAGAAGGCGCAGGCTAATCTGCAGGCGAACGTGTGCACACGATAAACATGCCTATCATTTACAGCACAACACCCCCTCAGCCTCAACATACACACACGGCCTCCACTGAGCTGTGACAGAGAGATAATGCCGGGGCGTCGCCTGCGGCAGGAGACGGATTTACACTCATACTTGTTTTCCCCCTTTTTCTTCCATTTTTTTTTCATTCTTATTTTTGAAAATAGGTGGAATAAATTGTTCTGTATCTGGAGGAAATTGGTTGTAAATGGAAGGCATATTGAAAGCTCCAGATGTGCTCCCGGGAGAAAATGATGTTCCAGTTCCACAAGATGATCAGCTGCTGAGGAAAGAGGAAAGCTAATGAAGGAAGGATGAAGCGAGGTCCATCAATATTCACTTCCATGCCTATATATAGAATCAGTCAGAGCTGTGCCAATGCCACTGCTACTAAGTCAACAGGTAGTAGGCTATGTGGGGAGGTAGAGCTGGTGACACTTGGTATTGTTGGTGGCGTCCAGGCCTTTTTCACAACCGTCACAGCCCAGGGTTATTTACACCAGTGGCTTCCTCTCCTCCTCCTAATACAGCCCCCTCCCAGGGCCAATGACCCCTCCCCCTCCACGCCCACGGGGGCAGGGAGTTTGTAAAAGTGAAGTATTGTGTGGCAGCAGAGCTACTGACTCTGCTCCAACAACATGAGGATTTAGCCTGAGAACAAATAACTAATGCCCTGCACATGATGGGAATCACAGATATACACACACCCACAAAAAGCAGGCACACACACACACGCACGCACACACGCACACACACACACACACACACACACACACACACACACACACACACACACACACACACACACACACACACACACACACACACACACACACACACACACACACACACACACACACACACACACACACACACACACACAAACTCTCAGTAAGGTAATGAACAGCCTGCTGTGTTACAAGGCCCCCGGCATGGCTTACTCTAATGCTCACAAAATTGCTTTTAATTGGTGGATGAGAATAAATCAATGTAAACCCTGTTTTGAAACTCACATGGAGAAGGAGTGGGAGGAGAAGAAAAGAGAGTGAGTGAAAGAAAGGAAGAGAGGAACAAAGTCTAGAGTGGGTGGATCGACTGCCGTGCTCCTCTGGAAATTCTGTCAGGTGACTGTTCTAAAAAAAAACTGTTTCTGTGATGCTCACTAATTTCGGCTGCATCACCAATGGAATACTAAATACAGATGTACTGTGCAGAGACATTGGGCTGAGATGAAGAGAGAGGCTGACTGACGGCCAAATCTCCAGTGTGAATCAGTGGGGCTGCTAGTATTGAGGAGTCCTCCTCAGAGATAGAGTGAGACAGAGAGACACACACACACACAGAGAGAGAGGCCCCTGGGTGGTCCAGAACCCAACCCCCTCTCACAGCAGCTTTGATGTAAATTACCCGGCCGTCCAGGATGCACCTGTGATCGACACATTTTTATCCCAAACACACTGACCTTTAAAAGAGCAGGAATAAAAGGGGGCAAGCCCCTCCTGGCAGACAGCAGAACCAAGACCTCACCCGGGAGAAACAGAAGAGATGACAAAGCAAGAAGTTCAACATCCCTAAAAACACAACGTGGAAGAGTCGAGAGGAGAGGAGCGGAGAGGGCTTGGTGGAGCTTGGTGTGCACTGTGCAGCGTCTCTGTGGAGGAGTGCATCAAATGTCATGGGGGAGATAAAAGACCAACTCCACAGGCAGGAAGGGAAAGAACACTAAGCCTAATCAAAACTCTAAAGTGGCCCAAGAAATAGATCAAAATCTCCTGGATGTCACTGACTTCCTTCCTCCCAAATGCTCGCAAAATGAAATGAAATGAAAATCACATTTCTTTTGCAATTACTTTGAACAGGGTAATATGCCTTGAAATATTTCCAATTTCAGGCCCACCAGGTCAAATCCATTAAAGCCACACATTCATGTCAATTGAATTAGGGATGCTGCTATTAGAGCCTACTTCCCCATTCTTTCAGCTGAGTGGCTCTGCTGGCACCCTGTCTATCTGTCTCTAACCACAGGCCAGATGGGATTAGAAGGAACTGGGTTCACTAATGTGATCCCAGAACTTTCCAAATCATGTAAAACAACTGAGCACCATCAAGACCCCTAAACGGGACATGAGAGTGTTTTGGAGTCAATCAGGTGCCATCTACTCTTCAGAGGATGTGGAAAGGTGAGCCAGGGGAGGGTAGGGAAGGGGCCCCAAAACAAAGTTTAATCTAATGAATGTTATTAATGAGCTGGTATTGGATGCTGGTGTTTAATCCAGAGTAAAGACACTGCTCTCCTCCACTCCCCGCCCCCACTCCATTTCATTACAGGAAGAAAAAAAGAAAAGGAGAACATCCCCAATTTTCACCGAGCACATCCCATCATTTTACAATCACACGTTCTCTACTGGCCAAAAACTGATCATAGGGTTGCAGCAAAGACACTTTGACTCATACTATAATGGTCTCCCACAGAGTAAATCATTCCTAGAATATCACTGGTCCCCATGTCCTTGAATGTGAACTGTAGAGCCCATTAAGCCCAGTGAGTGACAGGTGACAGAGCTGATGACAGTCCCAGTGACATGGGAGTGAGGTGAGCAGGTAAGGACAGGACAGGCTTTTTGTGTCCATGTCCGGTTTTTGTGCCAAGGACTCAGCCTCAGCCCTGTTGATAGAAAGATCTGTCAGACAACAGCCCAGGTTGTCCCCTGTGCCACCAGCTCAGCTTTTAAGGTGCACTCAAAGGGCCTTTTTATTTCACCATAGTGGAAGTGTCATTCAGTCCCCATGTTCCCTCTCTCCCTAAAACATCACTGCTCTGAAACAATAGCTGTTTGTGCGTGGGCGCGTGTGTGTCTCGCTGTAGAAGATCAGATTCCGTCAGTCATTGTGATCAACTACTGAAATATTAGGCTACTGAGTGTTGAGTCATTAATCATGAATTTCTGTATAAGTCTTATAGAATGATGGCTAGACTTTTCATTACACAGACCGCATATGCAAGACTAGGGAGGTTAATACTTTACGAATAATACAACACCTCTACATTATCTAATTGATTGATGACCCAACAATAAATGCAAGGTCTATATGACACAGATATGATGGCAGAAGACAGAGATGAGGAGTGGCTACCTGCAGGTGGAGACTGAGCATCATGTCTTGTATAATGCATTAAATTGAACATCAACAGTATCCCACTGGGCACAGACGTCAGTTCAATGTCTAGTTTTGATTTGATTGAGTTGTCAACTAACATGAATTCAACATGAAATCATGGGTTGATTTCATGTTCAATTCATGTTTGTTGACAACTCAATCAAATCAAAACTAGACATTGAACTGACGTCTGTGCCCAGTGGGATACTGTTGATGTTCAACAGTATCCCACTGGGCTATCCCAACAATAAAAACATGCATTTATTGTTGGGTCATCAATCAATTAGATAATGTAGAGGTGTTGTATTATTCGTAAAGTATTAACCTCCCTAGTGTTGCATATGAGGTCTGTGTAACATTAACCTCCCTAGTGTTGCATATGAGGTCTGTGTAACATTAACCTCCCTAGTGTTGCATATGCGGTCTGTGTAATAAAAAGTCTAGCCATCATTCTATAAGACTTATACAGAAACAACGTTGATTCCAATTTTTGCCCAGTGGGATTAATGCTATCTGACATACTGGCATCACATTGGATGGGAATACGAGCTTTATTACTATGCACACTAAAAGATGCAGTATGGGATAGCATAACAAATTCGTAACATATTGTACGAATTAGATTTGTAACATATTAACATTTTTCTTAATATTCGTTTTTTTTGCAGGATGTAACGTATCATACGAAATTGATGAGGTAGTACACAATCGGATGACGTGGTACACAAAAAAAATGGGGACCCGTTTTGGCTCATGATCAGCACTTTCATAACTACTGGCTGATATTATACACAAGTTCTGGAGCATCACTTTAATGTCTTTATAATAGACCTGTACGAAATAGAGGTAGACCGATTAATCAGCATGGCCGATTAATTAGGGCCGATATCAAGTATTTATAACAATCGGTAATAGGCATTTTTGGATGCCGATTATGGCCGATTACATTGCAATCCACGAGGAGACTGCGTGGCAGGCTGACCACCTGTTACGCGAGTGCAGCAAGGAGCCAAAGTAAGTTGCTAGCTAGCATTAAACTTATAAAAAACAATCAATCTTAACATAATCACTAGTTAACTACACATGGTTGATGATATTACTAGTTTAACTAGCTTGTCCAGCGTTGCTTATAATCAGTGCGGTGCCTGTTAATTTATCATCGAATCACAGCCTACTTTGCCAAACGGGTGATGATTTAACAAAAGCTCATTCGCGAAAAAAACACAATCGTTGCACCAATGTACGTAACCATAAACATCAATGCCTTTCTTAAAATCAATACACAAGTATATATTTTTAAACCTGCATCTTTTAGTTAAAAGAAATTCATGTTAGCAGGCAATATTAACTAGGGAAATTGTGTCACTTCTCTTGCGTTCAGTGCAAGCAGAGTCAGGGTATATGCAGCAGTTTGCGCCACCTGGCTCGTTGCGAACTGTGTGAACATCATTTCTTCCTAACAAAGACCATAATTAATTTGCCAGAATTCTACATAATTATGACATAACATAGAAGGTTGTGCAATGAAACAGCAATATTTAGACTTAGGGTTGCCACCCGTTCGATAAAATACGGAACGGTTCCGTATTTCACTGAAAGAATAAACGTTTTGTTTTCGAAATGATCGTTTCCGGATTTGACCATATTAATGACCTAAGGCTCGTATTTCTGTGTGTTATTATATTATAATTAAGTCTATGATTTGATATATGATAGAGCAGTCTGACTGAGCGGTGGTAGGCAGCAGCAGGCCCATAAGCATTCATTCAAACAGCACTTTCCTGCATTTGCCAGCAGCTCTTCGCAATGGTTGAAGCACAGCGCTGTTTATGACTTCAAGCCTATCAACTCCCGAGATTAGGCTGACAATACTATAGTACCTATAAGAACATCCAATAGTCAAAGGTATATGAAATACAAATGGTATAGAGAGAAATAGTCCTATAATTCCTATAATAACTACAACCTAAAACTTCTAAACTGGGAATATTGAAGACGCATGTTCTCATGTTCTGAGTAAGGAACTTAAACTTTAGCTTTTTTACATGGCACATATTACATTTTTACTTTCTTCTCCAACACTGTGTTTTTGCATTATTGAAACCAAATTGAACATGTTTCATTATTTATTTGAGACTAAATTGATTTTATTTATGTATTATATTAAGTTAAAATAAAAGTGTTAATTCAGTATTGTTGTAATTGTCATTATTACAAATGTATATATAAAAAACCCGTCTGAATAATCGGTACCGGCTTTTTTTGGTCCTCCAATAATTGGTATTGGCTTTGAAAAATCATAAAATTGGTCAACCTCTAGTATGAAATACTGGACACAAACTCACATTTCTAACACCCATTTCAACCAGTGTGGTCGGTTTATAGTCTCAAATCAAATCACATTTTATTGGTCACATACACATGTTTAGCAGATGTTATTACGGGTGTAGCGAAATGCTTGTGTTTCTATCTCCAACAGTGCAGTAATATCTACTCTCACACAAATCTGCAGGAGAAAAGTTCAGTTTGTGCCCATGCTGACAGTCAGCCAGGATTAGTAAGTAGATGCCATGTTAAACAGGGATTAAAGAGGCTCATTAAGTGATCTTTATTTCATGGCTAGTTCCTCCATTAACAGAAGCGTGTTAAAGAGGCATTCCAGAGGACTGAAAACAACCTTGTTATTTTTTTAAACCTCCCATTTTGGAGTCAATGTGTCAATGTATGGCTCATACATTCATAATAAACCTGCAGCCCTGACCATAGTGGAGAAAGGCACAGAATCCTTCGATTTTTACCTGGCATCATTTAGTGCACGAGATACCCACTTGTTCATGTCATGTAGCTTAGTGAGTAAATAAAAAACAAACATAAAAATGAGCTGTTATTGGCAGAGAGGTTTGGAACTCTCTTTGTTATTGGTCTAACCAATTTACAGCATGTAGCTGGTTATTAAATTGCAATTTCCTCCTACTAACGTTACAGCATTGTTACGTTAGGTATTTGTTAATTTTGTATTTTTCCCTTTATGATGATGATAGGGACATCTAAGTACTAGGTTTGCACTGGGATTGTAATTTCGTGAAAAAAAATGATGTATTACGTGATGACGTAGTACACAACTTTCTGGGACCCTATTTTGCTTTTGGGCGCTGCTTTCAGAAATACTGGCTAAAAATATACAAAAGTTATTCAGTCTCTTTAATAGAGTGCGATTCATGGCAAGGGCCCTTCCCTGAGGCTGTGATGACTCAATGTCATGACGGGGGATAGGGGAGGGAAGTGTTTTGTAATCCTGATGGAAACCAGTCACACACACACAAATGCACGTAGGCACGCACACACACAGATGCATTAAAGCGTGCACGCACAGGCACGCACACACATGCACACACACACCCACAGGCATGCACACAGACACACACACACAAATGCACTCAGGCACACACACACACACACACACACACACACACACACACACGTACACACACACGTACACACAGGCACGTACACGCATACGCCCACACACACAGACACACAAACACACATTATCCTATCTTCCCCGTGCCAAACGCACATTATTTGCAGTAAGCTTCATTTCATCTCAGCTAACGCTGTTTGCTCTGTTTACTCTCTCAGTCTCTGTGACAATTAATGCTGCATGTTTACAAATGGGCTGGGATGTTAGTCTAGCTAGTGAGATCCCTACAGCTGAGAACCCCCAGCTCTCAGAGGCATAGAGTCTCCTACTCAGATACAGGCAAAGGGACTGGGAAGTGAGGGGGGAGGCAGGGAGGTAGGGGGGCTGGTAGAGAGGGAGTGTGGAGAATCCAGCTGTTGGAATCATCAGCAGTCCCATGCAGTGCCAGTCCTAGCGTTTGGTGACTGAGGCTTCTCAGGAGATGGCACCAGCCCAGTGCTTAAACAGCAGCAGACCTGCTGGAGCACAGAACACACTGCAGACCTGTCTCATGGGTCAGCATTCCACTATTTAGGGGAATGTATTTATGATAAACAATCTCACCATATGCCATAGGTTAAGAATGGAGTTCTATAACAAGCTACTGTAAGTAGATTGTGGCTTTGGCAGATTACATTTGGTTGGAAATAGTGGGAAATCTCTGTACGGGCGGTAGGTAGACTAGAAGTTAGAGCATTGGGCCAGTAATGGAATGGTCGCTAGTTAGAATCCCGAGCCGACAAGGTGAAATATCTGTTGATGTGCCATTGAGAAAGGCACTTAACCCTGATTACTCCAGGGTTGCCACTGATAATGGCTGACCCTAGCCGTGACACCACTCTCTGAGGGTGTCTCAGGGGGAGTTGGGATATGCAAGAAACACATTTCCAATAAACACTTGTACAGTGTCTTCATAAATTATTTACACCCCTTGATTTTTTCCACATTTATTTGTTGTTACAGCCTGAATTTAAAATTGATAAAATGTAGTTTTTTATCACTTGCCTACACACAATACCCCATAATGTCAAAGTGGAATTATGTTAATTAAAAAATGTTTATATATTCATAAAAAATGTAAGCTGAAATGTCTTGAGTCCATAAGTATTCAAACCCTTTGTTATTGCAAGACTAAATAAGTTAAGATGTAAGAATGTGCTTAACAAGTCACATAAGTTGCATGGAGTGTTTTTTGAATGACTACCTCATCTCTGTACTCTACACATACAATTATCTGTAAGGTCCCTCAGTCGAGCAGTAAATTTCAAACACAGATTAAACCACAAAGACCAGGGAGGTTTTCCAATACCTCGCAAAGAAGAACACTTATTGGTCGTTGGGTAAAAATGTAAAAAAGCAGACAGTGAATAGCCCTTTGAGCATGGTGAAGTTATTAACTACACTTTGGAATGTGTATCGATACACCCAGCCACTACAACGATACAGGTGTCCTACCTAACTGGAGAGGAAGGAAACTGCTCAGGGATTTCACCATGAGGCCAATTTAATTTTAAAACAGTTACCGAGTTTAATGGCTGTGATAGGATAAAACTGAGGATGGATCAACAACACTGTAGTTACTCCACAATACTAACCTAACTGATGGAGTGAAAAGAAGGAAGCCTGTACAGAATACAAATAATTCAAAACATACATCCTGTTTGCAACAAGGCACTAACATAATATGTTATGTTTGGGGCAAATTCAATACAACACATTACTGAGTACCACTCTCCATATTTTCAAGCATAGTGGTGGCTGCATCATGTTATGGGTATGGTTTTAATTGTTAAGGACTAGGGAGTTTTTCAGGATAAAGAAAGAAACGAAATGGAGCTAAGCACAAGCAAAATCCTAAAGGAAAAAGTGGTTCAGTCTGCTTTCCACCAGACACAGGGAGATGAATTCACCTTTCAGCAGGACTATAACCTAAAACCCAAGGCCAAATCTACACTGGAATTGCTTACCAATAAGACAGTGAATGTTCAAGTGGCAGAGTTACAGTTCTGACTTAAATCTACTTGAAAATCTATGGCAAGACCTGAAAATGGCTGTCTAGCAATCATCAACAACCAATTTGACAGAGCATGAATAATTTTTTAAACAATAATTTCCATTTGTTACACAATCCAGGTGTGGAAAGCTTTAAAAGACTTACCCTGAAAGACTCACAGCTGTAATCACTGCCAAATGTGATTCCCACATGTATTGACTCAGTGGGTTGAATACTTATGTAATCAAGATATTAAATTAGTGTTTTATTTTCCAGAAATGTTTTACAAATGTTAGAATTTTTCTTCGACTTTGACATTATAGAATATTTTGTGTAGATCGTGGATAAAAAAAAAGACAATTAAATCAATTTTAATCCCACCTTGTAACACTACAAAATTTGGAAATAGTCAAAGGGTGTGAATACTTTCTGAAGGAAAAGGGAAAATTGTATATTTGTCCATGTGTGAAAAAGGACAAATATAAGCACCCACCAAATTATTATTTTTATGTAATATATTAAATTAATTGTTTCAGGTGGTATCATTCAAAAGCCAGAATAACTGAAAAAGTAGATAATCAATTAATGGGCGTCTAGCTGTCCCTGAAATTGCATCAGAAACATAGTGTGAAATCACATAGTGTGATTTTTTGCCATAGTTCAGTGCAGTATAGCTTGAAATCATTTCCCAAACATTTTATTCAACATCTCTTTATCTATTGTACTGTATGTCTTGAGGAGGAGCATTTAAGTTTTCCCTGGGCTGCCATACGCTTAAAATACATATAAAAGGCATACAAACGCTGTCACGGCCTCATACATTAGAGAGTATACAGAACAGCCGGCTGCTTTAACCTTATTTGTCTCCGTGCTGAACAGAGAGATGCTGCAGCATTTTCTGAAAGATACTGTGGCATTCCACTAGGACTCAGGAGGAAGGCTTACTCTGAGAGTTTAGAAGTTTTGCCATGACAAGGACTCCTGGAAGGCAGGTGATCAAATAAATCCATAATCTATTTTCTTTACCCTCAAGGTGACATCTGTGTGTCTGTGTGTGTTTAGAGTGAATTCCCAAAGAAAGAGACAGACACAGTCGTGATGGTTCAGGAGCGCTCCTTCTTCCCGTCTCACAGAGGGTGAGTAATGGTCCAAGACCTAATCATTTTCACATTCCTTCCTAAGCTCCTAAACTGCAAAGAAACATCTGAACCCTCACTGTTTAACAGAGACATCCAGACTGGCCACTGAGGCTGTAGCAGATCACATAAGACCATGTCACCATTTTAATTAAAAACAATCTAAAGTGACAAAGATGGAGAGGAGATTCAATCATCTTCCTCATATAAATGCTATAGATTTTTTTCTCTCACTTCAATAAGATCAGAATTTCCTAACAAAACACATAACCGAATACATAACATCATATGCCACATGTTGACATAGTGATTCGCTGGAAGTAGTTTGATTAATAAGTAGCATGACTCCGCAGCTCTGAGAAAGCAGACCCTGCCTGGCCTTCTTGTACCCCAAGGTGTCTCCTTCACCCAAACTGACAACCCACTCTTTGCCTCAATATGTGAGACAGAAAGACTGGTTTCAACACAGGCTGTTCCTAATGACATGAGGTATTGTCTGTGTCCCCATGCAGCTGGCTGACTGTTTGGCTGTTCAGTCCCTGGTCCCCCTTTGTGTAGGACAGCTATCTCCCAGTATCAGCTGGAAGTGTGATGGATGACAGGTGTAGGGAGAGTGAACAGGGCTCCTCAGAGCCCGTCAGGCCTGCTCTCCCAGCCCATTAGTCTTCCATTTACCCCGGCGCTGCTGGCCCAGCCACCCTGATCACACACACACTTTTATTTTCTGGTCAGTGATGAACCCTTAACCTCGATCCTTTAAGGGTTAGAAAAGGCCACGAGGCTAATCTCTGACAAACAATTTCTCTCTACTACTTTTTTTCCCAGCCAAAATGTTTCATTGCCTGCCTTGGGAAAGTATGTCATTTTCTCACTGTCTGGACTATGATAATCATTGGAAATGGACAGGATTTTCCTCTGAAGGAATGAAACATTAAAAAGCAGAAACAATTCAACAGCGGACTAGAAGAAGTTCACATCAGAGAAGTTGTTTATTCCTGACTCAAGGGTAAAGGGTATGGGTACATTTTTAGTCATTCATTTGTCTGTTTAGCTACACCTATAGGCCACAGGGGCCTTGTAAATCATTGTCGAGCCTCTGTCCCTCCCTAAAGTGTCTGGCAGGTGCAATTGTAATTCAGCAGAGTTTAGTATCTGGGTGCAGCCCATCGATTAGGCCTGGGAGATGAAAGGGAGAGTGACAGATGGAAAAGATCACAGGGAGCTGGCTAAGAATCAAATCCTCCTGCTGATAAGCCAATTCGGAAGCTCTAACAGGGATCAGGCTGGTGAAACAGGCACTCGAAAAACTGACATTGAACACTGAATCATTGACATCGAAACCACCAAATGAACAATGAAAAACCATGACCTTTGAAAATGCCACCCTATTAAATAACCCAACAAATTTGGGAAACACATGTAAAATGCAACAGTATTGTATTTACTCTCTGGTTAAATCCAATGATACTGTGGTATGAAGAGAGGCTTAGCCTAGCTGAACACGTTGAAGAATAAAATCAAATCTACCACACAAAAATGCAGTATCTTTTCTTGTCGTATGCTGACATTATTAAACATATTTTTCAATAAGGTTGAGAAGAAGAACATAATCTTCATATGAAATCAGAGTTACTGAACCTGGAGGCTTCTGTAATGTAATACCACTATGGCTTCCTAGCATGAAACACAATCTTGTAAAGTATTTTCATGTTTCATCTACATATCCCTCTGCTGCTCCCTCCAACGGGGCGTGTTTTACTAGCCAAAAATCTCAACAGGTTAATTACAGATTGTAATGTAGACCTTGGGAGTCGAGAAGCAGGTGGTAAGTTTAATATAACAAGGAACGATACAAGGTAGGAGTAGCATCTAGACATGAACAACAGAAAACAATGCTGCACGGGGAAAGAACCTAAGAGAGTGCCAGATAAAGGGGAGGTAATGAGTGAGGTAATGGAGTCCAGGTGTGCATAATGATGAAGTGCAGGTGCGCGTAATCATGAATGCCAGGTGGGTGTGATGATGGTTCCCAGGACCGGTGGTTAGTAAACCGGCGACGTCGAATGCCGGAGGGGAGTAATACGCACACAGGTACAATTTCTGTGGATTACCTTGTCGTTGAGACAGAACTGCCCCCACGCCCACCTCTGAAGCATCCACCTCCACCACAAAAAATATTGTGGGATCTGGGTGTTTGAGCAATGGGGCGGAGATGAAACATCCCTTGAGTAGACGGAAGGCCTCATCGGCTGCTGGACTCCACACCAACCTAAAAGGACCACCCTTGAGGGGAGAGGTGAGAGGAGCGGCAATGGAGCTGAGGTTCCTGATGAAAAGTTGGCAAACCCCAAAAACCGTTGTAACCCCTTTATGGTGGTTGGGACTGGCCATGACCTGACCGCATCTACCTTCTTGACATCCATCTTCACTTCTTGTGGGCTGATGTGGTAGCCTAGGAAGGAGACAGCCTCCTGATGAAACTGGCACTTCTCAGCCTTGACAAACAGGTGGTTAGCCAGGAGGCGTTCCAGGACTACTCAGACGTGATCGATGTGATCCTCTAAGGTAGCCAAGTAGACCAGGATGTCATTGATATACACGACCATCTGGTATCCAAACATGTCCCGGAAAACCTCGTTGATGAATGCCTGGAACACTGACGGCGCATTGGCGAAGCCAAATGCCATCACCAAGGACTAGTAGTGACAGGACATCGTGCTAAAAGCTGTCTTCCATTCATCCCTCTCCCGGATGCGGATGAGATTGTATGCACTCCGCAGGTCCAGTTTGGTAAAGAACCGGGCCCGCGGAGCTGTTCTATGGCTGCCGGCACCAACGGAAGAGAGTAACGGTACTTGGTGGTGATTTCATTGAGTCCTCTGTAATCGATACATGGGCGTAACCCTCCATCATTCTTGGCCATGAAGAAGAAACCAGCCGACGCAGGAGAAGTGGACGTGCGGATGAAGCCTTCTTGGAGCGCCTCATGGAAGTTCTCTTCCATGGCCTGGGTTTCAGCCACCGACAGAGGGTAGATGTGTCTGTGTGGGGGTGCAGAGCCTGCAAGCAGGTCAATGGGACAGTTCCAAGGACGATGAGGAGGGAGACAGGTGCCGAGGGTTTTGGAAAATACCTCCCGTATGTCCTGGTATACCTCCGAGATGTTGGGCTGAAGGGCAACAACAGGACTCTCAATCGATGTGGAACCACAGGGGCTGGGGAAGCAGGTCCTCCGGCATTCGGGTGACCAATCTGTAATTTTCATCCTCGACCATGAGATGGTGGGGTTGTGCCGTTTTTTAAATGTGTTTTTATTGTTTATTTAACCTTTATTTAACTAGGCAAGTCAGTTATTTAACTAGGCAAGTCAGTTTTACCATGTCAGCTCGGGGATTCAATCTAGCAACCTTTCGGTTACTGGCCCAACGCTCTAACCACTAGGCTACCTGCCGCCCCAAAGATCTATTCCCTGATGGGAATTGAACCCGGGTTGCGGCGGTGAGAGCGCCAAATACTAACCACTAGACCGTTGAAGCCAAGGGAGGGTGAGGATGATCTCGTGAGCTGATGCACTGGTGATGAAGAAGGGGATGGTCACCTGATGGATGGACTCCACAGTGAAGGTGAGTGGTTTGGTGATGTGTGTGATGGTTCTGGAACCTAATAGATGATTATCGAGGGCTTGAACTGGGAAAGGAGAGGAGAGCAGACATGAGGTGATGTTGAGAGAGGAGGCAAGGGTCTGATCAATAAAGTAGAAGATCACGTGACCGTCCCTCTGCTCTCGTGGATCCCAAGTTGGGACGTATCAGACACTGCTGGAGCTGGTGCCCTCCTTGACCACAATAGAGACAAAGCCCCAGCTGTCTCCGTCTGCATCTCCTGGGGAGGCATGTAACCCCTACCTCCATGGGTTCAGGCTCTGATCCAAAGTGTTCACTGAGGGAGGGAGAGAAGCAATGAGAGTGCCGACGCTCCCGAAGAAGGTTATCCAGATGTATGGCCATCGCGATGAGTGCGTCCAAGGAGAGGTTGTTGTCTCGACAGGCCAGTTCCGTCTGAACCTCCTGTCCTGTATTCTGTAACGTAGACACTGGGAGTCGGAAGCAGGTGGGAAGTTTAATATAACAAGGAACGATACAAGGTAGGAGTAGCGTCTAGACATGAACAACAGAAAACAATGCTGCCCGGGGAAAGAACCTAAGAGAGTGCCAGATAAAGGGGAGGTAATGAGTGAGGTAATGGAGTCCAGGTGTTCCTAATGCTGAAGCGCAGGTGCGCGTAATCATGAATGCCAGGTGCACGTGATGATGGTTCCCAGGACCGGTGGTTAGTAAACCGGCGACGTCGAACGCCGGAGGGGAGGAGCGGGAGTAGACGTGACACAGATCCATTTTTTGATTACAGGATCCCCATTAGCTGTTGCAAAAGCAGCAGCTACTCTTCCTGGGGTCCACACAAAACATGACATAATACAGAACATTAACAGACAAGAACAGCTGAAGGACAGAACTACATACATTTAAAAAAGGAACACATAGCCTATGTAGCAATACATACAGTGGTTGCTCAACTAAAAGTTTTGCGATTATGTTGCGGGATTTAGAGGTAGTTTGTGGTTAAGTACGGTACGCTGCGTCACTACTTCATTGCTCCAGACCAGCGCAAGGGGGACTTAGAGCACTGATTATGCACTGACAATGCATGGACGATATAAACCAAATAGAAACTGATAATTGTGCATGACTTTGGTATTACTTACTAAAACTGTTGTTACACTAAGGTTTTAATTCTAAGAGAAACTTAGACTGCAATTAGTGTGTGGAAATGTTACGATTATTTTGCTCTTACTGTAGTACTGTAGCCACTCCCAACCAGTCACATTGTACAGCGCCTGAGTGGCGCAGCGGTCTAAGACACTGCATTGCAGTGCAAACTCAAATCAAATCAAATGTTGTTGGTCACATACACATGGTTAGCAGATGTTAATGCAAGTGTAGCAAAAAAAGCTTGTGCTTCTAGTTCCGACAAGGCAGTAATATCTAACAAGTAATCTAACAAATTCACAACAACAACCTTATACACACACAAATGTAAAGGGATGAATAAGAATATGTACATGTACATGTAAATATATGGATGAGCAATGGCTGTGCATAATAGGCAAGATGCAGTAGATGGTATAGAACACAGTATATAAATATGAGATGAGTAAGGTAGGATATGTAAACATTATTAAAGTGGCGTTATTTAAAGTGACTAGTGATACCTTTATTAAGTCCATTTATTAAAGTGGCCAGAGATTTGAGTCTGTATGTTGGCAGCAGCCTCTCTATGTTAGTGATGGCTGTTTAAAAGTCTAGTGGCTTTGAGATAGCTGTTTTCAGTCTCTTGGTCCCAGCTTTAATGCACCTGTACTGACTTTAACTAAACTCGCCTTCTGGATGATAGCGGGGTGAACAGGCAGTGGCTCGGGTGGTTGTTGTCCTTGATTATCTTTTTGGCCTTCCTGTGACATCGGTTGCTGTAGGTGTCCTGGAGGGCAGGTAGTATGCCCCCGGTGATGCGTTGTGCAGACCTCACCACCGTCTGAAGACTTGCGGTTGAGGGAGGTGCAGTTGCTGTACCAGGTGGTGATACAGTCCGAGAGGACGCTCTCAATTGTGCATCTGTAAAAGTTTGAGTGTTTTAGGTGACAAGCCAAATGTCTTCAATCTCCTGAGGTTGTGCTCCCTCTGCTGTTTCCTGAAGTCCACGATCATCTCATTTGTTTTGTTGACGTTGACTGAGAGGTTATTTTCCTGACACCACACTCCGAGGGCCCTCACCTCCTCCCTGTAGACCGTCTCGTCATTGTTGGTAATCAAGCCTACCACGGTAGTGTCATCTGTATACTTGATGATTGAGTTGGAAGCGTGCATGGCCACGCAGTCATGGGTGAACAGGGAGTACAGGAGAGGGCTGAGAAAGCACCCTTGTGGTGCCCCAGTGTTGAGGATCAGCGGGGTGGAGATGTTATTTTCTACCTTCACCACCTGGGGGCAGCCCATCAGAAAGTCCAAGACCCAGTTGCATAGGGTGGGGTCGAGACCCAGGGTCTCAAGCTTAATGACGAGTTTGGAGGGTACTATGGTGTTAAATGCAGAGCTGTAGTCAATGAACAGCATTTTTACATAGGTATTCCCCTTGTCCAGATTGGATAGGGCAGTGTGATGGCGATTGCATCGTCAGTGGACCTATTGGGGTGGTAAGCAAATTGGAGTGGGTCTAGGGTATCAGGTAGGGTGGAGGATATGATCTTTGACTAGTCTCTCAAAGCACTTCATGATGACAGAAGTGAGTGCAATGTGGCGATATACACTGCTCAAAAAAATAAAGGGAACACTTAAACAACACAATGTAACTCCAAGTCAATCACTCTTCTGTGAAATCAAACTGTCCAATTAGGAAGCAACACTGATTGACAATAAATTTCACATGCTGTTGTGCAAATGGAATAGACAACAGGTGGAAATTATAGGCAATTAGCAAGACACCCCCAATAAAGGAGTGGTTCTGCAGGTGGGGACCACAGACCACTTCTCAGTTCCTATGCTTCCTGGCTGATGTTTTGGTCATTTTTTAATGCTGGCGGTGCTTTCACTCTAGTGGTAGCATGAGACGGAGTCTACAACCCACACAAGTGGCTCAGGTAGTGCAGCTCATCCAGGATGGCACATCAATGCGAGCTGTGGCAAGAAGGTTTGCTGTGTCTGTCAGCGTAGTGTCCAGAGCATGGAGGCGCTGCCAGGAGACAGGCCAGTACATCAGGAGACGTGGAGGAGGCCGTAGGAGGGCAACAACCCAGCAGCAGGACCGCTACCTCTGCCTTTGTGCAAGGAGAAGCAGGAGAAGCACTGCCAGAGCCCTGAAAAATGACCTCCAGCAGGCCACAAATGTGCATGTGTCTGCTCAAACGGTCAGAAACAGACTCCATGAGGGTGGTATGAGGGCCCGACGTCCACAGGTGGGGGTTGTGCTTACAGCCCAACACCGTGCAGGACGTTTGGCATTTGCCAGAGAACACCAAGATTGGCAAATTCGCCACTGGCGCCCTGTGCTCTTCACAGATGAAAGCAGGTTCACACTGAGCACGTGACAGACGTGACAGAGTCTGGAGACGCCGTGGAGAACGTTCTGCTGCCTGCAACATCCTCCAGCATGACCGGTTTGGCGGTGGGTCAGTCATGGTGTGGGGTGGCATTTCTTTGGGGGGGCCGCACAGCCCTCCATGTGCTCGCCAGAGGTAGCCTGACTGCCATTAGGTACCGAGATGAGATCCTCAGACCCCTTGTGAGACCATATGCTGGTGCGGTTGGCCCTGGGTTCCTCCTAATGCAAGACAATGCTACACCTCATGTGGCTGGAGTATGTCAGCAGTTCCTGCAAGAGGAAGGCATTGATGCTATGGACTGGCCCGCCCGTTCCCCAGACCTGAATCCAATTGAGCACATCTGGGACATCATGTCTCGCTCCATCCACCAACGCCACGTTGCACCACAGACTGTCCAGGAGTTGGCGGATGCTTTAGTCCAGGTCTGGGAGGAGATCCCTCAGGAGACCATCCGCCACCTCATCAGGAGCATGCCCAGGCGTTGTAGGGAGGTCATACAGGCACGTGGAGGCCACACACACTACTGAGCCTCATTTTGACTTGTTTTAAGGACATTACATCAAAGTTGGATCAGCCTGTAGTGTGGTTTTCCACTTTAATTTTGAGTGTGACTCCAAATCCAGACCTCCATGGGTTGATAAATTGGATTTCCATTGATTATTTTTGTGTGATTTTGTTGTCAGCACATTCAACTATGTAAAGAAAAAAGTATTTAAAAAGATTATTTCTTTCATTCAGATCTAGGATGTGTTGTTTAAGTGTTCCCTTTATTTTTTTGAGCAGTATATATTTAGTTCAGTTACCTTAGTTTTCTTGGGAACAGGAACAATGGTGGCCATCTTGAAGCATGTGGGGACAGCAGGCTGGGATAGGGATTGATTGAATATGTCCGTAAACACATCAGCCAGCTGTTCTGCGCATGCTCTGAGGACGCGGCTAGGGATGCCATCTGGGCCGGCAGCCTTGCGAGGGTTAACACGTTTAAATGTTTTACTCACGTTGGCCACGGAGAAGGAAAGCCCACAGGCTTTGGTAGCGGGCCGTGTCAGTGGCACTGTATTGTCCTCAAAGCGAGCAAAGAAGATATTTAATTTGTCTGGGAACAAGACGTCAATGTCCGTGACGGGGCTGGTTTTCTTTTGTATTCCGTGATTGACTATAGACCCTGCCACATACGTCTCATGTTTGAGCCATTGAATTGCAATTCTACTTTGTCTCTATCATGACGCTTTGCTTGTTTGACTGCCTTGCGGAGGGAATAGCTGCACTGTTTGTATTTCTAGTCGCCTTGCCATGATTAAAAGCGGTGATTCACGCTTTCAGTTTTGTGCGAAAGCTGCCATCAATCCACAGTTTCTGGTTAAGAAAGGTTTTAATAGTCACTCTGGGTAGGACATCTCCGATCACATGCTAATAAACTCGCTCACTCAGTCAGCGTATACATCAATGTTATTGTCTGATGCTATATGGAACATTTCCCAATCCACGTGATCGAAGCAATTTTGAAGCGTGGAATCCAATTGGTCAGACCAGCATTGGATAGACCTGAGCACAGGCGTTTCCTGTTTTAGTTTCTGTCTATAGGCTGGGAGCAGCAAAATGGAGTCATGGTCAGATTTGTCGAAGGCAGGGCGGGGGAGGGCTTTGTATGCATTGCGGAGTTAGAGTAGCAATGATCCAGAATGCTACCAGCTCATGTCGTGCATTTGATATGCTGATAGAATTTAGGAAGTCTTGTTTTCAGGTTAGCTTTGTTAAAATCTCCAGCTACAATAAATGCAGCCTCAGGATGTATGGTTTCCAGTTTACATAGAGTCCAGTGAAGTTCTTGCAGGGCCGACAAGATATCTGCTTGACGGGATATACACAGCTTTGACTAAACTCAGCAAAAAAAGAAACGTCCCTATTTCAGGACCCTGTCTTTCAAAGATAATTAGTAAAAATCACAAAAAATTCACAGATCTTCATGTAAAGGGTTTAAACACTGTTTCCCATGCTTGTTCAATGAACCATAAACAATTCATGAACATGCACCTGTGGAACGGTCGTTAAGACAGTAACAGCTTACAGATGGTAGGCAAATCAGGTCACAGTTATGGACACTTAGGACACTATAGAGGCCTTTCTACTGACCCTGAAAAACACCAAAAGAAAGATGCCCAGGGTCCCTGCTCATCTGCGTGAACGTGCCTTAAGCATGCTGCAAGGAGGCATGAGGACTGCAGATGTGGCCAGGGCAATACATTGCCATGTTCATTAATTGTTTATGGTTCACTGAACAAGCATGGGAAACAGCGTTTAAACCTTTTACAATGAAGATCTGTGAAGTTATTTGGATGTTTACTAATTATCTTTGAAAGACAGGGTCCTAAGAAAGGGACATTTCTTTTTTTCAGTTTTTATACCAACACCTACCCCATAAGCATTCCTGTCTCTTCTGTAGATGTTTTATCCTTTGTATTGCTACTGCTGTATCAAAGGAATGTGTCTCAGAAATGGATAATATATTAATGTTATCTGATGTTAGTAAGTTATTGATTTTATTAACCTTATTTCTAAGGCTACATATATTAATATGGGATAGTTTCAGCCCTTTCTTGGGTAGCTTCTCAGAGATATGGAAATAGAATAAACAAAGCAACAGAATAAGAAAAACATTCAGAAGTCCATTAATCCGTTGGTGTGTGTGTGTGTGTGTGTGTGTGTGTGTGTGTGTGTGTGTGTGTGTGTGTGTGTGTGTGTGTGTGTGTGTGTGTGTGTGTGCGTGCGTGCTGCGGGGTTGAAGCTTCGAACTCATAGGATTGGCTCTTTCATCCCTTCCAGGCTTTTGGGAGGGAGGGTGGACAATAAGCCTATCATAGGGCATGTAAGCAATGTCCCCATGCGCTATGGCAGCTTTCATGGCCGGGATAAGTTATTTTCTCATCACAGCTTCAGGATAGTTCTCATTGAGGAAGATGTACATTAATCTCAAGTTATTGTCTCTTTTCAGAACGGCTACAGTACTTTATCATTGAACCTCAGGAACTTGACCCCTATCGGCCTGGGCCTGTCACCTGGACCAGTGGTAGGATTTCCAATCCTGTGGGCGTGCTCCAATTCAATCTTCCTGTGGTCCATCTTCAGTTTGTCCAAGATCATTTCTCTCACTTTGTCCTCAGACTCCATCCAGGTCTCATGTGGAGATTCTGTAATTCTGTCCACAACAATGGAGAACACCATTGTGTTATTTAGATAGTGCTGTCATATTAGTTTATAGGCCATTCGGACGCTACAGACGTTTTTGTGAGAAGTCAGATTTTTCGGGATGTCTCCTGGTCTGACAAACAGGGCTGTAGCCCTGCCACTTTCCACCGCAGATGTGGAAGGCCGACATAGGCGGATGCAGTGGAGACACAGCCCATGCAAAAAAACCTGATCTTTTTATAATCATCTACTTTGTCCCAAATACGTTATTTGACTGGAGCATTTGTCCTCAAAATCCTTGCCCCGGGAGGGGATTCAAACTCACAGCCATCATATCTCACAAAATCTGGGTTTACCGCCTTAATAGATTATGCCAGTAATTACTGATAGCAGTAAGGGGTAAATTACAGCTATTTGACATGACCACAAGCGTCGTAAACTTTTTTTTACGATATATGAACAAAACATACATTTCTATATAATCCTCCTACATCTTTATGGCTGTGAAAGCGCATGCATGTGTATGAAACGGCTAGGCAAAAATATTGGATTTTGTCATATGCGAAAATGTCCCTTCTGAATTTTTTCTAATGTTAGTATTCTTCACTACGCTTTACAGACCTAGTGGAACAAAAGTTAGCCTTGAATTTGGAGGTTTAAAACCTCGCTCTAGTAGCCAAGTTTACCTATTTTAAGAAATTATTGGTGGATATAAATAATCACTGTCAACTGGTGAGGTTAGCATAGGGCTAACGTGTGCCAGGTTATCTGATGGGACGAGCTGCAATGTGGCATTCCATCACGCGCAACTACATCGACGATTGTAATTGGATGATGCACATTTTGAGATGGAGGTCCGGGATAAACTTAAACTTTTTCTAATTTTCGCAAGTATGACCCTGCTGAGTCTCTTCATCTGTGACTGAGTGAGGTGAGGTGGTGTCTATGGAAAAAAAAACACTGAGCAAATGATGTTAGAAACATCTTCTTGTTAAAATGAAAGTGTGAGCTTGAATACAGCAGAGACTATTTGGCAGGGAGATAGAATGCCACCACAAAATTTCAATTACACACACCATTTTTCTTCCAAATTGCATTAGTTACTTTAAATGCAATGGGGAAGCTTATAGGGCATTTATTCACAAAAGCATATTATTTAATGTAGGTCAGAGAAGAGAAGGAAAGGACTGGCAGTGGTGGTAACATGCAATGCACAGAGGGTTACTCTCCCAGCAGAGGAGAGAAGTGAGGAACGTGGTTAGTCTATCTGGCCTGATCTCTGCCTGCAGCCAGACAGATAAATAAAAGCCACACACATTCACTACATATGCCATTTAGCAGATGCTTTATCCAAAGCAACTTACAGTCAAGTACACATATACAGTGAGGGAAAAAATTATTTGATCCCCTGCTGATTTCGTACGTTTGCCCACTGACAAAGAAATGATCAGTCTATAATTTTAATGGTAGGTTTATTTGAATAGTGAGGGACAGAATAACAGCAAAAAAATCCTGAAAAACGCATGTCAAAAATGTTTTAAAATGATTTGCATTTTAATGAGGGAAATAAGTACTTGACCCCTCTGCAAAACATGACTTAGAACTTGCTGGCAAAACCCTTGTTGGCAATCACAGATGTCAAACGTTTCTTGTAGTTGGCCACTAGGTTTGCACACATCTCAGGAGGGATTTTGTCCCACTCCTCTTTGCAGATCTTCTCCAAGTCATTAAGGTTTCAAGGCTGACATTTGGCAACTTGAACCTTCAGCTCCCTCCACAGATTTTCTATGGAATTAAAGTCTGGAGACTGGCTAGGCCACTCCAGGACCTTAATGTGCTTCTTCTTGAGCTACTCCTTTGTTGCCTTGGCTGTGTGTTTTGGGTCTTTGTCATGCTGGAATACCCATACATGACCCATATTCAATGCCCTGGCTGAGGGAAGGAGGTTCTCACCCAAGATTTGACGGTACATGGCCCCGTCCATCGTCCCTTTGATGCGGTGAAGTTGTCCTGTCCCCTTAACAGAAAAACACCCCCAAAGCATAATGTTTCCACCTCCATGTTTGACGGTGGGGATGATGTTCTTGGGGTCATAGGCAGCATTCCTCCTCCAAACACAGTGAGTTGAGTTGATGCCATCTGACCACAACACTTTCACCCAGTTGTCCTCTGAATCATTCAGATGTTCATTGGCAAACTTCAGACGGGCAAGTATATGTGCTTTCTTGAGCAGGGGGACCTTGCGGGCGTTGCAGGATTTCAGTCCTTCACGGCGTAGTGTGTTACCAATTATTTTCTTGGTGACGATGGTCCCAGCTGCCTTGAAATCATTGACAAGATCCTCCCGTGTAGTTCTGGGCTGATTCCTCACCGTTCTCATGATCATTGCAACTCCACGAGGTGAGATCTTGCATGGAGCCCCAGGACAAGGGAAATTGACAGTTCTTTTGTGTTTCTTCCATTTGCAAATAATCACACCAACTGTTGTCACCTTCTCACCAAGCTGCTTGGCGATGGTCTTGTAGCCCATTCCAGCCTTGTGTTGGTCTACAATCTTGTCCCTGACATCCTTGGAGAGCTCTTTGGTCTTGGCCATAGTGGAGAGTTTGGAATTTGATTGATTGCTTCTATGGACAGGTGTCTTTTATACAGGTAACAAACTGAGATTAGGAGCCCTCCCTTTAAGAGTGTGCTCCTAATCTCAGCTCGTTACCTGTATAAAAGACACCTGGGAGCCAGAAATCTTTCTGATTGAGAGGGGGTCAAATACTTATTTCCCTCATTAAAATGCAAATGAATTTATAACATTTTTGACATGCGTTTTTCTTGATTTCTTTGTTGTTATTCTGTCTCTCACTGTTCAAATAAACCTACCATTAAAATTATAGACTGATCATTTATTTGTCAGTGGGCAAACGTACAAAATCAGCAGGGGATCAAATACTTTTTTCCCTCACTGTACGGTGCCTTCAGAAAGTATTCAGACCCCTTGACTTTTTCCACATTTTGTTAGGTTACACCCTTATTCTAAAATTGATTCAATATTTTTTTCCCCCTCAATACCCCATACTGACAAAGCAAAAACAGTTTATACATTTACATAAGTATTCAGACCCTTTACTCAGTACTTTCTTGAAGCACCTTTGCAGCAACTACAGCCTTGAGGCTTTTTTGGAATGACACACCTGTATTTGGGGAGTTTCTCCCATTCTTCTCTTCCGATCCTCTCAAGCTCTGTCAGGTTGGATGGGGAGCGTCGCTGCACAGCTATTTTCAGGTCTCTCCAGAGATGTTGGATCGGGTTCAAGTCTGGGCTCTGGCTGGGCCACTCAAGGACATTGAGCCTTATCCCGAAGCAACTCCTGCGTTGTCTTGGCTGTGTGTTTAGGGTCGTTGTCCTGTTGGAAGGTGAACCTTCACCCCATTCTGAGGTCCTGAGCGCTCTGGAGCCGGGTTTCATCAAGGATCTCTCTGTACTTCGCTCCGTTTATCTTTGCCTCGATCCTGACTAGTCTCCCTGCTGCTGAAAAACATCCCCACAGCATGATGCTGCCACCACCATGCTTCACCATAGGGATGGTGCCAGGCTTCCTCCAGAGTTGAATCTTGGTTTCATCAGATCAGAGAATCTTGTTTCTCATGGTCTGAGAGTCTTTAGGTGCCATTTCTGCAAACTCCAAGCAGGCTGTCATGTGCCTTTTACTGAGGCGTGGCTTCCATCTGGCCAATCTACCATAAAGGCCTGATTGGTGGAGTGCTGCAGAGATGGTTGTCTTTCTGGAAGGTTCTCCCATCTCCACCGAGGAACACTAGAGCTCTGTCAGGGTGATCATCGGGTTCTTGGTCACCTCCCTGACCAAGGCCCTTCTCCCCCGATTGCTCAGTTCAGCCGGGCGGCCAGCTCTATGAAGAGTCTTGGTGGTTCCAAACTTCTTCCATTTAAGAATGATGGAGGCCACTGTGTTCTTGGGGACCTTCAATACTGCAGACATGTTTTGGTACCCTTCCCCAGATCTGTGCCTCGACACAATCCTGTCTCAGAGCTCTACGGACAATTCCTTGACTTCATGGCTTGGTTTTTGCTCTGTCGTGTACTGTCAACTGTGGGACCTTATATAGACAGGTGTGTGCCTTTACAAATTATATCCAATCAATTGAATTTGCAACAGGTGGACTCCAATTAAGTTGTAGAAACATCAAGGATGATCAATGGAAACAGGATGCACCTGAGCTCAATTTTGAGTCTCATTGAACTAATCCATTGCAGAGGCCTAGACTAAAAGCCAATTCATGCTTGATCCGAAAATGTGGTCGGAGGCTCCATGTGGAGGGGATAATGCAATTAAGGAGCTTCCAGAAGCATGCAGAGGCCAAATCGAGCTCTGTACCAAATCGCCATGCGCCTCCCAAATTTTGTTACAATGCAGAGGGCTTGGTATAGCTCCGCATTGACATGATTGGTTGAAGGTAGGTGGGGGCGGAACGTCTTTGCTCCACAATGCGCAAAAAATATGAATGACCTGACTTCTGCTGAGTTATATCAAACTAAATGCTGCATGGCCAATGCAGACGACGGATTGACCATGCGCCCAGATGCACAATGGCGGGAGAGAGCACTGTCCCGAATGTGCTCTCTCCCGCCAATTTGTGCACATTCATTATTTCATAACTTCATTGTGTGAATCGTTTGCATTTGATTGTTAGTGTATATCAATTCCCCATTACATTTATTGTTAATTTCGATCATTTCTCATTTACAATGTTTGTTACTTTGACTGTGGTAATTTATTTTAATGCAGTCAATGTTATTATTATAGTCTTCCCGTTCTCATTGTCTTAGTGGACACATTGTTTGCAGAGTGCACAACATATGCTACACTTGTGAGAAATACTTTTGGTTTATTTCATTCCATTTACGAGTTTTGTCAATTTAGTCATTGTCTTTTGTTTGGAGTGCTTCTGTCAATGTTGAGTAAGGACGTGCACGCATAGAAATGGGCCTATAGGCTACCTGGCCTGCGCGAAAATGTAGGCATACAATGTGCTCATTTGGGGATCTGATATAATTTCTGATTGGCTTAATGCACCACCACTAATTGACCTCTGGAGCTTATCAAAGTAGTGTTTCCTTCACTTCAAACAGCAAACAAACAAAGTATGTTTTTACATCCATTGAGAAATAAAAAATTCCTCAATGTATTTGAAAAATCTTTCCAGCTCTCTCCCTTTCGATAACCACTCAGGCGTGAAAGGGAAAAATGTCATGCTCTCATTCAGTGGAAACGTCATAAAATACGCCTCCCTGATTACTTCTTGGCAGTGCTTGACTTGGACTGAAATAGGTTCCAGTACTCCTTTTGGGTGCTGGTACTGTATATATCTAGGTGCAGGAGTTCCACAATACTTTTAAGCTAATATTCTATAAGAGGAACAGGAGCTCAAGCAGTAGAAAATGTGAAGTGCTGGTACTCAGCTCCAGTGAGCTCCTGCTCAAGTCAAGCACTGCTTCTTATCCCTTGCGCAAATAGCCTACAGCTGTGTCTGTCCCGAGTTCACTGGAGTGGAAACTCTGAGGGCCCAGAATATTTTATATAATGTTGCAAGCAAGCTTCGGGCTGGACCCAAGTTAATAGTTGATACAATGTTTCAAGTTCGTCCCAGACAGGCGATGTGTAGTCAATGAGATTTATAGGATATTTATTTTTATCAGGATAGTTTCTACCTGCAGGCTTCAATGTCTTTATTTGTTGGATTTATGTTGGCTATTTTTACATAGTTGGCAATGGGAATAATTTTAATTTAGATTTCAATAGAATCTTGATTAAACACATGACAATAATTTTGAGATTTGAAGACGTTATTATAAATGAAATCAAACAGTTTCACGAAAATGTGCATATGAAAAACATAACTGGCATGCAGATTTAATCAAATCAAATGTTATTGGTCACATACACCTGTTTAGCAAATGCTTGTGTTTCTAGCTCTGACAGTGCAGTAATATCGAACAATTTCACAACATATACCCAATACACACAAATCTATGTAAAGGAATGGAATTAAGAATATATAACTATACAGACGAGCAATGTCAGAGCGGCATAGACTAAGATACAGTAGAATAGAATACTGTATATATATATACATATATATATGAGATTAAGAACAAGTTCTTATTTACACTGACGGCCTACACCGGCCAAACCCGGGCCAATTGTGCGCCGCCCTATGGGACTCCCAATCACAGCCAATTGTGATACAGCCTGGAATTGAACCAGGGTGTCTGTTCTGAAGCCTCAAGCAATGAGATGCAGTGCCTTAGACCGCTGCACCACTCGGGAACACTAGTCATTAAAGTGACTAGTGTTCCATTTATTAAAGTGGCCAGGGATTAAAAGTCTATGTATATAGGCAGCATCCTCTAATGTGCTAGTGATGGCTATTTAACAGTCTGATGGCCTTGAGATAGAAGCTGTTTTTCAGTCTCTCGGTCCCAGCTTTGATGCACCTGTACTGACCTCGCCTTCTGGATGATAGCGGGGTGAACAGGCAGTGGCTCAGGTGGTTGTTGTCCTTGATGATCTTTTTGGACTTCCAGTGACATCGGATGATCTATGTGTCCTGGAGGGCAGGTTATTTGCCCCCGGTTGTGGGTTGGGCAGACCGCACCACCCTCTGGAGAGCCTTGCAGTTGCGAGTGGTGCAGTTGCCGTACCAGGTGGTGACACAGCCCGACAGGATGCTCTCAATTGTGCATCTGTAAAAGTTTGTGAGGGTTTTAGGTGCCAAGCCAAATTTCTTCAGCCTCCTGAGGTTGAAGAAGCGCTGTTGCGCCTTCTTCACCACACTGTCTGTGTGGGTGGACCATTTCAGTTTGTCAGTGATGTGTATGCTGAGGAACTTGAAGCTTTCCACCTTCTCCACTGCGGTCCCGTCGTTGTGGATGGGGGGTGCTCCCTCTGCTGTTTCCTGAAGTCACGATCATCTTCTTTGTTTTGTTGATGTTGAGTGAGAGATTATTTTCCTGGCACCACACTTCCAGAGCCCACACCTCCCCTGTAGGCAGTCTCGTCATTGTTGGTAATCAAGCCTACTACTGTTGTGTCATCTGCAAACTTGATGATTGAGTTGGAGGCATGCGTGGCCATGCAGTCATGGGTAAAGAGGGGGTTGAGCAAGCATGAGGATCAGTGAAGTGGAGGTGTGTTTCTTACCTTCACCACCTGGGGGCAGCCCGTCAGGAAGTCCAGGACCCAGTTGCACAGGGCAGGGTTTAGACCCAGGGCCTCAAGCTTAATGATGAGCTTAATGATGGTGTTGAATGCTGAGCTATAGTCAATGAACAGCATTCTTACATAGGTATTCCTCTTGTCCAGATGGGATAGGGCAGTGTGCAGTCGATTGCATCGTCAGTGGATCTATTGGGGGGGGTAAGCAAATAGAAGTGGGTCCAGGGTGACAGTTAAGGTAGAGGTGATATGATCCTTGACTAGTCTCTCAAAGCACTTCATGATGACAGACGTGAGTGCTACAGAGCAATAGTCATTTAGTTCAGTTACCTTTGCTTTCTTGGGTACAGGAACAATGGTGGCAATCTTGAAGCATGTGGGGACAGCAGACTGGCATAGGGGGAGATTGAATATATCCGTAAACACACCAGCCAGCTGGTCTGCGCATGCTCTGAGGACGCGGCTAGGGATGCCGTCTGGGCCGGCAGCCTTGCAAGGGTTAACACGCTTAAATGTCTTACTCACGTCAGCCACAGAGAAGGAGAGCCCACAGTCCTTGGTCGCAGGCCGCGTCGGTGGCACTGTGTTATCCTCAAAGTGGGCGAAGAAGGTGTTTAGCTTGTCCGGAAGCAAGACGTCAGTGTCCACGACGTGGCTGGTTTTTCCTTTTGTAGTCCGTGATTGTCTGTAGACCCTGCCACATACATCTCGTGTCTGAGCTGTTCCACTTTGTCTTTATACTGATGTTTTGCCTATTTTATTGCCTTGCGGAGGGAATAACTACATTGTTTTTATTCTGCCATATTCCCAGTAACCTAGCCATGATTAAATGTGGTGGTTCATGCTATCAGTTTTGCATGAATGCTGCCATCCATCCAAGGTTTCTGGTTAGGGTAGGTTTTTATAGTCACAGTAGGTGCAACATCTCCTATACACTTCCTGATAAACACAGTCATCGAATCAGTATTTTCGTCAATGTTATTCTCGGAAGCTACCCGGAACATATCCCAGTCCGTGTGATCAAAACAATCTTGAAGCGTGGATTCCGATTGGTCAGACCAGCGTTGAATAGTCCTTAGCATGGGTACTTCCTGTTTCAGTTTCTGCCTATAGGAAGGGAGGAGCAAAATGGAGTCGTGGTAAAATTTTCTGAAAGGAGGGCAGGGGAGGGCCTTGTAGGCATCCCGGGAGTTGGAGTAGCAGTGGTCGAGTGTTTTAGCAGCGCGAGTACTACAGTCGATGTGTTGATAGAACTTCGGCAGCCTTTTTCTCAAAAATCTCCAGCTACAATAAATGCGGCCTCAGGATATGTGGTTTTCAGTTTGCATAAAGTCCAGTGAAGATCTTTGAGGGCTGTCGTGGTATCGGCTTGAGGGGGGATATACATGGCTGTGACTATAACCGAAGAGAATTCTCCTGGGAGATAATACGGTCGGCATTTCATTGTGAGGGATTCTAGATCGGGTGAAGAAAAATACTTGTTCCTGTATATTATCACAATCACACCACGAGTCGTTAATCATGAAACATACACCCCATTCTTCTTCCTGGAGAGATATTTATGCCTGTCTGCGTGATGAACTGAGAACCCAGCTGCCTGGACAGACTCAGACAGTATATTCTGAGTGAGCCATGTTTCCGTAAATAGAGTATGTTACAATCCCTGATATCTCTCTGGAAAGAAATCCTCGCCCTGAGCTCATCAATTTTATTATCCAGAGACTGAACATTAGCGAGTAATATACTCGGTAGCGGTGGGTGGTCAGACTAGAAGACCACTCCGAGTACCTCTCATCCGCCGGCTGTGTTTTGGGTCGGCCTCTGGAATCAGTTAAATTGCCCTGGGGGTTGCGAACAAAGGATCCGCTTCTGGAAAATCGTATTCCTGGTCGTAATGCTGGTAGTGCTGGTGAGTTACCGCCACTCTGATATCCAATAGTTCTTCTCGGCTATATGTAATTACACAAACAAATCTGGGCTAATAATGTGAGAAATAATATATAAAAAATAAAAATACTGCAAAGTTTCCTAAGAGCTAGAAGCATGGCAGCCCTCTCTGTTAGTGCCATTTTCACAACAGCAACCTTTCCACATGAGAAAGGTTATCGACTCCTCATATTAGCCTATTACCGGCAACTTCAGGAGAGTAATGGCAGAATCTACGAAAGCCAGCAGGAGCGGGAGGAGAATAGTTGGATTAGGTTAAGATTAGGGGTGTTATCTAGATCTCTGGCGCTCGCTTGAGGCATTTGTCTTATTTCATCAAACCGTAAGCTTAAAGCATCAGACAAGCTCAACGCATGTAGTTGATTTTATTAAAACACTTAAGGTGTGTCAATATATGGGAAAAATAAACATTTTGACCAATTGTACAGACAACTTTTGGTCGACCAAGATTTTTTGGGGTCGGGGACAGCCCTAATATTGTAGAACACCTGATGAAACTAACACTGTAAACATTGATCAGTGTTTTTTGCTTATTGTTGCTTGTTGAAATATACAATCTACACAGGACCTTATAATCAGCAGGTTTGTATGGGGGGAGTTCCGGCTTGCCAGGTGACATCACCAGCCGTCAAATTGATTAATAGACCAATAACAAAGAGTTCCAAACCTTTTTGCCAAAAAAGACTTAAAACCTCTTAGGGATCCCTTATATCCCATTCCCACTCGAATCCCATTAACGGGATTGATTTGACAACATCCAGTGAAATTGCAGCGCGCCAAATTCAAAAACAGAAATACTCATAAAAAGAATTCATAAAACATACAAGTGTTATACATCAAAATACAGCTTAACTTCTTGTTAATCCAGCCGCTGTGTCAGATTTCAAAAAGGCTTTACGGCGAAAGCAGACCATGCGATTATCTGAGGACAGCACCCCGCGTACAAACACATGAAAATCATATTTCAACCAGCCAGGTGCGACACAAAAGTCAGAAATAATGATATAATTCATGCCTTACCTTTGAAGATCTTCTTCTGTTGCCACTCCAAAATGTCCCAGAAAAATCACAAATTGTCCTTTTGTTCGATAAATTCCTTCTTTATATACCCAAAATGTCCATTTATTTTGTGCGTTTAATTCAGAAATACACCGGTTTCAACTCGCCCAACATGCCTACAAAGTATCTAATAAGTTACCTGTAAACTTAGTCCAAACATTTCAAACAACTTTCCTAATCCAAACTTAGGTACCCTAAAATGTAAATAATCAATACAATTTAAGACGGGATATACTGTGATCAATACCGGAGGAAAACAAGGTTGTGCGCATCAAAATACTTGAGTCCCTCTGAGTGACATATGGAAAGAACAGGACTACTTCTTAATTTCTCAAAAGAAAAACATCAACCAACTTCTAAAGACTGTTGACATCTAGTGGAAGCCATAGGAACTGCAAGCAGATTCCCATTAAAAAGAGCTTTCCATAGAAACCTAATGGAAAACACATTGAGCTCAAACTGTTTTTTCCCTGGATGGATTGTGCTCGGGGTTTCGCCTGCCAAATCAATTCTATTATACTCACAGACATTATTCTGTTTTGGAAACTTCAGCGTGTTTTCTATCTAAATCTACTAATAATAGGCATATCCTAGCTTCTGGGCCTGAGTAGCAGGCAGTTTACTTTGGGCACGCTTTTCATCCAGATGTGAAAATACTGCCCCCTAGCCCAAAGAGGAATATGTTTTTTGCCCCCAATTTTTTGGGGTCCGTTTTAATGGAAAACTATTACAGTAGGGTAATACATTTTTATCCAGAAATGATTTTATTGATACAAAATGGCTGCATTGGACCTTTAAGTGGGGGGAGGGGGGTTAATTCAATGGAATACACCCTCCTCTACCCATGGCTGAAGCTGCAGAACCATCCTATTTAGAATCAATAGAAACATAGAGCAGACTGTGATTATGTGGGCTCCCACAAAATATGTCCTTGGGCTTTTCACACATCACATTGCACACCATGATGACTCTTTCTTTTAAGATCCGAAACTGCAGATTATAGCATACAAATCTATTTTTCCATTTCTGTATGCTTTTCTGAATCTATTCACTGATACGCTACACAGTGGTGACAGAATGCACATGACATTCAAAGGAAATGGAAAACAATGTTAGAATTATCAAATTTTTTCAAATTAGGTTAATTGGTAGTGAGAACTCATGAAATGCACTTTACTTAAAATCTACAAGGATAACCTACTTGAGGTATATGTTGCCTGGAGACAAACCGTACATTCTGGTAATCTCGTCCTAAAATCAATGAAAGGAAATGTTATGGTACTTTCTGTGTCTCAAGGTACAACATATATTTCCCTGCATGGTGGTCTTTTTGAAAATATTCTAGGAAAATGAACAGAAGTATATTAGGATGAGCAACCGGATAATTGTTTTCTTAATTGACAGACTCTCTTGGAGCTGTTATAAGGAGCTGGACTCCATATGCTTCAAAAAGGTATTTGTAATATCAATATCTAAAGAAGACACCAGTTTCTTTGCCCCCCTCCTCCCACCACCCACCCCAGAGGAAGATAATTGATTTTGTTACCCAATCTATTTAGCAGATTAATTAATTTAATGACCAGTATGTGCTTGCTCTTTGAGTCAGAAAACATTTATCTGTCAACTCTGAATATAGATTCAGAAAAATTCTAAATTGATGAATAACTGGCCATAAAAGTCCTTGTTTTACCAGATTTTGCAATTCCCTAATCAAAATGCTCTGCCATTAGTGCTAACGCTTAATTTTGGGATTCAACATGCTTTTCATGGACATCTAAGGTGATCTTGAATCAATTAACACAATCAGCAAAATAATGAAATTAGAGCTGAACAACGGCCACATGACATTATTATGGATTAGAGATTGTAATTAATTATAAGAATATTGCTTTGATCAGAGACGAGGGGAAAAAACGGTCTGCAGCAGGGAAATACAACACTATGATGATTGAATAAGTTGACCCATTAATTAGTTCTCTCTACTGAATAGAATATATGATCATGATTTAATTCAGTCGTACTGCACATAATTAATTAACTTGAATGCATGAACATATGGAGAAGTGCTAAGATCCATTCCTTACACTCTTAGAAAAGGTGTTTCAATCTCAAAGGATTCTTCTGCTGTCCCTATAGGAGAACCCTTTGAAGAACCCTTTTTGGTTCTAGGTAGAACCCTTTCCAGAGGGCTCTACATGGAACTCAAAAGGGTTCTACTGTAAACCAAAAAGGGTTTTTACCTGGAACCAAAAAGGGTTCTCCTATGGGGACAGCTGAAGAACCCTTTTGGAACGCTTTTTTACTAAGAGTGTACAGCTCTATTGTTACTAGTGTTTTTAAGAGTCTGACCTCCATTAACTTCCCACAGATAACATTTATACCTGTGAGGTGTTACACACTGGTCAGCTTTCAGTTAGCATCTTCACAAATAGAAGAAGAAGAGTTATGTTTATTCAACATCAGAAGAAGAATTAAAACACAGGCCATGTTAGTAAGTAGCAATCTTATCTGCACAGTCTGGGCGAGGGCCATATTAAACAACAGCATTGCATTTTGCAAGTGTCTTTACAGGTGATAAGTAGCCCTATGAATCTGCATGCAGTGTGGTGGGTGAGTGACTGAACCAGGGGACTAAGTGGGCAGGGCCCTGCTCAGCCCAGTGAATGAGTGGTACAGTACAGTATTTCTCTCCAGACAGACGGTGGAACTTTGGCAAGTCTGTTTGTTAACAGGACATGTGTCACCTGCTGGCTGGGCCACAGGTGATCCAATCGTCCGGCTAATAAAAATGTAAGACCTTAATGGGCTAAGTTCCAATAGGCAAGCTCAGCAGAAAAGGTGTTGGGTTTTGTCAACTAGTAGAGCCTCCCGTGCTGCCTTATTGAAAACGTGAGGAGAATTGCTATCAGTAAAACTATCTGCTGCATGCTCAAATGGGCAGTGTTTTTGTCCCTTTCTACTGAACACATTTATCATTGTGCTCATGAGCTCACACAAAGAAATTACACTGGCGCACTGGGCAATTGGGCAGCTGTACAATCAGACACACAATAATCAAAATGATCCATGCCTCTGGTAATGACTCTATTGGCTATTGGAATTGTAGGGAGGAAAGATATTTAATTTATGCCAGCTGCAATTTGTGATTCATTTTACATGTTGTGAACCGACACACAAACACAACTGCCATTTGGTAGATCTCACAACAAATCCCTCAGTATCTAAAGATCAGCTTGTCAACCTATCGATCTAACCATCTCATGTATGGCCTTCAGTGCCATATGAATCCACCTCAGGTTTGGATATTTTATCTCATCTCAACCATCTGATCTCTGGGGTGCTTACATCTCAATTTCATATGAAATAATAGTTTCATCAGAATGTGGCCATCTGTGCATAATACAGATGTTTTATTGTCACATACTCTGGATAGGTGCAGTGAAATGTGTTGTTTTCAAGGGTCAACCATGGTGTTACATCAAACCCTAGAACAAATTCCACCCATTTTTTTCACCTTGTTGGCTGAGGTATTCAAACCAGCGACCTTTCAGTTACTGGCCCAATGTTCGCTAGGCTACCTGCCACCATGGCCATTATATGAAGTGGCATTCACTTGGGTTTTCATCACATAACTATCGTGCACCCCAACTGAAATAGTGTCTGATTTCATAGCTGTTTTTTGTAGATGATTATGGCGCTCAAATGACATTACCCCATTATGGGCCTGGAGTAAGTTTCAGGCTTCTGGGACAGATCAGAATGTTGTTGGATCCAATAGCTGTTAGATAGGAACTCACTCGCTTGGCCTTTTAACACCATAAGCAAGGTTGTGTATTCTCACACAGGCATTGGTTACTGTTGTCCATTATTCTACACAGAAGCACTTAACCATCTAATTCTGTACTTATTGTCCTAATGGAAATATTTTTCTGTTGTGCCCTCCCTCTAGTTACAAAGAGAGAGGGGGGGGGGTGAATGAAGTTACAGTAAAGGAATCAGCCTTGTTACAGTCTGGTCTCTTGTGCAGTAAGCACACAAACTATAACCGAGAGAGAGAGACCTTCCTTCCTCTATAAACCCTGAGCAGACAGTAAATATGGGTCCAGTTTAAAGCAGTGCACCGTGTCAGGCTCAGGCAACAGTAAAAGTCACTTACCTTCCTTTACCCTGGCCTTGGATGGCCATACGGATACTCATACTGAGCACACTGCTGTTGACCAGATACATTCGAGGGAGATCTGGAGTGTTGAGAATTGAGACGATATCTCCTTTGGATCTCTGATCTGAGCTGCTCCACTAAAGAGTTGAGCTGCACCACCTCCACAGGGTTCAGGATACATAAAACTCAGCAAAAAAAGAAACGGCCCTTTTTCAGGACCCTGTCTTTCAAAGATAATTCGTAAAAATCCAAATAACTTCACAGATCTTCATTGTAAAGGGTTTAAACACTGTTTCCCATGCTTGTTCAGTGAACCATAAACAATTAATGATCATGCACCTGTGGAACGGTCGTTAAGACACTAACAGCTTACAAACGGTAGGCAATTAAGGTCACAGTTATGAAAACCAGTAACTGGAAAGTCGCAATATTGAATCCCCGAGCCAACAAGGTAAAAAATCTGTCAATGTCCCCTTGAGCAAGGCGCTTAACCCTAATTGCTCCAGGGTCGCTGTTGATAATGGCAAACCCTGGCTGTGACCCCTCTCTCAGGGTAGTTGGTATATGCAAAAAAAGAAAATTGCAATTCACACATGTATAATACATAGTTTTACATCTGTGAAATAGGACAAATATAAGCACCCACCAAATTATTATAATAAAAGTGACTAAGAAAAAACCTTACCTAAAGCCTGGAGCAGAGGAGAGGAGAGGTTTAGAGAAATATCTAGGGTATGTCTTTGGAATAGTGTTTGGAATAGAAGGAGAGAGACTACAACCAACACAACTGTAGAGCAATGTTACTGAGGCATTCTGGGTCAGGATGTTGTATAATCAGAGGTAAAAACCTGTCCAGGAAAACCTTTCAAAATCAAATTAAATCACTTAACAATTCATCATTTAACATCTCTCCTCTCACAAGAGGTGAAACAAGTAATCTGCCCACTCACCTGCCAAGCATTCTAACACACTCAACTCTGAAGCTTTAGTAAAGACCTGGCATCTCTGCAGGTCCCTACTTCCACCCCCCATTCCCCTCCTCTGAGCAGCCTCTGAGTCATAGCATCCTGCACCTGCTGATTTGTCAGGCCACGCTGCAAACATTAGTTCACTGTTGTCCATCAGCACACATAATGAAGCGTAATAGCAGATAATGTGCTCACTGATGCAATGCCTTTTAAAGATGAGGCAAATTGATTCCCCTAAGTAGTTCATGCTATTGGCATTCAGAGTGTGCACCCGCTCCCGAGTACACTCACACACACACACACACGCACACACATACATACATATACACACACTTCCCAATTTCTCCCACAGCAGACAGCTCCAAGTTTAATTTAAATCCATTTTCAGACCAATGTTTTGTAGACTGTTCTTGGTGGGAGGCAAATGATTAAAACAAATTACAAAGGGAGAAGCAAGATTATTTATCTGGCGTTACAAGTATACACAGACACAAACAAACATACTGTATACACCAACACTCGCAAACACACAGCTGTGCACTGCCACAGACACACACAAATGCACGCAGACACGCACGGACACAAACATGGCCTCAATCTAGAAAAATCAGAGACCTTACATGAAGGAAGCATGAAATCAAAAGCTGTTATTCCATCTTTGTACTGATGCTAATATTGACTCAGTGCCCTGTGTTCAATCTGCCCTTCTGAAGGCACTTCTTTCTCTGTTGTCAGAGGTCATGCTAAAGACCTCTAACGACAACTTTCTGATCACACAGAGGTGGTTTCAAAAGAACTTCTAAGACCCGAGCCTCACTTCATAATGTCTCAGTGTATTGAGTGTCATCATGAAACACTGCATTGTGTTATTGAGCTACCTTCAAACTAATGCATCTCTCGCTGTTTTAAATATGAACTCTACACTTGTTTCGATGAGGAGGCTATTTATAGATCATTAGATGGGGACATAGTAACCATCAGGTTCTAAGAGGCTTCCCTCTAATAGCAAGTCACTGTGTGACTCCCATCAATCTATGTCAAAATGCAAGCTATGTGGCGAATCCTTTGACATTGATCAACAGTACATAGGCTACAAAGATAGTGTGGTCGGTGGTAAGCATGCTGTGTGATTGAATTGTTTGTAAGTAGGGCACGTTCCTTTAGTGAACTTGCCTTTCTTTATGATACTACATGTCCTGGGGAAAATATCATTTTAAGTCAGTATTCTAGCTTTTGTGGTAATCCGATTTGCATATAAACCACCTAATACTGAGGGATGATAAATTATGAATGACTTATAACCACACTAATTATAGTCTTACAATGATTGCTGAAATCATATTGGGCTCTATTTTCGGCTGGCGTTAAGACAGTACAATTGTCAAACGCATGTTCGTTTGAAATTTCGTCTGTTAAAGCCAGCGCTCTTCTATTTCCAAACCCAGGCGCCAGGATTGGTAATTTACCTGTTTTATATGAGCTTGTTTGGACTGAGGTGGGAGGGGTGGCAGTATCTGAGGTGTGTCCTTAAAAACGTGCAAAGTGCCAATATCAGTGTGTTCTGGTGGGGATATTTAACCTCTATGGTATCGGTCTCTCCTCCATGGGACGGTTGAGCTAACATAGGCCTCAGGACTACCTGGCATGATGACTCCTTGCTGTCCTCAGTCCACCTGGCCGTGCTGCTGCTCCAGTTTCAACTGTTCTGCCTGCGGCTATGGAACCCTGACCTGTTCACTGGACGTGCTACCTGTCCCAGACCTGATGTTTTCAACTCTCTAGAGACAGCAGGAGCGGTAGAGATATTCTCAATGATTGGTTATGAAAAGCCAACTGACATTTACTCCTGAGGTGCTGACCTGTTGCACCCTCGACGACTACTGTGATTATTATTATTTGACCATGCTGGTCATTTATGAACATTTGAACATCTTGGCCATGTTCTGTTATTATCTAGACCCGGCACAGCCAGAAGAGGACTGGCCACCCCTCATAGCCTGGTTCCTCTCTAGGTTTCTTCCTCGGTTTTGGCCTTTCTAGGGAGTTTTTCCTAGCCACCGTGCTTCTTCACCTGTATTGCTTGCTGTTTGGGGTTTTAGGCTGGGTTTCTGTACAGCACTTTGAAATATCAGCTGATTGATGTAAGAAGGGATATATAAATGCATTTGATTTAATTTGATTAATGTGAATAGCATGAGGTTGTAGGTAACAACATTTTTCCCAGGACATAGACATATCTGATATGGGCAGAAAGCTTAAATTCTTCTTAATCTTACTGCACTGTCTAATTTATAGTAGCTATTATAGTGAAATAATAGCATGCTATTGTTTGAGGAGAGTGCACAATTATGAACTTGAAAATGTATTAATAAACCAATTAGGCACATTTGGGCAGTCTTGATACAACATTTTGAACAGACATGTAATGGTTCATAAAATGCAATTTTTTTTCTTTGTATTATCTTTTACCAGATCTAATGTGTTATATTGTCCTACATTAATTTCACATTTCCACAAACTTCAAAGTGTTTCCTTTCAAATGGTATCAAGAATATGCATATCCTTGCTTCAGGTCCTGAGCTACAGGCAGTTAGATTTGTGTATGTAAATTTGGGCGAAAATTGAAAAAAAGGGTTCGATCCTTTTAAGACCAACCAAAAGCTGGTCTTAGTGTTAATTTAACCCTTGTGTGGTGTTCATGTTTTTGTTATTCACATAATGTTCGCAGGTTATATGGACCCACAACATTATTGGGTATTTAAAACAATACAACCATAACAATTTCCGTAAGAATATTTAATACTGTTATGGCTGTCGTAGAGACGCAGCGTGGTAAGTGTTCATACTTTATTATAGATAACAAAACACTTGAACAAAAGAAACAAAACGAAAGCCAACAGTTCTGTCAGGTCACTGAATAACAAAACAGAAAATAACTACCCACAAAACACAGGTGGGAAAAGGCTGCCTAAGTATGTTTCCCAATCAGAGACAACGATAGACAGCTGCCTCTGATTGGAAAACATACCTGGCCAAAACATATAAATAAAATACATAGAATGCCCACCCCATATCACACCCTGACCTAGTAAACAGAGAAAAACGTCTCTCTCGGGTCAGGGCGTGACAGTACCCCCCCCCCCCCCCCCCAAAGGTGCGGACTCCCAGCCGCAAACCTGAACCTATAGGGGAGGGTCCGGGTGGGCATCTATACTTGGCGGCGGCTCTAGTTCGGGGCGTAGCCCCCACTCCGCCCGCTGTTCCCCCCGCTTCTGTGTCGCCGGAGGAAGCCTGCGGACCATCGCTGGAGGCTCTGGACTGGGGAGCATCATGGAGGCTCCGGACTGGGGAGCGTCGCTGAAGGCTCCGGACAGGAGTGCGTCGCTGAAGGCTCCGGACTGGGGAGCGTCGCTGAAGGCTCCGGACAGGAGTGCGTCGCTGAAGGCTCCGGACCGGGGACCGTCGCTGCATGCTCCGTGCCATGGATCATCGCTACAGGTTCCGTGCCATGGATCATCACTAGAGGCTTTGTGCCATGGATCATCACTGGAGGCTCCGGGCCATGGCTTATCACAGGAGGCTTCGTGCCATGGATCATCTCTACAGGCTCCGGGCCATGGATCATCCCTACAAGCTTCTTGCCATGGATTATCCCTACAGGCTCCGGCCCATGGATTATCACTGGAGGCTTCGTGCCATGGATCATCCCTACAGGCTCCGGGCCATGGATCATCACTGGAGGCATCGGGCCATGGATCATCACTGGAGGCTTCGTGCCATGGATCATCACTGGAGGCTTCGGACCATAGATCATCACTGGAGGCTTCCTACGTGGAGCTGGAACCGGTCTCACCAGACTGGGGAGACGCACAGGAAACTGGGTGCGCAGAGCAGGCACAGGGTATACTGGGCCGTGGAGGTGCCCTGGAGGTCTGGAGCTTAGGGCTGGCACACCCCGTCCTGGCTGGATGTTTATTTTAGCCCAGCAATGGCGGAGCACTGGCACAGGACGATCTGCTTTGTGCTGGTGAACGGGGGGTACCCTGCGTAGAGCTGGCGCAGGATAACCTGGGCCGAAGAGACTGGAGACCAGGAACGCTGAGCCGGCACACTTCTTCCTGGCTGACTGTCAACTCTAGCACGGCAACTGTGGGAAGCTTGCATTGAGAGCACCGGGCTGTAGCTGCGCACTGGCGACACAGTGCGCATCCCCGCATAACACGGTGCTTGCTCGGTCACTCGCTCCCCACGGTAAGCACGGGGAGTTGGCTCAGGTCTCAACACCGACTTCGCCAATCTCCCCATGTGCTCCCCCCCAAAAAATTTGGGCCGCTGCCATCGGGCTTCTATCGTTGGGATAGCTCCTCATAGCATCGCCGTTCCGCTTGCACCGTCTCCACCTGCTTCCATGGCAGGGTCTTGTCCCTTGCCATTACCCAGGTCCAGGACGTCCTCCACTCTCTCTTCTCCCTAGCCCAGGATCCTTGCTCCTCCTGGGCACGCTGCTTGGTCCGTTGGTGGTGGGTAGTTCTGTAACGGCTGTCTTAGAGAGGGGACCAAAGCGCAGCGTGGTAAGTGTTCATACATTATTATAGATAACAAAACACTTGAACAAAAGAAACAAAACGAAAGCCAACAGTTCTGTCAGGTCACTGAATAACAAAACAGAAAATAACTACCCACAAAACACAGGTGGGAAAAGGCTGCCTAAGTATGGTTCCCAATCAGAGACAATGATAGACAGCTGCCTCTGATTGGAAACCATACCTGGCCAAAACATATAAATAAAATACATAGAATGCCCACCCCATATCACACCCTGACCTACTAAACAAAGAAAAACGTCTCTTTCGGGTCAGGGCGTGACAAATACTTAATACTTAGATGTTGACTTATATCAATTACAAACAATATAGACAGCATACGTGGTTAATATTTGTAAGGAAACATTTTACATCCAGTATTTTATGGAAATGATCATGAGCCCCATTGAACACACAATAAGGCCGGTCTACACACCACATGAGGGACAGAGTTGTACTGTGTGTGTGTTGCAAATGTATTTCTTGCACTTTCTGTCCTTCTTGGGTCCACACACATCACACTGCTTCTTCTTGTTGCTACCGGCTGCAATCTAGAATAATGAAAACACTTAGTTCAGGAATTTAACTAACATCTCACATATCTAGTTACAGCAGGCCAAGGTAGGAGAGTCAGACACACACACATGCAACAACATCACTCACACGTACTTCTGGTATTGGAGTTGTTGGTTCTGTGGGTCGGGCAGATGGGACACCAGCATCCTCCTCCTGAATCCGCATGATAGCAGCAGAAGCTGGGGTCCTTGGGATATGTTGCCTCCTCTGGATTTGAGGTCTTACCAATGCCTTGCCCAGCTCCTCGAGAAAGAGCCGTCTCCTCTGGAGATTCCCTCTGTTCCAATCTGGGTTCAACGCCATCTAGATGACAAACACGTTCTATGCCGAGATGTCCAAGATGATGAAGAATGTCACAAGTGACCAGCGTAGGGTTCTTCTTTTGCAGCTGTAGCCAGTCACCAGCTTGTCTAAATTGTCCATCCCTCCTTCTGTGGCAATGTAATCCATTATGATTCCTGGTTTTTGATGTTCCTGGCCACAGATTCTCCCATCCCTATGCAGTGTACTCATGAGTACCATATTTTTGCCTTTCTTTGTCACTTAGGACACTAGGGATGTGTTGGCCGTGAACACAAACTTAGAGGAATTTATAGGCCTGTTCCGTGCATTTGACAGCTAAGGTGGGAGCTCTGGCTTGTTTTTTCATATTGTTCCTACCATCATCAGCTTCCTCTTGAGGAGCTCCAGTCCCAGCTTGTGCGAAGTAAAACAGTTATCGCATGTGATGTTGTGGCCACAGAGTCCCTGTGTCATGTCCAGGACAACCTGCATCCCTTTGTTCTTCTCAGGGGCTCCTCCATCTGGCTTGCCCGTATACACTTGCAAGTTCCACGTATATGACGAAGCAGCATCACAGGCAGCCCAGATCTTGATTCCATATTTTGCGGTATGTACTGCCTGAAGGGGCAGCGGTCCCAAAATGGCATAAGCTACTCATAAACAGTAACGTTGGGCCCAGGGTTGTAAAACAGGGGAACACTGACCTGATTGCAGCTAGCTTGTTTCTCTGCTGCCGAGATGGTCTGGTGTCTGGGTAATCAAAGCTGATAATCCTGGAAATAATGTGGAAGTTTTCCAGAGACATTGCTGCACTGAAAAGTTCTCTGCCAGTTTCTGCATCCCACAGGGATTCTGTGGATTCCTCATTGAATCTGAAAACACCAGCAAGGATAAGAATCCCAAAGTATGCATGTAAATGAGTTTGGCCCAGCTCCTTCCATCTCTCTCCAAAAACACACCTTCCGTCCAAATGAATGCAGTCCAGAATAGTTTTCTGTATGGTGAATGTGATGAACAGTTCAAAAGAAGACTATGTCCTGCACATGAGTAACCACCATCCGCGTTGGCCCTGGTTGCGTCCTTATCACATTGGCAGCCATGCGGGGTGGCTCAGTCCTTGAGCAAGAAGATGGGTCAATCTCATCCTCTTCTTCCAACTGACTGTCAGACTCCCAATTGACAGATTAAATTCTTAATTTTCCAAAGTAGAAGACACTCCTTACACAATAGCTTCTCTCTCTGTAAAAAATATTTCTAAGGCCCTCTGAGCAGAGATGATTTTTGCCATACTGATTGATTGTGGTTAGGAGCCACACATACAAAGCTATTTATTTGTTGTGTCCATCCCCCAAATTTGCACCTGGCTGGGGTAGTTTGGGAAAATACAGAATTTTTTACAATGTATCGAAATAATGTATTGTAATAACATTGTGCAGGTTCCCGCAAGACATTGCGTAGTTTCACACACCACAAAGGGTAGAGAGTGCGAGACAGGCAGACAGGCAGGGAGACAGACAGGTTCTTGGTGCTATGTTGAAACAGCAGGCCAAGGGAGGAGGAAAAGACAGAGTGAAGGCACACAGCAAATCTTTTTGTTTCATTTTTGCTTGTTTTCACCTACACACACACTTTTCCACACTTTTATTACCTTGGGTCCAGTGGGTGTGTAGGGGGGTGCACAGTGTGCACTCAATGAAAATGTGTTATTTTACATGTTCTTCACAGAAATGAGCCAAGGCCAATGAGTCTCAGGTTGAAAAAATAATTCATTGTATAATTTTTATTTTAGTAAACACTGAAAATGGGTCCCACAGACCCGAACACCACACAGGGGTTAAGGTTTTTTCCTGTAAAAATTGTTTGTTTTCCGTTTCGATTGACTACAAAACAAGCCCTTAGTAAGCTACCCTTACCTTACTATAACAAAAGCTGGTTCATCAGAAATGTGTCTGGTGTCTCTCTTATATGTATAATGGTCTATTTGTGGGGTCTACCCATCATGCTCTTTCATTATTCACAACTCACATAGGCCTACAGTACCTGCAGTGCATACTCCATTCTGCTCGTATCCATCCCCATTTCAATAGAGCGCATCAGATTTACCATTGCGTTAGGTTTGTTAAAATAGAGCCCTGTATGTTAATGACTTCTTGTAATGTATTACTTGAACATTTCTGTTAATTGTCCTTCAAATCTTGGATGCTAGGCCTATTCCTATCCTTTTTCCGTAATATTGTTATTTTAAAAGGAGATGAATAGTCTGGGTTGCAGGAATCCAATACTCATAAACAAGATAAAATGGCATAATTGGACTTGATAGGGCAATCAGTTATGTATTGACATTCTGTTAGTACCCACTCATCAACTTAGCACAGCAGGAAAATATCAAAAGAGAATCAACACAGAAGAACAAACAATAATCAGGCCTAATCCTGTGTAATCCTATTCAGTCCAGATGGATGATTATGGCGTACAGCAATGTTCTCTGATTCCAAAACTTGTTCGAACCCTGTTTAGATACCTTATAGTATTTGCCAATGGGAATTGCAAATCTCAACACTGACTCATGTTAGCAGCGTTGCATCAATAGTTACTAACACCGAGAGGAACATTCTCCTTTGTAATTAAATAAGAGAGGAATTTCCAATCATACAAAAATATATCTATACTATGGTAACACATTCTTCCTCTGAGAGACTGGAATCTAATGAGACTGGATCTGTGTCACCCTCTGCTAGTGAGTAGTTTGTCATTCAGTGGTTAGTGATGAGGCCTTAGTGATGAGTCTGGTGGAGGGGATTGTTCCATCTAACACATGTAACACATCATACTTGGACTTCAAGAAGTTCCAGTAGAAATTCAATAAAATCTAAGCCAACAAACCAAGGTAGAGGGGTGGACTTGGATGTTGCGTCCAAGGAATAGATTGTCTAGTATGATAAATTCGAGGAAATCTTCACCAAAAAAAACAAGGAAGAAAGGTGGACTTGGACGTTTCTTCAAAGGAATAAATTGTCTAGTTTTATCACTTTTCACTTCAGTAATTAAGTGAATGCCACAAAGTTTGTACAATCACTTCACAATCCATGTTAGATTATTTCAATCTGTTTGTTTATGTTTCCAGTCTTAATTAACTTGTAAGTATACAAATAAGAGTATATTTATAATCTTTCCCACTTCTGAGTTTTTAATCACCCATGGAGCTTGGCCAGATCCGAACTTGCCTTCTCTTCCAATCACACTAGACATGTTGTCACAAGATGGAAATATCAAAGTGGGTCCAGAAAAATGTGCCAATCAAACAACCCATTGGCTATGATTGGACATAAAAAAGGAGTTCTCATTACTGCTTTCTGTCGCAGCAAGTGTCTCTGAGTAAACATGGAGTCGAGGGAGGTGAAGATTGAGAGTGGGACTCACAGCCAAAGTTGTTTACAGTACCACTGACAGACTGTAATTATATTTAGCTTGACCTGTATACTGCTGAATTAAGTGGCTCAGAGTAGGTTACTGTTACTGTGAAGAGAGGTTTAATCATGTTCTTATCATTCTGGATACATAATATGTATTTATTCTACTGCATTAGTAAGTGACAATAGGAAGAAAGATGGATGTTGGCACAAACCTATAAATTATAATGTGTATAACAATTATAATATATATTATATAACATATAATATATTATATGCCATCATAGAAGTTTGACAAAGTTTATTGGTTCCTATTAGGGCTGTAAAATAATTAAAATAATTAATTATGTTTATGTCATTAGTTAATAGCATTTCATCTCATTCATCTCATTCATCTCTTTTACATTTTTCTCAAATTTGGCCGTAAAAAAATCTATTAACAAAAACAGTGCATTGAGTTATAGGCATACTATGTTTTGTTTGTAAGGGAAAGAAACACAACATAATCTGTATCATAATGTTTTTAATGGCATTTTCACCATAAACAACACAAAAGTCACTGTAACATACAGCTATTAATGCTAACAATGTTTTTATTTTCTTATTTAACTAGGCAAGTCAGTTAAGAACAAATTCTTATTTACAATGACGGCCTACCCCAGCCAAACCCTAACGACACTGGGCCAATTGTGCGCCGGAAGCCCACTTGGAGCCCCTAAGTAGACCTACTCCCTCTTATCAATGTTCTTGAAGTTTAACACTTGCCACACACACACACACACACACACACATACATACACACACACCCACACTTAAGTACTGTTAAAGCTTCAGGCATTCTAAATGGGTGTTCTCCCAATATCTGATTGGAAGGTTGGACTATAGGAAAAAAGAAGTGGCTCTATGGATACAAAGAACAAAGAGCTTTTAAATCTGTCCAACAATGTTAGGGACGGATAAAAATTTACAGAATGGTTACCTGGAGGAAAATGGGGGAGGGTAATGCTTTTTCAATTTCAGTCAAGGGGAGAGTTTAGAATTTTTTAAATTTAGTCCAGGGGAGGGTCATGTAATTTGTAATTGATAACATTTCAATATTTCTCAGTGTTTTAGAATGAGTTGCTTATTATGCAAAACTGAGTATACAAAACATTAAGAACAAAACATTAAGCTCTTTCCATGACATAGACTGACCAGGTGAATCCAGGTGAAAGCTATGATCCCTTATTGATGTGACTTGTTAAACCCACTTCAATCAGTGTAGATGAAGGGGAGGAGATAGGTTAAAGAAGGATTTCTAAGCCTTGAGACAATTGGGGGGGTGCAACTCAATATTAGGAAGGTACTCCTAATGTTTGGTATACTCAGTGTATATCCATATGTGCCCAATGCCGCTCACCTTCTCTGATTCTCTGCTGGGCGCACAATATCAAGCGCGCCTACAGGCTATTTAGTGTGGTCTCAATCAAATGAGCCATTGCCTATAGGCTATAGGCTACGAAGTGTATGCTCGGAGAAGCACAGAGCAAAGTTATATTTCTAAGATAGCTGCTGGGATGGTGTAAATAAAACTAGGCTACATTACACACTGCAATGGATATTCCATTGTGTACTGCCTAACCAATGGCTATGCTGTGTACGGCTTTGATGGCAGTTCAGGAGAACAGTCCAAGGTTTCTTCCCAATTTTTGTTGTTGACTAGTCCAAAAAAGGCACTAACTTGCGTGCGGACTAGTCTATAGCCTATGTTCTTTTCAGTTCGAGAAGGAGAGCGTGAAGATGAGAAGGAGGACCGGAGGTCAACTTTGATAGCTTGCTAATACTGTAATTTATTTTAATTAAAACAATATGTTTCTTGCCCATGATGTATTTATCAGAGTTATTGACCTCACAATAAGCCAGATTTGAGTAAGCTACAATGTGGTGCAGAAACTTGAAGCAGTAGTTGAAGTACAATCAATCAGAAATGGACAGCTCATGGGGCAGACAGCAGGCAAATTCGAGTAGGCATAATTCATTTTACCTGTCTTCATTTTAATTAGACTTTACTAAAAACAAGAGAGCTTTGTGTTGGAGCCTATTTATTCCTATTTAAGAAATAAGAGGTAGGCCTACCACTTTTGACAGACAAAATTAGGCTCTAGGCTGCTATATCCATAGATGTGTCAGTCAAATCCTTCACCCACCATGCAATCTTTAAATACACTTCCTCTGTATCAATGAAGGGCTGTTAAGGTAAAACCAAGACTCAAATTGAGGGGGTGTCACGTCCTGACCAGTAAAGGGGTTATTTGTCATTATAGTTTGGTCAGGGCGTGGCAGGGGGTGTTTGTTTTGTGTGTTTCGGTGTTTAGGTTCTATGTTATCTATTTCTATGTTTATATATAGTTTTCTATTTCTATGTTGGGTTTTGGTAATGACCTCCAATTAGAGGCAGCTGGTTGTCTGTGTCTCTAATTGGAGGCCATATTTAGTTGTGTTTGTTTCACTTGTGTTTTGTGGGTGGTTGTTTTCCTGTATAGCCTGTGTTGCCTTACGGAACTGTTTCGTCGTTTGTTTATTTAGTTTAAGTGTTTTCTTTAAATGAGCACTTTACCCGCTGCGCCTTGGTCCAATCCTTACGACGTCTATGACAGGGGGTATGAGAGGGTATGCCATAGGTCTACCTTTTATTAAAGCAAATGGTAAAAAGCACACCCTTGTTAGTTTAAGATTTTGAAGAAAATAAAATGGATCAGATTATATAAAGTTATCTATAACAGCGCTTTGGTCTGCAATGCTTTATGCTACAAACAAGCTGTAAGATGCATATGGGGATAGCATTGTTTCATTTCTTTGAGGCTGCCTTTGCTTGGGAGGTAATCTAATTCTATCACCATCAATTGATTAAGCTATTCACTTTTTGTACAATAGAAGATGTTTAAATCCAGACAGCTTTTAGGGAAACACTTGTGACCTTCTCTTGTTGGCCACGGAAGAAGAGAAGCAAGCAGTTAAAGCTTGCATTTTTCTGCATCGGTAGGACTATGCACGCATAGTGTACCACAATAGAGAATGACAGCGCTACAGAGACCAAGTGCGTACCAACCCAACTAGCAATGAGGAATCGGCTCAGAAGCGGCCCTCTTCCGGGGGGCCGGAACTGATTGAATTGGCCCGGAATCGAGTGTCGGACTCGGCCCAGAATCAAAATGAATGACTGCCCAGAATCGGCCCAAGTACATCGGGCCATTTCAGTCTCCCGGAATTCAGCTGACTTTGCTGGCATCCTTCCAGAATCCCCCCAGAAACATCCCGATGCAAATTTAACAAGGACATCCCGGCCAGCCAAACCCTCCCCTAATTCGGACGACGCTGGGCCAATTGTGCGTCACCTCATAGGTCCCCCGGCCAGAGAGATCTTACCAGAATCTTTTCAGAATCCCCTCAGAAGCGTCCCGATGCAAATTTAAATAAATGTTTACAGAATTACCCAATTTAGTAATTTTAAATATTACTATTATACATTTTATACATACAAATTATACCCATCCACAAAAAAAACATTTTGTGTCGGAGGAAACACCATACACCTGGTGACTGTGTCAGCCCATAGCCTGCCACATGAGTTGCTACAGCACAATAGGACAAGGACACCCTGGGCGGCCAAACCCTCCCCTAACTCGGACGAAGCTAGGCCAATTGTACATCGCCTCATGGGGCTCCCGGTCAAGGCCGGCACGGGTCTCGAACCAGCAACTGTAGAAATGCAGTTTGCACTGCGATGCAGTGAAAATATGGAAAAATAAAGAAATAATGAAATGTTAATTTTATAACGCAGCCCGTGTAATCATCTGCCAGAGAGTAGCCTCAAGTAATATATTTGGGCCAGATAACTCACACCGGAATCGGCCCAAGCTCAATCGCTGCATCCTAGCCATAAGTAATACTGCCGAAGGCGGCACAGACTCGGGCCACATGACGTCGGCCGAGTCTGACTCTCAGCCGAGTGCCCCGACCCTCAGCCGGAATCGGCCCAGATCCACTGTGCTAAACGGAGAAACGGAGATGCGATTAAAAAAAATCCCCCAAAATTCCGCCATTAAACATTTTGCACATTAATCCTTTATTAACACGTTAACTTTAACAGCCCTAGTTCCTATATCAGACTCAAGGCAGCCAATGGTAGTATAACGCTAAGGGATTAAGTACAGAGAAGGCAATACTATTGTGTAAAAAGAGATCTGAGTCTTTTCTTGTCCTGGTGATTGGGCATCCTAACACATGTACACACGAGGACACTCTTATCACCTGGTAACACACAGAGGCTAAAACCAAAGGCCTTTTCATATTTGCACCTCTCAGCTAGCCAGTAGAGGCTGGTAATCACAAAGTACACCACTGCTACCAAATAAAAACACCACAGGCTATTAAGTCTCTGAGGCCAATTTGGACTCTTAATTCATCGGCTGAAAAACAAGGATTATTTATAGTTTCTGAATTACCAACTTGCCAATACCTCATCTCACCAGAATAAATATTTGGTGATTAAATGTTACATCCTAGTTTTCATTTAGATTATGATTTTGATTCATGTGGAAGTCAGATTTCTGAGAGATATATTCAACATCAAATAGGAAAAATAGGATAGGACGTTTATGACAATATTGTCCTCTATTTCCATTGTTTAAGATGAGAAAAGTGTAACTAACTTCAACCCAGCTAGCACAGTGGATCTGGGCCGATTCTGTCTGAGAGTCGGGGCACTCAGCTGAGAGTCAGACTGGGTCGCCTTCGGCAATATTACTTAGGACTAGGATGCGGGGATTGAGCTCGGGCCGATTCCGGTGTGAGTTATCTGGCCCAAATGTATTACTTGGGGCTTGGGCCGATTGGGGCTACTCTCTGGCCGGGAGACCTATGAGGTGACGCACAATTGGCCCAGTGTCGTCCGAGTTAGGGGAGGGTTTGGCTGGCCTGGACGTCCTTGTTAAATTTGCATCGGGACGTTTCTGGGGGGATTCTGGTAAGATGCCGGCAAAGTCGGCTGAATTCCGGTAGACGGAAACGGCCCGATGTACTTGGGCCAATTCTGGGCAGTCATTCTTTTTAATTCCGGGCTGAGTCCGACACACGATTACGAGCCGATTCAATCAGTTCCGGCCCCTCAGAAGAGAGCCGCTTCTGGGCCGATTCCTCATTGCTAGCTGGGTCAGCATTCCCACTCACCTTAGCAGAAAACAATTGGATCAGCCAGTTGGCTTGTTTTCATTTACACAGGTTGACAAATTGGCTTGACCCCTAGTCACAGCATCTCTTATGGTTTATAAATGTTCTCAACCAGCGTGATTAAGATCAGGCTAATAGTGATTACACTAATGGAAATGCATTTTAATTAATGACATCCTCATTTGCATTATGTGTTAATTATCAAATTCACTTAGTCTCATCTGCACATTCTAATTAGTACCTACAGCTTCATTGAATTTGACTATTTATCTTAGATAAAGATACTCCACTCCCTGTTTTTGCTGAGTTACATAAGCTTGGCTTAACTGAGTAAAGTAACTTTAATTTTGGAGACAGCAAAAACACTGAGATAACAAATAAATCAGGACTAACAGCCTAGCTGCCAAACATTACAAATATCCTACAATCCTTGGCAAACAATCTGGGTTTACTAATTTAATTACAACTAGGGTGTACTGCAGAAAGTTAATTAGAAAATGTATTCACTCTGTAATACAGTATTGCAGAGACACGTTGTATGAAGATATGCACTGGTCTAATGAGCAACATTTAATTTAAGAGCATGCTAATGTATTGGCTTACCTTAGGGTGAACATTTCCACAGGAGAGAAGGCTGAGGCAGTGATGAAGGCGGAGACAGTGTCCCTCTGCCTCATCGGCGTGGTCGGCACCATGACCAGGAAGTTACTATCCAGCCTGTGTTCAGTCAAGGCCAGGGCGGCAGGGCTCTGGTACAGACGCACACTGCCGATCCTCTTCATTGGGGTGGAGGTGGACGAGCCAAACAGACCCTCCTGATCCGAGCGGATGGAGTTGCCTTTCCGGGCCTCCTCCGAGTGGCACTCTCCTACCTCTGTTGATTGTAACATGTAGTAGAGCTCCACTGTGGTCCCCTCGGCCAGCTCTATGGTCCTCTGGCGCCCAGGCACCACGCTGGGGGGGCTGAACCAGCCAGCCAGGGGCTCCAGCTCAGCCACACACAGCCCCAGCTCCCCCTTCAGCTGGCAGGTGCCACGCACCTCCTGGGTCTCGTGGAAGGCAAACATGCGTACGCAGGGCAGCTTGTCGATGGCGCTGTAGTCATCCCAGTCCCTGCCCGCCACGTAGAACAGCACCTGGACCCTGGGGTTGGATAGGTAGATCCTGTCCTGGATGATGAAAGTCTGCACCTTCCAGTTGAAGGTGAACATGGAGGAGGCCACGAAGGCCCAAGGGTTCTGGATGAGCTCCAGGGTGACAGGCTGTTCCACAGAGAGGGGGCCATAGCTGGCATTTACTGAGGGCATGCTGCGGGCCTGGTAGATGAAGAAGGGCTCTGTCCGCGACAGCAGGCTGGAGTTCCTCATGAACTCCTGGTTGGCCTCTTTCAGGAAGAAAGCAGACTCCGCGTTGATCACTTGGTAGTTGACAGGCAAGTAGGTGGGGATGGATGAAAACCTCTGCAATCCCTCCAAGACTCGACAGTCTGCTACTGGAAGACAGAAAAGAAGAGCTGAGTCAGGACAAGCTCAGTCAGTGCTCACTTGTTGTACATCCTGTACATTTCCTCTAAAGCTTCCCTCCCGTAAAACTAAAATGGCTGGACTGACAGCCATTTGGAGCGGAGCTTACTGTACCAGAGAGAACTGACAAGAACTACACACAGAAGATACTGAGTAATGTAAGCTGCGGTCATGCCTAAAATTAGGCCTACATTACATTATGGTGTAGATGTATTTCATGGTGTATGGTTATTGTGATGTTTTGATATTAAAAGGGGTTAAGACCATAGCACATTACAGTACTATTTATTTTCTCATATATATAAATATATACAGTTGAAGTCAGAAGTTAACATACACCTTAGCCAAATACATTTAAACTCAGTTTTTCACAGTTCCTGACATTTAATCCCAGTAAATATTCCCTGTTTTAGGTCAGTTAGGATCACCACTTTATTTTTAGAATGTGAAATGTCAGAATAATAGTAGGGAGAATGATTAATTTCATCTTTTATTTTAATCACATTCCCAGTGGGTCAGAAGTGTACATACACTCAATTAGTATTTGATAGCATTGCCTTTAAATTGTTTAACTTGGGTCAAACGTTTTGGGTGGCCTTCCACAAGCTTCCCACAATAAGTTGGGTGAATTTTGGCATATTCCTCCTGACAGAGCTGGTGTAACTGAGTCAGGTTTTTAGGCCTCCTTGCTCACACACACTTTTTCAGTTCTGCCCACAAGTTTTCTATAGGATTGAGGTCAGGGCTTTGTGATGGCCACTCCAATACCTTGACTTTGTTGTCCTTAAGCCATTTTGCCACAACTTTGGAAGTATGGTTGGGGTCATTGTCCATTTGGAAGACCCAAATGGACAATGAGCATTGGACTAGTAACCGAAAGGTTGCAAGATCAAATCCCCGAGCTGACAAGGTACAAATATGTTCTTCTGCCCCTGAACAAGGCAGTTAACCCACTGTTCTAGGCTGTCATTGAAAATAAGAATTTGTTCTTAACTGACTTGCCTAGTTAAATAAGGGTCAAAAATTTGCGACCAAGCTCTAACTTCCTGACTAATGTCTTGCTTCAATATATCCACATAATTTTCCTCCCTCATGATGCCATCTATTTTATGAAGTGCTCCAGGCCCTCCTGCAGCAAAGCACCCCCTCAACATGATGCTGCCATCCCTGTGCTTCACGGTTGGGATGGTGTTCGGCTTTCAAGCCTCCCCCTTTTTCCTCCAAACATAACAATGGTCATTATGGCCAAACAATTCTATTTTTGTTTCATCAGACCAGAGGACATTTCTCCAAAAAGTACGATCTTTGTCCCCACGTGCAGTTGCAAAGCGTAGTCTGGCTTTTTTATGGCGGTTTTGGAGCAGTGGCTTCTTCCTTGCTCAGTGGCCTTTAGTTTATGTCGATATAGGACCCGTTTTACTGTGGATATAGATAATTTTGTACCTGTTTCCTCCAGCATCTTCACAAGATCCTTTGCTGTTGTTCTGGGATTGATTTGCATTTTTTGCACCAAAGTATGTTAATATCTAGGAGACAGAACGCGTATCCTTCCTGAGTGGTATGACAGCTGCGTGGTCCCATGGTGTTTATACTTGCATACTATTGTTTGTACAGATGAACGTGGTGCCTTCAGGCGTTTGGAAATTGCTCCCAAGGATGAACCAGACTTGTGGAGGTCTACAATTTTTTTATGAGGTCTTGGCTGATTTCTTTGATTTCCCCATGATGTCAAGCGAAGAGGCACTGAGATTGAAGGTAGGCTTTGAAATACATCCACATGTACACCTCCAATTGACTCAAATGATGTCAATTAGCCTATCAGAAGCTTCTAAAGCCATGACATCATTTTCTGGAATTTTCCAAGCTCTTTAAAGGCCCAGTCAACCTAGTGTATGTACATTTCTGACCCACTGGAATTGTGATACAGTGAATTATAAGTGAAATAATCTGTCTGTAAACAATTGTTGGAAATATTACTTGTGTCATGCACAAAGTAGATGCCCTAACCAACTTGCCAAAACTATAGTTTGCTAACAAGAAATTTGTTGAGTGGTTGAAAAACAAGTTTTAATGACTCCAATCTAAGTGTATGTAAACTTCCGACTTCAACTGTATATATATATATATATATATATATATATATATATATATATATTTAAAAAAAGCCAGGTCATCTGATGCAGCACTCCATCACTCTAATTCTTGCATTCCAGGTGACTACCTGGCATGCAAGGCACACTTAACCAGCATGGCTACCACAGCATTCTTTAGCGATACGCCATCCCGTCTAGTTTGGGTTTAGTGGGACTATCATTTGTTTTTCAACAAGACAATGACCCAAATCACACCTCCAGAATGTGTAAGGGTTATCTGACCAAGAAGGAGAGTGATGCAGTGCTGCTTCAGATGACCTGGCTTCCACAATCATCCGACCTCAACCCAATTGAGATGGTTTGGGGTGAGTTGGACCACAGAGTGAAGAAAAAGCAGCCTGTTGGAAAAGCATTCCTCATGAAGCTGGTTGAGAATGCCAAGCTGTCATCAAGAAAAAAAGGATGGCTACTTTGAAGAATCTAAATTATAACAATTATTTTGATTTGTTTCACACTTTTTTGCTTACTACATGATTCCATTTGTGTTATTTCATAGTTGTAATGTCTTCACTATTATTCTACAATATATACAATTCATGAAGAGCTCAGGTATCCTCATCATATTGCAACTAATATCAAAGATAACTAAAAGTGGCCTACAATCCACCATTTGTTATATAATACGTACATTAACGTATGAATGAATGTAATCACTGTATAAACACTTTAACACACTCTGAACATTTAAATTATGTGAAGATTAATCACAAATACTCCGGTCTAATAAAGTATGTTAATTTTCATGTGGAGTAATCTTGCGTTGTTTCTGGTGGGCCATTGCTAACAGGTCCCACTCCATGGTGGCCTGTGTGATGAGTGAGAAAACATTACATGTGCATATAAGTGTTAATTACCCAAAGAGTGGGCTATGACCTTCCTCTCAAGAGCAATCTGCTGTGTGATTGCTTACTATTTTCTCTCTCTCTCTCTCTCTCTCTCTCTGCCTGCCTGCCTGCCTGCCTGCCTGCCTGCCTGCCTGCCTAAATCAATGTCCCGACAATTTACAAATCAGGCAGGGATTTGTGATTCATGGTGCCCACTTGACCTCGTCCCTGTCTGTCCTATGGAGGCAGCATGGACGCAGCCTGCTGCCTCCTCATCTGAAGGGCAACACAAGCATTTCGCTACACCCACAATAACATCTGCTAAACATGTGTGTGACAAATAAAAAGTGATTTGATTTGACAGCACTCTCTCACTCTGCCCAGCCCAATCACCCCAGAGATCACTATGTTTCACTAACATCGTCACTTAAGCATCACTGAGCTCCTTCAAAGTAAACACCAGCACTCATATGGGGCTTTTACAACTGAGGACAGAAACCATAGAAAAATACTATACCGCAGTGTAGTTTGTAATTTTCTGAACAAACTCAAGAAGTATTGTTGCAGATGGTAAGATGGTACAATGACACTGACAAATGAAAAGCTTGATAGTCCAGCAAGAGCAATACAAGGCAGAACAATCAGGAACAAAGTCTCATCCTCTGCAGTCCCATGGTGACAATGTTTTTACTCGCATCTCAGGGGCGGTCTCAATCCAGCATGCCTTCTAAGACAAAGCACTCACTCCAAAAGCCTTAGCATTTTTTTATGTCTCGACTATAATGAGATTATTCATCTGTGCTTTCCAGATGACATAACATTCTTGAGAAGGAATGAAATGTCCCTATGTGCCTCACATACAGTATATAGGCTAAAGGAAACCCTACAAAGTACAAGTATACACCTTTAAGAATGGGATCACTATTGTCTTCTTAGGCAGTCATGAAATACTTTTTTTAAAGTCAGTAAAATGTATTCCCTTGTTACGAGCTGTCAAATGGCTATTTTCTAACAGTTAGGCCATTTTATAACCGTGAATGACAGATACGATACACTGCACAGGCAACATTTTAGCATCTATGGAGTCAACAAAAGTGTGAGACATTTTCTGGAGAAAGAATTACCTGTCAATGTTAAATGTTGCTACCAAGTTTAGCTATGCTGTGTGTGCTGAAAGGGAAACTATTACAGACTTTATCTATTAATGCAAGGTTGGCTGATTTCGTTATAATTTCTGTGAGGCCCATTCTAGCCTTGTGAACATTTGGTACAAAAGAAAGAAGAAACAGGAAGAAATGAATGAACGATGTGTGTAATTACAAGGAAAGTATTCAGACCCCTTGACTTTTTCCACATTTTCTTGTGTTACAACCTGAATTTAAATAGATTCAATTTAGATTTGGTGTCATTGGCCTACACACAATACCCCATAATGTCAAAGTGGAATTATGTTTTAACAAATTTTTACAAATAAATTAAAAACGAATAGCTGAAATCTCTTGAGTCAATAAGTATTTAACCCCTTTGTTATGGCAAGCCTAAATAAGTTCAGGAGTAGAAATTGGCATAACAAGTCACATAATACGTTGCATGAATCCCTCTGCCTGCATTAATAGTGTTTAACATGCTTTTTGAATGACTACCTCAACTCTGTAACCCACACATACAAGTATCTGTATGGTCCCTCAGTTGAGCAGGTTACTTCAAACAAAGATTCAACCACAAAGACCAGGGAGATTTTCGGCTGGGTTTCTGTATAAGTACTTTGTGGCATCTGCTGATGTAAAAAGCGCTTTTTAAATACATTTGATTGAGTGATTGATTGGCAAGGGAGTTTTATTTTGAATAAAAAGAAACAGAATAGAACTAAGCACAGGCTAAATCATAGAGGGAAACCTGGTTCAGTCTGCTTTCCAACAGACAGTGGGAAACAAATGTACCTTTCAGCAGGACAATAGCCTAACACACAAGGCCAAATATACACTGGAGTTGCATACTAAGACGGCATTGAATGTTCCTGAGTGGCCTAGTTACAGGTTCCACTTACACTGAGCATACTAAACATTAGGAACACCTTCCTAATAGTGAGTTGCTTCCCACAGTTGTGTCAAGTTGGCTGGAAGTCCTTTTGGTGGTGGACCATTATTGATACAGGAAACTGTTGAGCATAAAACCCCAGCAGTATTGGAGTTCTTGACACAAACCGGTGTGCTTGGCACCTACTACCATACCCCGTTCAAATAATTTGTCTTGCCCATTCACCCTCTAAACGGCAAACATACACAATTCATGTCTAAATTGTCTCAAGACTTAAAAATCCTTCTTAACCTGTCTCCTCCCCTTCATCTACACTGAATGAAGTGGATTTAACAAGCAACATCAATAAGGGATTGTAGTTTTCACCTATGTTTTTTTACATTTCGGGGCATTTTGTTTTTGGTCCCACAAAAATCATAAAGAGTCTATGCAAGTCCCTCACTCTGTCACTCAAAAATGTATTCCAGTGTCTGCCTGCCAGCTGGAAATCTTTGCCAGTGTGTGTGCAGGCTACCTGCCCCTCCCCTCTGAAGCATAGGTTACTGTAGCGTACTGATGAAGTTTCATAGGTTACTGTAGCCTACTGATGAAGTTACATAGGTTACTGTAGCGTACTGATGAAGTTACATAGGTTACTGTAGCCTACTGATGAAGTTACATAGGTTACTGTAGCCTACTGATGAAGTTACATAGGTTACTGTAGCGTACTGATGAAGTTACATAGGTTACTGTAGCGTACTGATGAAGTTACATAGGTTACTGTAGCCTACTGATGAAGTTACATAGGTTACTGTAGCCTACTGATGAAGTTACATAGGTTACTGTAGTGTACTGATGAAGTTACATAGGTTACTGTAGCCTACTGATGAAGTTACATAGGTTACTGTAGCGTACTGATGAAGTTACATAGGTTACTGTAGCGTACTGATGAAGTTACATAGGTTACTGTAGCGTACTGATGAAGTTACATAGGTTACTGTAGCGTACTGATGAAGTTACATAGGTTACTGTAGCCTACTGATGAAGTTACATAGGTTACTGTAGCGTACTGATGAAGTTACATAGGTTACTGTAGCGTACTGATGAAGTTACATAGGTTACTGTAGCCTACTGATGAAGTTACATAGGTTACTGTAGCCTGCTGATGAAGTTACATAGGTTACTGTAGCCTACTGATGAAGTTACATAGGTTACTGTAGCCTACTGATGAAGTTACATAGGTTACTGTAGCCTACTGATGAAGTTACATAGGTTACTGTAGCGTACTGATGAAGTTACATAGGTTACTGTAGCCTACTGATGAAGTTACATAGGTTACTGTAGCCTACTGATGAAGTTACATAGGTTACTGTAGCGTACTGATGAAGTTACATAGGTTACTTTAGCGTACTGATGAAGTTACATAGGTTACTGTAGCCTACTGATGAAGTTACATAGGTTACTGTAGCGTACTGATGAAGTTACATAGGTTACTGTAGCGTACTGATGAAGTTACATAGGTTACTGTAGCGTACTGATGAAGTTACATAGGTTACTGTAGCGTACTGATGAAGTTACATAGGTTACTGTAGCGTACTGATGAAGTTACATAGGTTACTGTAGCGTACTGATGAAGTTACATAGGTTACTGTAGCGTACTGATGAAGTTACATAGGTTACTGTAGCGTACTGATGAAGTTACATAGGTTACTGTAGCCTACTGATGAAGTTACATAGGTTACTGTAGCGTACTGATGAAGTTACATAGGTTACTGTAGCGTACTGATGAAGTTACATAGGTTACTGTAGCCTACTGATGAAGTTACATAGGTTACTGTAGCCTACTGATGAAGTTACATAGGTTACTGTAGCGTACTGATGAAGTTACATAGGTTACTGTAGCCTACTGAGGAAGTTACATAGGTTACTGTAGCATACTGATGAAGTTACATAGGTTACTGTAGCCTACTGATGAAGTTACATAGGTTACTGTAGCCTACTGATGAAGTTACATAGGTTACTTTAGCGTACTAATTCACGTTGGATTTATTAACTTCAAAAACGTAAGACGTATTTTTAATTGTAGTGCTGCTCTGCACACACATGCTTGTTTCCTCTGGTCCAGTGTTAAACCAACTCGAAAAGACATTAGAAGTTTCTCTATATAGCCGCTCCTCCATACTGTAGGTATAATTCTGTTGACCTAATTCAGATAATGCATGCCATAACTAGATGCACAGCGCTTCAACGGAAGCTTCCTCCATCTTCTCTCGCTCTCTCCTCAACCTCAAAATTTCAGATGCATCTCACGTCCTACACTGTGACAGCACAGTGTGTGTGTGTGTGTGTTTGTCTTTCATTATGATTAAACCATGCTGTTACGGCAAAATACAATTTTCTCTTAACGACTTTCCTATACAGATTAAATTGCTTAACCGCTCCACAGCAAGCTTCTCTATCCGCACTGATTGGTGGAGTAATTTAATGTCGAGCTTAATGTAAACAAAAATTATATTTCAGAAGTTTAAAAAAGAACAGAAGGAATAATATAATCCTTTACATTTTGGGGGTTTGAACTGGTTTAGAACGTGATTTTGCTGGTCAGAACAGTGGAACATATTGAAAAAAACAATGGTTCTGTTCAGAACTAAACAATGGAAAGTTATTTTGATTCCAACCCCTGGTGCAAATATTGTACATTTCAGGTGTGCAAACCTCTTACAGACTTAACCAGACAGACTCACAACTGTAATTGCTGCCAAAGGTAATTTTAACATTTTCAATACATTTGTAAAAATGTCTAAAAACATGTTTTCACTTTGTCATTATGGGGTATTGTGTGTAACACAACAAAATGTGGAATAAGTGAAGGGGTATGAATACTTTCTGAAAGCACTGTAATATAAAATAACAAAAACATACAGATAATATAATAACAACAAACACTTCAACATTTGAATCTGTTTGTGACGGAATGTAGTAGTATAATTTCTAAACTTAGAGGACATAAGTTTAAAGGGGGAAAAAAGGAATGCTATGTATAAATCATGGCAGCTTATTGAATTCCATTCAAAGAACCAGCAACTGATGGAACCCATGTGCACATTAAATCTACAAATAAAGAATAGTTATGAACTTCCTTCGTAAGGTAACCTTGTAGAAAGACGAACCCTGTCTATGCTCATTCTGAAATAATATGTTGAAGATAGAGGAATTGACTTAAGTAATCAATGAGGTTTGAATTGTATGTTTACAACAAATACACAACGCACTGAATTTGTTTTTACATCAGAAAATAATGCTCAAACCTTTTACACTAATGCTTTATTTATTTTGTATTTTTCAAAAAGCAGCTTGAAGCCACAAACCTTTAAGTAGGTATGTGGTAGAGTAACTGCAGCATAATCCAAGGTACAATATGCTTATACCTGCAAACAACTGTGAGATCCATTTCCCAGACTGTGGATATTTGTATGCAAATCTCTAATGCAATCAGTCTCTGGAATTGGCTCTGAATTTACAACCTTAAAATAAACTCTCATCAAGAGAACTTTCAACCCAAATCCACAGTAATAAAGAGTCAGCAGTGTTGGGAATTGAAATAAATAAGATATATGTATAAAGCATATAAATATCTTGAGGGTTACTGGAATCTTTATATGCTCCCAGTTGTGTCCTGAGGTGAAGGGAGTGGACTGGGGACCACAGTATTGTAATCTTTAGTCTCTTTCAAACCTTTCAGTATCTCATTCGATGTTGTGCTCCTAAAAAGAGAAATAGGGCATAACACGGTTTGACGGTTTTTGTAGAAATCATTGTGCCCACCTCGCCTGCAGTAAAGATGAATCTGAGTGTTACTAATGTCCAGACACAGAAAGGCCAGCATGTCAGTCAGTGTCCCTCCTCTGAGTCACCAACCTGCATGCTATACTTGATTTTAATCTGAAATACGATACAGCATTATGCTGATTCATAGTTAAATTGGTTCATTTTCTTTATCTTAGACAACACATTCAGGCACTTATCAGTGAATGTGTGGCAGTTTCATGTGTTTCATTTTCCAAACATGTTTTCTAGTCAGTGTTATTAGCAAGAAGTGGACTAATCATCACATAAACATTATCATAGTACAGCGTTCTAAAGGAGCGACTATAAAAAGCAAAAGCATGCAAATCATGGTGAGTCTGCATGTTTCTGTTGGAGCGGGACCACTCCGAACCCTTTTGAGGCATTTCTTATCTTCCGAGATGAGCTGACCACTCATTCTACTGTCAGTATGGGGATGGGTGTGGGTAGAGCTACACAATGTTTGAGCTGTTATGACAGATAGACTGGCAGGTGGACAGTGTGCAGCAGATCCCAGGCAGAACCAGGTAGTCAGAGCTCCTGACTAACCAAGCAGCACTCCTCATCCACACATGCTCAGCAGTGCTATCACACAGGCTTCAGACCAGTGTGTGTGTACAGCTGAAGTAGGACTGACAGAGCGGGCAGAGAAGAGCAGCAGCCTTCACACATGGATGAGGCTGGGTAAATGACTGGCCACTGGAGAGGACACCAGGAATGGAGACAATGTTTCTGCTGCCCTCTACCTTGTCTAATGATATGGGTGTCCACTGGAGGACCACTGGAGAGAGGGGATGGCTGCCTTCCTGCTCCTTGCAAAGGTCAACAAGACAGTATGATTCGTGTGCCTAATGCAGAGCCAGAAATGAGAGAAAAAATTTAGCAAAGAGAAAGAACTCCACAAGATATAAACAAAAAGTGAAAAGTCAGGAAAAAAGCAAAAGGATCTGACAGAAACAAACAGAGGGGAGGAGCTCTCTGTAATTAATAAGAACAGGGCTATAATGGTTGACTTTGACAGTTTCCCCCTCCTCTCCTCTTCTCCTCTCCCAGGGCATATACCTCTCTCTGACCCCTCTGACTCCCACAGTCCCATGTAGCTCTCTGACCTCTCTAACTCCCACAGGCCCCAGCCCTGACTACTTCTAACGGGACATTCCTTAACTATAAAGAATGACAGAAAGCTCTCTCTTCCCTATGCATTACCCACAGCGTATTTATCCTCATATCTAATTAAGAAGGGTTATTGAATTTGTGTCCAAGCGTCAAGAATAATAAATATAGTTGTTCTTTCAATTAGAATTTGAGGATGATTTACTGTGTTGTTGAGTCACCAAGAAATGTAAAAAAGTGGCAAAGGCACTAGTGGATGAATCAATACACAATATAATATGATATTACTTTCTGCTTGTTACAGTGCCTTCAAAAAGTATTCATACCCCTTGACTTATTACACATTTTGTTGTGTTACAGCCTGAATTCGAAATGGATAAAAAATTGATCTTTACCCATCTACACACAATACCCCATAATGACAAAGTGAAAACATGTTTTTAGAAATGTTAGCAAATGTATTGAAAATGAAATACAGAAAGATCTCATTTACATAAGTATTCACACCCCTGAGTCTGCCAAAGGTGCTTGTAGAAGCACCTTTGGCATTGATTTCAGCTATCTATATGGATAAGTCTCTAAGAGCTTTCTACACCTGGATTGCGCAATATTTGCCCATTATTCTGTCGAATTGGTTAGTGATCATTGCTAGACAACCATTTTTAGGTCTTGCCATAGATTTTCAAGTAGATTTAAGTCAAAACTGTAACTCGGCCACTCAGGAATATTCACTTTCTTCTTGGTAAGCAACTCCAGTGTAGATTTGGCCTTGTGTTTTAGGTTATTGTCCTGCTGAAAGGTGAATTCATCTCCCAGTGTCTGGTGGAAAGCAGACTGAATCAGGGTTTCTTCTAGGATTTTGCCTGTGCTTAGCTCCATTTTGTTTCTTTTTTATCCTGAAAAACTCCCCAGTGCATAACAAAGCATACCCATAACATGATGCAGCCACCACTATACTTGAACATATGGAGAGTGGTACTTAGTAATGTGTTGTATTGGATTTGCCCCAAACATAACACATTGTACTCAGGACAAAAAGTGAATTGCTTTGCCACATTCTTTGCAGTGTTACTTTAGTGCCTTGTTGCAAACAGGATGCATGTTTTGGAATATTTTTATTCTGCACAGGCTTCCTTTTTTTCACTCTGTCAATTAGGTTAGTATTGTGGAGTAACTACAATGTTGTTGATCCATCCTCAGTTTTTCCCTATCACAGCCATTAAACTCTGTAACTGTTTTAAAGTCACCATTGGTCTCATGGTGAAATCCCTGAGCAGTTTATTCCTCTCTGGCAACTGAGTTAGGAAAGACACCTGTATCTTTGTAGGGACTGGTTTATTGACACATCATCCAAAGTGTAATTAATAACGTCACCATGCTCAAGGGATATTCAGTGTCTGCTTTTCTTTTTTTTACCCGTCTACCAATAGGTACCTTTCTTTGCGAGGCATTGGAAAACCTCCATGGTTGTTGTGGTGGTAGAATCTGTGTTTGAAATTCACTGCTCAACTGAGGGACCTTACAGATAATTGTATGTGTGGGGTAGAGAGATGAGGTAGTCAATCAAAAATCATGTTTAACACTATTACCGCACACAGAGTGAGTCCATGCAACTTATTATGTGACTTGTTAAGGAAAGTTTTAGTCCTGGACTTATTAAGGCTTGCCATAACAAAGGGACTTATGGACTTAAATACTTATGGACTCGAGACACTTCAGCTTTTCATTTATAATTAATTTGTAAATGTTTTAAAAAATAAACATGATTCCGCTTTGACATTATGGTATTGTGTGTAGGCCAGTGACACAAAAAGTATATTTAATCAATTTTAAACTCAGGTTGTAACACAACAAAATGTGGAAAAAGTAAAGGGGTGACTTTAAACCGACATTTTCCCTAGGTGCTTTTACCCCTCTCTATCCCGGAGATGAGCTAAATTAAATCTATAATAACTACTTATGAATAAGGAGCAATGCAAAATGCTGTGTGTAGAACAGTTTCCTCTTCGACGACAGTGGGGGACCTGCTGTAGCTGTTTGTTGTCTGACATCTAATTGATGGTCACCACAGGCGGCTGGTTGCACCTTCATTGGGGAGGAAGGGCTCATAGTAATGGCTGGAACGGAATTAATGGAACGGTATCAAACACATGGTTTCCATTTCATTCACTCCATTCCAGACATTACTATGAGCCGTCCTCCCCTCAGCAGCCTCCTGTGATTATTGGCCAAATTTAAGACAGTTAGAGGTAATAAAGACTAATGGGCCTGTGGCTTCACTAAGGGAAGAGCTACTTTCGAGTTCATGAGAGAAAGCATCATCTTGGGGATTAAAGAGTATCGACCAGGGAAGAGTAAACAACAGCAGCAGCAGTAGCACTACTTGGATGTGTTTGGTAAAGCTGTGGGGAGGAGAAGAGAAGAACCACGGCCACCACATTCTGGTCCCCATGTGGGCCTGCCTGCCTGGATGAGAGAGACAGCAGCACCATTAGGGGCTAAAAAGGAACCTTTAGGTGGTGAGGCCTGTGTGTCTGCAACACAGTTATCACAGCAGGATATCAGTCAGTGAGTGGCCTGGGCTGGGCTGGGCTGCAGACATTACTGGTCTCCTGGGTGCAGGGAAGAATGGCTCCATTGTGCCAGAGCAGGCAGCGCACACGGCTGTAGGGGAGGACAGGCCAGACCAGAGAGCTTTTGGCCTGGACAGGGAGGATGAGACAAGCATGGAGTTGTGTGCCAATCAGTATTCTCAGGGCCGCTCCGGACTTTTCTAAAACATAAACTGTCCGCCTAATGAATCTCTTCCCCTCACACTGCCCTTTATTGCAAAGCGATATCGTAAATCAGGACAAACACAGGGCCTCTTGCAGGGCAGAGTGAGTCGGCCTCTTTGTGTGCACTGAGGGACATTTAACAATGAGAGCAGAGCCCTGTCACGACCAAGAGAACAAGTGGACACAAATCCACCAAAGATCTATACACTGCTGCTCGGCATTGCCTACTGCCCGGTGCAGCACACAACAGGTGTCAAAAAACAAGTATGGAACTAAATAGAAAGGTTCCAGTAAACATAAGGATAAGATACAGAAAATCTAAATTGTGTGAAAAATGGTGGATATACAGTTCTATTCTCCCCAGGTCTCACTACAGGAAACAGCGCATACAGACATCTCTATTCTCATCACATCTGATTAAGCACAGGACAAAAAAAGGCTGAATACACTTTCATATCACCCCAAAGGATTGCTCTCAGAACACAGCTTGCTTCTCTGTGATATTCAGTCGAGAAGGCTTACGATGCAAAATATGAAAAAAAGATGATACTTGCTGTAACATAAGGAATTGTACTGACTGTCGTCATTGGGGTGTTACACGAGTAAAAAAAAAAGTTAAGCTCTCTGCTGTTCAAAAGCTGAGGGATGGGGCTGAAGAAATGTAACCAGTCGCAAATTCATTGATAGAGCTATGGATTCCAGGACTGACCATCTATGATATCAAAAGTATAGTTTCAACCAGGACTTCAAGGTATACAGTGTTTGTTTACATTTACTTTGTTTACAAACATTGAAGTAAAACAAGCATATATAAGGGATTCTGATGAGGTACGCAAGTTGAACTAAGCTCATGAGGCATTTGTAAATTATATTATTCAAGAATCAACGGGTACATATAATTAATTTATAAGCCCAAAAATGGATGTAGCAATTGCATATTTCTCCTTTAATTTTCTTTTGAAGCAACAGTCATGTCTGTCAAGGATAGTCCTTGCCAGAGTCATACGGAGGGACACTATATGACTCTGGTTCTTACCAGCTACAAGTGGCCCTAACAAACCCCTTCACTCTCTCTTCATTGGACAGTATAACAGCTACATTACCAGTCGACCTCTTGTCCTCTTATCACCACAAATCAGGAAATGTACAGAACATTGAAAAAACATTACCACTGATTGCGTACAATGTCAATGACAAGTAATCAAAGCTACTGTTAATGATCAGGAGTAAGAGGATCTGTGGAACAATGACTGGCTCATCCGCCTCGCCTGAGAGACCTGAGGTCGCCTGAACAATGACTGGCTCATCCGCCTCGCCTGAGAGACCTGAGGTCGCCTGAACAATGACTGGCTCATCCGCCTCGCCTGAGAGACCTGAGGTCGCCTGAACAATGACTGGCTCATCCGCCTCGCCTGAGAGACCTGAGGTCGCCTGAACAATGACTGGCTCATCCGCCTCGCCTGAGAGACCTGAGGTCGCCTGAACAATGACTGGCTCATCCGCCTCGCCTGAGAGACCTGAGGTCGCCTGAACAATGACTGGCTCATCCGCCTCGCCTGAGAGACCTGAGGTCGCCTGAACAATGACTGGCTCATCCGCCTCGCCTGAGAGACCTGAGGTCGCCTGAACAATGACTGGCTCATCCGCCTCGCCTGAGAGACCTGAGGTCGCCTGAACAATGACTGGCTCATCCGCCTCGCCTGAGAGACCTGAGGTCGCCTGAACAATGACTGGCTCATCCGCCTCGCCTGAGAGACCTGAGGTCGCCTGAACAATGACTGGCTCATCCGCCTCGCCTGAGAGACCTGAGGTCGCCTGAACAATGACTGGCTCATCCGCCTCGCCTGAGAGACCTGAGGTCGCCTGAACAATGACTGGCTCATCCGCCTCGCCTGAGAGACCTGAGGTCGCCTGAACAATGACTGGCTCATCCGCCTCGCCTGAGAGACCTGAGGACAATAGCTCCTTCTTCAGTCAGAGGTCAAGCCTCTAGCTTGGCAATGAACACACACACCCAGGCAGTCTAAGAAGGACATATCCAATAGGTGGCTGTGTGATCTCAGGTAAGAAAGTCATCTGCCACACACCTATTCAAACTCTCTCCGTAGCCATTTCCCTCAACATTCTCAAATCTGTCAAATAGATATGAAAAATGGGAAATATTCAACAGGATATTTCTACAGTGCTGGTCACTACATCTGACTATACCAAATACTGCAGTGTAGCAGCAGCAATAATTTGTTATACATTGCGGTGAAGGAAAGTGTGCGGGTTTGAGGCCAGTAACTGACTGAGCTACAGGGTTCTTTAATGAATGTGAGAGATGGACGGCAGCTCACATTAGAGGGTAGAGGATGTGGAGGCTGGATTCAGCCTCAGAATGTTCTTTAGTATCCCGCCACAGTTCAGACACCTCACTGAGATGAGATCCTCATAAGCTGACAGGGAAGAGAAGCCTACTTTCTCACAAAATCTCAAAAAGTCCAACAACAGTCAAACATCTGGTACAGAACTACCAAGCTGAAGATGACCAGACATTCCTTTCATCATTTGTTTCATATGACTTGAGTTTGTTAATAACCCAGTACTGTGTCTGTACTGTACCTGGCCAAGGAACACATGTATAATACCTCTAAAATAACATTAGCCTTTACTGCAGTGGGATAAATCAGGGTCACACAGAGTGTTTCTTGGTAGTCTTAAACAAATGTACTTTGAAACAAAAGTAGTCACCTCACATACATGGTTATAGGCTTAACAAAAATAAGACACCTGTACCATGTCAGATATACAATGTATTACATTTTGTGTTTGCATCACAATATTACACTTTATATGCATCACAGAAGACTGAAATAGAACAAAACCGTTTGACATAGAAACACTGGAATTTCGGAATATAATAAATAACTATGTTAATTAACTATGAAATTAGGAAAAATATTAGTAACATTCCACCCATGAGGCCACTAAAGGGCAATTTGGTAATTTCACTGCAGGAAAGGGCTACTTCAGGTTCCTCAGTTTGTGCTGAGAGAAGGTTTTCCTCAAATCTCTTTGTAACAGCAAGATTTTAAAGAGAGAGCAGGAGCTTGTGCAGCACAGTGGCTAAGTATTATTTTACACTCACACAGGCACTCCTACCATCCCTAAATATATTGGTAAACTTCCGCCAAGGTCAACCATATTACTGGATAATAAATTCTACTTCTACAACCTGACAACACTGCATTTCTACGAAGGGAACCAGACTACAAAACCATGCATAGATTTGTCAGCTAGACCTTTGTCCTGGCTTAATCTTTATTTTCTTAACCTGTTACATCTAGGGGGCAGTAATTTCACGGCTGGATAAAAAACGTACCCGATTTAATCTGATTATTAGTCCTGCCCAGAAACTGGAATATGCATATAATTATTAGCTTTGGAGAGAAAACACTCCAAAGTTTCTGAAACTGTTTGAATGGTGTCTGTGAGTATAACAGAACTCCTATGGCAGGCAAAAACCTGAGATGCTTCTGTTCAGGAAGTACCCTGTCTGAACATTTCTTGCCCTTCTTTATTATCTCTGTCGTTTACAAAGGATCTCTGCTCTTACGTGACACTTCTCACGTCAACAATGGAGTCTCACAGCCCGGGAAAAACAGGAATGATGTCATTCAAAGCCCTGGCTGAAGCACACGAGAGCAAATGCTGAGTGGTCAGTCAATGGACTAAGCCTTAGGCGCGTGACACGCCCCGCCCCCGGCTTTTGGTTTTTTCCTCAGTTTACAGACAGGCAGATTCCCGGTCGGAATATTATCGCTTCTCTACGAGATAAATTGCATAAATATTGGTTTTAAACAGCGGTTGACATGCTTCGAAGTACGGTAATGGAATATTTCGAAATTTTTTGTCATATTTTGCGTCATGCTCGTGGCCGAGATTTAGCGTTGGGATAGTGTCTAGAACGCACGAACAAAACGTCGCTGTTTGGATATAACGATGGATTATTTGGGACCAAACCTACATTTGTTATTGAAGTAGAAGTCCTGGCAGTGTATTCTGATGAAGAACAAGCAAGGTAAGAACATTTTTCTTATAGGAAATGTGATTTTGGTGAAGGCTACACTGGGTGGGTGTCTAAATAGCTAGCCCTGTAACGCCGGGCTATGTACTTACATTATTGCAAAATGTGCTTCATCCGAAAAGCTATTTTAAAATCGGACATATCGAGTGCATAGAGGAGTTCTGTATCTATAATTCTTAAAATAATTGTTATGCTTTTTGTGAACGTTTATCGTGAGTAATTTAGTAAAATCACCGGAAGTGTTCGGTGGGAATGCTAGTTCTGAACGTCACATGCTAATGTAAAAAGCTGGTTTTTGATATAAATATGAACTTGATTGAACAGACATGCATGTATTGTATAACACAATGTCCTAGGTGTGTCATCTGATGAAGATCATCAAAGGTTAGTGCTGCATTTAGATATGGTTTGGGTTTATGTGACATGATATGCTAGCTTGAAAAATGGCTGTGTGATTATTCCTGGCTGGGTACTCTGCTGACATAATCTAATGTTTTGCTTTCGCTGTAAAGCCTTTTTGAAATCGGACAGTTTGGTTAGATAAAGGAGAGTCTTGTCTTTAAATAGCTGTAACATAGTCATATGTTTGAAAAGTGTAAGTTTTCGGATTTAGAGGAGTTTGAATTTCGCGCCCCGCCCATCATTGGATATTGGAGCAGACGTTCCGCTAGCGGAACGTGTAGATGTAAGAGGTTTTAAATACTGTAGTTTCTACATTTACTGAAAACAGAACCTTACTAAATTAATTGTGTATCTATGGAAATATTGCAATGCTTTGAAGAAATGCACAGATATGTATTCAATGCGAAAGCCATTATGAAATACACAAATGGCTTTAAATTCTTTATTTCATGACCCATTATTGAAAATGCGGTGAAATTGTCTAACTAAAGAGGAAGTGTGCATTCACCTCACTGTGGCCCTTTGCTTTTTTTAAACCCTTTGTTGCGGCTCCAGATGGACTGGCTCTAAATCTGTGGTTTAACCCAAAAGCTGTCAGAGTGAGAACTAACTCCATGGACAAGTAGCTCTATTTTTGTCCAAGAGAAGAAAGCCATTAAGGCAACAACAAGGGGAGAGGGAGTATTCTATTTCAGACTAGATCACAAAGAAAAGTGGTGTGCTGTCTTGCTTCTACAATGTCTCTTACTTAAAAATAAATATTTGTGGGAAGGGCAATGCTGAGCACATTTTGTTTTCAAAGCCATCCTGTTTGATTACCAAGATGGACGGCCAAGAAGGCTAGTCTTGAGGAATGCTACCGGGACAAGGCAGTTATTTTACTCCCCCATTCCAGAACCATGGTGCTTTTCATGGTAAAGCTAAAGATAAAAACAGAAAAAAATAAGAAAAAAATCTGTGATGCTATCAGTGATGTGAGACACTACTTTACCGCAAATCATTTCACTACCATGAAAAGCCTGAGATAGTATTTTTTTTACTCCTTTTTCTCCCCAATTTCGTGATATCCAATTGGTAGTTACAGTCTTGTCCCATCGCTACACTTCCCTTACAGACTCGGGAGAGGCAAAGGTCGAGAGCCAAGCGTCCTCCGAAACACGACCCTGCCAAGCCGCACTGCTTCTTGACACACTGCTCGTTTAACCTGGAAGCCAGCCGCACCAATGTGTCGGAGGAAACACTATACAACTGGTGACCGTGTCAGCGTGCATGAGCCCGGCCAAACAGGAGTCGCTAGAGCGCAATGGGACATCCCAGCCGGCCAAACCCTCCTCTAACCCGGACGACGCTGGGCCAATTGTGCGTCACCTCATGGGTCTCCCGGTCGCAGCCAGCTGCAACTCAGCCTGGGATTGAAACCTGGATCTGTAGTGACGCCTCAAGCACTGCAGTGCCTTAGACCGCTGCGCAACCCGTACCTCATAGTTTTAAGTGATTTTTTTGTGCCATCAACATCTGAAAATACACACATTATGATACTGCCAATCAAATCCATAAGCTACACATAAACAGCAGAAATTGGTAAACTGTTAAAACATCTGTTTGTGATTTAAAAAGGGCTTTAAAATGACACTTCCTTTTCATGTGTTACCTCAAAAGACAATCCACCTCTTTTCATCTGTGCTCCTTTTATGCAGGGCCAGATAAGGTCTCTGTTCTTAACTCAGGGCCTTTGTATCAGTGGCTGCTGTGGGGCTGAGAGAGAGAGCGAGAACGACAGCGAGAGCGAGTGAGCGAGAGAGAAAGAGAGAGCCTTTACAGTATCCAACTCTGCCTCGATATGGGTTACTTACTGTCTCTCTCATCACCACAGCCTACTGTAGCACTGTAGAGAGAGAGGACTGGACTGTAGAAAGGCTAGTCGAGCCATAGCTACTGAAAAGACTTGGACTGTAACCTTCTGTTACACTTTCTTCAACATAAAAGAATAGCTGATATATACTTACTCACTTTTCTTATTTTCAAGAGCTGATAAAGGATAGCAATTCTGGATATGTTATCTAGTGATCAGTGTAATAAGGCAGCACAACGTATCACAGTTTTGTTCTTGGAGTATTGGAACTTTTTTTATTGTACACAGCAGAGGATCTATGATTTTGTTCTTAGCGTCTCAGTGTTTTTCCCTGAGGTGTTCTTCTGGTGTTTACTGTACAATACCAAAGTAGTGAGAGCACGATATACCGTGGTATAACGCCACTTTTACTTGAGGAACCACTATCTCCATTCACAGGGGGCCACTGGCTTGCTGCAGAGTTAGACTGCACACTGCCGCCTCTCACTCCCTGTCACACCACCTTTTATTTCCAGCCAAAGGTCACCTCCTTGACATGCGGGTCAAGGCCTGCATATCGCTCTGCTCTTAAGACACTGGGTCCCAACTCTGTGACAAGCAGATTATGTATACTTTTCTCATTCACAGAGCAACACCTGGCCTTTTCTGCACAGGACAATGCTTTATTCATCACATTAGAAGCTGCCAGATTAGAGTCTGTATTTTATAATGAAAGTTTTCTCCTATCTGCATCTTCTTTTCTATTCAATTGTTTCCTCTCTTATGTGGAAAGAGTCATAAATACTGCATACTGTAGCTAGCTGCTGCAATGGATTGGTCGGCGCTCTGTCTGTCTATTGGGACTGAATGAGTTTGTGTTTTGTGAGTCATCAAAGGCCTGTGAAAGTAATTCACACTTGAGCAACTTTAGAGGGAGAAGGTAAACTGGAGGGAGATGGATATATGCAAAGGAGACAAGTGGTTTTCTACACACAGATAAGCTTGGAGACGCATCCTATGAAGCCCTCTATATCAAACACAACTCACACTCAGGCCAGGCAAAATCAAAAACACCATGCACATCCAGGATGGGCAGACCAAATCAAGCACATCATGCACATCCAGGATGGGCAGACCAAACCAAGCACACCATACACATCCAGGATGGGCAGACCAAACCAAGCACACCATGCACATCCAGGATGGGCAGACCAAACCAAGCACACCATACACATCCAGGATGGGCAGACCAAACCAAGCACACCATGCATAGCCAGGGATGGGCAGACCAAACCAAGCACACCATACACATCCAGGATGGGCAGACCAAACCAAGCACACCATGCACAGCCAGGGGAGGCTATATCTTGTAATTCAATTTGACTGATTCTTACTAATATTTGGAGACAAAGACAGCTCTGACACCAATCTGAACGTACGTATAGGATTAGACAGGCTAATCCACTTTCACAAAATATCATTGCATTCACAAATCTAAATATTTTTTTTAGTTTGTTTTTAGACAAATAACCTAGACCTCTTTTACTTCACAATCTCTAATGCTCTTGGTTTGGTGTAAAATTGACATACACTTTAAACATCAACATCTATCATCATGGCAGAGCAGGGGACTTTGCTATTATTGTTTCAAGTGTTTACTTGTTTGTTTATTTGTTAATTGTCTGACATTGTAACTGAAGGATTAGTAACCGTAGCAGCACAACACCACTCTGACCAAGGCCTCTGTCTCTGTCTGTGGATCACTGCCACTGGTAAGTGACTATGGTAAACTTTTGTTTCTGTGTTTTGAGGGAATTCCTGTAGAGCTTTTTGCTGGATTGTGAGGATTTTAGGGCTGTAACGGTACACATATAGCAGCTGCCAACACCTCAAATATGTTGACACATTTACGCCGACATCACCCCAGTATACCGGAGCAAGACGGAAACGCAAAGAAACAACACAACATCGTCTCCCCTCTGCATTCAAGCAGCACTTGGCAGTTGATTATGGCTGGATCAAAGGCATTACAAGAGCAATAGGTAGGCTATGTTTATATTTTTTTACAGTCTTTGGTTTATAGCCCCGGATATGTGCCTTTTCTCAGTGTTTGAGAATAAGGGGTTTCAGCACCTCATGAAAGTGCTCGAGCCACGTTACGAACTTCCATCTTGCACCCATTTCAGCAAAGAGGTAGTACCCGCTCTACATAAGCAAACCAAAGCCTAAGTTTTCAATGAATTGGCCAATGCACCCCATCACAATTTCCTCAGAGTGGAAGATGTACCGTGCTACAGACAAGCCCCCTTTATGAGAGTCACAAGTGCACATCTGGAATTGAAGGAGGCAGTGTCATGGTGCATTAGTAATAAAGTGGGAAGAGGGAATGTACCACACACGACTGAGAAAAGTTCACCTGAAAGGCCCTCAAATGGTAATTACTAGTGGGAAACTCGCCTATCATCCTGAGCACCCACATCTCACACGTTGTGACCTCTGACGTCATCTACTTAAGAAGTGGCCTATATAACAGCATTTTCAGCAGTTACAAAAAACAAAATATTATTTATTAAAAGCAATCTATTAATGTGATTTGTGTTTACAAGCATGATAGCTGTACTTTAAGTTTATGGTTGACAACGCTTGTTGGCCATTAGCCAATCTGCATTTCTCAAATCACATGAATGCATCCAACTAATATTTACAACTTCACAACTGGGAAATTCCCGCCTCCCACATGGTTACAAGCATAGCATCAGCGTGGAAACTTGAGAGGCCCAACATAACAATCCGGTCACAACGGACAATACAAGGAACATTGGGAATGCTGAATATTGTGAATGGCATTTCATTTTCCCGCAGTACCGAAACCGAACCGTGACCCCAAAACCACAATACGTACCGAACCGTGGTTTTGGTGAACAGTTACACCACTAGAGGATTTGTGCGCAACTCAGAGAGAGAGAGAGAGAGAGAGAGAGAGAGAGAGAAATAGAGAGAGAGAGAGAGAGAGAGAGAGAGAGATAGATAGAGAGAGAAAGAGAGAGATAGAGAGAGCGAAAGAGAGACACAGAGAGAGAGAGAGAGAGATAAATAGAGAGAGCGAAAGAGAGACAGAGAGAGAGAGAGAGAGAGAGAGAGAGAGAGAGAGTTGACATCATAGGATTTCTATCCAGAAGTAAATCACCTTTCAGTGTCACAGATTATGCATTTTACATTCTAACAATGGATAGGTAGTTGAGCATGAAAATAAAATGAACTGTCTGGTGCACTTAAAATTGTGATAGACAGTGAAATTAGAGGCAGACAGATCGTAAAAGGAGCAGACAGTGATGCACTAAATCATTCAGCGATACATTAACATCTTCATACATTTTGCATCCAATTTGAATCCAATTTTTGTACGTTTCTCTGGCTAATCCTCTGTTATCCTCGGGTTCATTCATTCTCAGCATTCTGTAGAGGCCCCATCCAATTTGTGTTAAAGAGGGGGCCCTGGGGTGTGGAAAGGCTGCAGGAGCAGATAATGGAGCAGGGAAGGTCATGCTCAGTGCCATTGCAGCCTCCTGTGCACAGAGCCTACAGAGCTGTGTTGAGCATTACACTGCGACTGCCAGGGGGTCTCTGACTCACTGATGCCACACGGCCATGGCAAGAGAGCTCAGGAGTCACAGGCCATTGGCACGCCAAGGACAGGGCAACTGCTGTGTAGGATCCAACAGGGGCATCGCAGCAAAGATGGGAGGGTAGCAGGATGGAGGTGGTTGCAACAAGTAATAATAGAGAAATGTATTTAGAGTTTGAGAGAATGCTCTGGATGTAGTACCTCCACCTAGGATTTAGTTGTCTAAAATATAGTTAACAGTAACATTGCACAGTTCCCAGACACTGTTTCTGACCGAGTGTGTCCTTGGGGTTTTGGTGTTCTTTATTTAAAATGAGTGTAGACGATGTCAACGTTCACTCAGTGGAGTTAATGAAGATTAACCAATTCCTGTTTGAAAGGCAAGTGTACTGATTAAGCTCTGAGGTGGCCATTACCTCCACTCTGATTAGGAGCAGAGGATTCTGGGCACATTACTTGGCGACAAACAAACACTCTGGCTTTCCAATTACACTCACAACTAACTCATAGTTACAGTTCTCTTCCTCAGGCCATTTAAATGACTGATTGGTAGTGGACAAAACACAATCAATCAGTTAAGGTATTTCTTCTGTATTGTTTCAACAGATGTACAACCGAATGTAATTCTAAATAAAGGCTGGTTTATAGTACCTTTAGAGTCCCTCAAAGAGCACGTAAAAAGCAGATAATTTGTTGACATTGACAGCACAGCCACCAGAGAAAGGATAGAGAATGTATGGTGCAGATAGATGACATAGAGGTGAGTCAATGGGTTCATATATCCCAGCCTAGTGAGTAAACACGTCCGCTACACCACTCTGATCCAACCCAAATAAACTAATAGGGAGATGGCAGAGACTAGAGGGTGGCTGTTTTGGCAGAAGAGGAGAGAGATATGATTGAATGTCTTGTAAAATCGCCCACTAAAACAACCTTCAATGTCAGAGGTATTTGAGGGCCCATGTTTGGTTTGACATCTAAACTTCAAGCAGAAGAAGAGCCGATTTATTCAGCTCCTGCATAAGCCTGTGTATATTATGCAATAAAACATCCACGTCCATCCATTTTGTTGTTGTCTCCTTTACAGGGCCTGCCCGTTTCACATCAGCCAAATTCCCTTTTTGTCCATCACCACAGATCGACATTTTGACTGTTCTCTCTGCTAATGCAGTCTGGAACCAACAGGACCCTGAATAGCTTCTACCCCTGAGCCACAAATAAGGCTGTTAAATAGTTAGTTAAATAGGTAACCAAATAGCTACCCAGACTATCTGCATTTACCCTTTTCGCACTAACTATTTTGACTCATCACATACACTGACTGCTGCTACTGTTTACTATCACTTTATTCCTAGTTATATGTACATATGTACCTCAATTACCTCGTACACCTGCTCAGTACTGGTACTCCTTGTATTTTTCCAAGTTATTATTACTCATTGTGTATCTGTTATTACTTTTATTATTGCGTGTTTTACTTTTCTATTATTTCTCTATTTTCTTTCTCTCTGCATTGTTGAGAAGGGCCCGTAAGTAAGCATTTCACTGTTAGTCCACACCTGAGGTTTGCGAAGCACGTGAAAAATATTTGATTTGAAGTCCAACAATAAATAAAAGGTGCATTCCATCACAGAAAATGACACCCCTTAGAAGGAGTTTTGAAGGCTAGATGCTGGCATTGGGCATTTGTATTTGCTGATGACAACACAGCAAATGAAGTGTGTGTATCAAATACGTGATCCAGATATCTAGCATCTACAGTACTTGGCAGATTTACCGCCTGAGAATGAGAACAACACTAGACGTTAATCAAACCAATACGGCTAACCCTTTAATTTCTAAATGCTCTCTGACTCACTCATCCCCAGCTCAGTAACAGCCTCACTCTCGATCACAGAGAGGTGTCAAGACTCCTGACAGTCTATCTACCTCACCACAAAGAAGTCAATGGGCCTTGAAAATATGCACCTGTCACTTCATTGCCTCTTCTAATGCATTTAGCTCTGATTTCTCCAATAGATGCTGACAGTTACTCTCAGAGACTCCATTCTGATGCTCTGTGAACCTTTGTCCAGCCACCTGTGCATAATCTCTTCATTACGAAACGATGCAAAACAAATGTGCATGCCAAAAAAATCTATCCAGCAGAGAAGCACTTTTGGGGGTACAATTCAGTTGTCAGCTTGCCTTGAAAATACAGTATCATCATCATAGTACGTAATAAAGCGGCAGAATATAATCATATTGAGTTAAATGTACTGGTTAACCTAAAATCCTCCAAGCACGACATATTGCATTAATATCTAATATAATGTTGTGCTGGCTTAGCATTTTCTCCGCGGGCTGGCTGCTACTGCAATAACATTTCTATTAATGCGGTAATGAAAACATAATACTTTTGCTGCTTCAAAGTAATATTTGAATAACTCATAATTAGATAAGTTTCTCATTTTGCTGAAAGTCGATTTTCTGTATGTTGGACCTAGACACCAACAGTAAGATGTGTTCTCTGTACAGTGGGAAACCAGCCAAGCAAAACTTGAAATATCTGATATGAAAGTTTATGAACTTCAATTTGAGTACAGAGCATTTTGTTCTAAAGAAAATAAGTCAGTGATAATGTGATTATCCCAATGCTGAGTGTCTGCCTTCTACAGCCTGTCATGAGTTGGGGGTCCCACCCACAGTTATGAGAGCACAGTTGTGAATGCTGCATGGTAAACCAGACAGAATGATGATCCAGAGGTTCTCTGTTTTGACATCACAAGGCTGGAGAAGGGAGAAGGCACAAACACTGAATCAGCCTCAACATCAATTATTACAATGAATTGCCCTCAGTTAAACTCTCTGAACATATTACTCAATCCCATCAGTAACCATTACAGTACATCCCATTATCAAATGCAATGAAGGGTCAAGCTCAATGAAAGGAACTCAATTAATGGGCATATTGTTGTCAATTTAAGTGTTTTATTTAGTTTACTCTGCTTCCCAGAACATCCAGGTAGACTTAAAGGTAAACCATGAGGGAATCAAAGACAACCCAGAGTGGAGCCCTTATTTAGGTATAAACTGCTATACAGTAAATCAGTGGGCAACCCATCAATATTCTCCTTTAGATCTCCCATCCATTTACTAGAGGTTCTGGAGGGGGGGTGCTACTGAGATTACACACAGAGGGACTCATTACCTCCACACTATCAATGGAACCTCAGCTGAAACTCACAGAAAAACAAAGAGGATTTTACAATTGCCTTTTAATCTATTGGCTTTGGCCATGTTTCTCACCTTCCTCCAGGCAGCTTTTTAAACCATTTAATCTTCTGTTTATATTTTGCTTCCCCTTTCTCATTGCAGGATCTGTGCCTGCTGAAAGTGTGCCACTTGCAACTCTTATCACCACTGTCAGGGAACAAAGGTGAGTGGATCCCACACTCACTGCATATGAACATATAGCTCACACTATGACACATTCATTGTTAAGAATTATACGACTGGGGTTAATTATGTGATTGTGTACACATTCTTACTGTCAGAAAAATCCTAGAAGCCTATGGTGATTCCTCGACGGATATAGTTCATATGGGGACAGTCACAGCACATGAAGGAGGAGACAGCATGGTTTGTGTGCTAAGTACTTATGAGGCCGATTGTAGAAAATCCATGCTCGATCCTCTATTGGATCTTGATAAGCTGATGGATGAGAGCTAGGGATGGCATATGGGCTATTTTCCCCAGCCAGAAGTCCCATTGGGACACAGTTCAGTTTCAATTAAAAGAGGGGTGAGTTTCAGAGGAGATATTACATTTTCAACTTTGGGAAGAAATTAGAAATACATTTTTATTTAATTAAGTAAAATAATTGATATTTTAGCTCCTGACAATGACTGTTTTATGAGGTACTGTAGCAATCTGCCTAGTCTGAATGTGTTATCTCACAGTGCGATTCATTATGTTGAGTAAGTATTTTTTTCTGTGTGTATGTGCTCTGTAATTAAAGTGCATAAAATTCACCAGTCAGTGGCGTAGCGCAGTTTCGCGAGCCCCCATGCAAGGTCTGAGCATCATGTACCATAGAAGCAAAAATAACTTTCCGTACTGGGATCACACAAAAGTGCTAATTTATGTAATGTTTTTGAGGCAATTCAATGTTCTTTTACAGAGAAAAAAAATACAGAGAAAAACAATTATAACGGTTATCTCAACTGTCCCACTGGGCATAGACGTCAGTTTAACATTTAGTTTGGATTTACATTTGGTTGAGTTATCAAGTAACGGGAATTCAACGTGAAATCAACAAAAAAATGTTACCCTGTCATTGGATTTAGGTTAAAAGTTGGGTGAAAAAAAGACAAAATTCCCTTATGTAGATAACTAAAGCGTGGGGGCCTCCCTCCCATGGGCTGCAGGGGTGTATCCTATGCCACTGCCACCAGCATAGAATATGTGTTCACATGCACGCACACACACACTATCTCGCTCCCTCTCTCGCTCCCGTTTTCTCTCTCTTCTCTCTCTCGCTCCCTTACTGCTGATTTTCATCATTAATAGTGGAAATACAATCTCCTAAAAAAGTAAAATCAGTGAAAATGTAAATTCCAACTACAGTAATGACTTGCTTGAACATGTCACGGCTGTCTGAGGATGAAGGAGCGGACCAAAGCGAAGCGTGTGTATCGTTCCACATTTTCTTTATTAAACTGTGAAACTATGCAATACATACAAATAAACTGAATGAACAAAACAACAAACCGTGACGAAGTTACAACATACACTTACTCAAAAACAATCTCCCACAAACCCAGGTGGGAAAAACAACTACTTAAGAATGATCTCCAATTAGAGACAACGTTGACCAGCTGCCTCTAATTGGAGATCATCCCAAAAAAAGCCCAACATAGAAATACAAAACTAGAACATAACAAGATAGAAAATCTAAACTAGAAAAAAAAATTGTTACGCCCTGACCTACTCTACCACAGAAAATAACAGCTTTCTATGGTCAGGACGTGACAAAACAAATATAAAAGACCCCACAGATGATAAGCAAAGAGATAAAAATATTCAGACAAAATATTATGTAAAATCTTTTCAGTCCATTAAAGATCAGTCTTCCGATGATTTATTTAATTTATTATTTAAAATGTATTCTTTGTGTTTCCTCTTAAACCACTTCCTGCTCTCACAGACCAAAAGCACATTCCACAGATGGCATTGAAATTAAATAGATATTTGAAAATCATGTTTTACAAGCGCACACAGAGGGTAGTTTCACACAGCCTTTGAAATGCATGTAAAATGTTCTTACATTACCTTATAGTCTACTGAGTGAATTGATCAGAGACTACTAACATTTAGGATTCCAAATCAGGAAGTATAACCTCTAGCACAACTCAAGGCAAGGGAGACAGGAGGTTTTTCTTGTGTCCTCATTGAACCAATATGGTAACCAATTATAATTCCATTACTCTCTATAAGGTGTAGTACACCTTGGAGATAACCCTCTGGGCAAAAACTGGTTGAATCAGAATTGTTTACACATCATTTCAACAACAAAAAATCTATGTGATGACAATGAATCGATGTGGAAAACTGATTGGATATACAAAAAGTCCTCGTTACAAGGGAATTTAATATTCTTTTCACCCAGCTTTTAACTTAAATCCAATGACTGGGTGACATTTTTTGTTGATTTCACATTGAATTCACGTTAGTTGATAACTCAACCAAATGTAAATCAGAACTATATGTTGAACTGATGTTTTTACCCAGTGGGACAGTTGTGATAGCCTTTACTAAGTGCTCTCCATGAACAATCTGTCAAAGGAATACTTTTTTTCTCTGTACAGGAATTGCCTCAAAACGATTACAGAAATGAGCACTTTTATGTAAGGAGAGTTATTTTTGCTGCTATGGTACATGATGTTATGTGGAGCTTCCATATTACGAGTTCCAACATTTTCTTATTTATGACAGGCTTAACCATAGGGAATAGGGCTAATTTAAAATGTAGAGGAAAACCATCCTCCATCGTGTTCTGCCCAGCCACCTATTGTCAGAAAAACTGTTCTAGTTCTCATAGTAGGCCTGTGATCAAAGAGATGATGACAGAGACAGATCTGTGGCTGAGTGACTACAACAGGTCTTTATGCTGCTGAGTTTGATGAAGACTTGAGGAGGTCCACCTGAATAAAACTCAGGTGAATCTCAGTCATAATACTGAGTAATTAACAACTTATAGCTACTTAGTAATTCACATCAGTATTACTAATTCACTCTGAGATTCAATCTGCTATCTAAAGTTCCAAAGCTATTACCTGTACATTTTCTGAATACACCCACTTCTGTGTTGTAATTGTAAAGATTTTAGGATTCTACAGAATAAAGAAGAGATGAACAACAACCAGAGAGCGACAACGCAGAAAATGTTTGACATGCTCAAGAGAAAGAAATCTTCCAAGGAACAGTCCAATCAGTAGTGCTAATCCAGTGGAGCGGAAGGATTCTCAGTTTGCCATTGGGCTCATCTCCATACCTCGTACAGCTAAACACTGAGATTTTTCTGGCCCTCTGAACTGAACCATGCAAATATGCCATTTGCAGAGGGATTGGATTCTATATGTTTCCACTCTGTAGTGGGAGAAACTGATGAGCAGTGAAGACATACAATCTTACACAATATACACCTCTGTGACCAAATTTGTGACTCGTTTCAGGAAACTAGTTCCGTTGGAAAAAGTGATGGGCTACTTTCTGCTCACGCCACGGTCAGACCGAACTGGAGTGACTTGACACAACGCTGGTCAAACAAGATGTAGCTATAAACAAAACAGAGTTAAATGGTTCCAGTCTGTCGTGAAGCATTCATCCATGTGTACGTGTACGGGTAAGAGTCTAGCTACATTTTCAGATCTAATTTTCTAATTTTGTCAGAAAGTAGTTTTTATTGCGAGAGGAAGGGTACTGTTACTTAGCTAGCAAATGTTGGCTTGCTGGCTCACTAGCTAACGTTACGTGTATGATCTGTGTAGTAATATTATTCGAATCAGAAATCCTTGTGCATTGCTAGTTATAGCCTAATGTTAGCTAGCTAACATTGAACCTACTTTGTTAGCTTTAGCTTCCTGCAGATTCATACTACAGCTTTGATAATGTTTGTATTGGTAGTAGTACGAGTTGGGATTATGCCGGTTCATTGTTTGGCTAGCTAGCACCTAGATTTTGGCTGGATTATTACATGACCCATCAAGTTAGCCAGGTGTGTCTGGGGGTGATTACAGCCATCTATTGTATTCCATGAACATGTGTACATATCTAGACAACAGTGACCCATCCACTTAGCTAGATGTGGCTGGGGGGAGGTTATAGCATTTCCTTCACATGAACCATCAATTTAAACAAGTGTGTCAGGTAAGCGTCATCTAATAATGACAAAATATTTATTAAATATTTTTATCTGGACTCTTTCTGTTTTTTATATTGCTACTATGCAAGTAATCAGTTCACTGCACCGTTTACACCTTCTGTATCCTGTGCATGTGACAAATAGACAAATAGATTTTATTTGAATTAGCGTATGGTTACCAGATAGCTTCACATGTGAATCCTTAAAGAGATGAGTGGGGCAAAGGCTTAATAAGAGGGTGTGAACGATGCTGAATGGGTGTAGACAAAAGAAGAGCTCTACAGTAGCTGCAGGATTGGGGAGTAACAGATTACAGCATCAATGCCTTCCTCTTGCAGGAACTGCTGACACACTCCAGCCACATGAGGTCTAGCATTGTCTTGCATTAGGAGGAACCCAGGGCCAACCGCACCAGCATATGGTCTCACAAGGGGTCTGAGGATCTCATTTCGGTACCTAATGGCAGTCAGGCTACCTCTGGCGAGCACATGGAGGGCTGTGCGGCCCCCCAAAGAAATGCCACCCCACACCATGACTGACCCACCGCCAACCGGTCATGCTGGAGGATGTTGCAGGCAGCAGAACGTTCTCCACGGCGTCTCCAGACTCTGTCACGTCTGTCACATGTGCTCAGTGTTAACCTGCTTTCATCTGTGAAGAGCACAGGGCGCCAGTGGCGAATTTGCCAATCTTGGTGTTCTCTGGCAAATGCCAAACGTCCTGCACGGTGTTGGGCTGTATGCACAACCCCCACCTGTGGACGTCGGGCCCTCATACCACCCTCATGGAGTCTGTTTCTGACCATTTGAGCAGACACATGCACATTTGTGGCCTGCTGGAAGTCATTTTGCAGGGCTCTGGCAGTGTTCCTCCTGCTCCTCCTTGCACAAAGGCGGAGGTAGCGGTCCTGCTGCTGGGTTGTTGCCCTCCTACGGCCTCCTCCACGTCTCCTGATGTACTGGCCTGCCTCCTGGTAGCGCCTCCATGCTCTGGACACTACGCTGACAGACACAGCAAACCTTCTTGCCACAGCTCGCATTGATGTGCCATCCTGGATGAGCTGCACTACCTGAGCCACTTGTGTGGGTTGTAGACTCCGTCTCATGCTACCACTAGAGTGAAAGCACCGCCAGCATTCAAAAGTGACCAAAACATCAGCCAGGAAGCATAGGAACTGAGAAGTGGTCTGTGGTCACCACCTGCAGAACCACTCCTTTATTGGGGGTGTCTTGCTAATTGCCTATAATTTCCACCTGTTGTCTATTCCATTTGCACAACAGCATGTGAAATGTATTGTCAATCAGTGTTGCTTCCTAAGTGGACAGTTTGATTTCACAGAAGTGTGATTGACTTGGAGTTACATTGTGTTGTTTAAGTGTTCCAATCACGGCGCAACGCTCCGTTTTTTCTGCTGACTTGCCCTACCACCACAGAAAGCCCTGAGCTGAGCTAAAACACCTGCATTTTGGACCTGCTTTACTCAAGAAAATAAAAAAGAGACCATGTTTGTATGCGGCTTTATTAACTCAATGATCTATATATTTGTTTTACATTGTTTGCAAACTGATATGTGACACGTATTAATGCCAAAATAACATGCAATACAGGCAAGCCCAAAATAACTACCTTTTTTGCAAAAATTTGGGGCTCAAAACAGGTAGAACCCACCTACCCTGAATGATGGGTCGCCACAGCATGTAAGGGATTACAAAAAGCAGTAACTGTAATCCGTTACGTTACCAGCAAAAATATTGTCATCAGATTACAGATACTTTGGAAAAACTAGATGATTACTTCAAGGATTACTTTTAAATTCAGAAAGAATCTTTGACACTTCTCTGTTTTCTCAATGACATTCAAATTAGCATAGAAAAAGTTTAAGTTTGTTCCATCTGAGTGAGTCTGAGAAGTCAGAGACCAGTATGATGACACACCAAATGGGTTTTATGGATCATGGGAAAAGAGCAGGAATAGGCTTTCGTAGGCTACAGTCCAAGATAAGTCTTCCAATGGTACGACTGCTGTTGGCAACCAAAGATTATCCAACTTGAATAAGGAAGTAAGGATGACAGCAGTGGTGTAGTCTATGGCTATACGGATATCACTTATTATTTTTATCTACACAGCGCATTGATGTGAATCACACTGCTGCTGTCTCATTTAGCAATTTATTATTGTGGTTGTTGTGGATGGCTGTTCACAAATCTAAATGTGTATTTGAACCCAATAATGGTTGAATTCAAGAAGTTTAAGCTGCCTATCAATCATTGTTTTTGAAACCAGTGGATAGCCAGTGAAAAAAACTCACTCCTGCAACAGCTGCACAGTGCGGATCCCAGCCTATGGAATAAAAATGGGGCTTTTATTGCTGACTCTAATTCATGCTGATACGCTTTTTTAATCCATAAGCCTAATGGACACATGTTCAAGCTTGCACACTTTTGATAGACTTAAAGGGGCAGTTGCTACATCCATTTTTGGACTTATAAATTATATATGTATATATATATACACTACCGGTCAAAAGTTTTCCAACACCCCCATTTTTCAATTTTTTTTTGAAATTTAAGCAGTTCAGGTCCAGTGAATAACCTGAAATGGTAAAAAAGTAAGCGGTAAACTGCCAGAGGTTAAAAAAAAAGGTTTAGGTTACCAGAAACTGAAAAATAATGTACAATTCAGAGTCATAAAAAAAGGCCTTTTCAGGGAACAAGCAATGGGTTAACAACATATAGCTGCTCTGCAGCAATGGGAGAAAATTAAGCCTTGAAAGTTGATGCAAACAATTCCTACAGGTGTCACAATTTTTGTTGATTATTTACAAACCCTCTGCGTCCCGTCCTGACCAGAAAAAGGGGTTATTTGTCATTGTAGTTTGGTCAGGGCGTGGCAGGGGGTGTTTGTTTTGTGTGTTTCGGTGTTTTTGGTTTAGGTTCAATGTTTTCTATTTCTATGTTTAAATCTAGTTTTCTATTTCTATGTTGGGTTTTTGGTAGGACCTCCAATTAGAGACAGCTGGTTGTCGTTGCTTCTAATTGGAGGCCATATTTAGTTGAGGTTTGTTTCACTTGTGTTTTGTGCTTGGTTATTTTCTGTATAGCCTGGGAGCCTTATGGAACTGTTTTTCGTCATTTGTTTATTTTGTTTAAGTGTTTTCTTTATATAAGTTAAGAAGATGAGCACATTACCAATAAGGGCTCCGCAGCGTTGCCGGCGAGAGTTGGCCGGCAGCCAGGAAGAAGTGTGCCGGTACAACGGATCTGGTCTCCAGTGCGTCTCCTCGGTCCGGTTTACCTTGCGCCTGCTCTACGCACGGCAGCCCCCATCCCCAGCACAGCCCAGTTCGCCCTGTGCCAGCGCTCCGCCCGTGCCGGGCTACAGTGACCATCCAGCCAGGATGGGTTGTGCAGGCCGTGCGCTCCAGACCTCCAGTGCGCCTCCAAGACCCAGTGTACCCTGTGCCTGTTCTGCGCACTCTACCTCCAATGCGCCACCATAGCTCGGTAAGGCCGGTGCCTGCTGTGAGCACGCAGTCCGAAGTACGTCTCCCCAGTCCGGTGAGACCAGTTCCAGCGCCCCGAAGGAAGCCTCTAATGATGGTCAATGGTCCGATGTCTCCAGCGATAATCCATGGCATGAAGCCTCCAGTGATGATCCATGGCCCGGAGCCTGTAGTGATAATCCATGGCACAAAGCCTCCAGTGATGATCCATGGCCCGGAGCCCGTAGGGATGATCCAAGGCACGAAGCCTCCAGTGATGATCCATGGCCCAGAGCTTGTAGGGATGATCCATGGCACGAAGCCTCCAGTGATAACCCATGGCCCGGAGCCTCCAGTGATTATCCATGGCACAAAGCCTCCAGTGATTATCCATGACGCGGAACCAGTAGTGATGACCCATGGCACGGAGCTTGCAGCAAAGGTCCCCAGTCCGGAACCTACAGAGACGCTCTTCAGCCCAGAGCCTCCAGCGACGCTCCTGAGCCTCCAGCGACGCTCCTGAGCCTCCAGCGACACTCCTCGGCCCTGAGCCTCCAGCGACGCTCCTCAGCCCGGAGTCTCCAGCGACGCTCCTCAGCCCGGAGCCTCCTGCGACGCTCCTCAGCCCGGAGCCTCCTGCGACGCTCCTCAGCCCGGAGCCTCCAGCGACGCTCCTCAGCCCGGAGCCTCCAGCGACGCTCCTCAGCCCGGAGCCTCCAGCGACGCTCCCCAGCATAGAGTCTTCTGAACGGGAGCTACGCCCAGAGCCAGAGCCACCTCCGTAGTGGGAGGATTGGGAAGGGGGGGTGTAGCACAGGGACCGTCGTTGACGGTGGCCACCCTCCCTTCCCTCCCTTTAAGTTTGGGGTTGTTTTTATGGGGTTTTTGTTTTTGAGGTGCATTCGGGGTCTGCACCTTTGGGGGGGGGGGGGGGGGGGGGGGTACTGTCACGTCCTGACCAGAAAAAGGGGTTATTTGTCATTGTAGTTTGGTCAGGGCGTGGCAGGGGGTGTTTGTTTTGTGTGTTTCGGTGTTTTTGGTTTAGGTTCTATGTTTTCTATTTCTATGTTTAAATCTAGTTTTCTATTTCTATGTTGGGTTTTTGGTAGGACCTCCAATTAGAGGCAGCTGGTTCTTGTTGCCTCTAATTGGAGGCCATATTTAGTTGAGATTTGTTTCACTTGTGTTTTGTGGGTGGTTATTTTCTGTATAGCCTGGGAGCCTTATGGAACTGTTTTTCGTCATTTGTTTATTTTGTTTAAGTGTTTTCTTTAAATAAATTAAGAAGATGAGCACTTTACCCGCTGTGCCATGGTCTGTCCATTACGACGATTATGACACTCTGCCTGTATAAAAGCAGTGTTGGAGCAGACTGTGTTACTACACCCTCTTAAGCATTATTTGGACAATATTGTACTGCAGGAAGTAATATATTACTATCAAAATGGCAAGAAAAAGGCAATTAACAAAGGAAGACAGACCATTATAACCCTTAAAAGTGTAGGTCTTTCCTTTAGAGAAATTGCAAAGAAAGCCAAGGTGTCAATGAGTACAGTTTCCTACACAATCAAAAGGCATTTGGAAACTGGAGGGAAATCTAACCCAAAGCCACAAAATAATCAGAAGACAAGTTTCTGAGAGTCAACAGCTTGTGTGATAGGCGGCTCACAGGACAATAGCTTGAAGTACAGCTTAACACTGGTCGAAGTAAGCAAGTCTCAGTTTCAACTGTGAAGAGAAGACTTTGAGCTGCAGGTTTGACAGGTCGAGTGGCAGTAAGAAAGCCATTGCTAAGATGGGAAAATAAGAAAAGAGGCTTGCCTGGGCCACGAAGCACCGCCAGTGAACTACTGAAGTCTGGAAGAAGGTCAAATGGACCTATGAAATCTTTGGTTCATCATGCAGGTTTTTGTATGCCATCGAGTAGGCGAAAGGATGGTTCCTCAGTGTGTGACACCAACTGTCAAACATGGAGGAGGAAGCGTGATGGTCTGGGGCTCTTTGCTGGATCCAGAGTCTTCGACTTGCACAGAGTGAGTGGCACCCTGAACCAAAACGGCTACCACAGCATTTAGGTAGCGCCTTGCAATGCCCTCTGATGTTTGCCTAGTTGGTAAGGGGTTCATCTTACAGCAAGATAATGACCCAAAACATACCTCTAGGCTATGTCAGAACTACCTTAGATGAAAAGAACAAGACGATAAGCTTCAAATCGTGGAGACTTAAACCCCATCGAGCTGGTTTGGGATGAACTGGGCAGAAGGGTGAAAGCAAAGCAACCTACAAGTGCAACTCATTTGTGGGAACTTCTGCTACAGTGATGGGAAGAACATACCAAACAATATTTGATTTCCATTGTATAAAGAATGCTACGAGTGTGTTTGGCTGTTATGTCTGCAAAAGGTGGCTTCTTTGATGAGTCAACAATGTAGATATAATTTTATTAAACAAAACAATTCAATGATTTATTTTTTCTCTCCAATTGTTTATTTGTTCTATGCTTTAATTTCAGAATACATAAAACTGTGTGAGTTTCAATAAAAACTGGAAAAATGTAGGTATTCTAAAAGTGTATATATATATATATATATATATATATATATATATATATATATATATATATAATAGTAGTATATGTATATATACAGTACCAGTCAAAGGTTGGGACACACCTACTCAAGGGTTTTTCTTTATTTTTACTATTTTCTACATTGTAGAATAATAGTGACGACATCAAAACTATGAAATGCCTTCAACCTCAGGAAGCTAAAGATATTTGGCTTAACACCTAAAACCCTCACAAACTTTTACAGATGCACAATTGAGAGCATCTTGTCGGTCTGTATCACCGCCTGGTACGGCAACTGCACCGCCCACAACCGCATAGCTCTCCAGAGGGTGGTGCGGTCTGCCCAACGCATTTACCGGGGACAAACTTCCCGCCCTCCTGTACATCTACAGCACCCGATGCCATAGGAAGGCCAAAAAGATCATCAAGGACATCAACCACCCGAGCCACTGCCTGTTCACCCCGATATCATCCAGAAGGTAAGGTCAGTACTGGTGCATCAAAGCTTGGACTGAGAGACTGAAAAACAGCTTCTATCTCAAGGCCATCAGACTGCAAAACAGCCATCACTAGCACATCAGTGGTGTCTGCCTTTAGACATAGATTAGGAATCACGGGCCACTTTTAGAAATGGATCACTAGCCACTTTAATAATGTTTACGTATCTAGCATAACTCATCTCATATGTATAAACTGCACTCCACAATATTCTATGGTATCTTAGTCACTTTTAAATTGTGTTTACATATTGCATCACCCATTTCATGTGTATATACTGTATTGTATTCTATACTACACCACTGACTGTTAAACAGCCGTCTCCAGTACATCAGAGGCTGCTGCCTATAGACATAGATTAGGAATCACTGGCCACGTTAAGGAAATTAAACACTATCCACATTAATAATGTCCCCATATCTTGCATTACTCATCTCACATGTATAAACTGTACTCTATACTATTCTACGGTATGTTAGTCCCCTTAATTGTGTGTAAATATTGCGTCACCCATCTCATATGTATATACTGTATTCTATAATATGCCACTGTATTTTAGTCCAATGCCGCTCTGACATATATGTATATATATTCTTAATCCATTCCTTACATAGATTTACATGTATTTTGGGTATATGTTGTGAAACTGTTAGATATTACTTGTTAGATATTACTGCACTGTCAGAGCTAGAAGCACAAGCATTTCAATACACCCGCAATAACATCTACTAAACACGTTTCTGTGACCAATAAATTGTATTTTATTTTATTTGGAAATAACACATATGGAATCATGTAGTAACCAAAAAAGTGTAAAAAAATCTAAATATATCTTATATTTGAGATTCTTCAAAGTAGCCACCCTTTGCCTTGATGACAGCTTTGCACACTATTCACATTCACTCAACCAGCTTCATGAGGTAGTCACATGGAATGCATTTCAATTAACAGGAGTGCCTTGTTAAGTTAATTTGTGGAATTTCTTTCCTCAATGCGTTTGAGCCAATCAGTTGTGTTGTGACAAGGTAGGGATGGTATACAGAAGATAGCCCTAGTTGGTAAAAGACCAACTCCATATTATGGCAAGCTCAAATAAGCAAAGAGAAACAACAGTCCATCATTACTTCAAGACATGAAGGTCAGTAAATCGGTAAAATTTCAAGAACTTTGAAAGTTTCTTCAAGTGCAGTTGCAAAAACCATCAAGCGCTATGATGAAACTGGCTCTCATAAGGACCGCCACAGGAAAGGAAGACCCAGAGTTACCTCTGCTGCAGAAGATAAGTTCATTAGAGATACCAACCTCAGAAATCGGCAGATTGCAGCCCAAATAAATGCTTCATAGGGTTCAAGTAACAGACACATCTCAACATCAACTGTTCAGAGGAGGCCTTTATGGTTGAATTGCTGCAAAGAAACCACTACTAAAGGATATCAATAAGAAGAAGAGACTTGGGTCAAGAAACACGAGCAATGGACATTAGACCGGTAGAAATCTGTCCTTTGGTGTGATGAGTCCAAATTTGAGATTTTTGGTTCCAACCGCCGTGTCTTTGTGAGGCGCAGAGTAGGTGAACGGATGATATCTGCATGTGTGGTTCCCACCATGAAGCATGGAGGAGGAGGTGTGATGGTGTGGGGGTGCTTTGCTCGTGACACTGTCTGTGATTTATTTAGAATTCAAGGCACACTTAACCAGCATGGCTACCACAGCATTCTGCAGCGATACACCATTGCATATGGTTTGCGCTTAGTGGGACTGTCATTTGTTATTCACCAGGACAATGACCCAACACACATCCAGGCTCTGTAAGGGCTATTTGACCAAGAAGGAGAGTGAAGGAGTGCTGCATCAGATGACCTGGCCTCCACAATCACCCGACCTCAACCCAATTGAGATGGTTTGGAAAGGAGTGGACCGCAGAGTGAAGGAAAATCAGCCAACAAGTGCTCAGCATATGTAGGAACTCCTTCAAGACTTTTAGAAAAGCATTCCAGGTGAAGCAGGTTGAGAGAATGCCAAGAGTGTGCAAAGCTGTCATCATGGCAAGGGATGGCTACATTGAAAATCTAAAATCTATTTTGATTTGTTTAACACTTTTGGTTACTACATGATTCCATGTGTTATTTCATAGTTTTGATGTCTTCACTATATCCTACAATGTAGAAAATAGTAAAAAAAGAAAAGAAATCCCCCTTGAATGAGTAGGTGTCCAAACTTTTGACTTGTTCTGTATATCCATTGATTCTTGAAGAATATAATTTATAAATGCCTCATGAGCTTAGTTCAACTGTCACACAAAATATATGCTTGTTTTTCTCCAATGTTTGTAAACATTGTAAATGTAAACAAACAATGTATACCCTCATAACATGCTTAAAACAATCATTTTCATATCATGGACGGTCAGCCCTTGCATCCATAGCTCTGTGTATTAATCTGAGAGTCGTTACATTTCTCCAGGCCCATCCATCAACTTTTTACAAAAACAGAGGCGGGATGTCCATTTTGTTATTGTTTCATCTGTGGATTTGCCCTTTAAACAGCTGCATCAAGATATCAAAGTGTCACCAACAAAAAGTGAACCAACAGGCCTATTGCAAATGCTGCATGAGCGCAGCATTTATTTTTCAAATAGAATCAATGAGCCCAATCAGTCCTCCATGACAACAAAATCATAAACAACAGAGTGGAGCTGGCTAATACGTCCTTAGTTTTGGGGTTAAGCTCAGGTAAAACAATTTGGCTAATCTATACTTCCATATTTCCAAGTCCTATTCTTGAAAATCAAGGGGTATAACATTTTGTAACATGTACGCTGGGAGTCGGAAAGCAAGTTCAGGGAGTGTATTTAATAAATAAATGAACATAGAACAAAACAAGAAACACAGGTAGTGTACAGACATGAACACTGGAACAGAAACAATAATGCCTAGGGAAAAAACCAAAGGGAGTAACATATACAGGGAAGGCAATCAGGCACGTGATTGAGTCCAGGTGAGTCTGGTGCGCGTAACGATGGTGACAGGTGTGCGTAATAATGAGCAGCCTGGTGACCTCGAGTGCTCGGAGAGGGAGTATATGTGACACATTTATTGGAATGACTGGAATTCTGATAGACTTTGGTTTTTAATGTAAAGATATAATTTAATCATATTATTTATTATATGTAGTAAGTAGAAAGCAATGGGTTAGAAGAAGCCTTGGCATGCTGACTGCAAGAATGTCCACCAGAGGTGTTGCCAGATAATTTAATGCTCATTTCTCTACCATAAGCTGCCTCCATATATACATTTTTTTGCAGGACCAAAATGGATGACGTAGTACATAACTGTGCACAATTTTCAGAGACCCATTTTGGCTCATGAGCACCACATTCAAAACTGCTGGCTCAATTAATACAAAAGCTCTGGAGCATCACTTTAATTGCCCTCTACCTCTGCATCTTGACTATGGTATCAGCAGCTTGAGTCTCAATAGGCCTTTAGGTTTGGTTGACTCTCACAATAGGCATGTTCACACCAAGACTAAGAACAATGAAGTGTGAAAAGGCCTAAAGTGGTCACAGACTGCAACTTGAAAAATGTTTTAAACACAAATCGAGCAGACCACTTGCTTTGACTCCATTTGCCGAATGCAAACTTGATTCACTGAACAAACTCATATGAACTCTTGTTTGAGATAGATACTTCTGCAACATGTAGCTGGGTATGAGAATGTGCTGTAGATAACTGTTCTAAAAGGAATGACAATGCCATGCTGACATATTAAAATCAGCAGGTACTTTTGTTGGAAGCATTTAGCCTTGAGATGAAAGATTCCCTTGAGGAAGCTATCTGAATAAGGTGTTAACATGGTGAGCAATAGTTCACTACCTGAACAAGCAATACAACATATATTTATGATTTGAGAAGCATAAAATGGCACAAAACCAACGCACAGTTTAAGAATCCCAGAATGAATAAATATTTAATTATTCAAATATCAAAACCATAGAGCTGAGCTGCACGTGTAATGATAACAAATAAACAATTGTTTAAAGTAATGTCACACTTACCCCCTAGAAGTACCATGATTGATTGTAGCGCTCGGAGATGCAACATGTTTATTTTCTCCTTTAAAAAAAATATATTTAGACTTAGTGTTAATGGATCATTCAAAAAGGGAGGCGAATCATAGACTTGGATGCATCGAAACTGACTGCCAGATGTTTACTAATGTCCACTGACCATCCAAATGATAGCTTATTAAGTTCCAAAAGTAATGCCGTTTCTCTCATCCAAAGTGAACAACCCTCAGCAAAATGTGCCCATTGCTGAATACCGAACCTTAATGAAAACGTACCAATGTGTAGGCTAATAAATATTCAGACATAAAAAGACTTGTTAAAATTTGAAAATAACATGCTCAGCGCTATCTAGCGCATAGTGACTTGAGCGCTTCGTTCCGCTTTGTCGACCAAGCTTATTAGGGAGAGTTTTCTTCTTGGGATCATGAATCACCATGGAAGCAGTTGTTAGAAAAATTGAAATTTCTAATGCAGATTTTAGTAGATTTTTAATCCCCTTTCTTCACCCGTTTTTCATCCCTGTCTCCTCTGCATCATTTGCTCAGCGATGTGACTCCCGATATTGAAGTTTCTTGGCGCTGCGTACGGGTTCTTATCGTCGAACCCCAATGATTTCCCAGAGAGTCACTGATACTTTAGCTGCAGAAGACACAAGTTGTGATCGAATTGCACACGATATGTTTTCATATCTTCAGGTGTCCTGTTTCACCCGTAGAAATAAAACGTTTTAAATCACGCATAATTCAGGTTGTTTACAGCGGAAACAAAAAGTAAGAATCCCATGTCGGATACAGAACAACGTAGTGGTTAGGTTAGTTATTGTTTTATATACGTTTTCATCAAACTTCGACACTCTATGTGGCTGCTGACTATGCAGCATGAAGTAATTATTTGCATTTGCCTCAGCTGGTATGTTCCCTGCAGCAGATATAGCCAATTTATAAAGACATGCAATTCTGCTCTCTTAAATCCATCCTCCTGGTACAGTGTACTGTCAACATCCTTTGTATAAAATTCTGAGGGAATTAAACCCACAACTCACAATTTAGATTGCCAAATTCTGGTCTAGGGGGCGTGTAGTGTGAAGTAAAGGCGGACGAACAGCTCAGCACCCTACGCACGCACTTTAAAGCGCATATGTGATGGGGTCCTAATGAAGATAACAGGTTTTGTGATTTATTTTTTTGACATGGTGACATTTTTTGTTGAATTCACGTTAGTTGACATCTCAACCAAAACTAGCTATTGAAATGACGTCTGTGCGCAGTGCGAACTCACTGAGGTAGACAAGATCTAAACTATTTTAAATGAAACCTTTATTTAACGAGGCAAGTCAAGATCTAAACTATTTTAAATTAAACCTTTATTTAACGAGGCAAGTCAGTTAAACTACAATTACGGACGACGCAGGGACAATTTTGCGAAGCACTGTGAAGCCCAACCACAGCCAGTTGTGGTAAAGCCTGGATTCGAACCAGGGTGTCTGTAGTGACGCCTCAAGCACAGAAATGCAGTGCCTTAGACCGCTGCGCCACTCGGGGGCGTACACTAAAATGCAGATATCTAAGAAGAAGTGTATTGACATATTTAACCCATTCCTTACAAACTGATATTCAAAACAAAAATGCCAATTGATGTTGCCAAATTATTCAGGAGTCTTAAATGGAACATATTGATTAGTGTTCTTCGCAATCCGTGTCTAGGGTTCAGTGTCCACTTCCCAGATGATGCTGATTGACAAGCAACAGTGACACCTTGTGGATTACTATACGTAAGTCTTATCTCACGTGCCCGGTTGATGACACACGGCACCGGACGCACGGACGATCTCCATAGTCACTATAGTCGATGAAACGGCGACCAAATATGAGACCAGCCTTTAGGCTACCTCCGCACCTTCTTATGTAATGGTTCTTTGATTCTTTACCTTCATGCAGTCACTGTTATAGCCGTTATTAGGCCCTACCAGTTCTAACCTTTTCTCAGCTAGTACAGTTATTATGCTTTATTAACCCCCTGTTGTGTTTCGGTCGATTTGGACAGACTTACACGTTTTCTCTCTGAAAAATATAGTTAATTTAATCTGATTGTCATAAGGCTCCATGACTTTGTCCACACAGGGCATCTAAACACACAAATACATTTTGATGATTTTCATTACATTTTGGGTGTTTTATTTAACTTTGTACACCTGTGGTGTTCCCTGTCAAAAAATGACCTGTCATTATAAATGAATGGGTGAGACTACAATTAGTGTATAAAATTGAGTTCAGGCACATGCCCATTCAACAGATGGACACACTTCCTCACCCAGACCCCCACATGCATGTGTGTTTGAGTGCACACACACACACACACACACACACACACACACACACACACACACACACACACACACACACACACACCTCACTCTCCTTCTTGGATTCCATGTCAACCCCCACGGGAACCTTTCCCCAATAGAATCTTCCCCCCACGGGAACCACACCTGTTGGCATTCTCACAAACAATCGCAACATTGTTTCAATAATATATAGAACTTTTCTCACAGCTCTGGTATATAAAAGCTTTGTTGAGGCCTTGCACACAATTCATTCTGTGGTAGCACAATGACCAAACAATATACTGTATGTGAGGTTCTTGATCATATCTTTGATCATGACACTGGTGAGGAGGAGAGAGGCCAGGAAACTGATAGGGAAGTAGTCTGTGATAAATAGCACAATATGTTTCATCTGAGTATTTGTTATAGTCAAAATAATCAATACATGATGCTTTTTTTAACTCAAAAACGAGTTGTATGAGCTCAGGTCAATAAGGCCTACAGGCCATAAATAGCAAATAGAAGTTCAAAATGTTCAATGTTCACAAGAGCTTAAGTTGATAAAAATATCTAACACAACATTAGGTGATAATATATGTATTATTATGGATTTATAATCAGCTATAATTGGGCAGTGATTTTGGACCGGGAACGCAGAATGAATTAACATGAAACGACCACAACAGGGGTGTTAAACAACCAAGTTAGGGACTGACTACGTATTTCTAATGAGGGATACCTGGAGAAAAATCAGATCTCTGAAATTAAAATGCATTGCCCTCCCTTCAGTAAAATATATTTTTACCTGACCCTCCCTGAATGCTTGAAATAAAAACAAGTGACCATCCCCTATACCCAAAATAATAATTACAAGCATAAAGTGGATAGCTGAGAACATGCCTACCCTTTACCCCCACTCCGAGAACAGCCTTAGATATGCCGTTTTTGAAACTGTTCTTCGTTTTGTCAGCATTACATGGCAAAGTAGCCAGATTTGCAGACCATCGCAGACAAGGGGGAAAATACATACTGTACATTATAATAAAAGCACTGCATGAATCTATCATCTTATTTGTGGTCCGAGAAAACATTTCCTTTCATAAATGCATTTCATGCAATTCTACGACATTTTACATAACTGGAGACATGCAGCATCTTTTTTAATTCCACAGCCTTGAAATAATAATAATGAATTATTGTTCCTTCTTAGGCTACCTGGCTTGCTCCTGACTGACTTGGAGTTAGTATGTTGTTTGGGCAGGCGGGTATTCTCCACTGCTGAACAGCCAGAATGTGGACAGGCGCATCTCATTAAAATGAGTGTGCTGGCCTTGGTCACAGGAGAGCTCCAGTATCATACACATGTGATCCATGTCTACATCATCCACATCAGCCAGAGTTAAGAATAGAGAGAACGTATCGAAAATGACTATCTACTTGGTCTCTCCAGACGCCTAGCTTTTTCTTGAAATCTGCAATTTTATCTTTTGCTTGGAAAAGGTCTCTTGCGTGTCCCTGCCTGGTTAGGTTGAGCAGCAGTCTCTTGGGTTGGCCTACAGATCCCGATACATAGGTCCCATTGTAATCCATGTCCCATTATGTACTCTTTCAGATCACAGAATATTTCACCTGTAGTTGTATTCTGAGGCAAATCTTTGCAACAAATAAATTCTTCATATACAGTATGTAGTGAATATATACAAGAAGAGGGCATTTTAAATGTCAGTTGTCTCATCTAATTGGATTGCAAACCAATTTGATGTGCGGCTCTGTCTAAAACCTGCATGTGATTTAATATCATCTGCCATATCCTGGATTCTATGCGTGACTGTGTCATTTGAAAGGGGGATTTCACTGATCTTCGTAGCAGCAATTGGGCCTAAAACCACTCGGCAAGCATCAATGACTGAGGGTATGACCAACTTATCAACTATAGTGAAAGGATTCTGACACTTGGAAATGTTATGAGAGAGTAAGTACTGTTTGAATTCTTCAGTAAACTCTCAATTGTCTGTAACATCATTGTGCAGCATTTTTGTTTTGTTGGCCATCTCTTTTTTGTTCAAATAAATCGTCTGTTTTATCCTTGAGATGTGGATGCTTTGTTTAACATTTTTTGATGGCTTCATAGTATCATTGCTGTGGCAAGTCTGACATATCACACAGACAGGTTTCGGTGGTCAGCTGTTATTTTAAACAAATCAGGGAGAGACAGAGACCGTGCAGGCTGCACAACAGGGCTAGCTTGTGTGTGCGTGTGTGTTTAGTGTAACTATACTTAGTCATGGCAACACAATTAGTTTACTGCAGCATGCATAGTTCAGCGCATTGCACAGGTAGAGGAGAGCGAGGTAAGTTGTCACACAGGTAAGTAGTCAAACTGTTCATACCTCCAACACTAGAGGCGCTATCTCAAAAATCAAATAGCTACTTTGTTTGACTACATGTTCTATGGTCAACTTCCTGTTCACATGTGGTCAAGGTCACCCTAATCTGAGGTGAGCACAAGTTTCTTATTTTTCCCTTCAAAAGTAAAAAATTGGCACTTTACAATTTATGCAATAAAACTTGGTTAGGTATGAATGTTCAAAGTTATAATTTTGCACTGTGTAGAGGAGACAATAACATGTATTTTGATACTTTAGCTGCAGTCCTATGTTGAGCTAAACTTGAGATTTAGCCAACATTAGCACACATGTCAGTTTGGGGCAAGTTGTCTCAATGACCTTGGGGTAAAACTTCACAAGTGAAAACTTGCCCCAGTATACATAGACACATAGAACATGCTAAAAAATATTGTGATATTGTGTAATCATAATAGTTTTAAATGTTATTGTAAATGATTATTATATACGTATAGTTTAGAGCAGCAGACATATCCCTGGACTACAGAAGACAGGCTCTGGCATGTGTGTGTGTGTGTGTGTGTGTGTGTGTGCGTGCGTGCGTGCGTGTGTGTGTGTGTGTGTCTACTAACACTACATGCCTACTGTATGAGACAGTATATCCACTGACGTGTCTTTGTCTATGCCGGATTAAGTGATATGACAGGCTATTCTATAAAATCCTTTCTCTGTAATGAATATTACCTGATTGAGCTAATCATGTAAATGTAATTAACTAGAAAGTCGGGGCACCACAAAAGAGTGTTTATAGAGCTGTTATCTTCCGAATAAACTCTTAAAGACCTAGTAATATTTTACATCAATAGCAGTCAATATTAATCGTCACCTTATTTCAGTCTCATCTGAAAGTTGTAAATTCTTGGTTATCTTCACGAACCCTGGCTAACAAGTTGAATCAGCAATACAAAATTGGGTTTAGTTATTTATTTACTAAATACGTAACTAATCACACAGAATTACATATACACAGAATGCAAATTATGTCATACAGAAACCGTCCCTGGTGGACGGACCCTTTATGACTGAGGAACAAAGGGAGAAGCTATGCTATCGTAAATACAGTATCTTATGCATTCTAAATTACCGCCCATTTGGAAAATGAAAATGCAATAAATATTAACTCTGAGCTGCGCTTGGTAGGTTGGTAGGTTGGTTGTAGATGCTGGCCGTGTTGGCCAACAGAGATCTTCCTGTCCTCGGAAGAATGTCACCGGTGATAAATTGGATATGTTGTAGTATCGTTGTTGTGTGTTAGACTGGGTACGTCATCCGTCCTTTCCTAGCCCACGTTTACAACGGCCGCTGCTAACTCAACGGCTAGGAAGTATCACTTCTGTAGTGAATAAGAGTTCAAAGTTCATACCATTCGCAACCAAAGCTCACGTTCAGGTTGGCTTCGTTCTGTAGTTATTATCTGAATCCTTCTGACATCGGACCGTCGCCCTAATGTACCCGGAACAGAAAGTTATTCGCCCTTTTAACGCAGAGGCTGCAGGCCTCACGTACTCGGAACAGAAGGTTACATTTCGTCAAGGTCTTATGTAGTGGAGGGAGAGAAGGGTGTGTTTCATAGTTTATAACCCATGTCTCTTCACAGGGGCGGGCCACTGATTGAGCAGGGCTCTAACCTTATGAAAGCCCAATTCTCTCATTTGGAAGCTAAAATTACATTTAATCTTTTCACAAATAGTTTAATATTTAAACATTTAAATTGCACAACAATTCCATGTGAATCTGATAACTAGAATGTGTAGACTTTCCCAGATACAGTTTATGTCGTCCTGTCATCAGTCATAATGTCTCAGATGACAACCGAACTGGCATCATATTCATTAAGTACCAACGCATATTTTCCACTGGTAGGATTACCGAAATATGGTTCCTTTCCCCCCACCATTTGATGTTCCCAGACTCTCTATGTTTAACAAAGGCTATTCAAGAGTCCTTCAGTCGAGTCAAGAGAGAGAGGGGAGAAAGGTATTTATGGGGGGGTGTCATAAACCTTACCCACAGGCCAACGTCATGACACCACACACACACACAAACTGCTTTATACAGTGTCATGAATTTAGTGTGGTGTTATGAATTGCATTGTGGCAACAAGGATACTAGACAGGGAGGTGGGCGTAATAAGCCTATAATGAATATGTAATTGCAGTGAGGAAATGTGTTTTTGAAGGAAAGAAGAAAGGAAGGAAGGAAGGAAAGAAATAGGGGAAGGGAAGAAAGATGGTTAGAAATTATAAAAGCAAGACAGAGAATGGCAGCACACCACCTGCCATAATGTTAAAGGCAGTGAGGCAGGTGAAGTTGCAGAACAAATAAATCAGGATTACAGTGAAGGATTGTGACATAAATTACTGTACTCTGACTCTGTATTGTCAAAAGGTTACCAGAGAAGAAGTTGAAAGTCAGACAGCCACGCCAACAAGAGTGGTTGTCTATTCAAAGCCACGGCAGGTTTTTTCACCTGATTTGGAGATGCAGCTTGTTCAGTACATTACTAGGTCAGCTGACATTTATTTTGTCTATCACCAAGTGAGGTCAGAAGACTTGCCTACCAGTTTGCTGTGGCACACCAGTTGAAGTTCACGCCAATGTGGACAGAAAAAGAAAAGGCCAGCTCGGAGTGGAAGCCCTGTTTACTCCTTTTGGATAACCACAAGTCTCATCTGTCCATTGATGGACTCAATTATGCCAAAGAAATTGGCATAATTATGCTGTCATTCCCACCCCATTGTTCTCATCAGCTTCAACCCTTAGACAGGTCTGTCTACGGGCCGCTAAAGAGGCACATCAAAACCGTGTGTGACGCCTGGATGAGGAACAATCCCGGGAAGACAATGTCAATTTATAACATCACAGGGATTGTGGCAATCGCCTATCCTCTGGCTGCAACCCCCTTGAACATTCAGGCTGGCTTTAGGGTGGCTGGGCTACCACCTTACAACAGGGATGTATTTCTGGAAACCGAGTTTGCGCCAGCCTACGTTACAGATCGACCCATTCAGAACCCAACCCTACCAGGCCCCAGCACCAACCCTGCCCTGCCAGGCCCCAGCAACATTCCAGCCCTGCCAGGCCCAAGCACCAACCTGCCAGGCTCCAGCATCATTTCAGCCCTGCCAGACCCCAACACCAACCTGCCAGGCCCCATCACCATTCCAACCCTGCCTAGCATGAGCTCAGACACAGACCTGCCCCAGTTCTTCTGCTAGCACCAGCTCACCATCGCCCAGCAATGACAGCAGACTACCAACTCCAGAAGACATCCGGCCATATCCAAAAGCTGGCCCCGAAAACCAGCTTGCAAAGGATGAAAACGGCACAAAACGGCAATTATAACTGACACACCAGTGAACCAGGCACTAGAAATGGAAAAGAATAAGGCACAATTTAGCAAAAGGCTGTTTTCGAAGAAAGGGAAGCAAGGGGGAGAGTCAAAATCTGGAACTGCAAAGAACAAGGCGGCAGCTAAAAAAAGAAAAATCGTTGTAAAGTCATCATCAGAAGAAGAGGAGTGCTTCTGCTTCATCTGTGTGGAGCCATTTTCAAACAGCCTTGTAAAGGAGACTTGGGTGAAGTGTGTGAGATGCAACAAATGGGCCCATGATGCTTGCACCTCAGGCCAGGCAATTTATGTGTGCCAGCACTGTGACTCTAGGAGATGAGTCTGATTAGTCAGTCGTATGGGCTGTTACAAAACTGTGCATTAGTGCATTAGTGTGTTTAAACACCACGTCTGTTTTGTTAAGACTTTAAACATTTAAGCAAGTTATCTGCAGCATTATATTCCATTCCGATTCCAACAATTACTGTGGATCTATGTGCACGCCAGAGAACGTTCGATTTCAAAGTTCAAAGTAAAGTGGTCGTACCACCCCCGGACAGGGCCTGTTTGGCCCTGTCCGGGGGTATCATCGGATGGGGCCACAGTGTCTTCTGATCCCTCCTGTCTCAGCCTCCAGTATTTATGCTGCAGTAGTTTATGTGCCGGGGGGCTAGGGTCAGTCTGTTTCATCTGGAGTATTCTCTTGTCTTATCCGGTGTCCTGTGTGAATTTAAATATGCTCTCTCTAATTCTCTCTTTCTCTCTTTCTTTCTTTCTCTCGGAGGACCTGAGCCCTAGGACCATGCCTCGGGACTACCTGGCATGATGACTCCTTGCTGTCCCCAGTCCACCTGGCCATGCTGCTGCTCTAGTTTCAACTGTTCTGCCTGCGGCTACGGAACCCTGACCTGTTCACCGGACGTGCTTGTTGCACCCTCGACAACTACAATGATTATTATTATTTGACCATGCTGGTCATTTATGAACATTTTAACATCTTGACCATGTTCTGTTATAATATCCACCCGGCACAGCCAGAAGAGGACTGGCCACCCCTCATAGCCTGGTTCCTCTCTAGGTTTCTTCCTAGGTTTTTGGCCTTTCTAGGGAGTTTTTCCTAGGGAGTTTTTCCTAACCACCGTGCCTCTTTCACATGCATTGCTTGCTGTTTGGGGTTTTAGGCTGGGTTCTGTACAGCACTTTGAGATTTCAGCTGATATACAAAGGGCTATATAAATACATTTGATTTGATTTGATTTGATGTGTGCCCTGCCAGCATTATTGTTTTGATTGAAAGGCATGATTTGCCAGATTCTCTAAGCATGATTGTTTTTATTTTGATAGTAACAATTAATTAGTTGTGTTGTTATTTGTTGATAATCCAATGTGACAATTTACCCGATGTAGTGTGACAATTTACCCGCTGATGGGGCAAATTATCGTAAGTGCACACTCTCTATTTAACGGTCTACAACTCCGTACTGAAATAAGATATGAAGATGTAATGAATACAAAATATGTGCCCACGACTTCCATCTTTCACTTATACCATTGTGATATATTGTGCGCAGTAAATGTTAGGCAGCATGAAAAGTGTGACAACATACAGTGGGGAGAACAAGTATTTGATACACTGCCGATTTTGCAGGTTTTCCTACTTACAAAGCATGTAGAGGTCTGTAATTTTTATCATAGGTACACTTCAACTGTGAGAGACGGAATCTAAAACAAAAATCCAGAAAATCCCATTGTATGATTTTTAAGTAATTAATTTGCATGTTATTGCATGACATAAGTATTTGATACATCAGAAAAGCAGAACTTAATATTTGGTACAGAAACCTTTGTTTGCAATTATAGAGATCATATGTTTCCTGTAGTTCCAGGTTTGCACACAGGTTTGCACACACTGCAGCAGGGATTTTGGCCCACTCCTCCATACAGACCTTCTCCAGATCCTTCAGGTTTCGGGGCTGTCGCTGGGCAATACGGACTTTCAGCTCCCTCCAAAGATTTTCTATTGGGTTCAGGTCTGGAGACTGGCTAGGCCACTCCAGGACCTTGAGATGCTTCATACGGAGCCACTCCTTAGTTGCCCTAGCTGTGTGTTTCGGGTCGTTGTCATGCTGGAGACCCAGCCACGACCCATCTTCAATGCTCTTACTGAGGGAAGGAGGTTGTTGGCCAAGATCTCGCGATACATGGCCCCATCCATCCTCCCCTCAATACGGTGCAGTCGTCCTGTCCCCTTTGCAGAAAAGCATCCCCAAAGAATGATGTTTCCACCTCCATGCTTCATGGTTGGACTGATATTCTTGGGGTTGTACTCATCCTTCTTCTCCCTCCAAACACGGTGAGTGGAGTTTAGACCAAAAAGCTCTATTTTTGTCTCATCAGACCACATGACCTTCTCCCATTCCTCCTCTGGATCATCCAGATGGTCATTGGCAAACTTCAGACGGGCCTGGACATGCGCTGGCTTGAGCAGGGGGACCTTGCGTGCGCTGCAGGATTTTAATCCATGATGGCGTAGTGTGTTACTAATGGTTTTCTTTGAGACTGTGGTCCCAGCTCTCTTCAGGTCATTGACCAGGTCCTGCCGTGTAGTTCTGGGCTTATCCCTGACCTTCCTCATGATAATTGATGCCCCACGAGGTGAGATCTTGCATGGAGCCCCAGACCGAGGGTGATTGACCGTCATCTTGAACTTCTTCCATTTTCTAATAATTGCGTCAACAGTTGTTGCCTTCTCACCAAGCTGCTTGCCTGTTGTCCTGTAGCCCATCCCAGCCTTGTGCAGGTCTACAATTTTATCCCTGATGTCCTTACACTGCTCTCTGGTCTTGGCCATTATAGAGAGGTTGGAGTCTGTTTGATTGAGTGTGTGGACAGGTGTCTTTTATACAGGTAACGAGTTCAAACAGGGGCAGTTAATACAGGTAATGAGTGGAGAACAGGAGGGCTTCTTAGAGAAAAACTAACAGGTCTGTGAGAGCCGGAATTCTTACTGGTTGGTAGATGATCAAATACTTATGTCATGCAATAAAATGCAAATTAATAACTTAAAAATCATACAATGTGATTTTCTGGATTTTTGTTTTAGATTCCGTCTCTCCCAGTTGAAGTGTACCTATGATAAAAATGACAGACCTCTACATGCTTTGTAAGTAGGAAAACCTGCAAAATTGGCAGTGTATCAAATACTTGTTCTCCCCACTGTACCTCGCTCTTGTCACGTCCTGGCCAGTATAAGGGTTAATTAGTATTGTAGTTTGGTCAGGACGTGGCAGAGGGTATTTGTTTTATGTGGTTCAGGGTGGTGTGTTTGTTTAAAGGGTGTTTGATTTAGTATTTACGGGTTTTTGGTTGATGGTCTATGTTTATGTATTTCTATGTGTAGTCTGGTGAGTGTGTTTCTATGTTGTGTTAATTGGGGTTGGGACTCTCAGTTGAAGGCAGGTGTTGTCTATCTGCCTTTGATTGAGAGTCCCATATATTAGGGCGTGTTTGTGTTTGCTATTTGTGGGTGATTGTTCTGTGTTGAGCCTTAGGCTTTGCCAGACTGTTTGTTGTTGTTCGTTCGTTAGTTCTTGTGTTTTTTTGTTATTTTTGTATTCATTTTTGAAAATAAATAATATTCAAGATGAGCATACACATACCTGCTGCGTTTTGGTTCTCCTTCACCAACGACAACCGTGACAGCTCTCCCCTACTGTAGGCCTATGTCAAGTATTTATTTGAGTCAAATATGCCGCAGACCACAATTTAAAAAATATCTAAATCAAGACAACTATTCTGCAGATGGCAAGCATTCCTCCATGGACCGGCGCCAGTGGACCATGTTTTTAGAAAGGGTGGGATATTGTATGGATCATTTTATTTTATTGAGACCACACTAGGTGCACTTTATATTGCGTGGCCAGCAGAGAATCAGGAATCAGGGGCATCATCGGGCACACATCAGATACTATAATAAGCAACTAATTCCTGAGCAATGTGACATTTAATTTATTACAAATTACATGACCCTCCCCTGGACTATATTACATAAATACCAATTTCCCCCGGGTAACTATTGTGTGCATTTCGACTTCTCCCTTAGCCTACAATAATTAATATAGCCTATTCTGCACATCAATGGGCAAGCCGAAGCATCTCTGATGATATGCCATTGTAAAGCAGCTTGGATAGGCTAAAGGTCCGATGCAGCCGTTTTTATCTTAATATCAAATCATTTCTGGGTAACAATTAAGTGCCTTACTGTAATTGTTTTCAATTAAAATGGTCAAAAAGAAACAAAGTATCTTCTTAGCAAAGTGCAATTTCTCAATAAATAATTTAGCTAAGATTTTCTGGTAATGGTCTGAGTGGAGAAAAATAGCTGTTATTGGCAGAGAGGTTTGGAACTCTCTTTCTTATTGGTCTATTAACTCATTTACAGCCTGGTGATGTAACCAAGTAGGCCAAAACTCCCAACAAAAACAGGTTGAAATGTCTGCCGGTATTTTCAAACAGCTCTTACAATAAAAGGGCATTATCATCATTTTCACAATTTCAAAGTAATATTCCCAGTGGTGTAAATTACTTCAGTAAAAATAATTTAAAGTACTACTTAAGTCGTTTTATGGGTATCTGTACTTTACTTTACTATTTATATTTTTGACAACTTTTACTTCACTACATTCCTAAAGAAAATAATGTTATTTTTACTCCAAACATTTCCCCTGACACCCAAAACTACTCGTTACATTTGAATGCTTAGCGGGACAGGAAAATGGTCCAATTTATGCTCTTATGAAGTGAACATCCCTGGTCATCCCACCTGCCTCTGATCTGACGGACTCAGTAAACACACATGCTTTGTTTGTAAATTACAGTATGTCTGACTGTATTAGTATGCCCCTGGCTACCCATAAATATAAAAAAAGAAAATAGTGCCGTCTAGTTTAATAAATATCAGGATTTTTTTTGTCTTTATACTTTTACTTTTGATACTTAAGAATATTTTAGCAATTCAATTTACTTTTGATACTTATGTATATTTAAAACCAAATACTTTTAGACATTTACTCAAGTAGAATTTTACTGGTGGCTTTCACTTTAATAGAGTCATTTTCTATTAAGGTATCTTCACTTTTACAGCACTGGGCCTTCAAACCATGTGTCTGTTTGCATTTCAATGAAAGAGGTGTTCAACAATGGAAGTGTTAATTTATCTGCAAGAAAGCAGAGAACCATTCACACAGACCCGCTGTGGTGTAAAGTCCTTAAGTAAAAATACTTTGAAGTACTACTTTGGGTATCTGTAATTTACTTAACTATTTATATTTCGGACAACTTTTACTTTTACTCCGCTACATTCCTAAAGAAAATATGTACTTTTTACTCCCATACATTTTCCCTGAAACCTAAAAGTACTTGTTACATTTGGAATTCTAAGGCAGGACACCAATATGAGCCAATTCGCGCAGCTGTCAATATAACGCGTTGTCAGCCCTACTGCCTCCGATTTGGCGGACTCAATTAACACAAATACTGTGTTGGTAAATTATTCTGTAAATTAAAGTGTTGGATTGTGCACTTGTCTGTCTGTAAATTTAAAGTTTAAAGTTTACATACACTTAGGTTGGAGTCATTAAAACTCATTTTTCAACCACTCCACACATTTCTTGTTAACAAACTATAGTTTTGGCAAGTCGGTTAGGACATCTACTTTGTGCATGACGCAAGTAATTTTTCCAACAATTGTTTACAGACAGATTATTTCACTTATAATTCACTATATCACAATTCCAGTGGGTCAGAACTTTACATATACTAAGTTGACTGTGCCTTTAAACAGCTTGGTGAATTCCAGAAAATGATGTCATGGCTTTAGAAGCTTCTGATAGGCTAATTGACATCCTTTGAGTCAATTGGAGGTGTACCTGTGGATGTATTTCAAGGCCTACCTTCAAACTCAGTGCCTCTTTGCTTGACATCATGGGAAAATCAAAAGAAATCAGCTAATTGTAGACCTCCAAAGATAAACTATTTTCCATTATATAACCTTGAAAAAGTTCACAGTTGAGGAACATTCTCACTTTTTTATTTGTATTTATTAGGAATCCCAATTAGCTGCTGCCTTCCTCCTGGGGTCCAAACACATTACTTCTTCGGGATCGGTGTCCCTTCCACGGGACGGTTGAGCTAACGTAGGTTAATGTGATTAGCATGAGGTTGTTGGTAACAAGAACATTTCCCAGGACATAGACATATCTGATATTGGCAGAAAACTTAAATTCTTGTTAATCTAACTGCACTGTCCAATTTACAGTAGCTATTAGAGTGAAAGAATACCATGCTATTGTTTGAGGAGAGTGCATAATTTTGAACATGAAAAGTTATTAAGGCTCTTACATGACACATAAAAACAAAAGATAAAACAGTACATCATATAACATTATTACACCACTACATATCTACAATACTACATTTATAATACCACCATATAACAATACTACATTGTACGTGTGTATTGTGTGTGCTAGCGTTTGTGTGCGTATGCGTGTGTCTGTACCCGCGTGTGTGTCTCTTCACAGTACCTGTTGTTTCATAAGGTGTTTTGTTATCTGTTTTTTAAATCTGATTCTACTGCTTGCATCAGTTATCTGATGTGGAATAGAGTTCCATGTAGTCAAGGCTTTATGTAGTACTGTGCGCCTCCCATAGTCTGTTCTGGACTTGGGGATTTTGAAGAGACCTCTGGTGGCATGTCTTGTGGGGTATGCATGGGTGTCTGAGCTGTGTGCTAGTAGTATAAACAGACAGCTCGGTGTAATCAGCTTGTCAACCCTTCTTACAAAAACAAGTAGTGAAGAAGTCAATCTCTCTTCCACTTTGAGCCATGAAAGACTGACATGCATATTATCAATGCTGTGTACATTCAAGGGCCAGCCGTGCTGCCCTGTTCTGAGCCAATTGCAATTTTCCAAAGTCCCTGTTTGTGGCACCTGACCACAGAACTGAACAGTAGTCCAGGTGTGACAAAACTAGGGCCTGTAGGACCTGCCTTTTTGATAGTGTTGTTAAGAAGGCAGAACAGCGCTTTACTATGGACAGACTTCTGCCCATCTTAGCTACTGTTGTATCAACATGTTTTGACCATGACAGTTTACAATCCAGGGTTACTCCAAGCAGTTTATTCACTTCAACTTGCTCAATTTCCACATTATTCATTACAAGATTAAGTTTAGGTTTAGGGTTTAGTGAATGATTTGTACCAAATACAATGCTTTTAGTTTTTGAAATATTTAGGACTAACTTATTTCTTGTCACCCATTGTGTCACCCATTGTGAAACATAGACATGCTGGCTTTACGCAAAGGCAGTGACATGTCATTAGTAAAGATTGAAAAAACTAAGGGGCCTAGATAGCTGCCCTGGGGAATTCCTGAGTCTACATGGATTATGTTGGAGAGGCTTCCATTAAACAACACCCTCTGTGTTCTGTTAGACAGGTAACTCTTATCCACAATATACTGTAGCAGGGGGTGTAAAGCCAAAACACATACGGTTTTACAGCAGCAGACTATGATCGATAATGTCAAAAGCCGCAATGAATTCGAACAAAATAGCCCCACAATCTTTTACATTTTACATTTTTTTAAAACATTTTAGTCATTTAGCAGACGCTCTTATCCAGAGCGACTTACAGTAGTGAATGCATACATTTCATTTCATACATTTTTTTAATCAGCAGTTTCTCTCAGCCAATCATCAGTCACTTGAGTAAGTGCTGTGCTTGTTGAATGTCCTTCCCTATAAGCGTGCTGAAAGTCTGTTGTCAATTTGTTTACTGTAAAATATAATTGTATCTGGTCAAACACCATTTTTTCCAAAAGTTTACTAAGGGTTTGTAACAGGCTGATTGGTCGGCTATTTGAGCCAGTAAAGGGGGCTTTACTATTCTTGGGTAGAGGAATTACTTTTGCTTCCCTCCATGCAGGCCTGAGGGCACACACTTTCTGGTAGGCCTAGATTGAAGATATGGCAAATAGGAGTGGCAATATCATCTGGTATTATCCTCATCCAAGTTGTCAGATTCCAGTGACTTGTCATTGTTGTTTGACAATAATTTTTTCACCTCTTCCACACTCCCTTTAGGGAATTAAAAAAATTACATTGCTTGTCTTTCATACTTTGGTCAGTTATACTGTGTAAGCCATCATCATAAATAAGAATTTGTTCTTAATTGACTTTCCTAGTTAAATAAAGGTACATTTTTTATTTTTTTATTACTTGGATGTGTAGTGTCGGCGTTTGTTGCTGGTATGTCATGCCTAAGTTTACTAATCCTGCCAATAAAAAACTGATTAAAGTAGTTGGCAATATCAGTGGATTTTGTGTTGAATGAGCCATCTGATTCAATGATGGAGCTGAGTTTGCCTTTTTGCCCAAAATTTCATAAGCTTCTCCAAAGCTTTTTACTATCATTCTTTATATAATTTATCTTTGTTTTATAGTATAGTTTCTTTTTCTCTTTATTCAGTTTAGTCACATGATTTCTCAATTTGCTCAAGACTTATTTGCCACACCTTTTGCCTCATCCTTCTCAACTATACCATTTTTAAATTCCTCATCAATCCAATAATCCAGTAGTTTTCTTAGTGGGTGCATGCTTATTAGTAACTGGAATAAGCAATTTCATAAATGTGTCAAGTGCAGCGTCTAGTTGCTCCTCATTACACACCACCGACTAGCAAATATTCTTTACATCATCGACAAAAGAATCCCTACAAAACTTTTTGTCTGACCTTATACATTATATTAGGCCCAGCCTTTGGACTTTGGTTTTCGTTGATATGGCTAGTATATTGTGATGACAACATCAGATGGATTTGGATATTGCTTTAAAGCTAATTTCTTCAGCATTCATAAAGATGTGATCGATAGATGTTGATGATTTCATTCCTGTGCTGTTTGTAAATACCCTGGTAGGTTGACTGCTAACCTGAACCAGGTTGCAGGCATGGTTATAGTTTGAACTTTATCTTGAGTGGGCAGCTAGATAAAAGCCAGTCAATTTTGAAATCACAGAGAAAATATACCTGTCTGCGGATATCCCATACATTATCAAGCATTTCACACATATTATCCAGATTCTGACTGTTAGCACTTGGTGGTCTATAGTAACTTCCCACAAGAATGTGCTTTAGGTGAGGCAGGTGAACCTGTAGCCATATTACTTCAACAGTATTTAACATGAGATCCTCTCTAAGTTTTACAGGAATGTGGCTCTGTATATAGGCCGCAACCCTGCCAACATTGGCATTTCTGTATTTTCTGTCGATGTTATAGCCATGTATTGCTACCACTGTAACATCAAAGGTATTATCTAAATGAGTTTCAGAGATAGTCAGAATTTGAATGTCATCTATTACTAGCAAGTTATTGATTTCATGAACCTTGTTTCTTAGGGCTTCATATGTTAATGTGGTCTATTTTTTAGCACTTTTCTGGGATGCTTGATTATTTTTATTGCTTTACTGGGAAGCTTATCAGAAGTAGACATAGGATGCATTGGTGCAATGATTTATTTCATGTCAAGATCTGCCCATCTTGCAACATGCTCAAAACAACAACGACCTCGAACATGCCCACATGCATTGACACTGACGTCATGTGACAGTGTACAAAGAACGGATAGAGAAGAAGATCAGTGTGCCAAATCCAGGCATAAAAGATTGCAGGGAAAGAAACAAAGTGTTGTTGTCAGACAGGTGGAGGAGAAGATGGATGACGGTTCCAAAATGGCAGCGTCCGTGGAAATGTTGCTTGAATCTGAATGTGCGGCAAGTGAAGTGTGTGACAATGAATGGAAAATTGTGAACTCAAAGGGAACGAAATGAGCAAAAGTTGTAGTGGAAGTTAAGGATCAGTCCAATAATATATTTCTTGTTGGACTGCCTTTTTTGGACAAGGAAGTTCAATTGGGAGATCATTTGAGTCCAAACCACTACAGTGTGGGAACTGCAAAAGGTATGGCCACATGTCAAATGTTTGCAGATGGGAGAGGTACGTTATTGAAGAATCTGTGAATGGAAAATGTTGCAACTGTGGTGGGTTTCATACTCCGGACGTCCTTGAGTGCTCTGTTAGGGTGAAAGTGGTCGAGGTGTCAAGGCTCAGGGCTGTACAGCAGATCTCCTATGTTGAGGGGGTAAAGACAGTCGAAGGAGTAGGTAGGTGGCGGTAGGTGGCAGAATGCACATACAATTGTTGCGAACACAATTATACCAGAGAAGAAGAAGAAACAAGAAGAAGCACTGTAGCTAGGTCAAAAAACGTCAACACTGGAAAGAGAGAGTACGTTTTCAATTACATTTGTTTAGCTTTTTTGATACATGAATTCTGCTGGACGATTTAGCATAGGTAGTTAGTTGTTGGGCCTTCCAACTAAGCTAGATAGCTAGTTATGATCTACAGAATAGACTTTCCATGCAATCTGTTGAGTTTATTTTGGATGAGATAGCACGCTAGCTAGTTTTCTAACCTTGATTTGCCGGCTATGGTCGCTACTCGCTAGCTAACGTTAGCTGGGCTCGATGGTCTTATCTTCCCTGAACCTTGTTCTCAGGGTATCCGTATCCCAAGGGTATTATGTGAGACACACCCAGCATGTTAACATTATCTAGGTAGCTCGCTAGCTACTTGTGTCAACACACTATGAGTAATGTTAGTTCCTTTTCAATGTAGCTAAACACTAGCAAATGTATTAGTGTTAGCAGGCACTATTATTGCTAGCTGGATAACACAACAACTAGCTAGGAGGTTAGTTAGGCCTAGCTATAGGCCTTAAATATAGAAATCATGATGATGACAACTAGGGGTAATGTAGAATGTCTATGCTAAATTGTCACATACAATATTCTTCTCTACCACAGATTCCCAGAAGGTCTCAGAATCCAGGAAGGGAAAATGCTTACACGAAAGAAACAGAATGAAGACAGAGTTGTTGATTTCCATTGTTACTTGTAATGTTAAAAGGGAAGAAAAAGACAATCACATTTTTCAAAATTAGTTATCTAGGCTACGCACCATGCTATAGCCTAAATATTTGAGTCACCACTAGAATCATTATTTTCATGTTGTTGAGTAGGCCTATATCTTTGTTAAATCTAATGAATCAAATTATTAATCTAACAATAAAAATCCTCGTTATTTTTATAGAAATGTAAGGTCTATTTACATGTTGCAATAAAGTTGACTAAAGTAGAAGCTGTTTTGTTTGTAGGTATTTTCAGTTGGTAATGAGTAATAAGTCATTATATAGAAATTGCGCATAGCTAACTATAAAGTTATACTTCAATTCAAATAGCTAAATCCTGTGTAACAACTAGCAACAACCTTGTACTTATGCAGATATTACAGATGTGTACTTTGTGGTGTATTGGTGTGTTTATTTCTCACTTGGATGGAGCTTTCAGAAGCTGACAATAAAATTGTCAGAATTGATCATGTACTTGCACACATCAACAACTGACACCCACGAAGCATCGTTACCCATCGCGCCACAAAAGCCGCGGCCCTTGCAGAGCAAGGGGAACAACCACTTCAGGTCTCAGAGCGAGTGACGTCACTGATTGAAACGCTATTAGCGCGCACCACCGCTAACTAACTAGCCATTTCACATCGGTTACATCAGGATGGGTAATGTACTATATAAGTACACATTAATTACAAGTAAATACCATTCAAGATACACTTCATTTTAACTTGCTAAATCGTGTGTAGCACTTAGTAACTACATTGTACTTATGCAGATATTGCATGTACTCGGTAGTGTACTTGTGGGTTTATCCTCTCACTTGGATGGCAAGTGACAGGTTGTCATAATGGGTAACGTTCACATTACATTTTTTTTATAGTCTGGGATGACACATGTATGGTAGACCTGATCTGTTTTTGTAAACTCAACCAAGTTAACCCATATGTTACACTTTTTGGGGGGCAAGTGCTAGCAACAACATTGAGTGGAGTTTTTGAAGAGTGTGCATACACAGGTAGGTAATTAGAGTCTATTGAGCCTCCAACCTTTGTAATCTGGGACACCCACTGCATCTGTCCACAAGAGATTACAACCTTGTGACATTTAATACTGAATCGGATGCAGCTGAGAATAAACTAAACACTAAATTGGTGAATTTAATGGAAACAAGCACGGTAACAAGCATTTGGTGTTATAACAGCTGTCAGGTGTGTGTGTACTGGTAGCGAAGTCAGGTGCAGGAGAGCAGAGATTTGTCAACAGGCGCACACTTTATTTAGGAAAATGTGCAAAACGCGCAAAACAGTCACAAGAATTATGTTTAACAATAAACATCTTCGTGAAAATAACACGGAAAAAACAAGCCAGTATGGCGCGTCAACAATACACACATAACACAAACAATCTTACACAAAGACATGATGGGGAACAGAGGAATAAATACATGTAGATTGATTGGGGAATGAAAACCAGGTGTGCAGGGAACAAGACATAACAAATGGATACATGAAAATGGAGCTGCGATGGCTAGAAAGCCGGTGACGTCCACCGCCGAACGCTGCCTGAACAAGGAGAGGAGCCGACTTCGGCGGAAGTCGTGACAACAGCGCTATAGTTACAGACTGCAATAACCACCAGTTAGTTGCATGTTGTTATTACAGTGTAACTACGAGTCATTACAATTGACTACAATACTGGTTAGTGTAATTACATTGTATTAAGGACCGAATACAAACACTAAATGCAATTAAAATACACCGACTCATCTACAGCACAATTATTATTTTCATGTAGGTATTTTGCTGTTCCATTTGTTTCTGAATGCTTTGATGTCTTTTTTCAAGCCCAACACAAGGTGAGGATGGCATCCACAGGGCATCCTGAATCTATTCTGTCCCCGTAGGTAGGAAATATACATGAAACAGACCCAAATTATAAGAGTTTTGATCATGTATAGATCAATCTGCAGTCTATTCAGATGTAAGTCAGAATAGTAGAGTTAACTCAAGCAGAGCGTATCCTGGCATCCTCAGCACTTTGTGATTATGTTCACAAATCTAGGATCCAGTATGAAATTACATTGGCCAGCATTGATTTACAGTTGGCACCACCACTGCATTTCAGTCAGCTGTAGGCTACTCATTCTACATTCCATCCCTCCCATGTGGAACCTATCTTTTGGTTACCTCTGAATGTATGAAAGGTGATCTCTGGGAGAGAACATTACACTGTCTGTGGCTGCAAGTACTTTTGAAAGACAATAATACACCCCACACCTGCTAAGTATATTAGTACTGGTTAACGGAATGTTTTTGTACATGTGGTTAGGTTTTTAACATAGACATTGGCAGCAGCCGCACTCATGTGCACTGCATCAACTTACTTCAGACGTGATGTGAGGAAACATGATATTAAGACAGATGGTAAGGTTTGAAGACAAAGGTTAAAAGTTAACTTTTGTTCCCCCTCTGACTTTTAGTTCAAAGTTGCAGTATGTTCCCCTCTATATGCGTAATGTGGTGAGTAGGTCCTTTGGGGCCACCCTGAGGTGGCATCCTTTATCCATGACCTTAGCCAGGCTCCCCTTCCTACCGGCCCTGACAGCGCCACACAAGTAGACAGGAGCCCCAAATTCCTAATCACACTTCATTCTCCTCCTCTATCTGATCTATGATAGCACTAATAATAACCTGGCACTGCAGATTGTACCCAGTCTCCTTTGGTGCCCTGTACACCTTGAGCCTGTGCAGATTACAACCACCCATTCAGAGGCCATTAAAACGTTATTTACTTATCATCTTCACTGTGTGCCAGGCAGATGCCCACAGGGGAAGAATAAAGTGACCTTCCTATAGCCCTCAGTAAGTTACAGGAGAGTACACTATACCATTGCTCCTCTCCTGGTGATTTGTTCTTGTTGCCTAACCTTTAAAATAAATATGACTTACATAGACACAGCACAAAATAACCTCCTCTGTTTCATCTAACATACACAGACCTGAAGTGGACCGGCTTTGTCTAGGGTAATTGTTGTAAACATTTCCCAGCCAGAAGTACTTGAAAATATCTCCTTCTGAGAGAGAGTTGTGATCAGACCAGGTGACTAACTGTCATTTTGAGTGACAGTTCAGCAATTTCAGTAGCACAAATTATCTTTTTTTTTCCTCATTCTGCCTTACATGGGAAGTTTTTTCTTATCAGGGAGGAAGAGGCATGACCTGCTTAGGACATGCTTAACTTTCCCTAACCTTTCATACAGCTGATAATTTACACTCAAGATTATTCTCTCTTCAATATGCTGCCAGCACAAGAGGATATTATGCAAAGACCCACTGGACTGATAAATCCAGTGCTCAGAGTGACAAGCAATGGGGAGACCTTCCCAAATCTTCCCCTCACTTGATTACCGTTTCAGTCTGCCTAACCATCATCTTGCCAAGGGCACTCTATTACCTTGCAACTGTAGTCTGTGGCTATGTATGAGCAAAGAGTTTAATATGAGAATACATGTAAAACATTTTAGTAATATTTAATTCAATACATTTTAATAATATATTATTCATTCAAGTTTATTCTCAACTTTCTCGCATTGCCCTCCAGAGGCAAATTACACCCAGCTTTACATAACCTAATGTCACATAACCTTAAAAGAATGTTTCCTAATTTCCTGGGAATGCTCTCGGTTAGCTGGGTATGGCATTAGTCTTGTCTCTGGTCTCCCTGGTAGCACCATTTGATGAAAGAGAGAATGGGAAAGGGGCCCCAGCAGCACTAAATGATTGTCTAATGGATTCCTGCTTTACTGCTGGTAATCAGAGGTTCAGAAGGAGCACATCTATCGCTGAGGGGAAAAAATACAAGTCTTAATATGTCCTGCTTCCTCTCACCCAAGGAGTAAATGTGGACCAGATAAAAAAATGGCCTTGTTTCAGGAGAGACTGGATCTATTGCCAACGATTTGTGGCAAACTAAGTAATTTCGATACCAGTCCATGTACTGACAGATGGAGCCTAAATTTAATAAGGAGCCAATTTACTGGCAGGTGGAATAGAAATGGAATTGCAGTTATCTTCTCTCCTTTTCTGCTCGATTCTTCTCACAATCCAACTGAAAATCAGATGGGAGAAAAGAAACACTACCAAAATAAGGCTATTTATTGATGTCAGACACATTGCTGCCACCTTTGAGTTGCTATCTTTTGGAAGGTGAACACAACATGTCCCCTCTATTTGGTTAAGGTCTGTTTCTATGACACCGAAATTATGTAGGTCGGTTTTTCTATGAAACCACAAAGATGCTAAGCTGTGAATGCGTACTGAATATAGCTAAGGTCAATCTTCAAATGCAGGATCCATTTTGGAAAACTAAACACCCTTACCGAAAAAAAAATGGCTGCTGGCAAACAGTGGTGGCAAACCTTTTGCCAATTTGACACACATTTGTGGTAAGCTCCAATTTTCACATGCAAATTAGTTTTGTGGAAAACTGTTGAGACAAATCCGCAATTTTGGGAAACTTGAGGCAAACATTCTACTGTTTGCTGCAAACTCAGTATGAATATGCAAATTATATCCGTTTTTTTGGTTACTGTGGTTTATTTGGTTACTGTGTGTTAACAACAATGATATGTTGTATCTACATAAACCAAATCACATATGACTTCAAATGAACATGCTTCTCACAGAGAAAACTAAACGTAGAAAATGTACTAAACAACATATATTCAATGTTTTAACAGAAAAATAAATCCAATACAACGTACAATTATTAGCATGCTAATGAAGAAATTAGCAAAGACTGAATATTTCCCAAATAAAATGTTTATTTAATATTTTTATGTAGCAATAACATTTACATGAGAGAAATGTGAACACTATGGGAATGTTGACCTTAAGGTGTTTAAAGGGGGAACTACAAAATTGTCACGCCCTGACCTTAGAGAGCCATTTTATTTCTCTATTTGGTTAGGTCAGGGTGTGATGTGGGGTGGGCATTCTATGTTGTCTATTTCTTTGTTTTTGGCGAGTGTGGTTCCTAATCAGAGGCAGCTGTCTATCGTTGTCTCTGATTGGGAATCATACTTAGGCAGCCTTTTCCCACCTGTGTTCTGTGGTTAGTTGTTTTCTGTTTCGTATTCTGTACCTGACAGAACTGTGCGCTTTCATTTCATTTTTGTTTGAGTGTTTTTTGGTGAAAATAAGACATCATGAACACTTTCCATGCTGCGCTTTGGTCTCATTCCGACGATAACCGTTGCAAAAATGTACGTGGGCCAAGTGATAACTGAGCATTAGCTTTCGACCAATTGGAGTTTTAAAAATTATTCAAACAACAAAATACAAAACAAACCGAGTACACAACTGTTGCGTTTTTGAGTGAACTTTGGAGATGGCGGCCCTGTGGAAGTCCTTCGTCTAAAGCTTGTTGAAATCATGCACTGAAACAATCAGAAAATACAAAACCAAAATGAAATTAGGATACTGAAAACAATTACTGAGAACATTTATTTTGGCATGTTAAAAGGTGTAGTCAGTGGCTAATGTACGGGTTTGGCTTTGGATAAACGTGGTCATCTGTTACAAAGTTGACTTGGTGTTGCTATGCTTCTCACTGAAACTGGCATTGTATATATTTTTCAGCAGGGAAACAATGTTTCTGTTTGTATAAATGCTATATAAAACAAAGGATGTAGCTAGCATAAACTGGGACTTAGGCCTACTAAATCTACCTTTAAATGTGTGGCCAACTGTTCCTAGAGAGCCACAGTATAAAAGATTTTTCTCCAGCCAAGCCTCAACACAATTGATTCCAACTAATCAACTGCTGTAATTATGATATTGAATATAGTCTGGGGATCATTAAGAGACAGCCATCAACTGGTTGTTTCTTCTTCCCAACTCAGGTGTATAAGGCTTGGGTGGAAGAAAAGCAACATAAAATTCAGTTACACCTAATATGGAAATTCAAAATATTTTTTCAAAATGAATTGTTAACTTACATCTCAAAGCCATGCACACGAGAAGCTTTGACCTGCTACACACATATTTCTTTGTCCTCAGTTTGACTGAAGGCCTCAATCTGTATTCTTGGCTTGTAACGGACTGCTTCTAGAAAGAGAGAAGGAAACAACACATGATCAAATGAGCTAGCTACAAGCTTAAAGCAAAGAAATATCTAATTGTTACAAAGAATGAATGTATGAGCTACATTTATGAGAATAATACATGCATTTGCTTACTTAATCAAGCTTAAATAAGATATATTCATTTATCGCTCAAAAAAAGTGAGTGCACCACAAACACCTTTCCAGGGTGTTAATAATGCCTCCTCCTCCCAATACAGCCTCGTCCAACACCACGGGTAGGAGAAGGGTATCCATTTGCCAAAGTTAAGTTTTGCTTTGATGTCATATTGTTGCTACCTTTGGTATTGTGCTAGCCAACATGCTACTGAACAGTTACACTATCATATTGGCATGCATATTGGTATTAAAGACAACAACTGTCATGCCCTGATTTCACCTGTCCTTGTGATTGTCTCCACCCCCTTCCAGGTGTTGCCCATCTTCCCCATTATTCCCTGTGTATTTATACCTGTATTTTCTGTCTCTGTTGCCAGTTTGTCAAGCTTACTAGCATTCGTCCTGTCAGTGCCTGTCTTTTCCCAGCCTCTCTTTTTCCTCATCCTCCTGTTTTTTTTTTTTTTTTACCCTTGCCTATCCTGACCCTGTACCCGCCCGCCTGGCCTCTCTGCCCGTCCATGACCCTGAGCCTGCCTGCTGTTGTCACGGCTGTCAAAAGGTTCGGACCAAAATGCAGCATGGTTGTAGTTCCACATATTTATTTATCCGTGAAACGTAATGCAATACACCAAATACTTGAAACAACAAACCGTGACGCAGAGAGAAAAAACACTACTCAAAATATAATCACCCACAAAACCCAGGAAGAAAAACCCCTACTTAAATATGATCTCCAATCAGAGGTAACGAGGACCAATTGGAGATCAACCCCAAAAACAACATAGAAATAGAAAACCTAGAACTTAAACATAGAAATAAAAAAACATAGAAAAACACAAAACACCCCCTGTCACGACCTGACCTACTCTACTATAGAAAATGACATCTTACTAGGGTCAGGACGTGACAGTACGCCCCCCCCCAAAGGTGCAGACTCCGAATGCAACAAAAACAAAAGAAACCACAAAACAAAAGGGAGGGTAGGGAGGGTGACAATTGTCTATGGCGGCTCAAATGCAGCCCACATAACCTTAACCCCCAGCAGAGGCGGCTCCAGTTCGGGGCGTACTCCCCGCTCCACCTGCTGATTCTTCTGCTTTATTACCACCTGACCGTGGATCGTCGTCGAAAGAAACGGACTGTAGATCATTGTTGGAGGTTCCGGGCTGCAGGCCGCCGCTGGAGGTTCCGGGCTGCAGGGCGTCGCTGGAGGTTCCGGACTGGGGAGCGTCGCTGGAGGTTCCGGACTGGGGAGCGTCGCTGGAGGCTCCGGACTGGGGAGCGTCGCTAGAGGCTCCGGACTGGGGAGCGTCGCTAGAGGCTCCGGACTGGGGAGCGTCGCTAGAGGCTCCGGACTGGGGATGCGCACTGGAGGTCTGATGCGTGGGACTGGCATAGGTGGCGCCAGACTGGTAACACGCACCTCAGGGCGAGTGCGGGGAGGAGGCACAGGACGTACTGGGCTGTGGAGGCGCACTGGAGGGAGAGTGTGAGGAGCAGGCACAGGACGTACTGGGCTGTGGAGGCGCACCGGAGGCCTGATCTGTGGGACCGGTACAGGTTGCACCGGGCTGATGACACGCACCTCAGGGCGAGTGCGGAGAGGCGGCACAGGGTATACTGGGCCGTGAAGGCACACTGGAGGTCTGGAGCTTATGGCTGGCACAACCCGTCTTTGCTGGATGCTCAGCCCAGCTTGACAACTGCAAGGCGCGGGCACAGATCGCACTGGCACGGGGAGTTGGCTCAGGTCTCCACCCTGACTCTGCCAATCTCCCCGTGTGCCCCCCCCCCCCCCCCAATTATTTTGGGGGGGTGCCTCTTGGGCTTCCGTCGTTGGGCTAGCTCCTCATAGCATCGCTGTTCCGCTTGCACCATTTCCACCTGCTTCCATGGCAGGGTCTTGTCCCCTGCCATTACCTCCTCCCAGGTCCAGGACGTCCTCCATTCTCTTTTCTCCCGAGCCCAGGATCCCTGCTCCTCCTGGGCACGCTGCTTGGTCCTTTTGTGGTGGGTGATTCTGTCATGGCTGTCAAAAGGATCGGACCAAAATGCAGCATGGTTGTAGTTCCACATATTTATTTATCCGTGAAACGTAATGCAATACACCAAATACTTGAAATAACAAAACAACAAACCATGACGGAGAGAGAAAACACACTACTCAAAATATAATCACCCACAAAACCCAGGAAGAAAAACCCCTACTTAAATATGATCTCCAATCAGAGGTAACGAGGACCAGCTGCCTCCAATTGGAGATCAACCCAAAAAACAACAACATAGAAAACATAGAAAAACACAACACCCCGTCACGCCCTGACCTACTCTACTATAGAAAATGACATCTTACTAGGGTCAGGACGTGACAGCTGTCCTGTACCCTTGCTCCACTTCTGGATTACTGAACTCTGCCTGACCCTGACTGCAGTCCTCTACCTTTGTTCCTACTCTGGATTATCGACCCCTGCCTCCCTTGACCTGTTGTTTGCCTGCCGCTGTGGTTACATTAAACATTGTTACTTTACACAGTCTGCACTTGGGTCTTAGCTTGTTTCCTGATAGCAACGTATTCGAGTGTTTAGGCAAATTATTACATTGCCAGCTAGCACATTTAATGTGCAAAAATATGATAGCTAACCTTAGCAAGCTAAGTGCAAGCCAGCTAGCTTAGTGCCTGCCAACTAGCTAAGCGCTAGCCAGTCAGTGACGCTGAAAGATTGAAACTGGTATCAGCAAAATGTGTTTCACTCTCACATAAAACTAGGCATCAATTAGCTTACAACATTTGAAAGTTTAGTAGGAAGTTTAATAAAAAAGTTAGACACTCACAGGACAACTTTGGTAGATAGCTAACTAGATAGCTTGGTTTACATTTTCCAACAGATTTTTCTAATCCCCCTGATTCGTGGTCAACGGTTACTGTTTTTGGAACTCGTGTTCACCTGAAATGGCTTTTGGAAAACTGTTTTCCAATAGTGGCAATAAATATTGTTGCCACAAATTTGCCAGATTAAAGTCCAATCTTGAGGGAATTGTTTGCCAGAAAAAAAACCTCTGGCGAACTATTTGCCCCTAGTGGCAAATTTTTATTTACCTTTAACTAGGCAAGTCAGTTAAGAACAAATTCTTATTTTCAATGACAGCCTGTTCAGGGGAAGAACAACAGATTTGTACCTTGTCAACTCGGGGATTTGAACTTGCAACCTTTCGGTTACTAGTCCAACGCTCTAAGCACTAGGCTATCCTGCCACCCCAGGGTATGTTATTGTTGCCAAAGGTTTGCCGCAGATTCCCCACTAGTGGCAAACATTTGCAAACTTCTGGTAACATTTTGTGGCACACAATTTAGTTTGCAGCAAATTTGCCACAAACTTGCGGAAGTTTGCTTCAACCACATTTTATGTGGTTATTCTTGGACGTATTCTCTAGACTGGAGTGTCTTAACGGTCCAATGCAGCCATTGTTATCTCAATATCAACTAATTTCTGATTAACATATTTGATTAACAATTAAGCACATTGGCCAAAGATGGGAGAGGAAATTGATCATTCATGACCACATGGCATAGGAATGGGGAGTGGTGGGAAATGGCATCCGACTGCAGCCACATCAGAGTGATTTCGAGTAGCCTGCCATGCCTGCAGTGAACAATGCTTTATTGAATGCCTGGGTGGGATGTGATTATAGTAATACTAGGCCTGAAAGTAATGAAATTAGAATTATTAATCAGCCATTGATTGAACTGCTGTGTTTTGCCTTCCACTTCAGGGAAAGAGCTTGCAGACCTCCACTGGGCATTTGTGATGGATGAATTCACATTAAAACGTAGAACACATTGGGGGAAAGTGCTTATGTGCATTTGTTTGTGTGTCTTCATGTCTGCATTATGCATAGCTCATAAGGCGTTCTAAATGGGCTCATGATGCATTATGAAGAGGGTTTTCATAGGGAATTTGACCAAATATACTATTGTGACTGTCTAATGAATATTCAATCATGGCAAGAAATAATCATGAACACATGGAGATAGAGTTCAACTCTGCACATTGAATGGTGAGATTATTCTGTCCATTGAGCCTTATTGCTTTGGGTGGGTGGGGGGGGGAATTTATTATTGCCACTTGACTTGTAATATAGGCATATGATCCAATGACTGCTATCTTAATGCATTATAGCTCATTAATCTATGATACTGCAGCTTTATCTGTAGATGACAGAAGTATTGGATTGCAAGACTAATACTGTCACCTACATTTTTTTTATCTTCCTCAATATGCAAGGGGATGCATGGGTCCTTTGAATGAACCTCATTAGCTAGCTTTGCATCCAGTTTGTAAATCTTCTAAAATCTGCATAAAACAATATGTGCATTTTCTCACAAGAGATGTTTCAATCAAACTGACTTTTTGCTGAAAGAAGACTGTGCGGGATGAAGTAGTGCATAAAAATAAAAAGCTGTTGAATTCCCATGTACCAAATGAAAAATACAAGTTAAATGCGTTTCCATTGCATTTTCAACTCTACTGATTATTTTGTCACAAAAACTGTTTCGCTATATAGCAAATGCGCCCACTTTGGTTTTGGCACATGCGCTCCAGCCAACAGCTCGCAGATACAGTGCGGGTAGCCTTACCAAAAATTCCTACAGGAAACCTGCAGAATATATATCCTGCAGGAGTAGGAAGTCCTGCAGGATATCCCACAGGATTTTCAGGGCCACTTTGTAGGGCAAGTTGTTCAGGAAAACAATCCGGCAGGAATCCATCAGAATATATACTCTGAAGAATAGGAAGTCCTGCAGGAATCTTGCAGGTTATTCCTCAGGAAAACAATCCTGCACGAATCCTGCAGAATATACAGTTGTAGTCAGAAGTTTACATACACCTTAGCCAAATACATTTAAACTCAGTTTTTCACAATTCCTGACATTTAATCCTAGTAAAAATTCCCTGACTTAGGTCAGTTAGGACCACCACTTTATTTTAAGAATGTGAAATGTCAGAATAATAGTAGAGAAAATTATTTCTTTCAGCTTTTATTTCTTTCATCACATTCCCAGTGGGTCAGAAGTTTACATACACTCAATTAGTATTTGGTAGCATTGCCTTTAAATTGTTTAACTTGGGTAAAACGTTTCAGGTAGCCTTCCACAAGCTTCCCACAATAAGTTGGGTGAATTTTGGCCCATTGCTCCGGACAGAGCTGGTGTAGCTGAGTCAGGTTTGTAGGCCTCCTTGCTCACACACACTTTTTCAGTTCTGCCCACAAATTTTCTATGGGATTGAGGTCAGGGCTTTGTGATGGCCACTCCAATACCTTGACTTTGTTATCCTTAAGTCATTTTGCCACAACTTTGGAAGCAAGCTTGGGGTCATTGTCCACTTGGAAGACCCATTTGTGACCCAGCTTTAACCTCCTGACTGATGTCTTGACATGTTGCTTCAATATAGCCACATAATCCTTCTTATTCGCGTCTTCTTCCTGACGGCTGCGTGGTCCCATGGTGTTTATATTTGTGTACTATTGTTTGTACAGATGAACTTGGTACCTTCCGGCGTTTGGAAATTGCTCCCAAGGATGAACCAGATTTGTGGAGGTCTACAATTCTTTTTATGAGGTCTTGGCTGATTTCTTTTGATTTTCCCATGATGTCAAGCAAAGAGGCACTAAGTTTGAAGGTAGGCCTTGAAATACATCCACAGGTACACCTCCAATTGACTCAAATTATGTCAATTAGCCTATCAGAAGCTTCTAAAGCCATGACATCATTTTCTGGAATTTTCTATGCTGTTTAAAGGCACAGTCAACTTAGTGTATGTAAACTTCTGACCCACTGGAATTGTGATATAGTGAATTATAAGTGAAATAATCTGTCTGTAAACAATTGTTGGAAAAATGACTTGCGTCATGAACAAATTAGATGTCCTAACCAACTTGCCAAAACTATAGTTTGTTAGCAAGAGATTTGTGGAGTGGTTGAAAACGAGTTTTAATGACTCCAACCTAAGTGTATGTAAACTTCCAACTTCAACTGTATATCCTGCAGGATTAGGAAGTACCGTAGAATATCCCAAAGGATTTTTTGGGCCACTTTCCTGTAATAGAATTCCTGCAGGATCCATTATGAATCATGCAGATAGTCCTTCAGCAAAACAATCCTGCAGGTATCCTGCAGACGGTCCTCAAATAAATCCTGCAGTATTGTTTCCTGAAGGACTACCTGCAGGAATTGTCCTATACAAAAATGGTCCTAAAATCCTGTCGGATATCCTGTAGGTAAGAGTCTTGCAGGTAATTCCACATGATTTCCATGGCCATTTTCAGGTAGGACAACCTGCAGGATTCCTTCTTCATCTTTCAGAGAATTTCATGTAGGACAATCCACGTTCTTTCAAAAGAACAGACTGATTGTACAAGATATATGGTTGCATGGCAACTGTATTATCCAATGAAGCAGCAGCCGACGTGTTTGTTTGTCCATTTCACAAGCACTGCATAAAATAATATTCATAGGAGAAAGAAAATACAAGATTTTGAATAAATATGGTAAAAGCACATTTTGTAACAAGAGTGAGAGTCATGGTGACATCACATGAACATCTTATGTGTATTGGTGTGACGGGAAACAGATGTCTGAAATGGTAAACTTGGTGATAGTTGGTTTTAATATGGCTGGTACACCAACAACATCTGTGAGTATGTACAGTGCATTCGGAAAGTATTCAGACCCTTTCACTTTCTCCACATTTTTTATGTTGCAGCCGTATTCTAAAATGGATCAATCTACACACAATACCCCATAATGGCAAAACAAAAACAGGTTTTTAGACATTTTTGTTAATTTAATTACAAATAAAAACACTGAATTTTCACATTTACATAAGTATTCAGACCCTTTACTCAGTACTTTTCTGAAGCACCTTTGGCAGCGATTACAGCCTCGAGTCTTCTTAGGTATGACACTTCAAGCTTGGTACACCTGTATTTGGGGAGTTTCTCTCATTCTTCTCTGCAGATCCTCTCAAGCTCAGGTTGGATGGAGAGCGTTACTGCATAGCTATTTTCAGGTCTCTCCAGAGATGTTCGATCGGGTTCAAGTCCGGGCTCTGGCTGGGCCCCTCAAGGACATTTAGAGACTTGTCCGAAGCCACTCCTGCGTTGTCTTGAATGTATGCTTAGGGTTGTTGTCCTGTTGGAAGGTGAATCTTCGCCCGAGTCTGAGGTCCTGAACACTCTGGAGCAGGTTGTCATCAAGGATCTCTCTGTACTTTGCACCATTCATCTTTCCCTCGATCTTGACTAGTCTCCCAGTCCCTGCCGCTGAAAAGAATCCCCACAGCATGATGTTACCACCACCATTCTTCACCATAGGAATGGCGGCAGGTTTTCTCCAGACGTGATGCTTGGTATTCAGGCCAAAGAGTTCAATCTTGGTTTTATCAGACCAGAAAATCTTGTTTCTCATGGTCTGAGAGTCCTTTAGATGCCTTTTGGCAAGCTACAAGCGGGCTGTCATGTGCCTTTTACTGAGGAGTGGCTTCCATCTGGTCACTCTACCATAAAGGCCTGATTGGTGGAGTGCTGCAGAGATGGTTGTCCTTCTGGAAGGTTCTCCCATCTCCACAGAGGAACTCTAGAGCTCTGTCAGAGTGACAATCGGGTTCTTAGCCACCTCCCTGACAAGCCCCTTGTCCCCCGATTGATCTGTTTTTATTTTTAATACATTTGCAAACATTTCTATAAACCTGTTTTTGCTTTGTCATTATGGGGTGTTGTCTGTAGATTAAAGAAGAACATTTTTATTTAATCAATTTTAGAATATGTCTGTAACGTAACAAAATGTGGAAAAGGTGAGGGGGGATCTGAAGACTTTCCGAATGCACTGTAGGTGTGTTAGGCTCTGTTATAAATAGAGATATGAGAGGCTGAAACTGTGTGTGGTGTTACCTTCGCCTGCATGGCTGTCCAGTTCTGCCTTCTGTGGTAGTCAGTCTCACTGTTGTTTAACAGGCTCTCTATCTCAACTGGGGAGGACAGGAGACAGATGAGAGGGGCAGAGTTCAGAATATAACTGCGGAACATCTGTGTTTTACATAAATGACAGCGACAAAATAGTGCAAATTATACGTATATTGTAGTAGTAAAAGACAACCTACTCACATTTAACTTGTAGACTACTGGACTAATGGAGCTCCAAATGAGACAAAGAATCAGAAACAGTATAAGTAAATGTATTGTCTTCTAATGCACTTACCAACTCTAATGTGGTGTGGTGGCCTTCTGCTAAACTGTTAGAAATACAAGGTAAAGAATTACAGTGAAATACTAGGTGTGTGTGTGTTTTCTGTGCTCCCTGTAGTCTAAGCTCTAAGGGAAAAGAAGATAACTCACATTGTGGTGAAACTGTTCAACCAAGCTAAAAGTAAAACAGAGAAAGTCATGTAAAAATGATCAATTTCTATTTAAATCAAACTATTTGTATATTCAAACATTTTCTGTGAAAATAATGTGATATTTCATAAATAAATTGCATACTTGTGTTCTATCTAGAGCGTATAGCGAGTACGGAAGTCCACTGTCATTTTTCAAGTGCGATTCCAAACCCAGAATGTGAAACGGCAAGTATGTATTAGGTTTGCCGGAAGTTCTATAAGCATTATTGGGAGGTCTGGAAAACAAATCACGCATGGGAGCATACATTTAGAAAATCATGTAGCAAATCGTTTCTTTCATTTGTTTTCAGGGACAGATGGCAACTGATGCATTCATTTCACTCCATGACATTGGCTTGGCAGGGCAAAAGTGGAAGACTGGTTTGGAGGTAAGACATTTTAACAACATCTGATTAAAAATTTAGGAAATGTAGATAGCTGTGTTCTGTTCAATCTTGGCTTGCTAGCCAGCCAATTATTTGGGCATTCTTACATGATCAGAAAATACATGCATGCATTGTCTGTTATCTAATGTTAGCCAGCATTCTTCTTGTCACTTTCCCCTCCCCTCGTGTTCCACCATTGTATACAACGTTTTTTATTTATTTTAATAATGTAATTATCAAATAAAAGTAAATCAGTGACAACTTGATCAAGCCCAGTTAAAAAGATAAAACATATTTTTTAATATGAATATGCATAACTGTTTTCAAAGCCATTGCACATTATCAAAAGTACAGTAATTGTGGTTCTCAGCAACTTGAACCAGCACTGAAATTTGAGCAGTGAGGTTAAGTTCTCCTCCCTTGGCCTTATGTTTCTGCTCTGTTCGCCTCAGGTTCAAGCACATCCCACCCCATCACCCAGACAGATTACCTTTTGAAGACAGATCATTTGTTCATTTAACATGGTGGGATCTTTTTGTGCCAGTAAAATTGTCCCTGTTCCCAAGAGCTCCAAGGTAACCTGCCTAAATGACTATCGCCCTGTTGCACTCACATCTGTAATTAGGAAGTGCTTTGAAAGGTTGGTCATCACCATCATCCCTTGGCCTTAGACCAACTCTAATTCGCACACCGCCCCAACAGATCCACAGATGATGCAATCTCAATTGGACTTCACACTGCCCTCTACCACCTGGACAAGAGGGGAAATAACTATGTGAGAATGCTGTTCATAGACTACAGCTCTGCGTTCAACACTATAGTCCCCTCATCACCACGATAGGGACACTGGGACGGAACCCCTCTCTCTGCAAATATCCTGGGCAGGTCGGCCCCAGGTGGTGAGGGTAGGCAACAACGGGGGCGCCTCAGGGGTGTGTGCTTAGTCCCCTCCAGTACTCCCTGTTCACCCACGACTGATTGGCTGTGCACGACTCCAACACCATCATCAAGTTTGCTGATGACACAACGGTGGTAGGCCTGACCACTGACGTTGATGAGTCCGCCTACAGGGAGAAGGTTAGAGACTTAGCAGTGTGGTTCCAGGACAACGTCAGTAAGATCAAATAGCTGATCATGGACTATAGGGGAAATGGGAGAGCACGCCCCCCATCCACATCGACAGGGCTGTTGTGGAGCGGGTCGAGAGCTTTAAGTTCCTTGTCATCCACATCACTAAGGACTTAACATGGTCCACACACACCCGCACAGTCATGAAGAGGGCACGACAGCACCTCTTCCCCCTCAGGTGGCTGAAAAGATTTGGCATGTGTCCTCAAATCCTCAAAAAGTTCTACAGCTGCACCATCAAGAGCATATTGACTGGCTGCATCACCGCTTGGTATGGCAAATGCACTACCCTCGATCACAAAGTGCTACAGAGGGTGATGTGGACCGCCCAGTACATCACTGGAGCCGAGCTCCCTGCCATCCAGGACCTCTACATCAGGTAAATAAATAAAAAATGCAGATGTAGCGAAATGCTTGTACCCCCAAAACCATAAGTCTGCTAAATAGCCAGATTGCTAAATAGTCAATTAATGGTACCCAAACTATCTGCACTGACTCTATCTTGCACTGACCCTACGCACACTCACTAGACTATATGTACACCCTCACTAGACTTTATATACACACACTCACTAGACTTTATATACACACACTCACTAGACTTTATATGCACCATATACACACACTCACTAGACTTTAAATGCACACTCACTAGACTTTATATACACACTCACTAGACTTTATATACACCATATACACATACACTGCACTGCCACTCCCACACAAATCCCTCACAGATGCAAACACTACATACACACACACACACACACACACACAACATACTGTACATACACACGCACACACACTTTTACAGTCATTATTTGCAGGCTGCTACTCTGTTCTTTATTTTATTCTTATTATTATCTATCCTGATGCCTAATCACTTTACCCTGCCTTCATGTACATAGTATCTACCTCAAGTACCTCGTACCTCTGCACATTGATATGGTACTGGTACTCCCTGTATATAGATCCACATTGATATGGTACTGGTACTCCCTGTATATAGCTCCACATTGATCTGGTACTGGTACTCCCTGTATATAGCTCCACATTGATCTGGTACTGGTACTCCCTGTATATAGCTCCACATTGATCTGGTACTGGTACTCCCTGTATATAGCTCCACATTGATCTGGTACTGGTACTCCCTGTTTATAGCTCCACATTGATATGGTACTGGTACTCCCTGTATATAGCTCCACATTGATCTGGTACTGGTACTCCCTGTATATAGCTCCACATTGATCTGGTACTGGTACTCCCTGTATATAGCTCCACATTGATCTGGTACTGGTACTCCCTGTATATAGCTCCACATTGATATGGTACTGGTACTCCCTGTATATAGCTCCACGTTGATATGGTACTGGTACTCCATGTTTATGGCTCCATTCTTGAGTATTTTATAATTATTCCCTGTGTTAGTTACTATTTTATTTATTATGATAATTTTTCAACTCTGCATCATTGGGGAAGGTCCATAAGCAAGCACTTCACTGTAAAGTCTACACCAGTTGTATTTGGAGCATGTGATAAATACAATTTTATTTGAATCCTCTAACGACAAAACATTGGCACAATGATCTGAACAAAAACTGCACAAGATGGGGTGGCAGGTAGCCTAGCGGTCAAGAGCATTGAGCCAGTATCTGAAAGGTTGCTGGCTCATATCACCGAGCCCACGAGGTGAACAATATGTTGATCCGCCTTTGAGTGAGGCACTTAACCCCTAACTGCTTCTGTAAGTTGCTCTGGATAAGAGTGTCTGCAAAATTACAAAGAATGTAATGAAAATTGAAGTTTCTAAACTGATTAGAATACCATCTCTTTTTTCTGACAACCTTTTCATGTGAATAATATATTGCAGTCATGTCCTCCTCTTTGGTGAGTCAAGACAAATCTTAAATCTCAAATCTTAAAAGACAAGATTGTTTGTTTGTTTTATTTTAGCGGAGGTTCATATAGATGATGTTTATGATTGAGTGTTTTCCCATGCAGGATCATCTGAAGATGGATTGGACCGTGAGGCAACTCTCACATCAATGCACAGTGATAAAAGGAATTGACAATAAACCTGTCAAAGTAGCTGAGCAATTAACTGAATGATACTGTAACAAACATTTTTCACTTTATCACAGTGTTGCAACATGCAATACTATAGCTACCTAGTACACCTCAATACCAATTTCCCCAAAAAAAGTTATTTATATTTGAACGTATTACTGTAATGCAATTATGTATTCACACATTATGTCGAAAGAAACATAAATATGGTTAAGGTTAACACATTGACATATTTACAGTCACCTCATACAAGTACTTGGGTGTATGGCTAGACAGTACACTGTCCTTCTCTCAGTACATATCAAAGCTGCAGGTTAAAGTTAAATCTAGACTTGGTTTCCTCTATCGCAATCACTCCTCTTTCACCCCAGCTGCCAAACTAACCCTGATTCAGATGACCATCCTACCCATGCTAGATTACGGAGACGTAATTTATAGATCGGCAGGTAAGGGCGCTCTCGAACAGCTATATGTTCTTTACCATTCGGCTATCAGATTTTCCACCAATGCTCCTTATAGGACACATCACTGCACTCTATACTCCTCTTTAAACTGGTCATCTCTGTATACCCGTCGCAAGGCCCACTGGTTGATGCTTATTTATAAAATCCTCTTAGGCCTCACTCCCCCCCATCTGAGATATCTACTGCAGCCCTCATCTTCCACATACATCACCCATTCTGCCAGTCACATTCTGTTAAAGGTCCCCAAAGCACACACATCCCTGGGTCGCTCGTCTTTTCAGTTTGTGGCAGCTAGCGACTGGAACGAGCTGCAACAAACACTCAAACTGGACAGTTTTATCTCAATCTCTTCATTCATAGACTCAATCATGGACACTCTTACTGACAGTTGTGGCTGCTTTGTGTGATGTATTGTTGTGTCTACCTTCTTGCCCTTTGTGCTGTTGTCTGTGCCAAATAATGTTTGTACCATTTAATGTGCTGCTACCATGCTGTTGTCATGTTGTGTTGCTACCATGCTGTGTTGTCATGTGTTGCTGCCTTGCTATGTTGTTGTCTTTGGTCTCTCTTTGTGTAGTGTTGTGTTGTCTCTTGTCGTGATGTGTGTTTTGTCCTGTATTTATATGTTATTTTATTTTTAATCCCAGCCCGCGTCCCTGCAGAAGGACTTTTGCCTTTTGGTAGGCCGTCATCATAAATAATAATGACTTGCCTAGTTAAATAAAGGTTAAATAAAAAATGTAATAAAAATGTTTTGACATACATTCAAGTCACCAAAACATTAGTCAAATTGAATTCAAGCGGTAGGAAAAAGAATGGGCTTGCCAGTGATAAAACCAAAACACAGCCCTGTGTTTCTAACCAGATGCAGCTGTGGCCATGTATAGAGTTAATGTCACAGAGGATCAGCCAGTTACGGTTTCAGGCTGATGTAGACAATGTGTTACTGTGACTGTCTGAACACAGCCATTCAGACAGTTGTAGAACCATGCGCTAAGCTTCCTGTTGCAAATTGTCCTCTAGTTCCTCAGTATGCAAATATTTCAGATGGCCACTGTGTCATGGCCATTGGTTACCGGCTTCCATATCCCATATGCTACCTACCACCGTTGTGCCCGTGAGCAAGGCACTTTACCCCTCAGTGCTCCAGGGTCAGTGCTCAGCAGCAGCCCCTGTGCGTCTCCCTGCCTGTGATGTGTGTTGTGTGTCAGGTTGGGTACTGTGACAGCAAAAAAAAAATAATATCCATGCAATTTGACCAATTAAGCAAGTATTGTATTGTATAAAACAACTCCTCTTCAGATCAGGTAGAGTAGCCTATACATGGATCAACTGAGTGTGGGGTGTGTTAACTATGCTACAGGAGATATGTGTCATCTTCCCCTGGCTGGTGGAGAGTGTTGTTGGCAGCCTGGATGGCAGCATTGTTGGTTGGAGTCTTTCCTCCCTGCAAGCCCACAGCAGTGACTACAACAATATACTGGAGTTCCTACAACTAAGGTGGACCTGTCAGTGATTTGAGACATTCCACATCTTGCCATTGATAATATTACTAATGTGTATTGCACCTACAGTATACTAATAAACATGGTAGTTTTCACCAACATGCAATATTTTGCAGTGGCCCAATGCTGGAACTTGGTTATAAACTTCAAGCTGAAGAATATAAGTTTGAGATCGAAGTCGCCCGTTTACCTGTATGAGTTGAACATAGATGCTAATTGCACAGTGTTATTACAGTATTACTTCATAATGTCATCACGTTAACAATTATTACTACTCATTAAAATATCTGTAGTTAAACGCCTATTGGTCTACCTTCCTGTATGAATGCTGAGTTTTTTTATTTCATTTTAACAGGATCATGTGAGAATTTCCATCCAGGAGAGGGTCATTTCAAACAGACGGATATTTCAGAATCAGAGATTGCAAAAAGGACACTGAGTGACAATCTATGACACAATGATAACTATTACTATGTACAGTATTATTGTATACTCTTTATCCACTTTAGTTAAGTGGTGTTCTTAACTGTCACCAGATGCCTTTGAATACTTAATGTTTTACTTTGACACAAGTGTCATTACACAGAGGGTAGGACTAAGTGCTATTCCATTTAATTAGTTTCAAATAAAGTCATTAATATAGTCAATTCACTGCCAATAGTATCATTTTGTAACCTGACTGTTTTCTGTTTTTAATTGATGACCTGGGATCACCCATCAGGGCAGCAAACCTCCATCTATTTTGCCTTGATGGATGCATATCTAAAACACAGAAAGCCCCTTGACCTCACACGTTCCAAGGTACAGCCAGCCTTTCACAATGCAATAAGACCAACACATCATTTATTAATGTAAAACAAAAATGAAATATAATATTTGCTTGTTTTGATGGTTCCCCAGGTCCTCTAGGTATAGTGAAACGAGCAAAGGCCTGTTGAAACGCCAGTGCCCTGTTAACACTGGGACAACCATTCAGGGGATCTGGAGATCAGAGACTATGCTACAGTTGACTGAGATATATCTGGGTTGGACGGAGACACCTTTATTATAGCGATCTTGGGTTGTCTCCCAACATTTGTGCAGTTGCCGATCCCCACGGGGGACCAGTACGGAGAGAACGGAGAGAAAAAATGTATGAAATGTATGCATTCACTACTGTAAGTCGCTCTGGATAAGAGCGTCTGCTAAAATGAAAAATAAAAAAATAAAAAATTGTCTGACGTTGTTTATTGTCCCTGCTTTAGATATTTCTGGAGATATGGCTGTCACATTTCCCCTTGGAGACACACCAGAAGCTCAATGAAGTCTTTCCTACCTTCCTTCGATGACTCATTCTTCATGACTAACATGCACTTCTATTCACATTTGTATTCTAATGGTTTAGGGACAAAATAAGAAACCTGCACACTGCTCTTGCTAGTATCACAGCTCTTTAATAAGCTTTACGTATCGGCCTCAAGGCCTTCCTCAGGGTTTTTGTGTGTTTAATTAGCACCTTTATATAGACATAGCTCCACACACATCCGTTCAATGCATCGAATGGGGTTGGAGTCGAAGGAAAATGACTAAGTGTTACCAAATATTCTAATAAAGTGTGTACATAAAACATATTAAACACGTCTGTAAAACCCCAATGAGCACATCGACCCACCAAGCAAGCCTTCATAAATCATTGGACACAGCGCAAGAAAAACTTCAAGAGTAATCTGAAATGGGGGCATTAATTAATGTTCACATTTACAACATAACATACATAGACATTTCATCATTAAAGACCTTTAGGAAATAATGTCTGGAGGGTGAAAATCCCAAAAGTCCTATTTTACTCAGAGTATTATTAATATCACCTCCCCTGTCTGATATCTTAACTTTCTCTATGCCACAGAATCTAAAGGTAGAAATGTCATGTTTTTGGTCATTAAAATGTACCGTGACTGGATAATCCTTGTAATTTCTCCTTATTGAACTTTTATGTTGACTAATTCTGTGAGAATGACAGGTTTTACCTACATAACACAGCCCACATGGACATTTAATCATGTAGATAACATGGGTGGTGGAGCATGTAATAATGCCATTTATTTGGAACCGTTTTCCTGTGTGGGGGTGGCAGAAATATTCACACTTCTTCATATTGTTGCACTGTGCGCAACCTCTGCATTTATAGCTACTATTCGGTAGAGGGCGTAAAAGAGCCTGGCTCATTTTCTTTTGTAGCTGGCAGTTGGCATGGACCAATTTATCACATAAATTGCAACCTCTCCTATATACAATAAGTGGTGAATTCTTAAATTCAGCTGGCAAAGCTGGGTCCGATGATAAAACATGTCAGTGGTGAACATTACAGAGTGTTCTTTAGCTCTACTGGGTCTGTTTTGTAGCAGTTCATCTCGTGTTTTCAGAGATTCATCCATACGCTGCGGAGAGTAGAATCTTAGAATCCTGTTGGGCATCTCCGCTGCTTTTTCAAGATAGTCCTCTGTGGAGTGGCATATACAGAAAAGAGAAACATTCCCCAAATGTTTTAAAATGTATTATTCATTTGGTTTACAGGAGAAAACTTGCTATTGCATCAGGGTCCCCTAATCCCATCCACCCTGATGGCATTTCAGGTGCAGCCCACTGAGAAAGGTACCCTGCCCCCTGCCCAAGACATCCATAATAAGGAACCACAGATGTTTTGGGATAGAAATGCGAGCTCAGTTAAGTCCAACAAGAACAAGCGAATGACAGGAAAGACCATTTGACTGAGGATACTGCAATCTACCAAATATAGAGAGTGATCACAAATGCTTTCCTATATTCTGAACATTGTACTGTAGGTGCTGAAAATGGTCCAAAGACTAATGCAGGTCCAACAGACTACAAAAACAATGCTGGATCAGCCAGCCAATACATCAGTTGGTCAGTTCCTGGATCAGGTCCATTCTTAAAACCAACTCAGAAAGTGGGGCAGTGACATGTCCAAGTGTGACATGAAGACAGTGGAGCTACAAAAAAAAGCTGTGGTCCACCTCAATGAGATTTTCAAAGTCAGAAGATGAATGTATGACATTGATTATTATCAAGAAGTAGTAACCAATGTTAAAGTGGTAAGTCTCACATCAGTTTTGGTGTTGTCAGTGGTGTAAATTAAGTAAGAATACTTTAAAGTACTACTTAAGTAATTTCTGTACTCTACTTTACTATTCATATTTTTGCCTACTTTTACATTTATTCCACTACATTCCTATAGAAAATAATATACTTTTTGCTCCATACATTTTCCCTGATACCCAAAAGTACTGATTACATTTTGAGTGCTTAACAGGGCAGAAAAATGGTCCAATTCCCACACTTATCAAGAGAACATCCCTGGTCATCTACTGCCTATGATCTGGCACACTCACTAAACACAAATGCTTAGTTTGTAAATTATGTCTGAGTGCTAGAGTGTGCCCCTGGCTCTCAGTAAGTAAAAAATAAAAACATTCAAGCCATTTGGTTTGCTTAATATAAGGAATTTGATACTAAAAATTTGATACTTAAGTATATTTTAAATGTTTTTTTACTTTCGATACTTAAGTATATTTTAAACTAAATACTTTGACTTTTACCCAAGTGGTATTTTACTGGGAGACTTTCCCTTTTACTGGAATCATTTTCTATTAAGGTAACTTTACTTTTACTCAAGTATGACAATTGGGTAGTTTTTCCACTACTAGGTGTAGCTCTATAGATTATCTGTCTAAGAGGATGATGAACATGAGGTCAGTGGAGGAATCCAAACAGCTCCCTGACTGTATTTAGAGTGAGAATGGGCTGATCCTGACAGACCTTGCCAGAATGTAATAAAAAATGATGTGCATAGAGTGCAATACGTAATCGTAAACTGTAAGTGCGTTCTATTGCAGATTACCACTGGCCTTTGCAGATCTGATATCGATTATCAAGTGGACCCACAGCTACAGCCTGTGAGGAGCTATGAAAATGCAGTCTTGGTGCAAGTTATGTTTTGGATCGCCACACTAATCGATAACAGAGCAAGTGGGGGGCCTTAGTTATGTTTCTATAATGATTCATTTATATGGCATTTACAGTAGACCCTCCTTTAACAATTGGTAGTAGTACGAGGAGACGTTGTCTCACGTAGCCATACCTCCAATCCAAAATCACGTTGTTGTCACGCCTCTTTTGGAGGGAAGCCTTCAACGAGGCTACAGTAGGAGACATGAAATTACTAAATGACTTGAGAATCTTGTCCTGCAGCTTGAAGGACAAATGCACGACCTGTGCTCACAACAGAACCTGTTGGGAAAGCTGGTACAACACTACCTTATCACCTCTACTGTAAAGGGTACAGTGGCAGACCAATGCCAGGACTACCACTTGCGGCAACGCCTTACCCTGCGCACATTTGCCAGTTATCGCACAATACTCATTCCCCTCTTGTAGGAGCCAAGTATTGTATATTTGTATGTCTTCAATTGATGCATTTCTGTTGTATGTGTGTTTGCCACTAATCCCCTGTCAAGTGTATGTACCCCCTCTACAGGCCAATGGAGAATACAGTTAAAAGGCATACATGCTCCAAGGCCTACTGGGAGTAACTGGAATAGCAGCACACAGTCTTTTGGCCATACGACCATGTTTACCATGCTGTTTGTTTCTTTATCTTTAATGATCACAATTAGTTTTGGTAGAATTTTCTTCACATTTTTGTATCCAGAAGAGCGACAAATAAATGTATTATTATTTCTCAACTTGAATCAAACTCTGGTCATTGGATTTGTATGCGTCAAGACTAAGGATTATAATGGAAATTGTATTGGGACAATTATATTGGACAATTTAGCCACTACACCTCTTATTCAACCTTTTGCATGGACTGTGCATGACTGTCTATGTGGGAAATGCTTGTGTGTTATTCCAAATAAAAGTATTTCTGACACACCAACTTCAACTGACTGATAACGACACACTGGGCACAGACGTCACAGTTCAATGTCAAATTGTGATTTACATTTGGTTGAGTTGTCAACTAACTAGAATTCAACGTAAAATCCTCAAAAAATGTCACCCTGTCATTGGATTTACGTTATATATGGGGTGAAAAAAAATGATGAAATGACATTATGTTGATGACTTTTTGCAATTCCAATCAGTTTGACGTTGATTCAACGTCATCATATTTCATTTTTGTTGGTGAAATTATGTGGAAACAACACTGATTCAACCAGTTTTTGCCCAGTGGGTAGTCTGTATTTTCCATGAGAGCTGAATCATTTTCAATTGGTTGGGCCCAACTGTGACAAGGATGACTAGGCAGTGCTCAACTTGGGCAGGAGCTCACCGGTGCCAAGTACCGGTGTCAGGCAGCCGAGGGTAGAATCCTGCTAATTACACCAAGTGTAACGTGAGGGGTTTACAGATAAATATACAATTCCTGTAGCCATAATACGTCAAAACGTCAGGCAGCTGAGGGCAGAATCCTGCCGACTACGCCAAATGTAACGTGGGGGATTTAACCATCAATAACCTATTCCTGTAGCCGTACACGCCACCTTTTTTTATACGCAAGGTGTGGTCCACTGGACTAAGCTAAACATGACACAGGTTCTTTGCATCAAAGAGTGGGGAAATAGGAATCAGACAATATCAGGATGCAACCATATATTTTCATTTTCAGCACCACAAGAAAGGCACAATTGTCATAGGTCTACATAATCTTCAGCTCCAGGAACTCCATACGACTGTCCTACAAGACAGACAGCAATATCAGATTTCTCAAACAAATATCACTAGGTTTATACGTTACTAGCTAGGTTTCCATCCAATTGCCGACAGATTTTCATGCAAATATTCTAAAATCCACATAAAGAAAATATGCGCATTTTCCCTCCAGTGGTGTGTTTCACGAAACGGACTTGTTGTGGATACAAATCTGTGAGTGATGACGTAGTGCACACAAAATGTACTTTTTCATGTACCAAATAAAAAGCTAAAGTTCAATGTGTTTCCATTGCATTTTCATCACTACCAATAGTTGTCACAAAAACGGTTGCGTTAAATAGCAAATGTGCCTACTCTGGTCTTTACACCTGCGCACTAGCCAACAGCTTGCAGATACAGTGTGGGTAGGCTAGTCTACATGACATTATTATGGATAAGAGCTAGAACATGTTTATTTGTTAAATGGCAGTCAAGTGTCGATCATCATTTCACGAGAATAAGACCATCAATATTTATTGAAAAGGAGCGTCAAGCTCACTGTGCACTTTCACCACCCTGTGAAGTTCATCATCATTTATTTCATCTGTAGCCTAAGAGTGTTGTGTTCGAGACCACCTAAAGCTACAACGATTCAAGACCAAGACCGGAGCAAATCAAATCCAAATCAAGACCAATAAAGAGGGGGGACGAGACAGAGTAAAGACCGAGAAAGGGAGTGGGACGCGGTGTTTGAGACCTAGTCAAGACCGAGACCAGAAAATGCGAGTCCAATTCAAGACCATGATTGTAATTTTGTCAAATCACCACCATAATAAGAGTTAAAAATGTCCAGTATTACTGTGTTCATATTTCAGAACAACATATGGATTCTTTAGACATTCAGAATGGTGAAAATATGCTGAGGGAAAATGAAGCCATTCTACAAATTAATCCAAACATAGTGGGGAACAATGGGCCTTCTACGCCTTAAAAAAAGGGCTAAAAGGTTGATCAAATAGTGATTATAATAATAATGACCGCAGTGGAGAAGGTGGAAAGCTTCAAGTTCCTCTGCGTACACATCACTGACAATCTGAAATGAGTGCCTCCCGAGTGGCGCAGTGGTCTAAGGCGCAGTGGTCTAAGGCATCGCAGTTGCTAGCTGTGCCACTAGAGATCCTGGTTCGAGTCCAGGTTCTGTCGCAGCCGGCCGCGACCGGGAGACCCATGGGGCGGCACGCAATTGGCCCAGCGTCGTCTGGGTTAGGGGAGGGTTAGGCAGGCAGGGATGTCCTTGTCCTATTGCACTCTATTGACTCCTGTGGCGGGTAGGGTGCATGCACGCTGACACGGTCACCAGGGGCACGGTGTTTCCTCCGACACATTGGTGTGGCTGGCTTTCGGGTTAAGCATGCATTGTGTCAAGAAGCAGTGCGGCTTAGTTGTTTCGGTGGACGCATGGCTCTCAACCTTCGCCTCTCCCGAGTCCGTACGGGAGTTACAGCAATGAGACAAGACAGTAACTACCAATTGGATACCACAGAATTTGTATAAAATAATTTTTTTTAAAGACAATCTGAAATGGTCCACCCACACAGATAGTGTGGTGAAGAAGGCGGAACAGCACCTCTTCAACAACAACAACAAATTTGGCTTGGCCCCTAAGACCCTCACAAACTTTTAAAGATGCACAATTGAGAGCATCCTGTCGGGCCGCATCACCGCGCGGTACGGCAATTGCACCGCCCGCAACTGCAGGGCTTTCCAGAGGTGGTGCATCACCGGGGGCAACCTGCCTGCCCTCCAGGACACCTACAGCACCTGATGTCACAGGAAGGCTAAAAAGATCATCAAGTACATCAACCACCCAAGCCACGGCCTGTTTACCCCGCTACCATCCAGAAGGTGATGTCAGTACAGGTGCATTAAAACAGCTTCTATCTCAAGGCCATCAGACTGTTAAATAGCCATCACTAGCCGGCTATCACCCGGTTACTCAACCCTGCACCTTAGGGGTCACTGGTCACTTGAATAATGTTTACATACTGCTTTACTCATTTCATATGTATATACTGTATTCTATTCTATTGTATTTTAGTCAATGACACTCCGGCATTGCTCGTCTTGATATTTATACAGTATATTTCTTAATTACATTCTTTTAGGTGTGTATTGTTGTGAATTGTTAGATACTACTGCACTGTTGGAGATAGGAACGCAAGCATTTCACTACACACGTAATAACATCTGCTAAATACGTGTATGTGACCAATAAAATTTGATTTGATATTTCTAGAATTATTTTCAATAATGTTCTGATTATTGTTTGAAAGGAAAGGGTTAACACTGAAGAGTGAAACAGATCCAATCATAATTTTTCTTTGCTGGTCTCTGGGGAGATAAATCTAGCTAAGTCAGACATTGGCTAGGCCATCAAAAGCTAGATAAAGGCATCTGCAATTCAACTGTATAAGTGCAACATTTTGGAGTGACAGTGGAATCAACCAATCACATTTTGACTTAATGAGTGGGACCATTTTTTTTTATGTATTGGAAACTTCTGTCTTCTTGAAGGCCATCAGGTCACAAGCAGTCGTTTTTCCACGGTCTAGCTAGCTAGCTTTTGTTGTCGGCTAGTTTGCACCGGCTGCGGCAGGTGTTATCAAATAGGATTGTGTTGCTAATTTGTTAGCTTCTCCCTTTTCAAGAATAACTTTCAACAAGAAGTTAAGTTTCAAATGACCATCATCCATTGAGTGGAACTGTGTTTTTATTGCAGCACGCAGTAACCATTAACCATCTCTTTGAAAATAACATGTGTGTGAAACATTGTTGCATTTAATGTGGAACTGACAGCATTTTAGCAACATGAAATCTTATTCAAAACTGTTCATATACACTCCAGGGAAGAATATTGCACATTTTCATAAATTCTTAGTATATGTAATTCCCAAACATTCTAAGGAATTTGTGAAAACTCCATAGCAATATAGAGTGGGAAAGTGGACGTGCGTTTGGACAATGAATAGACACTGCAGTAAATAAAACCGAATATAAAAACCTGTCTTGTCCAGGACCGGAGTCTACACAGACCGGTGCGCTATAGCCAATCAGAGCTACTGTAGGCCTTTATACAAACAAGGGCCTACCATCATTGACTTTGAACTGGACTGTGTGTTTACAGGCAGTTGTAACAACGCAACTTTAGATCATTAGAACGCATTTGCCAAAAGCCACAAAATACACCTGAATGGATTTCTGCAAATATGTAAACACCACGGGAGTCCTCTTACATTTGGGAACTTTACAGTCCTATTGATCAAACAACCAATGAAAGGTAGGCTCTCTCGCCCTCAGTTATGCACATCAACAAGATCAACAAATAATGCTAGCCAGAGAAAGATAAGCTAAAATATAACAAAAGGAAATTAGATAAACCCTCTCAAACTTTTTCAGCTAGTTGGTCGTCCAAATTTCACTGATAAATGATTGGGAATTGTAGCCTCTTTGTCCTTCTGCAGCTTGCCTGCCAATGCATGCATGTCCCAACCAAGCACCCAAACTAACTGGCTAAAGTTGGCTAGCTTGCTAGCTAGCTACAGTACTTCCAGGCACAAATGAGAGAACACCTCACGCGGACCATTTTACTTGCCGTAGCAGAGCTTGTTAGGCTGTGTACATGTTATCTAGAGCATTCTTGACTAACTAATACTTATTTGCCTAAGTTTACTGACACTGGTCATATTCAGCAGGTGTTGCTCGTTCATAAATTCCTCAGTTATTCTGCGCTCTTGCACATTCAGACGAGAGTGCTCTGAAATCGGAGTAGATAACCAGAGTGAATTTGCAAACGCAAGAGATATTCTAACTGTATAACAGTCGTTCAAGTTCTTGCTAGCTAACCAAATGACACCTGCATCTCTAGCTGTGTATAGCCACCGAAAAAAGATGAGGGGAAAAAGTCACTCACCCACTCCTCCAATGGCATGACATCCTCCTAGCAGCTAGCTAGCTAGCCATCTAGCGTACCTTAGGCTCTGTGTTTTTAGCTTGCTACATAAATAGATACACTAGCCTATTAGCCACGTTATGACTGACTTGTGATCATTATCCCTGCTAGTTTGATTGTATTGACATTCCCAGCCTTAGTTACATTCGTCCGTTTTTGTCCAGAATATTGAGTCATTGAAACGGAAACGGTGCATCCTGAATGGAGGCAGCAAACAATGTACCAGGCCAGCTGTGATTTATAACCTGATGGCAATGTATTGGTGAATTATATGAAACATGCATTGAAGTGCATTCATCCATTCTGCCAACAATGACTTAGTGTACTTCGTGGAACGTTGAGTCAAATATAGGCTATTTTTCAAATCTCTTATAAAGTTGGTTTTGTAGCATAAACTGAGAATTGTATATTTTTTTACTGATATGATTGTTTCATACCTGCAAAGTAGTTAAAACGCTGTCAGTTCCACTTTAAACTTCAAGTCACCGGTTACTTTGTGTGCTAAATGTGAAATGTTTTTTGCAATGGGAAGTAATAGTTGTACATGTCGATGGTGAAATGCTTAATGATTGTGTTTTTGTATTCTTATGACTGAGACCTCTTGGCTCTTGTCTGAGTTTATGGACTGCTTATCCTTTAACATGCTGTGTGACTGCTGTCTTTCCATCGGCCCTATGCAATTGTGTAGTGGTGCCTGGAGAAGTGGGTATACTCAAATGTTGCCAAAAAGTTCCCAAACGGCCCGCCCAGCGAAGGAAAGGCAGCCTGTGTGAAAAATCCTGTTTTTCTATTTTTTTTCACTCTCAAAATGTAACTTTTTTTTAAATAGAAAAAATACAAATTGTATGGTCTAATTCCACAACAATGCTTAAAACACATCAATCTGATTGGGTGGGCCTGTCAGGGCCTGGCTCCCCAGTGGGTTGGCCTCTGTCCACCCAGGCCCATCCATGTCTACGCCCCTGATGCAAACAGTAATAATGACAATTGGGCATCACAAACAGCCTACAACACTTCAGACTAAACTTTTTCAATACCTGGTTTGCATACCCATTGTTGCCTTTGTCAGCAGTTATTGGTTGATATAAGTTGAAATGTCTTTTCTCCCGGCGGCATTTTCTGTGAGCTGCTCCATGCCAAAACCAGCTGAGAGTTGCGCACTTTTGCTGCCTGCAGATGACATTCCGCTGGAATTAGGATGTATGCTGCAAGCATGTGAATATATTCCATGTGCTTTGCAATTGTTTAGGCTACTTTGTGCATGATTTCTCTATTGTACTACATAATTGAGAAGTCTTATACCTCCACTACACTACTTTGATACACATCAATAGGGATTAAGAAGTGAGTATAAGAAATGCCCACTGAAAAAAAAGTGGTGTATACGGCTTATACCTGTGTTTACCCTCCACTACACCACTGGCGCTTAGTGTTTTACAAAAAGTGCACTCTCCTACATGAATGCGCTGGTCTTATAGTTGCTGTCCTTTCAGAAACACAAACATGTCACACACTTAAGGCCTATAGGTTCACCACTACACTAACATGTCTATAATAGATATGAAGGCTGGGAAGATAATGTTTCTCGAAAGGAGTGTATATATTTGGCCTGGCAAATCGGTTTTATGTGCCGACTGAATGGAAGCTGAAAATTTGTTTTTTTTACTCCACTGGTCTCAGGAAGAAATTAGAATCCTCACTGTCCAATACCGAGTACAACTGTATTCGACACTCAATGTGGTATCAACAGGGGCGCCGCCAGGGATTTTGGGCCCCATGAAAAGATATCTCATTGGGCCCACCACCACAGGCCACACCAACCCTGCGCAATTGCTGTAACCACACACCTCCAGAACCCAATCGACCCATTCAAAGCTTTAAATAACTCTACCAGGCTTGCAACTCTCTTGTAGTCCAATATTTACTGTACGATATTTACTGACAGTGAGTGATGTCTAGCTTAGCTGTCAAAAAACACACATCTGCACAGTTTCACATTGCACATCACTCTCTCATTTAATGACATGTGCCACACATTCTGACAACCCATTCATCTGTAAAGCAGCACACCGTCATAAACCATAACAACGTACAGTACAACGAACAGCACGTCGTACCATACATAACAGTGAGCTGTGAAAATATAACACTGTGCAGACATGCATGCAACATTCTGCATACAGTGGAATTCACTATTTGATGCAAGTGTAAGGAATGGCGCTGAAGAAGAGAAGCAGGTACGGGGAGTTTACATTTTAATTAGGAACGGACAGGCAACAGGACAGGAACAGCGTCAGAACTGGGAAACACAAAGACAGACGACAATCAATGCAGCAGCGGGGAACAGAGCTGGGGGAACTTGGCAAATATAGGGGAGTTAATAAGCAGGTGATTAAGTCCAGGTGAGTCCAATATCACAGATGCGCATGACGAGGGAAGGCAGGTGTGCGGTAACTTTCCTCTGTACTTGGAATAAATGCCTGCCCATAGTATCTCTATTCCACTGCTCCTGCCATCTCTGCACCATCACTGTCCATATCAGGCTTTTTGCCTCTGCCTTGCTCATTGAAACTACAACAGCCTCACTACTAAGTGCTTGTGTAGCCAGTATATCAACTGCCTCATTCACTTCCACATGGGCTGGGACCCAAGTAAATATTGTCTGTATATCCATCTGTAACACTGCCATGGGTATGTAGTATGTCATAATGCTAAAGGACTGCACTCATCAACACTGTACATGAATCAGAGCAAATAACTACTGTCTGGCTTGACTTCCTCCACCCACTGCAAGGCGATCAGCTCCGCCATATATACAGCCAGATGATCTGCAATAAGTTTCCTGAATGCCACCCCACATTCCGGCACTACAAATGCTGACAGAGTACATCCTGTCCTTGGATCTTTTGAACCATCTGTGTAAATGGCCACAAAATCCTGATACACAGTATCCAGACATCTATAGATGGATCAACACCCTCCCCATCTTTCCATAGTCTCTCCAACACTTCTAGATCAACTACTGGAGGCAAGAGTAGCCATGGTGGGTTCACAGGATTAGTTACCCTTGGACTAAACTCCTTTCTATTTAGTCCTAGCTCCCTCACCCAGGTATTACCCACCCACCCAAAGCTCATGTTCTGTCCTCACCCATGTTCCCAGCATGCCTGTAAAATCCATTTTGCAGGATGATACACCTCATGTCCCTGTAGGTTGACCCCAATATTTAATCACCAGCTGTTGTCTTCTAATCTGCAATGGCATATTCCCCTATCTCCACCTGTAGTGCCTCCCTTAAATGACACTAACAGAAAGGCTTTTTATACAAAAGGCCACACCCTTAATTAACAATCACATACAACTGGCAGACCAACAAGGGTGCGTTAACAATAGGTCACGTGTCAAAATCTTTCCACGGAGGGCCGAGCGTCTGCGGGTTTTCGCTCCAGCCTTATACTTGATTGATGAATTAAGATCACTAATATGGTTGTCTAAGTCTTAGTTGAAATAAAAACATGTAAAACCAGCAGACACTAGGCCCACCATGGAATGAGGTCTAGTCCAAGGATCTTATATGTTTTGTTTAAATGGTGAATTGGCTCTAGAAGCAAAACAGCCAAATACTCCATCTAAACATGATTTGATTCTCAGTTGTGGTACAGTTCTAGAAAAATAAATTCATTAACTTTCATACCACAACAAAACAAATTCATAAATGCAAAATACACACATACTGTACTGTTTTAACACAGTTGCAGCCGACAGTATTTTTAAGTGACAACACGTTTGTGGCATCTGTCTTCCGTTTACACACAGATGTTCGGAGAGGCAGATAGCTAATTAGCAGAGATAGTCCACTCTGTCTTCCATCTGTTTTCCGTAAACAACAGCTGTAACATGGAAATATGGTACCAATTTAACCTTTTTGTTTTTTGAAAACTATGACTCTTATGTGTAATGGAGTGGAACTGAGATTCATAATCAAGGGCTAACTCCCACCATAAAAACGGCCATATATTTTTTTACAATCATTGCCAAGTCTTATTGCAATGTGTATGTTTTTGTAGGTATTTGTTAGTAAATTAATGCAATACTAACAAGTAATTGTTTAAATATATATTTCACTCAAAAATTGTATTAGTGCTTGGACACTTTATCTGTGGGGAGGCATCAGGAAGAGGTCTAGCCCTTGATCATGACTCTCAGTTCCATGTGTTTCATAGTATTACTTACCCGCCAGTGTTGTGATTGGCTGTGATATTCGCATATTGATTTCTCCCACCCAGCGTCATCTGTTGTCAAAATGGGAAAGCTGTTCTGACTTTGTGGCTGTGTTATCTAGTGGATATTTTTACTTTGCTACCTGACGGTTTTTACTTTTTCATTACCGTATATTTTTACTTTTTCCCTCACTCAACTTTTTTTTTCATTCAACTTTCCTACCCCGGAGGTTTTATCTGGACATGGTTCGTCAGGACTTCAAACAGCCGAAGCTAAGAAACATTAACATGATGCCTTCTAATTGCAGTCGTTGTACTCATAATATACAGGAGAACGATCGCCTTACGGCAAGGATAGCTGTGCTGCAAGCCCAGCTTCAGACGCAATCGTTAGGCAAGGGTCATTTCAGTGTAGGAAAGGATGAAACAGCATCTGTGCCACCAGCAAGTACAGATAGTAACGTTAGTATAAACCCCCTCGCACGGTCCCCGCAGCCGGACATCTTTCTCATGGCGTCTGGAGGGAAACGCTGTAGGAATGCTCAACCGGTGTCGCTTATTCAGCCGACAGAAACTTTCAACCGGTTCTCCCCGTTAAGCGAGTCGGAGTCGGAGGCCGAGACTTCTCTGGTCTCTGCTCCTCCCGTTGTGGGGTCTGAGACGCCGACAGCTCCCACCATTAGCTCTGACAAATTGAAAACCCTAGTCATTGGCGACTCCATTACCCGCAGTATTAGACTTAAAACTAATCATCCAGCGATCATACACTGTTTACCAGGGGGCAGGGCTACCGACGTTAAGGCTAATCTAAAGACGGTGCTGGCTAAAGCTAAAACTGGCGAGTGTAGAGAGTATAGAGATATTGTTATCCACGTCGGCACCAACGATGTTAGGATGAAACAGTCAGAGGTCACCAAGCGCAACATAGCTTCAGCATGTAAATCAGCTAGAAAGATGTGTCGGCATCGATTAATTGTCTCTGGCCCCCTCCCAGTTAGGGGGAGTGATGAGCTCTACAGCAGAGTCTCACAACTCAATCGCTGGATGAAAACTGTTTTCTGCCCCTCCCAAAAGATAGAATTTGTAGATAACTGGCCCTCTTTCTGGGATTCACCCACAAACAGGACCAAGCCTGGCCTGCTGAGGAGTGACGGACTCCATCCTAGCTGGAGGGGTGCTCTCATCTTATCTACGAACATAGACAGGGCTCTAACTCCTCTAGCTCCACAATGAAATAGGGTGCAGGCCAGGCAACAGGCTGTTAGCCAGCCTGCCAGCTTAGTGGAGTCTGCCACTAGCACAGTTAGCGTAGTCAGCTCAGCTTTCCCCATTGAGACCGTGTCTGTGCCTCGATCTAGGTTGGGCAAAATTAAAAATGGCGGTGTTCGCTTCAGTAATCTTACTAGTATAAAGACCTCCTCCATTCCTGCCATTATTGAAAGAGATTGTGATACTTCATATCTCAAAATTGGGTTACTTAATGTTAGATCCCTCACTTCCAAGGCAGTTATAGTCAATGAACTAATCACTGATCATAATCTTGATGTGATTGGCCTGACTGAAACATGGCTTAAGCCTAATTAATTTACTGTGTTAAATGAGGCCTCACCCCCTGGTTACACTAGTGACCATACCCCCGTGCATCCGGCAAAGGCGGAGGTGTTGCTAACATTTACGATAGCAAATTTCAATTTACAAAAAAAAAAACAATGCCGTTTTCGTCTTTTGAGCTTCTAGTCATGAAATCTATGCAGCCTACTCAATCACTTTTTATAGCTACTGTTTACAGGCCTCCTGGGCCATATGCAGTGTTCCTTACTGAGTTCCCTGAATTCCTATCGGATCTTGTAGTCATAGCAGATAATATTCTAATTTTTGGTGACTTTAACATTCACATGGAAAAGTCCACAGACCCACTCCAAAAGGCTTTCGGAGCCATCATCGACTCAGTGGGTTTTGTCCAACATGTCTCTGGACCTACTCACTGCCACAGTCATACTCTGGACCTAGTTTTGTCCCATGGAATAAATGTTGTGGATCTTAATGTTTTTCCTCATAATCCTGGATTATCGGACCACCATTTTATTGCGTTTACAATTGCAACAAATAATCTGCTCAGACCCCAACCAAGGAAGATTAAAAGTCGTGCTATAAATTCTCAGACAACCCAAAGATTCCTTGATGCCCTTCCAGACTCCCTCTGCCTACCCAAGGACGTCAGAGGACAAGAATCAGTTAACCACCTAACCGAGGAACTCAATTTAACCTTGCGCAATACCCTAGATGCAGTTGCACCCCTAAAAATTAAAAACATATGTCATAAGAAACTAGCTCCCTGGTATACAGAAAATACACGAGCTCTGAAGCAAGCTTCCAGAAAATTGGAACGGAAATGGCGCCACACTAAACTGGAAGTCTTCCGACTAGCTTGGAAAGACAGTACCGTGCAGTATCGAAGAGCCCTCACTGCTGCACGATCATCCTATTTTTCCAACTTAATTGAGGAAAATAAGAACAATCCGAAATTTCTTTTTGACACTGTCGCAAAGCTAACTAAAAAGCAGCATTCGCAAATGGAGGATGGCTTTCACTTCAGCAGTAATAAATTTATGAACTTCTTTGAGGAAAAGATCATGATCATTAGAAAGCAAATTACGGACTCCTCTTTAAATCTGGGTATTCCTCCAGGGCTCCATTGTCCTGAGTCTGCACAACTCTGCCAGGACCTAGGATCAAGGGAGATACTAAAGTGTTTTAGTACTATATCTCTTGACATAATGATGAAAATAATCATGGCCTCCAAACCCTCAAGCTGCATACTGGACCCTATTCCAACTAAACTACTGAAAGAGCTGCTTCCTGTGCTTGGCCCTCCTATGTTGAACATAATAAACGGCTCTCTATCCACCGGATGTGTACCAAGCTCACTAAAAGTGGCAGTAATAAAGCCTCTCTTGAAAAAGCCGAATCTTGACCCAGAAATTATAAAAAACTATCGGCCTATATCGAATCTTCCATTCCTCTCAAAAATTTTAGAAAAAGTTGTTGCGCAGCAACTCACTGCCTTCCTGAAGACAAACAATGTATACGAAACGCTTCAGTCTGGTTTTAGACCCCATCATAGCACTGAGACTGCACTTGTGAAGGTGGTAAATGACCTTTTAATGACGTCAGACCGAGGCTCTGCATCTGTCCTCATGCTCCTAGATCTTAGTGCCGCTTTTGATACCATCGATCACCACATTCTTTTGGAGAGATTGGAAACCCAAATTGGTCTACATGGACAAGTTCTGGCCTGGTTTAGATCTTATCTGTCGGAAAGATATCAGTTTGTCTCTGTGAATGGTTCGTCCTCTAACAAATCAATTGTGCATTTCGGTGTTCCTCAAGGTTCCGTTCTAGGACCACTATTGTTTTCACTATATATTTTACCTCTTGGGGATGTCATTCGAAAACATAATGTTAAAATTCACTGCTATGCGGACGACACACAGCTGTACATTTCAATGAAACATGGTGAAGCCCCAAAATTGCCCTCGCTAGAAGCCTGTGTTTCAGACATAAGGAAGTGGATGGCTGCAAATTTTCTACTTTTAAACTCGGACAAAACAGAGATGCTTGTCCTAGGTCCCAAGAAACAAAGAGATCTTCTGTTGAATCTGACAATTAATCTGGATGGTTGTACAGTCGTCTCAAATAAAACTGTGAAGGACCTCGGCGTTACTCTGGACCCTGATCTCTCTTTTGAAGAACATATCAAGACTGCTTCAAGGACAGCTTTTTTCCATCTACGTAACATTGCAAAAATCAGAAACTTTCTGTCCAAAAATGACGCAGAAAAATTAATCCATGCTTTTGTTACTTCTAGGCTCGACTACTGCAATGCTCTACTTTCCGGCTACCCGGATAAAGCACTAAACAAACTTCAGTTAGTGCTAAATACGGCTGCTAGAATCCTGACTAGAACCAAAAAAATTGATCATATTACTCCAGTGCTAGCCTCCCTACACTGGCTTCCTGTTAAGGCAAGGGCTGATTTCAAGGTTTTACTGCTAACCTACAAAGCATTACATGGGCTTGCTCCTACCTATCTTTCCGATTTGGTCCTGCCGTACATACCTACACGTACCCTACGGTCACAAGACGCAGGCCTCCTAATTGTCCCTAGAATTTCTAAGCAAACGGCTGGAGGTAGGGCTTTCTCCTATAGAGCTCCATTTTTATGGAATGGTCTGCCTACCCATGTGAGAGACGCAGACTCAGTCTCAACCTTTAAGTCTTTACTGAAGACTTATCTCTTCAGTAGGTCCTATGATTAAGTATAGTCTGGCCCAGGAGTGTGAAGGTGAACGGAAAGGCTGGAGCAACGAACCGCCCTTGCTGTCTCTGCCTTGTCGGTTCCCCTCTTCCCACTGGGATTCTCTGCCTCTAACCCTTTTACAGGGGCTGAGTCACTGACTTACTGGTGTTCTTCCATGCCGTCCATGGGAGGGGTGCGTCACTTGAGTAGGTTGAGCCACTGACGTGGTCTTCCTGTCTGGGTTGGTGCCACCCCCTTGGGTTGTGCCGTGGCGGAGATCTTTGTGGGCTATACTCGGCCTTGTCTTCGGACGGTAAGTTGGTGGTTGTAGATATCCCTCTAGTGGTGTGGGGGCTGTGCTTTGGCAAAGTGGGTGGGGTTATATCCTGCCTGTTTGGCCCTGTCCGGGGGTATCATTGGATGGGGCCACAGTGTCTTCTGATCCCTCCTGTCTCAGCCTCCAGTATTTATGCTGCAGTAGTTTATGTGTCGGGGGGCTAGGGTCAGTCTGTTACATCTGGAGTATTCTCTTGTCTTATCCGGTGTCCTGTGTGAATGTAAATATGCTCTCTCTAATTCTCTCTTTCTCTCTTTCTTTCTTTCTCTCGGAGGACCTGAGCCCTAGGACCATGCCTCAGGACTACCTGGCATGATGACTCCTTGCTGTCCCCAGTCCACCTGGCCATGCTGCTGCTCCAGTTTCAACTGTTCTGCCTGCGGCTACGGAACCCTGACCTGTTCACCGGACGTGCTTGTTGCACCCTCGACAATTACTATGATTATTATTATTTGACCATGCTGGTCATTTACGAACATTTTAACATCTTGACCATGTTCTGTTATAATATCCACCCGGCACAGCCAGAAGAGGACTGGCCTGGTTCCTCTCTAGGTTTCTTCCTAGGTTTTTGGCTTTTCTCAGGAGTTTTTCCTAGGGAGTTTTTCCCAGCCACCGTGCTTCTTTCACATGCATTGCTTGCTGTTTGGGGTTTTAGGCTGGGTTTCTGTACAGCACTTTGAGATTTCAGCTGATGTACGAAGGGCTATATAAATAAATTTGATTTGATTTGATATTGCTCTGTCATTTCCTGGTTGCTAAAATTCTACACTATTCGCTCAATTTCAGTATATGTGAGAAAACAACAGAATCATTGTACCATCTAAATCGCTGTGAAAAATCTTTTCAATAACAAAAAATATAGTCCACCAGCTTTAAACAGCAGTTTTGTTCCACCAGCTTCAAACAGCTGTAAAACATATATTTTGTTATTGAATTGATATTTCACAACGATTTAGATGGTACAATGATTGCCTACACTATTCAGTGCTAGGTAACCAGGAAATGACAGAGCGATTTGCACTTGATAACACAGCTACAAATTCAGAACAGCTTTCTCATTTTGACAAGTAATACTGTGAAACACTAGCGTTCCACTATTACTGCAGATATATTATGGACATTTTCTGAAATTACAATGCAAAAATTCCCCAAAAATCCTATGTTTAGCGCCTTTAAACGATCATAACTTTTGATAGGATTCAGTTACAAACAAAATGAAGTGTACTCCAGAACACCCCCCCCCCCAAAAAAAAACGTTGTTATTGTATATATAGCATTAAATGACTGAATTTTTAAAAAATGATGTAGATGCTAACCTGTTGGCCTGAAATACGAGTAAATTGATTTAAATAGTATGGTAATTTTGTATTTTTATTTTTAGTGAGTGTGGTGTTAGATGGTAGAGTATTATTATTTTTTAATTCTCAAGCAAAGTATACTCCAGTCTAGTAGGTAGCGGTAATGCAACATTTATTGGATGCCAACCGCTGTTAAACCTCGTCGAAGAAGAAGAAGCTATTGAAAATGTACCAAAAGTGGAACTAGCAACGGTTTAGCACCACCAAAATTTTACAGGGGAGGGGAAAAGATGAAGAACCATTGTTGAAGGTAAACTAGCATTGCTAAGCAGCTTGAAAAGCTCGGAGCTGGAGCAAAATTTCATTTCAAGTCGAGAGGTGGAAGGAGAAGATGGCGGAAACTGAGGTTTTGTTTGAAACTGCTAGTGAGTCGGGTGAAGTTAAATAGTACAGAAAGGGAGAATGAGTGGGTTACAGTGGCGAAGAAAAAGGGAAACGAGAAGTAAAGCTGTGGTGGAAAATAGTAAACCACTAGACTCGTTTTTAGTCTCAGTGAGTGTTTTGGATCAATGCTACTTGGGAAATCCGTTGAACGTCTCGATGAAAATCTGGAATGTGTTGGAGGAAAGTGTGGAGCTGGTGAGAGTCACAAGAAGTGGTCTGATTTATATTTTTTTGTCTGTCTGCAGAGCAGAAGAAGCGTGTTTTAAGACTCAAAAAGATATCGGTGTAGAATGTTTCTTGTATCGATTTTCGTAGTAAGGCGCCTATTATTTATTGCAATGGTCATAAACTGTACAGCACAAGCAAAGAAGAAGTAAAAAAAAATTGAATAATTGTGAATGCCGCTAAACGTTTTTTGGGTCTTTGTGATTTCACAGCCGAGGCCGTGTAAGAAATCCTGTCGGAGAATGTTTCGCCATCACAGGCCCTGAGCATGTGTAGGAATGTATTTTGGAGTGGACTGGGATTGAAGAAGTGGGATTTATTTTTCTTTGTTGTCGTGTTCTATTATGTATGATGTTTTTCTGTTTCACTATATTGGATCACTCCAATATGTTGGTATCACTTCACGGCGGAGGGATATATCCGAGGTGAGGATTTAAAGATTTACTCCTGTGTACATCTGTGTCACGGCTGGGGTCTGCCCCTATATGTAGACCCCATGGCCGCGACACATGTTCTCTTTCATTTTCTCAACGGACATCCGTATGGTTTGAGGTACAAACTTTCTGAAGTTCACTTGGTAAGTCACTGGTAAGTGTAATATCTTGCTTGGAAGTATACTCACTGGCTGTTTGCAGCCTGGAGCAGCTGGCCACATGGCCAGCCCCTCCTCTTGAGTGCTCCACCCACTGCGCACGGTTGATCTGTATCTTCCGTCCATGGTTTGTCGTACTTGTGTTTCGTTAGCGTTACACTACGACTCCATGTGCATCCATTAGTATGGTGGCTCTTGCTGCCGTAAACTAAAATTGACCTTACACAACTTGCCAAATGGCTTGTTCTATGTGTGTTTTGTGAATTCCTGTAACATGCTGCTACCTTGCTGGGTTTTTTTCTTGTTCTTTCTCCTGCAGAGTGTAAGAGTATCGTGGTGGGCTTTCCACAACATTGAGACATTAACTCTGGAGTTCCTTAACGGATTTACTACGTCATATGGTGCTGTTTTTACTGCTTGGATATTAAACTGGTAACAGGTAATATTGCAGTTGGCGTAAAACAAAAAAACAAATAAATCAAATCCATTACCTGGTTGCTGTTTTTTTGTCTGCCTGTTTATCCCACACGGGTCTTCTCCAGTTCTTGCAGAGTTACTGGGTAATTTATCCCTCACCGGGTTCCTATTCCTCCAAGCAGGTCATGACATAAGCTCTCCCAGGGCGTCTGACCCCTGCTCCGTGGCCTTGATGTCTTTGCTGAGTTTATGGCTTCCCTTTGTGACAGGTGTGATGGTGGCATCCCCCTGGGGATCCGCATACCTCATGTATGCACTGCCTGGGTTTGAGCCACACAGAGAGGGCGGTGCAGCGCCCTACTGTATGCCTGTTTTGTGTGGTGTTCTCAGAATGCCTGCGCCTGGTGCGATTGAAGGCCAGGCACAAGTGGGTCAGCCAGGCTTGGGCTCAGTCTGGGGTCGAGCTCCCTCCCTCAGGAGTGGTGCGCCAGCGAGCTGTTAGTCCCTCTGCTGGGCCCAGTACCCCTCCCAGGAAGCGTAGCCAGAGTCACGCAGGCAGAGCCCAGCTGCTGCCAGTCCTGGACGGGGACAGGAGTCAGACCCCTGGGGGGGCGCATGCCCTGCGTTGGGAGGTTGATAGCTTCGATGGCGAGGACAGCTGTTCCTTATTGGCCAGTGATGATTTAACAAAAGCACATTTGTGAAAAAAGCACAATCGTTGCACGACTGTACCTAACCATAAACATCAATGCCTTTCTTACAATCAATACACAGAAATATATCTTTTTAAACCTGTATATTTAGCTAAAAGAAATCCAAGTTAGCAGGCAATATTAACCAGGTGAAATTGTGTCACTTCTCTTGCGTTCATTGCACACAGAGTCAGGGTATATGCAACAGTTTGGGCCGCCTGGCTCGTTGCGAACTAATTTGCCAGAATTGTACGTAATTATGATATAACATTGAAGGTTGTGCAATGTAACAGGAATATTTAGACTTAGGGATGCCACCCGTTAGATAAAATACGGAATGGTTCCGTATTTCACTGAAAGGATAAACGTTTTGTTTTCGAGATGATAGTTTACGGATTCGACCATATTAATGACCTAAGGCTCGTATTTCTGTGTGTTATGTTATAATTAAGTATATGATTTGATAGAGCAGTCTGACTGAGCGATGGTAGGCACCAACAGGCTCGTAAGCATTCATTCAAACAGCACTTTCGTGCGTTTTGCCAGCAGCTCTTCGCAATGCTTCAAGCATTGCACTGTTTATGACTTCAAGCCTATGAACCTCCGAGATTAGGCTGGTGTAACCGATGTGAAATGGCTAGCTAGTTAGCGGGGCGCGCGCTAATAGCGTTTCAAATGTCACTCGCCCTGAGACTTGGAGTAGTTGTTCCCCTTGCTCTGCATGGGTAACGCTGCTTCGAGGGTGGCTGTTGTCGATGTGTTCCTGGTTCGAGCCCAGGTAGGAGCGAGGAGAGGGACGGAAGCTATACTGTTACACTGGCAATACTAAAGTGCCTATAAGAACATCCAATAGTCAAAGGTATATGAAATACAAATCGCATAGAGAGAAATAGTCCTATAATTCCTATAATAACTACAACCTAAAACTTCTTACCTGGGAATATTGAAGACTCATGTTAAAAGGAACCACCAGCTTTCATATGTTCTCATGTTCTGAGCAAAGAACTTAAACGTTAGCTTTCTTACATGGCACATATTGCACTTTTACTTTCTTCTCCAACACTTTGTTTGTGCATTATTTAAACCAAATTGAACATGTTTCATTATTTATTTGAGGCTAAATTGATTTTATTGATGTATTATATTAAGTTAAAATAAGTGTTCATTCAGTATTGTTGTAATTGTCATTATTACTGTCACGTATTTCGTTGTGTTGAGGAAAGGAGGACCAAAATGCAGCGGGATTGTGGACACTCATGTTTATTCCTGATAAAAACAGGTAAGGTGTCCACTTGAAGAAAAACAAAACAATAAACAATACTCGCAACAGTGTGGCAGGCTCAAACAAACGCAGTGCACACAACAATCTCCCACAAAAGACACATACAAACATACCCTAATATATGGGACTCTCAATCAAAGGCAAATGGACAACACCTGCCTTCAATTGAGAGTCCCAACCCCAATTGACCACACATAGACATACAACAACTAGATCAATCATAGACATACATAACAAGGAACAGTGCCCAAAAACCCCGGAATACACAAATCAAATCCCCTACAACAAACACACCACCCTGAATACCATAAAACGAATACCCTCTGCCACGTCCTGCCCAAACTACAATACCAATGAACCCTTATACTGGCCAGGACGTGACAATTACAAATAAATAAATACAAAAATTGGCCGATTAATCAGTATCGGCTTTTTTTGGTCCTCCAAAAATCGGTATCGGGATCGGCGTTGAAAAATCATAATCGGTCGACCTCTAGTAGGGATGATCAGGGATGTTCTCTTGATAAGTGTGTGAATTAGACCATTTTCCTGTCCTGCTAAGCATTCAAAATGTAACGAGTACTTTTAGGTGTCAGGGAAAATGTATGGAGTAAAAAGTACATAATGGATCTCGCTATTGACGAAGCACCGCTTCTGGATGAGCATTTTCTTGTTTGCTTATGGCCTTATACAGCTCGTTGAGTGCGGTCCTAGTGTCTGCATCTTTTCTTCACGCAAATGACAGGGATTTGGGCCCGTTCCCGAGAAAGCAGTATATCCTTCATGCCAGACTCGTTAAAGAAAAAATCTTCTTCCAGTTCGAGGTGAGTAATCGCTGTTCTCATGTCCAGAAGTTATTTTCATTCATAAGAGACGGTAGCAGAAACATTCTGTACAAAATAAGTAAAAAAAATATGTTACAAACAATGTGTAAAAACTAACAATATAGCACAGTTAGTTAGGAACCAATCTACTATGTGTGTGTGTGTGTGTGTGTGTATATATATGTGTATGTATATGTGTATGTATGTATGTATGTGTGTGTGTGTGTGTGTGTATATATGTGTATGTATATGTGTATGTATGTATGTGTGTATATATATATATATATATATATATATATATATATATATATATATATATATATATATATTATTATTATTATTTTCTTTGCCCTTGAAGCTTCTCATTGACTGGATCTCTTCCTGTTTGCCCATGAGCTGAAGTGCTTTGATTTTCCTCCAAGTTTTTATCAGTGGTGGGAAAAGTACCCAGTTGTCATACTTGAGTAAAAGTAAAGATATACATTAATAGAAAAGGACTCAAGTAAAGTGAAAGTCACCCAGTAAAATACTACTTGAGTAAAAGTCTAAAAGTACTTGGTTATAATGATACTTAAGTATTAAATGTAATTGATCAAATGTACTTAAGTATCAAAAGTAAAAGTAAAAATCATTTCAAATTCCTTATATTAAGCAAACCAGACGGCACCATTTCTTTTTTTCTTCTTTTATTTACATTTCTTCAGGAATGTAGTGAAGTAAAAGCAAAGGTTGTCAATTAAAAATAAGGGGAAAAAAGTACCGATACCAAGTACTTTACACCACTGTTTTTTCTAGCAATGGCACATATTACATTCAATCGTACAACATTACTGACTATTAACATACAGGTAATGTACATCAGGGCAGTGTATGGTAATGATGGTAGTCAGGAGGACTTGGTGTTGCTAGAGAGTCAGAAGGCTGAGCTGAACGGCAACTTTATTCTACTGAGAGCTACAGGACAGGTGTTTGTCTGTCTGGCGGAAAGCAAGAAAGAAGAGTGAGTATTAAAGTAAGAGACTAGATTTCCGTGTACTAGTGTGTGTCTGTGTGTTTCAGGTGGCTAAATAGCAGCGCTTGGTGTATCTGCTGTGTTAATTTACCCTAAAGACTATGACTTCCAAAGTACTACTGAACTATTATGTACATGTGAGTACACACACCTACTTTACCATTTTCTCTAAGCACATACATTTAAGGATTGCTACTAAGTGTACTGTGACCAAGAAGCCAGATGATGGCAGTGTTACACAATGGGGAGAGAGACCAGTAGTTGATTTGGTTCCAATGACTACAGCTACAAACTCCATGTTATCCACTGCCTTTTTAGAGATGGAATCCTTCCCACTCACTTTCTTTTCAACCGTTTTGAATGTCCCACGTTCTACACACAACACATTTTGTCCATTACAATGCATAGGCTACAGGGATTTCTTGCCAATTCATGCTTTGTTGCAGATTTTGATCGAAATGATTGTGCCAGGTTTGAGAACACAGATGTGAAATATTCAACATGATCATGCATTGCAGTTTTACAAACAGCTGCTGGATGGTAGTGTAAATGTAGAAGTCTTGTTTGAGTAGTGGGTTTCCGTGGGACACAATGGAGCTGTGATGACTGCCTGCTGTTGTGGAAAGGTTATACAGAGTTCATGGTGAAGCAAATCTGCCGTGATTCACACACAGACTCCGCCTTTCTCTGTATGGTTCATGCAACATTCCTAAGCCAATGCAGTTACACTGCTACCACTGTTGAAGCTGTGCAGAAACCGACCCTACGAAGTCATTTTTTTATTTAGCTAGAGTAGTGTGTATGAATGTGGGTGTGCGAGAGACACTCGCAAACTAAGTAGGAACGGTGTGTTACACAACCAGGGTTTTTTTTGGATCAAAAAGGGGCTTTGGTGGTGGGCGTGGTCGACTCATTGGCGCGGCTGAATATTAGGGAAATGTTTAGTGGCCCCCATCTTGGAGGTGTAGAGTAATTTTAGCAATTTTAAGCCATTTTCCTGCAATTCTACAAATTTCCCCATGGAGCCTAGAGAAATGTTTGTTCTCTCAGCTCCATGCCTGAATATGTAGATGTGCAGGAAATTATCGTTTAAACTACAAACATTTCTCTTAGCTCCATGGAGAAATTTGTAGAATTGCAGGAAATTGACTTAAAATTGCTGAAATTACTCTACACCGCCAAGATGGGGGGCCTCTACACTCAGGCATGGAGCTGAGACAACATTTAGCTGTTTTAATGCAAATTTCTTCCAATTCTATGCATTTTGCCATGGCTAATGCTGTGTTCTTTTGCTCAAACAATATAACAACAAAAATGGGCATTAATACTGGTAAATTCATTGTTTTTGGGGGAATTTTGAATTCTCCTTGGCTGTCTAGCTTTAATTTAGTGATTGTTAGTTCTCAAAGATTGTATTATAAAATAACATGTCCACTATCTTTTCTACATACATTATATTTGGTTTTAGTCATTTAAGTTTACTCTGAAAGCGTTTTTCCATCCCGAAAATACATAAAAAATGTAATAATTTTTAATAATAATTAGTAATAATTTTTACAGTGTATAAGTAAAGGCCATACCTTGTGATGAACCCATACTGCTGGAAAAAGGTGATAACCCAAGAGAGAGGAGCCAAGCATATGTCTAGCATTTATTGGAAAACAGTGTTGCTGAATCTCGTCACTGAAATTGGTTATTGATCTATTCGCTTCCCCATGCTCAGGCTCTGTAAAACCCCATCTGCTCATTCTCTCACTCATTCTCCCTTATTCCTTATTTCACTCTACCTTCTTGTTTCTTTCTTCCCCTGACAACGCATCAGCTTTTATTTTATGCCTCTTGTTAAAGTTCCCCACACATTTTTCATGTGACATCCTTCTCTGTACAATTTGTTTCATTATTGTCACTTTTTCAGTTATTTTTCTTTGCGCTCAACCACCCATATGAATGTTACCTGTTTCTCTGCATCTGCTTATTCTCCCATCAATCTTTTCCTCTCATCCTTTGAGCCTCAGCTGCTGTAGCCATGTCCCAGGGAGATGGAGGAGAGGCTTCTGGGTAGGCCTACATACAGCAGTGTTTGTTTGGTGAATCTGAGCCCTAATAGTTATTTTTATGTTCTGAGAGAAAACTGTTTACAAGCCCATTTCCACACATACCTCAAACTGTCAGCAGCATTACCACTGAACACACTGAGAAGATGACAGTTTAAGCCATTGGGGTATTTAAAGCTATAATAATAAGATGGTTTATTCTCAAAGCTGCAATTCCAAAGAGCAAAGTGCTTAGATATTAGTTAGTGTTATGATCTGTGGTAATACAAGCCCTACCTATCAGTGTAATGTAATAGTAAATTACTGCAGGTTACTCAGTGGACAGTGAACCAGTCCAGAACACAATCAATTGTCACAGTCACATCCTGTGCACTTTGGATTGCACACAAATTCTCAAGAAAGAAAGAGATGTAGTAGTTGGGATTCTGGTTGAACAATGTAAGAAGGGGAATTAGAAAATGGAATAACCTGGCCACTAACCTCCACTCTTTTTCCTCCTGAGTGCCTCTACCATGGTCTTTCTTCAGCTGTGAAATCAAGACTCCTGACATCAATAACTGAAACTGGAGCTTGTTGAGAATTGTGGGACACGCATACACCGTGAACCCGTTTTGCGATCAGCTTTGCATAGAGCCCATTCTATTATAATAGTAAAGTTTACATTGTTTTGCTGTATAGAAGATTTGAGGGTCCATGTTTCTGCAGTTGCCTTTCAGATGTTCAAGCATACAATATGCAGACAGAAAGAAAAACGACAATATTAAAAGAATGATGAAACAATGTAGGGTAAATAGGACAGAAAGTAAGTGATTATAATAATAGACTCAATACCCTAGAGCATATCCATGATGATGTCATTTGAATTGATGGATACATTAGTTCTAAATGCGCCTCATGTCTCTGTTGTCTGTGTGATGTGGACAACATAACATTGTCACCACAAACACACAGACAAGCTGTTGTTGGGTGTCAAGGGCAGTTGATGACACCATCATACAGAGACAGACTTGTCATGTGTCATGGTTGACATTGACACAATTGTAAGTCTAAGATTTAGTACAGTCCCTTGCACAAACACTGCCTCTGTGTGTGTATGTCTTCAACCCAGCAATGTCTAGACGCAAGGTAATTACAGACACCACTGAACACTCAGCTGCTCCCACAGCCATGAAAGAGTCAGGACTCAGAGAGAGAGAGATGATTAGGAAGAGAGATGTGGAGAAACCGAGGGCGTTGGATAGCGGTTAAGAGCGAGTAATAATATAAAAACACACTAGTGTTAAGCATTTGGTAGACCAATTACTTATGGTCTCTCTGTCCAGAGCCAGGATCTTCTAAGTGAACACTCAGTGTGTGTGTTTGTATTGTGTGTGTGTGTGTGTGTGTGTGTGTGTGTGTGTGTGTGTGTGTGTGTGTGTGTGTGTGTGTGTGTGTGTGTGTGTGTGTGTGTGTGTGTGTGTGTGTGTGTGCCTGCTCGTGTGTGAATGCATATGTGTAATAAATGCATAAATGCACGTCTGTGGTGCAGCAGGTTTTGTGCAGACAGTACTGAGCTCCTGTTACCACAGATTTGGTGATCTCATCTGAGAAGAATGTAGACCTACTCCTTCCTATTACTACAGTGGAGTTGATGGAATACTTCCAAATGATTAAAAGATGAAGGTCATAGATATAGAATGATTGGAATGAATGTGTACTTTTTCACCCCATATATTATCAGGTTGCAAGGCAGCCTCCCGCACCTCTCTGATTCAGATGGGTTGGGTTAAATGGGGAAGATACATTTCAGTTGAAGTCAATCAGTTGTACAACTGACTAGGTATCCCCCTTTCCCTTTCCCATGCTGAAGCGGCAGCGCTGCTGACATACAGATATGCATACTTGATTTTTACGGAATATTGTGGCTTCACACAGAGACCCATGTAAAGCTTTGACTGGGAGATGGCTGGTCTGTGTGTACTTCAAACCTGGACAGTGGAAGATAGTAGGTCAGTGAGTTCACCCTCCCATGTCATGTGACTAAGCTCAGTGGGGGGCAGGTTGAGCTCTGTCTACCCAGGTCTCTGTCTCAGTGTACTGGGAGGGGGCTCCTGCTAAAGCATGGTCAACCATAGCACTGTTTTATATGGTTCATTAGCTGGTCATTCAAATACTGGAGGTTGGGTTTGCTTTAGCCTGCAAGATCTGATTTGAACATGTGTTGTCCTGCACATTTTGTACTGTAGACTACATTGCATTTAGTTGCATTGCATTGCGACGCATTTCATTTAGGGTGACATATCTTTTGCAACTCAATGACACCTTCCCTGAGGGTGTATGTGAGTATTTCCTTATGCTGCTGGATGGCTTGGTTTATAATCAAATCATGTCCGACAAGTTCCAGACAACCGCCACCTGTCTTTATCTTCAAGAAAAATGGAAGAAATTGAAAGAAAGTGAAATGAAAAATCGAGTTTGCCAATTTGTTGACCCTTGACATGATTGTAGGCCCAATGTTAGTAATAGCTGTGGGCCGTATGTTGCCCACCCCTGGAATATAGGCCAGCCTAACAAATTCACAACCAGAAAAACAGAGTTGAGTTTCCGTTCTACTTTTGCATATTTATTTTCCTCTACCTCCCTGTCTACTCTTCCACACTTAGGGTGGCAGGTAGCCTAGCGGTTAGAGCATTGGGCCAATAACCAAAAGGTTGCTTGTTTGAATATCCGAGCCAGCAAGGTGAAAGATCTGTTGCTGTGCCCTTGAGCAAGGCACTTAACCCTAATTGCTCCAGTGTCGCTGTTGATAATGGTTCATCCTGGCCGTGACCCCACTCTCCGACGGTGTCTCCGGGGGAGATGGAATATGCAAAAAACACATTTACAATTCACACTTGTAAATGTGTGAAATATGACATATATTATTATACTTAACCACAGAAAATGGAGAACATACTGAAAACGGAGCTACTTTTCCAGTGCTGGGTTCGTAATCAATCTCTTTGTTGTGGTCTATGCATGCCTGTTCTTGTCACATGGCTGTGTTTCTATGGCAACTAGGGTTTGAGTAATCATTTGCTTTATGACCTCTATTCCCTTGAGGAAAGGGAAGGGGGAGGTTTGGATGAGAACAGAGCTTAGAGAAGGAGGAGGACAAATAGCAAGAGAAATCGAGAGAGAGGAGGAGGAGGAGGAGATGGAAGAAGCTGTATGTGTATCTTCCTCTGCACACTGTCCTATGCTTTAATTATCACACTCTTAAATAGCATCTGATTAGGATTAAAAAGGTGTATCCAAGCTAGAGCAAGTCAACCGCTGAATGGCGTGCAACATTGATTAGAACTAATGTATGCCGCCATGCCACTACCTTTGGTGTTCCGCCTCGCTGGCTCCAGCACCTCTAGTATAATTGACCATAATTGAGTAGAGCGGAGGGAGACAGTTGGCATGTATGTTTAATAAGGTTCTGTCTACACCTCTCCCTCACTCACTCTTCTCTTGGCTTTTTGAGGGAATGCTGTGGTGCGGTGCCACAACTGCAGCTCTCAACAGAAACCAGTTCTATTTTATTCTGTTTCTTTCTCGCTTTGCCATGTTGTCATGGTTACTGTATGTGCTACAGTCCACCAAGCAATGCATCTCTTCTGTCACCAGCATTAGTTGGACATCAGTTGGTCCTTTTTACCTCAGCCACTTGTACATATCCATAGTCTAGATAGGAATGGCTTTAGTGAAAAAACATACCATAGTTGGACATAGCAACCTCTGTGACCATATTTTACTGTGGGGAGCGTGGCTTTAGTCTACAGGGATCTGGGATGCCATGCCAGAGCGCTATAGCCACTTTAAATCAGAACAGGTCTGCCCTGCTTTCACCCCAGGGGAGAGGCTGCACTACACAACCTCCATCCAAAACCCAGCAAGCACCTCCTCATCAACCAAACATTACGGGCCAAGCGGATAAATGGTGTCTGACTGTACACTCCCCTCCATATGTATTTGGTTAGTGAAACTAAACTTTAAAATTGACTCTGTACTCCAGCATTTTACATTTGAGATAAAATGTTTCATGTGAGGCGACAGTACACAATCTCACCTTTTATTTGAGGGTATTTTTTATACATTTCTGTTTAACCGTTTAGAGATGAAACCACTTGATGTAGATTGATGTACTGTAGTCATTGAGTGTAAGGAATATGCACAAATAGTACACTTTTAACTACTTTAATACACTATAAGCGAATTTCTCAAAATACTTATGACTTCAAAAGAGGGATTAGATGCATACAGTGCTTTCATTTCTAAAAGGTAAAACAGATATGTATGAAAATACACTCAAAATGTGAAATTATAAACTGTCACATCACGTGAAACATTTAATCTCAAATTCCAAATGCTGGAGTACATTTTAGCTTCACTGTCCAAATACTTACGGAAGAGAGTGTATGTGTAGCAACAGTCATCAAAATTGTTACAAAGTTTTGAAAACAATTTGAATAAATGCAATAGTTGGACAATGGATGAAGATACACCAGACTTTTAGAAATGTTTTAATCCATCAGGTATTGAATGCTTTTTTTTACTGTTACGTACAAATAATGAATTGGGTTCAGGGATGACATTTATTGTCAAATTTCCCAGTTTTGTTTTTCTTAGAATGCACTCCATAGTATATACTGTACATTTTCTAATGGTGTCAGGTATTTCTTTAATATACAGAACATAGCCCTATTTGGTAAAAGACCAGGTCCATATTATGCCAAGAACAGCTCAAATAAGCAAAGAGAAACGACAGTCCATCATTACTTTAAGACATGAAGGTCAGTCAAAACAGAATATTTCAAGAACTTCGAAAGTTTCTTCATGTGCAGTCGCAAAAACCATCAAGCGCTATGATGAAACTGGCTCTCATGAAGACCAACACAGGAAATGAAGACCCAGAGTTACCTCTGCTGCAGGGGATAAGGTCATTAGTTACCAGCTTCATAAATTGCAGGCAAAATAAATGCTTCACAGAGTTCAAGTAACGGACACATCTCAAGATGAACTGTTCAGAGGAGACTGTGTGAATCAGGCCTTCATGGTTGAATTGCTACAAAGAAACCACTATTTAAGGACACCAATAAGAAGAAGAGACTTGCTTGGGCCAAGAAACACGAGCAATTGACATTAGACCGGTGGAAATGTGTCCTTTGGTCTGGAGTCCAAATTTGAGATTTTTGGTTTCCGTGTCTTTGTGAGACGGGGTGTGGGGCAACAGATGATCTCTGCATGTGTATTTCCCACCGTAAAGCATGGAGGGGCAGGTGTTATGGTATGAGGGTGCTTTGCTGGTGACACAATTCAAGGCACACTTAACCAGCATGGCTACCATCGCATTCTGCAGGGATACAGTTGAAGTCAGAAGTTTACATACACCTTAGCCATATATATTTCAACTCAGTTTTTCACAATTCCTGACATTTAATCAGAGTAAAAATTCCCTGTCTTAGGTCAGTTAGGATCACCACTTTATTTTAAGAATGTGAAATGTCAGAATAGTAGTGAATAGAGAATAAATAGAGAAATTATTTATTTCAGCTTTTATTTCTTTCATCACATTCCCAGTGGGTCAGAAGTGTACATACACTCAATTAGAATTTGGCAGCATTGCCTTTAAATTGTTTAAATTGGGTCAAAAGTTTCTGGTAGCCTTCCACAACCTTCCCCAAATAAATTGGGTGAATTCTGTCCCATTCTTCCTGACAGAGCTGGTGTAACTGATTCAGGTTTGTAGGCCTCCTTGCTCGCACACGCTTTTTTAGTTCTGCCCTCATATTTTCTATGGGATTGAGGTCAGGGCTTTGTGATGGCCACTCCAATACCTTGACTTTGTTGTCCTTAAGCCATTTTGCCACAACTTTGGAAGTATGCTTGGGGTCATTGTCCATTTGCAAGACCCATTTGCGACCAAGCTTTAGCTTCCTGACTGATGTCTTGAGATGTTGCTTAAATATATCCACATAATTGCCCTCCTCATGATTCTATCTATTTTGTGATGTGCACCAGTCCCTCCTGCAGAAAAGCACCCCCACAACATGATGGTGCCACCCCTGTGCTTCACGGTTGGGATGGTGTTCTTTGGATTGCAAGCCTCCCCCTTTTTTTTAACCAAACATAACGATGGTCATTATGGCCAAACAGTTCTATTTTTGTTTCATAAGACCAGAGGACATTTCTCCAAAAAGTAGGATCTATGTCCTGTTCTGGGATTGATTTGCACTTTTCGCACCAAAGTACGTTCGTCTCTAGGAGACAGAACGTGTCTCCTTCCTGAGCAGTATGACGGCTGTGTGGTCCCATGGTATTTTATACTTGCGTACTATTGTTTGTACAGATGAACGTGGTACCTTCAGGCGTTTGGAAATTGCTCCCAAGGATGGACCAGACTTGTGGAGGTCCCAAATAAATTCTGAGGTCTTGGCAGATTTCTTTTGATTTTCCCATGATGTCAAGCAAAGACGCACTGAGTTTGAAGGTAGGCCTTGAAATACATCCACAGGTACACCTCCAATTCACTCAAATTATGTCAATTAGCCTATCAGAAGCTTCTAAAGCCATGACATCATTTTATGGAATTCACCAAGCTGTTTAAAGGCACAGTCAACTTAGTCTATGTGAACTTCTGACCCACTGGAATTGTCATACTGTGAAATATATAAGTGAAAGAATCTGTCTGTAAACAATTGTTGGAAAAATGACTTGTGTCATGCACAAAGTATATGTCCTAACCAACTTGCCAAAATTATAGTTTGTTAACAAGAAATTTCTGGAGTGGGTGAAAATGTGGTTTTAATGACTCCAACCTAAGTGTATGTAAACTTCCAACTTCAACTGTACGCCATCCCATCTGGTTTGCGCCTAGTGGAACTATCATTTGTTTTCAACAGGACAATGACCCAACACAATTCCAGGCTGTGTAAGGGCTATTTTACCATGAAGGAAAGTGATGGAGTGCTGCATCAGATGACCTGGCCTCCACAATCACCCGACCTCAACCCAACTGAGATGGTTTGGGATGAGTTGGACCGCAGAGTGAAGGAAAAGCAGCCAACAAGTGCTCAGCATCTGTGGGAACTCCTTCAAGACTGTTGGAAAAGCATTCCAGGTGAAGCTGGTTGAGAGTGCTCCCAAGAGTGCCAAAGCTGTCATCAAGGCAAAGGGTGGCTACTTTGAAGATTCTCAAATATAAAATATATTTTGATTTGTTTAACACTTTTTTGGTTACTACATGATTCCATATGTGTTTCCATAGTTTTGAGGTCTTCACTATTATTCTACAATGTAGAAAGTAGTACAAATAAAGAAAAACCCTTGAATGAGTAGGTGTTCTAAAACTTTTGACCAGTAGTGTACAGGCACAAGCAAGAGTATGAAAGAGTAAAATGAAAGTAATTAATCCAGCGAGATTTAAGTGACAAGTGGATTTTGCACCCCTCAAACACAGGAAATACTGTGAATTCGGAAAGTATTCAGGCTCCTTGACTTTTTCCACATTTTGTTACGTTACAGCCTTATTTGAAAATGATGAGGAAAAACTAATTTAATCCAATGTATACACAATTACCCATGACAAAGAAAATATGTATAAAAAATGTAAATATAACATTTACATAATTATTCAGACCTTCTTCTCAGTACTTTGTTGAAGTGCCTTTGGCAGCGATTACAGCCTTGAGTCTTCTTGGGTATGACGCTACATGCTTTGCACACCTGTATTTGGAGAGTTTCTTTCATTCTTCTCTGCAGTGCCTCTCAAGCTCTGTCAGGTTAGATGTGGAACGTCGCCGCACACTTATTTTCAGGTCTCTCCAGAGATGTTCAATCTGGGCTCTGGCTAGGCCACTCAAGGACATTCAGAGACTTGTCCCGAAACCACTCCTGTGTGGTCTGAGTCTTTAGGTGCCTTTTGGCAAACTCCAAGCAGGCTGTCGTGCCTTTTACTGAGGATTGGCTTCTGTCTGGCCACTCTACCATAAAGGCCTGATTGATGGAGTGCTGCAGAGATGGTTGTCCTTCTGGAAGGTTCTCCCATCTTCACAGAGGAATTCTGGAGCTCTGTCAGAGTGACCATCGGCTTCTTGGTCACATCCCTGACCAAGGCCCTTCTCTCCTGATTGCTCAATTTCGCCAGGCAGCCAGCTCTTGGAAGAGTCTTGGTAGTTACAAAGTTCTTCCATTTAGTGGCCTTCATCATCATTATGTTCTTGGGGACCTTCAACGCTGCAGAAATGTTTTGGTAGCCTTCTCCAGATCTGTGCCTCGACACAATCCTGTCTCGGAGCTCTACAGACATCGCCTTCAACCTTATGGCTTGGTTTTTGCTTTTACATGTGCTGTCACATGTACATGTGCAGTCACATTCTAAATCATGTCCAATTAATTAATTGAGTTTACTACAGGTGGACTCCAATCAAGTGGTAGAAACATCTCAAGGATGATCAGTGGAAACAGGATACACCTGAGCTCAATTTCGAGTGTTATAGCAAAGGGTCTGAATCCCTATGTAAATAAGATATTTCAGTTTTTTTGTTTTTAATATATTTCTAAAAACCTGTCTTCGTTTTGTCATTGTGGGGTATTGTGTGAAGACTGATGAGGAACATTTTTTATTTAATACATTTTAGAATAAGACTAACATAATGTGGAAAAAGTCAAGGGGTCTGAATTCTTTCTGAATGCACTGTAGATTGCTGAAAAAGACATGCGCATTGCAAATGTGTGTATTGTGGAAAAGTATATTTAAAATTCAACATTTACCTTTTTAATTAGACACAGGAGCCCATGATTACATCCTTACTGGAACCCAGTGTAAGTGTGTAAATGTGTGTGTGTGTGTGTGTGTCTTAGAAGTGTCTGACTATATCTAGATCATAGTCCTTCATTTGGATCTATACTCCTGCTTGACAGCTTGTTGGATAAGGAACACAAAAGGCTCATCAAGTTGTTAGGGTGGTGAGCTGTCTTTTAAGCAGTAGAGTGGGTGTCCAGGCTGCAATGATAGGAGGACCTGGTGATGGACACCATGGGGGTGCTGAGGATGAAGGTGGTGGCTGGTGAGAGGTGCCTGTGATGGGATGAATATGGATGAGAGGCCTACATTCTCCCTAGATGGTGAGATCTTGCCTGAGTGCTTTGGAGGCAGGTGGAAGGAAGCACAAAGAACCCCACAAGCTCTGCTGACAGGTGCTGACCATCACTCTAATTAACACTTTCACTCATGCAATGCCAAACAGAGCAGTGCAGGTGAGAGAGATGTGAAGGTGGTGTCTGACTCATAGAAAGGCCTTAACGAGACACTCTATGCTTTATTTATGAGGTGTGTGTGTGTGTGTGTGTGTGTGCATGAACACGTATGCGTGTACTTTGGTTTTAATGATCTTTGGATCATTGTGATTTTTCTGCTTTCCCATTGCTTCTCAACTATACACATCACTCCTTTCTCCATTCCCTTGTGCTGTCAGTGAAGCTGTGAGATCCATGGAAATGTTGCCATGGCAATGCCTGCCACTCAGATATGATACAACAACTATTAAGATCCATAAAGGCTCCTTCCATCATTATCTGTCTCACCTCTTACCCAATTCAAGATATTCAAATACTATGAAGGGAGTAAGGAAGCATATACAGTGCCTTGAAAAAGTATTTGCCCCCTTTATAATTTTATCAACTTTTACATACGTTTTTCTCTACTTTTACATATGTTTTTATACTGAATGTTATCAGATCTTCAACCAAAACCTTAGATAAAGGGAACCTGAGTGAACAAATAACACAACAATGACATACTTTAAAAGGAAAAACATTTAAACAAAGTTATGCAACACCCAATGCCCCTGTGTGAAAAAGTAATTGCCCCCTTACACTCAATAACTGGTTGTGCCACCTTTAGCAGCAATAACTCCAAACAAATGCTTCCTGTAGTTGTTGATCAGTCTCTTATGTCGCTGTGGAGGAATTTTTGCCCACTCTTCCATGCAGAACTGCTTTAACTCAGCGACATTTGGTGGTTTTCAAGCATGAACTGCTCGTTTCAGGTCCTGTCACAACATCTCAATTGGGATTAGGTCTGGACTTTGACTAGGCCATTCCAAAACTTCACATTTGTTGCTTTTTAGCCATTCTGATGTAGACTTGATTGTGTGTTTTGGATCATTGTCTTGCTGCATTACCCAGTTGATCTTCAGCTTCAGCTCACAGACGGAGGGACTGACATTATCCTGTAGATTTCTCTGATACAGAGCAAGTCGTCCAGGTCCCGAAGCAGCAAAGCATCCCCAAACCATCACACTACCACCACCACTTTTTGGACAACAGGTCCCATTATGCACCTCAAAAACCAAACACTGCATTCCACAGTAAGAACCTCATACCAACGGTCAAGCATGGTTGTAGTAGTGTGATGGTTTGGGGATGCTTTATTGCCTCAGGACCTGGACCACATGGCTTAATAGAGGCACACACAGTTGACAGTGCATGTCAGGGCAAAAACCAAGCCATGAGGTCAAATAAATTGTCGTTAGAGCTCCGAGGCAGGATTGTGTCGAGGCACAGATCTGGGTAAGGGTACCAAAACATTTCTGCAGCATTGAAGGTCCCTAAGAACACAGTGGCCTCCATCATTCTTAAATGGAAGAAGTTTGGAACCACCAAGACTTCCTAGAGCTGGCCGCCTGGCCAAACTGAGCAATTGGGGGAGAAGCGCCTTGGTGTGGGAGGTAACCAAGAACCCAATGGTCACTCTGACAGAGCTCCAGAGTTCCTCTGTGGTGATGGGAGAACCTTCCAGAAGGACAACCATCTTTGCAGCACTCCACCAATCAGGTCTTTATTGTAGAGTGGCCAGACGGAAGCAACTCCTCAGTAAAAGGCACATCACAGCCTGATTGAAGTTTGCCAAAAGGCACCCAAAGGACTCTCAGACCATGAGAAACAAGATTCTCTGGTCTGATGAAACCAAGATTGAACTCTTTGGCCTGAACGCCAAGTGTCACGTCTGGATGAAACCTGGCACTATCCCTATAGTGAAGCATGGTGGTGGCAGCATCATGCTGTGGGAATCGAGTGCAGAGAAATCCTTGATGAAAACCTGCTCCAGAGTGCTCAGGACCTCAGACTGGGGCGAAGGTTTACCTTCCAACAGGACAATGACCCTAAGCACACAGCCAAGACAACGCAGGAGTGGCTTCGGGACAAGTCTCTGAATGTCCTTGAGTAGCCCAGCCAGAGCCCGGACTTGAACTCGATCGAACATCTCTGGAGAGACCTGAAAATAGCTGTGCAGCGACGCTCCCAATCCAACTTGACAGCGCTTGAGATGATCTGCAGAGAAGAATGGGAGAAACTCCCCAAATACAGCTGTGCCAGGCTGTATTCGCTTCCAAAGGTGCTTCAGCAAAGTACTGAATAAAGGGTGTGAATACTTTCAGTTTTAAACATTTTATACATTTGCAGAAATAATGAAAAACCTGTTTTTGCATTGTCATTATGGGGTATTGTGTGTAGATTGATGAGGGGGGAAAACAATTTAATCCATTTTAGAATAAGGCTGTAATATATCAAAATGTGGAAAAAGTCAAGGGGGCTGAATACTTTCCAAATGAACTGTATATGTATTAGTGTTTCAATACTGTTTTTATTGTGATAGTGTATGATTATTACTTTGCTTACTAACATTAGTTTGATCTAACAAATATAAAATATAAGAGAGAGCTTATTAAAGTGTTATCTGACAGAAAACATTCATTCCTGATCCACATGCCTTGCAGAGTAAGCACATTAATCTTTGGGAAATGATCTTGGTAAAACACATTCATCCAGTTCTAACAGGACATTTGACAGATGACCTGACCTTGTCTCGTCAAATCCACCTCTCGCAGAGTGATCTTGGGGTCCCAGGCAGCAGACCAATAATGTGCTTTAAATCCACACCAATCACTGAAGGACCACAGTCTTGCCAAAAGACAAGGTTAGGGTAACAGGAACAGTGACATGGTTATCAGCACAATTTCCCTCCTTGGTTTATTTAATCCATCTATGTATTTTCTGGGATTTTTGTTCTCAACAAACTATGCTAAAATATCACAATCGGATATCCATTCTTTACGGTCTGTCAATGAGCCTGTATATCGGGGTCCATGTGCCATGCACACAGGATATTATCTGGCTGTCTTAAATTTAGACAGCTTGTAATAAGTAAGGAACAGAGACTGATATCATAGGAGTACTTTTTTTATGGTTGTATGAAAGCATTATATTTTGACATCATATTTTGACATCTACTTGACATCTGAGAGGAAATATGTCAAATTATGAATGTGTTCATTTCTGCATGTTTTTGACATGAAGAGAGTTGATAAACCACATCACTGTCAAAGACCGAGGTCTTAAATCTAAAACTTGAAGGGCAATACAGGAGAATTACCCACTGACTGATGGACACATCTGGGCCCAGTTTAGACAAAGTGATTGTAGCAGTCATATCTTCCTGATGTGTCTCCTGCTCTGTTCAATTGAGTTCTACCCTACTGAGCACACCACCTCATTTTAACATTGAGAATATTTGGTTGAGACGTTGATCAATGATATTTCAACCTTTATTCATAGTCAAAAAGACAGCCAGAAGTTTGTTAAATTCCAATGTGTTATCACTATGCTTTCAACCATCTACAATATAAGCACAACCAAATTCCAATGGAAAAACAGTGTTGAATTTTTGGTTTAGGTGTCACCCAAATGTCTATTACTATCAGGTATGAAGGTAAGACCCAGATGCAGACCATGTCGAATTAACAATAGTTTAATATTCCAACAGGGGCAGGCAATAGACAGGTCAAGGCAGGCAGGGGTCAGCAAACCAGAGGTGGGGCAACGGTACCGGGCGCCAGTCAGGGTAAGGCAGAGGTCGGTAATCCAGAGGGGGTCAAAGGTACAGGTCGGCAGGCAGGCTCAGGCAGAGTGGTCAGGCAGGCAAGGGTCAAAACGAGGAGAGCAAGAAAAGAGAGACTGGAAAAAGCAGGAGCTCAGTTGGTAGAGCATGGTATTTGCAACGCCAGGGTTGTGGGTTCGAGTCCCACGGGGGACCAGTACGGGGGGAAAAAAATTATGAAATGTATGCATTCACTACTGTAAGTCGCTCTGGATAAGAGAGTCTGCTAAATGACTAAAATGTAAATGTAAATGAGACACAAAACGCTGGTTGACTTGAATAAACAAAACAAACTCTCAACAGACTTGCAGAGCACAGGTAGAAAGAAGTACACGGGATAAGGGGGAAGATGGGCGACACCTGGAGGGGGGTGGAGACAAGCACAAAGACAGGTGAAACAGATCAGGGCGTGACAATTACTGTGCTTTCAACCATTTAAAAGCTCAGCAAAGTTCAAATGAGAATACAATGTCAGATATTTTGTTTATTTATACAGCAGATACATGTGTTATCACTGTGCTTCGTCTAATAGCAGAACCAAATCTAATTGTATTTGTCATATGCACCGAATACAACGGGAGTGGACTTAAAAAAAAATAGTAATACAAATAAAAATAGTACACAAGAGGAAATACACAAGAATGGAGCAAAATACAGGGAGTGCCAGATCAATGTGCAGTATTTGAGGTAGATATGTACTTGAAGGCAGGGTAAAGTGACTAGGCATCAGGATAGATAAGAGTAAAATAAAGAACAGAGTAGCAGCAGCAAATGATGTGTAAAAATGTGTGTGTGTGTTTGTGTTCTTTCACTGCAAAACTAAATAAATATAATAAAAAGCATTCAATTGTGTTTCTTTTTTAATTTTACTTTTTGGGGGGCAAAGATCAAATGGGGTTTTCAAGTTAAATTTTCTAATTTAGTTTTCTGAGCTTCTGAATCTGGCATGTAAATGCAGCCAGTAGATGGCAATGTTTCAAAGAGCCCTTGCTTGTGCATCACTATCACTAGCTATCAGTAGCTAACAGGGAAAAAATCAAAATGTGAGCGCGGAGCATGAGCGTGAACCATAGGCGTGAACAGCACACCCAACACCAGCAGTGGTCAGTCACAAAAGGCAAAGCCCCGTAGAGATAGTTCTGAATACATTGCTGGTAAGGACAAAAGCAAATGTATTGTAGTGTCAGCTTTCAGCGTGTGGAACAGAGATCAAAGGGAAAAATGCAACCAACCTCAAAGTTAATCTGAACAGCACCCACAAAGAATTTCAAGATAAAGACAAAGTGAGACAGCTACACTGAACAAAAATATAAACGCAACATGTAAAGTATTGGTCCCATGAGCTGAAATAAAAGATCCCAAAAATGTTCCATACGCATAAGCGTATTTCTCTCAAATGTTGTGCACAAATTTGCTTGCATCCCTGTTTTTGAGCATTTCTCATTTGCTAAAATAATCCATCCAACTGACAGGTGTGGCATATCAATAAGCTGATTAACCTCTCTGGCGCAGGTGGGACGAATTCGTCCCACCTGCGTAACAGCCACTTAAATCCAGTGGCGCGATTTTTGAAACGTTTGAAATACTATTACTTCAATTTCTCAAACATATGACTATTTTACAACTATTTAAAGACAATACTCTCGTTAATCTAACCACACTGTCCGATTTCAAAAAGGCTTTACAACGAAAGCAAAACATTAGATTATGTCAGGAGAGTGCCCAGCCAGAAATAATCAGACACCCATTTTTCAAGCTAGCATATGATGTCACAAAAAACAAAACCACAGCTAAATGCAGCACTAACCTTTTATGATCTTCATCAGATGACACACCTAGGACATTATGTTATACAATACATGCATGTCTGTTCAATAAAGTTCATATTTATATCAAAAACCAGCTTTTTACATTAGCATGTGACGTTCAGAAAAAGCATAACCCCCGCAAACTTCCGGGGAATTTACTAACAGTTTGCTAAATTACTCACGATAAACGTTCACAAAAAGCATAACAATTATTTTAAGAATTATAGATACATTACTCCTCTATGCACTCGATATGTCCGATTTTAAAATAGCTTTTCGGATGAAGCACATTTTGCAATATTCTAAGTACATAGCCCAGCCATCACGGGCTAGCTATTTAGACCTTTCCTGTTCTTCGTCAGAATGCACTCCCAGGACTTCTACTTCAATAACAAATGTAGGTTTGGTCCCAAATAATCCATCGTTATGTTCCATCAGCCACGTTTTGTTCATGCGTTCTAGACACTATCAGAATACTAAATCACGGTCATGAGCATGGCGTGACAAAAAAATTCTAAATACTCCATTACCGTACTTCGAAGCATGTCAACCGCTGTTTAAAATCAATTTTTATGCCATTTATCTCGTAGAAAAGCGATAATATTCCGACCGGGAATCTGCAATAAGCTAAACAGCCGAATGAAATTTCTCCACGGGGGCGAATCGCGCACGCGCCTCATTGCATTGTCACCTAATGGGACACTTGGAAAAGGTGATAATCTGTTTCAGCCTGAGGCCGCCTCATCATCGTTCCTGTTTTTCCCGGGCTCTGAGAGCCTATTGGAGCCCTAGGAATTGTCACGTTACAGCTAAGATCCTTACTCTTCAATAAACAGAGGCAAGAAGAACGACTCCTTGTCAGACAGGCCACTTCCTGCATGAAACCTTCTCAGATTTTTGCCTGCCATAGGAGTTCTGTTATACTCACAGACACCATTCAAACAGTTTTAGAAACTTTAGGGTGTTTTCTATCCAAACCTGAACAATAATATGCATATTCTAGCTTCTGAGTTGGTGTAGGAGGCAGGTAAAAATGGGCACATATTTTTTCCAAAATTCTCAATACTGCCCCCTAGCCCAAACAGGTTTAAACAGCATTGTCATTATAAAGGTGCACCTTGTGCTGGGGACAATCAACGGCCACTTTGATATCAACGTTGTGAACAGAGTGCCCCGTGGTGGTGGTGGAGTTATGGTATGGGCAGGCATAAGCGGCGGCAACGAACACAATTGCATTTTATCGATGGCAATTTGAATGTACAGAGATACCATGACAAAATCCTGAAGCCCGTTGTCGTGCCATTCATCTGCCACCGTTACCTCATGTTTCAGCATGATAATGCACGGCCCCATGTCTCAAGGATCTGTACACAATTCCTGGAAACTGAAATTGTCCCAGTTCTTCCATGGCCTGCATACTCACCAGACATGTCACCCATTAAGCGTGTTTGGGATGCTCTGGATCGACCTGTATGACAGCCTGTTCCAATGTATTAAAAATAAACAACTGAAATATATCATTTACATAAGTTTCAGACCCTTTACTTAGTACTTTGTTGAAGCACCTTAGGAAGCATACACTGATATCACAATAAAAATAGCATTGAAACACTAATACATATACAGTTCATTTGGAAAGTGTTCAGCCCCCTTGACTTTTCCACATTTTGATATATTACAGCCTTATTCTAAAATTGATTAAATCGTTTTTCCTCCTCATCAATCTACACACAATATCCCATAATGACAAAGCAAAATCAGGTTTTTCATTTTTTTTGCAAATGTATAAAAAATGTAGAACTGAAAGTATTCACACCCTTTATTCAGTACTTTGCTGAAGCACCTTTGGAAGCGAATACAGCTTGGCACACCTGTATTTGGGGAGTTTCTCCCATTGTTCTCTGCATATCTTCTCAAGTTCTGTCAGGTTGGATGGGGAGCGTTGCTGCACAGCTATTTTCAGGTCTCTCCAGAGATGTTCGATCGGGTTCAAGTTCAGGCTCTGGCTGGGCCACTCAAGAACATTGAGACTTGTCCTGAAGCCACTCCTGGGTTTTCTTGTCTGTGTGCTTAGGGTTGTTGTCCTGTTGGAAGGTGAACCTTTGCCCCAGTCTGAGGTCCTGAGCGCTCTGGAGCAGGTTTCGATCAGGATTCGACTCCTGGTATCATATGAATACTCAAGACATTGAAAATGTGTACAATTGAAGGAAATCAGCTTTAAGACTGCTAAATGTTCTCGATGGCGTAATGTGTAGAATTGCAGAAAATGTTTCTCTCTGCCAACAAGAAGGGTGTGAACAGTTTGAACAGCTTGGGGTCGCATGGGTTGTGAGGTGGGGGTTTGTTACTATACCGATAAATTAGAATATCTATCTTTGCCTCCTAGAGAATTTGTGTGAGCGGACCATCTCAAATAGTACTTGAGTACCCCGCTATAGGCCAACAACACATAAATGGCTCCTAGCCTCCCTTGAATAAGGCTACTTTCTGACACTAAAACATAATAATATAAAAACAATAGAAATATTTTTATCAAACTGAAACAGAATTAAAAACTAGTAAATCAAGTCTGAAAACGAACTGAAACTAAAAGAATTTCAAATAAAAATCTAAAAATGAATAGAAATAAAAATGAATAGAAAATCACAAAACTATAATAAGCTTGGTACAGATATTCCAGGTAACTGTTAATTAACTATTTAGCAGTCTTATGGCTATTTAGCATTCTGATGGCTTGGGGGTAGAATCTGTCTCGGAGCCTGTAGGTTCCAGAGCCGATGCTCCGGTACCATATGGCCGGACGGTAGCAGAGTGAACAGGCTAATGCTTGGGTGGCTGGAGTCTTTGGCAATTTTTCAGGCCTTCCTCTGACACCCCCTGATATAGAGGTCCTGGGTGGCAGGGAGCTCGGCCCGGGGATCTCCTAGGCTGTCCGCACCACCTTCTTTAGCGCTTTGCGGTTGAGGGAGGTGCATTTGCCATACCAAGTGGTGATGCAGCCAGTCAAGATGCTCTCATTGGTGCAGCTGTATAACCTTTTGAGGATCCGAGGGCCCATAAAAAATATTTTCAGACTCCTGAGGGGGCCTTCTTTACGTGGACCATGTTAAGTCCTTAGTGATGCGGACTCCAAGAAACTGGAAGCTCTCGGCCCGCTCCATTACAGCCCTGTTGATGTGGATGGGGGCGAGCTCTCCCCTCTTTTTCCTGTAGTCCACAATCAGCTCCTTGGTCTTACTGACTTTGAGGGAGAGGTTGTTGTCGTGGCACCACACCACACTGCTAAGTCCCTGACATCCTCCCGGTAGGCTGTCTCATCAACGTCGGTGATCAGGCCTACCACCGTTGTTGTCAGCAAACTTGATGATGGTTTTGGAGTCATGCGTGGACATGGAGTCGTGGGTGAACATGAAGTACAGAAGGTGACTAAGCACACACCTGAATTGCAGCTGAGATTTTATTAAAAGTAAAGTACATGGTGCAAGTGATTAATGCTGTTCGAGATTCTGTCAGGTTATTACAGAAATTGTGAAGATTTCCAAAGACCTGCAAGCTTTTCATGCTATCAAATCAAATGTATTTATAAAGCCCTTCTTACATCAGCTGATATCAGCTGATTTCAGCCTAAAACTACAAACAGCAAGCAATGCAGGTGTAGAAGCACGGTGGCTAGAAATAACTCCCTAGAAAGGCCAGAACCTAGGAAGAAACTTAGAGAGGAACCAGGCTATGAGGGGTGGCCAGTCCTCTTCTGGCTGTGCCGGGTGGAGATAATAACAGAACATGGCCAAGATGTACAAATGTTCATAGATGACCAGCAGGATCAAATAATAATAATCACAGTGGTTGTCGAGGGTGCAACAGGTCAGCACCTCAGGAGTAAATGTCAGTTGTCTTTTCATAGCCGATCATTCAGAGTATCTCTACCGCTCCTGCTGTCTCTAGAGCGTTGAAACAATTAGGTCTGGGACAGGTAGCACGTCCGGTGCACAGGTCAGGGTTCCATAGCTGCAGGCAGAACAGTTGAAACTGGAGCTGCAGCACAGCCTGGTGGACTGGGGACAGCAAGAAGTCATCAGGCCAGGTAGTCCTGAGGCATGGTCATAGGGCTCAGGTCCTCCGAAAGAGAGAATGAAAGAAAGAATTAGAGAGAGCATACTTAAATTCACACAGGACACCGGATAAGACAGGAGAAATACTCCAGATATAACAGACTGACCCTAGCCCCCCGACACATAAACTACTGCAGCATAAATACTGGAGGCTGAGACAGGAGGGGTCGAGAGACACTGTGGCCCCATCCGACGATACCCCCGGACAGGGCCAAACAGGCAGGATATAACCCCACCCACTTTGCCAAAGCACAGCCCCCACACCACTAGAGGGATATCTTCAACCACCAACTTACCATCCTGAGACAAGGCCGAGTATAGCCCACAAAGATCTCCGCCACGGCACAACCCAAGGGGGGGCGCCAACCCAGACAGGAAGATCCCATCAGTGACTCAACCCACTCAAGTAACACACCCCTCCTAGGGACGGCATGGAAGAGCACCTGTAAGCCAGCGACTCAGCCCCTGTAATATGGTTAGAGGCAGAGAATCCCAGTGGAGAGAGGGGAACTGGCCAGGCAGAGACAGCAAGGGTGGTTCGTTGCTCCAGAGCCTTTCCGTTCACCTTCACACTCCTGGGCCAGACTACACTCAATCCTAGGACCTACTGAAGAGATGAGTCTTCAATAAAGACTTAAAGGTTGAGACCGAGTCTGCATTTCTCACATGGATAGGCAGACCATTCCATAAAAATTGAGCTCTATATGAGAAAGCCCTGCCTCCAGCTGTTTGCTTAGAAATTCTATCTATGCTAATCTTGATCATGCACACTTTATATGATTACATAAGACATTTATATACTGAACAAACATAAATGAGTTACAGTTCAAAAGGAAATCAGTCAATTTAAATGAATTCCTTAGGCCCTAATCTATGGTCACAGATACCTTTAAAGAAAGTAGGTGCGTGGATCTGAAAACCAGTCAGTATATGGTGTGACCACAATTTGCCTCATGCAGCGTTACATCTCATTCGCATTAAGTTGATCAGACTGTTGATTATGGCCTGTGGAATGTCCCACTCCTCTTCAATGTCTGTGCGAAGTTGCTGGATATTGTCAGGAACTAGGACATGCTGTCGCACAGGTCGATCCATAGCATCCCAAACATGCACAATGGGTGACATGTCTAGTGAGTGTGTAGGCCATAGAATAACTGGGACATTTTCAGCTTCCAGGAATTGTGTACAGATCCTTGCGACATGGGGCCGTGCATTATCATACTGATGGTGGTGGATGAATGGCACGACAATGGACCTCAGGATCTCGTCATGGTGTTCGTTGTCCGTAGCTCATTCCTGTTGTACAACTCCGTAGGTGGAGGAGTGTGTCATATGTGTGGTAGTGCAAAACCTAGAGACAGACAAGGCAATTCAGCACTCAAAGGGGATTTATTAACTCAAAAATGGCTCACAGGTAGCTTAAGGAATGTTCATGTCCCAAAAGAATGTTCTCACTTCGGCATTGGGGTGCTGACTGGTCCAATGATTGCAACAGAGGTTTGGCGTGTCCTCCCCACAATTCTCTCTCCACCTGAAGGCCACTGCCTTCTCATGTGCTGCTGCTGCAGCCCTAATTGTAGCCAGGTCTACAAGAAGTGCATCTGCAGTCAATTAAGTATCTGTGGCGAGATGCCACACCTTGTAACGAGTGGTTTAGCCACCAGATGGGGCCAAAAGCAGGCCTTTTTTTCCCCTTACACCCCTCGGGTGCTCACACTGCCCATACCATAACCACACCAACACCATGGGGCATTCTGTTAGCAACATTGACATCAGCAAACAGCTCACCCACACAACGCCATACACTTGGTCTGTTGTTGTGAGGCCGGTTGGACGTACAACCAAATTCTCTAAAACGATGATGGAGGTGGCTTATGGTAGAGAAATTAACATTCAATTATCTGGCAACAGCTCGGGTGGGCATTCCTGCAGTCAGCATGCCAATTGCACACTCCTTCAAAACTTGAGACATCTGTGGCATTGTGTTATGTGACAAACTGCACATTTTAGAGTGGCCTTTTATTGTCCACAGCACAAGTTGCACCTGTGTAATGATCATGCTGTTTAATTAGCTTCTTGATAAAATTAAGATCCAAGATGGCATAGCAGTAGGACGTGTGTGTTTGTCCTTGTCTTATCCCATGTAAATAGCCGGTCTTCTTCGTATATATCTTAATCTCACTTTCTATCTATGAACTAAATATACTTTTCTGCCACCTGCCTCACCCATGTGGTACGGATCTGCTATTTTTATTCCTTATAACTGGAACTTCCATCAGGAGCTAGCCAGCTAACTAGCTACTAGTCTTTGTTAGCCACGGCTAGTGGTCTTCACCTTTTTCTCGGTCACCAGCCAGCCAGCCTTAGCTCAGACAACACCTGTCTATCTGCTCGCCGCGATATCAACCCAGAGCATATGGGACTTCTTCTCTCTACCAATCACCGGATTCCTGCCACTCTGGACCATTACACCGAATCATCACAGCTAGCTAGCTGCAAACGAGTGGCTACTGTTAGCTAACGCCTCTGTCCCGAAGCAAGCACCAGCTAGCCTTGAGCTAGGCCCATATACCAGCTAATTCTAGGGCAACACCTCCTTTGCCAATTGGCCTGGACCCTTTATTGTTGACACAGAGCCCCACCGATCCATCACGACTGGACTGCCGACGTGATCGCCCAATGTGGTCTCAACAAGGTATTCTGTTAGGTTGTCGCCAAAGAACCATCTACTATCCCCGGCCCGCTTACTTTTCTGAACGCTGTGTACCCTTCTTGCCTAGCGTAGTAGTGACTACCAAACAGCACCCTGACTCACCTATTGCTGCTCTTTTGACCCTATGATCACTCGGCTACACAGCTGATGACTGTTTCAATAACACGGTACCTTATTTTGTTTACCTGTCGGCCCCAGCCTCAAGCTCAGGTCCTGTATGTACCTAACTGACCCGCTCTGCCCAATCATCGCCATTTACCCATTGTTGTCTTAGGTCTCCTGATCAACACCTGTGTTTGCTTTATGCCTTTCTCTAATGCCTTGTCTAGTGCTGTCTAAGCTAGTTCTTATTGTTTTAATTCCCTGTAAAGCCCTCAATCCCACTCAAAATGCCTTAGATAGCTCTTTTGTCTCACCCCACACACATGCGGAGACCCAACCTGGCTTAACTGGTGCCTCGAGAGACGAAACCTCTCTCATCATCACTCAACGCCTAGGTTTACCTCCACTGTACTCACCACCTACCATACCATTGTCTGTACCATTGTCTCACATCCTACCATACCATTGCCCTGAATCTATTCTACCACGCCCAGAAATCTGCTCCTTTTATTCTGTCCCCAACGCACTAGACGACCAGTTCTTATAGACTTTAGCCGTACCCTTATCCTACTCCTCCTCTGTTCCTCTGGTGATGTAGAGGTTTACCCAGGCCCTGTAGCCTCCAGTTCCAGTCCTATTCCCCAGGCGCTATTATTTGTTGACTTCTGTAACCGTGAAAGCCTTTTTGTCATGCATGTTAACATCAGAACCCTCCTCCCTAAGTTTGTTTTATTCACTGCTTTAGCACACTCCACCAACCCTGATGTCCTAGCCGTGTCTGAATCCTGGCTTAGGAAGACCACCAAAAATTCTGAAATTTCCATCCCCAACTACAACATTTTCTACCAAAGAACTGCCAAAGAGGGTGGAGTTGCAATCTACTGCAAAGATAGCCTGCAGAGTTCTGTCTTACTATCCAGGTCTATGCCCAAACAGTTCGAGCTTCTACTTTTAAAAATCCACCTTTGCAGAAATAAGTCTCTCACTGTTGCTGCTTGTTATAGACCCCCCTCAGCCCCCAGCTGTGCCCTGGACACCATATGTGAATTAATTGCCCCCCATTTATCTAAAGAGTTTGTAATGTTAGGTGACCTAAACTAGGATATGCTTAACACCCCGGCCGTCCTACAATCTAAGCTAGATGCCCTCAATCTCACACAAATTATCAAGCAACCTACCAGGTACAACTCTAAATCCGTAAACACGGGCCCCCTCATAGATATCATCCTGACCAACCTGCCCTCTAAATACACCTCTGCTGTTTTCAACAAGATCTCAGCGATCACTGCCTCATTGCCTGCGTCCGCGGTCAAACAACCACCCCTCATCACTGTCAAACGCTCCCTAAAACACTTCAGTGAGCAAGCTTTTCTCTCTTTTTTTCCCACTTTTTTTACCCCCTTTTTCTCCCCAATTTCGTGGTATCCAATTGTTAGTAGTTACTGTCTTGTCTCATCGCTACAACTCCCGCACGGACTCGGAAGAGGTGATGGTCGAGAGCCATGCGTCCTCCGAAACACAACCCAACCAAGCCGCACTGCTTCTTAAAACAGTGCGCATCCAACCCGGAAGCCAGCCGCACCAATGTGTCAGAGGAAACACCGTACACCTAGCGACCTGGTCAGCGTGCACTGTGCCCGACCCGCCACAGGAGTCGCTAGTGCGTGATGAGACAAGGATATCCCTGCCGGCCAAACCCTCCCTAACCCGGATAACGCTAGGCCAATTGTGCGCCGCCCCATGGGCCTCCCAGTTGCGGCCGGCTGCGACAGAGTCTGGGCTCGAACCCAGAGTCTCTGGTGGCACAGCTAGCACTGCGATGCAGTGCCTTAGACCACTGCGCCACCCGGAAGGCCGCGAGCAAGCTTTTCTAATCGACCTGGCCCGGGTATCCTGGAAGGATATTGACCTCATTCTGTCAGTAGAGGATGCCTGGTTATTCTTTAAAAGTGCTTTCCTCACCATCTTAAATAACCATGCCCCATTCAAATAATGTAGAACTAAGAACAGATATAGCCCTTGGTTCAGTCCAGACTTGACTGCCCTTGACCAGCACAAAAACATCCTGTGGCGTACTGCATTCGCATCGAATAGCCCCCGCGATATGCAACTTTTCAGGGAAGTTAGGAACCAATATACACAGGCAGTTAGGGAAGCAATGGCTAGCTTTTTCAAACAGAAATGTTCATCCTGTAGCACAAACTCCAAAAAGTTCTGGGACACTGTAAAGTCCATGGAGAATAAGAGCACCTCCTCCCAGCTGCCAACTGCAATGAGGCTAGGAAACACTGTCACCACCGATAAATCTTCATTAATCAAGAATTTCAATAAGCATTTTTCCTACGGCTGGCCATGCTTTCCACCTGGCTACCCCTACCCCGGTCAACACCTCTGCACCCCCCACAGCAACTTGCCCAAGCCTCCCCCATTTCCCCTTCACCCAAATCCAGATAGCTGATGTTCTGAAAGAGCTGAAAAATCTGGATCCTTAAATTTGGACACTAGACCCAAACTGTTACAGACCTATATCTATCCTACCCTGCCTTTCTAAGGTCTTCGAAAGCCAAGTTAACAAACAGATCACCGATCACTTCGAATCCCACCGTACCTTCTCCGCTATGCAATCTGGTTTCTGAGTGGGTCATGGGTGTACCTCAGCCACGCTCAAGGTCCTAAGCGATATCATAACCGCCTTCGGCAAAAAAGACAATACTGTGTGGCCGTCTTCATCGACCTGGCCAAGGCTTTAGACTCTGTCAATTACCGCATCCTTATCGGTAGACTCAACAGCCTTGGTTTCTCAAATGACTGCCTCGCCTGGTTCATGAACTACTTCTCAGATAGAGTTCAGTGTGTCAAATCGGAGGGCCTGTTGTCCGTACCTCTGGCAGTCTCTATGGGGGTGCCACAGGGTTCAATTCTCAGGCCGACTAGTTCTCTCTGTATATATCAATGATGTCGCTCTTGCTGCTTGTGATTCTCTGATCCACCTCTACGTAGACGATACCATTCTGTATACTTCTGGCCCTTCTTTCGACACTGTGTTAACAAACCTCCAGACAACCTTCAATGCCATACAACTCTCCTTCCGTGGCCTCCAACTGCTCTTAAATGCAAGTAAAACTAAATGCATGCTCTTCAACCGATCGTTGCCCACACCCGCCCGACCGTCTAGCATCACTACTCTGGACGCTTCTGACTTAGAATATGTGGACAACTACAAATACCTAGGTGTCTGGTTAGACTGTAAACTCTCCTTCCAGACTCACATTAAGCATCTCCAATCCAAAATTAAATCTAGAATGGGATTCCTATTTCGCATCAAAGCATCCCTCTCTAAGGTCACTCCCTGACCTTAGAGAGACGTTTTATTTCCTCTAGTTTGGTTAGGTCAGGGTGTGATGTGGGGTGGGCAATCTAGTTTTTGTATTTCTTTGTTTTGGCCGAGTATGGTTTCCAATCAGAGGCAGCTGTCTATCATTGTCTCTGATTGGGAATCATACTTAGGCAGCCCTTTTTCCCTCCTTCAGTTGTGGGATCTTGTTTTTGTACAGCTCAGTAAAGCCTGCAGAACGTGACGTTCGTTTTCCTTTGTTTGTTGTTTTGATTTAGTGTTCTGAGTTATAATAAATATTAATCATGAGCACTTACCACGCTGCACCTCGGTCTCCTCCTTACAACGATCGTCACACTCACTCATGCTGCCAAACATACCCTCGTAAAACTGACTATCCTACCGATCCTTGACTTCGGCGATGTCATTTACAAAATAGCCTCCAACACTCTACTCAGAAAATTGGATATAGTCTATCACAGTGCCATCCGTTTTGTCACTAATGCCCCATATACTACCCACCACTGTGAACTGTATGCTCTCGTTGGCTGGCCCTCGCTTCATATTCGTCGCCAAACCCACTGGCTCCAGCTCATCTATTAGTCTTTGCTAGGTAAAGTCCCTCCTTATCTCAACTCACTGGTCTCCATAGCAGCACACGCTCCAGCAGGTATATTTCACTGTTCATCCCTAAAGCCAACTCCTCCTTTGGCCGCCTTTCCATCCAGTTCTCTTCTACATTGCTATATTGCTTGGATATTTTATTTCAGCTCATGAAACATGGGACCAACACTTTACATGTTGCGTTTATATTTTTGTTCAGTATAATTAAAATATTTTCTAGACAGGTGGGTCCACCCCAAAGTGCCGCATGTCATGACAGACACCTGTCTCGATCATTGAGAGAAGACTTGAAATAGATAACATGGCGGCTTACACATTGTTGGATTTCTTCATGGAGCGAAACCTTTATTTTTTTAATAACAGAGCATTTTCTAAATTCAAATGGGGGTCAACTGGACAGATACATTTTATGAGACTCCTGTTTCCATGAATCGAGGACGAAGATAGTATTGCCAATACCAGCAATTGTTGAAAAAGTAATACATTTTCATACTAAGTTAACATACCGTAATATAAAATTACTCAATTAAAAGTGAAAGTCACCCAGTCTAATACTACTTGAATAAAAGTCTAAAAGTATTTTGTTTTAAATATACTTAAGTATCAAAAGTAAATGTAATTGCTAAAATATACTTAAGTGTCAAAAGAAAAAGTATAAATCATTTCAAATTCCATATATTAAGCAAACCAGACAGCACCATTTTCATGTTTTTTATTTATTTACGGATAGTCAGGGGCACACTCCAACACTCAGACATAATTTACAAACAAATAATTTGTGTTTGTTGAGTCAGCCAGATCAGAGGCAGTAGAGATGACCATGGATGTTCTCTTGATAAGTTTCCTGTCCTGCTAACCATTCAAAATGTAACGAGTACATTCACGTGTCAGGGAAAATGTATGGAATAAAAAGTACATTATTTTCTTTAGAAATATAATGAAGTTAAAGTAAAAGTTGTCCAAAATATAAATAGTAAATTACAGATACCCCCCAAAAAACGACTTAAGTAGTACTTGAAAGTATTTTTCCTTAAGTACTTTACACCACTGAATACCAGGTTAGTTGAAAAATGTCTGGCAACATTTTGTGTTGGCAAACCTGTTACAGACAGTATAATAGATACTAATTGTTTTGGGTTAAATTACATTATCTGGTGTTACAATCTGTAGCTATCCCGAGGACAGGTCAAGGCAAGTGCTCACGGCTACTGGTAAGGTTTCTTGACTTGGACATTCATTTTTTTGCCAACACATGGCTCACTTTTGCTTAACCAGCTAAACAGCTGCTTTTAGCGAAAATGTCTTTGGAGTTACCTTTTTCTAGCTCTTAAGCTATGTTAGTTTAAACTTTCTCTTCCAATTATAATGCGGGGAGTTGAAAATAATGAAAAACGATCTACTAAATCTATTCATTTTAAAATGTTGATTACTTCTCATTGCTATTATCATTCACCTGATAATAAGAAAAGATATGAAAATATATATATAATTGTTTCACATAATATGATGTGGGTTCCTGGGTCACCAGTTTGCCTCGACGGGGGTCCCTGGGGAAGAAAAGGTTGAAGACCCCTGATCTACAGGTATAGGGTCCTGTACTGATACAGAGAGTAACTGTTTCACAAAGGCCAGTATCAAAGTAGAAAGAATAGTACAGTGGCAATAGTGCATTGGCATACACAAGATTGCGTCTATCGTTTGTTACTAGCATAACGTCCACAGAGAGGCAGTAAGGGTGCACTCTGGCTGCACTACAGAGCCTCTGCCAGTCACACTCCCTCGCATTAAGCTGGTAGAGACTGATGCAGTCTCATGAATACAAATCCATTCCCCACACCGACCGCCTGACTGACTGACTACAGGAGGCCACACAATCAACGCATGGAGCACAAACCATTTGCATACATATTAAAGTGACGCTTCCAAAAAATTGAGAGAGGGAGAGCGAGAAAGAGGGAGAGGAAGATGCAGCAAAAGAGAGGGTATATGCAAACAAGGCTTTCGTCAAATATGCAGGAGCTAGCTAGCATCACTCAGGCATAAATCTGCATGCTTCCGCAATCGAGCGAGCAAGCCCCAGTTGTACAGTGAAGTGACTGACTGTCTGAGATGCACATGGTCAAGGGGACACCCTACAGGGCACCATGTTATTGATCATAGTGTCATATCAGAACACGTTAGATGAAGTCCCTTAGAACAGGGAACCATAGTGATAACTGCTGATTGATTGGGCTAAGCCAATGTGACTGATTATAGGTAATGGACATGCTGATAAAACAGCATGTCCTGGCAGTGTGGAAGATCTGAAAAATATGACTGTACCTCATTCAACATTGGATTTCATATTTCTGGCAGTATTCATGCAAGGAAGCTTAATAAAACACAATTTACTGGTCTGAGAATTGGAAGTACTGCCATGCTGGGTTTCCCATGACTGTGTGTGTGAATAGTAGCCTACATGTTGGACACCCTTGAACCCTCTTTCCTGTTTTCCAGTCTGAGCATGAGGCAGGGAACCAGTGCATTCTGTACAGGTGATCTACACACAGGAAATGGAAAACTGTGTGAGGAAATTAGTAACAGGATATGTTGAAAATAACATAAAGGACATAGACAGAAAGTGTCATATGATCTGAAACAGAAGGTTGATTTATGTAGCCACAGAAAAATGTGGTTTTGAATGGACATTTTTTATTTTGCTCTCAGTGTGCCGTGCACATACACAACACATGGAAACATTATGACTTAAGCTCTGTGAAAAAGGCTACATTTTCAGATGTTTTTACTCATTTCTTTTTTCATAGCACTTGTGCTAAATTCAACGTATGTTTTCATGTGTGAATGGATAGAATTTCTTACATCTGTTTGCCACATTTAACAGCAAAGACCTTCAGTAGTAAATGCTCTGCTATTTGTTCATATATTTACATTTTGTGGTTATAAAAGTTCCTTAAGTTTTGCTTTTGTTTTCAGGAGTACAGAACCTATGAATGTGCCCCTTGCAATACACCTTTCATATTATAAATAAACAGCTATAGTGGCTGATGTTGTTAATATTAAACACTGCAGTATGTATTATGGTTTACAAAAAAACAATGCTATTGTACATTTGTGTGGTGCTCTTAATGTAAGACCTTCGCTGTCTTTGTTAGAGCTTTCGGTCTTTCTGAAATGGGAGTGGCATTGGCAGAGGAATTGTGTCAATATATATAATCTTTACAACTTTATATTCAATTTGCATGAAATATTATATATCTGACTTTTCCTTGAAGGTTGCAGGTATAGTCTCTTCTGCTCTTCTTCAGAAGAGTCTCTTCTGAAGGATGCTTCCTGGAGTGGTTAAATATTAATACAACACCATATCCTGCTCTTCCCCCTCCATCCCTCTCTCTCTCCTTATTGTTCCACCCTCACAGTAACCTTGCGTATGCATATGTAAATTTAGCACACTTGCTTGGTGGAGGCAATTGTATGCATCTTTACCAGCCGACAGCCTCAATCTTTTTTTCTTTCAGCACCTTCCCTCTTCCCTGTTACACAGAAATCAGTCTGCATTGCAGGGATTAGAAATGGTCTGTTTGCATTTTAGAAGTTTATATAGTTAGTTTACATTAGAATTGTTCATTTGCTTGGATTAAGTAGAATTTTGTTGACTGAGATCATTTAATCAATGTATAAAATTCAAAGAGCTAACCCTGATCAGAGATCTAGTCTTAGAACTATACTTTTCCCATCCTCTTTTCACTGCCTTGGAGAGAGGAGAGTAAACTTTTTTTTTTAAACTTTGTTTCAAAGATATATATTTTGTCAGGCTTATACATCAATAACCCTTGTGATACACAAGGTGTCACTGAAACCACATGCTACTACCCTCTGAGACAGTAATCGCTCTATTTTGTCTACAGGTCAAAACAGATCGTAGCACTGTATTGTAACTAGCTGCCGTTTTGGGAATGGGTCCACTCTTGAGACAACTGAAACAGAATTGATTGTGATATTCAGAGAATCCGTAGGGTTGTTTTCTGTAAACAGTATGCATATCAAGTCGTTGGCACAATTACTTTCTGTGTAGATTCTTTCCTCTGGATATCGTTACCTTAAGGCCTTCAATAGCCATCTCCCTCTTGCCCATCACTAGTTAAGACCATTATTTCTCTCTGAGTTGATTGAGGCTACTACTGTACCACTTGTCTACTTCCTTGCATTGTTTCTCCTTGGTCTGTCCATCTAGCAGTGTTGAATAAGTAATGGGGCTGTTATCAACTGTGCTCAGGGTGAGTATACGTTCTTATCCAACACATTAACATGTTATAATATGGAACATTTTATACTGCTGCTTAGTGTCACTATAAATGACAATCATTTAATTTAATTTAGAGTTAGACAAGGATGGCACATAAAACAGGTGTATCGCTGCAGGTCACTGCATTAGTGCCCTTGACTTGGCTGTCTCTCTGTCTGTCAAAGAGGGTGACATGGTGTTAAACATTTGACCTGCACCCTGATAGTGCTTGGTGCTGTAACTATGCCCCACTTTGGCAGAGATGTTAACTGTGTGTGTGCGACTGTCATGTATGTGCCCTGACTTGACATTTGTGATGGCAGTGTCAAGAAAAAAGAAAATAAATGGATGTGGATGAATTTGAGTGTTTTAAATCAAACACTGGTGAATTCAGGTTTCTTTTTGACTCTAGTATACGTTGGAATTGTAGTTCCCATCCTTTATTACAGTTAAAAACCCAAACAACACTGACTTGAGTGTAATTGTAGTAGGCTGTATTGTTGTTACTGCATGCCTCAATCTCTGCCAGTGCGTTCTATTTGAAAGACTGAGGCTATAGCAAACCATGTGATCACCTTGTGGGTGGGGGAAGTCCCTTTTGTCAAGGTTCAAAGACAGTCAAAATGAGTCACACTCATTTGATTCTCTGATTCTGGACATTCTGAAAATATACACTTAAACACTGCCATACACTGACAGACTTACCATCACACACTACTAATTTGACCTACAGTTTTATCAGGACATAATAGCCTTAATTCTGTTCTTTTTTTCACCTAAGTGGTTAACTCTACAGTAACCTACAGTATTTGGCAGAATATGAAAGATTTGTGTGTATTGGGTATATGTTGTGAAATTGTTAGATATTACTGCACTGTCGGAGCTAGAAACACAAGCATTTTGCTACACCCACAATAACATCTGCTAAACACCTGTATGTGACCAATAAAATTATTTTATTTTAGGTGACCAATATGATGTCATCCATCTGTCTTCTATCAGCAGATGTGCAACTCGGTGTGTGTTTGTGTGTGTGTGCGTGCGTGCAGCAGATTCAGTCATTCATTATTCAATTAATTTCTGCACATCTCATTCAATATAACTATATGTTGGATGAGTTGAAATAGTCATTTGATTAAATGACATGTTTGATGATAAATGTAATATATTGCAATAACAGCAATACAATGGGTTTCCATAAATTATGATTGGGGAGATGAAAGTGTAGCCTACTAAAGCATTAGTAGGCTGTGAGCTTTTGGCACAAAGATATTTGAATAGTAGTATAACAGCCTCTCTCTCATTGGTTAGTACCTACTACAAGGCGTGGCAAGCAAGCCAGTCTTTAACGCGCGGTTTTGTTGGTGGAAACTGCAATGGGGGAGGAACCTATGCGAGATAGCTTTAAATCCCTCACAGCAATGAGGGGCATCATGCCCATTTCCAGAAAGTATGGGAAAGCAAATTCAGATGTTCTCCACGAATTGATTAAACTCTAGGAAGAATATTGCTATTTTTACGCACAGATTAGTTTTTTTTTTTTTCACCAGAATCAGATAAAAACAGTTGGACATTTTTAATGATGGGGGAATGTGCCATTGACGCACAGAATCTTATCTCCATTTCTTTGCAGAAAATCCATAACTCCAGGACGCAGAGAGGAGGTATCAAGCTCCACAAGAACCTGCTAGTTACCTACGTCCTGGCGAACGCTAGAGACTTTTACATGAGCGTGGAGTTCGCAGGAATGTACAGCATACAGCAGAACGGAGAGATGAGGACTGTCTCTGATGAAAAGCAGGACTCATTTGAATTGACCAAGAACTGCGACGAAATAGCTGGTGAGTTTTGCGGCAACTACAGCGGGGATTCGTTGGACACTTACCACTGCGCAGCGCCACAGTCGGCTGGTTACACAGCAATGGTGCCCGAAACGCACACTCAAACGGTACCTGCCTGTCCCATGGCTCCTGTGCGTCATTGTGACTCTAACCAGATGGACTCGGAAGTCAGCTGGGACTGTTATTCGGAACATTACACATCCAAACGGGACATTCTTCTTTCAAACACACCCAACAATCAAAAGACTGTATTGGACTTGGACACACATGTAGTGACTACTGTCGATTATGGATATCTCCCCGCTGACCACTGCGCGTCTCTGAAACAACATGGTCAGTGCCTGCAAAGTTCACCTAAGAAACGAAAAATTGACTCAAGTTATGTTTCTGATTCCGATTATCTGTCTGATTGTTTGCCCATGTCATGCAAACAGATTAGGTCTGAGGACGTTTATTGTTGTAGTTCCGAACAGCTGGACACAAATAACATCTCCAATCTCATGTCAGTGTTAGACTCGGGGTTTAATGAGCTGTTGAACTGGCAAACGGACTTGGAACAAGTAGGCCTAGTTAATGGACAAACAAACTGTTGCAAACAAGCATTGGCGGGCAGCGGTGCATGGACGAGAGTAATTGAAGCTTTTTGATCGACACGCTTTTACTTTTTCTACACTCCATTTCTGGTCTCAAATAAAATATGTATTTTACACACTCTTCTCCTCTCATTTTAAAAGCTGTTGAACTCAATTTCACTTTTGCGGAGAGGGCCCTTTCTTGATCCTGCACCAGCATGTTGCCTTCATGTGATCAGCACGAATGTGTGACGCAGAACGAGCTCCACCATGCGACAATAGAACATAATTACACTTATTTTGCACACAGAATGTATAGATATCACTGCCGCCGTGAAATGATAATACAATTACCAGGTGTATTGTGCATTTTATAGGGCAATATAAGCTGTTTTAATTAGGCCTTTGAAGACCAAGTTCATTTTGTTTAAATATGTCTTACATCATTTCTGTGGCATGCCATCATACTTAATGATGTCCCTCCACAAAACAAGGTAGTATGTATGCATCAAGACAGTATGATTGAATATGGGCAACAGTGTATCCAGCAGTAGACATAGGCTATATCGTTTCCTATCATGGCCGGAGGGGGGCGTAGAGATGTCCGACATTACTCAGTAACTTCTCAACTGGTGTAACTTTAGGCGTGGGCTATGTCCTTGACATGACAGCTCGAGGTGTTTCTTTACACTAACAACAACCAAAGCCTCGCGGGGTCATTTTTATTCAATTATGTTGGGTCTTCTTTTGAGAGTCGTGGTGAGTCAAACGTTTTTATAATTCATAAATGCGCAGTTGTGCACCCATAACTGAGGGCAGCGCGTTCACTATTACTGCTGTAAATGTATGTTTGTGGTGGGGGGGAAATAACGTTTCAAGGTTAATGGCTATATCAGATCAATACTGATAACAATTCGTTGAGGGACAGTGGGTTAAACTATTATGCAATATTTTAATATAGACTACAGCTTGCTTTTTATTTGTGTTTGCAGTGGTGGAAAAAGTACTCAACTGTCATACCTTGAGTAAAAGTAAAGATACCTTAATAGAAAATTACTGAAGTAAAAGTGAGTCAATTAGTATTAAGTAAAAGTCTTAGTGTCTGGTTTTAAATGTAGTTAAGTACAGTGGTGGAAAAAGTAGGCTACTTGTCATACTTGAGTAAAAGTAAATGCCATGAATCAAATTCCTTATATTTAGCAAACCAGATGCACGGTTTTATTTTTTTCTTATTTTTATTTACTGACAGCTAGGGGCACACTAAACACTCAGACATAATTTACAAATGTAGTATTTGTGTTTAGTGAGTCTGCCAGATCAGAGGCAGTAGCAATGACAACGGGTTATATTGATAGTCTAAGTACTCAATTGGACCATATTGCTGACCTTCCTGAGCATTAGAAATGTCAATGAGTACTTCTATGTGTCAGGGAAAATGTATGTGATTAAAGAATACATATTTTCTTAAGGAAATGTATTGGAGTAAAAAATTTAAAAAATGTAATTATTCAACAAAATTACAGACCCCCCCCCTCCAAGGAGTGTTCAAAACATTAGGAACACATTCCTACTATTGAGTTGCACCCCTTTTGCCCTCAGAACAGTCTCTGTTTGTTGGGATGCTGGCCCATGTTGGGGATGCTGGCCCATGTTGACTCCAATGCTTCCCACAGTTGTGTCAAGTTGGCTGGATGTCCCTTGGGAGGTGGGCCATTCTTGATACACACAGGAAACTGTTGAGCGTGAAAAACAGCAGCGTTGCAGTTCTTGACACACTCAAACTGGTGCACCTGGACCTACTACCATACCCCCATTCAAAGGCACTTAAATATTTGTACTTGTCCATTCACCCCCTAAATGGCACACATACACATTCCAGGCACGACGTCCGCTGAAGGCCCATTCTGCTAATCGCGACCTGCTAGCTACATAGAGCTACTTGGAACCCTACTAATTCCCCGACTGGTCTACCACCATCGTATCGACGCCACCGCACGAAGAAGCAAAAACAGACTTACCCCCATCGCGACGTCCCCCGGTCTGCTAACTGCTTGCTTGCTAACCCGGTCTGCTAATTGTTAGCTTGTTTAGCCCCGGCCTACTAACTGTTAGCTTGTTAGCATCGGCCTGCTAACTGTCTGAATTGCCGTCTCCCCAGTCAGCCCAACCAATCACTGGACCCATATGTTCACTTGGCTACGCATGCCTCTCTCTAATATCAATATGCCTCGTCCATTACTGTCCTGGTTAGTGATTACTGTCTTATTTCACTGTAGAGCCTCTAGCCCTGCACAATATGCCTTAATCAACCATGTTGTTGCACCTCCTACATATGCGATGACATCACCTGGTTTAAACGTCTCTAGAGACTATCTCTCTCATCATTACTCAATGCCTAGGTTTACCTCCAATGTACTCACATCCTACCTTACCTTTGTCTGTACACTATGCCTTGAATCTATGCTATCGTGCCCAGAAACCTGCTCCTTTTACTCTTTGTTCCGAATGTGCTAGACGGCCAGTTTGTATAGCCTTTAGCCATACCCTTATCCTACTTCTCCTCTGTTCCTCTGGTGATGTTGAGGGTAATCCAGGTCCTGCAGTGCCTAGCTCCACTCCCACTCCCCAGGTGCTCTCATTTGTTGACTTCTGTAACCGTAAAAGCCTTGGTTTCATGAATGTTAACATTAGAAGGCTACTCCTTAAGTTTGTTTTACTCACTGCTTTAACACACTCTGCCAACCCGGATGTCTTAGCCGTGTCTAAATCCTGGTTTAGGAAAACCACCAAAAACTCTGAAATCTCCATCGCTAACTATAACATTTTCCGCCAAGATAGAACTGCCAAAGCAGGCGGTGTTGCAATCTACTGCAAAGACAGCCTGCAGAGTTCTGTATTACTATCCAAGTCTGTACCAAAACAATTCGAGCTTCTACTTCTAAAAATTCACCTTTCCAGAAACAAGTCTCTCACTGTTGCCGCTTGCTATAGACCTCCCTCTGCCCCAGCTGTGCCCTCGATACCATATGTGAATTGATTGCCCCCCATCTATCTTCTGAGCTCGTGCTACTAGGTGACCTAAACTGGGACATGCTTAACACCCCGGCCATCCTACAATCTAAGCTTGATGCCCTCAATCTCACACAAATGATCAATGAACCTACCAGGTACAACCCCAAATCCGTAAACACGGGCACCCTCATAGATGTCATCCTAACTAACTCGCCCTCCAAATACACCTCTGCTGTTTTCAATCAAGATCTCAGCGATCACTGCCTCATTGCCTGCATCCGTAATGGGTCTGTGACCAAACGACCACCCCTCATCACTGTCAAACGCTCCCTAAAACACTTCTGCGAGCAGGCCTTTCTAATCGACCTGGCCGGGGTATCCTGGAATGACATTGACCTCATCCCGTCAGTAGATGATGCCTGGCTGTTCTTTAAAAGTGCCTTCCTCACCATCTTAAATAAGCATGCCCCATTAAAAAAATGTAGGACTAGGAATAGATATAGTCCTTGGTTCACTCCAGACCTGTCTGCCCTTGACCAGCACAAAAACATCCTGTTGCGTTCTGCATTAGCATCGAATAGCCCCCGTGATATACAACTTTTCAGGGAAGTTAGGAACAAATATACACAGGCAGTTAGGAAAGCTAAGGCTAGCTTTTTCAAACAGAAATTTGCATTCTGTAGTACTAACTCAAAACAGTTCTGGGACACTAAAGTCCATGGAGAATAAGAGCACCTCCTCCCAGCTGCTCACTGCGCTGAGGCTAGGAAACACTGTTACCACTGATAAATCCACTATAATTGAGAATTTCAATAAGCATTTCTCTACGGCTGACCATGCTTTCCACCTGGCTACCTTTACCCCAGTCAACTGCCCCCTCCACAGCAAGCTGCCAAAGCCCCCACCATTTCTCCTTCACCCAAATCCAGATAGCTGATGTTCTGAAAAATCTGGACCCCTACAAATCTGGACCCCTACAAATCAGCTGGGCTAGACAATCTGGACCCTCTCCTTCTAAAATGATCTGCCGAAATTGTTGCAACCCCTATTACTAGCCTGTTCAACCTCTTTCGTATCGTCTGAGATTCCCAAAGATTGGAAAGCTGCCGCGGTCATCCCCCTCTTCAAAGGGGGTGACACTCTAGACCCAAACTGCTACAGACCTATATCTATCCTACCCTGTCTTTCTAAGGTCTTCGAAAGCCAAGTTAACAAACAGATTACCGACCATTTCGAATCCCACCGTACCTTCTCCGCTATGCAATCTGGTTTGCGAGCTGGTCATGGGTGCACCTCAGCCACGCTCAAGGTCCTAAACGACATCATAACCGCCATCGATAAGAGACATTACTGTGCAGCCGTATTCATCGACCTGGCCAAGGCTTTTGACTCTGTCAATCACTACATTCTTATTGGCAGACTCGACAGCCTTGGTTTCTCAAATAATTGCCTCACCTGGTTCACCAACTACTTCTCTGATAGAGTTCAGTGTGTCAAATCGGAGGGCCTGTTGTCCGGATCTCTGGCAGTCTCTTTGGGGGTGCCACAGGGTTCAATTCTCGGACCGACTCTCTTCTCTGTGTACATCAATGATGTTGCTCTTGCTGCTGGTGATTCTCTGATCCACCTCTACGCAGACGACACCATTCTGTATACTTCTGGCCCCTCTTTGGACACTGTGTTAACAAACCTCCAGACGAGCTTCAATGCCATACAACTCTCCTTCCGTGGCTTCCAACTGCTCTTAAACGCAAGTAAAACTAAATGCATGCTATTCAATCGATCACTGCACGCATCTGCTCGCCCGTCCAGCATCACTACTCTGGACGGCTCTGACTTAGAATACGTGGACAACTAAAAATACCTAGGTGTCTGGTTAGACTGTAAACTCCTTCCAGACTCACATTAAGCATCTCTAATCCAAAATGAAATCTAGAATCGGCTTTCTATATCGCAACAAAGCATCCTTCACTCATGCTGCCAAACATACCCTCGTAAAACTGACCATCCTTCCGATCCTCGACTTCGGTGATGTCATCTATGAAATAGCCTCAAACTATCTACTCAACAAATTGGATGCAGTCTATCACAGTGCCATCCGTTTTGTCACCAAAGCCCTATACACTACCTACCATTGCGACCTGTACGCTCTCGTTGCTTGGCCCTCGCTTCATACTCGTCGCCAAACCCACTGGCTACAGGTTATCTACGAGTCTCTGCTAGGTAAAGCCCTGCCTTATCTCAGCTCACTGGTCACCATAGCAGCACCCACTCGTAGCACGCGCTCCAGCAGGTATATCTCACTGGTCACCCCCAAAGCCAATTCCTCCTTTGGTCGTCTTTCCTTCCAGTTCTCTGCTGCCAATGACTGGAACGAACTGCAAAAATCTCTGAAGCTGGAGACTCATATCTCCTTCACTAGCTTTAAGCACCAGCTGTCAGAGTAGCTCATAGATTACTGCACCTGTACATAGATGGGCTGTTTGCAGATGAGCTATCTACCTACCTCATCCCCATACTGTATTTATTTATTTATCTTGCTCCTTTGCACCCCAGTATCCCTACTTGCACGTTCATCTTCTGCACATCTACCATTCCAGTGTTTAATTGCTTTTATTGTAATTACTTCGCCACCATGGCCTATTTATTGTCTTAACTCCCTTATCTTACCTCGTTTGCACTCTCTGTATATAGACTTTTTGTTTTCTTTTGTTCTACTGTATTATTGACTATGTTTTGTTTATTCCATGTGTAACTCCATTTTGTATGTGTCAAATTGCTATGCTTTATCTTGGCCAGGTCGCAGTTGCAAATGAGAACTTGTTCTCAACTAGCCTACCTGGTTAAATAAAGGTGAGATAAAATGTCTCAATTGACTCAAGGCTTAAAAATCCTTCTTTAACCTGTCTCCTCACCTTTATCTATACTGATTTGAAGTCATTTAAACAGGTGACATCAATAAGGGATCATAACTTTCACCAGGATTCACCTGGTCAGTTTTGTACGCTCAGTATATATTCTAACCTGAAGAAGCTGTCAGGAAACTTGACAGCCAAGCACAGTCCAAACAAGTAGTGTAACAACATACTAAACTTGACCGAGTTGCTTGGTCTCAAGTTTCTTAGTCATAACATTTGCTCATACATTGCTCTAATGATCTATTGTTTGCTTTGGTTTTTGGATTCATACAGAATTATACTGATCACACCTGTTTAAATTGAAACCAACGTAAATGCATGTTAATCACTTTGTTTAACCTTAATATGGTGTCTGCTTTATTATGTTCTGGTTTCCGTTGCAACGGCCTAGACCCTTTGGGCTCTATTTTCAGCTGGCGTCAACAAGCCAGCGCAATTGCAAATGCCATATGGCATCCCAAGCCGCGTCCTAAGAGCATGCACAGGCCAGCTGACTGGAGTGTTTACGGACATAATCAATCTTTCACTATCCCAGTCTGTTGTCCCCACTTGCTTCAAAATGTGCACCATTGTTCCTGTACCCAAGAAAGGGAAGGTAACTGAACTAAATGACTATCACTCCGTAGCAATCACTTCTGTAATCATGAAGTGCTTTGAGAGGCTAGTTCAGAACCATATCACCTCCAACTTACCCGACACCCTAGACCCGCTACAATTTGCATACGGCTCCAACAGGTTCACGGACGACGCAATTGCCATTGCACTGCACACTTCCCTATCCCACATGGACAAGAGGAGGACTACTAACGGAGGGCTGAGCATGCCCCCATCCACATCTACAGGGCTTTAGTGGAGCGGGTCGAGAGCAAGTTCCTCTGTGTCCACATCACTAAGAAATTATCATGGTCCACACACAACAACACAGTCATGAAGAAGGCACGGCAATGCCTCTTCCCCCTCAGGAAACCGAAAAGATTCGGCATGGGACCTTAGATCGTCAAGCCTCACCGCTCGGTATGGGATCCGACCTCAAGGCACTACAGAGCTCAGTACATCACTGGGGTTGGGCCGAACTTCATTGGCATCCAGGATCTCTATACCAAGCGGTTTCAGAGGAACATACTATTTATATATGTACTGCTGTACTACATTTTGAAAATGATTTTAGACTTTTTGATTGTGTGTTTGTTTGACATTTACTGCTGTGATTGATAGGAACTTGGAACATAAGCATGTCGCTGCACCCGCCATAACACCTGCTAAACGTGTACGCAACCAAGATTTTATTTGGTTAAAAATGTTGATCCGTTTTAAGCTCTTCTATTTTCAAACCCTAGCGCCAGGATTTGTAATTTATCTGTCTTATGTGAGCTCACTCGCTCTGAGGTGGGAGGGGTGGCAATTGTGAGAGAAAGAGTTGTGCCCTTAAAAACGTGCGCCAAAGTGCCAATTTCAGTATGCACTGGTGGGGATATTTAAGACCAACCAAAAGTTGGTCTTAGCGGTAACTCAGTTGGTTATGGCATGGATTTTGACATCGGAAGCGCAGCCTATCCACCCGTGACACACAGTACCCATATGCACATGGAATTAGAGATGCACTACATGACCATAAGTATGTGCACACCTGCTCGTTGAACATATCATTTCAAAATCATGGGCATTAATATGGATTTGGTCCCCCCTTTGCTGCTGTAACGGCCTACACTCTTCTAGGAAGGCTTTTCACTAGATGTTGCAACATTGCTGCGGGGACTTGCTTCCGTTCAGCCACAAGAGCATTAGTGAGGTCTGCACTGATGTTGGGCAATTAGGCCTGTCTCGCTGTTGGCGTTCCAATTCATCCCAAAGGTGTTCGATGGGGTTGAGGTCAGGGCTCTGTGCAGGCCAGTCAAGTTCTTCCACACTGATCTCGACAAACCATTTCTGTATGGACCTCGCTTTGTGCAAAGGGGCATTGTCATGTTGAAACAGGAAAGGGCCTTCCCCAAACTGTTGCCACAAAGTTGGAAGCACAGAATCGTCTAGAATATCATTGTATGCTGTAGCGTTAAGATTTCCCTTCACTGGAACTAAGGGTCCTGGCCCGAACCATGAAAAACAGCCACAGACCATTATTCCTCCTCCACCCAACTTTACAGTTGGCGCTATGCATTGGGGCAGGTAGCATTCTCCTGTCATCTGCCAAACTCAGATTAGTCCGTCAGACTTCCAGATGGTGAAGTGTGATTCATCACTCCAGAGAACGTGTTTCCACTGCTCCAGATTTGCGCATGTTGATCTTAGGCTTGTGTGCAGCTTCTCTGCAATGGAAACCAATTGCATGAAGCTCCTGACGAACAGTTCTTGTATGGATGTTGCTTCCAGAAGTTGTTTAACTCGGTAGTGAGTGTTGTAACAGAGGACAGACGATTTTCAGCACTCGGCGGTCTCGTTCTGTGAGCTTGTGTGGCCTACCACTTTGTGGCTGAGCAGTTGTTGCTCCTAGACGTTTCCACTTCACAATAACAGCACTTACAGTTGACCGGGGTAGCATTAGCAGGGCAGAAATTTTACAAACTGACTTGTTGGAAAGGTGGCACCCTATAACGGTGCCATGTTGAAAGTCACTGCGCTCTTCAGTACGGCCATTCTACTGCCAATGTTGATCTATGGAGATTGCATAGCTGTGTGCTTGATTTTTATACACCTGTCAGCAACGGGAGTGGCTGAAATAGCCAAATCCACTCATTTGAAGGGGTATCCACATATACTTGTATATAGTTTGTGCTTTTTGTGGCCGTCAACCTTGTATTAAAAAAACAAAGCATAGCCTCCTCTCCTCTTATTGAAGGCAGTTTTTTTTGTCATGCCCAATGCATTCGCCAAGTAGTCAAGACTATTGATAAAGGGTTTGGCTTGTGAGGCCGCTTTGAAATATACATTTGTCACCAAAGCTTTATTAAAAGATCAAGTTTGGCAGCAGCGAACAGTGAGAGGACATCCCGGCTATTATATTATTTTAGCCAGCTCCTGGTATTATTTTGGATGTGCGTAAAATCCCCTCCATGTAGGCTATATGCCCATCATTGAATGAGAGATGAGATAATCCAGTGACAGTCCTATTTCAAAACATGTACCTTATTTGTCTGTAACAAACCCTTAGTAGGATACCCTTACCCTGCTATTACGAAAGCTGGTTCTACAGCAATGGATCTGGTGTTATTCTTATGCTGGCCATACATTAGCCTGCAAGTAGCCTATCCATAAAGGGTTTCTAAATGGTCTACTCTTGAGGCTTTTGCCGACATACTTTTGCATTATTCACAATTCACATAGATCTACCTGCTGTGCATACTCCATTCGGCTTGTATCCATCCCCACTTCCAAAGAGCGCTTCTTGTCCGGTTACCAAAGATGCGCTCCTCCAAACAGGCCTAGGCTATATCTTGCTTATTTAGAACGTGCCTCACACATACGGTACAATTTACGGGAACTTTGTCCTTTTAGTTTGAGGAGAAGTGCGATTCGTAAAGGCCTATACTCGTTGAAGCCAATTACAACAATGTTGACTATCAGCACTCTAAACATATTGAGAAAACCAAGGTTATTATAGCAATTTATGTGTTGTAGGCCTGTAGTTTGCCAAAAAACAATAACTTTTTGCCACTGGGGGACAGTAATACATAAGTTCATGGGCCAGAACCGTAGACTTGGATAGACCTAGCATCTCTGTATCTGTATCATGATGGCGTCTGTGAGAGCATGGGCAGCACCATTGAGGCCATCATCTTGAGATGGTCAATGTTCTTCTTCTCAAGTAAAATTCATTGGCTGATCCCTCCTGATGACACAGCTGTCACGACTCCAACCGGGTCATCAGGAAGGATCAGTCAAGGAAGTTGGAAGTCCCACCCAGTTGACTAAATCAAAATGGTGAAAGTCCTGAATGGAGCTGCCCATGCTAACACAGGCTTTTGGCCACTACAGGACTCCATACAACTTTATGGCCAGGACATAAATAATAAATCAATCGATTTAAAGAATAAGCGCCTAGACTGGTGCAATAAATATAGTGGAAGGAAACTCTCTTGCCTATGTTTACACCAATCCAAAGCTTTGTTCTAACATCTACTTCGTTAAAAATCAAGTACTTTTACCTTTATCTGACAGAAAGAGAGAGGAAAAAACAACAAATGAAGTCATGGCCCATTTGACATGTTACGTTTATGTAATATTAAACATGTATCACTGACTAACCCCTTTAAAAAGGGTTCATAAAAACAGCTGCAACAACAGCAAAAACATAAGCAATACAATATTTCTTCACAAAACTATCAGTTCACAGAACTGTGTGTGTGTGTGTGTGTGTGTGTGTGTGTGTTTTTCTCTTCAACCAAACAAGATTTTCTGGCTTCTCTTCAAGAAGACACTGCGTTTCAGAGAGGTGGTCATTCAGTTTCTCAAGCCTGATGACAGTTGTCCACAGACAGATAATATTCTCTCCACAAACACTTAGGATGCAGTGGCAGAAACCAGATTCAGTGCCACAGGGCACAGTTTGCCTGGCAGAATTTGAGGTGACTCTGTAAACATGCCCCCCTTTACATCTTCCAGGTATTTCCGCAGCTTACATGGGACACTTAATGCCCTGCCAGGTTGACCCTCCGGCTGGACAGTGACCTCAGACACAATCTTCGATGCGAGGAAGCTATATTTCTGAAGCACAGTGGTAGAGATACTATCTGGATTAATCGTGCTGGCATCTTCCTGGGGTCCTGCTCCATGGCTGTACTCGCAGATTTTCTGAAGTTCAAAATCATCTGCTTCCCTAATCAGGGGCTCCATCTCTGTTGAGCGATGTGCCAGAGACACACTTGGGTCCATCAGGCAAGCTGCTGCAGGGGTTGGATCAAAGTTGGCTGTCAGTGGATTCAATAAGCATGTGAAGTGCTCACACAGTGACTTCAGGAGGACCTGTGCCAACTGTTTTGCAACAGTAGTTGACAGCAAGTGTGCCTCAAGGTTGAGAAGGCACACCACCACATCAGACAGCGACTGGCTGTCAGTTTGAAGTTGGTCAGTGTGGATTGAGAATGGCTCCAGCCTTCTTCACAAGCTGCTATAGCTTGGCCCAGTCACTGGTCAGCAAGTTGGTCGATGTGGATTGCGAACAGCTCCAGCAACTTCACAAGCTGTTCTAGCTTGGCCCAGTTACGCTCCATGCTCGCCCTTGGATTCTTCCATGTGAGCTAGTGATAGTGATGCACAAGCTAGGCCTATTTCAAACATTGGCATCTACTGGCAGCATTTACCCACCAGATTCAGAAGCTTGAAAACCCCATTAGAAAATAAGCTTAAAAACCCCATTAGATTTCTGTAAAAAAGGTATGATGGTTTTTATTTTATTTTAATTAGTTTTGCAGTCAAATATAATCATTTTAGCTTTTCAAATGTTTTAATTTTAAAAAATTATTTCATTTTACTAAATTGTTTTTCCAGTGTTAGTTTTTATTTTAGTTTCAGTATTCGTTTACTATAATAACCTTGGAGCAAAAACATGTTTTTCTTTTTTTTTTACTGTTACTGTCACAACTCCGGACCTATAGCACTACCCCCAGCACTTAGATTTACCACTGCGTTAGAGGGCTCTATTTTAACAAACCTAGAGTATGTATCATGGTGTTGACAGTTGCTAGCCAGTAGGCCTACCAATCAGCTCTGTGGTGTTCACCTAACATTGCTGATAGATTTTATATGCTAATGAAATTATCAACTTAATATTTCAGGAACTTAAACTAAATATCAACCTAGATACTGTACAGTATGTGTGGTATTTCAGTATGTCATATTAAATGCAAAACACATTCTTTATTAGAAATGCAATGACACAGAATGCATTTTTTCAGCTAAGGCCGGGCTTGGTGAAGCCATGTCGCCTGGTCAAGCCGATGTCAGTGACCATCCTCCCAGAGAGGTCCTCGCATCACCAGGACAATTTGCCCAAGCTGCCCGTGCCTCCACTAAGGCAGACATTTGAGCGCTACCTGTTGATGCTGGAGCCCCTGCTCAGTGAGGAGGAGATGGATCACACACGCAAGCTGGTCAAGGAGTTCCTCATTCCTGAGGGAGTGGGAGACAGGTTGCAGAGGAGCCTGGAGCGCAGAGCTAGCAACAAAGAAAACTGGGTGGGTACTGTCATAGAACAGAACTGGTCTCATAGAGCAGAGATGGGTACTTAGTAGGGCAGAGCACTGGGTTGATCTGGGTTGATTGGCAGGAACAGATACCTGTATTATATCCTTTATTCACCTACAGTATATGTCATGTTGATGGTCTATAGCATTATCATGGCTGTTTGTGGATGTTTATGCAGCTCACAGAGTGGTGGATGCAGTCAGCCTATCTGGATTCCCGGATGCCTGTGGCAGTCTATTCCAGCCCTGGGGTGGTCCTGCCCCGCATGACCTTCCAAGATCGCCAAGGACAAATGAGGTGAGCAACAAGGAACCATGCGTGTCTGAGACCACTGTACCAGCCATTGCTACGAGATTATACAGTAGATACCCACCCTCCCTCCAGCACTAAAACATTTTAGGGCTGTCTATACCGATCAGTGAAAAGGACATTTTATAGGCTTACTGCTTAGTAGAAAAGTTCGTAGAAAGTGATTGACTTCAGTGTTGTAATCCGCCATAGCTCTGTTGAACTTGAGAATAAGCTTGAGATTCAGTTGACCTTTAGACAGACTCCCCTTTCATGCTGGCTATTTTAAGCACATTGGCTGCTCATAGCATTGCTCAGCTTTTTTGGACCGCGGTGACCCACGTACGCAATCAACATTGCAGACAGTGCCAAACACATGAAATAGAAGATGACACTAGAGCAGACTTCCATGTTCATATGAAAAGTCAATGATTCAACAATATACTGTACCGTAATGTACACCATCTTATTCGCTAGACTAGAGTGACACAGACAGAGATATAGAATCAAAATGGACAGATATCATGGTTCTGAGTTGGACATGCTAAGCAAGTCTGGTTGGAGATATGAGGACATGGAAAACAATGGTGTACTAAAGTGTATTGGAGTTAATTATGTGAATAGAACATGAGATGCTGGAGAGGTAAAAGGCTGAATCTCAAGTTGGATGAGGAAATACCATATAAGGTATCATACTTAATTAATCAATAGGGCGACAGGTAGCCTAGCGGTTAAGAGCATTGGGCCAGTAAGCGAAAGGTTGCTGGTTTGAATCCCTGAGCCGACTAGTTGAAAAATCTGACGATGTGCCCTTGAGCAAGGCACGTAACCCTAATTGCTCCTGTAAATCACTCTGGATAAGCGTGTCTACTAAAATGTAAATCAATGTTTTCTGCTCAGGTTTGCTGCTAAATTGATTTCAGGAGTTTTGGACTTCAAACAAATGATTGACAAGTGAGTAATATTGATATAGAAAATATTATCTATCCTAATGATATACATCTAATATATATTTGTCACCCAAGTTGACTCTCTAACTCTGTGTCACAGTGAGACCCTACCTATTGAGTATTTGGGTGGGAAGCCTCTGTGTATGGACCAGTACTACCAGATCCTGTCCTCCTGTCGTATCCCTGGACCAAAGAGAGACACTGTGGTCAACCATGCTATCGGGAAAGTGGCCCCTACTCACATCACTGTGGTCCATAACTTCCAGGTACACTAGGGTGTGCTATTGCTTTGCTTTTCTCTCTTTGATGCTGCTTTATGTTGCTACAACACAAGAGAGGAAATCAGTAACATTGTTGCATTGTTAGTTTATTGTCTGTAACCCACTTAACCAGAAGCTCAAATGCTGATGGACCTTCTCCCTCTGTCCTTAGTTCTTTGTCCTGGATGTGTATAACAGTGATGGCTCCCCACTGACGGTGGACCAGATTTACATGCAACTGGAGAAAATCTGGAACTCGTCCCTGCAGAGCAACAAGGAGCCTATCGGCATCCTGACTTCCCAGCACCGCAACACCTGGGGCAAGGCCTACAACAACCTCATCAAGGGTGAGGCCAGGGAGAGCCTTGAATGCTAGAGAAGGGTCTTTGGAGCGCATGGAGTGACCCACCAAATAAACAAAACCCCAGTCATAACCCAGTCTTGAGCCATAACGTAAGAGTGACTGGATGCAACCTATCCCTTTGCACACACTGTTTTAGACATATTGGTCGATGCTTTTCCTCAAGGTCCTCGTAGCTCGCTCATTGTATCGTTTTCTTCCTTAGACAAGACAAACAAGGAGTCTGTCCGTGCTATCCAGAAGAGCATATTCACGGTGTGTCTAGACGCCCCCATGCCACAGATGTCTGAGCAGCGCTACCAGAGCCGCGTTGCTGCCCAGATGCTGCATGGTGGAGGGAGTCGCTGGAACAGCGGCAACCGCTGGTTTGATAAGACGTTACAGGTGAGCTCCGAGACTAAAGCTGTAGAACAAAGGTTGTATCCTCACCGATACATGTTCATATTTTTATTCACAAGAGTCTCTTGCATTATTCTACTGTATTCATAAATGTATTTTAAGTCTTATTATTATAACGTGTATTATTTCATCCCCAGTTTATTGTGGGTGAAGATGGTACCTGTGGTCTGGTGTATGAGCATGCCCCAGCTGAAGGCCCACCCATTGTGTTCCTAGTGGACTATTTGGTTGAGTACATGTAAGGCATAACAAAATATGTTTATTTCATTCATTCATTAATGGTACACAGCACTACCAAGGTCATTGTGTACTACAGATAAAAAGGTCGGCACAGGTTGCTGGTTGCTATGGTTGCAATGGCCATTTTTCCAACCAGAGCAGGTGCATTATGCCTGAGTGTAGCAAGCATTTTGAAGATTCTCTATTTGTCATGTTTAGATAGTGCCTGATCCATTTGAAAATGATTTTTACTACCATTTGAAGCCCACTGATCATGGCCAAGCTGGAATCATGATCCTGGCCTGCTACTGAATGCGACTCTGCCTCTCTTGAAGTATAATGTTTTGTGATGTTTAAACAGGGGAAGGATGGAGGTAGTACGCGCTCCCATGATCCCTCTGCCCATGCCTCCCAAACTGCGTTTCAATATCACACCTGAGGTCAAGAAGGATATTGAGTCGGCCAAACAGAATATGAACATGCAAGTAGAGTCTGTTTGTGTTCCTAGCAGTTTCCATTCAAACATATCTTTGAAGCGTTTCTCACTCTTTGGCTACTCTTTCATTCACCAGAATGTCACATGATTTGGATGTGAACGTGGTCTACTTTGCTGACTATGGGAGAAATGTTCCAAAGGCTCACAAGATGAGTCCAGATGCCTTTATACAAATGGCTCTACAGCTTGCCTACTTCAGGTGGGTTTCATGAACAAAACAGTCAACATCTGAAACAGCAGTCGGGTTACCTTAACCTATCACTTTGAGACATATTGATGAGACATATTGCTCTTTCATGTTTCAGAATGTATCAGATGTGCTGTTCCACTTATGAGAGTGCGTCCCTGCGTATGTTTGCACTTGGTCGAACAGACACAATCCGCTCCTGCTCCAATGAGTCTCTCAAGTTTGTCCAGGCAATGGAGGACCTAGCTAAACCGGTAGGTCAACTCTGAAACCTGAACGTTGACACTAAATAAACAATAAACCCTGACTGTCACTCTACTGTAATGATGTCTGTTTATCCCATATGTTGACAGAACACAGAGAAGGTTTCTCTATTGGACAAGGCATGCCAAGCCCACGTAGAATACACACGCATGGTGAGGACTTGATGGAAATGAACATTTACTGTATTAATCCATGCTTGTCCCCACTCACTGCAATGTACATTTATATTGTGTATGTCAAAATGAGCAGGCAATTCATGGCCAGGCCATAGACAGACATCTCCTTGGCCTGAAGCTTCAGGCGATTGAAGAACTGACGTCCATGCCAGAGATATTCATGGACACAGCCTATGCTGTGGCTGAGCATCCCAATCTCTCCACCAGCCAGGTATGAAGGCTGTTTATGTGTTCTATTTAGCATCCCAAAATACAACATATATAACAGGACAAATTGTAAACAGTGGTTTGGTAATAATTTGTTTATTAGGTTTGGCCCACATTTGTACAGCTAAAGGTAATGTTTCACTGTCGCTCTTCTCCAGGCTGGTGCCAAGACAGACTGTGTGATGTGCTTCGGTCCACTGGTGCCAGATGGCTACGGAGTGTGTTACAACCCCATGGCAGACCACATCAACATTGCCATTACAGCCTTCAACAGCTGTGAAGAGACACATGCTGCCAACTTTGGCCGGGCTATGAAGAAGGCTCTGAGAGACATGAGGTCTCTGCTGGAGGAGACAGCTAAGGCCAAGCAATGAGTCCCCACGGGACATGGCGGCTCTTTATGGCTGTGTGGAACTGAACCTGTGCTGGAGGTAGTGGGGGAAACTGAAGCCACCCGGGTATATCTAGTGCTGTAACATGGAGAGAAGAGAAGCACTTTGCAATGCGTTAGGTGGGCCTTGGGAAGATTTTGGGCCCTTCAGGTAGACGTGATGGAGGGAAAATCCTGTAGGAGAGACAGTCCTGTAATAAGCAAAATAATATCAAGACTGTAAAGCGAGTATGATTGATGGAAAGTTATACATTTCATGTTGAATGAAATCCTTTTCCAAATAGAAAGCGCCATATGTCAAAGAAAGATCCACACCAGATCATGGCAGTGACTATACTCTATTACAGGTGAACTATCTTAATTTGACCAGTTTCTCACAGCAGGACAATAATCCTGCAGCAACAGGAAATGTGAATTATTATGTGTGTTATTTATTGGACATTTTTGTAGGGATTGATGAATTATTTTGTTGAATAAATCAAGTCTGACATTTTTAAAGTGGAAATTGAGAACTTTAGAAAATGTTCTGCGACAACAGAGTGATTGAATTAAGAGATTACATCTGTCTGTTTTAGTTATATTTAAAAGTCATGCAGTATGTTGGCGCTGTCTTAACATTTATTTTTGTGGGATTCTATAGATGTGTTTACTTACAAATTTGTTATTTCATATTCATAAAATACGTTTTTTAAGTTCTGAAAATATGTGCCATACTAATGAGTTGCTGAGTGGTTCTGCTGTGATTTACTTTGGTAAATGTTTTCTATACAACAAAAAAATAACAAACAAAATAAGACGGACTGCTGTCATTTATTTTAATGTTCCAAAATTCTGACAATACTGATTAAACTAAGGACAAATTGTTCTCCAGTAACAGCCTAAATTCCTGTCTTGTTAAATACTGTATAATAGAAATGCGAGCCACGGATCAAGGCTCCACGAATGAGTATTCAGCTCGGAAGCTCCCGTTGCTATGCAGGTACTCGCCATGAAATTCTATCTCTGCCATGTTTCCAGCTGATCGCCAGTCAAAAAGCTGTTGGCCCTTGAACACGTTGGTCTTCAAGACGTCTACATCTCGTATCTAATGGAGATGGTATTAGAGGCATAATGTTATCTACAATGGCATACATGTCAAGATTCATGGTTAAATGTATACTCAACTAGTTTGCATTGATGAATATACTGAAAAGCAAGGGAGAACAATCTCCCTCCTCCCTGACCATAATGAAGGTGGACTGGGCTGCTGTGCTGTTGACCACAGGGCCCATGCTCAGAGCCCGGATCCTAATCTTCACTGAGGGTGGGGCGTTGATGAGGACTCGACAGGTGTGACTGCCCAACGCTGAGGTCATCGTTGGATTCTCAATGAACCCGCTGGGAGCAAACAGCTGGACATCACAGTCTGTAGGAGCAACAGTAAGAAGCATGTGGGTTTGTATTCAATTAACCAAATAATATGTCCTTCTAAAAATCTATTGTTCCAGCTCTGTAACACCATGCCACTCTGCCTTCTGTTCCAGCCAATACAGTAGCAGCTCAGTGTTACCCTGGTGGTGACTCTTCTTGTTGTTCTTCTGACTGCTGTAAGTGAGCAGCACTCCGTTTCCGGGGGACAAGAGATGCTGGCGTACCAGCAGGACGTTGGTCCTGGAGGTCAGTTCAGTGTCCTCAAGCTGGTCACACTTCCTGACCAGTACCAGCCTGTCATAGAATGCCACATACTCCCCTAAGCACGCACACACACACACACACACATACACACAGGGTTATTGTTGTCCATTTCGGTTGCCATAGATAGACAGTACAAAGGGTATTATAGCATTTCTCACTTTTCTTGCAGCTTAGGGAGCTGGACTCTACTTTCAAGTGGATGACCTCATCCAGGGGCCGACCTATTGACAGGATGCAGCGACCTGTCTCATGTCTCAAGTCCACTGTGCCTGACTCCTCCAGCAGAATCTGCCCACACAGACCTAGATGGCGACACACAGTAGATAACTATTACGTTAGCTGATGGAGCTCTCTCAATGCTTGGTCTATGCCTTTTCTGATGAGCGCTAAAGAAGCAGAGAGTTCTGCCACCTTACTGGTTTTAGGTGTCACAGTGGGCATGGCGGTGGTGGTCTGTGGTGTGGTCAGTTCTGTTGCAGTCAGGGTTGTCTGGGTCAGGCTGAGAGTAGGAGACACGAGTGGCTCTTCATCCGTGGGAGTGACTTCCATGCCCTGGGGACTGGGTAACTGGTCCCTGGTCTCTAGTGAGGGGGCGTTGGTGGTGTGTGTGTGGGTGAGGGGACTAGTCTTCTGTAAGACCCTGCAGTCGTCCATCTGGCAGCCCCGGATGGTGATGGGCTTGGGCATGTGCATGCAGAGCAGTGGGCTGAGGGGCTCAGGCTTAGTGGGTCCCATGCAGGACACTGCTCTAGACTGGATCCCATACCCACACGGCACTGAACACTGAGAGACAACAGAAAAGTTAGTCAACAGTACATCTACATAATTTATAAATCACTCATGTATGAAAACACCACTGACCACTGTACCTACCTGATTCCAGTCTTTCACGTCCCATCTGAAGGTGCACACCTGCACCAGACAGGGTACTGTGGTAGCAGGTTTAATGGCTGCATGGCACCTCTCCTCAGACACCTCCCTGTCCCCATGGATATACTCAACACAGGAGACATGCCTCCTGGCTACCCCCAGATCACAAGACGTAGAACAGGCCCCCGTTCTCAGCACTCTCCACCTGGACAGTTATCTCAAGTTCAAGTTTATTTACACCCAGCAATACATACAGAAATCTCTATATGGCACTGTCTGTTGACACTCACATTCAAGACAAACTGAAATCCATGGGTGGTGAATTCCACATTTAGATTCTCTTTTTTACCCTGGTCTTCCAGCCAGTGTTCAGTGTCTGTGTTTACCGTTTACCTGGCTGGGCAGGTGTTGGAGTTGCATGGTTTACCTGACTGGGCAGCTGTTGGAGATGCATGGTTTACCTGGCTGGACAGCTGTTGGAGTTGCATGTGACCACTGCTATGGGTTTGGTCATGTTACTGCACTCTGTATTGTTCACAACCACCTCCTCATCTCCCTCGGTCTCCTGGGAGCAGTATAGCACCCTATGGGCCACGCCTCCTCCACACGACATACTGCACACTCCCTGCTTGTAGCGCCACCTGCATGGGAAACACACTGCTGTTACCCTGCTATGACAGAGCTGTCATTCTTGTACTTGAAAGGATGAACTCACATGGGAGGGCAAGGGGAAGGGTTGCAGGACTCTGTGTGAGGCTCTGGTTTGCTGGAGGCATCACAGTAGACCTCAGGCACTGCTAGCCTGGTCTGGTGGTCCAGACATGAAAACCACACCTGCAGGGTACCTACACATGTATAAGGCTTGTGTTGACCAAGGTACCACACTGTCTTTGTAAAAATGGAAGGGATTAATAGGTCTAATTTACCATTTCCGCAGGTCTTTGAGCATTGGCCTATCACAGGGCTCCAAACATACACTGTTAGGTACCTGGAGCGGTACCTTAAACCAGGGGATTTGTTAAGTGTTGGTTGATCCTGGTAAAGACAAATTAATGGATGTCAAACTTCCATCTTCTCCAGTATGATGTCTTAGAATTCGGTGTGCACATTTATGAGATGTATTATAGATCTCTGCTGTACCTGTCCCTTAGACTCCCAGCCAATTGGGCAGACATCGATCACACAAGACACTAAGACAGGTGGTTTGAAGAGCCCTGAACACAAGCTATGGTCCACCTCAACATCATGACCACCTTCGTACCGCACACATGTCACAATGCGTTTAGCCGCGCCGGGCCCACACACCGCTGAACACTCCCCGGCTTCTGACGCATTCCACCTGTCACACACATCCACCATTTTTTTTTATGTCAATACTGTACTGGGCCATTAACCTACATGGTGCAACTTGGACCTTGTTTGCTTCATGTACATATTGTATTTGATCATAAATATGTATACCTTGCAGGGCAGGGTTGAAAGTTGCATGTATCCACTGATTGTGTGGCAGAGGGTTGTGGACATTCAGAAACTGCCACCTGTAGGACATCTGCTCCTTGCCTTTGAACACATCTCACAGGGCGTACTTTCTCTCCACCACCACACAAGGCACTGCAGGGCCCAAACTCTCCCATCTCCCAGCTGGAGAACACAACACAGGACATTGGTCAATCAGTTTGATGAAAGTTTAAGCGTTCTAGGTGTGACAGTGTGCAGTGAATGTAGAGTGGACCTGGGGGGACAGGCTGGGAGGTGACAGGTTGTCTGCTGAAGCAGGAGAAGGGGAGCTGAATCACAGTAGACCTCCTCCAGATGCTCCTTGGTGTCTTCATCCATACAGATATACATAGATTTCTGTATGCCTACAAGAAAAAGAGAGAACAGTGGCTCTATAAGAACAGTGACATTTGGAAAGCCCTAAAGTACTACCACAACAAACTAAATATATTTATTCAACAATCATTTGTAAAAATGATAAAAAATTCAAAGTGACTCTTACCAGAGCCACAGGTGACAGAGCAGGATGTTGTAACAACAGTCCACTTGCCCCTGGGTATCTCTTTTATAAAAGCATTATTACTAATGGGAGTATAAAAGTGGTAGGTGATGTTTGGATTGGTTTGTTCTCCATATTCTTTTCCATATTTCCGATAGACCTGTAGGAGCAAAAAACAAATGTCATTATTCCTTTCTATTTTGAGGAGTCAGCAAAGTTCTATATGTGTGTGTACATAGTGAATGGAGATACTGTTCCTCTTCTATATGTGTCTCACAGTTATCCCCTCTGATATATGGAGGGTCTGTTGCCATATCTAGGAATGTCTCTCTCCATGCTGACCTGTATGTGTGTCTCCTCTGTAACAGTTCCAGGCAGCAGCAGCTCCTCCATGAGAGGCAGGAGGTCAGGGGTCAGGTACAGACGATAAACCAGACGACCGTCCTCCAGAGGAGAGGGGTGAGTGATGTTTAACGCAATGCTGCCACTCCCAGACACAACATACTGATTCCCAATCAACACCGCTATGGGTAAAAACACCAGACACCTTGCTTATTGTCCTTTATATTATTTGGGGTTTCTTTTCAAACCACCCAAGGTCACCCCAGATACTCACCCAGGTGAGTGAAGACGGGTGCCCTGTTGACAATGTGAACCTGAGTGGCGTTTACTGGCAGGGTCAGGAATGTGACGTACTCTGAGAATCAATTAAGCAGGGAAAATCTAATTGAATTACTGGAATGAGATGGAGGTAGAAATGATCACTCTCCGGACTGAAGAATGGGGATATTTGAGCAGTTACCTCTGGCCTGACCACCACTGTAAGACTGAGAGGTGAGACTGCAAGAGGAGCCATCCCCTCCACACACCCCACACACATCCTCCACCTTCCCAGACTTCAACACTCCATCACAGCCAAACAGCTAGTGGAAGAAATTATTGCCCATTAGCTTATGAGGACATGTCAGGTCTAATAATTTCTCAAAGCATCTCTAGAACTCTCTAAGGTGGAGAAACCGAAGCAGGCCTTTACCTGGCACGTCCCTCCTAGACAAGCTGTCGTGGCACCAAGGGGAGCTGGAGTGTCTGGTTCACAACGAGTCCCATCCACAAACTGAGACCCGCGGCTCACAATGAAGTTCTCTCCCTTACACTGGCACATGTACCTGCACTGTTCATCCCCTGGTCATGGGGGGAAATAAGAGGGATACAGTGGAGTCAGTAATGTAGTAGTTTGTCCTTTGTTTATTGCCCTCCATCCCAATGACCCAACCATTCCCCATTGGCAAGGTGTCTTGGCCCACCTGTGACAAAGCCTACAGCGGGGATCCAGGTGTAGAGGGAGGCCGTGTTGGGGGACAGGTACAGGGGCTGTAGATCTGTCTGGGAGCACTGCTCTGCCATGAAGGCCAGCTGGGTCCTTTCACACTGCTACTCAGACAGCATAGTGTGAGGGGAAGAATGCCGAACATTGCTTGTTGTGTTCACACCCTATGTTTCAGTTAACATCCTTTTGACGAGCAATTGAACTTTCGATCATAATAATCTTTTGAAGAGAATCCACATTTCTATTTCCAATTCAACTTCCCTCATTCCACTCAAAGCATGTGTATGGAGTGATTTCAGTGCTAAAAGAAACTGTATTTGAATTACTTAATTTAGGATATAATTTTTTTCTGTAATTTTTTCATTGGTAATGCATACATTTTATCATATAATTCATAATTTGAATAGAATTGAATGAATATTGCATTCAGTTTTAATTTAATATTCAAATTCAATATTTATATATTGATCTTCAATATGGTAGATATTGCATTCATTGTCTGTGCATCAAGTTTACAAACTTTTAAATTAAAGTCTATCAAAGTTTCATATATTCAACTTCTCGGATGCATTCAGATTCAGTGTCACGACTTCCGCCGAAGTCGGTCCCTCTCCTTGTTCGGGCGGCGTTCGGCGGTCGACGTCACCGGTCTTATAGCCATCGCCGATCCACCTTTCATTTTCCATTTGTTTAATCTTTGTTTTCTACACACCTGGTTTCATTCCCCAATTACATGTTCATGTATTTAACCCTCTGTTTCCCCAATGTATTTGTGCGTGATTGTTCTATGTTCATTTGGTACGTTATGGCTGGTTTTCGACGGGTGCTGTTTTCACCCGTGCGTAATTGATTACCGTTTATTGTTGGTCAAGTGTATTGTTACCTTGTGCCTTTATTTTGAGTAAGTATGTTGCTCACTCATTCTGCTCTCCTGCGCCTGACTTCCTGCGCCTGACTTCCTGCACCAGCTACACCTACCTTCTGACACTCAGTTTTCAAATTCAGATCTCTAAATTCAAATTCAAATACCTGAGACAGCCTCCTGGTACTTCGCAAGCCAGGAAAGGTAGAGGAGAAAATCTATAATCAAACAGAACTGCCATGGGACTGCCAAGCAGAAGAATATCATCCCATGGAGAGAAGCACGAGATTGAATTTTACTCAACTTTCTAGAGCAGTGGTCACCAGCCGGTCAATCGCGATCGACGGGTCAATCTCCAAAGCATTCCTAGTCAATCGCCAAACATTTCTGTAAAAAAACCCGACAATATTTTATTTTTTTATTCATCTCGAGCTGTTGGCGGTAAGTGCACCTGATTCAGCTGCCCTGTGTTCTGCGTAGACGAACTGTTGCCTTTTTGAACCATTTCATGTGTCTGGAGGTACAATCTCTGCCTTCCCGGCAGGCCGGAGAGCAAATCAAGTGCACTTAGGTCTACCGCTGGCCAAACGGATGGCTCAGATTACCGTATCCGCAGTAACATAACAGGCATAAAAGAAAGCTACAGCAAAGTTGATACTGTGAGATTTCAAAGCGTTTAAAAGCTGCTGTTTTTATGAGTGAGTTTATGTTCTTACGCTTCGAACACACTGACAGCGTCATTGCATTTTGGTACACCAGAATTACATTCATTTCCAATGAAACGCTGCGTTTGCCTTGCAGCATTGTGTTGCAGTGAATTCGGTGTGTTGCGTACGTGAAACTGTATGCGTAGACGGCTTGACAGAAATGGGAGCAGAAGGTGAATGTTGAACTTTTGTTGCATACATATCCAGCTGGTGCTACATACTATTTTGCGCAATGACGCTGTTGGTGTGTTTGAATTGAAGCGTTACGCTTCGATCACACCGACAGCATCATTGACCACTGTTCTAGAGTTTTCCCTGTTAACACTATCAACGTTTCCCTTTACTGTGGCAATTGTGATCGAATCAACGCGATGTTAGCCACTTTCAATGCAAAATACTGAAGCAAAATTAACTATGCAAGAGATTTTGATGAAGGCAGAACGCATTGGAGTAGGACTCAGCCCGTACTCTACACAGATTGGTGCGGCATAACCAATCATAGCTGCAGTAGGCTTATATGCAAATAGACCATTGCCATATATGGATCTGTGCCATTTATTTTGAACTGGACTGTGTTTACAGCATGAGCGGTTGTGAGTAGATGTGCTTGTTTTGAGATTAAAGCGAGAGCTGCATGTAGCCACGTGTGCACATTTTGTTCACATACTTTGCTAGTTTGTGAGTTATTAGCTCAGTTATAGATCATTTGTAGTCAGCAATAGGCGAGTGATTACTTCCTACAAGAGCATTAAACATGTACATTTCTAGACATCTTTGAAAAGCAAGTCAGTTAAAGAGGTTTTTCTGTCTTAAAGGGGCAGTGTTGTATTTTGAGACAGGCTTGAATAAGCTAAATAGCCATTAGTCAGAGGGTAGCATAATTTGTCTGATTCTCTGTAATAATGGTATGGGAATAATAATGCATCTTATTTTGTAAAGTGGTTTCTTGCATCAGAAAAGGACAAGTGGATAAACAGGTTAATGTCAAGCCCTGCATGTTTTTTTTCAAAAGTCATGGAATGTAGGCCTACATTGAACACCACACATTGGCTGCTACTGTAGGCTGAATGATAGAACAGCTATTTCCATGTTAAAATGATAAGCATTTTTCTCCATCATTTTGATCAAATAGTCACAGTATTTGACCACTGTTAAAACTGTAACTTAAAGCAGGTGCTGCCTCAGTGTTCACAGTAAACGCGACCTGGAAGTTGTACAGAATTTTCACAATGTTGAAGTTTGCGCTCAGGAGACCTGAAATTTGCTTAGTGACAAAAACATTACAGGGAACATTGGAAGGGAGTGTCACAAAAACCGCAGTTTGGCCCCGACAAGAATATAGTGGAATAGCCCTGTCATAGCCCTTCTAAGGATAGTCTTTCCACTCCTTATTTAATCTTACTCTGACTGGGTTCAAACCAGGTCTCCTGCATGTAACAAGACTGCGTTAGCCCACTTAGCTAAAGCCTACAGGAATGAGTTCAGGAAGCTAACTCAAGTCTCCAGCAAGCTTTCTCATCAAAAGACCGTGGTTCATCGAACCATCTTGGTTATATTTTACCCCCCTTTGACCTCATACTTAGAGATCACGGCACCAATTTAACTAACTGGTTTCGAAATCAGGCCTACTGCACAACAAAACTTTCTGCGGAAAAAATAAGCAGACAGATCTGTGCAACGCATTTAATGAGAGTGCAACAAAGGTGGTTTGGTGATCCATGAATATGATGAGCAACCTTGCCTGAGACCTGAAGACGTGTTAGTTTGACTGATGGGGTTCTAACCCAGGTCTCCTGTGCGCCAAATTCATAGGAAATAAGATACATTCAACCGTCAGTTTACCACTATCTGTGCTCCTCTACCGTTCGTGGCTGGCAAAGTACCAGGACGTTGTCTCTGGTTTTGAATCTGAATTTAGAGAACTGAATTTTGGGAATGTTAGTTTGTAAACTTGATACACAGAAAATGAATGCAATATCTACCATATTGAAACGGAATATATAAATATTGAGTTTGAATATTCATTGATTTTGAATATTAAATAGAAATTGAATTGAAAAACTGTGTGCTATATGTAACCGATGTGAAATGGCTAGTTAGTTAGCGGTGGTGCGCGCTAATAGCGTTTCAATCGGTGACGTCACTCACTGAGACCTGAAGTGGTTGTTCCCCTTGCGTTGCAAGCGCCGCGGCTTTTGTGGCGCGATGGGTAACGATTCTTCGTGGGTGTCAGTTGTTGATGTGTGCAAGGGTCCCTGGTTCGAGCCCAGGTTGGGGCGAAGAGAGGGACGGAACCTACACTGTTACATATATATATATATATATATATATATACTACATTCAATTAATTTTCAAATCATGAAATATGAATTCAATGATTCAATTTGTGCATTACAAATAAAACAATATTACATTGAAATTCAATATAAGTAAAAAAAAATATAATAATTTTAGCACTGAAATCGCTCCATACATGTGCATACAGTACTCACGGCACAGAATAAATGGTGCAACAATTTACCTTGTAAAAATGACCTACGGAGGCCCACTGTAAACATAAACATGACCTGTGGAGTTTTACCTGCTGGTGACAAAGTTCAGCCTCTTTATCCCTGCCCTTGCAATCATTCCCACCAAATGCAGGTCTGGAAATGAAAACATTTTTTTAATGAAAATTATGAAGACATCCATCAAGAATGATAAACTGTTTGGATAATCTCATTTGCCAGAAATGTACCACTTGAACTTGAGGAGTCATGAGAATTAGTGTTGTAATTGGGCCTGACTGTTGTTTCTTGTTACCGTGGGTTGTTGCATTGCCTGGTCCGGGAAGTAACGCCCCCGCCACATATCCGTGAGCATGGGGAGAACTGGGACCAGCTGGACCAGGACCCGTGCACCACCACAGAAGAAGAGGAGCTGAGCTGGTCTGGGGACACACAGCGGCCCTTCAGGCACCACTAGAGGACGTACAGGGTTAGAGGTCAGGACTGCTTTAATTTCAACCCAAATGTTGCATACTTTGACCAAACATAGTCATAGTGATTTGAATGTGACTAGTGATAACATAAGGCTGTACCTGGTTGGGTGCACACTCTGTCCCATCCAACAGAGGCACCAGCAGGCGTTTACATGAGCTGTTGTCATCAGGTTTGATGTGGCAGGAGAGAACACGGCACACAGGCTGACAGGAGGAAAGAATTAACCAGACAGAGCTATAGATACTGTCAACATCCTGTATAACCAGTCTTATTTCTACAGTATAACCATGATAGTATAATCACAGAAGTGGCTGCCATTAATGTCATAATGTGTCCCTTACCAGGTCAGTGTTGGTGAAGGAGCACGCCCTGGCGGTGCTACCAAACGCTATCCGGCACTGGTCGTCCACGCCATAGTAAAGGCCTGGCTTCCAGTCTTGCAGAGAGCCAACCAGGACAGGCAAGTCTTTCACACAGTCAGCCTTGCCTTCACTGGAATAGCATTACAAACACATATCTTACTCTCATCACCAGCCTTCTACAATACTCACTGTTGTGTACAGTACCACTGACCATTATTACATTTCTGCAGAGTAATCTACTTATGATGAACAGTTCATTATTAAGAGTCCATGTGAGAAACAGCTGGCATGCTTACCTGAAGAATGTGTACAGCTGCTGTCTGCTGCACTGGGACCAGGTGAGATCCACACTGTTGTAGCCTCCATCAGAGGCCATCATAAAGCCACTGCTGCTGCATGTGTTACCGGTCCCATCATGGTTTATACCAAAGCTGGGGAAAAGAAGTGAAGATTACTAACTGTAGCTCATCCCATGCTATTGACAATGTCTTACCTGTGGCCTATCTCATGCCACTCTGTCTTACCTGTGGCCTAAGCTTTTGATAGTTGCTTAAATAAAATTATGTTTTTAATGGTTTTTAATGGTGAGCGAGCGTTGTGCCTTTTTCCTTTTCAAATTACCTGTGGCCTATCTCATGAGCGATGGTGATGCCCAGATCAAAGCCTGTGTCCTCTGTGATTACACAACTCCATTGGCTAGAACATGCCCCGCCTAGCTGGGCCACGCCCCTCACCTGCTTGTTCCCATTGGGCAGCTCCAGATCAAATCTGGTAGAGGACAAACAAATTACAGTAAAGTAAAACCACAAGATTTACAATTATATAAATGTTCTAACTTCAGACAGACTACAATTGAACTTGAAAAAAATAGCACAGGATAAAGTACAATGACCTACCTTGTGATGTATAACACAAGGTCAGCATGCAGGGGGTCCGTGTCATTAGAGGGGATGACCCTTCTGGCCCACTCACACACACTCCTCAGAGACGAGGAGATGTTGGTGGAGATGTTAATCTCTGGCTGAAAGTGAGAACATAGCACTCTGAGAGGGAAGTGTTCTTCTGGCTCCTCAGCCAGGCCTCCATGTCAGACTAGCCCACCCAGGTGTGTGTGGTGTGGGGTGGACAGACATTGTCAGACACTGACCTCTGGTTCTGAGAGGATGATCATGCGGACCAGATGCACTCTCATGTTGGCTCCCAGTGTCATGTCCCTCAGCAGCTCTGAGGCCTGTGGGAAGATAACAGGACACACCAACACTGGATGACCACTTTCAATAATCATTTAGATGCCTGACGCAAACAATAACAAACAGACAAAGACAGGCAAACAGGCAGGCAGACAGACAGACAGACAAACTCACAATGTTGAGGTTGGTAAGTATGTATCTCTCTGTGTCCTGCCTGTGAACCAGCTGCACGTCAGGTGCCACCACCACTAGCAGCTCCAGGTGGGTCACCTCAGGCATTATGGCTGACCTTCGGCGACGCAGCCTCTTCACTGTCAGGATGAAGACAAAAAGAGCAGTATGCTAATAGAATGTGCGAGGATGAAGTATGAAACATTAAATACAATGCTATAATGCTTGAACACTGACTGTGAGAGTGTCTGGGAGGGCCTCTGGCACTAAATGGCTGGTGGAACACCAGATGAGGTGTTCCTGGACTGGAACAGTTTCTGGCTTCAGTCAGATTAATGTGTTTTTGAAGCACTGGCTGAATGTATAGTCTCTCCTTCTCTTTACCTGCAACAACCAGGCCTTGCTGTTGGAAATAGAACAACATTTGCAATCCAAATTAATTTAAGAGAATTATGAATGTTAAAGACAGAATAACAGTATGAATAAATAAACTGTAGAATTGTTTATGTCTTAACTTGGAAAACGTACCATTTTCCTGGCACAGATGGTGAGAAATCCTTTAGTTGAAGGAGGATGTAAAACTTTGGCCTGCTGACAACACATGGCATGACTTTTCCTTATGATGTTGAGAGTGGTGTTCCGAGCTGTCTCTAATGTGGACTGACAGGAGAAGGACTGCTTCCTCTCCCCGAGCCCCAGCACAAAGCGCTTCCCTTCGGTCTCGAAGGAGCATCGCCAGGGGCCAGTGTGGAGCTCCGTAGAGGCACAGTCTGTCCAGATGAGCTGAAACTCAGGCACTGGGGTGAGAAAGGTTACAATACTGTACAGTGGGAAGAAAAAGTATGTGAACCCTTTAGAGTTATCTGGATTTCTGCATAAATTGGTCATAAAATGTTATCTGATTTTTATCTAAGTCCCAACAATAGAGCAACACAGTCTACTTAAACTAACACAAACAATTATAATTGCTCATGTCTTTATTGAACACGCGTGTAACCATTCATAAAAAAAAACATTTTTATGGGGCAGTGCAGCTCTAATCAAAATCTCCAATCTCGTCTCATTGATTCGACTCCAGGTTAGTTGACTCCTGACTCCAATTAGCTTTTGGGGAAGTCATTAGTCTAGAGGTTCACATACTTTTTCCAACCCACACTGTGAATGTTTAAATTATGTATTCAATATAGACAAGAAAAATACAATAATTTGTGTGTTATTAGTTTAAGCACACTGTGTTTGTCTATTGTTGTGACTTAGATGAAGATCTGATCAATTTATGTCAAATGTATGCAGAAATCCAGGGAATTCCAAAGTGTTCACATACATTTTCTTGCCATGTATGTAAATTATTGTATCCACCATAATGGTTCAGTAAGCTCACTCTAACCGTATGGAAACTGTGTCATTATTCAGTCATACCTGAGGTAGCAGAGTCAGTACCAAAATAAAACACCATGTCCTTTTGATCCAGGGAGTGCAGAAATAGCTGGAGAGGGGATACAAATTAAATGTTGGGGTCATTTTGTGAGCAGCAACATGAGGATTAGATTCACTAATCCATTCCTGGTATGTATACAGTATGACAGATTACAGCAGGCCTATGTCCATGAGGAGCACAATCAACTGAACAACAATAATATCTCTACAGAACCCCTGAGAAATGTATCATACAACTGAGATCCTGTGAAACCTGTGATCTGCCTCTGTAGGTAGAGATTTCCGCAGGACGATAAACAGCGCAAGTTGAGGAGGTCAATGTACTTTGCAGATGTCACAAACAGAAGAATCACCAACCACATCCCTGTGTTTTCCACTTACCTCCTCCAATGGAGATCTCATTAGTATTGCTGTGGAGCCTGGCAGCACTGACAGCAGACAGAGCAGCGCCAAGGCTGCCATGTTTCCCCTCTCCTCTCCCTGTGGGACCACACCACACACTACCTGGCCTTGCTATATATCTATCAGAGTAAGAGGACCAAGATCTTCCTTCCAGCCGAGTCTGATAAGACCCAGCCAAATGGGGAAGTGGCAAACAAGTTTACTAAAACATCAGGGGCAGTAGTTGATAAGTGACAGACTTCATTTGTTGATTTTCACTGTGGGAGTAGGTGAAAAGAGCAATGCCAGCTGATTGGTTGGTTGGTGAACACTGATGTTTATTCTATTGGTCACTGGATGTCACATTTCTCCACAAACTCACTCCTTGCTTGTTTCATGTACAGTATTTTGTTAGTGACGTAGTACTTACTGTAAGACGAAACGTTCCATGAGAGTTAGTACATGGAAATGCCATTTTGTGCAATGGTTATAAATAACCTTTTGAACTTGACAACTTGTTGATTATACCAATTTCCAGCAATTACTTTCTAAGTGTGTAAATCATGCTCTAAGAAAAAATAAATTGTTAATTTGGCCTTATCATTTTCACAGAAGCTCTAAACTGAATTTATACAAGTTCACACATACAGTATAAAAAATGCTACAGGCCATTTTTGTAAGTGTAATATAGTACCACCAGAGGACAGACAAGGCCCACTGTAACATTACAGATGTACTGAATGCTGCTTAGATTTTATTTAACTAGACAAGTCAGTTAAGAACACATTCTTATTTACAATGACAGCCTACCAGGGGCAGAACGACAGATTTTTACCTTGTCAGCTCAGGGATTTGATGCAGCAACCTTTCGTTTACTGGCCCAATGCTCTAACCACTAGGCTACCTGCTGACCCCTGTAGATGTGATGTCTACCAGCCTGGTCTCATAGACTAGATAATACCTAACAAAGTAAATTCATCCACCTCTGGCCTGCTCGCCTCCCTACCTCTGAGGAAGCACAGTTCCCGCTCAGCCCAGTCAAAACTGTTCGCTGCTCTGGCACCCCAATGGTGGAACAAGCTCCCTCACGACGCCAGGACAGCGGAGCCAATCACCACTTACCGGAGACACCTGAAACCCCACCTCTTTAAGGAATACCTGGGATAGGATAAAGTAATCCTTCTAACCCCCCCCCCTTAAAAGATTTAGATGCACTATTGTAAAGTGGTTGTTCCACTGGATATCATAAGGTGAATGCACCAATTTGTAAGTCGCTCTGGATAAGAGCGTCTGCTAAATGACTTAAATGTAAATGTAAATTAAAATGAGTATGATCTGATTGGTATGGTTACATAAGACAGGTTACTTAAGGTCAAAATCGAAAGGAGGGTGGTTGGTCAGGCTAGATGGGTGGTGTATAATGTGAATGTCTAGCAACCCGAAGGTTGTGTGTTCATATCTCGTCACAGACAACTTTAGCTAATGAGCAGCTTTGCAACTACTTAGCATGTTAGCTAATCCTAGCCTTAACCTAACTCCTAACCTTAACCCCTAGCTAACGTTAGCCTCCAGATATTGTAATTTGTAACGTATCATAAGTACTGCAAATTCTTAACATATATTACGAATTACAATATGTACAATATCATACCAAATGGATGATGGACATCTACAAATGAATACATACCAAACGTAACATATCATACCAGATGGATGATGGACATCTACAAATTAATACATACCAAATGTAACATATACCAAATGGATGATGGACATCTACAAATTAATACATACCAAATGTAACATATCATACCAAATGGATGATGGACATCTACAAATTAATACATACCAAATGTAACATATCATACCAAATGGATGATGGACATCTACAAATGAATACATACCAAATGTAACATATCATACCAAATGGATGATGGACATCTACAAATGAATACATACCAAATGTAACATATCATACCAAATGGATAATGGACATCTACAAATGAATACATACCAAACGTAACATATCATACTCATTTGAGTGCATCTCTGTCCCTCCCTCTCCACAGTGGGCATAGTTTATCTCTATAAAGCTGGTCCCATCTGCCATTAGTCGGCTAGATATCTGCCTGTTGTCAGTCTGAATTAACAGCTGGGTATCAGGCAGTATACCAACAGAGCTGCTATATTGAAACCTGCTTCCCCCTTGGAATAGCTGCCACCTGCTGAGAGATTATCCTGCTGGTTTGGAAAATGGTGCTGTAGGCCAGGGGTTTTCAAACCTCAACTGTTCCATGTATTTGAACGATTTCACTTTGAACTATTCCACAGCTAGCACACCTGATTCCACCTGTCAACTATTCATCAAGCCCGTGAATAGGTGAATCAGGTGAGCTAGTTCAGGAAAAATAAGAACAAGTTAAACCTCTGGGGGTCCCCGAAGAGAGGTTTGAAAACCACACAGGCTACCTGTAAACCAGACACTGAAAAGGATAGAAACAGGTTGACAACTTTAAGTTAACTGTGCTGAAGGAGTATTTCCCAGTATGTGTGGTTTCCCTCTGACTGGATCTCCAACATTATGCAGAGTGGATACGGCCTGTATACAGTACCACCATGAGATACTTGTTTATTGGTTGTCCTTATTCACTCACTTGAAATCTGTGGCATCCAGCAAGTGCCTACTAATGTTTCTACCTCATAGTACATTAGCTTCATTATATGCCCTTACTGTACACTTAACATATACACTGTGGCTCACCACTATTCTAATCTAAAACATCCTTTCCTAGTCAACTCTTTATGTATTTCCCTTTGAAATTACCAAATGTTCATGATAATTAATTAACTTTGTCCTGCTAAAGTAAATTGGCCTGGAGTCATGAAGTTCAATCTAACATACAAGATTGTAATTCTTTGCCTTTCTCCTAGTGTTTTTAATTTCCGTATTTGCTGGTCTTTATTGATCTGCAGGCATTGCTGTGCTGATGGAGTAAGTCTGTCACTTGTGATTAATCAAATCTGCATTCCTTTGGAAAGTTTTCTCCTTGACTATTTATGAAAGTGCCATAATGATTGATCTGATGCTTAAAAAATGGTAGAGCAGCACTTAAAAACATCAGCACTAATAGCCTCAAAACATCCTTTTTGGATGTTTCCATTAATTGTTTTTGGGGCTTAGTAAAATCTGGCTTCACAGAGGGAATCTGTGCAATATTTCCCTCTATTGAAGGATCTTTTATTGCATCCCCAATGCTGTGTCAGGCATGGAAATTCAAGTCAATCAGTTACCATTAGACAGGTTTAGCCATATACTGCTTCAATAGAACATCCAACAGATTGGGCTGGAAAATTATTACATTATTATTGTTGGGTTAAGATATTCACTATAATATACTATATGGACATGAAGAGTGTTGATAGTAGAGGTCGACCAATTATGATTTTAACGCTGATACCAATTATTGGAGATTTTAAAAAAGCTGATACCGATTAATCGGCTGATTTTTATATATATATTTGTAATAATGACAATTACAACAATACTGAATGAACCCTTTTTTTATTTTAACTTAATATAATACATCAATAAAATCAATTTAGTCTGAAATAAATAATGAAACCTGTTCAATTTGGTTTAAATAATGCAAAAACAAAGTGTTGGAGAAGAAAGTAAAAGTGCAATATTTGCCATGTAAAAAAGCTAATGTTTAAGTTCCTTGCTCAGAACATGAGAACATATGAAAGCTGGTGGTTCCTTTTAACATGAGTCTTCAATATTCCCAGGTAAGAAGTTTTAGGTTGTAGTTATTACAGGACTATTTCTCTCTATACTATTTGTGTTTCATATACCTTTGACTATTGGATGTTCTTATAGGCACTATAGTATTGCCAGCCTAATCTCGGGAGTTGATAGGCTTGAGGTCATAAACAGCGCAATGCTTGAAGCACAGCGAAGAGCTGCTGGCAAATGCAGTAAAGTGCTGTTTGAATGAATGCTTACGAGCCTGCTGCTGGCTACCACCGCTCAGTCAGACTGCTCTATCAAATATCAAATCATAGACTTAATTATAATATAATAACACACAGAAATACGAGTCTTAGGTCATTAATATCGTCAAAACTATCATTTCAAAAACAAAACGTTTACTCTTTCAGTGAAATACGGAACTGTTACATATTTTATCTAACGGGTGGCATCCCTAAGCCTAAATATTGCTGTTACATTGCGCAACCTTCAACGTTATGTCATTATTATGTACAATTCTGCCAAATTAGTTATGGAATTGTTAGGAAGAAATGGTCTTCACACAGTTCGCTACGAGCCAGGCAGCCCAAACTGCTGCATATACCCTGACTCTGTTTGCACAGAACGCAAGAGAAGTGACACAATTTCCCTAGTTAAAAGAAATTCATGTAAGCAGGCAATATTAACTAAATATGCAGGTTTAAAAATATATACATGTGTATTGATTTTAAGAAAGGCATTGATGTTTATGGTTAGGTACACATTGGTGCAACGGCAGTGCTTTTTTCGCAAATGCGCTTGTTAAATCATCACCCGTTTGGCAAAGTAGGCTGTGATTCGATGATAAATTAACAGGCACCGCATCGATTATATGCAACGCAGGACAAGCTAGATAAACTAGTAATATCATCAACCATGTGTAGTTAACTAGTGATTATGTTAAGATTGATTGTTTTTTATAAGATAGGTTTAATGCTAGCTAGCAACTTACCTTGGCTCCTTGCTGCACTCGCGTAAAAGGTAGTCAGCCTGCCACGCAGTCTCCTCAGAGTGCAATGTAATCGGCCATAATCGGTGTCCAAAAATGGCAATTACCGATTGTTATGAAAACTTGAAATCGGCCCTAATTAATCGCCCATTCCGATTTATCGGTCGACCTCTAGTTGATAGCAGTGGATATGATAACGAAAATACTCTATATTAGTTGCCTTGCATAAAGTCTAGAGATTGGAGCACAGTTCAGATCTTGTGTGCTACACAACATGTCTCTCAGTATTAACATGGAATAATTCTTTCAAATTGCAACATTAGGTCATTATTTAAAATTATTCATGACCATATCAGTCATAATACAAAGATGCTGTGAGTTTCAATGAGAAAGAACCAAAAGTGGAAAATACTACAATATAATGTCAAAATGGTACTACTACTACTACTACTACTATCTTCGAAGTTTACCAATACATTGGCCTAAAGGTGCATTTATGCATTAGGAAAGTGAGTGCGAAGGAGCCTCAAATGATTGGTGAGGGTGATGGCTCATGAGGATGCAGGGCAGGGAGGGAGACCTTGGCAAGTGCTGAGAGACAGGCTGCACTGGCCTGGTTAAACACTCCCAACACACAGACTGGCAAAGTTATATGTTTGCCAAGTATTGGGCACAGTCAGGAACAAGGCGCACACATTCGCCCATCTGTCACCAAACACCTTATAGCATACTGCCCAGTGCACAGGCAGTTTATTATACTCAATCTATTCCTCTGAGAGTATACCTGCTATTTGTGCAATGTAAGAGACTGCAGGACTCCTCTTGTGAACACTAATAGGCTGTCCCGAGCCCCTGTCAGATACAATGGGTTCCTCTCTGTTGTGAATGTTAAGAGGATATGTACTGACTGCATCCAGCTTTCAGCCTTTCATCAACACAGTCCCAGTTCACTTAAAACCAAACAATTCATTTCAAATAAACATTTTGCCTGTAGCCCGCTGACAGATATGGAAATTGAAACTGATGGGGAGGTCTGCCCTGTATATGTGTTTAGGGATTTTACCAGGGGTGCATTTCTGTGGCCCTAGAAAAATAATTTTACATTACTTTTTCATAAAAAACTGAAAAACAACAACAAACCCAACTGCCAGAAAGACATCTCTCCTCTAACTGTCCTTATTTTCTTACAATTCCCAATCAGGGGCGTCATGCACCAATTATTTTAGAGGGAGCACAAAGTACACACATCTCAACCGGGGCGGTCTGGGAACAGTCAATTAAGTTGCAGCAGTTTTTTCACCAGTAACCTAACGCAGCGCTCTAGCCCATTAGTGGAAACCAAGACTGTTCTCAGGGCGGGTCTGACTAGCAGAAGTTACTTTTTGTAGCAGGTTAGGAGAATTTAAACGGGCAGGTTAGGATAATTAATGTGGCAGGTTAGGAGAATTAGGTTAAGGTTAGGAAAAGGGTTAGTGTTAGCTAAAATTATCCCCAACCTGACTTGAACATATTGTAAACTGTCATGGTCAAAACATATAGATTCAATAGTTGAAAAGATGGGGAGAGGTCTGTCCATAATAAAGAGATGCTCTGCTTTTTTGACACCACACTCCAAAAAGCAAGTCCTGCAGGCTCTAGTTTTGTCGTATCTTGATGATTGTCCAGTCGTGGTCGAGTGCTCCAAGGAAAGACCGAGTTAAGCTGCAGCTGGCCCAGAACAGAGTGACATGTCTTGCTCTTCATTGTAATCAGAGGGCTAATATAAATACTATGCATGCCAGTCTCTCTTGGCTAAGAGTTGAGGAGAGACTGACTGCATCACTTCTTTTTATAAGAAACATTAATGCCTTAAAAATTCAAAATTGTTTGCATAGTCAACTTATACACAGCTCTGACACACACACACTTACCCCACCAGACATGCCACGTGTGGTCTTTTCACAGTCCCCAAATCCAAAACAAATTCAAGAAAGCGTACAGTATTAAATAGAGCCATTATTGCATGGAACTCCCATCTCATATCGCTCAAATGAACAGCAAACATGGTTTCAAAAACCTAATAAAGCAATACCTCACGGCGCAAAGCCTCTCCCTTATTTGACCTAGATAGTTTGTGTGTATGTACTGATATGTACGTTACGTGTGCCTTTTTAAATTGTTATTGATGTAGTTCTGTCCTTGAGCTTTTCTTGTCTATTAATGTTCTGTATTATGTCATGTTTTGTGTGTACCCCAGGAGGAGCAGATGCTGCTTTTGCAACAGCTAATGGGGTTCCTAATAAAATACCAAAATGCATATCTAGCTACAACCAGGTCTGCCCTGAGAACAGTCTTGGTTTTCACTGATGTGATGTTGCTAATGCAGCAGGCGTAAAACAAACGGATCCCCTGGTCTGATAGCTTCAAACTGATTGGCTGAACGAATGTATTGCCGGCTGCATCTCCCGATCTGAAATACCTCACCATCAAATGCCGACCACATTACCTACCGAGAGAATTGTCTTCGGTCATTATCACTGCCGTGTATATTCCCCCCAAGCCGACACCGTGACGGCTCTCAAGGAACTACACTGGACTATGTGCAAACTGGAAACCGCATATCCTGAGGCCGCATTTATTGTAGCTGTGGACTTTAATAAAGGAAATCTGAGGAAAATGCTGCCACAAAGTTTATCAACACATCTCCTGTGTTACACGCACATCACATACCTTCGATAATCAGATCATGCCTCCATTCTTCTCCTCCCCACCTGTAGGCAGAAACTTAAACAGGAAGCATCTGTGGTAAGGACTGTTCAACGCTCGTCTGACCAATCAGAATCTATGCTTAAAGATTGTTTTGATCACACGGACTGGGAAATATTTCCGGGTCGCCTTTGAGAATACTATCAACGTACACTGAAGCTGTGATTGGGTTCATCAGGAAGTGCATAAAGGATGTTGTTCCCACAGTGACAATAAGAACTTATCCAAACCAAATATGTAGGATGGATGGCAGCATTGGCGCAAAACTGAAAGCGGGAACCACTGCATTTAACCATGGCAAGGTGACTGGGAACATAGACGTGCACAAACTGAACAGCTATGACCTCCGTAAGGCAATCATAGAGGCAAAACGACAGTACGGGGACAAAATGGATTCGCAATTCAACGGCTCAGACACGAGACCTACTGTATGTGTCAGGGAATCCAGACAATCATGGATTATAAAGGGAAAGCCAGCCACGTAAGGACACCGACACCTCGCTCCAGATGAGCTAAACACCTAGCTGCCGACACGGGCCTTCTTCGCTCCCTAGGACTGTGTGCTCTCGTTCTCTGTGGTCAACGTGAGTAAGTCATTAAAGTGTGTTAATCCTTGCAAGGCTGCCGGCCCGGACGGCATCCTAAACCGCATCCTCAGAGCAGCTAGCTGGAGTGTTTCCGGACATATTCAATCTCTCCATATACCAGTCTGTTGTCCCCACTTGCTTCAAGATGTACACCATTGTTTCTGAACCCAAGAAGCCAAAGGTAACTGAACTAAATGACTATCGCCCCATAGCACTCACTTCTGTGATCATGAAGTGCTTTGAAAGGCTAGTTTAAAGACCATATCACCTCCACCTTACCCTAGAACCTAGACCCACTACAATTTTCATACTGCCCCAACAGATCGACCGGCGACACAATCGCCATTGCACTGCACACTGCACCTGGACAAGAGAAATACCTACGTAAGAATGCTGTTCATCGACTACAGCTCAGCCTGAACCCCTCCCTGTGTTACTGGATCCTGGACTTCCTGACGGGCTGACCCCAAGTGGTGTAGGTAGGCAACAACACATCTTCCACAATGCTGGGGCTCCACAGGAGTGTATGCTCAGCTCCCTCCTGTACTCCCTGTTAACCCATGACTGCATGGACCCACACATCTCCAACTCAATCATCAAGTTTGCTGTCGTCACAACAGTGGTAAGCCTGATTACAAACAATGAGAAGACAGCCCACAGGGAGGAGGTGAGAGCCCTGGCGGAGAGGTGCCAGGAAAATAACCTCTCCCTCAACGTCAACAAAACGAAGGAGCTGATCGTAGACTGCAGAGAGTGCACGCTTCCATCCACATTGACCAGGCTGCGGAGGAGATGGTCAAAAGCTTGAAGTTCCTTGGCGTGCACATCACTGATGACCTGAAATGGTCCCTTCACACAGACAGTGTGGTGAAGAAGGCACAGCAGCGCCTTATCGAACTCAGGAGGTTGAAGAAATCCGGCTTGGCCCCTAAGACCCTTACAAACATCTACAGATGCACCATTGAGAGCATCTTGCTGTATCACTGCCTGGTACAGCAATTTGCACTGTCCGCAACCGCAAGGCTCTTCAGAGGGTGGTGTGGTCAGCCCAAAGCATCATTGGGGGCACACTGCCTGCCCTCCAGGACATCTACAGCACCCGGTGTCACAGGAGGACCAAGAAGATCATCAAGGACCTCAGCCACCTGAGCCACAGCCTGTTCACCCTGCTAGCATCTAGAAGGAGGAGACAGTACAGGTGCATCAAAACTGGGACCGAAAGACTGATAAACAGCTTCTATCTCCAGACCATCAGATTTTGAAACTGTCACCACTAGCCGGCCTCCGCCCAATACCCTGCCCTGAACCTTAGTCACTGTTACTAGCTGGCTACCACTAGCCGGTACTCTACCCTGCACTGCTTTGCCCTATGAACATACAGTCATTGAACACTGGACACTTTAATGTGTACATGCTGTTTTACCCACTTTACATGTATATACTGTATTCTAGTCATGGCTCATCCTAAATAACTACTGCTGTACACACCTTTGCTATTCATATATTGTCCATACTGTTTATACACACTAAACGCATTGTATCAAATCAAGTCAAAGTTTATTTGTCGCGTAAACAGATTGCCAGATGTTATCGCAAATGCAGCAAAATGCTTGTGTTTCTAGCTCAATAATACCTAGAAAACAATACGCAAATAATCAAAGGGATGCTGGCCCATGTTGACTCCAATGCTTCCCACAGCTGTGTCAAGATGGATGGATGTCCTTTGGGTAGTGGACCATTGTTGATACACACGGGAAACTGTTTGTAACGGCTGTCGTAGAGAGGGGACCATAGCGCAGCGTGTTGATTGCTCATGATGAATATTTATTTTAACTCAGAACACTAAAGAAAAAATAACAAAGAGAAACCGAAAGCGCACAGTTCTGTCAGGTACAGAAGACAACTACCCACAAACACAGGTGGAAAAAAACCCTACTTAAGTATGATCGCCAATTAGAGACAACGAGGACCAGCTGCCTCTAATTGGAAATCATCCCCCCCAAAAAACATAGAAATAGAAAACTAGAACTCAAACATAGAAATACAAAACATAGAAAAACACAAAACACCCTCTGTCACGTCCTGACCTACTCTACCATAGAAAATAACATCTTACTATGGTCAGGACGTGACACTGTTGAGCATGAAAAACCCAGCAGCGTTGCAGTTCTTGACACAAACCGGTGCACCTAACACCTACTACCATACCCATTCAAAGGCACTTAAATATTTTGTCTTTCCCATTCACCCTCTGAATGGCACACATACACACAATCCATATCTCATTTGTCTCAAGCCTTAAAAATCCTTCTTTAACCTGTCTCCTCCCCTTCATCTACACTGACTGAAGTGGATTGAACAAGTGACATCAATAAGGGAGCATCGCTTTCATCTGGACTCAAATCAAATCAAAATGTATTTGTCACATGCGCCAAATACAAGTGAAATGCTCACTTACAAGCCCTTAACCAACAATGCCGTTTTAATAAAATACCAACAAAAAAAAGAAAGAGATAAGAAACATTTTTTTTTAAAGAGGAACAGTAAATAACATTAGCGGGGCTATATACAGGGGGTACCGGTACAGAGGCAATGTGCCGGGGAACCGGTGTCGAGGTAATTGAGGTCATATCTACATGTAGGTAGAGTTATTAAAGTGACTATGCATAGATAATAACAGAGAGTAGCAGCAGCAAAGAAAAGGGTGGGGTGGGCAATGAAAATAGTCCAGGTTGCCATTTTTGATTAGCTGTTCAGCAGTCTTATGGGTTGGGGGTAGAAGCTGTTTAGAAGCCTCTTGGACCTAGAGTTGGTGCTCTGATAACGCTTGCCATGCGGTAGCAGAGAGAAAATTCAATGACTTGGGTGGCTGGAGTCTTTGACAATTTTTAGGGCCTTCTGACACCGCCTGGTATAGAGGTCCTGTATGGCAGGAAGCTTGGCCCCGGTGATGTACTGGGCCGTTCACACTACCCTCTGTAGTGCCTTGTGGTCAGAGGCTGAGCAGTTGCCATACCAGGCAGTGATGCAACCAGTCAGGATGCTGTCGATGGTGCAGCTGTAAAACCTTTTGAGGATCTGAGGACCCATGCCAAATCTTTTCAGTCTCCTGAGGGGGAATAGGTTTTGTCATGCCCTCCTCACGACTGTCTTGGTGTGCTTGGACCATGTTAGTTTGTTGGTGATGTGGACGGCAAGAAATGTGAAGCTCTCAACCTGCTCCACTACAGCCTCGTCGATGAGAACAGGGTCGTGCTCGGTCCTCCTTTCCCTTTGTCTTGATCACATTGAGGGAAAGGTTGTTGTCCTTGCACCACACGGTCAGGTCTCTGACCTCCTCCCTATAGACGGTCTCATCGTTGTCGGTGATCAGGCCTACCACTGTTGTTTCATCTGCAAACTTAATGATGGTGTTGGAGTCATGCCTGGCTGTGCAGTCATGAGTGAACAGGGAGTACAGGAGGGGACTGAGCACGCACCCCTGAGGGGCCCGTGTTGAGGATCAGTGTGGCGGATGTGTTGTTACCTACCCTTACCACCTGGGGGAGGCCCGTCAGGAGGTCCAGGATCCAGTTGCAGAGGGAGGTGTTTAGTCCCAGGGTCCTTAGCTTGGTGATGAGCTTTGAGGGCACTATGGTGTTGAACGCTGAGTTGTAGTCAATGAATAGCATTCTCACATAGGTGTTACTTTTTGTCCAGGTGGGAAAGGGCAGTGTGGAGTGCAATAGAGATTGCATCATCTGTGGATCTGTTAGGGCAGTATGCAAATTGGAGTGGGTCTAGGGTTTCTGGGATGATGGTGTTAATGTGAGCCATGACCAGCCTTTCAAAGCATTTCATGGCTACAGACATGAGTGCAATGGGTAGGTAGTCATTTAGGCAGGTTACCTTAGTGTTCTTGGGCACAGGGACTATGGTGGTCTGCTTGAAACATGTTGATATTACAGACTCAGAGAGGGAGAGGATGAAAATGTCAGTGAAGACACTTGCATGGTTCAGAATATTAGGGATCAATTAAAGCCATGTAAATACTAGGGCCGGGACAATACCAGTATCGTGATACTTGTTCGTGTCATGGCAAGGAAACAAAACACGAAGTGGATTTAACTTCTTTAGGAAAACAGACCTAATTTTAGAAACAAACATTATGTTGTCACCCAGAATCACATTTATTTGTTTTCCAAGCTATAGCACACAGGATTTAAATCCAGCAGTTTTTTAAAGGGCCAAAGAGTTTGGTCTGCTTCCTGTTTTTATTTTTGCCATGGAAAAAACATTGCGATACTGGTATCGTCCAGGCCCAAGTAAATACAAGCATATTCATCTCCTTTTCAGCACCAATTGGTAGATTTAAAAATACTCTGAATTTGTATATTATTTAGGGTTAGGAAAGTATTTATGAATAATAAATTTTAAGGACCAAATATATTGGTGAATAAAAAATACAATGGTTTAATTCATCCTGAAAGTTGTCATATTCAATTGTTTAATCCATGAAATATTGGAAGGTGAGAAAAGTGTACAATAGGGGTTGAACAGTAGTCCTATAAATCTACCCTAATAATCCTCACTAATCATGGAACTGTGATGACAATGGTCCAGTCATCGTGAACTGTGCACCAGTCTCCAGGTTTTAAACTGCTATGTATGGTATGTGTTGCATAATGATTCAAATAGGCTACATGTCCTAAATTATTCCACAAATTGTAACGTGTTAGCCATATAATCCACTATTGCTAGCGAACTTCGGAAACAATCACACAAATGTGACAGAGGAAAGAAAGATAAACGATGTAATGGAATGATGAACATTTTAAGGAAAGACTAAAGTGACAGACATAAATGTATGTGGGTATAACTGATGTTGGCTACTGATAGTGGCTAATATTTAGCACAATACAAATTGTAAAAAGTAGTCTGTGCATATAATTAAAACATTCTAGAAATCAACTTGGTAGGTTTTGGCGCTATACTATCATTTGCACATGGCTACAGAAGCCTATAGCTTGGGTCAAATATAATACCTGCAAGTTATAAGGCCAGCATTTCATAAACTCCAATGTGGAAAAGTTATGTTGATATGCTTCAGTTTGCTGCCATATGACTGGTTTCACAATAATTGTAATTTATATTTACAATCCCCTTATCCAAACGGCTTCAATTTACCTAACTCTCATCAATGGCTCTTATCAATTTGTAAACTACAGTGCATGGAGAATGGTATTATTTCTATCGGGAAAATTAAAGTAATGTTGTTCCACTTGGAACCGACAGGTTTCTCGAACATATTCACCTTTTCATCGTGCATAAAATTATGAGGGAATTAAATCAAAATCAGGATATGGCGTATCTGTAGAAACACCTTCATTTCTTTGATCACCCCAAACAAATATCGGGTGAATAGCATGCTATTCTCATGTTTAATTTCAAGGTCAGAATACTCGTAGAGAGAAAAGTGCATAAAAAGGGAATTAGGACCATTTATGCATGCTTAACTCGTATTCACCGCCAAGTCAGTCATTGTGAGTCATCCCAGGTTTCAAAATCTCTAAAGTAGAAATAAGTCAGAGAGTCAGAATGTGTCAATTAAAACTTTATTATTGAATAAAAAAATTGATATACACTAGTTTTTCATTTGCATGTATATATTGTTTTCCTTAAGGCCCCCACTATTAGCAAGATTGTCACGTTTGTGTGTAGAGAAGGACCAAGGCGCAGTGTGCTCTGAGTTCCACATTATTTTAGTGAAACTTTACAACCAACAACAAAAAAAGAAACAACCAACAAACCGTGACGACAGAAGTGCTACATGCACTGACTCAAAATAAGATCCCACAAACAGGTGGGAATAGGCTGCCTAAATATGATCCCCAATCAGAGACAACGACATACTCTGATTGGGAACCATATCAGGCCAACATACAAATACAAAACTAGAGGACCCACCCTAGTCACACCCTGACCTAACCAAAATAGAGAATAAAAAGGATCTCTAAGGTCAAGGCGTGACAGTACCCCCCCCCCCAAAGGTGCGGACTCCGGCCGCAAAACCTAACTCTATAGGTGAGGGTCCGAATGGGCATCTAGCCTCGGTGGCGGCTCCGGTGCGGGACGTAGACCCCGCTCCGCTCGCGGATTCGCCATCTGTGGTTGCGACTCTGGTGTGAGGATCACTGGAGGCTCCGGACCGTGGACCGTGGATCGTCGCCGGAGGCTCCGGACCGTGGGTCGTCGCCGGAGGCTCCGGACCGTGGGTCGTCGCCGGAGGCTCCGGACCGTGGGACGTCGCCGGAGGAACCGGACCGTGGGACGTCGCCGGAGGAGCCGGACCGTGGGACGTCGCCGGGGACTCCGGACCGTGGGTCTCACAGGGGACTCCGAACCGTGGGCCGTCGCAGGAGCTTCCGGACCGTGGGCTGTTGCCGGAAGCTCTGGACTGTGAAAGGGCACTAGAAGCCTGGTGCGTGGAGTTGGAACAGGTGGCGCCAGACTGGTGACACGCACTTCAGGACGAGTGCGAGGAGCAGGCACAGGACGTACTGGACTGGGGAGGCGCACTGGAGGCCTGATGCGTGGGGCCGGTACAGGTGGCACTGGACTAGTGACACGCACTTCAGGGCGAGTGCGAGGAGGAGGTACAGGACGTACTGGACTGTGGAGGCGCACTGGAGGTCTGGAGTGTAAAGCTGGCACAACGCGTCCTGGACAGATGACCACCTTCGCACAGCTAGTGCGGGGGGCTGGCACAGGATACACTGGGCTGTGGAGGCGCACTGGAGACAGTGCGTAGAATCGGTGTAGGATGTACTGGACCGTGGAGGCGCACTGGAGGTCTGGAGCGTAAAGCTGGCACAACGCGTCCTGGACAGATGACCACCTTCGCACAGCTAGTGCGGGGGGCTGGCACAGGATACACTGGGCTGTGGAGGCGCACTGGAGACACAGTGCGTAGAACCGGTGTAGGATGTACTGGACCATGGAGGTGCACTGGAGGTCTGGAGCGTAAAGCTGGCACAACGTGTCCTGGACAGATGACCAACTTCGCACGGCAAGTGCGGGGGGCTGGCACAGGACGCACTGGGCTGTGGAGGCGCACTGGAGACACGGTGGTTAGAACTGGCACACATTGTACCGGAACGGTGACACACACCTCAGGGCGAGTGCATGGAGGAGACACACGACGTACCGGACTGGGGAGGCGCACTGGAGGCCAGATGTGTGAAACTGGTGCATATGACACCGGACTGGTGTCACGCTCCTCAGCACGCCCGCTCTGCAGCGCTCTCAACGCCAACACCTCTCTCCGGAATCTTTCGTCGAGTTCCTCACTCTACTCCCCGACTGGCTCACCCCTCAGCTCCGCCGACCACTCCGTGTGCCCCCCTCCCCCCCCCAAAAAAAATTCAGGCTGTCTTTTGGGCTTGCGTCCTGGCCGCACACCCTGGCGTTGTCTTCGTTCCTCCTTCGCTGCTTCCGCCTGTTTCCATGGCTGGCTTTTGTCTCCTGCCATTATTTCCTCCCAAGTCCAGGATGTCCTCCACTCCTGGCTTTCCTCCCAGGCCCAGGATCCCTGCTCCTCCTGGGCACGCTGCTTGGTCCGTTGGTGGTGGGATCTTCTGTCACATTTGTGTGTAGAGAAGGACCAAGGCGCAGTGTGCTCTGAGTTCCACATTGTTTTAGTGAAACTTTACAACCAACAACAACAAAAAAGAAACAACCAACAAACTGTGATGACAGAGGTGCTACATGCACTGACTCAAAATAAGATCCCACAAACAACAGGTGGGAAAAGGCTGCCTAAATATGATCCCCAATCAGAGACAACGAGATACAGCTGCCTCTGATTGGGAACCATATCAGGCCAACATAGAAATACAAAACTAGAGTACCCACCCTAGTCACACCTTGACCTAACCAAAATAGAGAATAAAAAGGATCTCTAAGGTCAGAGCGTGACAAAGCAAATTATAATTTTGCACAAAAAACACAAGATAGACAGGCCCATTGGGCTAAAAATGGACCAGCCCATCTGGCATTTGCCCAAAAATGATTGGCCAAATTGTAATATGTTAGCCATATGATCTACTATTGCTAGCGAACCTCAGGAACAATCAAATGAACGTGACAGAGAAAAGAAAGGTCAAAGATGTAATGGAATGAGGCAAAATGTATGGAAACTAACACTAAAGTGACAGTTATAAATGCATGTGGGTATAAACTGATGGTGAATACACATTAGCAGTTTTTGTTTGCTGGTAAATCCTTTTTTTCCTTGAAACCGAATTGTGATGGCCAGTCCACCTCCGGGTGTTTGTGAAACAGGAAGAGAGGAATCAGATTAACATATTTTCAAGGTTTTCTCAATTAAAAATCACTTAACAAATAATGATACACTCTCACAAACAGAAATAGTACACACCCATATACACAAATGTCAAATGGAAATTAATGTTATTAATGTTACTAATTATTCAGTAAATTATTGATAATTGCTGAATAATTGGCTTTAAACTTTACATCCTTTAATATAACGCCACCTTTTTTATACACAAGGGGAGGTCCTTGGGACAAGTTAAATACAGGTTTGTCAAATAAATGACATAAACAGAGTTAACCAAAGTGTCAAAACTGAGAATCTAAGCCATTTTTGTGTATTTACTACCCTAACCTATGAAATTGTTTTAAGATAGTAATTACATGGACCATCTAGATATTTCATTTTAGGACCCCTTGGATATAAGAAACATATATGTATTTATTTGTATTTTTATGAAACATTGAACTCATAACAGCGCACTGAATAACACACAAATACATAGCAAAAAAAAGATAGGCCAAAAATAAATCAGAAGGAAGTATGGTTTGTAGTGTCTGAAATGCATCAGATATGTATTGGAAAGCTCAGGAAAACATCAGGGACGATCATAATGCAATAATTCGCTCCCATTCATTTAATCGCAGTCATTTTCTGCTGAGTTGGGAGGTGGCTGACCTTTACCTTCTAACGAGTCGTCAAGGCTTGCCTAGAGCAAAACAGACTATTATGCATATGAAATGGGTCAAGAAACGAAAATGACAAAAGAATGTCAAAATCAGATTTGCATCATCAAAGCAACAGTCCAGATTTCCTTAAAGTGTTGTCAACATTTTGAACCAGCTCCTTTTCATATTCCCACAGCTTTTTGTCCACAAGCAGCTGATCTTTAGTGAGGCTACCTTGCAGGGGAACTCTGACGTGTACTAGCCGACACACATCAGGTGGTACCCAGAAGGTCTCCCCTAAAGTCTTCAGCACAGAGTGAACAGATGTCTGTACTACATGTCTAGGGTTGACAATCAGTTTGGTAGGGTTGATAACAGCCTCTCTCGAGGGTTCTCTGTAAATATGCTCCAGGATATTGATCCCTGGAATTTCCCTCCATTGTGGCAGTTTGAACTTGCCACTGTCTTCATAATGGTTTTTGGGGAATATGTGATTCTCAATGACGAAGACTCCTACTCTGGGGTGCTGGTGTTGAAGGTCCTCCAGCAGTAGATGCAAATTGGCATGTTGGTAAGGCATCACGATCTCATCAATGTCATGAAGAAGTACATACTTCGACTGGTACATGTATCTATAGATGCATTCATTCAGAGTGGTCAGCTGCCCATAGTAGTGGAGATCTCCTTTGTGCTCCTCAAACCTCCAGCCTTTGGATGGGTTGAGGAACTGATCAATCGGCCATTCTACTATTTCCAGTATACCCTCTTCCCTGTAGTGAACTAACACTGGTTCCAAGTCCTGACCACAGCTGGTGTTATAGATAACCACTCTCTGCACCCCAAGGAGTTTGTACATCTCCACAGTTTGGACATTGCAGGACATTATTGTAGCCCCCGAAAAGGTTGGAGATGCACACTGTAAAGTTGTATGGAAATATCTTCTCCTCTCTCAGTTCTTTGTTTTGTATGGACAGGAAGTGCTGGTTTTGGGTGGCTTTGACATCTGAATGTATTGATATTGTGACATGTGTCACATTATACATAGATGGACTCTGGCACAGCACATCTGTGGTCACAAAGGGGAATCCAAAATGGCCACTGTGCATCTCCACCTGTGCCACTGAGGCAGGAAAGCAGCCATGTCCACCACATAAAAAACAATGAAGTGGCTGGAGATCATCTCTTCTGATTATACTAACGATGCGGATTGCTCCATCCACTCTGTGGTCTTTGTAGGCAGACACCATTAAATGCTTTGTGTCTTTAATCTGAGTTATTGTTTGATGACTTATGAGAATTTGTCAGTGTGTTTTTGCAGGGTATTTGTTTGCATTTGATTTGATATATATGGACCATGTCCAACATAAACATACCACAGCAAAGAATATTAGAAGACCAAACTTCAATTTCATCATACTGTAGGCTATGTCCATCAAAATCCAGCTCTGTGATTCCAGACCAGACCTATTAGGGGGGGACATCGTTTTTTGTTTAGAGCTCAAGTTCCCTTTTTTAAATACAGTAGCTAACCAATGCAACTTTGTCCTTGTGTTTTATTTGCGGACTCAGATATGACTATTTTAACATTGCAACATCCACATGAAAAAAAATTATAATTTTCCAAATTAGGCTTTTTTCGATGGGATGCGCATCAACAGAATGTTTTCACTCCAGTGCAGTAATAATACGAGCGCTTTATTTCCAGATGAAGTTAACTATGAGGAAACACTGGTAATTATAATAACAGATTTTAAACGTAATAAGGTAGTTGCTACATAGGTGAGCTACATATGCTTTTTATCAGCGTAGCCTAACATAAATTCGAGGAATCAATGTATTTACAATTGTCTTGGTCAAATTGATCAAAACTATCAAACATACAAAATGTCCCATTTAATAATAATTGTGTAGGCCACATACCTTATTCATTGATCTTCTTAGCAGGTACTCCTCAATGCCATCGGAAGAATCCCGGAACATATTCCAGTCTGTGCTAGCAAAACAGTCCTGTAGTTTAGCATCTGCTTCATCTGAACACTTTTTTATAGACTGAGTCACTGGTGCTTCCTGCTTTAATTTTTTCTTGTAAGCAGGAATCAGGAGGATAGAATTATGATCAGATTTGCCAAATAGAGGGCGAGGGAGAGCTTTGTAGGTGTCACTGTGTGTGGAGTAAAGGTGGTCTAGTATTGTTTTTCCTCTGGTTGCACATTTAACATGCTGATAGAGATTAGGTAAAACTGATTTAAGTTTTCCTGCATTAAAGTCCCCGACCACTAAGAGCGCCGCCTCTGGATGAGCGTTTTCCTGTTTGCTTATGGCGGTATACAGCTCATTGAGTGTGGTTTTAGTGCCAAATACAGATGAAAACTCTCTTGGTAGATAGTGTGGTCTACAACTTATCATGAGATACTCTACCTCAGACGAGCAAAACCTTGAGACTTCCTTAGATATCGTGCACCAGCTGTTGTTTACATATGCATAGGCCCCCGCCCCGTGTCTTACCAGAGGCTGCTGTTCTATCCTGCCGATAGAGTGTATAACATGCCAGCTGTATGTTCTTAATGTCGTTGTTCAGCCACAACTCGTTGAAACATAAGATATTACAGTTTTTAATGTCCCGTTGGTAAGATATACGTGCTTTCAGTTTGTCCCATTTATTTTCCAGCGATTGAACGTTAGCTAGCAGGACGGAAGGCAAAGGCAGATTAGCCACTCGTCACCTGATCCTCACAAGGCAACCTGATCTTTTTCCGCAAAATCTCAGTTTCATTCTCCAGCAAATGACGGGGATCTGGACCCGGTCGGGTGTCTGTAGTATATCCCTCCCGTCCGGTTCATTGAAGAAAATCTCTTCGTCTAATCTCTTCATCTAATCTGAGGTGAGTAATCGCAGTTCTGATGTCCAGAAGCTCTTCTCGGTCCTGGTCAGTCTATGTCTTGGAAAGAGCAGGTATTCGTAATGTTTTGTATACTCAGGGTAGATATATATATATATACATGTATATATACACAGACGTGGCCAAAAATATTAGCACCCTTGCATTTAACCCCCCAAAAAGTTGAAATTGACCAAAGTATTTGGTCTCCAAAATTCTTTATTTCACTGTTAATATTACAGAACTTAATATATCTGTAACGAAGATGCAGGCAGTCAGGAAGCAGGTGCAGTCAGTGAGTTTAATAAGAACGAACATAGAGTGAATACACAAACAAGAGTAGAGTCTGAACATGAACACAAACAATACTGCCTGATGGGTGATAACAACGGAGTGATAGATAAAGGTGGAGTAATCAGGGAAGTGATGAAGTCTAGGTGTGCCTGATGATGAGGCGCAGGTGTGTGTAATGATGGTTGCCAGGTGTGCATAATGATGGGTTGCCAGGATCGTAGGTTAGTAGACCGGCGACGTCGAGCGCCGGAGTAGACTTGACAATATCCATTTAAATCAGAAAATAAACAGAAATAGCATTGACAAAATTGACACCCTAGACTTAATATTTGGTAGCACAGCCTTTGGTCAAAATAACTGCAATCAAGTGCTTCCTATAGCCATCGATGAGTTTCCTGCACCTCTTTACTGGCAGTTTGGCCCGCTCCTTTTGTGCAAATTGCTCCAGTTCTCAAATCAAAGTTTATTTGTCCCGTGCGCCGAATACAACAGGTGTTTCACCTTACAGTGAAATGCTTACTTACAGGCTCTAACCAATAGTGCAAAAAAGGTATTAGGTGAACAATAGGTAAGTAAAGAAATAAAACAACAGTAAAAAGACAGGCTATATATAGTAGCGAGGTTATAAATGTAGCGAAGCTACATACAGACACCGGTTAGTCAGGCTGATTGAGGTAGTATGTATATGTAGATATGGTTAATGTGACTATGCATATATGATGAACAAAGAATAGCAGTAGCGTAAAAGAGGGGTTGGCGGGTGGTGGGACACAATGCAGATAGCCCGGTTAGCCAATGTGTGGGAGCACTGGTTGGTCGGCCCAATTGAGGTAGTATGTACATGAATGTATAGTTAAAGTGACTATGCATATATGATAAACAGAGAGTAGCAGCAGCGTAAAAGAGGGGTTGGGGGGGGCACACAATGCAAATAGTCTGGGTAGCCATTTGATTACCTGTTCAGGAGTCTTATGGCTTGGGGGTAAAAACTGTTGAGAAGCCTTTTTGTCCTAGATTTGGCACTCCGGTACCGCTTGCCATGCGGTAGAAGAGAGAACAGTCTATGACTGGGGTGGCCGGGGTCTTTGACAATTTTTAGGGCCTTCCTCTGACACCGCCTGGTGTAGAGGTCCTGGATGGCAGGCAGCTTAGCCCCAGTGATGTACTGGGCCGCACGCACTACCCTCTGTAGTGCCTTGCGGTCAGAGGCCGAGCAATTGCTGGACCAGGCAGTGATGCAACCAGTCAGGATGCTCTTGATGTTGCAGCTGTAGATCCTTTTGAGGATCTCAGGACCCATGCCAAATCTTTTTAGTTTCCTGAGGGGGAATAGGCTATGTCGTGCCCTCTTCACGTGCCCTCTTTTCTCCCAGGTTTGAAGGGTGCTTTCTCCCAACTGCTGTTTTCAGATCTCTCCACAAGTTTTTAATGGGATCTAGATCTGGACTCATTGCTGGCGACTTCAGAACAGTCCAGTGTTTTGTCTTGAACCATTCCTGGGTGCTCTTTGAAGTGTGTTTGGGGTCATTGTCCTGCTGGGAGACCCATGACCTTTGACAGAGACCAAGCTTTCTGGCACTGGGTCCGACATTGCGCTCCAAAATGCCTTGGTATTATCCTGATTTCATGATGCCATGTACACGTTTAATGCACCAAGTGCCAGAGGCAGCAAAGCAACCCAAAACATGAACCTCCTCCATGTTTGACTGTAGGGAAAGTATATTTTCTTTGAAGGCTTCATTTTGTTTTCTGTCAACATAAAGATGGTGTGCTTTACCAAAAAGCTCTAATTTGGTCTCATTTGTCCACAGGATAAGGATTTTGGCATGTTCAGGTGTGTTTTGGCAAATTGCAGTCAAGCTTTCTTATGTCTCTCTCTCAGCAGTGGGGTCCTCCTGGGTCCCTTACCTTATAACCCCCTTTCATTGAGTTGGAGACGGAAGGTGCGAGTTGAAACTGTCATACCATGTGTCTGAAGGTCAGCTTGAATCTGTGTGGCAGTTGATCAAGGAGCTTTCTCCACCATTCAAACAATCTTCTGCTTGGCTACAGTGGCAATGGCCTTTAACTTCTTGTTAACATTATGTACAGTGGAAACAGGAACATCAAGGTCTCTGGAGATGGACTTGTAGCCTTGAGATTTTCAATGCTTGGCTACAATCTTGTGTCTGACCTCCACAGATAATTCTCTGGTTTTCTTTCTTTGCAGTATACAGTGACACAAACAGGAGAATAAGTCCTTTTCTCTATTCAAACTGGTTGAATGAGTGATTTTCATATTGCAGGCACCTGCAACTCACCACATGTGAGTTCAATTCCAAAGTAAAGGAGAATCCCCTGCATGAAACTGCATAACCTGCATAACTACTTCTAGAAGGTGCCAATAATATTGTCTGGGCCATTTTATGATTTCTTTGTGCAATAAGCTAACATTTAGTAAATTATTCAGACTTTTTGGTTTTGTTCAACTGCAACCAAAGACATACATATGTGGATACCAAAATATTTGTTAATTTCAACACAACAGTTTTCTGGAAGAAATGGTGCAAAATTTGCAAGGGTGACAATATTTTTTTTAGGTACTCTTTGCCTGGTACAGTCAGAGTGTACCCCCTCTGCAAAATACCATTGACAGATCTTTTTGTAAATAATGATGATAAAACGTGTGATAAAAATGAAGAAATAACAAACCTGAGGGGGCACCTGCCCTTGTGCCCCCTATGGACATGACGTCACTAACTGTAATGACAAAGTCCCTCATCCAGAACATCACAGCACACCACTAGAGATGGCTCTCTCAAGGTGATGTGATTTAAAAGGAATCCCAGCTCCACTGCCGTTGTGCCTTTGACCAAGGCACTTAACCCCAAAAATTGCTCTAACTGCACTGCACCGCTGCTGACCCTGTTCCCCATTGGTGTGTGTGCTGGTTAATTAAGGCAGAGAACGAATCTCTGTTTCTAACCAAATGGAAAATAAAGTATCTATCCAGTTCTATTCTCTTACACTTAATTGCTGTTCATCTTGAATAATTTCACAATACCTCTGATTTACAGTTCGAAACAGACTATCGAAAATTGCACAGGAAATAAACGGTTAATAGCACATGTTGTCCTGAGGTTCAGGACTGCGATGTCAGGCGCCTCTGAATCTAGCTGACGCCAGTGGAAGAGACCGGCGGGAGAAGCGCGCTCTTTAGACTACAGAAGCCTCGCGGGAAAAGCAGATAATTCATCCATTTACAGTTAATTCCGGATGCCTGTCTGAAAATGAAGGTGAGTGTTTCAAAAGAAATCTGTCATCATGTCTTTCTGTTACAAGGGTATTATTTGTCATAGATAGTGAAAGTAGCTTTAGAAGTAAACGAATGACAGGTAACAAACCGAAGAGCTCAGCCTTCACCGTCGCCATATCCATTTCTGTTTGTGTTGCTAAGCAATAGCTGAATCCGTCTCTGCTACTGGTATCCTACTTTCGCAAACTGGTAGCCTACTTTTTGACTGTTTCGTTATTGAGTTGTTATTTTGTTCTAAGAAACATCACACAGCCTGGGTATAGTTGAAATATTGTAGTGAACTCAAACCAAAATGCAATGAGGAGTAAAATTATTATATGTAATTTAGATATGTTATTTTCTTTGAGCCTGGCAGAAAGTCTTAATGTTTTTGGATAATTGATATGCTAGATTGAATGACAGAGCAATTCCAAGGTAATGCTGAGACTTAGATTTTTCACTTTAAAATGTAGGCTATGTCAAACAAAAAAACTATGATTGCAAAGTTAAAGAAACCATACAACTCTATGCACAATGGACTACTTTTATTAATTACCACTGAACATTTTACCAAAGCACATGTACTTGAACAGTGCAGATGCAAAGTTTGGTAACAGAATGAAGATTTGTGCTGTTTGTTCCATCATTCCTTTACCAAACTTTGCATCTGCACTGCAAGAGCATTGTGAAGACTGCATACAGGAGCAGGGCTTTTCTCTCTCAACCCAATGAAGTCAAGCAAGTTGCTGTTTCAGTATTGTCTGTGAACTCGGCATTGAGAAGTGCTCAGCATTTGACACTGTCATTGGTGTGGAGTGGGTGAGATTCCAGGGATTAAGGCTTGCTGATGTTCACAGTAATCTTGCCCTCCTGGCACTGCCTGACCTTGCAACTGCTGTTTTTTATTTTACAGTGTCTGGGTTACTTGGGACCATGGAGCTGAGCAAACACAAGACGATGATTACTGTCACCACAATCACATGCATAGAGAAGACAGTTCTGGCCAAGAACAGAACAAACACAGGCATAGACCCTAATGCTTAGTGAGGAAAGGTGCCGTATTGTCCTGTACTGTACTGAGACTCAGGCCTGTGACACAGAGCAATTCCATTATTCATCTCCTGGCCACTGTGAAGCCAGGAAGGTTGGAGAATTATGAGTCAGAATGGAAGAGAAAAGAGAACTGTCACTCTATAAATCCCTCAGCCTGTAAACTCACTGGGACATTTTTATTTTCTCTCTAATTTTCGGTATTTTGCATTTTAAATGACAGTTTAAGTCGCAAAGACCTTTTGACTTTGTATTTTCTGCTGCTGTGTCTGAAGGAAGTCCTGCTGAGATCTGAGTTCAAGCCTGGGGTGTAATTGAAAAGGGAGCGCATCTAAGGCTGAGCCCTGTTCATTGTATTTCTTTTTTACCCACCCCCTTATCTCAGCTGTCAAGAGGGAGGATTCTCTTATAAGTTACCCGAAGCCACAGAGACAGTGGTGGGAAAAGAGGGTGGGAAGAAGATAAAGGCGGAAAAGGAGGGGTGAAAGGAACAGTGAGCTGAGTGTGAGGGAGTGTGTACACACAACCCAGAGACTGAGTGACTCCTGTAACCAAGGACAAAGGTAGCAACGCATCACAACGTCACTCTCGCCCACTGAACATTCTAAAGAAAGGGGAGGCGAGCACTCCGACTCTGAATCAACAGTCTCCCATTATTCAGTTCTGAGCCCCTGGGGTTGGAGTGATTGCCCTGGAGTGCTGAAGTCTGGGCACATCTTGGCCACATCCAAAGTGGACTGCACTGAACAGAAGCCTGGTGGGTGGATGGAGTTAAATTCTCTGCCAGAGTTTACTGTTCTCTTATTTCAGTGGTATAATTGCATTGCTTTCTTTAACTGGCCCATATTTGCATGTTTGACCAGCGAGGACTGAGGAGAAGACTGAGAGGGGTGTTCAGTGTGTGTCAAGGTGGAGCTGGAGGAGGCGTGGAGGAGTAACCCAAGGCAGTGAGGACAAAGGTACCCACCATGGGAAAATCAAACAGCAAGCTCAAGCAGGAGGTGGTGGAGGAACTCACCAGGAAGACCTACTGTGAGTGGCCTTTTTTTTTAATGTTATATCTTTTTTCAACTGGACTGAGATAGGATGTGGATTGTATAAAATGCAAATATTTTATGTTGGGATAACAAAATCATTGTAACATGGATTAATAAATAACCTATAATAATACATGCCTATTTCATAACTATGTAACAGCATTAAAACAGCATTATAAGAGCACTGAACCAAGTCTGATTTAGTGCTGGTGAATTTTCTAGTGTATTTTATGATGAGCAATATTGAATAAAATACTAAATGTGTACCTCATATGACCTGGTTTCCATGTAGCCTGTATAAGACATCTAGGCTTCTGTTTCTCTTAATCCTCAGAAACAACAGCACAAATTAAAGGCCCAATGCAGCTGTTTTATATCAATATTAAATCATTTCTGGGTAACAATTAAGTACCCTACTGTAATAGATGTATATTAACATGGGCAAAAATAGCTTTTTAAAAAACTATTTCTCAAGCAAGAATTTTGCTAGGACTGTCTGGGAGTGGTCTGCGTGGGGAGGGGAAAACTGAAAACTAGCTGTTATTGGCAGAGAGGTTTGGAACCGCATGGTGATGTCACCATGGAAACTCCAGCCCATGCAAACCTGCTGATTAGAAGGTCCTGTGTAGATTGTATTTTTAACAAGCAACTATCAGGAAATAACACTTATCACATTTTTCACACTTTTACAGTATTTGTTTCATCAGCTGTTACAATATGATAAAAAACATAGGAAAACAGCAATTTTACTGCCCTGGGCCTTTAAATGTCATCTCCTCTGTGGATATAGCCTAGGCTTCATATTTTTGGCTTGCATAAATATTTCTATGGTGTCACAAATTGTGATTAGTTCAGGTCTTTGGAATCAGTCCACTGGGAAGGAGAGATATATGAATATGCAGATGGAGTTAAGACTTTGGATCAGCAATCAAGCTGGTGGTGGTTTGCCAAAAGTTATGAAATATGGGCTTGATGGAGCCTTCATACATTGCCATTAGTATGCACATTTAGGCAAAGGTCCTCAAGTAGCAGGCGAAATAACACTATTTTCATTGTGTGCAATAGGTCACTTAGCCTAAGTCAGGCAAAGTGGACTGGAGGCATTTGCATCAATAGCAAGATAATCACAATTATGTTAATTAGGATCTCTAATCACAGAATGAACATATCCACATACTGTTGAAGTCGGAAGTTTACATACACCTTAATCATCTCAACTCAACATCATTTCAACTCAGTTTTTCACAATTCCTGACATTTATTTAATCCTAGTAAAAATGTCCTGTCTTAGATCAGTTAGGATCACCACTTTATTTTAAGAATGTGAAATCTCAGGATTATAGTAGAGAGAATGATTTATTTCAGCTTTGATTTCTTTCATCACATTCCCAGTGGGTCAGAAGTTTACATGAAAATGTTATATAGGCTTGAGGTCAGGACTTTGTGATGGCCACTCCAATACCTTGACTTTGTTGTCCTTAAGCCATTTTGCCACAACTTTGGAAGTATGCTTGGGGTCATTGTCTATTTGGAAGACCCATTTGCGACCAAGCTTTAACTTCCCGACTGATGTCTTGAGATGTTGCTTCAATGTATCCACATCATTTTACTAGCTCATGATGCCATCTATTTTGTGAAGTGCACCAGTCCCTCCTGCAGCAAAGCAACCCCACAACATGATGTTGCCACCCCCGTGCTTCACGGTTGGGATGGTGTTCTTTGGCTTGCAAGCTTCCCCCTTTTTCCTCCAAACATAACAATGGTCATAATGGCCAAACAGTTCTATTTTTGTTTCATCAGACCAGAGGACATTTCTCCAAAAAGTACAATCTTTGTCCCCATGTGCAGTTGCAAACCGTAGTCTGGCTTTTTTTATGGTGGTTTTGGAGCAGTGGCTTCTTCCTTGCTGAGCAGCCTTTTAGGTTATGTCGATATAGGACTCATTTTACTGTGGATATATGATACTTTTGTACCTGTTTCCTCCAGCATCTTCACAAGGTCCTTTGCTGTTGTTCTATGATTGATTTGAACTTTTCGCACCAAAGGACTTTCATCTCTAGGAGACAGAATGCGTCTCCTTCCTGAGCGGTATGACGGCTGCGTGGTCCCATGGTGTTTATACTTGCGTACTATTGTTTGTACAGATGAACGTGGTACCTTCAGGCATTTGGAAATTGCTCCCAAGGATGAACCAGACTTGTGGAGGTCTACAATTTATTTTCTGAGGTCTTGGCTGATTTCTTTTGATTTTCCCATGATGTCAAGCAAAGAGGCACTGAGTTTGAAGGTAGGCCTTGAAATACATCCACATGTACACCTACAATTGACTCAAATGATGTCAATTAGCCTATCAGAAGCTTCTAAAGCCATGACATCATTTTCTGGAATTTTCCAAGATTTAAAGGCACAGTCAACTTAGTGTATGTAAACTTCTGACCCACTGGAATTGTGATACAGTGAATTATAAGTGAAATAATCTGTCTGTAAACAATTGTTGGAAAAATTACTTGTGTCATGCACAAAGTAGATGTCCTAACCGACTTGCCAAAACTATAGTTTGTTAACAAGACATTTGTGGAGTGGTTGAAAAATTAGTTTTAATGACTCCAACATAAGTGTATGTAAACTTCCGACTTCAACTGTAGCCATTTAAATGAAGCCGTCCATTTTGCATATAAATATTGCTTTTTGTTCCTTCAGCATTTAGAACACTAGAGTTGAAACATTCAATTTGTGCTCACAGTATTGAGTCTAGTGGTGTGGTGGTTAGCTTGTAGCATTGAATGCCAGGTGTTGGGTGGGAGTTGACAGCCAATGGCTGCCTAATGACAGTTCTGTTCACGCGGTGGGCTTCACCACACCACAACCAGGGAAGGCTGCTGTGGCAGGAGATTGAAGAGCTGAGGAAGATTTGGCTTCGTGCTGGGATGGGCTGTTTTCTGCTCTCCTTTATCCAGCTCTCTCTTCTGTTTTCTCCTCTCTCTCTCTCTCCCTCCACATCCCCTAATTGCCCTATTTGAGCAGGGAATGGAACAGTATAATTAGGATCTCATCTCCTTAGCTTTGCACAGAGGGGCACCCAGCCTTTTCTCCCAGCATGAACACTCCCTTACCCCGCTCTCGTCTAATTTAGACACCCTATCATTTCTCCCCTCATTCCATCTCCTTTTCTTTCTGATTCTTCTTCTCCCTCTCCTGTTGAGAGGCTTAAATATTCTTCCTCTAACTTATAAATCATATCCTTTCTTCCTTTCTCATTGGAAGTTGTTTTCCTTGATCAATTTTGAGCCCAGGAAGTTATGGCCTGTTTTCAGTGCCATAATAAAATATTAAAAGAAGCTGGCTTACCCTACTGTCCTGTCCAAGGCACACACCCAAATTAGAGGAGGAGCACCGTCTGTGCGTTAACAATTTCAGGATGCAGTTCTGGAGATTGTGTTTTTTTTTTTTTTGCATCTAAGGTAATTTGACAGCCAGTCAAGTAAATCTCATAAGCAACGTTTTTACTCCTATTGCCAACCTCACTTTGATCCAATGTCAAGTTTGAGACATTCTCTTTTGACACTTCAAAGTAAAAGCCTATCTATAATTATACCAGTCTTACACATTTGATTGTGCGGGCAGAAAGCAGAGATACTTCCTCTGCTTGCCATTTTCTATTAGCTATTTCAATTTGCCAATTTAACAAGCATTTAATATTGCATGTTATGGCTTAAAACATACCCATATTTTAATGTAGGGGGCCACAGTTTAGCCTACTGTACCTAAAACTGAACAAGCCTAAATGGTTTTCCAAATGACTGGTCTGATATCATATGGAAAGAGGAATCCCAGTCAAATAACTTGAGGATGTAATAGGTGTTTTTGTTAGCCGTCAGACTCAGCTCAGAGGTTTATACTGACAGAGTGCAAGCTGGATGTGAGTAGGCCTGCAGGGCAAATGAGCTGCTAGCCCTGGCCTCACTGCTCTCCTCCCTCCTCATACGCTGATTGTATTACTGCCCATTGCCTTTGACTGAGTTACATAATCAAACTTGATTAAATCTCAGCCATGGTGAATTGCCTAGATTTTTGGACGGCATTGACTTTTGAGGCCAATTTAATGGCTTGCCTGACAGTCGTGAGATTGACTCTATAATTTATGAATATGTCACATGATAATTCTCTGCAAAGAGCTGAGCAAAGCAGTTATGTACATGTGGGCATAGGCTATACCCTCAGTGGAAATTGGTTGCATCATGTCTCTTTACTGCTCTTATACCTACTGCACCAGTCAGCCACAATACTGGACAATGATTCTGGTTCTAAATAGGCTAATAAAAATATTGTAACTAGTCTGTTAAAACCTCTACGGGATCGGTGTCCCCTCTACGGGACGCTGAGCTAACGTGCGCTAATGTGATTAGCATGACGTTGTAAGGAACAAGAACATTCCCCAGGACATAGACATGTCTTATATGGGCAGAAAGATCAAATGTAGCATAGTTTTGTTTGATAAAATCTATTTTTATATTCAAATGTAGGAACTGGGTTCTACAGTTTGAACCCCTGCTGTGTATGCACATGTCTTTTCTGTAGGGAAGCTAATTATCCATCATTTATGACATTCCTGGGAGTGTAATTTTTAAAATGTATTACCATATCATTTTTGTATGTTATCTATAGTTATGTACTTGAAAATGTATCAATTGACCAATTCAGCACATTTGGGTAGACTTGATACAACATTTTGAACAGTATGGTTCATTGGATCAGTCTAAAACTTTGCACATACACTGCTGGCATCTAGTGGCCAAAATCGAAATTGCGCCTAGACTCCTAAGTGATATAATGGCCTTTCTCTTGCATTTCAATTGGAACAAAAAAATAGGAAACACATCTTTTTCTTTGTATTATTTTTTACCTGATCTAATGTGTTATATTCTCCTACATTAATTTCACATTTCCACAAATTCAAAATGTTTCCTTTCAAATGGTATCAAGAATATGCATATCCTTGCTTCAGGTCCTGAGCTACAGGCAGTTAGATTTGCGTGTCATTTTAGGCGACAATGTGGAAAAAAGGGTCCAATATTTAAGAGGTTATTAAGAGAGAACAAATCGCCTGGCTGAGTCATTCTCACGAAACTGACAATTGACCCCATTATGCTCAAGTGTAATTTTTCCATAACTTTTCTTTAGAATCATTGAGATTAGGATCAGTACTTATCTATTTAATAATAATAATAATAATAATGTTTTTTTTTATCAGATATTATGTATTTTACCACCATTTCCACAACTACCAACACAAAAATGGTCATTACCGCAACAGTTTTCAAAGTCCCAAAAAGTAATAAACAAATCAATTTCTAATATTTTTTTACATTGCTCCCCTAATCAGAATAAAAATATAAAACATGTATTTCGTATTTTATCTCATTGCCATAACACACAACCTTTTTTTTTTTACTTTGTTTTGGTCATAATAATTTTTGTATACATGTCATTTTTTAAATTTTTATTATATGTAGACACATTTGAATAAAGAACAAAAGTCACATTAAGCAAAATTGTTAAAGTACAGTGCATTTGGCAAGTATTCAGACCTCTTGACTTTTTCCACATTTTGTTACGTTTCAGCCTTATTCTAAAATGTATTAAATTGTTTTCCCCCCTCATCATTCTACACACAATACCCCATAATGACAAAGCAAAAATAGGTTTTTAGAAATTAAAAAAATGGAAATATCACATTTACATAAGTATTTTAGACCCTTTACTCAGTACTTTGTTTAAGCACCTTTGGTAGCGGTTACAGTCTCGAGTCTTCTTGGGTATGACACTACAAGCTTTACACACCTGTATTTGGGGAGTTTCTCCCATTCGTCTCTGCAGAGCCTTTCAAACTGTCAGGTTGGATGGGGAGCGTCGCTGCACAGCTATTTTCAGGTCTCTCCGGAGATGTTTGATCGGGTTCAAGTCCAGGTTCTGGCTGGGTCACTCAAGGACATTCAGAGACTAGTCCCGAAGCCACTCCTGTGTTGTCTTGGCTGTGTGCTTAGGGTCGTTGTCCTGTTGGAAGGTGAAACTTCGCCCCAGTCTGAGGTCCTGAGCGCTCTGGAGCAGATTTTCATCAAGGTTCTCTCTGTACATTTTTATCAAGGTTTCTCTGTTCATCTTTCCCTCGATCCTGACTAGTCTCCCAGCCCCTGCTGCTGAAAAACATCCCCACAGCATGATGCTGCCACCACCGTGCACCATAGGGATTGTGCCAGGTTCCTCCAGATGTGACGCTTGGCATTCAGGCCAAAGAGTTCAATCTTAGTTTCATCAGAGCAAAGAATCTTGTTTCTCATAGTCTGAGAGTCCCTTATGTGCCTTTTGGCAAACTTCAAGTGGGCTTTCATGTGCCTTTTACTGAGGAGTAGCTTCCGTCTGGCCACTCTACCATAAAGGCCTGATTGGTGGTGCTGCAGAGATGGGAAAACCTTCCAGAAGGACAACCATCTCCACAGAGGAACTCTGGAGCTCTTTCAGAGTGACCATCGGGTCACCTCCCTGACCAAGGCCCTTCTACCGGGATTAATCAGTTTGGCCGGACAGCCAGCTCTAGGAAGAGTCTTGGTGGTTCCAAACTTCTTCCATTTAAGAATGATGGAGGCCACTGTGTTCTTGGGGACCTTCAATGCTTCAGACATTTTTTGGTACCCTTCCCCAGATCTGTGCCTCGACACAATCCTATCTCGGAGCTCTATGGACAATTCCTTCGACCTTTTTGCTTGGTTTTTGCTCTGACATGCACTGTCAACTGTAGGACCTTGTATAGACAAGTGTGTTCCTTACCAAATCATGTCCAATCAATTGAATTTACCACAGGTAGACTCCAATCAAGTTGTAGAAACATCTCAAGGATGATAAATGGAAACAGGATGGACCTGAGCTCAATTTCGAGTCTCATAGCAAAGGGTCTGAGTACTTATGTAAATAAGGTATTTAAGTGTTTTTATTTTTTATCAAATTTTCTAAAATGTCTAAAAACCGGTTTTCGCTTTGTCCTTATGGGGTATTGTGTGTAGATTGATGATGGAAAAAAGTATTTAATCCATTTTAGAATAAGGCTGTAACGTAAAAAATGTGGAAAAGGGGAAGGTATCTGAATACTTTCTGAAATTACTGTATATGTTTTATTTTTCCTAATATTTCCTAAATATTGGTGCGTTACGGTAATGATGAGCAGGTTTCAAAGATGAGATTGCATGTTTCTGTAGTGAGTGTTGCATAGTTTGCCATTGAAAAACGACTGATCTCTATAGACGGGTTGGTTGTTTAGCAACAAAACGTGTGTACACAGCTATGGGGCAAAACAGACGGGGTTGACTTAGATTGTTGACAACATGTAAGCTATATTTCATCTCCATTGTTTATTGAAAACAAAAATACATTTTCACAATGAGCACTTGTTGTCTCTCAAATGCATTGTTACAGTTGTTGGTTAGCTAGCTAGTGAATTTTAGCCATATTAGCATTGACATGAAATCAGTCAAAACACCTCAAAACAAGACATGGTATCAAGAACAAGATGAAACGAGCTGAAATTAGCCACCTACAATCCCCACATGGCAGTTTCTTGTAATTCTTTCTAGCAATCTGACCATCCAGAATCACAACAACACGTTGACTTCTTCCCAATGAAAGCGCGCACATCGTTTTCATGACGTTGTCAGCTAACCCATCTCAAAGATTCAGTAACTCAATATATCATCAAAGTGTGTCATTGTTAATCCCAAATGACTTGTATAATACAGCAATTACTGATCTTAATGCAATTGACAAAAATAACCCTTATTTCAGTATAGGTATAAGTACTGTAATTACATGCATGTATTTTTAATAAGTCAAAAGTGGACACATTTTATTTTACAATTTATCCAAGGTCTTTACTGGTAATATTGGTGTGATTGTTATATTAAGACGTGGATATTTTTGGTTATAAGGTATTTTTGATGTATATCTGGGTTGAATAAGATCCTATGGGCAAACGGCATAACACAATATGAGATATGGACCAAATATTTATGATATCCAACAACAAAATAGGTAAGTGTGAAAACAGGTACACATGTCAAAATTTAGTATATCCTCCTTTAATTAGTGGGGTTGATCTTTGCTGGATCACAAACTGTCGATTATGGCCTAAAGAAAATTAAATGGAGTTTATACACCCCATATTTCTTGATAAACCCTACTTAATCAAATAACTGTTTTTATAAAAATGTTTTTCATGAAATTTGATGGTATTTGAAGGAAACCAGATCAAAGTATTATGACCAAAGTATGAAAAATGACTTGCTTTTACATTACATTTACATTTACGTCATTTAGCAGACGCTCTTATCCAGAGCGACTTACAAATTGGTGCATTCACCATTGATAACATTTGATCATAAAGTTACTGGTCCCCCTCCCCCATGTCAAACACATAGATTAATTATTGAGGGGACAAGGTGACATCAACTTAACTCTCATTTAATTACACCAATGGTAACATGATATTCTTTTACTTAATTGAAATAAGTACTGCCTTGTAACCAACATCGGAGAAAACGTGTTTCCAGAGGGACGTGGTTTACATAGCTAGATAGCTACTCTACCGGTGCCAGAATTTGACTGTAGGATGTCAGCAAAACCCTATTCATCTATAACAAAGATACTTACAATAAGCTCCCTGCCAACTAAGCCTGTCTTTTCAAACTTCCTGGTAGTTAGCCATGAGAGAGAAAGTACTTTTCAGAATGACTATTCAGGACCTTCCCATTTAAGTAGTGGTCCTAGTAAATAAACAAAATTACCAACACAGCACATCCAAATTAAGGTTCTCATTTCCGAAACAGACCTAAAAATGGTGGGTAATGAGAAATTTGTGTTTCGGTAATGAGACCTCCTAAACTCAATCTGCAAATAATAGAAGACAGATGAGTCAGCAAACAATTGACCACATCACTAAAGCCCATTCATGCCACCATGTTGGTAAGTTAATGGTTCTCTGACTTTTCCCCAATTTCAGATTTTTTGCCATTTTAATAATGAGAAGGCCAAGTGGGGTAAAGGGGTTGTTTGAGAATAAGAACCTCACTCTGAAGGCATATAAGTGAATAGATTAATTTGTGCTTACCTAAGGACTACTCCTCTAGATGATGCATCATGGGTGAATAACATTTTATTTAAAAACTGGTTGGAGTTTTACGGGAACTTAAGCGTTGAGACACGTCCACAGACAGTGTTTTTATAAATATTATAGTTTAATGTAAACGTAAACTAGTATTCCGTTTTTATGATTTATGGAAAAACTAAAGCAACATATTTTGTGTTTTATTCAAACAAGTTAGGTTTTTCTACGATGAAATTGTCACCAGATCTCAACCCAATTGAACACTTATGGGAGATTCTGGAGCGGTGCCAAAGACAGCGTTTTCCACCGCCATCATCAACAAAACACCAAATTATGGAATTTTTCATGGAAGAATGGTGTCGCATCCCTCCAATAGAGTTCCAGACACTTGTAGAATATTTGCCAAGGTGCATTGAAGCAACGCCCTATTAAGACACTTTATGTTGGTGTTTCCTTTATTTTGGCAGTTACCTGTATTTATTAAGCAAAATACCCAAGAAAACAACACTGCATCAGGCAATGTAAATAAATAGCCTATCCTTTGCTCTACATGACAAGCTTCATTAAAATTTTGAATTAACTACTTAGTGGTGAAATGGCACTGTCTAGGTTACTGTTGAATGAAAGAGGAAAATTAAGAGAATGGTTTCTTTTTTTTTTGGTCTTTAAAATGAGGCAATCTTTCCCCAAAGGATATTTGTTTGAGCGTGTAGGCGGAAAGGCGGACACCTACTCTCAATTATATCATCCCTCTCCCTTTCCACTGGGAACTCATTCACTCACTGGCATGAGCTTGTACTTGGAAGGTTACAGGTATTCCTGGACATGACCTTTGCACATTCACTGTGTAAGGTTCAGGTAATATGATAGTTGTGACTATTCAAACCTATGAATTATTCCCTCCACAGACTGGATAAAGTCTTGCAGGACTCTATATATGATTTTTTTTTTCATCCAACCAATATGGTGACAACAACATTATGACCTGTGGCAGAGGGAACAGCAAAATATAGCCTGTGAACATTTAGTTTGTTGTATTGTGTGTAGTGCCTTAAGTAGCATCCTGTATAGAGAAAGCTACCTGTCTGTCCGAAGAACCACTGCTATGAGCAGTGTACCTTCAGAACGCCGTCACAGGACCCCCAGGTTTTCAGCCCTTGTTTTAGAGAGTATGCCCCAGGGTTCAGATTGTGAAAGGAGAACCATGAGAGAGTAGTTGATTAGATACTGGCAGATAATAATGCTGCTTGTGTGGGCATGATAACATGTCTCGTTACCCAAGCCACTCACCTTCCTGCTGAGTGACCTCTCTCTCTCTCTCACACACACAATGTGCTAAATTGACCTTTGAAATAATAATAATGATGTGGTCCTTGGGAGCAATGCAGCAGATTTGTGAATTCCATAGCTTCAGGTGTGATGAATCATTCGGTTTGTTAACAATATGTACGGAATTACACATTCCTCAGGGTGGTTCCAAATTGAGAAACCCCAGTGAAATCATAATTTAAATAGACAGCACTATTAATAATATGCTTTCAAGCCAGATACACTGTCAGTCCAAGCTGTACAGTCATGGGAATCTGTGATTTTCAACTGCCAATGGATTTGCCAAGTCATCTTAATGGTCTGATACATGGTACATTAGTTTGTCTCTTGCTAAAAACAGTTTCTTTTTTTCTTACAGTTACAGAGAAAGAGGTGCAACAGTGGTAAGTACATCATTTTAAATGACCCTCCAAATCTCCTTCTCCACACTTTGTATTTTACCCCTCTTCTCCCAAAAATTCTTCTAACCTATGCATTGCCCCTAGTCCTCAAATAGACTCAAATAGAACTGTAGCTGCCCATGTGGGTGATATTGACTGAGTCACCTGCAACATATGTTGTCTACTACATTTGGCAGATGTTCTTGTGTTAATGCCAGGTGCTCCAGGGGCCAGCTAAAGGCTGACTGCAGTCTGCAGGGCCACTGTGACTGGTCTGAACCTGAAGAGTAGGTCTGCTGCTCTGGGGGCTGAGAGCAGTGACTAGGGTGTGAGCTGGCTGGGCTGGTGGCCAGGAGCTTCCTGGGTTGTTGACTCATGTCTGACTGATGCTCCAACTCTGCAGCTGGGTATTAAGGCTTTTCTACAGAGGGAGTATTTCACTTTATATAGCCCTCTGATTAAATCCTCAATTTGATAGATCCGTGGCACACAGATATTGCTTCTGAGGTGAAATCCATGGGAAAAGTATTTAAGTAGGCTAGATAGTATAGTTCTACTGCAAAGTTAATTTCTCACACATTGCCTTGGAGACAGATGAGTTCTGAAAATAGAATGACTTTGAAGCCTGATAATAGTGAGACAGAGTGACTTTGGAGTCTGTCTGATAACACTGATACAAACACCTCCGTGATCTAATCCCTGCGCCTCCCAAGCCTTCTGGGGCTATTTTCAAGAGGGACTTCTGATAACAACAAAAAAATCGCTAGGTGCAAAGAGCATTCTACACTCTTTTGTGTTACTATAGCTCATAGCATTCCCTCCATGAGATTGTGGGCGTATCATCAGATTGCACCTTAAATGTGTTTCAGAGAGGGTAGCCGTATTATCATGTATTGCTCTCTGGCCTCCCACTACTCTCAGACTGCACTTAACCTACTGGCTTTGTGACTAAATAGGCCTACATGAACACAGACACCTCTCAAACCAGCCATGTCACAGATTTCCTACAGAGTCAGGGATTGGTGATATTGTTGAGGATGAAATCAAATCAAAGTTTATTGGTCGCATGCACAGTTTAGCAGATTGTCACGAATACGCAGGTAGTCAGGAAGCAGGTGCAGAAGGAGAGTTAAAAACAATGATTAAAGGCAAATTAACAAAACAGAAGATGGGTACTGAACACGAAAGCAAACCAATACTGCCTGATGACTGAGGCTACTGACGGCCAAATAAAGGGAGAGTAATCAAGGTGATGATGAAGTCCAGGTGTGTGTAATAATGGGGAGCAGGTAGGCGTAATGATGGTTGCCAACATCGGGGGTTAGTAGACCGGCGACGTCGAGCGCTGGAGTAGGCGTGACACATGTTATAGCGTGAGCAGCAAAATGCTTATGTTACTAGCTCCTAACAATGCAGTAAAATGTCAAACAAGTACACATATAAATACAAATAAAATAAAAATGCACGATCACCCCAATTAAATATAATATATACTGAGTGTACAAAACATTATGAACACGTGCTCTTTCCATGACAAAGACTGGCCAGGTGAATCCAGGTAAAAGCTATGATCCCTTATTGATGTCACTTGTTAAATCCACTTTAATCAGTGTAGATGGCCAGGTCGCAATTGTAAATGAGAACTTGTTCTCAACTTGCCTACCTGGTTAAATAAAGGTGAAATAAAAATAAATAAAAGATGAAGGGGAGGAAAAAGGCTAAAGAAGGATTTATAAGCCTTGAGACAATTGAGAAATGGATTGTGTATGTGTGCCATTCAGAGGGTGAATGGGCAAGACAAAATATTTAAGTGCCTTTGAACAGGGTATGGTAGCAGGCACTGGTTTGTGTCAAGAACTGCAACGCTGCTGGGTTTTTCACGCTCATCAGTTTCCAGTGTGTATCAAGAATGGTCCGCCACTCAAAGGACATCCAGCCAACTTGACACAACTATGGGAAGCATTGGAGTCAACATGGGCCAGCATCTCTATGGAACGCTTGAGACACCTTGTAAAGGCCATGCCCCGATGAATTGAGGCTGTTCTGAGGGCAAAAAGGGGGGGTGCAAGTCAATATTAGGAAGGTGTTATTAATGTTTTGTACACTCAATGTATATGTCATTTAGCAGACGCCTTTAAGAGACTTAGTCATGATTGCATACATTTTACGTATGGATGGTGCCGGGAATAGAACCCACTACCCTGGCATTACAAGCACCCTGCTCTACCAACTGAGCTACAAAGAACCTGATATGCTTATCAACCAGGCTCAAATGTTGCTGCTGCCCCCTGGGGAAATGGCGTGTGGAAGTGTAACCTGGATAGTGTTTGTCTATGGCCTAATACTAACCCCCCCCCAAATTTAAAAAAAGTATAAAACCATTGTCAACAATATCTATTTCCAGTCACAAAACTAAAACCATTAAATTGCCAAAAGTCTCTGACTTCACCAAACTAAGGGACAACCTGTAACCTCTCCGGTTCTAAACTGATAGACCAACTCCATTTGCTCGGCCCATGGTCACAAGCACCAAGCCCCATCTGATATGTAGACAACAATGAGAGACTTGGAGCACTCAATGGAGGGGAACTGTTGGCCATATCCTCCTCACTTAACAGAAGACACACTAGGCTTACATCCTGCAGGAACTGTCAACCGCTCCTCAACAACAGGAAGTGACAACACCGGTGGATCTGGCTTCTCCACCAACCTCACTTCTTCAAGCTCCTGATTGTCATCACAAGACACAGCCGTGTCAACCTGCAAAACCCAGACCGGTCTTCCAGCGAATCCTCACAACATGACTGGAAATAATCTTCTCCGTACCATAGCTCCATGAGAAATGTGTCAGCTAAATCAAAACCTGACACCCAAACAACCTCACGGTCAGCCTGTTGAGGAACCACAACCTCCATTACTTTGGCAAAGAATGTGTCAGCTAAAGGAACAAAACTGACAAACTGACTTCAACAGATCACTCGGGGGAACCAACTTATTTCGCAGACACAACCTAGTGGCTCAGTAGCACTCAACCCAACAAAGAACGTCTCCCCTAAATGTACACCTGAATGAACCTCAAGGGTGCCCTACATCACATATCTCTGCCCAGGTCTCAGCTAGAGACACACAAGAATCACCTTCCTCACTAGGGAAAACCATTTCCTGGGAACCACTAGTTTGGAAAAGAAGTCCCCACACAAATCATCCTCCTCCCTATCTGGTTTGCATTCTTCTGACCCTAAGTAACTGCACACACTGGGGATACCTCAAAACGCTCCTTGAGAGACTCCACCCCTTACACACCTGACCTTTCACTGGGGTTAAACTAGCTCATCTAGCTCAAACCTGATCACTTGGGGAAACTAGCCCATTGCTCTGATCACTGGTGAAATCTAGATTATTAACAAGACTGTCAACACAAACTTTCTACCCTCTATACTGTCCTTCATTTATCTGCTCTTTCAAGAGTGCTATTTCCTGTTCTAGCCTCGCAATTTCCAACAAGTCTACCTTCTGAATGCTATCCACCAGAACCGCACTTCTGCCACCGCACTTCTTGTTAGCATGAGAGAACCTCAATCTGAAAACCTCAACCAACTATCCTTTGCACAAAACACTGCTGGCTCAAATGCCCCCATGGACAAAATCAGTACGCTAATCAGAACAAATAAATCCACTCACAAAAGTCACAGTTAGCACTAGCTCACCGCTAACCAACCAATACATCCACGCACTCCAAGCCCATAGAGATAACCACTTCTATCAGGCAAAAACCTAACCAGCACGCCATGCTCAAATTCTACAAACCATAGCCACAGTTAGCCACTAGCCTAGCAGTAACACAACTTGATTTACCACAGCTACACACTATAGCAACCTTTAGCCACTACCCTAGTGCTAACACAAACACATGTGCCACATAGCCCTCCAGACTACAAACTGGGAAATGTAATCCTGCAAATAGCGCCAAAACAGCTATCAAAACCATAGCCAAAAACATTCAACACAAAATGTTCCAGCCCACGGGCAAAACACCTCATCAGCCCTACCGTAGTTAATGATTACCAGCTGCAAACTACATTCGCAGGCGTGACCACACCAAATATTTCTGTTGACCAACACCATCAGCTATCTTGGTAGCCAGCAACCTGAAGCTCACACCTGCACTGCTGACAACATCACCTAGCATGCTAGCTTGACACAAACACCTGCTACAAACTTTATCAACAGATGCACAGCCACACCATACCAGTTCAAACCACCCGGACTAACATCACAAATGCCAACATGTGTTAATATTTATCCCGGACTAGCCCCCATCTGTTAGGACACCAATCACTAGCCTACGGATATTGTTGCACTCACTTTGTCTAGGGGTCTTAGGACTAGTTATGTGGTCTGTAACCTGAATGAATATGTGCATTTATGTGAGAAAAAATATTCCATTTTATTTGGAATGGCAAGCCAGCCAAAATTAAAAGGGCCTATTTATATAATTAATATGAATTCGGAGGGCAGAAATGATTCAATACTAAAGCATTAGACCTCTCACTAAAGGCGTCAGTCATACAAAAGTTATACTTAAATCCGAACTGGTTCTCTAGCAAATTAGTAAGAATGTCTCACCCCATGTTCAAGAATGGCCTTTTTCCCTTTATTCAGATTTCAACTGCTCACTTTCGGTTATTTGATAATGAAATCATCTCCAAAAAATAGTTATTTTTTAAACAAGCCATAGAAAGTTGGTTGGAATTTAAGTTTAATCCACCAGAAAAGACAGAACAAATAATACAACAAATATTGTGTTTAAACTCAAATACACTAATTGATTATTTTTTTTAAAACTATTTTTTGATAAAATGTTTAAAGAAATGTATAATCTTTGTAGATTATATCATAAATAGGACTTGTGGAGTTGTGTCACACATGCAGCTAACACAAATATATGGAAATGTCTGCTCTACCCAAAATTACAACCAACTAATTGCAGCATTACCCACAAAAATGGAAGAGGCAAGTGGAAGGGGGAAAAGTAAGGAACTTGTCTGTCGGCCCTGCATTAAAGACCAAAATTGGTTAAAGAAAATTGTGATAAATAAAATATATCCCAGTTTAATTTAAGGACCCAAAAATTGACAGCTGTGCCATTTAGATTGCGAAATAGTTGGGAGGAGATTTTCGATGTGCTGATTCCATGGCACATGGTTTATGAATTGACACGCAAAATGACACCGGTTTCAAAACCTTTATTTTTAAAAAAAAATTTACTTTCAATTTCAATTATTATAGAAAATTCTTGCAACCAATATAATGTTTTATATATGGAGGATACAACCTTCCCAGCTCTGCAGATTTTGCTGTGAGGAGGCAGAGTCATTAGATCATTTATATTGGTACTGTCCATATGTAGCTTGTTTTTGGTCACAGGTCCAGGAATGGCTGAAGAATTGCAACATTTACCTGGAGCTAATGCTGCAGATACACTGTAGCAATACTGGGTGATTTGAAAAGTCAGTCAATTAATCAATAATATACTTTAAGCAAAAATGTTAATCTTTAATTTACAATCTGTAGAAACTATGAGAATAGAAAGGTTCAGAACTTTTTTGAAGCATCACAGCACAGTTGAAAAATATATGGATGGTGATAAGAGACAGATGGGAGGGGTTGAATGGAGCTGAAGGGTGGGACTGATATCAACAAGATAACAGATGTAAAATATACTGTGTCTGTAAAATGTATATAGGTTCAAAACTTTTGTGAAATAGCACAGTTAAAAATATATGGCAAATAGAAATCAAACTGGATGGACATCAGAAATAGAGGAAGACCAGGACTAAAAACAAACAAAACTATTGTAAAATGGATTGTGACTGTAAAATGTATATTGCATGTATAAGCTGGAAGTAGAAGCTTACTCCAATTAGGGGAGAGGTGGTAGGGTTTGTGGGAAATAATAAAGGAAAATATATTTTATAAAGATATACACTGCTCAAAAAAATAAAGGGAACACTTAAACAACACAATGTAACTCCAAGTCAATCACACTTCTGTGAAATTGTCACAAGTATTGCCGTGTTGAATGGAGGACCAATACGCAGCAGGAATGTGGATGCTCATCTTTTAATTATAAAGAATGAAGCGTACACAAAAAACAAGAAAGACGAATGACAGTTTTACATGCTAACTCCAGAATGCTTAGCAGTGCAAAATATAACTACCCACAAATGACAAACCAAACACACACCTACTTATAGGACTCCCAATCAGAGGCAACTAGAAACACCTGCCTCCAATTGAGAGTCCAGCACCCAAACCTACACATAGAAAAACTAACCTAGGACATACTATTTCAGAAACATACACCCAAAACCCAGGAACACATAAATAACACACCCCTCTAAACCACACACAAAAAAAAACACCATACAAAACAAACATACCTCTGCCACGCCCTGACCAAATATAATACAAATAATACCTAAATACTGGTCAGGACGTGACAGAAATCAAACTGTCCACTTAGGAAGCAACACTGATTGACAATAAATTTCACATGCTGTTGTGCAAATGGAATAGACAACAGGTGGAAATTATAGGCAATTAGCAAGACACCCCCAATAAAGGAGTGGTTCTGCAGGTGGGGACCACAGACCACTTCTCTGTTCCTATGCTTCCTGGCTGATGTTTTGGTCACTTTTGAATGCTGGCGGTGCTTTCACTCTAGTGGTAGCATGAGACGGAGTCTACAACCCACACAAGTGGCTCAGGTAGTGCAGCTCATCCAGGATGGCACATCAATGCGAGCTGTGGCAAGAAGGTTTGCTGTGTCTGTCAGCGTAGTGTCCAGAGCATGGAGGCGCTACCAGGAGGCAGGCCAGTACATCAGGAGACGTGGAGGAGGTCGTAGGAGGGCAACAACCCAGCAGCAGGACCGCTACCTCTGCCTTTGTGCAAGGACGAGCAGGAGAAGCACTGCCAGAGCCCTGCAAAATCACCTCCAGCAAGCCACAAATGTGCATGTGTCTGCTCAAACGGTCAGAAACAGACTCCATGAGGGTGGTATGAGGGCCCGACGTCCACAGGTGGGGGTTGTGCTTACAGCCCAACACCGTGCAGGACGTTTGGCATTTGCCAGAGAACACCAAGATTGGCAAATTCGCCACTGGCACCCTGTGCTCTTCACAGATGAAAGCAGGTTCACACTGAGCACGTGACAGAGTCTGGAGACGCCGTGGAGAACGTTCTGCTGCCTGCAACATCCTCCAGCATGACCGGTTTGGCGGTGGGTCAGTCATGGTGTGGGCTGGCATTTCTTTGGGGGGCCGCACAGCCCTCCATGTGCTCGCCAGAGGTAGCCTGACTGCCATTAGGTACCGAGATGAGATCCTCAGACCCCTTGTGAGACCATATGCTGGTGCGGTTGGCCCTGGGTTCCTCCTAATGCAAGACAATGCTAGACCTCATGTGGCTGGAGTGTCAGCAGTTCCTGCAAGAGGAAAGCATTGATGCTATGGACTGGCCCGCCCGTTCCCCTGACCTGAATCCAATTGAACACATCTGGGACATCATGTCTCGCTCCATCCACCAACGCCACGTTGCACCACAGACTGTCCAGGAGTTGGCGGATGCTTTCGTCCAGGTCTGGGAGGAGATCCCTCAGGAGACCATCCGCCACCTCATCAGGAGCATGCCCAGGCGTTGTAGGGAGGTCATACAGGCACGTGGAGGCCACACACACTACTGAGCCTCATTTTGAGTTGTTTTAAGGACATTACATCAAAGTTGGATCAGCCTGTAGTGTGGTTTTCCACTTTAATTTTGAGTGTGACTCCAAATCCAGACCTCCATGGGTTGATAAATTGGATTTCCATTGATTATTTTTGCGTGATTTTGTTGTCAGCACATTGAACTATGTAAAAAAAAAAGTATTTAATAAGATTATTTCTTTCATTCAGATCTAGGATGTGTTGTTTAAGTGTTCCCTTTACACACACACACACACACGTATTTATGTTTATATACAGTTGAAGTCGGAAGTTTACATACACTTAGGTTGGAGTTATTAAAACTCGTTTTTCAACCAATCCACAAATGTCTTGTTAACAAACTATAGTTTTGGCAAGTCGGATAGGACATCTACTTTGTGTATGACACAAGTAATTTTTCCAACAATTGTTTACAGACAGATTATTTCACTTATAATTCACTGTATCACAATTCCAGTGGGTCAGAAGTTTACATACACTAAGTTGACTGTGCCTTTAAACAGCTTGGAAAATTCCAGAAAATGATGTCATGGCTTTAGACGCTTCTGATAGGCTAATTTACATCATTTGAGTCAATTGGAGGTGTACGTGTGGATGTATTTCAAGGCCTACCTTCAAACTCAGTGCCTCTTTGCTTGACATGGGAAAATCAAAAGAAATCAGCCAAGACCTCAGAAAAAAAATTGTAGACCTCCACAACTCTGGTTCATCCTTGGGAGGAATTTCCAAACGCCTGAAGGTACCACGTTCGTCTGTACAAACAATAGTACGCAAGTATAAACACCATGGGAACACGCAGCTGTCATACTGCTCAGGATGGAGACGCGTTCTGTCTCCTAGAGATGAACGTACTTTGGTGCGAAAAGTTCAAATCAATCCAAGAACAACAGCAAAGGACCTTGTGAAGATGCTGGAGGAAACAGGTACAAAGGTATCTATATCCACAGTAAAACGAGTCCTATATCAACATAACCTGAAAGACCTCTCAGCAAGGAAGAAGCCACTGCTCCAAAACCGCCATTAAAAAAGCCAGACTACGGTTTGCAACTGCACATGGGGACAAAGATCGTACTTTTTGGAGAAAAGTCCTCTGGTCTGATGAAATAAAAATAGAACTGTTTGGCCATTATGAGCATCGTTATGTTTGGAGGAAAAAGGGGGAGGCTTGCAAGCCAAAGAACACCATCCCAACCGAGAAGCACAGGGGTGGCAACATCATGTGGGGGTGCTTTGCTGCAGGAGGGACTGGTGCACTTCACAAAATAGATGGCATCATGAGGTGGGAAAATTATGTGGATATATTGAAGCAACATCAAGACATCAGTCAGGAAGTTAAAGCTTGGTCGCAAATGGGTCTTCCAAATGGACAATGACCCCAAGCTTGCTTCCAAAGTTGTGGCAAAATGGCTTAAGGACAACAAAGTCAAGGTATTGAAGTGGCCATCATAAAGCCTTGCCCTCAATCCTATAGAAAATGTGTGGGCAGAAATGAAAAAGTGTGTGCGGGCAAGGAGGCCTACAAACCTGACTCAGTTACACCAGCTCTGTCAGGAGGAATAACCCTAACCCTAACTTATTGTAGGAAGCTTGTGGAAGGCTACCCGAAACATTTTACCCAAGTTAAACAGTTTAAAGGCAATGCTACTGTAACGGCTGTCTTCAGAAATGGACCAAGGCGCAGCAGGTATGTGGATACTCATAGTTTAATTTAAAAAAAAAAGAGTAAAGCATCCACGGTGAAAAACAATAAACAAGACAGCAGCAACAGTTTTACAGGCTCTACAAACGCAGTGCAAAAACAACCACCCACAACCCCAAAGAAAAACACACACACCTATATAGGACTTCCAATCAAAGGCAACTCAACACACCTGCCTTCAATTGGAAGTTCCAATCAACAATACAAACATTCCCATACACAAAACTGCCACGTCCTGACCCCAAAACTAAAACAATAGCTCCATCTGCTGGTCAGGACGTGACAGTACCCCCCCCCTCAAGGTGCAGACCCCGGAATGCACCTACCAACAGAAAACCCATAAACAATAACCCCTAAACAATAAGGGAGGGAAGGGAGGGTGGCTGCCGTCACCGACGGCACTGTGCTACACCCTCCCTCCCCAACCCACCTATCCTGGAGGTGGCTCAGGTGCAGGACGTGGACCTCGCTCCACCTTCGGCGTCGCCCACTTTGGTGGCGCCGATAGCTGCGCCGGGCAGACGGGCCACTCGGGCTGACCCTGGCAGACGGACCACTCGGGCTGGGTCGGAAGACATGCGGCCACTCGGGCTGGGCAGGAGGGCCACTCGGGCTGGACCGGAGGGCAGGAGGGCCACTCGGGTTGGACCGGAGGGCAGGAGGGCCACTCGGGTTGGACCGGAGGGCAGGAGGGCCACTCGGGCTGGACCGGAAGGCAGGAGGGCCACTCGGGCTGGGCCGGAGGGCAGGAGGGCCACTCGGGCTGGGCAGGAGGGCCACTCGGGCTGGGCCGGAGGGCAGGAGGGCCACTCGGGCTGGGCCGGAGGGCAGGAGGGCCACTCGGGCTGGGCCGGAGGGCAGGAGGGCCACTCGGGCTGGGCAGGAGGGCCACTTGGGCTGGGCCGGAGGGCAGGAGGGCCACTAGGGCTGGGCCGGAGGGCAGGAGGGCCACTAGGGCTGGGCCGGAGGGCAGGAGGGCCACTAGGGCTGGGCCGGAGGGCAGGAGGGCCACTAGGGCTGGGCAGGAGGGCAGGAGGGCCACTCGGGCTGGGCAGGAGGGCCACTCGGGCTGGGCAGGAGGGCCACTCGGGCTGGACAGGAGGACCACTCTGGCAGATCCTGACAGGCAGGGCACCCTGGCAGATCAGGGCAGGCGGGCACCTCTGGCAGAACCGGGCAGTCGGGCCACCCTGGCAGAACCGGGCAGTCGGGCCACCCTGGCAGAACCGGGCAGTCGGGCCACCCTGGCAGAACCGGGCAGTCGGGCCACCCTGGCAGAACCTGGCAGTCGGGCCACTCTGGCGGCTCCTGACTAGCGGGCGGCTCTGGCGGCTCCTGACTGGCGGGCGGCTCTGGCGGCTCCTGACTGGCGGGCGGCTCTGGCGGCTCCTGACTGGCGGGCGGCTCTGGCGGCTCCTGACTGGCGGGCGGCTCTGGCGGCTCCTGACTGGCGGGCGGCTCTGGCGGCTCCTGACTGGCGGGCGGCTCTGGCGGCTCCTGACTGGCGGGCGGCTTTGGCGACTGTTGACTGGCGGGCGGCTCTGGCGACTGTTGACTGGCGGGCGGCTCTGGCGACTGTTGACTGGCGGGCGGCTCTGGCGACTGTTGACTGGCGGGCGGCTCTGGCGACTGTTGACTGGCGGGCGGCTCTGGTGACTGTTGACTGGCGGGCGGCTCTGGTGACTGTTGACTGGCGGGCAGCTCTGGCGACTTACGCCTGGCGAGGCTGGGCTGACGCACTAGACTCCTGATGCGTGGGGCTGGTACTGGACATGCCAGCCTGGAGACACGCACCTCCATGCTAGTGAGTCTAGCGGGAAACACCGGACCGAAAGGGCGCACTGGCGGTCTTGAGTGCAGGGTTGGCTTCACCCCTTCCGGCTCAATGCTCACCTTGCCCTGGCACCTGCGGGGCGCTGGTACCGGGCGGACTGGTCTGTGCGTCCGTATAGGCGAGATGGTGCGTACCTCACCGTAACATGGCGCCCTCCACCTCATACGCACCTCACTGTAGTCACGGGTAGCTGGCTTACGGCTCTTCCCTGGCCTGGCCAAGCTACCCGTGTGCCCCCCCAAAAAATCTTGGGGCTGCCTCTCGGGTTCCCTTAGCTCCCTTAACTTGTCCTCCCAGAATTGTCTTTCGTCCTGCCAGGTCCATTCCTCCATTTTTTCCTCCCGTGGCTTCCTCCTCTTCTGCTGCTTGGTCCTTTGGTGGGTGGTTCTGTAACGGCTGTCTTCAGAAATGGAGCAAGGCGCAGCAGGTATGTGGATACTCATAGTTTAATTCAAAAAAAGAGTAAAGCATCCACGGTGAAAAACAATAAACAAGACAGCAGCAACAGTTTTACAGGCTCTACAAACGCAGTGCAAAAACAACCACCCACAACCCCAAAGAAAAACACACACACCTATATAGGACTTCCAATCAAAGGCAACTCAACACACCTGCCTTCAATTGGAAGTCCCAATCAACAATACAAACATTCCCATACACAAAACTGCCACGTCCTGACCCCAAAACTAAAACAATAGCTCCATCTGCTGGTCAGGACGTGACAGCTACGAAATACTAATTGAGTGTATGTAAACTTCTGACCCACTGGGAATGTGATGAAAGAAATAAAAGCTGAAATAAATCATTCTCTCTACTATTATTCTGACATTTCACATCCTTAAAATAAAGTGCTGATCCTAACTGACCTAAGACAGGGAATTGTTACTATGATTAAATGTCAGGAATTGTTGAAAAACTGAGTTTAAATGTATTTGGCTATGGTGTATGTAAACGTCTGACTTCAACTGTATATATAAACATACATACGTTTGTATGTATGTATATGTTTATATATATATATATATACACAAACACGTGTATATATATTATATATGTGTATGTCTATTTTTTACCTTTATTTATCTAGGAAGGTCAGTTAAGAACAAATTCTTATTTTCAATGACGGCCTAGGAACAGTGGGTTGACGGCCTAGGAACAGTGGGTTAACTGCCTTGTTCAGGGGCAGAACGACAGATTTTTACCTTGTCAGCTCAGGGATTCAATCTTGCAACCTTTTGGTTACTAGTCCAATTCTTTAACCATTAGGCTACCTGCTGGTAAATAGTACCCGCAAAACACCAGTCTCAACGTCAACAGTGAAAGGGCGACTCTGGGATGCTGGCCTTCTAGGCAGAGTTGCAAAGAAAAAGGCATATCTCAGACTGGCCAATAAAAAGAAAAGATTAACATGGGTAAGTGAACACAGACACTGGACAGAGGAACATCCCGGAGTCGCCTCTTCACTTTGACGTTGAGACTGGTGTTTTGCGGGTATTATTTAATGAAGCTGACTTGTGAGGCGTCTGTTTCTCAAACTTGACACTCTAATGTACTTGTTCTCTTGCTAAGTTGTGCATCGGGGCCTCCCACTCCTCTTTTTATTCTGGTTAGAGCCAGTTTGTGCTGTTCTGTGAAGGGAGTAGTACACAGCAATTTCTCACATGGAATAGCCTTCATTTCTCAGAACAAGAATAGACTTTGTTTCTGGCCATTTTGAGCCTGATATCGAACCCACAAATGCTTATGCTCCAGATACTCAACTAGTCAGTTGTATTGCTTCTGTAATCAGCACAACAGTTTTCAGCTGTGCTAACATAATTGTAAAAGGGTTTTCTAATGATCAATTAGCCTTTTTAAAATGATGAACTTGGATTAGCTAACATAACGTGCCATTGGAACACAGGGGTGATGGTTGCTGATAATGGGCCTATGTACGCCTATGTAGATATTCCATTAAAAATCAGCCGTTTCCAACTACAAAGGGATAACGAATCCAGTTGTTTGTGTCATCCGTTTCGGGGAAAGTACCCGCGTAATTGCGCACCCAACTCACTGGTACTTCGCTATATCACATTTGACAGTGTCCATAAGCTTGAGTTCATTTGCACACAAAAAATCATACAATGATGAAAAGACCTGTGTGTTGTCCTTGTTAATGTAGACAGAGAAGAGCTCCAATTTCTTAATCATAGCCTCATTTTTGTCCCGCACATTGAACATAGTTGTGGAGAGTCCCTGTAATCCTAGATTCAGATCATTCAGGCGAGAAAAAACATCACCCAGATAGGCCAGTTGTGTGAGAAACTCGTCATCATGCAAGCGGTCAGACAAGTGAAAATTATGGTCAGTAAAAAAACTTTTAGCTCGTCTCTCAATAAAAAAAAAAACTTTCAATACTTCTGTATGTTGTAAAAGCGTTACATGGTCGCTGGCCATATCATAGTGCAGAAAATAGTGCAGAAAATACACGAGAGTTCAGGGGCTTTGCTTTAACAAAGTTAACAATTTTCACTGTAGTGTCCAAAATGTATTTCAAGTTGTCAGGCATTCCCTTGGCAGTAAGAGCCTCTCGGTGGATGCTGCAGTGTACCCAAGTGGCGTCTGGAGCAACTGCTTGCACGCGCGTTACCACTCCACTATGTCTCCCTGTCATGGCTTTTGCGCCATCAGTACAGATACCAACACATCTTGACCACCAAAGCCCATTTGATGTCACAAAGCTATCCAGTACTTTCAAAATATCCTCTCCTGTTGTCCTGTTTCCCAGTGGTTTGTGTAACCAATGCGAAATGGCTAGTTAGTTAGCGGTGGTGCGCGCTAATAGCATTTCAATCAGTGACGTCACTCGCTCTGAGACTTGAAGTAGGGTTTCCCCTTGCGTCGCAAGGGCCGCGGCTTTTGTGGCGCAATGGGTAATGATGCTTCGTGGGTGTCAGTTGTTGATGTGTGCAAGGGTCTCTGGTTCGAGCCCAGGTTGGGGCGAAGAGAGGGACGGAACCTACACTGTTACATTGATGCTGTTGACCCGGATCATTGGTTGCTGCGGAAAAGGAGGAGGTCAAAAGGGGGGTGAGTGCAACCGATGTGAAATGGCTAGTTAGTTAGCGGTGGTGCGCGCTAATAGCGTTTCAATCAGTGATGTCACTCGCTCTGAGACTTGAAGTAGGGTTTCCCCTTGCGTTACAAGGGCTGCGGCTTTTGTGGCGCGATGGGTAACGATGCTTCGGTGGGTGTCAGTTGTTGATGTGTGCAAGGGTCCCTGGTTCGAGCCCAGGTTGGGGCGAAGAGAGGGACGGAACCTACACTGTTACATTTGCAGAAGAGGATGTCTTCCTTAATTGACCCCCCTTTAAAGTAACGGACATATACCAGGAGCTGTGCCAGGCACGCCACATCTGTTGACTCATCCAGCTGTAACGCATAGTATTCACTGGCTTGTATGCGAAGCAGTAATTGTTTCAAAACATATCCTGCCATGTCACTGATGCGTCGTGAAACAGTGTAGTTTGATGAAGGCATTGTCTGTATAGTTTTTTTGGCCTTTTCCCCCAGCATTGTCCCAGCCATATCTGTGGCAGCAGGAAGAATTAAGTCCTCCACAATAGTATGGGGCTTGCCAGTCCTAGCCACTCGGTAGCTCACCATATAAGGCGCTTCTAGCCGCCTTATTAATAGTACCTGTTGCTTTTATACATGTCTTACTACTCAAAAGTCATCTTAATTCTCGCTCAAAAAACTCCTGTGGCTTATTTTTGAAATTGGCATGTTTTGTTTCTAAATGTCTGCACAGGAGTGAAGGTTTCATCGAGTTGTGAGATGAACACATATATAACACACTGTGGCTGAGGAAAGGCACTACTCCCAATATACAGTACCATTCAAAAGTTTGGGGTCACTTAGAAATGTCCTTGTTTTTGAAAGAAAAGCATTTTTTGTCAATTAAAATAACAACAAATTGATCAGAAATGCAGTGTAGACATTGTTAATGTTGTAAATGACTATTGTAGCTGGAAATGGCAGATTTTTTTTTATCTACATAGGCATACAGATCTACATAGGCGTACAGAGGCCTATACCCAGGTATTCCAGTTTGGGAATACCTGATCTAAAATATTGTGTGCTACAATGTAAGGCTGCTTGTTTCCAAATTATAACTGTTTTACTCAGGAAATGTTGTCTGCTGAACTGTTTTGTTTCCTTGCCACAATACCTCTTGAGTATCACGATACTGGTATTGTGACAACCCTAAAACATATACTTTCTTGAAGTTTTAACAGGTTAGATAAAAAATACCCAATTATGGTCTCCCCATCATCATTGACACAAAAAAGGGTGGACATTTATGCAGTACTGTATTATTGGTAAACTCCTCATTGTGGATGTGTTGAGTGCTTGGTCTCTCTGCATCTCATGAATCTGTGAACACATATAGAACAGTGACTGTGTGTTACCAATGGCAGTTAGGAATAGGTGATGTCTCACACACAAACATATACTATCTTGAAGTTTGAACAGGTTAGACTAAACCTACCTAATTATGTTCTCCCCATCGACGACCTTTCGTGAGCAGGCAAGTGGTGAGGCTGGAGGTGAGGTCTTTGCTAGCGCCCCATTGATGGGCATAGCAGCGTAGATCAGCTCCTAGCCCCTTATCAAAGATACTGGTCAGTCGCACACACACAGAGCATGATTAGCCTGGTGGAACCAACCTTATCAATGTGATCACCTTTCTATTTCACTTCAGATATCATAAAATGTGAAGTGAAATAGAATGGTGAACACAGCGATCAGGCTGGTTCCACCAGACTACGTCATGCCCTTGAGAACTACTTTATTGTGGAAAAGTGTACTTACTATGCATGTGATATGTGGTTGTCTTACGATGAATGCACTAACTGTAAGTCACTCTGGATAAGAGAGTCTGCTAAATGACTAAAATGTAAAAATGAAGCAATGGAGGAGGTGGGGTACTTGTGTCGCATGACACTTTTATTCTGAAGTTTTGCCTGGCAAGCTGTGAAAATTGCAGGTAAACAGTGAATTAAAATATTTTGGTTAGGTCGCTAAACCATTTGGGCTCCCGACTGGCGCTGCGGTCTAATGCACTGCATCTCAGGGCTAGAGGCGTCACTACAGACCCTGGTTCAATTCCAGTCTGTATCACAACCGGCCATGATTGGGAGTCCCATAGGGCGGCTCACAATTGGCCCAGCGCTGTCCTGGTTAGTGTTCGGCCTGGGGTAGGTCGTCATTGTAAATAAGAATTTGTTCTTACTGACTTGCCTAGTTAAATAACAGTTTAAAATTGCAATCACATTGCTTGACATGTTATGATACCCACCTTTTCTCCTTCTGATAGGTCCCGGCATCCGTTCATGACCAGGGGATCAGTCTGGCACCCAACTGTGCACTTTGTCTATCAGAAAAACAGGGTCAACGATTGTCATCATCCCTCAATTATAAACATAGCTCGAGAAATAACAACCTTGTTTGGAAGCTAATTCTATGCTTGACAGATGTTGACTGATTGGCTCCAGATTGGATTCGATTCAGGCCGGTGACACCATACAACCTACTGTGACATGTTTTGCCATGGCCCTGGGTTGGTTTGAGTTGGTTGCTGCTAGTTAGTACACTGCTGTAGTCAGACATGAGTTGTTATCTAGTACTACCATAGGTCCATTCAATATTTATTTGTGCCCTAGTCATGGGTTGCACCTTGGAGGCTAATGTGACTGTTTCATCTAAATTACACAAATTTACAGTGACATGGAAATACGATGACATTGCCAAAGTAGGCAAATAATTAGTAGCAAACAACTTTGCCATATTATGTCGTCAAATTTCCAAAGTTAAATCTAGAATTGGCTTCCTATTTCCTATTTCGCAACAAAGCATCCTTCACTCATGCTGCCAAACATACCCTCGTAAAACTGACCATCCTACTGATCCTCGACTTCGGCGATGTCATTTACAAAATAGCCTCCAATACCCTACTCAATAAACTGGATGCAGTCTATCACAGTGCCATCCGTTTTGTCACCAAAGCCCCATATACTACCCACCACTGCGACCTGTACGCTCTCGTTGGCTGGCCCTCGCTTCATACTCGTCGCCAAACCCACTGGCTCCAGGTCATCTACAAGACCCTGCTAGGTAAAGTCCCCCCTTATCTCAGCTCACTGGTCACCATAGCAGCACCCACCTGTAGCACGCGCTCCAGCAGGTATATCTCTCTGGTCACCCCCAAAGCCAATTCCTCCGTTGGCCGTCTCTCCTTCCAGTTCTCTGCTGCCAATGACTGGGACGAACTACAAAAATCTCTGAAACTGGAAACACTTATCTCCCTCACTAGCTTTAAGCACCAGCTGTCAGAGCAGCTCACAGATCACTGCACCTGTACATAGCCCATCTATAATTTAGCCCAAACAACTACCTCTTCCCCTACTGTATTTATTTATTTTGCTCCATTGCACCCCATTATTTCTATTTCTACTTTGCACTTTCTTCCACTACAAATCTACCATTCCAGTGTTTTACCACCATGGCCTTTTTTGTCTTTACCTCCCTTATCTCACCTCATTTGCTCACATTGTTTATAGACTTATTTTTCTACTGTATTATTGACTGTATGTTTGTTTACTCCATGTGTAACTCTGTGTTGTTGTATGTGTCGAACTGCTTTGCTTTAGCTTGGCCAATTGTAAATGAGAACTTGTTCTCAACTTGCCTACCTGGTTAAATAAAGGTGAAATAAATAAATGTAAAAAAAAAATTACTTTGCTGTTACTAGCAAAATTCGTCAAAAATAGCCAGCAATGCTAATGTTAGCTAGCTAAAAAAAATGTTTAAAAAAAGTTATATTGCATCTACAGTCAATCTGGCGACATCACAATCATGACAAAAAGTTGTCCTACTAATTATTTGCCTTCTTTTGAAATGGTATCGTGTTTCCAAGCCAAATCCGAGTTGTATTGAGGTAGGCTAACGTTATCTAGCTAGCAGTGATAATGATTATCAAATATACATAACCAGCAGTCTATGGCCTAGCTAGCTACTACCGGTATGCTCACCACTGGGCTCCTTCCACAGGGCATGCAAATCATTTGGATGTGCATCCTGCTGGAAACATGCATTGCATAGTTAATCTGTATAGGGCTTTTCAGTCTAAAACATCTGTGATCCTTTGAACGTGTTGGGGCGATGAAACAGTGGAGCCACATTGAATGAAGGGAAGCGAAGTGGGCAGAGGGGCGATTTGCACGTGGAGCTTGGCAAAAGAGGGCATGATTTGTTTACATAATTGTAATCCAAACCCAACCTACTTTTACTTGTTGTGACGCGCTGAGGTTCCAAACTCCGTGTTAGACGAGACTGACTTTATGACCAAAATTATCCTCTTTACACTTTGTAGTCATTTTTGACACTAGAATACATGTTTCTGACTCAAATTGATGCCTCAGGTCGTTTTCAAAGGGATTCGTTGGTGTTTAGGGGCAGCTGCTCTTTAAGAAATTTGAAGCACACAGGGAATTGGGTCATTTCCTCTGCCATGCAATGCTATAACAGTCAACTCATCTAAAAGCAAAATAATGATGCAGCTGCCTGATTATTCTGTTTTTATTTTTGTAGTAAATTAGTGGATGAAGATCAATAGTTGCATACATCTTACCCCCAAGCTAGATCTAGCTATACAACATATGATGATTTACTGTAGCCTATAGCACTTTGTAAATGCTGCCTTTCCCTATTTGTCTCATGTGCCAGGTCTTTAACATTATTTCATCTGCCTTGGCTTTGTGTCAAAACTTGATCCTTGTACGAGAGAGAGAAGTCAGTGCCTCGTGAGCCAGTCAATCAGTGTGTTGATGCACTGCCCTCTCTGATAGGGTCAGGGAGCAAGGGCTCATCCACATCCCTGTCCACACGCAGCAGAAAGACAACGCTCGGCTGGCTCTGTGCTTCAGCACGTGGCTACAGAGTCGGCCTGGGTGCACTGGGGCAGAATAACACCCTGGCTGTGCACTCCATCCAAGTCAGTCAGCCTTCCATCCAGTCTTTTACATAAAACGTTGCATGACTCCTCAATGGAAGATCAGCCGCAATCACCATGGTTGAGTGTGAAAGATGAGAGGCAGTTTAAACAGGGGAAAAGCCAGATGGTGTGTAATTAGTGGAGGAGCCACTGACAGACATAGAAAAAATAGCAAGGTTAGATAAATAGACTCTTAAACACGACCCTAGGCAACACATTGACTAGGGTTTCAATGATGGACTCTTTTGGCATAGAGGAACTACATCACTGCCTAAGTCGATAAGAAAAAAATAATAATACATCTGGAGGCTCTCAGACATGCCAGAATGCTGCGATTGAAAACCAAAGTTTGCAAGCAAAGCCTTTGCAGTGGTTTTAGTTAAGGTACTTGATGCAAACTAGCCACTTGCGAAATGCACACATTAAAAATAACATCTGTGATCTCCATCTTGCTAGCTACTATTTAGTATTTTGTTCAAGCGGATAAAGTAGTGACGTAGGCAGTGACGTAGTTCCTCTATGCCTAAAGAGTCCATCATTGAAACCAGACCCTAGTCACTGTGTTGCCTATGGTCGGGTTTTCGAAACTCTTAGATAAATGCTGGTGCTGTTAAATGTCTCCTCCATATTGATCAATGCTAATCTATTCAGGGGGAAATGTTATTAGCATGCTTAGTGCTCACCTGCAATCAATAACACAGGGACATAGCCAAGTATCCCTGCCAACTGGACAACAACAAGGGAAAATAGCTAAATAGCCTTGTCCACAACACTGTTTATAGCCATCCACCATGATGACAGATTGCAGCGTGTTGGTAGAAAGCTGCCAGTCATGTACAGTATATCCCCAGGTTGCCTCACTAACTATGACATAAAGTCACTGGTCTACTGGTTTAGGCTATTTTCATGTGAGTAAGAACAATTATCCTGAAAGGCCTGGGAGCTCGGCTACATGTCCATGCACAACTGCACATATGCTAGTGAGTTAGCCAGGGTCACATCAAACTAGAGAAAGATGCTTCACATTTAGTTAGATTAGGATCATCCTGCCCAATTACTAGTCAATGGTTACTAAGCAACTGATTTGAATCTAAAGGCCTGTGTGTTTTTGCACTAGCCTGTTTTTGCATGAGTCCCCCAATGAAATAAGTACTGAAATGATTTCCCTCTCACAGAGACAATGGGAATTTCCCAAATGAGTCAGACAAAATCTATTTCACTTGAAATGGGTCATATTGGGATTATGATGTGCTTTGTATTACCTGCCCGCTGAACGGCAATTAGACTTGATTCCTCATTGTTCTTCAATGGGCTTTCGTTTCCTCTGCATATCTCCACATCCGGATATGCAAATAGGAGGATTATGGCCTTCTCTTCAACATTTTCTCAGCCCATCTTTAGAGATTCGCTGTGTCTGTCTGTCCTATTCTAGGCTATGCAGGAGTGTGTTTTATCTGCAAGGCAGATTAAAAGTATGAGTTTCAGAGTGAGGAGCCAAAGGAAGGAGTGAGTGTACGGAGGATCTGTCCTGGCTTCATTCTTCATTCCTCTCAGTCTGGCCTTCATTACAGCAGATCCTCATCAGGACCAGTCTGTGTCTGTTGTCAATCACACAGAGACATGGGAAGTTATGGGAACTCGCAAAACACCTGTCTACCTCTCAACATCACTGTCTAACACTGGGTCAGACGTCATGTGGATGCACATTTTAGTCCACCAAACTGATAATACCTGATAATACCCCCATGCTTTTACCTGAGAGCGATGGAGAGAGAAATATACACTTATCTCCTTAAACTAGCCTACCCATCTCTGATTCCTTCTTCGAATCTCCCTCTCCCTCTCCGTCTCCCTCTCTGTACAGACCCATTAAAGGCTTGTTATTTTACTCTGATAACACTGTTTCTTTATTGAGTTGTACAACGAGACTGTCTACCTTTGAGGGACGGGGCTTGAAATTGGTTCTATAAATAGCTGTGATGTTATGTCATTCTGGACATATCATCTCATCTCTAGAGGCTAGAAGCTCACTGGTTGATTTATCATTTATGCACATTATCAAAAGACAAGAAAGTAATTTGATTTTAATTAAACTCCCTCTGCCTATTATATTTGATTAGAGACATTATCTTATCTCCTAGCAAGATAAATAGCTTTGGGTTAAACCTTTTTATACAACATGCTGTTTTAAACTAGATCAATGCTGCTTGCCTGTGAAGAGCTGCATCTGAAGCTCAGTGTTATTGAACAATGTCATATTATATTCAATAGGCTAATTGTATCCCTATCATGTTAACTTTCTCTTGTGTTCTCTTTGCCTTCCTCTATCATCATCATCATCATCTCCTGCAGGTACAAAGGCTTTATAAAGGACTGTCCAAGTGGTCAGCTGGATGCTGTGGGCTTTCAAAAGATCTACAAGCAGTTCTTCCCTTTTGGTGACCCCACCAAGTTTGCTTCTTTTGTCTTCAACGTCTTTGATGAAAACAAGGTTTTTGTTTTTTTATTATTTGTACCTCCATACAATTACATGTGCTTTTTCTGTGATTTTAATTCCATTTTCAGTCACTGTCATGTTAGAGGAGTAAATGCTTACATACTGTATAGTAAAAAGGTTTAGGATGCTGTTTCTGGTAGATGGGTGAGATAAATCTGTGATTATCTAACAGTTTCCAGTCTCTGTGGTGCCTTGAGGGTCATAGCACTGTGTAACAGTCTCTAATCAGAAGTGGAATCTGAGCGCAGAAAGGGTCCCTTTTATGGGGTCAATCAGAGGTGAGATGGGTTGACAAAGCACATGTCAGAGGTTCCTGGAAATGAGAGGGAAATGGACTTTGAACAAAGGTTTTTGTGATTCACAACAAGGCATTGCAATTCTTGTTTCATCCCCATGGTCTGTAGGCTTTGAGAGGAACCCCAAACGTTGTGTGAGTGTGTGGCTTGTTAATGAAACACGCTAGCTCGGCCTGGCATTATGTTATCAATATTCAATATTAATCATTCATAAAGCAGCATCCTCGTTTAGTTATCAAGGTCATCTGTTGTGTTGTTAAGAGCAGCCCTCGCAGGCTGGTCGATGACCCCTGGCGGCCATAGCCACGCACTGGTTCTGATGTTTATGTATGAGTTTAGTTTGTGCTAAGCACCCTGTCGTTAGAGAGAATGCATTGGTTCTAATAGTATTTGTAATCAGTGTAATTTTTCAGTTCTATGTCTGTTTTACAACAGCTGGCTGGCTGGCTGGTCCCTTGTCTGGTGGAGATAGAATCAGTCTGAGAGTTTTTAAATGCTTTTCTTGGGTCTCAGATCCCATATCTCTCCTTTAGCAGGCCTGGCTCAGGTCTGGGGTATATAACCTAGGATGTAATTTTGCCTACATCAGTATCTCTTGAAAATTAAATCAGAAAAGGTCTACTGGTATCTTCAAAATAAATATTTTGTTCCCCTCTTCTCACTATCATGTAGTAGCAGGCATTGCTGTCTATTGTATGTAATCACAAGCGCATACAGTCAGGATGCTCGCTGCATTTTGGCAAATTTTTGGAAAATATCAAGCAGCTGATTGTTTCGCAATATTTTAAAATACAATCGCGGGGAAAACAAAGTTTGGAAAAGCAAATGGTTTCTGTTGCAAATAGTATATTCTGATCCGTCTGTAGTTAGGCTACCAAAAGATCTTACCAAAAGTATGTGGACACCTGCTCATCGAACATCTCATTCCAAAATCATGGGCATTAATATGAAGTTGGTCCCCCCCTTTGCTACTATAACAGCCTCCACTCTTCTGGGAAGGCTTTCCACTGAATGTTGTAACATTGCTGCGGGAACTTGCTTCCATTCAGCCACGAGAGCATTAGTGAGGTCGGGCACTGATGTTGGGCGATTAGGCCTGGCTCGCAGTCGGCATTACAATTCATCCCAATGGTGTTCAATGGGGTTGAAGTCAGGGCTCTGTGCAGGCCAGTCAAGTTCTTCCACACCGATCTCGAAAAAACATTTCTGTATGGACCTCACTTTGTGCACGGGGGCATTGTCATGCTAAAACAGGAAAGGGCCTTCCCCAAATGGTTTCCACAAAGTTAGAAGCACAGAATTATCTAGAACGTCATTGTATACTGTAGCGTTAAGATTTCCCTTCACTGGAACTAAGGGTCCTATCCCGAACCATGAAAACAGCCCCAGACCATTATTTCTCCTCCACCAGTCAGATGGTGAAGCATGATTCAACACTCCAGAGAACGTGTTCCCACTGCTCCAGAGTCCAATGCGGCAAGCTTTACACCACTCCAGTCGACGCTTGGCATTGCGCATGGTGATCTTAGGCTTATGTGCGGCTGCTCGGTCATGGAAACCCATTTCATGAAGCTCCCGACGAACAGTTCTTGTGCTGACGTTGCTTCCAGAGGCAGTTTCGGTAGTGAGTGTTGCAACCGAGGACAGATGTTTTTATGCGCTACGCGCTTCAGCACTCAGCGATCCCATTCTGTGAGCTTGTGTGGCCTACCACTTTGCAGCTGAACCGTTGTTGCTCCTAGACGTTTCCACTTCACAATAACAGGACTTACAGTTGAACGAGGCAGCTTTAACAGGGCAGACATTTGATGAACTGACTTGTTGGAAAGGTAGCATCCTATGACGGTGCCACATTGAATGTCACAGCTCTTCAGTAAGGCCATTCTACTGAAAGTGTTTGTCTATAGAGATTGCATGGTCAGCTCGATTTTAGACACCTGTCAGCAACAGGTGTGGCTATAACAGCCGAATCCACTAATTTGAAGGGGTGTCCACACTTTTATATATATAGTGTACCTGGCAGCATGCATCCATCTTGCTAATGACCAGAGTTGACATGCTTTAGCCTCAGGGAGAGCCAGGTGCAAAGCAGAAATAGCAGCAGACATGGAGCACAAGCCTGACCCACTTTTCAGCAGTAGACCAAACAAAGTGTTTTGGGGAGTTAGTGTGAAAGAAGATATTTGTCTTGTGTCTAACACCCCCCCCCCCCTCTCTGTTTTTGAATAGGACGGACACATAGAGTTTTCAGAGTTCATCCAGGCCCTGTCGGTGACTTCGCGGGGGACACTGGATGAGAAGCTCAGATGTAAGGAGAGATGACCCCTTCACATCAGGCAGTGCACTTTGACATTTCAGTGACAGGATCTGAGTCTTTGTGATCGTATTGTTATGCATGTACAGAACAAAAAGACTGACAGGCTCACAGAAGACTACAAATAAGAGATTGTTAAGTATTGTCGTGCACCAAGTTCAATGGTGTTGCCTACGATGTGGGCCCTGGGTTTGGATTACCTTTAGAAAAGATTTGGGAGAAATTGTTCTGACTCTGTGAGAAATTAGCCTTTTGAAGTCTCTTGCATTATTTGAATTTTATATGCCTCGTTTTTACATTTACTTGTTCATTCTATCTCAGAACCCTCATCCCACTCCACTCCCCCACATACAGCCACTCATGTTTAATACCTTAGTAAAAGGTCAAGGCTACATACATTCATCCATCCCCATCTACCTGTACACAATCCCAAAACAACTTTATTTACAGTCAGTACTGGGCCTTCACCATCTGTTTTTTTTTTGCTGTATTTAGGGGCTTTCAAATTGTATGATCTTGATAACGATGGCTACGTCACACGAGATGAGATGTTAAACATCGTAGATGCCATATATCTGATGGTGGTAAGTTATACAATACCAAAATGTTCTAGTGTCAAAAAGGCTAATGGTAGAATTCACATACAGTATTTTACATTGACCTGAAATATTGCAAGACAATATATTTGCCTTTGTGTTCCAGGGGAACACTGTAGAGTTACCAGAAGAAGAGAATACACCTGAGAAGAGAGTGGACCGTATTTTTTCCATGATGGACAAGGTATATCTCTATTCCACAAATAAAACACTGTAGTAACCCAAAACCACCACCATGGGTTATGGTAGAATTATGTAGCTATTTATTGACCTCTGGTTTGTTGGTAGCTATTTTGCTCTTAGTTGTACAACTTATAGATCACTTTGTTTCTCAAGTCAGTGGCGGTACTATTGTAATGAGCTGACTAGCAACTCCACAGAAAATAGCATGTGTATTGTGTTCCTACTGTGTCCCTGTGCTGTAGTGCAGTGAGGCGGGCCGTCTAGAGTTTAGACCTCTTAGCCGTAGCCATCCCAGCATCACTAACAATTCCTGCAGTCTATAAACACCACAGATATCCCCTCCACCACCACAGCCCAGTGCTAATGCCCACTCAGCTCACTCAGGCCCTCCACGTCCTTGGCTCAGTGAACGATGAGATGGAGCCTGCTTGGGCATGTTTGTCAGTTCCATACCCAGTGCAAGGATCAGCCTATAGGACTGGCTTCAGAGCACAGCAGCAGTGCTCAGTCATTTGTATGGGCGGAGGGAAGTGAGCTGACCATTCAAGTGCACTGAACTAGATCAGCCAAGCCATGTAGAAAAGACCCTGGTATATTACATTAATGGGGACCGAGTGGCGCAGTGGTCTAAGGCATTGCATCGCAGTGCTAGAGGCGTCACTACAGACCCGGGTTCGGTCCCGGGCTGTATGACAACCGGCCGTGATCGGGAGTCTCATAGGGCGGTGCGCATTGGTCCAGCGTCGTCCGGGTTAGGGGAGGGTTTGGCCGGGGTAGGCCGTCATTGTAAATAAGAATTTGTTCTTAACTGACTTGCCTATAAAGGTAAAATAAAACAATCATGATTTGTTTGCCCCCTGCTGGTAAGATAGAGTAAAAGCAGCCTGATCTGCGATGGAGATGCTGTTCCGTTGTACTATATCTTCTCCTGTGTTCTTATTCCAGAATGCTGATGGCAAGTTGACCCTGCAGGAGTTTCAGGAGGGTTCCAAGGCAGACCCCTCCATTGTGCAGGCACTGTCACTGTACGATGGGCTGGTATAGGGCCTAAAGTGTTTAAAGGTGAGTGGAGCAGTGATCATGCAGCATTGAATTCAATACCCCAGTGGTGGAAATGTCATAAGGTTGTACATATAATCAAAATCATGTTTTATAATAAGATAAACAAATAATTGTGTGGTCAATTGATCTGTTTGAGGATGACAATGTGTGTTATTGAGAATACTACAGTTTACGAAGTGCAGTATAGTATAGAGGTCAGAGACTCGGTCTGAAAACAATGCAAAGCCGCCATTGTCAGACCACAGTTTGTCCTTATGCATTATTCAAGTGCCCTCTGCTGATTGCTGGCAATGAAACAGCCATGCAGTGCTCAGAGAGGAGAAAGGGCAGTTAGCTGGTCTCTCCTCCCCTCTGTCTAATGTATTCCACAGCCCAGTATTGCTGTAGCTGACGTTCTGCTCAACATGTGATAGTGTGTTTCAGCTCAATATAGACACATACATGGGACAGCTTGGGTTTAAAGTAGCACTGCATTTACTTGTTAGTTCTGTGTCTCTTTTGTCAATAGGATCTTGCACTGTTTGTGTCCATGTCTGATTTCGTTGCCACATTGAACTCAATGGTGATTATTATTACAGATTCGCAGATGAGTCCAACATAGTGCCATCACACCTGCTATGAGAAAAAAGCATCTACAAGCATCAACATCCCTCCATGCACTATCCAGAAGGAGACGTGGGGTGAGGAGAAAGACAAGGACTTGTGTAATACTGCTGCCGTCAATTGCACATATTCATCTGCACTCTAAGCATAGAAAACAACTCTGAGCCCTCTGATATACAAAAATGTAAAATAAAAAAGGACAAGAGGGGAATATACACTGAACTTATACTTACAAGCAAGGCAGTTGTTTTTCCTTGTGGACTGTGCTGGAGGATACCCTTTGAGGTGTGTGTGAACTGTGAACGGCGCTCTACAGAGTCAGAGTGGTGTGACTGACACGTGGAGAGCTGTCACGTGGCTACCTGAAAGACTACAGCAGGAGACATCAGCAGGCACTGATTGTTTTTGAGTGTTGAGGGAGATCAACTTATTTATAAATCCATGTATATAGGATATACTATAAATAGTCTTGTTATTATGTGTTGCTTTGCTGCGTTTGTTGGAGTGCTGTTCATTAACATGAAATTAAGCTTAATCGTTTTTTAATCAGTTTTAATTAATGGAATGCTTATTTTCATCCTGCTTCCTGCACAAACCGCTTCCTTTGTTTTCTTTTATATTTTTATTTGAGGAGTAAGTGTTCAGGGAGGGGCTTTCATTTGTAAGGCTTAAATTATTATGTTTGGGTTATGTGCCTCCTATTGTGTTGGATGTATGTTCCGTTTCCCATCAGCACTACTGTCAAGGCACTGTAATGTCTCAATGCCACATCCTGAATGACACGATCAAGCTACACAGTGTAATTCCTCACAGTTGACATATCTCAACTGAGGCTCATTATTTCCTTTGACGTCGTCTTACTCCACCCTGTGTATACACAAGGCTTCAGCTATTGAGAACAAACAGACATACATTCTCGTTGTAAAGCTTTTTGCAGGCTGTCTGTTTGAACCTGTCCTGTGTGTTCAACAGAAGCCATAAATCCCAGCATGTGATGATGCCTTTTCCCGTTCAGTCTCGGTCATTTCAGTCTTAACATTAGGCATTTGTCAGCTTCACTGATTTAGCCTTACTCAAGTGATAAAGATAATTTTCCCCTGTGCTGTCATTTACATTGAACAACACAGAGCACAGAGTAAAATGCATTTTAAATCTGCAAAATGTAACTTTTTGGGCGACCTGACCAAATTGTGAGTTATAGACCTGTTATTCCCATTGAAATTAAGTCTAAGAAGCTGTAGACCTGTTCTATGTGCGCTATTTCTATGCTTCCTGTTCGTAAGTTTCGTTTTCGCATCTTTTACTTTCGGTTTTGTACACCATCTTCAAACACCTGAAAATACAATATTTTGGGTTATTGAAAATATATTTTACAGCGGTTTAGATGGTATGATGATTCTCTACACTATACTTGCTTGTTTTGTCACATAAACTGAAATTAGGCGAACTATTACAATTTTAGCAACCAGGAAATGCCGGAGCGATTTCTGCATAGTGGACCTTTAAATGGCTGCCTTTACATTCTGTGTGATTGAAATTCTGTTTTTGTAAATTCAACCTCAAAGCTCTCTAAACTCAACTTGTTTCCGAAATGGTGTCTCGGTTCCCTCAAATACTCTTTTATTCAAAAGGGATACAGGAACAAAACTCAGCCAGAAAAAGGTTGAAGTAATTGTTCAATGGAGATTCAGACTTTTGTTCAACTTAAACATGAATTACCCTGTTATAATGAATTAAGGATTACATTGACTGTAACTTGTTCATTAAACAGTGCTTTAAGACAGTTCATACTGTAGATATGAGTAAAGACAGGCCTTAGTGTTGCTTTCTACTTCAAATCCATAATCTACTGCTACACCATAGGTTTGCAGTGTAAGTTTTTATGTCCTGACCTAACTTCAAGTATTCCTACAGCACACTTAGAAGAGACCATTAAGAAGTAGTGAGATTTTCTTGGTGTCTGATATGTGCCATCCCTGTGCGGTTGAAAAACTCATAGTGGCTGGGTAGAGGCTAGCCAGGCCCTCAGCAAGTTCCACTGGGCTATTAATCTGTTTAACATTGTCTGTCCATTCTTATCCAACTGGTCTGGATGCAGGAGATATAAGAGCCATTAGAACTGGAGTTACTACATGCCAAAGGGGGACCAAAGTGGGCCAAGCTCATACAGTAAGTCTAAATAATGACCTGGTTGGTTTAGAAGGAGAACATTTCTTTATCATTGCAGTAAACATCTTTAATTCATTGTGTTCTGGCATTGGTGTTGCAGCAGCATCCCATAAAAGGTATTTTTTGTCTTTGATATGCTTTCTTGGGTAAGCAGAATTGTGGAATAGGAGACTGAAATCATGATTCCTTTAGGCACAAAAGTGTGACTCTAAAGTCTCTGTCAATTTCTTGAGGAAAGGTTATTTCCTGTCTCTGACACCAATGGTTCTTTTTTGGGGTCAATAAAATGTTTTCATTCTAGCAGACCCTTTCCTTCCTCTTGTATGGTTGCCTTCTCTCCTCGCCAAACGTCCGATATGCTGCATCAATCTCTTGGCTTGCATGGCTTGACACTTCTTTGCGCTCAAATAAAACTCAGTAAGAAATCTTAAAATACATAAATCCCTGAGAGCGACTGCCTCACCATGTGATGTAATTGAAGTATCCGTTCTTATCAGGATCTGTAATCCGACGAGAAAGGGACGCTTGGCTTCCTCAGCCTTTCCTCTGAAAAAGCATCTGGCATTTCTGTCTCATGTCAAGCCACCGACTCCATTTATGCACCAGCGGGATATATTTCTATACATATTTATATATACATATATTTTGGTGTCTTTTTTTCCAGAGACAACTAATCTCATGCTATTCTACACATTTTGCAATGAGGCTGAGAAAATTTGGCACTTTAAAGCTAATTTCCTGCAATTCTACACATATTGCCATGGGGCAGAGAGGAAAATATACAGTTTTATACAGTAGCTAATCTCATACTATTCTATTCATTTTGGAATGAGGCTGGGAGAATTCATGCATTTTTAAAGCTATTTTTCTGCTATTCTACACGTTTTGCAATGCTGCTGAGAGAAAAGGTTGCAGTTTTACAACTGATTTCCTGTTATTCCATTTTTTTTTACATGTCTTATGATGTGTTCATATCTTACCTGGGGAGGGGGGAGCAACCATAGAGATCCTATTAAATTACTAGAAGGGCTATGTTATAAACCTTCAAATTTCCAAAATGGGGTGAAAATGGCAGCCATATCGGTCAGGGAGAAATCAAAACCAGTTTAATTGGAATGAATGGCACTAGAGGCATAATCCTGATTTTTCTAATGCAGGAAAATAAAACAAAGGCATGTATCAGAAATTGTGTAATTTAATTATTGTTAACCTACAATATTGTCATATAATACTAAATACAGTTTATACAGGATTTGTACACATTTTCTGTATAAATAGCCTCTATAATATATGTAAACAGACCATAAATGTCTAAATGTTTTGTTTCTTGGAAAGCTGAGTGCTATTACATGATACAATACCAGTGCGTTTACAATATTTTAAATCCTATCATCTACTGATTTCAGTCAGTGTATGGCTGTGGATTGACTGCTTTGTTTGAATGGAATGTTGGCATATTAGCAGTTAATTTGTAAAATTAAACAAATCATTCCTCTGGCTGGCTTGCAAGCTAACAAACATACAGTGCAGATAAATTCTTCAAATAAATAATTTTACACACCATGGTTGACCAACTCCCTGATTATATTATTATATTTTTGTATATATTTTTTTCTGGGGGGGGCCTCAGAGCCTGTGGACCCCCGTTAGGGGATGCAAGGTCCGTGATATGCCAGCTAAACATAAACACTGCTGTTATAATAAAGCTCAAGCCATTTCGACAATGCTGAGTCGTGAAAACAATTATTCTCCACTGTAAAATTGCTTAAAAGTCGTGCACAATTGCACCTCTAGCTTGGCATAAGGTTGACCGGATCCAGCCGTGAGTACCCGGCCAGGAGAATGTGGATGGGGTTGGGCTGGAAGTGATAGCCGGGTCAAGTTACACAAAAAAATATGCTTGTTCCTATTCAGGACCCTTTTAACACCCATCCCTGCCCCCGTTCCGAGCGCTCAGCATACACTACCATTTCTCCAGAGGAGCTGCTTTCTTCAATCTGTCCAAATTTTTGTACATGGATGTTACTCGGGACGAAATAACGTGCTACACCATCTAGTCTAGATCTACATGTAGGCTATTTCAGTTGAGGCGCAACATTTTTCATTGGTTGTCTTTGGGAATAATTCGATTTCTATAGATACATTTTTGGGGGGGATGCGCCAAAACGTATTTTTTTTATGTGTTAGTGTTTTAACTGGTTTGTTACATTTATGAAATCAAACACAGATGCAGTAAATTGAGAATGACCGGTATTATGTTGAAGTGCCTTGTCTTGGCGCTCTTTATTTGCGGGCACAAAGTCCTGACCGACCCGCGAGTTGAGGGTGGCCAGGAGCACTTTGATTCCATGGACAGTGACAGCGCTTCAACCCTGGCATTTGTGTTCGATGTTACTGGCTCAATGTATGACGACCTCAAACAGGTGATAGATGGTGCCTCTCGGATCCTGGAAAAGACCCTCAACCGGAGGACAAGACCCATCAAAAACTTTGTCCTCGTGCCATTTCATGACCCAGGTAAAAAAAATTATGAAAAGTTGCATAACCCTAATTATTTCTTACAAGAGTAAGACATTTAGCATTTTTGAAAAAACAAATGACAATAGGCATACATTATTTACATTAAACAATTGACATTAAACAATAAGGCCTCAATCAGATCAAACATTAAAGGAACTGTCCAGTGTTTCCAGATTTCTATGAAATATGACATAATTAATTACAATAGGAGTGATGGGCCAGCTCAACTTCTTCAGGCGGATGACATCATCCTCTATGAGGAAATAGCAAGCATTTTTAAAACTTCTGTTTAAGATACAAATTTAAGGTGGGTTTTTTTAAAACAGTTTTTTATTTATTTATGCTTTGGCCAAAAATACAAGTATAGGATGAGTCCCCAAGCGTCCCTCTTCCACTCAACCTCTATGGGAAAGCTGGAGCTTGAAAAAAAGAGAGTGCCCTAATGGGGGAGGGTGTTTGAGCCCTGATGAGAAGCATATGCTGTCTGCTTGTGTGTAATTACCCCAATCACCCCCATCCACCCCTCCGGAAAGCCTACCAGCCCCAGTAACCAACCCTGGGTGGAAGGGCTGGAGGCTGAGAAGGGGATGGTGTGCTCGGCTAGCTACACTAACGCCACATATTTTATCTGTGTTTAATTTAGTGTGCCCTTGGGGACTTTGTAAGCCTCCTGAGAGTGCAAAGAAACAGGGTGACAAAGAGGCGTGACAGTGTCTATGTTGTATGGGCGCTTATGACTGAAGTGGGGACAAAGCCTTAAAAAGCCTGACAGAAAAATGACAGAGGGAGAGAGAGGGATCAATAAATACTCACCAGGTAGTCTGGCAGTCTGACATGCCCACGTATTATCAATGTCTAATAGTTATATTTGGTAAGAAATGTGATGGCAAAGCTTGAAGCACACACACACACACACACACACACACAAACACACACAAACACACCCACACTGCCCCTAACCCAATCTACGGGCCTCTCCCTCACTCTAGAGTAAAAGACTGTTCTATATGGCAAGCTATTCTATATGACAGACAATATATTCTCTGTGTGTTGATTAATGTTTACTGCTCCATCGACCAGCCCCTGAAGGATTCCAAATAAGTGTCAGATCTTAACAGGCTGTTATTAGTCACGTTGGGGTCCACTGCAGTATGAGAGAGGTTCAGGTTACCCAACAGAGAGTGCTGACTTCAGCACTAAACACAACTAATGATTACTCAGTCATCATGGGCATTTTGAAGAGATGGCGCAATACCACCACAGACATGCTATATTTAAGCAATAAGGCACAAGGGGGTGTGGTATATGGCCAATATACCATGGCTAAGGGCTGTTCTTAAGCACGACACAACGCGGAGTGCCTGGATACAGCTGTTAGCCGTGGTATATTAGCCATATACCACAAACCCCTGGGGTACCTTATTGCTGTTATAAACTGGTTACCAATGTAATTAAAAAGGTAAAAATTCATTTTTGGTCATAGCTGTGGTATACCATTCTTACTGGCATAGGCCCTCAGATCCTCAAAAAGTTCTATAGCTGAACCATCAAGAGCATCTTGACTGGCTGCATCACCGTTCGGTATGGCAAATGCACCGCCCTTGACCTCAAAGTGCTACAGAGGCTGGTGCAGACAGCCCAATACATTACTGGGGCCGAGCTCCCTGCCATCCAGGACCTTTATGTCAGGTGGTGTCAGAGAAAGGCTTGAAACATTTTCTAAAACTCCAGCCACCAAAGCCATAGACTGTTCACTCTGCTACCGTCCAGCAAATGGTACCTGAGCATTGCCTCGCAGACCAACAGGCTTTGAAACAGCTTCTACCCCCAAGCCATAAGACTGCTAAATAGCCAGTGCTAAATAGTCAATTAATGGTACCCAAACTATCTGCAATGATTCTATCTTGCACTGACCCTACGCAAAGCATATACACAGTCACAGTCAACACAACACAAACACACATACATACACATCACACACACACACACACACACACACACACACACACACACACACACACACACACACAAACACACATTGGCACACACACTTTTACACATAATTTGCTGCTGCTACTCTGTTCTTTATTTTAATCGTATTATTATCTATCCTGATGTCTAGTCACTTTACCCTGCCTTCATGTACATATCTACCTTAAATAACTTAATATTATTATATATCCTGATGCCTAGTCACTTTACCCTGCCTTCATGTACATATCTACCTTAAATAACTTAATATTATTATCTATCCTGATGCCTAGTCACTTTGCCCTGCCTTCATGTACATATCTACCTTAAATAACTTAATATTATTATATATCCTGATGCCTAGTCACTTTACCCTGCCTTCATGTACATATCTACCTTAAATAACTTAATATTATTATCTATCCTGATGCCTAGTCACTTTACCCTGCCTTCATGTACATATCAACCTTAAATGACTTACTATTATTATCTATCCTGATGCCTAGTCACTTTACCCTGCCTTCATGTACATATCTACCTTAAATAACTTAATATTATTATCTATCCTGATGCCTTGTCACTTTACCCTGCCTTCATGTACATATCAACCTTAAATGACTTACTATTATTATCTATCCTGATGCCTAGTCACTTTACCCTGCCTTCATGTACATATCTACCTTAAATAACTTAATATTATTATCTATCCTGATGCCTTGTCACTTTACCCTGCCTTCATGTACATATCTACCTTAAATAACTTAATATTATTATATATCCTGATGCCTAGTCACTTTACCCTGCCTTCATGTACATATCTACCTTAAATAACTTAATATTATTATCTATCCTGATGCCTAGTCACTTTACCCTGCCTTCATATACATATCAACCTTAAATGACTTACTATTATTATCTATCCTGATGCCTTGTCACTTTACCCTGCCTTCATATACATATCAACCTTAAATGACTTACTATTATTATCTATCCTGATGCCTAGTCACTTTACCCTGCCTTCATGTACATATCAACCTTAAATGACTTACTATTATTATCTATCCTGATGCCTTGTCACTTTACCCTGCCTTCATGTACATATCTACCTTAAATAACTTAATATTATTATCTATCCTGATGCCTAGTCACTTTACCCTGCCTTCATGTACATATCTACCTTAAATAACTTAATATTATTATCTATCCTGATGCCTAGTCACTTTACCCTGCCTTCATGTACATATCTACCTTAAATAACTTAATATTATTATCTATCCTGATGCCTAGTCACTTTACCCTGCCTTCATGTATATACAGTTGAAGTCGGAAGTTTACATACACTTATGTTGGAGTCATTAAAACTTGTTTTTCAACCACTCCACAAATTTCTTGTTAACAAACTATAGTTTTGTCAAGTTGGTTAGTACATCTACTTTGTGCATGACACAAGTAATTATTCCAACAATTGTTTACAGACAGATTTCTTTACTTATAATTCACTGTATCACAATTCCAGTGGTTCAGAAGTTTACATACACTACATTTACTGTGCTTTTAAACAGCTTGGAAAATTCTGGAAAATGATGTCATGGCTTTAGAATCTTCTGATAGGCTAATTGACATCATTTGAGTCAATTGGAGGTGTACCTGTGGATGTATTTCAAGGCCTACTTTCAACCTCATTGCCTTTTAGCTTGACATCATGGGAAAATCAAAAGAAATCAGCCAAGACCTAAGAAAAAAAGTTGTAGACCTCCACAAGTCTGGTTCATCCTTGAGAACAATTTCCAAATGCCTGAAGGTACCACATTCATCTGTACAAACAATAGTGCGCAAGTATAAGCACCATGGGACAATGCAGCCGTCATACCGCTCAGGAAGGAGACACATTCTGTCTCCTAGAGATGAACGTACTTTGGTGCGAAAAGTGTAAGTCAATCCCAGAACAACAGCAAAGGACCTTGTGAAGATGCTGGAGGAACAGGTACAAAAGTATCTACATCCACAGTAAAACGAGTCCTATATCAACATAACCTGAAAGGCCGCTCAGCAAGAAAGAAACCACTGCTCCAAAACTGCCATAAAAAAGCCAGACTACAGTTTGCAACTGCACATGGGGACAAAGATTGTACTTTTTAGAGAAAAGTCCTCTGGTCTGATGAAACAAAAATAGAACTGTTTGGCCATGATGACCATCGTTATGTTTGGAGGAAAAGGGGGAGGTTTGCAAGCCGAAGAACACCAACCCAACTGTGAAGAACGGGGGTGGCAGCATCATGTTGTGGGGGTGCTTTGCTGCAGGGGGGACTGGTGCACTTCACAAAATAGATGGCATCATGAGGCAAGAAAATTATGTGGATATATTGAAACAACATCTCAAGACATCAGTCAGGAAGTTAAAGCTTGGTTGCAAATGGGTCTTCTAAATGGACAATGACCCCAAGCATATTTCCAAAGTTGGGACAAAATGGCTTAAGTACAACAAAGTCAAGGTATTGGAGTGGCCATCACAAATTCCTGACCTCAATCCTATAGAAAGTCTGTGGGCAGAACTGAAAAAGCGTGTGCGAGCAAGGAGGCCTACAAACCTGACTCAGTTACACCAGTTCTGTCAGGAGGAATGAGCCAAAATTCATCCAACTTATTTTGGGAAGCTTGTGGATGGCTACCCAAAAACGTTTGACCCAAGTTAAACAATTTAAAGGCAATGCTACCAAATACTAATTGAGTGTATGTGCATTTCTGACCCACTGGGAATGTGATGAAATAAATAAAAGCTGAAATAAATCATTCTCTGTTATTATTCTGACATTTCACATTCTTAAAATAAAGTGGTGATCCTAACTGACCTAAGACAGGGAGTTTTTACTATGATTAAATGTCAGAAACTGTGAAAAACTGAGTTTAAATGCGTTTGGCTAAGGTGTATGTAAACTTCTGACTTCAACTGTATCTACCTCAAATACCTTATTATTATTATCTATCCTGATGCCTAGTCACTTTACCCTGCCTTCATGCACATATCTACCTCAAATACCTCATACCCAAGCACATAGATCTGATACTGGTACTCCCTGTATATAGCTTTATTCTTGTGTATTTTATTTTATTCCTCATGTTAGTATTTTATTTTTGTGCATTGTTTGGAAGAGCTCGTAAGCAAGTATTTCACAGTAAAGGCTACACCAGTTGTATTCAGCGCATGTGACAAATACCATTTTAATTGGATTTGAGCAGCATGAACTGCTGTTGAAATTATAAGTGTAGTTCCTCCATTTAGCTATTAACTCCAGAAATCATGGATGACTGAGGACTTGAATTACTGTATGTGGCAACTACAACATCCTTTTCCCAATATGTTCATTTTGATTATGTTCCAAGAGCTAAAAAACAAAATAGGAAAGACCTGTAGTTTTTATAGTAGATCATCAAGCACCCTATCATTTTTCAGTGCAACTGACTTAGCTTTTTAGATGATCTGTTAATAACATCCACATTATGTTTTCTCCTAGACATTGGCCCTGTGTCCATCACCACTGACCCAAAGAAGTTCCAGCAGGATCTGCAGGAGCTGTTTGTCCAAGTGTGTACCAGAACCAAAGCCTGATACAACGTTATAGCTATACCATCTCTGCCAGAACATCCGCCAGGCTCCATATGATAGGCTGTACATACTTTATATCAATCTGTAGACCAGGAAGAGTATGGGCTATACAGGATATGTAGATATGCAGACTACTTAGAATATAACGCCAATAGTCTCTACAGTCAATACAGTATAGGTTTCTCAACTAAATAGGATTAGGGTTAGGCTATACAGCACAGGTCTTTAGACTATGCATAGTGATGCATTTCCTGTTCCTATTGAGGCCCTCAATGATTGCGTTGGATCAGTGGTCTGTGTGTTGTCTTCTCTCAGGGAGGTGGAGACTGTCCAGAGATGAGTATAGGAGCCATAAAGAAGGCCCTGGAGGTTTCCCTACCAGGCTCCTTTATCTACGTGTTCACTGACGCCAGAGCCAAGGACTACCGCCTCAAACGGGATGTACTGCAGCTGGTGCAGCTCCGACAGTCACAGGTAATGATTGCCCTCTAGAAAATGCTGGGTTGTTTGGTTTACCCAACTGCTAGGTTGCAGGTGTTGGGTCACTTAGTTTGGTTGTTTTCTTTAACCTTTAAAAGTCTAGCCACATAGAAATGCATTCAATAACTCATTCATAAATGTCTGAAAAGACTTTTAAAAAAAAATTTAAGGAAAAAGGTTTTGAAGTGTCTGTCCTATATCTAGGAGATAGAAGTATTTTTGTTTTTGGACACATATTTAACACCTTATTTTTGTTGGCACAAAACTACCTCCATACTTCCATGAATTTGTATGACTTACCTTCAAACGAGTCCCGTAACTCTCGTAGGGGTTGTAGAGCAAAACAGAGAACACCATCGTGTTCGTGAGAGTCTCATCTTTCCATAGAGTTTTCGTGAGAAGACCGATTTTTGGGATGTCTCATGGTCTGACAAACACCGCTGTAGCTCGGCCACCTTCCACTTTCCACCGCAGATGCTAGCTTAAACTGACATATTTTGATAGGGATTTTTTTATTACGTTACTTAGATTGATGCACGGGTGCGTCAATAGACTCTTAAGGATTAAAAAGAGCAAGGTTAGGTTGTTGAGTTATTGGTGCTGGGATATTGAGATATGACCCAGCAGGTCAGATCAGAAGACTGGAGGCGTAGTTTAGTAGGGGCGTGGCTTTCAGATAGTTATTTTTAGTCACCCGTGAGAGTAAATGTAATTCCTGTTAATCTGTTCTGTTGTATAATTATCATATGTTATGGTTGGACATTGGCATTTTTATGGCTTCAATTAGGCTTAGGGAGCAGTTTAAATGTACACAATTGTTACCCGAACGAAAATGGGGGAGTGTCAAGCTTTTTATGTTTCAGTCAGGGGGAGGATATAGTATTTTTTTATTTAGTCCAGGGGAGGGTCATGCAACTTGCAATTCATTAAATGTCATATTGGTCACGGTTTGAGAATGAGTTGCTTATTATAGTATCTAATGTGTGCCCGATGATGCCCCTCATCCATGATTCTCTGCTCAGCGCGCAATATCAAGTGTGCCTAGTGTGGTCACAATAAAATGATCCATAGGTAATACTATAGGCTATAGGCCTAGACTATATGAAGATCACGCACGGAGAAGCGCAGGGCAAAGTTATATTTAAAAAAAAATGTACTTCCTTCCCGAGTTTTTACACTGCTGAGATGGTGTATATGAAACTAGGCTACACTGTATTACACACTGCAATGGATAGACATTCCCAATCATGAGCCCTGGCCTTCCCCTGCTCTTGCTGATGTAAACCCTTTTGTGCTGCCTAACCAATGGTTGTGCTGTTTACGGTGGCACTTCAGGAGGTGAGTCAAAGGTTTCTTCAGAAAATAATGTTTTATTTGTCCCAAAAATGCTAAATATATGCTTTACGTGCGGAATAGGCCTACTACTTTCCTGTTCAGTTTAAGAGTGAGAGCACGAATATGAAAAGGAGGACCGGAAGTAAGCTTGCTACTGCTATAATTGATTTTATTGATGTTTCGTTGTCCATAATGAAATTATTTATAAGAGTTATATTGACCTCCCAATAAGCCATATTCAAGTAATTTACATAATTTACATTACTATGAAGGGGCAGCCGTGGAGATGGACAGCGAATGGGTGCTGAAAGTAGGCTAATTTGAGAAGGCCTAATTCATTTAAACAATCTTCATTTTAATTAGACTTTAGGCTACTAACAACAAGTGGGCGGGAGCCTATTTAGTCATATCAATAAATAAAAGGTAGGCTTACCTGTTTGACAGATAAAATTATAGTCTACTATCCATAGATTTTGTCAACCAATTCCTTCAGTCATCATGCACTCCATAAATATCTCAGTGTCAGTGAAGAGCTTGGTGTGTTAAGTTTAAAACAGGGCTCAAATTGAGGGGTAATGTGAGGGTATTGTGGTCTTTGTTAAAGAAAATGTATAAAAGCATAGGCCTACCCCTTGTTAGTTTAAGATTCAAAAATAAATAAATAATGGACCTGATTATATAAAGTGATCTATAACGACATTTTAGTCCGCAATGCTTTAAGCTAGAAACAAGCTGTAAAAATGCCAGGTAAAGACGTGACTCCGATGCATATGATGTATCTTTGGTTTGTCTCTATGACATTCAGAGGCTGCGCTACAGCCTTTTGTAGCCAAGGAGACAAAAAATGTACTTTACTTGGGAAGTAATGTGTGATTTTGTCACTACACAATTGACGGTCGACATTCCAGCAGGCTATTAAACAACATACTAACTCTAAATCAGTCAGGAGCAAGCCAGGTAGCCTAAGAAGGAACGGAACTGAATTATTTAGGCTATATTATTCTCATTTCAAGGCTATAGTCTGCCATTTAACAAATCAATTGTGAAGCATTTGTGACACTCTACAGGCTGGCAGGAACACTCAGCATGTCAGCAACACATCAACAACAGCACTTCAAAAACATGCCTATAAATGTTGCATTAAGGTTGTATAAAATTAAATTAATTACTTAGAATTAAATAATAATGAAACAGAAAATGCCTTATTAGACTATACAGTCAGTCATTCTACAGTGCATTTGAATTCACTTTTACACGAGTTTGGCCAGTCTTTGGTTTGAGGATCATGCGGTAAGCTATGCATGCCTAGTTTGTTAATGTAGCCTAGCAGATGCTCTCATATTCCCATGCCCTAATCACTGCCAACACAAATCTATTTTATAACAGCAATATCATGGAATAAAAAATAATACATTACAAAATGATAGATTCCCAAAATAAAACGTTATAATGGCATATAGGCCTACAGTACCTGATGATACGCGGCTGTGTGTTAAACAACAACTAGCTTTTTCTTGAATTAATTGATGATCAGATACTTTAGTTGTAACTGGTTCCGTTGCTCTCAATTTTTACAGTTGATAGACAACTTTAGCACTGTTTCAAACTTAGACTATCCTCTTTTTTAACAATAGCCTGCATAGAAATCAAAATGTCTGTGGTGCTGCAGCATACACTCATTCATTGTCATGCTCTGTTGTGGTATTAAAAATATTCTACTTGTCTCCGGTCATGTCAAATGACAGAATTGCATGAAATACGTTTCTAAAATAAAATAAATTATTGGATCGCTAATAACATGATAGATTCATGCAGTGTTTTTATTATAATGGATATCTTTTCACCCATACCCTTGTCCGCGATGGTCTGCGCATCCACAACCTTCTGGCTACTCTGCCATGTAATGCTTACAAAACAAAGAACAGTTTCTAAAAGTGGAAATCTAACACTCTGGGCTGGGTTTCCCAAAAACATTGTAGCACTAAGATAGTCTTCCGTCCATTTAGTGTCAATGGAGTTAAGATGATCTTAGTGCTACGATGCTCTTGGGAAACCCTGGTCTGTCCTAGGAGTGAGGGTAAACGATAGGCATGTTCTCTGCTATCTTTTTAAGTGTTCAAGGAGGGTCGGGTTAAAGTATATTTTACTGAATGTATGGCCATCCATTTTCATTTCAGAGAGATCCAATTTTCTCCAGGCACCCCTCATAAATAACGTACAGTCTCTTACAGAAGTCTACGTGTTCAATAAAAGCCTATATAAATCCCATTGTTGGGGTGCAATAAGGTGGCAGACCCTTATTATAATATTCTAGAAGAATGTGGAAAATGCCCCCCAAAATTATACACTTGCAATATATACAATTAACATAATGAACAGGAATTACATTTACTATCACAAGGTGGCCAATAAGATATATCAGAGAGCTACGCTGCCAAAAATTCCTACGGATTACGTTCAAAAAGTCCAAGCTAGTAGTTCAATCCAGCATGAAGGTAATAAATACCCAAATTATGGTTAAATTAACCCATGTTTGGGTAATCACACAGCCCAACTCGCTCAGTCAAAATAACCCAGGATGTGTTCCGTCCAATATTTCCCCAGAACTGGGTTACCAAAAAACCCAAGTTAAGTTGTTTTTAACCCAACATTTTTTAGAGTGTGATGGCAATGTCTGATAACAGTAATCTCATGAAAGTTCAGTAGTGATAACCATCCACCACTGTCTTCTGTGTGCACCCAGGTTGTGTTTGTGCTGACTGGGGACTGTGGAGACCGCTCTCAGCCTGGGTATAGAGCCTATGAGGAGATCGCTGCCACAAGTTCTGGACAGATCTTCCACCTGGACAAGCAGCAGGTCAATGAGGTGAGAATCAGAAGAGGAGAGTCATCAAACTAATTTATATACAGTACCAATCAAAAGTTTGGACACACCTACACTTCAACATTCTACATTCTACATTGTAGAATAATAGTGAAGACATCAAAACTATGAAACATATGGAATAACGTAGTAACCAAAAAAGTGTTAAACAAATCAAAATATATTTTAGATTTTAGATTCTTCAAAGTAGCAACCCTTTGCCTTGATTACAGCTTTGCACACTCTTGGGATTCTCGCAACCAGCTTCACCTGGAATGCTTTTCCAACAGTCTTGTAGGAGTTCCCACTTATACTGAGCACTTGTTGGCTGCTTTTCCTTCACTCTGCGGTCCAACTCCTCCCAAACCATCTCAATTGAGGTTGGGTGATTTTGGAGGCCAGGTCATCTGATTCAGCACTCCATCGCTCTCCTTCTCGGTCAAATAGCCCTTACACAGCCTGGAGGTGTGTTGGGTCATTGTCCTGTTGAAAAACAAATAATAGTCCCACTAAGCGCAAACCAGATGGGATGGAGTATCGCTGCAGTATGCTGTGGTAGCCATGCTGGTTAAGTGTGCATTGAATTCTAAATAAATCACAGACAGTGTCACCAGCAAAGCACCCCCACACCATCACACCTCCTCCTCCATGCTTCACGGTGGGAACCACACATGCGGAGATCATCCGTTCACCTACTCTGCGTCTCACAAAGACAAGGTGGTTGGAACCAAAAATCTCAAATTTGGACTTATCAGACCAAAGGACAGATTTCCAATGGTCTAATGTCCATTGCTCGTGTTTCTTTGCCCAATCTAGTCTCTTCTTCTTTTTGGTGTCCTTTAGTAGTGGTTTCTTTGTAGCAATTCGACCATGAAGGCCTGATTCACGCAGTCTCCTCTGAACAGTTGATGCTAAGATGTGTTACTTGAACTCTGTAAAGCATTTATTTGGGCCGCAATTTCTGAGGCTGGTAACTCTAATGAACTTATCCTCTGCAGCAGAGGTAACTCTGAGTCTTCCTTTCCTGTGGCGGTCCTCATGAGAGCCAGTTTCATCATAGCACTTGGTGGTTTTTGCAACTGCACTTTGATGGTTTTTGAAACTGTACTTGAAGAATCTTTCAAAGTTCTTGACATTTTCCGCATTGACTGACCTCATGTCTTATAGTAATGATGGACTGTCATTTCTCTTTGCTTATTTGAGCTGCTCTTGCCATAATATGGACTTGGTCTTTTACCAAATAGGGCTATCTTCTGTGTTCCTCCCCTACCTTGTCACAACACAACTGATTGGCACAAACACATTAAGAAGGAAATAAATTCCACAAATTAACTTTTAATTGAAATGCATTCCAGGTTCCAAGCTGGTTGTTGAGAGAATGCCAAGAGTGTGCAAAGCTGTCATCAAGGCAAAGGGAGACTACTTTGAAGAATCTCAAATATAAAATATATTTTGATTTGTTTAACACTTTTTTGGTTACTACATGATTCCATATGTGTTATTTCATAATTTTGCTGTCTTCACTATTATTCTACAATGTAGAAAATAGTAAAAATAAAAAAAAATCTTGAATGAGTAGGTGTGTCCAAACTTTTGACTGGTACTGTATATTTTTTCAATCACACTCATGAGGGTGTGCTGAGTCAATGGTCAACCATAAGTGTGATTTTTCTGTAAGAATTATAGGCTTTTAGTCTCTTCAGGACATATTTAAAAAAAATGCAGTTGGGTTCAAATGAACACATGGTGTAAGGAGAATATTTTATATGTAAAAGCAGTCAAAAGAATAGCGATATGAACCCGTTATCACTCATACATGTATTCATAGTGTATTTTATTGACACACATCAAATATTTTTGTAGTGCATATTAATCGTACCAGGAACTATATAATAGTGGTGAGTGACTACTTTATCTCAGCATGTAACTGAACCACAAATCTTGGAAACCTAAGTCAACGGAGCTCAATAACTCGCAGTCAAACTTAAAACAAGACTGAGTTTCCTTTGGGAGAGACACTGGTATCCTGCATGTCATCAGAGGAGATGGCTGGGCTGAGGAGAGGGCAGCTCTACACTTGAGCCAAGTATTACTGTTCACTGGAAGATGGCCCACTGAACCCCTGAACCCAGCTCTCTATGTGTGTTTTTATGTGTTTCTGCTCTCTTTCAAATCATATTGGTCTTTATGTATTCATGTGTATGTATGTATGTATGTATGTATGTATGTATGTATGTATGTATGTATGTATGTATGTATGTATGTATGTATGTATGTATGTATGTATGTATGTATGTATGTATGTATGTATGTATGTATGTATGCATGTATGTATGTGTGCGGGATCTGGTTCTATTAGCACTTCATAACCTTCACAGTTCATTGAGGAGTGTTTGAATGTCAGATCCACATTGCAGGGCATTGCTGTGTTACAGTATAATGGTTAATAATGAAGAGCTGAGGGACCACATTCACACCACCAACAGAAACCAGTCCTCTCATCGTGGGCCCCAGCTGGCCAGAGTGTGGATAGTGCTAGACCAGGTTGGATTGCCTTTACATGTTTTAAAGTGACCACTCTCACCTTTCAAATGTTATGCTAATTGACAAGCTCTCCACTCATTTAGCATGAATCAACAGAACTACAATCCTATTTCAGATGTACAGTACTCCTGGGTGGCATGGTATTACTGAATTAATTTAAATCCTTTAATCCTTAGAAACTGCATACCTCAAATCTAACTAAAATCTCCCCTCTTAATATCAGTTTAATAAACTGTGGCCAAATCAAATATACACAATCTTTTGTGGTCTCGGGCAGAGATGTGGAGAGAAAACAGACTGCTTATTTTACTCTCTAATACCAGGATATGATCTGTCATGGCTTCCCTCTTTCTTTCCAACACAGCTGCCCTCTTGAGCTGACTCCAAATCCACACACAACAGCTCATTGTGAAACCTTGTGTGTGACACTCCTTAAACTCTTAATACTTAACTTGTTGTAATCACTGGAGCAATCTGTCAGCAAGCCCTCGGGCAGAAAAAGAACACTAATGCGCTGTTTAATTAATAAAGCCTCTTAAGGATCTGATGATGACATACCCAAATCTAACTGCCTGTAGCTCAGGCCCTGAAGCAAGGATATGCATATTCTTGGTACCATTTGAAAGGAAACACTTTGAAGTTTGTGGAAATGTGAAAGGAATGTAGGAGAATAACACACAATAGATCTGGTAAAAGCTCATACAAAGGAAAAAACAACCGTTCTTTTGTATGTTTTTTTGTACCATCATCTTTGAAATGCAAGAGAAAGGCCATAATGTATTATTCCAGCCCAGATGCAATATACATTTTGGCCACTTGATAGCAGCAGTGTATGTGTAAAGTTTTAGACTGATCCAATTAACCATTGCATTTCTGTTCAAAATGTTGTATCAAGACTGCCCAAATATGCCTAATTTGTTCATTAATAACTTTTTATGTTCAAAATTGTGCAATCTCCTCAAACAGTAACATGGTATTCTTTCACAGTAATAGCTACTGTAAATTGGACAGTGCAGTTAGATGAACAAGAATTTAAGCTTTCTGCCAATATCAGATATGTCTATGTCCTGGGAAATTTTCTTGCTAATCATATTAGCCTACGTTAGCTCAACCGTCCCGTGGAAGGGATACCTATCCCGAAGAATTAAACTTGGAATCTGGTTGTAATGGTCATGGAGGCCATCCTCATTTTTCAGTGTGTGAGGGATGTGAGAGGGCTGAGAACCTGGCCAAGAGAGATCTTTCTGGGCTCTGGGAGGTTTCATCTATGCTCTAATCTGTGCTTATGGATGATGTCTGTTCTGTTGCGTGAGCTGGCCATGAGCTCATGGGTTATTGCTGTCCATCTATAAACTACTCTAGGCTGTTTATGATCACCTTGTCAGCAGCCTGGCTAATGCATGTTCGTGTCTCTGTGTTTCAATTCCACACGCACTCCTCACTGAAGTGGCTGGACTTCCTTCCATAAAATAACCACTAGTAACATTGGCCCAATGGTTTCCTCATCAGGTGGGCTCAGTAGTGAGTTAAAGGGACAGGGGATTTTGTTAAAATATCAATTAAATCTAGTTAACCCGTGTCCTCTGTCGTGTTCCTGATGTTAGTGAATAAAGCCAGTCTCTGTAGTCTAGACCTGCTCTCAGAGACATGAAGACAGATGTGGTAGACTCTTGCTTGTTGTCTGGGGGAAAGGCAAGGCAGGTGTTTTGAGGTTCCAATCCAATAGGAGAACGGGGGTCCATCTGGGACTGATTTGGCCTAATAGCCTGGTTCCTGGCACCCCGTCTGCTCTCTCACAGTGATGGTGGTAGCGGCTTAACCCCAGAGCCGGAGTTGGGAGACCCCTTTGTGCAAGGAGGGCTGTGGTCTATAGGTTCCCCAACCACTATGAGAGAAACATTCAAGCGGTCTGCTAGGGTGTTTCAAAGGGGCATGAGGAGGAGGAATCCCTTTAGAAAACAACCTAGCTGGAAGATAAAAAGAACAGTGTATCTCCTCAGCCTTAGCTGACCTTCCTCTGGCCAACCTCTTTGCTCTAGACTTAAAATAGCAGAGGTGCTTCTTCCTGACACAATACCACGTGCCTGTTCAGCCGAGACACGGCAGATGAGGTTTCAAAGACTCGTAGATCCTCTGGATTCCCCATGGCTCAGGCTGTTGCAGCAGCAGAACGCAGCATGTTCCTCGAGGCACACCTTGGCCAGACCAAACAGCATCAGGTCTATCTCTGTGTCTCCCCTGTTCCCCATGTCCCACACTAACAAATAATGGTTCTACATTGTACCAGATAGGGGTTCTTTGGCTTGTAACCACAGCAAAACCCTTTTTGGTGCTATATAGAATGCTTTTTTGAAGGTTCAATAAAAAACCATGCTCATAAGGTTCTAAATGGAACCTGTATGGTGCTACAAAGAACCCTTTCCTAAGGTTCTATAAACAACCATTAAAAAAGGTTCTATGTAACACCAAAAAAACGGTTCCCTTTTTAATGTTTTTTTTTATGGAACCTTTTCTCAATCTGAAAGGTTCTTTGTAGATCCTTTTGAAAAACAATACTGGTCAGCCAAGTTATATTGATAACATTTCATAGGTGTTATTATTGCGTTAATTGACAAGTTGAAACAAGTGCGCTACATCTGGAACAGCTGGGGGTCCCCTGAGGAGAGAATTGAAAACCACTGACTGATTTAGTCAACTGTTCTCAATTGACTTAAGGCCATGCATTCGTTTTTCACAAGACACCATCACTGGCCATAGTCATATGTAATTCATAATGGCATAACACAACATATTAAATAAACTGGAATGTGCTCATGGTTGCACAAAAAGCGCTGTGCGTAAACCACACCCCCAAATATTCGAATGAGCTGCCTCCCATACATGTTAATTATCACTAAAAGAGCTGTAAAGAACCTTTGATGAGCTCAAAGGGTTATTTGAGTCATTAGGTTTCCACATAGAACCATCACCCATCCCAGAGAACCCTTGAGGAACCCTAATGTTTTAGTGTGTGAGTCTTTGGGGAGATCTCCCTAGGTGCTTGAGATTAAATATACACCGGTTTGAGGCAGATGTACAGTAGGTCACTCTATAGCAGTTTCCTGCTCTGCTGGGGATGGCAGGACATGTGGCAGAAATTACAGCTGTTTCCAGTTGTAAACTCAGAGAGGAACCAGCTGCTGTCAGCACCCAGTTGGCCGGCTTTGCTCACTCCAATCTTCTCCATTATTCCTAAATATATTAAGATGTGTTGAATAAGCCCCATTTCTCAGAGGGGCCACTGAAGCAATGTTTTCTGTTTGTTTTATTATAGACATAATGCAACCATAATGTCTGTACTCACGATTATGGGGTCAAAACAAATACAAGACCACAGTTGCTTGTTAAGCACTTGAAAGATGGAAAAAATGATGATCCGGTCAGAAGAAATAGATTCAGTTATACAACGGGTTCTTCTCTTCTTTTCCTGTAAAGGGGAAAGGACACCTTGTTTTTTCTTCTGAATCCTAACCACCAGCATGATTTCACCTAGAGGGTTGAGTATATAATCAAACATTGAAATTCTACCTGTCAAATATTCTACAGTAATAGTCAAGGGGGAAAAGTATACTCAGTGATGATTACTCCTGAAATTGATTGTAATAAAGCCCCCCAGGCTTATTTCAGACTCAGCGGAAGCCAGGGATTGGTTAATCTGTTCTCTGAGAACAAGATAATGACCCTCATATCAGAGTGAAGCCTCCACAATCCCATCAACCCAAGACCAGACCAGTCCTTGCAGGCCATGTCTGCTATTTAAAGCCCAACCAATTTGCAGGGTTGGGGAGTAACAGATTACATGTAGCCTAATTGACTACACAAAAAAATCAGATTACATATACTTTTGAAAAAGTAGATGATTACTTCTAGAATTACTTTAAAATTCAGAAAGGATGTTTGCGGGAATTTATTTTGATGAAGTTGGCGAAAAAAATATTGGCCTCCTTTCTGTTTTCTCAATGATATTCAAATCAGCTAAGAAAAAAAATGCCTGCTTTAAATTTGTTCTTACTGAGAGAGTGTGACCAGAAATCAGAGACCACTATGATGACACATAATGCGTTTGATGGATCGCAGGAAAATGCTTTTGTAAACCACATTACAAGCAATGTCATCCAATGGTGCGACTGCAAACAGAGCAAAATGAGATTTTATATTGGACAAATTCAGGTAGGTCCCTCCCGGTTTCTTTCCTTCTGCTTCCATTTAAGAAACGTTTTGCAACAGAATCGGCTGCAAATTATCAAATCAAATTATATTCGTCACAATACACATATTAAGCAGATGTTATTGCGGTGTAGATTAGGGTGACCAGACGTCCCCGTTTTCCGGGGACAGTCCCCGTTTTTGGTGGCCTGTCCCCGGCTGGAGCTGTCCCCGGAAATGTCCCCGTTTTTAACTCTGCGTTAAAAACAGATCGCAAAGTGAAATATTTGACTTGGCAAGACCGGAGTTGACGTCTCAATCGCGTTGTGCTTGTTTAGGCCAACAGAGGGGGCTGCTCGCTATAGCAGCTTCATTCGCTCTTCTTCTGCTAACTACTTGCTCGCGATAGTTTTAGAGAAAACTGCGGTGGAAAACTCGGCCAGAAGCTAGCAAGTATCAAGTGAATCCACAACTTCACCACAAACGTCTTTTCAAGCCAGATAAGTTACAATCGTTTGAAATACTAGCTAGTGATGTTATGTCACAATTTATTATATAGATAGATGATCTGCTCTATACGTTTTTAAATAGGTTATGCTAGCTAACGTTAGCTATGTAGACTAAGTTAGCTAGCTAGGTTAGCTAGCTACTGTTATGGTAGCTAGGTTAAAAAACGTTCACATGTAAACATGCAGTGGACGGGCTATTTTGAAAATATGATTATATTAAATTAATGCACAATTAATTCAGAGAATATTTTTGTAGATTACAATTGTAATGGTTTGGCATTACAATAAGTAGTGTGAAAATATATTTAGAAATGTTCATGGATAACATTAGCAGTGGAGAGGAAGGAGACAGATGAGTGAAGGTAAAGATATGGTTACAGAGCCTGCCAATGTATTATTCCAAAAAACGTTTTTGAGATAAAATACAAAAATGAGGCAAGCAATGGGAATCTGTTCAAATACTTTATCTAATAGTATGCTATTTATTAATACAGATTGGAGAGGAAGGAAAAATTAAGGGAGTAAAAAGAGTGAAGCAAGGAGAGTGTAGAAGAGTGAGGTGGAAAGGAAGACGAGTGAAGAAAAGAGGAGGAGAAGAAAAAGTTAAAAGAGTAAGAAGAGTGACACAAGGAGAGTGAAGAAGAGCAGACAGAGGAGATACAATTACTCTTTCCAAGAAACGGAAATGCACTTTTTATGAAAAACATGAGAGAATTTCCATTTATACGCTCAGGTCAAGACGATAGAATGGTTCACTGCACCCTTTGTAATTCCTCTCTGTCAATTGGCAGCCGGAGAAGAACGGCAGTGGTAGAACATCAACAGACGAAAAAGCATAAAGCCTCTCTGATTGTCCGTGTTGGTATGCCGTCTGTCACCACGTTCTTCAAGAACGTAGAGCCTTCCCAAGAAGAATATGGTTTAGCTGTGCAGGAGGGTGTCTATGCGACACAATCATAGTTACAGATCTATGGACTGCACAGCACAACTGGCACGGAAGCTTTATGAGCCAAAGTTTACATGTGCTAGGACAAAATGTGATGCCATAGAGAGTAATGTGTTAGCAACATGGGCAACTACTTTGGTAACACAGACCTAGATCAGGTTGAATTTGTGTCCCTGTCCATTGATGCGTCCAATCATGGACATGTAAAGCTGCTGCCAATAGTAGTCAGATATTGTAAGGTATATGATAGCAGCACATCTGTGGAAACAAAACTGCTTGATTTTGTTGAATTGAATGGAGAAACAGCAGAGGAAATTGCAGCTGAGGTCCTGGTGGTCATCCAAAAATGTAACCTGGAAAACATTTTCTGCTGACAACAAATACCAACTTTGGAGGACTGAATAGGCTGGGGAGGGCCATTGTCCATACCAAAGTTAAAAATGCTCTTCAGCGGGAGGCGATTGGCTTAAGTTGTCCTGCCCACATCATTCATAACACGGCCAGAACAGCTTTGGATATGATGTTGAGTACCTGCTCACAAAGATATTTGGATATGTTCATATTTTCACCGTCAGAGTAGAAAGACTGAAGGGCTTTTGTGAGTTTGTTGGCCAGGAGTACCATAACATTTTAGGACACAGCCATGTTTGCTGGATGTCCATGCTCCCTGCTCTAGAAAGAGTGCTGAAAATGTATGTGCCATTGAAATACTTTTTTATTTCTGAAGACAAGTGCCTTGTTGTCCTGAGAACAATGTTCGAAGATCCACTAACTGAACTTTGGCTGGCCTTTGTCCATGGAAACTTGATCGTATTCAGTGACACGATCAAGATGCTTGGAGGCCAGGACCACTGTGCTGTGGACTCCGCTGCAATTCTGAGAAACGTTAAGGCAAAATTGACTGCAAGACGTGATGACAACTTCATTCCCTTTCTCAAAACATCTCAATCATTCTTCACTATGGCTGTGAACTATTGCAAGCATGGGGAAAGCACACAGATAATCTAAAAGATTTACAGGCAACCTCTGCGTGAAGAGATCCAGAAGGCAGCAGCCACACTGCAGGAAAAATGCCCCAATGTGACCATCAATGAGGATGCATTGTGTGACGAGGTTACTGGCCTGCAAGAGTTCCTAAAGGGGGGATCGCTTGAAGAATGGAAAACATCTGAGACACCGCTTAGTCAGAGATGGAGCACGGTGGTTACCCACTTCAAATAGAATGACATCCCACACACTAACTTGGCTAGATTAGCGTCTGTTGTCATGTGCTTACCTGGAAGTAATGCACCAGTCGAGAGAGTGTTCTCCCAAATTAATGATCTATGGACAGCAGCAAGATCTAGGTTCACTGTTCCTACCATCAAGGCCATGCTTACAAACGTCAACCTCCCCTGCCAGGAGTTCATGGAGAAGCTGGCCAAAGACAGCAATCTTGAAGAAAAGACATTCTTCTGAGAAAAATACAGATTAGGTTGGTTTAAGTATATTGTGTACCGTAATTTCCGGACTATAAGCCGCTACTTTTTTCCCACGCTTTGAACCTCGCGGCTTAAACAATGACGCGGCTAATATATGGATTTTTCCCGCTTTCAAATTAAAAAACAAAACACATTCTGTGACGTGCTCAGTTTTTTGGCGGCATGAAGCTTTCATTAGACCAATGAAATTGCCGAACGGGTTAAGGTCAAACAACTTTTTTGTTTACTGTTTAGATTAAATCGAGCGCGCTCAAACTTCCCATCATTCTGATTACGGTAGTAATTTTGTCACCCTCATCATGGCAAAGACACGGAGAAATGCATATGATGCAGCTTTCAAGTTGAAGGCGATTTGATCTGGCTGTTGGAAAAGGAAATAGAGCTGCTGCACGGGAGCTTGGTCTGGAGCAATGACTTTCTTGGTAGGCTACTGTTTACTGCTAATTTTTTATTTTTGTTACAAGCCGTGTTTCGTTAAAGCCTGTGTAAAGTTCATTTGTTTCAATGTACCGGTAGGCACCTGCGGCTTATAGACATGTGTGGCTTATTTATGTTCAAAATATATATATTTTTTAAATTCACTGGGTGCGGCTTATATTCAGGTGCGCTTAATAGTCCGGAAATTACGGTAGTTACCAATCTCATCAGCATCTTATTTCTTTATTATGTTATTAAGTATTTCACATATACTATTGTCTATTTTTTTTCAATTTTGCTCATGTTCTCTTCTGCTCTTATTCTACCAGGACCACTGAATGGCAGTTCAGATCGGACAGTTCTGTCTTGTCTGTAGTGTTTCTGTAATACAGTTGTTTTCTCTATCACAGTGTGCCTGTTAGACTAAATACATGAAACCGGAATTGTCCCGCTTTTTTATTGCATAGATAATAACATTGGATATTTTAATTATATATTGACCGCCGAACTGGAAATGTCCCCGGTTTTCATTTCAGAAATCTGGTCAACTTAGTGTAGATAAATGTGGGTTGTTCCTAGCTCCAACAGTGCAATAGTATCTAACAATTCACAGCAATGCACAAACATCTAAAAGTAATAGAATGGAGTTAAGAAATATATAAATATTAGGACGCACAATGTCGGAGTCGAGATATCAAAGTGTACAACAAAAACGTAAACAATACATTTTTCACATGCAAATACCACTTTTGGGAGTGCTCAAAGCATTTATTTTTCAACTCGAAGCAATGAGCCCAATCAGTCCATCATAAACAACAGAGTAGGCTAATTAGTCCATCGTTTTTGGGTTATACTCAGGTAAAACAATTTGACTAATCTATATTTCCATATTTCTAAGTTCTATTTTTGAAGACAAGGGGTATTATATTAATTGGAATGACTGAAAATATGACTGACTGTTGTTTTTTTATGTAAAGATATAGCCTAATCATATTATTATCTGTAGAAGAAAGCAGTGAAGCCTGCATAACCAACCCATTAAGTAAAATGCAACGTCCATTTATGGACAGCTATGTAAACTGTAACACTAAGGTAACCTACCTAAATGACTACTGACCCGTAGCACTCACGTCTGTAGCCATGAAGTGCTTTGAAAGGCTGGTCATGGCTCACATCAACACCATTATCCCAGAAACCCTAGACCCACTCCAATTTGCATACCGCCCTAACAGATCCACAGATGATGCAATCTCTATTGCACTCCACACTGCCCTTTCCCACCTGGACAAAAGGAACACCTATGTGAGAATGCTGTTCATTGACTACAGCTCAGCGTTCAACACCATAGTGCCCTCAAAGCTCGTCAATAAGCTAAGGACCCTGGGACTAAACACCTCCCTTGGCAACTGGATCCTGGACTTCCTGACAGGCCGCCCCCAGGTGGTAAGGGTAGGTAACAACACATCCGCCACGCTGATCCTCAACACAGGGGCCCCTCAGGGGTGCATGCTCAGTCCCCTCCTGTACTCCCTGTTCACTCATGACTGCACGGCCAGGCACAACTCCAACACCATCAATAAGTTTGCCGATGACACAACAGTGGTAGGCCTGATCACCGACAACGATGAGACAGCCTACAGATACCTGGCCGTGTGGTGCCAGGACAACAACCTCTCCCTCAACGTGATCAAGACAAAGGAGATGATTGTGGACTACAGAAAAAAGAGGACTGAGCACGCCCCCATTCTCATCGACGGGGCTGTAGTGGAGCAGGTTGAGAGCTTCAAGTTCCTTGGTGTCCACATCACCAACAAACTAACATGGTCCAAGCACACCAAGACAGTCGTGAGGAGGGCACGACAAAACCTATTCCCCATTAGGAGACAAAAGATTTGGCATGGGTCCTCAGATCCTCAAAAGCTTCTACAGCTGCACCATCGAGAGCATCCTGACTGGTTGCATCACTGCCTGGTATGGAAACTGCTCGGTGTCCGACCGCAAGGCACTACAAAGGGTAGTGCGTACGGCCCAGTACATCACTGGGGCCAAGCTTCCTGCTATCCAGGACCTCTATACAAGGTGGCATCAGAGGAAGGCCCTAAAAATTGTCAGACTCCAGCCACCCTAGTCATAGACTGTTCTCTCTGCTACCACAAGGCAAGCGGTACCGGAGCGCCAAGTCTAGGTCCAAGAGGCTTCTAAACAGCATCTACCCCAAGCCATAAGACTTCTGAACATCTAATCAAATGGCTACCCAGACTATTTGCATTGCCCCCCCCCCCTTTTAGACCGCTGCTACTCTGTTGTTATCATCTATGTATAGTCACTTTAATAACTTAATAACGTATTACATGTACATATTACCTCAATTTCCTCGACTAACTGGTGCCCCCCACATTGACTCTGTACCGGTACCTCCTGTGTATATTCTCGCCATGGTTATTTTACTGCTGCTCTTTAATTACTCGTTACTTTTATTTCTTATTCTTATTCGCATTTTTTTACATTTATTTTATTTAAACTGCTTTGTTGGTTAGGGGCTCGTAAGTATGCATTTCACTGTAAGGTGAATACCTGTTGTATTCCGTGCATTTCATTTGATTTGCATGTTATCAGAAAACACACAATTTGATTTAACATTGATGTATCCTGCAATAGATACATTTTTATCTTCTTCTAATGCCTCTTAAGCAGGTTGACGTTTATTGGGATGAGTCTTGTCCTTGAAGCAGAACTGACTGAGGCTTTTTGGTCTTAATTTAAGGTTAGGGTTAGGCATTAGGGTTAGCATTGTGGTTAGGGTTAAGGTGAGGGTTAGGTTTAGATTTAAAATCAGATTTTATGACTTTGTGGCTGTGTCAGCTTCTAACCTGCACCTCTTAAGGGGAAAGAAATCTAAAAGTAACTGAAACTAATGAGATTATATGACTGAGTTTGGGTAATCCAAAAGTTACTTTCCTGATAAAATGTTTTGGACATGTAACTGTAATGGATTACATTCAGAAAGGAATATACCCAATCCTGCCAATATGACAGATTACAGACAGTAAAAAAGTTCAGCCATATATAGCCTGAATTGATCCTGCACATTGGATCTGTTAATCTGGAATAGATCTCAGGACAGGGGAACCAATGCCATGATTCATTAAAAGAGGTGTGCACAAGCATTGCCCTTTCTGGCAGACAGTGTGTTACCTTCCACTGTGAGAGAAACTCCTCTTGGGAATTCATGCTTAAGAGTGCAGAAAACTGTATATTATCTTTTTGACAGTTGAGCTGTTTCACTTTCTTTTTGTTTATGGAAGATCCCTTTGAGACATAAGATGGTTCAAAGACAAAGACCAGCTTGCAGTGTTGAAGCAGACAGTTTCAGAATCAGAGAGAGGTCACATGCACATCCTTCCTGTCCTTTCCCTCTAATTGGGTTTCTCGTAGAGATCTTTGCTAGAAAGTCTAAGTCCCAGACCACCCCTGTCTAGTCTGTCCTCTAGCTGTGTGCTGTGTGGAGTGTGCTGCTATCTTGCTGAGATAAAGTCTTCTCTCCTGCCAGGTCTTGAAGTGGGTGGAGGAGACAGTGCAGGCCCTGAAGGTTCACCTGCTCTCCTCCAATCATGACAGCGCTCAGGAGAACCAGTGGGAGGTGCCCTTTGACCCCAGCCTGAAGGAGGTCACTGTGTCACTTAGTGGACCAGCACCTCAGATCGAGCTCAGGGATCCCCTTGGTACATCATGCTTTCATTATGTATTTTCGCTGTATAGATAGCAAATAACGTTGTCAATACTTGAGAGTAATACTATATCCATCAGTGGATAATGCTGAGGGGAGGACGGCTCATAATGGCTGGAAAGGAGCTTGTGGATTCCACTCCAGCCATTACCATGAGCCTGTTCTCCCCAATTAAAGTGCCACCAACCTCCTGTGATATCCATTTTGCTGAACATTTAATGTTATTTAAAATGTTGCAATGATATTGTTATGTCTCAATTGCTTAGGTCACACTGTTAGAGTGGAGCAGGGCCTCACAGAGCTGCTGAATATCCCAAACTCTGCCCGTGTTGTCAACCTGAAGTTCCCCCGACCTGGAGCCTGGACTCTGAAGGTACTGTACCGTAGATCCTCCTGACATGGTTGTGATCATCCTGCATTGAGAATGAGAACTGCTTTAGTCACCTCTGAGACAAAATACAACAACTGAATGTCCTGTATGTCCAGGTGGGCTGCGGTGGCCGCCACACTCTGAGAGTTACAGGGGTCAGCAATCTGGACTTCCGGGCTGGGTTCTCCAGTATACCAGTGTCTGAATTCAACCATACCAGGGAGAGACCCATCAAAGGTAATGTGTGCATGCAATTTTATATATTTGTATGTATACGTGATTGCATTGAATAACGTTGGGCTCCCCTCCCCGTCTAAAGGAGTTCCAGCCCATGTGCTGCTGAAGTGTACAGGACTGAAGCCCCCAGGTCAGCTGAGTCACATGGAGTTAGTGTCAGGTTCAGGACGCTCCCTACGCACCCTCCCCGTGCCTCTGCCCTCTGACAGGGGCAGCCGAGGACTCTGGAGGGTTCCAGAATTTCACACTCCTTCCCAAAGCTTCTTCCTCAAGGTGACAGGGAAGGATGAGGAAGGGTACCGCTTCCAGAGGTTGTCCAGTGTCTCCTACACAAACATCATCCCAGGTAATCATCCCTCTCCTCAGTCTCCTCCCTAGTGTCTCCAAGACAGACCTCGTCCTTTGTGTGACCTCTTCCCTCCTCTCTTTTTTGTCATGACAAAGATCCCCCAGCGGTGAGCATGCCCAAGGTGGTGAACGGCTTTTATATGCTGCCCGCTATGATTGGCTGTTCGGTAGAGAGCGACGTCCCCTATAGGCTGAGGTTCACCAGGAGTGGAGTTGCTATTGGGGAGGAGAAGTTGTTCCAGTGAGTCTCCGTCTGTTCTGTTTGTTGAACACACTATAACACTTGACTTTCCCTCCTTTTGGATGGAACAGCCATATGCACTCAATACCCGCTGTAAAACAGCTAATTAGGTCATGGGGTATGACACAGTGCACTGTTTGCAGTTACCAGCTCTGCAAGACATTATTGCCGATAGACTCGGTTGCCTTTTATTGCTGCATCAATCAGGAGACGGGTATACACAGTAGATTTTGTGTACATTACGCATTCGATTGTGTCATCTTGGAAAATTAACAAGCGTTATTTCTTTCTCCCTCTGTTCTGACACTCTGTTTTGAATTACATACATGAAATAATGCCGACCTCTGACGAGAGGTATTCGCTGTGTCTCTGTGCCAGAGAGGACCATCTGTCAGTGGTGTAAGACGGTATCCTGTTCCCATCATCACTCCCCTGCCAGCTAACTGTTCATGTGTCTCAGGTTCTCTGGCAAAGCATTTTGGGAAATTCCACATGCCTCAGGTGAGGATGAGGGTCCGTACGAGTGCATCGCTCAGAGCAGCGCAGGACTGGGACGAGCGCTCACACAGCTGACCGTGAGAGGTATGTCAGAACACACACACACACACTCACAGTCACAGATCACTTGTAGTACTGTAGCTAGTCAAAGCTTTCCAAAATACTTATCTTATTTATATATTGCTGATTTAAATACCACTTTGAAACAAAACATGTATTTCCAAATGTTTACATTGACAGTAAAATGAACTGTTTTGTCCCTGCTCATAGTGTGTTGTTTGTCTCACTGTGTTGACTCTGTGTTTCCCATGAGACAGAGCCTACTCCGGTGCTGAAGGCCCCACTGAACGTGAGCTCTACTGTGGGGGCTGTGGCTGTGATGGCCTGCCAGGTGGAGGGCTCCATGCGCCACAACCTGACCTGGCAGCGGGCAGGCCTCACTATCTTGGCCCACTCCGGGAGGGTCAGGGTCCTGCCCAACTCCTTCTTGGAGATCAATGAGGTGCAGCCCCAGGATGCCGGCCAGTACCAGTGTGTGGCCACCAATGCCAACGGAGACAACCGAGTCACAGTGTGGCTGCTCGTCCCAGGTACTGTAGCTCACCGCACTCCAACCACACTGTACTGATCATCTGCTTAAACACTAAACACACCAGGGTATCCGCCATACCTCCTCCAGGCCTCTGGCATCTGCTTTCCATTACTGCCTTAGTAGCATGACTTATCCACTTCTCCAGTAACGCTCCCAGTCAGAACATGTTTGAAATCAGCCCAATTGATGCAAGTCGAAAATTGCAGCTTTTATGATGGGCATGGACTCAGATGCTTGTAATGCGTTTGCAAAGGACAAACAAATTTGAAACATGCCTCTGACTGCGATCCGCTGTGATCATGATGTCAGGCTCTCCCGGTCAATCACGCTCTGCCCCCAGACTAGCAGGGGTTTACCACTGCTTAGCCATGATCAGCTCTGCCTGTAATAAATCATTACTCATACAAACATGACTGGGACATGAGTCATCAGCTCTTTCCTATGGATCCTCTCTGTCTCTCTGCAGAGGCCCCTTCTGTGGTAGTCAGACCCCAGAGACAAGCCTTCTCCAGGGGTTCTGAGGTCCGCCTCGTCTGCACAGCGTCCGGTTCCCCCCCTCCGCAGCTCTTCTGGAGTCATGGAAACATGTTCCTCACTAATCGGCCAAGGTAAAGGAACTCTTAGCCCACTCAACACCTACACGACAGCAGCTGCAGAGAGTTGTTTGATTCTATTTTAACAGCCTACCATGAATATACAAATGTCACATCTCGTTTGCTTTATTTTACAGTTACAGCTAACCACAAACTATGTTATTCCAGATTTTTGGTAAATTTACGTGATATGGCTGCCAATAAATACATTTTCAAAAGAGATTGGACATACTTGGACATCTAGTGATGAAATTCACCAAGATACCTGTATTTGTAATCATCTAAATCAATAAAAATGAATTCCCATGACTGATGTCTGTCTTACATAATACAGGATGAGTATATCCAACCATGGAGGTCTAACAATCAGAGATGCTCTCCCCGAGGATGCTGGGAACTACACCTGCCTGGCAACCAACGAGGCTGGAACCGCCACTCAGACTGTGTCTCTCAATTATGCAGGTGGGTAGAGATGTGTATCAGTTCCAGTCCTCACGTTGAGTGAGAGAGCACTATAAAGGCTATGATGTGGGCTTTCCATTTAAAAACTAGTTCTTTACCACTTTTACCACACGCATATATTTTCAGTTCAGTCACTTTTGAATGGTTTCTGTGTGAGAACTTTTGTTGAGTGCTGTTTGAATTATGTGTTTGGACTATGTTCTCTAGCTATGTTCTCTAGATTGACAGTGGCATATTTCCCTGTCTTTCACAGTGGGTTATAGCTTCCCTGTGTTGGCAGGGTTGACACTCCTCAGGATGTATTTTTAGCCTTGCTGTTATTGAGTGCTTGACAGAGGACACAACACTGATGGACCATGGCAGCTTCTCCCTGGTGTGTGCTTGTATTATACTCACTTTTGTCTGGGAGTGTCATTTTGAACAACACTGATCTGTCAAGACACCATGAAGCTGGCTCTGGCAGGATGCACCATCACATCCTTTCAACTGTCTTTCTCTCTGGGCTCCTGTAGAGCTTGTCCCTGTCACGTCTCTGCAGACGTACGAAGCGTGTGAAATGTCAGACAGCGATACTTCTATTTTTACCTCCTGTCTGAGCCGCTGCCCAGTCAATTGACTGAATTAAATTCACAATGATTTGCTATTCTGACCACGTATAGCATTGTGAGCATGTCTGCCGATTTGGCAGATAATACAAACGTTTTGATCATGTTTATTATTTCATCTTTATCTTGGTTCACCCTTCCTCCATACAGAGGAACCCAGTATCTGGGTGGTGAAACAGGTTGTGTTGGTGGAAGTTGGAGGTGATGCGACCCTGGAGTGCCGAGCCACCGGAGTTCCTCTTCCTCTGGTCAAATGGTCCAAAGGTAAAACACTGATCACTTGTGTGATACGTTGCCAATAGTACACTAGATAGGATCATATCTAATCACTTGTTTAATCTGTTATGATAAATGACATTCATTAGGTCGATATTTGTCTGTGTGTCATTTTCTTGTCGTTTCTCAGGTGATCTACAGGTGGGCTCAGTTCCTTTTGCTGAGCAGGACGTGCATCACGGGACGCTGCAGATCCGAAGGGTGCAGGAGATGGATGCTGGGGAGTACAGCTGTGTGGCGAGTAACCCTGCTGGAACCTCGTCTGCTACTGTTATTCTGGAGGTCGGAGGTGAGGGCAGCCATTTTAGGCTTACTGAATTAATGCCACTTTCAGATAACCAGTAATAATGGTAAGACATTGCATCCTTTATCTAAACCAAGTAGGTGTAATACAGAATATTGATGTATTTTGAACAGAGTAGTTCTATGTCCTTTTTATACACTGTATTTGATTATCGAGAACTTCACGTTGATCTCCCACTCTTTCTTCCACAGCGGCCCCTCTATTCTCAGAAACCCCAGTTGACATGACAGTGGATGTGGGGGAGAATGTCACGCTGCCCTGTGTCGCCCGTGGTTTCCCCTTGCCTACAGTTACTTGGCGTCTAAAGGATGGTAGAGCCATCATCTCTAAAGCATACAGCAGCGGTGGCACGGTGCAACTAGAAACAGGGCATCTCCTGATCCAGGGTGAGTCTTATGTCCCTTTCCCACTATTCTTCTTTACACTATTACACTATCCCGCTATCCCAATAATGAGTTCCTTACCAAAACAGCAGGCACCAAAGAGACCACAGCCCTCCATTGGCACCAAGTGGGTGACTGGCATGGCTGACATTCTTTGGGTTCATAAACATAGAAGAGGTGGAGCACCTCAGGTCAGGATAAAGCTGGCACTGCAGAATGAATAGAGCGTCTCCCCTTTCTCCCTCAGCGAGGGGAACTGAGGCGCTTTGAGGGCCTTAGAGAATTGATAGAGACTTTTATGTCAAGTTAGGGGTGAGTGAAGTTCAACTGTATAATGTGGATATAATATATTTTGGACCATGCCTTGGTCAGAGAGGGAGGGAGGGAGGGAGGGAGGGAGGGAGAGAGAGTTGTTGGTATATCTATCCACAGCTCAGATCCTAAATGTTTATAGGCTGGGTTCTTTTTTGTTGGGGAGGGAGAAACAGTACTATTTGCATGGCGAAGTGGACTTCCATCACTGGCCCCATCTGTGTCTATGTGCTGATCTGATTTTCTTAAATGGCAGCAGATGTTTCTGTCTTTACCTGGCGTTGTTTAAAGGAAGAGAGTCCAGTGGTCTCTTTATTAATGCCTCAGATATGTAGGCTACATATTGTACCCGCGTTGGACAACTTCGTTTTCACCGTTTACTCTTCACGTGAGTTGACATCAGCCATTTAGACACTTGCAATGTAATCATGTTTTCATCTGTCATCACGTGGTCTAAGTAAAATATACTGTTTAGGACATGTCGTAGAGGCAGCTGTACTACAGTGTGTCTAATTGTATTGATACATTTTTTTAATGAATCCTAATGACATTATAAATAAACCAAGAGAATGCCAGTAGATGATTGAGCCAGAGTTGATGAAATCTTACAATGAAAACGATGTCTAGCTAGTATGAACTTGTCTATTCTTAATTCCATTACTTGCACACGTAACCTGTCTCATACTGAGGTTTGTGTGGAGATGCCATCCTGTTCAGTGGAATCTGTATTTATTTGATCACGGTAACGGTATTCTCAGAGTAACTATGCATCTGTCCACAGATGTCTGGTTGGATGATGAAGGCCTGTATGTCTGTGAGGCCAAGAATCAGTTCGGAACCATCAGGACTGAGGCCAGAGTCAGTGTCGGTGGACTGGGTATGAACTCGTGTTTGTGTTCAGTCTTACCTTTCTCTGCTGATAGATAACACCAGTATCCATTGCTGCCTCTCCCCATAATAGTTTCAGTTTGATCCTGCATTATTTTATCAGCTGCTGCTTTGTATTTCGGTCTGTCTGCTCATGTAATGATATCCCCCTGTTTTGTCCAACAGAGCCCCCTCTTTTGGCACATGGTGCCCCAGTCATCACCACTGGGATTGGTCAGTCCCTGAGCATACCCTGCATGCTATTGGATGGAATACCCCTGCCAGAGAGACACTGGACCCACAATGGAAACCAAGTGAGGATGACCTGTCCTGAATAATCCTACATTACTACCTCTCAGAATGTGTGTTTATCATTGCCTAACATTATCCATTGCTGTTCCCTAGCTGCAGCTGAGTGGCAGGAAGTTCCTGAGGAGCGATGGCAGCCTGTACATAGAGAGGGCACTCCCAGAGGATGCTGGGATGTATGTTTGCACTGCGGTGAACGTAGCCGGGTCGGTCAACACATCAGTCAGCCTGGAAGTCCATGGTGAGAGGAGATACGGTTTACAGACCGGTCAAAGGGCTACGGCAGATCCTCTATAGTCGTGGACCATCTAATTAGCTTAGGAATGTGCTGACTATTAGTATGGGAATACAACATCTTGAGCAACTTGTAACTTGAGCACCCTGCGGTGTTATAGTTGAGAGAATGTTTCATATACTCCATGCTTTGATGAAGTCATTTTGTCCATAGACAACAATGACAGACATCCAGATTAGGGTTCATCGACAAGTTGTAATGAAGACGATTTGAGCTAAGTCCAGTGATAATTCTGCTCGCCTTGTTGTCCACGCTCAGTAGACAGCTGTACTTGTGACCTACTTTCCCAGTGCCCCCAGAGATCAGCGCTGGTCCATACCACTACATAGCCAACGAGGGCGTGGCCATCACCCTGTCATGTGAGTCCAGTGGAGTTCCCAAGCCAACTGTTGTCTGGTCCAAGGTAGGATGCTATGCTTTCTGCTCTGAAGATGTTTTTACTTTAATGATGGTTTTGGCTCCATCATACGTGTGACAAATGGCCTTTGACAAATCGCATAATTTAGCACAAGGGAATCTAGTGGGGATTGCAATCACAGCCCATCCATCTTAAGATGAATGGCCACTAACATCATGTAAATAACCTTTAAACTAATATAACACTTGTGTATATATTATAAGGCTGCCTGTGTCAAGGAATGTTTATTCATAGCCTCGTTCCATACATTCTCAGATTAATACACTAGAGTCAAGTAAATTTATATTCTTGTCAGGTGAAAGTGAGTCTGCAAAAGCCATTTTGTGTTCAAAGAAGAAGGGGAAGTTGTACCGTGTGTGCGTGTGTGCGTGTCTGAGAGAGAGAGTTTAGTTTGGGAAGGGAAGGGGGCTCGGCTCTGTAATTATAGCAGGCATCAGAAGTGAATTTGGGCATTGAACCTTTGGCCTAGTTATGTGTCCCAGTGCTGTTGAGTGTGTATCTGGGCCTCACTGTGCCTGCTCTTCCCTCAGGGAAGGGAGCCCCTGCCCAGAGACAGGTCCTCCCCTCAGTCAGACCCTGATGGCTTCCTCCATATCCTCAACCCCACTGCAGAAGATGCTGGCATATATATTTGCACAGCCACCAGTGCAGTGGGCTACACCAGCCATGAGATCAAGCTTAGTGTCAACAGTAAGGGCTGCACATTAACTTACAGCAAAGGCTGTCCAGTGCGAGATGTCAATGGCCTCTCTCCAAAGTGTTTCATTGACAGAGGAAGTACTGTGTAAAAAAAATAATCATAAGGCATTTGACATGTTTTAGATTACAAAAAACGTTGTATGCTTAAGAGCAGACCTGCCTCTGTAAAAATATAATGTTTCCCTTTCCCTCAGCCAAGCCTAAGATCGTAGGTGTGAGTGGTGAGGAGAACACGGTGAAAATGGCTGCTGAGGTGGGCTCTGAGGTCATCCTCCCTTGTGAGGTCCAGGGCAGTCCCTCTCCTCTGGTCACATGGAGCAGGAACGGCCAGCCCATCCCTCCAGTCACTGCCTGGTAAGAGGAAGACCCATGGTTACATAAGAATGTAGCAACAATGCAGTGAAATGGTAAATAGGCAATAAAAGGCAAGTTTCTCACCATACCAAGGTGATTACCTTACCCCTGACTTAACTGACCAACCTTTTACAAGGGACGCTGATTGAATCCGGCTGCTATCTAAAGCAGCCGTTAACTGTTGGAGCTCATTTAGTGGTGCCTTTTGAAGCGGCAGAGGCAGCAGCCTGGCGCTGGGCTGTGTGTTGCGTGTGTGTAGTCGTATGGAACAACTTCTCTGAGGAAGAACATATGGTAACACATGACTCTCTCATCCCTGAATCTGTGGTCACTCAGCACAGGCTTCACTGTCTGGGGGAGTCTGTCTATAGGCCACAGACTAGAGACAGTGAAACCCACCGGCCATGACCAGTCCCTATGTCTCTGGAGGATCTGTGTGACAGTGTTGAAAGCTGTGGTAGTGGTGGAATGAGGATGCTTATGTGGGGCCAGGAAGGAGTGGGGGACAGGGAGGGGGAGGGGTGTGCTGACGGGAAGTAGGGGAGAAGACTGACAGGAGAAGAGAAAAAAGTACAGCCTGTTTGACGTTTGGCTCCCCTGTGGATCATCTGCCATAAAAGAGCATGCCTTCTCCTTAGTCTTTACCAGCCCTGGCTGTCTGATGAGAATAACACAGCTTCACCAACAACCCCTTCAACCCTCAGCACTGGAGCGGACAGACGCAGTCTCTCCATCCAGGAGTCTATCTGCCCCCCATCCTTTGGCCCAGCCGGTGTGAGCAGGGAGAAACTGATTGTTTTGAATAACTCAGTCAGTGGGTGTTCTGAGTGTCTGCTGCCGTAGCCCTGTTCTTCTCCACAGCAGGGGGGGAGGAGAGAGAGGCTAGCCCAGCCCACCCCGGGTCAGTCGGGGAGGCTAGGGAGCTGCACTCAGACCTCTCTGATAAGCCCAATTTGTCCCAGTCAGCATGTATACACAGATGTATGTTGGGTCCATGTCTCCAGTTTGTGCTCAGCTCCCTGCTCCCTACTAAGGTGACTTAGAACTACTTTACTTCTCAGTAGAGACTGACCGCTGCTGAGCCAGTCATTCCGTTTCTATGATGTATGCTACTGGTTGGGTTTGAAGCAGTAGGGGGGCAGAGTCTTTCAGCCACATGTGCAGTGTTGAAATATAGGGCTGTTTGTGGTTCCAGATCATTTCCAAACATGTTATTGATATAATTTGAGTTGCTTAGCAGAGAAACTTATAAATCTCAGAGCATTGTTTACATTTGTGCATATCATCCATTTCTGCAGCTGGGTGTAGTTCTGCTAGGGATCTCAATTCAGTTGAGAAGTTCAGTTACTATTATGCAATATGAAAGGTATTATAAAAGCCAGAACTACACAGGCATGTACAGCACGCACACATGCACACACTCACACATATTCACAAAAATGTAAACAGGGTTGAGGATTTCCAGTGTGACTCCACTGTGAGTAACAGTGTTATACTCCGCCTGACCTCTGACCTCTCTCCATGTCCAGGTTCACCGTGCTGCCTTCTGGCTCTCTGAAGATCACCGATGTCCGACTGATTGATAGTAAACTTTACACCTGCTCAGCAGAAAACCCAGCCGGCAACGTGTCCCTCAACTACAATTTACACATACAAGGTATCTTGTTATGGATTCTCACTTTGTAGGTGCTATGTGAACTTGAGATCTGACAACCTGTTTCACTTCACTGTTCAAGATGATGTCATGCATCTAATAGATATCATGAGACACAAACCTTGTTTGTTTCTTTCCCAGTTAAGCCCAAGATCCAGGCAGCTCCGTCCCTGCTGAAGGCGCTGATAGGCCAGACGGTGGTTCTGCCGTGTGTGGTTCAGGGGGAGCCCAGCCCTGAGATCAGCTGGTTCCACAACGGACGTCCTGTCGGGGCGAGGGACACTGCAGCCCTCAGAATCCACAGGGCCAGCCTCGCTGACCAGGGCACCTACAGCTGTGTGGCCAAGAACACTGCTGGACAGGATACCATGGAGGTCAAACTGGAGGTGCTAGGTGAGGCATCTGATTCATCAATCTCCTAATATACTGTACATCTATTTATTTATCCATTCATCAGATCAGCCCATGCACTCTGTGAACAATTTCCACAGACTGATACACAATGGTGTCATTGTAAATAGTGTTGAAAAAGGTTCACTCAGAACTGACCGTAACGGTATACCTAAAACAGATGTTTTACATTGAGGAAAACACCGTCCCAGCTAAACCCAATGAGTCTCATCGTAACGCCGGCATGTTTTGGACTTCTAACCCCTTTTTAACATTGAGTTTGAGCTTCTGGGTTGTACCATTGGATTTGTCTATTTATTCTGCATCTGTAGATACCAAGTCTCTGTGATTAACGGAGGCTGAGCTAGAGCGGTGTTTGTGTGACAAGGGTGGATCCCGAAGGGGCCCGGGGCCGGGTCTTTTTAGAAAAACGTCTGTAGAGTCCGAAAGTTTGTAGCTCAAACCAATCTATGAAAAGCTGAGACAAACACGCGCATGGTTTGCTCTATGATGTTCACAAGCTACACGAGCCTTCAGAAGGTAAGGCGTTCTTCTACATGGGAAATCCCAGGACATAGCAGAGGTGGGACCAAGTCATTGTTTTGCAATTCACAAGTAAGTCTCAAGTCTTAGCACTCAAGTCCCAAGTCAAGTCCCAAGTCAAGACCATCAAGTCTCAAGTCCTAAACTTTGAGTTTCGAGTCCTAAACAAGTCACATTTGGTGAAGAGAACATTATAATACCCTCCCCCCCGTAGTGATCGACTATTGAGGATCGCTATGGGGTGCAATCGGGCGATGTAGGCTTGTACACAATCACCCAACTTTAACACACACACACACTCTCTCTCTCTGTGTGGTTACAGTAGGCTAACATATGTCAATGGTTTTAGGAACAGCGGTAACATCAGGCAGGATTTAGGCTACCAACTGCCTAGCCAGTTGTAGCTCAGTCTTGGGTGCAATGATCACGTTCCCGCACTGACTGACTGTGTGGAGGCTCATTGATTTAACGTTACGTTAGCCTACATGCTACACTAGTCAAGTAATAAGATATATAGCTGTCGGCTATATTAGCCACGACTTACCATTCTTTGTGCAGCTTCAAATGTCGAACAAAGTTGGAAATTGTTGCGCCTCCGTCTGTAATTTTCTTCCCACATGTTTTGCAAGTTGCAATCCGTTTTTTGTTTATACAGCGTGGTCTTTATATCCGAAAATAATAATTTTGGGTATCATCTTTCCAAGGGCTCCATCTGAATTCACCCACCGACGTTCCTCTGCACTGCCACGCACAACTTTTTCTCAGCTGGCACAATTTGATTGGCTGCTGTCCGATTCAAACTGTAATCCATTAAATGAAGAGTTGATGCGCTGCACACTTTTTTAATAGCATAATTTTTTATATTTGGGCTTGGGGAGGGTATCAAGTCAGGTCGAGTCAAAAGGCTCAAGTCCAAGTCAAGTCACGAGTCATTGGTGTTAAAGTTAAAGTCGAGTTGCAAGTCATCAAGTCATGTGACTCGAGTCCACACTTCTGGGACATAGTGTCCATAATGCTGTAATAAGCTCACATAGTTGCTGTCACAACCTGCAGACAGTTGTCATATTCATTTCCCAGTGAGCAAACCATTTCTGTATTTACAGCATTCATATACATTCGTTTTTGCTTTGGCGGACCTTCATTTTTTAAATTTACATTTGTCAATAAAACTCATGAATGCAACTGTTTATGTCAAATGGTAAAACACTTCATTGTGAGGCTGGATATAAGGGCTGGACATGTCGATAAATGAAAGTCAGATAAATGAAAAGCCCATTTTTGCTGGTTAAAGACAGACTAGACAAGGACTGTTGTCTTTGGAGGTGCTTTCTCTGGAAGCAGCATCATATGGTCAGAATGTAAGTGCAGCTCATCGGGATGTGCAGGGGTGTCATGCACCCCCAAAATCTGAGGGGGCACAAAGTACTTTATGGCTGGGTGGCGGTCTGGAGGGGGGCTAGGCCCCCCATTTGTAAATGTGAGAATTTACCTTTTTTAACCTTTTTCCTGCAATCTTGGCTTATTTTTCTGTATATCTAAGCATTCCTCTTGAGTTGTCTCCATCTGCATCTTTGCTCAAATCTGTGTAAAAGATTGAAAGGAATGTTAGTCTTATTCAGTACATTTAGTTACTGCTCTCTTTTCTAAAGTCTAATAACCTTGCCAGTAGGCATGCCAGCTAACTACTCTAACTTGATTGATAGGCTGAAATAGCTTGTTGTCAGCTAGTTGTGAAGTTGTCAGATGGGAACATATCTGGGCTAGCTAAATCCAACTTCATAAAATTGCTAGGTGGCTATAAGTACAGTATTACAGAGAGAAAACAAATATATATATTTTTTATCCAAGACAAATGTGACCCTGTACCCCTTATGGACATGACGCCTCTGGGGATGTGTGCAACTTACTCCTCAGCCTGAAGTGTCCCACTTGCTCCAGCGAATTGCTAGCTTTTCTGGTAAGATGACTGTTAAGATGCTTTAGGAGGGTGGTCACGTGTGCTAACAAGGCAGAGGTCCAGGGTTCGAGCTTCGTGTGAGCTGAATCCGGAGGAAGTGGTACTCGCTAAGCAAGCAGCGTGAGGTCCTTTAAACAAGCAGCCCTATAAACTCCATTCTATTTGACAAGAGCATGGGTCAGTAGGTTAGTGGGTGTTGATTGAGGGGATATTTGACCTTAGAGGTCAGCTTAAGCTGAGGGAAGGATTAGAGGAAGTCAGAGCTGGAGGTTAACGAGTGAGTAGGGGTCAAAGGAGACATGACTCACATTGTCAGGGTCAGTAGCACAACATCTTCACCCCAACGCTAGGATTAACCCTAGCACTCATGTCTTACCTAATACTACTCTAGCTGAACATTAACACGAAAATCAAGCCTATATCTTATAGAAATCTCAACCTAACTTTGACACATATTATTTACAGTAGCCTTTATAACCCATGACGCTAAATAAACCCTTTGTCTTATTCCCTGTGCTGTCCTAATGCTATACCCTTTACACAGAGGCCCCGTCCTTCGCTGAGCCTGGAGATGTCATCATGGAGAAAGTGTCTAACAGCAAGGTCACCATCCCCTGCCCCGCCGAAGGTAGGATAAGATTTATTTATGTATGTTTTCTGGGGTGATTTGTGATAGAGGGAAACACGTCTGGTGTCAGAAGAAATGCACAATTTACACAGCCTGACCAAAGTGAACAGATCCGGTGAATCTTTTCCTGGTAATGTTTGGATGGAACTGTTTTGTTTCATCATTCCCAGAGCTAGCTCCATATTAAATGTAGGACAAGGTGTGGATTTATCTAGCTACCTTCAAGGCATTGCTCTGCTTTCTCCATAGGACTTCATTTGTCTGTGGAAACAAATGTGTGTTTCAATACCCCTGCTATCCCAATGGTGTGCTTTCATTCTATTGAATACTGTTTGTCTCTATTTTCACATCTTGGTGAAGGGGGAGGTAGCACGCAGCATCGCTGAGAAAGTGTGTGTGTTTGTTTGAGCATTCTTTCTTATGCGTGGGCCCATTGAACTTCTTGTTGACAGGGTATTTAAATAGGTGTTCAAATCAAATGCGATTTGTCACATGCAGGTGTATACTGATGGTGAAATGCTTACTTACGGGCCCTTCCGAATGCATAGTGAAAAAAAGAGAAATAATATAAATATAATAACATGAAGAATAAAATACAACGAGTAATGATAACTTGGCTATATACACAGGGCACCGGTATCGAGTTGTTTGTATGGAGCCGTGCCATGGTAACGGGCATGTTTGAGAAGGTGAGGAGTGGGCTAATACGGACATGCAGCAGCTGGAACATCATTCTGCCTGAAGATGTGGCTCAGCGGGCCACATCTGCTTTCCTCTCCGCTCTGCGAGGGGGCCTGCTGGGAGAGGAATCCTAATTACAGACTGCTGCTGGCAGATAATAGACAGAGATATCTGGGGTACTACTCTACTGAGTAGGCTGGCTCCACTGGCCCTCCTGGTAGAGCTTAGACAAGCAGCCACACTATTACCATTACATGGTAACACCCCAAAGAACTCAAAACAACCCCAAACAACCCCCCAAAAAACAAACAACCCCAAACATGAACCTGAAAGAACCCAAAAGAACCTTAAAGTACCCAAAAGAACCTCAAAGTACCCTAAACAACCCCAAACAGGTACCCCAAAACAACCCAAACGTACCCAATACAACCCAAAACAACTAAAAAGTACCCATAAGTAACCCCCCAAAAAACAACATACCCCAAACAACCATAAACAAGTACCCAAAACAACCCAAAAGTACCACAAAGTACACAAAATACCCAAAAGAACACACAAGCACCCAAAAAGTACCCAAAAGAACCCAAAGGTACTCAAAACAACCCTAACATATGCAAAACAACCCCAAACAGGAACTCCAAACAGCCCAAAAGTACACAAAACAACAAAAACAACCACAAACAGGTACCCAAAACAACCCAAAAGTACACAAAACAACTCAAAACAACCACAAACAGGTACCCCAAATCATCCAAAAGAACTACAAATGGGCAGCCAAAACAACACAAAACCACCCAAATTATAAATTCAGGTTTATGTTTCAGACAGGTCAATAATGGCTTGCTTGATTGGGCTGGTTCACCTCTACAGGCTACAGGGACCCATTTGATTACACATTAGAGATAATCCAGGTCCCTCAAACATCATCAGTGACGTTTCCTGTAAACTGTGACACAGTCCTGGTCTCCTGCCATGAATGGAGCGGTCTACAGAGAACAATAGTAATGCAGTCTTTTTGTAGGCACTAACTTCGATGGCTCGTTGGTCAAATCCTACAGGGAAATTAATGTTTTTTTTTGGATAAATGCCGAAAATAAGGCCAAAACAAGCACATAAAGGCTTCATAATTAAGAAAGTTGACTGACTGATATTCAGGGCTGGTCCAGGCATAAGCGACATAAGCGGTCCCCGACCGAAAATGGAGCTCATTCGGGGTCTCAACTTACTATTGCGAGTAAGAATAGTAGAATACACCAGGTACAATTTAGAAATGTGGTTGTGCATCAGAAGTTTTTCCCTTGTTATGTCAGTCACTGACAGTCACTGAATTAGCCATGTCAGCTAACAATTTTTGATTGGTAGTTAGTTGATTGAAGTAATCATGACTGAATACTGACCGGGCACGTGCCCAGGGGCCCCGACCTTCAGGGGGCCCCTATCGATTTTGTTAGTCATTCTCACTTAGATATCAAATTAACATGGCATTAAGTCATTACAAAAATGTGTTTGATTGCAGGAAATTAGCTTCAAAACTGCATAAATGTCTCTCTACCCTATTGCAAAATGTATAGAATTGCAGAAAATTTGATGTAAAACTTTACGAAAATGATCTCTGCCCCATGGAAATGTTTTTTTATTGAGCCGATGGTCAGGGGGCCGGAACATAATTACAAATCATTTGTAGACTGCAAATTGACCGCAAGAAGCCCAAAAATATATGTTTGACCAAAACATATAATAATTTCAAACATTGATCTTGTCGTGTTTCTCTATTATGCGTGGGAGTATTTGGGAACAGATTTCTTAAATTAAAATCACATGGAGCTGATTTCCTGGTGGTTTTTTTTGTAGACTTTTATGTCCCAACAATAAAAATTCAGCATACACATTTTGATTTATTTCTGCTCAGAAAATGTTTGGGGGGGAAATAAAACCCTGGGGGACACTGTCATAGAACAATACATATAAAATCTTCTAAGCTTGTGTTAATCTCAGACCTTATTTTCGCAGTTTATCCCATAACCCATTTTTTCCCCATCATTTCCCCCATAGGAATGGCTGAACGAACCAGATGTAACTCGTTTCTGGTTTTTGGGACTACAAGCTGGCAAGCTCTATTCGCTCAAGTAATAGCTCTATCGACTCAAGAAGCTAGGCTATCATTCTGTGATAACACACTGACCTTATCTATTTCGTACCCAGAGTAATACACAGAGCATTCAAACTACTGGAGAAAACCCCTCAAAATGATCTCAAATTGTGTTTTTGCACAATAAAATGAAACACAGACTACCCCTTCCTCATCTGGAGACTATTGGGTATGTTGTGGTGGACTGTCATTAAAATTGCTTCACGGGAATCTGGTACAATTAAGTTTAGTGTGGCTAGCAACTAGATGGCTCTGAATGCACTGTCATGCAGTCAAATCTACTGCTAACTACTTATGGACCTAACTAGTTCACTCTAGTTGTATCCTGATGTCGACAGCAGATGATAGTTGTATTCATAATATACTGTAGCTAATTTAGCTAGCAAACAAACATTTTGAGAAAACAAGTTATATTAACCAGCTAGAGAGCTAGCTAGCATTAGCAATGTTTGGTGGTCAATTCCGGATTCGAAAAATACTCCAACAGCCTCTGCATTTCAGGAATCACAATAGCAAGTACGCCTGGTGCATTCACTGTTATTTAGACATTTAATCAATTGAGCTACATTTTCTATGAAAACTCTGTTTTGTCATAGGTCTCATTGGCTTTCATGTGCTTGAAACATGAGCTTGTCCGAGGTGTCGGACTCCATTGGAGATCTGCGATTGGTTGCCCAAAATTCTGGGTCTTGATTTAGCGAAGGGTCAATTGACTGAACTGAAACTGAATTGACCCTGTCCCTGACCCCCACACACCCACCCTATCTGCGTTCACTCACATACACATTTACCAGAGTAGGCAAATAATTATATCCACACGTTCATACACTACATGACCAAAAGTATGTGACACCTGCTCGTCGAACATCTCATTCCAAGATCCACCCTTTTTTTCAATTATCACCTAAAATGACATACTCAAATCTAACTGCCTGTAGCTCAGGACCTGAAGCAAGGATATGCATATTCTTGATACCATTTGAAAGGAAACACTTTGATGTTTGTGGAAATGTGAAATTAATGTAGGAGAATATAACACAGATCTGGTAAAAGATAATACATAGAAAAAAACATGCGTTCTTTTGTATTTTTTTGTACCATCGTCTTTGAAATGCAAGAGAAAGGCCATAATGAATTATTCTAGCCCAGGCACAATTTAGACTTTGGGCACTAGATGGCAGCAGTGTATGGGCAAAGTTTTAGACTGATTCAATGAACCATTGCATTTCTATTCACAATGTTGTTTCAAGACTGCCCAAATGTGCCTAATTGGTTTATTCATACATTTTCAAGTTCATAATTGTACACTCTCCTCAAACAATAGCATGGTATTATTTCACTGTAATAGCTACTGTAAATTGGACAGTGCAGTTAGATTAACAAGAATGTAAGCTTTCTGCCCATATCAGATATGTCTATGTCCTGGGATTTTTTTGTGTTTCTTACAACCTCAGGCTAATGTGATTAGCATATGTTAGCTCAACCGTCCCAAGGTCGGGACACCGATCCTGTAGAGGATTTTATAAATTATGGTAGGGCAGACATTTGACGTACTGACTTGTTGGAAAGGTGGCATCCTTTGACGGTGCCACGTTGAAAGTCACTGAGCTCCTCAGTAAGGCCATTCTACTGTCAATTTTTGTCTATGGATTTTATACACCTGTCAGCAACAGGTGTGGCTGAAGTAGCCGAATCCACTAATTTGAAGGGGTGTCCACATACTTTTGTATATGTAATGCAGCTTGTTTTTGCCAATATCTACTATTTCAGTCATACTGTACTTTGCTTTTATTATTTCTTCTATCCTGACGATATAGAATCCTGACCTGAACCCAATATATCACATACCAAACTGAAACGTGAACCTGAACTGATCATTTGGGTGGTTTTGTGTTGTTTTGGCTACCAGTTTGTGGCTCTTTTAAGTACTTTTGGGTTCTGTCGGGTACCTGTTTGTGTTTTTCTGTGGTTGTTTTGGGTACTTTGGGGGGTTATTTCTGAGACTTTTGGGTTGTTTAGGTTACCTGTTTTGGGGTGGTTTGGGGTTATTTGTTGATGTTTGTGTTTGTTTTAGGTTGTTTTGAGTACTTTTGGAGTCACACTTTATTTGAATAGTCCGGATAGTCCATTTATAGTTGCTGTACAGATGGTTATACTATCAACAAACAATCTGATATTAAGCAACTGCTTACAAAGGTTACGGTTAGGGTTAGGTTTAGAATAAGGGTTAGGGTAAGGGTTAAGTTTAGGGTTAGGATAAGAGTTAGGGTTAGTAGATAATTAGTTGAAATGTTACTGATAGTCTGTAGATAGGACTATCCAAGTGAAGTGTTGCCCCTGATTTGGGTTGTTTTTGGATAACTGTTTGTGGTTGTTTGGGGTACTTGTGTGTTGTTTTGGGTACCTGTTTGTAGTTGTGTTGGGTACTTTGGGGTTATTTTAGGTACTTTCCGGTACCTGTTTGGGGTGACTAGTTGGACCTGTTAAGGGTCCCTCACAGATGGTCACAGCTCTAGGCAGCAGCACTAGGAGTCTGGCCAAGGAAACAATAGCTTGTTCATCACCCATTGTTTTATATAAATGTGTCTGTCTGCATGGATGTTGAATGGGAAAATGAAAGGAGATTCTACCATCAGGAAAAAACTTTTTTTTTTACCAACAGGAACACTTAATGCCCAGTAATAGTGGAAGACAAGTACTTGTTTAAAAAACACATGGAAGAGACAATCGAAGGAAACGTAGTGAACCCTGCAGATAAATACAAGAAACAGATTTTAATGAGATGTTTTTACTTTTAAACAGAACATCTGTATGCATTTTCTCACAGCAATGAGATAATAAAATTGAGTCAGTGTTCTAAAGTGTAAACATGTGCTCTGCGTGGGACTGGGTGATAACATTACCTTTGGTTCCTCTCTGTGGTTCCTCTTTGTCCCCTGAGTTTAGTATTTTTGGACAGGGAATGAAATATGTGTTTAGTTTCCAGTACAGCCTCCTCTCTCTCTGGTGTTTGGATATGTTCTGTAAATAGAGATGGTACAGGGGTTTACTTCCTTCTCTGCTCTTAATGCAAAAAGCTGGACTGGATGTCCTCACACCTACAGTTGGAGTCGGAAGTTTACATACACCTTAGCCAAATACATTTAAACTCAGTTTTTAGCAATTTCTGACATTTTATCCAAGTAAAAATTCCCTGTCTTAGGTCAGTTAGGATCACCACTTTATCAGAATAATAGTAGAGAATGATTTATTTCAGCTTTTATTTCTTTCATCACATTCCCAGTGGGTCAGAAGCTTACATACACTCAATTAGTATATGGTAGCATTGCCTTTAAATTGTTTAACTTGGGTCAAACTTTTCGGGTAGCCTTCCACACGCTTCCCACAATAAGTTGGGTGAATTTTGGCCCATTCTTCCAGACAGAGCTGGTGTACCTGAGTCAGGTTTGTAGGCCTCCTTGCTCGCAAACACTCTTTCGGTTTTGCCCACAAATTTTCCATAGGAATTGAGGTCAGGGCTTTGTGATGGCCACTCCAATACCTTGACTTTGTTGTACTTAAACCATTTTGCCACAACTTTGGAAGTATGCTTGGGGTCATTGTCCATTTGGAAGACCCATTTGCGAGCAAGCTTTAACTTCCTGACTGATGTCTTGAGATGTTGCTTCAATATATCCACATCATTTTCCTGCCTCATGATGCCATCTATTTTGTGAAGTGCACCAGTCCCTCCTGCAGCAAAGCACCCCCACAACATGATGCTGCCACCCCCGTGCCTCACGGTTGGGATGGTGTTCTTCACCTTGCAAGCCTCCCCCTTTATCCTCCAAACATAACGATGGTCATTACGGCCAAACAGTTCTATTTTTGTTTCATCAGACCAGAGGACATTTCTTCAAAAAGTACGATCTTTGTCACCATGTGCAGTTGCAAACCGTAGTCTGGCTTTTTTATGGCGGTTTTTGAGCAGTGGCTTCTTCCTTGCTGAGCGGCCTTTCAGGTTATGTCGATATAGGACTCGTTTTACTGTGGATATAGATACTTTTGTACCTGTTTTCTCCAGCATCTTCACAAGGTCCTTTGCTGCTGTTCTGGGATTTATTTGCACTTTTCGCACCACAGTATGTTCATCTCTTGGAGACAGAACGCGTCTCCTTGCTGAACAGTATGACGGCTGTGTGGTCCCATGGTGTTTATACTTGTGTACTATTGTTTGTACAGATGAACGTGGTACCTTCAGGCATTTGGAAATTGCTCCCAAGGATGAACCAGACTTGTGGAGGTCTACAATTTTTTTTCTAAGGTCTTGGTTGATTTCTTTTGATTTTTCCATGATGTCAAGCAAAGAGGCACTGAGTTTGAAGGTAGGCCTTGAAATACATCCACAGGTACACCTCCAATTGACTCAAATGTCAATTAGCCTATCAGAAGCTTCTAAAGCCATGACATCATTTTCTGGAATTTTCCAAGCTGTTTAAAGGCACAGTCAACTTAGTGTATGTGAACTTCTGACCCACTGGAATTGTGATACAGTGAATTATAAGTGAAATAATCTGTCTGTAAACAATTGTTGGAAAAAGTATTTGTGTCATGCACAAAGTAGATGTCCTAATCGATTTGCCAAAACTATAGTTTGTTAACAAGAAATTTGTGGAGTAGTTGAAAAATTAGTTTTAATAACTCCAACCTAAGTGTATGTAAATCGGGTACGTTTTTTATCCGGCCGTGAAAATACTGCCCCCTATCCATAACAAGGTAAACTTCTGACTTCCAACTGTATGTATGTCCTGTCTTTCTTATGTAAGAGATACCTCAGACTGGCTGATATGGGGTAATGCTGTGCCCACCAAACACCATTCAGTCCCCTGCTCCACCACTTACTCCATCTCAGACTCCTTTCTCTGCTCCGGCCATTTTCCCCATTGTAAAGCTCCAAACACATCTGTTTCAGTCACCGATACATCACATCAAGGCTTTGAACTACCGGCCCAAACACTATTCTTACTGCCCAGGATCCCCCTATGATTTTGGTAGTAAATCATGACACCAGTACTTTAAATCAGACATCTACCAATATCTTGTGTTTGGCTTTTGTGTACTACTTTCTAGCCTTGAAGTATCCTAGCCCACGGACCAATAGGGCTCTCAGTCTCAGTAACAATTTGGCAACATTTCTCCTGCTGTCCTGCTGTCCAACAGATAAATATAGGGCCTGCTTTTTCCAGTCTGGGACTCTTGCCCATTCAGCCCTCCTGTGGGGGAGCACAGGGACAGAAGTAACTTTTGTTTCTGTCAGTTGTGATCGATAAATCCCTCCTCAGACCACCTTACAACACTACTCACACCACCTCTCTGTTCTCTCTACACCCACAGGCTCACCCTTTCCAAAGGTGCGCTGGTTCAAGAACGGTCTTGGGATATTCCCTGACCAATCAGAGTTCTCTGTGGCAGAAGATGGCTCTCTAGTGATTGGCTCTGCATCTGCCAGTCACAGCGGGGACTTCAAGTGTGTGGCCAGCAATGATGCAGGCTCTGTTGAGCGGAAGACACGGCTGAAAGTGAATGGTGAGACCTCATAAACTCGATCTTTATACAGACCTGATGTCAGTTCAGATCACAATAAAATGTGATCGACCGCCTTGATTCGGTCTTATGTAGCAAAATTTGAAATTGTGTTTTTTACATTGGATAAAAGCAGAGACACAGAGCTACAAAATGGTATATCACACACTGCATTTGAGGAACAAGGGGAAAGTAATTCTGCTTTGAAAGTTGATAAACTTGTAACCTCACTTTTGAGAAAATGGCCTTTGAATGTTTTGGTACTACTATTGGAGAGTTCTTCTTTGTCTACACCCATTCAGCATCGTTCACACCCTCTTAAGCTTTCACCACACCCATCTCTTTAAACATTGATCCGAGCATTCTGTCCTAACGACAACAGTCAAGCACCCAAGCTACCTGGCTAACGTTGGCTAGCTTGCTAGCTACTTCCAGACACAAATGAGAGAACAGCTTGCTGACCATTTTATTCACCCTAGCAGAGCTGGATAGGTGTTGAGCATTCATAAATTTGTCAGTTATTCTGCGCTCTGGCACATTCAGACGAGAGTGCTCTGAAATCGGGGTAGATAGCCAGAGCGAATTTACCAGCTACGTCTATCAACAGTTGTCGCAATGACATTCTATTGAAATGCTTTTAAGTATTTTGTTAAGACGTGTAGCTAGCTAGCTAGGTAAACAATGAACCATAATCCCAACACATGATGTTACTACCTTGCATTAATCTGCAAGCTAACCAACCAGGTTCAATGTTAGCTAGCTAACATTAGGCTATAACTAGCAAAGCAAATGTCTCTGAGATTCGAATAATAAGATCATACACGTCACGTTAGCTAGCGAGCCAGCCAGCTAATGTTTGCTAGCTACCTAACAGTACACTTTAACTTGAAATGAAAAAATGACTTTCTGTCAAAATTAGAAATGTGTAATCTGAAAATGTAGCTAGCAAGACTATCTTACCCATTTACATCATAGATGGATGCTTCTCCCTGTCACGGATGCCATGGTTGCCCTTAGTTTGAAGATGTAATCCGGAGACAGGTGTTTTCTCCATCTCCTTAGCTATCATACTAATTCCACTGATTTCAAAACTCGGTCCTCCAGAAAGTGAAAAGGAACACTAATGCAGTTCTACTACGTGATACATAAAAAAGCAGCATTAGACAGGATTACCTAGACATACTGACCAGCTCAAATAGACAGAAGCGTGCTACATGGCAGACCAATCTGAACTCATCTCTCGGCATGTGCAGCCCACTCATTATCTCTACCAATTATGGCTAGCGGGAAGGTTGCTTCTATTTCTGTGGCTAAACCAACTAGGCTCGTAATTTAACAATTTTCTTTGTATCTACAGATGGTGTACAAGTCTTTTATTAAGGGCACATGAAAGTTCATGTTCCAGAAGGCATTTCTGCCAAAAAACACATTTTGATTAAAAAAAGGTTGACATTCAAATGGCTCTCCTGAGAGGTAGTGACCCATGACATATGCCTAGTTTACTGAAAATAGTCACAAATGTGTTAATAAGGGGACTTCTAGATGATGTCTGTCTCCTGTATTCCTCCAGTTCCCCCCGAGATCCAGGATGATGGACAGCCCCTGAACCTGACTGTCACCCTGAAGCAGCCCCTCACTCTCGGCTGTGATGCCTTTGGTATCCCCTCACCCACAATCACCTGGACTAAAGACGGACTTAATGTGAGCCACCTACCAGTCATTCAAATAAGCTTCTTAAAAAACACTAAGAAATAATGTATTGGTTGTATATTGTATGTTACCATCTCAGTTAACACTTCTCGGGAGAGAGAATATTGTTGTAATGTTACCTGTAATGTTCCCCTAATATTTGAGTGTCCAGTTTTTCGTTAGTTAGGGGAACATTCTATCTATGTTAAGTAAAACTTTCTGAAAACCGTTTTAGCATGTTTTAATTAATGTTCTAGACGCGTTTTATTGCACATTGCAAGAACATTCGTCCAGTTTCCTGAGGGGTTAGGACAATATTCCATCAATGTCCCACCAAACATACATAGAACATGGTTGCCATGTTCTCAGAATGTACGATATTAATGTTCTACACACGTGCCCCAAAAACATCATTACACATCACATCTTGTTACTTTTGCAGAGCCAATCAAGGCCCATGTTCTGTGTATGTTTGGTGGGACTTTGATGGAATATTCTCAGAACCCACAGAAAACTGGACACTTGAATGTTCTTGCAACGTGTCTAGAACATTAATATCTGAGAACATGGTAACCATGTTCTTGGTAAGTTCTATTTGACATTAAGGAAATGGTCTCTTGGAAACATTCCTTGCACATCACAGGAACATTCCTATGAAAATGTTAGTTAATGTCCTAATGAGACTCATAAGGGAACATTTTCTAAAGTTGTGGGAATGTTTGTTGTTAGCTGGGATACTTCTAACTGTCAATGACAATCATGTTATTTGTATCTTGCAACACAGTGACACCAAGTGGTAGTTTAGTTTATCACAGTCCAATATTGATCATACAGTAACAAGCACTAATTATGTGTTTAGGTGGTGGACTCCCTTGGAGTGTACCTTCAGAATGGGAAGAGACTTCTGAGAATCTACCGGGTCCAGGAAGAGCATGGGGGCCAGTTCACCTGCACAGCTAGTAACACAGCCGGGCAGGCCCGAAGGGACTACAACATTGTAGTACAAGGTGATCCTTCATAGTGCTTCAAATCAAGTTGTGGTCCTACCGCTCCCATTGATTTTAAATTTAAGGAAAGTAAACAAGCAGGCATTACAGGTCCAAGGCAGAGTTGTATGCTTTCTTAAGCCTAATTATCTGTGTGTGTGTGTGTGTGTGTGTGTGTGTGTGTGTGTGTGTGTGTGTGTGTGTGTGTGTGTGTGTGTGTGTGTGTGTGTGTGTGTGTGTGTGTGTGTGTGTGTGTGTGTGTGTGTCAGCCCCACCAGTAATCTCGGGGACGTCCAGGGTACAAGACCTGTCAGTGGTTGCAGGACAGGAGGTGGAGTTCCAGTGTCGGGTCGGTGGGCGCCCAGCCCCCAAAGTGGAATGGAGCCGGGATGGAGAGTGAGTATTCCATTATAGTTGTATGAGTTTGATATCAGATTTTGTGTGGGGATGAATCAGTACACAATCCGGCTTTGGTGTATTGATCCCTATTCCTCCTCTCCAGGGTGCTGTCCAAGGATGGTGACCCCCATGTGGAGTTCCATGAGCAGGGCCAGGTGATGAAGGTGAATGTGGTCAGACTGAGGGACCAGGGCTTGTACCAGTGTCTGGCCAGTAACAGCGCTGGGACACAGATGCGCCAGTTCAGACTCATAGTGCTAGGTATCCCCTCTCTCATGTCTCCTTCTCAATGAATTCACACATACAACACACACTTCCAAAAATCTAATTAAAACTCAATGTTTATCAATGTTTATCAATGAAGCAGATTCACCTTCTGTACAACAGTATACCTTGAGAAAGTCACCTTCTCTTTCTCAATCCTCTCTCTCCCTGTTTCTCTAGCTCCCCCCACCATCAGGGGCCCCAGTGAGACCTCAAAGGTGTCTGTGGTGTTGGGTTTCCCCACTGTTCTGCCTTGTGATGTAGAAGGTTCTCCCATGCCCAGTATCACCTGGCTGAAGGACAACCAGCCCATCGTGTCCAGTGCACAGCTCACCTACACCCGGGGTGGGCAGGCGCTGCGGCTGGGGACAGCACACGGAGACAGTGCTGGTATTTACACCTGCCGAGCCTCAAACCCCGCAGGCACCACTCTCAAACACTACTCACTCAGTGTGCTTGGTAAGTGAACCAGACAGGGAGAGGGTTGATTCCAGTGTACAGAATAAAATGTAGTCTTAACATCAACCAAATGAAATGTAAATGCGGATTTTGAATGTCTGTTTCATTTGATCAGTTCCACCCCAGCTTGAAGGGAACTCTACATCTCTGAGTTTCGGCGGCCGAGATGAGAGAGTGCGTATCAATGGCTCAGTAACCCTGTCCTGTCTGGCTAAAGGCTTCCCTGAACCCAAGACCCAGTGGTTCAAAGATGGACTGGTTGGTTTGTGTTTCTGTCTGTCTAGCTGTTTCTCATCATTTAATTTAGCGCCATAGATGTCTATTTCTGATAATATGAAAACGTGATGGTGTTGTACCTTCTGTTTCTAGTTGTTGACTAGGAACTCCCACACTGGTATTCGTGAGAGTGGTCAGTTCCTTCACATAGACAATGCCATACTCTCCCATGAGGGACAATACACCTGTGTGGTCACCAACACTGCAGGAGAGGACAAGAGAGACTTCCATGTCACCATTCAGGGTGTGTCCACGCATGGAATTGACACTGTCTGCCCTTTGCAAGATTTGTTCATTCACACTATGCAACCTAATCTCATAGCACTCTTGTGATACTAACTGAACATTATTTTTCTCTCTCTCTAGTTCCTCCCATCTTCCATCGGGTGAGTAACGGTGCAGCGGCCTGGGGTCTGAGAGGAGAGGATGAAGAAGAGGAGGGAGGGGACAGAGATGATGAGATAACTGAGAAGAGAGAGGTGGTCCTGGGGCATCCCATCAGCCTGTCCTGTGAGAGTAACGCCATCCCCCCGCCCCGTCTCAGCTGGTACAGAGAGGGACATAAGCTCTCCACTGCTGACGGAGTGGTACTGCTGCCAGGTGAGAGGGGTCAATGCCCTCTAGGTCTAGGATATGAAACCGGTACAACGACCAGTATGGCACTACTGCAGCATCAGCTCCACTGTGATCCAATGGGATGCTGTGTTACGTTGTTGTTCTCTAGGTGGGCAGGTGCTCCAGATCCCTCGGGTCCAGCAGGAGGATGCTGGAAAATATACATGTCAGGCGGTGAACGAAGCAGGAGAAGACCGCATGCACTTTGACCTGGATGTGCTGGGTTGGCATGTTTTCTTACGACTTCCTGTCATTCTGTCAATTCATTTTTCAGCGATAGCCTAACAACTATTAAATGTATGAAAGGGCCAAGGAGTCATTTCCTAATGTTTCTCTATGTTGACGTCCTGTTTGCCCAGTTCCCCCAGTGATAACTGGCCAGTTGGATGAGTTCATGCAGGAGATAGGAGCGGTAGTGAACAGTACAGTGGCTCTCCACTGTGACGTGACGGGTCATCCAGCACCAGCAATCTCCTGGCTGAGGGACGGCACACCACTGCAATCCGGACAACACCACAGCATCAGCAAGGACGGGAGACAACTACAGGTCAGAATCCCATTATGACATGGTTGGAACAAAGTGTCGTGTCTTTGGGCATCAGTAACTTGAAGACATGTTTATCAAATAACTCTCTGTAATTATTATTACGCGATTAACTGATTAATCGTGTAACTGTAATTAACTAGGAGGTCGGGGCACCAAGGAAAATATTCAGATTACAAAGTTATAATTTTCCTAATATAACTTTCCAGATATCATAATATCTGACCGATTATTTTCTGATTAATGATGTATTATTACCTCGCGTCAAGTCTCATTCCAAACGTCGTAAATTGTTGTTATCTGCACGAACCCAGTCTTCACTAAGTCATCCATACATCAATTGTCTTAAAATCATTTATTTACTAAACTAAGTAATTAACAGAAAGCATACAAACAGTAGGAATCATTACAAAGAAATGGTAGAGTAATGTGCCCTAGTGGGCTAAACCGGCATGGCGGCTTGTTAAACAAACAAGGGGGTTGGGGGCAGCGGAGAAGGCACAACAGAGTTGATAAATATTAACAATTGATATGCTAATCCTTTGCACATGAACGCTCACTCATTCGGGAACAATTGCAATCAATATATATTTACGCTCAGTGTGTCGTCGGGATCCTTGTTGGAGAGTTCCCTCTCTCTCTCTCTTGGTTAGAATGGATCTTTCAAAGCGACATTCATTAACGTCGTTATAGAATGGATGTTTCGTCAGTCTTCGTGTTCAATGATACCGAATTTCTAGCTGCAGACTAGTAATTAATATCAAAGACTTGTTATTATTCTGTCGGTATCGATAGTCTAAAAGTTTAACTACGTGGTATGGTTAAAGTTCAGTAGAGGGATGCATGGTCATACCTATTGGCCAACTCGTAATGGAGTGGAGGCCTGGTCTAAAGAAATAAATTCTGGGTGGGGGTTTTATACTGAACATAGAAAAGCTGTCACATGATGCCTTGTCCTGTCTGTGTCCCTGGGGGCGTGCCGATGACTGAGTTAACCTCTCTAGGGAAGGTGGGACGAAATCGTCCCACCTACGTAACAGCCAGTGGAATCCTGTGGCGCGTTATTCAAATACCTTAGAAATGCTATTACTTCAATTTCTCAAACATATGACTATTTTACACCATTTTAAAGACAAGACTCTCGTTAATCTAACCCCACTGTCCGATTTCAAAAAGGCTTTACAACGAAAGCAAAACATTAGATTATGTCAGCAGAGTACCCAGCCAGAAATAATCAGACACCCATTTTTCAAGCTAGCATATAATGTCACATAAACCCAAACCACAGCTAAATACAGCACTAACCTTTGATGATCTTCATCAGATGACAATCCTAGGACATTATGTTATACAATACATGCATGTTTTGTTCAATCAAGTTCATATTTATATCAAAAAACTGTTTTTTACATTAGCATGTGACGTTCAGAACTAGCATACCCCCCGCAAACTTCCGGTGAATTTACTAAATTACTCACGATAAACGTTCACAAAAAACATAACAATTATTTTAAGAATTATAGATACAGAACTCCTCTATGCACTCGCTATGTCCGATTTTAAAATAGCTTTTCGGTGAAAGCACATTTTGCAATCTTCTAAGTAGATAGCCCGGCATCACAGGGCTAGCTATTTAGACACCCACCAAGTTTAGCCCTCACCAAAGTCAGATTTACTATAAGAAAAATGTTATTACCTTTGCTGTTCCTCGTCAGAATGCACTCCCAGGACTTCTACTTCAATAAGAAATGTTGGTTTGGTTCAAAATAATCCATAGTTATGTTCAAATATCCTCTGTTTTGTTCGTGCGTTCAAGACACTATCCGAAGTGTAAAGAAGGGTGACGCGCCCGACGCGTTTCGTGACAAAAAAATGTGAAATATTCCATTACCGTACTTCGAAGCATGTCAACCGCTGTTTAAAATCAATTTTTATGCCATTTTTTTCATAAAAAAGCGATAATATTCAGACCGGGAAACCGTGTTTTAGTACAAAGAGAGAGAAAATAAAAACATGGGGTCGCCTCGTGCACGCGCTTCAGTCTCATTGTCCTCTGATAGACCACTTACCAAAGGCGCTAATGTTTTTCAGCCAGGGGCTGCAAAGACGTCATTCAGCTTTTTCCCGGGTTCTGAGAGCCTATGGGAGCCGTAGGAAGTGTCACGTTACAGCAAAGATCCTAAGTTTTCAATAAAAAGAGTCAAGAAGCCCAAGGAATGGTCAGAGAGGGCACTTCCTGTACAGAATCTTCTCAGGTTTTTGCCTGCCATATAAGTTCTGTTATACTCACAGACACCATTCAAACAGTTTTAGAAACTTTAGGGTGTTTTCTATCCAAAGCCAATTATATGCATATTCTAGTTTCTGGGCAGTAGTAATAACCAGATTAAATCGGGTACGTTTTTTATCCAGCCGTGTAAATACTGCCCCCTAGCCCTAACAGGTTAAGCTTTGAACAGAAATACAATTCTCTCACATTAACATCAGTACATAGCATCTCAGCATATTCCAAATAGCTTTATCCTTATTAATACATTTTATACAACCATTAGATGTAAGTCTCATCGCTGAGGCTAGTATATAAACCTTAGTATGGTAATATGGCAATATTGTCTCTGAGTTTCATAAAATTGTACCAAGCGGACCAGTTCGTAGCTGGATTCTTCACCGATCTTTTATACCTTCTCCAGAACATAAATGTCGTTCGGTTCCCCCGTTCTGTGACTAGGAAGAATTCTTTGTTCTCTCTATGAAACCATTCTGTCTCAACTGTGGCCTGTGAGGCAGGACATTCCCTTTGGAATTTACGACCGCCTTTTGACCACAGCAGCCTGGGTAGGGGGAGGTAGGTAGGGAGATGGTGCATAGAAAAGGCCTGGTGCGGGGGGGGGGGGTTAACTGTGCTCGCTGTACCCAAAGAGGGCAATGTCATGACAAAAGCATTGCACTGCATATTACAGTGTCAGAACTTCACTCAACGCCTCCCTGGCCCCCCCCCCCCCCGTGCTGGTGTCACTAATACCAGCACAGTGTCACTAATATAATGCAATACAGGGACCTCTGTCACGTGAGAGTTTGTGGCCTTTTGTGTCTTTATGTGCTGTACTGTGTGTTTTTCATTGATTTGATGTTTATTTTTATTGTAGCACTTTGAGTTTTTGAAAATACCTAAACATGTTTTTTTTGTTTTTTTAAGAGGTGTAGGTCTATAGTGTTATGTTATTCTGTCTTTCAGGTCCTCAGTGTGCAGGTATCAGACATGGCTGGATACCTTTGTGTGGCTGAAAACAAGGTTGGAGCAGTGGAAAAGCTCTTCAGTCTAACAGTGCAAGGTCAGATGGAATATAAATGTCATTCAAATCCCACATTGAGAGGATTCTTTCAATTCACACAGGAAGGACATGGGTACTTTCTGGTTTCCTGTGAATGTGTGTGTGTGTTATTGTGAATGTATGTGACATGTGATAGTTGATTCCTGTTCCTCTCCAGTTCCCCCAAGGATGGTGGCTGGCAGGGAGGAGGAGGTGAGTGTGATCGAGGGACACATGGTGTCCCTGCTGTGTGATGTCCAGGCGTACCCTCCTCCAGAGATCACATGGACCAGAGATGGACAGATCCTCCAGTTTAGCATGGGAATCCACATCCTGCCAGGTCAGAGCTAGCTCCTAAACACACTGCCCAGAGCCCATAGCACGCTTCATAACTCCCAGTGTACTCAAATGTCTGATGAAATCACTGTACATAAACTATGCATTGCAATCTATGTATTGTCTGTACTGTAGGAGGTCAGATGCTGCAGCTGCCCCGGGCCAGACTAGAGGATGCAGGACAGTACGTGTGCACTGCCACCAACTCAGCAGGCCAGGACCAGAAGAGCATCCTGCTCAGTGTTTATGGTGAGAAACACTACGCTAGTATTGTGATGCCCTCATCAGTGTCACACTTCACCTGCTGCATATCTGGATTAGGATTAACAATGACTATTTTATTACTGCTGTGGCTTACAGTCCTGCCCACGCTGAAGCCCCGCCTTGACTCTGAGTCAGAGGTCGTGACCCCTCAGATAGGCTCGTCTGTCACTCTGCGCTGTGAGGCTCGGGGGACCCCGGAGCCTGAGGTCACATGGTACAGGAACGGGCTACAGCTGGCAGCTGGGAATGGACTGAAGGTGGACCAGCAGACACTGGAGATCATGGGAGTGCAGGTGAACACACTGTCATCACCTTCAGTTTGTGCTACTCTAACTGTCTCAAGCATTAGCACTGATAGCTGAGGGCATGACATTAACCCTGTTTTAAGTATCAAAGTGAAACACTGTTGTTCTGTTTCACACTATCTATGGTTCATGGTCCATAGATGGCTGATGGTGGAATCTACACCTGCAAGGTGTCCAATGTGGCTGGACAGGTGGACAGGACCTTCCGCTTGACTGTCCAAGGTGAGACTTGCCTCCCATGTACCCTCCGATTAGATCTGTTTCTTACATATGATAATACTGGTATATCAGATGTCACAGTATAATGAATCTCATTGTCTCTATGATGTTCCTCTCCTCAGTTCCCCCTGTCCTGGATGGGCCTCTTCATGAGTCTCTCACTCAAAACCTGGGCTCCCATGTCACCTTGTTGTGTGAAGCTACAGGGGTCCCAGTACCTAGCATCACCTGGCTGAAGGATGGCACCCCTATTGGTAAGATGGAGAAGTTTCATAAATGAACTGTGAAAATACAGTTTTGACAATATCACATTTTGACACTTGTATTAATGCTATTGAATTAATGAGACCTCCAGCTGCTGGTTTAGGCTGACCTCTGACCTGTTTTTTTTCCTGCCCAGTGAGCAGTCTGCAGTGGAAGTGGTCGGTACGAGGCAACAGACTGGAGCTGGGTCCTCTCACCCTCTCTCATGCTGGGACCTACACCTGTGTGGCCAAGAACAGGGAGGGACAGACTCAGAAGGATTACACTCTCACAGTGCAAGGTAGGCTACAGGCTGTCCACTACACAATCTCCCTCCTTTGCAAATTAGATTAAACCCAAGAGAATCACATTTTGTAAGAGATTCACAACCCTCTGCATGGCCTCTGTTCCACTATGAGTCAGCGCTGTGAGTCATAGTGCTGACCTTTTGTTTCAGTGTCGCCCACGATCCTGGACTCTGGCCACTCGTCTGACCTGAGTGCCCCAGTGGGCGATGAGCTGACTCTGGAGTGCAGAGCGACAGGGACACCTGCACCCCACCTCAGCTGGCTGAAGAACGGAGCCACTCTGGAAGATTCAGACCCCCAAAAAATAGAGTGAGTCCATCTCGCTTACAGTGCAGGCTCCAGCCTAGGTCTGTGTATCAGTGTTATGCTCTTAGTAATCACTGATATGTTTGTCTCCTGTGTTACAGCATAGCCCCTGATGGGAGCACTCTAACCCTGCTAAGGCTCAGGCCTGAGGACTCTGGGACGTACACCTGTCTGGCTGTTAGCCCTGCTGGCCAGGAGAACAAGATCTACACCCTCTTTGTACTGGGTCTGTTGTCTTTTATCTACCTGTTGATCAAAATATGTCCTAACTTAATTGGTACTGATCTTCCCAGAAGCTATTTAGATTCTAAGTAACAATGATTTTGTAATGCCCCTCAGTACCCCCCTCTATTTTGGGCGAGACTAGCGCCCCCAGAGAGGTGCAGACCACCCAGGACAGTGTGGTGACACTGGAGTGCCAGGCAGTGGGAAACCCTCCACCTCAGATCAGCTGGCTGAGAAATGGACGCCCCCTACTCCTGTCTCCCCGTACCCGCCTTCTCTCAGCAGACACTGTACTTAGGTAAGATTCTACACATGTCAAATGTCAAGTTTGGTTCCTCTCTCACAAAAATGCCTTAATGAAGGATAATGCTTTAGAAAGTGTGTTGGAGCTGTGTATATGCCCTGTGTGTGTGTGTGTGTGTGTGTGTGTGTGTGTGTGTAGGATTTCTCCAGTGCAGCTGGCAGACTCTGGGATCTATACATGTGAGGCACGCAGTCGCGCTGGCCTCGCCGAGCTCAACTTTGACGTACAGGTTCAAGGTACTAACTCCCCATCTCCTTTTGATGCGTACACTACAGATCTGAAGGAGCTGTATCTGTGTGTACTGATATCTGTGTATCTGTCTCTGTGTCAGTGCCTCCAGGTGTGGAGCCTGTAGAGTCAGTCACAGTGGTGCGGGGGTCCTTGGTGACACTGACCTGTGAGGCGCGGGGTGTCCCTCCTCCCTCCCTGACCTGGCTGAAGGATGGCCAGCCCCTGTCCCTGCACCGTAACCTGCTGTTGGACGGCCAGGAGACACGGCTGCAGCTGCCTGATGTGGGGCTCTCTGACAGAGGCCTCTACAGCTGTGTCGCCAGCAACCAGGCTGGCAGCAGCACCAAGAGCTTCAACCTCACTGTGTTGGGTGAGCAGATAGAACAAACATTCTCCATTCACCCAAACATAACCTACAAACAGATAAAAAGTTAAAACTCCACTGAAGCAATTGGAAAGGGATGTCATGTTAGTATTTATTTTGTGTTTTCACACTGGTGTCGTTTTGTCCGATACAGAGCCTCCAAAGATCTCCATCTCCAGTTCTCCAGAAGAGTTGATGGTAGCTGTGAACACTGCTCTGGAGCTGGAGTGTACTGCCGAGGGCATCCCTCCTCCTACCCTCAGCTGGCTCAAGGATGGGCGCCCCTTACAGGGAGATAGTGAGAGAGTGCAGGAGGATGGACACTTTCTTAGGATTGCCCAAGTGCAGGTGAGTCACAAACCCAATGACACAGCATTTAGTTGACATTCAGACCTTATTGCTGTGTTATGATAAACACCAGATAATAACCAGTGATATCTGGGTTGTTAGGTAGAGGATGCAGGTCTTTATACCTGTCTGGCTACCAGCCCAGCGGGCGAGGATGGAAAGAACCACTGGGTCCGGGTTCAAGGTGATGCATGCGTTTACTAGCCATACTTGTTGGTCCTGCCAAAAGGTTGGATTCTGATTATCAACGGTTGTGTCTTCCTGTTCCAGTTCCCCCAACTCTTCTTGGCTCTGATGATGTCAGATTGTTGTCAGTCCCAGCCAAAGGACACCTGACTATGGAGTGCCAGGCTGACCTTGACCCTCCACCTGACATACAATGGTACAAGGACGACTTGAGACTACAGGTCAGACTGGACGTCAGGGCGGCAGGAATCACAATACATGGTGTTATATAATCTTATTGACTCTGTCTCTCTTTTTGTCTCCCTTTCTCTCCTGGTTCCAGCTGGGGGGTCGCATCCAGAGGCTTGCCGGGGGTCAGTACCTGGAGATCCAGAATGTTAGGCCTCAGGACAGTGGCCAGTACAGCTGTGTGGTCACCAACATGGCTGGAAGCACCAGCCTTTTCTTCACTGTGGAGATCCTCTGTGAGTTGATGAGATGAGTTAAACAGAGGATTGGGATACATTTAATTTACATTGAACAAAAATATAAACGCAACATGCAACAATTTCAACAATTTTACTGAGTTACAGTTCATAGTGAAATGAGTCAGTTTAAATAAATTCATTAGGCCATAATCTATGGATTTCACATGACTGGTCACAGATACTTAAAGAAATGTTTAGGGACATGGATCAGAAAACCAGTCAGTATCTGGTGTGATTACCATTTGCCTCATGCAGCGTGACACATCTCCAGGATGTTGATTGTGGCCTGTGGAATGTTGTCCCATTTCATTTCAATGGCTGTGCGAAGTTGCTGGATATTGGCGGGAACTGGAACACACTGTTTTACACGTCGATCCAGAGCATCCCAAAAATGCTCAATGAGTGACATGTCTGGTAAGTATGCAGGCTATGGAGGAACTGGGACATTTTCAGCTTTCATAAATTGTGTACAGATCCTTGCGACATGGGGCCATGCTGAAACATGAGGGGATGGCGGCGGATGAATGGTACAACAATGGGCCTCAGGACCTTGTCACGGTATCTCTGTGCATTTAAATTGCCATTGATAAAATGCAATTGTGTTCATTGTTCGTAGCTTATGCCTGCCCATACCATAACCCCACCGGCACCATGGGGCACTCTGTTCACAACGTTGACATCAGCAAACCTTACACGTGGTATGCGGTTGTGAGGCCTGTTGGACATACGGCTTATGGTAGAGTAATGAACATTAAATTCTCTGTCAACAGCTCTGGTGGATATTTTACTGCAGTCAGCATGCCAATTGCACGCTCTTGCAAACCTTGACACATTTGTGGCATTGTGTTGTGTGACAAAAGTGCACATTTTAGAGTGGCTGTTTATTGTCCCCAGCACAAGGTGCACCTGTGTAATGATCATGCTGTTTAATCAGCTTCTTGATATGTCACACCTGTCAGGTGGATGGATTATCTTGGCGAAGGAGAAATGCTCACTAACAGGGATGTAAACTAATTTCTGCACAAAATTTGAGCGAAATAAGCTTTTTGTGCATATGGAACATTTCTGGGATCTTTTATTTCAGCTCATGAAACATAGGACCAACACTGTACATTTTGCATTTATATCTTTGTTCAGTATAATTAAAATATATAGATATGTGTATATACAGTATATGCAATCTCCGTAGACAAACATTGGCAGTAGAATGGCCTTACTGAAGAGCTCAGTGACTTTTAACGTGGCACCATCATAGGATGCCACTTTTCCAACAAATCAGTTCATAAAATTATTGCCTTGCTAGAGCTACCCCGATCAACTGTGGGTGCTGTTATTGTGAAGTGAAAATGTCTAGGAGCAACAACGACTCAGCCACAAAGTGGTAGGCCACACAAGCTCACTCTTGGCATTCTCTCAACCAGCTTCGCCTGGAATGCTTTTCCATCAGTCTTAAAGGAGTTCCCACATTTGTTTAGCACTTGTTGGCAGCTTTTCTTTCACTCTGCGGTCCAACTCATCCCAAACCATCTCAATTGGGTTGAGGTTGGGTGACTGTGGAGGCCAGGTCATCTGATGCATCACTCTCCTTCTTGGTCAAATAGCCCTTATACAGCCTGGAGGTGTGTTGGGTCAATGTCCTGTTGAAAAAGAAATGATAGTCCCACTAAGCGCAAACCAGATGGGATGGGATGGTGTATCGCTGCAGAATGCTGTGGTAGCCATGCTGGTTAAGTGTGCCATGAATTCTAAATAACTCACAGACAGTGTTGCCAGCAAAGCACCCTCACACCATCACACCTCCTCCTCCATGCTTCAGGGTGGGAACTACACATGCAGAGATCATCCGTTCACCTACTCTGCGTCTCACATAGACATGCAGGTTGGAACCAAAAATCTCAAATTTGGACTCATCAGATTAAACCATAATTCATTTGAACGTGTGTTTTCTTTTCTTTTTCCCCTCAGTGCCACCAGTCATCAGAGAGAGCAGCTCTGAGGTCACTGCACATATCAGTCAGGATGCAGTCCTGCCTTGTAAAGTAGAGGGGGAAACCTCACCTAGGGTCATGTGGAGGAAAAATGGCATCCCTATAGATCCTGACAATAACAAGTAAGGGCTTACTGCTTTTTGTTCCAGCCACTTAACTTAGGCTATAGAGGTTGTTGGGATACTGTCTTTATACAGATGGGTAGATAGCCCAGTTAGCTGATTGATTGCGTGTGTCCCAGGTACATCATGCTGTCTGAAGGCTCTCTGCGTGTAAAGGCTGTTCAGCTGAGTGACGCTGGGCGCTACTACTGCACCGTGTCCAATCAGGCCGGATCAGATCACAGTGGGATGGACTTACGTGTGTTAGGTAAATACAACTCAGAGAATTACAGAATCACACCATAACACGGTATATTTACGTTTTTACATGGACATTTAGTAGACATTATCCAGAGTGATTTTCAGCGCCTTACAGTCAAATGGGTTTGTATGCCATACATATCTGTATGTCATTCCTGATGACTCCATGCTGTGTCCCTGTAGTGGGTCCCTCGATCAGCCCTGGTCCTTTCAATGTGACGGTGACCACAGGGGTGAGAGCCGTACTGAGCTGTGAGACCACAGGTATACCGGCCCCTAAAGTCACCTGGAAGAGGAACGGCACTCCACTAGACCCCAACCAGCAGCCTGGCACATACAAGTAAATGAAGCAGAATGACCTCTCCTGTGTGAATTAATGGACATAATCCAAATGGATTCATTCTGAAGTATTGCCTTTAACTTTTTTATTTTTTTCTTAAGGTTACTCTCCTCTGGATCTCTGACAATTTCCTCTCCATCCAATCAGGATGAGGGATACTTTGAATGCACAGCAGCCAATGAGGTTGGAGAGGAGCGCCAGGTCATTGAGGTCATCCTACAAGGTATTGTTGCTTTGAGGTCCTACTCAGACGTTTGTAGACTGCCCTTTCATCTCACATACAGCAGAACAGACTGAGATTTCTCCTCTCTGTCCCTCAGTCGCTCCGACCATTGAAGATGACATTACAACAGTCACTGCCATCAAAATGGCCCCTGTGGTGCTGCCATGCCTTGCACAGGGCATCCCAGAGCCCACTGTCAGCTGGACCAAGAGTGGAGCCAAGCTGGGCTCACGGGGAGGGAGTTACCGGGTCCTGCCCACAGGTAGGTACACTTGCTGCTCAGAGGGTAACATGGTGCTGTTGCCATCAGTGATCCTATCATGTTAGTACGTTGGTGTTCATTGTTGTGTTACTGTACTCTTTGGATCCAGGAGTTCTGGAGATCACAGCTGCTACCCCCAGTCATGCAGGGAGGTACACATGCTCTGCCCGGAACCCTGCAGGAGTGACCCACAAACACATCACTCTCACAGTGCAAGGTGGGTCCTCAGGTGGATTGTTGTTAAGGTTATAAAGTAATGGTTCATGTTTTTGCTTTGTAACTCTCTTATGTCTTCATTTTACAGTTGAATAATCTGTGTGTGATAAACCATGTTAATGGGTTTGCCCTCTCCCACTCAGAGCCCCCTGAGATCAGGCCTATGACAGAGGAAGTACAAGTAGTGTTGCATCATGGGATGGTTTTACCTTGCGAGGTGCAGGGTTTCCCTCGACCCTCCATCACATGGCAACGGGAGGGTGTTCCCATATCAGCTGGTGAGAATGCCCTCTTTGGACACTTGATCAGAAATCAAGCCATTATATAACACAATAGTCATTTATAGTCTGCTGTTTCTGAATAGGGATGTCTTCCTTCCATGGCTCTTCAGGTCACAAACTGTCTCTCCTCTCAAACGGAGCTCTGAAGTTCTCTCGGGTCACTCTGGGTGATGCGGGCACCTACCAGTGTCTGGCACAGAACGAAGCTGGCACAGCAATAGGAAGGACACGTCTAGTACTGCAAGGTAACACACTACATTTCTACAGAGCACAGACATGTTGTTCAAACAGCACGGAGGCACTTGTTGATACTTAGATGAGTGTGTGGGCCTCAATAGTGAAAGGTACTATGTGTCTTCGTGTTGCTCCAGTTCCCCCAGTGCTGAGAGTTCCTCGTGAGGAGTACACAGCAGTCCTGGGCCAGCCAGTGAGCCTGGAGTGTTTGGCAGACGGACAGCCCCAGCCGGAGGTGTCCTGGCAAAGGGAACGCAGGCCACTCACAGAGGGGGCACATGTACAGCTCTTAGCCAATGGCACCCTGAGGATCGCAGCCACACAACGCAGTGATGATGGCCTGTATACCTGCTCAGCCAAAAACCTCGCTGGCAGGGCCAGCCATGACATGAGGCTTGTCATAATGAGTGAGTGTGATATGAGGTCAATATGATATTAAATCAAGGTTAAACCTGACAGTGTCTCATGGAACAGAGTTACTGATCTGCCAGTAATAAACTGACTCGGTCTTTCTTCTAGTCCCGCCCATGATTCCTGTTGGTCAGCCAGAGTTGTCCGTCATCCAGGGCTTCCAGGCCTTGTTGCCCTGTGCGGCTCAGGGTTCACCAGAGCCCAGGGTGTCATGGAAGAAGGATGGTAACATCGTTCCCAGCCTGCCTGGCAAATTCACCGTGCTGCGGTCAGGAGAGCTGATCATTGAGAGGGCAGAGGTCAGAGACACATTTCTGTTTTACATTGCATTATAATGAAGGTGGTTCAGGTGAAGGTCCTGATCAACGTTTTGGCCTTTGTAGCCAGATGATGGTGGTGTGTTCACCTGTGTGGCCACCAACACAGCAGGCACTGTGAGACAGGACACCCGCCTGTCCGTCAACATGAGACCCGCCTTCAAGGAGTTACCTGCTGACGTGACCATGAACAAAGGTCAAAGTCTCAGCTTGTCTTGCCACGCCCAGGGCACCCCTACCCCTGTGGTCTCCTGGACCGCTAACAACAGCCCCTATCCAGGTACACCACTGCCCTCCACTGGCCCCATGTTCTGTTATGATCGATATGATGTAGTCGTAGGTACTGTATATAGTAATAGTCATCTTGATTACTCCAAACATGTCTCTCTCTCTCTCAGTTTCCAGTGTGGACGAGGCAGGCAGAAGCTCCTTGGTGATAGAGAATGTGACCTTGAGGGATGCAGGAACCTATGTGTGCCTAGCAGAGAACAGTGTGGGCACCATCAGAGCACTCTCATTTGTCCGCATCAGAGGTGAGTACTTTCAACACCTCATGACCTTTTGTATTAGTATTGTTTTATATTCCTTGGCAGGGGCACACTGTTTGTAATGGATGTGTTATGGTAATGTCTCCTTAGAACCACCGGTGTTGAAGGGAGAGGCCCACACCTCTCAGACTGTGGCCCAGAGTGGCACTGCCATGCTGGACTGTCCTGTCCATGGAGACCCCAGTCCGGTCCTCCGCTGGGTCCATGACGGCAGACCCCTTCTCCGCTCCCTTCGCCTGCAACCCCTCCATAATGGCTCCTTGGCCATCTACAGCATCACAGTAAACACAACCCTGGACCTGTCCCACCTGTCCTATCAGTTTCCCTCAGAAATCTATTTATCCAGTGTTAGTTTAATTTGAGAGTTCATATCTTAAGAGTAAAAAATGGCAATAAAAACAAAAAGAGAGTAGGCTTACACAAGAAATGAGAGTGAGAGGATGGACCACTGACTGCAGTCAATCTGCACTCCATTTGCAGTCCTGAGTCATGGAACATTGTGTGACCTAACTGCAGTGTGCCAGTCTGGCCAGTCAGATTGTAGTGAGCTCATGCTAAAAAGCCAACAGTATTAGCTAGAGAGGGAGAGGGAGCTCAGAAATGGATTTTCCCAGGCTTGCTCACTGTTGTGTACTGTGTCTATAATTTTTAAAACTCTGTAATTGATTCTGTAATTGTACGCCCTGCAGCTAAAACTTTCACAAAGACAAATGGTTCCCCTTCCTACAGAGTGCTCTAATGTGATACTTCCTCTCTCTCTGCTGTCATAATGACACTTACTGCAAACAAGCTAATGGAAAAACCTTAAATTCTCTTTTAGAAAATGTCAGCTTTTAAATGCCCCAATGAGGGATGAAAGTTCCATTAAATATCTGAAATAACATACAAATTATAAAAGCACTCCATGGAATGTAAGGCAAATATGTTTACCACTGGAGAAATGTCACTAAATGACATTATGTTATTTGGAAGAGTGAAAGGATGAGGGTCCTGAACAGCATATCAATTCTCATATTTCAGAAGAACAATGATAACGTGCTTGTGTTAAAAGTGTTTATGCCCTAACATGTATATCTGTCCCCATCTGTGTCAGAGAGAAGATGCAGGGGAGTACCAGTGTGTGGCTGAGAGTGAGGCTGGAGTCGCTGAGAGGACCATTTCTCTCAAAGTACAGAGTGAGTGATGTGGAGCATGAACACAGTCACACAACCTCCATTTCCAAATGCTGGCCTTCATTCAAACAATCCGGAATCAACATGCAGCCCAGGGTACCAAGCTCCCCATCAGAGCCTTGAGTTAGGTCACCTGCAGAAAAAAAGGCTGATATGGAGGATGTCATTCTGGGAGAAGTGCAGTAAAGTCCCCCTAATTAGCCATCCAGACTGAATGGTGGAACATGATTGAAATAATCTATATTTGAGTAGCCTATAATATCTGGTGCAGAGACGGACATTCTGTGTATGTAACCATAACCTCTGTTGCTAACATGGCTTTTCAAGAGAATGAGCAATTTGCTGGTAATAACATTTTAATGCCAACTCTTGATACATGTCCCAAACAAAAGCCTCCTTCGAGACAGAAACTCTTAGTCCAGGTATTAGAAAACATTGTACCATGAAACCTTTTCAAACCATTAATCAGGCTTAAATGCTCTGGGACCCTCGTTCCAAGCCTAGAGGAATATTGGGAGGTCATCTGAATATTCGTAGAACATTTATTGAATGACTCTAATCTTGATTTGTTTCTGTTTCTCTGAGAAATGTCTGAAGAAATGTTCTCCTATTTCTACCTTTGGATATTCCATATTCAGGAAGGACAGGGGAGAGGGCTGAGGGGGTGGATTGCTTTTGTACATGAAAGATGACTTTAAATGCAATCGTATCATATGGAAACATGTCAATGACCTTGAATGTCTTCCTCTCCCCTCATACTTCTCTCACTATTATTGGATTATATCGACCACCAACATCTGATATTAATTTATTAATTTATTTATTTTTTATTTCACCTTTATTTAACCAGGTAGGCTAGTTGAGAACAAGTTCTCATTTGCAACTGCGACCTGGCCAAGATAAAGCATAGCAATTCGACACATACAACAACACAGAGTTACACATGGAGTAAACAAAACATACAGTCAATAATACGGTAGAAAAAAAGTCTATATACAGTGAGTGCAAATGAGGTAAGGGAGTTAAGGCAATAAATAGGCCATGGTGGCGAAGTAATTACCATATAGCAATTAAACACTGGAATGGTAGATGTGCAGAAGATGAATGTGCAAGTAGAGATGCTGGGGTGCAGAGGAGCAAGATAAATAAATAAATACAGTATGGGGATGAGGTAGGTAGATGGGCTGTTTACAGATGGGCTATGTACAGGTGCAGTGATCTGTGAGCTGCTCTGACAGCTGGTGCTTAAAGCTAGTGAGGGAGATGTGAGCTTTAGTGATTTTTGCAGTTCGTTCCAGTCATTGGGAGCAGATATCTCGTTTTTATGACCATCTAAATGCCATGCTTAAAGAATGAGATCATCTTGATGAGCAATTTCAATATAAACTGGAAAAACAAAACTTGCAGGAAAAAACTCTGAGATCACAGACTATTTCAACCTGACTCAAATAATACAAGGTCCAACCAGAGTAACACAGTCATCTCAAACTCAAATTGATCTGGTGTTTACTAACAGACCTGATCGAATGACTAAGTCCACTAACTTACTAACTGGCATTTCTGACCACAATGTTACATTAGTGGTTAGAAAGATCACTAAAAATACATTTAAGAACCATATTAATGTGCAACAGTACGATAAAAATATCCTGAAAAGTGAGCAGAGTCAAAGTCAAATTGACTGGTCTGATATGTTAAGCAATCCAGAGTCTGGATACAGAACATTTCTGTCAGCCATTGATAAAGTGGATACCTCTTTTACTAGGAAATTTCACGTTAAGCCAAGGAAAGCTTCTCTGCCATGGCTCAACGAGGACCTCTGGAGGCAGACGGGAGAACGGGATCTTTCCTTGAAAAAAGCACTGAAGTCTGGTCAGAATGATGGCAGATGTATATTTACAGCACTGAGAAATAAGGTGATAAGGATTATAAAAAAAGCAAAAGCAGAGTTCTTTCTTAGAGTGATCAATGAAGCAAGAAGAAATGGAAAAGTGATTTGGGAAAATTTCAACAAACTAACAGGGAGAGGACCTGGGAAAAAACCAATCCTGAATTAAAGGTTAATGGGTTTCTAATTCAAGACTCTGATTCGACCAAGACCACAGTTCTCACTCCCATAGATAATAATAAACCAATATTCAAAATTCCTGAAATCTCAGCATCAGCAGTGGACAGTATTATTATCTTTTCAGGAGCTCTAGAACAGAATATGTATTTGGTCTAAACAATGTATTCCTGAAGAGACACAAATATTCTCTGATTGCCGCTATTGTACATCTAGTTAATCTGTGCATCAAATATGGGTTCTTCCCCAATGCTTGGAAGTTTGCTGCAGTGATACCTGTTTAAAATCTGGTGACCCAACACTGGTGGAAAATTACCGTCCTATAAGCATTCTTCCAGTGCTATCAAAAGTAGCCGAAAATCATCTGACTGATCACCTCATTCAGGGCAACTCCATACATCAAATGTAATTTGGATTCAGAACTAACCATTCTACCGAAACAGCCAATTGCTATTTTCTGGAGTGCATTAAATCTAAACTGGACGTAGGTGGTGAAGTCAGCGCAGTCTTTTTGGATCTTAAAAATGCCTTTGATACTGTGAATCATGAGGTCCTCCTATCCAAACTATCCTCCCTTAATGTGTCCACTGAAGTTATTAGTTGGATGTTTTCCTATCTGACAAATAGAAGTCAAAGGGTTCGTTTGGGGGACACTCAGTCGGACACTCTTTACTATAACATTGGGATCCCACAAGGGTCAATATTAGGCCCCCTTCTGTTTACCATCTATATAAATGATCTCCCACTTGCTTGCCCACAAGTTAACATGCAGATGTATGCAGACAATACAGTTATGTATGTACACTCAAAAACTAGAAAACTAGTTAACTTGTTAACTGACACTACGGTACATGTTTCTAAATGGATTACAAATTGTTGCCTGCATTTAAATATCGACAAGACTGTTTGTGTGTACTTATCTAAGAAATCCATTGATTCTTCCCAACGAACTGTTCTTGTTAATGGGGAGAATCTGGAATTTCGGCATCATTTTGGACTTCAACTTGACATTTAAGAAACGTGAAGAAGATGGTTAACACAGCCAAGTTTGGATTATCCAACTTTAGGTTTATAAAGACCTTTCTTTCCACAGGAGGCCGCCAAACTATATATGCTATGATCTTCTCACATCTGAGATATTGCCTCACATGCTGGTCCCAAGCAGGAGCTACTATTCTGAAACCAATTGAATCACTCTACAAACAAACACTTAAGATTTATGATAACAAACCAAACCGTTACCACCATTGTCATATAATTTACAAACATCATTTATTTAGTCTGGATAGCTTTAAGCAGTATGTAGATGCAAGCCTTGTCTTTAAGATCCTGCATGATCTTGCCCCTCCACTCCTATGCCGGCATACAGTATAATGCTCAAGGAAAGCACCTCCTGGATAACACGGGCAGTAAGAGGGGATTGTGTCCCTTTTTGACACAGTAAAATCGGTCAATCAGCCTTCTCTGTTAGAGCTATAATATACTGGAATGCAATGCCCATGGACTTGAGGAGCTCCACTGATTATTGTATTTTTAAATTGAAAACATGGCTCAAATCTATCCAAACCTGTTCAGAGTTATCTGTGGTTCTTCATATGTAAGATGATAGTGTTGTTGTTAGAATTATATATTTTTGGATGTAATGTATTTGCATTGTTTTAGTCAGTATTTGTATAGTGGCTGTGTAAAGGCCCTTACCTTTACACAGGCCCAAATTAGCTTTTGGCTAACCCTGGCATATTTATATGATGTTGCATTATTGTAATATTCATGTTGATTAATGTTGATTGTCCCCTATAAATAAATAAATAAAATAATTATAATATTCCTACAATTAGATCCTCTTGAACCATTAGATCAAATGAATAAGAAAACACACAATAGTAATTATGGATTGTTTATGTAATTCTCTGTATGGATGATCCCTCCCTCCCTACTCTCCCTCCCTCTCCTGCCACAGTCAATGGAGGTTATTCTAACTGGGAGGATTGGGGCCCATGCAGCACCACCTGTGGTCGAGGGAATCAGGAGCGAATCAGGTTATGCAACAATCCAGAGCCGGCCAATGGGGGGAAATCATGTGACGCTCCCAGTAGGGACTCCAGGAGATGTCAGACTGGACTTTGTCCAGGTACGGCTGATTGAACTGTTCTCCTGTCACTCCAAACGGATGCAGATGAATTTAGCAATTAAATGATGTATGTACATAGAATATGTAGTACTACAGCTACTCTTAAATCATGTGTAACTTAATACTTCTCTCGCTCTCTCTCTCTCTCTGTGTGTTTGTTGACTGAAGGGGAGGCCCCTCGTAAGGCCAGGGGGAGTCTGATAGGGGTGGTGAATGATAGGGAGTTTGGGGTGTCGTTCCTGGAGGCTAACATCACAGAGAACCCGGAAGAGGGCACCAGCACCATGCAGGCCCACCTGGATAACATCCCTCCTAGTGTGGGTGAGTGCGAGAGATGTCTTACAGTAACCAGTAGAATCCTCTCAGAAGCACATCTAAATGCAAAAATCAAGCACTTGCTGTAAAGTTATTTCCCATAATCAAGTACTTCATGTAAAGTTATTTCCCATAATCAAGCACATAGATCACTCAGCCACTGATCATTGCTGTATCCTGACCTATCATACTTTGCTCAGAGGTATTTCCATAGAGGCTGTGGTCTAACTACTGATGTTTTGCAGGTCCATTGCTACGGGTGTTGGTGTCTGTGTTTGCTCCCATCTACTGGACCACAGTGCTGCAGACTGGAGCAGCCAGGAACGGCTACTCCCTGACCCAGGGCCTGTTCAGACAGGAGTCACAGCTGGAGTTTGACACAGGTCAGCACTGAAGAACAGATACAGTAACATCCTGTAAATTAACCTGAACTAAGGTTTACTCTACTGTAAATGTAGTCCTATAACAGTGGTTGTCTCTTGTAAGCGGAATTGTCCCTTTAAATCTGTACATTGTAAGAGAACCAGCAGAGGGCGTAGTTCTCCATGACTGCAGGTTTTTGTTTTTACTAGGATCTGGTTTCAATGACGGACTCCTTTGGCAACTTCAATAAGAATCCCCAAAAATATGGGGTGGGTCCTCTTCAGACAGACAACTCTCCCAAGTGACTGTTTTATAATGTATCCCAGATGTATTTGAATGTTGTGTTTGTGTTCGTAACCAGGAGAGATCCTTCGGTTGACCCATGTAGCCAGAGGTCTGGACTCAGAGGGGGCTCTCCTAATAGACATTGTTATCAACGGCTTTGTCCCTCCAACATTATCAACCTCCCATCTCAATCTGCAGGTGTGTAATGACTAACACTGTCATCCTAAGGCCAGCTGAAGTCCCTGACTGTGACTAACCATAAGTCTTAATTAAATCTCTTAATTAAATCTCTATATAATCAATCTCTAATATGATGATTGCTTTGTGTCATGCAGGAGTTTGATGAGTCATACGTGCAAACGGGACCAGGGCAGCTGTACTCATGGTCGTCCCAGGCCCACCAGAGAACAGGCGGTCCCATGGTGCTGCGCTGTAACCACTCCATCATCTACGAGGGCCGAGAGGAGCGTCAGGGGCCCCTGCTGCAGCTCATCAAGGTGTCCCAGATGAATGGCATCTACAGCGTGTTCACTCTCAGTCTGGACTTCCAGATCACAGCCTCCCTACTCCTACCTGGTCAGTGGAAATACAAGACAGATTACCACAAGGCAGGCTAACACAATACAGACTTACACAATACAGACTAACAGACAGTCAGACACTTGACTTTTAACCTCCCTGGGCAAGGTGGGACGTTTGCGTCCCACCTAGTCAACAGCCAGTGGAATCGCGTGGCGCGAAATACAAATACCTCAAAAATGCTATAACTACAATTTCTCAAACATATGACTATTTTACACCATTTTAAAGACAAGACTCTCGTTAATCTAACCACATTGTCCGATTTCAAAAAGGCTTTACAGCGAAAGCAAAACATTAGATTGTCAGGAGAGTACCCTGCCAAAAATAATCACACAGCCATTTTCAAAGCAAGCATATATGTCACAAAAACCAAAACCACAGCTAAATGCAGCACTAAGCTTTGATGATCTTCATCAGATGACACTCCTAGGACATTATGTTATACAATACATGCATGTTTTGTTCAATCAAGTTCATATATCAAAAACCAGCTTTTTACATTAGCACGTGATGTTCAGAACTAGCATACCCACCGCAAACTTCCGGTGAATTTACTAAATTACTCACGATAAACGTTCACAAAATACATAACAATTATTTTAAGAATTATAGATACAGAACTCCTTTATGCAATCGCGGTGTCAGATTTTAAAATAGCTTTTCGGCGAAAGCACATTTTGCAATATTCTGAGTACATAGCTCAGCCATCATGGCTAGCTAATTTGACACCCACCAAGTTTGGCCCTCACCAAACTCAGATTTACTATAAGAAAAATTTGATTACCTTTGCTGTTCTTCGTCAGAATGCACTCCCAGGACTTCTACTTCAACAACAAATGTTGTTTTGGTTCCAAATAATCCATAGTTATATTCAAATACCTCCGTTTTGTTCGTGCGTTCAGGTCAGTATCCGAAGGGTGACGCGCGAGCGCATTTCGTGACAAGAACATTTCAAAATATTCCATTACCGTACTTCGAAGCATGTCAAACGCTGTTTAAAATCAATTTTTATGCTATTTTTCTCGTAAAATAGCGATAATATTCCAACCGGGTGACATATTCATTCAAAGGCTGAAAGAAAAAAAATTTGAATTCTCATGAACGCGCATCTCCAGTGTCACTGTTCCCAGCCTGACCACTCACAAACAGAGCTGCTGTACTTAGACCAGAGACTGCAGACACCCCATTACACTTTCTGGCGCCTTCTGAGAGCCAATGGAAGCCTTAGAAAATGTCACGTTACAGCAGAGATGCTGTATTTTCGATAGAGATGCCACAGAAGGAGAACAAATTCTCAGACAGGGCACTTCCTGTATGGAATCTTCTCAGGTTTTGGCCTGCCATATGAGTTCTGTTATACTCACAGACACCATTCAAACCGTTTTAGAAACTTTAGTGTTTTCTATCCAAATCTACTAATTATATGCATATTCTCGTTTCTGGGCAAGAGTAGTAACCTGTTTCAATCTGGTACGTTTTTTTATCCGGCCGTGCAAATACTGCCCCCTAGCCCCAACAGGTTACTTTTAACTGATGCACTGTAGCAAACACATTCATTTTTAAGATGTAATTTTCATTGTTTAAAGTTGTGGTACAGTAACATCATCTGCTCATGGATTGAATGTGCTCCTCTGTCTTTAGATGGGGATGGAAAAATGTGCCCGGAAGGTTTTGTCCTGGATACAGCCTCTTACTGTACTGGTACGTTTTGTATACCTTTTCCTCCTTCAATTTCTTTCGTCGATCGACCAATGTTATTTTGTAGTTTGCATTTCAATTAACTCATTAATGCATATTATCTTTATAAACTGTATCTGAATGCTTAGATGAGGATGAATGTGCTGCCGAGTCGCCTTGCTCTCATTCCTGCAACAATGTGATGGGTGGCTTCTCCTGTGCCTGTCCCTCTGGCTTCACCATCTCCCCAGAAACCAACACATGTCAAGGTCAGCCACAGGAAACACTCTAACTGAATGCTGCATACTTTATCATACCGTTATACCGTATACTGTATCTCCTAATTAGATACAACGTTACAGAAAGTGATCGGTCTGTAAAGGGATCTGGTATCATGGTGATTTGTATGCTATATTTAGAAGGTAATCTATTGTGAAATTTGTACAATAAAAAAATGTTGGGGGATAAAATGTCAACAGAATCAGTTAGCTAGCACACACACTATTTGGTTCCGGGTGATATTATCGCTATGAAAGTATACATCCTACTGCTGTATTGCAGACAGTGTTCTTGTGTTTGACCTCACATGTGGTATCTCTACAGATATTGATGAATGTGCCCAGGGCTCCCACATGTGCCACTACAACCAGCAGTGTGTGAACACGGTTGGCACATACCACTGCCAGGCTAAATGTGGCCCAGGGTTCAAGCCCAGCGCCATGGGAACCAGCTGTGAAGGCAAGTCTATTCACAACAAATACACTTTTTTTGGGGGGGGGGGGGGGGATTCTCTTTCAGTCATTCATCAACTGAATAGAATACATTCTAGTCTCCATCCTATAATAGGGTGTTGACAATAAGGCATATTAGTAACAGAGTTTGACCTGTGGTGTGAGTTTCAGATGTGGATGAGTGCCAGGAGTCGTCTCTCTCCCCGTGTCAGCAGCAGTGTCTGAACAGCCTGGGCTCCTTCCGGTGTGTCTGCAACCCTGGCTACCAGCTGTCTGGCCAGCGCTGTCTGGGTCAGTGGACCCTGTGACTCACTGATGATATTTTCAACAGAATCAAATCTTTCATACCAGTATCATATGGAAGCAGTGATTTAAATTGTGGGATCTCTAACCCTTTATGTTTGTTTGTATACAGACATCAACGAGTGCAGCAGGAATGTGTGCCCAGCTCACCAGCAGTGCCGCAACACAGAGGGAGGCTACCAGTGTTTCGACAGCTGCCCAGCTGGCATGAGAATGGGAGAGAATGGGGCCTGCGTGGGTATGATGCCATTTATACTTCACCCATCTTTTACTTTGAATGTTGTTGCACGCAGGTACAGGTTTGTGGTGTGAGAATGCTGATCCTACCATTACAGTATGCCCTGTGTTTACCAACATTGTGGTTCACAGATGTGGACGAATGCCAGGATGGAAGCCACTTGTGCCGTTACAGCCAGATGTGTCAGAACACCATGGGAGGGTACGGCTGTGTCTGCCCCAGAGGTTATCAGTCCCAGGGGGTGGGCCGTCCATGCCTGGGTAAGACACTTCATTTTGGCATAGACATGTATTGCTACACTAAACATCATGCTACTGTCCAATAAAATCTTGTTATAAGTAGTGTCTGAGTCTTGTTTTGCCTTTCAGACATTGATGAGTGCCTACAGACGCCAAGCCCCTGTGCCCACCAGTGCCGTAACGTGCCAGGCAGCTTCCGGTGCCTCTGCCCACCAGGCACTGTGTTAACGGGGGATGGGCGCTCTTGTGCTGGTCTAGAGAGAGGACAGGTCTTCTCCAACGGTAGCCGCGTCAGAGCAAGACTGCGCCCACAGCTGGTGTCATCGCTGGGTAGGCCCATTCTCTCTCGGCATCATGGGGTATCCCGCATCACCAGACAGAGCTGCCCCATAGGCTATACCAACAGAGATGGCACATGTGTCGGTGAGTCATCCCCCCCCCCCCGAAGTAGTAGGAGTCCCGTTCAGTCATATAATTGGCATCTGTGTTTGTGGACAAGATGGAGAAAAAGCTTTGCAGCTTCTCATTTTCCTTGAATGTCTGTAAGCAAAGGCCACAAGCAAGGGAGTTGAGTCTGGTACGTCTTGCTCACCTCATTGTGTCATCGGTCTCTGTACAGATGTGGATGAGTGCTTGCTGAGGAACCCATGCCAACATGATTGTCGGAACACAATAGGCAGTTTCCAGTGCCTCTGTCCTACAGGCTACCAGCTGTTACCCAACAGCAGGAGCTGCAGAGGTATGGAGAAAACAAACAATACACATAAACACTACACAAACCACCCACCACGATTAGGTTTACATTGCCAAGAACACACACAGATACTGAGTTTCCTTTCTGATGCTTGCAGACATTGATGAGTGTGCAGTACAAGGCATCCAGTGTGGACACAACCAGATGTGCTTCAACACTCGTGGAGGATATCAGTGTTTGGACACGCCCTGCCCTGCATCCTATCAGAAAGGAAGAAGTCCAGGGTATGGAGCTTCAATAAAACACCACTGTGTGTTTGCAATGTGTGGTTAGACAGATCGTTTCCTGGGTATTTTTGTAATCAAATTGTATTAGTCACATGCACCAAATACAACAGGTGTAGACCTTACAGTGAAATGCTTACTTACGAGCCCCTAACCAACAATGCAGTACAAATAAGAATAAGAAATAAAAGTAACAAGTAATTAAAGAGCAGCAGTAAAATAACAATAGCGAGAATATACACAGGGGGGTACCGGTACAGAGTCAATGTGCGGGGGCACCGGTTAGTCGGGGTAATTGAGGTAATATGTACATGTAGGTAGAGTTATTAAAGGAACTATGCATAAATGATAAGAGAGTAGCAGCGGTGTAAAAGGGGGGCAATGCAAATAGTCCAGGGTAGCCATTTGATTAGATGTTCAAGAGTCTTATGGCTTGGGGGTAGAAGCTGTTTAGAAGCCTCTTGGACCTAGACTTGGCGCTCCGGTACCGCTTGCCGTGCGGTAGCAGAGAGAACAGTCTATGACTAGGGTGGCTGGAGTCTTTGACAGTTTTTAGGGCCTTCCTCGGACACCGCCTGGTATAGAATTCCTGGATGGCAGGAAGCTTTGCCCCAGTGATGTACTGGGCCGTACGCACTACCCTTGCGGTCGGAGGGCGAGCAGTTGCCATACAGTCACGATGCTCTTGATGGTGCAGCTGCAGAACCTTTTGAGAATCTGAGGACCCATGCCAAATTCTTTCATTCTTTCTCTTGAGGGGGAATAGGTTTTTTTGTGCCCTCTTCACAACTGTCTTGGTGTGCTTGGACCATGTTCATTTGTTGGTGATGTGGACACCAAGGATCTTGAAGCTCTCAACCTGCTCCACTACAGCCCCGTCGATGAGAATGGGGGCGCGCTCGGTCCTCTTTTTCCTGTAGTCCACAATCATCTCCTTTGTCTTGATCACGTTGAGGGAGAGGTTGTTGTCCTGGCACCACACGGCCAGGTCTCTGACCTCCTCCCTATAGGCTGTCTCATCGTTGTCGTGATCAGGCCTACCACTGTTGTGTTATCAGCAAATGTAATGATGGTGTTGGAGTAGTGCCTGGCCATGCAGTCATGAGTGAACAGGGAGTACAGGAGGAGAATGAGCACGCACCCCTGAGGGACCCCTGTGTTGAGGATCAACGTGGCGGATGTGTTGTTACCGACCCTTACCTCCTTCCCATCAGGAAGTCCAGGATCCAGTTGCAGAGGGAGGTGTTAAGTCCCAGGGTCCTTAGCTTATTGATGAGCTTTGAGGCCACTATGGTGTTGAACGCTGAGCTGTAGCCAATGAATAGTATTCTCACATAGGTGGTCCTTTTGGTGAGAAAGAGCAGTGTGGAGTGCTATAGAGAGTGCATCATCTGTGGATCTGTTAGGGCGGTATGCAAATTGGAGTGGGTCTAGGGTTTCTGGGATAATGGTGTTGATGTGAGCCATGACCAGCTTTTCAAAGCACTTCGTGGTTACAGACGTAGACCTTACTGTGGCTCTGGGTCGGTAGTCATTTAGGCAGGTTACCTTAGTGTTCTTGGGCACAGGGACTATAGTGGTCTACTTGAAACATGTTGGTATTACAGACTTGGACAAGGAGAGGTTGAAAATGTCAGTGAAGACACTTGCCAGTTGGTCAGCGCATGCTTGCAGTACACGTCCTGGTAATCTGTCAGGCCCTGCGGCCTTGTGAATGTTAACCTGTTTAAAGGTCTTACTCACATCGGCTTCAGGGAACAGCAGTCTTCCGGAACAGCTGGTGATCTCATGCATGTTTCAGTGTCATTTGCCTCGAAGCAAGCATAGAAGTAGTTTAGCTCGTCTGGTAGGCTTGTATTGGATATCATAAGGTGAATGCACCAATTTGTAAGTCGCTCTGGATAAGAGCGTCTGCTAAATGACTTAAATGTAATGTAAATGTATTACTGGGCAGCTCTCAGCTGTACTTCCCTTTGTAGTCTGTAATGGTTTGCAAGCCCTGCCACATCCAACGAGCGTCAGTGCCGGTGTAGTACGATTCGATCTTAGTCCTGTATTGATGCTTTGCCTGTTTGATGGTTTGTCGGAGAGCATAGCAGGATTTCTTATAAGCTTCCGGGTTAGAGTCCCGCTCCTTGAAAGCGGTAGCTCTAGCCTTTAGCTCAGTGCGGGTGTTGCCTGTTATCCATGGCTTCTGGTTGGGGTATGTACGTACGGTCACGGTGGGGATGACGTCATCCATATACTTATTGATGAAGCCAATGACTTATGTGGTGTACTCCTCAATGCCATCGGACGAGTCCCGGAACATATTCCAGTCTGTTCTAGCAAAACAGTCCTGTAGCTTAGCATCTGCTTCATCTGACCACTTTTTTTAATTGATTGAGTCACTGGTGCTTCCTGCTTTAATGTTTGCTTGTAAGCAGCAATCAGGAGAATAGAATTATTGTCAGATTTGCCAAATGGAGGGCGAGGGAGAGCTTTGTACGTGTCTCTGTGTGTGGACTACTTACCTTAGTTACCTTATCACACCACCATAAAGTAATTGTTGTGCTGTTATCTATGTATGTAGTAAGTCACGATCATTGGTCCCTCTAAACAATCATGTGGTTGTGTTGTTCATTAGATATAGTATGTCAATGACCTTTGGAGCCAGCTGATAACAGACGGTATCAATACCTCTGAAAGTGTAACAGTTGACTCTACTCTCTCCATGGCAGGACGTGCTACAGACCCTGCTCTCGGGACTGTGGCTATGGGGGTTCCCCTCTGCTACTGCAGTACAAGCTGTTGACCCTCCCCCTGGGCATCCCAGCCAATCACAACGTGGTGCGCCTGTCTGCCTTCTCGGAGGAGGGGGTATTGCAGGAGACAACATCCTTCACCATTCTGGAGCAGGGCAGTGAGGAGGGTCCAGTGGTGGGGGCAGGGGGCCAGATGTTTGGCATCCGGGACGAGGCAGGCAGGGGCATCATCTTCACCCTGCGGCCCCTGCAGAGGTCAGGCCTGGTGCGTCTGGGGGTGCAGGCCACCACCCTCTCCACACAGGGCCGCATCACATACCAGAGCATCTTCATCATTTACATCTCCATCTCTAGATACCCCTACTGAGATGAGCCCCCCCAGCTGGAGGCTGGAACTGACTGTGTGTGCCCCTGAGAGGCCACTGACCCCTCCTTCACCAACCTCTGTAGAATCAGGCCCACAGCCTGGAGGCCTGTGAGACAGAGCGTGCTAACCAAGCCAAGAAAGCACTAATCATGAGACAAGGCAAACAGTATTAACTCTAAGGATTTCATGGATATTTGGACCCCCATCTCTGGTGCAGTAAGTAAACTGGATTGAAATGGATCTTAAACAGTGGGGACACAATTTTGCCAAAATCTGTTCTTGTAAAGAAATTGACCTTTTATACGATTTGTTGGATTCATTACAATGAACACTCCAAAGATGGTCCTGTAGCATTAGAATGGTGTGTAGTTATTTATATTGTGATACAGTGCCTTGCGAAAGTATTCTGCCCCCTTGAACTTTTCGACCTTTTGCCACATTTCAGGCTTCAAACATAAAGATATAAAACTGTAATTTTTTGTGAAGAATCAACAACAAGTGGGACACAATCATGAAGTGGAACGAAATTTATTGGATATTTCAAACTTTTTTAACAAATAAAAAACTGAAAAATTGGGCGTGCAAAATTATTCAGCCCCTTTACTTTCAGTGCAGCAAACTCTCTCCAGAAGTTCAGTGAGGATCTCTGAATGATCCAATGTTGACCTAAATGACTAATGTTGATAAATAGAATCCACCTGTGTGTAATCAAGTCTCCGTATAAATGCACCTGCTCTGTGATAGTCTCAGAGGTCCGTTTAAAGCGCAGAGAGCATCATGAAGAACAAGGAACCCACCAGGCAGGTCTGAGATACTGTTGTGGACAAGTTTAAAGCCGGATTTGGATACAAAAAGATTTCCCAAGCTTTAAACATCCCAAGGAGCACTGTGCAAGCGATAATATTGAAATGGAAGGAGTATCAGACCACTGCAAATCTACGAAGACCCGGCCGTCCCTCTAAACTTTCAGCTCATACAAGGAGAAGACTGATCAGAGATGCAGCCAAGAGGCCCATGATCACTCTGGATGAACTGCAGAGATCTACAGCTGAGGTGGGAGACTCTGTCCATAGGACACCAATCAGTCGTATACTGCACAAATCTGGCCTTTATGGAAGAGTGGCAAGAAGAAAGCCATTTCTTAAAGATATCCATAAAAAGTGTCGTTTAAAGTTTGCCACTAGCCACCTGGGAGACACACCAAACATGTGGAAGAAGGTGCTCTGGTCAGATGAAACCAAAATTGAACTTTTTGGCAACAATGCAAAACGTTATGTTTGGCGTAAATGCAACACAGCTCATCACCCTGAACACACCACCCCCACTGTCAAACATGGTGGTGGCAGCATCATGGTTTGGGCCTGCTTTTCTTCAGCAGGGGCAGGGAAGATGGTTAAAATTGATGGGAAGATGGATGGAGCCAAATACAGGACCATTCTGGAAGAAAACCTGATGGAGTCTGCAAAAGACCTGAGACTGGGACGGAGATTTGTCTTCCAACAAGACAATGATCCAAAACATAAAGCAAAATCTACAATGGAATGGTTCACAAATAAACATATCCAGGTGTTAGAATGGCCAAGTCAAAGTCCAGACCTGAATCCAATCGAGAATCTGTGGAAAGAACTGAAAACTGCTGTTCACAAACACTCTCCATCCAACCTCACTGAGCTCGAGCTGTTTTGCAAGGAGGAATGGGCAAAAATGTCAGTCTCTCGATGTGCAAAACTGATAGAGACATACCCTAAGCGACTTACAGCTGTAATCGCAGCAAAAGGTGGCGCTACAAAGTATTAACTTAAGGGGGCTGAATAATTTTGCACGGCCAATTTTTCTGTTTTTTATTTGTTAAAAAAGTTTGAAATATCCAATAAATTTCGTTCCACTTCATAATTGTGTCCCACTTGTTGTTGATTCTTCACAAAAAAATTACAGTTTTATATCTTTATGTTTGAAGCCTGAAATGTAGCAAAAGGTCGAAAAGTTCAAGGGGGCCGAATACTTTCGCAAGGCACTGTAATGCTACAGGTGTGGCAATATTATTTTATCCAAAGTGTTTTCCTATCATTTTTCAAGTCATTGTTGTCTCTTGAACCAGCTATAAGGTGCTATTCTGAAGGTACTTGACAGCTTTGTTGAATCAGTAAGGCAAATGGTGTTTGCATTGCAAGAACAAATTGATAAGAAAACATTGCTTCACCATCTTAAGCAGGATGTACAAGACCGTTTGAGATTGATTGCACTTATCGGAATCTGTTTTGAATGGAGTTGGCCTCAGGTAGTAGGGCCACAATATGGACATCAGAGAAAATGTCCCTTTCTGCTTAAACCGGTTTAGTCATTAGACTGTAGTATTCTGATTTAGCCATCCATCTTTCTAAATGTGTTTCAAAGGTGCAGGGTTAAACCATGGAGGGGAGGAAGTAGCAAAGACATTGTGCTGAACTAGAACTGTTCATTTGTAAACCAAAAGCATACTCAATTAGTATTATACATGAAAACACACCCCAAAATCAAAGAGAATTTGCAAGTGGAGAACCACATTTAGTGGGTGTTTGCAGGGGTGGACTGTGACAAGCAATCAGACCTGGCATTTCTAACACACCGGCCCATCTCTAAAGCCCTCACACCGGCCCATTTTCTTCCTCGAGGCCCCCACACCAGCCCCCAGTATTCGCCAGATAATAGTCATTTTTCACACAAAAAAAAAAACAAGTTAGACCGGCCCACTGGGCTAAAAATGGACCAGTCCATCTGGAATTTGCCCGAAATGACAGATGGCCAGTTCACCCATGTCACTAAGTTAACATCCAACACTCCTCTATGAGATAAGGGGAGCATCAATTTCCTGTTATAAGGTACATGCAGCTATGTGATACATTCACCACAACACTTATTCCATTGTTCACCCCCTTAGACCATGAATGTATTTTGCAAAAAGGAACATTCATAACTTATATACAGCGATTAAGATATTCGTAACATGATTTCTGACATCAACCCAAAGTTTTGAACTGTTGTAAATGTATCCTACACAAAACAAACCCAAAAAAGTTTTGCTCAGAGTGGAAAAAATGGAATCTGTTCCAGATGAATCCACATATAACGATGGTACAACCTGATGCAGAGTGTCTTGAACAGTTCCTCTCTGTGTGGCCCACAAGTTATATAAATATCTCACTGTGGTATGGAATTACAAACATGACAAGAGGAACTGATGATGCACTACCCAATTTCAAAATGGCACCTTGTGCACTCTACTATGACAACTTTCAAGAGTAAGTTTAAAGCCAGGCTGAGTTCCTAACAACAACAAAAAAAGAAACCGTTTGGTTGTCAGTTCTGTTCCCTGAATGGGTTCCAACTCCTGTCTCTAACCTGACAAGCTATTTAATGAAATATGTTACCTAATCATTTTGTAGCCATTAGTTCAGTGGCTCGTTGACAAATTTTATAGAAATTATGCAATTGGTGATTTTGGACCATTGCTGATGCCCTCGACAACCCTCAGCAGCCAGTGTCTAATACAGTACATATTTCAGTAGGCCCTATACCACAATAAACAATTTTGTCCCTTAAACCTAAGAATTGAATACTTCAAGAATTCAATACTTATTTCCCTCATTAAAATGCAAATCAATTTATAACATTTTTGACATGTGTTTTTCTGGATTTTTTTGTTGTTATTCTGTCTCTCACTGTTAAAAAAAATGTACCATTAAAATTATAGACTGATCATTTCTTTGTCAGTGGGCAAACGTACAAAATCAGCACGGGATCAAATACTTTTTTCCCTCACTGTAGTAACCAAAAAAGTGTTAAACAAATCAAAATATGTTTTATATATTTGAGATTCTTCAAAGTATCCACCCTTTGCCTTCATGACAGCTTTGCACACTCTTGGCATTCTCTCAAGCAGCTTCATGAGGAATGCTTTTCCAACAGTCTTAGCACTTGTTGGCTGCTTTTCCTTCACTCTGCGGTCCAACTCATCCCAAACCATCTCAATTGGGTTGAAATCGGGTGATTGTGGAGGCCAGGTCATCTGATGCAGCACTCCATCACTCTTCTTCTTGGTAAAATAGCACTTACACAGCCTGGAGTTGTGTTTTGGGTCATTGTCCTGTTGAAAAACAAATGATAGTCCCACTAAGCGCAAACCAGATGGGATGGCGTATCACTACAGAATGCTGTGGTAGCCATGCTGGTTAAGTGTGCCTTAAATTCTAAAATTCAAGGCACAAAATCACTAGACAGTGTCACCAGCAAAGCACCACCACACCTCCTCGACCATGCTTCACGGTGGATACACACATGTGGAGATCATCTGTTTACCTACTCTGCTTCTCACAAAGACAAGGCGGTTGGAACCAAAAATCTCAAATTTGGACTTATCAGACCAAAGGACGGATTTCCACCGGTCTAATGTTTCTTATCCCAAGCAAGTCTCTTCTTATTATTGATGTCCTTTAGTAGTGGTTTCTTTGCAGCAATTCAACCATGAAGGCCTGATTCACACAGTCTCCTCTGAACAATTGTGTCTGTTACTTGAACTCTGTGAAGCATTTATTTGGGCTGCAGTTAACTCTAATGAACTTATCCTCTGCAGCAGAAGTAACTCTGGGTCTTCCTTTCCTGTGGCTATCCTCATGAGAGCCAGTTTCATTATAGCGCTTGATGTTTTTTGCGACTGCACTTGAAGAAACTTTCAAAGTTCTTGAAATGTTCTGGATTGACTGACATTCATGTCTTAAAGTAATGATGTACTGTTGTTTCTCTTTGCTTATTTGAGCTGTTCTTGCCATAATATGGACTTGGTCTTTTACCAAATAGGGCTATTTTCTGTATACCACACCTACCTTGTCACAAGACAACTGATTGGCTCAAACAGATTTATAGGGAAAGAAATTCTACAAATTAACAAGGCACACCTGTTAATTGAAATGCATTCCAGGTGACTACCTCATGAAGCTGGTTGGAGAACTTTGAAGAATCTCAAAAAATATATTTAATTTGTTAACAATTCTTTGGTCACTACATGATTCCATAGTTTTGATGTCTTCACTATTATTCTACAATGTAGAAAATATTAAAAATAAAGAAAAACCCTTGAATGAGTAGGTGTGTCCAAACGTTCGACTGGTACTGTATAAATTGATCCCCTCATCATCAGGCGGTTTGTTATAATGTTATGATGGAATGCAGTGTATATAAGACAGGATTCAAGACAGATTTTATATTTAACAATATGGCATACTATTAGCATTATAATCACTATAAACCAGCAAACGATCCCTTTAGGAATATTATAGATAAATTGTTGTATTGTTTGAAAATAAAATATAGAAATTAAGGATGCAAATACTGACCAAAAACAGTTATATGAATAGTGTTTTTGGCACATTTTGGGAAAATGTGGCTAATATTTTACAAAGATGATGTATTTTGGAAACCGGGCTAAATTGGTTTTGTTATCTGCATAATTTGAATAAATGTTTTTTTTGTAATTGACCTTTTATACGATTTGTTGGATTCATTACAATGAACACTCCAAAGATGGTCCTGTAGCATTAGAATGGTGTGTAGTTATTTATATTGTGATAATGCTACAGGTGTGGCAATATTATTTTATCCCAAGTGTTTTCCTATCATTTTTCAAGTCATTGTTGTCTCTTGAACCAGGTATAAGGTGCTATTCTGAAGGTACTTGACAGCTTTGTTGAATCAGTAAGGCAAATGGTGTTTGCATTGCAAGAACAAATTGATAAGAAAACATTGCTTCACCATCTTAAGCAGGATGTACAAGACCGTTTGAGATTGATTGCACTTATCGGAATCTGTTTTGAATGGAGTTGGCCTCAGGTAGTAGGGCCACAATATGGACATCAGAGAAAATGTCCCTTTCTGCTTAAACCGGTTTAGTCATTAGACTGTAGTATTCTGATTTAGCCATCCATCTTTCTAAATGTGTTTCAAAGGTGCAGGGTTAAACCATGGAGGGGAGGAAGTAGCAAAGACATTGTGCTGAACTAGAACTGTTCATTTGTAAACCAAAAGCATACTTAATTAGTATTATACATGAAAACACACCCCAAAATCAAAGAGAATTTGCAAGTGGAGAACCACATTTAGTGGGTGTTTGCAGGGGTGGACTGTGACAAGCAATCAGACCTGGCATTTCTAACACACCGGCCCATCTCTAAAGCCCTCACACCGGCCCATTTTCTTCCTCGAGGCCCCCACACCAGCCCCCAGTATTCGCCAGATAATAGTCATTTTTCACACAAAAAAAAAACAAGTTAGACCGGCCCACTGGGCTAAAAATGGACCAGTCCATCTGGAATTTGCCCGAAATGACAGATGGCCAGTTCACCCATGTCACTAAGTTAACATCCAACACTCCTCTATGAGATAAGGGGAGCATCAATTTCCTGTTATAAGGTACATGCAGCTATGTGATACATTCACCACAACACTTATTCCATTGTTCACCCCCTTAGACCATGAATGTATTTTGCAAAAAGGAACATTCATAACTTATATACAGCGATTAAGATATTCGTAACATGATTTCTGACATCAACTCAAAGTTTTGAACTGTTGTAAATGTATCCTACACAAAACAAACCCAAAAAAGTTTTGCTCAGAGTGGAAAAAATGGAATCTGTTCCAGATGAATCCACATATAACGACGGTACAACCTGATGCAGAGTGTCTTGAACAGTTCCTCTCTGTGTGGCCCACAAGTTATATAAATATCTCACTGTGGTATGGAATTACAAACATGACAAGAGGAACTGATGATGCACTACCCAATTTCAAAATGGCACCTTAGGCAGCGTGGAAAGTATCACCTGGAGTGGCGTATCCAGGCCAGGCATGACCCCTGATCAATGTCTCCACAAGCCTCCTCCACTGCCTGTAGAAGGGGTATGCGTTGTTGAGGATGGTGATAATACACCTTCCAACGCCATGCAGAGAAGAATTCTTCAATAGGATTCAAGAACGGAGAGTATGGGGGGAGATTGAGTGCGATGAAAAGTGGGTGACCAGTGAACCAATCGCGGACCACAGCAGCCCGGTGGAAGCTAACATTGTCCCAGATGATAACGTACCTGGGCTGCTCTGGCCCCTGGTCATTAGGGATTAGTCTGTTGTGGAGGGTGTCCAGAAATGTGATAATGTGTGCAGTGTTGTATGGGCCTAGGATTGCATGATGGTGAAGGACGCCGTTTTGACTAATAGCCGCACACATTATGTTGATACCACATTGTCCCGGGACGTTGATTATGGCACGGTGTCCGATGATATTTCTGCCGTGGCTCCTTGTTTTTGCAAGGTTGAAACCTGCCTCGTCCACAAACATTAGCTCATGATGTACTGCATCTGCTTCTAGCTCCATGACTCTCCGAAAGAGACAAGACAAAACAATGTAGCACAGTATGAAAAGACAGGGATCAGTCAATATGATGTAGTACAATACACTTCCAGATCCAGTACCAATTATATGATAGTATAGCTTACCTGCACATATTCATATCTCAGTTGTTTTACACGGTCTGAGTTTCTTTTGAAAGGGACTCTGTACATCTGCTTTATCCTAATTCTAATGAATTTCAGTAGACGAGACAGAGACTCACTCTGTTGACATTTTGGAATATGGTGTTATCTGCCATTATGTGGTCCTGCAGTTCTCTGAGTCTAATGCAGTTATTTGCAATGACCATATGTACAATGTGGGTCTCCTGCTCTGGGGTGAACAGTCAACCTCTTCCAACAGATACTGGTTTTCTTGCAGTTCTGTAAAAACATTTGAATGGTTTTAGTGATAGATCCTTCTCATGAAGGTTCAGTGCATATTACTGTATCAGTAAGACTACAGCACTTACAGTTACTTACCGGTTCTCATTTCGAAATATCCAGATGATACCTGCAACAGTATAGAGGCTCAGATTTGGTTGAACCCATTGCCCAGCCTCTCTCATGCTCATCCCATGGTTGACAACATGGTCAACCACAGTCGCTCTGATTTCATCAGTTATTGTTTTCCTGACTCCTCTTCCCCATCCTCTCCTTCTCCCCGTCCTACTTCACCTCCTCTTTCTCCTCCTACTTCTTCACCTCCTCGTTCTCCTCTAGTTCTCATCCCTCTTACTCTGTCCAATATTGGCCTCCATTGTTGTCCAAACCAAATGTTTACTGTGGCCTATTTATAGTGCTCAAGCTCTGATTTGTAAGTGAACTCATTATCTAAAAGTGTTTTCACATGTATCAATGTGGATAGGCAATTGGCGAAATAGTGTAGCAATGTAGAGACCAATGTTTACAGTTTTGCTAGAAGTGTGTTATAAAATTACAAACGGAGTAATGCAGTGAACGTGCATTCCGTTTGGCACCGTTGGTAAATGCATTGGCTACAAGTGTCAATGATTTCAGAGATCGTGCTTCAAGAATCACTGTTAGTGTTTAAGCATTTAGAAAAAAACTGTATTGAAAGAGTTCTGGCAGTGTCAGACCAATGTACACCTTTCCTACGCATGCCTTTCCCACACACACTTCTCAGTAGTTGTTATTCAGACTTACCTTATGCAGGTGTTTAACGGGCTTTGCAGACGTGGCTCCCTGGGCTGAATACATTTTATTCAACTGCTGAAAACCCTCCCACTTGCTTGTCAACAGATTTTCTCATGGAGTTTTCATTCAGTTGAGTTTTCACTACATTTATCTAAATCCATCCCTTTAAAATTAGGCACACCATTAATTAAAAAAATCCTCAGACTCACTAGAATATATGGAGAGCATTGTTCAGAATATTAGGGATGAATTAAAGCCATGTAAATACTAGGGCCGGGACAATACCAGTATCGTGATACTTGTTCGTGTCATGGCAAGGAAACAAAACACGAAGTGGATTTAACTTCTTTAGGAAAACAGACCTAATTTTAGAAACAAACATTATGTTGTCTTCCAGAATCACATTTATTTGTTTTCCAAGCTATAGCACACAGGATTTAAATCCAGCAGTTTTTTTTAAAGGGCCAAAGAGTTGGTCTGCTTCCTGTTTTCATTTTTGCCATGGAAAAACATTGTGATACTGGTATCGTCCAGGCCCAAGTTAATACAAGCATATTCATCTAATTTTCAGCACCAATTGGTAGATTTAAAAATACTCTGAATTTGTAAACTCAGCAAAAAAAGAAACGTCCTCTCACTGTCAACTGTGTTTATTTTCAGCAAACTTAACATGTGTAAATATTTGTATGAACATAAGGTTCAACAACTGAGACATAAACTGAACAAGTTCCACAGACATGTGACTAACAGAAATTGAATAATGTGTCCCTGAACAAAGGGGGGGGGGGTCAAAATCAAAAGTAACAGTCAGTATCTGGTGTGGCCACCAGCTGCATTAAGTACTGCAGTGCATCTCCTCCTCATGGACTGCACCAGATTTGCCAGTTCTTGCTGTGAGATGTTACCCCACTCTCCACCAAGGCACCTGCAAGTTCACGGACATTTCTGGATGGAATGGCCCTAGCCCTCACCCTCCGACCCAACAGGTCCCAGACGTGCTCAATGGGATTGAGATCCGGGCTCTTCGCTGGCAATGGCAGAACACTGACATTCCTGTCTTGCAGGAAATCATGCACAGAATGAGCAGTATGGCTGGTGGCATTATCATGCTGGAGGGTCATATCAGGATGAGCCTGCAGGAAGGGTACCACATGAGGGAGGAGGATGTGCGTTCCTGGTGTAACTCAGGCAGTTGTTGTTGCCATCCTGTACCTGTCCTGCAGGTGTGATGTTCGGATGTACCGATTGGGGTGGTTAATTTCTTTACTATCAAATGAGGAGACAAACTTATCACACAAGTCAGAGTTATACTTAAACTAAATCTTTAATCACTTATAAGGGGGTAGGTCAATACAACGCATGCATATAAAGTGAATTGATTGAGTACTCTACGATAATGATGGCTGGTCGACGATTCACGCTCAGATGATTCATTGAGCCACGAGACAAAAGTACAAAGGTCTTTTTATAGCCAAGATACACCCCTTTTAACCTACATGACGAACAACAGATATATAGAATGGGTCTTAAGGTTAAGATTTGTGTGAAAGATACTGTCTGCTATGTATTATAGGTATCTGCTGTGTCAACAGTTTTCATTGTGTAGAGACCAGTGTCTGGCCCCGTATAGAACAAACATTAACTCATGCTCTGGAATGCTCTTTAGGTTTTGTCACCCAAAAAACATGGTAAATCTCCTGTCAGTGTTATCTCCCAGGGGCCCATCCTCAGTAGAACACACACACAATATATAGAATACCTCTGTTGAATAAAACAACCATTTGATGCAATAAAAGTATTATAACATAATCTTAAACATTTTCCACCATATGTTCCTGTGCAGGTGTTGTTACACGTGGTCTGCCACTGCGAGGATGATCACCTGTCCGTCCTGTCTCCCTGTAGCGCTGTCTTAGGCGTCTCACCGTACGGACATTGCAATTTATTGCCCTCGCCACGACTGCCATAACTGTGACCTTAATTGCCTACCGTCTGTAAGCTGTTAGTGTCTTAACGACCGTTCCACAGGTGCATATTCATTAATTGTATATGGTTCATTGAACAAGCATGGGAAACAGTGTTTAAACCCTTTACAATGAAGATATGTGAAGTTATTTGGATTTTTACGAATTATCTTTGAAAGACAAGGTCCTGAAAAGGGGACGTTTCTTTTTTTGCTGAGTTTATATTATTTAGTGTTAGGAAAGTATTTATGAATAATAAAAACTTTAAGCACGAAATATATTGGTGAATAAAAAATACAATGGTTTGGTTCATCCTGAAAGTTGCCATGTTCAAATTGTTCAATGCATGAAATATTGGAAGGTGAGAAAAGTGTACAATAGGGGTTGAACAGTAGTCCTATAAATCTACCCTAATAATCCTCACTAATCATGGAACTGTGATGACAATGGTCCAGTCATCGTGAACTGTGCACCAGGCTCCAGGTTTAAACTGCTATGTGTTGCATAATGATTCAAATAGGCTACATAACCTAAATTATTGCACAAGTTATCCATATGATCCACTATTGCTAGCGCACTTCAGGAACAAATCACACAAATGTGACAGAGGAAAGAAAAGTAAACGATGTAATGGAATGATGAACAACAATAAAATCTAGTGACAGACAAATGTATGTGGGTATAACTGATGTTGGCTACTGATAGTGGCTAATATTTAGCACAATACAAATTGTAAAAAGTAGTCTGGGCATATAATTAAAACATTCTAGAAATCATAAATCAACTTGGTAGGTTTTGGCGCTATACTATCATTTGCACATGGCTACAGAAGCCTATAGCTTGGGTCAAATATAATACCTGCAAGTTATAAGGCCAGCATTTCATAAACTCCAATGTGGAAAAGTTATGTTGATATGCTTCAGTTTGCTGCCATATGACTGGTTTCACAATAATTGTAATATATATTTACAATCCCCTTATCCAAACGGCTTCAATTTACCTAACTCTCATCAATGGCTCTTATCAATTTGTAAACTACAGTGCATGGAGAATGGTGTTATTTCTATCGGGAAAATTAAAGTAATGTTGTTCCACTTGGAACTGACAGGTTTCTCGAACATATTCACCTTTTCATCGTGCATAAAGGTGGTGGAATTAAGTCAAGGTCAGAATATGGCGTATCTGTAGAAACACCTTCATTTCTTTGATCTCCACCCCAAACAAATATCGGGTGAATAGCATGCTATTCTCATATTTAAGTTCAAGGTCAGAATACTCGTAGAGAGAAAAGTGCATAAAAAGGGAATTAGGACCATTTATGCATGCTTAACTCGTCAGAATTACCCCCAAAGAGCTTTGAGTCACCATCATTAAGTATTCACCGCCAAGTCAGTCATTGTGAGTCATCCCAGGTTTCAAAATCTCTAAAGTAGAAATAAGTCAGAGTCAGAATGTGTCAATTAAAACTTTATTATTGAATAAAAAAATTGATATACACTAGTTTTTCATTTGCATGTATATATTGTTTTTCCTTAAGGTCCCAGTATTAAAAAGAGAATTACCATTTTGCACAAAAAAAACAAGATAGACAGGCCCATTGGGCTAAAAATGGACCAGCTCATCTGGCATTTGCCACAAAATTATTGGCCAAATTGTAATATGTTAGCCATATGTTCCACTATTGCTAGCGAACCACAGGAACAATCACACTAACGTGACAGAGGAAAGAAAGGTAAAATATGTAATGGAATGAGGCAAAATGTATGGAAACTAACACTAAAGTGACAGTTATAAATGCATGTGGGTGTAATTGATGGTGAACACACATTAGCAGTTTTTGTTTGCTGGTAAATCCTTTTTTCCTTGAGACCGAATTGTGATGGCCAGTCCACCTCCGGGTGTTTGTGAAACAGGAAGAGGAATCAGATTAACATATTTTCAAGGTTTTTTCAATTAAAAATCACTTAACAAATAATGATAGATTCTCACAAACAGTAATAGTACACACCCATATACACAAATGTCAAATTGAAATTAATGATACTAATTATTCAGTAAATTATTGATAATTGCTGAATAATTGGCTTTAAACTTTACATCCTTTAATATAACGCCACCTTTTTTATACACAAGGGGAGGTCCTTGGGACAAGTTAAAAACAGGTTTGTCAAATAAATGACAAGAGTTAACCAATGTGTCAAAACTGAGAATCTAAGCCATTTTTGTCTGATATTTACTACCTTAACATATGGAATTGTTTAAAGATAGTAAATACATGGACCATCTAGCTGTTTTATTTTAGGACTCCTGGGGGTATAACAAACATGTATTTATTTGTATTTTTATGAAACATTGAACTCATAGCAACGCACTGAATAACACACAAATACATAGCAAAAAAGAGGCCAAAAATAAATCAGAAGGAAGTATGGTTTGTAGTGTCTGAAATGCATCAGATATGTATTGGAAAGCTCAGGAAAACATCAGGGACGATCATAATGCAATAATTCACTCCCATTCATTTCATCGCAGTCATTTTCTGCTGAGTTGGGAGGTGGCTGACCTTTACCTTCTAACGAGTCGTCAAGGCTTGCCTAGAGCAAAACAGACTATTATGCATATGAAATGGGTCAAGAAACGAAAATGACAAAAGAATGTCAAAATCAGATTTGCATCATCAAAGCAACAGTCCAGATTTCCTTAAAGTGTTGTCAACATTTTGAACCAGCTCCTTTTCATATTCCCACAGCTTTTTGTCCACAAGCAGCTGATCTTTAGTGAGGCTCCCTTGCAGGGGAACTCTGACGTGTACTAGCCGACACACATCAGGTGGTACCCAGAAGGTCTCCCCTAAAGTCTTCAGCACAGAGTGAACAGATGTCTGTACTACATGTCTAGGGTTGACAATCAGTTTGGTAGGGTTGATAACAGCTTCTCTCGAGGGTTCTCTGTAAATATGCTCCAGGATATTAATCCCTGGAATTTCCCTCCATTGTGGCAGTTTGAACTTGCCACTGTCTTCATAATGGTTTTTGGGGAATATGTGATTCTCGATGACGAAGACTCCTACTCTGGGGTGCTGGTGTTGAAGGTCCTCCAGCAGTAGATGCAAATTGGCATGTTGGTAAGGCATCACGATCTCATCAATGTCATGAAGAAGTACATACTTCGACTGGTACATGTATCTATAGATGCATTCATTCAGAGTGGTCAGCTGCCCATAGTAGTGGAGATCTCCTTTGTGCTCCTCAAACCTCCAGCCTTTGGATGGGTTGAGGAACTGATCAATCGGCCATTCTACTATTTCCAGTATACCCTCTTCCCTGTAGTGAACTAACACTGGTTCCAAGTCCTGACCACAGCTGGTGTTATAGATAACCACTCTCTGCACCCCAAGGAGTTTGTACATCTCCATAGTTTGGACAAACTGCAGGACATTGTTGTAGCCCCCAAAAAGGTTGGAGATGCACACTGTAAAGTTGTATGGAAATATCTTCTCCTCTCTCAGTTCTTTGTTTTGTATGGACAGGAAGTGCTGGTTTTGGGTGGCTTTGATATCTGAATGTATTGATATAGTGACATGTGTCACATTATACATAGATGGACTCTGGCACAGCACATCTGTGGTCACAAAGGGGAATCCAAAATGGTCGCTGTGCATCTCCACCTGTGCCACTGAGGCAGGAAAGCAGCCATGTCCACCACATAAAAAACAATGAAGTGGCTGGAGATCATCTCTTCTGATTATACTAATGATGCGGATTGCTCCATCCACTCTGTGGTCTTTGTAGGCAGACACCATTAAATGTGTTGTGTCTTTAATCGGAGTTATTGTTTGATGACTTATGAGAATTTGCCAATGTATTTTTGCAGGGTATTTGTTTGTATTCAATTTGATATATATGGACCATGTCCAATATAAACATACCACTGCAAAGAATATTAGAAGACCAAATTTAAATTTCAGCATACTGTAGGCTATGTCCATCAAAATCCAGCTCTGTGATTCCAGACCAGACCTATTGGGGGGAAGACATCGTTTATTGTTTAGAGCTCAAGTTCTCTTTTTTTTTTTTAATACAGTAGCTAACCAATGCAACTTTGTCCTTGTTTTTTTATTTGCGGACTCGGATGTGAATATTTTAACATTGCAACATCCACATTAAAAAATGTATAATTTTCCAAATGAGGCTTTTTTCGATGGGATGCGCATCAACAGAATGTTTTCACTCCAGTGCAGTAATAATACGAGCGCTTTATTTCCAGAGGAAGTTAACTATGAGGAAACACTGGTAATTATAATAACAGATTTTAAACGTAATAAGGTAGTTGTGAGCTACATATGCTTTTTTATCAGCGTAGCCTAACATAAATTCGAGGAATCAATGTATTTACAATTGTGTTGATCAAATTAATCAAAACAATCAAACATACAAAATGTCCCATTTAATAATAAATGTGTAGGCCACATACCTTATTCATTGATCTTCTTAGCAGGTGACACACGCTTTCATATTTCAACGTCTCCACATGGTGGACTCCGAGCTAGTGATGGGTCGTTCTCGAACGAACGGCTCTTTTTCAATGGATCAAGAACCGAATCGCATCTGTGAAAGAGCCGTTCAATTGGCTCCCTGATTTCATAGGCTACTGCTTGAATAATCTTCCTTTTTTTGCGGGCGATCTAATAATTCCGTCTGGTTAAAATTGATTTGAACTCGCATATCACGATCTGACATAATGGTAGTCCACTTTTTAGGCTTTACATTCGAGATGTGCTATTTTTCATTTTAAGCACTCGTCACCAGTGGATCCATATGACCTGGGCTGGCCGTCGTTATCGCACACACATAATCATTTACAGTACTTTTCCATGTAGCCTACCTTAAATAATCCTTAAAATAACTGGTGACAAGAAGTAGGCATACTACTGGCTTGATGCTTTAAAAGCTTATTGCCTCTAATTGGCAGCTGTAGTTTCGCCGGTAGGGAGAAGGGCGGTTGAAGGGGGTGGGATGTGTGAGGAAAATCTACCAATGCAGGTGCTTCTACACCTGCATTGCTTGCTGTTTGGGGTTTTAGGCTGGGTTTCTGTACAGCACTTTCAGATATCAGCTGATGTAAGAAGGGCTATATAAATACATTTGATTTGAAAACTGCACGTGAACGGCAGGAGCACAGCTGCAGCTTGACAAAGCGGGATATCTCCGGCGCCGCGTGAATGAGGAAATGGCCAACATAGCTGACACACAGCGCGCGACCACGCAGTCAGGCGTCTTCGTCTTGTCATGTCCCGTGTATATATCTTTTAATATATTTTTTTCTTCGCATATATTTCTTTATAATTTTCTTAACCTCAACTTCAACATACTCTCCTGCAACCCGCCTCACCCAATGTGGTATGGATGTTCTATTTTCTTTACTTTAGAACCGGAACCCCCAACAGAAGCTAGCCAGCTAACTAGTGTAGGGGGTGGGTCCCAAAGACCCTCCCCATTATTGATTAAGGGGACCTTAAGATTCATATGTTTTGCTGCAGGCCTTATAATAAGATACTGTTGCTATGTGTCTAAAACCTCTGCCACTATACGTTGCACAAGCTATCTATATTAGTCTTTGTAGTTAAGCCCTGGCTGTCGCGAGAGTGTGCTTGCAGGCTAGGTCTGAGGCAAACCAAAACTAGATAAAGAGAAGTGACCACTGTCTGGTTTTGACATTTTGATCTTGTGTTACAGTAGACAATGCTAATAAATTCAGAGAAGCTACTGTACTAGGTTGCCTTATTGATACACACATGCATTGACGTAGGTGATTATACCACTAGGGAGTGATCACATGAATAAAATCAGCTGTGCCCTTAGGTGGGGTGCAAAACTTACTCGGAAACATGCGTGCTATGTTCCCGTTGTCAACTTCTGTCTGCAATTGCATGAATAAATGAATGATTGATTTACTTAAAGATATTGTCTGATTGCTGATTTCACCAATAAGCAAATGATTGACAAGGAACGAACACCGACTCGAGCTACTAGCTAGTAGTCAGCTAGCCACTGCTAGCGTTCATCAGCTAACCTTTAGGCCGGACAACTCCTGCCAGTCTGCACAGCGCGATTCAATCCAGAGCATATCGGACTTCTTTTTCTCCATATCTCCGGATTCCTACGACAAGCTCTGAACCTTTTCACCTGGATCATCGCAGCTAGCTAGCTGCTATCCGAGTGACTACGTCTGGCTAACGTCTCTGTCCCGAAGCAAGCACCAATAAGCCTGGAGCTAGCCTATGCTAGACCCATCTCCCGGCTAGTTGAAGAGGTCCATCAGTCACTCCTTGGGCTACAATACCTATTTTGCCAATTGGCCTGGACCCATTTTACTGCCGATACGGAGCCCCGCCGATCCATCACGACTGGACTATCACGACCGGATGTAATCCTCCCAAAGTGGTTTTTCAACAGGCTCCTCCGTCGCGACGTCCCCTGAATGCCGATCTGCTAGCCTGCTAGCCGTGGCCCACTAGCTGTCTAGAGCATATCGGACTGTTAGCTGAAGAGGACCGTCAGCCAATTTCTTGGGCTACTGTAGCTATTTTGCCAATTGGCCTGGACCCTTTTATTACACGGAGCCCTGCCGATCCATCACGACTGGTCTGCCGATGTAACAGGACGAGGGGGATACAACAGTCTCTTCCGTTGCGACGTCCCTCTAAGGCCCTTCTGCTAGCCCTGGCCCGCTAGCTGTCTGAATCGCCGTGTCTCCAGCCCGCCTAGCTACTCACTGGACTCTATGATCACTCGTCTATGCATGCCTCTCCCTAATGTCAATATGCCTTGTCCATTGCTGTTTTGGTTAGTGATTGTTGTCTTATTCACTGTAGAGCCTCCAGCCCTGCTCAATATGCCTTAGATAACTGTTTTGTTCCACCTCCCACACATGCGGTGACCTGCTTTAAATAGTGTCTCTAGAGACAATACCTCTCTCATCGTCACTCAGTGCCTAGGTTTACCTCCACTGTATTCACATCCTACCATACCTTTGTCGGTACATTATGCCTTGATTCTATTCTACCGCACTCAGAAACCTGCTCCTTTTACTCTCTGTTCCGAATGTACTAGACGACCAGTTCTTATAGCCTTTAGCCGTACCCTTATCCTACTCCACCTCTGCTCCTCTGGTGATGTAGAGGTTAATCCAGGCCCTGCAGTGCCTAGCTCCACTCCCATTCCCCAGGCGCTCTCATTTGTTGACTTCTGTAACTGTAAAAGCCTTGGTTTCATGCATGTTAACATTAGAAGTCTCCTCCCTAAGTTTGTTTTATTCACTGCTTTAGCACACTCTGGATGCCCTAGTCATGTCTGAATCCTGGCTTTGGAAGGCCACCGTAAACCCTAAAATGTCCATTCCTAACTATAACATTTTCCGACAAGATAGAACTGCCAAAGGGGGAGGAGTTGCAATCTACTGCAGAGAGAGCCTGCAGAGTTCTCTTACTAAATGTATCCAGGTCTGTGCCCAAACAATTTGAGCTTCTACTTTTAAAAATCCACCAGAAACAAGTCTCTCTCTGTTGCTGCTTGCTATAGACCACCTACTGCCCCCAACTGTGCCCTGGATACCATATGTGAACTGATTGCCCCCTATCTATCTTCAGAGCTCGTGCTGTTAGGTGACCTAAACTGGGACATGCCGACAGTTTCATTCCTCTGAGATTAGGGAAACCTTGAGGGGTACTCCCTCTCATATCATAAATGCTCAGAGTTCTAGCTAGGTCAGGTCAACCACAGTTTAATGGTTCTTGGTGTTTACTTAAACACACACACCAACATTCCTCTCTTCCCCAGTCCAACCTAGTTAGATTTATGCTGAACATTTTAGTTACTCATTATACAGGCTACATAAACCATGTCAATAATAATTAGGTTTCAGGGTAGAATTATTTAATTATTATCTTTAAACATAGAAGAATTTCTATCACCAACTTGCCCTCCAAATACACCCATGCTGTCTTCAACCAGGATCTCAGCTATCACTGCCTCATTGCCTGCATGCGCAATGGGTCTGCGGTCAAACGCTCCCTAAAACACTTCAGCGAGCAGGCCTTTCTAATCGACCTGGCCCGGGTATCCTTGAAGGATATTAACCTCATTCCATCAGTATAGGATTCCTGGTTATTCTTTAAAAGTGCTTTCCTCACCATCTTAAATAAGCATGCCCCATTCAACAACAAAAAATTACCAGGAGCAGATATAGCCCCTGGTTCACTCCAGACCGGACTGCCCTTGACCAGCACAAAAACATCCTGTGGTGTACTTCATTAGCATCAAATAGCCCCCGCGATATCCGACTTTCAGGGAAGATAGGAACAAATATACACAGGCAGTTAGGAAAGCAAAGGCTAGCTTTTTCAAACAGAAATTTGCATCCTGTAGAACAAACTCCAAAAAATTCTGGGACACTGTAAATTCCATGGAGAATAAGAGCACCTCCTCCCAGCTGCTCACTGCACTGAGACTGTCACTGCCGATTAATCCATGATAATTGTGAATTTCCATAAGCATTTTTCTACAGATGGCCATGCTTTCCACCTGGCTACCCCTACCCCGGTCAACAGCCCAGCACCCCCCACAGCAACTTGCCCAAGCCTCCCCCATTTCTCCACCCAAATCCAGATAGCTGATGTTCTGAAAGAGCTGCAAAATCTCAACCCCTACAAATCATCCGGGCTAGACAACCTGGACCCTCTCTTTCTAAAATGATCCGCCGAAATTGTTGCAACCCCTATTACTAACCTCTCTTTCGTATTGTCTGAGATCCCCAAAGATTGGAAAGCTGCTGCGGTCATCCCCCTCTTCAAAGGGGGAGACACTCTAGACCCAAACTGCTACAGACCTATATCTATCCTGCCCTGCCTTTCTAAGGTCTTCGAAAGCCAAGTTAACAAACAGATCACCGACCATTTCGAATCCCACCGTACCTTCTCCGCTATGCAATCTGATTTCCGAGCTGGTCATGGGTGCACCTCAGCCACGCTCAAGGTCCTAAATGATATCATAACTGCCATCGATAAGAAACAATACTGTGCATCTGTATTCATCGACCTGGCCAAGGCTTTTGACTCTGTCAATCACCACATTCTTATCGGCAGACTCAACAGCCTTGGTTTCTCAAATGACTGCCTCGCCTGTGTCGTGTCTTTGGCTATGCCGGATTAAGTGATATGACATGCTAACTTATAAAATTATTTCTCTGTAATTAATATTACCTGATTAAGCTAATCATGTAAATGTAATTAACTAGAAAGTCGGGGCACCACAGAAGAACGTTTATAGAGCTGTTATCTTCTGAATAAACTCTTAAAATACTTAGTAATATTTTACATCGATAGCAGTCAATCTTATCTTATTTTCAATCTCATCATGAAAGTTTTAAAATCTTGGTTATCTTCACGAACCCTGGCTAACAAGTTGAATCAGCAATACAAAATTGGGTTTAATTATTTATTTACTAAATACCTAACTAATCACACAGAATTACAAATACACAGAATTCATATGATGTCATACAGAAAGCGTCCTGGTGGACTGAGCCTGTATCATGGCTGGTTACACAAAGGAAAAGGGGGTTGGGCTTGAATGAAAGAGCGGGAAGATTTAGGAACACAGAAACAGCAGCTATGCTATCGTAAATACATTATCTTATGCATTCTAAATTACCGCCCATTTGGAAAAGGAAAATGCAATAAATATTTACTCTGAGCTGCGCTTCGGTAGATTGGTCGTAGATGCTGGCCGTGGTTGGCCAACAGATCTTCCTGTAGTGGTAATGGATACGTGGTGGTATCTTCGTCTGGTTGTTAGACTGGATCCGTCGTCCGTCCGTTCCTAGCCCACGTTAGCAGCGGCTAACTCAACGGCTAGGAAGTATCACTTCTGTAGTGAATAAGCTCAAAGTTCATACCAGTTCATACCATAGCTCACGCCGAGGTTGGCTTAGTTCTGTTCTTGATATGTGTCTGTCCTTATAACGTAGAGGCTGCAGTCCTCCCGTACTGGAACACCTGAATGTCTTTTCGTCAAAGACTTATATAGTGGAGAGGGGGAGGAAGGAGGCGCCCCATCGTTTATAACCCCATGTCTCTACAAAGGGTTTGGCCACTGATCGGCAGGGCACTTTCCTTATGAAAACCCAATTCTCTCATTTGGAAGCTAAAATTACTTTTAATCTCCTAACAAACAATTTCAATATCAAACATTTCAATTGCATAACAATTCCATGTGACTCTGATAACTAGAGGGTGTATACTTTCTCAGGTAAAGGTTATGTCCTCCTGTCATCAATCATAATGTCTCAGATAACAATGAACTGACATACATACTCATTACGTTATCAAGCATATTTCCAACTGGTTTTATTATCAAAAGATGGTTCCTTTCCCCATGTTTGATGTTCCCAGACTCTCTATATTTAACACAGGCTATTCCAGTCCTTCAGTAGGGTCAGAGAGAGAGGGGAAGGGAGAAGGTATTTATGGGGGGGGTCATAAACCTTACCCACAGGCCAACGTCATGACACCTGGTTCACCAACTACTTCTCAGACAGAGTTCAGTGTGTCAAATCGGAGGGCCTGTTGTCCGGACCTCTTGCAGTCTCTATGGGGGTGCCATGGTTAAATTCTCAGGCCGACTCTTTTCTCTGTATGCATCAATGATGTCGCTCTTGTTGCTGGTGATTCTCTGCTCCACATCTACGCAGACGACACCATTCTGTATACATCTAGCCCTTCTTTGGACACTGTGTTAACTAACCTCCAGACGAGCTTCAATGCCATAACTCTCCTTCCGTGGCCTCCAACTGCTCTTAAATGCAAGAAAAACTAAATGCATGCTCTTCAACAGATCGCTGCCCGCACCTGCCCGCTTGTCCAGCATCACTCCTCTGGACGGTTCTGACTTAGAATATGTGGACAACTACAAATACCTAGGTGTCTGGTTAGACTGTAAACTCTCCTTTCTGACTCACATTAAGCATCTCCAATCCAAAATTAAATCTAGAATCGGCTTCCTATTTCTCAACAAGGCATCCTTCACTCATGCTGCCAAACATACCCTCGTAAAACTGACTATCCTACTGATCCTTGACTTCGGCGATGTCATTTACAAAATAGCCTCCAACAATGTACTCGGCAAATTGGATGCAGTCTATACTACCCACCACTGCGACCTGTATGCTCTCGTTGTCTGGCCCTCGCTTCATATTCGTCGCCAAACCCACTGGCTCCAGGTCATCTATAAGTCTTTGCTGGGTAAAGCCCCGCCTTAGCTTACTGGTCACAATAGCAGCACCCACCCGTAGCACGCGCTCCAGCAGGTATATTTCACTGGGCACCCCCAAAGCCAATTCCCCCTTTGCCGCCTTTCCCTCCAGTTCTCTGCTGCCGATGACTGGAACGAATTGCAAAAATCACTGAAGCTGGAGACTCATATCTCCCTCACTAACTTTAAGCACCAGCTGTCAGAGCAGCTCACAGATCACTGCACCTGTACATAGCCCATCTGTAAACAACCCATCCAACTACCTCATCCCCATACTGTTATTTAAAAATTTTTGCTCCTTTGTACCCCAGTATCTCTACTTGCACATTCATCTTCTGCACATCTATCACTCCAGTGTTTAATTGCTAAATTGTAATTATTTTTGCCACAATGGCCTATTTATTGCCTTACCTCCCTTATCTTTCCTCATTTGCACACACATCGTTTATTCCATGTGTAACTCTGTGTTGTTGTTTGTGTCGCACTGCTTTGCTTTATCTTGGCCAGGTCGCAGTTTTAAATGAGAACTTGTTCTCAACTAGCCTACCTGGTTAAATAAAGGTGTGACTTTTTTTTTTTTTTCATTTTAAATAAGAGACATAGAGCTCCTCCCAACCACCTTTTTTAAAAGTGAACAGCCTCTCTGCAATGATGATAGTTGTTATCATCCCTTCAGTATACAGGCCATACTAAGCCTGACTCATGGCTCACATCCCATCGTACTTTCCAGTACAATCTGTCAAAGCAGGATTGAATAGCAACTCTGAAAAGATTCTGCACAGCTTGCATTTGTTACAGGGTTAATAGTGGACTTTGCAGTGATCATGCTTGAGAATAAGCCAAGAGCACAGAATGAGCCCTTGACTGTTTCACTTATTCAACACCACCTGCAAGTAAAATACAACTGGTGCTCTCTTATCTGTATGTGCCCTGACAATATAGTCGTGAATATGTACCCTATGCAAACTTTGCTATTGGTAGCTCTTGAAAGAGACAGGTGGAAAGGGTGAGAAGCAGGTGAAAGAGAGTTTTAAAGTACACTGGTGATTATGGATGGTGTGTAAGCCAGCCATGACACAACCCTGTCACCCACAAAGGTCTTCGCTGAGATCTGGAAACACTATCACCATTGAACTCAAGAACACACACACTGACTGTAGTATTTCTATGATGAGATCCCTGAGCACTGTCAGAATGACCTAAGCAATTACCTTGGACCTGCTCATTCAAAGACTTTCATCTGTAAAACTTGATGAAAGCAGATTTGTATTAGATGTAGGATCAGCTTACCCTCCCCAAATTCTAGAGGGAAAACACAAAACTGACATCAATGTTGAGGGGGAAATTCACCCTACTGTACTCATTGGTGCCCCAGTTTATCTGACTGTTTGAACTTTGTACCCAGATTACCCCACAGGCTTTAAAAGGTGAACCTACCATCCACTGTGGAGTCCTAAAAGTCAATCTCCTAGAATCATGTTTTTTGTTTCTAAGCCTTTTTGAAGTGTTTGATATGTGAATCAGGAGAGTTCATAACAGGGAGAAATTGTGTTATTGTGTTGTGTGAACAAAACTTAGTGAAGGGAGGAGTTGAGGAGCTGTTTGGATCACGGAACCTCTGTAAAGCCACTCAACCAGGCCCAACTGCATGCCAACTGTTGCTCTCTACACTCCAATGCAATTTTCACAAAAGAAAGTCCCGCTCTATGGGTGCATTAACACCCCCAAACATTTCCTGTTGTGTTGTTTTTGATGAACATACAATACCTATTATTTGTATAGTGGATTACTATGGTGCATTTCACAGAACTGTCAGAACACACTACATTGCAGTTTCTCGATTGCTTACACACAATTCCTGGAACAACTCACCATTTTCTCAAATCTTCACACACAATTTTAAAAACTCACATGGCTGGATTAATTCAAAACACTGCTACCAAAATGTTTAGAATAGGTTCAGAGAAATCATTTGGAACTTTGTAAAATCAGAGCACTGACTATCCAGATAAGCCTTTCAGAACACCCTGGTGAGAGAAATTCAAAACAGTACTGTAATAAATACCTCTTACATTAGTGGATAAGGGAATACTACTGTAAATTCTGTTTTGGGCAAAAACCTGACCTTTGAAATGTCACACTGACAAAACATGTAAGGAAGAGTCCATGCACAGTAAAATACCCAATTTCCAAAAGCTTTATTTTCAAGTGCAGCAAATGTGCAGGTTACTCAGCTTCAGCATCAGCGTTCATCATCTCGTCTCAGGTCTGGGTCAGGCCTTATGTTTGCTCTTGCCAGGCAGCATGGGAAAAATGCCCTTGTGTGCCTTAGAAAACCCTGGATAGACTCCACAGACACATCATCACAGGCGTCCACCATTGCCTCCAGGAGGTTTTGCTGTGCGTAGGGGTTGCGGTCATACACTCTCCACTGCCATGCTGAGAGAAATTCTTCAATCGGATTCAGAAATGGGGAGTATGCTGACAAAAAAATGAACGGTGAACCTGGGGTTGTCATTGAACCAGGCGCGAACCAGAGCAGCCAGATGGAAACTCACATTATCCCAAATGACAACATATTGGGCTTGCTCTGGTTGCCCTGGCTCCCCTTCCTCTTGAAGAATATTATTGTGCAGCTGATCTAGAAATTGAAGTAGTTGTGTCGTGTTGCATGGACCCACTTTGACATGGCGGTGGAGGACGCCACGATTGCTGATGGCTGCACATAGTGTGACGTTGCCTCCCCTCTGGCCAGAAACTTGTATGATGGCACGGTGACCAATGATGTTGTGCCCCCTTTTGCGCCTTTTTGTTAGTTTGAAACGTGCCTCATCGATGAAGATGTACTCCTGTGGCTCAGCTATGGCATCCAGCTCAAAGATTCTCTAAAAAAAAGAAAAAAAATGGTTATTTGAACAATCCAGTCAATGGTGGGAATACTGATGCTGTCAATTCCTTGGAAGACTACCTGGTCTTCAACTGTTTGGGTTTCAATTTCCCTCAAACGGAAGGCATTACTGGAAATCACCATATTCACCAGGGCTCCTGCTCAGCTGTGAGAAGTCTCCGCCTACCTCCAATAGATGGCAGCCTCTCAGTTCTGCAAAAATGAAATTTGTCCATTACTGACCTACGGTCATCCATTACTGTGGTAAAATGGGATAATGGAATCTAAGACAAATAATTTATAACTGAATTTTTCCAGTATAATATATGTTCAGCAAATCCCCTTATTGTTTGGGATACCTGTGGCGGATGAATCAGAATTAGTTGGGTAACATAGATAATTAACATGTTTTATTTGCATAATATGCTTATGTGAGATACTTGTCATTAGAATGTATCCTTTTGGACTCTGGTGTTGACTGTTGCACGTCTTCCCTTAGCTGGGGCTCAGTCACTTGGGGCCCAGAGAGGGGAGAGGACAGGCTTGTCTTTCACATGTCCCTGGTGCTATGCAGAATATCAGAAAGGGAAGAGGACAGAATGGAACATTGTCTACATATGTGTGTGTGTGTCTTACTGAGGATGGGCCTCTATGAGATAGCACTGACAGAGGAGATTTACAATGTCTTTTGATAATAACGCCTAAAGAGCATTCCAGAGGACATGAGCTAATGGTTCTGTTCTATACCATACCAGGGAGAGACGGTTCCAGTTTGGAGTAGGAGGACCAGACACTGGTCTATACAATGAAAACTGTTGACACAGCAGTTGCTGTCTGCTATGTTTTATAGATAGCTTTCATACAAAACTTAACCTTGTGACCCATTCTATGTATCTGTGGTTCGTCATGTACGGTGAGAGGGGTGTATCTTGGCTATAAAAGATCTTTGTACTTTTGTGTAGTCACTTTTCAATGGTTCATTAGAGATGGCGCATCATTGAAAGTCAAAGTGCTTTTGCAAAATCTCTTATTATTAAAGATGTAGTTTAAGTATAACTCTGACTGGTGTGTGACTTTTGTAACTCTCCTCATTTGGTAATGCAGAAATTAGCCACCACATACCTTTAAATGTACCTTCAGGGGTCATTCAATTCAATATTCATCAATAATAAAAAAGCAGTTTCTGGCTAAAGAAACAAGACTAACAAGGGAAATCCATGAACTAATAGTACAGGTAGATATCAATAAAAACGATACTACAGAGATGCAAAATAAGTTAGAGGAAAAACAAAAAGAACTTGAGGAACGATCTAATGTAATCTATTACAAAAATAAAGCAAACTGGATGGAATATGGAGAAAAATGCACAATTATTCCTGAATCTCCAATATAGGAACGCTAACAAAAATAATTTGCAGAAACTCGTTACTGAAGACCGAGTCATCTATGATTCTCCGAATGACTATTTTAAAAGAGGAAGCTAATTATTTTAGGCAGATGTTCTCTTTTCTGTCTCATCCTCTCCCACTGAATGAAGATTACGGTAAGGAATTCTTTCCAAATAATATAAAATATGGAAAATTAACAAATGTACAGAAAGATCAGTGCGAAGGCCAAATTACAGAGGAAGAACTTTTTGAGGCTATTAAATCCTTTCAGTCTGGAAAAAACCCAGGGCTTGATGGCATACCGGTAGAGGTATACCAAGTATTTTTTGATATACTAAAAGCTCCATTGTTAGATTGTTTTAACTACTCCTATAGAAATGGTAGTGTCTCAGGTACTCAGCAGGGATGTCCGATTTCTCTATTATTAAAACAAGACCCAGATGGCAAATATAAAGACCCAGTATATCTAAAAAACTGGAGGCCCCTTACACTTCAATGTTGTGATGCAAAATACTAGCAAAATGCATAGCACACAGAATTAGATTTAGACTAAGTACACAACCCTGAGGGGCCTCTGTGTTAAGGATCAACGTGGCAGACGTGTTGTTGCCTACTATTACCACCTGGGGGCGGCCTGTCAAGAAGTCCAGGATCAAGTTGCAAAGGGAGGTGTTTAGTCCCAGAGTCCTTCGCTTAGTGATGAGCTTTGTGGGCACTATGGTGTTGAACGCTGAGCTGTAGTCAATGAAAAGCATTCTCACATAGGTGTTCCTTTTGTCCACGTGAGAAAGGGCAGTGTGGAGTGCAATTGAGATCTGTTGTGGCGGTATACGAACTGGAGTGGGTCTAGGGTGTCCGGGAGGATTCTGTTGATGTGAGCCAATGACCAGCCTTTCAAAGCACTTCATGGCTACAGACGTGAGTGTCACGGGGCGGTAATCATTTAGGCAGGTTACCTGCTCTCCCTTGGGCACAGGGACTATGGTGGTCTCCTTGAAACATGAAGGTATTATAGACTCGGTCAGGGAGAGGTTGAAAATGTCAGTGAAGACACTTGACAGTTGGTCCGAGCATGCTTAGAGTACACGTCCTTGTAATCCGTCTGGCCCAGCGGCTTTGTGAATGTTGACCTGTTTAAAGGTTTTTATCACACAGTCATCCAGAACAGCTGGTGCTCTCGTGCATGCTTCGGTGTTGCTTGCCTCGAAGCGAGCATAAAAGGCATTTAGCTGGTAGGCTCGCGTCATTGGGCAGCTTGCGTCTGGGTTTCCCTTTGTAGTCCGTAATAGTTTTCAAGCCCTGCCACATCCGACGAGTGTCAGAGCCGGTGTAGTAGGATCCAATCTTAATCCTGTATTGACGCTTTGCTTGTTTGCTGGTTCGTCTGAGGGCATAGCAGGATTTCCTATAAGCGTCCGGATTAGTCTCCCGCTCCTTCAAAGCGGCAGCTCTAGCCTTTAGCTCGATGTTGATGTTGCCTGTAATCCATGGCTTCTGGTTGGGAAATGTACATACAGTCACTGTGGGGATGATGTCATTGATGCACTTATTGATAAAGCTATTCCTCAATACCATCAGATGACATATTCCAGTCTGTGCTAGCAAAACAGTCCTGTAGTGTAGCATCCGTGTCATCTGACCACTTCCGTATTGAGCGAGTCACTGGTACTTCCTGCTTTAGTTTTTGCTTGTAAGCAGGAAACAGGAGGATATAATTATGGTCAGATTTGCCAAATGGAGGGCGGGGGAGAGCTTTGTATGCATCTCTGTGTGTGGAGTAAAGGTGGTCTAGGATTTTTTCCCCCCCTGGTTGCACATGTGACATTCTGGTTAAAATTTGGTAAAACTGATTTAAGTTTGCCTGCATTAATGTCCTCGGCCACTAGGAGCGCAGCTTCTGGGTGAGCATTTTGTTCTTTGCTTATGGCCTTATAGAGTTGGTTGAGAGTAGTCTTAGTGCCAGCTTTGCTTTGTGGTGGAAAATAGATGGCTATGAATAATACAGATAAGAACTCTCTTGGTAGATATTGTGGTTGACAGCTTATCATAAGGTACTCTACCTCAGGAGAGCAATACCTCGAGACTTCTTTAATATTAGACATCGCACACCAGCTGTTATTGACAAAAAGACACACACTCCCACCCCTCGTCTTACCAGAGGTAGCGTCTCTGTTCTGCCGGGGCATGGAAAATCTCACCAGCTCTATATTGTCTGTTTCTTCGTTCAGCCACGCCTCGGTGAAACATAGGATGTTGCAGTTTTTCATTTCCCGTTGGTAGGATAATCTTAGAAGGCATTGAGAGTTTACTCGCTCGCCTCCGGATTCTCAGAAAGATCCCCAATTTGCGTCCCTTTTTCCGGTGTCTTTTCTTCACGCAAAAGGCGTGGATCTGGGCCTGTTCCAGTGAAAGAAGGATATCCTTCTCGTTGGACTTGTTAACTTCTTACATCTAGGGGTTCCGCTAGCGGAACGCCTCGCCAATATCCAATGGAAGAGCGTGGCGCGAAATACAAAAACCTCAAATGCAATAATTTCAATTTTTCAAACATACGACTATTTTACACCATTTTAAAGATAACTCTCGTTAATCTAACCGCCTTGTCCGATTTCAAAAAGGCTTTACAGCGAAAGCAAAACATTAGATTATGTTAGGAGAGTACATAGCCAAAAATAATCACACAGCCATTTTCCAAGCAAGCATATATGTCACAAAAACCCAAAACACAGCTAAATGAAGCACTAACCTTTGATGATCTTCATCAGATGACACTCCTAGGACATTATGTTATACAATACATGCATGTTTTGTTCAATCAAGTTTATATTTATATAAAAAAACTGCTTTTTACATTGGCGTGTGATGTTCAGAAAATGTATTCCCACCGAAAACCTCCGGTGAATTTACTAAATTACTCATCATAAACATTGACAAAATACATAACAATTATTTTAAGAATTATAGATACAGAACTTCTTTATGCAATCGCTATGTCATATTTTAAAATAGCTTTTCGAGCGAAAGCACATTTTGCAATATTCTGAGTACATAGCTCAGCCATCACGGTGAGCTATTCAGACACCCGCCAAGTTCGGGGCTCACTAAACTCAGAATTAGTATTAGAAAAATTGTATTACCTTTGCTGATCTTCGTCAGAATGCACTCCCAGGACTGCTACTTCCACAAGAAATGTAGTTTTTGTTCCAAATAATCCATAGTTATGTCCAAATACCTCCGTTTTGTTCATGCGTTCAGGTCACTATCCAAAGGGTAACGCGCAAGCGCAATTCCAGACAAAAAATTCTAAATGTTCCATTACCGTACTTAGAAGCATGTCAAACTCTGTTTAAAATCAATTTTTATGGTATTTTTCTCGTAAAATAGCGATAATATTCTAACCGGACAACAGTGTATTCATTCAAAGAGGAAAATAAAAAATAGCATGGTCTCGTGAACGCGCATATCCAATCTCTCTGTCACCAGGCAGACCACTGAGAAACTGAGCTACTATACTCTGCCCAGAGACAGGAGAAGGCTCAATCTGCTTTCTGAAGGCTTTAGAGAGCCAATGGAAGCCTTAGAAAGTGCTACGTAACCCCACAGATACTGTAGTTTTGATAGAGAATCAAAAGAAGAACTACAAATTCTCAGACAGGCCACTTCCTGCTTGGAATTTTCTCAGGTTTTTGCCTGCCATATGAGTTCTGTTATACTCACAGACACCATTCAAACTCTGGGCCCGAGAAGTAGGCTGTTTAATTTGGGTACGTTTTTCATCCGGACATGAAAATACTGCCTCCTATAGCGAAGAGGTTAAAGGAAAAAATGTCTTACAGTCCATGGTGAGTAATCACTTTTCTGATGTCCTGAAGTTATTTTCGGTCATAAGAGACGGTAGCAGCAACATTATGTACACAATAAGTTAAAAAAGAAGTTGCAAAAAAATTACAAAATTGCACAATTGGTTGGGAGATGGTAAAACGTCAATCATGGTCTTCGGCGTTATCTGTTATCCCACCCAATCTATCTCCGTTTCCTGCACCTCAGACCCAGCCAAGGTACCGGCATCCGGGAAAAGGAAGTCGTCATCAGTAATTCCAAGCTTCCTCAAGAATGCTACACATCTTTTCATGAAGTTTGTAAACAGTACGTGGCAATGTGCACAAGGACTGGTTCGAGCAGATGCCGCCGGAGAATGCTCCAAGCCGAGACAAACTACACAAAGATCGTGACTATCTTTCAGAGAAATTATATAACCGCATGACTGGGGGCATCGTCATCTCGGTCATTTTCTTAGCCATCTTACTCATTGAACCAGAAAATGTAAGAATTACGAATTGTTTATGATTAGAAAACTTATGAGAGCAAGTACAGATTACGATGTCCGGGGGGTGAGCACGCTCTACCACTAGGGGACAGTTTAGTTGGCGCAATGTAAGACAGTCTCATTTTCCAATTGTTTGTTTAAGTAGCGTTAATTGTTCCTGTTCACACAGAAGTGAAGCACAGAATAATTGAAAGAATGAATCCCAGCCTTATCAGCTGTTGAAGGTGGGGCTTCCAGCTCAGCGTGGATTTCATTGTACTGTGTGATTGTAGATCCTTCAACCGAAGTCGCGAGAGTGCGACTCCCTGTAGTATGCTGTACCGAAGTTGACTGACTGAAGGGGAACTTTAGTTATTGATTAGGAGAAAGTATGCCATCCCATCTGGCTTAGTGGAACTATCATTTGTTTTTCAACAGGACAATGAAACAACACACCTCCAGGCTGTGTAAGGGCTATTTGACCAAGAAGGAGAGTGATGGAGTGCTGCATCAGATGACCTGGCCTCCACAATCACCCGACCTCAACCCAATTGAGATGGTTTGGGATGAGTTGGACTGCAGAGTGAAGGAAAAGCAGCCATCAAGTGCTCAGCATATGTGAGAACTCCTTCAAGACTGTTGGAAAAGCATTCCTCATGAAGCTGGTTGAGAGAATGCCAAGAGTGTGGAAAGCTGCCATCAAGGGAAAGGGTGGCTACTTTGAAGAATCTCAAATATAAAATATATTTTGATTTGTTTAACACTTTTTTGGTTACTACATGATTCCATATGCACTATTTCATAGTTTGATGTCTTCACTATTATTCTACAATGTAGAAAATAGTAAAAATAAAGAAAAACCCTTGAATGAGTAGGTGTGCCCAAACTTTTGACTGGTACTGTACATGTCATTGGAATCCTCAAAAATAGTGAAATGAGTAATGTCGTCTGCTTCAGACCATCATAATACCGCATCAGTCTTTGGCCTTCATTGTATGGGCAGATTGAGTAATACTCTCTCAACCATGATGACATTATGTGCTAGAGGACTTCAGTGGAGGGTAGGCACTTTAGCCACAGAATGAGCAACCCTTTAGATAGATCGCCCAACAGTACTGTTACAAAATACATTGAGGATACTGTATGTAATGCAGTTAGGGGATGACCACTAACCACCAGTATACATTCACCACCAGTATACATTCTGGTGGTGTTGCATCTGATTTACAAAACTGGGAAATACAATGTTTGCCGTAAGTCTCGACATTAATGTCAATGGTGTGCAAGTGGAAATCTTGAGTAATTTCCAATGTTCTTCCGTATTCAAAATGCTTACCCGCTTCATGATTCCTGTCCAGCCCTTTAAAGTACAATATGCTCTGAGGCTCTAACGAGGGTTAATAAATACAAAACTGTTGGAAACATGTTTTTAGAACCATTAACAAGATTTGTTTGCAAGTGTTTTGTCAACGTTACGCTCACTTGTGAAGCCAAATTTATGAAGTCATACATTTCCAGATGACACATTAATTTCCCACTGCCCAGTTACTAAGACATTAGTGAATGTGTTGATTAACATATGCATGTTCTTACACAGACCATTTCCACTGGCCCGCCAATTAGGCATAAAGGATGAGATGGTAAGGTTTACTGGTCACTATGGCAGCTACAAAAAACAATCCTCCTACTGGGTCAATGTGAAAACCTTGAACGTCATCACACCATCCATCCTTGAACGTGTGCACCCATAAATTGCAGTGATGCACGCACAGATTTCAAATTTGCTATTGTAATTGTGTGATACATTAAATATGAATTATTATGTAACATAGCCTATAGTCTTCTCATTCATCCTTGTTAATAATAATCTAACAAGCTAACTTTGGGTAAAAACTTTGGGTAAAAACAGTAGAGCTGCAACAGATAAGCTTTCATTGGAAGTCTCAATCAAACATGCCCCCTGTGTAGTACTGGTAAATATTTTTTATTTCAGTTTCCTTGGGACAATGTTCCCTTCCAACATGGGAGTACATTATTAATGAGTTACAGCATCTACCTTTTGTTGGCCTATATTACCACTTCATCTGTCTGCGTTTATTGAATATGTAGCCGATGACATCATATTCCACTGTTGAGAGGGGGCCCCCAGCTTGGCTTAAAAACCACCCACCATGTTCCCACCAACTCCCCCCACCCCATTCATCTACCCACCCATATCCATGTTTCCCCATCCAATTCAACCCTCATCTATTTACGAGAGCATCACTTTCCACCCTGCTATCCCTCTCACCCTTTACCTGTCTGCACGGACAAGACTTCCCAGATGCTGAGCAATAACTGCTGGCTGGCACAGACAGGTGAAGTACTGGAAATGAATTATTCAACTTTTTGGCCCAATACAACCATCATCAACTTACAACACTCACCTTACAAGGATTTAAAGGTGTGGGTGACCAGAAGTGGTGATGTCAAAGAGTAGGGGCCAAGTCAACATTTCCTGAGATGTACATCCAAAAACGATTCAGGTTGGATCACACTCAGGGATCTGTTCTCTTTCCTTTGCACAGAATGCCCAGATGAAAGTATCTTCCTTGGATTCCAGCTGGTCTCAGAGCCTGGCTATGAGCACATGGACTTGGAAGAGCTCTTGTGTGGGCTAGACGCTGACTTCATTCCCCCCAAAGCTAACCACATGAGCCCCATCCATCTTGTCCCCCTTCCCTTCCCTCCCATTCAGCCAGAGCTGCTTCCTAACTAGGGACTGCAGTTGGGAGAAAAAGAGACTCACATGAAATCCATACAATATTCAGTAAGAAATTACAAACGTATACAGTACCAGTCAAAAGTTTGGACACACCTACTCATTCAAGTATTTTTCTTTATTTTTTACCATTTTCTACATTGTAAACTTAACAAAAAAAGAAACGTCCTCTCATTGTCAACTGTGTTTATTTTCAGCAAACTTAACATGTGTAAATATTTGTATGAACATAACAACATTCAACATCTGAGACATAAACTGAACAAGTTCCACAAACATGTGACTGACAGAAATGGAATAATGTGTTCCTGAACAAAGGGGGGGGTCAAAATCAAAAGTAACAGTCAGTATCTGGTGTGGCCACCAGCTGCATAAAGTACTGCAGTGCATCTCCTCCTCATGGACTGCACCAGATTTGCCAGTTCTTGCTGTGAGATGTTACCCCACTCTTCCACCAAGGCACCTGCAAGTTCCCGGATATTTCTGGGGGGATGGCCCTAGCCCTCACCCTCTGGCCCTAGCCCTCAGGACCCAGACGTGCTCAATGGGATTGAGATCCGGGCTCTTCGCTGGCCATGGCAGAACACTGACATTCCTGTCTTGCAGGAAATCACGCACAGAACGAGCAGTATGGCTGGTGGCATTATCATGCTGGAGGGTCATGTCAGGATGAGCCTGCAGGAAGGGTACCACATGAGGGAGGAGGATGTCTTCCCTGTAACGCACAGCATTGAGATTGCCTGCAATGACAACAAGCTCAGTCCGATGATGCTGTGACACACCGCGCCAGACCATGACGGACCCTCCACCTCCAAATCGATCCCGCTCCAGAGTACAGGCCTCGGTGTAAAGCTCATTCCTTCGACGATAAACGCGACTCCGACCATCACCCCTGGTGAGACAAAACCACGACTCCTCAGTAAAGAGCACTTTTTGCCAGTCTTGTCTGTTACAGCAACAGTGGGTTTGTGCCCATAGGCGACGTTGTTGCCGGTGATGTCTGGTGAGGACCTGCCTTACAACAGGCCTACAAGCCCTCAGTCCAGCCTCTCTTAGCCTATTGCGGGCAGTCTGAGCACTGATGGAGGGATTGTGCGTTCCTGGTGTAACTCTGGCAGTTGTTGTTGCCATCCTGTACCTGTCCCGCAGGTGTGAAGTTCGGATGTACATGTGTTGTTACACGTGGTCTGCCACTGCGAGTACAATCAGCTGTCCGTCCTGTCTCCCTGTAGCACTGTCAGAACGAACATTGCAATTTATTGCCCTGGCCACATCTGCAGTCCTCATGCCTCCTTGTAGCATGCCTAAGGCAAGTTCACGCAGATGAGCAGGGACCCTAGGAATCTTTCTTTTGGTATTTTACAGTCAGTAGAAAGGCCTCTTTAGTGTCCTAAGTTTTCATAACTGTGGCCTTAATTGCCTACCGTCTGTAAGCTGTTAGTGTCTTAACAACCGTTCCACAGGTGCATGTTCATTCATTGTTTATGGTTCATTGAACAAGCATGGGAAACAGTGTTTAAACCCTTTACAATGAAGATCTGTGATGTTGGATTTTTATGAATTATCTTTGAAAGACAGGGTCCTGAAAAAGGAACATTTATTTTTTTGCTGAGTTTAGAATAACAGTGAAGACATCAAATCTATGACATAACACATATGGAATCATGCAGTAACCAAAAAAAGTGTTAAACAAATCAAAATATATTTTATATTTGAGATTCTTCAAAGTAGCCACCCTTTGTCTTGATGACAGCTTTGCACACTCTTGGCATTCTCTCAATCAGCTTCATTTGGTAGTCACCTGAGAGAGAATACAGTAGACGGCACACGTCAAACGTTTGATTTATGACCCTATGTCCGGGTGACGTGTGTATGCCCATATTTGGGCATCTGGTCAGGACATCCTGGCGGGAAGTTATCACGTGGTTATGCCCATATAAGGGCATCCTGTTCCTGTTGTCACGTGTTAGAGTGTGTGTTAATTTATGCATATATTGCATCTATTCCTTTGAAGTTGTCATGATGATTGATGTGTAGGGACCTCGTTGAACTGGGGGGTTTGAACATTTCAAAGAGGATGGCCTCCCACCCCCTATTTTATTGCCCATAAGGCTGTTGTCTATGAAACAGGAATGTCCGGGGGTATTGTGGGGGGCAGACGCATTATAAATAAGACCCAGAACAACACATGCGGCCATGATAAACCACTAAAGAAATTAAACAAGATTTTAAAAATAAACCCAGAACATTAATCAGAAAATTATGTCTCCTAGGCCAATTCTGGGGGTACTATGTGCCTCGTGTAAGGAACCCGATGACAAAAGCATCGAGGACATTTTCTGTGAGGCCCCTGAATGTTTTAAAGGAGTTTTGGATACGAGTGACGGACATATGGCTTACATATTCCAACCTGAGGATTCAACTGTGAAGATTTTCACAGACAGCGGCCCCAGGCCCCTTTATCAAGCAAAACCCCGGGAGTTTTTCTCCTGTGCTGTGTATGAGAGATTGGCTTAAGATACGGCTAGCGCTATGTCAAATTGAACAGTCCCTGAGTGGTACATCCCTACCCGGCTACGCTTTGGAAGAGTTGCTGTGCGGGCGAGATGATTTGAAAGCCATAAGAATCTCTTCAATGGCGTGTAGCCCCGACTCCAAAGTGAAAATTTTAGCATGTGAACAATATGATAGTACAAATGCGACCAAATCTGTCAGTTCATATGTATTTTCCAAAGCCTGCAAGAATGTAAACTATTTTATGCCTGTCTTTAGCTTTAAATGGTGTGATTACCATATATTCATAACCATGATGAAAAAGCTGGACAGTCTTTTCCAAAATCGTGAACAATTACGTCGCTGGCCGCTTCTATCCTTAAGACATACTCAGGGTCTACATGCAAGACGTTTGATCTATCCATGGAGTGAAAACTTACGGAGCGGGGCTTGTGTGGGATATCCTGCGAGCAAGAGAGCCTGTCTTGACGACGGGGAATTGGAAACGGACGGGTGTATAAACCTATAACCGGGTCCTTTATCTGTAAGAAAGGAATAGTAAAATTGTTTAACTAATTATAACATGTTTTAAAAAGGTTTGTACTAAAGATTTAAAATTAAATAAAGGGTTTTAAAGAGGTATCTCAGCTTTAACGAAGGGACGTGTGTGTGTTTCAAAACAAAGGGTTTTCGGTGGTGTGTGTTCAACAATGCCTTGGCATTTGCACTTAAGGCTCTATCTCTCTCTCTCTCTGTCCAGATATCTGTCTACCCCATCAAAAATTGTGTGAGGTTGTATGGGGGCTGTGTTTGTGCGACTCTTCAATTGCGTTTGAAACAATAACGGAACTTACGATTCATTAACACACAAGCCTTTCAAATCCGATTTTATATCACCCCAGAGGATGTGGGGGCTCAAAAGTCAAAACCCACAGCCGGAATATATCATGTCTCGACTTACCCCTGGGGATACCCCCAAGCTGTTTCCCCCTGAGGTGCTATGAAGCATAAAGGCAATACAGCCAGACAGAATATTTCGAGACACCCTCCTGTTGTTTTAAATCATTGTTTTGTTCTCTAAACAATACCGTTACTCGCCCAAAAAACTTCACCCCGGCACTGTAAATTTACCCCACATGACGCGTTAGGGACACGACCGCGGAACGAGGCTAGTGAAACAGACCGTATTCTAGCATTCTGTATGACATGCTTTAATGCAACTCCAAACCACTGCCAACAGCCCAGAAGAGCGGAAGACTGAACAGCTAAAAGGTAATCTGTAAATCCATCCTAATGGAGCTTTTTGAAGGTGAGTTAGTGAAAATAATATATTAGATTTAGATGTGTTAGGTATTTTTTTCTGGGAATTCTTTGGATATTACATTTTGATATTGTTCGAATATTAAACAGACGGTATATGTTTTTTTTTTTTACAGATATTATAAAACGGGGGAACAACAATTTTTTAGGTATGTCTTTAGACCAAATGCACGTATTTTTATAAGTTAAAATGTATATATTTCGTATAAATATATGTTAATATTATCTAACGTCGGTAGGCCATCCGTCCTTTACCCAGTTGCTACCGGGAATAATTGATTTGGAACCGACAGCGTTAGACGGGGGTTCTCAGAAACATACAGTGCCCGGTCCTTTACGTAGCCCTTCACAATCACACTATTTTCGTCGTAAGTCCAAAAATAAAATCCATAATTAATATTTATACATTTAAAAACAAGAAGTGTGCATCCTATTTTAAAAGCTATTTTTGTGTTCACAGAGGACAGTCCACCAAGAAGGACCCCTGCTGCATTATGGACTCTGAACGACTACGGAGGAGCAGATGAAATAGATGCTATTCTCCCGTTCTGTACGAACGTTTTTCAAACACACCAAGAGCCGAGGCTATAACCATCATATCAACTCCCCCGGGAACCTCAAGCCAATCATGCCATATTCTCGACCCCAAGATGCGACGCACAACTCAGGCCCTTGTGCATAACGCAGAATCACCCCGGCCCGAGAAGTGTTACTGGGCTGGAAACCTACTGCTTCAAGAACAGACTTTCTATGGCTACAGTATGAACCCAATATATATACACTGCTCAAAAAAATAAAGGGAACACTTAAACAACACATCCTAGATCTGAATGAAAGAAATAATCTTATTAAATACTTTTTTCTTTACATAGTTGAATGTGCTGACAACAAAATCACACAAAAATAATCAATGGAAATCCAATTTATAAACACATGGAGGTCTGGATTTGGAGTCACACTCAAAATTAAAGTGGAAACCCACACTACAGGCTGATCCAACTTTGATGTAATGTCCTTAAAACAAGTCAAAATGAGGCTCAGTAGTGTGTGTGTGGCCTCCACGTGCCTGTATGACCTCCCTACAATGCCTGGGCATGCTCCTGATGAGGTGGCGGATGGTCTCCTGAGGGATCTCCTCTCAGACCTAGACTAAAGCATCCGCCAACTCCTGGACAGTCTGTGGTGCAACGTGGCGTTGGTGGATGGAGCGAGACATGATGTCCCAGATGTGCTCAATTGGATTCAGGTCTGGGGAACGGGCGGGCCAGTCCATAGCATCAATGCCTTCCTCTTGCAGGAACTGCTGACACACTCCAGCCACATGAGGTCTAGCATTGTCTTGCATTAGGAGAAACCCAGGGCCAACCGCACCAGCATATGGTCTCACAAGGGGTCTGAGGATCTCATCTCGGTACCTAATGGCAGTCAGGCTACCTCTGGCGAGCACATGGAGGGCTGTGCGGCCCCCCAAAGAAATGCCACCCCACACCATGACTGACCCACCGCCAAACCGGTCATGCTGGAGGATGTTGCAGGCAGCAGAACGTTCTCCACGGCGTCTCCAGACTCTGTCACGTCTGTCACGTGCTCAGTGTGAACCTGCTTTCATCTGTGAAGAGCACAGGGCGCCAGTGGCGAATTTGCCAATCTTGGTGTTCTCTGGCAAATGCCAAACGTCCTGCACGGTGTTGGGCTGTAAGCACAACCCCCACCTGTGGACGTCGGGCCCTCATATCACCCTCATGGAGTCTGTTTCTGACCGTTTGAGCAGACACATGCACAGTTGTGGCCTGCTGGAGGTCATTTTGCAGGGCTCTGGCAGTGCTCCTCCTGCTCCTCCTTGCACAAAGGCGGAGGTAGCGGTCCTGCTGCTGGGTTGTTTCCCTCCTACGGCCTCCTCCACATGTACTGGCCTGTCTCCTGGTAGCGCCTCCATGCTCTGGACACTACGCTGACAGACACAGCAAACCTTCTTGCCACAGCTCGCATTGATGTGCCATCCTGGATGAGCTGCACTACCTGAGCCACTTGTGTGGGTTGTAGACTCCGTCTCATGCTACCACTAGAGTGAAAGCACCGCCAGCATTCAAAAGTGACCAAAACATCAGCCAGGAAGCATAGGAACTGAGAAGTGGTCTGTGGTCTCCACCTGTAGAACCACTCCTTTATCGGGGGTGTCTTGCTTATTGCCTATAATTTCCACCTGTTGTCTATTCCATTTGCACAACAGCATGTGAAATGTATTGTCAATCAGTGTTGCTTCCTAAGTGGACAGTTTGATTTCACAGAAGTGTGATTGACTTGGAGTTACATTGTGTTGTTTAAGTGTTCCCTTTATTTTTTTGAGCAGTACATGTTATTAGTTATACATTTTTTTTATTATTAGTTATACATTTTATGATTGAATATGTTAAAACAATGACAAATAATGTTTTTTTCAGACTCCAACAATACATGCCCGGCAGAATCTGGAATGCCTGGTGAAAAAAGTCTAGAGCCCATGGTCTCCATGATTTGTCAGAACAGCCAGCGTCAAAAAAGCAGAGGGAATTTAATTATATATTGTTAATATATAGTATTTTATCTGAAATGTATTTGACATTTTTATCTAATATATTTTATGTTTAATAACCTATTTTGTATGTATATTTTTCTTTCAGACTGCCCCCCTGGCGTATAACGACACAGAAGACCATACACAACGAGAGCACGCAGAGGATTTCGGCGCACAGGATACCCACAATAAAACACTGAAACCGGATGATTTCAACGTTTTAAATGACATTTCAGAGGTAGACGATTTGATGTTGTGCGAGGCGGCCAGCCTTCTTAATTCCGCCAATTCTTTGGTAGAAACACCCGATCCTGAAATAGAACAAGCTAGGTTTCTCACAGCCTTTTACAGGGCTCTAAAATCCAGAAAGGTCTTGCTACGCAAACGAATGGTGGCTTTACTCAAGAGGCAATACAGTCAAGATCTATCCTTCTGGCATAGAACAATGCCACGTTTGTTAAACAACAATCTGATTAAAAACGCAAATACAGGCGCTAAAAACCAATATGTAACATGGATGAGCCAACAGACATAATTCAGACAGTTGAGAATCTGTTAACGCAGATCCCGCCCGAACTCCAAGCCTTAATTAACCAAGTGAATGAGGCTGGGGTAACATCAGACATAATTACGATAGATGAAAACCTGTTATCACAGATTACCGCCGAATTCATATCCTTAATTAACCAAATGAATGAGAGCATAAGATCTTCTACACCGGACCCCACACAGACCCCGCCATTAACTCCCCGGTCCGAAGAGTCTGAAACGCAATACGATGTTTTTGAGGAATTGGAAAATTGTCTAATAAATCAGGAGGGAGATGGTCTTGATAGAAGTGTCTGGGTTGTGTACCGAAATAAATTCAGCAATATAGAGATTCGACAGTTTTTCAATTTCACATGGCTGAATCTGAATCTTGACTATGCAGTGTTTTATGTGATGATACTCTGAACGAACTGTTAGACAAGGCAACAGATTATGGCGAACCTCGATGTCTTACAGCTTGAAATGTGTCGAGATAGCTTCCTAAACACTGCATCTCTGGTTTTACCCAATGGTGCCGCAGATCTTGAACAATTAATAGCCCTGCTGGAACGACTTGTTCAATCAAATTTATCCATCATAGCCGATAGGACCCTCGAGCTTGTAGTACAAATAATACGTCAACTCCTGGGTGGAGGGGGTTAGAGAAGGAAACTTGATAGTTTCATGCAATCAGAAATCATAAGCAATAAAAGGGCATATCTCATAGACGTTCACAATCCTGGTAATAAGCTATGCTTTGCAATAGGCCTAGCACATTTACTCAACCCTTGATGTACTGATCTAGTGGCGTTACAAAAGGCTCGGGAGCTCCAAATTGCCGTGGGTCTAGGTATACAGGAAGCTGTGGCTTTCTCTGACATAGTCAAATTTGAAAACTTTCTGAACATCAAGATTGTGGTTTTGTACCACAGTAGAGCTAATGCAGCTCTCTTGAAATTCCAAAACAACCCACAACCTCATCCTCAGATTCTGTACTTTTATGTGCAAAACGACCATTATTATGCTATTACCAACATCACAGCGTTTTTAGGAGCTCCTTATGTGTGTCCATCATGTCATACAGGCTACACCCGAAAAGGGGGGCACTCTTGTTGTTATAATTGTTCAGTATGTCTGGATGAAACATGTCCGATGCAACCCTTAAACCTAACACCCTGTGTGGATTGTTAACGCACATGTCGTTCGGCCTACTGCTATGAAAAACACAAAATTTAAACATGGCACCCCAAGGCATGTAAATCTGTACGCAGTTGTGACATTAAAAAGAAATGCCCAAAATGCCATTGCAATTACAACCTTAAAATAGACAGCCATCAGCCCTAAACCTCATGTGTGTGGAATCATACATTGCCCAATCTGTAAAGGGCCTTTGAAAAGCAGAGATACTGAAGTGGTTCAAGAAGTGCCACATGAGTGTTATATTCAGCCCTTGGCTGAAGATGAACATTCAGAGAAATACGTTTTTTATGATTTTGAGACTAATCAACAATCGGGTTCATTTGCCTATTTTTGTATCTACCTTGACTTTCAAGGGTGATAAGTGGTCGGCAGAGGGGCCCAATTGTGCACTCCTCTTTTTAAAACACTTCAGAAAACCCCAGTACAGAAACTTCATGTTTATAGCTCACAATTCTAGAGCCTATGACTCCTATCTTCTTTTGAACCCTCTGATACAACAAGGCGTTGCACCCAGTGTCATAGCTCAAGGTAGCAAAATCTTGTGTTTTGTAGACTCCGCCTTCAACCAGAGATACATTGACAGTTTAAGCTTCTTACCCATGAGATTGGCTCAAATGCCTGAGGCCTTGGGTTTTGAAAACTCTGTGAAAGGTTGGTTTCCTAATTTCTTCACATCTGAGGAGAATTGACATTATATTGGATCCCAGCCCCGAAATGTACGGGTGTGATCATATGTCTCCCAAAGAGCGAGAGAGATTCATGACATGGTACGAGACAGTATGTCATAGCACTTTTGATTTCCACAAAGAAATGGAGTCATACTGTGACAACGATGTAGTTATACTTCGTGAAGGATGCCTCAGATTCAGAGAAGAGGTCATCAAAGATGCAGGCATTGACCCCTGGAGTTGTACAACTATTGCATTGGCATGCATGAAAACCTATCGTACACACTTTTTACCTCCAGCATCTATCGCTCTTCCATCGCCTGACAACTACTGACGCCAATTCAAGTCATACTCTAGTGGGTCCATTCAATGGTTGGAGTACTTGGCCCAGGATAAAGACATTTTTATTCAACATGCTTTGAATAGGGGTGAGAAGGCATTTGGGCCTTATCATGTAGATGGATACACACAGATTGACGGTGTTTAGACAGTGTTTGAGTACACCGGTTGTTTCTTCTACTGTTGTAAGTCTTGCTTTGTGCCCCAGGCCATGTGTGTCCAACCCAAAATACTTTTGGGGAAATGTACCAAGAGTTCCAAGACAAATTGGAATCCTTACAGGCTACTTACGGGTTGAATGTGAATGTGATGTGGGAGCATGAGTGGACCACACTCAAAAAGTCTGAGTCATGTTCGAGCCTTCCTTTACAGCTTTGACACATCAGAACCTTTGGAACCACGACAGGCCTTGCATGGAGGCCGTACCAATGCTTTGACATTGCGATGTGTAGCGCAACCTGATGAGACAATAGGATATGTAGATTTTACATCCCTTTATCCTCATGTAATGAGTTCCTCATGCTATCCTATGGGGCATCCTGAAATTATTCACTGCGACTTTGACTTACCCCAAAACTATTTTGGTCTGATCAAAGCAACTGTCTACCCTCCTAGGGGTTTGTTTATACCAGTGTTGCCTTACAAGGGACCTCAAGGAAAACTTTTCTTTCCCCTTTGTTGCACCTGCAGTGAAAACAACAACCAGGGAAAGCCTTGTGATCACTCAGATCAAGAAAGAGCCCTGACAGGTGTATGGGTCACAGTTGAATTCTCTAAGGCTTTAGAGATGGGGTATCGCGTGGCCAAAATCTTTGAAGTGTGGAACTTTTCCAGGAAATCAGACACTCTTTTTAAAGAGTACATCAAGACCTTCTTGAGATGCAAGCAAATGGCTTCAGGCTATCCTGCATCGGTCACAGATCAAGAGAGCAAAGACAAGTACATTCAAGACTATCACGACAGAGAAGGCATACTTCTTGATCCAGACAGAATAGAGGTAAACAGAACCAAAAGAAATGTGTCGAAATTGTACTTAAACTCTCTTTGGGGGAAGCTTTCCCATAGAAGCAATATGCTAACAACGACGATCATTAAAGACCCCAAAGAATTTTTGGAATTTGTTTTTTCGGACCAATACGAAATTTCACATTTTTCATTCTTGAGTCAAGACATTGCCCTGGTGCAATGGAGACGTAACAAGAAGTGGGTTCTACCCCCGCGTAATATAAATGTGTTTCTTGCAGCATTTACCACGGCCTATGGCCGACTTGAACTGTATGCCCTTATGGAGCAGCTTCAGAGGTGGGTTCTTTACCACGACACAGACTCTGTGGTATGTAAGCAAACAGGGTGATTGGAACCCCCCACTTAGCAACTATCTGGGTGGTTTAACGAGTGAACTCGAAGATGGTGACCATATCACAGAATGGTCCTCCTGTGGTCCCAAAAGCTATGGTTTTAGGTCTAAGGACAATCACGTGGTGTTGAAAGCCGAAGGCGTGACTCAAAACTATGAAAATGCCCTGCGTGTAAACTTGGAATCAATCACACGCTTGGTCGAGGGGTTCATAAACGACCGGAATAGTGACTTGGAGATTTTTAGCTCCTACAAAAAAATTGTTAGGGATAAAAAGGGCTTCCATCTAAGGAATGCCCCACTTACTAAAAGATTCAAGGTAGTCTATGACAAGAGATTGCTTTTACCTGACGGGACCACATTGCCCTTTGGCTACTGACTTATGTTACAAGCCCCTTGTGTCTTAAAGCTTAAGATATAATGGGTGCTGTAGAAGGTTTTGATCCCCGGTTGCAACTACCATTTTTGTCCTTAATCGCAGGCCCATCCAATAGTGGTAAAACTTGTTTTGTAAAAAGTATTTTAGAGAATTCTAAATATGTATTATCTCAGAAACCTGACAATATTGTGTGGTGTTATTCGTGTTATCAACCTTTGTATGATGAACTGTTGAAGAAAATAAAAATCATGTTTGTTGAAGGAATACCAGAATCCCTGTCTGATGATGAACTTCTCCCTCCTCAGAAAAACAATCTGCTGGTTTTGGACGATATGCTATTTGCATGTAGCAAACATCCTGAAATTACATGGTTTTGTTCAAAAACCCTAGAGACAAACTACAAATTAACACTCTAGCTCAGCAGATGTACCCGGGAAGGAAATCCTACTTTATGGAGAGCTATGAGGACGCTACCAAAGCTCCATTTTCTTATTTAAAATCAAATATTCCAGAACACCTGAGGTTCCGAACCGGCTTGTTCCCGTGGGAGTGGCCGGCTGCGTACATTCCTAAAAAGTAACCGCTATGTCTCTGCGTTTAAAAAGAAACCTTCCCCTCTTGAGAAACCTAGTTGGGGCTACCGCTAAAGAACAGAAGGCCATCTTGGGTCACTGTTCTTCAGATCTCATATTATCCCTATGTGAGATTGCTTTGAATCTTCTCAAAGGACGCATTCCACTCACCCTGACCCAATTAAAAAAATTAAAGAGACAAAAGACCGCGATCAAACTCTTTGCCAATAAAAGGGCCAGTCTTCAAAAGAAAAGACATAACATACAACAGTCTGGGGGTTTTCTTCTGCCTTTACTAACTACAGCTGTGCCCTTCATCACCAGCCTTATTGCAGCCAGACATGGGGGTTGAACACAGAGTGTGATGGCAAATAAAATGTACTTGGTGCCTCAACAAGAGTTGGATAGATTTAAAAAACAAGTGCAGGGTCCTGAAAATATCAGACAAACAGCGGAAAATGATTTGGATACGACCATGAAGGATATTTTGAACCGAAAAGGATTGAACCCCTATGATAAGGTCCAAAAATACACAAACCTCTTGCAAAGGTATTTGGACTTGGTAAAACCAGTTGAGAGACCAGCCATTTAACGCTTTCCCTACCGGACCTTTTAAAAGATGACGCGCAGGAGCCAAGCCCCTGTAATGCCTGTACCTGCGATCTTACCGGCTGAAGATCAAATGCCTGTTGAAGATAACGTTATGCATGACATATTGACACATGTTCCGGCACGTAACAGGAAAATTGTTAGATACATTATGAACAAGATAAAAGACTCAAAGGGGACCACTACTTGGAATGACAAATAAGAGTTTATCCTTCAGGGCGCTGTTGTCAAGGGTTCCCATATGATGGACTTGCTTAAAAGTACCACGGCAGCCCACAAGGTTGCTGATGACAGAAGATCTCCCAGGTGGCGTCAGTTTCTTAAGGCCCTGGCAATCCTCAACATTCCCCTCTCGGGTGTACCCAACTATAAGCTTCGTCAACAGATTCAAACTTTAAAATAAAAACCTTCAACGAGCTAACAGCAGCCCTAAAGATGTTCCAACAACCCCTCCCCCCTTTGAAAGGGATGATGATAATTCATTTACCCCCCTGAACGTCTCTGTACCTTTTCCTAATCCCAATCTCTCAGGGTGGTTATACTTTTGAATGACTTTTGAATGACTATGATTAAATTCAATACATTTTATTTGAAAAATTAAGCAATTTAACATTTGTGGCATTCTTGAAACATTTGACGTGAGCATACGCCTTGATTACACGGTCTTAAAGGACACATATTTGAACACTTTTGATATTTTCTAACAAAACAAGCTACAACGTTATCATTACTTCTTAAATCATCATTATAAAGAGACATAACATCTTGAAAAGAAACTCCACGGGCTCATAGGTAGAATACACAGTGTTGACCACATATAGTGGAAAGATTATCTTGTACTTGTTAGATGCTGTAGTAGATCTTTGATCCATTTTTGGTCAAAAACGGTTTAAACTTTGGTATCAGGGCGTGGTTAATGCAGCAGCCGCGTACTTAGTTTTCTTCTGACCCTTCTGAGGATGACCCTTCTTGGGGTTCCTTTGAATCATAATCCTCAGGATTCATATATATTATGCACTTCCTTAGCCGAACAATGCTCTGCCGCTGTTGGCTCTGTACGAAAAGAGCGTCCAACAATTCTAACATTTTCAATTCCATTAGATCCCAACTTTTAAAAGGAATAAGTATGCGTAACCTAAAATCCCCAGTCAGGCCACCATCACGAATGTTTTGGTTGCGTATTGCCTCATTGCTGATATAGAACTCCACGAACCCACATGGTAGTCCATTCTTTCTTTGTATTTTCACCCTGTGAAATATTCTTCCTGAGGAGTCAGGGGCACCCTCCAAATGGGTCTCGTAGCCCATGAACAAGCTATACCCCTTCGTGATAACTCTCAGTTCGGGACACACCACCTTGCGAAAAACCTTCCAGTCTTCAAGCCCGTAGTCCACTCCTAAATCCTGGTCTGTATTTTCTTCTTCTTCGGCTACGGTATAGAGTTTCACTCTACAGGCCGGCTAATCAAACAGAGAACCCCATTGCTGTCCATTAGAAATCATCACTTGATCTTTCAGCGCAGTTGCGAGGGGTATTTGGGTTCTATACATATTTAGAAACCGCTTTTTTGGTGCATCGTATATTGATGCTTAATACTCGGACCTTTCTCTGTTTCAACCGAGGTCCTGCTTCGTTGTTAGTCATCACTGCTGTATCACTGATCACAAAATCCATCCGTCGAAAAACCAGCTATCATGTACCGAACTAAACAGAAATAATCACGCACAACAAACATGGGGGAAACAGAGGGTTAAGTACATGAACATGTAATTGGATAATGAAAACCAGGTGTGTAGAAAATAAAGACAAAACCAATGGAAAATGAAAGATGGATCAGCGATGGCTAGAAGACCGGTGACGTCGACCCGCTTAATGCCGCCAAACAAGGAGAGGGACCGACCTCGGCAGAAGTCGTGACACGAGGTCCCTACACATCAATCATCATGACAACTTCAAAGGAATAGATGGAATATATGCATAAATTAACACACACTCTAACACGTGACAACAGGAACAGGATGCCCTTATATGGGCATAACCACGTAATATCTTCCCGCCAGGATGTCCTGACCGGATGCCCAAATATGGGCATGCACACGTCACCCGGACGTAGGGTCAGAAATCAAACGTTTGACGCGTGTCGTCTACTGTATTCTCTCTCTCACCTGGAATGCATTTCAATTAACAGGTGTGCCTTATTAAAAGTTAATTTGTGGAATTTCTTTCCTTCTTAATGTGTTTGAGCCAATAAGTTGTGTTGTGACAAGGTAGGTGTGGTATACAGAAGATAGCCCTATTTGGGTAAAAGACCAAGTCCATATTATGGCAAGAACAGCTCAAATAAGCAAAGAGAAACAACAGTCCATAATTGCTTTAAGACATGGTCAGTCAATTAGAACATTTCAAGAACTTTTAAAGTGTCTTCAAGTGCAGTGGCTAAAACCATCAAGGGATATGATGAAACTGACTATCATGAAGACCACCTTGGAAAGGGTGACCCAGAATTACCTCTGCTGCAAAGGATAAGTTCATTACAGTTCCCAGCCTCAGAAATTGCAGCCCAAATAAATGCTTCACAGATTTCAAGTAACAGACACATCTCAACATCAACTGTTCAGAGGGGACTGAGTGAAGCAGGCCTTCATGGTCGAATTGCTGCAAAGAAACCACTACTAATGGACACCAATAATAAGAAGAGAGTTGCTTGGGCCAAGAAACATGAGCAATGGACATTAGACCGATGGAAATCTGTCCTTTGGTCTGATTTTGTGTCCAAATTAGTGAGACGCAGAGCAGGTCGCAAACCTATACAAGCTACTGGGGAAACCACGCCAGCCTACTTTTTATTTTTCTTCCACCCCAATAGCCGGACTCTCGACAGCCAACTGGCCGGTGCTCAGCATGGATCCATCCCCGAATGGGTCTCCCCCTTCCCTGGAGAACAGAGCTGTTCTCGAACCAACCTACCAGCCGTGGAGATACGTCACTCGCTGTGGAAGTCGAAGAAAGCGTCCTCTGGGACCGGGGGTCTCCTTGGAGATGTTAAGCCCAGAACTGACACAGACCAGAAACGGCTTTGCTGCCCTGGATCCAGAGGTTCCGGCGCCTTCTTCCCAATTGACATTGGATCCGGAGGTACCTGCTTCTTCGTCCTCTGTTCTGTCTCCCTCTCTGGTAGTTTCAGTGTGGATGAGGTGAAAAAAGTATTGTTGTCTATCAACAATGACAAGCCACTGGGCTCTGACACAGGTATAAATACACAGTGTATAATGGGAAGATGGGCGACACATGGAGGGGGGTGGATGACAAGCACAAAGACAGGTGAAACAGATCAGGGTGTGACATATTTATTTAAAACCTGTTGGGGCTAGGGGGCAGTATTTGCACGGCTGGATAAAAAACGTACCCGATTTAATCTGGTTACTACTCCTGCCCAGTAACTAGAATATGCATATAATTAGTAGATTTGGATAGAAAACACTGTAAAGTTTCTAAAACTGTTTGAATGGTGTCTGTGAGTATAACAGAACTCATATGGCAGGCAAAAACCTGAGAAGATTCCATGCAGGAAGTGGAAATCTGATTTGTGGAATCACCTTCAACACTTTGCCTATGAAACACATCGTGAGTTAGGATTCATTTAGCACTTCCTAAGGCTTTTACTAGATGTCAACAGTCAAAGGGGTTTGAGTCTTCTCCGGTATAAACTGACCGAACGAGAGGCCTGGAAAGTTGGTCATAGAGGGAGGGCCATTACTACTATGATGCGGGCGCCCATGGGTACCCTCTCGTTCCGAAACGTTTAGTAAGACAATGCAATCGTCCGCCTTGAATATTATTGAAGCGCTGATTGAAAAAGGCCCTAAAGGTTTATGTTATAAAACGTTTGACATGTTTGAACGAACGTAAATATAGATTTTTTGCACATTCGTGACGACAAGTCCCGCGTGCCTCGTACATTTTGAGTAGCCTTCAGAACGCGCTAACAAGAAGGAGCTATTGGGACATAAATTATTAACTTTTTCTAACAAAACTACATTTGTTGTGGACCTGGGATTCCTGGAAGTGCCTTCTGATGAAGATAATCAAAGGTAAGTGAATATTTACAATAATATATTTGATTTTAGATGACTCCAAGATGGCGCTAACCTGTATCGCCTAGCCTATTTTTCTGAGCATATGTAACGGCTGTCGGGAGAGAGAGTAGACCAAGGCTCAGCGGAGTTAGTGTTCATCATGATTTTAATTAATGTAAGAACACTATACAAAACTGAACAAAAACACGACAGCAAAACAGTCCTGTTAGGAAATAATCTAACAGAAACAATTACCCACAAAACCTCAACGGAAAAACAGGCACTTATGTGTGACTCCCAATCAGCAACAACCAATTGCTTGGAAGCCACACGGCCAAAATCAATGAAACATAGAAAATGAACATAGAACGCCCACCCAATGTAACTCCCTGGCCTAACCAAAATAAAGAACAAAAAAAACCCTCTCTATGGCCAGGGCGTTACAGCATAGCACCTCGTTTATTGCAAAGTGTGATTTCCCAGTAAAGTTATTTTTAAATCTGGCAATGCGGTTGCATTCACGAGATGTTAATCTATAATTCTTTGAATGACAATATTATATTTGACCAATGTTTTCGAATAGTAATTTTGTAAATTGTAGCACTGATTCACCGGAAGCATTTGAGGGAAAATATTTTCTGAACGTCACGCGCCAATGTAAAATGCTGTTTTTATATATAAATATGAACTTTATCGAACAAAAAATGCATGTATTGTGTAACATGATGTCCTAGGGGTGTCATCTGATGAAGATTGTCAAAGGTTAGTGCTGCATTTAGCTGTGTTTTGGCTATTTGTGATGCATGCTAGTTGCTTTGAAAATGGCAGTGTGATTATTTTTGGCAGGGTACTCTCCTAACATAATCTAATGTTTTGCTTTTGCTGTAAAGCCTTTTTGAAATCGGACAACGTGGTTCAATTCAGGAGAGGTGTATCTATAAAATGGTGTAAGATAGTCATATGTTTGAGAAATTGAAGTTATAGCATTTATGAGGTATTTGTATTTCGCGCGATACGATTCCACTGGCTGTTGACTAGGGTGGGACGCAAACGTTCCAGGTTCCCAGACAGGTTAACACTTTTTTGGTTACTACATGATTCCATATGTGCTATTTCATAGTTTTGACGTCTTCAGTATTATTCTACAATGTAGAAAATAGTAAAAAATAAAGAAAAACACTTATATGAGCAGCTGTGTCCAAACTTTTGACTGGTACTGTATATAAAGTGTTATTTCATTTAAACTATACTCTGCTACCGTTTTGGATATGATTCTAGTTCGTGTCAGTCATAATTATACAGGAATTTCATAAACATGTTAGCCATACCAGATCAGATGTTGTTGCTCATCAATTTCACAAAATTCAGCAAATTAAATCAAGTGATAGAGAAATAATCTTCTCTCTAATGGAGGAAAAAACTGAGGACCTTACAAATACAGAAATCACATGAGTGCTCTAACTCAACTTATGTAACCATTCAAAAGAGGGTTAGCTTCACCTGTTTTCCGGAAGCGAGGAATATGAAAATGAAGTAGAAAAATTATTGCAGATGTAGGATCTTAATTTGAACACCCTGTTGCAGGAGAACTTTCCTGCAATGCAGGAAATGTTAAATTTGAAGTGTATTTGAGGTTTAAAAAAGCTTCTGAAATTTGTAATTTCCACATACAAATTTCAGAGTTGATTTTCCCTTACGAAAAATGAATCAACCCCTACAAAAATGTCCATTAATTATAATCCACATAATAATTCACATTAGCTGTTGCTGCAGGATTATTTTCCTGCTGTAGCAAACTGGCTCAAATTAAGATCTTATATCTGTAGATCAAGATGAAAGTAATTTTCACAGAGAATGTCAAAACAAATGAGGTATCTTTACTAACCCAGCAGCATTAACATAGTTAATGCTGGCCGTCATTATAAATAAGAATTTGTTCTTAACTGACTTGCCTGGTTAAATAAAGGTTAAAATATATATATATATATATATATATATATATATATATATACACATTTTTTTTAACATCGTTTAATGAATGTTATTCTGCAGCCTTCTGCACCGTTAGCAGGAGTTAAGTTTCCCTTCTCCAGTCCCACAGTTGTCCAGTAAATCAGTAGGCTGAGATTTACAGCCTCTTTGGGCAGGTAATTGTCAGTACTGCACCGGTGATTATGCTGTTCACTGCTGGAACAGTGTCAGCTTTCTCACGCCAAGGCCACCAGCAACAAGGTGAGAACACCCTCGTCTATTACCTTGGTCTAATATCACAGGAGACACATGACACAGGTCACATTACATGTGAAAATAAGACCATGTTGTGTCTAGTGGATCACTCTGGGCCTATGCATGATAACCATCAGAGTGCCAGTTGTGAGAGACAGTTAACCAGTGGACATTTTGATACAATTAATGTGGTATATGGATTCTACCACAACATATGCATAATATATACAGTAGCAGACACATGATGATAAAATGTAGAAACCCCAATGAATTTGGTTGTTTCAGGCTCAGAAACAGCAAGACTGCTTAGCCACTCTTCCTTCCCATTGCTGAACCAGATGCCATGCTAGCCCCTGCCTGTAATCAGACACTTGTAAATTAACTTTTTCAACAAATGTTCAGGTGGTTCAGAAGTGTTTTGGACAGCTATCCAACTATACTCTGCCAGACTACTGGGTCAAAATAGCAAAGGACTCAATGACATTGTATGCATCTAGATAGGCTATATTCCAAATAGCGCAAGACATAAATAAGATCATGGTATCTACATGGTCATAATTACATGTTCATGGCCTAACTACCTCCTATAACTACATCTCCTATAAAGTTCTAGAACCCCCAGTTCACAAGGCAGTTGAACTCAACGTTTGTTCAGCATGAATAGAAACATTCTCTGTGTAATGAGCAACCTATAGAGGGTCAGAGTTTACTGGGTCATTTTATGCTTGACCGTCTAATACATTTCTCTCCTAAATGGAAACAACTGTATGTAACGGTCGCCGTGAACACAGGACCAAAACGCAGCGGGAATATGAATGCTCAACTTTTTAATATTAAGAAAAGTGAACAAAACAACGACTACACAGTTCCATAAGGCAAAGTAGCTATACAGAAAACATCTACCCACAAAACCCAAAGGAAAAACAGGCTGCCTAAGTATGACTCCCAATCAGCAACAACGATATACAGCTGTTCCTGATTGAGAGCCATACCTGGCCGAAACAAAGAAATCCCAAACATAGAAACACGGACATAGAATGCCCACCCAAATCACACCCTGACCAAACCTAAATAGAAAAATCAAAAGGCTCTCTCAGGTCAGGGCGTGACAGTACCCCCCCCCCCCCCCCCAAAGGTGCGGACTCCGGCCGCAAAACCTGAAACTATAGGGGAGGGTCTGGGTGGGCATTTCTCCGTGGTGGAGGCTCTGGAGCGGGACGCAGACCCCGCTCTACCACTGGCTCACCCCACTTCAATGGCTCCCCTAGAGCGTGATCTCCTGCCGCCGACCACGGACTGGGGACCCTCGCAGCGGGCCCCGGACTGGAGGGCGACTCTGGCTGCGCCCGGCTGGCGGGCGACTCTGGCTGCGCCCGGCTGGCGGGCGACTCTGGCTGCGCCCGGCTGGCGGGCGACTCTGGCGGCTCCGGACAGGCGGGCGACTCTGGCGGCTCCGGACAGGCGGGCGACTCTGGCGGCTCCGGACAGGCGGGCGACTCTGGCGGCTCCGGACTGGCGGGCGGCTCTGGCGGCTCCGGACTGGCGGGCGGCTCTGGCGGCTCCGGACTGGCTCTGGGCGCAGGCACAGGATTCACCAGACTTGGGAGACATGCAGGAGGCCTGGCTCTGGGCGCAGGCACAGGACTCACCAGGCTGGGGAGACATGCAGGAGGCCTGGCTCTGGGCGCAGGCACAGGAAGCCTGATGCGTGGGGCTGGTAATGGTGATACCAGACTGGATACACACACCTCAGGGCTAGTGCGAGGAGCAGGAACAGGGCATACTGGACTGTGAGGTCGCACTGGAGATCTGGTGCGTAGGCTTGTTACCCATCTTCCAGGCTGAATAACCAACCTAGCCCGGCGCGGGTGGAGCGCAGGCACAGGACGAACTGATTTCTCCCAGCACTCCGGAGACATAGTACGCAGCGCCGACGCAGGATAACCTGGACCGAGACAGCGCACCGGAGACCAGATGCGCTGAGCTGGAACACTCCGCCCCGGCTCAATGCCCACTCTCGCCCGGCAGATGTTAGGAGCTGGGATGTAGCGCACCGGGCGCTCAACGCGTACTGGGGACACCGTGCGCTCTGCCGCATAACATGGTGCTGGGATGTAGCGCACCGGGCGCTCAACGCGTACTGGGGACACCGTGCGCTCTGCCGCATAACATGGTGCCTGACCATGTTGGGGGGGGCTGCCTCTCGTGCCTGCTGCGCTGCCTTGCCTCATATTGCCGCCTCTCAGCTTTAGCTGCCTCCAGTTCTTCTTTCGGGCGGCGATATTCCCCAGCTTGTCTCCAGGGTCCCTTTCCGTCCAGAATTTCCTCCCAAGTCCACGAATCCTGAACCCTCTGCTCCTTGTTACCACGCTGCTTGGTCCTCTTATGGTGGGTAGATCTGTAACGGTCGTCATGAACACAGGACCAAAACGCAGCGGGAATATGAATGCTCATCTTTTTAATATTAAGAAAAGTGAACACTTACAAAATAAACAAAACAACGACTACACAGTTCCATAAGGCAAAGTAGCAATACAGAAAACATCTACCCACAAAACCCAAAGGAAAAACAGGCTGCCTAAGTATGACTCCCAATCAGCAACAACGATATACAGCTGTTCCTGATTGAGAGCCATACCCGGCCGAAACAAAGAAATCCCAAACATAGAAACACGGACATAGAATGCCCACCCAAATCACACCCTGACCAAACCTAAATAGAAAAATCAAAAGGCTCTCTCAGGTCAGGGCATGACAGTGTACAGGTGTTAGAAGCCATAATCTGAAGGTGACACACACATTCCATGTTGTACACTGAGAACACTGCCTGATCACTTAGGCCCACTGAGCCTTTAGCAGATGGAAGAGTTATGGCTCTAAACCCCGCTTTACCCATGACAGAAATAGCTATGTGTGTGTGTGTGTGTGTGTGTGTGTGTGTGAAGCCTTGCCACTGTCCTGACCCTCACACTCCTCCTAGGGACCATGCAATGGGTGGCTTGGTGACCTTGAATGACCTACTGCTCACTCTGACAGCCTAACTGTATATTATGAACCCACAGAACAAGGTAGTAACTGGCACGAATCTCCGGTTTAATGCACACTGTCAGTTGTACAGTATAGCGCTCTAGCTCCAGAACAGCCGGACATTATCGACCACTATGCAGAGCCATACAACTGGATATCAACTGACCAACAGGACCAGATACAGTAAGCTTTAACCACACAACACGTGTGACCTATAACTGCAACAATACTTAGCTTTCTCAAAATAGAAAGAGTTGCATTTTACTGCTTAACTATTGTTTCAATATACAATGACACATCAAAAAGGAGTCTAATACCACAACTAAAAGTTGGCCAATGTCTTAATAAGGCAGCGAGTGCACTCTTTTACCCCAATGTCGACTGGATAGTCCTCCATTACAGGAATACGCGTCGGTTTGTCAGCGATTTGGAGCTAAAGCTTTGCGAGAAATCAATGCATTCTAGGAAATCTGATTACAACTCTTCCCCTTATTTTGCAACAACTTGGAGAAAAGTAAGTGCCAGCATACCACAGTAAAATATTGTTTGTCTTGGCAAAGCAGTCATTCATTATTCACCAATCCTCTATAATTTTCTCTGTTTTTTGGCTCCATTTGAGCGATTTAAGACTTTACGAGTGTCTAGGATGCATGGGATAAGAGCTGAGCTTCCTGGAAATGAGAGTGCTGGTGGCTGGGCTCCAGAAGAGCAGTGCCTTCAGCAGCGTGACCCCAGGGAGGGTCTGGTGGTGGGGGCCTGACAACCATTCATCACGGCCAGTGCCCTGGAACAGACGGCGAGGCACGCCTGAAGTGTGGCCTGCCTGAAACCAGTGAACATTACAGCCATGGATATTTACAGACATGGTTTATGCAGCTTGAATTGTAATACACACTTATATTTAGCCTCTCGCCTTTTTGACTTTTACAACACAAATTGGACCTGTCAACCTCTTCTGACTGTTGCATGAAATACTGCTGTGGATGGTTATAAAATATAGCAAACAACCTCTTCTCACTGTAGCCATTTTGGACATACAGTATACCGTAGAAAGTCTATATAATGTAGTCTAACAACAATATGGACTGTATAATACACTGCTATCAGCTGTGGTGGACTACGGTCTATTAATAAAGGTGTTTAGGGAAATGTGATCATATTGCACTGGGGTGTGTACAGTAGTACTCTATCTTGGAGGGTCTGTGGAGAACAGGCATGTTGAGAAGAGAGAGTCATAACCGTTCATCTAAATATACCAAGGTCAGTCAGATACAGATTTACAAGACTAACTCTTGAGAATGAGAGAGAGGACTCATGGTGTGCATTCTCAGTGGCTAAAGCCTGATACAAACCATTCAAGGGATCATTGCGAGGTTGAGTCAAGAAGAAATTCATGATTTCACAAACAGTCAGTGGAGGTCATCACGGTAAATGGCACTGTGTTGAAACCTTCAATAGCACATAATTAGAGGCCCCCACAGCCACAGCAGAGACCAGCCATAAGTTACAGAAGGCAGCTGTTTTAAAACAGCTTTCACAACTCTGTTGTGATATTCCCACAATGGCATTCCCCTCACTGGCCTGAGGACAGGTGTCAAGGCGCCTTAAGAGAGATTTACCCTTAATTGGGACCAATGGAAACTGTGAAGTTGTAGAGATATTGCTCCGGTCGTATAGATGGCATCATTTGCTTTTATATGCCTTGATTATTAAAGACGCATGATCAATTTTAAAGGTCTTGATCTTTTGCTCACTGAGTAGAAAGGAAGATTTACAGTTTTGAAAGTCATTGGCTCATAAATCAAAGGCAGTCTTTTAAACGAGCAATAGATTAACTGTTAGATTAATACAATTTATTAGCATGAAAAGTGGTGTTCCTGTCATTGCAGACATGTTTCAATAATATTTACACAAAGTATTTTAGGCCTCGCTTTTCTTACGCAGGAGCTACAAGAACTGCTTGTCACATAAGGTGCCAATATGAAAAATATTTGTATTTCCAAACGTGTGTGTGGGTTAGAGAGTGAGGAGGGCACAGAGTGAGACATATACAGTACAGATAGAGTGAGCAACAGTGTGGCTATAGGCAATGACCTGACTGACAAGGTCCTCTACTTGGCAAAGGAAACTGTAGTAATATGTTCTAAACTCCAAACAAACAGGTCAAGTGCTTTGCCCTGACCTTCAAACTGCTCAAATGAGCATTCCACTGTCATGACCTCATACGAGGCAGCAAGGGCTGAGGGTAGTAAACGCCACGGCAACTGTCTCCGTGGACATGACTTTTCCAGTCGGGCTCCTGTCTCCACTCTCAAGGACCATCAATGAGGGTGTGAAAGAGAGCCTGTGGATGCACCCACAGGCGTTCCACTGTACTTTACTCTGCACTGCAGACTCTGGGCTAACTTTACTTTACTGACTTTATTGTCCCCATGGGAAATGTTGTTGAGGTATCATGTACACGTTTAAAGTGGTGTTTAAATACAGTAGAAAACAAATTGACAATACAAAATTCATAACAGTTACATGCTAACAAAAAAAGACAAGCCTGCTGGCTTCACTGGGTCGATAGGAACATTAGCCTGAGCTGTTCAGATACTGTAGGATATCACACCTGGCACAAATGATTGTCTATTTCAGTTTTTCCTGCCGGGGGGTGCCCTATACCTTCACCCAGAGAGAACTAGTTCCAAGTCAGAATACAGGGGGTGGCTTGGGTCTAAAATGATTTTGTGAGCCTTGCTGAGGGTCCTGACATGAATGATCTCATCAAAGCCTGTCTGTTTGGCTCCAAGTACCTTACTTACTGTGGTCATAATCCTTCTCAGCATATTTTTCTGGTTGACAGTGGCATTGCCAAACCAACAAACAATACAAAAACTTAAAATACTCTCAATGAAAGATTTGTAAAATAGAGTCAGTACAGTACAATAAAATATCCCAGCTTTTTGAGAAAGTACAGTCTCTGACTCTTTTTGTAGATCAGGTCTGCACATTTACTCCACTGAAGCTTATTGTCCAATATTTGTATTCCTCTACAATCTCTATATTCTGGCCTCTGATAGATGTTGCAGAGGTAGGTGTTGTTCACCTCCTGAAGTCTATGCACGTCTCTTTGGTCTTGTTGGTATTGAGGAAGTATGATTCCTCACAGCACTCTACAAAGTCATTAAGGACTGGGCCATGGTGTTCTTTGTTATCATGCAACAGGCTGATCAAGGCAGTGTCATCAGAGAACTTAACTAAGTGTCTGTCAGGATGGGAACAAGTACAACTATTAATGTACAAGATGTACAGGAGTGGGGACAAAACACATCTCTGAGGAGAGCCTATGTTGGTGGTGCGTATGTCCGACACGTGGGGACCCACCGTGACCCGCTGGGACCTCTGGTTCAGGAAGTCCAACAGCCACAAAACCAGCCCCCCATCTAAGGAGAAGTCCCTTATGAATCTCTGTGCCAGAATGTAAAAGTGGATTGTGTTGAAGGCAGAAGAAAAGTCAACAAACAGTACCCTGATTTGGGATTTGGCACCCTCTAGATGTCTAAAGACCATGTTGAGGAGAGTAAGAATGGCATCATCAACTCCTCTGCTGGGCTAATAGGCAAACTGAAACGGGTCGAGGAACTTCTGGGTGACTTTTCACAATTTTCTCAAGGCATTTCATTACTAAGGATGTCAAGGCAACAGGGTGGTAGTCATTCAGCACAGAGGGATTAGATACTTTAGGAATTGGTATAATTATTGAGTTTTTCCACAATACTGGCACGTGTTGCTGGTCGAGTGAGGATTGGAAAATGTCTGTAAAAACACCAGCTAATTGTTCAGCACAGTGCTTTAACACATGTCCACTTATTTTGTCTGGGCCTGGGCTTTTGTATGCATCCCCTGAACAACTTCAAAACATAAGCCTGTTTAACAAAAACCCTCTTAAACATTTGTAATGATGCTTCCATTTGTTTTACCTCTGACACAAAGTCGTTTGTTTCAAATCTTGAGTAGAAAACATTTACTTCATTAGCCATGTTCTGGCCCTCATGTCTCCCAAGGTCAGCATTGGTTTTCCCCTGCCTATGTGGGGGTCACTAGCCATGGATGTAGTCCCTTACCAGGCCACCCTTGAGTTTCCTGAGGAGAGGGTCCTCTCCACCTTTGCTTGTGTGCCTCCTTGTCCACCAGATCTGTCTTTTGATCTCACGTTGTACATCTCTTAAAGCCTATCTATCACCCTCAGTATAAACTGCCTTCATTCTATTAAGTAGTGATTTTAGATTTTTTGATACCCAAGGCTTATTGTTAGGGAAGATTTTACAGGTCTTAGTAGGCACAACTGGTTCAACACAGAAACACTGAAACAACATCTGCGAGTTCATTAAAATCAGAGTTGCTGTCCTCAAATACCTCCCACATAGTACAGTCAAAACACCCTTGGAGACGAGCTAAGGGGTTAAATGCTACAGTACATCTACATGTACTGTAAGGACTACTTTACACTGGGTGCTCTTATAAAACAATAACAAAGCCCTGATTGTACATGATGTAATAGGTGACAGATAACAGGCAAACAAGCAGGAAGATAAATCAACAATTGATGCCACTTCACCCAATGAAAGTGAGAGTATACTGTCAGGGTGTTTCTGTCTGCAGAGCTCCTACTCTTGTGGAGAGAGAGGTTTTAAGGACACTGCCAAGAGAAAGCCAGTGGAAAGAGCTGACACATCATTGGAAGCTAAATATCGTCTGCCACCGCATGGAAGGTATGACTGGTAAATATGAGGTAACTGTGCCTTTCTTTTTTTGTGCCTTTCCACTTTCAAGTGGTGAAGAGAGTAATGTGAGACATAAGTACAGTACACACTATTCTCATGAGGGAAATATTTTTGGGGCGACACGTTCTGGAACGATCATGAGCACGCATTGGAAAATCATTACTTTAGAGTTAAGCTACTGTATGGGCACAAAATAATGTTCAGTTATACAAGGACTTGCATATTAATCCACATTAAATACATGTTTACATTCCTTAAGCTTTACTGATATTATGGTTGATTTAGAAGCCTAAATATAGCAATTAAATTACATCCCAGGGATTTGTTTTGATTCAGTGTTGTGACTAGAGAAGCACACTGCACATGTGCAGAACAATAATGCTGGGTTCAGGAACATACTGTCTGGAAAAGCAGTCTCTCTGTTGATTGGCTTCAGAGTAGCAGCCTATATTAGGAAGTCTACCTATATGTGAATTCAATCAACAGGCCCCCTATTGTTTAAACTGGAGCAAGCTGCCAGGTTGGCTGAGTAAAACCAATTAAATGTTTCATTAGACATCGGTACTGGATGAATGCAACTTTTGAGCTCTCAGCAAGATTTTTATGTCTGAACATCAAGTCCACAGAAATGACGTGACGTTTACAGGGACATCTGTCAGAAGACGTTAGAAATGAAATAGCCATTTCTCATTCTGCCACTAGGAGGAAATTAAACACTTCACTCTCTTTAAGGCGTAAAGTACACATTAACTCCAGGGAGTCAGTTACAGAGGGACAGCATTTAAAAACTGAACAGGGCACTGTTGAGCATCTCATTGGCCTCAGCTTCACACAGTGTTGTGTTTGATATGGGTTGAATGGATGGGTGTCCTGTTGGTGATATAATCAGTTCATATCCTCAGTGGGAGAAGAACCCATTCAACCTGAGTCATCACTACTATGCAGTTGCATTTATAACTGTCACTGAAGAACTTTGGAAGAGTAAAAGAAAGTGCTTCAAGCACTGCCAAGCCAAACACAGAACTCTGATTTTCAGAGCCAGAGGAGCAGGAGGAATGGTGGGCCTGTGGGTGTGGAGGAGCAGGCGGAATAGTGGGCCTGTGGTTATGGAGGAGCAACTCAACGTGCGCAAAGAGCCTGCAGAGGTGTGGCCAAAATATGAGCTCAGCAGAGCCTGTTGGACCATGGAGCCGGGGGGATAGGTGTGTGTGTGTGTGTGTGTGTGTGTGTGTGTGTGTGTGTGTGTGTGTGTGTGTGTGTGTGTGTGTGTGTGTGTGTGTGTGTGTGTGTGTGTGTGTGTGTGTGTGTGTGTGTGTGTGTGTGTGTGTGTGTGTGTGTGTGTGTGTGTGTGTGTGTGTGTGTGTGTGTGTGTGTGTTGGGTCTAATTTCCATCCTATTCTGTCCCACTGTTGTCCCTTAAGTGCATTTGAGTGAGCGATGGTCAGGTCCAGAGCCATAACCAGTAAGGTTCACCGTACTTCTGCTCTTAGGCATCCCTTCTTTTTACTTTAATTCAAGCCAACTATTGTAACCTGAGAAATAGACTCCTTGCTTGAAGCTCTAAATGGTTTTGAATTATCATTCATGCATATGATATGGAAAATTGATCAAATCATTTTGCATTACTCAATGCTCAAGTTAACATTTTCCACAAGTGTGCATTAGATGATACGATAGAGTATAGTGATATCATTTTATATCAAACCATCTTCAGATTACAGGAAATTCAGCCTGAAGTAGAAATTACTCCTTTTTCAAATTGCCTTGGGAAAAGTGTATGGAAATAATGTTCTAGTCTGTGGCTATTGAATCCAGGCACACCACTTTTAACACATTATCTCATAATGCAGTGGAAAATAGCAAATTCCCACTTTGTGGTTCCTCTGGTTTCACCCTCCAAATTGCATCTGGCCCTGGAGTCTTGATGGGGGAAAGGAGAAGTCCATGCTTTCATCTGGAAAGTATTACTGGGGTTTGCAGAACATGGGAAACAATAACACCGGGAATATTCCTATTCTATCCATAGTGCTCTGTGAGCAGGACAAGATATGCTGCAGTCAGCAAGTTTCCCCCCACCACAGCCACCGCTTGGCCCCCAGCCTCAACCCCTCTTTTTCTACCATACACGCTGTACTGTACTGTATATAGTGGGCTATTGTTTAGCAGGGCCTGGGGGAGAGAGGAGAGGAAACTCCAAGTACTGTTGTGTGATCTACAGAGGAACACAGCTCCCACAGGAAACACCTCTATCACCTGGCCAGACATGCAGGCAGCAGGCCCTGCATCAGATATAAAACACATGAATAGAAATAACATTGCTTTTGATTCATTCTAATCCACTTAATTTGAGGCTGTTCTACTATAGATTGGAATTGTATCAAAGCCCATGTCTGATTCAACTAACTCTCTCCCCAGTTGAATCACATTTCCCGTAAATGAAAGTGGTCAGTTATGAAGGGAACCGCTTGACATTCTGTGGTGCTGGACAGGAGTGGTAATTGCTCTGAGGATAACCCACTGTAGTTCCCCACAATCAGACAGGGACTCCCTGATGTTGAATATGGAAATATACTGAGGCTACAGGGTCAACAACTACTTCCTTTTTCAAAGCCCTTCTGAGCAGAGTGATGTCCTTCTGCTTTCCTCATCTGGGCAACCAAAGCCTTCCAGCAACTGATTAACTAGTGATTTCATAGAGGAAATCATCACGACTTATTTGTAAGCTCATGTCAAACACAATCACAATGGGCACACATACAGTAAAAGAAAAAGCCCAGCCAACATAGACTTCTCTTTCTGGTGAATGTCAAGTGTGGAGAAACTTCCTGTAAAAAGTAAGAATACAGAACAACAAACAACAATGTCTCCATCACAGTCTAACAATCCCAGTGTACAAGTGCAACATTACACATCCTACAGGCACATGGTCCTCTACCTCAGCTCTGGAGGTATTGGTGATTAAATGCTCTCGACCATCAGATTGTCAATAGAGGTTGTCCATGCTGTAAAGCTCTCTGTCAGAGCCGGACAGGCTCTGGTCTGGGGATGAACCCCATGGAGAAAAGCGTCTTGCTCCAGAGGTGGAGCAGTCGAAGAGCAGGGTGGCCTGAGAATAATCTACCAGAGCTCTGGTCTGTTTATTTGAGCTCTAATGATCCAAGACAAACAGGCTGAGCTTTCAGAGAGCGGGTGGGCTCAGTGTGATCTGCCTGTGTGTGACTGCGGTAGTAGTGCCCCTACTGTAACTCTGCCCACAAAGGGCCAGAATGACGCCAGTGAACCACCAGGAGGGGAAGGCTACATGGAGCCTACATAAACATGGTTATAGAGAGCAATAACACTGTCCAGCTGAGAGGACTGGACCTGGCCAGGTCAAAGGTCACCAGTGTTTCTGGATGTCAAGGTCTCCATGGGAGATAGTGAAATCAGTCATCAGCGTCTCTGCTCTTTGATGCATCTCTGCACAAGGCGACAGGGCTTCTGGGACCACAGAAAGGCCTGTGTTCTTGGGCAGGGACACACAAATACAGATGCCGTTCTCAAACACCCGTGTGGAAAACACCACACTTCAGTGATTTTGGCCACATAAACTGGACAGAATACTCCCCGGCATTTAGGGTCAGTATCTGCGTCTTGGAAATAAACTCATTAAGCAAGAATTTATCTGAATAAAAATGATGGATGGCTAGCAGACTGATGTGGAATGGACAGTAAGTGAAGACACATCAGACATACATCATTAAAGAAAGTCTCCTGGCTGACATTTTTGTCAGATATTTGGCATAAGCATGATTACAGTCGGTCTAACATTTTCCACTTTCATTCCAATCAAGGAGAAAAAGGAATCCCCTAGCTAACTGATGTTTGAGTATTGACTTTTAGATGACTGTACATGCATTAAACAGTTTTATAAACTGGGTGGTTCGAGCCCTGAATGCTGATTGGCTGACAGCCGTGGAATATCAGACCATATACCACTGGTATGACAAAACATGTATTTTTACTGCTCTAATTATGTTGGTAACCAGTTTATAATAGCAATAAGGCACCTCGGGGGGTTGATATATGGCCAATATACCACTGCTAAGGGCTGTATCCAGGCACTCCACGTTGTGTCGTGCTTAAGAACAGCCCTTATCTGTGGTATATTGGCCATATACCACACCCCTTCATGCCTTATTGCTTAAGTATATCATTGATGGTGACAGAAGAATGTAGAGTATATGAGACAGTGATAACAGGACAGTGCAGAAATCAAAAGTGATAGAACTGCTTAGTGATGGATCAAAATTTACAGAATGGGTACCAGTCAAGGGGAGAGTTTAGTATTTTCTTTATGGTCATGTAGTTTGTAATTGATGAAATTTCAATATTTGTCATTTGTTATTAGGCTATATATCAAATCAAATCAAATGTATTTATATAGCCCTTCGTACATCAGCTGATATCTCAAAGTGCTGTACAGAAACCCAGCCTAAAACCCCAAACAGCAAGCAATGCATGTGAAAGAAGCACGGTGGCTAGGAAAAACTCCCTAGGAAAAACTCCCTAGAAAGGCCAAAAACCTAGGAAGAAACCTAGAGAGGAACCAGGCTGCCGGCTGGATATTATAACAGAACATGGTCAAGATGTTAAAATGTTCATAAATGACCAGCATGGTCAAATAATAATAATCATAGTAGTTGTCGAGGGTGCAACAAGTACGTCCGGTGAACAGGTCAGGGTTCCATAGCCGCAGGCAGAACAGTTGAAACTGGAGCAGCAGCACGGCCAGGTGGACTGGGGACAGCAAGGAGTCATCATGCCAGGTAGTCCTGAGGCATGGTCCTAGAGCTCAGGTCCTCCGAGAGAAAGAAAGAAAGAGAGAAAGAGAGAATTAGAGAGAGCATATTTAAATTCACACAGGACACCGGATAAGACAAGAGAAATACTCCAGATGTAACAGACTGACCCTAGCCCCCCGACACATAAACTACTGCAGCATAAATACTGGAGGCTGAGACAGGAGGGATCAGAAGACACTGTGGCCCCATCCGATGATACCCCCGGACAGGGCCAAACAGGCAGGATATAACCCCACCCACTTTGCCAAAGCACAGCCCCCACACCACTAGAGGGATGTCTCCAACCACCAACTTGCCGTCCTAAGACAAGGCCGAGTATAGCCCACAAAGATCTCCGCCAAGGCACAACCCAAGGGGGGGCGCCAACCCAGACAGGAAGACCACGTCAGTGACTCAACCCACTCAAGTGACGCACCCCTCCCATGGAAGAACACCAGTAAGCCAGTGACTCAGCCCCTGTAATAGGGTTAGAGGCAGAGAATCCCAGTGGAGAGAGGGGAACCGGCAAGGCAGAGACAGCAAGGGCGGTTCGTTGCTCCAGCCTTTCCGTTCACCTTCACACCCCTGGGCCAGACTATACTTAATCATAGGACCTACTGAAGAGATAAGTCTTCAGTAAAGACTTAAAGGTTGAGACTGAGTCTGCGTCTCTCACATGGGTAGGCAGACCATTCCATAAAAATGGAGCTCTATAGGAGAAAGCCCTACCTCCAGCCGTTTGCTTAGAAATTCTAGGGACAATTAGGAGGCCTGCGTCTTGTGACCGTAGGGTACGTGTAGGTATGTACGGCAGGACCAAATCGGAAAGATAGGTAGGAGCAAGCCCATGTAATGCTTTGTAGGTTAGCAGTAAAACCTTGAAATCAGGCCTTGCCTTAACAGGAAGCCAGTGTAAGGAGGCTAGCACTGGAGTAATATGATCACATTTTTTGGTTCTAGTCAGGATTCTAGCAGCCGTATTTAGCACTAACTGAAGTATGTTTAGTGCTTTATCCGGGTAGCCGGAAAGTAGAGCATTGCAGTAGTCCAGCCTAGAAGTAACAAAAGCATGGATTAATTTTTCTGCATCATTTTTGGACAGAAAGTTTCTGATTTTTGCAATGTTACGTAGATGGAAAAAAGCTGTCCTCGAAACAGTCTTGATATGTTCTTCAAAAGAGAGATCAGGGTCCAGAGTAACGCCGAGGTCCACAGTTTTATTTGAGACGACTGTACAACCATCCAGATTAATTGTCAGATTCAACAGAAGGTCTCTTTGTTTCTTGGGACCTAGAACAAGCATCTCTGTTTTGTCCGAGTTTAAAAGTAGAAAGTTTGCAGCCATCCACTTCTTTATGTCTGAAACACAGGCTTCTTGCGAGGGCAATTTTGGGGCTTCACCATGTTTCATTGAAATGTACAGCTGTGTGTCGTCCGCATAGCAGTGAAATTTAACATTATGTTTTCGGATGACATCCCCAAGAGGTAAAATATATAGTGAAAACAATAGTGGTCCTAAAACGGAACCTTGAGGAACACCGAAATGTACAATTGATTTGTCAGAGGACAAACCATTCACAGAGACAAACTGATATCTTTCCGACAGATAAGATCTAAACCAAGCCAGAACTTGTCCATGTAGACCAATTTGGGTTTCCAATCTCTCCAAAAGAATGTGGTGATCGATGGTATCAAAAGCGGCACTAAGATCTAGGAGCACGAGGACAGATGCAGAGCCTCGGTCTGACGTCATTAAAAGGTAATTTACCACCTTCACAAGTGCAGTCTCAGTGCTATGATGGGGTCTAAAACCAGACTGAAGCGTTTCGTATACATTGTTTGTCTTCAGGAAGGCAGTGAGTTGCTGGGCAACAGCTTTTTCTAAAATGTTTGAGAGGAATGGAATATTCGATATAGGCCGATAGTTTTTTATAATTTCTGGGTCAAGATTCGGCTTTTTCAAGAGAGGCTTTATTACTGCCACTTTTAGTGAGCTTGGTACAAATCCGGTGGATAGAGAGCCGTTTATTATGTTCAACATAGGAGGGCCAAGCACAGGAAGCAGCTCTTTCAGTAGTTTAGTTGGAATAGGGTCCAGTATGCAGCATGTGTGCCTGATGCCACCCCTCATCTCTGATTCTCTGCTGGGTGTGCAATATCAAGCGTGCCTATAGGCTATTTAGTGTAGTCTCAATCAAATGATCCATAGCCTATAGGCTACGAAGTGCATGCTTGGAGAAGCACAGAGCAAAGTTATATTTCTAAGATGGCTGCTGCGATGCTGTAAATAAAACTAGGCTGCATTACACACGGCAATGGATATTCCAACCCTGAGCCCTGGCCTGCTCTGCTATTGTTGATCAAAACCTTTTGTTGCCTAACCAATGCTGTGTAGGCCTACAGTGACAGTTCAGGAGGATTAGGCCTAGTCAAAAAATGCAATATCTTGCATGCGGACTAGCCTATAGCCTATGCTCTGTACAGTTTGAGGAGAGAGCGAAGATGAGAAGGAGGACCGGAAGCCAACTTTGATAGCTTGCGACTACTATAATTTATTTGAATAAAAACAATATGTTTCTTGCCCATGATGTATTTATCAGAGTTATTGACCTCACAACTTTTGGTTTCATGCATGTTAACATTAGAAGCCTCCTCCCTAAGTTTGTTTTATTCACTGCTTTAGCACACTCTGCCAACCCGGATGTCCTGGCTGTGTCTGAATCTTGGCTTAGGAAGTCCACCAAAAACTGTGAAATCTTCATCCCTAACTACAACGTTTTCAGACAAGATAGAACGACCAAAGGGGGCGGTGTTGCAATCTACTGCAGAGATAGCTTGCAGAGTTCTGTCCTGCTATCCAGGTCTGTACCCAAACAATTTGAACTTCTACTTTTAAAAATCCACCTCTCCAAAAACAAGTCTCTCACCGTTGCCGCCTGCTATAGACCCCCCTCGGCCCCTAGCTGTGCTCTGGACACCATATGTGAACTGATTGCCCCCCATCTATCTTCAGAGCTTGTGCTACTAGGCGACCTAAACTGGGACATGCTTAACACCCCAGCCATTCTGCAATCCAAGCTTGATGCCCTCAATCTCACACAAATTATTAATGAACCCACCAGGTACAACCCCAAAGCCGCAAACACTGGCACCCTCATAGACATCATCCTAACCAATATGCCCTCTAATTACACCTCTGCTGTTTTCAACCAAGATCTCAGCGATCACTGCCTCATTGCCTGCACCCGTAATGGGTCAGCGGTCAAACGACCTCCACTCATCACTGTCAAACGCTCCCTGAAACATTTCAACGAGCAAGCCTTTCTAATCGACCTGGCCCTGGTATCCTGGAAGGATATTGACCTCATCCCGTCAGTAGAGGATGCCTGGTTATTTTTTAAAAATGCCTTCCTCTCCATCTTAAATAAGCATGCCCCTTTCAAGAAATTTAGAACCAGGAACAGATATAGCCCTTGGTTCTCCCCAGACCTGACTGCCCTTAACCAACACAAAAATATCCTGTGGCGTTCTGCATTAGCATCGAACTGCCCCCGCGATATGCAACTTTTTAGGGAAGTTAGAAACCAATACACACAGGCAGTTAGAAACGCCAAGGCTAGCTTTTTCAAACAGAAATTTGCTTCGTGCAACTCCAACTCTAAAAAGTTCTGGGACATTGTAAAGTCCATGGAGAATAAGAACACCTCCTCCCAACTGCCCACTGCACTGAGGATAGGAAACTCTGTCACCACCGATAAGCCCACTATAATTGAGAATTTCAATAAGCATTTTTCTACGGCTGGCCATGCTTTCCACCTAACTACCCCTACTGCATTCAACAGCACTGCACCCCCCACAGCTACTCGCCCAAGCCTCCCCCATTTCTCCTTCTCCCAAATCCATTCAGCTGATGTTCTGAAAGAGCTGCAAAATCTGGACCCCTACAAATCAGCTGGGCTTGACAATCTGGACCCTTTCTTTCTAAAATTATCTGCCGAAATTATTGCAACCCCTATTACTAGCCTGTTCAACCTCTCTTTCGTGTCGTCTGAGATTCCCATAGATTGGAAAGCAGCTGCTGTCATCCCCCTCTTCAAAGGAGGTGACACTCTTGACCCAAGTTGCTACAGACCTATATCCATCCTACCCTGCCTTTCTAAGGTCTTCGAAAGCCAAGTCAACAAACAGATTACCGACTATTTTGAATCCCACCGCACCCTCTCCGCTATGCAATCTGGTTTCAGAGCTGGTCATGGGTGCACCTCAGCCACGCTCAAGGTCCTAAACGACATCGTAACCGCCATCGATAAGAAACATTACTGTGCTGCCGTATTCATTGACCTGGCCAAAGCTTTTGACTCTGTTAATCACCACATCCTCATCGGCAGACTTAGTAGCCTTGGTTTCTCAAACGATTGCGTCGCCTGGTTCACCAACTACTTCTCTGACAGAGTTCAGTGTGTCAAATCGGAGGGCCTACTGTCTGGACCTCTGGCAGTCTCTATGGGGGTACCACAGGGTTCAATTCTTGGGCCAACTCTTTTCTCTGTATACATAAATGATGTCGCTCTTGCTGCTGGTGAATCTCTGATCCACCTCTACGCAGACGACACCATTCTGTATACTTCTGGCCCTTCTTTGGACACTGTGTTAACAACCCTCCAGACGAGCTTCAATGCCATTCAACTCTCCTTCCGTGGTCTCCAACTGCTCCTAAACACAAGTAAAACTAAATGTATGCTCTTCAACCGATCGCTGCCTCCACCTGCCCGCCCATCCAGCATCACTTCTCTGGACGGTTCTAACTTAGAATTTGTGGACAACTACAAATACCTAGGTGTCTGGTTAGACTGTAAACTCTCCTTCCAGACTCACATCAATCATCTCCAATCCAAAGTGAAATCTAGAATTGGCTTCCTATTTCGCAACAAAGCATCCTTCACTCATGCTGCCAAACATACCCTCGTAAAACTGACCATCCTACCAATCCTCGACTTCGGCGATGTCATTTACAAAATAGCCTCCAATACCCTACTCAACAAGCTGGATGCAGTCTATCACAGTGCCATCCGTTTTGTCACCAAAGCCCCATATACAACCCACCACTGCGACCTGTATGCTCTCGTTGGCTGGCCTTCACTTCATCATCGTCGCCAAACACATTGGCTCCAGGTCATCTACAAGACCCTGCTAGGTAAAGTCCCCCCTTATCTCCGCTCACTGGTCACCATAGCAGCACCCACCTGTAGCACGCGCTCCAGCAGGTATATCTCTCTGGTCACCCCTAAAGCCAACTCCTCCTTTGGTCGTCTCTCCTTCCAGTTCTCAGCTGCCAATGATTGGAACGAACTACAAAAATCTCTAAAACTGGAAACACTTATCTCCCTCACTAGCTTTAAGCACCAGCTGTCAGAGCAGCTCACAGATCTCTGCACCTGTACATAGCCCATCTTTAATTGAGCCCAAACTACTACCTTTTCCCCTACTGTATTTATTTATTTTGCTCCTTTGCACCATATTATTTATATTTATATTTTAACTTTAACTTTCTTCAAACTACAAATCTACCATTCCAGTGTTTTTTCTTGCCATACTTTATTTACTTTGCCACCATGGCATTTTTTTGCCTTTACCTCCATTATCTCACATCATTTGCTCACATTGTATATAGTCTTATTTTTTTCTACTGCATCATTGATTGTATGTTGTTTTACTCCATGTGTAACTCTGTGTTTTTGTATGTTGTCGAACTGCTTTGCTTTATCTTGGCCAGGTCGCAATTGTAAATGAGAACTTGTTCTCAACTTGCCTACCTGGTTAAATAAAGGTGAAATAAATAAAATAAAAAATTCTTTAGACACTGTGTTAACAACCCTCCAGACGAGCTTCAATGCCATACAACTCTCCTTCCCTGGCCTCCAAATGCTCTTAAATACAAGTAAAACTAAATGCATGCTCTTCAACCGATCGCTGACTGCACCTGCCCGCCCGTCCAGCATCACTACTCTGGACGGTTCTGACTTAGAATATGTGGACAACTACAAATACCTAGGTGTTTGGTTAGACTGTAAACTCTCCTTCCAGACTCACATCAAACATCTCCAATCCAAAGTTAAATCTAGAATTGGCTTCCTATTTGGCAACAAAGCATCTTTCACTCATGCTGCCAAACATACCCTCGTAAAACTGACCATCCTACTGATCCTCGACTTCGGCGATGTAATTTACAAAATAGCCTCCAATACCCTACTCAATAAATTGGATGCAGTCTATCACAGTGCCATCCGTTTTGTCACCAAAGCCTCATATACTACCCACCACTGCGACCTGTATGCTCTCGTTGGCTGGCCCTCGCATCATACTCGTCGCCAAACCCATTGGCTCCAGGTCATCTACAAGACCCTGCTAGGTAAAGTCCCCCCTTATCTCAGCTCGCTGGTCACCATAGCAGCACCCACCCATAGCACGCGCTCCAGCAGGTATATCTCACTGGTCACCCCCGAAGCCAATTTCTCCTTTGGCCGCCTCTCCTTCCAGTTCTCTGCTGCCAATGACTGGAACGAACTACAAAAATCTCTGAAACTGGAAACACTTATCTCCCTCACTAGCTTTACGCACCAGCTGTCAGAGCAGCTCACAGATCACTGCACCTGTACATAGCCCATCTATAAATAGCCCAAACAACTACCCCTTCCCCTACTGTATTTATTTATTTATTTTGCTCCTTTGCACCCCAGTATTTCTACTTTGCACATTCATCTACTGCAAATCTACCATTCCAGTGTTTTACTTGCTATATTGTATTTACTTCATGGCCTATTTATTGCCTTTACCTCCCTTATCTCAGCTCATTTGCTCACATTGTATATAGACTTATTTTTCTACTGTATTATTGACTGTATGTTTGTTTTACTCCATGTGTAACTCTGTGTTGTTGTATGTGTCAAACTGCTGTGCTTTATCTTGGCCAGGTCGCAGTTGTAAACTTGCCTACCTGGTTAAATAAAGGTGAAAAATAAAATTAAAATTAAAAAAACAATAAGCCAGATTTGAGTAAGTTACATTGTGGTACTGCAAATTGAAGCAGCATTCAAACAGTCAATATGTTGACCCTTTTATTTCAAGACCTCTGCAATCCGCACTGGCATGCTGTCAATTAACTTCTGGGCCACATCCTGACTGATGGCAGCCCATTCTTGCATAATCAATGCTTGGAGTTTGTCAGAATTTGTGGGTTTTTGTTTGTCCACCCGCCTCTTGAGGATTGAGCACAAGTTCTCAATGGGATTAAGGTCTGGGGAGTTTCCTGGCCATGGACCCAAAATATCGATGTTTTGTTCCCCGAGCCACTTAGTTATCACTTTTGCCTTATGGCAAGGTGCTCCATCATGCTGGAAAATACATTGTTTGTCACCAAACTGTTCCTGGATGGTTGGGAGAAGTTGCTCTTGGAGGATGTGTTGGTACCATTCTTTATTCATGGCTGTGTTCTTAGGCAAAATTGTGAGTGAGCCCACTCCCTTGGCTGAGAAGCAACCCCACACATAAATGGTCTCAGGATGCTTTACTGTTGGCATGACACAGGACTGATGGTAGCGCTCACCTTGTCTTCTCCAGACAAGCTTTTTTCCAGATGCCCCAAACAATCGGAAAGGGGATTCATCAGAGAAAATGACTTTACCCCAGTCCTCAGCTGTCCAATCCCTGTACCTTTTGCAGATGATCAGTCTGTCTCTTATGTATTTCCTGGAGAGAAGTGGCTTCTTTGCTGCCCTTCTTGACACCAGGCCATCCTCCAAAAGTCTTCACCTCACTGTGCCTGCAGATGCACTCACACCTGCCTGCTGCCATTCCCGAGCAAGCTCTGTACTAGTGGTGCCCCGATCCCGGAGCTGAATCAACTTTAGGAGATAGTCCAGCAAGCGCCAGGACCATCTTGGGCACCCTGAAGCCTTCTTCACAACAATTGAACCACTCTCCTTGAAGTTCTTGATGATCCGATAAATGGTTGATTTAGGTGCAATCTTACTGGCAGCAATATCCTTGCTTGTGAAGCCCTTTTTGTGCAAAGCAATGATGACGGCACATGTTTCCTTGCAGGTAACCATGGTTGACAGAGGAAGAACAATATTTCCAAGCACCACCCTCCTTTTGAATCCAGTCTGTTATTCGAACTCAATCAGCATGACAGAGTGATCTCCAGCCTTGTCCTCGTCAACACTCACACCTGTGTTAACGAGAGAATCACTGACATGATGTCAGCTGGTCCTTTTGTGGCAGGGCTGAAATGCAGCGGAAATGTTTTTTCAGGATTCAGTTCATTTGCAATCCATCTGATCACTCTACATAACATTCTGGAGTATATGCAAATTGCCATCATACAAACTGAGGCAGCAGACTTTGTGAAAATTAATATTTGTGTCATTCTCAAAACTTTTGGCCATGACTGTATAACAGCGCTATGGTCCGCGATACTTTATGCTACAAACAAGCTGTAAACACCTGGGAACGACATGACTCCGATACATATGGGGATACATTGTTTAGTTTCTTTGACATTCAGAGGCTGAGGTACAACCTTCTATGGCTGAGGATACAAAAAATTTACTTTGCTTTGGAAGTAATCTAATTATGTCACTATCAATTGATTAAGCTATTCACTATCTGTGCAATAGAAGACGTTTAAACTCAGACAGCTTTTAGGGAAACACTTGTGACCTTCTCTCATTGGGTTAACTATGGGCTAGGTGAGATGTGACTGTCCCACTCTATTCAACAGCCAGTGGAACAGCGTGGCGCGAAATACAAAAACCTGAAAAATGCAATAATTAAAAATGTTCAAACATACGACTATTTTACACCATTTTAAAGATAAGACTCTCGTTAATCTAACCACATTGTCCGATTTCAAAAAGGCTTTACAGCGAAAGCAAAACATTAGATTATGTTAGGAGAGTACATAGCCAAAAATAATCACACAGCCATTTTCCAAGCAAGCATATATGTCACAAAAACCCAAAACACAGCTAAATGAAGCACTAACCTTTGATGATCTTCATCAGATGACACTCCTAGGACATTATGTTATACAATACATGCATGTTTTGTTCAATCAAGTTCATATTTATATCAAAAAACAGTTTTTTACATTGGCATGTGATGTTCAGAAAATGTATTCCCACCGAAAACTTCCGATGAATTTACAAAATTTTCTAAATAAAAGTTAAAACTGTTGTATAAAAATGACTAATACTGCAGAAATCTGCTCTACAGCAGTATCCAAATTTATCAGATGTAGCAATCATAATTTCGTAGCCATATATAGGAAAACCAAAGTTCTAAAGGCTGGGCCTAATATAGTGTATAAGAGGTCATACAATAAGTTTTGTAATGATTCCTATGTTGAAGATTCAAATAATATTTGCTAGTCTGTGATGTGTAATGAGGAGCAACCAGATGCTGCACTTGACTCATTTCTGAAATTGCTTATTCCAGTTACTAATAAGCATGCATCCACTAAGAAAATGACTGTGAAAACTGGGGCTGGTACCGTGTGGCTCAGTTGGTAGAGCATGGTGTTTGCAACGCCAGGGTTGTGGGTTCATTTCCCACGGGGGACCAGTGGGAAACGGCAAGATTAGCATATGCATGACATGCCAACAACTAATTCTGAACCTATGCATGCATGCATAACTGACCAAATTATGAAAGACAAGCATTGTTATTGTTGTCTATCAACTTGACAAGCCACCTGGGTCTGACAACTTGGATGGAAAATTACTGAGGATTGCAGCAGATGATATTGCCACTCATATTTGCCATTGTTTCAATCTAACCCTACAGAAAGGTGTGTGTGCCCTCAGGCCTGCGAAGCAAAAGTGATTACACTACCCAAGAATGGTAAAGCATCCTGTACAGGCTCAAACAGCTGACCAATCAGCCTGTTACCAATCCTTAGCAAACTTTTGGAAAGAAATGTGGTTGATCAGATACAATGCTATTTCACAGTAAACAAATTCACTATAGATTTTTAGCACGTTTACAGTGGGGGGAAAAAGTATTTGATCCCATGCTGATTTTGTACGTTTGCCCACTGACAAAGAAAGGAACGTCTATAATTTTAAGATCCAGAAAAACGCATGTCAGAAATGTTATAAATTGATTTGCATTTTAATGAGGGAAATAAGTATCATTTTCTGGAATTTTCCAAGCTGTTTAAAGGCACAGTCAAATTAGTGTATGTACACTTCTGACCCACTGGAATTGTGATACAGTGAATTATAAGTGAAATAATCTGTCTGTAAACAATTGTTGGAAAAAATACTTGTCATGCACAAAGTAGATGTCCTAACCGACTTGCCAAAACTATAGTTTGTTAACAAGAAATATGTGGAGTGGTTGAAAAACTAGTTTTAATGACTCCAACCTAATTGTATGTAAACTTTCGACCTCAACTGTGTAGTGTTGAGTCATCACCATACATACTCAGAGCCAGTGGCAGGTTATTAGTAAAGATTGAAAAAAGTAAGGGGCCTAGACAGCTGTCCTGGGGAATGCCTGACTACCTGGATTATGTTATAGAGGCTTCCATTAAGAACACCTTCTGTCTTCTGTTAGGCAGGTTCATTAAATCTCAATCCATAATTAGCAGGGGATGTAAAGCCATAACCCATACGTTTTTCCAGCAACAGATTATGAGAGATAATGTCAAATGCTTACCTGAAGTCAAACAAAACAGCTCCCACAATCTTTTTATTATCACTTTCTCTCAGCCAATTATTATTATTTATGTAGGTGACGTACATGTTGAATGCCCTTTGCTATACAGTGGGGGGAAAAAGTATTTGATCCCCTGCTGATTTTGTACGTTTGCCCACTTACAAAGAAATTATCAGTCTATAATTTTAATAGCAGGTTTATTTGAACAGTGAGAGACAGAATAACAACAAAAAAATCCAGAAAATCCATGTAAAAAATGTTATTAAATGATTTGCATCATTTGAGTCAATTGGAGGTGTACCTGTGGATGTATTTCAAGGCCTACCTTCAAACTCAGTGCCTCTTTGCTTGACATCATGGGAAAATCAAAAGAAATCAGGCAAGACCTCAAAGCAAAAATTGTAGACCTCCACAAGTCTGGTTCATCCTTGGGAGCAATTTCCAAATGCCTGAAGGTACCGCGTTCATCTGTACAAACAATAGTACGCAAGTATAAACACCATGGGACCACGCAGCCGCCATACCACTCAGGAAGGAGACGCATTGTGTCTCCTAGAGATGAACGTACTTTGGTGCGAAAAGTGCAAATCAATCCCAGAACAACAGCAAAGGACATTGTGAAGATGCTGGAGGAAACAGGTACAAAATGATCTATATCCACAGTAAAACGAGTCCTATATCGACATAACCTGAAAGGCTGCTCAGCAAGGAAGAAGCCACTGCTCCAAAACCACCATAAAAAAGCCAGACTACGGTTTGCAACTGCACATGGGGACAAAGATCAGCTTTGCTGCAGGAGGGACTGGTGCACTTCACAAAATAGATGGCATCATGACGAGGGAAAATAAGGTGGATATATTGAAGCAACATCTCAAGACATCAGTCAGGAAGTTAAAGCTTGGTCGCAAATGGGTCAATGCTACCAAATACTAATTGAGTGTATGTAAACTTCTGACCCACTGGGAATGTGATGAAAGAAATAAAAGCTGAAATAAATCATTCTCTCTGCTATTATTCTGACATTTGTCAGTGTCAGTATAGTGAAGATGAGGAATAGAGTCAAGCGCAGGACACCGAACTGAGTAAAAATAAAGTATTTTACTCTAGAAAAGCTCATCAGTCAAAATCCACGCAGGGATAAAACAATATAGACAAAACACAACTAACACGACAACCAGGAAAAATATTAACGCACAAAACATGAGAACCAGAGGGTTTAAATAGGGAAATAATCAAAACGAAATGGGAACCAGGTGTGAACAATCAAGACATAACAAATGGACAAAGAAACATGGATCGGTGGCAGCTAGAAAGCCGCTGACGATGACCGCCGAACGCCGCCCAAACAAGGAGAGGCACCAACTTCGGCGGAAGTCGTGACAACATTTCACATTCTTAAAATGAAGTGGTGTTCCTAACTGACCTAAGACAGGGAATTTTTACTAGGATTAAATATCAGGAATATTGAAAAACTGAGTTTAAATGTATTTGGCTAAGGTGTATGTAAACTTCCGACTTCAACGGTAGTTCTTGCATAGTTTGGAACTGTACTTTGGGTCATTGTCCTGTTGTAGGAGGAAATTGTCTCCAATTAAGCACCGTCCACAGGGTATGGCATGGAGTTGCAAAATGGACTGATAGCCTTCCCTTTACCCTGTACAAATCTCCCACTTTACCACCACCAAAGCACCCCCAGACCATCACATTGCCTCCACCATGCTTGACATATGGCGTCAAGCACTCCTCCAGTATCTTTTCATTTTTTCTGTGTCTCAGAATGTTCTTCTTTGTGATCCGAACACTTGGATTTGTCTGTCCATAACACTTTTTTCCAATCTTCCAATCTGTCCAGTGTCTGTGTTCCTTTGCCCATCTAATTATTTTATTTTTATTGGCCAGTCTGAGATATGGCTTTTTCTTTGCAACTCTGCCTAGAAGGCCTGCATCCCGGAGTCGCCTCTTCACTGTTGACGTTGAGACTGGTGTTTGAGGGTACTATTTAATGAAGTTGAGGACTTGTCTGTTTCTCAAACTAGACCCTCTAATGTACTTGTCCTCTTGCTCAGTTGTTCACTGGGGCCTCCCACTCCACTTTCTATTCTGGTTAGAGCCAATTTGCGCTGTTCTGTGAAGGAAGTAGTACACAGTGTTGTACGAGATCTTCAGTTTCTTGGAAATTTCTTGCATGGAATAGCCTTCATTTCTCAGAACAAGAATAGACTGACGAGTTTCAGAAGAAAGTTCTTTGTTTCTGACCAATTTGAGCCTGTACTCGAACCCACAAATGCTGATGCTCCAGACACTCAACTAACCCAAAGAAGGCCAGTTGTATTGCTTCGTTAATCAGCACAACAGTTTTAAGCTGTGCTAGTATAATTGCAAAAGGGTTTTCTAATGATCAATTAGCCTTTTAAAATGATAAACTTGGATTAGCTAATACAACGTGCCATTGGAACACAGTAGAGATGGTTGCTGATAATGGGCCTCTGTACGCCTATGTAGATATTCCATAAAAAAATCAGCCGGTTCCAGCTACAATAGTCATTTATAACATTAACAATGTCTACACTGTATTTCTGATCAATTTGATGTAATTTTAATGGACAAAAAATGTGCTTTTCTTTCAAAAACAAGGACATTTCTAAGTGACCCCAAACTTTTGAATGGTAGTGTATATATATTTTGCTGAAGGGAGGGCCATCCATTTTCATTTCAAATAGGTCCGATTTTCTCCATGTTACCCTTATTATAAATAACGTTCACTCCCTTAGATATGTGCTGTCAGTGCTGAGAGTATGGTAGATCCACGAGAATCTCCTAATAGTTAGTTAGCTCCAGCTTAGTTTTCTCCAGCTGCTCTGGACTCAATCTGGTAACAGGAAATTACTTCAGACTGCTTTCAGACTTGGATGAAACTGAATGAAGTGCAGACACTGATTCTGACCCAGCTTGCTCATAGCATTGCTGCTGTGGTTTATTAGATCTATATTCCAAAATGTTACCACAACATGCAAAATGAAACACTTGGGCGACATTGATATTACCGATATTCTGGCTGATATTGCTTCATGTAACTCTTCAGCTGGATCACTATTATTAAGCAGTGAGGTGTTTTGGGGATTTTACATTTTTGGCTCAAAACTGTACCAAACGTCAGGAGGGATTGGAGCTTTGCTCACCTAGGTACATAAACAGAGGAGAAATGAGGTATGGATGAACATGGGTCAGGAGTCCCCCATAGTGCTTTTCCTACTGTTCACTAGGCTGTCCCCAGGACATCACTCATTAAAGTCAGCAGACCTGAATCTAAATACATGCCAACAGAACACACCTTGTTCTCCACAGTCAAGCAGCTGAGGCAGCAGGGAAATGCGCTTCAAGTCACATGTTAGCACCATTACAAGCCACAACTGACTTGAAGGCCAGCTTGTTCAAAACTGTTTTCAGAATGATGTTGTTATCCGCATAAAGGTTGTGTAACATTACTAACTAAAGGTATTTGAGTATTTAAACATAATTATTTAAGGTTCTGTAAAACGGAGCTGGACATGAATATGTTGTTCAGGATTTTAGGATAACTGAACAGCAGGGGTCACTGATTTGCCTGACTGGAGGTGTAACTAGTAAACTGGAGGTAGTGTTTTACTTCACTCCTGACCAACATAGGCTGCGTTTAGATAGGCAGCCCAATTATGGTTTTGTTTTCTATAACTGGTATGTTGACCAATCAGGTCAGCTCTGAAAAAGATCTGATGTGAAAAGATCTGATGTGATTGGTCCAAAAAAACAATTTGTAAACAGCCTCATGCAAGGGACTGTTTTTAGGTAGAGGGAAAGTATGTCAAATATTCTGCCAGTGTCCAAATAGGTAATTAACCACATCATTTTTAGGTGTGAGATGAAGTCTCCTGATAACTGACCACTAAACTGGAAGCTGTAGTATTTATCAGGACCACTCCTGTTGAAAAACACTCTCCAGCATTACCAGGCCTTCCCCATGAGGTCCCATGTCATCAGGTATTCCAGAGGGAATTCCCTTTACTATAATATTTATAAAGGTCCAGCTGCCATTGCCTTTTCGTATCCTCATTCAGTCATTATACAATGGGTGGGTCTAATCCTGGACACTGATTGGTTAAAACCGCATTCCAGCTGGTGTCTATTCCACAAGTTACCACCGGCTAAAGCTATGACGTTGAAATGCCTATTACTCCATTCCATCTCACTGAGCGAACTACTGTCTCATCAGCCTAGCCAGACAGTTTATAAACTTGATCTCTAATGTTAAAAGCATCTAGACATTTTCTCCCATTTCTTTTAGACTAGCAATTGGTTTTCAATGTCTCTCTGACGTTTGCAACATTGTTTCAATATTGAAATTTGATCTCCAGCCGTCCCATAGTAGTGAACGTATAGAGGTCGGGAGTCGGGACGAGACAGACAGGCAGGCAGGCAGCTTTTCTAAGCCACTCGAAATCATGAATCAGCATAATTTTTAACATATACAAAGAAATGTCAATAGAAAACAGGTACAATTAAATGCAGCTAGTTTGCAGGGTTTACAGCTTCAGTTTGAAGTGATTGTGTTAGCTGTGTTGTTGGCTAGCTCCTCTGTACCGCAGTGTCCTGACATTTTCTATGCCAGGTGAAATCTCCAGTGGTGGAAAAAGTACCCAATTGGGATACTTGAGTAAAAGTATAGATACCTTAAAGTTACTCAAGTAAAAGTGAAAGTCACCCAGTAAAATACTACTTGAGTAAAAGTCTAAACGTTTTTAAAAATATACTTAAGTATCAAAAGTAAATGTAATTGCTAAAATAGACTTAAGTATGAAAAGTAGAAGTAAAAGTATAAATCATTTCAAAATCCTTATAAAATAAGCAAAGCAGAAGGCACCATTTTCTTGTTTTAAAAATGTACAGATAGCCAGGGTCACACTCCAACACTCAGACTTTATTTACAAAAGATGCATTTGTGTTTAGTGAGTCCCCCAGATCATAGGAAGTAGGGATGACCACATGTTTTCTTGAAAACTGTGCGAATTTCACAATTTTCCTGTCCTGCTAAGCATTCAAAATGCAGCAAGTACTTTGGGTTGTCAGGGAAAATTTTATGGATTAAGAAGTGTTTTCTTTAGGAATTTAGTGAAGTAAAAGTAAAAGTTGTCAAAAATATAAATAGTAAAGTACAGATACCACAAAGAATTACTTAAGTAGTACTTTAAAAATATTTTTACTTAAGTTATTTTGTGCATCATTAGCTAATTCTTATGAATATATACAAATAAATGTCACTAGAAAACAGCTTGAATAAATGCAAATGCAGATGCAGTTTGCTGTTATTCTGGCTGCACTGTTTGACGTTACTGTAAGTTAGCCATAGTTGGCTAGCTAGCAAGCAAGGGATAAGAACGTTGCCAGCCAGTATGGCAGTAGAACATTTAGAATGAATGACTGGATCATGTCCATAGATACAGAAGAAAAATACATAACGACTGGGTCGCGTCGTCTCTGGGAACCGATTGAACGAACGACCAGTCCGCTTGTTAGAAACCCTAGATTTGTATCAGGACTATATCTCGTGGAAGGATGAAATAGTATGAATAAATTAATCAAAATAATGTTTTTAATGAAAATATGTCAATCATTATTTGAATATGATGGTAACCCGTTGTATAAAAGTGATAATTCCCTCGAAGCCCGTGTTTGGAGGATATATTGGCACAGTTTGCCAGCTCTCGACATCGTCTCAGGCCTACAGTAACAACACCCGTGCCAATATATCCTCCAAACACCAGCTTCTCTTGCATTATCAATTCATTATCTGTTTAGGTGAGGCAGTCCAGAGATATGGAACTTCTTGCTTTTTTGTTGCTATTTGGTTCTGAAACGATGACCTTAGTTCTTGACATGGAGCACCTGTTAAAATCTTTACATGACCTTGTTTTCTTGGATTCCTTCCCAGTGACATACAAAAGTCAGTCTTGTAAAATACATGTCTGGAAACCATAAGATATGGCTTTAGAAATCTGAGGCATACCAATGTAACCTTGAACTTTAAATGGCATGGCTATTAGGTTTGGGACACATAGTGTAATAAATGTAGAGGATAGCTGTACTAGGTTAGATGAGCTTGTTCCTCTGTAATCCTGGAGAAATACATCACATAGTGCATCAGGGTGACTATTCTCCATATATCTGGCCAAGGTTTCTGTCAAGCTGAATGGCATTTAAAATCTGCTGCAGTTGAACAACAGCAGTGTAACTTGTATAAATATCAGGAAATATAAGAAACACACCCAGCCAGCAAGGCACAGGGTTAGTATTTAGTCCGGGGACACCAGGTGGCTAGATCCCCTAACTCTAAACTTGAAGTTTGCAGCTTCAATACTTGTGGGGATGAATCAATAAATCAGCTGGGAATCAGCTGGGATTTATGAGCAAGTAAAGTGGAGAATCGGTCACACAGGCCTATGTTCCTATAGTCACTCACACTTTAAACTTCAGACTCATAAAGTCTAAATAAAATCCCATTCCTCTGAATTCTCACACATTCCACATTTAGTGGTTTCATTCTGAGGCTTTTAACAGTCAGGGTGATTCTGACAGAATCCTGAGCCAGACCCACTGATCATAAAACTGAACTCAACTTCTATCCAATAGGAACATACCAGGGCCCAGTTTAAAGGAATAATCCACCCAAAAACTATATTTTGATATTTTTTTCATTAGTCCACTGTTGATACAGTCCTAAAATGTTGTGCATGTCAGCAATCACATTTTCAAGATATGTGACATTCAAAAAGCTAATAGTCACTTCCCACATCAAAACAGCAAAACACATCCTCATGATGATGTGGCAACTGACAATTTGCTTTATGAAAGTCCTATATCTTTAAAACATGATTACTGACATGCAAAACATTTCGAGACTGTATCAACAGTGGACTAATTAAATAAATGTCAAACAATTGTTTTTTTGTGGATTATTCCTTTAACAATCACATCCGGCATTGCATACTGTGCTTTCCCCTGCGTCACTGAGAAAGAGGGAGCGAAAGGGTCCAAAGTGGGATTACTCATATGATCAATGTGAAACGATCTGACAACAAAATACAAACAAAACAACAACAGCATGTGTAAATCTAAATGTTACATGAACGCATAAGCTTCTACCGTGCGTCGGCGTACAAACAGTGAGATCATTGACCCCCTGCCCCCTTCTTCAAAAAGCAGACCATGACTCACTTAGAGATGTGACCTGCGGTTGAGTCAGTCTCACCCCAGAACAGTTCATCTTCCCAGCGATTCCAGCTGTCTCTACAGCTCCAAAACACCAGACCTCCTCAGGCACACTGCCAGATGCACAGCCAATGGAACCATCCATTTATTCATGAAAGGAAACATCACAAAGTTAAAAAGTAAATGAGAGGATGGAAAATAATAAAGTGTTAGTGTTACATGGAAAGGTCCCCATTCTTGGTGAGCAACCAGGGAGAGTACTGTATACAAGAGATTGTAGTTACAGATTGCCTGTTCTGCAGATCAGAACAGGTGAGACACAGATCAATAATTCTCCCAGACACTATAATTCTCTGTATGATACTGTAGTTGTAAATGACGGATGATGAGCTGTTTATCTGACTGTTCACTTTAGCTCTGGGGCTTATGTGTGAGTGGAGTGGAACCGTCCGTAGTGTGAGTGTACTGTAAGTAAACAAAAGTAATCCAGAAATCAATATTATTTCCTGATAAAAATTCCCCCAACGGCTTCACCCATCTAAATGTCATACTCCAACCAGAAACAAAGCATTTGTGTTTAGTGAGTCGCCAGATCAGAGGCAGTAGGGATGACCAGGGATGTTCTCTTGATAAGTGTGTGAATTGGACCATTTTTGTCCTGCTAAGCATTCAAAACTTTTGGGTGTCAGAGAATATGTATGGAGTAAAAAGTACATCATTTTTTGTAGGAATGTAGTGAAGTAAAAGTAAAAGTAGTCAAAAATATAAATAGTAAAGTAAAGTACAGGTACCCCCAAAAAACAACTTAAGTTGTACTTTAAAGTATTTTTACGTAAGTACTTTACACCACTGTGTGTGTGTGTGTGTGCATGTGGTCTCAGTAGGGAGCTCACATCAGGCACTCACCGTACAGCTGAATCACAGAGACGTCAGCCTCATCTCTATTCCTTCTCTTTCATTGGTGTAAAATTATGTCTTTCTTTCTGAACGGTATCTTATCTATTTTTCGATGTAGGTGACCCTGAAGGCATACATACCTACTGTACGCTACAGTACTGCATGGCATGACTTTGCAGTTGGAATAAGGTCACTGCTGTTTTCAGCCTTTGTTCCATTTACAATACATACAGCTAAGTAAAACAAAGCATTTCAACAGTAACTGGGAGCTTGTACTCATGAACACTGGAAAGCCAGTTAATCCATTTGCAGTTGGTCACACTGAACTGATCACAGTGATACGGATAAAAATGATGCAATGTCACTGAGTCGGTTTTCTTATTACTGTGCATTGTTAATCTTCCCATGGCCTGTCTATAGTTTACTGCTTAATACCATAAGATGATACAGTACATCCCTCGCCTAACAGAGGGATAAAACCAGATAGAAACATCTAGGAGATGGACTTCAGCCCTGGGCTTCAGCAGGACTTCAGAACTTCATGTCACAGTTACCAGGATGCAGTAATGATTGAAACAACATAGAGTACATTACCTCAAATGCCCTGCCGTGATGAAAGAAACAGCTGCAGCTTGATCCTTGCCATAGAGAAAATGCATACCAAAATCTTAAGGGATTCCTTTCGGCAGTTCTGCAACTTATATGTTTTAGGATGAAATAGAGAGGCCTTACTTAAGATAAAGGGCCTGATGCACTTAGAGCTGGGATCATCAACTAGCCTTAGCCGCGGGACGATTTTTTCTTGAGCGGATGGTCCGGGGGCCAGAACATAATTACAAATAATTTGTAGACCTCAAATTATCCGCAAGAAGCCCAAACAGATATTATATTTGACTAAAACATAACAATTTCAAAACTTGCTTACATTTGTATAGGATCACGTCTCTCTATTATGCATGGGAATACTTGGGAACAGATGTCCAAAATTTAAATCACTTGTAGCTGATTTCCTGGTGTTTTTACAGTCTTTTATGTCCACCAATTTAAAAAAATTAAAAATCACCTGTGGCCCACCAGTTGGGGAACCCTGATTTAGAGTAACAGCAAGACAGTTTACAATTTAGTAATGTAGCAGACGCTCTTGCAAGTGCCTTGTCACTTGGTCACAGACTTTTCACCTTGTCAGCTCAGGGATTCAAACCAGCAACCTTTCGGTTACTGGCCCAATGCTCTTATCTGCAAGGCTACATGCTGCAAGATCTATCCAGCCTGAAACAAAGAGCCACATAAAATCATCTACTGATCCATTACCATTTCATGTGTTCATATTTCTATTACTTCACTTTCCACCACAAACACTCCAGTTTAATGTGAACCATAATTGCTTTGCACAATGTGTTCTGTATGAGACACTCTTTTCCATCCTTAAATATATGCGGTTACATTTAGCAAGGGAGTCTTTGATTGGCTGTGACAACTCACAGAGCCTGTCTCCCAGACCTCTTCTTTGTATTGGCCTCTCTTTACAATGGCTGTCTGTGGATAGGGAGGGCAGCTAATTGCATTCAAGGCGGTGACCCGATCCTGTAGGTTCATGCTCTACAACATTCGCAGAGTACGATCCTGCCTCACACAGGAAGCGGCGCAGGTCCTAATCCAGGCACTTGTCATCTCCCGTCTGGATTACTGCAACTCGCTGTTGGCTGGGCTCCCTGCCTGTGCCATCAAACCCCTACAACTCATCCAGAACGCCGCAGCCCGTCTGGTGTTCAACCTTCCCAAGTTCTCTCACGTCACCCCGCTCCTCCGCTCTCTCCACTGGCTTCCAGTTGAAGCTCGCATCCGCTACAAGACCATGGTGCTTGCCTACGGAGCTGTGAGGGGAACGGCACCTCCGTACCTTCAGGCTCTGATCAGGCCCTACACCCAAACAAGGGCACTGCGTTCATCCACCTCTGGCCTGCTCGCCTCCCTACCTCTGAGGAAGCACAGCTCCCGCTCAGCCCAGTCAAAACTGTTCGCTGCTCTGGCACCCCAATGGTGGAACAAGCTCCCTCACGATGCCAGGACAGCGGAGTCAATCACCACCTTCCGGAGACACCTGAAACCCCACCTCTTTAAGGAATACCTGGGATAGGATAAAGTAATCCTTCTAACCCCCCCCCCTTTAAAAGATTTAGATGCACTATTGTAAAGTGGTTGTTCTACTGGATATTATAGGTGAATGCACCAATTTGTAAGTCGCTCTGGATAAGAGCATCTGCTAAATTACTTAAATGTAAATGTAATTTTTATGTCTCTGCACCAGTATAAAGGAAGTTGGAAGTAGCTTTGTGAGCCAATGCTAACTGGCGTTAGCGCAATATCCGGAAGTCTATGGTAACTGCTTCTACTAGCATGCTAGTAGTTATGATAGACTTTGCGCTAACGCTAGTTAGCAACCTCCTTCGGACTGCATGCAGAGACATAAAAATGGTATCCATGAGTTCATCTGTCTCTGGGGAAGTAGATAAAGGGCTTCATTGACAAAATCCTGAAGTATAGTTTTAACGACCAGCCTTGCACCTTTCAACATTTAGCCTTTACCCTATCTCATCATGTGCATTTGCTTTCATATGTGACAAAACACAAAATGAGTAGAGAAAAAAAGAACCATGCACGCTTGGCACATAGTTAGAAGAGTTGGAGAAAATAAGTTTAATGTACAGCTAGTTTACATCATATTATGTATAAGGACTTTAATGATATCAGGAACAAATGTTACGATTTCAAACGAAAGCTGTGGTATTTACAGTCATACAGAGGTTGAAAGCCGATAAGTGACTTTTAGATTTTTGGATGGCTTTAAAAATACTTGCCAGAAAAACATTCCTAAATATTGTTGACTAAAGCAGTATTTAGGACTGCGATAAAACAAAATGTCTTATTTAATATTGGAGAAAACGGAAGAAGGTCTAGACACAAGATGGAGAGTGGAGAGCACATCAACTAAGACAAGGTGCAGCCAAATTAGACACCAGATATAATATCTAGAATCTTCTGTTTCTAGTACTAATGACAGACAACACTGACAAAGCTCACATATGGAATTGTTTTTAGATGGTAATACCATGGATCATTTAGCTACTTGATTTGGAATTTTAGGACCCCTTTAGGTATTAAAAAAATATTTAATATAGCCCATAGAAACACATTGAATAACACATTGAATGGCAAAAAAGGCAGTCAAAAAATAAATAATGAGGAATAATGTTTTGAAGTGTCTGTCCTACATCTAGGAGATATAAGAAAGCTCAGTAAATATATATATATATTTTTTGGACACATATTTAACTTTTTTTTTACACATGTTGGCTCAAAACTACCTCCATACTTCCATTCATTTGTATGGGTTACCTTCAGACAAGCATAACGGAGAAGAGCATCGTGTTTGTGAGAGTCTCCCCTTTCCATAGTGGGGTCATATTCATTTGTAGCTCATACGGTTCGAACGCTACAGACAGAAGTTGGCACATCAGCATTGGCCACTTCAGACGAGTCCCGTGACACTATCGTGTTCATGAGAGTCTCCCCATTTCCATTGGCCAAACTGTTCGGCAGCTACAGAAGTTTTCTTGAGAAGACCGATTTTAGGGATGTCTCATGGTCTGACAAACACCTAGCTCTAGCTCTGCCACCTTTCACCGCAGATGCGGAAGGCCTACATAGGCGGATGTGGTGGATTGAGATGCAAAAAAACTGATATCTCTAGCTTAAACTGACAGAGTTTTATGGGGATTTTTTTTATTATGTTACGTACAGGTGTGTCAATTGACTCTTAAGGATTAATATCCGGTATCCAACACTGTTAATGGACTTCTTCAGGGATACATACAGTGCATTCGGAAAGTATTCAGACCCCTTCCCTTTTTCCACATTTTGTTTAAATTACATCCTTATTCTAAAATAAAATTTTCCTCATTAATCTACACACAATACCCCATAATGACAAAGCAAAAACAGGTTTTTAGACATTTTAAAACAGAAATACCTTATTTGAATGAGTATTCAGACCCTTAGCTATGAGACTCGAAATTGAGCTCAGGTGCGTCCTGTTTCCATTGATCATCCTTGAGGTGTTTCTACAACTTAATTGGAGTCCACCTGTGGTAAATTAAATTAATTGGACATGATTTGGATAGGCACACACCTGTCTATATAAGGTCCCACAGTTGACAGTGCATTTCAGAGCAAACACCAAGCCATGAGGTCGAAGGAATTGTCCGTAGAGCTCCAAGACAGGATTGTGTCGAGGCACAGATCTCGGTAAGGGTACCAAAACATTTCTGAAGCATTGAAGGTCCCCCAAAACACAGCGATTTCCATGATTCTTAAAATGAAGAAGTTTGGAACCACCAAGACTCTTCCTAGAGCTGGCCGCCCGGCCAAACTGACCAATGGGGGAGAAAGGCCTCGGTTCAGGAGATGACAAAGAACCCGATGGTCACTCCGACAGAGCTCCAGAGTTCCTTTGTGGAGATGGGAGAACCTTCCAGAAGGACAACCATCTATTCAGCACTCCACCAATCAGGCCTTTATGGTAGAGTGGCCAGACGGAAGCCATTCCTCAGTAAAAGGCACATGACAGCCTGCTTGGAGTTTGTCAATAGGCAAAGGACTCTCAGACCATGAGAAACAAGATTCTTTGCTCTGATGAAACCAAGATTGAACTCTTTGGCCTGAATGCCAAGCGTCACGCCTGGATAAAACCTGGAACCATCCCTACGGTGAAGCATGGTGGTGACAGCATCATGCTGTGGGGATGTTTTTCAGCAGCAGGGACTGGGAGACTAGTCAGGATCGAGGCAAAGATGGGTGGAGCAAAGCACAGAGAGAAAACCTGATCTAGAGTGCTCAGGACCTCAGACTGGGGCGAAGGTTCACCTTCAAACAGACCCTACGCACACAGCCAAGACAACGCAGGAGTGGCTTCGGGACAAGTCTCTGAATGTCCTTGAGTGGCCAAACCAGAGCCCGGACTTGAACCCGATCGAACATCTCTGGAGAGACCTGAAAATAGCTGTGAAGCAACGCTCCCCATCCAACCTGACAGAGCTTGAGAGGATCTGCAGAGAAGAATGGGGATAACTCCCCAAATACAGGTGTGCCAAGCTTGTAGCATCATACCTAAGAATACTCCAGGCTGTAATCACTGTCAAAGGTGCTTCAACAAAGTACAGAGTAAAGGGTATGAATACTTATGTAAATGTGATTTCTAATTATATATATTTTTTAAATATACATTTTCAAAAAAATCTAAAAACCTGTTTTTGCTTTGTCATTATGGGGTATTGTGTGTAGATTGAGGGGAAAAACAATTGTATCAATTTTAGAATACGACTAGTAACGTGGAATCAATCAAGGAGTCTGAATACTTTTTGAATGCATTGTATGTTAGGAGGTCCATGTGATTTACAGAGGTAGGACACATTTGGTTTACACCTGCTTGTCCTCACAATGGCACCCATGCTGATGGGCATCTCATCGGTGGACTGAGCTGAGCTAGAACAACTCATTTGTCTGCAGCTTCCTCTTCCGTTCTTTCCCAGATTAACTCCTGCTCTGACGGATGCCGTTAATAACCAAACAGCTTTCTCAACACACTCATTCACAAACAAAGAAGCCCATCTGTGAATCATTTCCAGTAAGAACCCACTCTTCCTTGATTCATTCCATGTGTGCATATTTGTTTTAGAATGCATTGATTGGTCACTATTTCAATATGAGTAACATGTTCCTCTGACATTTTTATTGGATTTTCTTCTTACACCTGTTGTAGATTAGAGATGGAAATAGAATTGATTAACAGTGTAACACCACTGTAATTCTGGAGGAAGACCTGGGAGTCACTCTATTGCTGAACACCTGCTCTCCATCTCCAGTTAAAGATGGGTTCATACACCATCAAACTGCATTGTCAGATGCAGGTGCTATTCTAATGAGCAGGAAGAGGAGAGGTAAAGAGACCGACTGACACATTCTGGAGACAGATTTCCATCATGTGGTGAAACGTATGTTCGTGTTTTAATAAAAAGTTACTTTGATCAAAGCTTGCTTCAAGAGATTAGCTTGTAAAATAGTAGTGATGTAAAATAACATTTGTCTTGGTTCCTTTGTCTTCTTCTCTTCCCCAGGTCCTTTGTTTCCGCACAGACAGTTGTATATTCTCAGTACAAGTAAAGATGCCTGAGATTTTTCCATTGACATTCGGAGGAAAGAGAAGGGTCATTCTTGGAAGTGACATTCATTGAAGTGATCAATAATGATGAACACAGTCAGTATTGTAAAAGACTTGCTCAAGCTCAGTGAGGGATGGCACTTGGAATTTTATGAGGATGCTTAGTTTGGTAGATGGATCTCATGCAGTCTTCAAGTGAGTGAGAAGAAACCCTCTTCAATTAGTTGGTTTCTGTGAGCTGCAATCCAATGGGCACAGACGTCATTTCAACTTGTAGTTTTGATTTACATTTGGTTGAGTTGTCAATTAAAGTGAATTCAATGTGAAATCAACAAAACATTTCACTATGTCATTTGATTTAGGTTCAAACTTGGGTGAAAGAAAGATGAAATTCCCTTACATTGATGACTTTTTGCAAATCTAATCAGTTTTCCCATGTTGATTCAATATCATCGCATTGAATTTTAAAAACAAAGTTGATTCAACCGTTTTTGCCCAGTGGGAAGCTTTCCAGCCAAAGCCTAACTGCTACTTTCTCTTAATGGCTTTGCGATATTGTCATTTATTTTCAATACCTTTGAATCCACAATATGCATATATTTTATATACTAAACATTTTCCAGGGATTGTTCCAGCTAAGTAAAGCTAAAGCCAAGAACACCAGAGCACTCTCTTTACCTTTTCCAAATAGCTTTTCCTGTCTTATCTTAAAATGCATAAGTGCAAACTATTTAATTCATTGATACAGGCCTACTGCACTTTCACAGTTAAGCAGCAAATCAGTATAATCCCAATATAGGCAGGGTCTATTAGGTTTCTTGTTGGCTGTTAAAATAATATCTTCACTGTTACAAGAGATTGATGTGAAAGCAAAATACCTACTCTAAATTGAGAAAGGTGGTAAGCTATGGCATTAAACATAACTTATCAGGTTAGTTAAGTTATAACCTGGCCATTTCATTGTTAGTATCACATTAACTCGGGCTCACAAACAATGTTTTTTGTGTTTAAACAATAGAGGGTTATAAATGTAAATCTTGTTTTTTACTATTTGGTGAATGAGAGGTTAGGGCTGGGCTGGGCTGATGGCCTATACTAGGGCTCATGTATACCCATACACACTAAGGGTTTCAAAACGGTTCTTCGGCTGTCCCCATAGGATAACTATTTTTGGTTCCAGGTAGAACCCTTCTGGGTTCCATGTAGAAATCGAATCAAACAAAATTGTATTGGTGACATGCACATATTTAGCAGATGTTATAGCGGGTGTAGCGAAATGCTTGTGTTCCTAGCTCCAACAGTGCAGAAATACACAACAATACTCACAAACCTAAAAGTAAAAGAATGGAATTAAGAAATATAGAAATATTCGGATGAGCAATGTTGGAGTCCAGAGTATAAATACAGTACCGTTCAAAAGTTTGGACACACCTACTCATTCAAGTTTTTTTAAATTAAAACAAATATTTTCTACATTGTAGAAAAGTAGTGAAGACATCAAAACTATGAAATAACACATGGATTCATGTAGTAACCAAAAAATCTAAATATATTTTATATTTGAGATTCTTCAAAGTAGCCACACTTTGCCTTTGCTTTGCACACACTTGGCATTCTCTCAACCAGCTTCATGAGGTAGTCACCTGGAATGAATTTCAATTAACAGGTGTGCCTTGTTAAAAGTTAATTTGTGGATTTTCTTTCCTTAATGCGTTTGAGCCAATCAGTTGTGTCATGACAAGGTATTGCAGGGTTGGTATACAGAAGATAGCCCTATTTGGTAAAAGTCCATATTATGGTAAGAACAGATCAAATAAGCACAGAGAAACAACAGTCCATAATTACTTTAAGACATGAAGGTCAGTCAATCTGGAAAATTTCAAGAACTTTGAACGTTTCTTCAAGTGCAGTCGCAAAAACTATCAAGCGCTATGATGAAACTGGCTCTTATGAGGACCGCCACAGAAAAAGAAGACCCAGAGTTACCTCTGCTGAAGAGGATACGTTCATTAGAGTTAACTGCACCACAGAAATTGTAGCCCAAATAAATACTTCAAATAACAGACACATCTCAATATCAACTGTTCAGAAGAGACTGCGTGAATCAGGCCTTTATGGTCGAATTGCTGCAAAGAAACCACTACTAAAGGACAATAATAAGAATATACTTTTTTTTTTTTTTATTGAATATCCAAAACATACAATATACTTGCAGTGAAGCCACTCAACTACAGCACATCAGTCATCCAACAGACTCCCATTCAGAGCGACACACAGATGCATCCAGGGTCAAAGCCCTACTCAACATGAACCCGAACCCTCCAAGATCCTTCCACAGTCCCCACCCCCAAAAAATGACAATTCATTCCATTCCCCACCCCCAAGAACCCCCCAATGCACCAACAACCACGAAAATGAACTAAAGAGAAAAAAGAAAAAGACTGAAGAAAAACAGCAAACAACAATGCACTTTTGTTTTTAAATACAAAAAAACAAAAGACATCAAGGACAACTAAATTCATAACAGCAATTCCAACTATATATGTTTGAGTGCATGTCTGGCACTATGACGTGTGTGTGTCTGTATATGTGTGTATTTGAATGAGAGTGGGCGTATATGCAAGTGTACAAACACCTGCATGGCATCTGCCTCAGGCAAACCGGCATTAACTGTAAAAACAATGCCCCTCAATGTCATTCAAACTTACTTTTTATTATGTTTAGACTTGCTTGGGCCAAGTAACATGAGCAATGGACATTAAACAGGTGGAAATGTGTCCTTTGGTCGGATGAGTCCAAATTTGAGATTTTTGGTTCCAACCGCCGTGTCTTTGTGAGACGCAGAGTAGGTGAACGGATGGAGGAGGTGTGATGGTGTGGGGGTGCTTTGTTGGTGACACTGTCAGTGATTTAGAATTCAAGGCACACTTAACCAATTAACCACTTAACTACCACAGCATTCTGCAGCAATACACCATCTCATCTGGTTTGCTCTTAGTGGGACTACCATTTGTTTTTCAACAGGACAATAACGCAACACACCTCCAGGCTGTGTAAGGGCTATTTGACCAAGAAGGAGAGTGATGGAGTGCTGCATCAGATGACGTGGCCTCCACAATCACCTGACCTCAACCCAATTGAGATGGTTTGGGATGAGTTGGACCGCAGAGTGAAGGAAAAGCAGCTAACAAGTGCTCAGCATATGTTGGAACTCCTTCAAGACTGTTGGAAAAGCATTCCAGGTGAAGCTGGTTGAGAGAATGCCAAGAGTATGCAATGCTGTCATAAAGGCAAGGGGAGGCTACTTTGAAGAATCTCAAATATAAAATATATTTTGATTTGTTTAACCATTCTTTGGTTACTACATGATTCCATATGTGTTATTTCATAGTTTTGATGTCTTCCTTACCATTTTACAATGTAGAAAATAGTAACAATAAAGAAAAACCCTTGACTGAGTAGGTGTGTCCAAACATTTTACTGGTACTGTATGTGATGGGATGGGATGACTAGACAACATGGACAGTATATGGATAGAATATGCAGTATATCTGTCGAATAGTATATGTATAGCAGAATTGTATTGTCCAGAGACTGAACATTAGCGAGTAATACACTCAGAAGCGATGGAAGTGGTGGATGGTATGAACCCTCTGTGCAAAGGGCTCTACATGGAACCCAAAAGGGTCCTACTTGGAACCAAAAAGTGTTTTTCAAAGGGTTCTCCTATGGGACAGCCAAAGAACCCTTTTAGGTTCTAGATAGCACCTTTTTTCCCTTAACAGTGTAGCAGTGAGAGGCAACATCTGAATCACATTTATAATGGTTGCAGCTCAAGGGAAAAGCCAGACATCCTGTACATTGTCAAAACCCACAGTTTAACTTAATGATTATATTATAACACCAACCAATAATAAAAAGCAGAGAAGTAACATATTTACATAACCTTGTAGCATTTAATAATGTCGTAGCCTGCTGTTTCAGTTGACCAATTAGCCTAGGCCTAGACATCTGAAGTCATCTTTGATCATGTATCACGAACCAAGTCTGAACCAGAACAATGGCAACTGCTTACATTTAGTTATTATTACAGTTTTCCTCAATTACCTAGACACAATTCCTGGAACAACTCACCATTTTCTCAAATCTCCACACACAATTTTAAAAACTCACACCCAATGGTACAAACATCTAACATCTGTGTCCCAATTCAAACTTTGCACTCAGACAACACACAAGCTGTCAAAAACACAGACTACATGATTGTTTGTTACACACTGGATGGATTAATTCAAAACACTGCTACCAAAATGTTTAGAATAGGTTTTCAGAGAAATCATTATGAAGTTTGTAAAATTACAGCACTGACTATCCAGATAACCCTTTCAGGACACCCTGGTGAGAGAAATTCAAAACAGTACTGTAATAAATACCTCTTACATTAGTGGATAAGGGAATACTACTGTAAATGTTGTTTTGGTCAAAAACCTGACCTTTGAAATGTCACACTGACAAAACATGTAAGGAAGACTCCATGCACAGTAAAATACCCAATTTCCCAAAACTTTATTTCCAAATGCAGCAAATGTACAGGTTACTCAGCTTCAGCATCAACATCAAGGTTCTGAACATCTCGTCTCAGGTCTGGGTCAAAAAATTATATCTCATCAACGTCACACATTATGTTTGCTCTTGCCAGGCAGCATGGGAAAAATGCCCTTGTGTGCCTTAGAAAACCCTGGATAGACTCCACAGACACATCATCACAGGCGTCCACCATTGCCTCCAGGAGGTTTTGCTGTGCGTAGGGGTTGCGGTCATACACTCTCCACTGCCATGCTGAGAGAAATTCTTCAATCGGATTCAGAAATGGGGAGTATGCTGACAAAAAAATGAACGGTGAACCTGGGGTGGTCATTGAACCAGGCGCGAACCAGAGCAGCCAGATGGAAACTCACATTATCCCAAATGACAACATATTGGGCTTGCTCTGGTTGCCCTGGCTCCCCTTCCTCTTGAAGAATATTATTGTGCAGCTGATCTAGAAATTGAAGGACTTGTGCCGTGTTGCATGGACCCACTTTGACATGGCGGTGGAGGACGCTACGATTGCTGATGGCTGCACATAGTGTGACGTTGCCTCCCCTCTGGCCAGAAACTTGTATGATGGCACGGTGACCAATGATGTTGCTCCCCCTTTTGCGCCTTTTGGTTAGAAGATGAAGATGTACTCCTGTGGGTCAGCCATGGCATCCAGCTCAAAGATTCTCTACAGAAGTAAAAAAAACTCATTTTACTGTACTACAAATACAGTACTATAGTGTACTACTGTATTGGAATGAAAGATGGTGTACTGCATATACTGTAACACATTACTATACAGCACTGTATTGATATGCTGGAGAGATGGGCATACTCTACATACTGTAAAAATTCTGTACAGTATAGCAATTGCCTGCACATATTGGAATCGTTGCTCCTTAACTCTGTTTGAATTCCTTTCAAAAGGCACACGGTACAGCTGCTTTGTCCTTATGTGGTTCTTCTGAACAATCTGGTCAATGGTGGAAATACTGACGCTGTCAATTCCTTGGAAGACTACCTGGTCTTCAACTGTTTGGGTTTCAATTTCCCTCAAACGGAAGGCATTACTGGAAATCACCATATTCACCAGGGCTCCTGCTCAGCTGTGAGAAGTCTCCGCCTACCTCCAATAGATGGCCGCCTCTCAGTTCTGCAAAAATGAAATTTGTCCATTACTGACCTATGGTCGTCTATTACTGTGGTAAAAACTTCACTGAGAACAAAGTGGAGATTCAGTCTATACGCACTACAACATTACATGTATCACAGTAACAGCAAGGCAAATTATCTGTTTTCGCATGATGAACTAGGGTGGCACGGATTTCATCTGAGATTACTTGTCTTTGTTGTTGTCCTCCTCATCCTCTTCCTCTCTTTTGTCTTGCAACTTCAGCATTGTTAGGATCCATTGTTCCAAAGCACATGGACATGCCTCTAGGCCCTATTTATTGATCCTGCAATTCTGATTGATGTGTTAACAATTTTGAGGCTTAGTGTTTCTCACCTGGAGAAAGCTGTACTCTTTGAGTTTACTTTGTGATGACTTGAGCTAATTATATTTAGAGCATGTGTTTGCTGAATGAATATATAGTGCAATGAATGATTTATTTGGCCACTTTTGTGTAAGGTTTTGCAGAAAGAGTTTTGAATGTTGAAACAAGTAAATAGTGTTGACGGTTATGGGAAATGTGTATGTTTTGGGGAATGACGTATGGGTTTTTGTGCTACAGGAACCAGTTTTTGTGTTTAAGCAATCAAGAAAAACTGTAAGCCCTCACTGTTGGAAAAAAGCAATTCAACAAATGTTTTTAATTGCTAATCACCCTGGATCGGACAGCATTCAGAATAAACGCATAAACAATTAAAGTGGAATCCTTAAACCTGATAACAATACTATTTCTCTGACAAGAAAACGATTCAATCTTTAAGCTAAATAAGAGAACAACAAAACCCATTTGACTACAGCCAGGTGAAGACTGTCACTGCCAATTGTCTGCATGACAGCTTTTGTCAGAGCTTTGGCAAGCTTGTCTACACACTAACATATCATGAACACACTATGACTCTGTTCATATTGAGCAAGATGTTCCCAATCACAACCAAGTCCATTCATCTCCTCCAAACAACATCAACAAACCAAACACACAGACACAATAATGCAAACAACAAGAAAAAGTCACCCTGGGTAGAGAAAGACAAGGAACTGAAGAAATACAGAAACAGTTTCAACCCTCCTCATCACACCTTCAGCCCAATCTGGAGCCCTCTACAGAGCAGCCTGCTTCACAACAGAGAGAGCTTGCTCCTTAGCTCTGGTCTAGGATCCACTTTCTCTCGTCCAATCATAAGCTCAACCACTATTAGCTCAAATCAATGCTTGGGTGCTTTTCTTGATATCTCTATAACCAGCTTCCTTCTTCCTACAGTGCTGACTACACATACATGCCCAATTAGGCTCTGATTACTGTGACATCACCACTCCCTGCTGTTACAACCAACAGCCAATAGTGGTGGTGGACTGAGAAGGTGAGAGGGCTGGGATACTGTGTGTCTGTGTGAATGAGAGAGGGGTGTGTGGTGCATGTGTAGTCAGAGCTTGTATCTCATGCTTGTGGATGTCTTTGTGCCAAGGGGAGGAGACAGAGTAGGGCTTGTGCTCAATTTGTCAGCTTACTGAAACATTGTGCCAGAGCATTTTTCATCATGTAAATGCACTGAGGAGAGAGAGAGGGAGAGAAAGGAAAGGGGAGGTAAGGAGGGCAGCAGAAAAAGACTGCGTCTTAGAGCTGTGAGACAGAAGTGATGGACTCAGCACTCAGAAAGTGACATTCTTCTCCTACCGGGCTACAGAGAGCACACTGACCTCTCACTGTCTCCTGCTTTCTCACTGCCTGTGAGGAATCTACACATTACATCTAAAAACAAATGTGGATTTACTCCATTTAGTCTTTTCAAGTGGAATTTTTCATCTTTGCTCAATGCCTTCAGTACAAAGGACATCTTCCCGTGAAGTGCAGCTGCTGGTTCTATAATGAAGGTGTTTTAATAACAGGCTTCAAACCACAGTCCACTTTTAAGTGACAGAACGGATGCAGGTGACAAAAAACAAGTGATCTAGAGAGAGGACAGCCCCAAACAGCTTTCACACAGACCGGTGATGACTTTCTTCAAGGGGACACTTCAATCAGTGTTGCCAGGACGGCAAGGGAACTGAAGGGATAACAAGCTAGAGTTGACAATTATCTGGTAAGGATTCAGTGGCCTTTGACTTTCACTGCATCTTTCTCGGTATTGAATGTGTACATGCAGTAATCTAGCATGGCTTGCTCATACTTCTGTAAGTGTTGCTAGTGTTGCTCCTAAGTAGAGCCTCAAAGATGAACTTTTCACTGATTGAATTAGCTCACTTGTCTAATCTGTTGATTATCAGTTGATCATTTAGTAACTTTAGTAATTTGTTTGAAATTGACCACTGAGCTGCACAGTGTCAGACAGGCTTTGGCCACTCTGTGTTGAGTTAGCCAGAGATTCCTGCTGACCAGTTCGAAGCTTAGCACCTGGGTAATATCTATATGGAGCTACAAGGAGAGGTCTGTTGTCCGGGGTTAATTCCCCTGTCTGGGTTAACGAAGCAGCTGGATCTGATATAGACTCAGAAGATAGGGGTCAATACAAAGCAGAGAGACTAAAGTCGTGGGCTTTCCAGGGCAAGGGCTTGTTAACTACTGATAAACACTCAGCTTGTCATCCCAGAGGATTCCAAAGGTGTACTCGAACAACAAAGATAGGCTGCTAGTGAATAGTGCCAATAGCAGGAGCCTGGGCTTTTTAATAGGAACATCTATGGGGCATTCATGATTGTAAGCAGAGCCACAAAAAACTATGCCCTCATTTTCTGATATGGTTCACACCAGCAGAAGATGTTTGCTTGAGGATGTTTGATTATTCATAAAAATAAAATATTTCACATCACAAAATTCCAAATTACAACCCAAGAAGCTTGCAGTTGAATTTTAGTCTAAATGAGTTTGCTGTCATTTGTACATGAATAGATATAGATAGATATATTTGATTAAAATGATCCATAGAGTACTGGGTACAGCCTTCCCCTGCGTCAGGATGTTCCACCATGCTGAAGTGGACAGGGAAGAAGAGAGCTGTTCTGTTGAATCTCTGCTTTGTCTCTGCTGCCAGGGCTGTGCTTGGATAAGAGGGCTTGAGGGTGCATTTAGAAATGTTTTCAAACGGTTCCTGAAACCCCCTGCCTGACACCATCAGAGGAAATGTGACAGCCAAAACAACAAACCACACCACACAACAACACACAAGCCAGAAAGAGTCAAATAAAGCAACCCTACTAAATATGGTAAATGATCGTCAGAACTATTATGTGCCGTGGAAAGCCATAACAATGGCGGCTTTCCATCAGCTTCAGACTCAACGCAATCAGACCGAGCAGATAGTTTAGGCTGAGTCTCGGGCTGAGTTGAATTATGTCTACAGTGTTATGTTATGGGCTAACCAGGATTACATGCTTGAGGAAATAATGTGGTCACCTTAGATAAAGTAATAACCCAGATTACCATGTACAAAGTTAACTTGATTCTGATCCAAAACATATTGTACGTCATACAACCAGCACTGTTATGGCTCACTATAATTGTTCCTAATTTGAGCATGTACGGGTGCCTGATTTTGCACAGTGCTCCAGTGCTGTAGTTTGGGAGGTGTTGAATTTATATGCTGTGACTAGTAATAAACTGTGAAGATTGAAGTGCACTTGTATTAGTGGGGGTGGTAGTTGAGATAACAGAGCGTCTGATGTTTGTATGACTTGCTGCGGTGTTGGAGGGCAGGAGGCAGAGCTGACGTATAGGTACAGCAGAGTTGGGGCAGAGAGAAGGGGTCTCTTTCTTTCTCAGTGAATACCAGTGCGTCTGTCTGTAGTGTCTGTTGCAGCTCACTCTAATGAGGTGGCTAAGAATGTGAGGAATGCCACGCTCACTCTGAAATGAGAGGGGCTGGGGCGAGGGACATCAGCCGGGCCTGCCGGTCCGCTCACCTACTAATTACTATGTGCTGAGCATGAACAAAAACACTGGAGCATGCTGCTGCTCACAGCCACACTAAACCACATAAAGCACTACCTGTCACACTATTAGATAAAGTCACTACCGACCTGTGAATTTGACAGACATGCTAACGAGCAAGACAGCCCTACTTAGGAACACTGTTTACCTCAAGGACACTATCATCCATAAAGCTACTGTAGTTATTTGTCTACAGTATCACTGTCCTCTTAAACACCTATCCACTGAGTGTTGACACAGAGATGTTCAGTGTCCTCTGTGGTGTCCTCTGTGGTGTCCTCTGTGGTGTCCTCTATGGTGTCCTCTGTGGTGTCCTCTGTGGTGTCCTCTGTGCCCGACAGTATACGAAGCTACTCAACACCAGTAAATCATACACATTGCTAGGGGCCATGCAGTCAATGGCTGCTCATTTAAACAGAAATGATGTCACGACAATAATAAGGCCAGTCAGTCTGCTGTCTGTGTATAACTATGAAGGAGGAGAGAGCATGAGGCCTGCTGTTGTTGCCTCTGGGGTTCATAACAGGGTGATTTCCTTGGGCAGATGGGAATCTCTCTGGTCCCTGGGAGCCTGAGTCTGGCATGTGGTGTTATCTGAATAAACACACTCCCTCACTACAAGCTCAGACATTTTCCTCCAGCTTTGAGGTGGCTGGGAGACTCCTGGCTAACCACATGGTATTATGGGGCTCCTCTGCAGTCATGAAGTGGCTGGCGCATAACTTCCCTCAAACAGACAGCTCATGTTTCAGAGAGGGAAGCCACAGCAGTACCACAGTAGTCCCAGGCCATTAACAGAGTGGAAACCGTGACTGTTGTATTAAACCTGATTGGTCAATATCAAGTGTTGTTGTCCTCTGTTTCCCTCTGAGGAATTCATTTTATTTTCTGTTTTACATCCCACAAAGAGCTCAGCAGATGTTCTTAATAAGGACTTTGTTTAGAGAATGTAGCTAAATCCAACCTTTACCATCTTCCCTTTGTCAATCAGCACTTGCTGTGATGATGTCATATGGCTTGATTAGTGATTAACTCCATGAAAAGACCCACATACTGTATCGGAGGAGTGTTTCACAGTAAAACAAAACCTAACCATGGCTTCTTTTGAACTTTTACTGGTAGGCAAAAATAGACTCATATATTCATGAGAACAACATATATTGTTGTTGTCTGATGAAAACCTACAAAACAAACTTTTTAGGAAAGTAAAAAAAAGGCATGTTTTTCCATTAAGAACATAGAATTATGAAACTTCAGAAGCTATTTTGAATAAATATTCTTGTTCCTAGAGTAATGAAATGTTTAGAGTACATTGAGGAGAGTTACTGCTTTCAATAAATGTAACAAATTAAAAATTGCCAAATCGGACAGCGACGATATAGAGCTTTAAATGTGTTAGAACATTTACAGCTCAAACAGTTTAAAGTAAGTTAGTATCTGTTTGTCTCTCCCACTCCATGTCTTTATCGCTTTCATACAGTATCTTCAACACTAATTTTCTTCATACCAGCCAGAGATCTCCAAGGGTCTTGATCTTGGACAGTTGCTCTCCGCCTATTCAACCTAATGGGCTGGCCCCATGCCCAGAATAGCAAGGCAAAAACAAAAGTTTTCTCCCCTCTGATTCTGAATGCTGTCTGGACATCTTGCACGTGGTTCTCCTTTGGGTCAGACCTCTAGCAGTAACTACTGAGCAGGTAATGTAGTTACTCTAATACTAAATAGAGTCAACAGAATCAGGCCAGCAGCCATGCGCCTGCCCTGCACCAAGCCTCCCACTCTAGAGGTATGAGATCAGAAAGGCTTGTCCTGACTCTGGGGAGGTGTTGCACAGGGCTCCTCTGTAATCCAATCTGCAGCAGCTTTCAATTAAGGAACCCAAGGGGTGCAGGCCCTTGTTATCCTTACACTGCGGTCACATTCTCCATTGCACTCAGTGGCATCCCCTCCGCTTCCAAAAGCACCACAGTCTCTTCAACTGCTGCCTGGCTATTTTTCTAATAAAAAGGTCCTTTGAAATCTGGAACAAACAGTCAGTGTCTCTTTTTCATGAACTCCTGTGAAAATCTAAGCGTTGCATGTTAAAAGTTAGTTGTTGTGCACTAGTCATACTACTTAAATGCAACCTCTGTCCAGAGATAAACTGTATCAGGTAAGATTGTTATTAGACAACATTCCCTCTACACCGTTTAACAGAGCAATGTAATGGTCCAGAGAAGGTTTAGCTAAGAGTTCAACATTCTTTCCAGGTTAAGTTTAGATTGAAATTCCAATATTCTAAATACATATAGGAAATAATATACAGTATAGACAATGTGTGCTTTATCTTGTGAATGAGCCGCATTACCTGTCTCTTGGTAAACGGTTCAGGCCTGATGCAGTCTGATTAATATCTTAAAAAAGGCGCAGGAATAGCATCAGCTGCTCTGTGTGTCAAACTTTCCATACGCAGTGTGAAACCACTCCTCTTAACAGTGGCAGTCACCCAAGAGAGCCAGAGTAAGGACAGCTAGCTAAACACAGTCACCTGACATCAAGTGAGATAATGGCGCCGGAGGGGATGGCTGCCGTTTTACGGGCTCCTAACCAACTGTGTGTTTTTGTGTGTTTTTTCTGCATTGTTTGTAACTTATTTTGTACATAATGTTGCTGCTACTGTCTCTTATGGCCAAAAAGAGCTTCTGGACATCAGAATAGCGATTACTCACCTCGAACTGGATGTAGATTTTTTCTTAATCAAGTCCGACGCAAAGGATGTACTGCTTCTCCGAGACCAGTCCCAAATCCCTGTCATTCGCGTGAAGAAAAGACGGAAATACAGGGGGCGGAGATCGGGTTGCCTTGTGAGAATTCGTTGGCGAGTGGGTAACCCGCCTCTACCATCCGTTCTATTGGCCAACGTGCAATCACTGGAAAATAAACTGGATGAAATCCACTCGACACTATCCTACCAACGGGACATTTTGCATAGTCAACTTACACACAGCTTTGACACACATACTTATCCCACGAGACATGCCACCAGGGGTCTTTTCATAGTCCCCAAATTCAGAACAAATTCAAGAAAACGTACAGTATTATATAGAGCCCTGATTGCATGGAACTTCCTTCCATCTCATATTGCTCAAATAAACTGCAAACCTGGTTTCAAAAAACAGATAAAGCAACACCTCACGGCACGCCTCTCCCCTATTTGACCTAGATAGTTTGTGTGTATGCATTGATAAGTAGGCTGTGTGTGCCTTTTAAAATATGTAGTTCTGTGCTGTTCTTGTCTAATAATGTTCTGTATTATGTTTCATGTTTTGTGTGGACCCCAGGAAGAGTAGCTGCTGCTTTTGCAACAGCTAATGGGGTTCCAAATACAATACCTAAATTTAAAAACTGTAATATCTTATGTTTCATCGTGTCATGGCTGAACGACGACACAGATAATATTCAGTTGGCTGGGTTATCGGTGCATCGGCAGGACAGAACAACTACATCTGGTAGGACGAAGGGTGGGGGTGTGTATCTATTTGACAACATCAGCTGGTGTGAGAGGTCTAATATTAAGGAGGTCTCGAGGTATTGCTCGCCTGAGGTAGAGTACCTCATGATAAACTGTAGACTATAGTATCTACCAAGAGATTTTCGGTCTATATTTTTCGTAGCCGTCTATTTACCACCACAAACCGATGTTGGCACTAAGACCGCACTCAACGAGCTGTATGAGGCCATAAGAAAACATAAAAATGCTCATCCAGAAGTGGCGCTCCTAGTGGCCGGGGACTTTAATGCAGGCAAACTTAAATCAGTTTTATCTCATTTCTACCAGCATGTCACATGTGCATCCAGAGAGAAAAACAACTCTAGACCACCTTTACTCCACACACAGAGACACATACAAAACTCTCCCTCACCCTCCATTTGGCAAATCTGACCATAATTATATCCTCCCGATTCCTGCTTACAAGCAAAAACTAAAGCAGGAAGTACCACTGACTCGCTCAATACGGAAGTGGTCAGATGAAGCGGATGCTACGCTACAGGACTGTTTTGCTAGCACAGACCAGAATATGTTTCGGTATTCATCCGATGGCATTGAGGAGTATACCACCTCAGTCACCGGCTTCATCAATAAGTGCATTGACGACGTCATCCCACACAGTGACCGTATGTACAGTACATTTCCCAACGAGAAGCCAGGGATTACAGGCAACATCCGCATCGAGTTAAAAGCTAGAGCTGCCGCTTTCAAGGAGTGGGACACTAATCCGGATGATTATAAGAAATCCCGCTATGCCCTCAGACGAACCATCAAACAGGCAAAGTGTCAATACAGGACTAAGATTGAATTCTACTACACCAGCTCTGATGCTCGTCGGATGTGGCAGGGTTTGCAAACAATTACCAACTACAAAGGGAAACCCAGCCGTGAGCTGCCTAGTGACGCATGCCTACCAGATGAGCTAAATGCCTTTTATGCTCGTTTCGAGGCAAGCAACACTGAAGCATGCATGAGAGCGCCAGCTGTTCCGGAAGATTGTGTGATCGTATGGCAATTGCTCGGCATCCGACCGTAAGGCACTACAGAGGGTAGTGCGTACGGCCTTGTACATCACTGGGGCCAAGCTTCCTGCCTTCCAGGACCTATATACTAGGCGTGTCAGAGGAAGGCCCAAAAAAGTGTCAAAGACTCCAGTCACCCAAGTCATAGACTGTTCTCTCTGCTTCTGCACGGCAAGCAGTACCAGAGCGCTAAGTCTAGGTCCAAAAGGCTCCTTAACTTCTATGGGCTAGGTGGGACGCTTGCGTCCCACCTAGTCAACAGCCAGTGGAATCGCACGGCGCGAAATACAAATACCTCAAAAATGCTATAACTTCAATTTCTCAAACATATGACTATGTTACACCATTTTAAAGACAAGACTCTCGTTAATCTAACCACATTGTCCGATTTCAAAAAGGCTTTACAGCAAAGCAAAACATTAGATTATGTCAGGAGAGTACCCTGCCAAAAATAATCACACAGCCATTTTCAAAGCAAGCATATATGTCACAAAAACCAAAACCACAGCTAAATGCAGCACTAACCTTTGATGATCTTCTTCAGATGACACTCCTAGGACATTATGTTATACAATACATGCATGTTTTGTTCAATCAAGTTCATATTTATATCAAAAAACAGTTTTTTACATTAGCATGTGATGTTCAGAACTAGCATACCCACCGCAAACTTCCGGTGGATTTACTAAATTACTCACAAAAAACGTTCACAAAATACATAACAATTCATTTAAGAATTATAGATACAGAACTCCTTTATGCAATCGCGGTGTCAGATTTTAAAATAGCTTTTCGGCGAAAGCACATTTTGCAATATTCTGAGTACATAGCCCGGCCATCACGGCTAGCTAATTTGACACCCACCAAGTTTGGGACAACCTAAACTCAGAATTACTATTAGAAAAATTGGATTACCTTTGCTGTTCTTCGTCAGAATGCACTCCCAGGACTTCTACTTCAACAACAAATGTTGTTTTGGTTCCAAATAATCCATAGTTATATTCAAATAGCTCCGTTTTGTTCGTGCGTTCAGGTCACTATTCGAAGGGTGACGCACGAGCGCATTTCGTGCGTCGAAATATTCCATTACCGTACTTCGAAGCATGTCAAACGCTGTTTAAAATCAATTTTTATGCGATTTTTCTCGTAAAATAGCGATAATATTCCAACCGGGCGACGTTGTATTCATTCAAAGGCTGAAAGAAAAAAATTGAGAATTCTCATGAATGCGCATCTCCAGTGTCACTGTCCCCAGCCTGACCACTCACAAAATCTCCTGCTGTTCTTCGCCCAGAGACAGGAGACATGTCATTCCACTTTCTGGCGCCTTCTGAGAGCCAATGGAAGCCTTAGAAAATGTCACGTTACAGCAGAGATGCTGTATTTTCGATAGAGATGCAACAGAAGGATAACTTCTTTTTAAATTGTCAGACAGGGCACTTCCTGTATGGAATCTTCTTAGGTTTTGGCCTGCCATATGAGTTATGTTATACTCTTAGACACCATTCAAACAGTACAAATACTGCCCCCTAGCCCCAACAGGTTAACAGCTTCTACCCCCAAGCCATAAGACTGATGAATAATTAATCAAATGGCCACCAGGACTATTTACATTGACCCCCCCACTGCTGCTACTCGCTGTTTATTATCTATGCATAGTCACTTTACCCTGACCTACTAGGGCTGGGTGATATGGCCAAAATTTCATATCCCGATAACAATACACATCACGATATAGCACATTTTCTGTAAATTCAATGAATAAATAGTTTATATAAAATGACCACATGTAAAGGCCTATTTATTATTACATTTTGAATTATACTCAACAAATAAAAAGGTACTTACTCATATTTGATTATTTATTTTATTTAGAACCTGTGCAAATGTTCAAATAAGCATGTGACAAAATATAAAATATGAATGTATAAAATCTAAAAAAAGGTAAATAGAAAACACTTCAACTATAGCTGCAAACAAAATAAATATAGGCCTGTTTTGCATGTTATTTTGGCATTAATACGTGTCACATATCAATTTGCATTTAGTACCTTGGCTCAAGTGTTAGCACCAACTCACGAAACCCCCGTTTCTCGACAGTGTATATTGGGGCCATGTCTTTGCAGATGTAAGTTGTAACGGCAGCTGTTATCTCCTTCCAAAAGCCTCTTGCAACGTCTGAGTCGGGGGTTTGTTTTGAGCACTGGACTGTACTTTTTTGGGTCTCATCCGTAGACTCCCTCCGTAATGTTTCACATGATTCTTGCGTAGGTGGTAAAAGAGGTTAGTGGTGTTTGAGCCTGTTGTCGGAACCGGCCTGCGGCATATTTTGCAGTGGACAGTTTTCTGGTCCGTTTCAGACTTTTCATACCCAAACCACGTCCATGCGACCGAAGTTGTCCCTCTTTTAGGTATGAGCTCAGTGTCATGTTCCCTCTCTTCCATGTTTGTTTGTGTTGCAAATGTCCCGTGTGGAAGAACGCGAAGCTTCGTCCAATTGACAAAAAATATTGCCATAATGAGTGTGATTTGCGACACAACAAAATAAACGATAGAGCATAATATGAAATGATAGACATTTTTCTATCGTCATATCGCCCAGCCCAACTACCTACCATTGAAGTCGGAAGTTTACATACACCTTAGCCAAATACATTTAACTTCACTAGGGTAGGGGGCAGCATTCGGAATTCTGAATGAAAAGCATGCCCAAATTAAACTGCCTGGTACTCGGGCTTAGAAGGTAGAATATGCATACCTTCTAAGCCCGAGTATATATATGCATATTATTAGATTTGGATAGAAAACACTCTGAAGTTTCTAACACTGTTTGAATGATGTCTGTGAGTATAACAGAACTCATATGGCAGGCAAAAACCTGAGAAAAATCCAACCAGGAAGTGGGAAATCTGAGACTTGTAATTTTTTTAATTGATTGCCTTTACAGTATACAGTGACTTAGGGTTAATTTTGCACTTCCTAAGGCTTCCGCTAGATGTCAACAGTCTTTAGAACGTTGTTTCAGGCTTCTACAGTTAACAGAGAGCGAACGAGAAGGCTGGGAAGTTGGTGACTCAGAAAATAATATGAGTTCAGTGGCGCGCATTCACGTGAGAGGTAGCTGTGTTCCATTACATTTTTGAAGACATTGGAATCGTCTGGTTGGATTTTTATTGAAGATTTATGTTAAAAATGCCCTAAAGATTGATGATATACATCGTTTCACATGTTTCTACGAACGTAAATAAAACTTTTGACTTTTCGGCATGAAATTTTTGCCACACTTCCTACATTTGGAGTAGCTTACTGAACGCGCTAACAAAAAGGAGGTATTTGGACATAAATTATGGACTTTATCGAACAAATCAACATTTATTGTGGACCTGGGAATCCTGGGAGTGCATTCTGATGAAGATCATCAAAGGTAAATGAATATTTATAATGCTATTTATAATTTTAGATGACTCCAAAATGGCGGGTATCTGTATTGCCTGATGTTGTTTTCTGAGCGCCGTACTCAGATTATTGTAAAGTGTGCTTTACCCGTGAAGCTTTTTTGAAATCTGTCACAGCGGTTGCATTAAGGAGATGTTTATCTATAATTCTTTGAATAACAGTTTAATATTTTATCAACGTTTATGATGAGTATTTCTATAAATTGATGTGCTGATTCACCCGAAGTTTTTGAAGGAAAAAACATTTCTGAACATTACGCACCAATGTAAAATTGGGTTTTTGGATATAAATATGAACTTTATCAAGCAAAACATACATGTATTGTGTAACATGAAGTCCTAGGAGTGCCATCTGATGAAGATCATCACAGGTTAGTGATTAATTTTAGCTGCATTTCTGGTTTTTATGATGCCTCTCCTTGCTTGGAAAATGGCTGTGTGGTTTTTCTTGTCAAGGTGATATGCTAACATAATCTAATGCTATGCTTTCTCCGTAAAGCCTTTTTGAAATCGGACAATGTGGTTGGATTAACGAGAATCTTATCTTTAACATGGGATATAATAGTTCTATGTTTGAGAAATTTTAATTATGAGATTTTTGTCGTTTTCAATTTGGCGCCCTGCTATTTCACTGGCTGTTGAATAGTGTGTCCCGCAGGTGGGACGGTCACATCCCACATACCCATTAAACTCAGTTTAATGGGTAGAAAGAAGTAGAGAGAAGGATTTATTTCAGCTTGTATTTCTTTCATCACATTCCCAGGGAGTCAGAAGTTTACATACACGCAATTAGTATTTGGTAGCTTTGCCTTTAAATTGTTTAACTTGGGTCAAACGTTTCGGGTAGCCTTCCGCAAGCACAATAAATTGGGTGAATTTTGGCCCATTCCTCCTGACAGAGCTGGTGTAACAGAGTCAGGTTTGTAGGCCTCCTTGCTTGCACACGCTTTTTCAGTTCTGCCTACAAATTTTCTATAGGATTGAGGTCAGGACTTTGTGATGGCCACTCCAATACCTTGACTTTGTTGTCTTTAAGCCATTTTGCCACAACTTTAGAAGTATGCTTGGGGTCATTGTCCATTTGGAAGACCCATTTGCGACCAAGCTTTAACTTCCTGACTGATGTCTTGAGATGTTGCTTCAATATATCCACATAATTCTTCTCCCTCATGATGTCATCTATTTTGTGAAGTGCACCAGTCCCTCCTGCAGCAAAGCACCCCCACAACATGATGCTGCCACCCCCGTGCTTCACGGTTGGGATGGTGTTCTTCAGCTTGCAAGCCTCCCACTTTTTCCTCCAAACATAAGATGGTCATTATGGCCAAACAGTTCTATTTTTGTTTCATCAGACTAGAGGACATTTCTCCAAAAAGTATGATCTTTGTCCCCATGTGCAGTTGCAAACCGTAGTCTGGCTTTTTTATGACGATTTTGGAGCAGTGGCATCTTCCTTGCTGAGCTGCCTTTTAGGTTATGTCGATATAGGACTCATTTTAATGTGGATATAGATACTTTCGTACTTGTTTCCTCCAGCATCTTCACAAGGTCCTTTGCTGTTGTTCTGGGAATGATTTGCACTTTTTGCACCAAAGTACGTTCATCTCTAGGAGACAGAACGCGTCTTCTTCCTAAGCGGGATGACGGCTGCGTGGTCCCATGGTGTTTATACTTGCGTACTATTGTTTGTACAGATGAATATGGTACCTTCAGGCGTTTGGAACCAGACTTGTGGAGGTCTACAATTTTTTTTCCAGGGTCTTGGCTGTTTTTTTTTTATTTTCCCATGATGTCAAGCAAAGAGGCACTGAGTTTGAAGGTAGACCTTTAAATACATCCACAGGTACACCTCCAATTGACTCAAATGATGTCGATTAGCCTGTCAGAAGCTTCTAAAGCCATGACATCATTTTCTGGAATTTTCCAAGCTGTTTAAAGGTACAGTCAACTTAGTGTATGTAAACTTCTGACCCACTGGAATTGTGATACAGTGAATTATAAGTGAAATAATCTGTCTGTAAACAATTGTTGGAAAAAATTATTTGAGTCTTGCACAAAGTAGATGTCCTAACCGACTTGCCAAAAGTATAGTTTGTTAACAAGAAATTTGTGGAGTGGTTGAAAAACGTGTTTTAATGACTCCAACCTAAGTGTTGTAAACGTCCGACTTCCAACTGTACATATTACCTCGACTAACCTGTACCCCCTCACATTGACTCGGTACCGGTACCCCCTGTATATAGCCTCAGTATTGTTATTTTATTGTGTTACTTTTTATATTGCTTTTACTTGAGTTTATTTCGTAAATATTTTCTTAACTCTAATTCTTGAACTGCATTATTGGTTAAGGGCTTGTAAGTAAGCATTTCTAAGACAGCCAGAGCCAGCCATGCTCTGTAACCTGTTGTATTTGGCGTATGTGACAAATAAAATTTGATTTGATTAAAACAGACTTAGCAACTAGAGAGATCAGTACTTTACTAGCTAAAATAAATAACATAGCAGGGGTCAAAAGGGTTAGACTAATAACACTCCAACAGCTTCCATTTAACACATCTGATTCTCACCCACTGAATTACAGTTCACAACTCCAAGCTACTGTATAGCAGATTACTTTACTGATAAGTAGAGGTGACTAAATCCGTTCAATTCACACTGAGCAAAATTCACATTTTGTGGTGTCTGGCTGTGTTTTTCATACTCAAACATACATTTTAAGATTCTGCTTTGCCTTTTGTAACACAGTTAACAGTGGTGTAAAGTGCTTAAGTAAGAATACTTTAAAGAACTACTTAAGTAGTTTTTGGGGTATCTGTACTTGACTATTTATATTTTTGACAACTTTTACTTTTACTTCACTACATTCCTAAAGAAAATTATGTACTTTTTACTCCATTCATTTTCCCTGAAATCCAAAAGTACTCATTATATTTTGAATGCTTAGCAAGACAGAAAATGGTCCAATTCGCACACTTATCAAGAGAACATCCCTACTGCTTCTGATCTGGTGGACTCACTAAACACAAATACTTTGTTTGTAAATTATGTCCGAGGGTTGGAGTGTGACCCTGGCTATCTGTGCATTCAAAAAATATAATAATAATTGTGCTGTCTGGTTTGCTTAATATAAGGAATTTTAAATAATTCATACTTTTACTTTTGATACTTAAGTATATTTTAGCAACTAGATTTAATTTCGATACTTACAGTAAGTATATTTAAAATCAAATACTTTTAGACTTTTACTCAAGTAGTATTTTACTGGGTGACTTTCACTTTTACTTGAGCCATTTTCTATTAAGATATCTTTACTTTTACTCAAGTATAAGAATTGAGTACTTTTTCCAGCACTGACAGTTACAGTATACCTTATATAATACAAAGTCACAGCATCCTTCATGGGAAAGGCCTCCTTTTATGGTGGCCTATATTTATTTAGCCCTAACAACCCCCAGTCTGCCCTGGATTCTGGGCTGGGATCTGGAATGAATAGGGGGTCCCAGGACAGAGCATGTCTGCTCCCTGAGCTGTGTGTCTGCCTGGCCCTCTCGTGTAATGGAGACTAGGAAGAAGCCATGCTAAGGGACAGGCTGCCTCTGGTACCAATCAGTGGAGCTGGGAAGCCTCCCATTGATGTCCTGTCCATGTAAGAGTAGACTCCAGCCCTATGGGTCTCCAAAAGGGGCCTTGGTGGACTGAACAGGCAGGCCAGGAAAAAAGTTTCATAATACCCAATCTAAGACAGCCAGAGCCAGCCATGCTCTCACAAACATAGCCTAAACCATCAGCCTGGTGCCTGTTGAGAGACATTATGGCACACCAGCTTGGCCCCTTGATGAAATCTAACCTGGCTCGCAGTTGAGATTTCCACTGTTTGATAATAGTGGGAGGATTAGTGAAACCCACTCAATGATATCACAAGAATAGAATAGGTGATGCCAGATCTGGTTGGAATCAGCATGTCGTTTCTCTCAGCCTGTTCAGACAAGACCCATGGAAAACACACCATGACCAGGGTGACAATACCTGACCAAACAAAACCCTTTCACTGGAGACATGCTAAACCCAAGATGTGAGTATGAGAACTAGTTGAAATAATACGAAGGAAACAGTTTAGGCTTTATAACACATTCATCCATTTATTGAAACAATATACTGTGCAATTAGAGATAATTTGAACAAGATAGCTGACCTGGTTGGTGTGTCACAGTATTTGTGTAATAATTCAGTATTTATACCACAGCAATGACCTCCCTTTCTCACTCCCCATCCCTCCCTGTCTCTCATATCCCTCTTCCTCCTAAGCCTAAGGTGTGTGTGAGTGAGAGCCCTTCCCAGACTGATGGAGCTCCCTGCAGTGGTGCTGCTGTTCCTGATGTATGGTCTGGTGTCTGGAGCCCAGCAGCCCCAGGGCCAGGGGCACCGCCAGGAGAGCAACCCCCAGGCCAGGAGCCAGGGCAGAGCCCCGTCCCAGGAGTTTGAGAGCAGTGAGGATGGCCTGGAGAGAGAGTTCCTGTATTCTGGGCGGAGGAGCAGACGGGCCCTCCCCGACTCCCAGCAGCCTGACGGATGTTCATACACTTTTATCGTTCCCCAGCAGAAGGTGACAGGGGCCATCTGTGTAAACCGCAAGGAGCCGGACGCAGTGCTGGAGAACCGCGTCAACAAGCAGGAGCTGGAGCTGCTGAACGGGGAGCTGCAGAAGCAGAAGAGGCAGATCGAGACGCTGCAGCAGCTAGTGGAGGTGGACGGAGGCATCGTCAATGAGGTCAAGCTGCTGAGGAAGGAGAGCAGGAACATGAACTCCAGGGTGACCCAGCTCTACATGCAGCTGCTTCACGAGATCATCAGGAAGAGGGACAACTCCCTGGAGCTGTCCCAGATGGAGAACCGCATCCTCAACCAGACCTCGGAGATGCAGCAGCTCACTAACCGCTACAAGGACCTGGAGCACAAGTACCAGCACCTGGCCTCTCTGGCCAACAACCAGTCAGTCCTCATCGCCCTGCTGGAGGAGCAGTGCCAGGGTCGGCCGGTCAGCCCCCCTCGCCCAGTCCCTGTACCCCAGCCCAGGCCTCAGCCCCCACCCGCACCATCACCACCCATCAACAACCCTTACCAACCTCCCACCTACCCACGCCTCACCAACCAGATAACCAATGAGATTCAGAGTGACCAGAAGTCTGTGCTGCCTGTCCTTCCTACCATGCCCAGTGGCACAGGCAGCCCTTCTACCACCAACAAACCCTCTGGTGAGTCGCTCTGTTTCATTGAGCAGCCTGCATGCTTATAGTCACCTATTGAAATGAATATTCCTTGATACAGATCTGGTCTGAAGTTGCATTTACAGTGAGCTCGGGCGCAGCGCTTTACCATTCAGTCACTTGAATTGTAAATAAGAATATATTTGTAAACACTTCTACATTCACCTGGATGCTATGATTACGGATAATCCTGAATGAATCGTGATTAATGATGAGTGAGACGCACAAATATTGATATGTGTGCGTCTGTAACTTTCTCACTCATCAGTATTCACGATTCATTCAGGATTATCCGTAATCATAGTAGCATCCAGATGAATGTAGAAGTGTTTAAAAATATATTATATTCTTACTCACAATAAAAGTGACTCCAAAATGGCGATACATTATTTACCATTCATTTCCATTGGGCACAAAATAATCTGAAACACAACCAAAACAAACAGCAAAGGCATCCAACAAATTTGGAGAGTCACAAGCTTGATGTAGTCATTGCGTGCTAGGAAAACGGGACCAAATACTTAACTTTTTACTACTTAATGCACATATAAGTGAATTACTTTTGGAGCTCACTGTATATGAGGAATCAAGCTGAAAAAGAGAAGCTGGCCTGTTCTATGAGCCATCCCCAGACTAATGTCAGACAGTCTGAAACAGAGGGTTGTGTGTGAGACTAGTTTGGTCTTTCTAAATCATTCATCACCAGACAACAGCAGCTATCTATTCTTTATCCATTCTTCTCACTATTGTCTATAGGAATGATAAGTCTCAAACATTCCCTGAGAAAAGGCCTCTAGGGAAGAACAGAGCTGATGTTGTTTAAAAGCCATTGCGATGCATATCATCTAATGGGCTTGATACTACAGTCAGCTGATGACAATCCGCAAAGCATCTTAAAACACATATTTTGTATGCTCATGGATGGTTGGACTGGAGCCCTCTGGTATTGAGGCCACTGAAAGTGGAGCTGTCTAAAACCATCCTCATTGATTTAGTACATTTAGAAGCTTAAGTTACTGGATGATTACTTGGCAACTTAGTGAACTGTGTAGTTGACTGAATACAACAGAGATGTGGATGAGGCTGACTGTCACGCTCGGTAACTGTGTGTGTGGCGAGTTAACGATAGTCTTGAACTAATAATAGAAGTACATTAATCAGAGTGGTCTTCGAACAAAACATGCCTAATAGCTACAGTATATCATGCTCTTGTGATTTCTCCTCTTTTTCAAGTCTCATCCCTTTCACAAACCTTGCAGTATTTATTATCCAGCTAGTATTTAACTGTTAACAGTGAGGTGTTAGTTCGTATGCCTGTGCCAGTGACTATTGCTGTTGGATGGGAGTGCTGAGCCACAGGCAGACATGTGTCTCAGCAGAAACAGACACCAGATGACGGGGAGTTTAGAGACAGGCTCTGTGTGGTCTCAACTCACCATGGGCTACAAGCCCACTGCCGAGGGGGCAATGCCAGCTTACACTGCATTTCATGGTCAATCTAACTCTGACCATGGTAAGAATAGTGTTCCAGTTATGAGGGGAAACCCCGCCACAGACTAGCAGCAGGAATTGGCCAGAGGATGTATGGGACTCTAGGGAGAGCTCTCAGTCATCTCAAAGTGATTTGATTAGTATTTTCTTGTTAACAGATGCTTCCACTAGATACCATGTCATTTGAACAAAGTAGGTCACATTGGCTTACGCTATACAGTATTTCCCTCGACACTGTGTCACTGTGTGCTTTCCTGACTGATGTGTAGACACTGTGCTCTGTACTCCGCTAAATAGTTCACAAAATAGCTACCCGCACAATCTGCCTTGAACCTTTTTGCACGAACTATTTTTGACTCGATGTGCACACACTGGACTATACACAGACTCACACATACTTACACTGACACTTCAACACATACACACTCACTCACTCACACATAACACGTACACACAGGCACACATTCGCCCACACACATACTTCTACACTTCCACACTCATCACATACGCTGCTGCTACTGTTTATTATCTATCCTATTGCCTAGTCACTTTACCCCTGCCTAAATGTACATATACTACATGACCATAAGTATGTGGACATCTGCTCATCGAACATCTCATTCCAAAATCATGGGCATTAATATGGAATTGGTCCCCTCTTTGCTGCTATAACAGCCTCCACTCTTCTGGGAAGGCTTTCCACTAGATGTTGGAACATTGCTGCAGGGACTTGCTTCCATTCAGCCACAAGCATTAGTGAGGTCGGACACTGATGTTGGGCAATTAGGCCTGGCTTGCAGTCGGCATTCCAATTCATCACAAAGGTGTACGATGGGGTTAAGGTCAGGGCTCTGTGCAGGCCAGTCAAGTTCTTCCACACCGATCTCAACATTTCTGTATGGACATCGCTTTGTGCATGGGAGCATTGTCATGCTGAAACAGGAAAGGGCCTTCCCCAAACTGTTGCCACAAAGTTGAAAGCACAGAGTCATCTAGAATGTCATTGTATGCTGTAGCGTTAAGATTTCACTTCACTGGAACTAAGTTGCCTCGCCCGAACCATGAAAAACAGCATTTCCACTGCTCCAGAGTCCAAAAGTGGTGAAATTTACACCACTCCAGCCAACGCTTGGCATTGCGCATGGTGATCTTAGGCTTGTATGCGGCTGCTTGGCTATGGAAACCCATTTCATGAAGCTCCCGACAAAAAAATGTTGCGCTGACGTTGCTTCCAGAGGCAGTTTGGAACTCGGTAATGAGTGTTGCAACCGAGGACAGACGATTTTTACACTCTAATAGCTTCAACACGTCGAAGCCACCCTACCTGACACCCTAGACCCACTCCAATTTGCTTACCGCCCCAATAGGTCCACAGACGACGCAATTGCCATCACACTGCACACTGCCCAGAGGAATACCTATGTAAGAATGCTCTTCATTGATTACAGCTCAGCATTTAACACCATAGTACCATCCAAACTCGTCATTAAGCTCGAGACCCTGGGTCTCAACCCCGCCCTGTGCAACTGGGTCCTGGACTTCCTGACGGGCCGCCCCCAGGTGGTGAGGGTAGGTAACAACATCTCCACCCCGCTGATCCTCAACACTGGGTCCCCACAAGGGTGCGTTCTCAGCCCTCTCCTGTACTCCCTGTTCACCCACGACTGCGTGGCCATGCACGCCTCCAACTCAATCATCAAGTTTGCAGACGACACTACAGTGGTAGGCTTGATTACCAACAACGACGAGATGGCCTACAGGGAGGAGGTGAGGGCCCTCGGAGTGTGGTGTCAGGAAAATAACCTCACACTCAATGTCAACAAAACAAAGGAGATGATCGTGGACTTCAGGAAGCAGCAGAGGGAGCAGCCCCCTATCTACATTGATGGGACAGTAGTGGAGAGGGTGGAAAGTTTTAAGTTCCTCGGCGTACACATCATGGACAAACTGAAATGGTCCACCCACACAGACAGCGTGGTGAAGAAGGCGCAGCAGAATCTGGGAAATTCAGCTTGTCACCAAAAACACTCACAAACTTTTACAGATGCACAATCAAGAGCATGCTGTCGGGCTGTATCACCGCCTGGTATGGCAGCTGCTCCACCCATAACCGTAAGGCTCTCCAGAGGGTAGTGATGTCTGCACAACGCATCACCGGGTGCAAACTACCTGCCCTCCAGGACACCTACACCACCCGATGTCACAGGAAGGCCAAAAAGATCATCAAGGACAACAGCCACCCGAGCCACTGCCTGTTCACCCCGCTATCATCCAGAAGGCGAGGTCAGTACAGGTGCATCAAAGCAGGGACCGAGAGACTGAAAATTAGCTTCTATCTCAAGGCCATCAGACTGTTAAACAGCCATCACTAACATTGAGTGGCTGCTGCCAACATACTGACTCAACTCTAGCCACTTTAATAATGGAAAAATGTATGTAATCAATTTATCACTAGCCACTTTATATAATGCTTACATACCCTACATTACTCATCTCATATGTATATACTGTACGCTATACCATCTACTGCATCTTGCCATCTTGATGTAATTAAATGTATCACTAGCCACTTTATATAATGTTTTCATACCCTACATTACTCATCTCATATGTATATACTGTACTCTATACCATCTACTGCATCTTGCCTATGCCATTCGGGCATCACTCATATATTTTTATGTACATATTCATATTCATTCCTTTACACTTGTGTGTATAAGGTAGTTGTTGTGAATTGTTAGGTTATATTACTTGTTAGATATTACTGCATGGTCGGAACTAGAAGCACAAGCATTTCGCTACACTCGCATTAACATCTGCTAACCATGTGTATGTGACAAATAGATTTGATTTGAACACTCCGCGGATCCGTTCTGTGAGCTTGCTTGTGTGGCCTACTACTTCGCGGCTGAGCCATTGTTGCTCCTAGACGTTTCCACTTCACAATAACAGCACTTACAGTTGACCGGTGCAGCTCTAGCAGGGCAGAAATTTGACGAACTGACTTGTTGGAAAGGTGGCATCTTATGACGGTGTCACGTTGAAAGTCACTGAGCTCTTCAGTAAAGCCATTCTCCTGCCTATGTTTATCTATGGAGATTGCATGGCTGTGTGCTCAATTTCTACACCGGTCAGCAATGGGTGTGGCTGAAATGTTATTTTATTTTTATTCTGCATTGTTGGGAAGGGCCCATAAGTAAGCATTTCACTGTTAATCTACACCTGCTGTTTACGAAGCATGTGACAATTACAATCTTATTTTATTTGATTGATTTGAAGGGAGGCAAGCAATTTCCTGTCAGGGCCAACTGCAACTCACACCCTAAAGTTTATACAAACTCACCACACAAATAGAGAGTTCTGTAGAATGCAGAAAGGGAGGGAGAGAGAGAGAGGTGTGGTGGAGGGAGAGAGAAAGAGAGAGTGGTAGAGGGGGAGAGAGGTGTGGTGGAGGGGGAGAGAGAGAGAATGGTGGAGGGAGAGAGAGCGAGAGCGAGAGAGGGAGAGAGAGAGGTGTGGAGGAGGGAGAGAGAGAGAGAGGTATGGTAGAGAGAGAGAGAGAGGTGTGGTAGAGGGATAGAGGAAGAGCGAGAGAGAGGGTTGTGGTGAAGGGATAGAGGGAGAGAGAGAGAGAGAGTAAGGAAGGGGGAGGTTGAAAAGACAGAGGAAATGTGTGTTGTAATTTATTCCAGCCCCCAGGCTTGTATCAATCAAATGTTCTGCCACAGTGGCAGGGTTTATCAGTAGTGCAGTCCTCTGGCTTATGTCTGAACAACACAGATCTTTCTGGAGAGGAGGTGGCTGGCTAATGGATTACTTCTCACATGCCATTTTAGCAAAAGCTATTTTATAGAAGTGACTATAGCCGTTTTAGCCTATCAGTTTACAATGTGAACCTTTGTTCATATGCCTCTGTGACACTGTGCGACACCTGGTTGACAGTCCTGCTTGGAATTAACTCCATGTTTTCCTCCTTTATATTCTAATACAGCCAGGCTGTCAGTGTGGTCGCTTTATGAAAGCCTGACATCTCCCTGTCTGGTCTTCCTCTCTCTCCATCACCCCTCTCTCACATGCTGCCTTTTCCTCACATTGCTCTCTCTCTACCCTGGCTGGATGTAGACCAGCCGCTTCTGCCTCTGTGTGGATACCTCTCTTCCTCCTGTTTCTGTACAAATGTCCATCGTGTTCTAAACAGGGTCATTTGGCGAATCACATCAGTGTAAACTCTTGAATAGGTTAACACTTTCACATCCAATTAAGTGGAGTCAGGAGCCCTATAGAAGACTGTTTCCATGTATGCGTACTAGAGATCTTCTGAGGGGGAGAGTAATGGCTAACAGGCAATACGCCAATTCCTGTTTTTACAGATATGAACCAGAACACCAAGACAAACGAATAAACCAAACACAAGCAGAATTTAACATAAACTTCATTCCTCGTTAAATCATATACTGCAGAGCAATATAAAACACATCCTGCTTTGGTTTCTGTCAGGGCATCCATCTTAGCATTTGGGTCTGTTATACACTGAGTATACAAAACATTAAGAACACCTGCTCTTTCCATGACAGACTGACCAGGTAAATCCAGGTGAAAGCTATCATTCCTTATTGATGTCACTTGTTAAATCCACTTCAATCAGTGTATATGAAGGGGAGGAAATAGGGTAAAGAAGGATTCCCCCCTACTTACACTCAACATCCTTTACCCAAACACCTTTATTTAATTACTCCCACCCTCACCCTCCAACCCCTACCAGAAGATATGTGTACTTCTCTGAGTGAGAAATGGCGCTTGCATCTAGCATATAGACAGCTGTATGTCACATTGTGTGGTTGTGAGTGGCATGTAGTGCCATGCTGTGTCCTGGTGAGAGGCTTCATTTCAAAGCCACACCACCCACGTAAACGCACAAGCATTTTGATGAAGGAGACCACTGTCTCAGCAGAGTTTCCATGGCTGATATCTGAGGTTAGATTACCAGAGAATGGCCAAACTAGAGCCCACTGCTAAGAGCACATGCTATATGAAAACCCTACAGTTCAGATGGAATGTCTCCAATCTGCATAATAGCGCAACAGCTGTCAGGGTCAGTATAGTACAGGATATGGTTTTACCTCCACCGGGGTGGGTCAAAAACTCCCACTGACAATAACAACATGGGAAACATGCATGCTAAATGGATGAAATCAAGGAGAGGCACCTACAGGGAGTACTGTCTATAGTTTGTTCCATTTTTCTCAGAGGTTTACTATGATAGTTGCTACATCCTAAGTGGGTTTAGGAAGACATCAAATATGAGATTTTTTAACTCTATTTCAATGAAAGATAATTTTCTTAAAGCCAAATGTCATTCATCACCAAGGGATCTTTAGAGTACCTGCTGATCCATCTGCTACTGTTGCATCATTCAGCAATCAGGTCTCCCTTTAGCCATATGCCAATGTTGCTCTTGGCTGCACTGCCTGCAGCCATTTCGCTTGTGAGAGCAGCAGCCAAAGTCAATGCTGGCCTTAACTGAGAGCTTTTCCTACTGAAAGATGCTAGTAGCAGCATTACAGATGTAGGATATTAATTTGAGCCACTTTGCTAGAGCAGGAAAATAATCCTTCAGCAAATGGAAATGTGAATTATTATGTGGATTATAATTAATGGACATTTTTGTAGATATTGATACATTTTTCGTAAGTGGAAATCAAGTCTGACATTTCAAAGTGGAAATGACAAACTTTAGAAGCCCTTTTAAAGCTCAAATACACTTAAAGTTTTTCCATTCCTGCAACAGGGTGATCAAATGAAGATCCTGCATCTGTAACAGTAGATCATGCTGTGGTCAATTAGGCTACACAGCCTCTGTCTCTAATACTGTGATAGTCACACAATAATACAGTTGTATTCATTATGAAAATATGAAGACTAAAGAAGCGAGTGACTCATATTATAGAAAAATATATCATTTGGCAACCTCCATTGACTCCACCATGGTTTCTGTCTCCTGTCCTGTCCCATACAGGGCCATGGAAGGACTGCCTGCAGGCCCTGGAGGATGGCCACACGGCTAGTGGCATGTACCTAGTGAAGCCAGAGAATGCCAACAGACTGATGCAGGTGTGGTGTGACCAGAGACATGACCCTGGTGGCTGGACTGTCATCCAGAGGAGGCTGGACGGATCAGTCAACTTCTTCAGGAACTGGGAGACTTACAAGGTAGGTAAACAACTCCACACTACGGCAAACTAATTTAGTAAAGAGGGAGGCAGGTTCAATGTAGTGTCTGTATGTCGTGGCTGAGTGAAACAGGTGCCATGTCTGTTGTGTCTGACGTTATACAGATCTGTACTAATAATGAAATGTAATTGTTGAGGTTTGAGGAGAATGGTCCCCTGCACTGCCTGCTCTGCTGTGGGTTCTGCACCTGTCAGTCCCACCACTGGCCTATGACTCATAACACCCGCCAACATGAGTTGGGTCTTTGTGAAATGAGTCCACATAGGACGCATACAGCCTTAATGAGAAACGTGTAGACGAGAGGCTGCCATACTGGAAATAAATGCCACAATAAAAAAACAGCCCACTGTAAAATGATTCATGGTCCATAAAAATTATTTATATTTACGTCATGGCAATGGTTTATGATGAGGAAAAAGACATTGATGAATTCAGGCATTTACACAACTTTACACAGGCATTTATGAGGACAGCGTGAAAAACTAAGGGATGACTATTGCCAGTGTTTTTCCTGAGCCAGTAAAAGGATCTAAAGCACTAGAAAAGGGTGAAGCAATTGAAGGGTGAACATCAGAGGGCAGACAATTTGCAAGGGTCTTGTTTAAATCTTTGCCAGAGAACTATCCAATACTTTACAATACACCTTAAAACAAATGGGAATGAAATGTGTACAATAGCCAGATCATCCCATGAAACAAAGCATCTACAATGTAATGTAAGCCATATTACATCCTATGACAGATAGCACAGAGCTGAAGCAGAACAGTCCAGACCAGCACACATCTTGTAACAAGCTCACAGATCTCCCACTCTTCTACACAGGCCATCAATACGTTTTTGATAAATGAAAGATAGTGAAGAATTAAACACTGAATACCGGGCTGGCTATGGTGTAGTTGGTTCAGGGGCCATTTGCTGTTACTTTGAGTAGAGTAGTGCCTCTGATTTTATTTAACTACAAACATATTTAAAAAAGAGTAGAGCGTCTGAATTATCCCCCAGACCTCCAGATCAACTGCTTACAGCTGACGGGACTTGTGTAAAGCCCATCATGTTGACTGTGTTGTATGTATCTTTTCCCCTCATAGCAAGGCTTTGGAAACATAGATGGAGAGTATTGGCTGGGCCTGGAGAATATCTACTGGCTGACCAACCAGGGGAACTACAAGCTGCTGGTGACTCTGGAGGACTGGTCTGGTAGGAAGGTGTTTGCAGAGTACGCCAGCTTCAGGCTGGAGCCTGAGGCAGACTTCTACAAACTCAGGGTGGGCCGCTACCATGGCAACGCCGGAGACTCCCTCACCTGGCACAACGGCAAACAGTTCACTACGCTGGACAGAGACCATGATGTGTATACAGGTAATGTCAAGATCATACAGTTGCATACACTCTCCCTATAAGAACAGAAATGTGAGATAAAAGCTTCAGTGTTCTGACAATTTGCCAAATTAACTGACATTTCACCTAGTGCATAGGCCGACAATAGATTTCGATTGAGATTCAACAATGATGTCTAACTAATATTTGCTTCAACCCAGGTAACTGTGCCCACTACCAGAAGGGAGGCTGGTGGTACAATGCATGTGCCCATTCTAACCTCAATGGAGTATGGTACAGAGGAGGACACTACCGCAGTCGCTACCAAGATGGAGTCTACTGGGCTGAATTCAGAGGAGGGGCCTACTCCCTGAAGAAAGTATCTATGATGATAAGACCGAACCCAAACACCTTTCATTAAGTATCCATGGCAAAACTATTTCCTTTCCACGAACTTAAATTCAAACAGCTCTTGAACTCTGATACAATGGAACCTCACACAACCAGATCAAGAGGACGATGACATAGAAAGTGCAATATCTAAGCCTTGGAGAAGCAATAAAGGAGAAGCAGGGTGCATCATGTTGCTTCAAAGTCCCTTAGTTTTTTTTTAAGTGTTTGCCCAGATACAATGCGTTTTCTAGTGAACAAATTAACAACAGCTTTTCAGCACGCTTATAGGGAAAAGCATTCAACATGTATGGCAGTTACACAAATGATTGATGATTGGCTGAGAGAAATTGATAATAAAAAGATTGTGGGAGCTGTTTTGTTAGACTTCAGTGCAGCTTTTGACATTATCGATCATCATCTGCTGCTGGAAAAACATACACCACCGTTCAAAAGTTTGGTGTCACTTAGAAATGTCCTTATTTTCCATGAAAACATACATGAAATGAGTTGCAAAATGAATAGGAAATATAGTCAAGACGTTGACAAGGTTATAAATCATGATTTTTAATTCAAATAATAATTGTGTCAAAGAATCCTCAATTTGCAGCAATTACAGCCTTACAGACCTTTGGCATTCTAGTTGTCAATTTGATGAGGTAATCTGAAGAGATTTCACCCAATGCTTCCTGAAGCACCTCCCACAAGTTGGATTGGCTTGATGGGCACTTTTACATACCATATGGTCAAGCTGCTCCCACAACAGCGCAATAGGGTTGAGATCTGTTGACAGTGCTGGCCACTCCATTATAGACAGAATACCAGCAGACCTCTTCTTCCCTAAATAGTCCTTGCATGGTTTGGAGCTGTGCTTTGGGTTATTGTCCTGTTTTAGGAGGAAATTGGCTCTAATTAAGCACCGTCCACAGGGTATGGCGTTGCAAAATGGAGTGATAGCCTTCCTTCTTCATCATCCCTTTTACCCTGTACAAATCTCCCACTTTACCACCACCAAAGCACCCCCAGACCATCACATTGCCTCCACCATGATGACAGATGGCGTCAAGCACTCCTCCAGCATCTAATCATTTTTTCTGCGTCTCACGAATGTTCTTCCTTGTGATCCGAACACCTCAAACTTAGACTTGCCTGTCCATAACACTTTTTTCCAATCTTCCTCTGTGCAGTGTCTGTGTTCTTTTGCCCATCTAATTATTTTATTTTTATTGGCCAGTCTGAGATATGGCTTTTTCTTTGCAACTCTGCCTAGAAGGCCAGCATCCCGGAGTCGCCTCTTCACTGTTGACGTTGAGACTGGTGTTTTGAAGGAACTGTTTAATGAAGCTGCCAGCTGAGGACTTGTGAGGCATCTGTTTCTCAAACTAGATACTCTAATGTACTTGTCCTCTTGCTCAGTTGTGAACCGGGGCCTCCCACTTCACTTTCTATTCTGGTTAGAGCCAGTTTGCACTGTTCTGTGAAGGGAATAGTACACAGCGTTGTATGAGATCTTCAGTTTCTTGGCAATTTCTCACATGGAACAGCCTTAATTTCTCAGAACAACAATAGACTGATGTCTTTCAGAAGAAAGTTCTTTGTTTTTGGCCATTTTGAGCCTGTACTCAAACCCACAAATGCTGATGCTCCAGATACTCAACTAGTCTAAAGAAGGCCAGTTTTATTGCTTCTTTAATCACAACAGTTTTCAGCTGTTTTCTAATGATCAATTAGACTTTTAAAATGATAAACCTGGATTAGCTAACACAACGTGTCATTGGAACAGAGGAGTGATGGTTGCTGATAATGGGCCTCTGTACGCCGTTGTAGATATTCCATAAAAAATCTGTCGTTTCCAGTTACAATAGTCATTTACAACATTAACAATGTCTACACTGTATTTCTGATCAATAATTTGATGTTATTTTAATGGACCAAAAATGTGCTTTTCTTTCAAAAACAAGGACATTTCTAAGTGACCCCAAACTTTTGAACGGTAGTGTATGTGTTATGGCTTTACATCCCCTGGTATATTGTGGATCAAGAGTTACCTGCCTAACAGAACACAGAGGGTGTTCTTTAATGGTAACTTATCCAACATAATCCAGGTATAGTCAGGCATTCCCCAGGGCAGCTATCTAGGCCCCTTACTTTTTTCAATCTTTACTAATGACCTGCCGCTGGCTCTGAGTAAAGCCTGTGTTTCAATGTATGCTGATGACTCAACACTATACACTTCAACTACTACAGCAAGTGAAATAACTTAAAGAGCTGCAGTCAGTTTCAGAATGGGTGGCAAGAAATAAGTTAGTCCTGAATATTTCAAAAACTAAAAGCATTGTATTTGGGACAAATCATTCACTGTACCCTAAGACTCAACTAAATATTGTAATGAATAATGTGCAAATTAAGCAAGTTGAGGAGACTAAACTGCTTGGAGTGATCCTGGATTGTAAACTATCATGGTCAAAACATATTGATGCAACAGTAGCTAAGATGGGGTGAAGTCTGTCCATAATAAAATGCTGTTCTGCCTTGTTAACAACGTTATTGACAAGGCAGGTCCTACAGGCCCTAGTTTTGTCGGACCTGCACTACTGTCCAGTCGTGTGGTCAGGTGCCACGCGACTGGACAGAACAGGCCCAGAACAGGACAGCACGGCTGGCACTTAAATGTACACGGGCAGCTAACATTAATATGTCAATCTCTCCTGGCTCAAAATATAGGAGATTGACTTTATCACTGCTTGTATTTGTGAGACGTATTTACATGTTGAATGCACCGACACCCATGCATACCCCACAAGACATGCCACCAGAGGTCTCTTCACAGTCCCCAAGTCTAGAACAGACTATAGGAGGCACACATTACTACATAGAACTCTATTCAACATCAAGTAACTCATGCAAGCAGTTAAATCAGATTGAAAACCCCCAGATAAAAACACACCTTATGGAACAGCAGGGACTGTGAAGAGGCACACACACAGGCACACACACACACGATAACGTACGCACTATACACACACGTACACATGGATTTTATGTTGGAGATATGTGGTAGTAGAGTAGTGGCCTGGCGACACACACTTAATGTGTTGTGAAATCTGTTGTGAAATGTAATATTATGTTTTTAATTGTATATAACTGCCTTAATTTTGCTGGACCCCAGGAAGAGTAGCTGCTGCTAATGGGGATCCATAATAAAAACAAATGTTGCTCCAAAGACAAACATATGCACTAGCACAGCTGTATGCTTGCTTCTCTCCCTTCAAATTCTATTCAAATGTGTCTGTTAGCTTTACACTGAGTAAGGTGTACTGCTACCTTAGAACTGATGGAACGGTGTGATTAATTTGGGATAAAACAAAGATAAAAAGAACATGAGGAGAGAGTACGTCAGTTCACTTTACTTACACTAAGTAGCTTGGGATTGCAATCTTATATTGAAGTCCGTATGTATTATAATGCAATAAATATTTTTTGTAGAATGAAGATGACACAGGACATTATATCCAGTGACTAGCCTTATTTTGTTTAAAGCAAGCTCTTCAAGTGAGTCATTTATAGGAAACAATAATCACATTTCTTGGTACAGGTACTCTTATTGTGTATACCTTCAATTCATTCGCCATTAGCCATCTTTGTTAAGATATACAATCTAATGTCTACCACGGATGTTAAAGGAGGCACAGATACAATAGTCTGGTACTGTCAACAATCATCACCTGCTATCTGTATTACAAACTCACAGTAAACAATGATGTATATCATTCAACTATACATAATGCTTGTGTGGCACAGTAGTCCAAGGTACAGGGTCCAGTAAAACCGAAGTACAGTCGTGGCCAAAAGATTTGAGAATGACACAAATATTAATTTTCACAAAGTCTGCTGCCTCAGTTTGTATGATGGCAATTTGCATATACTCCAGAATGTTATGAAGAGTGATCAGATGAATTGCAATTAATTGCAAAGTCCCTCTTTGCCATGCAAATGAACTGAATCCCCCAAAAACTTTTCCACTGCATTTCAGCCCTGCCACAAAAGGACCAGCTGACATCATGTCAGTGATTCTCTCGTTAACACAGGTGTGAGTGTTGACGAGGACAAGGCTGGAGATCACTCTGTCATGCTGATTGAGTTTGAATAACAGACTGGAAGCTTCAAAAGGAGGGTGGTGCTTGCAATCATTGTTCTTCCTCTGTCAAACATGGTTACCTGCAAGGTAACATGTGCCGTAATCATTGCTTTGCACAAAAAGGGCTTCACAAGCAAGGAAATTGCTGCCAAGTAAGATTGCACCTAAATCAACCATATATCGGATCATCAAGAACTTCAAGGAGAGCGGTTCAATTGTTGCGAAGAAGGCTTCAGGGCGCCCAAGATGGTCCATCAAGCGCCAGGACCGTCTCCTAAAGTTGATTCAGCTGCGGATCGGAGCACCACCAGTACAGAGCTTGCTCAGGAATGGCAGCAGACAGGTGTGAGTGCATCTGCACGCACAGTGAGATGAAGACTTTTGGAGGATGGCCTGGTGTCAAGAAGGGCAGCAAAGAAGCCACTTCTCTCCAGGAAATACATAAGGGACAGACTGATATTCTGCAAAAGGTACAGGGATTGGACTGCTGAGGACTGGGGTAAAGTCATTTTCTCTGATGAATCCCCTTTCAGATTGTTTGGGGCATCCGGAAAAAAGCTTGTCCGGAGAATACAAGGTGAGCGCTACCATCAGTCCTGCGTCATGCCAACAGTAAAGCATCCTGAGACCATTCATGTGTGGGGTTGCTTCTCAGCCAAGGGAGTGGGCTCACTCACAATTTTGCCAAAGAACACAGCCATGAATAAAGAATGGTACCAACACATCCCCCGAGAGCAACTTCTCCCAACCATCCAAGAACAGTTTGGTGACGAATAATGTCTTTTCCAGCATGATGGAGAACCTTGCCATAAGGCAAAAGTGATAACTAAGTGGCTCGGGGAACAAAACATAGATATTTTGGGTCCATGGCCAGGAAACTCCCCAGACCTTAATCCCATTGAGAACTTGTGGTCAATCCTCAAGAGGCGGGTGGACAAACAAAATCCCACAAATTCTGACAAACTCCAAGCATTGATTATGCAAGAATGGGCTGCCATCAGTCAGGATGTGGCCCAGAAGTTAATTGACAGCATGCCAGGGCGGATTGCAGAGGTCTTGAAAAAGAAGGGTCAACACTGCAAATATTGACTCTTTGCATCAACTTCATGTAATTGTCAATAAAAGCCTTTGACACTTATGAAATGGTTGTAATTATACTTCTGACAAAAATATCTAAAGACACTGAAGCAGCAAACTTTGTGAAAATGAATATTTGTGTCATTCTCAAAACTTTTGGCCACGACTATACAATGACAACTGACTTGATCATAAGTCTAGATGGTAGAGTGATATTTTATCAAATATAAAGGTTACATGCAGCTGTCATATTTCAATATTGCTTTCTGACATGAAAACTCAATTTTGCTTGCAACCAAGGAACAATGTATGTACTGTATAAATGTATTGTTGGTGTAAAATGACTCAACACATTTTGTCTGTACATAAAATATATTTGTAATATAATGTAACAAAGCTAACATGTATCAATATACAGTTGCAATAAACGATGTGCAGCTTCTTTGCTTTTCTTTATGAGTTCTTGCTTTATGTACAGACACGACGGTACATTCTGTTGTATGATCTTGTATATGTTCATGTGTCTTGGATCTAGTATTACAGGCCATACACACACACAGAGATAGATAGATTGATAGACAGAGAGAGAGAGAGAGAGAATGTCTGAGAGGCCGAGCCAGACAGGGCATGGCTCCATGGAGATTAAGCTAATTACAGGCAGTCTGCAATGAAGGTGTCAGCTAGCTGCTCTCCTCTCCTGTGGACAATATTAGGCCACGTGTGACTAAGGAGACAGAGCCACTGTCTCTGTCTCTGACGTAGCATTTATCAACCACAGGGCCAGTGGAACATGGGATGACAAATGAAACCTGACAGCCTGTAAAACCCCAGGCATGCTACAGTCCCTTACCCTCACAGCAGACAGTGCTTTTATTTGACTGAACCAGGGATTTCCAAACCAGGGTGGAAAATGACGAGAGAGAGAGAGAGAAAGAAAGAAAGAAAGGAGAGAGAAGCACATTCATGGACTAATGGCAAACTGTTAAGCACGCCATTTGTAATGCAGTCTGAAAATATTTCCCTTTAGGAGAGATATGACAGGACATTCATGCATTAAGAAACTATAACGGTATATCAAAACTTAGTAGGTGGATATTGCCCATCTCTAGAGAAAGGATATGCATGTTTACACTGCAATTAATAGAGTTTCATCCAATGTTTTTCATCTGAACATCCTTTGCAACCATCCAATGAAATGTATCAAAAAGAACCATCCCACTGGGCAAAAAACGATTGAATCGTTGTTTCCATGTCATTTCAACACCAAAAATATATGTTCTGATGTTGAATCAACGTAGAAAACTAATTGGATTTGCAAAAAGTCATCAATGTAATGACATTTTTACCTAATCCAATGACAGTGCATTTTTTTGGAGAATTTACATTAGTGGACAACTCAATCAAATGTAAATCAAAACTAGAGGTTAAACTGACATCTGTGCCCAGTGGGATCGGTTAACCAATGAGACGTGTCCAAACGAATAATAAACAGAGTAAGATAAAAGCTTGATGAGCGTGTTCATTTATAACAGCTCTTCAGAATAAAATCATCTAAAAGACATTAGCACAGCCACCTAGCATGCTATCAGCCACCTAGCAAAATTATGATAATGCCCTTTTAGTGTAAGAGCGGTTTGAACAGACCACCTGAAATTTCTGCCTGTTTAAGCTATAAGAAAGAGAGTTCCAACCCTCTATGCCAATAACAGCTAGTTTTCTCCTTCCCACTCAGACCACTCCTAGACAGTCCTAGCAAAATCCTTGCATGAGAAATTGCTCGTGGCCTAGAAGCTATTTTTGTTTGCTTTTGAACATTTTAATTGAAAACAATCACAGTAAGGTAATTACTTGTCCAGAAATGATTTGATATTGAGATAAAAACGGCTTAAGGTGAATTTCCTGCAACTCTACACATTTTACCATGGGGATTTGCAAAAATGTTGCAGTTTTAAAGCAAGCTTTCTGCATTTCTACACATTTTGCTATGGGGCAGAGAGAAAAAAAATTCAGTTTTTCAGCTAACAGTTGGTATTCGGCCATGATTACTACAAGTTTAGATAGCTGGCTAGACTAACTTACTAATTGAAAAAAAAAAAATCTGACATGGCTAATTGAGTGACTGTCAGTGACTGACATAACAAATCAAATCAAATTTATTTATATAGCCCTTCTTACATCAGCTGATATCTCAAAGTGCTGTACAGAAACCCAGCCTAAAACCCCAAACAGCAAGCAATGCAGGTGTAGAAGCACGGTGGCTAGGAAAAACTCCCTAGAAAGGCCAAAAACTAGGAAGAAACCTAGAGAGGAACCAGGCTATGAGGGGTGGCCAGTCCTCTTCTGGCTGTGCCGGGTGGAGATTATAACAGCACATAGTCTAAATGTTCAAATGTTCATAAATGACCAGCATTGTCAAATAATAATAATCATAGTAGTTGTCGAGGGTGCAACAAGTCAGCAACACAAGAGTAAGTGTCAGTTGGCTTTTTCATAGCCGATCTTTGAGAGTATCTCTACCGCTCCTGCTGTCTCTAGAGAGTTGAAAACAGCAGGTCTGGGACAGGTAGCACGTCCGGTGAATAGGTCAGGGTTCCAGCAGGTCTGGGACAACAGGTCTGGGACAGGTAGCACGTCCAGGTCAGGGTTCCATAGCTGCAGGCAGAACAGTTGGAACTGGAGCAGCAGCACGGCCAGGTGAACTGGGGACAGCAAGGAGTCATCAAGCCAGGTAGTCCTGAGGCATGGTCCTAGGGCTCAGGTCCTCCGAGAGAGAGAAAGAAAGAGAAAGAGAGAATTAGAGAGAGCATATTTAAATTCACACAGGACACCGGACAAGACAAGAGAAATACTCCAGATGTGACAGACTGACCCTAGCCCCCGACACATAAACTACTGCAGCATAAATACTGGAGGCTGAGACAGGAGGGGTCAGGAGACACTGTGGCCCCATCCGATGAACCCCCCGGACAGGGCCAAACCCCCGGACAGGGCCAAACAGGTAGGATATAACCCCACCCACTTTGCCAAAGCACAGCCTCCACACCACCAACATACCATCCCGGGACAAGGCCGAGTATAGCCCACAAGATCTCCGCCACGCCACGGCACAGCCCAACAAGAGAAAAACTGCTGATGCACAACCACATTTCTAAATGTCACCTTGTGTATTCTACTATTCTATTTTTGTATGATTATATATTTTTTCCTCAAACAGTAACAACCATACATAAACAAAAGACAAACAGACACACACAAATTCTAACAAACATCAATAACATGACACCTGCACAGACCCACATGTTCCCACCTCAACTATACACATCACATATGTCTCAAAACCACACTCCCCCTCATCCTTCATCCCCTGGAACTTTCCAGTGCTTGTAGCACTCTATGGCATATGGCCTCAAATTGCACTGTTCTATTTTTCTCTGTAGCCCACATCTTTTCAATATTTAAATTATAGTACATTTGACCCATCCACTGTTGTAGTGATTGAGAATCATTTGATTTTCAATTTTTAAGTAGTTGAGAAAAGTACGGTCACCCCATTGGGTATGTCACCGTAACCTCATATGCCATGTCTTGAAATATACAGATAGACAGTTTAAAAGTAAACTTCTATTGTAAAACTTCTGACTGCCAACGTTCTAACTTCGCCCATAACTTTTTGACTTTATAGCACTCCCGGAAGGCATGAATTATTGAGTCATTGTTAGTTTTACACTTTAGACATGACTCTGCTGTTGGGCTGTAGAATTTGTGAATTGGATTATAATGGATTAAGCATAGATTTTCATGAACTGTAATTCATGTTTGTTCATTATGTTCCAACATTCCCTCCATCTTGTGCTAATATCAGTTATTTTAAAGTCTTGGTTCCAATAGTTGATATATTTTCTAAGAGATTGGTTAGGCTCTCTGTAAGGTTGTGTATATCTTATCATATGAGTATATTTTCTGACTCAAATAAGATTCCCTCAACATTGCTTTGATTTTCAAAAGCTTTCAGGTCAAAACATAGTGATTTAAAACTTAAGTTGCATATTTGAAAATGTCTTCATTGGTCAGTCCAAAATTGCTTTTTAATTCTGTTATGGAAATAATTGTATTTTCCTATTACCACGGTTTCTATGCCTTTAGTTTTTCATGTGGGCCAATTTATCTGTCGATTCTGAAAAGCTATCCAATAATTATTCCATAGGGGTGTGTTTTTAGGGAGTGATATTGGTTCTTGTAGAATCCATTTAATTTTCTTCCATATTGTTAGTGTTCTGCACTAAGAAGTTGTTAATGTTCAAGATTCTGGGGATGAGCATGCACATCTTCAATATGTAATATTAATAATACATTTATTTGGTGGATGCCTTTCAGAGTACTCCAGGACATCTTACATTACAAGTAGGCCTACATACAAGCAAGTACAGTATATAAGATCATGAAATCATTTGCATTAATCAAAGTAAAATTTTAACCAAAGAACCAGACTAAACAGATAAAAAGAGGATGGAAGGGTTGGGTAACAAAATTGGTAGAGGATACGAACCCGGTTTAGGGTAAGGGTTGGGGGACACATAGGGATACATACAGTGCATTCGGAAAACATTCAGATCCCTTGACTTTTTCTACATTTTGTTACGTCACAGCCTTATTCTAAAATGGATTGAATAGTTTTTCCCCCACGTCAATCTACATACAATACCCCATAATGACAAAACAAAATCTTTTTTTTTTTTTTAATTTTCAAACAAAAATAAATAACGGAAAAATGTCATTTGCATAAGTATTCAGACCCTTTATTCAGTACTTTGTTGAAGCCCCTTTGGCTTCAGGGTTATTGATTCTAAGGCGGCTTGTAGGATCAGTCCAACTGTTATTTAATTCTGATTTAAATAGATTTTAATAGAAGCTTTTAAAATTGTTATTAATAGCGTTGTTTCTAATTAAAGCATTTGTATCCTTATCTTAGAAAATTATAACTAGTTTGGCATGTATTGGTTTTGTGAGGTGTTTACCAGGTTTATTTCCCATTAAATAGTATGCTTTATTTGAGTTTAACCTGGAGTTGTTGGCCCTCTTCAAAAGTCAAAGATCGTATTCCTGCTTAAGTTCAGAAATTGTATATTTTTCTTTACCTTGTAAAGATGTTTTACAGGCCTTTTCTAATATAGTGATTCATTTTTCTTTCATTTTAATTTCTAACTCAGATTTAACTTTAGCTGAGTATAAGATTACCATTCCCCTAGTGTATACCTTAAAAGCATCCCAAATGTTGTTGGGTCGGCTTTTCTTTGACCTCTATGTCTAGATTTGTAATGATAAAGGACTTTATTTTTTCATTTACATATTTAATGTCTTAAATGCTCATTCTCCATATTCTGTCAGTGTGTATTTTTCTGTTGGTGTAAGTATGATACAGTAGAATGTTCTGGAGCAGCAGCACGGCCAGGTGAACTGGGGAGAGCAAGGAGTCATCAAGCCAGGTAGTCCTGAGGCATGGTCCTAGGGCTCAGGTCCTCCGAGAGAGAGAAAGAAAGAGAAAGAGAGAATTAGAGAGAGCATATTTAAATTCACACAGGACACCGGATAAGACGAGAATACTCCAGATGTAACAGACTGACCCTAGCCCCCCGACACATAAACTACTGCAGCATAAATACTGGAGGCTGAGACAGGAGGGATCAGAAGACACTGTGGCCCCATCCGATGATACCCCCGGACAGGGCCAAACAGGCAGGATATAACCCCACCCACTTTGCCAAAGCACAGCCCCCACACCACTAGAGGGATGTCTATAACCACCAACTTACCGTCCGAAGACAAGGCCGAGTATAGCCCACAAAATCTCCGCCATGGCACAACCCAAGGGGGGGCGCCAACCCAGACAGGAAGACCACGTCAGTGACTCAACCCACTCAAGTGACGCACCCCTCCCATGGACGGCATGGAAGAACACCGGTAAGTCAGTGACTCAGCCCCTGTAATAGGGTTAGAGGCAGAGAATCCCAGTGGAAAGAGGGGAACCGGCAAGGCAGAGACAGCAAGGGCGGTTCGTTGCTCCAGCCTTTCCGTTCACCTTCACACTCCTGGGCCAGACTATACTTAATCATAGGACCTACTGAAGAGATAAGTCTTCAGTAAAGACTTAAAGGTTGAGACTGAGTCTGCGTCTCTCACATGGGTAGGCAGACCATTCCATAAAAATGGAGCTCTATAGGAGAAAGCCCTACCTCCAGCCGTTTGCTTAGAAATTCTAGGGACAATTAGGAGGCCTGCGTCTTGTGACCGTAGCGTACGTGTAGGTATGTACGGCAGGACCAAATCGGAAAGATAGGTAGGAGCAAGCCCATGTAATGCTTTGTAGGTTAGCAGTAAAACCTTGAAATCAGCCCTTGCCTTAACAGGAAGCCATTGTAGGGAGGCTAGCACTGGAGTAATATGATCAAATTTTTTGGTTCTAGTCAGGATTCTAGCAGCCGTATTTAGCACTAACTGAAGTTTGTTTAGTGCTTTATCCGGGTAGCAAGAAAGTAGAGCATTGCAGTAGTCCAGCCTAGAAGTAACAAAAGCATGGATTAATTTAGTTAGTTTAGTTTAGTCACAAGATTTCTCAATTTGCAGTATGTTTGCCAATTGGTTGTGCAGCCAGACTTATTTGCCATTCCTTTTGCCTCAGTACCAGTCAAAAGTTTGGACACACCTACTCATTCCAGGGTTTTCTTTATTTAATTACTCCTATAAAAATGGTAGACTTTCAGATACTCAACAAGAAGGTCTGATTTCATTACAACTAAAACAGGACCCAAGTGGTAAGTATAAAGGTCCAGTCCATTTAAAAAACTGGAGGCTCTCAATGTTGTGATGCGAAAATCCTGGTGAAATGCATAGCACAAAGAATAAAAAAGGTTTTACCAGATATTGTTCATCCTGATACAGATTGTTTTACATGAACGATATAATCGACATAATATGCAACAATTATTTGAAACAATTTAACATTATGAAACATCAAAGATACTAGGCCTGGTCTTCATAGCAGATTTTGAAAAGGCGTTTGATAAAGTATGACTAGAATTTATATATAAATACCTGGATTACTTTAATTTCAGTTAATCTTTTATACAATGGGTTAAAGTTATGTACAGCAACCCCAGATGTAAAATAGGAAATAATGGTTACTTCTCAGAAAGTATTGAGCTTTTAAGAGGAGTAAAACAAGGCTGGTCATTGTCTCCATATCTATTTATTATGTCCATTGAAATGCTAGCTATTAAATTTAAATCCAATAAGAACATCAAGGGGTTAGAAATCCAGGGGATAAAAACAAAAGTGTCAATATATGCCGATGACTCCAGTTTTTTCTTAAGTCCGCAATCTTGATCCTTGCACAGTCTCATTGAAGATCTTGATAATTTTTTTAGACTGGACTAAAGCCTTATTATGACAAGTGTACCATATTACGTATTGGATAGTTAAAAGACACAGTATTTACACTACCTTGTAGTTTACCAATAAAATGGGCACATGGTGAATGGTGAAGTATACATATTTGGTATTCACTTACCACAATAAATTTCAATAGAACATTTGCAAAAATAGATAAGATTCTGCAACCATGGAAAGGTAGATACTTGTCTATTTATAGAAAAATCACATTGATTAATTATTTGGTCCTATCAAAGTTAACGTACCTACTAAAGGCGCTTCCTACTCCAGACGACTCGTTTTTTTTTAATTATATGAGCAAAAAATGTTTCATTCTATTTGGAACTCATACTTAAGTTATACTTAAACCCAAAATGGTTCTCCAGTAGATTATTAAGAAAGACTCCTTTGTTAAAAAATTGCCTTTTTGCCTTTATACAGATCACAACTTCTCATTTCCGATTATTTGAAATTTCAATTTTGTTTAAGGTATCGTTCTTTCTTAAAGAAGCCATACAAAGCTAGTTACAATTTCAGTTTTATCCTCCAGAAAAAATTGAACAAATATTACAACAAATGTTATGGTTAAACTCAGATATACTGATGAAAAAAAACATTCTTTATGGAAAAAAATGTTTAAAAAATTGTATTATATTTACCAAGAAACGGTGGAGTTATGTAACATATGCAGCTATCGAAAAGATATGGAAATGTCTGCTCAATCCAAACTTAGAACCAAGTGATTGCAGCATTAACACAAAAATGGAGGACAAAAGTGGAAAAGGGAGAAAGTAGGGAACTTGTTTGCCTGCCATATATTAAAGATTAAAATTGGCTGAAAGGAATTGGCATAAATAGAAAAATATACCAGTTTCATTTGAAGACATAGGATGGTGACAGCTACGCCACAAAGATTGCAAAATAAATGGGAAGAGATTTTCGATGTACTGATTCCATGACACATGGTATATGAACTGATACAAAAAACTACACTTGATTCATACTTCAAGTTTTTCCATTTAAATTATACAAAATTATTGCCACCAACAGAATGCTATATATATAAGGCATACAACAATCTCAGTAGATTTTGCTGTGAAGAGACAGAATCACAAAATCATTTATTCTGGTATTGACCCTTTGTTTCTGGTCACAGGTTCAAGAATGGTTAAAAATCACAACATTCATGGAAAATGAACCTTACAAATAGCAGTTTTGGGCGATTTAGAAAGCCATAGTCAGTCAATAAATAACATAATACTCATAGGAAAGGTTTTCATCTTTAGCTCACAATCTGTGGACACTATACGATTAGAAAGGTTCAAAATGTATGTAAAACATCACAGCACAATTGAAAAATATATGGCACAGGGAATCCAAACGAGGGCGGTCTATGGTGATAGGTGGGATGTGCTGAGAGTAGCTGAGGGGTGGGATTAAAGAGCGTATGTTTGGTAATGTGTTATTGTTATGTGACTGCTTTATATAAAAGTACCATGTATATGTAAAATGTATGTATATGTAACAAAAAAGCTGTAAAAAAACAAAGATGTTTCCTCCGAAGAGGGGTAAAAAAAAATAAAAAAATAAAAGTAACAAATAAAACCATTAAATTCCATCAGTTTAAGCTAGAGATATCAGTTTTGCATGGGCTGCGTCTCAATCCATCACATCCGCCTATGTCGGCCTTCCACATGTGTCAGACCGTGAGACATCCCAAAAATCAAAACGTCTGGCCTACAAACTAATATGACCACTATCAAAAGACGAGAATCCCACGAACATGACGGTGTTCTCCGTTTCCCCACAAGTTTCACGTGACTTGACCGAACGTAACCCATATAAATGAATGGAAGTATGGAAGTAGTTGTGTCGCATATCAGCATAGACCGATATGACAGGACAACTTAAGACGAGCTCATCCTCCCCCTTTCATGTTCAGGTCTCTGCCAGAAGAGCACAAATACAATTTCTTATGTAACAGTCTATGTCCAAGGTGGACTGTAAAGCTGCTCTGACAGTGGGCTGGCTCTCAATCAGCTATTCACTCACACTGAGTTGAGTAGGCACATCTAGTCCTAACCAGCCTGGTGAAGAACCAACCAACCTGCTGGGTCAAGAATCTACTAGAGTGGCACTCAGAAACAGGCCTAAACATGTCATTTCTTCAACCTTAAGCAACAACTCATATGCTCAGGTCTAAGCAGATCTGTTAATCTTCAAATTGTATTTCGGTAAGGGAAATGGTATAAGAGTTCCATTTATGGATCTAAATCTGAGGAGCGAGGTATATCATGGACATGAATGTGAGTGTAGCCTAACTGTCAGCTAAATATAGTGTCAGCTCATCAGCCAGCTTCAACATTGCCAAAACAGAGTTACAGTAGGTGTCTCATCATCTCCATAAACAGAACAGCCACTCCGGCTGCCGCTGCGTCTGTTTGAGGAAACATCACAATGGAAAAACCCATTCAGTGAGGCTGACAGAGTCCCCACCGCCACTGCATCCTCCCAAACAGACAAAACCATGTTCTAGTACTGAGTCATATTGCTGTTCAGGCTCATTGACGCCAGTATCTCCCTGAGGTTCCAAGAGATCTTAATGCCTCATACATCAATGGCTGTGGCAGTGCATTAAGAGATAATTTCCATTAGATGCATTTCATGGCTCCCTGCAGTTAGTCTTTGTGGCTTTGGGCCTAAAGGCTAGGTAGCAGGAGTGTATCAGTGCATGTCTGTCTGTAGGGCAGTGTACGTGTAGTCAGGGTTGGAAAGGTTACTTTCTAAATGTAATCTGTTACAGTTACCTGTCCAAAATTGTAATCAGTAAAGTAACTTTTGGATTACCCAAACTCAGTAACGTAATCTGATAACTCTACCTACATGTACATATTACCTCGACACTGGTACCCCCTGTATATAGCCCCGATATTGTTATTTACTGTTGCTGTTTAATTATTTGTTATTCTTATCTCTTACTTTTTGGGGGGTGTTTTCTTAAAACTGCATTGTTGGTTAAGGGCTTGTAAATTGCTGGCCATACATTTTACTTTAAGGGTTGGGTATGTAGGCTACTTCTGACACATGATTAAATTATATCTTTACATTACAGTCATTCCAGTAAATGTTATACCCCTTAATCTTCAAGAATAGGACTTGGAAATATGGAAGTACAGATTAGCCAAATTGTTTTACCTGAGCATAACTCCAAAACTAGGGACTTATTAGCCAGTCCTACTCTGTTGTTTATGATTGTTGTCATGGAGAACTGATTGGGCTCATTGATTCGAGTTGAACAATAAATGCTGCGCTCATGGAATGGCATGCTTTGAGCACTACTGGAAAGTGCTATTTACATATGAAAAATGAATGCCATTTGCTGCATTTGCTATAGGCCTATGGTTTACCTTTTTGTTGGTGACACTTTGATATCTTGATAATATGCAACTGTTAAAAGGGCAAATGTACAGATGAAACAATAACCAAATGAACACCCGCCTCTGTTTTGGTAAAAAGCTGAGTGATGGGCCTGGAGAAATGTTACCACTAAGGTTAATACACAGAGCTATGGATGCAAGGACTGACCATCTATGATATCAAAATGATTGTTTTAGCATTTTATGAGGCTATACAGTGATTGTTTACATTTAAAATGTTTACAAACATTGGAGAAAAACAAGCTTATATTGTGGGCTCTCATGGAGTGTGACAGTTTAACTAAGCTCATGAGGCATTTATATTATATTTTTTAAGATTCAATGGATATATTCATAAACTGGGTGGTTTGAGCACTGAATGCTGATTGGTTGACAGCCGTGGTATATCAGACCGTATACCAAAGGTATGACAAAACATTTATTTTTACTGCTCTAATTAGTTGGTAACCAGTTTATAATAGCAATAACGCACCTCGGAGGTTTGTGGTATACGGCTAGTATACCACGGATAAGGGCTGTATCCAGGCCCTTCCGTGTTGCTTCGTGCATAAGAACAGCCCTTAGCCATGGTATATTAGCCATATACCACACCTTCTAGTGCCTTATTGCTTAAATAAGTCCACAAATGGATATAGAAACTACAGATTGCCCTTTTAAGTATATCAAAAGTGTGCGAGTTTGAGCACGTTTCCATTAGGACTATGGATTCTTTTCAGCATGAATTAGATTGAGCAATGAAAGCCCATAGGCTGGGATCCGCACTGTGCAGCTGTTGCAAGAGCGCATATTTCACTGGCTGTCCACTGGTTTCAAAAACAATGATTGATAGACAGCTTAAACTTCTTGAATTCAACCATTATTGGGTTCAAATACACATTCAGATTTGTGAACAGCAATCCACAACAACCACAATCCGTAAGGTGCAAATAGTTAAATGAGAGAGCAGCAGTGTGATTCACATCAATGCGCTATGTAGATATCATTAATAAGTGATATCCGTATCGCCGTAGACTACACCACTGCTGTCATCCTTACCTCCAGAGACCACTATGAAATTTGTGAGCGAGTCTGGCCACAAGTCAGAGACCACTATGAAATTTGTGAGCGAGTCTGGCCACAAGTCAGAGACCACTATGAAATGTGTGGTTTTACATTTAATCTGTTACTCCCCCACCCTGCAAGTAGTAAGGATAAGGAGTGCAACCACAGGATAATATAATTTTTTTAAATGTAACCTTTTTTAAATAGGCAAGTCAGTTAAGAACAACTTATTTACAATGACGGCCTAGGAACAGTGAGTTAACTGCCTCGTTCAGGGGCAGAATGACAGATTTTTACCATGTCAACTCAGGGATACGATCTTGCAACCTCTCGGTTACTGGCCCAACACTCTAACCGCTAGGCTACCTGCCGCCCCAAAATGGAATATATACTGAACAAAAATATAAACGCAACATGTAAAGTGTTGGTCCCATGTTCCATGAGTTGAAATAAAAGATACCCAACATTTTCCATACTCACAAAAAGCTTATTTCTCCCAAATGTTGTGCAGAAATTTGTTTACATCAGTGTTAGTGATTATTTGTCCTTTGTCAAGATAATTCATCTACCTGACTGGTGTTGCGTATCAAGAAGCTGATTAAACAGCATGATCATTACACAGGTGCACCTTGTGCAGGGGTTAATAAAAGGCCACTAAAATGTGCAGTTTTGTCACACAATGCCACAGCGTGCAATTGGTATGCTGACTACAGTCCACCAGAGCAGTTGCCTGAGAATCTAATGTTAATTTCTCTACCATAAGCAGCCTCCAACATCGTTTTAGAGAATTTGGCAGTACATCTAACCGACATCACAACCGCAGACCACTTGTAACCAGCCCAGGACCTCCACATTTGGCTTCTTCACCTTCGGGACCATTTGAAACCAGCCACCCAGACAACTGATGAAAAGGTCGTTTTGCACAACCAAATAATTTAACAAACTGTCAGAAACCATCTTAGGGAAGCTCATCTGCGTGCTCGTCGTCATCACCAAGGTCTTGACCTGTCTGCAGTTCAGCGTCGTAACCGACTTCAGTGGGAAAATGCTCACCTTCGATGGCCACTGGCACACTGGAGAAGTGTGCTCTACATGGATGAATTCTGCTTTTCAACTGTACCGGGCAGATGCCAGACAGCTTGTATGGCGTCGTGTGGGCGAGCGGTTTGCTGATGTCAACATCGTAGAGTGCCCCATGGTGGCGGTGGGGTTATGGTATGGGTAGGCATCAGTTACGGACAATGAACACAATTGCATTTTATCGATGGCAATTTGAATATGCATAGATACCGTGACAAGATCCTGAGGACGATTGTCGTGCCATTCATCCGCCGTCATCACCTCATGTTTCAGCATGATAATGCAAGGCTCCATGTCGTAAGGATCAGTACACAATTCCTGGAAGCTGAAAATGCCCCAGTTCTTCCATGGCCTGTATACTGACCAGACACCTCACCCATTGAGCATGTTTGGGCTGTTCTGGATTGACGTGTACGATAACGTGTTCCAGTTCCCGCCAATATCCAGCATCTTCACACAGCCATTGAAGAGGAGTGGGACATCATTCCACAGGCCACAATCAACAGCCTGATCAACTCTATGCAAAGGAGATGTGTTTATATTTTTGACAACTTTTATGTTTTAATTCTAAAGAAAATAATATACTTTTTCCTCCATGCATTTTCCCTGACAACCAAAAGTACTCATTACATTTTGAATGCTTAGCAGGACCAGAACATGGTCCAATTCACACACATATCAAGAGAACATCCCTGGTCATCCCTATTGCCTCTGATCTGGAGGACCCACTTCATTTGTAAATGAAAATGGTGCCGTCTGGTTTGCTTAATATAAGGAAATTGAAATAATTTCTACTTTTACTTTGATACTTAAGTATATTTTAGCAATTACATTTACTTTTGATACTTAAAACCTCTTAAGGATCCGCACCTTTTTTTCAATTATCACCTAAAATGACATACCCAAATCTAACTGCCTGTAACTCAGGCCCTAAAGCAAGGATATGCATATTCTTGGTACCATTTGAAAGGAAACACTTAAGGTAGGAGAATATAACACAATAGATCTGGTAAAAGATAATACAAAAGGGGAAAAAAACGTTATTTTGTATTATTTTGAACCATCTTTGAAATGCAAGAGAAAGGCCATAATGTATTATTCCAGCCAAGCTGATATTTAGATTTTGGCCACTAGATGGCAGCAGTGTATGTGCAATGTTTTAGACTGATCAAATGAACCATTGCATTTCTGTTCAAAATGTTGTATCACGACTGCCCAAATATGCCTAATTTGTTTATTAATAACTTTGCATGTTCAAAACTGTGAACTCTCCTCAAACAATAGCATGGTATTCTTTCACTGTAATATCTACTGTAAAATTGGACAGTGCAGTTAGATTAACAAGAATTTAAGCTTTCTGCCAATATCAGATATGTCTATGTCCTGAGAAGTTTTCTTGTTACTTACAATCACATTAGCCTACGTTAGCTCAACCGTCCGAAGTGACACCGAACCCAAAGAAGTAAATTTAAAACCAAATACTTTTGGACTTTTACTCAAGGAGTATTTTACTGGTTGACCTTCACTTTTATCCGAGTCATTTTCTATAAAGATAACTTTACTTTTACTCAAGTATGACAATTGGGTACTTTTTTCACCACTGCCAGACACAGACTGGTTTTCTGGTCCACGCCCCCACTTTTTTTTTTCTTTCAAAGGTATCTGCAACCAACAGATGCATATCTGTATTTCCAGTCATATTAAATCCATAAATTAAGGCCTATTGAATTTATTTCAATTGACTGATTATATGTTTTGTTCAGTTTAGTTTAAAAGGCATTTGGTCTATATACAAACAGCTAAAAGCAGCCAGTATATCATCAATCTTTATGCCAGCACACCCTCATCTATCACTTACCTGATGAGCACCATTGCACACTTAGCTCTCCATCGTTCTCTCTTTACTCAAACTCCACTGGCGGAACTTGATAAAATAGTCATGTTTTCCTATTGGCGTTTGAATTACCCCTCACCTCTACTTCTCCTATCTTTCCATCTGTCATGTAGCTTTCACAAAGGTACTGTATCATAAGACAATCTCTGCCTTGCAGTACTCTACAGTCTTTGCTGAGCAACCTAGTGAAGGATGAATCAAGCTGATGAGGGGTTGCTGTGCTGTCAACATAGTTATCTGCTTTCAACAACAATCATGGTACAACACACCAATTGCATACAGGTTCTGATCTGAGGCAATGTTTCAGGGAAGCTGAAGCAATTGTGATGGTAATGTTTGTTTATGATGATAATTATTAGGTGCAGCTACAGAATCTTCAACCTAGTCTAGCTTTTGGTATTGGTATTTTATTAGGATCCCCATTAGCTGTTGCAAAAGCGGCAGCTACTCTTCCTGGGGTCCACACAAAACATGATATAGTATGACATAATACAGAACATCATTAGACAAGAACAGCTCAAGGACAGAACTATATCAATTTTTAAAAAGGCACACAGCCTACATATCAATGCATACACACAAACTATCTAGGTAGCTAGCTACAGTAGCTAACTTTAGTTGCTCTGTGTATGCTAGCTTGACTTGCTAGAAAGTAAGAGAAACAAGTTGAGGAAAAAGTAACTTAACATGTTTTATTATCACCTGAAACAATACGTTTCTCCTGTCTTGACTGAAAAGGCCATATTTTTCAATCTCCCAAAATAAATGCAATCTGACGAGAGACAGACACTCCTCCATCTTGCTATAAACACTACACGGTGAGATAGACAGCCACTTGCAAAGTGAAGGAAAATTATGAAACACAAAAAGATGAACAATATTGTTATATCATTATTTTATATTGACTTATCCGAGCAGTAGTGGGGCAAGACTGCATGAAAAGGACGTACAGTCAACGGAATTCCATCCATGTGTGTACAAGGTGTTAGGCATGTGCAAATGTTTTCTGAAATCTGAACGCATTCATGCAGCACAATGTAAAACACAGATACTGTAAATCTGTCAAAGCTTCCAGGGCAGACAGTTATGGAGTCATTTTAACTGACAGAATGAGAAATGCATGGACAATATAGGCCTATATTTTACAACTTTTCCAAGATAATTTACTGCAAAGTGCTCTGATGTTATGTGCCTATTTTCATAAAGAAGCTTAAAATGCCCAAATGTACCATATTCCACTCTTAATGGTGACATGCAGTTATGGGTAATGTGAAGAACATTCCTCAGCCAATCTGGTCATACTAGAGTATTTTTCTTTGACCTTTGTGGTCATATATAAACAAATATGCCCTATAGAGTACATCAGACTGGGAAAAGGAAACCGGCACGTAAACAAAGACTTTCCCATGGAGGTGACATACAGTATAGCATGTCACTGAATAGAGCAGAGAATAGTACCACTTCACTGACTCATTGCAAATCAGCAAAAACACAATTCTAAACAGCATGGATGGAATCATTCTAATAATAAATTGTGTGCAATAAAAGACTAACCAGTATATTTTTCCCTGTCTATATCCAAACCACACCAAATGATGGTCACAAAAGTATTATCATCCATATGGTAGTCATTGGAAACATTTAGAAACAGAGAATCACACATAGTATATTGGCTAATGCAGTGTAGCTGGTGGAAAAAAATATCCTCAGTTGTTTATTTAATTTGTCAGTATCAAATGTGGAATAATTCAACTTTCTCAATTAACACAACCATTGAACTGAGCTTGAACTGGCTTCAAAATGTGGTGATGTCTAGATCTACTGATGGGGTAAAAACTGATGGGGTAAAAACTGGGGTAAAAACTGATGACCAATGTTTCAAGTTCTTCCAACCCAGTTCTGTTCACTTTTCTCTGTGTGGATATTCGTATCTGTCCTGTGTTTGAATAGACTATTCAATCATATACTTCTTGAAACAGTTAGAGCAGGGAGTGATGCAGTGAGCAACTTTTTACTGTCCTACCATGTCATGCCGTCCAAGTCTGCCTCAGACTGAAGATCTAAAGTGCAGAGATAAAAGAGAACATAGGTCATTCAGTTCCAGGACAAACGGAGAAGAGCATCAAGCTTTCAAAATGAGACAGCTAGTAAAGCATTATATGGCTTGCTATAAGCATTCACAACAGTGTACGGCTTTGTAGTAGTCAAAAACAATAAAATATTACAAGTTCAAATGCATTTAATTTTAATACTGAGGCTCTGCTTTCATCCTACTTCCTTACATCCTCAATAAACTCAGTGATTTATTGACCTCTGTGCAATCTTCCGTCTTTTGTTCCTTTCCAGATTTTTGGGGTGGATGATATTTGTTCCTTTCCAGATTTTTGGGGTGGATGATGTCATTCTTCTGCCACGTTCTTCATTTCCACAGGGTGACCGGTCTGTAGCACTGTGCTGGCTTTCGTTGTAGGAGAAAAGCCAGAAGGAACTGTTTGTTTTTGTTGTCAATGCGCCTGCTTTAGCCATTACCTTTAACCCACTCATGCTGACAGGTGATGATCAAAAGAAGGAGAGATTAGGAATTGGAAAGAGTCGTAACACAGATATACAGTAGTACACACTGCTGGTGTACCCTTTAGAGGTGAGCTTATCGTATTGTAGAATGGTATACCAACGTGTTACAGTAAAAAAAAAAAAAAGATTTACTTTAAAGCTATCAGATCTCCTAGTCCGTTACTGACATGGAGCACATTGTTGCACTAAATTCTATTTTTATAAGTGTTCCCATGACAGCTGCAAGTCCAATAAAACGCATGAACTAGATTTTCCCTTGAAATGGAAATAACACTTAAAATGATCACATGAATTTAAGGAATGCGTTGCCTACAAGAGAGAAAAGGGAAAAGAGAAGATACAAGATCAACAGTACAATACCATTTTTTTTACCCCTTTCAATGTCTATCAGCTAAGAGCAGAACAAACTGTTGTTTTCTCTCACACTGTAAGAGTAAACTGTAAATTATACACTCATTTTTATCAGCAGTAAAATAACTTGAAATGTTTTACTGCAGCATATTGTACATTATGGTGCATTGTGGGAAAAAATTGATGCATTTCAAATGGTACTATAATTCTACCCCACAGAACAGAGAACCGCAACGCACCGTATCTTTGGAGTGCCAAAAACCAAATGACCACTAGTGGGTGCATGGTATTGTTGCTTCCGGTCTCATTAACATATTTTGAAGCGTGCTTTGTAAGAGGCTATATTTGTTGCACCTGTGAGTGAGAATGCGGTACCAATTTAGCTCATATGTGGTTATAATGCCCCATCAATATCAATGTAAGATGTATAGGGGACAGATTGGCAACAAATCTTAAACCTTAAATGGTTGAGCATTTTACCATGTCCTTTTGGTCTGTTTTGCACTGCAGTCGCTTCCAGTTTGGAAGCCTTTTTTGTTGTTTTTTACAATTTAATAGAGAATATTTTAAGGTACTGTACTGTGTGTCATTACACAGTACTTGCTTTGATACTGTATTTATATTACAGTAATATGAAATACATCATTTTACTAGCCATCAAGCAGCCTGTAAGCTACTGTCTAGTTCACGGTAACCCCTTTACAGTGCAGCAGGTTCCACGCAGCTGATAGGGTGTGAAACAATAGGAGTGTTCTATGGGTACTGACAGTACCAGTCAAAAGTTGTGACACACCTACTCTTTCAAGGGTTTTTCTTTATTTTTACTATTTTCTAAATTGTAGAATAATAGTGAAGACATCAAAACTATGTTAAATCAAAATATATGTTATATTTTAGATTCTTCAAAGTAGTCCTCCTTTGCCTTGTTGACCGCTTTGCACACTCTTGGCATTCTCTCAAACAGCTTCACCTGGAATGCTTTACTAATAAGTCTTGAAGGAGTTCCCACATATGCTGAGCACTTGTTGGCTGCTTTTCCTTAACTCTGTGGTCCAACTCATCCCAAACCATCTCAATTGGGTTGAGGTTGGGTGATTGTGGAGGCCAGGTCATCTGATGCAGCACTCCATCACTATCCTTCTTGGTCAAACAGCCCTTACACAGCCTGGAGGTGTGTTGGGTCATTGTCCTGTTGAATTTTTTTATTTTTTTATAAATAAATAGTCCCACTAAGCGCAAACCAGATGGGATGGCATATCGCTGCAGAATGCTGTGGTAGCCATGTTGGTTAAGTGTGCCTTGAATTCTAAATAAATCACTGACAGTGTCAGCAGCAAAGCACCCCCACATCACACCTCCTCCTCCATGATTTTGACTCATCAGACCAAAGGACAGATTTCCACCGGTCTAATGTCCATTGTCCATTGCTCGTGTTTCTTGGCCCAAGCAAGTCTATTCTTCTTCTTGGTGTCCTTTAGTAGTGGTTTCTTTGCTGCAATTCGACCATGAAAGCCTGATTCACGCAGTCTCCTCTGAACAGTTGATGTTGAGATGTGTCTGTTAATTGAACTCTGAAGCATTTATTTGGGCTGCATTTTCTGAGGCAGGTAACTAATGAACGTATCCTCTGCAGTAGAGGTAACTCTGGGTCTTACTTTCCTGTGGCGGTCCTCATGAGAGACAGTTTCATCATAGCGCTTGATCTTCTGTATACCACTCCTACCTTGTCACAGCACAACTGATTGGCTCAAACCCATTAAGATGGAAAGAAATTCCACAAATTGACTTTTAACAAGGCACACTTGTTAATTGAAATGCATGCCAGGTGACTACCTCATGAAGCTGGTTGAGAGAATGCCAAAGACTGTGCAACGCGGTCCTCAAGGCAAAGGGAGGTTAGGGTTAGGGTTTGATGTCTTCCTTATTATTCTAAAATGTAGAAAACAGTAAAAATAAAGAAAAACCCTTGAATGAGTGGTGTGTCCAAACTTTTGACTGGTACTGTATGTAGGATCTTAATTTAAGCCAGTTTGCTACAGCAGGAAAATAATATGTGAATTATTATGCGGATTATAATTAATGAACATTTTGTAGGGGTTGATACATTTATCGTAAGGAAAAATCAGTCTGAAATTTCAAAGTAGAAATGACAAACTTCAGAAGTCTTTTTAAACCTCAACTACACTACAAGTTTTACATTTCCTGAGTTGGAGGAAAGTTCTCCTGCAACAGGGTGATCAAATTAAGATCTTACATCTGTAGTGCCACACAGCTGAAGGTCTGTGGGTTTACTGGAAGTGGTGGAGGCTTACCCATGGTCCTCTCCGCCCCAGCTTGTGCCAGTATGTACACAGCCAGCCTGGGTTGCAGTTTTTAAAACACCCAGTCGCTGAGGTAATACAGACAGTCTTACAGCAACTCAAACATCAGTCAGACTTTAGGGTCTGACATATGGAGCACGTTTATAACTTGACAAGGGCAAAGGCTCTGACCTGGATATTCCCCAACTCTAGAAAAGACTAATACTGTAAGGTTATACTATAGGGGACTGTGGGTATTACTGTCTGACACAAATATTTTACTACTTATATCCCTTACTGGAAACATCTAAGCAAACCATTGCAAACCTAGCACAAATGTAGCAAAAATTAACTCACCTTGGTGGTTTTAAGAGATGACTCCTTATTTACTTAAAAAAATATACTGTAAATATGTCTCATCATCCATAAACTGACCTGCACTAAATGGAATAGCCTACAATGAAAATAATACAACAAATCACACGTTCAAAGATTCACCAGCCAAGTGTAAACATGCTCCTCATTAGTATAAGCATGTGCAGGAAGAGATGCTATAGAAGCTGAAAATCTGTCTCTTGGCAAAGACCATAAATAGACTATGTTGTTTCTATATACAGTATAATACAGTTGTTAATAGGCCTACCTGATGGAAGTGGAGGGAGAGATGGAGGCTCATATCTTACAGTTCATCAAGATACCAAGGTCTTCTTCTCATATTCCGTCATGTGAACATGGTAAGTAGTCAGAAATGCACTCGAACAGGGCCTCCCGAGTGGCGCAGCGGTCTAAGGCACTGCATCGCAGTGCTTGAGGCGTCACTAGAGACCCGGGTTTGATCCCAGGCTGTGTCATAGACAGCCGTGACCAGGAGACCCACGAGGCAGTGCACAATTGGCCCAGCGTCATCCGGGTTAGGGGAGGGTTTGGCCGGCCGGGACTTCAACCTTCGCCTCTTCTGAATTTGTAGCAGAGTTGCAAGCGATGGGACAAGACTGTAACTACCAATTGGATATCATGAAATTGGGGAGAAAAAGGGGTAATTCTTTTACATTTTGCACTCTTTGGAAAACAGGTGAAGTCAACCACCCTGCAAATGCTTGGCGTGATGCTTGGCGTGATGTGGGCTACATGGTTCTGGGGCACAGCTGACATATGGTTGATGACATAGGATTCTACATTTCCAAATGGTTTAATACCTCATTATCTATTCCCAATGTCTAGGGTTGGAATTTATGTGTAACTATGGAGATGGTCTGAGATGAGCTCAACATATGCCGCAATTATAACAATAACATGTTAACTAAGAATCTGGACAATAACATTCCATTGTCCATCTTTGGGTTTGCGTGACATCCCAAAATCAGTCAAGCTTAGCTTTGCGGTTCAAGCAAAACGTGATAAATTATACACAACAGTTAAACAATGTCTTGAATTCCACAGCTAATATAAACTGTAGCCTAACATCCAATCAAAGTTATGTTTTAATGTTCCAGTGGTGAATGAGCTCATTTATTTAGTTGTGAATGCACATCAGTAAACGATTCATGATCTTTGGCACATTGCTACATGTCATGTCAAAAGGCAAAGAAATATTGTTAGTGCTATCCCTTGTTCAAGCCTAAGGTTTACAGCTTTCATTCATGTAATATCAATGACTGATCATCTCAAAATATTAACACTATGAATTCCAGTTTATGACATGTGTTTCTGTCCATGGCCAAGCTATCAATCTACTTTACTGTTGTACTAACACAAACCTTCAATGTAATTCAATGTGTAGGCCTACCTTCATGCATTTTCTGGTGATTAAAACATCATCTTAAGAGAGTAATAAAGGCAGGAATGGGGTGAATCATTTAGAGCCTCATCGTTGAATAGAGTTCCTAATAATGATTTAACAGGCAAAATCAGAGGGAGGCATCATGTCCATAATTTCAGCACAGCCACTCCTCCTATTAAACAGGCCATAAATAATGCCTGTGTCACTCCTCAAATACAGCGACAACAAATGCAAATCTGAAAATTTCAAATGACTCTTTGGTTACAGAAAAATATGGAAAATATGACTGGAAGAAGTGCCAACTACGAAACCAAAACATTTTTGTAATGTCACAAAATATCAAAGCGGAATAACCAGAGAAATTAGCCCCTTCATTAAGTGCCATTAGAAATATTGCACCAGTAGGACCTATAAACATACTGTAATGGTGCATAAGGAAAAAGGCCAGCCGCAATTTAATATCCAGGCCCAATAGCTCTTTCATATACTCCTTAGGTTTGGGCACAACTCAAAAGCTACCAAACTGAGCATGGACTCATGCATGGATAGCCTACTACTGTAAATAGCCTATTGCCTGCCTTTAATTTCTTACACATTTACCCACATTCACCAAATAAAGACTGGATGGCACAAAAGCTATGCTGTGCTCTAACAGCGAGGGTACGTCAGTACGGGCAACAGAAGAAGGAGATGATTCTATTTAAAAAGGGAGGTATAGTATAGGCCAGGTTCAGTCACATACATTTCCACGGATGCCAAAGGTGCGGATGGATATTGTCATTTTTCGGTGTAACAAACTCCCACCTCGCGACCCCAAACGGTTCAAACCCCTTTTGTTGGCAGAAAGAACATTTTGCAGTTTTAAAGCACATTTTCTGCAATTCTACCCATTTTGCCATGCCGTGTGTATTTATATGATACAGTACCGGAGTGACTCAACAAAATCAATGTAAGCCAGGTGGTTGAGGCCCCCATGGGCACATAATCCAGCCATGATAACTACAAGATTTAGATAACTGGTTAGCCTAAATTACCAGCCTAGCCAACATAGGCTAGTTGATCAACTGGACATTTCTGACAGGTTACAAATAGCTCTCTAAGATCTGTCAGTTAATGACATAAGATGAAAACTGCCCATGCACTGCCAAATTCAGAAATCGCGTTCTAAGTACTATTACAATTACATTTCCTCTTCATGAGCAAAAGTCATACTTTTACTAATTTACCCAGAGAAAATACATAAATGATATGTCCTGGTATAGCCTAGTGTTTTACCACCTCAAAGAACCACTAGAAACAGTCACTGTTCTTCGATTTTCTGAAGGGAATATTTAGACACCTCCAGACTTGGCCATTTCAGTGACATTTGGGCCAAACATACAGTACCAGTCAAAAGTTGTGACACACGTACTACTTCAAGGGTTTTTATTTTTACTATTTTCTACATTGTAGAATAACAGCGAAGACATCACAACTATGAAATAACACATATGGAATCATGTAGTAACCAACAAAAGTGTTAACCTTTTGAGGACAGACGTTCCGCTAGCGGAACCCCGTTCCGCCTGCGGAACCTCTAGCCAACAGCCAATGGCATCGCACAGCGCGAAATACAAAACCAACTAAAATACCACAATTCAATTTTCTCAAACAATCAACTATTTTACACCATTTTAAACATAAGACTCTCGTTAATCTAACCACATTGTCCGATTTCAAAAAGGCTTTACAGCGAAAGCAAAACATTAGACTATGTTAGGAGAGTACATAGACACAAATAATCACACAGCCATTTTCCAAGCAAGCATATGTCACATAAACCAAAACCACAGCTAAATGCAGCACTAACCTTTGATGATCTTCATCAGGTGACACTCCTAGGACATTATGTTATACAATACATGCATGTTTTGTTCAATCAAGTTCATATTTATATCAAAAAACAGCTTTTTATATTTGCATGTGATGTTCAGAACTAGCATACCCACCGAAAACTTCCGGTGAATTTACTAAATTACTCATGATAAACGTTGACAAAAATACATACCTTATTTTAAGAATTATAGATACAGAACTCCTTTATGCAATCGCTATGTCCGATTTTAAAATAGCTTTTCGGCGAAAGCACATTTTGCAATATTCTGAGTACATAGCTCGGCCATCACGGCTAGCTATTTTGACATCCGCCAACTTCGGGGTCACCTAAACTCAGAACTACTATTAGAAAAATTGGATTACCTTTGCTGTTCTTCGTCAGAATGCACTCCCAGGGCTTCTACTTCAACAACAAATGTTGTTTTGGTTCCAAATAATCCATAGTTATATCCAAATACCTCCGTTGTGTTTGTGCGTTCAGGTCACTATCCGAAGGGTAATGCGCGAGCGCATTTCGTGACAAAACATTTCAAAATATTCCATTACCGTACTTAGAAGCATGTCAAACGCTGTTTAAAATCAATTTTTATGCTATTTTTCTCGTAAAATAGCGATAATATTCCAACCGGGCAACGTTGTATTCATTGAAAGACTGAAAGAAAAACATGGCGAGTTCTCGTGACTGCGCATCTCCAGTCTCACTGTCCCCAGGCTGACCACTTACAAACTCTGCTCCTATACTTTGCCCAGAGACAGCAGACACCCATTCCACTTTCTCGCGGCTTTAGTGAGCCAATGGAAGCCTTAGAAAGTGTCACGTTACAGCACAGATGCTGTAATGTCGATAGAGATGCAACAGAAGGACAACAAATTGTCAGACAGGGCACTTCCTGTATGGAATCTTCAGGTTTTGGCCTGCCATACGAGTTCTGTTATACTCACAGACACCATTCAAACAGTTTTAGAAACTTGAGAGTGTTTTCCATCCAAATCTACTAATTCTATGCATATTCTAGGTTCTGGGCAGGAGTAGTAACCAGATTAAATCGGGTACGTTTTTTATCCGGCCGTGAAAATACTGCCCCCTATCCCAAAGAAGTTATTTTAAATTTGAGATTCTTCAAATTAGCCACCTTTTGCCTTGATGACAGCTTTGCACACTCTTGGCATTCTCTCAACCAGCTTCATGAGGTAGTCACCTGCCATGCATTTCAATAAACAGGTGTGCCTTGTTAATTTGTGGAATTTCTTTCCTACTTAACAGATTGGCTCAAACGCATTGTGTTGTGACAAGGTAGGGGTGGTATACAGAAGATAGCCTTATTTGGTAAAAGACCAAGTCCATATTATTGCAAGAACAGCTCAAATAAGCAAAGAGAAACGACAGTCCATCATCATTTTAAGACACATTTTAAGAACTTTGAAAGTTTCTTCAAGTGCAGTCGCAAAAACCATCAATTGCTATGATGAAACCGGCTCTCATGAGGACCAACACAGGAAAGGAAGACCCAGAGTTACCTCTGCTGCAGAGGATACGTTTATTAGAGTTACCAGCCCAAATAAATGCTTCACAGAGTTCAAGTAACAGACACATCTCAACATCAACTGTTCAGAGGAGACTTGAATCAGGCCTGCATTGTCGAATTGCTGCAAAGAAACCACAGCTTTGCTACTGACACTGTCAGTGATTTACTTAGAATTCAAGGCACACTTAACCAACATAGCTACCACAGCATTCTGCAGAGATATGCCATCCCATCTGGTTTGCGCTTAGTGAGACTATCATCTGTTTTTCAACAGGACAATGACCCAAAACACACCTCCAGGCTGTGTAAGGGCTATTTGACCAAGAAGGAGAGTAATGGAGTGCTGCATCAGATGACCTGGCCTCCACAATCACCCGACCTCAACCCAATTGAGATGGTTTGGGATGAGTTGGACCGCAGAGCAAAGGAAAAGCAGCCAACAAGTGCTCAGCATCTGTGGGAACTCCTTCAAGACTGTTGGAAAAGCATTCCTCATGAAGCTGTTTGAGAAAATGCCAAGAGTGTGCAAAGCGGTCATCAAGGCAAGGGGTGGCTAATTTGAAGAATCTTAAATAAAAAAACATTTTTTGGTTACTACATGTGTGTTATTTCATAGTTTTGATAGTTTTGATAGTTTTGATGTCTTCACTATTATTCTACAATGTAGAAAAAAGTAAAATAAAGAAAAACCCTTGAATGAGTAGGTGTCCAAACTTTTGACTGGTAATGTACATCCAACTTCATAGTGCTCTGACTACGTAAACGTGGAACAACTGGCAACCAGTTGCTATAGTCTGCTATAACAACCTGTATAAATGCCTATTCATCTTTGAGTTGAAAGCTGTAATCAATAATTATAATGCAATAAAAAATACACTTGTGTATAACATTTTAAAAAATAAGTTTGATTTCAATCCGATTTAAAACATCTTAATAACACCCGTGACCAGATGAGCAGATTAGGGAGACCCAGCCACAACTGCTTGGGACGGTAAGCTAACCCCTGTCCTAGCCTGAGAAGGCCTGTGAAATTCTAACATCAGGTTTACAGTATGTAAACAGCCATGGCCATTACATCACCGTCTGAGTGCTTATTTGAACCCTGTTAGCTAAATAAAACACTACTACAGGGTTTCCTAGGTTTTCATTGTGTGGTGAGTTTGTATTCTTTATTTCACTGAAGAGTGATTTAAAGTGTCATTTCAGGATCCGATTGTTTAATGATTTAGTAACTGAGTGTATGCAATCTCAACTACGACTGAAAGCACATTTCACATCTGCTGTGTTAAATGTAGGCTACTGCCGCTGATACATTACTAAACAATGACAGCCCATAATATGATATAATGCCAACAAAAGCATACATAAATAGTCATATTCATGCCAAAAAGCAGTTGTGGGAAAACAATCTGCACCAACAAAAACTCGTACTTTTATTGCAAAAAATGTCAGAGTTGTCCAGGTTATATGCCTAGGCTAGCCTATACAATTATGTAGAGTGGAGTCAGCACTCTCAGATGAGAATACATTTCCCCCGGTTCCTGAACTCAACATGGACAAACCATATTATCAATATTGAATACATTTCCACATAATATGTGACCTTGTGGTATGGCAAAAGCAGGAAGTCCCTAATCAAATAGACTAGTACAGTAGTAGGAGTAAATTAACATGCAAATCTTTATCCACTTAAAAATAATGAACTCTGAAGACAACTAGCCTTAGTAGAAACCAATTTTGGTGCAATTAAACATTGGCAAACCATTGAATACTAACAGTGGGACATGACAACTGTGAAATCCACTCTGTAAAGGTGATGGAAAACCATTTAAACCCATGGCAGATGATAGATGTGGGAAGGTCTCCCTGACATTTACTCCATTTTAGTCCAATTCATTCCCAGATCGAATGATTTGGCCCTATACTCATAGCACACTAACACCGTCTGCATGGGACCTAGATGTTGCACAGCTGTGCAACTTGATAAATCTACTGTATCTTCCCCTGTGGATGCATATTTCAACACTATGGAGACAGCAGAAATAACACTGCAGAACATTAAACAGAACATTCAACTGGAGACTAAGAAGAAAAAAGGGGCTGCTGGTAGTAAATGTACTTTATGTTACGCTCTAACATTAAGCCTCATCAGTCAAAGTAATGTGGGACATCTCGCTGCCAGCTATGCTTCACAACCAAAAGCTCAGTGACTGGGATTCCACAAACTCAGGTTTCAGCTGCCTCAGGGTATGTTATCATGTTATTTAGGAAAGAAATTGAAACTGAATTTCATCATAAGCATCCATTTATTTTCTGAAGCTTAACAAAGCAAGCAGAGTACAAAACAAATAGGCCTATTGGTCTACTAAATATTAGTAAATGAGGTCATCTCACTATTCTCTGATCTTCAGAACCTCAATCAGAGCCATCCCCTCCTCCTCCGGACTGAAACAGAAAATAGAGCAGTAAGTCAATCCACATGCAACCACTTTAAAATCAAGCATAATATCCGGTGTAACCTCATTATCCTCCTCTAAATAGGCTACTCAATGACGTCAATATAGACAGTCTAATCTTGTCATACTGTCTTTGAAGTTTGTTATCTATGTAGGCTTAAAATTAGAATCCTTAGTTGCTACATACATTTTTGGACATATGAATGATATACCCATTGAAGAATATAATTTATAAATGCCTCATGAGCTTAGTTCAACTGTCATACCCCATCAGAACACAAGCTTGTTACACATAGCCTCAAAACATGGTTAAAACTATAATGTTGATATCATGTATGGTCAGCCCTTGCATACATAACTGTCACTTTGAATGAGAGTGGTTACATTTCTTCAGGTTCATCCCTCAGCTTTACCAAAACACAGGCAGGGTGACCGCTTTAATTAAACCAAAAGAGGAAGAGAAGCCTATAAAGCCAGGAGTTTTTCGTGACCGACCCTCTTTATGATCACAGCCTTGTCTAGCATCAAAAAGCGGAGAATAACAATTAATTATTTCCTGTTGCTCTCCTCAATCAATGCATTGTAAGGAAAGTCGCATAAACTACTGACATACAGGTAGCCTACTACAACTACGTCTTTGTATTCTGTATCAACAGGGCACTGCTATTTATGTTTAACCTCTAGCCCCCTCTGGTGGCATTGTCAATAAATCAGCTAAAAGGGACAGGCATATAGTACTTCAGACAAACACTTCCATGGTTACTGATCACTGTTCATTAGGAGGGGAGGAGCCCTAGTAGACACAGAGGGGAGGAGACATGCATGAGTTATAAAGCTGATATCACGGTGAAGGATAATGCAGGTAAACTAAACTGATCTCTCCATGAAAAACAAAGCAATATTCATAAACACTTAACACCCAAAGGCAGTGGCTTGGACTCAATTTATAAACTCTAATAATGCTATGACTAATATTAGCTCACTTGTCAGATTCTACATTCAACGGGTAAAATCGTTTAAACAACACGCTTACAGTACCTTCATACTGTGTGTGAGTGGGGGAATGCACAGGTCCTCCTTCACACTGCGAGCTGAGGATCTCTGCTGTGCAGGTAACATCTCCTGTAATAATATCAACCCAGAAACAGACAATTTAGTAAGAGAAAACCGTAAAATTATCATTCCATCATTTTTATTTCCATTTGTAAAAATCTAAATGTAACATCTTCTTAAAACTGGTGTGTGAATTGTGCTGTAGGCTATTCTGAGATGAACTTACAGATTGCCCTCATCAGAATCAAATCAAATCAAATTTATTTATATAGCCCTTTGTACATCAGCTGAAATCTCAAAGTGCTGTACAGAAACCCAGCCTAAAACCCCAAACAGCAAGCAATGCATGTGAAAGAAGCACGGTGGCTGGGAAAAACTCCCTAGGAAAAACTCCTGAGAAAGGCCAAAAACCTAGGGAGAAACCTAGAGAGGAACCAGGCTATGAGGGGTGGCCAGTCCTCTTCTGGCTGTGCCGGGTGGATATTATAACAGAACATGGTCAAGATGTTAAAATGTTCGTAAATGACCAGCATGGTCAAATAATAATAATCATAGTAATTGTCGAGGGTGCAACAAGCACGTCCGGTGAACAGGTCAGGGTTCCGTAGCCGCAGGCAGAACAGTTGAAACTGGAGCAGCAGCATGGCCAGGTGGACTGGGGACAGCAAGGAGTCATCATGCCAGGTAGTCCTGAGGCATCGTCCTAGGGCTCAGGTCCTCCGAGAGAAAGAAAGAAAGAGAGAAAGAGAGAATTAGAGAGAGCATATTTACATTCACACAGGACACCGGATAAGACAAGAGAATACTCCAGATGTAACAGACTGACCCTAGCCCCCCGACACATAAACTACTGCAGCATAAATACTGGAGGCTGAGACAGGAGGGATCAGAAGACACTGTGGCCCCATCCGATGATACCCCCGGACAGGGCCAAACAGGCAGGATATAACCCCACCCACTTTGCCAAAGCACATCCCCCACACCACTAGAGGGATATCTACAACCACCAACTTACCATCCGAAGACAAGGCCGAGTGTAGCCCACAAAGATCTCCGCCACGGCACAACCCAAGGGGGGGGCGCCAACCCAGACAGGAAGACCACGTCAGTGGCTCAACCTACTCAAGTGACGCACCCCTCCCATGGACGGCATGGAAGAACACCAGTAAGTCAGTGACTCAGCCCCTGTAAAAGGGTTAGAGGCAGAGAATCCCAGTGGGAAGAGGGGAACCGACAAGGCAGAGACAGCAAGGGCGGTTCGTTGCTCCAGCCTTTCCGTTCACCTTCACACTCCTGGGCCAGACTATACTTAATCATAGGACCTACTGAAGAGATAAGTCTTCAGTAAAGACTTAAAGGTTGAGACTGAGTCTGCGTCTCTCACATGGGTAGGCAGACCATTCCATAAAAATGGAGCTCTATAGGAGAAAGCCCTACCTCCAGCCGTTTGCTTAGAAATTCTAGGGACAATTAGGAGGCCTGCGTCTTGTGACCGTAGCGTACGTGTAGGTATGTACGGCAGGACCAAATCGGAAAGATAGGTAGGAGCAAGCCCATGTAATGCTTTGTAGGTTAGCAGTAAAACCTTGAAATCAGCCCTTGCCTTAACAGGAAGCCAGTGTAGGGAGGCTAGCACTGGAGTAATATGATCAAATTTTTTGGTTCTAGTCAGGATTCTAGCAGCCGTATTTAGCACTAACTGAAGTTTGTTTAGTGCTTTATCCGGGTAGCCGGAAAGTAGAGCATTGCAGTAGTCGAGCCTAGAAGTAACAAAAGCATGGATTAATTTTTCTGTGTCATTTTTGGACAGAAAGTTTCTGATTTTTGCAATGTTACGTAGATGGAAAAAAGCTGTCCTTGAAGCAGTCTTGATATGTTCTTCAAAAGAGAGATCAGGGTCCAGAGTAACGCCGAGGTCCTTCACAGTTTTATTTGAGACGACTGTACAACCATCCAGATTAATTGTCAGATTCAACAGAAGATCTCTTTGTTTCTTGGGACCTAGGACAAGCATCTCTGTTTTGTCCGAGTTTAAAAGTAGAAAATTTGCAGCCATCCACTTCCTTATGTCTGAAACACAGGCTTCTAGCGAGGGCAATTTTGGGGCTTCACCATGTTTCATTGAAATGTACAGCTGTGTGTCGTCCGCATAGCAGTGAAATTTAACATTATGTTTTCGAATGACATCCCCAAGAGGTAAAATATATAGTGAAAACAATAGTGGTCCTAGAACGGAACCTTGAGGAACACCGAAATTTACAATTGATTTGTCAGAGGACAAACCATTCAGAGACAAACTGATATCTTTCCGACAGATAAGATCTAAACCAGGCCAGAACTTGTCTATGTAGACCAATTTGGGTTTCCAATCTCTCCAAAAGAATGTGGTGATCGATGGTATCAAAAGCGGCACTAAGATCTAGGAGCATGAGGACAGATGCAGAGCCTCGGTCTGACGTCATTAAAAGGTCATTTACCACCTTCACAAGTGCAGTCTCAGTGCTATGATGGGGTCTAAAACCAGACTGAAGCGTTTCGTATACATTGTTTGTCTTCAGGAAGGCAGTGAGTTGCTGCGCAACAACTTTTTCTAAAATTTTTGAGAGGAATGGAAGATTCGATATAGGCCGATAGTTTTTTATAATTTCTGGGTCAAGATTCGGCTTTTTCAAGAGAGGCTTTATTACTGCCACTTTTAGTGAGCTTGGTACACATCCGGTGGATAGAGAGCCGTTTATTATGTTCAACATAGGAGGGCCAAGCACAGGAAGCAGCTCTTTCAGTAGTTTAGTTGGAATAGGGTCCAGTATGCAGCTTGAGGGTTTGGAGGCCATGATTATTTTCATCATTATGTCAAGAGATATAGTACTAAAACACTTTAGTATCTCCCTTGATCCTAGGTCCTGGCAGAGTTGTGCAGACTCAGGACAATGGAGCCCTGGAGGAATACCCAGATTTAAAGAGGAGTCCGTAATTTGCTTTCTAATGATCATGATCTTTTCCTCAAAGAAGTTCATAAATTTATTACTGCTGAAGTGAAAGCCATCCTCCATTTGCGAATGCTGCTTTTTAGTTAGCTTTGCGACAGTGTCAAAAAGAAATTTCGGATTGTTCTTATTTTCCTCAAGTTGGAAAAATAGGATGATCGTGCAGCAGTGAGGGCTCTTCGATACTGCACGGTACTGTCTTTCCAAGCTAGTCGGAAGACTTCCAGTTTAGTGTGGCGCCATTTCCGTTCCAATTTTCTGGAAGCTTGCTTCAGAGCTCGTGTATTTTCTGTATACCAGGGAGCTAGTTTCTTATGACAGATGTTTTTAATTTTTAGGGGTGCAACTGCATCTAGGGTATTGCGCAAGGTTAAATTGAGTTCCTCGGTTAGGTGGTTAACTGATTCTTGTCCTCTGACGTCCTTGGGTAGGCAGAGGGAGTCTGGAAGGGCATCAAGGAATCTTTGGGTTGTCTGAGAATTTATAGCACGACTTTTAATCTTCCTTGGTTGGGGTCTGAGCAGATTATTTGTTGCAATTGTAAACGCAATAAAATGGTGGTCCGATAATCCAGGATTATGAGGAAAAACATTAAGATCCACAACATTTATTCCATGGGACAAAACTAGGTCCAGAGTATGACTGTGGCAGTGAGTAGGTCCAGAGACATGTTGGACAAAACCCACTGAGTCGATGATGGCTCCGAAAGCCTTTTGGAGTGGGTCTGTGGACTTTTCCATGTGAATGTTAAAGTCACCAAAAATTAGAATATTATCTGCTATGACTACAAGATCCGATAGGAATTCAGGGAACTCAGTAAGGAACACTGCATATGGCCCAGGAGGCCTGTAAACAGTAGCCTCTGTGTTGCTCTTGCATTGCTACAGATGTTGCTAGACAGACCACTTGCAGGGACAGGTGAAGAGGGGCCCCAAGGGTCCATTAGGGTGATTGTCAAGTAGAGGTCGACCGATTATGATTTTTCAGCGCCGATACCAATTATTGGAGGACCAAAAAAGCAGATACCGATTAATCGGCCGATTTGTTTTATTTGTATTAATGAAAAATTCTAACGATACTGAATGAACACTTATTTTAACTTAATATAATACATCAATAAAATCAATTTAGCCTCAAATAAATAATGAAACATGTTCAATTTGGTTTAAATAATGCAAAAACAAAGTGTTGGAGAAGAAAGTAAAAGTGCAATATGTGCCATGTAAGAAAGCTAACGTTTAAGTTCCTTGCTCAGAACATGAGAACATATGAAAGCTGGTGGTTCCTTTTAACATGAGTCTTCAATATTCCCAGGTAAGAAGTTTTAGGTTGTAGTTATAGGACTATTTCTCTCTGTACGATTTGTATTTCATATACCTTTGACTATTGGATGTTCTTATAGGCACTAGTATTGCCAGTGTAACAGTATAGCTTCCGTCCCTCTCCTCACGCCTACCTGGGCTCGAACCAGGAACACATCGACAACAGCCACCCTCGAAGCAGCGTTACCCATGCAGAGCAAGGGGAACAACTACTCCAAGTCTCAGAGCGAGTGACATTTGAAACGCTATTAGTGCGCACCCCGCTAACTAGCTAGCCATTTCACATCGGTTACACCAGCCTAATCTCGGGAGTTTATAGGCTTGAAGTCATAAACAGCGCAATGCTTGAAGCATTGCGAAGAGCTGCTGGCAAAACGCACGAAAGTGCTGTTTGAATGAATGCTTACGAGCCTGCTGGTGCCTACCGTCGCTCAGTTAGACTGCTCTATCAAATCATAGACTTAATAACATAATAACACACAGAAATACCAGCCTTAGGTCATTAATATGGTAGAATCCGTAAAATATCATCTCGAAAACAAAACGTTTATCCTTTCAGTGAAATACGGAACCGTTTGGAACCGTGGCATCCATAAGTCTAAATATTCCTGTTACATTGCACAACCTTCAGTGTTATGTCATAATTACGTAAGATTCTGGCAAATTAGTTCGCAACGAGCCAGACGGCCCAATCTGTCGCATATACCCTGACTCTGCGTGCAATGAACGCAAGAGAAGTGACAATTTCACCTAGTTAATATTGCCTGCTAACCTGGATTTCTTTCAGCTAAATATGCAGGTTTAAAAATATATAATTCTGTGTATTGATTTTAAGAAAGGCATTGATGTTTATGGTTAGGTACAGTCGTGCAACGATTGTGCTTTTTTCGCAAATGTGCTTTTGTTAAATCATCCCCCGTTTGGTGAAGTAGGCTGTCTTTGTTAGGAAGAAATAGTCTTCACACAGTTCGCAACGAGCCAGGCGACCCAAACTGCTGCATATACCCTGACTCTGTTGCAAGAGAAGTGACACAATTTTCCTAGTTAAAATAAATGTGTTAGAAGGCAATATTAACTAAATATGCAGGTTTAAAAATATATACTTGTGTATTAACTTTAAGAAAGGCATTGATGTTTATGGTTAGGTACACGTTGGAGCAATGACAGTCCTTTTTTGCGAATGCGCACCGCATCGATTATATGGAACACAGGACACGCTAGATAAACTAGTAATATCATCAACCATGTGTAGTTAACTAGTGATTATGATTGATTGATTCATTTTTAAAAAGATAAGTTTAATGCTAGCTAGCAACTTACCTTGGCTTCTTACGCGAATGCAGTAACAGGCAGGCTCCTCGTGGAGTGCAATGTAAGGCAGGTGGTCAGAGCATTGGACTAGTTAACCGTAAGGTTGCAAGATTGAATCCCCGAGCTGACAAGGTAAAAATCTGGCGTTCTGCCCCTGAACAAGGCAGTTAACCCACCGTTCCTAGGCCGTCATTGAAAAAAATAATGTGTTCTTAACTGACTTGCCTAGTTAAATAAAGATTCTAAAAAATAATAATACAAATCGGTGTCCAAAAATACCGATGTCCAATTGTTATGAAAACTTGAAATCGGCCCCAATTAAAATCGGCCATTCCGATTAATCGGTCGACCTCTATTGTCGAGCTGCAGGCATGGCACAACAGCAGGAAAAGTGAGTTTGGTGTATTGAGGTCACCATTAGAGAGCATTAGAACACAGGGAGCTTCCACCTGGCTTCTCAGCAGACCTGGCTAAGCAAAAAGGGCAGTCGACTGATCATTGGTCAGAATCCAAACTCTTCCATCAATATGCCACCATAGCCAGATATCCAGAGTCAGCAGCCTGACTATCCCTCTACAGTCTGGGGAGAGAAGCTGTATGGTTAGAGATGACACAGAAGAGCCAAAGGGCTGTGAGGATGAACCCCTTTCTGGTCCAGGGGTCAGACAGATCCAGGACCAGCCCTGTCCTCCTGCACCCCAGTACAGGGAGCTGACTGGCCACAGTTCCATCAGCCAGCATCTGGCTACAGTAACACTGTGGCCATGGAAGCCTTCCTGGAGCTGGCTGGGCTCCAGCGCTATATCAGCTGGACAAGGGCCAGGAGGCTGGAGTCCAAGCTGTCTGGTGGTGACTGCACACTGGTGGTGCAGAGGAGACACAGCATGGGAGGATAAGCAAACACTGACACTGCTGTCCATGAGAGCAGAAGTTCTACATGTTGGCCATGAATTGGAGAAGATGGAAAAAGGGGCAGCAGAGCTCGACCCAAATCCCAACTGACCATGTTACAGGCCATCTAAGCAATTGAAACATCAGCAATTCATCTCAAGAGGTCAAAATAATTGAATAAATATGTATTAATCTAAATTGGTGTCCCATTTCTTTTACAGCCGGCCCACCTACGAATGACCACAGCATGCAAATTGTACAGAGAACTCCACATGATGATCGTGTTGCACGAGTAATCATATACCGCAATAGAAATTGCATATTTTTGTAGACACTAAGAGGCCAACTCAGCCATGACTCGTTAGTCAAAGCCTAAGGGTGGTTTTTTGGGGGGGAGGGGGGTTAACCGCGGAAAATAAGGTATGTGGTAAACATGCTTGATGATGTTTTGTTTGATGAGTTAATCTTAATCTGCTACGGTCACTTTTTGTGAAGTATTTATGTAATCAAAACAAGCCATAAAGGTCATTTAACTGACTGACATCTCATTGAATGCATTTTCTCCAAAGCCTGTGTTAACTTTAGATCTTGTTTGGCGTTTATCCGATTATTTCCCCATTAATTTACCTGATAGAATTTTCAACTTCTGGAATTCCTAACTCACTTCCGTTTTTTAGGGCTACAAACTGGCTGTGGATAAAATTTTTAAAAACATTGTTAGTCAGTGACTGCTCGAATTCAACGTGGTCATTGAAGTTGTCGGCTACTAGTGAGTACAGTAGCTAACTTTGCTTTTTATCCTGATTGTGTGCCACATATCCCTCTGCGGGTCAGGTCCTATTTGCACCCAAACAATGTAATTACTAACCTGTAAACAGCTTGCTCGCCTCTGCCACCACTGCAAGAAAAATCACTGGACAGGAGTGCCAAATCAGCATCTTTATTTTACAAACAAACGCATTTTCTATTGACATTTCTTTGTATCATAAAAAAGCAATTTACAAGCGTAAGAACCCCCAAAAAGCAGCACAGAATGATTATGAGTAAAATATAATTTGAATAAATATATCATATATTTCATGCTATAAAATAAATTCATAAATGGCAAGTTAATAATTCAGCTCTAGCTAGCTTAATTTACTTCATAGTTGTACATAACAGTAGAGTTCTGAGGTTCACAGTTGGGTTGTATGTAGAGTGGATTAGAGGGAGGTGGGCTGACACCTGGCCAAACTAAAAGGTCTCCCCTGTTCCTCAACATTGAAACTCTGTGCTTGTCACAGGCATGCAGAGGGGGAACGGAAAACATGGGTTCAGTGAGACCCTTGAGGCAGAATGTTTGGGAACCACTGACTGAGGATTTATTTCCCCACCTGAAGAGAAGTGCACATTGAATTCTACACATATGAGCTGTATGCCCAGAGTGACCACTTTATAACACTAGTATAAACCCTGAGTTCTACTTATTTTTTTTTGTGCCATATCAACAAAATACATGATATCCAGACACCAAATGTCAAAGACCAAGGAGTTTTACATCAAAGGAAACAGGCCAGTCTTAACATGTAGTTAAAGCAGCACTGACCAATTCCACTCTGAACAGCTGAAACTTCAGTCTCAGTACACGAGGGGAAAGGGGAGACCTTTACATCTTAGCATGAACACAGGTCGCCACTCCCAATGTGGCTTTGCAACCCACAATCCCTTTCAGTATTTGATACAGATGGAGGTGCAATTTTAAAACCAGTGCCATTGAGTTTGACTGAATCACATGCTTAGCTTTTGCATTGCAGTTAATTGACAGTCATAGGCTTTGGATGCGTACTTAGAAGACCAGCAATACCAGTCTCACCTAATGAGCATTTTCACTCAACCTGTCCAAAGACTCACAAAATATATAAAAAAATATCAATATCAAATTGTCCTCGTCCTACTTCAATTCGATAGCTCCCTGACATTCAATGTTTAGTTGATGTGACAGGCCCAGAATTAGATTAGGCTCACTGATGACAATACATCCCCTTTAAAAAAGGTTATTGCTTTTGTATATTACACAGTGGAGAAAGGCTGAGAGAAGCTATGGAAGACTTTCAGATTTTGTTAAAGTCTATATCAGTGTTCATAAACTACCTGAAGTTAGTCTGTTCAAAAATTCAAAAAGTAGTCAAACAGCCTTCCCTGTAAACACTTCCTTCTGATTACTTCTGGCCCACGAGCATCTCCCTCCTACCTTTTCTGTGAATAGTTTTGAACAAACAGAGTGAACGCAAATAAGTGTCAGGTTCAGTTGGTTGGTGAGTGGTGTGGCATTAATAACCAAAGTTGATAAAAGCATTTACACAAATTACCCCCCCCTATAATGTAAATATGCAAGTGTATAGTATTTTGTATATCAAAATCTATAAATAAACAGACCAGTCTATAAGCACCATTTAAGGGTAAAAAGGTCCCTTAAGATAAAGTAATAGAGTCCCTTGAGGTGGAGACTAAAATTATGAGTAGATCCCCTCTGGAATATGAATGTATCAAAAGACAGGTTATTTCTAAGTGCATGCCAGATGAGACAAAAACAATAACTAATGTTGAGTTCCAAAAACAGCCATCGGCATTTCAAAAACTATTTTGTGGGTGAGTGACGTGCAATAAAACAGGGTAATCTTGCCATTTTTCACTCGACAAATGTCATGTTTCTAAAATCTGCTCATTCTCAAGCAGCTGTCCCCCTGGCCAGATGTTACAAAAGGAATCTTGAGAGGGGAAGAGTCTAGCTGTACTCTCTCCTCTCTCGCGCTCTCTCCGAGACTGAAGGCAATGCCTTCGATTGTCCTCAGTGCTAACAGAAAGGCTAGAGTAAACATACAAAACAGCCTCTGGAGAGAGGAACAAAACAGCTCACGACTGTGATTAGATGCCATGCAAGTCACCATATTACCATAAACACAATTCATCACATTATTAATGGATATCAAATGGGGTCTGATGACAAGGAAATAGTAGGGCTAAATAAGTACGGCTGAATAAAAATGGAGGTGGCATGTAAGCATAATTTAAGAGATCAACTTGGGCATATATCTAAGACATGATTCTCCTCACTGCTGAACTATTCTCAATTATGCACCCATTCCCTTTAAGACATTTAATTGTTGCATAAACTAAATCACAAATTAAAGTGAAATCTACAGTATTTTATCAATAGATATACCTTCCCCTTGACCCATTTCATTCTTTACATTGAAGGCAGGCACAAAACAGAAGTCCACTGTAAGTGCCATGGAGTCAGGGATATAGTTTGTGTGGCAAGGCACAGATCACAATTCAAAAGCCTTTTTTGTTCTTCAAAATATTACTAGGATTTATATGGTTGGCATCTTACAATTATATAAATAAACAAACTCAATTTCTGTACAATTTCTTTCATGATATTAAATAGATCTGGCAACATGTTCAAGACTAAGTGGGACTCAACTGTTAGAAGAACATCCGTTGGAAATAGAAAGGAATTGGAAAATAGCAACCAGGCTACATCTTATATAGGAAACTCATCTTTCCTCTTGTGGGCCAAATGTATAGACAGACCTTTGTCTTTTAGGATTATCCATTGGACTCCTATCTGTTGGACTCCTGGCACAATAACCTATAGTAGTCTGCCCTTGTTCTAATAACGCGAGACATCATGAGAAGGATTATATTATATGACAAGGTCAATTCCCTCTTATAAATCGGTAGGGGGACAGATTCAATATGAGCAGGGTTATAAGACTTTACAAAGACGGTTACCACACAGAACATGACATTCTAGACTTCTGCCTAGTAGGCATTCAGACAGTGGAAAATAGATTGTGGCTGACTTTAGGCCACAACACTGTCAAGCATGTTATGCGGGAGAAAATAAAAACTGGGAAAAACAAAGGGAAAGGGGCCGTCACTGATCTTCAAAAACGGACAAGATCAGCAACAAGACGATAGCGAATCAGAATTCACTAAATCTGAGAAGGGTCCTTTTGGTTTCCATGGCATCTGGTGAAACAAGACAACGGACATCAAAACAATGAACCCATTGTGTAGTGGGCAGAGAGAGACTATTGGTGACCTAATGATATGAACAGTAGTGTTTCCCCTAGTATTTTCTTTCAACACCAGTGGCAAAGGAAGCAGGGGAGTGGGCTGGTTCTCTTTGCTGGCTGCGAGAACCTCATTTCTGATGACTAAAAGACATTCTACTTCAAAACACATGAAAATGTAATTATGTTGACACCATCGGAAATAGAACTGATGAGCGCCATAACAGCACTGTAGGGAGATAAGGAGCATGTGGTGGCTGTGCTCGATCTGTTCACTACAAATATCAGCTTGAATGTGTCACACTGATCTTAAAGGGATAAGATTTTGGCAACTAAGCCCTTCTACTTACCCAGGCAGATGAATTCGTGGATACAATAGGGAATTATAGAAATACTTAAAATAAGGGCTGTGCTTCGTGTAGGCTTATCCTGGCGTGACATTTTGACAAGTGTAAATCTCTCTAGCACAAGGCGACTTAATCAATATATTTCTGTATTTACCCCACAAAAATGAAATGCTAAATAGATGCTAATGTGGCTATCATAAAGAACTACAAATGCCATGGTGATGTGGACAAGACTGCCGAATCGAGGCAAAGGTAAGAATCTCTGGATTATCTACCTAAAGTTAGTTATAATTGTCCATTTCTTTAAATGGACAATTATGTTAACTGTCTCAAGACTATGCCAGATTTAAATTGACAATACCTGTTCGCAAAGGTATCAGCTAGAGACGAAGTGCAGGAGCTTGCAGAGATGTAGTTTTGCATGTCGTCTACTTTGAAGCAAATTCACATTTTTGAAATCAGAGTAAATAGAGCCAAATATATTGAGAAAAGTCCCCTTGTCCGAGAAAGAGGTTTACATTATCAAAACTTCACACCAGGATAAGCCTACACGAAACACAGCCCTTATATTAAGTGTTTCTAAAATTCCCTATGGGAAAAATGAATGATGGAAAAACGATTGGAACCATTTCCCTGTTTGACAGCTAGGTTTTATGGTTATTATGACACCTCCACTGTGGGGCTATATTTATGCATCTGCGTGCAGTTTGAAGGAAGTAGAAGGTTGTTTTGCAAGCCATCGCCAACTAGTGTTAGCACAATGACAGGCATACTAGCTGTTCCCATAGACTTCGTCATTGCGCTAATGCTAGGTAGCAATTGCGCTAACACTAGTTAGAAACTTCCTTTAATAAACTGCATGCAGAAACAAAACTGGTATCCATGAGTTCATCTGACTGGGTATGTAGAAAAAGTGCTTAATTGGCAAAATCTCGCACCATCACTTTAAAAGCATGTCTGGGCAGAAATACACATATGTATTTCTGCAAAGACACGCTGCTGTTTAAAGGAAGTTTTCTAACTAGCAAAAGCTCAACAGCTAGCATGCCTGTCATTGTGCTAACGCTAGTTAGCAATGGTTTGCAAAACTACCTTCTACTTCATTCAAACTGCACAAAGAGACAAATACAGCCCCACAGTGGAAGTGTCATAATATATATAAACTATTATTTTGAAGTGGCCCACTGCTAAATAAATATAGGGTAAAACACTGGACATGCATGCAAAACTACTCAATACCAATATGAAAACAAAAATCACTGCAAAATAATAAACCAAGGAGAAAAAAATGAGGAACAAACAACCGAAAAATAACAGGTATCATAAATGGTGGTGCTACATTAAATGAAGAGGAAATGCTCTTTCACACACCCACCTGGACCTCTGGGCTTTTCAGGACACTTCTAAACAGTGAAGCATGTGACAATTAACATTTTATTTGAGCCTTCTACCACCTTGGAAGGCTTACTGTAGTTATTGGATTGTGTGATCATGTGTAAAAACTAAAAAAAGGTACATAGGATACAAGGAAAGCGTCACACTGCTGAAATAGCAAATCAACAAGAAGAGGGATAAGGGGGCAAAATGACTATCGTCAAAAAGTGCTCTTCAAGGATCAGCTTTCCACCTGATCATGAAAGGCCCAATGCAGCTGTTTTTATATCAATATCAAATCCTTTATGGGTAACAATTAAGTACCTTACTGTAATAGATTTGTATAAGAATGGACAAAAATGGCTTTTTAGCAAAAAACTTTCAAACAAGTATTTTGCTAGGAATGTCTGGGAGTGGTCTGAATGGGAAGGGAAAACTATGTTATTGGCAAAGAGGTTTGGAAAATCACTGACTGCACTGGGCCTTTAAAAAGAGCTTACTCTGAACTAGCACGTTGGCGCAATAATTATCTGAATTTATTCCTGTATTTCTCGAAACTACCGTAGTTAGAAGTATTTTGACATACAATAAGTCGAAAGCCAGTTCAGCTAATCCCTGGGCCTGTACTATGCCATAGCATTCTGCATTGCAATGCTTAGTCATGTAATGCAATATAAGTCTGACAAACATACCCCCCATCACCACCATATATGTGCATTCGTGAGTTATGACGATATGAATAGCGGAAATTAACGTTTTCAAATGTGGTCAATGACATTCGTCCAACAGCTAGGCCCTGACAGCCCAGCTAATCTCTAAACAAGCAGATCAAGACCAACAGTGCCTTCAATGATTATTTACCTATTAACACTGAAATAGCTAGCTACCAACATCAGTTGGCAAAAGGGCTTACGCTGACCGGAGCAATTCCAATTTGATTCCTGACTATTAAAAAGCAGTAGCCTAGTTTTTTGCCGAATACATTTATGGTCACCATTGATCTTCAAGACATCAAAAAAATGAACAAAACTATCACCAAGTCTCCATTCAGACCATTCTACTTGAAACACAAAAAGTGCACCATTACTTTGGATCACAAGCTTCTCTCAAAATACCATCAAGCGCTTAATTTCTAATGAGGCATCAATGAGCTTTCCCATTTGATTCCCTCATCTCAACAGTGATGTCGGATCTAGAAAGGGCAGAAACAGTGAATGAGAAGACGAGAGCAGAACATGAGTCCTAATGAAATGGAGAGTGAATAAAGAAATGCCATGACAAGATGGCTGATATTCCTTTGTTCTTATTTGCATATTGATCCTATGCACAGATTCAGGGCAGGACTGCCCTTGCTGTGCCAAGCTAATGAGTGGGACTGCACTGAGCATAATTTCCACACAAATAAAGAGTTTCACATAAACAGGTTGAGAATAACAAACTAAAACGTCAAGAGAATGGAAGACACTCCAAATGACTTCACTGTGTATGAGGATCAAATCATTGATCCCATGTGGATTAAAATATATTATAAACTGGGTGGTTCAAGCCCTGAATGCTGATTGGCTGATAGCCGTGGTATATCAGACCGTATACCACAGGTATGACAAAACATTTATTTTTACTGATTGAATTACGTTGGTAACCTGTTTATAATAGCAATAAGGCTCCTCGGGGGTTTGTGATACATGGCCAATTTACCACAGCTAAGGGCAGTATGCAGGCACTGCTTTGTGCCGTGCATAAGAACATGCCCTTTGCGTTGAAATATTGGCTATAAAACCACACCACCCTTGGGCCTTATTGCTTAAGAATAGCATATAACAAAAAAAATCAAAAATGGCCAACTGCATGTGACCTTCAGTGGTGAAAAGAGACAGACAAGAGGAATTTGTCCTGTGTGTTCTAAAAACATAATTATAAACTGGGTGGTTCAAGCCCTGAATTCTCATTGGCTGAAAGCCATGGTATATCAGACCGTATACCAAAGGTATTATTTTTTTACTGCTCTAATTACGTTGGTAACAAGTTTATAATAGCAATAAGGCTCCTCTGGGGTTTGTGATATATGGTCAACACACCACGACTAATGGCTGTGTCCAGGCACTCCGCGGAGCATCATGCATAAGAACAGCCCTTAGCCATGGTATATTGACCATATACCACACCTCCTCAGGCCTTATTGCTTAAATAGATCTTGGCTGTAGAGACAGTGGAAATCATATGTCATGTATTATCCTCTATTATTGTACTCTATCCACTGTCCTTGCGCATGCTCAATGCAAACACACTTAATATTTCTTAAAACACATCAATATAGCACCTTCGTTCTTTGCCCACATTACATCCTGTCTGACCATGAAACAATGGACAAGGACACGGTCCAGCGTTCATACAATCAGCAAGGAATATTAGTCTAAAGTATCAAGGCTTAGCGTTGGGACTGAGGATGTTCTGCCTAGAGTTTGGCAAATGAAACAGATACCCTAAAGCAAAAAACTGTTTTTAAAACGGTGAACACTTCTGTTCTTGGTAGGTTCTTGGATATGAGGTAGAACCCGGTGGAGTTTCATAAAAGCTAAAATACTGTCTGTTATGAGTATGTAGTTGTATCATGAGGTATTGAACGGATATTTCACACAAAGCTTTGCACTTGGCAGAAAAATAATTCCTTGTGAGTAAAGTGACCTCCTTTGGCCACATGTGCAAAAACAGGTCAGGTAAAAACATGATATGATAAGCATCTTATCAGAGCTTTCACATTATCAATTATTGCAACATGCCTATATTACTCTGTAAATATGTTTTAAAAACATATATTTTTTAAAGCGAAAACAAAAGGCCTTGATTATTGAGGGCACCTTATCAATAGCAAGTTGATACCCCTTCCCTTTGAAATCTATTTTTTTAAAGTACCCCTTTCTCCTCTTCTACATTAAGCAACAGTTGACTTTCACAAAAATGGATGGACAGGCAGAAAACGTGGATGCACAAAGTAGGTTCAACATCGAAAGGAGCTGGTTCCAAAACAAATCCTAAACGTTTAAAGAACATATCTTAAAGCTTCCTCAACCAGAGCCAGGGCCTAAAAATCACATCTGGACGCCTCGGCTTCCTCAGGGCTGCACTTTGAGCTCTCCTCCATGTCGTTGGCCGGAGCCTCCTCAGCATACTGCGTCTCAAAGGCCATCCCCTCTGAGGCATCCTCTGGGTCTTTCTGACCAGAGATGCCCTCCGTCCTCTCTGGAGAGTCCATGTGGTTGGGGCCCTCTGAGGCCCCCAAGTGCTTCTTCCTCAGGTGTTGGTTGAGGGTCCCCTGGAAGGGGAAGCACTTGCCACAAATCTGGCAGTGGAAGGGCTTGTTGTCCGTGTGGCCGCGGATGTGGTACTCCAGCTGGTCTTTGCGCGTGTACTTCTTTCCGCAGAACTTGCAGACGAAGGGTGTGATTCCCATGTGCAGGCGCATGTGGCGGTCCAGGCTGCCCTTCTGATTGAAGGACTTGCCGCAGTAGATGCAGATGAGCCTCTCGTTGTAGGGGTACCACTGGCTGCGCAGGCTCCGCTCTCGCACATCGTTCTCAAAACCTACTTGGCCCAACACTGCCTCGCTGCTGTCCTCAGTGTTTCCCGGTTTGATATGACCCAGGACCTCTGCTGGGACGGTCACTGGGGGGCGCTTGGCTCTGGCCCGGCCGCCCCTGAAGCCACTGAGCATGGAGCGGGAGGGGCTGGAGCTGCTGAGGCTCACGAAGCAGGGGGACGACAGGCCTGAGTAAGTGTAGCCGGCCGGCTGGATGACGGGACCGTAGGAGCCAACACTGACAGCCAGCACCTGCTCTCCATCCACCAGCTCTGTGTGGTAGCCATCGTCGCCTGCCGAGGAGCTGTCTGAGTAGCTGGGCCTATCTGTCTTCTCCAGCTTCACGTGCACGTCTGTCACCTGACCGTCCTTCCCAATGAGCTCCACCTGCTCTGTCTCTCCCTCCATGGCTGCCTCCTGCTCTGACACACCGTCACTGCTGCCACGGTCTGACTGGCCCTCCTCCTGGTACCGCGCCCTGCCATGGCCTTTCCCTGCTGCCAGCTCAGAGCGGGCCTCTATGCTGTGCCTGGAGTAGTATGGGGGGGAGATCTGTGTGGGGTTGATGAAGAGGCTGCTGTCTTTGACACCATTGCGGCTGGCCTGGGAGCCCTCCTTGTCTGGGCTTGTGGCGCTGGAGGGGATGCTTATCTTGGAGTGGATGCCCTCCAGGATCTGGGTGCACTTGTCGATGACGGCCTGCATCTGCAGGAAGCTGGCTGCTGTGAGGAAGCTGACGACATCCTTGAGCTGCAGGGACATGCGGCCAGTGTAGCAGAAGGCCAGCAGCTGCTCAAACACCTCAGGGTTCTTGATGACGGAGATGGACAGGCCGCTCATGGTGCCCAGGGCCGAGTGGTCGCGGAAGTACGGTGAGCTGGCCGCCAGCACGGCCTTGTGGGCACGGAATGGCTGGCCCTGGATGTGAACGATGATGTCACATAGCTTCCCCTGCAGTCGCAACTCATTGAGCTGGTTGAGAACGGTGTTGCTGAACTCTGGCACGTCAAACTCTATGTAGGCACTGCCGTCGTCCATCTCTTGGATAGGTCTTTCCAGTTTGTAGGCTGCCTGTGGCAGAAACGGAGAAAGAAAAAAAATCATTATGTATAAGAATCAGGATGCATCTTAGAACACCAGTCATCCACTGAATCAGTGGCTGGTCTTTACAAGTTTCATTTTCACATACAAAATATGTCCATTGACAGGTGAGGTTAATTTTACTTTACAAGTACAATCATGGTGTGCCACAACAGCCAAATAAAAACAAGCACGCTATATGAGCAAACTTTGGCTGTCTGTGCCAGAAATATGCCTACACTGAGCAACCTAGACAACAGCATTTCACATTCACACTGGCATGGGGGGGGAAAAACGATGCTTTTGACATGGCTAATACAGGTTACCCTCATTCTTTAGCAGCAACAGCATAAAAGGATGTCCATTTTTTATGAAAAAAACAGTACTGTACACTTCCCTGGTGCTTCAAGAAATATGTGTTGAGTATATTCATACAAGAAATGCCTGGACAAAAATAATCAAGTGCATTTGACCTATTGCAGCAAACAGCATTGAGTGTTGTAGCCCAGTTAAGGGTTGACCTTACTGACACACAAGAGAACAATCTTGACTTGAAATAAGATCCAGCATCTGGGCCATTTCACAGTAATTTAGCAAAGGAATGACTGTACGGATAACTGTAGCCTCATCCAAGTTTGGAGATGGCGTGCAAGAGCATAGTCATTCCACCCATTTCAGGATTCAGGCCATTTTTATTGTTGGGAGTGCACAAGATCAAAACACAAAAGCACTCAGAAAACAAGTAACCTGCACCACAGCAAAAACAACAAAACATACAAGCAGATCTGGAGTGAAAATCCTCACTGCACTAACATTGCAGGCCCTTGGACCTTGAGTGGTCAGAACAAAGTAGGTTACCATGACAGCACTGACGCAATTTGAAATGAATCATCAAATTACTGAATTATTCAGAAGAATATGACAAGAACAGTAGTCCTCCATGTGAAGTAGAATGTGTTCTAAAAGCATTTCTACATTTTAATTGCACTTCCTTTTAAATATCTGTTCAGGCAAAGAAAGAAAAAAAATCTGGTTATTTGGCAACAAAGTGGAAGCCGGCCCAGCCTAGCTGTAAATGTCAAGTCACTTGGTCACACCCAGAGCGGGACTGAACACTGCTTCATTATGATGTGGCAAGTGAGACTTTGCTTCTTGAAAATCCTATATCTTGAAAATCTGACATGCAAAAAAATATTTAAATAGGCAAGTCAGTTAAGAACAAATTCTTATTTTCAATGACAGCCTAGGAACAGTGGGTTAACTGCCTTATTCAGGGGCAGAATGACAGATTTTTACCTTGTCAGCTCGTGGATTCAATCTTGCAACCTTTCGGTTACTAGTCCAGCACTCTAACCACTAGGCTACCTGCCGCCCCAAAAAAGGTGAGGTATGTTGGGACTGTGGACTAATTAAAAAAATAAAAAAGATAGTCACCATTAAATGAAACATCCACTCAAAGGAAAACAATTCTGTTGCAGACAGAATGAACAACCACAACCACCCCAAGCTCACAGAACTGGACTGTCGAGTACTGCAAACCGTAGCGTGTAAAAATTGTCTGTCCTTGGTTGTAACACTCACTACCAAGTTCAAAACTGCCTCGAAGCAAAGTCAGCACAAGAACTGATCGTCGGGAGCTTCATAAAATGGGTTTCAATGGCCGTGCAGCCGCACACAAGACTACCATGCGCAAAGCCAAGCGTTGGCTGGAGTGGTGTGAAGCTCACCACCATTGGACTCCGGAGCAGTGAAAATGAGTTCTCTGGAGTGATGAATCACACTTCACAAATTGGCAGTCTGATGGACGAATCTCAGTTTGGTGGATGCCAGGAAAATGCTACCTGCCCGAATGCATAGAGCTTACAGTAAAGTTTGGTGGAGGAGGAATAATGGTTCGGGCTGGGCCCCTTAGTTCCAGTGAAGGGAAATCTTAATGCTACAGAATACAATGACATTCTAGACGATTCTATGCTTCTAACTTTGTGGCAATAGTTTGGGGAACGCCCTTTCCTGTTTCAGCATGACAATGCCCCTGTGCACAAAGCAAGGTCCATACAGAAATGGTTAGTCAAGCTCGTGTGGAAGAACTTGACTGGCCTGCACAGAGCCATGACCTCAACCCCACCGAACACCTTTGGGATGAATTGGAACGCTGACTGCGAGCCAGGCCTGAATCGCCCAACATCAGTGCCCAACCTCAATAATGCTTGTGGCTGAATGGAAGCAAGTCCCTGCAGCAATGTTCCAACATCTAGTGGAAAGCTTTCGCAGAATGGAGGCTGTTATAGAAAAAAAAAAAGTGGAAACAAACTCCATATTAATGCCCATGATTTTTGAATGAGATGTTCGACGAACAGTTGTCCACATACTTTTGGTCATGTAGTGTACGAGGTACAAATGTATCCGGTTTTAGCAACTAGGCTTGAGCTATTTTACAAAAACGTGTCCGTCTCAGTCCGTTCTCCAGTTCTGCCCTCTTCTCCCCCCACTCCAATCTCTCCTCCTCCCTTTCTCTCACCCTGCTTTCCTCTCCCTGGAAATTCAGTATGATCTTCTGCGCATTGAATCTGTCAGCAGTTTGAGAACGTAAACACTTTCTCTGATTGCCTAGGCTTGCCAAGACACCTGTGCCACTACCCATATGTTCTCATCCTGGTTGGCACAGGAGACTGAGGGCAAAAAGACAGAAAGAGAAAATGGAAGTGCATTATTTTCCCTCTGCCATCATGAGGCTTTCAAATATAGCATGCATATTAAAAGGTGTCAGTGGCCTGTCCCACTCCCAACACCATGCATTGCAAACTGAACTGAGAGCCAAGTTGAAGGGCGGCCAAAGAACGTATGCCAAATGGCTGAGCTGAACCCAAAGCGGTGAGGGTCACAGTAGCAAGGTTCAAAATGGACTGGATTGGAAACACAAACTCACTTATGTTCAGCAGTAGGGATGGGGGTTTAAATAATTTCACTACTCGAATAGTATCATGAATTTCTGTTGGATACCCGGATGTTCGAAATACATGCGTCTTTTTTAAATGTACGTTTTTAACCTGAGTATTGCTGCGCGAAGGAGAGACTCTTGCGCTCTATTGCTGCAGCTGCAGAGGGGCCGGTGTGAGATGGGACCGAGCCGAGCAGGGAAGGGAGAGAGGGACTAAGTAATGTTAGCCAAGGCAACTCGGCTACAACCAAGACGATCTAACTTGTAGCTGCCACAATGTTAAATCATCCCATATAACAGGGCCTGTCTTGACTAGAGTAGCCAGCTACCCATTCAATTAAAACGAGCAACCAATAGGGAGGCTGTTGTAGCCTACTCCTTTTCATTTTGCTAACTTTTAATTCTGTAATTTTATTGCATTAGTGTAGTCACAAGTTCTCAAATTCTAAAGTCCGTTCGGATATTTGAATAACCATACACATCCCTATTTAGCAGGTTTGATTAAGCCCAAAATAAAAAAATGTAAAAATCACTAAAAGTGAAATTAACTTTGACCAGTGTAACACCCATTTTCTAGTCATATTGCTTTGTCTGAGTACAGGACAACATGAGGTACCAGAAAGTGACCTGAGACCAGGTAAGTGGAACTCTAGTGTTTCATCTGCTGTTGGTAGGCCTATGACTAGTCGGAATGTGGGCCTGTAACTGAACAAAAGACTGCACTTCAAAAAGACAACCTACAAAACTTGCCCATCACTCAATTTAAAAAAGCATATTGTAGAAACAGGAATGTCAGCACTGGCAAACAACAAGCAATGAATGCTTACTTCAACATAAGCAGTGTTTTGCCTATTTTGCAAAACAGCATGCAGCCCGAACCAAGCCAAAATTGCAAAACAAGCAAGACATGGCAGAGCAATACGAAATGGGCGGGAGTGGGAAACTCAGAAAATGGATCTTGTGAAATTGGAGGGGGAGTACGTGGGGGGGGATCATCTTATTTGCCCTGGTGTGAGCAGAATAACATGCAATCACACAGAATTTGAGCAATGGAAATAACAAGGAATTAATACATTTATCATTGACCCACAGGAAATTGGGTTTCTGGGTTGATTAAGACATTATCCATTAGCCTATATTCTGACTCCTATCATCCATGTTGTATTACAATTCCCCATGCATTGAAGAAAAAGCACTGGAAGACAACGCAATACTTTCGTTACAAGCCTAATCAAAATGTGACCAACACCATGAAAATAATACATTCGGGATGTCACTGTCGGCCTCATTCCATTGACAGGTCATCACCAACCTCTTTTTACTGTCAATTACTGACATGGGCTGCTATTCCTGCCATCATTTCCATTCTGGCCAATCCCTTTGGGTAAAAGAACATTTCAATGACCAGAGAAACTGATAACCAAGCTGCCGTGGAGTGACTGCAGCACAATTACAAGAAGTACAGGACTAATTAAAATAATGGCCATGACAAAATTGGCAAGGGAAATCAGGCTTTGCATATTTGCTGGGCATAGCCTAATCAGTAGATAAAAATACTTCCCTGTTGCTTGTAAGTCGCTGGGCAGAGAAGTCAAATCCGTCTCTTTTATACTCAGCCAAACTGAGTGCTGAGATGAGTAAATCACTATGCTAACTACCAGTAACAACCATAACTTCCTTCACCTGTTATTTTGCTACTGTAGGTAGCGTTAGTTGGTGATACCTGTGCCAAAACACGGTATTTTTCCTCCTATAGCTCGTTCTCCACCTTTTTAAAATAGTGAGCCAATATGCTTGCAGCGTTTCATTTCCTGGCAGATCAACAAAAAAAAAGAAAAAAGAAAAAAAAAAATGATCATGCTCTCGTCTAGCAGACATATAGTGAGCAATGCGTTTGGAACATGAAATCATAATATTGAATCGCAATAGATAATCGTATCGTGATAATAGCATATCGTGAGGTCCCTGGCAATTCCCAGGCCTACTACTCTGTCAAAACTAGGCTTGGGTGGTATCCAGATTTCTATACCATTCTTGCGAAATCCCGGGATATATGGTATCACCGACCCTGAACACAAGGGCCACTATTTTCAAACACAAAAAACCCTACTGAACATCAGTAAGCCAAAGGTTAGCAATGCTAACAAGTACATGTCAAATCCCATAGCCAATGCTAGCTGAATGCTAATGAGTGAATACAAACAATTTATACAGCCTCTGACCAACTATTTGCAGGTCAGACATCCCAGCTTATAGTTATTTACATTTAAGTCATTTAGCAGACGCTCTTATCCAGGGTGCCTTACAGTAGTGATTGCATACATTTTCATACCGGTCCCCCATGGGAATCAAACCCACAACCCTCTCGTTGCAAGCGCCATGCTCTACCAACTTTTCTGAACACACACACAAAACAAACTAGACAGTAAGGTTGGATTTTTCCACTGTTATCAAGATATGGTTAGCTTCTGGCAAAATCAAGCTTAACCAGCTACTAAGTTAGATACTACTTGTAAACAAACATGTGACTGGCTCAGCTGCTTTAAAAGGAACTACCGGCAATTCGTAACCTAGTGGGGCGAATCAACGCCAGCACAGCCCGAAAATATTTTGGGTATCTCAGATTATTGCCAGAACAAGAGAATTGCCAGAACAAACTTAATTGGGAGGAAGGATGTTTGACATACTTTTTACATTTGCATCACAAATTATTTGAGAAAATTAGGCTATTTTTAGATGTTTCCTGTAAGACCCCATGATCCGTGAACCTATATGACAGACATCTTGGTGTCATGATACTCCTTATAGTGTGCTCTAACATATGGAGTGTCTAAATTCTGAAATACAATTTCATTCATTTATTGACCTTAAATATTAAACCACTTAAAAAAAGTACCCTTTTTGATTTTGTTTATTTTAAGACATTGTTTGGAACAATATACTCTAGAAGTACACCACATTTCCGTAGTGGGTTCCCTGCTAATTTTGACATTATGATACATTTTATGAGCACCACCATACCTAGGGCTGGCACAATTACCATATAACCGACAGCCATTGAAAATAGACTGTGTATTGTTAAATCAGGAATAGTGACATGTATAGTTAAGTGTCTATTTAGTGTTGACAAGTTCAGCTGCCTGTGCCAATAATAGATATTTGAAAACAATAACTTTATGCCTACCTTTGTTGATTTCCAGCACAGGCATATAGGCTAGGCAGGCTGCGGCTGAGAAACTCTGTTCAAGAGAGAATACCATTATGTAGAAAGAACGAAACTACGTAAGAGACAAATTCTTTATAAACTGCTAGGGTGTATTAGCTACAATTCTCCTCATGTTCATGAGCCAACATAACAGGAGGCCGGTACGGTGGCTCCCATAAGACATAAGGTGTGTCAAAAGGAACAACAGTAATTCACAAGGGCTACATAGTGAACATAAATACAACTGCTTATTATGGATTCTCAAGACAAATAAGTTGGCAGTGTATGTGAATTGACGCTCTACTCTTGCACGCAAGTTGACACCATTGACGGTGTCTCTGTGTGGTTTCAGCTTTACGAGTTGTCATCTTACTTCCTGCTTTGCTCCTATGGGTCCACTCCCAATGGCCGCCAGTCAATCCATTGTGCCATTTTTTACTTGAATAGGGACGCCCGTTATACTCATTCTGTGTTTATGGCAGCTAGGGCTGACCCTATTTAGTTGACTGGACGGTAAATAGGCTGTTGGTTGACCAATAATTTTTGAGTCGAGCAGTTGCAAAAAACTATTTTATGGCACGTCTTGATTGATGCCTTTCTCAGTGGACTAATCAATTGCAGAGGCAGCGGGGATGGCACACCACTATCAGCAGTAGTACATTTACCCTTACTTCCCATAAATGTTCATCTACAATTCATTTGGTTACTGTAATTTCTGTTAACTTCTCTAGGGTAGGGGGCAGTATTTTGACATCCGGATGAAAGGCGTGCCCGTAGTAAACTGCCTGCTACTCAGGCTCAGAAGGTAGGATATGCATATTATTAGTAGATTTGGATAGGAAACACTCTGAAGTTCCTAAAACTGTTTGAATGATGTCTGTGAGTATAACAGAACTCATATGGCAGGCAAAAACCTGAGAAAAATCCAACCAGGAAGTGTGGAAATCTGAGGTTTGTAGTTTTAAGTGATTGCCTATACAGTATACAGTGACTTATGGTTCATTTTGCACTTCCTACGGCTTCCACAAGATGTCAACAGTCTTTAGAACGTTGTTTCATGCTTCTACTGTGAATATGGAGCGAATAAGAGCTCCTGGAAGTAGACGACTGAGAAAATGGCATGAGCTCAGAGGCGCACGCTCACGTGAGAGTTATCTGTGTTCCTTTTCTTTTTTGAAGACATTGGAATTGTCGAGTTGAAATATTACTTAAGATTAATGATAAAAACATCCTAAAGATTGATGCTATACATAGTTTGACATGTTTCTACAAACGTAAATACAACTTTTTTTGACTTCTTGTCGTGACATTTTGCGCTCGCTTCCTGCATTTGGAGTAGTGGACTAAACGCGCGAACAAAAAGGAGGTATTTGGACATAAATTATGGACTTTATCGAACATTTATTCTGGAACTGGGATTCCTGGGAGTGCATTCCGATGAAGATCAAAGGTAAGTGAATATTTATAATGTAATTTTTGTCATTTCTGTTGACTCCAAAATGGCGGGTATCTGTATGGCTTGTTTTGATATCTGAGCGCTCTACTCAGATTATTGGAAAATTTGCTTTCGCCGTAAAGCTTTTTTGTAATCTGATACACTTCTCCTTAATACAACCGTTGTATCTATAATTCTTTGAATAACAGTTGAATATTTTATCAACGTTTATGATGAGTATTTCTGTAAATTGATGTGCTCATTCACCGGAAGTTTTGGAAGGCAAAACATTTATGAACATTACACGCCAATGTAAAATGGGGTTTTTGGATATAAATATGAACTTTATCGAGCAAAACATACATGTATTGTGTAACATGAAGTCCTATGAGTGCCATCTGATGAAGATCAAAGGTTAGTGATTAATTTTAGCTGTATTTCTGGTTTTTGTGATGCCTCTCCTTGCTTGGAAAATGGCTGTGTGGTTTTTCTTGTCTCGGCGCTGTCTTAACATAATCTAATGTTATGCTTTCGCCGTAAAGCCTTTTTGAAATCGGACAATGTGGTTGGATTAACGAGAAGTGCATCTTTAAAATGGGATATAATAGTTGTATGTTTGAGAAATTTGAATTATGAGATTTTTGTTGTTTTGAATTTGCCGCCCTGCTTTCTCACTGGCTGTTGAATAGTGTGTCCCACATACCCCAGAGAGGTTAATGCATTCAATATATTATTAGTCTTTTAGTTCTCATTGTCAGAGTGGACACGTTGTTTGCAGAGCGCACAACCTAGGCTACACTTGAGAGAAACAAGTTTTGGTTCATTTCATTTACGAGTTGTCAATTTATTCATTGTTTTGTTTGGAGCGCTCCTGTCAATGTTGAGTGAGAATGCACACCTGATTACGTGTAGAAGTAGGCCTAGGCTACCTGGCTTGTGCCCAAATGTAGGCTTATAAAATGTGCCCATTTGGGGATCTGACAGTATTCCTGATCGTCTTAGCTCACCACCATTAATAAGCTGTGGAGCTTCAAAGTATTTTTTCCTTCACCTCAAACAAAGTCTGTTTTTACATCCATTGAAATTGACAATAGTTCCTCAATGTAGCCCATTTGAAAAATCTATCCAGCTCTGTCCCTTTCGATAATCACTTGGCATGAAAGGGGAAAACTGATCCCGTGGAAACGTTATAAAATAGGTCTACCTGATTACTTCTTATTCCTTGCACAAATACAGCGGTGCCTGTCAGGAGCTCACTGGTGCAGGAAACTGATGAACAAGAATATTTTATACAAGTTGCAAGTTTGTTAGCACAAGTGTTGGGCTGGACCAAGTTGATACTTGATACAATGTTTCACGTTTCTTGCAGACAGGCTTATTTTTTTATCAGGATATTTTACATGCAGGCTGCAATTTTTGTAGGCTATTTTTATATAGTCGGCAATGGCAACAGAAGTTTTTAGATTTGTATAAATTATTTAAATCACATGACAATGATTTAGATACAAAGGCTATTATAAAATAAATGAAACTGTTCCACGAAAATGTGCATATGAAAATCATAACTGGCATGCAGATCGGTAAATATGGTAAGATAAATTGGCACTCCTAATGGAAAAGTTTGCCGACGCCTGGAATAGCCTACGACCGGCAACTTCAGGAGCGTAATGGCAGAATCTGCAAACGCCAGCAGCCGCGGGAGGTAGTGGTTGGGGAACAGTTTTTTTTTCATCTGGCTAGGCTGTCTGGCTGCCTCGAATCATTTGTGTGTCTTAATTATTTAAAATCACACAATTAGACAAGCTCAGTAAACTACATATATAATAGGTTAGTTCGAAATAAGATTTTTTGGGGGTTGTCTGGGATAGCCCTAATGTCAGCACATGCAGTCAGGAGCAGAGAAGAGGTGAAAGGGTGCGCCCCAATTTTTTTTTTTTTAATTATTATTATTATGACCGCAGTCATTTGGCTGGCCAATTACCATCATCCAAATTCCATGACCATCAAAGCACTAGCACCACTAACACAGTGAATGGGAAAATGGCTTCAAAGGGAACTCCCTCTGCTGGTGATTGGCGGAATGTACAATCCTAAAAGAGGGCTTGAGGTGCTTGAGATATGCATGTCAAATAAATTGTGAAAAAATATGTTTCAGAATCTAGACATAGTGCATATTTAAGAGCACACTATAACAAGTATAAGGACACCCAAGATGTCCATCATGTACAATTCTCAGACCATAAGGTCTTACAGGAGGCATGTATAGGCCTAGGTTCAGAAAGGGCCTAAAATTAACACTTATCATGATTTTAATCAACAAAAGAATATACAAATGTAAAAGGTATGACAAACATCCTTCCTCCCAATGCAGTTAATACATTCGGTACACCCATCTAGTACCGGGTCGGACCCCCCGTAGCCATGAAGGGATGCACATGGTCAGCAACAATGTGCAGATACGCTGTGGCGTTCAAACGTTGCTCAATTGGTATCAAGGGACTTAACATGTGCCAGGAAAACATTCCCCACACCATTACACCACCAGCCTGCACTGTTGACACCAGGCAGGATGGGGCCATGGAATCATGGTGCTTACGGCAAATTGTGACTGACATCAAAATGCCGCAACAGGAATCGGGAGTCGTCAGACCAGGCAATGTTTTTCCACTCAATTGTCCAGTGTTGGTGATTTGCGTGCCCACTGGAGCCGCTTCCTTGCTGTTTTTAGTTGATAGGAGTGGAACCGGTGTAGTCGTCTGTTGCAATAGCCCATCCGTTACAAGGACCAGCAAGTTGTGCGTTGCAAAATGCCGTTCTGCGCTGTTATTTGCCTGTTTGTGGCTCGCCTGTTAGCTTGCACGATTCTTGACATTCTCTTTCGACCATATCAACAAGGGGTTTTCGCCCACAGGACTGCTGCTGACTGGATGTTTTTCTGTTTGTCGCACCTTTCGCAGTAAACCATAGACACTGTTGTGCGTTATAAAGCCCAGGGGCTAGGGCAGGAGTATTCAAATATCACCCTACGAGGACCAGAGTACTATAGGTTCTGTTCTTCCTGATAATTACACACACCTGGTGTTCTAGGGATAAATCATTCCCTGACTAGAGGGGTAGATTGAAAAAAAAAAAGCTGTCGTTCTCTAGGTCCAGATTTGAATTTCAGGGTGCTGTTCTGTCTTCCCTTTTATTTGAAAAACAACTGTTACATTTTGCTTCCCTTTATGTTTGTGGTATTGCGCAACCAAGTCCAAGTTATGAACACAGTATGCATTACCTAGTGAAAGACCTCATTTTTTTTTACTATCTAACAAGTTAATGTAACAAAGCTTTGGAAAATCCTGGAATTCAAGGACACCTGGATGACCCTAGATAGCACTGAACTTTGTACTGCTGTGTCCACAACATACAACCAGACTACCAGTAGTTTTATCTGGCCTTTTATCAAAGCCAGATGCGCCACATAAAGATAAAAAAAGACCTATCATTTATGTGTAATCCAATAACGTTTGCCTACAATTTATATATTTCAGTTTTAAGGTTTGTTTTCAATCCGTGCAGCTAATTCGCATGTTATTTAGCCACATGCCTATCAATTGACTGAATACAGGAGACGAGCTAGCTAGTCCCAAAATAATGTTAACGTTAATTACAAGTTGCATCAGTAACTAACTAGATAATTAACTAGCTAGCTACTATAGTTAATTGTTTTACAGCGGATTGAACAAATGTCACCCAACTAAAGCAACCGTTCCATTTCCACAACACGAGCGTTTTATGGTGCCACTTTGGGTCCCAGCAAAGTGAAACATTGTTTTAGCCTAACGTTACCTACACGAACTAGCTAGGCTATTCGTTTTCTTGATACACTGTCTGACAAGATAATCATGTTCAGAAAGTTAGATTTGACTTTTCCTTCTAGTGGGGGCTAACAAGGCGGACTAATTAGCGTCGAAAAGTTGTAACGTTACTTAGTATAACTTCTGTATAACCTTACTGTGTCTGTCTCTAGAGACAAGCTTGCTACGCCCGATCTGACATTAGCCACTTAGCCTGCTACAAATTCTGACAGGCTAGTTAGCTACTATAGGTGGCTTCATCCAACGGCATAAAACACCAGGCTGACAGTTAAGGCTATCAAAACAAGTTATTGGTTAGCGAGCTAGCTAATTTACGTTATTTGACTAACGTTAGCAAGTATGCTAGCTAGAACGGTGATACAGAACAAATAAAACAGTGCGGGGTGCGCAGAGATCGTGGCTGTTAACGTATATCGAAGATGACTAGCTAACTTGGAAGCCTTGTTTTACAGGCAAATTCCCCCAAAATTAGCTAAGCGTGTGCGTCAGCAAGCTAATGTTACCGTTGGACAGCAACCTAGCGCGAGCCGCTAGCGGACAACCTTTTCAGAAAATGACACAAGCAGAAACAACGTTTTGATGATGAGATTATGTTCAGTTTGTGTCCAAATCAATGTTGAAGTCTGTCGAACTCACCTTTTCCCGATCAAACGTCGCCCATTTCCCCCAGTAGCTCGCTTTCACTAGAGCCAGGCCTCCCCCCACTCCAGCTGTGTCAGTCACTGCAAAAAAAAACTGCAACCGGAAGTGTAGCTATACGTTTCCGTGCCCGGCCTGCTGGGTCTACTGCGTTTGCACCATGTAGGGTTTGCACAAAAATACCATTTCTGATATAACATACAATTTCTGATATACCATGTCCCCAACAATTCCTGATATACCATATACCATGTCCCCAATGAAAGTTACGCCCCTGTATATAAGTGTTAAATTATTTAAAGAAACACATTTGTAGCGTATCCTATTCTTCAATCTATATACTAAGTTAACGTTACAACGTATATGTACCTCTGTTTGATGTACGATCAAAGTTTTTAATCACAGTATTTAAGACCTTTATTTGTGGGGTGTGGGGCCACAAAACGCATTTCTGTATTGCTTTTTAGATTCCATCCTTATAGGAAGCAGATAGCATATATGGCTTGCCCTACCAAATAGCCTTCATACATAGAAAACCCTTGAAATTACAGTGTAGCAATCTTTGCTATATGAGCCACATTACATTTTCCACCAAGCGGATTAACGCTATTGGCGCGATGCCTGGGGTGTTTGCTCTTTGTGCCGGCAACCCGAGTTTGCTTCCCTGCCCTGTTGTTCGCTACATTGGTGTCAGAAGTAGGATGGCGGCTGTGAGGTCATCAGAATGCTGAGGAGACTGAGCGATGCGTAGGGTGTTTGCCTTTCACGCCAACAAACACAAGTTCACTTCCCTGCCCCGCCATTCGCTACAATATTAATAACGCTTACCTACAGCATATCACAACATACAACTCCAAGAAATATAACATTTGGGATTTGTAAAGAGAATCCTCTCACAGTTAATGAGTTTTTTCAGAGAAATACAGGTTGTAGGAGTGCAAAACTGTTTGAAAGTGGGGGTCAGTGGCTGCATTTGGACAAGAGGTCAAGGCCAAGGCCCCTATCTTCGGCACACCTCTTCTATCATACCACATATGTGCTGATCTATTCCTGCCCAGAAATCGTTAACCGACATTTCCAAACACAATGTGTAATAGGCTATATCCTACTGTCTGGGGATTTATGTAACGCAAACTCAATGAACCACCCTTTATGAACAGGTCATAAAGGTACTGCATGTAGTTCTGTAGTCTCTCCAGCATGGGGTGCCACAGACTAAATAAAGTGCTGTGAAACAACTGTACTCTGTAGGCTACTTCCAAAATAAAATAAACCTTTTTTTTTTATTTAACCATTATTTAACTAGGCAAGTCAGTTAAATAACAAATTCTTATTTACAATCACTTGAGTAACTTAGGGATACAAAGTACACTGAACAAAAATATGAATGCTACATGCAACAATTTCAAACATTTTACTGAATTACAGTTCATACAAGGAAATCAGTCTATTTAAATAAATCCACTGGGCCCTAATCTACGGATTTCACGTGACTGTGAATACAGATATACATCTGTTGGTCAGAGATCAAATCAAACCAAATCAAATCAAATGTTATTTGTCACGTGCCGAAAACAACAGGTGTATACCGTACAGTGAAATGCTTACTTACAAGCCCTTAACCAACAATGCAGTTTTAAGAAAAATAAGTGTTAAGTAAAAAAAGAGATAAGTACAAAAAAAATAGAATATATAGAAAAATAACAAATAATTAAAGAGCAGCAGCAAAATAACAGTAGCGAGGCTATATAGTTGAGGTAATATGTACATGTAGGTAAAGGTATAGTGACTATGCATAGATAATAAACAGAGAGTAGCAGCAGCGTAAAAGAGGGGGTGGGGGGTAGCCATTTGATTAGCTGTTCAGGAGTCTTAAGGCTTGGGGGGAGAAGCTGTTAAGAAGCCTTTTGGACCTAGACTTGGTGCTCTGGTACTGCATGCCGTGCAGTAGCAGAGAGAACATTCTATGACTAGGGTGGCTGGAGTCTTTGACAATTTATAGGGCCTTCCTCTGACACCGCTTGGTATAGAGGTCCTGGAAGGCAGGAATCTTGGCCCCAGGGATGTACTGGGCCGTACATCACGATACCTTAAAAAAATAGGTAGAGGTGTAAACCAGTCAGTATCTGGTGTAACCACCATTTGCCTCATGCAGCGCGACACATCTCCTTCACAAAGAGTGGATCAGGCTGTTGATTGTGGCCTGTGGAATGTTGTCCCACTCAGTGGCGACCCGTCATTCGGGGAAGTTGGGGCAGAGTCCCACCTGTTTTTTTCTTGTAGCCTGTTTTGCATGTTATTTTGGCAGTAATACGTGTCACATATCAGTTTGCTATCAATGAAAAAAAAATATTTGAATTAATAAAGCCGCATACAAAAATGGTCTCTTTTTTGCATTCTTGAGTAAGGCAGCTCCAAAACGCAGGTGTTTCAGCCCATCTCAGTGCTTTCTGTGGTGGTGGGAAAGCCATTGGAAAATACAGATTATAAGGGTTGGTAATGTTCTCTAGTTGTGCCGTGATTGGCTCAGTGTTCTGTCACTCACTGCAAAATCTATGGGGTGAGCTAAAAAATTCAAGCTCCTTGGATGCTGCCATAGAGTTACATTAGAAGTGCCCGTCCAAGATGGCTCAAGGTCATTGGCCACAGATAAAATTACTTAAAATCACGTTATATTTACCGTGGTTTTGATTGGACTGATCATGTCAACATCATTCTTTCAAAATCTTAGCTAGCAAGTTAGACAAGCAGTCATCATCATGAATCACGATGACAATCTTCTGGCAAATCCTTTTCAATCCATGTCAAATGAAAATAAATTATAGATAAAACGTATCTGTGCTCATCGGCCATTGGACATAAACATTACACAACAAGTTGGATATCGCAAATTCAACAATGGGTGGTTTGGATGGAATCAGTGGCTAACTGCAAGTGTTGCAAAGCAATCACTAGCCTGCTATTCAGTGGAGCGGATGTGTGGTCCAAGTCTGGGTTTAAGGGTCTCTTTTCCAAGCTTAAATTATAAACATTCCTGCTTTTAGTCCAGCAGGACTTCTGTCACGTTCAAAACAACTGGAAACTCGGAACTGGGAAATCTCAGACTTTAATGAGTTCAAAACAACTGGGAACTCAGAAAAAAACGAGCTCTGACTGGGAAAATATGTTTTGAACGGTCACCCAACTCGGAATTCCAAGTCAGGAACTTGGGCCTCTTACTAGAGCTCCGATCTGAGGATCACTGACGTCATGATTCTACCTTTTTTTTTTTTTGAGTTCCCAGTTGTCTTGAAAGCACCATTAATCCATAGAATGCCAGACTTGAATGACAAAGTTTGAAGACAACATTTTCCCATAAGGACTGCCATGCCACCTTCCTATTCAAGTGAGCACAGCACAACAAGGTGTGTCCAAAAATGTTTGTATGCTGCTGCATAAATTAGGTAATATGCCAGGGAGATATGTGTACCGTAGCTAAGAAAGTTATACTTAGTGTATGTTGTGTGGTAAGCTCTTAGTAGCTGATGTGCCTCACCCTAATCATTTGGTCCCTTTCTCCCTCATAACTTGCCTACTGTTAAGACTTGGTGGTGCACATGTAGACTATAGCCTGTTATAGAGAAATGCAATCATCGAATATTGTAAGAGATTTCATTGTCTGTTTTTATTCCCCCTTTATTTATCCTATGGTTCTGACTTGGTGAACAGGGAAAATACTGTAAGAACGGCCCATGTTCGGAATTCTGTCGCTGTACATTTCAAAAGTGCTTAACAAGTTGTTATATTGATTACGTCGGTCCTAGCTTGCTCATTAATGTCTTAATCCAAATTATGGAATGCCTCTTATCCGCTCGTCATCCCCTTATGCCATAGTTTGTACATCTCAATTGTCTGTAGACACCACATGTGTTTAAGCAAGTTATCCATATCAGCTATGTTTTTTAAAAGGCAGTAAATGAGGCTGAATGAACTGTTTCGAATGCCAGACAAGGCTCTGCTGATAGCCAGGTGTAGTAGTGGTAAGTATTCACCTCATGGTGCTGGAAATAAAGTTCTGCTGTTGGGATAGCTTTATGTAGGCCCTAACAGTTTGTGTGAACCATTTGTCACCATTATAATGCAATTAATGCATTGTTTAGTGTTGTGTTGTGTAGTGGCTTTGCTGGCATGCATAAAAAAAATGGGGGGGGGGGGTTGTCCCACCAAGATTCACATGCGAAAATGGCCACTGGTCCCACTCCTCTTCCATGGCTGCGCAAAGTTGCTGGATATTGACGGGAACTGGAACACTCTGTCGTACACGTTGATTCAAAGCATCCCAAACATGCTCAATGGGTGACATGTTTGGTGAGTATGCAGGCCATGGAAGAACTGGGAAATCTTTCAGGAATTGTGAAGAGATCCTTGCGACATGGGGCCATGCACTATCATGCTGAAACATGAGGTGATGGCCGCGGGTGAATGGCACGACAATGGGCCTCAAGGTCTCGTCACGGTATCTCTGTGCATTCAAATTCGCTAATCATAAAATGTAATTGTGTTTGTTGTCCATAGCTTATGCCTGCTCATACCATAACACCACCGCCACCATGGGGCATGGTACAACTGTCTGCCAGGATTAATCCTTGAACAGCACACTTCTACAGTGTGCCAGTGGCCATCAAAGTCGAGCATTTGCCCACTGAAGTCGGTTACGACGCCGAACTGCAGTCAGGTCAAGACCCTGGTGAGGATGACAAGCACTCAGATGAGCTTCCCTGAGAAAGTCTGAGAGTTTCTGACAGTTTGTGTAGGAATTCTTCGCTTGTGCAAACCCACAGTTTCATCAGCTGTCTGGGTGGCAGGTCTCAGACGATCCCACAGTTTAAGATGTGGAGGTCCTGAACTGGTGTGGTTACACGTGGTCTACCGTTGTAAGGCCAGTTGGACGTACTGCCAAATTCCCTAAAACGACATTGGAGGCGGCTTATGGTGAGAAATTAACATTAAATTCTCTGGCAACAGCTCTGGTGGACATTCCTGCAGTCAGCATGCCAATTGCAAGCTCCCTCAAAACTTGCGACATCTGTGGCATTGTGACAAAACTGCACATTTTAGCGTGGCCTTTTTTTGTCACCAGCACAAGGTGCAGCTGTGTAATTACCATGCTGTTTAATCAGCTTCTTGATATGCCACACCTGTCAGGTGGATTGATTATAAATATAGTGTAGGCATTTTTTATGGAATTTCTACATCGGCGTACAGAGGCCCATTATCAGCAACCATCAAATCAAATCAAATTTATTTATATAGCCCTTTGTATATCAGCTGAAATCTCAAAGTGCTGTACAGAAACCCAACCTAAAACCCCAAACAGCAAGCAATGCATGTGAAAGAGGCACGGTGGCTAGGAAAAACTCCCTAGGAAAAACTCCCTAGAAAGGCCAAAAACCTAGGAAGAAACCTAGAGAGGAACCAGGCTATGAGGGGTGGCCAGTCCTCTTCTGGCTGTGCCGGGTGGATATTATAACAGAACATGGTCAAGATGTTAAAATGTTCATAAATGACCAGCATGGTCAAATAATAATAATCATAGTAGTTGTCGAGGGTGCAACAAGCACGTCCGGTGAACAAGTCAGGGTTCCGTGGCCGCAGGCAGAACAGTTGAAACTGGAGCAGCAGCATGGCCAGGTGGACTGGGGACAGCAAGGAGTCATCATGCCAGGAAGTCCCGAGGCATGGTCCTAGGGCTCAGGTCCTCCGAGAGAAAGAAAGAAAGAGAGAATTAGAGAGAGCATATTTAAATTCACACAGGACACCGGATAAGACAAGAGAATACTCCAGATGAAACAGACTGACCCTAGCCCCCCGGCACATAAACTACTGCAGCATAAATACTGGAGGCTGAGACAGGAGGGATCAGAAGACACTGTGGCCCCATCCGATGATACCCCCGGACAGGGCCAAACAGGCAGGATATAACCCCACCCACTTTGCCAAAGCACAGCCCCCACACCACTAGAGGGATGTCTACAACCACCAACTTACCGTCCGAAGACAAGGCCGAGTATAGCCCACAAAATCTCCGCCATGGCACAACCCAAGGGGGGGCGCCAACCCAGACAGGAAGACCACGTCAGTAACTCAACCCACTCAAGTGAGGCACCCCTCCCATGGACGGCATGGAAGAACACCAGTAAGTCAGTGACTCAGCCCCTGTAATAGGGTTAGAGGCAGAGAATCCCAGTGGAAAGAGGGGAACCGGCAAGGCAGAGACAGCAAGGGCGGTTCGTTGCTCCAGCCTTTCCGTTCACCTTCACACCCCTGGGCCAGACTACACTTAATCATAGGACCTACTGAAGAGATAAGTCTTCAGTAAAGACTTAAAGGTTGAGACTGAGTCTGCGTCTCTCACATGGGTAGGCAGACCATTCCATAAAAATGGAGCTCTATAGGAGAAAGCCCTACCTCCAGCCGTTTGCTTAGAAATTCTAGGGACAATTAGGAGGCCTGCGTCTTGTGACCGTAGCGTACGTGTAGGTATGTACGGCAGGACCAAATCGGAAAGATAGGTAGGAGCAAGCCCATGTAATGCTTTGTAGGTTAGCAGTAAAACCTTGAAATCAGCCCTTGCCTTAACAGGAAGCCAGTGTAGGGAGGCTAGCACTGGAGTAATATGATCAAATTTTTTGGTTCTAGTCAGGATTCTAGCAGCCGTATTTAGCACTAACTGAAGTTTGTTTAGTGCTTTATCCGGGTAGCCGGAAAGTAGAGCATTGCAGTAGTCCAGCCTAGAAGTAACAAAAGCATGGATTAATTTTTCTGCGTCATTTCTGGACAGAAAGTTTCTGATTTTTGCAATGTTACGTAGATGGAAAAAAGCTGTCCTTGAAACAGTCTTGATATGTTCTTCAAAAGAGAGATCAGGGTCCAGAGTAACACTGAGGTCCTTCACAGTTTTATTTGAGACGACTGTACAACCATCCAGATTAATTGTCAGATTGAACAGAAGATCTCTTTGTTTCTTGGGACCTAGAACAAGCATCTCTGTTTTGTCCGAGTTTAAAAGTAGAAAGTTTGCAGCCATCCACTTCCTTATGTCTGAAACACAGGCTTCTAGCGAGGGCAATTTTGGAGCTTTACCATGTTTCATTGAAATGTACAGCTGTGTGTCGTCCGCATAGCAGTGAAATTTAACATTATGTTTTCGAATGACATCCCCAAGAGGTAAAATATATAGTGAAAACAATAGTGGTCCTAAAACGGAACCTTGAGGAACACCGAAATTTACAATTGATTTGTCAGAGGACAAACCATTCACAGAGACAAACTGATATATTTCCGACAGATAAGATCTAAACCCGGCCAGAACTTGTCCATGTAGACCAATTTGGGTTTCCAATCTCTCCAAAAGAATGTGGTGATCGATGGTATCAAAAGCGGCACTAAGATCTAGGAGCACGAGGACAGATGCAGAGCCTCGGTCTGACGTCATTAAAAGGTCATTTACCACCTTCACAAGTGCAGTCTCAGTGCTATGATGGGGTCAAAAACCAGACTGAAGCGTTTCGTATACATTGTTTGTCTTCAGGAAGGCAATGAGTTGCTGTGCAACAGCTTTTTCTAAAATTTTTGAGAGGAATGGAAGATTCGATATAGGCCGATAGTTTTTTATAATTTCTGGGTCAAGATTCGGCTTTTTCAAGAGAGGCTTTATTACTGCCACTTTTAGTGAGCTTGGTACACATCCGGTGGATAGAGAGCCGTTTATTATGTTCAACATAGGAGGGCCAAGCACAGGAAGCAGCTCTTTTACATTTACATTTAAGTCATTTAGCAGACGCTCTTACAAATTGGTGCATTCACCTTAAGATATCCAGTGGAAAAACCACTTTACAATAGTGCATCTAAATCTTTTGGGGGGGGGGGGGGGGTAGAAGGATTACTTTATCCTATCCCAGGTATTCCTTAAAGAGGTGGGGTTTCAGGTGTCTCCAGAAGGTGGTGATTGACTCCGCTGTCCTGGCGTCGTGAGGGAGCTTGTTCCACCATTGGGGTGCCAGAGCAGCGAACAGTTTTGACTGGGCTGAGCGGGAGCTGTGCTTCCTCAGAGGTAGGGAGGCGAGCAGGCCAGAGGTGGATGAACGCAGTGCCCTTGTTTGGGTGAAGGGCCTGATCAGAGCCTGAAGGTACGGAGGTGCCGTTCCCCTCACAGCTCCGTAGGCAAGCACCATGGACTTGTAGCGGATGCGAGCTTCAACTGGAAGCCAGTGGAGAGAACGGAGGAGCGGGGTGACATGAGAGAACTTGGGAAGGTTGAACACCAGACGGGCTGCGGCGTTCTGGATGAGTTGTAGGGGTTTAATGGCACAGGCAGGGAGCCCAGCCAACAGCGAGTTGCAGTAATCCAGACGGGAGATGACAAGTGCCTGGACTAGGACCTGCGCCGCTTCCTGTGTGAGGCAGGGTCGTACTCTGCGAATGTTGTAGAGCATGAACCTACAGGATCAGGTCACCGCCTTGATGTTAGTGGAGAATGACAGGGTGTTGTCCAGGGTCACGCCAAGGTTCTTAGCACTCTGGGAGGAGGACACAAGGGAGTTGTCAACCGTGATGGCGAGATCATGGAACGGGCAGTCCTTCCCTGGGAGGAGGAGCAGCTCCGTCTTGCCGAGGTTCAGCTTGAGGTGGTGAGCCGTCATCCACACTGATATGTCTGCCAGACATGCAGAGATGCGATTCGCCACCTGGTTATCAGAAGGGGGAAAGGAGAAGATTAATTGTGTGTCGTCTGCGTAGCAATGATAGGAGAGACCATGTGAGGATATGACCGAGCCAAGTGACTTGGTGTATAGTGAGAATAGGAGAGGGCCTAGAACAGAGCCCTGGGGGACACCAGTGGTGAGAGCACGTGGTGCGGAGACAGATTCTCGCCACGCCACCTGGTAGGAGCGACCTGTCAGGTAGGACGCAATCCAAGCGTGGGCCGCGCCGGAGATGCCCAGCTCGGAGAGGGTGGAGAGGAGGATCTGATGGTTCACGGTATCAAAGGCAGCAGATAGGTCTAGAAGGATGAGAGCAGAGGAGAGAGAGTTAGCTTTAGCAGTGCGGAGAGCCTCCGTGAAACAGAGAAGAGCAGTCTCAGTTGAATGCCCAGTCTTGAAACCGGACTGATTAGGATCAAGAAGGTCATTCTGAGAGAGATAGCAGGAGAGCTGGCCAAGGACGGCACGTTCAAGAGTTTTGGAGAGAAAAGAAAGAAGGGATACTGGTCTGTAGTTGTTGATATCGGAGGGATCGAGTGTAGGTTTTTTCAGAAGGGGTGCAACTCTCGCTCTCTTGAAGACGGAAGGGACGTAGCCAGCGGTCAAGGATGAGTTGATGAGCGAGGTGAGGTAGGGGAGAAGGTCTCCGGAAATGGTCTGGAGAAGAGAGGAGGGGATAGGGTCAAGTGGGCAGGTTGTTGGGCGGCCGGCCGTCACGAGACGCGAGATTTCATCTGGAGAGAGAGGGGAGAAAGAGGTCAAAGCACAGGGTAGGGCAGTGTGAGCAGGACCAGCGGTGTCGTTTGGCTTAGCAATCGAGGATCGGATGTCATCAGCCTTCTTTTCAAAATGGTTGACGAAGTCATCCGCAGAGAGAGAGGAGGGGGGGGGGGGGGGAGGAGGATTCAGGAGGGAGGAGAAGGTAGCAAAGAGCTTCCTAGGGTTAGAGGCAGATGCTTGGAATTTAGAGTGGTAGAAAGTGGCTTTAGCAGCAGAGACAGAAGAGGAAAATGTAGAGAGGAGGGCGTGAAAGGATGCCAGGTCCGCAGGGAGGCGAGTTTTCCTCCATTTCCGCTCGGCTGCCCGGAGCCCTGTTCTGTGAGCTCGCAGTGAGTCGTCGAGCCACGGCGCAGGAGTGGAGGACCGAGCCGGCCTGGAGGATAGGGGACAGAGAAAATCGAAGGATGCAGAAAGGGAGGAGAGGAGGGTTGAGGAGGCAGAATCAGGAGATAGGTTGGAGAAGGTTTGAGCAGAGGGAAGAGATGATAGGATGGAAGAGGAGAGAGTAGCGGGAGAGAGAGAGCGAAGGTTGGGACGGCGCAATACCATCCGAGTAGGGGCAGAGTGAGAAGTGTTGGATGAGAGCGAGAGGGAAAAGGATACAAGGTAGTGGTCGGAGACTTGGAGGGGAGTTGCAATGAGATTAGTGGAAGAACAGCATCTAGTAAAGATGAGGTCAAGCGTATTGCCTGCCTTGTGAGTAGGGGGGGAAGGTGAGAGGGTGAGGTCAAAGGAGGAGAGGAGTGGAAAGAAGGAGGCAGAGAGGAATGAGTCAAAGGTAGACGTGGGGAGGTTAAAGTCACCCAGAACTGTGAGAGGTGAGCCATCCTCAGGGAAGGAACTTATCAAGGCATCAAGCTCATTGATGAACTCTCCAAGGGAACCTGGAGGGCGATAAATGATAAGGATGTTAAGCTTGAAAGGGCTGGTAACTGTGACAGCATGGAATTCAAATGAGGAGATAGACAGATGGGTCAGGGGAGAAAGAGAGAATGTCCACTTGGGAGAGATGAGGATTCCAGTGCCACCACCCCGCTGGCTCAATGCTCTAGGGGTATGCGAGAACACGTAGGCAGATGAGGAGAGAGCAGTAGGAGTAGCACTGTTATCTGTGGTAATCCATGTTTCCGTCAGCGCCAGGAAGTCTAGGGACTGGAGGGTAGCATAGGCTGAGATGAACTCAGCCTTGTTGGCCGCAGACCGGCAGTTCCAGAGGCTGCCGGAGACCTGGAACTCCACGTGGGTCGTGCGAGCTGGGACCACCAGGTTAGAGTGGCAGCGGCCACGCGGTGTGAAGCATTTGTATGGCCTGTGCAGAGGGGAGAGAACAGGGATAGCCAGACACATAGTTGACAAGCTACAGAAGAGGCTACGCTAATGCAAAGGATATTGGAATGACAAGTGGACTACACGTCTCGAATGTTCAGAAAGTTAAGCTTACGTTGCGAAAATCTTATTGACTAAAATGACGAAAATGCTAGCTAACTAACACAACACTACACTAATCAAGTCGTTCCGTTGTAATGTAATAGTTTCTACAGTGCTGCTAGTCGGTAGAGGTTGGCTATTATACAAAAGCAACTTTGTAGCTAGCTAACATAACATAACACTAATCAAGACGTTCCTTTGTAATTCTACAATGCTGCTCGTCGGTAATAGTTGGCTGGGTATGGAACAATGGCGTCGCGGGGGACGGAAATAGCTGGCTAGCTAACCTAGCTAACCTAGCTATCCTCGATAATTACTAAACTACACAATTATCAAGCTATGACAAAGACAGCTATGTAGCTAGCTAGCTAACACTGCACTAGTCAAATCGTTCCGTTGTAATGTAATAGTTTCTACAGTGGTGCTAGTCGGTAGAGGTTGGCTATTATACAAAAGCAACTTTGTAGCTAGCTAACATAACATAACACTAATCAAGACGTTCCTTTGTAACGTATTTAGTTTCTACAATGCTCCTCGTCGGTAATAGTTGGCTGGGTATGGAACAATGGCGTCGCGGGGGACGGAAATAGCTGGCTAGCTAACCTAGCTATTACTAAACTACACAATTATCAAGCTATGACAAAGACAGCTATGTAGCTAGCTAACTAACACTACACTAATCAAGTCGTTCCGTTGTAATGTAATAGTTTCTACAGTGCTACTAGTCGGTAGCGGTTGGCTAGCTAGCGGTGTTGACTAGCTAGCAGCTAGCAGCGTTGACTACGTTAGGAGGACGAAAAAATAGCTGGCCTCGATAATTACTCGAATTACTCTAAACTACACAATTATCTTTGATAGCTAAGAAAAAAAAATTGTTCAGATCAAACAAACCAAACCGTTGTAATGTAAAGAAGTGTAATATTACCTGTGGAGCGAAGCGAAGTGCGACTGCTCGCTCCGAACCGGAAGTACTAGGAATAGGGTCCAGTATGCAGCTTGAGGGTTTGGAGGCCATGATTATTTTCATCATTGTGTCAAGAGATATAGTACTAAAACACTTTAGTATCTCCCTTGAGCCAAGGTCCTGGCAGAGTTGTGCAGACTCAGGACAATGGAGCTTTGGAGGAATACCCAGATTTAAAGAGGAGTCCGTAATTTGCTTTCTAATGATCATGATATTTTCCTCAAAGAAGTTCATAAATGTATTACTGCTGAAGTGAAAGCCATCCTCCATTTGCGAATGCTGCTTTTTAGTTAGCTTTGCGACAGTATCAAAAAGAAATTTCGGATTGTTCTTATTTTCCTCAATTAAGTTGGAAAAATAGGATGATCGAGCAGCAGTGAGGGCTCTTCGATACTGCACGGTACTGTCTTTCCAAGCTAGTCGGAAGACTTCCAGTTTGGTGTGGCGCCATTTCCGTTCCAATTTTCTGGAAGCTTGCTTCAGAGCTCGTGTATTTTCTGTATACCAGGGAGCTAGTTTCTTATGACAGATGTTTTTAATTTTTAGGGGTGCAACTGCATCTAGGGTATTGCGCAAGGTTAAATTGAGTTCCTCGGTTAGGTGGTTAACTGATTTTTGTCCTCTGACGTCCTTGGGTAGGCAGAGGGAGTCTGGAAGGGCATCAAGGAATCTTTGGGTTGTCTGAGAATTTATAGCACGACTTTTAATGCTCCTTGGTTGGCGTCTGAGCAGATTATTTGTTGCAATTGTAAACGCAATAAAATGGTGGTCCGATAATCCAGGATTATGAGGAAAAACATTAAGATCCACAACATTTATTCCATGGGACAAAACTAGGTCCAGAGTATGACTGTGGCAGTGAGTAGGTCCAGAGACATGTTGGACAAAACCCACTGAGTCGATGATGGCTCCGAAAGCCTTTTGGAGTGGGTCTGTGGACTTTTCCATGTGAATGTTAAAGTCACCAAAAATTAGAATATTATCTGCTATGACTACAAGATCCGATAGGAATTCAGGGAACTCAGTGAGGAACACTGCATATGGCCCAGGAGGCCTGTAAACAGTAGCTATAAAAGGTGAGTGAGTAGGCTGCATAGATTTCATGACTAGAAGCTCAAAAGACTAAAACGTCATTGTTTTTTTTTTTGTAAATTGAAATTTGCTATCGTAGATGTTAGCAACACCTCCGCCTTTGCCGGATGCACGGGGGGTATGGTCACTAGTGTAACCAGGGGGTGAGGCCTCATTTAACACAGTAAATTCATCAGGCTTAAGCCATGTTTCAGTCAGGCCAATCACATCAATATTATGATCAGTGATTAGTTCATTGACTATAACTGCCTTGGAAGTGAGGGATCTAACATTAAGTAACCCAATTTTGAGATGTGAAGTATCACAATCTCTTTCAATAATGGCAGGAATGGAGGAGGTCTTTATACTAGTGAGATTACTAAAGCGAACACCGCCATTTTTAATTTTGCCCAACCTAGATCGAGGCACGGACACGGTCTCAATGGGGAAAGCTGAGCTGACTACGCTGACTGTGCTAATGGCAGACTCCACTAAGCTGGCAGGCTGGCTAACAGCCTGCTGCCTGGCCTGCACCCTATTTCATTCTGGAGCTAGAGGAGTTAGAGCCCTGTGTATGTTCGTAGATAAGATGAGAGCACCCCTCCAGCTAGGATGGAGTCCGTCACTCCTCAACAGGCCAGGCTTGGTCCTGTTTGTGGGTGAGTCCCAGAAAGAGGGCCAGTTATCTACAAATTCTATCTTTTGGGAGGGGCAGAACACAGTTTTCATCCAGCGATTGAGTTGTGAGACTCTGCTGTAGAGCTCATCACTCCCCCTAACTGGGAGGGGGCCAGAGACAATTACTCGATGCCGACACATCTTTCTAGCTGATTTACACGCTGAAGCTATGCTGCGCTTGGTGACCTCTGACTGTTTCATCCTAACATCGTTGGTGCCGACGTGGAAAACAATATCTCTATACTCTCTACACTCGCCAGTTTTAGCTTTAGCCAGCACCGTCTTTAGATTACATTTAACGTCGGTAGCCCTGCCCCCTGGTAAACAGTGTATGATCGCTGGATGATTCGTTTTAAGTCTAATACTGCGGGTAATGGAGTCGCCAATGACTAGGATTTTCAATTTGTCAGAGCTAATGGTGGGAGCCGTCGGCGTCTCAGACCCCACAGCGGGAGGAGTAGAGACCAGAGAAGTCTCGGCCTCCGACTCACTTAATGGGGAGAACCGGTTGAAAGTTTCTGTCGGCTGAATAAGCGACACCGGTTGAGCATTCCTACAGCGTTTCCCTCCAGAAGCCATGAGAAAGTTGTCCGGCTGCGGGGACCGTGCGAGGGGGTTTATACTAACGTTACTATCTGTACTTGCTGGTGGCACAGACGCTGTTTCATCCTTTCCTACACTGAAATTACCCTTGCCTAACGATTGCGTCTGAAGCTGGGCTTGCAGCACAGCTATCCTTGCCGTAAGGCGATCGTTCTCCTGTATATTATAAGTACAACGACTGCAATTAGAAGGCATCATGTTAATGTTACTTAGCTTCGGCTGTTTGAAGTCCTGACGAACCATGTCCAGATAAAACCTCCGGGGTAAGAAAGTTGAATGAAAAAAGTTGAGTGAGGGTAAAAAGTAAAAAATATACGGTAATGAAAAAGTAAAAACCGTTAGGTAGCAAAGTAAGATCGGCAACAAAAACGCACAGCAGCGTAAACAAGTCTGCAAGTTGTGACAGGAAACAGGAACCATCACTCCTGAGTTCCACTGGCACGTTGTGTTAGCTAATCCAAGTTTGTAATTTTAAAAGGCTAATTGATCATTAGAAAACCCTAATTTAGCACATCTGAAAACTGTTGTCCTGATTTAAAAAAGCAGTAAAACTGGCCTTCTTTTGACTAGTTGAGTATCTGGAGCATCAGCATTTGTGGGTTCAATTACAGGCTCAAAATGGCCAGAAACAAAGAACTTCTTCTGAAACTCATCAGTCTATTCTTGTTCTGAGAAATGAAGTCTATTCCATGCAAGAAATTGCCAAGAAACTGAAGATCTTGTACAATGCTGTGTAGTACTCAGTTCACAGAACGGCGCAAACTGGCTCTAACCAGAATAGAAAGAGTAGTGGGTGGTCCCGGTGCACAACTGAGCACGAGGACAAGTACATTAGAGTGTCTAGTTTGAGAAACAGAAGCCTCACAATCCCTCAACTGGCAGCTTCATTAAATAGTACCCTCAAAACCTGCAAAAGAGGCGACTCCGGGATGCTGGCAGAGTTCATCTTTCCAGTGTCTGTGTTCTTTTGCCCATCTTAATCTTCTCTTTTTGACATATGGTCTGACATATGGTTTTTTTCATTGCAACTCTGCCCAGAAGGCCAGCATCCTGGAGTCACCTCTTTTGCAGGTTTTGCGGGTACTATTTAATGAAGCTGCCAGTTCAGGAATTAGTCTAAAGAAGGCCAGTTTTACTGCTTCTTTAATCAGGACAACAGTTTTCAGCTGTGCTAAATTAGGGTTTTCTAATGATCAATTAACCTTTTAAAATTATAAACTTGGATTAGCTAACACAACTTGTTTCCAGCTACAATAGTCATTTACAACATTAACAATGTCTACACTGTCACGTCCTGACCATGGTAAGCTGTTATTTTCTATGGTAGAGTAGGTCACGGCGTGACAGGGGGGTTTATTCTATGTTTTCTATGTCTATGTTGTTAGGTTCTAGTTTGGGTATTTCTATGTTGGTTTGTTTGGGATGATCTCCAATTAGAGGCAGCTGGTCCTCGTTGTCTCTAATTGGAGATCATACTTAAGTAGGGATTTTTTTCCCACCTGGGTTTGTGGGATCTTGTTTTTGCACAGCTCTGTAAAGCCTGCAGAACGTGACATTCGTGATTCTTTGTTTATTGTTTTTGTATAGTGTTCTAAGTTAATAATAAATATTTATCATGAGCACTCAACACACTGCACCTTGGTCTACTCCTTACGACGATCATTACAAAAGATCCCACCAACACAGGACCAAGCAGTGTACCCAGGAGGTAATGGCATCCTGGTCTTATGAGATCAGGAGGAGTATATCCGAGGCTTGGGATAAAATAGTGGCAGGAGAAAAGAGCCTGCCAGGGAAGCAGGCGGAAGCAGCGAAGGAGGGACAGGTACACAGTCGGGAAGGATACAGAAACCCAAATAAAAACAAATTGAGCCAGAGCCAATCCGGGAGAAGAGGGAGAATTTGGAGAAGAGAGAAATGGGAGAGTTGTTGAGTTGGTGGAGGATGCACAAGTTTTTCCCAAAGGAACGTGTTGTCAGTTTGGTACCACCTGAGTCAGCTCCCCGTACTCGTCCTGAGAAGTGTGTGGAAGTTCCGGAACAATTGATACCGGCTATACACCAGGTCTCCAGTATGTCTCAACAGCCCGGTACGTCCTGTGCCTGCTCCTCGCATTCGCCCTGAAATGCGTGTCACCAGTCTGGTACCACCTGTCCCGGCTCCACGCATTCCCAGTCAGGAACCTCCTGAGGCGATCCCCGGTCCGGAACCTCCAGCGGCGGCCCGCAGCCCAGAACCTCCGGCGATGCTCCATGGTCTGGTGGCACAGAAGCAGAGGGATCAGCGGGCGGAGCGGGGGTTACGCCCCGAACCAGAGCCGCCTCCTCTACTAAAGGATTCGCTGGATGATAAGGTTCTGGGTACTGCACTAGAGCCGCCATAGACAATGGTTACCCTCCCTTTGTTTTTTTTGTTTTGTTATTTTAGTTGCATTCGGAGTCTGCACCTTTGGGGGGGGGGGGGGGTACTGTCACGTCCTGACCATGGTAAGCTGTTATTTTCTATGGTAGAGTAGGTCGGGGCGTGACAGGGGGGTTTATTCTATGTTTTCTATGTCTATGTTGTTAGGTTCTAGTTTGGGTATTTCTATGTTGGTTTGTTTGGGATGATCTCCAATTAGAGGCAGCTGGTCCTTGTTGTCTCTAATTGGAGATCATACTTAAGTAGGGTTTTTTTCCACCTGGGTTTGTGCAATCTTGTTTTTGCACAGCTCTGTAAAGCCTGCAGAACGTGATGTTCGTGTTTCTTTGTTTGTTGTTTTTGTATAGTGTTCTAAGTTAATAATAAATATTTATCATGAGCACTCAACACACTGCACCTTGGTCTACTCCTTACGACGATCGTTACATATACTGTATTTCTGATCAATTTGATGTTTTAATGGACAAAAAATGTGCTTTTCTCTCAAACAAGGACATTTCTAAGTGACCCCAAACTTTTGAAAGGTAGTGTATATTGAAAGCGGGTGCATCCACAAGTGTGGTTCCTGAGTTAAATGTGTGTGTCTCAGTCACCAAATCTCAACCCAATTGAACACTTATGGGTTATTCTGGAGCAGTGCCTGAGAAAGCGTTTTCCACCATCAACAAAACACCAAATTATTGAATTTCTTTGGGGGGAAAAAGGTGTCTCATCCCTCCAATACAGTTCCAGACACTTGTAGAATCTATGCCAAGGCACACTGAAGTTGATCTGGCTGCTCGTGGTGGCCCAACTCCCTGTTAAGACGCTTGATGTTGGTGTTTCCTTTAAATCAAATAAATGTTATTGGTCACGTACACAGTTTAGCAGATGTTATAGCGGGTGCAGCGAAATGCTTATATTACTAGCTCCTGACAATGCAGTAAAATGTTAAACAAATAGCAAAAATAAAACTCACATTTCAAAACAAAGTCAATTAACACTGTCATTTTGGCAGTTCTGTATAACACCACTATCCAGTTTCACATAATGCATGAATACCCTCCACCATTACATTTTTTTTAACCTTTATTTAACTAGGCAGGTCAGTTAAGAACAAATTCTTATTTTCAATGAAGGCCTAGGAACAGTGGGTTAACTGCCTCGTTCAGGGTCAGAACGACAGGTTTTACCTTGTCAGCTCAGGGATTCAATCTTGCAACCTTTCAGTTACAAGTCCAATGCTCTAACCACTAGGCTACCTGCCACCCCATAAAAGGGGAAAAAACTATTCGTAATGAACACAAGCATTTCAGATACATTTTGTGCATGTACATTCAATTAAATATTTCAGTGTTGAGTTATTAACTAATGTATATTTTCTCAGTTAATTTTAGAATAAAATGTACAGTTTTTAGAATTAAAGTTGAGTGAGGCTATGAGTAATTGGCAGTAAAGGAAATAGTAAGGATAAATAGTTGTTTTACTCAGCTTGAAATCAAAACAAAGGAGAGAAAAGGTCACAAAACATATTGTAGCATTACTGTAAGTTATGTTTCTCTTTAAAAAGACATGCTCATCTGAAAATGTTATAGAAATGCAGTTGATATTGAATGTGTAATGCAACAATATGTCTGCGGTAGAACTTCACCACAATCGGATTTACAGTAGGACACTGCATCTCAGAGCGATGCAATACTATGAAATATTATTGATGAGGAGCTCCCTCCAGATTTGATGTTGAAATGCAAAAGTAATTTCCAGTTTTAATTACAATTCCAGTTACTGCATTACATAGTGTTTCAGATATTATCTAATATAGCAATATTGCAGGTTAACATGTTTCACTCAAATAAATACATTTTTACATATGAACCATAATACAAAATAAATACATTCATCCAAAAAACAAACTACATTTAGTTTTTCTCTACTTGGATATGGACCAATGTATGCAAAGAGGTGAGTTTGAAATCTTGCATATGTATGGAGCTATGTATACAAAATGTTTATTTGTCATAAGTAAATATTTCTGTAAAAACTCCCACAAGTTTGCCTCACAATGGGAATTAATCAAAGAGACATAAAGACATCAATTTGGAGTCAATTTGGACTCAGAAACGTGTCCTACCACCAAATAATTAACACCTTTCAAAACATAAATACACTTTGTGTGCTATACACTATACGGTTGAATTTGGCACATATCGAATGTGCTACCTTGTCAAGGTTTGTCACTTTTTGATTTTGATGACAAACAAACTAAAGTTCACAAACCTGCGTTTGTAATTATCATAATATTTCAATATTCAGCTGTATATCCTTCCCATAAAGCAAGAATGGAAAAGGTCTTGTCTTTTTGACTCTTTTAGACTACGGTAGACTCTGGGCTTCTTAGCCTGCTGTATTTATGGACGAGAGGGCTGAATGTGATCCTGTGTGTATTTTATCTCATTCTGTGTGAGTTACGGCTTGGCAGCTCTAGTGAATTTCTGACATAATCTGGGTGCAGGTGGGTGATTGACATAAGGAGCAGAATGGCTTTGTCATTGCACGTGCTCCTTGTTAAACAAGATGCTCCTCTATTCTCAACAGTCATTTGCTTTTTTCAAGAGCTTGACACACAGCTGAAGGTGCAGCCAAGGTATGGTGATGACAAATGGTTTTGTTGATCTGCAGGGGTGATCATGGTATTGATAACATTTCAAACATCCTCCTAATCAAGGGGTTTTCTGTTGAAGTTGTAATCTTTCTTGAAACAGGCTTTGTTAGGGGCATTTACTTGACCAATATGTTTTTGGCGGTAAGCTAATGGGACTGGGTTTGAGACATGCAGGGCAAGAATCAGGAGGGGGCTCCAGGTGGGGTGGCTTGGATCTCTGAGGTGCCTCACTACTTTTTTTTATTCCAGGTGACTTAGCAAATTCCCCAATGACCCCCCTCGTCTTAAAGCTTTGGGGAGCAAAGTTTGCTAGGATCTGTTCAAAGTCCAGATCTCAGGTAACAGTGTGAAGGAATAGGGAGCTCTACTGTTCTGTTTTGCAGACTACAGAACATAGATTAACATATGTCACAGTCCTTGCCTTTGTTTCAGGACAAAAACAAAAAACCCTGAACAAGGAAATCATTGTTGTCTTACGACTGTCACTTTAATTTTCAATGTCAAACATGATTGAACTACAACATATTGAAAACTGTTGACACTTGAACGTTTTGACACGTTAATAACATTGAATATCAATGGAGGACATTATATTTGTCTCCTTGTAAATATAACATGAAAAACATATTGTTCTCTATGTGCAACAGGAGTCCATAAATACCTTGGTTGTCAGTACTCAGGGGAAACAATGGCCTCCTAGTCCTTCAGTCTAGAGAGAAGCTATAGCTCACTGATGGAGAACATATTTCCAAATAGCAGGTGTTTGAGTCTGTCAGTGCCTGGTCCTCACCATGACTGTCAATGAAAGGGCCAGCTCGGCCAGGTGTGGGAGCACCTCTCGGGCCCTCTCAGCTTACTCCTTGAATATGTTGAGGGTTTGGGGGAGGATGCAGCTGATATCAGAAAGTGAAAGGTTGGGAGAGAGCGCACAGTACATTTCCCTGTCATCGTGTAAGACTAGATTCATAACATAGGTCAATTATTATGATGATTCAAAAATCACAAACTATGCATTTGCATCTTTTGTTTAGTGCTTTATCTGCTCCATCAAATATTTAAGTGCCTTGATGAAAGTGAATAGCTTAGATATCTTAATTTGTTGAGAAATTCTGAGTTACCAATGATGAACAAACGTACAGCACACTAGTCTCAGTGTAACTAGATGGATATAAATGATAATGAAACTCTAAATGCTTCTTCTTCAGATGTATCATATCGCATTTGCCTAAGAAATTAAGGCACATTGTGGAAATAATGGCCTGGGTTTTAAGGGAACACAGAAAGACCTGTGGGGATGAGTGATATCTGGCACACCATGAAGAGAATGAGAGGTGTGCTGCCTGGTGCTTAGCCCAAATGAAAGCCCTGCTTAGTGGAGCAGAGATCAAGATGACGGACCGGTGGAGGGTTCAGCTGGGCCTTTGTTATTGATAAGTCTGTCATCCCTGCTGATATTGGAGCAGTAATGACAGCTGATGATTAGGCCACTCCTGAGCTATTAACTACATTTCTTATCCTTACTCGAGCCCAGGAGAGCAGGCTAGAGAGACAAAGGCAACCTTTATGAAGCCAGGGCCTTAAACAGCATCCACCTGACCTGAAAGGCACAACTGTTACGTCTTTCTGCCAGGCCAAAGAAGTCAGGGATGAGATACATGTCAAAGGTCGCTATTTAAAATGAAGGGGTTCTGAGTGACTGGGCTGTTGAAAGAAGGCTGTGATGAAATTACAGAAAATTGGCTGTTTTGTCAACATTTCATCGGCAGATTTACAGAAAGCTGACCCCGACCCTCTCTCCCCCCTCTTTCACAGAGCTGTGGGGATAGGGTCAGTCAGAATTGACTGACAAAGAAATCTCCTCTTTATTTCTCTCTCGCTTTCCCTCTCCCTCTCAAGAAGTGATATTTAATATGATCTCTTTTTAATGATCCTTAAGTGGCTGAAATTACATCTCCCCCAAAACATGTAAGTAGGAAAAATGACCAGTCTGGTCTCATAGATAAGACGTAACATAGTAAACGTAAAACACTCAAATTAGTATGATATGTTACGTTTGGTATTGTTACATAAGACAGAAGGTGGATGGGTGGGTGTATATTGCAAATGTCTAACAACCCAAAGGTGAGCTAATTAGCAACTTAGCAACTATTTACTACCTTTTTAGCTACTTTGCAACTACTTAACATGTTAGCTAACCAGTGGAGACTCCTCAGAGGAGGAAGGGGAGGACCATCCTCCTTAGTGAATTTCATAAATATAAAAATGGTAAAACATTAAAAGGTTATCTATTTAGATAAAACTATGCTAAATATATTCACGTCACCAAATAATTGATTACAATACACTGTTTTGCAATGAATGTCTACAATAGCCTCAACAGCACTCTGTAGGGTAGCACCATGGTGTAGCCGGAGGACAGCTAGCTTCCTTCCTCCTCTTGGTACTTTGACTTCAATACAAAACCTATCAGAGCTCTTGCAGCATGAACTGACATGTTGTCCACCCAATCAAAGGATCAGAGAATGAATCTAGTACTGAAAGAATAAGCTACAGGTAGCTAGCACTGCAGTGCATAAAATGTGGTGAGATGTTGACTCAAACCGAGAGAAAGACAATAGTTGAACAGTTTTCAACAAATTCATTTATTCAAAAATGAAGGAGAAACAAGAGAGAGAGAGAGATTTCATAATTTCTTTCACTTTCAGTTTCACTTACTTAGCTAGCAAATGCAGCTTACTAGTTAAGTTACTCAAACACCCAGGTAAGCTTTTGGATTTATTCATTTATTGCCACCGCTGGTGTAACTGCTAACTAACTTTACACTGTAACGTTACTGCATGATTGTAGCGGGTTTACTAACGCATTAGTTCTATTAGCTATGTTGACTAGGACATTACTTTAGCTAACATGGGGACAACAATGTAGGCTGTGTGTACAGTAGCAGTTATGACATGGTTTGGCTTGGAAAGGTTTTTTCGCCTGGTCACATACAGCTGCTGTGTTGTTCGTTGAAGTCCACAAACAAAGGGAAAAGGTGAGAGGGAATGCAACATAGCTGCTATGAAAGTGAACTGTGTTTATGCATGATCAGGCGTGTATTCATTACGCCTACTCTGTTAAAAAACGTTTCTTAATTGGAAGCAAACGATACGATTAAAATATCTGAATTTGTCCAATAGAAACTCTCATTTGCAACTGTTGGACTAATGATTACACCCTAAATAAGCTAGATGCAGGCAAGAGCGTGCAAGGCAGTATTGAATGTGTCACTGTCTGTCATCTCAAATTTTTCTGTCGACCTGTGTGCACCTACGTTGTAAACTTTCATTCATAGGCTAGGTTGTAGCAACCTCATGATGGGTATAGGGGAAATTGGAGTATCATGTAGTAGCCTAAACCTATCGCTGTTACATTGCACTGGGTGAATGGAATATGAATGACAGTCGTCCAACATCCTCCCTCATCATAAACTGCACTGACCGCCACTGTAGCTAAACCTTCCCCCAACCATAACCCTAACCTTAGCCATTTAACCTTACTCCTAAACCTAACCTTAAACCTAACCTTAACCTTTAACCCTAACCCCTAGCCTAGCTAACGTTAGCCACCTAGCTAATGTTACCATTAGCCACCTAGCTAATGTTAGCCAAAACAAATTGGAATTCGCAACATATTATAGGTTTTGTAAATTCTTAACATTTTGTACAAACTGCAATTAGTAACATGTAAAATTAATTGTAATTTGTAACGTATAATTCGAAATCACGAATATCACTCATATATTGGAACTAGTGGATATATGGAGGCTTATATATCCGGACCTAGTGAGATACAGTATACAGTGCATTCGGAAAGTATTCAGACCCCTTCACTTTTTCCACATTTTGTTATGTTACAGCCTTATTCTAAAAAGGATTAAATCATTTTTTTCCCTCATCAATTTACACACAATATCCCATTATGACAAAGCAAAAACGGGTTTTAAGAAATGTTTGCAAATGTATAAAAAAAAAAAAAATGATATTACATTTACATAAGTATTCAGACCCTTTTACTCAGTACTTTGTTGATGCCCCTTTGGCAGCGATTACAGACTCAAGTCTTCTTGGGTATGACGCTACAAGCTTGGCACACCTGTATTTAGGGAGTTTCTCCCATTCTTCTCTGCAGATCCTCTCAAGCTCTTTCAGGTTGGATGGGAGCACTGCTGCACAGCTATATTCAGGTCTCTCCAGAAATGTTTGATTGGCTTCATGTCAGGGCTCTGTCTGGGCCACTCAAGGACATTCAGAGACTTGTCCCGAAGTCACTCCTGTGTTGTCTTGGCTGTGTGATTAGGGTCATTGTCCTCTTGGATGGTGAACCTTTGCCCCTATTGGAGGTCCTGAGCGCTCTGGAGCAGGTTTTCATCAAGGATCTCTCTGTACTTTGCTCCGTTCCTCTTTCCCTCGATTCTGACTAGTATCCCAGTCCCTCCCGCTGAAAACATCCTCACAGCATGATGCTGCCACCACCATGCCTCACCGTAGGGATAGTGCCAGGTTTCCTCCAGATGTGACAATTGGCATTCAGGCCAAAGATTTCAATCTTGGTTTCATCAGACCAGAGAATCTTGTTTCTCATGGTCTGAGAGTCCTTTAGGTGCCTTTTGGCAAACTCCAAGTGGTCTGTCATGTGCCTTTTATTGAAGAGTGGCTTCCGTCTGGCCACTTTACCATAAAGGTCTGATTGGTGGAATGCTGCAGAGATTGTTGTCCTTCTGGAAGTTTCTCCCATCTCCACAGAGGAACTAGAGTGACCATCGGGTTGTCAGAGTGACCATCGGGTTGCAATGTCAACTGTGGGACCATATATTGAGAGTTGTGTGCCTTTCCAAATCATGTCCAATCAATTTAAATTATCACAGGTGGACTCCAATCAAGTTGTAGAAACATCTCAAGGATGATCAATGGAAACATAATGCACCTGAGCTAAATTTCGAGTCTCATAGCAAAGGGTCTGAATACTTATGTAAATAAGGTATTTTTGTTTTTTTATGTATCATAAATTTGCAAACATTTCTAAAAACCTGTTTTCGCTTTGTTATTATGGGGTATTGTGTGTAGATTGATGAGGAACATTTTTCATTTAATCCATTTTAAATTAAGGCTGTAACGTAACAAAATGTGGAAAAAGTCAAGGGTTCTGAATACTTTCCGATTAAGCTGTACATGTCGGTGGCTCAATCAAGCTAGTCGTATTGAATGCTTTTTTATGTCTGTCACGCCCTGACCTGAGAGAGCCGTTTTTCTCTGTTTGGTTAGGTCAGGGTGTGACATGGGGTGGGCATTCTATGGGTTATATTTCTATGTTGTGTTTTTTCCTTTGATTGGCCGAGTATGGTTTCCAATCAGAGGCAGCTGTCTATCGTTGTCTCTGATTGGGAATCATACTTAGGCAGCCCTTTTCCCTCCTTCTGTGTGGGATCTTGTTTTTGTACAGCTCAGTAAAGCCTGCAGAACGTGACGTTCGTTTTCCGTTGTTTTGTTATTTTGATTTAGTGTTCTGAGTTACAATAAATATAAATATGAGCACTTTCCACGCTGCACCTTGGTCTTCTCCTTTTGACGACCGTCACGTCACTCTCGCTGGCACCAAAAGTTTTAAAAAGTATTGATCGGGGACGGAATACGGCCGCACCATCAAATAATTGACACATACATTACTCTTACAGACTTTTCACATGGGCAAGGATATTGGAAATGTATCAAAGCCTATTGGATGATAATTTGTTTTGAACTGAGACAGAAGAACTTACTTTTTCCGACATGACATAGGTACAGCAGATCCCTGTATTATGTGAAACACTTTTAAATGTACCTTTAGAGGCTATGCAATTCAATAGTCACCCCTAAAACAAAAGCAATTTAGGTCATAAGAGTCCATTTTAACAAAGGAAAAGGACTAACAGTACAGATAGATAGCAGTAAAAACTGTACCATAGAGGCACAGAATAAGTTAGAGGAAAAACAAAAAGAAATGGAGGAACTTATTCAAGATCAAGAAGGTCTGATGATTCATGTTTTCTTTTAAATCCACAATTTGGATCCCTCCACATCCCCAATGAGGATCTAGATACTATTTCTACCCTCTCTCAATTACAACCAAATTATGATAAGTGTACTACAGTATATTACTTATTGGGTCACAAAAAAATACAACTTTTTCACTACCGTGTAGTTTACCAATGAAATGGTCTGACTGTGATGTGGACATACTCTGTATTCATATCCCGAAATATAAATTGCTACCATGGAAAGGAAAATCACCATGATTAACTCTGTAGACATATCCCAGTTGACCTATTTGCTTATGGCCTTGTCTACACCTAGCGACCTGTTTTTTTTATTATTATGAGAAGAAAAAACTAAATTTTATTTGGAATGGCAAGCCAGACAGAATTTTACGGGCCTATTTATATAATAAATATGAATTCGGAGGGCAGAAATGATTAAATATTAAAGCATTTGACCTCTCACTAAAGGCTTCAGTCATACAAAAGTTATACTTAAATCTGAACTGGTTCTCTAGTAGATTAGTAAGAATGTCTCACCCCATGTTCAAGAATGGCCTTTTTCCCTTTATTCAGATTTCAACCTCTCACTTTCGGTTATTTGAAAATGAAATAACCCCTAAAATATCGCTATTTTTAAAACAAGCCATGGAAAGTTGGTTGTGATATTAGCTTAATCCACCAGAAAAGACTGAACAAATTATACAACAAATAGTATGGTTAAATTCAAATATAATAATTGATTAAAAAAACATTATATGAAAAAAAGTATAGTCTTGGTAAATGATATCATAAATAGGACTGGTGGAGTTATGTCACACATGCAGCTAACAAAAAAATATGGAAATGTCTGCTCTACCCAAAATTACAACCAACTAGTTGCAGCATTAACGCAAAAAATGGAAGAGGGAAAAAATAGGGAACTTGTCTGTCGTCCCTGCATTAAAGACCAAAATTGGTTAAAGAAAATTGTGATAAATAAAAAGTATAGCAATTTCATTTAAGGACCAAAAAATGTACAGCTGTGCCATATAGATTACAAAGTAGTTGGGAAGAGATTTTCAATGTACCGATTCCAAGGCATATGGTTTATGAACTGATATGCAAAACTACGCCGGATTCTAGAATTTTTTAATTGTAATTATTATACAAAATTCTTGCAACAAATAGAATATTATATATATATATATATATATATATATATATATATATATATATATATAATATTCTATTGGTTGCAAGAATTTTGTATATATATATATGGGGGATACAACCATCCCAGCTCTGCAGATTTTGCTGTGAAGAGACGGAATCATTAGATCAATTGTTTTGGTACTGTCCGTATGTAGCTTGTTTTTGGTCGCAGGTCCAGGAATGGCTGAAGAATTGCAACTACCTGGAGCTAACTCTGCTAATAACACTGTTCTGTGATTTGAAAAGTCCAAGTCAATCGATTAATAATATTATATTACTTTTAGCTAAAAGTTGTGTCTTTAATTTACAATTGGTAAAAAGAATAGAAAGATTCAGAACATTTGTGAAAAATCACAGCTCAGATAAAAATATATGGCAAATAGAAATCAAAAATGGATGGGAGGGTTGATTGTAGCTCAAGGATGGGATTAAAACAAACTAAAAAAAACCTATTGTAAAATACTTTGTGTTCGTAATATGTATACAGTATGAATAGGCTGGAAGTAGAAGCCTACGTGTTGTTGACAATCAGTTTTCGCCAATTAGGAGAGGGCTGGTAGGGTTAATGGAAAATAATAAAGGAAAATACAGTTGAAGTCAGAAGTTTACATACACTTAGGTTGGAGTCATTAAAACTCGTTTTTCAACCAATCCACAAATGTCTTGTTAACAAACTATAGTTTTGGCAAGTCGGTTAGGACATCTACTTTGTGCATGACACAAGTCATTTGTCCAACAATTGTTTACAGACAGATTATTTCACTTATAATTCACTGTATCACAATTCCAGTGGGTCAGAAGTTTACATACACTAAATTGACTGTGCCTTTAAACAGCTTGGAAAATTCCAGAAAATGATGTCATGGCTTTGGAAGCTTCTGATAGGCTAATTGACATCATTTGAGTCAATTCGAGGTGTACCTGTGGATGAATTTCAAGGTCTACCTTCAAACTCAGTCCCTCTTTGCTTGACATCATGGGAAAATGAAAAGAAATCAGCCAAGACCTCATAAAAAAATTGTAAACCTCCACAAGTCTGGTTCATCCTTGGAAGCAATTTCCAAATTCCTGAAGGTACCACGTTCATCTGTACAAACAGTAGCACGCAAGTATAAACACCATGGGACCACGCAGCCGTCATACCGCTCAGGAAGGAGATGCGTTCTGTCTCCTAGAGATGAATGTACTTTGGTGCGAAAAGTGCAAATCAATCCCACAACCACAGCAAAGGACCTTGTGAAGATGCTGGAGGAAACAGGTACAAAAGCATCTATAGCCACAGTAAAACGAGTCCTATATCGACATAACCTGAAAGGCCGCTCAGCAAGGAAGAAGCCAGTGCTCCAAAACCGCCATAAAAAAGCCAGACTACAATTTGCAACTGCACATGGGGACAAAGGTCGTACTTTTTGGAGAAATGTCCTCTTGTCTGATGAAACAAAAATATAACTTTTTGGCCATCATGACCATCGTTATGTTTGGAGGAAAAAAGGGATGCTTGCAAGCCGAAGAACACCATCCCAACCATGTAGCACCGGGTGGCAGCATCATGTTGTGGGGGTGCTTTGCTGCAGGAGGGACTGGTGCACTTCACAAAATAGATGGCATAATGAGGCAGGAAAATTATGTGGATATATTGTAGCAACATCTCAAGACATCAGTCAGGAAGTTAAAGCTTGGTCGCAAATGGGTCTTCCAAATGGACAATGACCCCAAGCATACTTCCAAAGTTGTGGCAAAATGGCTTAAGGACAACAAAGTCAAGGTATTGGAGTGGCCATCACAATGCCCTGACCTCAATCCTACAGAAAATGTGTAGGCAGAACTGAAAAAGTGTATGCGAGCACAGAGGCCTACAAATCTGACTCAGTTACACCAGCTCTGTCAGGAGGAATGGGCCAACTTATTGTGGGAAGCTTTTGGAAGGCTACCCGAAACGTTTGACCCAATTTAAACAATTTAAAGGCAATGCTACCAAATACGAATTGAGTGTATGTAAACTTCTGACCCACTGGGAATGTGATGAAATAAATAAAAGCTGAAATAAATCATTCTCTCTACTATTATTCTGACATTTCACATTCTTAAAATCAAGTGGTGATCCTAACTGACCTAAGACAGGGACTTTTTACTAGGATTAAATGTCAGGAATTGTGAAAACTGAGTTTAAATGTATTTGGCTAAGGTGTATGTAAACTTCCAACTTCAACTGTATATACACTACCGGTCAAAAGTTTTAGAACGCCTACTCATTCAAGGGTTTTTCTTTATTTTTGCTATTTTCTACATTGTATAATAATAGTGAAGATGTCAAAACTATGGAATACGACATATGGACTCATATAGTAATCAAAAAAGTGTTAAACAAATCAAAATATATTTGAGATTTGAGATTCTTCAAATAGCCACCCTTTGCCTCAATGACAACTTTGCACACTCTTGGCATTCTCTCAATCGGCTTCATGTTTCTTATACATACTATAAGAAACGTAACATATCATACAAAATGGATGATGGACATCCAGAAGTTAATACATACTATAAGAAACGTAACATATCATATGAAATGGATGATGGACATCCAAAAGTTAATACATACTATAAGAAACGTAACATATCATACGAAATGGCGTTTTCCAGATTTACGTTTGAAATGACAGAAATGACAGGCTTCCTCTTTGTTACCAAAGTCTTAAGGAAATGAGAAATGTTACAATATTGTATTACAATTAACACTAAAAGTAATATAAAATACAAATATCTATTAGATAGTTAACAAATTATAGACATTATAGTATGGACAATTTAGTGAAACTGGCAAACAATGTCATCAATCTTACAAGTGAAACAACAAGTGTCAATTAAACATTAATGAGCTGAAATTGAAATAGAGCTACATGATTGGTTGCCTATGGACACATCACCTTAAATGTTTTGCTACACAGCATTCCCTCTTAAATCTCTATACTTGTCCCTGACCCCAGACCTGCCTTCTGTCTGCCTCTGGTATTCCCTGACAAAGACCAGCGGGAATCCTGGGCTTGTTGCTTTAGCCTCCAACAGCCGGAGGCAAAGCATCTTTCATTAAAGTCTAAAACCTCAGGAATATGATACTTGCCTAGTGATAAGATCTGGTAATGCAGTAACATGGAATTATGGAAGAAGAAAATTGCCATTTTGTAAATAAGCACCTGTGATCTCTCATGAAAGCCCCCTGTTTATGGGCTGGGTCAGTACAGGGAGAGAGAGGGGGCCTGGAACCCAATCTGGCCCCGGCCTGCAGACTCAGAGGAGGGATTTACAGACCAGGGGCCATGCAGAGGTCCGGGGCAGTAATATTGGAGCTGTAGAAAGTCAGCCGAGGGAGGACCAGACAGTGCTCTCTCTCTCTAGTACCTGCAGCCAGAGAAAATCATCTCCCCCTTACAGGGGAGAATGGCCTCCTGTAGATGGTCCAGCCAGTAGGCTGTGTTAACCTACAGACGTTCAGAAGGAAAGTCATGTTAAGAGTCATGTTGTGCTGGTCAATGCTAACACAGAGGGAGCCTCTGCAGGGTAGCATTCCATCCACTCTCCATAGTGTGTGAACCAGGCTGACCACTTTATTGCATTGACCCCTGACCTATGACTTCAATGTGGAGGTGTTGTCATGTTATCGGAATGAGAGAGGGAGTGGGTGATGGATCATGGGAGGGTGATCTCTCACTCGCCAGTTTCTGAGACAGCAAAAAGCTTAACATTGTCAGACAGAAAATGAAAGGGACACTTTCAACAGAACGGTAGAGAAAGGCATTCATAATTACAATGTCACACATGTAATGTTTATCAGCACAGTTATTTTTGTTGCAGTTCCTATTTGACATTATATCTAGAGGCCTGGGCCATCTATAACATTGCAGTTCTTCTCTTCTCGTTCATAAGTCCTCATACAGAGCACTTGTTGAACTTTTACAATATAAGCTCCCAACACTATAGCGCTATCTATGGTTTTTGCTTCCTCTGTCACTCCATTTCTTTTTAAAGGCTTGTAATGGGTTGTAATGAGCTAGTGATTGATCCCACAGAGGCATGTCTGTTCTCTCCTCCCTCCCTGAAAGTGCACGTCAGGTGCGATAGAGTTATGTGACATTCAGACAGATTTGACGAAGGAGATACAGTGTTGTACTTACCCTCACCCCAAGTTCAGAGCCATCAAAAGAGCCCACCAAGCATGCAGGTGTTCTGCTCGCAGCAAAATCCCTGCCAGAAACTTCACCCCCCCCCATCCCCACCCCAGGCTCTCTCGTTTCTCTCACTCCTAGCAGCCATAAGCAGAGCTACAGTATGCTTCACACTCACACGGCAAACATGATATCCATGATACAGTTTCCAACAAGGTATCATTCTCATATACTGTGATTCAACTCTTCTGCCAAGAACAGGCTGCTAGTCGTTCACACCTCATAGAACCACAGGACTATCTGTTGACTGCCACCCTGGAGGATTTGTTCTGTTTCACCTCATTATATGCAGCTTGCTTTGACAAATTTCTGATTTCCATTCGTAAGTGGAGGCTTTAGTGACATTTTAGACAGAACGCCCAGTTCTCATTGAAATCATTTTACCCAGTCCTTCCATAAACAATATCCTCACCATTAGTTAAATATGCAATCCGGGATCTTAAGCACAACAAATGTGTAACATATTGTTCAAACTGGATGACGTAGTACACAATTCGATGAGCACAACTTTCAAGCACCACTTTAAAAACTATTGGCTGAAATTACACAAAAGTTCTGGAGCATCACTTTAAGTGGCCACTGACTCATGACTACATAAGTCCCCCAACACAAGAACAGGTTAAAATGTCTGGCAATGAGTGCTCAAGGGGAAGAGGATTGGTTAAAATGGCGAGGTTGGATGGAATAAAGAAAGAAGACTTATTGTGCTAGAACTGATGTGTTTCTTGACTCCTCTGGGTAGTTTCCTCATCACCTCTTTAAATGTGTAAGCGTTTGGCACACAGCCTAAGGCAGGTTCTCTTGAAGAAGCCAGCAAAGCAATGAGGGTCAATGGTGGCCATAAATTGTATTAAACTCCAGATTGGAATCAGCCGTGGACTGAAGGAATACAGTATGCTCTGAAGGTATACCATTTTTTTTGCCTTGATCGTATTATGGTCATACTACCCTCTACAAGGATAATGTAAATTAAGATACTCTGCCATGAAAGGTGATTGAAATATTTTGAATGTAATAATAATAATCATCATCATAATTTATTTAACATATAGAGTGCTATTCATTATATAAAGACATCTCAAAGTGCTCTAAAGCAACAACAAAAAAACAAGCTATTTAAAAACAACATCATTAATCATCATGAGTTGATTGACGGTCAAGAGACTGATGCTTGAGAAAGTTCATAGCTTGAGTTAGGTTAGTGGAGGAAGGAGGTAGTCAAGGGGAGAGCTGGGAGCAGCAGGCAACACGTTGTCATTATGGTGTCTTGCCATTCACGCCATCTGTGGCTTCATAGTAAGACTCAGATGAAGATAAAGTTCCATACTAGCCACTAAATTAGCTAGTTAGTCTTCACTACTACAAAAATGCAGCACCCACTTGAGTGATGCTAATGCAGTCACAAGGGCCAGAAAGCACACTACACTTCAATAGTAATTCAGACGTACTCTTATAACTTAGTCCTCCATACATTCATGGTGGTGTTTGAGGGGCAGAAGGAGGCACCCTTTCCTCTGGTCTAAAAAAAATATCCCAATGCCCCAGGGCAGTGATTGGGGACATTGCCCTGCATAGGGTGCCATCTTTCGGATGGGACGTTAAACGGGTGTCCTGACTCTCTGTGGTCATTAAAGATCCCATGGCACTTATCTTAACAGTAGGGGTGTTAACCCCGCTTTCTTGGCTAAATTCCCAATCTGGCCTTCATACCATCATGGCCACCTAATCATCCCAAGCTTACAATTGGCTCATTCATCCCCCCTCCTCTCCCCTGTAACTATTCCCCAGGTCATTGCTGTAAATGAGAATGTGTTCTTAGTCAACTTACCTGGTAAAATAAGGGTTAAATAAAAGAAAAAAAATTTAATGGTAATCTATCATCTATTTTCACCTCTGCCTTTGAGCTTTCCATCCTCAACATCCAGATAGTTGTTGTAATCCAATCAAAACATTGCCTACTAGCCAACCAACATTAGCTAGCTAGCTAGCCAAAAATCACCTGCCAACTTCAGTCTTGAAAATGCTGGATTCAAACTATTTAGACTCTAATAATAAGCTAATAGTTCATTCATAAAACAAAAAGTATGTAATGGAAAATGCTATAAAACTATTAATTATTACAAATATTTACAAAATGTACAGCAGCTCTCTGCCTAGGTGACCTCAAGGCACCATGGCAACCACATAGCTAATAATAATAATAATAATCTAAGTATCTGAATGAGGTCCAGGAGATTTTGAAGTATCAGTCCCAAACATAATAATCAAATAATCTAATCTAAGTATGTTGAATAAAATTATATTGAATTTACTCTGCCGATTGTATGTGGTGTTGATCCTTCAGCTGCTTAAAATTTGAGACAAAATATCCACTGGAAAGTATTGAGGAAGTTTAAATATAATTTTATTCATTTATTCAATTGTATCCATTCGTGACAGACAATAAACGTTTATGATTTTTCTATGTAAATGATTGTGGTGTTGTCTACATAATTTGAATACATCTCCACATTTCATATCTAACCTAGATCATTTCTATAGATTACACTACTGATGAACTGTATGCCCACACAGGGTCTCCATAATTGGATACATATCCTTAGACCTTCTCAACATAGAACATATCCCAGGCCCAAACACAGCAAGTGTTTTGTACTATAGACCCAAGCCTTTACTCTGCCCCATGTTCAGACATACTGACTCACAGCCCCTCCCATCTATGTTATATTTTTCTATACCATCAGGGGGTGATGCCAGAAAGCTGAAACAAAACATCTAATCATTTGTCCGTTATTCCAAAAAAGAAGGAACCAATGCAATCGTTAATTATAGTTAACTAAGAAGTTATTTGATAGCCTAATCCGGTGTAATACAGTTATACTTTATATCATGAAATGAAAACTATCTTACCGTTCACTGTTATTATTTTGCAAAGTCAAAGTTGAGGTAAAATCATGTGTACTGTGTTTAATAAAGTCGATGAACTAAAGGCACTGAGGGGGAGAAGTTCAGAACAATATTTACAATCTGGGAGTGTGATTAAGAAAGTAATTAAATTAGACAAGGACTCCTACCCACTCTGTCTGTGGGTCAAAGTTAACCTCCATGTTCATCGTGGGAGACTGGAGACGTTTGAGCTCCGCTGGTTTCCTTTCAGGGTTGGTCAGACTGGACTGACAATGGCAATGGCAGACATTGACTCTCTCTGCTAAAAATATCAAGAAGTTATATCACCTGTGTACACACACAAACCACAGTGAGGATTTAAAGCTACAGGATGAGGGAACAAAATACTGATTAGAGTTCAGTTGTTACAATCATTTTCAAGCAGAGGCGTTTTCACCTGACACAAACCACAGCTGCTTTGCCATGCAGGATCAAATGTTCAGGAGAAAATGAAAATAAGTTATACACAAAATACCATTAATTGCATAGGATAAAGAGGCTGACAGCGCACCAAGGGACATGCATAAATCAGTAGATTGTAACGGCCCCTGTTCAGTGTAGCTCTTACCTTGTAGGAAAGCACATGTACAGTATAACCATCTGCTATCAATCCAACCCAGAGAGAGACACTGTGTCTTACCTTGAGTCCGATCTAACACTGATAAACCAAGCAATACAGTTTGAGTCACATCTACAGTACTGAATATACTCCAAAACGTGTTGTGGGCTTCTGAGACTTGATGCACCTGTTGTTAATTGATATCAAATCAAATCAAAGTGTATTGGTCAAGTACACAGTTTAGCAGATGTTATAGCAGGTGCAGCTAAATGCTTATGTTACTAGCTCCTAACAGTGCAGTAAAATGTCAAACAAGTACACAAATAATAAATAAATAAATAAATAAAACATATTCATATAGTATATATGGGGCAGCAGGTATCGTAATGGTTAGAGCGTTGGGCCAGTAACCAAAAGGTTGCTAGATTGAATCCCCGAACTGACAAGGTAAACATCTGCCGTTCTGCCCCTGAACAAGGCAGTTAACCCACTGTTCCTAGGCTGTCGTTGTAAATAATAATTTGTTCTTAACTGACTTGCCTAGTTAAATAAAGGTTAAAATAAATACAAATATATAGAGTATGAAACAAGAAATCAGAAAATATAAAACTAATGAACAACTTCTTGGGCCTGTATTTATTTCAAGGCTACCATATCAGATGTATCTTTAGTGAGACAAAAAGTATGTTAGTTAGCGCTTTGCCGCAAGCCATCCTCACACTAAACCCTTTCTGTTTTGACAGATGGCATGATATTTCCCCTGGACGGTTATTTCTATTCCCAACGTAACAACTTCCCACTGAAGACTTTGAAACGTCCCAAAGGCAGCATGTACTTCAAGCTTTAATAGTAGGTGGGGTCTTGATTTGATGCATATTGCACAGGAGTGTATCTTAAACTGGATTGATGTGCATTGCTTGACTGTATGAGACCTCTCTCTGTCAGTAAGACCTGATGTCTTAAAGATAGGATGCACATTCCACTGTCTCCGCACCATGTATCTTCCTGGATGTGATTTCATAGCCCCTTATCTTTTCAATAACAAACAGTCGGTTCCCCTCAGTCTGTACCATTACCATCAGATTGAACCTTAATTGGGGGCGCCTGCAGTACTTTGAAATAAAATATCTCGGTAAGCAAGTGGCCAGCATTGTAAAAATAGACAGAGCTACGTTGGAAACAATGACACAAGAAAGTCTATACCAAGCTAATACAATTTGACTTAGACTTGTTGGACTTTTATTACCAGTTTACAGTATATAGGGCTACATCGAATATGGCAATACATACTGTATGCAGCTGCATGTGTGAACAGGGATGCCAATAGTTCATATCAATTATTAATAACCATTCAACTGGGACAAAGGGAAAAATCAATGAGAACAATAGTCCAAAATCAATAGGGATAGCTATAAGTAATGGCTGTATATAGCTCTAATCTAAGTAAAGGTGGAGAAGTGACAAGATTGGTATTGGCACCTGACACTTTCTGACCACTGCAAGACCTTATGCATTATTAAACATACTGTTCGTTGATCTCTCCAGTGGCCTCTACACTCCTGTGATCATCTCCCTCCATAGGGCTCTATTAAAAATCCCCCAGCTGTCCTCATAATGTGGTTTTGGCATGACGACACAGCCAGCATCAAGTACAAGCAGTGGAATGTTGAATTTATGGTGTCTTTGTGACCATACAATTACATATACTGTAGAACTCTGTGATTTGTAGGATCTCTGTGTTTGTGATAGTCTTGTGACCATAGAGATCCTATTAAATTATTATAATCCCTAATTCTGTGCTTGCGACAGCCTATCACATTTTCAGAAATCCTTTAAGTAACATTGAGTTGATTTTAAGAACTCAAAAAATACTTTTGGATATCTTTGATTCAAACAAATGATATAATATTTTCTGTCATGTGGGCATCTCAGGTGACCAATTTGTCACCTGCCACGTCCCTGGACTGAGGTTGGCTGGGTGCCGGGGAGAGAGAGGGTGGGGACAGCAGGGCAGACAGAGAAATGGAGAGGAGAAGGACCAGGCCTGTCATCCTGACTCTCAGATGAAGTGGAGGATTAGGGTGGAGGTGAAAGCCTACTGAGGACCATGGTGACAGCAGATGGAGAGAGATTGGATAAACTCTCCTGGAATTTGCAAACGGTATCTACATGAGGAAGGGAGAGAGATACAGAGAGAGGCAGAGAGATATACAGAGAGAGATATATAGAGAGAGATATATAGAGAGAGATAATAGATATATTTTATATTGTTCTAACCTCTTGACACCAAAATAGGCAGATATTAGCACCATACTTCTTCACTGGGGCGGCAGGTAGCCTAGTGGTAAGAGAGTTGGACTAGTAACTGAAAGGTCGCAAGATCAAATCCCCGAGCTGACAAGGTAAAAATCTGTTGTTCTGCTCCTGAACAAGGCAGTTAACCCACTGTTCCTAGGCTGTCATTGAAAATAAGAATTTGTTCTTAACTGACTTGCCTAGTTAAATAAAGGTAAAAGACAGGACACTGGCCACTAGGTCATTACAGTATGACACCAGTACATACCTGGCACAGATCATGGTTGACTTTTCTGTGTGATCACATGTTATGATATCAGATAATTGAAACCTCTGGCAGAATGGATGGTGTGTGTGTGGTGGTCCAGTAGCACCAGGCATTCCTCTTCTTGCAGACACGCTGACTAGGCGTGGGCTCAGGTATCTCCAGTAACTTCCCTTTTGTCCTGCACTATAATAAAACCTTTTGTCTGCTGGTTTCTGCAGGTCATTGTGGGGAGCGCTTCTTAGTGTCAGCTTTAATTCACACTGTAATCCTAGCCATGATGCCCCACAACTATCCACGCTGCCTGCCATTCAGCTGCTCTGGGTAGTGCTGCAGATGCATTACCCTATAACTGCACCCAAGGGAGGACTTGTAAAGTTTGTTGCTTAAATATTTAAAAACTGCTTTAATTGACACCCGTCAAACCTCACCCAGAGTAACGGCAGGGTCCTCGGGGGCGGATGGTTGTCTGGAAACTTCCAAAGATCCCAGCTTGGAAGTTGGTCCTCGGGCTCTGTGTGCCTTGCTGTCCTAAAGAGAAAAGACACAAAGAGAGAAAAGAAGACAGATCCTCACGTTAAAACAGCAAACATTATAACCTGATACAGATACTCAGCTTGAGCCAGACAGTGACTGGGACATAACACTGTCTGTACAGTGCTTCTCTTGGGATTGATATGATCCCAGAGGAATAGTGTTTCTTCAAACTTTAAACACCTTGTCTGAAAATATATTTAAAAACTTTAAACGCTTATTATGATAACTACATTTACTGTAAGTTGAGAAATGGTTTGCTAAATGTATCTCTTATTCCAACATTCAATTACTATTGTACAGTAGATTCAATATGAATGGGCAGGACTATGACCAATCAATCAATCAGCCAATTAATGAATCAACCAATCAATGATGATTAATGAGACTACTTGTTCCTAATATCTTCTCTAAAATACTTTTTGTAAATAACACAAACACTGACCACTGCAAGAGAATGCTTGAGTGTAATGTGTGCTTAAAGTAACCATACCAGAACTCTGTTTCCCACCAGCAAGCAAGCAAAAACATAGGGAGGTTCAAACGGGCCTGTTGACTTGTGGATTGGAGGGTTGTGGGAGCCAGGCTCAGCCCTGTTCCCCGGTTGCTCACATTCTCTGGGTGAACCCGTGTCCCGGGACCAGCTGGGCGGCACATTCTCATGTCTCAGGTCCTCACGGTTCACTGAGCCCTTTAAAGTGAACACACCAACCAGGAGCACTCAGGCCCACAAACATTGGCAGGGCAGTCTCCCATCTGAGACGCACACGCACACGCACACGCACACGCACACGCACACGCACACGCACACGCACACGCACACGCACACGCACACGCACACGCACACGCACACACATCCTTTTATCTAACTCACTTTCCTTTGATTTAATTAAGACACACTGCAAAAAAGAAGAAGAAAAAACATTAGATCTCCTGAGGTCGGTGGCATGACCTGATTGCAGGCTACTTTTCAAAGAAATAGTCAGTTCAAGGCAATATTTAATAATTAGCTGATTTTTTTCCTTTTTTAAATTTTGTCTCAGAGAGATGGATTCTGAGTTGGTTACGGGAGGGAAATGTCTAGAGTGGATCAGTTTTCTGACATGGAACACTCCGGTGAACATATGCATGGAGATCAAAGTGACCCCTGTGCCTACCGCAGTGCATCCCTGACAGATCTAACAAGTGCCCCCATTGTGCAACTCTGACCTGTTACTGATAATGGATAGCCGCCAGAGCCGCCCCCTTTGAGAACTGGTCACACACACACAGAGCCAGTCAGAGCTACGGCTGCAGTAACTCTCCCCCTGGAACATCATATGATAACATGTAGTATGACAGACAGGACAATGGACAATACAAACATTGCTGAGCCTTATATCTACATGCAAGTGAAAGTGATTCATTAACATTCACTAGATTCATACTAGCTTCCTCCCTGTAGCAGCCATTTTGGTCTGTAATCTCTCCCCCGCGTGACTGTTTATTTATTGTAATGCAGAAACTGTTGGAACATCAAAGAAATGGAACAATTGCCAAAGGTTTGGTGAGTTCCGCTCATATAAACGGTTCTCTGCAGTTGTTTGATATATCTGCTGAAACAGCAATGCACAGGATTTGGTTTCCATCAGGCCAGAACTATTTCTCCCCCTCACAAAAAGACACATCTGCCTCTAGTCTGTGTTTTAAATTCTACTACATTTCAGTGTGTAACTTGATGGAACTTTAGATTAGTTTTCAACACACACCCTCTCCTTCAGGCTTGTAATACTTTTTTTATTTGGTACGAACGTAGATCTGAAAACCTGTTCAGACAGGTCTTTTACTGTACATGAAAGTGCTAGCAGCACTCGGACAGTCTCAGAAAGTATCTGTACCAGCCTTGTCTTTGCCCTAGGCTTATGGTCTCGGTGTACCTCCCCTTTCAAAATAAGTTTGGATGATCAAGGCCTGAGCAGTATTAAAGTACACCATCATTGACCTTGTCGTGAACTTTGTCTTCACTGTATGTTGGAGGTTGACACACAATGGCTAACATTATAGGCTCTGTGTTTATTTAGAGACCCAGCCATGACAGGTTAGTGAATTAGCACTGGCATGAATGTATAAGATAGACTGAAGGCCTGCTGGTGGCTCCATCTCACCCAGACTAGCTCCCCTGTAGTAGAGACAGTGGGAGCGTGAGGGGGTCAAAAATGCACAAGTTATCAAATGATCCCCAAAAGCTTCCCTGTACCCCCCGCCTGGGCTTACAGAAACAGGACAGACTCCCACAACGCACCCTGCCAGCCTGCCAGCCCTGGGGGCTCCTCCAGACGGCTCAGGAATTTAGGATGTGGATCCGACCAGGCCTACAGCTGAAGGGGGATTTCTCTCCTCCTCTGTTTCAGCTTCTTATTGTCTGGGATGTGAATCCCGGTGAGCTCGGTCTGCCTTTATTTTTCTCTAAATCACACTTTTGGATGCACTGTTTGTTGGGTCTCAGGGGTCATAAGACATCATTGTCTGACTAGAATATCACCAGAATGCCAATAAAGGTGCCCCAAGCATTACAGGTAAATGGAGGGGCACAAAACATAACTAATACTTCAGATGTAGCCATCTCTCAGGGTGTCCCTTTGTGGAATTAATATCTAGTTATTTATATCATTCCACTAGATGAAAGGTGAAATATGCAGAAATCGCTCTTCCCTTTCCTAGTTGCTAAAATTCTGTAGGATCGCCTAATTTTAGTTTATGTGACAACACAAGCATCATGTAGAGAATCATTGTACCATCTAAACCTAAAATATATTTTCAATAACCAAAAGTATTGTACTTTAATCTGTTTGAAGCTGGTGTACAAAACCCGAAACTAAAGAAAGGGAAGCATAGAAATGGTGCACATACAATAGATCTACTGCATCTTAGACTTGCTTTCAATGAGAAGGACAGAACTATAACACACATTTCTATGTGAATTTGGTGGTTGCCCAAAAAGTGACATAATGCAGCTATAAGACATTTAAAAATGATAAACGTAACACAGGTTTGTAAGGTGATTTTCTTTGTTGATAAATGTCTCTTGCAATGTATAGGTAAGTATGCTACAATACTTATTTCTTTATTACATAAACACATATGTTTCACCATCATTTAATTTTGAAATATTACTTGGAATCATTACCCTCGATAGCTGAAGGGATGTGGTAGCCTTCAGGGATGTATCACCATTCTTAGTTTCAAATCAATATTGGCCTCAACATTAGACAAAAATGGCAGTACATGATTATCATCATACTGAGCCATGCATATTGGTATTATATAATATGGCGATGAACAAAGCCTATTAAACACTGCAGTAATAGTTTCAGATAATGGGAGATTATGACATTATCAACACATGAAAACCATCACCAGCACTTAGACAAAGTCATGAGTCAGAGGCTTAACACTAATTATTACAGTAAGAAGTTACCAGGTTTTGACATGTGTGCTTATTTTTAAAATGATTTTGGAGAGATTGTTTCAACTTGATTTCGATTAAGTACGAAAGGCTTACAAAATATTTACACTTTCTGTACATTCTTTAAAGCGCTTCCAAGTCAACCTACAATTCAATTTTGACCATGATTGCAGTACAGTGAGTGGGTTCCAGGGGGCAGTATTGACCTGGCAGAGATAAACTTGGCCCACTGCAGGTTGACCACAGAAAAACATACAGACAGACAAGACAGCAAATAATCAAACCCTAATCTATAGCTTAGACACTTTCACCACAAATATTTCACCACAAATTGACTGTTTCATGAAGACTGTATCAGCAGCACCCATGCAGATCCTGCTAGAGAATTACATTCTCCAGCCTTGCTGCATTACCAACTTCAGAAATATGACATTGACATGTGATTGGTTGTTATTTCACTTTCCTTGTGGCAGGTTAAGTCAACTATTGTTGGAATATAAAGTATGACAAGAATAAGTCATAGTGTCATTACTGAAAATTACAAACATTTGAGTAATATACTTACCTTTCATCTTTAATTTGATGATTACTATTTTGACAAGCATGACTAGATCTCAAAGAAACATCTTCAAAGTAGTTAGAATAATTATTTTCTTTGGTATTTCTCATTTCAGATGAAGCTATTTTACTTTTCAGAAGGTAGGCCTAGTTGGGTTTAATAGGTGAGGTGAGTGTGTGTGTGTGTGTGTGTGTGTGTGTGTGTGTGTGTGTGTGTGTGTGTGTGTGTGTGTGTGTGTGTGTGTGTGTGTGTGTTTGTGAGTGTGTGTGCGCACATGTGCATTGTGTGATTCAGTCATCACTATTGATTCAGGTGACAGGGGATATTGAAGCTGAGTCACTGCTATCACAGTGTGTGATGATGATGAGACATAGATTTGTCTGGCTTGCCCCACAGTAACACAAAGGGCTGAATAGAGAGCAGGCAGCCCGGGATGGTGCCCAGGGCAGGCCCATCTGAGGGCCACCAGCCAGCCACCTGCATGGTTCTGCTGGCCTATTCTCCCTGGAGCTGCCTGCCCCTATCTGCCAAGCCTCATCTGCAGCCCAGCCATATCCTGCTCTCTCCTACTCTAATATCTAACCATTGCATCTCATCTGTCCATCTCGCCGGCTGAGTTTGTATGTGACTGGAGTGTCGTGGCCTCAGCTGTGAATCCGTCCTTTAAACACTGTTGTGCTGGCTTCTTTTCAGCTGCTTTTCAGAGTTCACAATATGGTGTGGTCAACAATGAGACAATCCAGGACAATGGTTAGCTGGGTATTTCTGGAGATTGCTGTTTTTCTTTACTGTGCAACTTGTTACTCAGATGTCTTTAGTACACCCATGGTTTGTTTGTTCTCTAAATCTTGTTCTCTAAATCTAGGCCTATCTAATATCCAGAAAATGTCATTTCATGAGACACAATATTATAGCATGTTTATGTTAATGCAGTAGTTTGTATTGTGTTGATTACCACTGTCTTCAATGAAATGTTATAAGGTTGTTGCAGAAGTAGACAACTACAATGTGAATGTTATACTTTGATAATACAGTGAGCAGTGGGTGGAACAGAGGAACTTTCTTAGCTGTGCCAATGTAGTGAAAAATAAGGGTTACTTTTATATTTGATTGTATGAATTTGATATACAGTCATAAACAATATGTTGAAATCATATGGTCACATTTCAGTGAGTGGTATGATCAAACTACACTGCTGCTGTCCCTCTCCAGTTAATTGAGAGAAAAGTGGTTACAATATATACAGTATTTAAGCAATAAGGCACGAGGGTGTGTGGTATATGGCCACTATACCATGGCTAAGGGCTGGTCTTAGGCACGACGCAACACAGAGTGCTAGGACACAGCCCTTAGCCGTGGTATATCACAAACCCCTGAGGTGCCTTAATGCTATTATAAACTGGTTTCCAATATAATTAGAGCAGTAAAACTACATGTTTTGTCATACCCATGGTATGTGATCTGATATACAACGGCTTTCAGCCAACCAGCATTCAGGGCTCAAACCATCCAGTTTATAATTTCAAATATACTATGATCAACATCAGATCTGGATGTGTTTATTTGAAATGTTTCCATTTGGGATTTATCTATTTTTATATGATTAAATGCACTTTGACGTAACCCTCCCTCCCTCCCACACACACACACACACACACACACACACACACACACACACACACACACACACACACACACACACACACACACACACACACACACACACACACACACACACACACAAACACAAACACTAATGCATACACATTAGCTAAAATGGCGCAGGAAGAAATGGCAGCAGTTTTACGGGCGCCCAACCAATTGTACTATTATGTGGGGTTTTTCGCGTCATTTGTAACTTATTTTGTACATAATGTTTCTGCAACCATATCTTACTGCAAAAAATAACTTCTGGATATCAGGACAGCGATCACTCATCTCGGATTAGACGAAGATTTTTTCTTCAACAAGCAGGACGCACAGGATATACTGCTAACACCCGACAAGGCCAACATCCCAGTTATTGGCAAGAGGAAGAGACACAGGTACAGAGGACACAGAGTGGGGTACCTCGTAAGGAACCTCAGGAGGCGAGTGGGAAAGCTGCCGATACCGTCCATTTTACTCGCCAACGTGCAATCATTGGACAATAAATTAGATGAGGTACAATCACGAATATCCTGCCAACAGGACATCAAAAACTCTAACATCTTACGGTCTGTGCATATTTGTAAACAACAGCTGGTGCACAAAATCTAAGGAAGTCTCTAGATTTTGCTCGCCTGAAGTAGAGTATCTTATGATAAACTGCAGACCACACTATTTGCCAAGAGAGTTCTCGTCTATACTTATCGTGGCTGTTTATTTACCACCACAGACGGATGCTGGCACTAAGACCGCACTCAGTCAGCTGTATAAGGAAATAAGCAAACAGGAAACCACTCACCCAGAGGCGGCGCTCCTAGTGGCCGGAGACTTTAATGCAGGGAAACTTAAATCAGTTCTACCTAATTTCTATCAAAATGTTAAATGTTAAATGTTAAATGTGCAACCAGAGGGGAAAAAATGTAGATCACCTTTACTCCACACAGAGACGCGTACAAAGCTCTCCCTCACACTCCATTTGGTAAATCTGACCACAATTCTATCCTCCTGATTCCTGCTTACAAGCAAAAACTAAAGCAGGAAGCACCAGTGACTCGGTCTATAAAAAAGTGGTTAGATGAAGCAGATGCTAAACTACAGGACTGTTTTGCCATCACAGACTGGAACATGTTCCAGGATTATTCTGATGGCATTGGGGAGTACACCATATCAGTCACTGGCTTTATCAATAAGTGCATCGATGATGTCGTCCCCACAGTGACTGTACATACATACCCCAACCAGAAGCCATGGATTACAGGCAACATTCGCACTGAGCTAAAGGGTAGAGCTGCCGCTTTCAAGGTGCGGGACTCTAACCTGGAAGCTTATAAGAAATCCTGCTGTGCCCTCCGACGAACCATCAAACAGGCAAAGCGTCAATACAGGGCTAAGATTGAATTGTACTACACCGGCTCCAATGCTCGTCATATGTGGCAGGGCTTGCAAACTATTACAGACTACAAAGGGAAGCACAGCTGCGAGCTGCCCAGTGACACGAACCTACCAGATGAGCTAAATCACTTCTATGCTCGCTTCGAGACAAGCAACACTGAGGCACGCACGAGAGCATCAGCTGTTCCGGACGACTGTGTGATCATGCTCTCCATAGCCGACGTGAGTAGACCTTTAAACAGGTCAACCTTCATAAGGCTGCGGGGCCAGACGGATTACCAGGACGTGTGCTCCGGGCATGTGCTCCGGGCATGTGTTGACCAACTGGCAGGTGTCTTCACTGACATTTTCAGCATGTCCCTGATTGAGTCTGTAATACCAACATGTTTCAAGCAGACCACCATAGTCCCTGTGCCCAAGAACACTAAGGCAACCAGCCTAAATGACTACAGACCCGTAGCACTCACGTCCGTAGCCATGAAGTGCTTTGAAAGGCTGGTATTGGCTCACATCAACACCATTATCCCAGAAACCATAGACCTACTCCAAGTTGCATACCTCCCAAACAGATCCACAGATGATGCAATCTCTATTGCACTCCACACTGCCCTTTCCCACCTGGACAAAAGGAACACCTATGTGAGAATGCTATTCATACAGCTCAGCGTACAACACCATAGTACCCTCAAAGCTCATCACTAAGCTAAGGATCCTTGGATTAAACCCCTCCCTCTGCAACTGGATCCTGGACTTCCTGACAGGCCGCCCCCAGGTGGTGAGGGTAGGTAGCAACACATCTGCCACGCTGATCCTCAACACTGGAGCCCCTCAGGGGTGTGTGCTCAGTCCCCTCTTGTACTCCCTGCCCACCCACGACTGCGTGGCCAGCCACAACTCCAACACCATCATTAAGTTTGCAGACGACACAGCAGTGGTAGGCCTAATCACCGACAACGACGAGGCAACCTATAGAAGGAGGTCAGAGACCTGGCCGGCACGCCCACACACACACACACACACACACACACACACACACACACACCCACACACACACACACACACACACACACACACACACACACACACACAAAACTGATAAATAAACTATTAAACAGACAAAGGCTAGATAATGTCATTGCAGTAATATATTCTTCTCATTTCTACTCTGGACGGTTCTGACTTAGAATATGTGGTCAACTACAAATACCTAGGTGTCTGGTTAGACTGTAAACTCTCCTTCCAGACTCACATCAAACATCTCCAATCCAAAGTTAAATCTAGAATTGGCTTCCTATTTGGCAACAAAGCATCCTTCACTCATGCTGCCAAACATACCCTCGTAAAACTGACCATCCTACTGATCCTCGACTTCGGTGATGTCATCTATAAAATAGCCTCCAGCACTCTACTCAACAAACTGGATGCAGTCTATCACAGTGCCATCCGTTTTGTCAGCAAAGCTCCATATACTACCCACCACTATGACCTGTACGCTCATGTTGGCTGGCCCTCGCTTCATACTCGTCGCCAAACCCACTGGCTCCAGGTCATCTACAAGACCCTGCTAGGTAAAGTTCCCCCTTATCTCAGCTCGCTGGTCACCATAGCAGCACCCACCTGTAGCACGCACTCCAGCAGGTATATCTCTCTGGTCACCCCCAAAGCCAATTCCTCCTTCGGCCGCCTCTCCTTCCAGTTCTCTGCTGCCAATGATTGGAACGAACTACAAAAATCTCTAAAACTGGAAACACTTATCTCCCTCACTAGCTTTAAGCACCAGCTGTCAGAGCAGCTCACAGATTACTGCACCTGTACATAGCCCATCTATAATTTAGCCCAAACAACTACCTCTTCCCCTACTGTATTTATTTATTTATTTTGCTCCTTTGCACCCCATTATTTCTATTTCTACTTTGCACTTTCTTCCACTGCAAATCTACCATTCCAGTGTTTTACTTGCTATATTGTATTTACTTCACCACCATGGCCTTTTTTGCCTTTACCTCCCTTATCTCACCTCATTTGCTCACTTTTTTTATAGACTTATTTTTCTACTATATTATTGACTGTATGTTTGTTTTACTCCATGTGTAACTCTGTGTTGTTGTATGTGTCATACTGCTTTGCTTTATCTTGGCCAGGTCGCAATTGTAAATGAGAACTTGTTCTCAACTTGCCTACCTGGTTAAATAAAGGTGAAATAAAAAATAAATAAATATTTACATGAAGCCTTAAATTCAATTGGGAAGCAATATACCGATACAAAGCTTCAAGTGTCAAGTAATAATGTATTTAGAGATGTCATGAGAATATAACGTCTTGGGACTAGCTCTCGCTGCTTGTTTTCCTCTGCAGATATCAGTTTCAAAACAAGCAGGAAATCAGAACAACCCACTACTATTTATTTTTCCTTTTGTGGCTGTGAAGCTACAAAATAGACTTTAAGGTATATTGAAGAGTTTCATTCCAAAATGCTATATATCAATTTACAGAAATGTTGGTACATTAGCTTTAATTGTTTAAAGAACTTATGAAAGAGATTGGTGTGGTTGTTCAATGATAGACATGTATTTGTTAGAAATTTCATTTAAGAGAGACAAGTAATAATGTTTTTTTTCAAAACGCTATATATCCGCCTCACTCTCAAAAAAATAAGTAGGTAGTACTGCTAAGTTTTACACAGTCAAATGTAACAAATGACTATATTTTTCATAAAGATATGTACAAATTATACATTTGTATCAATACAGTAATATGAGATATGTCTGTAAAACATTTGCATTTGACATTTGAAACATCGTTTTGCAATTTTTTTTCATTTTTATTATACACATATAACATCTATGAATAACACATCTGAGAACAGCAATAATTTACACACACACACATGAAGGAACCCATAAGCATTCATTTCACACAAATGTGGAAAAATTGGTGGATATACTGTAGCATTTTGGAAATAAACTCTTCATACTGTATGTTAAATCCATGTTGGTTTGGTGTTGGTTGTGGAGGCATGACTGAGGTTCATGTACTGTGGTCACATCAGTGGACAGGCCGTAATGAGAAGCAGGGCCTGGGAGGTGGGAGGTGGGAGGTGGGAACTGGATGGGCCCTGGGGATGGGATCACCCTGGGTTAACTATCAAAGATGATGGCAAACCTATCCCTGTGGAAAAGGCCCAGAAGAAAACATCACCCTGCAAAAACGAATCCCTCCAAACAGAACAGGGAGTTGCCCTGCCATAAAATAATGAATCCAAGACACTGGAAACAGATTATTTTCACTCTACTAACTCCTACAAGACTGGACACTGCCACACTTTTGCTGAAAACATTTTTGGTCTGTTGAGACTAAAAAGTCATCATTCAGCCATCTTATGTTAAATATTCTGGTGGAGGATTTGACATTTTGTCACATCCTGACCAGTGAGAAGGGTCATTTTGCCATAGTAGAATGGTCAGGGCATGTCAGGGGGGTTGGTTTGTGTGTTTTGGGGTTTGTTTGTTTCTGGGGGAATGTGTTCTAGTTTGCATTTTCTATGTTTCGTTTTCCAGGTTTGGCCGAGTATGGTTTCCAATCAGAGGCAGGTGTCTTTCGTTGTCTCTGATTGGAAGCCATACTTAGGCAGCCTGTTTTCCTTTGGGTTTTGTGGGTGGTTGTTTTCCGTATAGTCTATGTACCTTACAGAACTGTTGGCTGTCGTTTGTTTTTTCTTGTGAAGTGTTACTCATTAAAAGAAAAGAATGAGCACTCAACACGCTGCGCCTTGGTCTAATCCTTTCGACGCTTGTGACACATTTGGCACAATAGCTGTGTTTGATGGTTGTATAAAAAAGGCTTTTATCCTTTCTCCGTGTAAGTATTGTAGTTTGTTTTATTTCAATTTGAAATTATTTTTTTTTCGTAGAAGAGCTGTATTACTCCATGTGCGTTTTGCCAAGGCTTAGCTTTTGAGAGCATTTCATGGTTTTTGCAAAGATTCTGACCATAAGAAATTGATACATGTTTATGTCTTTGACTGTTTATTGAACAATATCTGAAGGAATGAATAAAGTATATATGGTTAACCATGGAGAAAATATGATAATAAATGTATTATAGAGTCTTGGAAAGATTAATGTGGGGATATTGAGAAACACCCAGCAAATATGGAAACCACACAGTGATAGACAGTGAAAAACCATATGAAAATAAAGGCAGATGTGAAAGTCCAACATTTAACTTGACAGAAACAGTTGCAACAATGAAGTTGTCTAGACGGCTAGTTTTTATTAGATGAAAAGTTGGCTCTATTAATGCATTCTCTTAATAAAGTCAACCTTTGGGCAGATTTGTTCAATAAGTCAAACCCAATCCATCATTTCTGTGAATGTACACTTTACTATGTTTAAACTTTTAAATACAGTAAAATGGCGTTCACAATCCCAACAGAACATTTTCTTACAATGCTATTTAAATCTTTCAAACAAGCCTACTTAAAAATGTCAAACAATGTGTGCAATTTAACTCAATGATAACAATGACTTTATTGTTATCAACAGTTGTCATCACCTGTTTTGAGGAGTTATTTTAGTCCCTCTTGGTGACGTCAGGCAATATAACTATTATGACCACCACCCAATCAAGATGAAGTGCTTCTTATCCAACTAGAATAGCGTTTCCTGAATCCATTGTCCACCATGGTCTAAGAGGGCATCCACCTGTCATGCCGTCACAGGGCTGGCTGATTCAGCAGTGTGGTCCACCTAAATTCACTACTCATGTCAAACCCTCCATGGGATCACTATATGGATATCAATTGAACAGCTCCTCCCTATGTTCTGTGATGATAGAGGACCCCAACTGTACTGCTAACACAACCCACCATCCCAAGCAGTATCACATGAATGTTATGCATTTATATGCACCCAGAGATAAGCCAACACACACCTAGACATACAGTGCCTTCAGAAAGTATTCACACCTCTTGACATTTTCCGCATTTTGTTGTGTTACAGCCTGAATTTAAAATTATTAAATTGAGATTAATAGTCATTGGCCTACATACAATTCCCCAAAATGTCAAAGTGGAATTATGTTTTTGAAATGTTTACAAATGAATAAAAAATGAAAAGCTGAAATGTTTTGAGTCAATGAGTATTCAACTCTTTTGTTATGGCAAGCCTAAATGAGTTCAGGAGTAAAAATGAGCTTAACAAGTCATGTGATAAGTTTGTGTGCAATAATAGTGTTTAACATGATTTTTGAATGACTACCTCATCTCTGTACCCAACACATACAATTATCTGTAAGGTTCCTCAGTCGAGCAGTGAATTCCAAACACAGATTCTACCACAAAGACCACGGGTTTTCCAATACCTCACAAAGAAGGGCACCTATTGGTAGAATGAAAGCAGACATTGAATATCCCTTTGAGCATGGTGAAGTTATTAATTGTATCAGCTCTCACAGTCTCACGTCCGAATTAGACGTCAAATTTTGAAGTTGTTCCAAACATCAAATTTCGAAGTATTTATGGTTAAGTTTAGGCTTAGGGTTTAGTTCAGGCATTAACTCCAACTCCACATTCTTAAGGTTAGGCATTAACTCTGAATGGTTAAGGTAAGGGTTAAGGTTTTGGATAGGCTTAAAACAAAATATAAAAATAACTTTCTTTTGCTGGATTTGAGCTTCTTTGGAATCAGAGGTAGATATTTATGCTCTAGCAAAACCGAAACCTACTTTAAGGTAACAACACTCACTGTTGCCCCTAGCGGCTGATTTCCACATCATCTCCCAATGCCCTCAGACACTGAATACTGACTTGTATCACAAGAGCATTTCAAGTTGTTCTGTACGCAATATGATGTTATGTTTCGTATGGTAAGTATTCATTTGTGGAGGTCCATCACCCATTTCGTATGATATCTTACGAATTACAATTCTAATTATATGTTACGAATGTCAACATTTATAATATGTTACGGATTCTAGCTAGGTGCCTAATGTTAGCTAGCTGGCTAACGTTAGCAAGGCTAGAGATTAGGGTTAAGGCTAGGGCTAGGGGAAGGATTAGTTAACAGGCTAAGTATGTTCAAAGTAGCTACAAAGTAGTAAGTAGTTGAAAAGTTGCTAACTAGCTAAAATGCTAAAGTTGTTCATAATTAGAATCAAACATTCATGCTAAACGCCCACTAACTCAGGGATGATAATACTTACAGTATGTAAAGGACATATTTCTGTATTTCATTTTCAATAAATGTGCAGAAATGTCTAAAAACATGTTTTCACTTTGTCATCAAGGGGTATTGTGTGATATTGAGTGAGATCAAAACAATTCAGGCTGTAACACAACAACATGTTGAATAAGTCAAGGGGTATGAATACTTTCTGAAGGCACTGTATGCTGTGCCCCATCCCACATACACACACAACACATAACTCAAATACGCACACACACAACCTTTACACACTGTCTCACATCTAGTATTTTTCATCACCTCTCATTGAGACTCCTTACTAGAAGGCCCCTTAAAGAGGATCCCTCTTTCATCACAGCAACACATTAGTCTCCCTCCACATGTCCAGACAGAGGTAGCACTGCTAATGGTTTTGTAATAATTGTCAACAGAGTTACAGGTCCTTGGGCAGAGGCAGTAAAGGCACATCCTTCTACCTACTATAAAACTATGAATGTGCCAGAACCTTCTGATGATTATTTCTGCTATAATCTTTATATTTGTCTTGAGTCTGCTTGCTTTTTGTTTTGCTTGCCTTACAGTGATAAAAAAAAACATGTTCAGACGAGTAAAAAATGTATAGAGGTAGCAGCTTTATTTTCCCATTATGTGAAATTAATCAGCAAAGAGTACATCTGCAAAGTAGTAAGGCTGTTAAAAACTTCAGTTATTGGTTATTGGATGTGATCATAATGTGTATACTAGGTCAGTGGTTCCTCATCATCCAGTCAACATGGAGGAAAAAGAAAAACCAATAGCCATTAAGACATCATCCAGCAATTTGTAGCCTACTGGGTCCTAAAGCACCAGTAACATGAGTTGTTTCTACACCGAACAAAAATATAAAGGCAACACGTAAAGTTTTGGACCCATGTTTCATGAGCTGAAGTAAAAGATCCCAGAAAATGTCCATACTCACAAAAAGCTTACTTCTCTGAAATGTTGTGCACAAATTTGTTTACATCCCTGTTAGTGAGCATTTCTCTACCTTGTAGGTGTGGCATATCAAGAACTGCTTAAACAGCATGATCATTACACAGGTGCACTTTGCGCGGGGGACAATAAAAGGCCACTGTAAAATGTGCAGTTTTTGTCACAATGCCACAGGAGTATACAATTGGCATGCTGACTGAAGGAATGTCCACGGAGCTGATGCCAGATAATTTAATGTTAATTTCTCTACCATAATCTGCCTCTAACATAATTTTTGATAATTTGGCAGTATGTCCAACCAGCCCCACAACAGCAGACCACGTGTAACAACGCCAGCACAGGACCTCCACATCTGGCTTCTTCACTTGCGGGATCGTCTGAGAACAATGATAAAACTGTGGGTTTGCACAGCCGAAGAATGTCTGCACAAACTGTCAGAACCGTCTCAGGGAAGCTCATCTCCGTGTTTGTTGTCCTCACCAGTTTGGCATCGTAACCGACTTCAGTGGGCAAATTCTCACCTTCGATGGCCACTGGCACACTGGAGAAGTGTGCTCTTCACGGATTAATCCCGGTTTCTGAATGACATTGTCTGCCATGAACTCTGTCTGCCGTCTCTACCAGGCAGATGGCAAACAGCGTGCATGGTGTCGTGTGGGTGAGCGGTTTGCTGATTTCAACGTTGTGAACAGAGTTCCTCATGGATAACGGTGCATTTATGGTATGGGCAGACATACGGACAACAAACACAATTGCATTTTATCGATGGCAGTTTGAATGCACAGAGGTACTGTGACGAGATCCTGAGGCCCATTGTCGTGCCATTCATCCGCCGCCATCACCTCATGTTTCAGCATGATAATGTACGGCCCCATGTCACAAGGATCTGGAAGTTGCAAATGTCCCATTTCTTCCATGGCCTGCATACTCACCAGACATATCACCCATTGAGCATGTTTGGGATAATCTGGATCGACGTGTACGACAGTTACATCAAAACTATGAAATAACACATATGGAATCATGTAGTAACCAAAAAAGTGTTTTATATTTGAGATTCTTCAAAGTATCCACCCTTTGCCTTGATGACAGCTTTGCACAATCTTGGCATTCTCTCAACCAGCTATTATACACATGCTTTGTAAACAGTGAAATGCTTACTTATGGCCCTTCCTTACAATGCAGCAAGAAAGAAAATAGAAAAATAATAGAAAATAAAACATGTAATAATAAAATGTATAATAAATACACAATGAGTAATGATAAGTTGGGAAAATACATGGGGTAGCTGTACTGAGTTGATGTGCAGGGGTACAAGGTAATTGAGGTAGATATGTACATATAACTAGGAATAAAGTGACAGTTAATGAACAGTAGCAGCAGTGTATGTGATGAGTCAAAATAGTTAGTGCAAATATGGTCAATGCAGATAGTCCGGGTAGCTATTTGGTTAACTATTTAACTAACTATTTAGCAGTGTTATGGCTTGGGGTAGAAGCTGTTCATGGTCTTGTTGGTTCCAGACTTGGTGCATTGGTACCGCTTGCCATTTAGTAGCAGAGAGAACAGTCTATGACTTGGGTGGCGGTAGTCTTTGACAATTTCTAGTGCCTTCCTCTGACACGCCTGGTATAGAGGTTCTGGATGGTAGGGAGCCCAGTGCCTGTGATGTACTGGGCCATACGCACTACCCTCTGTAGTGCCTTGCGGGTCTCATGTCAAGCAGTTGTCATATCAAGTGGTGATGCAGCCAGTCCAGATCTCACAATGGTGCGACTGTAGATCTTTTTCAGGATCTGAGGGACAAGGCCAAATCTTTTTAGCCTCCTGAGGGTGAAGAAGCATTATCGTTCTCTCCTCATGACTGTGTTGGTGTCAGCGTCGGCCTGCCCACTAGGGCATTAGGGATGGTGACCCACTTATGATTGCCCCCCACAAAAAAATCATCTATTATATAAATATAGATTATATTATATTATTTTTGGGGGGGGGGCAATCATAAGTGGGTCGCCACCCCTAATGCCCTGGTGGGCAGGCCGACGCTGACACCAACACAGTCATGAGGAGAGAACGACAATGCTTCTTCACCCTCACCCTACTAAATATATATATTATATAATTCATGGATTATGTTTTAAATGCTCATAAAAGTACAGTAAATGTGTACATTTTCCTGTTTCAAAAATATATTGTTCAGTACAAGCTGCTCCGTTACTTACTACTCTGCCCCTCAGTGACTGCCAGCAGCAGCAGCTCCACCTCTGTGGGCTCATAGGCCGTGCGAACATTGCTTGGATTGTTTTGAAATAACAATTGTAATTAACTTGTAAATGAATAGTTATAACATTCATGGGAGCCTGCGACCTGATAAACTGGAAAACTACATCGAACAAGAGTGGAAGGACAGAGGGACACACTATCTGCAACCTTCTTATCTCAGATCTGGTAGGACAACAAAGCATGGCCAATGTTATTCTTTCCCTAGTTGTTCATCAGGTTCTGCTGTACAGTGGCAAGAAAAGCATGTGAACCCTTTGGAATTACCTGGATTTCTGCATGAATTGGTCATCAAATTTGATCTGATCTTCCATCTAAGTCACAACAATAGACAAACACAGTGTGCTTAAACTAATAACACATAAATTATTGTATTTTTCTTGTCTATATTGAACACGTCATTGAGGTTGGAAAAGGTATGTGAACTCCTAGGCAAATGACTTCTCCAAAAGCTAACTGGAGTCAGGAGTCAGCTAACCTGGAGTCCAATCAATGAGACGAGATTGGAGATGTTGGTTAGAGCTGCCTTGCACTGTAAAAAAACACTCACAAAACTTGAGTTTGCTATTCACAAGAAGCATTGCCTGATGTGAACCATGCCTCAAACAAAATAGATCTCAGAAGACCTAAGATTAAAAATTGTTGACTTGCATAAAGCTAGAAAGGGTTACAAAAGTATCTCTAAAAGCCTTGATGTTCATCAGTCCACGGTAAGACAAATTGTCTTTGAATGGAGAAAGTTCAGCACTGTTGCTACTCTCTAGGAGTGGCAGTCCTGCAAAGATGACTGCAAGAGCACTGTGCAGAATGCTGAATGAGGCTAAGAAGAATCCTAGTGTCACGCCCTGACCTGAGAGAGACGTTTTATTTCCTCTATTTTGGTTAGGTCAGGGTGTGATGTGGAGTGGGCATTCTATGTCATGTATTTCTTTGTGTTTGGCCGAGTATGGTTCCTAATCAGAGGCAGCTGTCTATCGTTGTCATACTTAGGCAGCCTTTAGGCAGCCTTTTTCCCCACTTGTATTTATGGGTAATTATTATTTTCTGTGTGTGTTTTGTGTGCGCCTCAGTTGCGTCACGTTCAATTCGGGAGGCACGGCAATAACAGAAGCCCGAGAGGCAGCCCCCAAATTTTTTTGGGGGGGGCACACGGGGAGATTGGCTAAGTCAGGGTTCAGACCTGAGCCAACTCCCCGTGCTTACCGTGGGGAGCGTGTGATTGGTCAGGCACCGTGTTATGCGGTAATACACACGGTGTCGCCAGTACGCCTTCACAGCCCAGTTCGTCCTGTGCCAGCGCCCCGCACTTGCCGGGTTAAAGTAAGCATTCAGCCAGGACGGGTTGTGCCAGCCCTAAGCCCTAGACCTTCAGTGCGCCTCCACGGCCCAGCATTCCCTGTGCCTGCTCTGCGCACCCGGTCTCCAGTGCGTCTCCCCAGTCCGGTGAGACCTGTTCCAGCTCCACGTAAGAAGCCTCCAGCGATGATCTATGGTCCGAAGCCTCCAGTGATGATCCATGGCACGAAGCCTCCAGTGATGATCCATGGCCCAGAGCCTGTAGTGATGATCCATGGCACAAAGCCTCCGGTGATAATCCATGGTCCGGAGCCTCCAGTGATAATCCATGGCACGAAGCCTCCAGTGATGATCCATGGCCCGGAGCCTGTAGGGATGATCCATGGCATGAAGCCTCCAGTGATAATCCATGGCCCGGAGCCTCCAGTGATAATCCATGGCACAAAGCCTCCAGTGATGATCCATGGCCTGGAGCCTCCAGTGATGATCCATGGCAAGAAGCCTCCAGTGATGATCCATGGTGCGGAACCTGTAGTGATGATCCATGGCACGGAGCCTACAGCGAAGTCCCCCGGTCCGGAGCCTCCAGCGACGTCCCCCAGTCCGGAGCCTCCAGCGACGTCCCCCAGTCCGGAGCCTCCAGCGATGTCCCCCAGTCCGGAGCCTCCAGCGACGTCCCCCAGTCCGGAGCCTCCAGCGAAGGTCCGCAGTCCAGAGTCTTCAGCGACGGTCTGCAGTCCAGAGTCTTCAGCGGCGGTCTGCAGTCCAGAGTCTCCAGCGGCAGTCTGCAGTCCAGAGTCTCCAGTGGCGGTCTGCAGTCTAGATGCCCACCCGGACCCTCCCCTATAGGTTCAGGTTTGCGGCCGGGAGTCCGCACCTTTGGGGGGGTACTGTCACACCCTGACCTGAGAGAGACGTTTTATTTCCTCTATTTTGGTTAGGTCAGGGTGTGATGTGGGGTGGGCATTCTATGTCATGTATTTCTTTGTGTTTGGCCGAGTATGGTTCCTAATCAGAGGTAGCTGTCTATCGTTGTCTCTGATTGGGAATCATACTTAGGCAGCCTTTTCCCCACCTGTATTTGTGGGTAATTATTATTTTCTGTGTGTGTTTTGTGTGCGCCTCAGTTGCGTCACGTTCAATTCTGTTTACCTGGTTTTTGTTTTGTTCAGTTTCACTTCAATAAAAGAATGTGGAATTACCGGCACGCTGCGCCTTGGTTAATTTACGACAGGGAATTTGAAGATAGTGAACGTGACACCTAGTGTCAGCTAAAGACTTACAGAAATCTCTGGAACATGCTAACATTTCTGTTGATGAGTCTACGATACGTAAAGCACTAAACAAGAATGGTGTTCATGGGAGGACACCCCGGAGCAGCCCCTGCGGTCCAAAAAAAAACATTGCTGCAAGTCTGAAATTTTCAAAAGTGCACCTGGATGTTCCACAGCGCTACTGGCAAACTATTCTGTGGACAGATGAAACTACAGTTGAGTTTTTTGGAAGGAACACATAACACTGTGTGCAGAAAAAAGGCACAGCACACCAACATCAAAACCTCATCCCAACTGTAAAGTATGGTGGAGGGAGCATCATGGTTTGGGGCTGCTTTGCTGTCATCGACGGAAAAATAAATTCCCAAGTTTATCAAGACATTTTGTAGGAGAATGTTAGGCTATCTGTACGCCAATTGAAGCTCAACAGAAGTTGGGTGATGGAAGAGGACAACAGAAGAAACAACACTTTCTAGAGTGGCCCAGTCAGAGTCCTGACCTCAACCAGATTGAAATGCTGTGGCATGACCTCAAGAGAGCAGTTCACACCAGACATCCCAAGAACATTGCTGAACTGAAACAGTTTTGTAAAGTGGAAGGGTCCAAAATTCTTCCTGACCATTGTGCAGGTCTGATCCGCAACTACAGAAAACATTTGGTTGAGGTTATTGCTGCCAAAGGAGGGTCAACCAGTTATTAAGTCCAAGTGTTCACAAACTTTTCCGCCCTACACTGTGAATGTTTACTCGGTGTGTTCAATAAAAACATGAAAACGTATAATTGTTGGTGTGTTGTTAGTTTAAGCAGACTTTGTTTGCCTATTGTTGTGACCTAGATAAAGTTCAGATCAAATTTTATGACCAATTCATGCAGAAGTCCAGGTTATTACAAAGGGTTCACATACTTTATCTTGCCACTGTAGGTGACAGGGCAAAATGTTGTGTGGACTAAACAACATAAAACTGGGTGTATCACAAAGCATGATCAAATTAATTAGCCAGATACAGTCATTTTGAGAAACATTGAGAAATGGTTTGGTCAAATTTTGGTCAAATTAACCAGTTATCTACCTTTTGATAAGCAGCTTGCTAAATTTAGCTGGTAACTTGCTAGCTAGTTAGCTCCCATGCCAATTTCAAGTTTTTGTAGCCCATTCCTGCAGTCAAATGACCAAATTGTCCTCTAGTGGCCTCATGGGTGTAATGCTATTAATGTTTTTCATAATTATCATAATTATTATCATAATTAATCAATATTATTAAAAAAAACTGTGTATGTATATAAAGTGTAATACTGGGAGACAAACTGAAAATGTAATACATTTCAACTCTATATCAGACACAGTACAGGTTTCTTATTTTTTAAGCCCATAACCATATGTGTGAGGTGTACAGTTTTGTATTCAAGTAGATTTGTTTAAAACTACCAAGAAACACTTTGTGGGACCCTGATTTAGCCCACTGCAGTAAAAGACTAAACTAATATTTGACTAACTCAGAATTATATAGTTATTTCTGAATGAATGTTAACTGGCTAGCGCATCATGCTTTTTGACATTATGTTAGCTGGCTATCTCCAGTTTGATAATGTGTTTTCACTTATTGCATCTGCATGTTGGTTGTGTTCTCCCTGGTGCACTCGTTTGTTCGTGAGCTGGCTCCTTGTTGTAAATAGTATAATCTAATCTGTTCAAAACAGCATGTGCAGCAGTGGTTAATTGGTTTTTAACATGCAAAAGGGAAATAGGTGTATTCATGCTGTCGTTCAAATGCAATGCTTCATATATCTTCTCAAAGAAACTACCGGTAGTTTGAAATCTTGTCATCATATTTTTTGTTGACCACTCCAACCACCTTGTGCCCCAGGTATTCAGTCAATCAGCGTCTGCCACTGGTTGGTTTGTGTGGACTAGGCTTGGGCGGTACATTGTACATACCTTATACCTGGGTGTATGGAAATAGCCACTGGTTGGTTTGTGTGGACTAGGCTTGGGCGGTACATTGTACATACCTTATACCTGGGTGTATGGAAATAGCCACTGGTTGGTTTGTGTGGACTAGGCTTGGGCGGTACATTGTATATACCTCATACCTGGGTGTATGGAAATAGCCACTGGATGGTTTTTCAATACTGTCAATAGCATTGAAAGTTTTTCAATAGATTTTTATATTTGTAGCTACTTTTTAAGTAAATACCTGCAGTTAAATTGTGCAATAAGTTAGGAGATATAGCAGATTTTGTTGTTAATTTCCCCTGTTTAATAATTTTACATTATTAAGCTTATCGTAGTTTCCCAGAACAGTTGAGCCAGTCACGTGTTTGTTTGTAAATAGCACAACTGAAGAAAGTGGAAGCAAGTAAGTCCATCTGTGTATTGACAGGGGTTGCATTTGATATTGAAAGTCAACAGTGTTTTTTTGCTTCAATAGAGTGATGGGTGGTGCAATTATAGTTATCCTTCACAGAAAATACATTAGTGCCACACATTCTGCAAAAAATTGCTTCACAGAAGTACAACACTATTTGACTGTCAAAAGAAGGCTACACCGAGAACAGTAGAAGAGAAAAGTAGCTAGTCAGAGCGTTGTCTACTGATAGAATGCTGGTTTGTGATTCTCATCTGAGTGGAGAAGTGCAACTGAAGCACAACATTTGTCTGATGCCTAGCAAAAATTACAACAAGAAGTATTTTAGAACTGCGTTTACAAAATATATTCCTCATGCGTTTTATCTTTTTTTCTCCATAAAAAATACATAATTCTGCATTATGACCCCCAAGTTTATCTTGCTAGTTATCTAAGTAAGTGGCTGAATTAATAAGGAGACAGGACACTGTAGTGTTAGCTTTTTGCCATGTTTGAGAAGGCAAAGCCCTTTGGATGAGTTATCTGTACAGCTGCCTTGATTTCCTTTAGTTTTTTTTATCTTCTCTGTTCTCAAGCCTTGTGCTCTTCCTCTCAACTTCTCCGAGCAGAGCAGGCAGACCCGTTGCCCTAACGACTCCAGACTCCACACAGACAGCTGTACACATGCTGCTCCAGATCCAGTACTGTTCTTCCTTCAGACAATGGGCTTTTTTGTAGGCTATTTGACATGCACACTGCCCAGATTGCGAGCATCACATTTCCTTTTTTAAATAAGTTAGTGATCCTCTGTGGCCAAATCATGCTCTCTGGTGAAATATTTTGAATGATTTTATTCATTTATTTATAGGCATGACTAATGATATCGATAATTTTTGCAAATTCAGTTTACTTTAGGTGAAGCTTACCTTCACCTAGCCTATTGGACTTGTCGTCTAAGTCGACATCAATGTGGAAGTAATGGGTGCATAAAATAGCTGGCTGGGAGGCTTACAAGTCCTAGTTCAAATGCCAACATTAAGTTCAAAGCAATTGTTGCACTGCCTAAACAGCTCGGCAATGTAAACTGTCTGGCACTGTCTCTGCTCTCGCAGGCTGGCAGCTTCTCTCTAGTGATGGTCCTAAAGCCAGCCAACCAATATGCTAAACATCCTATGCATTTTATTTGGGATTGGAATGATTTTAGTCTACTTTTTTGTGACAGACTTTTTCATTTTTGGCCTTGAACTAGGGTATGGCGACTGCCATACCCAACTGACACCCCTGTATTTATCCCTTAATTTAATTAACACCCGCATGGTCTATTAATGTTGTTCTGTTCCAATTGCTGTGGTGACAGAAATATGCCATGTTTGCCATCATCCCTGCAGTGTGAGTCTAGTTATTGTTGGCATGCAACCTACTGCAGGAGTAATCCAAGATGAGATCATGTTCTCTTTGTCAGCAGACCCCGAAGAGCACTAACAAACTATACTATTATCTAATGATTCTATTTTTCTCTGTAAGGGATGAAAGATTTAGGATACACATCATTCTGTAATTGAATGTCAGACTTGTAGCTATCTAATAGACATATGACTGGGCGGGCTGGGCAAGGACATTTACACTCTTTACTATTACAGTTTATGTGGACTTGAAGGATTCATGAATTTGTATTTCCCTCACCTGATACTAAAACGGCTTATCTTTTGAATCGTCTTCCAGACAGTTTGAACACAACCTTAAGACAGAGAAGAGGCAACCCAGTGTTCCCAGGGCAACTTGACAAGAAATGACATGCACCTTCAAAAGGACAGCCACAGGCAAGGGGTTTGTGGGTAACCTTTCCCCCTGAGCAATGGTAGCTCATTCCAGGCTGGCTCGGAAAACAAAACTCTCTCTGTCGGGGCTTGCTGCCTTCACCTGAGCCTCCTGTATACTCCTGCTCCCTCCCAGAAGGCTGCTGCTGCATCACATTGCCTCTCAAAGGCAAATCAGGTGATCCAGTCACACTGAGATTGGCACCACCGCTGTGCATCTCAACAAAAGGATTGGATCTGCAACAGTACTGCTCAAGAAGTAAAAGGCATTTAAAATGTTGTTTTGAGCAGCTAATACATTATATTGTTTTCTGAGGAATATGTCGTCAACATAAAACTATGACAAGAGAAATCTATAACACATGAGTAATGTTAATTGAAAAATACATATTTCTCAAACTTCATCCCTTTTCTCCAAAAACATTTTCATTTAGAAAAAAGCTAGTTATATAACATAAAGATCAGTGTACTTAAAACAGTGTGTTACTTATCCTAATTCATGGCACTGCTTAGACCTTAGTGCTCAACGCCATATAGCTTGTCAGGCCTCCCTTTTCAGCAGAGGAAGTGATCTTTCAGTCAGGAGGGTACAGTGAGTCTGATGACATACAGGGAGGTGGGTGAGGGAGCTCATGTACCTCCACACCAGCTTGGGAGAGAACCAGTGAACGCCTGGGAGGAACCGATCCGTCGCGACCTTGACTTTCCAAACCCTGCTTGGGCTCACTGATGTGATGGTGTGACTGCACCGAGCCAGAAGGAGTAGGACTAGAGGGAAGGTCTGTGAAACTCAAGCCCCATACACATGCACGCACGCACACACACGCACAGCCACAGCCGAATGAGTGGTCTGCTGTACACATCAACACACAAAGAAAATGGACACATAAAACCTGCTTACACAAATCCCTGGAAAGGGTGGTAGCAGTGGGTACAAGGCCAGGGGCTGAGGCTTGGGCTGAGGCTGGGGCAGTGCAGGTCACCAAAGCCTCTACAGCCTCTTCAGAAAAACACTACAACTCTATCTTCTGCTCTGGTGGGTCCACTTAGTCTATTGACTGTAAGGTAATCAATATCAGCACAAAAGGGTCATTTTGGGAGTTCACGACCTTTGATGTCTGTGCTAGGTTGTAATCTGGAGGCAGAGATTATTGCTCCTTCCAAGAAATCTACTATTAAAACTATGATTTACTCTGTTCCTCATTCTAACACTGACAGCTAAATATTCGATGAGATTGACGTTTATATAACATGGTGATCAAAGAAACATCCAGTTATTTGACATTTGTGATGTTCTATTTCTACATATTGATGTGGATCTATTGAGAGACATCTGTTATTACACCCACGAGTCCATCTAAAATATCCATCTTCATTAAAAGGAGAAGACGAACAACAGCAACACTTAACCTCACCACACTCAGTGATATTGTAAAAGTGCAATTTCTCTACAAATTGACCCCACAGTTAATTATTAAACCATGACATTTAAGAAAGACCCCCAAAATCCATATAGTGAATGTACTAACCTTTTGAAGAAAAGTCTGGCAGGGCTGTTAATATGAGGTTTGTTTGGGATGTTTAAAGCCTAATAATAAAGCTGTCAAGCCAGTCAAAAGCTGCCCGTCTGAGAGTAACGGTCTTCTGGTGTGGTGCTCCAGTTGGTCAGCTGAGAACAGAAGGTGCTGGAGTTCAGTCAGGCCTCTGATACAGTCAATACGGTCTGGGAGGACACAGCCACGGAGAGAAGACTTTCTGAGGAGGCACATGGAATCATGCTTTTGCTCACGCTATGAATACATTTTATTCAACGTTAATGTAAAGAATATTCATGTTCATATTAAAAGAATGGCATTGATGACCTAGCAAAAACTCTGGAGATGTAATAATATCTCAGGGAAGGGCATAAAAGTGACAGTGGTAGGGAGCTCTATCTTCTCTGAGAAAACACCCGTTATCAGATTTTGTTATGTAGGTCATACATAGGTCACACAGGGTGGCATCACAAGGTCCAGAATCCAGCCCACAAGTCATTAGGTTTGCACTGTTAAAGAAGCATTTAATAGCTTTGTCACTGCAACCGGTGTTAACCAGGATTCCTGTGTGGGGTTTATCGAGGGCTTAAATAATTGAGAAGTCAGACAATTCGATTCATTGTTTTGCATGACTTGGACCATCTCTCTTGAACATGGCCCAAAGGTCCTTACTACTGCAGTTACTCCCCCCTGAATATCATACAGTGTGGCTCACATTGCCATGGAATTGGAAGTTTGAAAATGAAGACCGTCATTGCTCTTTGTGAGAGAGGTATCCTTCCTGCCCTTGTTTGGAAATTGAATTATTCATACAGACCTAAGGACATTCTTCTAAAACTGCAAGAATGGTAGATTAGCTTATAACGTGAGTTAAAAGGCAATGATTTCATTGTTCAGAAGTTTATTGCAATTCTATCAGAGTAAATATTTCATTACATATGAGTAAAATATGCTGCAAACTAGAGGCATCAGCTTATTTTAATTTTCAAGATTAGGATAAAATAATTACGGTGTCACTTCAAGAAGTTTCGCATTCACCAGCTACAGATTTACTATTTTTCAAAGTCCTTTGGACATGACCTAAAATGTTAGATCATTTATGTAAACAAATATAGACCTTAAAAACAGGTTTGCTTTTATAACTTCCTTCATAAAGAACAGAGGCAAACTCGTATTTTGAGAGCAAATGCATGTCTTACAAGTCAGCATTGGCCTCCAGGAAGCAGAGAAAAAAGGGGCTCTTATTGGAGGAATTAAACATATGTAATAAATAGAAAATACATGACAGGATGTGCGCCAAATGCAGAATTCCTGCCAGTTTAGTTTACCAGTTATTGGCTGTTGACTTCAAGATTTACTGTCTACGGCCAGTTCTCTGCCTACCTGTGATTTATTAGCCAATGGTTAGTTCTGTCGGAACATCTTGTCCTGTACTACATCCCAAGGTAACTCAAATGTCTCCTCTACTTCCCAGAGGACTGTGTGTGCTGTCGGGAGGGACCCGGCTTGCTGTAAGCCAGTCATCTAACTCTTCCCTGCCCTGCGTGAGGCTGGACAAGTTGTCTCCTATTTAGTTTCAGCTATACAAGTGTGATAGGATCACGGTGCAGAAAGTATCAGGCTTTAACAGGCTATCAAATTAAACTAATACTGTTTCTTCATGACATGCATGCAGCCATTTCTTGGGAAGAGAATCTGACGGAATAAAACCGTTAAATAGAGCTCTTTATTTGACTTGGTTTGTAAACTGCCTGAGTAATATGACACTGCAGACACTCCCTTTCAAGCCTTCAGACCGATTTCATCTAGAGAGAAAAAGCAGTGACCGGTTTAATTCTGTGTTCCGTTTTGATTGATGCACAAATCCAATATAACAGCAGAGGTGAATTTTAAAAGTTAGCTCAGTAAATGTCAGTGTCCTGGGCATTTGCCAAGAGGTAAATCCGGTCATTTAATAATGGTAAGCACACAGGTATCAGTTTACATTGCATTTCATGGTTATGAAACACTATAGTAAAAGATCAATAAATGTATTTACTCTGCATCCAAGAAATGACTTTGCCACTGCATTGTGTTCTAACAAAACCCTAATTAAAGTAAGACCACAAGCAGGATATTAGGTTTTCCAATTAAAACTCCTCTTTATCCACACTGAATAGACGTTTTCTTAGGTTTCATAACAGGAACATAATACTGTCTGTCTGTATGTCTATTTTAATTAGATGCAGCAAATGGAAAACTCTTGTTCGACTCATTATTATTCTCTATTGACGTCCCTGGAAAACAAATTGTTCTAGTTTGTAAGACATACAATTTCCCACTTTGGGGTGACAAAGGTTTGATGGTATTAAATTGTTCCCCACAAGCCCCTGATCAAATTGATATATGATGATCTCTCCAAAAAAGTAGATTTCTATGTGTTTCACTGTCTTATATATTTTGCTGTATGGGAGTCTGTTACACCCTGATCTGCTTCACCTGTCTTTGTGATTGCCCCCCCCCCCCCCCCCAGGTGTCGCCCATCTTCCCCATTATCCCCTGTGTATTTATACCTGTGTTCTCTGTTTGTCTGTTGCCAGTTCGTCTTGTTTGTTCAAGTCAAACAGCGTTTTGTGTCTCAGCTCCTGCATTTTCCTGTCTCTCTTTTCTTGCCCTCCTGGTTTTGACCCTTGCCTGTCCTAACTCCGAGCCTGCCTGCCTGACCACTCTGCCTGCTCCTGAGTCTGCCTGCCGACCTGTACCTTGCCCCCCCTCTGGATTGCCGACCTCTGCCTTACCCTGACCCTGAGCCTGCCTGCAGCCCAGTACTGTTGCCCCATCTCTGGTTTACTGACCCCTGCCTGCCTTGACCTGTCTATTGCCTGCCCCTGTTGGAATATTAAATGACTGTTAATTCGACATGGTCTGCATCTGGATCTTACCTTCACACCTGATAGGAGTCTATGCAATGAAATCATTTTTGATGCTAGTTGGAATGTTCACATGCTCATTGAATATGATTGTATCAAACAACAATGGAGCATTCTATTGGGTGGATCTCATCTTAAAAACCAGGGGATGTGGTTAATTTTTGCCATTAGATCTAATGATTTACATAGACTGACTCATCATTGAAACAAACATTATTCAAAATGTTACAAATAGCATACTGGGAAATAATAGAAGTCCAAGAGATCCAGATCTGGTAGCATATTGATTTTATGATTACCACCTGTAGTAGTCTCTTGTATAACAATACTCAGCATGCTAAGATGAAAGGTGTGCTCTTGTCATTTGTTGAGTTGTCCCATCAAGTTAACACAAAGATTTAGGTAAACACAAATCATCTCCAAAAAGGAACATTGGTGATTATAAGCTCTTCTATCCCTGACCATTTTAGAATTATTGTCACACCCTGATCTGTTTCAGCTGTCCTTGCTATTGTATCCACCACCTTGTATCCACCACCACCTTTTCCCCAGTGCATTTATCCCTGTGTTTCCTGTCTCTCTGTGCCAGTTCGTCTTGTATGTCCAAGTCAACCAGCGTTTTTTCCCGTTCTCCTGCTTTTGCTATTTCTTCTTTGTCTAGTCCTCCCGGTTTTGACCCTTGCCTGTTTCTGGACTGTACCTGCCTGTCTGACCATTCTGCCTGCCTTGACCTCGAGCCGGCCTGCCACTCTGTACCTCCTGTACTCTGATCTGGTTTTGCCTGTCCACGACCATTCTCTTGCCTAATCCTTTTTGGATTATTAAACATCTAAGACTCCAACCAATTGCCTCCTGTGTCTGCATCTCGGTCTCGCCTTGAGTTATGCAACATGATTGAAATTTAAAGGCAATGTTCCCGTGTTATAGCAGGGACTGCATTCACGGTAAATGCTGCATATGTCAGCTAAATCGGAAATTACCTTTACATTTCTATCACTCAATCTGTATTGTTTATTGAATAGAGCCCTTAATTGAAATGATGCAATGGGTGATTAGAAAAAGACAGCGTTTTAGCAATTGGACTATTGCTGGTGCCCGCAACAACCCTCAGCAGCCACTAACCAATATATATTTCAGTAGGCCATTTACTACAATATACAATTTTTACCATAAATAGTGCAACTAGACACCATATAAACTCAGCAAAAAAAGAAATGTCTTCTCACTGTCAACTGCGTTTATTTTCAGCAAACTTGTGTAAATATTTGTATGAACATAACAAGATTCAACAACTGAGACATAAACTGAACAAGTTCCACAGACATGTGACTAACATAAATGGAATAATGTGTCCCTGAACAAAGGGGGGGGGGGGGGGGGTCAAAATCAAAAGTAACAGTCAGTATCTGGTGAAGCCACCAGCTGCATTAAGTACTGCAGTGCATCTCCTCATGGACTGCACCAGATTTGCCAGTTCTTGCTGTGAGATGTTACCCCACTCTTCCACCAAGGCACCTGCAAGTTCCCGGACATTTCTGGGGGGAATGGCCCTAGCCCTCACTCTCCGATCCAACAGGTCCCAGACATGCTTAATGGGATTGAGATCCGGGCTCTTCGCTGGCCATGGCAGAACACTGACTGTCTTGCAGGAAATCACACACAGAACGAGCAGTATGGCTGGTGGCATTGTCATGCTGGAGGGTCATGTCAGGATGAGCCTGCAGGAAGCGTACCACATGAGGGAGGAGGATGTCTTCCCTGTAACGCACAGCGTTGAGATTGCCTGCAATGACAACAAGCTCATGTGACACACCGCCCCAGACCATGATGGATCCTCCACCTCCAAATCGAATACAGGCCTCAGTGTAACGCTCAAACCGTGACTCATCAGTGAAGAGCACTTTTTGCCAGTCCTGTCTTGTCCAGCGACGGTGGGTTTGTGCCCATAGGCAACGTTGTTGCCGGTGATGTCTGGTGAGGACCTGCCTTACAACAGGCCTACAAGCCCTAAGTCCAGCCTCTCTCAGCCTATTGCGGACAGTCTGAGCACTGATGGAGGGATTGTGTGTTCCCGGTATAACTTGGGCAGTTGTTGTTGCCATCCTGTTCCTGTCCCGCAGGTGTGATGTTCGGATATACCGATCCTGTGCAGGTGTTGTTACACGTGGTCTGCCACTGCGAGGACGATCAGCTGTCCGTCCTGTCTCCCTGTACCGCTGTCTTAAGTATCTCACAGTATGGACATTGCAATTTATTGCCCTGGGCACATCTGCAGTCCTCATGCCTCCTTGCAGCAGGCCTAAGGCATGTTCACGCAGATGAGCAGGAACCCTGGGCATCTTTCTTTTGGTGTTTTGGAGTCAGTAGAAAGGCCTCTTTAGTGTCCTAAGTTTTCATAACTGTGACCTTAATTGCCTACCGTCTGTAAGCTGTTAGTGTCTTAACGACCGTTCCACAGGTGCATGTTCATTAATTGTTAATGGTTCATTGAACAAGCATGGGAAACAGTGTTTAAACCCTTTACAATGAAGATCTGTGAAGTTATTTGGATTTTTACGAATTATCTTTGAAAGACAGGGTCCTGAAAAAGGGCCGTTTCTTTTTTTGCTGAGTTTATGAAGGCTGTAAACCTAATGCTTTGATGCCGTGTTCAAAACAACTGGGAACTCTGAAAAATACGAGGTCAATTCACGATGTCAGTGATCTTCAGGTAGGAATGTCGGAGCTCTCGAAAGAGGCCAGAGTTCCCGAGTTGGAATTCCGAGTTGGATGACCGTTCAAAACGATTTTTCAGAGTTCCCAGTTGTTTTGAACGGACTAAAGTCAGAACGCAGAGATTTCCCAGATTTCCCAGAGTTCCCAGTTCCTAGTTGTTTTGTACGCGGCATAATACTTCACCAAATATGTATGTAAGTTGATGCCCTTGTCATCAGGCAGTTTGTTTTAATGTTATGATGGAATGCAGTATATATATGGCAGGATTCAAGACATAGATTTTATATGTAACAATATGGCATTATATTAGCATTATAATCACTATAAACCAGCAAACGATCCCTTTGGGAATAGTATAGATACATTGTTTTATTGTTTAAAAATAAAATATAGAAATAAGGGATGCAAATACTGACCAAAAACAGTTATATGAATAGTGTTTTTGGCACATTTTGGGAGCAATTTAGCAGAACAACTTCCATAATGGGTCTCTTTGTTCTGTGACCACATCCCAGTACTGCCAATTCTGTCTCAATGTACCCCAAAATGCATACATGTACGACCTATGAACTCCCAAGGTGGGCCCATAGACATGTTATTACCAATCCAATTGTTTAACACCTTAGTTTGTGTTGTAATATGAATTTAATAATATATCATTTGCCTTAGTATGAGAAGATTGTTCTCTGACAATACAACATTTAATTTCATACCCTCAATCCTGTCCAACTAACCGCATAGGGGTCATAACATATCATGCACTGATACCCACATTTATCTACCTCCGATAAGTGGTTATCATACCAACATATAACCCACAGACATGGACCTTAATGAAAATCATCATTAGACTTTGCAACCCCAAAGTGGACAAATATGTGAAATTTGTTCCTCTGGCCCGTGGACAAAGTCCAAAAATGGTTGTGGTAAAATGTCTTTAGGTATTGCAGGGCCGCATTAAAGGTGGGTCGCCAGAAGGTTAGGGGAGCTGGCTTGTGTTAGCCCTGGAGGGCATCACTACCTCATCCAATGCCCCTGGTCTCACCATCCTCCTCAGACTTCAAACAGTCAGACTGCATTCCTCTGCCGTTTAACAATAAGCACTAATAATACTGAAAAATGAAAAGCAAAACAGATGGTGTCCAATAGTGTGGGAGGATTACCGAGACTATCCAAGGCTATATCTGCAAATCTAGGCATGGAGAGGTGAATCCCACTCCATTTCTTTCTCAGCAGGACACAGAGTTGGCCAGCCAGTATCTGTGGAATAGTGTGGTGTTTTTGATTGACAGCCTGAACCCAAAGCGTCTCTAGGGGGCAATACCTGGCTGGATGGCAGGCTGTGATCTCTCTATTTGGTCACAGCCACAGCACAGTCAGTCAGCCTCAGTTGTGTGCTCACTTCAAGACTCTAAAAAAATGACTGGCTTGAAGAAAATGTCAGTCAGACATTGGTTACCAACACTCTCACTAACAGTTAACCACACACACTGAAAAGTGCCCAACAAAAATAGAGAGAAGCTCCTCTAATCCCCAGTTGGACTAGCGTTGAACTCATAAGATTGTGCTAAGAGCAGGGAGAACCAGACAGTGGTGAGCCCACGGAGACCTGATTGTTTTTGTCCTAGCCTGTAATTAATTTGGCTGAGGGAAATGTGGTTTCGGTCACTTCTAATTGTAAGGTTGGGAAATAATGGTGATAAAATATGCCTTAAAGGACGTTATTGTGTTAAAATATGCTGTGGAATGAAAACAATAGTCTGATAAAAAATCATCTATTGTGGGATATTCATAGCAAACCCAGTCATCTGTTACAGTAGATGAATGAATGATGGGCCTCTTCTGGTTTCAGTGATGGAGAGAGGATGGGTTATAAGGTCACAAACTGACACATAGTACTATCGATTGTCTCCCTTCATGCTGTGTTATTAAGAGGCCTGCTGCTGAGAATATATCTAGCCATTCATTTGACACTTTTGATAAACAAACAGGACCATACACATGCTTTTTCTTGGGGAGGAATATAAAGAAAACAGCTAGGAGAAAAAATGGATTACAGGCCTACAACTGTCTCTCAGGTGGAAGTGTGGGATTTTGGTAATCTAATGAAAATATTGTTGATGGGCTAATTTCCTATGTGGTGCCAGAGCGGCAGAGGAGAAAATGTGTGAAAAGTCTACAGAGGCCAACGGTTAACAGAGTGGAAATGTGTGTGAGAGAGTGTGTGTGGGTGTGTGTGCGAGTGGTAGAGGTCAGCTCATGTTTCAGGAGTGCTGTTTTCTTGACTAGGCCACCCCTCTAATCCCTCTCAGGGTCTTCTCTGGGCTAGCTGAATCTCCTAGCAGGTAGTGATACAAGCTAGCATTCACCCGCTGCCTGCACTGTTTTGGTTCGATTAGTGCTGCTCTAAATTGAGAAAATACAATCTCAAGGTTTGCATTGACGATGAGGAGGTAGGGTAGAACCTCAGATTTTTAATGACAATAAGGGGTTTGTGTTTTGAAATGACAGGATGGGAAGGCACAGTGATGAAATAAGAAATTAGGATTTGGAAAAGCTTAAAGGGACACTTCGGGATTTTGGCAATGAGGCCCTTTATCAACGTCCACAGAGTCAGATGAATTTGTGGATACCATTTTTGTGTCTCTGGTTCCAGTATGACAGAAGTTAGAGGTAGTTTCGCCAACCAATTCCAACTAGCATTAGCACAATGACTGGAAGTCTATGGGTATCTAGTTCGCAACAAAAGGGAGACAACGTGGAGACAAGGAGTATCAAAATATATATTTATTAAATAAAGTAAACTAAGTAATTAACAATGGTGTGTGTAATCAGTAGTGTAAGTGAGTGTTTGCATGCATAAATGTAATAATGCAGGGTGTTGAAGGGTGCCAAAGCAAACAACCAAAAAGCCACAACTAGCACAACCAAAAACAACAAGGTGTCTGCATGGAGAGAGTCTCTCCAATGAATGTGGAAGAGGTGCCTTTATCCTGGGACACACCCGGGCCCAGGTGTTTCCCATGTAGCTGACGACCCTCCCAACTCCGCCCACCGGCATCCTAATAAGGAACAAGAGCAAAGAGAGAAAATACAGCAGACAGAGTGGGAGGGTCGTCACAGTATCTACAAGCATGTTCCCTCTACACTGAGAAGCATGAGATTGAACTTCACTCAACTTTCTAGAGTTTTCCTCGTTAGTTAACACTATCAACGTTTCTCTTTACTGTGGGAATTGTGATCGAATCAGCACAATATTAGCCACTTTCTATGCAACATACCAAAACAAAATGAACTATGCAAGACTTAGTATGCAAAACTAACTATACAAGAGATTTTGTTGTAAGGCATAACGCATCGGAGTTAGAATTTTATTGCATTGACATGCACGACTCAGGTACGTACTCTACACAGACGGGAGCCCCATAACCAATCAGAGCTACAGTAGGCCTATATGCAAATAGACCATTGCCATATATGGATCTGTGCCATTCACTTTGAACTGGACTGTGTTTACAGTATCAGCAGTGGTGTGTAGATGTCTTGGTATTGAGATCAAATCCAGAGCTCCATGTAGCGACGTGTGTACATGTGTTCATATCCTTCGCTAGTTAGTGAGTTATTAGCTCACTTATACATCATTTGTAGTCAGCAATGGGGGAGTGATTGCTTCCTACAAGGGTACAAAAAGTCTGCATTTCTAGACATCTTTGAAAGCGAGTCAGGTAAAGAGCTTTTTTTTGTCTTAAAGGGGCGGTGTTGTATTTTGAGACAGGCTTGAAGCTAAGTAGCCAATAGGCAGAGGGTAGCATAATTTGTCTGATTCTCTGTAATAATGGTATGGGAATAATGACACATTTTATTTTGTAAAGTGGTTTCTTGCATCAAACAACACAACAACATTTTCAGTCACCTCCTTGTCTGAAGGACAAGTGGATAAACAGGTTCATGTCAAGCCCTGCATTTCTCATAGAATGTAGGCCTACATTGAACACCACACACTGGCTGCTACTCTAGGCTGAGAAATAGAACAGCTATGTCCATGTTAACATTTTATGGGATGCATTTTCTCCATTGTTTTTGATATTAGTCTGCTCTGGTAGGCCTAGATTATGATCAAATTGACACCGGAGTCTACTTTACCACTGTTAAAACTAACTTAAAGCGGGTACAGCCTCAGTGTTCACAGTAAACACATGCTGGAAGTTGCACAGAAGTTTCTCTACATTCAAGTTCGCGCTCAGCAGACCTGAAATTTGGGGGAACATTTTTGAGGGAACATTGCCCATAGACTTACTTACTTGCATGCTAGTAGATACCAATAGACTTCCAGTTATTGCGCTAATGCCAGTTAGCAATGGCTCGCGAAACGACCTCATAAAAGGTATAAAACAGCCAGTACATAATGTAGATCTAGAAGTGTCTTAGAGCGAAAAGGTTAAGATTAGAAGATACATGTAATTGTATTCACTACTAAGAGTTATCTAGAAATAATGGATTCACAAACTAAAAGTGAAACACAAAAAGGGTAAATGTGATGACAACTCTGCACACTACAATACTACAGCATGCTACTATGGCATGTGTTTGCTGGTGACAGGGCTTTCAGTTGTCCTCAGAACCCTACACTGTGGGTTCACCTGGCCTGATCTCCAATAGGTGAGGTCCTGACCAACCTAGGCTCTCCTTGAAACACAAACCCACTGTGGGTGTGCCAGCTCTCTGGGTGTTTACTGTAAATTAAACTCTTTTGTTATACCTGTTTGCTGTGGCTTTTACTCTGTATTCCTCACACATGACTCAGCCCAATGAGCCCATCACCTAAACCTGCTTCCTGAGAATAGTCATTATGGAACCTATTCAATGGACATTTCCCCTCACAGCTGTACAGAAAGGAATCTTGAGTCCTGAGTCTTAGTTAACACTTTGAGTCCCACAATCACGCTGGCGTGATGTAATGCTTCTATGTCCTTTTATACAATCTGTGTTTGGATTTATCTATTTCTTCTGCATCCGCTGATACCAACCATTAGCCTGTGCGATTAATGGGGGCTGAGCTAGAGCAGTGTTCTATGATGCTCACAAGCCACACAAGAGTCGTTAGAAGGTAAAGGGTTCTTCTACATAGAAGATCATAGGATATCCCTGGACATCACTGTGGGAACTGTCCCACTGTCCCAATGAGTGAGAAAATTACGGAGCCATAAATATCAAACTCCCAAATTGTAATGGTGAGAGGTTAGCATGTCTTAGGGATAGGATATTTATGCCTCTGTAACTTTCTCACTCATCATTATTCATGATTCATTCAGGATTATCTGTAATCATGGTAGCATCCACATTAATGTAGACGTGTTCAGAAACATATTCTATTCTTATTTACAATAAAAGTTCATCCAAAATGACACAATACATTATTTACCATTAATTTATATTGTGCACCAAATAATTTGAAACACAACCAAAACAAACAGCAAATGCGTCCAATAAGTTTGTAAAGTCACAAACTTGATGTAATCATTGCGGGCTAGGAATATGGGACCAAATACTAAACTCATTTCTAAATTGTTCACCCAATATGGATGAAAATACCCTCAAATTAAAGCTGACACTCTGCACTTTACCCTCATACGTCATTGTATCATTTCAAATCCAAACTGCAGAGGGGTATTTCAGAAAGATGGTTTAACAAATTCAGCATTTCCTGAACATATCCAGCTTGTCTTTACCAGATGAGGGAGTCCAGGATTTCTTGGTTCAAGAACAGCTGCTTCTCGTTTAAGTTATTAGGCTAATTGAAGCGCAGATTGGTTTATTTGACTACCTACTACAATACCCTGTTCAAAGGCCCTTAAATATTTTGTCTTGCCCATTCACCCTCTGAATGGCACACATACACAACCCATGTCTCTATTGTCTCAAGGCTTAAAAATTATTATTTAACATGTCTTCTCCCCTCATCTACACTGATTGAAGTGGAGATCAAATTAACCTAGTAGGTTGCAGGTTTGCTTCAGAGCATTCGTTGCCATGATTTCTTGATTTCAAGATCTCTTTCTGAAGCAGGACATTTTGACAGATCTTGCTAAATCACTAATCCAGCTTTATGGAATACCCCTCAGGAGTACAGATCCAAAACAAAAAATGTGTCACTGTCCCAAAACTTTTGGAGCTCACTGTATATTGCAGGGATGTTAGCTGTAATCTACATTGTACAGTATAAATGGAGAACTGTTTCTAAGAGTGTTGCAGTGGAGAAATGACAGGAATTCAGCCGGAGGCGATAAGTCACGTAGAGGTTAAGAAGCTGATACGGTTGGAAGACATTTCCCCTCCATTTGCATCTGAAGGCAGGTCAACCACTGAGGTGTTTGGGCTGAAGTGGTGATGTCAGCAATGCTCCTTTAGGGAGAGGATGAATAATGCCAGAGTGACAGGGGATGACGAACGGCCATACCTTCCAACACCTGTGACAGCAGATATTTTGGGTTGATAAGGAAAAGATATACTACTTTACCAGAGAGAGCTGGCATTCAGCACCTCACGAACACCACAAGCCCTCTAAGCCTCGGTCGTCACCATGAAGGCAGTGGATTTCAACATTAATTTATTACCTATGCAGAAACTCACTCAATCACTATCTCATGTATGTTGTGCATGAAGCACACACGATAACACAGAGCAAAAAAGGAAAGGGCAGCTACTACCCAATGATGATACAAAAAAATCCAAGTTAAAATTCTGATCACAGCAGCTAAAAGATGAATGAATATACATCCACATACTGTACAGTGCATAAAGAAAGTATTCAGACCCCTTGACTTTTTCCACATTTTGTTACATTACAGCCTTACTCTAAAATTAATTTACTAGATTTTTTCCTCATAAATCTACACACAATATCCTATAATGACAAAGCGAAAACATGAAATATCACATTTACATAAGTATTCAGAACCTTTACTCAGTACTTTGTTGAAGCACCTTTGACAGCGATAACAGCCTTGAGTCTTCGTTGGTATGACTTTACAAGCTTGGCACACCTTTATTTGGAGAGTTTCTCCCATTCTTCTCTGCAGATCCTTACAAGCACTGTCAGGTTGGATGGGGAGTGTAGCTGCACAGCTATTTTCAGGTCTCTCCAGAGATGTTTGATTGGGTTCAAGGCCGGGCTCTGGCTGGGCCACTCAAGGACATTCAGAGACTTGTCCTGAAGCAACTCCTGCATTGTCTTGGCTGTGTGCTTAGGGTTGTTGTCCTGTTGGAAGGTGAACCTTCGCCCCAGTCTGAGGTCCTGAGCGCTCTGGAGCAGGTTTTCATCAAGAATCTCTCAGTACTTTGCCCCGTTCATTTTTCCCTTGATCCTGACTAGTCTACCAGTCCCTGCCGCTGAAAAACATCCCCACAGCATGATGCTCCTATCACCATGCTTCACCGTAGGGATGGTGCCAGATTTCCTCCAGACGTGACGCTTGGCATTCAGGCCAAAGAGTTCAATCTTGGTTTCATCAGACTCTTGTTTCTCATGGTCTGAAACTCTTTAGGTGCCTTTGGGCAAACTCCAAGCGGGCTGTCATGTGCCTTTTACTGAGGAGTGGCTTCTGTCTCCAATCAAGTTGTAGAAACATCTCAAGGATGATCAATGGAAACAGGATGCACCTGAGCTCAATTTCGAGTCTCATAGCAAAGGGTCTGAATACTTATGTAAATAAGGTGTTTCTGTTTTTTCTTTTTAATAAATTTGATAGCATTTCGAAAAACCTGTTTTTGCTTTGTCATTATGGGGTATTGTGTGTAGATTGATGAAGAAAACAATTAATTGAATCAATTTTAGAATAAGGCTGTAACATAACAAAATGTGGAAAAGGTCAAGGGGTCTGAATACTTTCCGAAGGTACTGTATGTGATTCATTGTTTGCAGAATGTCAACCTGCAGCCATAATATACTTTTAGAAACAAATGGTTGTAAAAGGATTCTTCGCCTGTCCCTATAGGAGAACCCTTTTTGGTTCCAGGTAGAACCCTATTGGGTTCCATGTAGAACCCTTTCCCCAGAGGATTCTACATGGAACCCAAAATAGTTCTACCTGGAACCAAGAAGGGTTCTTCATAGGGTTATCCTTTGGGGACAGTTGAAGAACCCTTTTAGGTTCTACGCCTTTTTTTATAAGAGTGTAGGCCATCGTATGGGAGGACGGGGAGGATTGTACATTTGGAGTGCCAGAAGTATCACTACATAAAGGATGATAAGATAACAAGATGGCCCCGACATACACGGTCACACTGTTTCTAGCACCTAGCCAACTTTGTCGTATTTTTTTGGGAGTGTGTTATTTCTAACACTATTTGCTCAGAAAATGTCTAGTATTATTACCTACAGCCTGAAAATTACTTTTGGACATTAGATCGGCAGTCAATCACCAGAACTTTGACCAGTAATTTGACTTCCCAAACCTGGATCCTTTGTTTGAACCCTCCAAAGCAGCCCCATTTATCCACAAAAACGTCAACACCGGAGAAGAGAAGTGGCATTCTAGTCAGGATCAGGAGGTGACCAAATCATCTACCGCTTCCAAATATATTACTTGCTAAAGTTCAGTCCCTGGACAATAAAGTAGACACACTGAGGGTGAGGATCTCCTTTCAAAGAAACATCAGGGACGGTAACATACTCAGTTTTAAGGAATCATGGCTCTCTCCGGATACAGTATATTGTCCCCGTCCATTGCACAGACAGGAAGAAACATTTTTCCAGGAAAAAGGTGGAGGGGTATGTCTCATGATTAACAACTCATAGGCTGAAACTTACGCAGGAAGCACCCGTGGTAAGGACTGTTGAATGTTGGTTTGACCAATTGGAATTTATGCTTTAAGACTGTTTTGATCACGCAGGCTGGGAAATGTTTTGGGTCACCTCAGGAAATGGTATCAACATTCACACTGACTCTGTGAATGGGTTCATTGGGAAGTGCATAGAGGATGTTATTACCTATGTAAAAATGCTGTTAATCACCTACAGCTCAGCCTTCAACACCAAAGTGCCCTCCAAGCTCATCACTAAGGTCAGGGACCTGGGTCTGAACCCATTCCTGTGCAACTGGGTCCTAGACTTCCTGATGGGCCGACCCCAGGTGGTGAACGTAGGCAACAACACCTCCACCACGCGGATCCTCAATACGGGGGCCCCACAGGGCTGTGTGCTCAGCCCCCTCCTGTACTCCATGTTCACCCATGACTGCATGGACACGCACGTCTCCTACTCATTCATCAAGTTTGCTGATAACACAACAGTGGTAGGTAGACCTGCTTACAAAAAAATGACGAGACAGCCTATAGGGAGGAGGTAAGAGCCCTGGCGGAGTGGTGCCAGGAAAATAATCTCTTCCTCAACGTCAACAAAACAAAGGAGCTGATCATGGACTACAAGAGACAGCAGAGAGAGCATGCCCCCATCCACATCGACAGGGCCGCATTGGAGAGGGTCAAAACATTCACGTTCCTCAGAGTGTACGTCACTGTGGACCTGAAATGGTCCCTTCATACTGACAGCATGGTGAAGAAGGCACAACAGCGCCTCTTGAACCTCAGGAGGCTAAAGAAATGTGGCTTGGCCCCTAAGACCCTCACAAACGTACTGCATGGAGAGCGTTCTGTCGGTACAGCAACTGCACCACCCACAACCATAAGTCTCTCCAGTTCACCCCATTATCATCTAGAACAGGTATTCCCAAACTGGGGTACGCGTATGTCAAATTTGTATTTAATTTTTTATTAAACCTTTATTTAACCAGGTAGGCTAGTTGAGAACAAGTTCTCATTTGCAACTGCGACCTGGCCAAGATAAAGCGTAGCAATTCGACACATACAACAACACAGAGTTACACATGGAATAAACAAAACATATAGTCAATAATACAGTAGAACAAAAGAAAACAAAAACTCTATATACAGTGAGTGCAAATCAGGTAAGTTAAGGCAATAAATAGGCCATGGTGGCGAATTAATTACAATATAGCAATTAAACACTGGAATGGTAGATGTGCAGAAGATGAATGTGCAAGTAGAGATGCTGGGGTGAAAAGGAGCAAGACAAATAAATAAATACAGTATGGGGATGAGGTAGGTAGATAGATGGGCTGTTTACAGATGGGCTATGTACAGGTGCAGTGATATGTGAGCTGCTCTGACAGCTGGTGCTTAAAGCTAGTGAGGGAGATATGAGTCTCCAGCTTCAGAGATTTTTGCAGTTCGTTCTAGTCATTGGCAGCAGAGAACTGGAAGGAAAGGCGGCCAAAGGAGGAATTGGCTTTGGGGGTGACCAGTGAGGTACACCTGCTGGAGCGCATGCTACGAGTGGGTGCTGCTATGGTGACCAGTGAGCTGAGATAAGGCGGGGCTTTACCTAGCAGAGACTTGTAGATAACCTGTAGCCAGTGGGTTTGGCGACGAGTATGAAGCGAGGGCCAAGCAACGAGAGCGTACAGGTCGCAATGGTGGGTAGTGTATGGGGCTTTGGTGACAAAACAGATGGCACTGTGATAGACTGCATCCAGTTTGTTGAGTAGAGTGTTGGAGGCTATTTTATAGATGACATCACCGAAGTTGAGGATCAGTAGGATGAGTTTTACGAGGGTATGTTTGGCAGCATGAGTGAAGGATGCTTTGTTGCGATATAGGAAGCCAATTCTAGATTTAATTTTGGATTGGAGATGCTTAATGTAAGTCTAGAAGGAGAGTTTACAGTCTAACCAGACACCCAGGTATTTGTAGTTGTCCACGTATTCTAAGTCAGAGCCTTCCAGAGTAGTGATGCTGGACGGGCGAGCAGGTGCGGGCAGTGATCGATTGAAGAGCATGTATTTAGTTTTACCTGCATTTAAGAGCAGTTGGAGGCCACGGAAGGAGAGTTGTATGGCATTGAAGCTCATCTGGAGGTTAGTTAACACAGTGTCCAAAGAGGGGCCAGAAGTATACAGAATGGTGTCGTCTGCGTAGAGGTGGATCAGAGAATCACCAGCAGCAAGAGCAACATCATTGATGTATAAAGAGAAGATAGTCGGCCCGAGAATTGAACCCTGTGGCACACCCATAGAGACTGCCAGAGGTCCGGACAACAGGCCCTCCGATTTGACACACTGAACTCTCAGAGAAGTAGTTGGTAAACCAGGCGAGGCAATCATTTCAGAAACCAAGGCTGTCGATTCTGCCAATAAGAATGTGGTGATTGACAAAGTCAAAAGCCTTGGCCAGGTCGATAAATACGGCTGCATATACAGGTAGCCTAGTCAAATAATTAACATCCAATCACATTAACCATTACTCTTATGCGGATATTCCACTAACGGTCCGTATGTAGCCAAACGTAGTTGCTGCTCATCCTGTTTGCTTGAAAATTGATAAATGGTTAAAAAAAAGTAGAGCCACATACCAGCTCTACTGGTGGTACTGCTACAACCAGTAGTACTACACCTGCACCTGTCGACGACACAAGTTGTTCTGCTTCCACGAGCACATCCAATGCTAGTATCAGGAATTCTACATTTGTTGTTCGCCCAGCTAGCATGGACACTGACAGTTGTGAATCTGATGCAGCCGAAGAGCTACTGCCCCCTTCCCCGGGAAGGCACCGAACAACAGACAGGGACGTTGGACCATCGAAGAGGCGCAAATATGATGAGAACTACATTGATTTGGTGTTTACTTATATTGGGAGCAGTGCCTTTCCTCAGCCACAGTGTGTTATCCTCTTACATCTTGATGTTCCGCTAGCGGAACGCCTCGCCAATATCCAATGATAGGGCGTGGCGCGAATTACAAACTCCTCAAAAATCCCAAACTTCACTTTTTCAAACATGACTATTTTACACCATTTTAAAGACAAGACTCTCCTTTATCTAACCACATTGTCCGATTTCAAAAAGGCTTTACAACGAAAGCAAAACATTAGATTATGTCAGGAGAGTACCCAGACAGAAATAATCAGACACCCATTTTTCAAGCTAGCATATAATGTCACAAAAACCAAAACCACAGCTAAATGCAGCACTAACCTTTTATGATCTTCATCAGATGACACTCCTAGGACATTATGTTATACAATACATGCATGTTTTGTTCAAAAACTAGCATACCCACCGAAAACTTCCGGTTAATTTACTAAATTACTCACGATAAAAGTTCACAAAAATCATAACAATTATTTTAAGAATTATAGATACAGAACTCCTTTATGCAATCGCAGTGTCCGATTTTAAAATAGCTTTTCGGTGAAAGCACATTTTGCAATATTCTGAGTAGATAGCCCGGCCATCACAGGCTAGCTATTTTGACACCCACCAAGTTTGGCACTCACCAAACTCAGATTTACTATAAGAAAAATTGGATTACCTTTGCTGTTCTTCGTCAGAATGCACTCCCAGGACTTCTACTTCAACACCCAATGTTGTTTTGGTTCCAAATAATCCATAGTTATATCCAAATAGCTGGGTTTGTTCTTGCATTCAAGACACTATCTGAAGGGTGACGCGCCGGCGCATATCGTGACAAAAAATGTCAAAATATTCCATTACCGTACTTCGAAGCATGTCAAACGCTGTTTAAAATCAATTTTTATGCGATTTTTTTCGGAAAATAGCGATAATATTCCGACCGGGAGACCTTGTTTTCGTTCAACCACTGAAGATGTAAAATGGACTCTTCACATGCATGCGCACGCCCGTGTCATTGTTCTCAGATCGACCACTTTCCAAATGCCCTACTGTTTTTCGCCCAGGGACTGCAGAGTCATCATTCCCCGTTCTGGCGCCTTCTGAGAGCCTATGGGAGCCTTAGAAAATGTCACGTTACAGCAGAGATCCTCTGTTTTCGATAAAGAGGCTATAGAAGGCCAAGAAATGGTCAGAGAGGGCACTTCCTGTATAGAATTTTCTCAGGTTTTGGCCAGCCATATGAGTTCTGTTATACTCACAGACACCATTCAAACAATTTTAGAAACTTAGGGTGTTTTCTATCCAAATCAAACAATTATATGCATATTCTAGTTTCTGGGCAGGAGTAATAACCAGATTAAATCGGGTACGTTTTTTATCCGGCCGTGAAAATACTGCCCCCTATCCTAAACATGTTATACAGTGGAAGTCGGAAGTTTACATACACCTTAGCCAAATACATTTAAACTCAGTTTTTCACAATTCCTGACATTTAAGTAAAAAATCCCTGTCTTTGGTCAGTTAGGATCACCACTTTATTTTAAGAATGTGAATTGTTTTTATTTCTTTCATCACATTCCCAGTGGGTCAGAAATGTATATACACTCAATTAGTATTTGGTAGCATTGCCTATAAATTGTTTAACTGTCCCGTCTTGACCAGCAGAGGGAGTAATTGTATTAATATTTGGTCAGGACGTGGCAGAAGGGTATTTGTTTTGTATGGTTGGGGTTGTGTGTGTATATTAAAGGGGTGTTTGGTTTATGTAGTCTGGGGTTTGAGTATATGTTCTAGTGTTGGTTTTCTATGGTTTTCTAGTCTGTCTATTTCTGTGTGGTCTGTGTGGCTCCCGATCAGGAACAGCTGTACGTCATTGTTCCTGATTGGGAGTCATATATTAGATGCTTGTTTTCACCTGGGGATTTTATGGGTAGTTATCTTTAGCACTGCTGTTGTTATTATAGCCTGTTAAACTGTCTTCTGTCGTTCTTCGTCTTTGGTGTTCACTTTATTTAATAAATAATCAAGATGAGCATCCACATTCCTGCTGCGTTTTGGTCATCTCTACCCAACGACACCCGTGACATTAACTTAGGTCAAACATTTTGGGTAGCCTTCCACAAGCTTCCCACAATAAGCTGGGTGAATTTTGGTGCATTCCTCCTGACAGAGCTGATGTCAGGTTTGCTCGCACACACTTTTTCAGTTCTGCCCACAAATTTTCTATGGGATTGAGGTCAGTGCTTTGTGATGGCCACTGCAATACCTTGACGTTGTTGTCCTTAAGCCATTTGCCACAACTTTGGAAGTATGCTTGGGGTCATTGTCCATTTGGAAGACCCATTTGCGACCAAGCTTTAACTTCCTGACTGATGTCTTGAGATGTTGCTTCAATATATCCACATACTTTTCCGACCTCATGAAGCCATCTATTTTGTGAAGTGCACCAGTCCCTCCTGCAGCAAAGCAACATGATGCTCCCCACAACATGATGCTGCCACCCACATGCTTCACGGTTGGGATGGTGTTCTTCAGCTTGCAAGCCTCCCCCTTTTTACTCCAAACATAACGATGGTCATTATGGCCAAACGGTTCTATTTTTGTTTCATCAGACAAGAGGACATTTCTCCAAAAAGTACAATCTTTATCCCCATGTGCAGTTGCAAACCATAGTCTGGCTATTTTATGGCGGGTTTGGAGCAGTGGCTTCTTCCTTGCTGAGCATGCCTTTCAGGTTATGTCGATATAGGACTCGTTTTACTGTGGCTATAGATACTTTTGTACCTGTTTCCTCCAGCATCTTCACAAGGTCCTTTGCTGTGGTTCTGGGATTGATTTGCACTTTTCACACCAAAGTACATTCATCTCTAGGAGACAGAATGCATCTCATTCCTGAGCGGTATGACAGCTGCGTGGTCCCATGTTGTTTATACTTCCGTGCTACTGTTTGTACAGATGAACGTGGTACCTTCAGGCGTTTGGATATTGCTCCCAAGGATGAACCAGACTTGTGGAGGTCTACAATTTTTTTCAGAGGTCTTGATGTCAAGCAAAGAGGCACTGTTTGAAGGTAGGCCTTGAAATAAATCCACAGGTACACCTCCAATTGACTCAAATAATGTCAATTAGCCTATCAGAAGCTTCTAAAGCCATGACATAATTTTCTGGAATTGTCCAAGCTGTTTAAAGGCACAGTCAACTTAGTGTATGTAAACTTCTGACCCACTGGAATTGTGATACAGTGAATTATAAGTGAAATAATCTGTCTGTAAACAATTGTTGGAAAAACTACTTGTGTCATGCAGAAAGTAGTCCTAACTGACTTGCCAAAACTATAGTTTGTTAACAAGACATTTGTGAAGAGGTTGAAAATGAGTTTCAATGATTCCAACCTAAGTGTATATAAACTTCTGACTTCAACTGTATTTGCAAAAATACTATCTCACAATGAAACCTTTACCCTTGCTCAGACATTTAGAAACAAAACATGCCAATTTGAAAAATAAGCCACAGGAGTTTCTTGAGCGAGATTTAAGACAACTTTCGAGTAGTAAGACACATATAAAAGCAACAGATACCATTAATAAGAAGGGGCTAGAAGAGTCTTATATGGTGAGCTACCAAGTGGCTAGGACAGGCAAGCCCCATACTATTGTGGAGGACTTAATTCTTCCTGCTGCCGCGGATATGGCTCGGACAATGCTGTGGGAAAAGGCCAAAAGAACTATGCCTTCATCAAACAACACTGTTTCACGACGCATCAGTGAAATGGCAGGAGATGTTTTGAAACAATTACTGCTTCACATACAAGCCAGTGAATTCTATACGTTACAGCAGGATGAGTCAACAGATGGGTGGGCCTTAGCACAGGTCCTGGTATATGTCCGTTACGTTTATGGAGGGTCAATTAAGGAAAAAATCCTCTTCTGCAAACCACTGGAAACCAGGACAACAGGAGAAGATATTTTTAAAGTACTGGACAGCTTTGTGCCTTCAAATGGACTTTGGTGGTCAAGATGTGTTGGTATCTGTACTGATGGCGCAAAAGCCATGACAGGGAGACATTTTGGCGTAGTAACGTGCGTGCAAGCAGTTGCTCCCGATTCCACTTGGGTACACTGCAGCATCCACCGAGAGGCTCTTGCTGCCAAAGGAATGTCTGACAGCTTGAAAGACATTTTGGACACTAGAGTGAAAATTGTTAACTTTGTTAAAGCAAGACCCCTGAACTCTCGTGTATTTTATGCACTATACAATGATATGGGCAGAGACCATGTAATGCTTTTACAACATACACTGGTGCACTTTTACAACATGCACTGGTTATCAAGGGGCAAAGTATTGACACATTTTCTTGAATTGAGAGACGAGCTTAAAGTCTTCTTTACTGACCATAATTTTCACTTGTCGGACCGCTTGCATGATGAGGAGCTTCTCACACGACTGGCCTATCTGGGTGATGTTTTTTCTCGCCTGAATGATCTGAATCTAGGATTACAAGGACTCTCCGCAACTATATCCAATGTGCGGGACAAAATTGAGGCTATGATTAAGAAGTTGGAGCTCTTCTCTGTCTGCATTAACAAGGACACCACACAGGTCTTTCCATCATTGTATGATTTTTTGTTTGCAAATGAACTCAAGCTTACAGATAACGTCAAATGTGATATAGTGAAACGCCTGAGTGAGTTGGGTGCGCAATTACGCAGGTACTTTCCCTAAACGGATGACACAAACAACTGGATTCATTATCCCGTTCATGCCCTGGCTCCAGACCACTTACCGATATCTGAACAAGAGCCTCATCGAAATTGCAACAAGTGGTTCTGTGAAAATTGAATTTAATCAGAATCCACTGCCAAGATTTCTGTATTGGGCTGCGCTCAGAGTATCCTGCCTTGGCAAATCTTGCTGTTAAGACGCTGATGCCCTTTGCAACCACGTACCTATGTTAAAGTGGATTCTCAGCCCTCACTTGAATGAAACTAAATACAAGCATAGACTGTGTGTGGAAAATGATTTAAGGCTGAGACTCTCTCCAATACAACCCAACATTGCAGAGTTATGTGCATCCTTTCAAGCACACCCTTCTCATTAACCTGTGGTGAGTTATTCACAATTTCCGATGAACCAATAAAATGTAATATGTAAGATGGCTAAATAAAGAGCAAAATTATTGATTATTATTATGTTATTATTTGTGCCCTGGACCTATAAGAGCTCTTTGTCACTTCACACGAGCTGGGTTGTGACAAAAACTCACACTCATTCTTATGTTTAATACATTTATTGTATAGTGTGTGTGTGTGGCAGGCTTACAATGATGGCAAAAAAACAACATTTGAGAGTGCGCTGACCCTGGTGCTAGAGGGGGTCCGCAGCTGGAGGTTGAATGTTTGAAGGAATACGGGACTATAAAACGTTTTGGAACCACTGATCTAGAAGGTAGAGACAGTACAGGTGCATCAAAGCTGGGGACTGAGAGACTGATAAACAGCTTCCATCTCCAGGCCATCAGACTGTTAAACAGTCATCACTAGCCGGCCTATGCCCAGTACCCTGCCCTGAATCTTAGACACTGTTACTAGCCGACTACCACCCGATACTCTACCATGCACCTTAGAGACTGCTGCCCTATGTACACATAGAGTCATTGATCACTGATCACTTTAATAATGTGTACATACTGTTTTGCCCACTTTATATGTACAGTGAGTGCACAAAACATTTGTTTTAGTTGAACCCCCTTTTGCCCTCAGAACAGCCTCAGTTCGTTGGGACTCTACAAGGTGTCGAAAGCTTTCTACAGGGAAGCTGGCCCATTTTGACTCCAATGCTTCCCACAGTCGTGTCAAGTTGGCTGGATGTCCTTTGGGTGGTAGACCATTCTTGATACACAAGGGAAACTGTTGAGTGAGAAAAACCCAGCAACGTTGCAGTTCTTGACACACACAAACCAGTGCGCCTGGCACCTACTACCATACCCCGTCCAAAGGCATTTCAATATTTTGTCTTGCCCATTCACCTTCTGAATGGCACACTTACACAATCCATGTCTCAATTGTCTCAAGGCTTAAAAATCCTTCTTCAACCTGTCTCCTCCCCTTCATCTACACTGATTGAAGTGGATTTAACAGGTGACATCAATAAGGAATCATAGCTTTTACCTGGATTCACCTGGTCAGTCTATGTCATGGAAAGAGCAGGTGTTCTTAATGTTTTGTATACTCAGTGTACAGTATATACTGTATTTTAGTCATGCCTCATCCTATATAACTACTGCTGTACACAATTTTTCTATTCACATACTATCCATACTGTCTATACACACCATGCATACTCATATACAGTACCAGTCAAATGTTTGAACACACCTACTCATTGAAGCGTTTTTCTTTATTTTTACTATTTTCTACATTGTAGAATAATAGTGAAGACATCACAACTATGAAATAGCACACATGGAATCATGCTGTAACCAAAAAGTGTTAAACAAATCAAAATATGTTTTATATTTGAGATTCTTCAAAGTATCCACCCTTTGCCTTGATGACAGCTTTGCACACTCTCGGCATTCTCTCAACCAGCTTCATGAGGTAGTCACCTGGAATGCATTTCAATTAACAGGTGTGCCTTGTTAAAAGTTAATTTGTGGAATTCCTGTCCTTCTTAATGCGTTTGAGCCAATCAGTTGTGTTGTGACAAGGTAGGGGTGGTATACAATAAATAGTAAATAAATACCCTTGAACGAGTATGTGTGTCCAAACTTTTGACTGGTATTGCATATTTATATTCCGGACTCTGGTCTGGAAGCTAATTTCCTGCAATTCTCTAAATTTTGCCATGAGGTTTTGTAATGTTAACTTAAACACTGTATTCTCGTCATGCCTCATTCTAATACCGTATTTTCTCTTCTACTGTACTGTACATTACATTCTTAGTATATCTTATGTAAATTAATCTGGTATACACTATATATGTATGTATATATGTCTCCCCCTCTTTCTAGCCTTCCCTGTGGCTCAGTTGGTAGAGCATGGTGTGTGCAACACCAGGGTTGTGGGTTCAATTCCCACGGGGGGCCAGTACAAAAAAATAAACAAAATAAAAAATCCATGAAACGTATGTATTCACTACTGTAAGTCGCTCTGGATAAGAGCGTCTCCTAAATGACGTAAATGTATAGATTGCATTTAGAATTCTTGTGATATTCGGGTTGTTAATTTAATTAGCTCCGACATTTATTGATTTAGTTTTTTAAAATTGCTTATTTGTGTGCTTGTTTGACATTTTACTGCATTGTTAGGAGCTAGTAACCTAAGCAATTTGCTGCACCCGCTATAACATCAGCTATACTGTGTACGCGACCAATACATTTTGATTTGATTTTGAATTGATAAACTGGAGCTCAGATAACCCCTCATGATTAGAAGAGACTGTAGGCAGCAGGCAGGTGGCCAGGCTGGGATCTGGGGGAAGTGTCAGATTGCCTGGCCGCATTGAGGAGCTGTCAGGTAGATGAAGGAGCACACAGGTGGTAGCTAGCCTACATTCAAGCAGCCACTGCCTTCCTAGCTGTGTGCTACATCCCCTCCAGGCTGTACTGGGGGGTGTGTCTGGTAGTGACACGCAGGTTGACTCATAACCCGCACTCCCTGCGGTTATATCCACAGGGCGTGTGGGTTTAGGATCATGAAATGTTGTGTGGATGAAGGGTGGGTGCGTGGTGGGCAGGTTGAATAAAGATAAGGAAAAAAACATCCATGAATGTATAATTCTTGTGCAATTCATATCTATATGCTATATAGAGGTTTTTCTTTCATTATTTGTATCTGGCATTAGTGCTTAAGCTTTAGGTCCTAACTGTATGCACGCCAAGTACACGACAATCTCCAAATGCTTTTGGGAACTTGGGCAGAAAAAGCTAATGTAGATCCTAAATATTCAATAAATGAATTAGGAAATGTTGAAGAAAAACGTCCTTGTTCAATAAATGTTCAAGAGAAAAAAAGTAAACTGTACAGCACATGTTCTATATTTGCGGGTGAGGGTCGGATGCAGACCTCAGATTTTCACTTCATCACATATAGTCGGGCGGTTGCGGATGGGTTATTAGCAATTAAGGGTGGGTGTCTGGAGCCTACTCAAGCCATGTTAAATGATCCTGCTCTCTTTCTCTGTGACCCAAACTACTCATCTCACCCTTTCTCTCTTTCTCTCGCTCTCTCTCTCTCAAATCATAAATGAACATGGTTGTAAATTTCATCCATTCACACAGTTTAATCCAAAAAAACAACAAACCTTGCGTTCCATCTCTATAACAACTTCTATACCATGAAAATACATGTTACAATTCCTTCTGGGTCACAAAATGATGCAATTGCTATTATGATGTTCAGTCTTTTTAGTACAAATGTGTTTCAGCGTAGCATGAATTAAGCTATCATCAGGAGAAGAAATATTGTTTATTCAATGAACCAATCGACTTTGGTAATTTAGCAATTTCTTAACATTGAAAATTTACATTTCACACGGTCTCAAGTCTGTATGAAATAAATAGCACAATTTTGCTCATTTACAGCTTGGCTGAAAAAAAGGGTTATGGTTCATAATTAAATGGCATACAAATGAATTGTGATAACCATGTACTCACTAATTACATAACAAAATGTTCTCCTGTTTAAATAAAGCTTTTCAGATTCATAAGTACCTTCAAGAGCATGTTATAGTTAAATAAATAGAATGTTTTCCATTTTAACATGCACAACCAATCTGCTTGGGAAAGTATTTACACCAAACGGACACCACAATGCATCTTTATTTTTCTGAATGTTTATATCTGTCACACACTCTTACTCAAATACACACACACATACCCACATTGTCTCTTGTGAACACACTATTTACTCTGAACACAATATCTTCTCTTTAGGGCTAAAACTATCAATGTGATCAAAATGCTAATGCTGAATGCATTATAAAGTGGACACATCTCAACAACTCACAGGTTTTTTTTCAGGGTTTTTAAGTTTTATGGTCATACGATTAACTATGAAGTCATGCATTATGATAACTGGTGGGCCTGTAGTATTTGGTTTGCCTTTTTAAAATCGGTGGCTCCATTGATTTTCTTTTTGTTGACAAAGAAAGGTGTGCAACTTTTCTGGCAGTAATATACAAATATGCTACCAATAATCTCTAGAAAAAAAAGAAGACAATTGTTTTTTTTCCCAGGGAATCTCCACTGTTGAGAAACTATTTTTCTCTATTTGAGTCCATTGTCTGCACTTGATCCAGGAGTCATTGGAACAGGTCGTTGCTTCTGTCTTGTCCATAGCAGTGTGGAAACTCCTTGATGTGAGGCAGTTGAGGAAGGCGAGAAGCAGAGTTTGTGGATGATCTGCTATATTACATAATATAATTTCTGTACGTGATTCTTTCATGATGCAAAGTAAGAGTTCTGCATGGAATAGAGTCGGTCAATGGGTCCCACACGGGCTGGCATGTTCATTTCTGAAGAGGCCATGAAGCAGTCACTGAGGCTGGTTAAAGATGTGTCGCTGTCTATGTCATGGAAAATTGAATCATTACCTATAAAGAAGAGAAAGAGAAAAATAAGGTGCAACAATATAATAACTTACAGTCAAAGAAAATACTATACACGGGGCATTGAATAAAAACAAACTGCACCTTCCAATTGCACTGATAATAAATCTGATATATTTATGACTGTCTTGCAAAGTGATAATTGTTAGTCTTGATGCCCACTTTGAATGATTGCTATTACATTCCATTATAATTCTGAAAACTGTTTTGACAATAACTCTCTGAAAGCATTGTCCTGCCCTCTCTGGGACAGTTACTATGGATCTGAGAGGACAAGAGGCAAGAGGCATCTATCCAAAAGAGCTCAATAATAGCAAATGTTTACGTATCTCATAATTTCTCTTCCTATTATTTTTCTTGTGGGAATTGTTAACTTTATTGCACTCCAGATTTTAATGACACTGTTACAAAAGACAGGGACAGAGTGATGAAGAGACATATCTTTTAATGTGTTGGCAATATCATCCTTCCCTCTATTTATCCCATAAAAACAGAGGAAGTGTGATGAGACTGGGACTTTGGGTGTTGCAATTGCAAGACACAAAATGGAGGCTTTCAGAAATGATATTAAGTTTAGTAAAGGATCTTTATGGGGTTGGAGACACTGCTCAAAATTGGCTTCTACCAGTTTCAACCCGTATATGGAAATTAAACAGAAGAATAAAATAACTGATTCAAGTTTTATTTAAACATTTGTGATTTATTTCCAATTGCATCCCTGTGTTGTCATGTGTTGCTGCCATGCTATATTGTTGTCTTAGGTCTCTCTTTACGTAGTGTTGTGTTGTCTCTCTTGTCATGATGTGTGCTTTTGTCCTATATTTTTAATTTTTTAATTTTAATCCCAGCCCCCGCCTTTTGCGTTTTGGTAGGCCGTCATTGTAAATAAGAATTTGTTCTTAACTGACTTGCCTAGTTAAATAAAGGATAAATGAAAAAAAACAAATAAAAATCCCTGTGATTGTCACATATTAATCACATACAATGGTTATTTCGCATCGTGGTACATTACTTCACTCATCATTCTCACCATTGTTTTGATAATAATTTACCGCAAGCCATTTGGATTATCTAAAAGCGCTTCACATAGTCCGCAATGCAAACTGTCAGATAGCATAGCATTGCATGTCACCAAACCCCATGCACAGACAGAGAGAACGTATTGAGTGATTGTGGGGTGGGAGGAGGAGGGGGAGTAGAAAACATGTTGGATTGATTTTGAAATGAACTTCAAAATAAACCAATGGCCTGTGAGTATGTTTGTGTCATGTGGAAGGGGTCTGCTTGTACTTTGTGCGAGCAGCCTAAGCCAGGGCTCTGTGGCCTGAACACATGTCCCACACTGGGGAGCATGTAAGGTTGAGCAGGGGGGTAGGGGGGGTGGATGCTCACCATATGGGTTCATGTGGTCTCCGGGCATCTGTGGGGGAGTGAGGCCCTGCTGGAAGGGGTCTGTACTGTAGCCGTTCTGATCCATGGCAACCAGTTGCTGCTGGGGCGGGGCCAGTGGCGTGAAGGAGTTCATCATGCCCTCCATCCGATTGGACATCACCTCTGTAACACAGCCAACCACGTGGAGAAAGACTTTACATGAAGACTCTTGTGTTCCTGGGAGGAAAATCATCAACTCTAAATCAAATACAGAACATAGACCATGAGCACTGTCTCCATGGAAACCCTCTCTGCTCTGCTGTGGCCAAGGGAGATTCTCCCAGCATTCCCTTGAAGAAGGCAGCTCTTGACTCACTCAGCGGTGAGTGGGACGCACACACAGCCCTTGTGGGTTTGAGACTGGAGCCCACCACCCTGCACTTTCCTTTACAGTGGTGAGCCCTTGTGAAAAGATGTCTGTCATTCATTTATTTTGGGTTCCAGAAGTTTCCATCACATATGTCTGCTGTAATGCTTTCTTGTTTAAGTTAACTGTACTCAGTAGATTTTGTTATCTAAAATACATATATCTCCTCACATACTATCCTATCCAGTATTCACAATATGCACTTTTGGGCAACAGCATTTCAGGGCACACTGTATGCCTTTCTCTACAGAGTTTGACAAAATATTCTAGAGCTGTTGAGTAATAAAATGTTAATGTAAGCCTTGGGATTTCCACAGTAAAGAAAGGTAGCTGCTTTAGCTTGTACAGCTATATTTATGTGCTGTTTGCAACATCTCTTAAATCGTGTATCTTCTGTCTTGTGTATACTTTGTGTGGATTCTTCCTCCTCACTGTTATATATCTTGTGTTTTCTTAGGATTTGGTTTCACAATATTGTTTCTTCATAGTGGATGTGTGTCTTTCAATTAAGCTTTCGTCTGTGCCTGGAATCATATCATTACCACCCTTTTATCTAAGATTCCAAATATAATATGATTTGTGAACATTTTACTACCGCTCTAGTGATTCTTCCTCGCGGTACTAAGTGCAATATTTCTTCATTTTCTCTGTTTTTATTTGTCTTGAATTCTGAGAAGATTGCCCCTGAACACTTGTTGGTGTGGCTCTAACCCTGACAAACAGTTTGTATGACATCATTACAGGAGTGCAGTTTCTGAACGGGAACGTGAGAGTTTGACCTGGCTACAGCATGCGGACTACAGTACTCACACAGGATGGGTCATTTTATATACAAGACTGATTAACAGGTTTTCATTTGTAAATCTCCCCACCCACACACACAGCTGACACGGTCTCCCATGTACCACGCCTGACTGGGGCCAGAGAAGCTAGCTAGCCTCCTCCACCCCCACACACCAGTGGAAACTAGGGCTAATGCGTGGGAGGTCACACATGAGCAGAAGCCATTACGACCGTTCTACTCCAAGGGTTCGCATGTTGCCTCAATTAATGCCATCTTTTGGAGTGGTCACACAGCGCTGTGGTATACCGTATGTGATTATCCTGCCTGTGTGCTTCTCATTGAAGTGCCATGCTGCACGTTTAGCTGGCTGAATCATCATTTTTATTTCTGTTTATGTGATAATCCCAGATCACAATTTTTAACACCATGTCAAATGCAAAAGAATTGTCTAAAGCCATGGTAATACGGAAGCAGTAACATCTGTTTTTAAACTACTGAAACGGCTATTGAAAATGATACTGGGACAGTGGTTATTGGCCCTTTTCAGCCCAAACTGTAGACTGTATACTATACCTTGGCCAAGCCTTTGAGAATTCTGTTGTTCTTGTTGCTGTTGCTGCCTCCTTGCCATCTTCTTCATCTAAAAAAAAGACACCGAGTTTTAAGTAACTCCCCAAACCAACGTGCTGTTTTTCATTTGAAAACGATGCTTCTTGTTGCTCACCCCTGAGTGAACTACAGGAACACGTTTCTGACTGTACTTCGTTATCAAAGCCTTTTTAAGATAATATCAGAAAAGGAGGTGGGTGTAGACATCCAACGTCTGACTGAGGTAGATTTGATGCGTTGCATTTTAACTTTACAGAGTTAAATGGAATGCAATGAAATAGTTACATTTATTGTTTATCTGTGGTGATTTGTTAGCTCCAATACTGTAATGTTTGCCCATTCCTGCCAATCCATGTGTACTGCAATGCTATTACTACATTGGTCTCTTGATTAGTAACTAATAACATCATTATCACAAATAACACTTTCTTTAGGGTGGTTGTGCTCTCACCTTGGCTCTCTGGTTTTGAAACCACACCTGCACCACACGAACACTGAGGCCTGTCTCAGCAGCTAGGGTCTCCCTTACCTTTAACAAGTCAACACAAACGCATTTCAACATCACACAAGAAGACAAACACTTAACTACAGATTGTGGCAGTCCTTGTGGACCTATTGGTTACTGCCTCTTCAAAGCTTTGGAGCGGGTGCAGTGAATGCTTTTAGGGCCTCCACTATGGATGCAGTTCCTCTCTCAGAATGTCATTTGGCGCAGGACAGACGGGCTGCGTTACCCTCTACCTCAGTTAACACAGACCAGAGTGTTGCTAGCCACTTCAAAGCACAGCTCTGAGGTGCTGGAGATTTTTCAAATTTGAGAATTTTATTTGTAAAACTACTGTAGACCTCATGGCATTCCTCCAATTCTCCACATGTCAGTCTGTTCATGGGGATATTATGAAGTATTAGTATTGGATTTGCATCTACCGTATACTACAAAAACACCTCAAAGTAAGCTTAAAAGATTGATTTTGTAGCTTGTCTTCTCACAAAAGCCAGCTTTCAGTTCATACTGTGTGTATACTGTAGCCGTGCAGACATTTACAGTAGTTTTCCCAATGTAGGTCATTCTTTCAGGTCATTCTCTGTAGCCTAAATACACTTGTTCCTCATAGCTACTTTTGTGCTCAAACTGCAGCTAGCCGCCTTCGTGCTAGATGTTAAACAAAGTGTTCGTTTTCACCTCCGTTGAGTGTTCAGTAGGCAGACAGTGGGATTAACTCTGTCTGTCTGGTGAAAATAGAGCTTCTTTGGTGGTGACTAAGGTCATGTGGAGTAGAGGAGAAGGTCTCACCTTTCTGCAGGGCTTGGAGGACACCTCGAAGGAGGCTTTGAAGGCTCGTCTCTGCTGAGTGTTCAGAATGGTGCGGGGCCGCTTGGGCCTCCTGGGGTCCTTCCCATCGTCTCCCTTCCCCTGGCCTCCGGTGCCTTTCTCCTGCTTGATACCCAGATCCCCATCGTCGCTTTTCTCTGCATGGAGATACAACCATTTTTCATCAATATCAGTATGGGTTTGAGCTGACACCTTCTCAGAAAGTCTGCTGATAAATAGATGTTCTTTCCAATTCCAAGAGATTTCGACTCCGTAAGTGTATCCATAATGAAAGGAGACACGTGGTTTTAATAGTTTCTTATGAATTTATTACAATACGAATAGGCCACATGGACAATGAGACTTTCAGAGGACTTACCAGAAAAGCACAATGTTATATGCACATTTGTCATTGGATTTGACATTGTGTCATTGGTAATGAATTACACTCAGCTTTGGCTGTTTTACACCAAATAAATCTTTGGTAAGAATCCTACATTGCGGATCCACCACAACATGAAAAGGCAGCATGACCACATATGGGAAATTAACTCAAAATATCAGAAGAAATATCAAATATAGATTTCAGAACCTGAAAATAATAGTAAAATGTACACTGGGTCCCAACAGACAAAAAGACTAAAAAGATGCTATGCATAAAGAATACAACTGGAAAAGGTTCTAAGACATTCTTACCAAAAGGTGGAAAGCTGATGGGTTTTGTTATAGTCTATTGTAATTGCATGTGTCCATAAAGGGATCTTGGTGACTCTCTATTGGCACACATAATGTGCCATCTCAATAAAATAGCTAGATGGCTTTATCATCACATAGTGTGATGGACATTAGATCATTAATCTAACAAGCAATATCAGTGTACATAATATGAAGATACTCATACTTAAAATGCTAAACTTCATGAGTTTACAAAGATAATGATCAAATCCAATGTTAAATAATGTATCCCCAATGCATTCATTACAGAATTCAAGGCCTGGGTGAGTGAAAGGCAGTGTTCTCAGAAACAGCAGCACTTTCAATTAAGGCAACAAATGATGTGGGCTTCCCGTGATGGCTTAGAGATGCATACATGATGGTTTCGTTCTGTCTGCTGTCATCTGGTTCTGATTCTCTACTGTAAATAGTGTGGTGTAGTATGCTAAACTGTATTTCACCAGTTGATTTCTATATTTTATTTTCTGTATATGCCGAGGTTAACCTCTGTTCATGTAAAATCTTGAATTTGGAAACACTCCAAAAGAATGCCCATGTGATACACTAGGACAAAACAAAGCGTGGAAGTAAAATAAATATTCCTTTAAGTTGACAAAAGTTGACACAGACAGATGTGTTTGACAAATTCTCTGCCTTTGTGTGCATGTTTAAATGAGAGCCAGATGGGTCTGAACAGTGAGGCTTGGCGAGATGCCTCATTGTGTGGAGGCGAGGAGTACAGAGGAGAAGATAAGAGGAGCTCCACTCGGCCCTCTGCAGAAAGACCCTAAATCCTCCCGTCAGTCATCATGATACACTGATTTAATTATTTCCAGCAAAAGAGCCCGCCGGCACAAGGCCATTAATACAGAGCCTGTTTGTCTTCCCTGTTTCCACTTCCTAGCCCAATAAACTTTTGCTCCCTGCCCATAATATCCATTGTACATAGAATAAAATGAATGAATGATTGAATAAAATCACTCAAAATCTGTGGGTCTCACCCAGAATACGTTTTCATACTTTTCTGTGTTTGCGTGAGTGCGAGTGGGCGTTCTTCTGTTTCTGCATGTACTGTATTGTACTGTACTGACTGCGATAGGATTTGGTCTTACCTGAGTCGGAGTCGTCCGGGCTGACAGAACTGAGCAGGTCCTTCTCCTTCTCATAGTCACTCTTACACAGCAGCTGGCCCTCCTTCAGGACAAATTCATCCCCTTTTCTCAGCTGCCGGTCACACACACAGCAGGAGAAGCAGTTGAGGTGGTATACACACTCCAGAGCACGCATCACAAACTCTGTGGGGGCGATCTTCTCCAGGCATCCGCTGCACTTGGCGGCAAACAATCTATGGAAGAAGGTGAGAGAAAAGGCACCATTACTAATCAGATTAATCAAAAACGTACGTTACATTAATAATACAATCTGATCACAGAATCAAGGGGGGTCAACTTAGTCTCCCGAGCTTGACCTGTCATCATGGGCTTTTGATTAAGATGGTTTGAGGGTGGCAGGTCGCTGTGGCTGATCCCGTGGGCAGCCAGTACCAGTGAGTGGTCCCTTTGACTGGAGCTCATGTGTGTAAGTGACTAGGGTCCACCTATCCCCACGCCACTCCAACAGAGCTTGGTCATGGGCACCTAAATGCCTCTTAGCCTCAGGCAGCTGACAGACACTGGGTTCAGTCAGTTACGATGCTCAATTAGAATCCGCACATTAAACCCTACATGTCCTTTTTTCTCTTTTTACTTGTTAATCGTAATCACTGTTTCTCTGTCAGATTAGCATCTGATTCTTTGCAGGTTGTCAGCATGGTCTGTTTGAGTAATGACTAGGAACTGGAGCATGCCCACTGTGTTCTCGTGCTTTTCTACACCCACTATATCTGATTAATCTCCTCCTACTTATCACACTGTTTTAAATCTCATCTGGCCATCCTAAACCAGCCTCTATGCTGCACGGCTACATTAACACCTCCATCTTCCATTATATCCTTTCAGGAAGATGTCAAACTGTTTGTATTGTTTTATTGGTGGCTGGGAGAGTTTTAATTCATTTGCTGTCATTCAGAAGGAGAATCATTAACTGGGCAAGGAGGCAGAGAGTGTGGTTGATCTTGTCCAGCCGTGAAGCTGGTTTTATTAGCATGCTCTTTGTTTTCGTTGGTCTGGAGGACAGCTGGCAGCCGCCTATCTATTTGTGGTGAACATCTATTTCATTGTGCAAAGGATAGAGCGAGAGGGAGGGAATAGAGAGAGAGAGAGAGAGCAGCAATTGACATCATCTGCTGTTTCAGGACAGGGATGAGCGATAGTGATGAATATGTTTAAATATGAGGGGAGAGAAACCCAGGGAAGGTTTTGTCATGCTAATATTATTGTAGGTGCTGATTGAGAACTGATAGGGAGTTTGTGTCTGCCACACAGTTCAGTAGAGCAGCTGCTTGCATGGTTGAAACAAGAGACACGTTTGGTTGCTGTTTCTAGTCTCTACATCTCATATCAGCTCCATCTTTGAGCGGCCATTTACTACAAATCAGACTGTTGTCAGCAAGCCAAACTTTTCTCACTATAATGGCAAAACAACAGAGATATCAGAATTGGCACACGCATGCTTTAATCTTTCAATTATTACAATACATTAAGAAGATTATAATTAAACTATGGAAAAACCTAGAGGATAATCGCTTAAAAAATATATTTTTGACACATTTTGCAAACAAGCTGACTTCTTCTGAAAGCAACCTGCAGACCTACGGAAGGATGCTTATCTGCTCAACGATGAAATGACTTTGATCCAACAAAATATGTAATTCATATAATCTTAAACATCACCTAATATTAATTTAACCTTTGTTTAGGCACTGATACCAAAGTCTCTTTTGCAAGGCAGCCCTGCATTACATGGGTAGCAAGCAATTACACATTAAATATTCAAGCTGTATCAAACAATAATAGCAGGGACATGCATACAGACGTAGGATCTTAATTTGAACCAGTTTACTACAGCAGGAAAATAATCCATTAACGGGAAATGTGAATTATTATGTGGATTATAATTAACGGCATTATTATTTGCCCTATTTTCCGTTAGGGCAAATCAAGTCTGAAATTTTTAAGTGGAAATTGCAAACTTAAACATTGAATACACTAAAGGTTTGCATTTCCTGCTATGCAGGAAAATTCTCAGCAACAACAGAGTGAACAAATTAAGATCCTACATCTGTAATCCAATACCTACCGCAAAAGTGTAGGAGTAAAACAAAAAGTCCATGTGGATCAACCTTACAGTTGCATGGAATGTTGGCTATCGCTGTTTAAACAAATCAAAATATTCACAAGATAGATTAATAATAAATAATAACTTTAGAGAGAAGGACTGTCTAACTGTTGCATGCTGGGATTGAGGGACATGAGGGGATGAATGTGTGGTGACCAGCCCAGAGGTCCAGCTCTAATGTTTAGCTAATGATTGGCATCTGAGAGGAGAAAGGCAGAGGAAATGACTTGTTAGTATGGTTTTGATATGTCCCAGATTCCACATTCACCTTCAACCGCTCTCTCAAATCTTCTCACCCAGATAAAAACATTCTTATTCAGACCATTCTTTTCTTTCTTTCTTTTCCTCTACGATTCTAATCTTGTAAGCCATTATTTTTCTATTTCCCCTCTGTCACTTTGCATTATTTTTGGTGCTGTAATTCCTATTTGTCCCTTCTGGAATCTTCCTGTCCTGCTTTGTCCTCTGGTCTAATCCGGACTTCTAGCCTGTTGTCGGCCCCTGTACCCCATTCTCAGTGGGGTTCAGATGGAATATCCATGCATGACGCCCCTTCTATGGCAACCACACCTCCACAGGAAGGCAACGGCGACTTTTCGGATGGGCAGAGAGGGCCTTTCAGAAGCTGGCAGCAGAAGTAAATCCTTCTCTAAGGAACAAGGGGAATTAGCAGGGAGCACTGGACTAGGGATTTAACCCCTATCCTTTGAAAGGCCCAGTCACTCCGACTCCCGCGGCTAGCTACAATCAAACAGAGGGGGGGTGGGGGGGCGCGGTGCAGAAAGGAGAACACAGCTCCCTGAATGACACAAGCACTGGATTGTGGAGGAGCCTAATCTCACTTTAATACCTTTCCAAGTTCAGCTCCTAAAGAATGCTCTTTAAAACAACACCAGTGTGTGAGCAGTGAAGGACAACCAGAGGGAGGCACGCTATTCAACCTCCATAACATTACCTGATTAGCAGATAGAGGCCCAGGCGGTGGGGAGAACATGCCCACGGGAGACAGGGGAAAGACACAGATGATGATGATCACGCTGATCTGTAAAATACTATAATAAACACATCAACTATCAAGATCATGCTGACTCCAGCCCTAAGATGAACAGGGTCTGCAGTTTGAAGTGTAGGCTAAGCTCTTTATAAAAGCTAATGGGGCAAGAGGGACAAGATGCAGCAGTTGGTGTAGTGATGGGCTAGCGTGGTTTATCAATATCCTTTTACAAACCGACTCATATCACTCAAAAATGACCAACTGTCTCAAGGACTCAAAATGCCATTTGAAATCAGAATCTGCCCAAAATGAACCAATGAAAAAAGAATGCATCATGTTTCTGCTGCTGCCCATAGTGACCCGTCTATTTTAGCCTGCGTTAAGAAGTCTGTTGTTTGTTGTGTGCTCAGCATTTGTGCTGTTGTACATTTACTGAGGACGGAGATAGAGCACGGACCACAAAGAGGACCACCAGCAGGATCCTCTGTCTCTGCTTTCGTTTGCAGTCAGGATCTGCGTTTCTCTCCTCCCACACCTGAGCGCACAGATCAGCCCATAAGACCCTCTAGTGTGGATCAATGACCACGTTTCAAGCAGCAAAGTGCCAATATTTGCTGAGGCGTTCTCAGCATTGGACCTCATCAGTAGAATAAGAGATAATCTCAGCAGATACCTTTAAGATGGCTCCCAGGGGAATCATTCATCCTTCCATCTCTTAGCACTCAATATCTTTGCTTCTTATTTTTTCTCTATTTTTTATATATTTTTTCTCTCTCTCTCTCTCTCTCTCTCTCTCTCTCTCTCTCTCACTCACATTCTAGCTAGCTGTACTGAGATTCACAAGAACCTATACTCTCACCTTGCTAACAGCAATGTAAAACAGTAGATGGAACAGCAGCATTTCATCATTACTATGGCGAATTCAGCTATGCACCCTCAAAGCACTTTACGATGGAAAATACTCAACTTTTTGAAAAGCTTCCTCAGATAGAGATATTTCAAAAATATATATCCCTGGTCTGGTCAAAGGATAAGCTCAGTGCAGCTGAGAGGCCTCAGCCTTTGGAGTCGTGGGTTTTCATCTCCCTGTTCCTCTTCTTTCTTTCTCCTGCTAAGGCCCACTGCAGACGTATGCACTTTCCCTTTGAACAGATTAGAAGCAACTTAAAGTGTGACAACATCTTAAGCTTTCACCACATGTTGCCAATGATTTCCCACTAAAGACATTACTTTCAATGCTTCTGCCACAGTGATAAGGATCAGGCTGAGAGAAAGGGATAAAAGAGGAGCCCGGAGGATGAGAAGGAGGTATGGAGGAGTTTGTGGCTTGATAATCATGGTACATTTAGCAACACACGGTCTCGTCTCACCTACTCCCCTTTTGCTATTAAACAACCAGAGAAATAGCATAACAATTTAGTGGGAGAATAGCCCAGGCTATTATGTCCTCGCATCCCCTTCAAAAGAAAGAAGAGATCAGGATTAACCCACGGAACAGCTGTAAACAATCACTTTGAAGATGGCCCTCCTTGTTTCACTAGGAAGCGGGTGGGCCTGTAAAGCTGGCCATGTCAATCAGCCAGACGTGAAGGATGTGGTGTATGGACCAGGGTCACAGCCACAGGAAGGTCTCCGGACACTGAATGCAGACTGAGGACCTGTGGAGCAATCGGTCAACACCGCATGGCTGGAAGCTCATTGATTTACAGGCTACATCTTTGGCTTGACCTTTCTCTCCAGCCATCCATCTCCACCGCAGTCCAACAAGAGCCCAAGTTGCCTGTCTCCTGGAAACCAAGGAGTAGGGTGGAGGCAGCGACCAGAGGAGAGAGGGCTGGAGGGAAAGAGGGTTGGACGGAGAGACCAGAGGAAAGAGGGGTGGAGGCAGAGACCAGAGGAAAGAGGGGTGGAAGGAGAGACCAGAGAAGAGAAGGGTGGAAGGAGAGACCAGAGAAGAGAAGGGTGGAAGGAGAGACCAGAGGAGAGAGGGGTGGAGGGAGAGACCAGAGGAGAGAGGGGTGGAGGGGGAGACCAGAGGAGAGAAGGGTGGAAGGAGAGACCAGAGGAGAGAGGAGTGGAGGGAGAGACCAGAGGAGAGAGGGGTGGAGGGAGAGACCAGAGGAGAGAGGGGTGGAGGGAAAGACCAGAGGAGAGAGGGGTGGAGGGAGAGACCAGAGGAGAGAGGGGTGGAGGGAGAGACCAGAGGAGAGAGGAGTGGAGGGAAAGACCAGAGGATAGAGGAGTGGAGGGAAAGACCAGAGAAGAGAAGGGTGGAAGGAGAGACCAGAGGAGAGAGGGGTGGAGAGAGAGACCAGAGGAGAGAGGGGTGGAGGGAGAGACCAGAGGAGAGAGGAGTGGAGGGAGAGACCAGAGGAGAGAGGGGTGGAGGGAGAGACCAGAGGAGAGAGGAGTGGAGGGAGAGACCAGAGGAGAGAGGGGTGGAGGGAGAGACCAGAGGAGAGAGGAGTGGAGGGAGAGACCAGAGGAGAGAGGGGTGGAGGGAGAGACCAGAGGAGAGAGGAGTGGAGGGAGAGACCAGAGGAGAGAGGGGTGGAGAGAGAGACCAGAGGAGAGAGGGGTGGAGGGAGAGACCAGAGGAGAGAGGAGTGGAGGGAGAGACCAGAGGAGAGAGGGGTGGAGGGAGAGACCAGAGGAGAGAGTGGTGGAGGGAGAGACCAGAGGAGAGAGGAGTGGAGGGAGAGACCAGAGGAGAGAGGAGTGGAGGGAAAGACCAGAGGATAGAGGGATGGAGGGAGAGACCAGAGGAGAGAGTGGTGGAGGGAGAGACCAGAGGAGAGAGGAGTGGAGGGAGAGACCAGAGGAGAGAGGGGTGGAGGGAAAGAGGGGTGGAGGGAGAGACCAGAGGCCAAGGATACTGATAAACAGCAGCTCCAGTTAAAAACATGGTAACTCTGTTCCAAGGAAGACTGAAGTGTAACAGCATGAATATTAGATAAAGAGTTGAACAGCTTTACTGGTTATGGATGTATGTTACGTGCAAAAACATTTGATGCCCAGATGTTCCTTTGTGCATAGATGGCGATCCTTAACATTTAGAAAATGACTTTGTTATGTACAATTGTGTTGGCTACTAGACAGCACGTTAGACCACAGAGGCACGTGTTCTAAATATAGCAGCCTCAACTATAACCCTACTTTGTCTAATTGCTTACAGTGATAACCACAGTTGTAAAACACAGCATAGAGAGGGACTTGCGAGAGTATGGACTGTCATCATAACTAAAACAACACTAAACTTGTTAATTTACACTCAATTACATTTCAAATCTGGGGCGTAACAAAATGGTAATCTAGAGCACCATTACTTTTAATAATCCTAAAGGATATGGCTCCATAGCAGTATGGTCTCAGCATGTATCTTTGGTTGGTGTGTATAGACGCGTGTAGAAAGTAATGAAGCCAAATAAGAAGTGCCATCCTTCTCGTCCCCAGGGCTAGCTCCAGTCAGCCCTAAAACCTGCTTAATCACCCCCCTCCCCGCTAACAAAACATTAGCATAGTAATGGACTTCAAATGGAGACGCTTTGTTTTTTAATTAAACTCTCAGCAGGTAAAAGTAACCCATTAGAGGAAAATGTACACACCACTAACGGCTGAAAGGTGCCTTCTCCATCACTTCTCTCTCACATGGGCTCTCCCTCTATACTATATGGTGAGGCTGGCATTTGTAAGATGCCTTGCTGAAGGAAGCTATGAGCTCATGTGCACCTGACCCAAAATGCCAATGAAAACATATGGCATAGTTTTTGGATATCACTATGTTTTAAACATTAGTTACATAGTGAGTCACAGTCTGGGCTGAGGTGTTATTCTCATCACTTGACCCCCACTGCCGGTCTGGCATAGAATGAACACACTGTTTCTATGACTACATGATCTCCTATGTAGTGGAATGCTGAAAGATTTCTTCAGGCAAGCCTGTGGCCACACAGACAGCCAGCCGGCTAGTCATGTTAGATTGGGCAATATCACTGTATTACAAACCTCTGCTTTTAGTCACATTCAAATGATCACATGCCAACAATTGTGTTTTTCCCACACTAGTCACGAGATGAAACAAGGTGAAACAAGTTGTGTCATGTCGTTCAGTATCAATATCAAATGTCTTCACATCGCTTTAGATGGCAAAATGCATGAACTTCTGTGGCAGGTGTTTGTTCCCTTAAAATTGAAATTTGTCTACCGCAGCATGTTGGTCTTCCAGGCTCACTAGATGCTGTAAACCCTGTGGGCACAACCTGACAGTCAGCTGTGGGAGGATAAAAGGACCTGTCACTGGGAGAGCCTCATCACACGTATAGGAAAGGCCAGACACCAACCAGGGCCCTGGCATGTTACTGCTGCCTATCATACGGCTCTGTCTATCATTTACCAGACATTCTGCGGCACCGGCAATCAGAACACAGAGCTAGAAGCAACACCTTCATGCCTCCAAGCATTGATCAAGTTGTTGTGCGCTTAAGACTGCAGTTCTTTTGGATTTCTTACAGCCAGTGCTCCGGGTCTGCACTATGGAGTCCCATAGGGTTGATGTTGAGCTTAAAGGCCTGCTTGTGTGACATCAACACCATTTTTCTCATGAGTTTATAATAGATGCAAATTACACCACACAGTTAAGCTCTGTCTTTGTCACTCTGTAGTCAAGACAGAGAGAGAGGTAACTTTCTCTGCATGTTAGGGAAAGAGTTGTGCTTCAAGCACACAGTGAAAGAAAAGCTCATGTTGAAATGTGAAAGGACAGTGAGATTGCTGGCCAGCAGAAGAGGCTGAGTACACAACTAAGCGGGCGAGCAGGCAGCCAGGTACACAAGTGCTGTTTGGACAGCTGTAGTTTCTGTGGATGGACACTCAATGCAACATCGCATTCAAGCCCTGCTTCCACACAGACAGTGTCATCACTCACTTTGCATTATAGAGTAGGGTACAGGGTTGGGTAGGTTACTTTCTAAATGTAATCCGTTACAGTTACTAGTTACCTGTCCAAAATTGTAATCAGTAACGTAACTTTTGGATTACCCAAACTCAGTAATGTAATCTGATTACATATAGTTACTTTTAGATTACATTCCCCTTAAGAGTCATTTGAATAATACAAAACTGTATATCTTGCTGGATAAATCAATGTTAAACTTTACATAGCTGGACATATATGGATGTAAAATTGTACTTTATGTGTTGGTTATGTGGGCCTCTTCTAACCCATCACTTTTTACTATATATAATAATAAAATTAAATTATATCTTTACATTAATATATATAATTTATGAGTGCAGTAATGGATGTAGCAACGACAGATTGTCTATCAAAAGTGTGCGAGTTTGAGCATGTGTCCATTAGGCCTATGTATAAAAAAAATGATCAGCATGAATTAGATTGAGCAATAAAAAAAACACTTTTATTCCATAGGCTGGGATCCGCACTGTGCAGCTGTTGCAAGAGCGCATTTTTCACTGGCTGTCCACTGGTTTCAAAAACAATGATTGATGGACAGTTGAAACTTCTTGAATTCAACCATTATTGGGTTCAAATACACATTTAGATTTGTGAACAGCCATCCACAACAACCACAATCCGTAAGGCGCAAATAGCTAAATGAGAGAGCAGCAGTGTGATTCACATCAATGCGCTATGTAGATATCAATAATAAGTGATATCCGTATCGCCGTAGACTACACCACTACTGTAATCCTTATCTCCAAGCATTTATTCAAGTTGGATAATCTTTGGATGTCGCACCATTGGAAGACATACCTTGGACTGTAGCCTATTCGTGCTCTTTTCCCGCGATTCATCAACCACATTTGGTGTGTCATCACAGTGGTCAGACTCGCTCGGGTGGAATACAGCCTTTTTTCAATGCTGATTTGAATGTCATTGAGAAAACAGAGAAGTGTCAAAGATTTTTTTTTTAAACCTCCTTTCTGAATTTAAAAGTAATCCTCGAAGTAATCATCTAGTTTTTCCAAAGTATCTGTAATCTGATGACAATATTTTTGCTGGTAATGTAACGGATTACAGTTACAATTGTTTTGTAATCCCTTACCTGTAACTCCCCAACCCTGGTGGGTTATAAAAAAAAATCTATGAAATGAGCGAGTTTTACGATACATAGGATAGACTAACTTCCTGATTAGTGCATCTAGAAAAGAATAGAATAAAACTTTATTGTCCATCCTGGAAGGACATTTTTCTTTGGCATCACCTTACATTAAAAATATCAAATACACATACATTCTCATATCACACATATTTAAGCCAGTCAATCCATCATACAGCATACACTAAAAACATATGGGGACACTGATACATTCACTCAGAACTGACCGCTGACCCAACTGCACTGTTAAAATAGATAGATAAGTACATATACAGATACAATTTACGTTGTATTTAGTAGTCCAACAGTACAAGGAACAAATGAATGTTTAAACACATTTACTAACTAATAGCATAAATTCAAGGTAGTAATCAATAGACTGTCTATAGGTTTTCGTTCCATTACATCATCGTAACTGTCTCTAAACAGGACTTTTATCTTCGATTCAAAACAGCTGAATTTATTTGTCTACAAATGAGGCAGAAGGCTGTGAATTACAAGGCTGGTATTAATCGTGATCTGCTTCTTCTCACTCCCCCCAGTCAGTCCAGCCGACAGTAACTGAAGCTGTTTGTATGGCCCATCTCCCCGGCCGCCCTGCTGGAGATGTGACATCTTTACAGCACATGCTCTGCAAATGAGAACCCGCCGAGAACAGAGCGAGGGCTGGGGACAGCTCCCATTTAAAGCCACTGTAAATTCCTCCGCACCCATTTTATATTTTTAATAACTCTATCGCAGGTCCTCTGTCTGTCTGCCCCTTCCAAGCGAATCTAGGTGAGGTGTAGCAGACCCCCCATTAAGGGCTTGGCCCACTCAATGAGGCATCCTGGGTGATTGCTCCTTTAGAGAGGGGGAGCTGGAGATGGCTAGCTACACTGGTAGTAATAGCTATCAGATGTTGTGGGGTATACTGCTGCCTGTAACTGCCCACATCTACGGTCTACGGTCTGCTGCCTATAACTGCCCACATCTACGGTCTGCTTTTCACAACAGTGGACCTGAGGCTTGCTGTACTCAGCCCAGGTTAGGGCAGTTAGGGCAGAGGAAGCTCTGAGTCTGTGTGCTCATTACCAGCTAGTGCATCTGAGGGCTGACCTCATCCTTCAGACATGGAGAGGCTGTACTGTAAAAGCACAGTACATAAAATAAACCAAGGGTAATGGCTAATGTTCCAGTTTTTTCTGAAAGTAAATTTGGAGGTCTCTGATGATGAATGACCTGATCCCCTATCGAACATCAATCTAGGAAGAAAAGTTAAAGACACAACAAACTATGGTTGTTTAACTTTATTGAATAAATGGGTGCTAATTACTAAAAACTGGAATTATATTTTGGGGAATTTCTTGGGGGTAAATATATATGGAAAATCTGTTTTCACATTATGTGCTGAAATGGTTAAAAACCAACATTTGGAGTGGAGGGCTTTATAATTACTATTGACCCCAGAAGGTCCTGGACTAAGAAATAAAACAAACAGTAATATGAGGTGCTCTAAAGCGGAGGTCTGCAAATATGCAAAGACAGGGTCTGCTGGAAAACCTCACGTTTTGGCTTCTTTTCTCCGCTCCTAATCTGTGGGCGAACACAATATTAAGACGGCTTTGGTGCCACTTGTGACCCAGCTGTTCACTAATGAAAAATTCCACAGCTCCGTGCAGAGGCCAATGGGGCCTGCCCCCCTCTACCCCAAACCAAGCCCTGTCCATCTTGTGGAGTTTACCATGGCTAAAAAGATACTGGATTAATAGGTAGAGGGGGAGAGGCAGACAATCTGGAAGAAAATCCCATGTGTGTTTTCCCCCTCCGCTTCCTCCCATCCTTAGGATATTGGTGTGAAGACAAGTGTTTGCCCAGGTTTTAATTATGAGCAATGATGTGGTGATTATTGTGATGGTGGATAGTTGGATGAGGGGCTTTATTTATTCAATAGAGATTCAGGCTAAGCCTAAAATCAGTCTGGAGAGAAGAATCTGAGACTGCCGGGGTTTAGCCATTGTCCATGAGAGCCGGACTCGTCTGTTTGTGTTCCTGCTTTTTCACCCTCTCCACTGATTCCCTGTCTTTCTGAGTGACGTAAACCTCTTAACTCAGACTGCTCTGATTGATGGAGATGGAGATCACTTTTGATAATCCCTGCCTATTATCTTCCTTACAGAAAAACACTGACCATATGGAATCAACACCAAAAGTGTACATTTCCAGCACAACTATCACAGAAATTCTAAATATATTTCAATAATCCTCAAGGGTCCTTTATTGAAGATCACCCCATCACCATGTTCCTGTCTGGCTAAGTATACAAATACACATTTAATAGATATACTGGAAGTTGGCACCTAGCTGTGAAACGGCAAGGCAGAATCAACAGCTGCTCATCTGATTCCCCTAGTTGACTCTGAGTCTAAAATACTATTTATGCTGTAAAATGACCTCTAATCTAAAGATACTGTATCAGATGTATATCATTTCATAATCACATACTTTGACGAATTGACAAAAGACTCCCTTAAAAACGTGGCCGCTTAATTCCGAAAAGGTTTTGACATGATATTCCTAGAGTGCAAGGCAGGCAATTTAACCATACTGCTCTTAAAAAGACCTGGTTAAAGATTGTTTTGTGGGAAAGCATGTTGCCATGGCAGCATTGGCAGGAGCTATAACATGAGTGATAATGTGATAATGTCCTGGAGGGTCTCAGCGTGAGGACACCACAACATCCTCTCCACAGCCAGGAGACAGAGGCAGTGCTCTTTATTAAAGGACATTTTCTAGGCAAGGAGCACAGCACAGCACACATTAACCAGGGAGATGTCTGGGACGCATGGGAGAGAAGGAGGTTTACTTTAAATCTCACTGCTGCTTCTTTTAGGGAGGACGTTCACTGGGGGACCTCTGTGAACTCTGATTCTCTCAACAACAAGAACAGATCACAAAGGCTTTTTCTTGACAGGGATCTCAAAATCAGAAATGTATGCATTGGAAAGGGCACCAGCTTTACAAGATGAAGCCACAGATAATGGAAAACGATAGAGGGAACAAATGAAAGAGAGTGGGAGAGGATGAGAGAAAAAGCCAAAGAAAAACAAACAATATTTTTCAATGACAGGATGTTTCAGGACCCAAAGGTTGGGGATTAACACACAGATTAGCATGCAAATAATATATTAGAATTTCTGATCTGCAGGTCCCTTCAAAGGAATAAATCCAAGATTAGCAGGCGTTATGCTAAAAAGCTTTTTGTGTGACATAGTTACACTAGCCAAACAAATATGTCTTTCAGTGAGAAGGGCTGGCATGAATGTATTGCCGTAGCCATAGAAGCCAACTGGTATCTAAGAGCCTTGGAGAGGGGGCAGTGTTGGAATGTGTCAGACAGACAGAGGGGCGCGCACACACCACAGAGCTAACCAAAAACCTGCTGTTTCACAAAAAAGCATAATCTACTCCACTATTCTGCTTACAGACCACCTATAAATATCAAGTATCTTTGTCTGAGGAAAATAAAAAGGTTCATTGTGAGATCACAAAGCTTCTCAGTGCCTGATTATCACTATTGTCTATGTTTTGTGTGGGAGAGGAGCCAATTGAGGAAGATTGACATAAAAAAATGAGTATTCATTAAGTGAAGCATTCACACAAAACATGCAATTTACTGAAAATGACATTGTGACGTACGGTCTGTTTTCTAAAGTCGATGGAACATATGTGCATATAAATGCTGAAATCAGGTGTTCACCATTTTGTTGGCTAAGAATTGTCACTCATATGCCACTGACAGGGAGTTGGCGAGCTTTTAAAGAAAGAGAGCCTGAGACTACAGAGGATAAGATCAGCTACAACAACGGCCCAGGATTTCTCTGGCGGGAAACTGACTGGCTGAAGCATTCAGGAAATTCTGGCAAAGACACTGCATGACGCATGGACCGGCAATGCCATAACGAGGTCAGTACAACAGTGACATGGACATGACTCGGTTTTGTTTTCACACACAGGGATACAGTCACAGAACTGGTCTGGTACCACTCCAAATTAAAACGATGGGAAAAAATCCTGCACTGAAATATCACTATTAGGTATTGGTTTGTTTTCAGATGCTAACGGTTTTGATTTGATACCGTTATGTAATTGTAATAAGGGATGATAATCAGAAACGAATATTCAGCATTTTCCCTGAGATGGAATCATCAAACTAGAGGGCAATCATAAAGTCATTTGGAAAGGTCTGCAAACATTCATTAAGAGGTAAGTTACTGCAAAGTGCAGGCAATGATCGGGTTAGCAATTAATTCCTTGTTCACAGATAGTGAGCTTTAACATTTCTGCTGCTTTACAGCATACTAAAGAAAGATTCAGATACAAAGTTTGCAATATTGCCTAAAATAACATTTACAACACTTTATGTGGTCTTTTCTGTGTTTTAAACCTTCCATCTTGAAGATGCCAGATGCACCTGAGCAGTAGTATTTTCCCTTTGTGAAATGGGAATGATTATATTTACTGGGCGAAGAGAGCCCAGCTATTTCTATAACAAAGGCATTAAGAACATAAAACATTCTCCACTGCAGTGAGAAAACCATGAACAGCAATGTCTCGGCATCACAGAGGTGAGAATAACATACTGTAACGTCTAGACATTGTGCAAGAGACAAATAACACCCCAAAAGAACAATAAATGAATTGTCTGAGATGTCCCTTACTTGCTGATACTTGTGTTGTGTATCTGAATTGGAGGTATTTGTGTGTGTTTCATCTTGACAGGGTTTTTTCCACCCTACATGTTACCATCTAATGTTACCGTGAGGCTATTCTGTTCATGTATTCAAGCATGTATTTTGCCTCCAGAGATCTGGCAAAGAGGTTGTCTGTCTGCGTTGCCCTCTATCTTTCCCACACACACAAACACACACGGCTCTCTTTCATGCAGTTGACTGAGTGTTTGTGTGAATCACTCCAGCTGGAAGAGAACAGGTTTGACAAAATTCCATTTTTTCCACGTGGAGCCTTCGAGGCACAGAGAGGAACGGCAAAGCATGGTAGAGCACGTCCCATCTCCCCACAACCCAACCCACACTCTGACTCCCCACATTCCCTACCAGCACTGACACCCAACTCATCTCGCTGGTTTAACCGTGGCTCCTGACTGCACACTATCTCTCTGACTGGCCATTAAGGGATTGACCCGTGTAGTCAGAAGTGTTTTTTAAGGGCAAAGACACCTTAGCACCACTTCTTTCTAAACACTTCTTTCAAACCTGTAAGTGCCATCAGCTGTGGGGTAAGAGGATGAATCCTGGTTAACAGAGATCTAACCTCTCTAGGGTATGTAACGTTGTGCCAGCTGTATGTCCAGTGCACGTGGATGTGTACAATGAGGTTCTTGTCTACCAAACACCATTCCTGATACAAATAAATAACATGAATCTCTATTTCTCTTCAGAAAGTGACAACGCCTCCTCCTGCACTGACAACCTCGGTGAGCCCTGTATTCACCAGCCAATTTTACACTCCCTTTAGACGTGTGCAGCTCCTCATTGCGCCTGGGAGCAGCCCATTCTCTGACCCTGCCGGCAAAAAACAGCTGTTGGGATAATTCAGTTGCAGCACTTTATGTTACAGAATGACACACGAAGGGGAAGAGGCAGAGCTTAAAGCCACTGAAAAGCATCTGAAACACACAAGAGGAAATGTACACAAATATCCACTCATACAGTATGAATATAGGCACCAAGCAGGATGGGGTGGTGAACCACAGATACAGCTGGAGGTTATGGGGACGTGCTGAGGGACTAGCAGGCGGACGCGTCCCACCAGCCGGAGCTGCAGTCCCAGGGGGGTGAGGGGGTGTGTGGCTCTCTGCCCCACCAGGGCCTGTAGCTCGCCTATCCTCAGGGCAGTCACCCTCCTCTCAACCTCCCACCTCTATACGCTAATGACAAAGCCCTGAGGCCTCGTGACCCCCTACCTCCCCTCTCCTCGCCCGCTGTCATTCCCAGGTGCCTGTCAGAGGGGTGTCTGTTTCACGACTGGTGTCACCATGGCCCCAGGCCCAGCCTTTCATTTGAAGCGCCCTGGCCCAGCTCTGCCACGGCCTGATCCCATGGCCCGCGGCCTGGGCCATTGTCTTGCCTCAGAGAAACACCATTATTTCAACTCAATTTACTGTGAGTAAACACTGAGTGATGATCCCCCCCCCCACTCTCTCCCTGACCCATGGGCTGTAATATACACAGCTAACAAATCATTGCTCTTTTCCCATTTATATCCGTATCTCCAGAGTGCCACTCACTAATTCACTTTCCTGCATAGAGTGTAAGACAAGCCCCATGTGCTTCTGAGTACGCTTTCATCACTGAATGGGATTTTGAGGGCTGCTGGCCGTATTGTGCACCCTTATAAATATCAGGCTCCTCCATTCTCATATCCACAACATACTGTGACTATATTGTGGTCACCATGGTCCCAAACAAATAAATAGTCATGTTAGTCTCAAAGGTTCATAGATGGTAGAACCTCTGGTTTTGCAATGAGAGACAAACACTGAGACAGTTCAACTGACCTGGGAGTAAACATTTTGGTTGCTTTTGTGTTCCTCGGACAATGGCCACAGTGTGATTTGAAACACGCAGCTGCAGAATGCGACAACGTTGGGAGTGTGTGTCTAATGTGGTCAGAACTGTTAGTCCACACAGGCCAAATATATTTTTTTTACCAGCATTCATTGATTGACAGGTCAGACAAACTGTGATAATGTAGATGTAGCACAGACATCCACCAGACTTTGTCAGGGGTGCAACTTTGGTTTTACAAGTGGGGGGGACATAATTATTTGTATTTTTTTATCCAGTCGGATAAACACTCCAAACAGCCTACCTGACCGCTCGGAGTCGTCCGCATGGTCCTAAAGCACACCATTTCCTCGTTTTGTATCACATTCCAATGATAAAACTGGGGGGAACAAAAATGCAATTTCAGAATATGGGGGGGTGGGGGGGGGGGGACATGTGCCCCACGTCCCCAGTGAAAGTTGTGCACCTAGTATTTGTCACAAAAAAGGTGCAAGTACATTGTTGTTTGGTGAAATAGCACCATATTCCCATTTAAAAAGCCTTTATGTGAGAGATTATACAATATGTCTTAATTCTAGGGAATTATCAGACAGCTTTAACTAGCGGTCGTTTACACTGTCTCTGCCCAGCATTGGTAATAGGATTATTTGGAGTGTATTTTATCTTAGGCAGAGAGAGGCTGACACAGTAGAACAAACTAATGTGATACAAGCTCCTGCTATCACAGCTTGATTCAAATATTTTAAAGGTAACTGTTTATGACAAGGTAATAATGCTGCATGAAAAAGGCTGGCCTGTAAATTGGTTAGTTAGGGCATGATGGATGAGGGACAGCCTAACCTTATTTCCAATAGAGCCGCTTGATTTCTAGAGCTGAGGATAATGAATTTGATTTAATTAGCCCATCCCTTATTTAATTAAGACCTTAAGAAATTTGACCCTGCATGTAGTCACATACAAAAAAACAACTTTGTGGTGAAACTGATGAAAATATCTAAAACAAAACCCCCGAAATGATGGTTTTTCTAAATAAAAGACCACAGTGCGCAGGAGTAAAAGTAAAATGGGTATAATGCGTTCTAGATATTTTTCCCTTTACATGCCAACTGCTCCATCCATCTGTTTAAATAAGGCATCATACATTTTGTACATACTATCGCCATCTCTTTTACTAGTTCCTCTATCAACAATAAAGAAAGCAAATACATGAGGAAGTGTTGTATAAATACCTGTAAGAAGTCAAAAGAGAGAAGGCGGCTAGGGATCAAGCAGTAGCTATAAAGTGTTAATTAAGGTAGTGATTCATCATCAGATTATTAATGAAGCTTGTGTTGGGCCCTCAGCTCCACAGTAATGGGCTTGTGTATATCCCTCTCCTCCTGGCCCTCTGGGTGGACCTGGGCCTGGTCTAACACTGCCAGCTAATCTCTTTAACGGCCAGTGAGAGCCGAGCTGCAGGGCCCTGAGGCTCCACCATGCCTCTAAAATGTTACCCATCCACGGGTCCTCATGCCTTTCCACACAGGCCTGCCTGACACCTCTTATTGTGACTGCTACCTTTCACTATTCCACCTCTCTGAACAGCCTTCTCAAGTCCATCATTCTGACAGCCCCAGGTATGTGTCAACCTATCACTAATTGACCATGCACGCGAGAGCCAAACAACAACAAAAAGCACAAAGAAACATAGAGCTGAGAACAAACGATGGGTTCAGCCACTGCAGAACCTCCCTCTCCAATATAGGGCCTGGTGTTTATACAAGTCAGGGGGTTTTCTGGAGTTATTTAGCTAAAGCCAGCTTTGATTTGCTGTGGGTTATGTTGATGTCTAAGCTTCCTGGTTGAGAAAATCAGCCCGCATTAAAACAAGACTTAGAGAGACATACTTATCATTGACAGTCCATCTCGTGCTCCCTCTGGTAAGCTTGGGGAACAAGAGCAACAATACACAGCCCGTTGATGCTTAAAGAGGGATAGCACATTACAGATCCAATTACCTGTAATACACACTTCAGTTTATCTCACTCCCAGTCATTATCTAAACTGCCGACATATCATTAGGGTACCTGGTTGAGAAGTGTGTGTGTGTTTTTCTGTCTCTTAATAGGCCCCAAAGGGACAGTGTTGTTTTGTAACTAACCCTCTGTAGGCCATGAAGGCATGGGTTTATAAACCATTTTAAAAAAGGGAGGCAGGACCCCCAGAACACTTCACTATCATGCACCAAATACAAACATATCTGAGATGGCGACGGTGAGCTCTTTCTCCCTCCCTGTACATTGTAGAAGCAGGAGATTAATTATGTGATTGTGGAGAAGAGAAGGAGCCCAACCCTCAGTCAGACTCAGACCAGTCCCTCATTACATTACTGAGGCCTCTGGAGAAACCCAATTGACTTCAGACCCACGCAGCTCCACTGCTTCAAAGGTGGATATGAGAAGTACCTACCTGCCCAATGTAGATTTACACTGATTGAGAACCACAACATCGATTAAGGGTGTATTTCCTACATCTCACATAATGTCGCTGTGTAATTACACAAGGTCAGGAATAAGTTGCAGAGGATAAAATACAGTTGTAAGCTAAAACTGATTGTACTTGCAGAATAATTCTAGTACATTTCAATTCATATACATCAAGGGGTAGTCAACTAGGTTCAGCCGCGAGATGATTTTTGAAGCGGATGGTGGGGGGGGGCAGAACATAATTATAATTTGTACACTGCAAATTGACCACAATTAAGCCCAATAATGGATTATATTTGAAATGTACAATAATTTCATACACTAGATGACCAAAGGTATGTGGACACCTGCTCGTCAAACATCTCATTCCAAAATCATAGGCATTAATATGGAGTTGGTTCCCCTTTGCTGCTATAACCGCCTCCACTCTTCTGGGATGAAGATGTTAGAAAATTACTGAGGGGACTTCCTTCCATTCAGCCACAAGAGCATTAGTGAGGTCAGGCACTGATGTTGGGCAATTAGGCCTGTCTTGCAGTCGGCGTTCCAATTCATCCCAAAGGTATTCGATGGGGTTGAGGTCAGGGCTCTGTGAAGGCCAGTCAAGTTCTTCCACACCAATCTCGACAAACCATTTCTGTATGGACCTCGCTTTGTGCACGGGGGCACTGTCATGCTGAAAAAGGAAAGGGCCTTCCCCAAACTATTGCCACAAAGTTGGAAGTACAGAATTGTCTAGAATGTCATTGTATGCTGTAGCGTTAAGATTTTCCTTCACTGGAACTAAGGGGCCCGAACCATGATAAACAGCCCCAGACCAGTATTCCTCCTCCACCAAACTTTACAGTTGGCACTATGCATTTGGGCAGGTAGCGTTCACCTGGCATCCGCCAAATCCATATTCATCCGTCAGGACTGCCAGATGGTGAAGCGTGATTCATCACTCCACATTTCTACTACACTCCAGAGTCCAATGGCAGCGAGATTACACCACTCCAGCCGATGCTTGGTGATCTTAGGCTTGTGTGTGGCTGCTCGGCCATGGAAACCCATTTCATGAAGCTCCCGAAGAACAGTTATTGTGCTGACGTTGCTTCCAGAGGCAGTTTGGAACTCGGTAGTGAGTGTTGCAACTGAGGACATACTATTTATTTTTGTAAATTTATTTTTACACGCTTCTGAACTTGAGCTTGTGTGGCCTACCACTTCGCGGCTGAGCCGTTGTTGCTCCTAGACATTTTCACTTCACAATAACAGCACTTACAGTTGACTGGGGCAGCTCTAGCAGGGCAGAAATTTTGCAAACTTACTGGTTGGAAAGGTGGCATCCTATGACGGTGCAAGTTGAAAGTCACTGAACTCTTCAGTAAGGCCATTCTACTGCCAATGTTCGTTATGGAAATTGCATGGCTGTGTGCTTGATTTTATACACCTGTCAGCAACGGGTGTGGCTGAAAAAGCTGAATCCACTAATTTAAAGGGGTGTCCACATACTTTTGTATATATAATGTACATTGATTACATTGAGATACGATTTATCATATGTCTCTTTTTTTATTTGTGTTGAATACTTGGGAACATATTTCCAAAATTAAACAACATTTTAGCTGAATAACTGGTGATTGTACAGTCTTTTTTTTACCAAAAACTAAATAAATCACTCGTGGTCCGGTTTTGGCCCGCGGGCCGCCTGTTGCCGACCCCTGGTATACATAGTCAATAAATATGTTTGTCTCTTATGTTATCAATTATTAGCAAATCATAATGTTCCTGTATTCTCCTCTACTGGATTCTCCATACAGTATTGCATGAAAGAAATGCATTATGGCTCCAAAATGGAACAATCCTTGAAAACCATAAATAATCATTGTGCATGACATTTGAAATGCAGCTGCTTTTAAGAGCAGTGTAGTGCATTATTTCTGACCACCACAAGAATTCCTTTTAAGATGGGGGATTTGAGGAAGAAATGATAACCCTACTCGGAGCCAGCCAACAAAAATCCTATATTACATCTCAAATACAGATAAAGGACTTTAAACCTGTCTTTAAATGTAAAACCACGATGCATTGGCATTCAAATAATCCCATTTGTGGACTGTGAATTTATCCTTTTCCATTTTTGAGTAACATTATGCTCAAGCCATGCCATCCAGTCAGTCAGTTGCCTGTATGACAGCTCTGTCTGTGACGCTGATACATGCCGAAGGAACAAAGAGACTGAGGCATCTCTCACTCCTCACATCTAAAGCACCAGCGGCAGATAACATCTCTTGTCATCATAAAGATATCCATGAGATCTACGACCATGGCCTTCTCTCGGAGAGCCACACACCTAGGCAATTACAGAAAAGGTGAGGCAGAAAATGCCTCATCCATAGGGAGTTTCACACAAGCAATAACATGCTATGAGAGAGATAGACAGCAAGATTAGATAGAAAGACAGCTAGACAGGCAGAGATCAAGCTGAATCCCAAACCTTCATCTGGCTACATGTTCACAGGTCAGGCTTAGCTAATCTAATTCCTGGGGTTTCCCACAAAAAAGGCAAGTGCCACTCAGGAGAAGTAGCAGGGAGAGAGAGGGGTTGAGGGTGGGATGGAGGGAAGGGGCTTGAATAATTATGAATCGGGGAGATTAACCTTCTGGGGAGTTAATTTGAAGAGCACTGGGGACAGGGGAAAGGGACTCTTTTATTTCCCTGGGGTGCCCTAATGCCATTGTGTGGGAATGGAAAGATCAGGCTGCAGAGCAATATTGTGTCTGTTAACGGCCATATGATGAGCTGACCCCACTGCCATGCCCACAATCACACCTGCCGTCATCACGGCTAATTTGTTAAACACATCAATAGCGCTTTATTGGCCTTTTCTTTCCTGTATTGGCCCATTGATGATGCCACTGTGCTGAGAGACAAGACCCCCCCACCCCAACCCCGCCCCAACCCTTACAAAATAAAAAGGAATATCAAATTCCCAGCTATCTATTGGGTGAAATAACTTAAATATAAGACAATACGTTTTATAGCACAATAGATATCAGCATACAATTAAATACAGATCATTTTGGATATTTAAATATAAATGTATTGTAGGCCTACTTATATGATAGTGATTCCCACACTCCTCAAATCCTTTCACTGATCTCCCATATGTAAGTTGTGAGAGACAGAGGCAGAGAGGGGAGAGAGAAGAGAGAGAGCTGGCAGTGAGGAAGGGAGGGGAAGGATACAGACACAAACCAAGGGTTAGATAAATCACAGCATGTGCAAAAATGATACTTTGCAGCCCTTGGCTTTGTGAGGGGGTCTAGCTGGAATTCTTTCATTTCGAGCAGGGCCCCCGTACCCAGCTCTCTCCGAGAGAGTCTCCTGTCATGTTTGCAGCGCAGAGGCTGAGAGATTGGATCGGTGGATGGCAGAAAGGCCCTGTTGTGTGGCTCTGGCAGCAGCCTAGGCCTATGGCGGCACGGGCCGTGACATCTGGATTGAGTTTGCTGTGAGCACACTCAAACAGGGCTGCCTCTGCCAAGAGGAATCTCAGCCCTTTGATTCCTTCTCCCATGGCTTGCTCTAATTGTCATCTCTGATTATTTAGTTGAAGGTGCAGGGATGAATCATAAACTATTATGGTGGGATGACATTCTCCTCTCCAAGTGAATTCCTCCTCTCCTTCTAGCTCTCTCCCCCTTCTCGTCTGATAAAATAATTTGGCTTTTTTTTCTCAGAGGAGGAAAGACTGGAGGATAAACATTGCTCATCTCTCAGACCGGAGCAAGTTTTTCTTTGCTCAGATTTGGCTGAGAGGGACTCGGGAATTCTCCACTGGAGTTTCTTCCAAAACCACAATCAACATGAGATGAGAGCATTGAACGTTCACAATGATTTAATGAGAATGTTCAATTAGAGAGGACTTAGAGAGGACTTTGTCTTTTTTTCAACACAATAAGGGGAGTCATTTCCAGGCTAGGGTTTAACCAGTAGCAATTGTTGGGATGTGTTTACTGTTTTATGGAGAGTGGCGTGCTCTAATAAAGAGCTTCATATTGAGATGGTGGGTACTTCATTTTTTAATTTATTTTACCTTTATTTAACTAGGCAAGTCAGTTAAGAACAATTTCTTATTTTCAATGACGGCCTAGGAACAGTGGGTTAACTGCCTTGTTCAGGGGCAGAACGACAGATTTGTACCTTTTCAGCTCGGGGATTCGATCTTGCAACCTTTCAGTTACTAGTCCAACGCTCTAACCACTAGGCTACGCTGCGAATCAAAAGCATACTCAATGGGATTATAATATTTAAATAATTTATAGCTAATGGACACAGAAATATGTCAGGGAGCTCCAATTGTAAAAAAGGGTGGGGGATCTTTAGAGTATTTCAACAGTATCGGTGAATAAATCTGAGAATTCTCTGAGGTAGCTGTGGATCTGTTCATTATTGCACTCCATGCAACTCCAAGCTATTACCTCTACATTTCATGGTTGAGGCCCTCTGGTCCAAATCTGCTCGAACAAATAAACCTTTGACATTTTGATCAGATCATCTCCCCAAATGAATCTTTGGATATACTCTGACAAAAGCAACATCAGAAACGTGAATGATAACTAAGTATAGATAATTTATTATTGGGAGAGAACTCGGATTACAATTCAATGCAAGGTATTCGATTTTTCACTTTCTATGTCACACGTTTCTGTTGTTCTTAACCTGTTGAGGATCTTATCCCGATCTTATCCCGGTATTGGGATTCATTGTCATGTGACCATGGCGGGGAATTCAAAACTGCAAGAGTAATCATTTCAAAAAATCAAATAATCAACTATTTTCCTCCATTTGAAAGATATATCTCCTAAATCTAACCACGCTGTCCGATTTTCAGAGGCATTACGGAGAATGCATAAAGTTAGGTTATGTGAGGAGAGTACATTGACAATAGCTGCGTGTAATGTTTAGCCAATTCAAAGAAGGGCATCAACAGACAGAAAACTAGCTAGAATTATGCACTTACCTTTGACAATCTGCATCAGATGACACTCATAGGACATTATGTTATACAATACATGCATTTTTAGTTCCATCAAGTTCATATTTATATCCAAAAACAGCATTTACAGTCGCGGTGAAATTCAGAATTTTTTTCGGCTCGAATGCACCCAGTGAATCCAGCATTACAAATCACGGAATTACTATTCGAAAACATTGGTAAATTATAATATTGTCATTCAAAGAATAATATATTATCATCTCGTAATTGCTACCGAAGGGCCAGATCTCAAAATAACTTTACTGGGAAATCACATTTTGTATAAACTGGGTACTATGCTAACAACAATAAGCTATATGCTAAGCTAAGCTAAGCTATACCGTTAGCATTAGCATCATCTAATATCGATAATAACATTCTAAATATCCCCTTACCTTTGATTATCTCCATCAGAAGGCGCTGCCAGAGATCCCAGGTCCAGAACAAATGTGGTTTCTTTTGACAAAGTTCATAATTTATGTCCAAATAGTTAGCGTTCAGTAGGCTCCCACAAAATGAGGTGGGCAGTGTAAAGTCACGTCGAAAAACTAAAGAAAACCTAGTAAATAATCTATTTACGTTTGTTTAAACATGTCAAACGTTGTTTAGCACTAATCTTTTGTTCCATTTTTAACGTGAAACATCAGTAAACATCAGTAATATTTTCACACAACCTATCAAGTGTCTAGAATAAACGATAATGACAAAGGCACTCTTCTCAGATTCATGCGCAGGCGCAAAAAATGAAGTGATGACGTGTCAACTTGTAAGCTTTCTAATTCGGTGTGTATTTATCACAGATGCTTCAAACAACTTTCTAAAGATCGTTGACATCTAGTGGAAGCAGTAGGAGTTGCGAACTGAATCCTTTCTCACTGTGGTATCTTTAAAACAATGACACTAAATAGTACAGCCACAAAATTCTCATTTTTTTTAATCTATTTTTCTCAGGTTTCTGCCTGCAATATGAGTTTTGTTATACTTACAGACACCATTCAAACTGTTTTAGAAAATTCAGAGTGTTTTCTATCCGAATGTGTTAATAATATGCATATCCTAGCTTCTGAGTTGGTGTAGGAGGCAGTTAAAAATGGGCACATATTTTTTTCAAAATTCTCAATACTGCCCCCGTGGCCCGTAGAGGTTAAATTACAGTGAAATTGTAGCATTTTGTTAGCCTGTCATATCGTACTAAGCATCCATAGTACAGTCCTTGTTCAATGTGGCCTATACAAGCCTTAGGTCATGAGCCTAAACTCCTATCGGGTGGTGTTAAAAAAAAAGTCACACATAGCTCCCAATTATAGCTATCTAATCCGGCTAGCTATGTGGCTGAGAAGTACGTCAGTCAGTCAGTCAGTCAGTCAGTCAGTCAGTCAGTCAGTCAGTCAGTCAGTCAGTCAGTCAGTCAGTCAGGTGAGAGCAGGTTAAGTTGCACTAATGTGAATGGGTGGGGTCTGTCTTTGACAGGGCGCGGTCTGCCTTTGATATATCAAATGTTTGTTTTGGAAACAAAGTCGGGGTTGAATATGTGGAGTGTGTGTGTGTGTGTGTGTGTGTGTGTGTGTGTGTGTGTGTGTGTGTGCGTGTGCGTGTGTGTGTGTCCTGCTAGTCAACCCACTGGTGGTATGCTGCTTTCTGCTCTCTATGACACCCACATCACACTCCTCTCATGCCATACATTCTATATGGATGAGCCATGGTAACCTTATGTCTAGATCCTTGGGCTAGAGTCACTCAATTCACTATAGGCAATGGATATTCATACTCCAACAGATTATAAACAACCAAGCAACTAAGACATAGCTGGCCAGAAAGTATAATAGGAGTCCTATGTACTGAGCCACCAAATGTCCCCACTTTCTTATCTAAGAGACCATGAGAGAGTCCATGACAAGTACCACTTGCATTTGCAGGCATATTGAATGGTTTAAAATGAGGCGGAAAGATGAGTATCACTTCCTTCTTCCTTTGACTGCTCTGTTTAAAGTAACCATTACTCATTCATCACTGGTTGGTAGGGCTATTTCTTTCCTTTTGTGTGTTGAGCATACCATCAGATTAGGCGGGCTCTGATTTCAGCACTAATTGTGCTCGTCCACTTAAGAAGTTGACAGCTCCTCGAGTGAGGAAGCAGGCCTTGGTGACACGACACTCATCCATCATCGGCTAACCGATCACCTCCCTCTCATGGGCTACATGCTAACAACATTAGCACAACTGCTGGGCATCTGACTAACACATCACTCGCACAGAGCTAAATGCTAACATCATTAGCTAGCTCTAATGTTGGACTTCTAACTAACACATCACTCACAGAGCTACATGCTAACAGCATTAGCTCTGCTGCAAAAACACCCCGGACCACAATGCAGCCCTCTAAAACAATCAGATAGATTATTTTGCCTCAACACCCTTTGTGGTTGTCATGAGAATAGCCCTCATTTGTCTCTGAGAATGTGGTATACAATGTTAGGGAGAGAAATGCAGTTTTGATTCCACCCTGTTTTTCCCAAAAAAGCTCTATACATTTTATTGAATGTACAATACATGCTTCTAGCAGAGCAACGGAAGCCACCATTCAAATCCTATTAGAATATCATATTTCACATAAACATTGAACACCGAGATTATTTTTCATTACAACCGAAATCAGTCAAATGAAAATGGGGTAGAGACAATAAAAAGAGGAATGTATTCATCTACGGTAGGATTCTCTGGCTTTATTTAAGATCTGTGCCAATGTGCTAAATCATTAACAGCATTAATGATGTTATAAAGAATTATGAGAGGAAATCAAATTTGCCTCGCCACTTGAGCGCCACTAAAATGCCAAACAATAAACTACCAGATTGCAAATTAGATCAGTAAAAATATCAAACACATTGCGGTGGAAGAAAATCCATAATTGCGTTTAGCGCCGGGGCTCTCCTGGGAGGCGAGACACTAAAGATCATCAGCACACTGCTACATGGTAGCTGCTATATTGGATCTGCTATTGACAGAGCAGTAAAAATCGACAGGCTAACTAAATAAACACTCCAGGCATCATTAAATATTCAACAGCTGAGATTTGACTGGAACTCCTGCTTCTCCCATCCCCTTCAATGGCTTCTCTCCCTCTGCAGCTCATCTTCCCCAGCCCCCCCCATCTTCCCTCCCTCACACCCCAGCATACCTCCCCACCTCCTCCTCCCCCTTGGCTCCTGACAGCAATAAATGATGCGGTGCCTGAGGGCCCTACTCCAGCGGGAGACCAGGCTGGGAGGACGGGGCAGGAGAGCAAAATAAATAAAGAGGAGACAGCCTATGACCAATGACCATTAACTGATGGCTGAGGGCGAAGCCCTGTGGCATCCAGTGTCCCCCCTCAGTCTTCATCTATAGAGATGGAGAGTGTGTCACACACACAGACATCCACCCACCTGTGGCATCACAACTAACTTTCTCTGTCAAGATGTCCAAAAGACAAAATGTTTCAGAGAAATCCCACAAATCTGATCCCACCCACATCATACTGTTCAAAAATGCCATTGTGTCAGCAGAAAGACCAAAGGACATGGGGAAAGACAATTATATTTCATTACAGTGTCAGAGGCCAATACAGTAAAACACACAATAGATTGTGTTGCCCTGGTAACCGAACCACAATCCAGCATCTGTTTCATCATAGCCTCTGCATTTCTAATACTAGCTGCATAAAGGAGAGAAAAAACATATATCCATAAATAATATCAACTCCTGAGGCCCATGACAAGATCATATGCATTAATCTGCCCGGGTGAATGGAGCGGGGTTATGCAAATGACTGATGACAACGTTATTGTGTGAGGAATATCGGTGGAGTAATTACTGTTACATGTCGGGCTGCCCCTCCACCGCTGAGTTCTGCTCGACGCTCTTCATTTCTCAGCCGCTCTCGCTCTCGGGGGAGAGATGAGCCGCACGCTCTCGAGAGCAGAGCTAATAACGGCAGCTCAGATATGGGCACAGCTTAGACAAGCCCTGAGGTCCTGAGCCACAGACTGCTAAACGTCGCTCGGGTCTCAGGAGAGTTCCCCGCACAGATCAAATGATTAAAAAACCACCAGAGCTGAGTGACAATCATCAACTCAAAATCAAATGTTATTTGTCACATACTTTGTAAACAACAGGTGTAGACTAACAGTGAAATGCTTACTTACAGGCCCCTCCCAACAATGCAGGAGAAAAAAAGATAAATAATAGAAAAATAACAGGAGGAATAAATACTCAATGAGTAACGATAACCTGGGTATATACATGGGGTACTAGTATTGAGTAATTGAGGTAGATATACAGTTGAAGTCGGAACTTTACATACACCTTAGCCAAATACACTTAAACTCAGTTTTTCACAATTCCTGACATTTAATCCGAATAAAAATTCCCAGTCTTAGGTCAGTTAGGATCACCACTTTATTTTAAGAATGTGAAATGTCAGAATAATAGTAGAGAGAATTATTTATTTCAGCTTTTATTTATTTTATCACATTCCCAGTGGGTCAGAAGTTTACATACACTTAATTGGTATTTTGTAGCATTGCCTTTAAATTGTTTAACTTGGGTCAAAAGTTTTTTGACAGAGCTGGTGTAACTGAGTCAGGTTTGTAGGCCTCCTTGATGGCACATGTTTTTTCAGTTCTGCCCACAAATATTCTATGGGATTGAGGTCAGGGCTTTGTGATGGCCACTCCAATACCTTGACTTTGTTGTCCTTTGGAAGTATGCTTGGGGTTGTTGTCCATTTGGAAGACCCATTTGCGAGCAAGCTTTAACTTCCTGACTGATGTCTTGAGATGTTGCTTCAATATATCCACATAATTTTCCTCCTTCATGATGCCATCTATTTTGTGAAGTGCACCAGTCCCTCCTGCAGCAAAGCACCCCGACAACATGATGCTGCCACCCCCGTGCTTCACGGTTGGGATGGTGTTCTTCGGCTTGCAAGCCTCCCCCTTTTTCCTCCAAACATAACGATGGTCATTATGGACAAACAGTTCTATTTTTGTTTCATCAGACCAGAGGACATTTCTCCAAAAAAGTACGATCTTTGTCCCCATGTGCAGTTGCAAACCGTAGTCTGGCTTTTTTATGGCGGTTTTGGAGCAGTGGCTTCTTCCTTGCTGAGCGGCCTTTCAGGTTATGTCGATATAGGACTTGTTTTACTGTGAATATAGATACTTTTGTACCTTTTTCGCACCAAAGTACATTCATCTCTAGGAGACAGAACGCGTCTCCTTCCTGATTGGTATGACGGCTGCGTGGTCCCATGGTGTTTATACTTGCGTACTATTGTTTGCACAGATGAACGTGGTACCTTCAGGCATTTGGAAATTGCTCCCAAGGATGAACCAGACTTGTGGGGGTCTATAATTTGTTTTCTGATGTCTTGGCTGATTCCTTTTGACTTTCCCATGATGTCAAGCAAAGAGGCACTGAGTTTGAAGGTAGGCCTTGAAATACTTGCACAGGTACACCTTCAATTGACTCAATTGACTCAATTAGCCTATCAGAAGCTTCTAAAGCCATGACATAATTTTCTGGAATTTTCCAAGCTGTTTAAAGGCACAGTCACCTTAGTGTATGCAAACTTCTGACCCACTGGAATTGTGATACAGTGAATTATAAGTTAAATAATCTGTCTGTAAACAATTGTTGGAAAAATTACTTGTATCATGCACAAAGTAGATGTCCTTACCAACTTGCCAAAACTATAGTTTGTTAACAAGAAATTTGTGGAGTGGTTGAAAAACTAGTTTTAATGACTAACCTAAGTGTATTTAAACTTCCGCCTTCAACTGTAGGTAAGGGTAAAGTTACTAGGCAACAGGATAGATAATAAACAGTAGCAGCAGCACATGTGAGGAGTTAAAAGAGTTAGTGCACAAAGGGTCAATGCTGATAGTCCGGGTAGCTATTGGGTTAACAACTTAGCAGTCATGGGGGTAAAAGTTGTTCAGGGTCCTGTTGTTTCCAGATTTGATGCATCGGTACCTCTTGCCGTGTGGTAGCAGAGAGAACAGTCTATGACTTGGGTGGCTGTGACTTGGGGGCATTCCTCTGACACTGCTTGGTATAGAGGTCCTGGATGGCAGGGAGCTCTGCCCCAGTGATATACTGGGTCATGTGCATTACCCTCTGTAGCGCCTTGCGGTCGGATGCCAAGCAGTTGCCATACCAAGTGGTGATACAGCCAGTCAAGATGCTCTCAGTGGTGCAAGTGTAGAACTTTTTGAGGATCTGAGGACTCATGCAGAACCTTTTCAGCCTTATTTAGTGCCCTCTTCACGACTGTGTTGGTGTGTGTGGACCATGATAAATCCTTAGTGATGTGGACACCGAGGAACTTGAAGCACTCGACCCGCTCCACTACAGCCCCATCGATGTGGATAGGGGCGTGCTCGGCCCTCCATTTCCTTTAGTCCACGATCATCTTCTTTGTCTTGCTGACGTTGAGGGAGAGGTTGTTGTCCTGGCACCACACTGCCAGGTCTCTGACCTCCTCCCTATAGGTTGTCTCATCGTCGTCTGTGATTAGGCCTTCCACTGTCGTGTGGTCAGCAAACTCAACGGTGGTGTTGGTGTTGTGCGCGACTATGCAGTCATGGGTGAACACGACTGCATGTTCACCCAAAGCCTTCATTTTGCTGGACCCCATGAAAAGTAGCTGCTGCCTTGGCAACAGCTAATGGGGATCCATAATAAAAACAAATACAGGAGGGGCTCCGTGTTGATGTTTACGTGGAGGATGTGTTGTTGCCTACCCTCACCACCTGGGGGCTGTTCGTCAGGAAGTCCAGGATCCAGTTGCAGAGGGAGGTGTTCAGTCCCAGGGTCCTGAGTTTAGTGATGAGCTTGGAGGACACTATGGTGTTGACCGCTAAACTGTAGTCAATTAACTGTAGTCATTGAACAGCATTCTCACGTAGGTGTTCCTCTTGTCCAGGTGGGAGTGGGCAGAGTGGAATGCAATATAGATTGTATCATCTGTGGATCTGTTGGGGTGGTATGCAAATTTGAGTTGGTCCAGGGTGTCTGGGTGATGGTGTTGATATGAGCCAGCCTTTCAAAGCATTTCATGGCTACAGATGTGAGTGCTATGGGGCGATTCTCATTTAGACCGGTTACCTTGGTGTTCTTGAGCACAGTGACTATGGTGATCTGCTTGAAACATGTAGGTATTACAGACTGGGTCAGGGAGAGGTTGAAAATGTCAATAAAGACACTTGCCAGCTGGTCAGCGCATGCTCTGAGTACACGTCCTGGTAATCCGTCTGGCACCGCGGCCTTGTGAATGTTAACCTGTTTAATGGTCTTACTCACATCGGCTAAGGAGAGCAAGATCACAGAGTCGTCCAGAACAGCCTGCCACCTAGGAAACTCTCTCTATGTGTGGGGGTCAAACTAGAAGCTCTCACTTTAATTAGAACAACTGGTGAACAACTGGTGAACAACTGATTAACTTTTACCACATCAGATGACCATCAGACACTGTGATTAGTCCACAAAAACGTCGTCATTATACAAATGGAATAAAACAGACTAATCCACACTAATGCTACATTATTCAGAAAGATCATTGTTGAAAATATCATCAAGTCAATATGATCAAATATCAATGCAGATGAGTACAGTATGTTTTGTAACCATTCAGTCTGATATGGGCTAAGTCAATATTATCTGTACAGTAATGAACATGTCTTTGTTTTGTTGTTACTGTTAAAGACAGTCAGCTGCATGACGTAGATGAAGAAACGAAATAGCATAGTGGGTCAATTACCGCAACAACTAAGAGCATTGAAGCATGAGGCTCAACTTCCACGCTGTTTTGGTGACCTGGCTACAGCATGAAGTGAACCACTGCACATGCACTGTGTGTGACAGCAAAGTCTTGCATCTTGCTCATGTCAATATCTGCAGTGTATGGCAACATTTTTTTTTTTTTACCTAGGCAAGTCAGTTAAGAACACATTCTTATTTTCAATGACAGCCTAGGAACAGTGGGTTAACTGTTCCAGCAACAGATTTTTACCTTGTCAGCTCAGGGATTTGATCTTGCAACCTTTTGGTTACAAGTCCAACACTCTAACCACTAGGCTACCTGCCGCCCCACTTTTGCTGCATCTACCTTGCAAGATTAAAGTGATCCTGTCCGATTTTTATAAATATGTCTTGGCAGCTGGTCAATGAGCAGATACTTTTAACATGTACATGTTTTCTATTTAAAGCTGAAATGTGTTCAAGTGCCTAAGAAAGCACTCTACTTTCCATTAATCTATGTGCAATAGCAGAAATCTGCCTGAAGAGCTGTAATATGTCACCTTCATCATCTTTTGCAGATGAGGGATTGTCTAATAAATAAAAAGGGCAGATGTTTGTTTTATAGAAAGAGAGAGATAGAGAAGAGTGAGAGGAAACATTAAAAGGAGGAGGTAGACTTGTGTAGGCCCTGAGGCTGTCAGTTAACACACCAACCAACCAGGAATGTTTTCTCCACAAACCTTACCAGAGAAGGAGAAACGACTGGTTCATACTGTGAAAACAGATCTTATTGATGGGACTGTATTTCTGCATAAAATCTAATCAAATCAAATGTATTTATAAAGCCCTTCTTACATCAGCTGATATCGCAAAGTGCTGTACAGAAACCCAGCCTAAAACCCCAAACAGCAAGCAATGCAGGTGTAGAAGCACTTGAAAAGAAGAAAACAAAATGTGTTTGTTTATTTCAATTAATGGCCAGGGACAATTTCAAGATGCTAGTGTAAGCTACCGTTTCTCTGTAAGCTAGAGAATGATCTATTGTGCTGCAGTGTGGGTTGAGGAGAGAGGGGCAGGGGTTGCACTTGTACCCTAGCACCATTCATTTCCTGATCAGGTGCACCTTCTTGCAGTGTACAGACACCTCATATATCTCCCAGAGTAGGATCCGGCTTATCTCCACATTTATCTCCCAAGTAATAAGTCCCACTTAGACCTGCACAAGCTCCAGATACCTGGGTGGTAGGCTACACTGCTCCTAACACAGGCCTGACTATGAACACTGTCATCTTCCCTCAAACACCAGACACGCACGCACACATACACACACGGTACAGCTAAGACATTGCTCCAAGCCCTGAAACAAAAGATGCATTCCAATACGAAGCTGTCTGTCAGAATGTGCGTAACACATAAGAAGTCATTCACCTACTGTCCTCACTCTGTACCATTTTCACAAAATACATCTAACTTTTTCTCCCACTGATGGAAATCACACATCAGGCCTGAAACTATCATTTGTCATTTTAACCACAAGGCTGAAACAACACCCCCAACAATGATGATGCTATTCCAAACTGTTTTTAGGCAGAGGTTTAGTCAAAAAGTAGTAAATACCATTTGGGCCAATAGCTTCAAGCTCAGCTAGATTTCAGCAATAAAAACATCGGTAAACAGAGAAGGCTAAAACAGTCAGATCAATTAGGCTTCCCTAGCCGACAAACACCAGAAGACGGCTGAGTAACAGAACCGAGTCACACATACACAAGGCTCTTGTCTGACGTTAAAATGCTTTATTCACACAGTGTGCTGCTCAACGTTTCCTCACAAACCCAGAAATGCATTGAGAATGAAAAAGCTGTCAAACAAGATTTTCATCCAATCAGTGTTCTGTTTCAGTCCCCGACAAAGAAAAAAAATATTACAGAGCAATAAAATAAAGAGCCATAAACAAAACATACTGTATGTCTGTGGTGTGAAATATCAAATGTTTCTGTGAGTTTTTTCCTCTCTCTACTTTTAACTGCTATTGTTCTTATGCTTGCGTCGTCTGGTTTTAATTTTCTGTATTTTTTCACAGCAATAAAGAATAATATAATAAAGAAATTGGCCTCTCCCCGGCATGGTTTCTCACCGTGGGATGAGTCGTAAATCTGATAGCATGATTAACAGCGCATGACAAAAATAAGGCCATTTTGTTTATTTGTTCCTGTTTCCTTGCCTAATGTCCGTTCAACAGGGCTTTGATCCCTCTAACCTTATGGATCTCCACCGTAAACACTTACCTTCTCATGACACTTTTAGTACCATGAGGTTTGATGCCAGGCATCTGCACGGAAGTCCAGAAACAGATAAAGTCACAAGGCACAAAAACATATCGTACAACCGGCTCTCCTGTTGAAGTGTGTTGGGATTATTACATTACACTGATGGATAAAGGACATTCAAGGACTTTTTTCAATTATTGCATTTCTGAAGGTAATGTGGTGAGGTTGGATCTTGTGAAATGTTCTCTCATCGTGACATTATGCTATTCACAGGGAGATGGCTGAAGCTTTATCTGTGCTGCAAAGATACTGTACCTGGCTTCTCTCGCAGCCAAAATGCCAGCTACACCCAATCCCAGGAAAATAACTTCATCTGAAGCTTTGAAAGGCATTGCTCAATAACCCACAACCAACCTAACGCCCTCTGCCGTGAGGCATCTCTACAGATTCAAAGGGGCAGTTTAGACATGACTTTTGTTCAGAAGAATGTTACTAAGACTGCTTTGATACTGCCCGACAGACACATTATCGTCAACAAGTCGGTTCTGACCCTGACTTATCATTTTGACCTCGATACTACCATAGTAATTCTATCGATACTACAACACTGTCTGCTAATCCTGAATATAGAAAACATCCGTAGGCTAATAGAGCTCATCTACTATTATGCATAATATTATACACAACTCAAACACACACACACACACACATACACAAAGACCACCACAACAAAGCACACACAGCACACAACAATAAAAGCAAAAGAGCTCCCAGTAGATTTGCAGAGAGAGAGCATAGAGAGAGAGCATAGAGAGAGAGCATAGAGAGGAGAGCATAGAGAGAGAGCATAGAGAGAGAGCATAGAGAGCATAGAGAGAGAGCATAGAGAGGAAAGCATAGAGAGAGAGCAAAGAGAGAGAGCATAGAGAGGAGAGCATAGAGAGAAAGCATAGAGAGGAGAGCATAGAGAGAGAGCATAGAGAGAGAGCATAGAGAGGAAAGCATAGAGAGAGAGCAAAGAGAGAGAGCATAGGGAGGAGAGCATAGAGAGAAAGCATAGAGAGGAGAGCATAGAGAGAGAGCATAAAGAGGAGAGCATAGAGAGAGAGCATAGAGAGGAAAGCATAGAGAGAGAGCAAAGAGAGAGAGCATAGAGAGGAGAGCATAGAGAGAAAGCATAGAGAGGAGAGCATAGAGAGAGAGCATAGAGAGGAGACCACAGGAATTGTTTATCAGAGGCAATCACAAACAGGCTTGGACTTCTCAACCTGTTAGAGGTCCACAAGTTTCTTTATCCTATACTGAGACACGTGCCATGGCATGACACTGCCCTCTCCTCCTCCTCTCCTCCTCCTCTCCTCCCAGACCCTGTCACATGCCCAGGCAGACAGCTCCAGAGGAACACTCTGTGATGTACCTCTCTTTCCCAGCAAGACTACAAACATTCAGCCCGAGGGCACAGTAAGCAGGTCACCGTGCCTTACTCAAGACAAATGTTCCCTTTCGTTTTGGTTTATTTATCCCATCAATAATCATAATTATCAGCAGATAATGCATATTTCTTCCTCTTTCAACCATGTGTTCATGCCCGTGTATATCAAAGACGAAAAGGAATAATAATAGTAAATAAAAAAGAAATACAACCACAAAAAAGGGGAACGAAATGTGATTGCTAGGCAAAGTAAGTTTCCATTAGCAGTTGCCAAGGCGCCATTAAATGTTATGGGCACATCAGGGCCCACAGAGCATGTTGGTCAGCACAGTGGGATTATGACATCTTACACTGTGCAGGTCTACATTCTGGACCGAGGAGCCAGCTTCAAAAGAACTAAACCATCAAGAAAAACAGAGTTTGTATGAGGCTACTATGGAGCCAAGCAGCACTCCTAACTTAGTTCGACAATTTTTTCCTATAAGAGTTCAATTTAGCTGTGTCTTCAGGTAAATGTTATTAAACAAGGCAAACAAATTCAAGAGTATAAGTCCTGAAAGTCACTCAAATAACAATAGTGTAATATTGTACAAGAAGAAGGGTAAAAAACTCAAACAAGGCAACAGAAATGGAGAACTACTGCCCATGAGGGATGTTTCAGAGCCACTCAAATCCTTGTCAGAGCAGTTTATTACTTCCCTGAAATATCTGGAAAAGAGAAGCCACTGAGCAAAAGCAAACTGTTTTAAGGACTTAGGGTGTAAATCTCTTTTAATGTTGCTGATCTGTGTGTTAGCGGCGCTTCCAGAAACCACTCGCTGTTTCTAGCACTCCACAACTCCCTCATCAAATATTGCAAATTCTAAGCGGTTTTCAAAGTTATAACTGCAGAGAATGACTCCGCCAAGAGTCTGTCGCTTTCTCTCGCTCTGTTTTTTTTTGTTGTTGGTTAGAAATGCCATAAAAATTCTTTGCTCTTACCATACATTACAGCTCTGACTCTGCTTCTATTTCTACTGTGGATTCAGATTCAAATTCCACATTGATAATAATCAATAGATGTGACATATCTGGTCAATTGAGTATTTACTAAACAATATATACATTATAACGTTGACCATCTGCATCATCTGCCAATGCAGCAAATCTGTCCAGGCAGTGATCCCCCCCATCTCTTCTCCCAGGTTAGGTCATAGTGGGATGTTTTTCTGTAGAGGGTCCTTCCTCCTCTCTCTCTCTTATCTTCCTGCCATCTCTCTGTGGGACGGCGGTACATGACTCCCTCACTGGCTCCAAAACCACACGCCTCCCCTGGACCCAGATTTGCTGCATGACTCCATGTGTGTATTCTTTGAGGGGGTGGGGGGAGTATATATGTGGTGTGTGTGTGAGTTTATTAGTGCCAGGATATGGGAGGGAGGGAGGGAGGGAGGGAGGGAGGGAGGGAGGGAGGGAGGGAGGGAGGGAGGGAGGGAGAACCTCTCTGGGATGTCTACATGTACACTATCTAAACAAGACAGTCATCAAACCCTAAGCAACATCACCGCACTATTAAGAACCCTGACATGACAATTACTCCATCAGACAACACACTTATAATAATGACGATCCCTATGCCAATGCATCTTTATTTATTTAACCCTTATTTTACCAGATAAGTTGACTGAGAACACATTCTCATTTACAGCAATGACCTGTGGAATAGTTACAGTGGAGAGGAGGGGGGATGATTAGGTTACCGTGATGGTATGAAGGCCAGATTGAGAATTTAAAACCACATCTATTAATGATATCAGCAAGCAGTTATCGATGTAGTTCCAAAAGCTCAATACTGCACGGTATGTCAACGCTCCGTCACATGTGGATTAATACATGTGATTTACGAGAGGAAACCTTTGAAACACGTATAATGTACAGTCTTTACTGTGCACATTTGGGAAGCGGACAAGAAAGACCGAAGCGGTTAGCATACGCTCTGCAGTCGCCTCAATGATGTTGTGTTTTTATTTTTTTATTACCGATAAGATCTAAATAATAATGAATGATAAGAAAAACATCTAATCTCTTAACTTCAACTACATCAACTACACCACTATAAGTAATCCAACGAAGGGCATTTCGAACAGGAAAGAGAGGAGGAGGAATAACTGTTACACTTTTCCTTCCTCTGTATAATTTCCATGTCAGGGTTGAGGTGAATTTAAAACCTGTAATAAAATCATGAACAGCAGCGTGTGTGTAGATGATCTCTCTCATGAGAAATAGGAAAACGTATGTTGCTTAGTGTGGCAGGCACCAAGCCTATATTTCATGCATGACTTTGGAGAATGTTAATAAGGATTAGAAACATACTTCAAGCTAATGTACTTTTCCTTTGCAAGGCCAACGGTATTTTTTACTTCTGTCTCTGAAAGAGAGGGACATGGAGTGGGCCAATTTACAAAGACATACAACTTCATTCATTGGTTATAAAGAGAGATCTAATATTTGATAACGTTTATAAAATATCAGTGGAATGTGCAAAATGGTATCTCTCGGAAGAGTCTTGGAGAGATCTCTGTAGTATCTATTCCATTGGAGCTGACATGTCAGAGGGCATGCTTTGACCCGAGTGCTCCTTCAGCCGGTGCATGGGTTCTGGTTAGTGTAACTGGTTTCCAGCTGAAAGCTAAAAGAGGCCTTCATGTGGAGATGTTATGTTTCCAAGGAAAGATGGACCAATTAATCTGATTATGGTCACAAATCCTACAACATGTGTAAGCATGTCTCTGAGCATGTGGGATACAGATGTTTTGGGGTTATGTGTGTGTGTGTGTGTGTGTGTGTGTGTGTGTGTGTGTGTGTGTGTGTGTGTGTGTGTGTGTGTGTGTGTGTGTGTGTGTGTGTGTGTGTGTGTGTGTGTCAAAGTCTTCTCGGTCTGTTTGAAAACACAACACCAGAGCACTTAACGGTTTTAAACAGCCTCTTTTCACTGGCATGGCCATGAATATGTCTATTCTGAGAGCAATCCTTTCGTTTTCATGTAAGAAATCTGAGTCACTCGGTCTTCCGGAGGGGTGTGTGTGTTGTGCCACTGCAGACTGGCCGTGCAGAGGGGTGAGCGGAAGGGGAACGAGGAGCTGACAGACAGGGCCTGATACTACACCTCCACCGCAGGCGAATCCCCAGCTAACCCCTGTGCTGAAAGCCAGGATGTAGCACTCATCCACAGGCCCAGGAAGGGACAGCAGGGAGAGGACCAGCTTGCTGCTGATGGAGGGGGGCTGTGGTTTGGGTGGCACGCACCGCTTACTGCCTCCAGAGCCGCGTAACCGGGAGGAGAAACCACAGACTGTGTCATCTGCCAACACCGTGTCCAATGCCTGGCTGTGGGACAGATCCACTTCAAACACAGACTTAAACATTATGCACACATTCACTCACTCACTGTATGTACTACACAAACACAGATATGAACATAGTATGCACACGCACACAAATAGTCACGCTTACAACTACCCCCCCCAACCTAAATGTTTTATCCAAAAAATACATCTACATTCAAACAGGATCTGTGAAATATCTGACACATTTCAAACAAATACAGTTGGGTATACTGTAACTGCTTTCAATTTACTGTAGATACAAACTGACTACAACCCATCTGTCTGTTGTGTTTGAGTCTGCCAATAACAAGTCTTATATCACCAGTTTGTACAGAGCAGAGGACTCTCCAGTCCCAGTGTGCACACTGCAGTGGTGTAGAGTAGACTGAGCAGAGGGAGAGAGGCAACTCGTGACCCCAGTTCCACACTGTGCAAGAGAGGGCCCCGGTCAGAGCCAGTGCTGTCTCTCCAGCTGGGATCACAACGCTAGACTGAGGCTTGGGTTTCAGAGCAGGACTCCGGCCTCGGGGTGTAGGGGTGGGATGCCTGACACTTGTGCCGGCAGGGGCAGAGGCAGAACCCAGCGGCAGGCCTGCAGGACTGACATCAGACAGACGCCCACCCCAGGGGGCTGGGCCCGCTCACCCGCCCGCTCTCAGGAGGAGGCAGCGACAATCACAGGGGCCCAAGACAGATTGGGCTGCCATAGGGCTGCCATAGGGCTGCCATAGACCACACGTTTGCCTTTTAAACTGCTGAGTTTGGATTTGCATCCCACCACAACGTATTTCCATCGGGGGGGGGGGGGGTCCACCTCACTGACTCAAATGAACAATCTCAATAAGGCACTGGTATTAAACTAATGTAAAAAGCCACAGGGCCAAAGAGAGCCAAATCAAAAGAGATGATGGGGGTACAGTAAAAGTCGTTGAAATGATGATGTGGCAATAACTGAGCAAATGAAACGACATATGGTAAGTACATCAAGTCATCCAGAAGCCATTGAATAAGATTCACACCAATCTCAACATAGACTATAGAATCCATATAGTGACAGTTCTGATACAAAAACCTAATTATGTGTTTCCTATTCAATGTTCTTCACACTTTCAACAGTATGGAGACACATATATCTTCATTTATACAACGGGTGGGTCTAATCCTGGATGCTGATTGGTTAAAATCACATTCCAACCGGTGTCTATTACATTACTTACCAACGGCTAAATATCTATTTACTGTTCCACCTCACTGTCCAATCCACTGTCTCATAAGCCCTAAGTATGTTTTTCCTATTCAATGTTCTTCACACTTTCAACAGCATGGAGACACATGTATTTTCATTAACACTTCAAAACAAAATATATCAGAATCAATGTTCTATCTCATTCTGTAAATCATCCATATTTCATCCCCTTATCCAGCCCTCTCCAAGGTGCAGGATCATTTTGCAGCTCACGAGTGCTGGAATTTCCCAGGAAGATGTATTGTGGCTGTTTTCTGGGAAATATTAAGATCCAGCCAGCAGCGAGAGAAGGCGAGGGGGGGGTCACAGACGCTCAGTATCATCGTCTCTCTGATGATGAAATGCCTCTTATATCCCAGTTCTCTCTCTCCCTCTCTCTCCCTCTTTTTTGCTCTCCTCTTTCTTTCTTTCTTTCTTTCTTTCTTTGTTTCTTTCCTTCTTACCTTTCTTTATTTCTTTGGCTCTACCTCCTCCACCTTTCTATCTTTCCCTCCCCATGCTTTGCCTGCTTCGTTTTCTGTGTATATTTCTTTCTTTGTCGCTCCGTCCTCCATCTTTATCTCTCTCTTTCCCTATCTCTCACTCGCATCTCTTTCACTCTATTTTTTTTCTCTCTCCCTTTTCCCCCCTCCCTTCACATCAAACATGGCGTCTGTCTTCTCCAGGTCTCCAGGGCAGAGTCCAGGGTGGGCAGGGCAGGCAGCCACTTAGTTCACTAGTGAACACTCTCCCCTGTCATCACCACAGTACCACAGAGCCTCCTCATCTGCATTGTCTTACACTGGTCATCTGCACTCCACACCCCTTCACCACCCCCTCCTCCCCCTCTCTCCCACTCCTCCAACTCCTTCATCTACAGCATCCAAATATTTCCCCTTGGAGCTTTTTGAAGCTTCCATGGGTCACCGGACCCTGAGCACAAATCATTTTAGCTGGTTTTGGGGTGGCTTACCAGAGAGGTTGGGAGAGACAACGAAACCCAATCTGCAATGTTTTCACTGCAGGGTTATTTTTCTTGCCAAGACAGCGATGGTCAATCAGCGGTGATCCTCAAACAGAGAGGTTTAGGAAGCCCTCGCTGGTCTACATGTCGTCGTTGCAGTTTACTTAAACCTTTCTCCCCCCCTGCTCCAGGGGAATAGGCCAAAGGCATATTTAGAGTTCCTGACAGCCTGCTGTGTCTGGCTTCAGGATTCAGCCCCAGAACCATGGCACTGGCTCTCCTTTGATAAATAGAGAACACAATACATCTCCTGGTTTCCAATAAAACTGAGCTGTTCGTTTTGACAGTGTGACACCTCACTTGCCGTCCTTGTTGTTACTGAATTATTGCCCATTGAGCAGGGGAGCCAAAAAGTACTAAATATGTCTGAGACCCGTCTCCTCTGTGCAGAAAACAACCCTTACTTCAGTTGCCCCAGCACTACATATTTAACCTATACCCTAAAAGATTGTGGAGAGAATGAACTTCAACCAACACTTTCATTTGCAGGCCAAAACTGTAAGTATATAAGGTGATAGTTGTCTAAACATTCATAGTGTATACACCTTGGAGGCTACTCTACAGCTAGCATTCATAACACCTCTGTACGCCATTGGCCTGAGAGACAGAGGGTGCTGATAGACAGGACAGTAAGCCAGGGAGATGAGCCAGAGCAGTGACAGTGACCTGCCCACCTGCAGTCTACATCAGCTCTGAGACGGGAGAGGAAAGAGGCTGGGGTGGAATCTGAAGGCCTGGTTAAAGTAACCAGATTGTTTCAGTACATCTGATCTGCAGTCTAACAGACTTCCAAACAGTTGAATGAGTAAATAAAGTGTCCCCAAGGGACTTCTGCTGGAGACGGATTACCGTAAGAGTGTACACAAAGGAGTCTAAGCCCCACAGTACCCAGGGAGCTGCAGACAAAAGCCAATGTTGGGGTTCTACCAGGGAACTGGCCAGGTTTATTAATCTCATTCTGGGTTGCACCAACCTCCTGCTATAGCAAGCCATGCACTCACACACATACACACAAAGACATACTGTACATGTGCTCAGGTGTATGCACACACACTTGCATGTACTGTACTTACATGCGCGCGCGCACACACACACACACACACACACACACACACACACACACTATAATGGATGTTTGTGGGTGTGTGTGTGTGTGTGTGTGTGTGTCTCATAAGATCAGTCTCTTGCCCACTTGGCTGTGGAAGAGGGCTTAGGGGGAAGTTGGGGCTGTGGCGTTATGCAGCCCCATCCCATTCTGCC